>NC_133529.1:4139024-6639024 GCF_048544455.1 Silene latifolia
TAGCCTTCCTACAAAGATTCCTACACTAGAGACCCATCAACCAATATGCATAAATCAACCAAATAGATACATCCCCCAATCAAGGACAGTAAAAGATGAAGTCTTTTTATTGCACAAAAGAAACAAAGAAATCATAATATAAAAATATACTATGACTATCGCCCTTACAACTATTTTCATTATCAATATTATTACTACATGGAGGACCTCTTTCATCCACCAATGACACAGCTACGATAAAGAGAACGGTCTTGGATATGCATTAACCTAATTCTAAATGAAAGACCAACCCACTTCGCAAGCTAAAGCATTTAAGCAATATGTTTATTATACTACTCCGTACAAAATAAATGTAGACAATAATAAAATAACAAAATACGATGACAAAGTCTAGAACAAACCTGAAACAATAGTAACTGGGCCGCGAACATCTGGTAAATTATGCTTGGTATAATGTTTAACAAGACATTTAATAAGCAAGGACTTTCCCACCTACACCAATTAACACAATGAATCTACATCATTAACTTAAAACATGAGGAAATATTTCAAACACACACACAACGGAACCGAAACCGAAACCCACCTTAGGAGGTCCGTGGACAACGATAACAAATGGAGGAAAATCGCCAATATTCCGGTCAATCTTTGGAACATGTAATTTTCTCTGTTCCTTCTCCATTGCACGAGATTGCAACTTCTTAGCTTTAACATTTGAACGGAACCCAAAGGCCTGAAAGTCATACATTCATCAAAAACTTCTCAGCTTCAGCATCAAATGCAACCACATAAATACTTACACCAACACATATTATTGACAACCCACAATCATACCATCAAAAGTTCAAAACTTTGTTACTACAATCACAAATGCAACTATACAATAACAAAAACTAAGATAACAAATCGCAAATTGAATACGATTTTTCAGGTGGATTCTTGCTATAATACCACCCCATAATATAAAACAACAACAACACAGTACAACATTAACCCACTGCCTCAAGAGCTACGCAAATTGCGAGGTAAGGGGGTCGGGTTTAGGCAGCCTTGCACTTATGTTAGCAACACAAAGAGGTTGTTTCGGAAACCCACAATATGAATGGATAGCCAATTAGCCATCATACAATCAACAATTCATAAAGTTGTACTAAAATCATGAAATGCAACACTACAATTACTAAAAATTGACCAAACCTTGGGATTTTTAGGTGGATTTTTTGCATCTTCAGAATCATCAACACCCTTTTTCTTACTAGATTTAACCCTTTTCTTTGGACCAGCTTGTCTAGTCCTATGAGCTTTATGAGATTGGTCACCATTACCAGGAGCCGCCATTGTTGTACCGAAGAACCCTAATCTTGATTACAATTGTGAATATGGTATCTGGGTTTTGAATGTTGAAGTGATTTGTGAAAGAGGAACGGTGTAATTAGAGTCGTGAATTTTGGGGATTTTTGGGTGTAATTATAATTAGGGTTTATGTATGTGGGTACTGGAATTGAGGGTTTAGAAAGGAGATGAGGGTATAATTGGAAATCTACGAGAATCGGTATAAACCGGATCTATTTGATCCAGAGAGACGGGTCCAATAGATGAGGACTTACGGGTTGAACTGCGACGATAATGGATCGGTTCGGGTATTTTGCTAATATAAAGGTGTTATGGACTGACCGTATTGGACTGAGCTTAATTATAAAATTTTGCTCAAGTGATTGGGTTGGTCAAGTCGAGTTGGCTTTAGATTACGCGCCAAATCTAGGCTTTTTTTGTAGATAATATTCTAAGTAACAATGTGGATTTAACGAGTTTGGATTAGGTTTATATATTTTTCGCAGTTTGCTTTATTAAGCAAATTTAGATGGCGTTATTCATAAAAATATGTTCAAAATGAAAATGGAGGAATTTATAATAAATATAAAATATAATAATACAACCATCAAAAACTTCTTTTTTCCTGCCTAACTACTTGGCAAATTCCTTGGAAATTTTTAATATATTATTAAGGATGTAAAATTAGATCTTCAGTTCTTTGATAAATTGATAATTAAACATTATTTTCGTGAAGCCAACAAAGTTGCCGACTTTATGGCTTCTATTGGACATTCATGTCCTACTCTGAGAAAATTATATTATAGAGAGAGAAAATTGTCGAATTTTGAATGCTTGAGCCTATTATCAGTCTCCCACTGGAGGCCAATCAGCTAGGGATGGCAGTCCCACCCTTGCCCTGTGGATATCCATCCACCCGAAATTAAATGGGTGGGATATGGATGACGAATTTTTTTCGAATTTAGAGTAGGATATGGATATGGGTGAATTTAGGGTGGGATATGGATTATCGTCTCTCACCCGCTTAACCACCCTGTGGATATCCGAAATTTATATTTATAATTAATTTTTTATTAAGTTAATAATTATTTAGGTCATTAATGATTTCCCTTCAAAAGTATATTTTTTTTATCAGAAATTTTACTTAATTTTAATATCATATTGTTATTTAGGAAAAGTAAAACTTGTATTTATGTGGATATTGTTATTTTCACTAATCAAAGTAACTTACTTTTGTTAGTTTAATCAATAATATAATGCGTTGGTGGTTTCTTTGTAGTTAGCGTGGCGTATTTGTATGGTCACTTGCTTTGCAAAGACACTTTGTTGTTGGATATATACTAGGTTGCTATTTGCTAACACATATTGTTACTTGAATTATGTATGTCATTTAATTTTATCGCCACAATTTTTTACGATATATTATCTTTAAATTTTATATGCTGTGAAAATATCCAACGGGTACCCGCTCCACCCGCTTCACCCGGTGGATATGGATATGGATGGATGAAAAAATATTAAATGGATGAGGGTGGGATATGGATGACCATAAATTAAATGGATATGGATATGGATATGGCTCCACCCCATCCATATCCCACCCATTGCCATCCCTACAATCAGCCCACCACTGCCTTATCCACCGCTGACCACATAAGTGACAGCCCCGTATGCACCCCTCCACCATCATAAAAAAAAATGCAAAAACGAAAACGATGCATATCGATGAATTTCCCGCTAGTTCATCGAGTGTCGATGTATCGAAAGTTCCACCATTGACTCGGACTCCTACTGGCACTCACCATACACAACTAAATTCTGCCCCTGTGTCGTATATAGCGATGGTTCTGGGATTTGTCTCCGGTGAGAATTCATTTGACGATATGTCTTTGGACGATATCGATGTTGATTCAGAGGATGATGACGAGGATGGGGAGGAAGAGGACGAAGCGCTATGCCCACACATTTGTCTCACGAAGAAGGAAAAAGCTTTCATTCAAAAACCATATCGCCATTCCCTTATCATCAAAATGTTCGATAAAAAAAATTAGGTACATCGCTTTGATGAGGACATTGCAAGCGAAGTAGTCAATCAAAGGTAAGCTTACCTTGACAAATCTTATAGAAAATTATTATGTTGCAAGATTTTCCTCTAAACAGGATTATGAATTCGTTCTAACTCAAGGCCCTTGGATGATTGACGATCATTATCTGACGAATAGAAAATGGATTCCAAATGTCGTTCCATCCGAAGATAATATCAAGTATTTGACAGCCTGGGTTCGTATTCCAAACCTACCCGTCGAATATTTCAACGAGATGTTTCTAAAAAAGATAGGTTCGAAAATATGATAAGTCTTCCGCATTGATAAAAATACGGCACGGCTGAACGAGGTCAATTCACTAGACTAAGTGTTGAAGTTGATATTTCAAAACCATTGCTTTCGAAATTTCGCCTAAATGTTAAAGTCTATTGTATACAATATGAAGGCCTACAAATGATATGTTTCAAGTCCGAGAAATTAGGTCACTCGATAGATCATTGCCCTAAAAATTTATCGAACGACGCTAAAATGGAACTCGAAGACATTACGACACAGACAATTGCTCAAAATTCTAAGTCAGGTGATTCGATTGAAGCTGGACTCCGTCTTGAGGAGAAGGACAATGTTGGTGAATGGATGATAGTGAAGAAACCCCCACGCAAAAAGTTTGATTCTATCCCCGGTAAGCAAGATTCGAATACTACTGTCGAAAATACAATATGAAGGCCTAAAAATGATATGTTAGTGTAACACTACGGATTTTACTTGGTGACTACTCGACCGAGTAGCGCCTACTCGGCCGAGTAGTGCTGAGGTTGTGTGTTGTTTTGGTTCTGCCGAGGAACACTCGGCCGAGTATAGTTAACACTCGACCGAGTATGGGACACTCGGCCGAGTATACACTTACTCGGTCGAGTGCCCGGTTTGGCGGAGTGTTATTTCGACGGTTTGATTGGGGAATGTTTAGGGTATTTTATATTTCCGCGTCAGTTTCTAATATCATTTGAAAGCTTTATCATTCTACGATCTCTCCCTAATCACTCCCTAATCATCCTCATATCTCGTTGTGTGTGCAAATCGTCGTGATCCTTGCGTGTAGTCTCTTATTCTCTTTGTTGGTAAGTTTCATTCCCTTGTCATTTGTATTCTTTTGGGATTCTTTGTATATATGGAATTGGGGAAAATGGGATTGTGCAATGTGTAATTGTAGTATGTGATTATTGTTGTAGGTGACGACGTGATATTTGTTATGCATTTGTGTGGTTGATTTACAAAGATAGCGGATTGCGAAAAGGTAGGGTTTCCTACTCGGTTCATGTCAATTGATTTGAGATTGTGCTTGTTGTAATTGTTGTTATCTGCTGATCATCGGAGTATGGAGATTGTTGTGACGATGTTGGTATGAGCGGATTGAGATGGTTGTGATGTCATGTGATTGTGATTGTGGTGGAGTCACTTGCGGGAGTGGCTTCACACCCTAGTTCGCCCTCCGTGGAACCCGCCACGGGAGGGGATGTGCACATTAAGGGACAGGGATGGTTAGTCGCTCGTTGATGAGCTGGACTAGGTGGGGATGGGCTGCGGTCACCCACTGGCGGCGAGGATTACCTGTTGCGATGGGTAATCTGGCAGGGCTACACACTACGGTGTGTAGTCGGTTACTGTGCGTGAGATCGATGATCAGCTAGCGGTAATGTTCTTTGTCTTATATTGATTGAGTAGTATCGACCCCGTGTTGTTGTTTTGTAAAACTGCGGTGATCCATTCGGGGATGGTGAGCGGATTGTGACAGTGATACTGATTATTGCGCTTGGGGGCAGTCATGGGAGAGTCACCACGCTGGATTAGATGACACCATCACGAGCTTTAGTTAATGTTTTGGTAGTTGTTGCCATTTGGATAATTCGTTTATTAGATTTTGGAGACTATGTAACCTTTATAATTACCGTACATTAATAAATGTGTTTGAACTGTTGCTTTTGATATATACTAACCTCGGGCAACCGAGATGGTAACAACCTTTCATGCTGGGGTAGTCCTGGTAAGGTACCTTGGTATGAGGGGGTGTTACAGTTAGTGCGGCAAATTAGGTCACTCGATAGATCATTGCCCTAAAAATTTATCGAACAACGCTAATATAGAACTCGAAGACACCACGACACAGACAATTGCTCAAAATTCTAAGTCAAATGATTCGATTGAAGCTGGACTCCATCCTGGGAAAAGGACAATTTTGGTGAATGGATGATGGTAAAGAAACCCCCACGCAAAATACTTGATGCATATTTGGAGTAGCTATTCCCCGAGTAATAGCCAGTAGTTAATTTCGGGGCTTTGCAAATCTTTCGCACCAAAAAAAAAATGTCCAACTCTTTCGAGGTGGTTTGAAATCCGATAGCTTTAACTTACCTCTATCAAGAATGAGATAAGTTCGTCCTATATTAGAGAATCAATTTTGTTTTATTACCTTGAAAAAAATCCCACACCCTCCCACAAAACACAACATCACATATCTTTTACACATAATAAGCCCACATAGAGAATGACCCAAACTACTTGAAATCTACCAAATATCACCCAAAAGGTCATGTTTGAATATATCATTAGTAATCCAAAGCTTTACAAAAACTTCTTAAAATAGCCAAAAACTTTTAATCCGTTGTTTTAAAATATTTAATTTATGTAATTCCATTTAATCAATTTTAAATATATTTTCTTTACTAAATTTAACCCTTAGATTGGATATTTTTGGAAATTTATAAAATTTAGAGGTACGAATGTCTTAAAAAAAACGAGAGATACCATGTAAAAAATCCTTTTTTTTACAATTATTTAAATTTCATTGATAATATTTTTGTGAAATTTGATTTCTCTCTGTTTATCTTAAACAACGAAGAAAAGAGAGGAGTGACAATGAAGGAAACAATTGGATGGTGGCTCAACTGCTTACAATGGTAATGAATTTTTTTTCTTCCGTTGTTTTTTTTGTTTTCCAACCTTATGCAAGAGAGAACCTCATTGGTGAAGACGTAGATGTTGGTAAAATAGGTTAGTATACAAAACTGTTTTGTGTTTTTGGTTGATCTTACAGTATAATTTTTAGAGATTACGTAGTGAAGCATGTCTACTTTTTTCCGGTGGTACTCAATTAAGACGATAGTCTAAGTGTTGATTATTTTTGATAGAATGGTTATTTGGTTTAAGGTGCTTTGACGACAGAATTTTCCGGTTCTGATTTGGAAGTTGTGGTGTCTAGAGCTCTTGTAAAAGTGTTAGAGGATATTACTTTTGAGGAGATTTCCAGTTTGGAAGAGGATGGTGCCTTGCCTAAAGTCAGTACTGAATACTTTGAAAAAGTTATTGAAAAACCGAAAGCTAGTAAGTCAACTTGAGTAGTCAATCCACTTTAGTTAACTAGTTTCATTACTCGTGAAATTTACGGGCTAGCTATATTGTCATGTTGGTGGTGTTATGCAAGCCCGGATTTGCGATCGCACTAAAAATAAGGCTCGTAAGAAAAAAGCCAATTTATTAAGCAATACGTATATTGTCATAATATACCGTCAAAGTATATATATATCTATTGTTATATATATGACCACAATTTACTAAACTTTTGTCACGGTTTAATAGTATTTTGTCACAAATATTGCTATGTTTGTTAGTGTTTTGCAACGATTATTGTTATTATTGTTTCCTATTTGTTTCTTTTTTTATTATGCTCTCTCCATCTCGGTCATTTTCTACTTTTTATTGTTGTTTCATTAAAAACAATTGTTTTATGTAATTAATTCAACCTAAAAGAATATTTTCAAAATAGAAATTTCTATATTTTTATTTTCGAACTATAACTCAAGGTAAATTGAATGATTAACAATCTTCCACTACAGTACATTTTTTGTTTAATATATTTTCTCTCTCTTTATAATACAATTTTTTTAAAATATCCTTGTAATATATTTTTTTGTATTGTATGATAATTTGACTTTAGAAAACTTCTTTTTATTACACTATATTATTCTTATAATTACATGCGGTCAAAGTAGGTACATACTCCAAAAAAACTCTTTGACGTATTATATGAAATGTATCTAATTTAATTAAACTGGAAACTTTATAACAAAAAGTCTGAGTTGAATATATAAACAATTTAAAATTAGAGTGATGTAATTTTTAGTTTAGTTTGACTTATTCTAACAAGTAACGTCGTAATTTAATGTTGAGTTTGGATATTGATTTTCAGTTTTATTTTTTTTTTATATCAACAATTAAAACGCCAAAGTTAATTGTTTATTAGTTTGCTATTATTAATTTGCATTTAACATTTACAAAAATTCATTAGTTTCTCATAGCGTAAACTTAGAATGATGTGATTTTTTTCTTTATCTTATTCTAATGATAAACATAGAATTTTAAAATTTAGTATGTATCGTAATTTTTGATTGTTGTTTAATTTATTTTAAATTAAATAGGACAAAGTTTAATATTTAATAATAATAATAATAATAATAATAATAATAATAATAATTACAGCTTCTCTCTATAATAATAATAATAATAATAATAATAATAATAATAATATGCAGCAATAGCTAGGGGCAAAGTCTTTCATTTTCAAACCAAAGGAACATTCCACGGAGTTGTGCAAGGCAATGAAACAATTGAATGCATATTTTAGATCAAAATGAAGCTTAGGAAACCTGAAATTCTCCCAACAGTCTCAGGATTTCAAGTCTAACTTCAGATGATCATATTTGAAGTTTTACATGACTAAAATTTATGTTCTTTATATGGATAAAATCTTGAAGAAGTCTACTTTCCAATGGAGTTGGAATCATCAACTTTAATCATGTAGATGTTTCACAATCAAGTTTCAAAGACTGCACGCAAGAATGCAATTTAGTTTTCTGAAATGACCTGTCAGTGTTCAAACTCGGATAACTCAAAATATACTGGTTATTTTTGGTTGATTATTTTTGGAGGTGAAACTAACTTCCTTAGCTTTCATTTGAGTTATCATGGGTATTTTTAGCCAACCTGAGTTGCAAGATATGAATTTTCAAAGATGCTGCTACTGCACAGGAAGAGTGCTGAACAGTCATTCCTGACCCGTTCTTACTCAAAAATCTATATCTCAAGTTCCATGACACATTGTTAGGTGCTTCTTTTTTGACATGAAAGTCAACTCCTTTAGCTTTCATTTGGTACCTGCGAGGCATTTTATTTCATTATGGGGCAAGAGATATGATTTTGAATACAAGGCAGATATGTGAAAGTTGCTGTATAGTTCAGTCCTGACCTGAACTCACTCAAAGGCCTATAAGAGAAGATCCGGACATGATCTTTGAATGATTCTAATTGGAGGGGGGAGCTAACTCATTTAGCCTTCCATTGGTATAAGGGAGGCACCCTAGTTCATCTTGGACAACAAGTTATGGCTCCTGCAAGGAAGGCCTGATTTCTGAATGATACTAAGTTGTCTGTTCTGCATTATGTGTGTAGCAGGGGCATTCCTGTCCAATTACATGGCTTGAATGGCACGTCCAGGGATGCCAAATGATCTCTAATTGATTCCAAGTATGTGAGCATAAGAAAACAATAAAAGGATGTAAGACCCCGTGTTAATTGAAGAGGTCCAGTGATAGGCTTAAATGACTAGTGCTTAAAGGGATTGGAAGTACTACTCATATCAACAAAGTGCACTTTGTTTTTCGGTTATCCATGAAAAAAAAAACTTCAAAGTTAAGCGTGATTGACTAGGAGTAGTCTTAGGATGGGTGACCTCCTGGGAAGGTTTCCGGGATGCGCATGAGTGAGGACAAAATGCGCTGGAAAAGACCCGTGTTGATCTGTGGGCCATGTACACAGCCTGGTGAGCTATCATAAGTAACCGCTCCCGACCCGGTTTGGGTCGGAGTGTTACAAAGAAGACCCTCACCTGTGATCAAAAGCAGTTTACCTTTGAGGAGACACAATGAAAGTGACAGCTTGTCCTCTTCTTCCCTTTGTCTCCTCTTTTTTGTTCTGCACTGTCCTTAGCAGCTTTGGACTATATAAGAAGGCAATACAACAACTCCTATTTGTCCTTAATAGTTGACATTCAGATCCTATCAATTTGTCCTCTTACTTTATTCAAAATCAACCCTTAGATTAAAGTAGCTTTACATCAATGGTTAGATTTTTCTTAGGGTTTTATTTTGCTGCATTTGTAAGCTCTATATAAAGAGCAATTCTCCATTGTAATATTCAGATTATGTTGAATGAAAAACTGAGTTTTCTCTCAAAAATTAAATCTTATCAACTTGGACAAATTGCTTAGTTGTAAGTCAGGCTTGGTGACTCCTTCTGCTTTACTTAGGAGTTTATTAAGTACCTATGGTGAAGTGTGAACAACTCATGTGTTTGCTTGGAGCTGTTGGCCTTCATTGTTTACTTAAGTTTGAGTCACATGTGCTTGCTTGGTTGCTCTAAATTAAGTTGTCCAAATTATTAGCTTAATTTCATGTGCTTGCTTGGAAATTGAGTTGATAATTATATCCCTTTTATTTGTTGCATTTAATTTCAGAAAATTGCCTCACAAAAAGAGCCTCAATTTCTTTTGGGTATTGCTCTTTCACATACACATTTTACTCTTTTGCATACGCAAATTACCTCTTACCCCTCTCATATTTTCCCTCATCCCTCATCTCTCATGCTACATTGGAGTAGTTATTTAAGAAATCATTCACCCTTTTCCACCGTTCCCGTACCTGAACACCAACCATCCGTATCACCAGCCATGCCATCCTACCCGCTAGCGACCAGTCCATCATGGACCGACCAGAGACACCATGCTCTTACCCCAACCGACGACCACAACCACGACTCCACCAACAAACGAACGATCCTTCAAGCAGCCCTAGTTAATCCCGATGTTATGCTTGCACACCACGATGAACCTGTCCACTCCCAACGCACATCATCCATATTCCCTGTAATCTTATGTATGTATACTGTACTCTTATGTATAGTGGAGTTCATTCATTGAAAAAAATTTGACAAGACAATTAAATCTTGAATGACTATTTAATTAAAATCTCAAATTGACAAGCAATATGGATATTGTATTTGTCATTCTTTTCATATTGAATTAGTGGAGAAAGAAATTTATCGAAAGAAATGGAACCATAAACAATTTGACAAACAATGAAGTCTTAAATGACAAGTTGATTGAAATTTGCCAATTGTGTAGTCCGTTATACCTTGCCTACCTTAAACAAACACGCATATTAATGTAATTTTTTGATGCCTACCCTAAACAAACACGCATATTAATGTAATTTTTTGATAAATCGAAGTAGTTGTTGAATGTGAAAATTAATGAATTTGAGTGAAATTGAATTAGGTTTTAGGAGGAAGACAAAATAAAATCAAGGTTCTTTTTGTTGAGGGAGGGTACTGTTTGGAAACATTGTGAAAAATTGTATGTGAAAGAGTAAAAGTCGTATGTGAAAGAGCAACACCGTTATTTGTTCAAAAAATAGGCATTGCCTTAAAGGTATTGCAACTCTAATTCTGAACAGCCCCTTGGATTGTTTGTTCAAACTCTGAATCCCTCAAAATATAAGAATCCCCCACCATTACTCCACAAATTCTGATTTAAGACGGAACTACCCGTTTTAAGCTTAAGACGGGTCAAGTAATAACCCATTTGCATAGATAAGACAAAGAGCTTGTTATTCCCCAAGACATTTTTTTTTTGTCTTATCCTTACAAGTGGATACTACTTGACCCGTCGTAACTTAAAACGGATATATCCGTCTTAAGAGAGACTTATTGCCATTACGCTGTGTATAATAATAGTGCTCTAAAAAGATAATCTAATAATTGGATTTACTTCCAAGGATAATTGAGTAGATTATTATATATATTGTGATGGTTCACACATTTCTTGTGCCCTTAATAACATTTGTTTATCTTCTAGATCTTCTAGAGACTAGTATTAGTCCTATATATACTCGCGGTGTCACGCTCACCTGCCCCATTTGATGATATAATTTCTAGGGATCACGAGGGTGACTTACGCTTAATAACACATGAAACCTTTTAGCCCAAGCAACTCGTCCTTGTCTTCCACACAAAGATTTCATATGTAGTGTCATTGACTTTGACATTGTCGTTTATTTTTGCACCAATTTATGAGATATGATGGAATGACTAAATTGATACACAAATTCTTACTTGAGACGGGTATAACCGTCTTAAATAAGGAATTAATTAGATAAATAGATGATACAAAATAAAAATGGTGAGAATTTTGTCTCACCTATTTATGGGGATGAATGGATGATACAAGTGCCTAATCCGTTTTATCCCTAAATGACAGTCTCGAGAAAGACCGATTACATTTGATATGGTGCCCATGTTACTAACATGTTTGCAATATCTCTAATGATTCGGTTGACTTGAATTTTGTGCCGCAATTTTGGCTTTTGGACCATCCTCAAGTAGAAGGTCGAGTTAATCGGGTCACCGACATTTTTCCTCTTAATCACACTTTAATTATCTTGACCCACTTTCACCCTCCCAAGCAGAAGGTCACGACCTAGGTTAGGAACCCAATTATTTTTCACTTTTCAGCAAATGAGAGAGTGTCGCCTACCGGGTCACCATACTCAACCAAAGGTCACCTTCCTTTTGTTTTGTCGGTTGTCCTTTTTTTTTTTCCAGCCAATGGGAGAGTGCCACTTACCGGGTCACCAACAAGGTCACCAACTTAACTCAAGGTCACCAATTGACCCTGAGTACTTCAAGGTCACCAAAATCATCCCCTTATTCCTAATTTAAGGTATCATTAAAGTGACGCAACAAGGTCACGACCCAGCCGATAACCTTGCTTGGAAATGGTCTTAGGAAAGATTTGCAATTTTATAAATATTGCCTTACTTTCACGTTGACAAAACAAATCGTTTCTCATTTTGTTAAGGTCACTTAGGCGCTCGTAAGTCATAAGGGTAGAATCTAATGGTTAAAACTTGGGTAAATTCATCTTGTAGAACATTCTTGACATGAGTCCATGTCTAATAGACTTTGAGCCTGTTACCCTCCGGTGTCTTACCTGATATATGTGGTTTGCAGACTATCACGTATACCCGAGTTTACCCAGTGCGCACCGAAGGTAGCGGCTGCGGGTTCCTCATTAAAAAAAAAGGTCACTTGGGCCTAGAGTTGTAAATGATCTGAGCCGGTCCGTATAGCCCTCGGAATCAGATCGGTCAAAGCCGATTTCAAAATCAATCAAAACTAAGTTCGAAATCAGAAGCTCATTTAGGCTCATTTTATTTTTTATTAGTATTTATTTTGGTATTTTACAATTGTTTCTATTTTTAATAACATGTTATTTAGCATTTATAATTATATTTTTGTAATATTTGATAAGTATTTTATATTTGTATTTTTTCTTAAAATATTTTTATTTTTAATTTGATTTAAAAGTTCAAGAAAGTAAAGAAAAATAATGATTCAATAGATCGAGTTGAGCTCGAGTCTAATCCGAGTTGATTCCGAGCTTTGATTTTTTAAGTTCGGAAAATTCCGAACTCAAGCTCAAGTTTCTGAGCTGATTCTAGGCCCACTAGAGCTCGAGCTCAAATCGGCTCCGTTACACCCCTACTTAGGCCTTGTTTGGTAAATAACATATATATTGAGCGAAATTAGTAGATTTCGGCCTAACTAGTAGTTTGACCAAACAATCTGCTATTTTCATGTGTTTGGTAAACGGCGTATTCGGATAGCATATTGATCGGAATCTACTGTTTATGAATACGCTGCTAATAAAAGCATATTGCATTAGCATATTCAATTTATTCATGAAACCATTCTAATTATCCTAAAATCTGCTAATTACCAAACACCCTTTTCTAATTCTGCTAATTTGTTTGATAGTCAAACCTGCTACTAAAATCTGCTAACCATATTCTGCAAACGTTATCCGTTATGAATCTACTTCTGTTGTTTGCCAATCAGGGCCTAAAATATTATGAATTTATGATGATGATTCTCATAAAATTTGAATGATGCTAGTCGAATCCGTAAGTCTTACTTACAATCGTTATTGTAGAATTAACTAGAAGTAAGTAAGTGGCCTTAGGGGAATGAATGAGAGTAAACATATTTCCCTTTTCCTCTTAACTTTTTTCAAATTAATTAGTCCTCTTCTATTTCGAATAAGAAAAACTTATTTATCAGTATTTTTTTAAACCATCCAAAAAAAAAGTAAGTGAAAAAAATAAAACTAAAATGAAACTCTACTTTTCAAAACAAGTGAAACAATATATTCGTTTAAATAGTCACAATATATAATTAAATATACGTCAATCCGTTCCAAATTATATACCATTTCATAATGCATTAACAATATTAACAATCTGATACCCTACAACCAACCAAATATATACGAAGTACACATTAATTCAGCTTAAAAAATGGAATTATATAATATTTCAACAATAATTGAGTAGATTAATCATTAATCATTAGCTCATTATTATTATGGATTTAAATCCATACATACTCCATCATAGAGTTAGTTGATAACCAACAAGACAGGTGCTTGGGCTTAGGTCACACACGTGTCCAGAGAATTGCACTTCAAATTAATTCAACACTTGCGTATATGAAGTATTATTTCACCTATAACTCAAGTACTCAATATAGCTAAATTAGGACGATGTTCAAGTGTAATGCATGATATGGGCATGCCGGCATAGTGAATTGAATGATGACCGTCCAAATTTCATGTAAGACTATATGCATTGTCCAAATGTCATACAAAACCCATCCTTTACTTATAATCAATCTATGTACGTACAAGTTACAACAATGTAGTTCTGCATATTATGGCTGTTGAGTATGTTCCCATTGATTGTTCACCTACATAATTTTATATGCTTTGCATCATGTAGGTCTTACTTAGCGGTGGGTCTTGGTGTAAATGAGTAGAACATTGAGTTTGTTTGAATAGTTAAGACTTAGTTATTGAGTTAAGGAAGGTTAGATAGCAATTTAATTTTCCACTTAAATATGAGAAATCGCAAATTCTTGTTTCAGACGAACCATTTTGGTCTGAAATAATAAGACGGGATTTTGTGACCGTTTTATGGTCAAATGTAACCACAATGGTTTAGTCAGTGTTACAGCTTATGGTAACTTGTTTTCCAGGAGTGGCCACATTTGGTTGTCAACTGGTAACAAAATCCCGTCTTATTGTTTCAGACCAAAATGGTCCGTCTGAAGGAAGACCAACTGATGAGAAATAAGGGGTTATGGATCCTCCTCTCGCATAACTAAAATCCTCTGCAAATTTAAATAGTTATATTTCTTCATTGTTTCTATTAGAGATCATAAATGATGATTTCGACTAGAAACATAAAACACAACATGGGGTGAGTGGACTTTAGCCCTTAAATTTAGAGCTCATATTGCAGATTATTACCATCTATTTAGGAAATAAACGGATCGGAGAAGGGTATGTTGCAGAATGTAGACTTCAAATAAAAATCTCAAGATGATAAAATAGTAGTAGCAAGAACAACAAGAACATCAGATATTCCTGCGAGAAAAGCTATGCAAGGGGTTGTGGTCGTCGCGAGCCGTAGTCCGACATTGATTTAAAGCCGGCTCCATTCTAATTTTCTTAGAAGGTTTACTTAGTAAAAGTGTGTTGTGTGTATATAGATATTGTGCACCTTATTTCAATAGCGCATTCAACATCTTAAATGTACTACATGTCTCAGTGAATAGTTTACATTTACTTTATTTTGTGAAAGTTATTGACTGGGACGAAGGGAGTAATCGACTACACTAATTCATATTGGTGTAACATAATCACATACGTCACAAAATTCCACATTAGGTTGAGTAACTATAAACTAATTAATTATGACGGTTGCTCAAACTATATTCTAGAGAAACTAACCCAAATATTCCAAATTTCAATCCCAAAAATGACTACATATCCAAGTTAAACAAACCCTAATTGGCTAAATAGCAAGTGGCCCAAATCAAATCTCACAAGAAAGACGCCAACCCATGATTTTTCAATCTTCTAGACCAATAAAATGAGAAAACTTTATCCCAAAACTAAAAAAGAAAAAAAAAAGCAAAACTTGGGTCACAAAATTCCTATGTTAATGATGTGAACACTGTCCACTTAAAATTAAGTATATTGACACATTGCACATTCTTGGTACACTTCTTACTTACCAAATCATGTCCCCTTCCACGTATTTGTATATTACCGTGTGAACAAAGCAACCTCAACTTTCCTACTCTTATACTTCCTCTCCCCTAATTACGTAACATACACCAATTGTAAATTGTTATTGCATTTAATTGAAGTTTTGTACAAATTGTAATAGAAAATCACAATAATTATTCAACACTTTACTCGTTTGTTTAAACAATGTGCATATTTCATCACCATCTCCTATTAGGTGAAATTAATGTGGCTCGATTTATTCATTGACTAAATATAAATTAAAGAATGTTCCATTTGTCTTAGTCTAATTTAAATTAAGATTATACAATGTAGCGCATTATTGTACATTATATACTACTAGTATGTTTAATCTGGATGAAAAAAAACTAATTATGTTTGTGGTATACATGTTGTCACATATTATTGTTGCTGACACGCATTCTATCACTTATAAATGGTGGTATAGCCCACACACTCTGATCTTAAGATAACATATATGCAAGTGCGATATAAACTTCAAGACTCATTTTCCACCATATAAAATCATGTAATAACGTGTAAACTTAATAAAACGAACTAAAATAAAAATACGTACTTTACTTGTACGACGTGTAAATCCAAGAAAGCTACTATAGTACTATTATACCAATTTTCAATCCAATAATTATTGTATCACAGTCTCATTAATGTATTAAAATAACTTATTTATTATTATTAAATGAATAATTATTTATAAAATCGGACTATCTTACAATGTAAAATCGTCTTATTATGTAATTTGTGTTTCCAATCAATCAAACTTTCTAATACAAAAAATTATAGGAGGCCAACATACACTTTAATAATTGTATACACATGCCTCTTTCCTCTAAAAAGCGCGTATATTTTCACTTCTTTCAATTAATTAAAGTAGTTATTGTTTTCAATTAAAGTACTTCAAAAGAAAAATGAAGGGTATTTTAGTCATTGACTTCAAACTTATTTTCCCTCTATAAATACCCAATTCAAGATCCACCAAATCCCTTCAAAATCTCAATTCCCTAAATTTCCCTCAATATTTCTAAACAAAGGAAAAAAGAGATCACCACAAAATGCAGCAAGAGAATTGGAATAGTGGCGCGTCTTCATCACTCTCGTCGACATCGCCGAGCTTTACCACCTACTCTTCCGAAAACATTGCCGATATCGCTGCGCGTGTTGTACACGAGCTCAACCTTTCACATGAAGACCCCTACGACGACGAGTTCTACTCTTCCATCCACCAAAACGACGCCGTTGAACCCGACAATGACGATATCAAAGCCAATGACGACGTGGACAATGACGTGGAAGATGACGTGTCCGATGACGAGGAAAGTGAATTTGAATTCGCAGTGTTAGGCGGCGAGGACACGTCATCACCGATTTCAGCGGACGAGATATTTTCCAACGGTCAAATCAAGACGAGTTATCCTCTGTTCAATACGGATTTAATCTACGGAGCCAAAACGGCGTCGGATGAGGGTAAAACGGTGTCGTTGAGGTTGCCGTTGAGGAAATTGATGATGAGCGAACCAATAGAAAGAGGAAACGACAGCGTTTCGAGTTCGTCATCGGATGGTGAGCTGGAGGGGGTCCCACCGGAGACCTACTGCGTGTGGGCCCCAAAAAAGAACAACGATGAGGAACAATTAACGATGAAGAAAAAGAGTAATTCTACGGGGACAGGGGTAGGATCGTCAAAACGGTGGCGATTTAAGGATTTGTTACACAGGAGTAATAGTGATGGGAAGGGTAGTTTCGTCTTTTTAAGTGACGGAAGGGAAATGAAGGGGAGGGATAATGTTGCCGCGGTAAATAGTTTTAATGCGGGTAAAAAGACCGGGGAAATGAAGAAGAAATCGTATTTACCGTATCGGCAAGATTTAGTTGGGTTATTTTCGAATGTCAACGGTATAAGTCGGACTATCCGCCCATTTTGATTACTTTTTGTTAATTTCATGTGTATATTGGGTGTCCACCTAACTAAAGTTTTTTTATTATTTTCCTTTTTGGACCAAAATTTAAAGTGTTTACGATAATGATATTTTTATAAAATCGAGTTTTAAATACGTGAGGAGTTGAGTGATAGGAAATACCGTCTTTTTATTGGTTTACACTCATTTATTACTACTATTAATAAATAAAAAAAGAGTGTCTTTATATATTGTATAGACTTATAGAGGTATTGTCTCGGTGTCTAACTATGTAGACGCCTAAACGGTTTTACGCTATAGTTATTGTAAATATTAAAGTTTTATTTTTATTGTTTAATTAGCTTTTGTACCATGTGTAATTTTTGAATAATAAATAAAGCAAAGAAAAGTAATGTTTGAATAGTAGTATAATTTACTTTATTGCATACGATGGAAGTATTTTATTTGGATTCATATTCATCCAACTTAAATTACTTTAAGATTAAGGGTAAGTCGTCTTCATTATTGTTTGATGAATATAATGGGATGTCCAATTGTTGATAGTGGTTTATTGTTCAAATACCATATATGAATATATATATGATCTACATAAGTGGATTCTTTTCGATTTAACTCGCAAAGAAATGGACGTATATTTTGAGAAATCGATATATATGTTGTCGGTTAATGTTCCATTTTTAATGTGCGTATAGTTCTTGGTTGGATGAAAGTGGCGGAGCTAAACTGGGACTAGTAGGGCCGTCGCTAAACAACGAAAAAGTTAAAAATTGTAATTTATATTATCGATTTTTTTTTTTCTAGTTTTCTCGAATATCTCGACCCCCTAATATCAAATCCTAGCAATATCTATTAAATATTTGTGTTTCACAACAAAAGATTTTGTCTAGAATATTGAATACCAAAGTCATACTCTATTTGAACTAGTCTTTAATGGACAAAATCAGAAGTTTTCGTCATGATAATGAACAAGAAGAATAATCAAAGCCACTATGAGAAAAAATATTAATCTTTGAATATTCTTATTATTAAAATGTAAAGTGATGAGATTGATGAACATGTTATTAAACAAAAAAGAAAGGATAAAATAGGTTAGTATAATCAGTTCATGATTCAGTAGTGAATATCAGCTGTATCGACAACGACCTTAATGTCTATCTTTCCTTCTTTTTTCTCATAATTTGATGTTTGAATAAAACTAAAGTACTTTGATTGATTAGTGATTTAGTGCCCACTTTCTTATTTCTTAATCAATATTTTGAATATTCCGGCAGCTTACTTACGGAGTATAAAGTTGTAGATTTGGAATTAACTTTCCATAGTTACAAGTGCGATGGAAAAACTTCATATTAAGGCCCTGTTTTTTTGAACTTAAAGTCACTTAATTTTAGTTCAGTTCAGATCCTATAAGTTCAGTTTAGTTCAGTTCAGATCCTATAAGTTCAGTTCAGATCCTATACTCACTTAATTTAAGTTTAGTTCAGATCCTATAAGTTGATTGATTGATTCGAGATCCTATAAGTTTAGTTCGGATCCTATATGTTGATTAAGTTCAGATCCTATAAGTTTAAGTTAAGTCAGATCCTATAAGTTGAGTTCATATCCTATAAGTTGATTCGATTCGAGATCTTATAAGTTGATTCGATTCAGATCATATAAGTTTCAAATCCAAAAAAAATGCGCCAAGTATGTGTTTTATCAAGTCATTTTTCACCAAATACTAAGATTAATAATTTTTCAAATTAGTACAATTTTTTTTGTGTGTTCTAAATTACGACCCACTACTAATTTTATTCTTCCATTAACTTATTTTACTTCTTACAATAATATAAGAACTGGTTTTTATTTTGACAGACCAGTGACACGCTGACACCCATAATGAAAGAATTTTATTTTTAAAGTTTTTATTAACAAAAAAACCAGTAGAGATCACCTGTCCCACTTTTATGTTTTATCTTATGTCCCATTCCCTTAAGATCTTGACACATCACACTTAAAATAATAAAAATGACAATATTATATATCAAAGCACTAATGTGTCATTAGGAGAGATAATGAGACACAAGATGAGACATAAAATGAGACAAAGGATCTCCCCTAAAAAAACAAGACTAACACAACCATTTCACCTGCTCTAAAATGGGGATAAATAGAGATACATTTGGACATAATAAGTCAATCATGCCCCTGAATTTCATCGATAGGTCTTGTTAGGATTAGATATCTGTTTTATCTCTAAAAGGAATCGAAATGCTATCATATACTTCCTCCATTCAACTCCACTCTACCTATTTCACTTTTGTACACTATTCACAATTGTGTACACTATAAGAAACGTGTGGCTTACGGTCCACATAGGTTAGTCGATTATGACCGATTGTGTTACTTTGCCGTCTGTTATAACTTATTATATCTTGTAAAATGAAATAATGTAGTGGACCTTGTTAGATTCAAGACGGATATATCCATTTTAAATAAGAATTTATGAATTTCAGGACTTTAACTTACGACCTCCAAAATCAATTTAATACCCTACATACGTACCATAATTCCATGAATAATTGAGAATTAGAGAGAAAGATAGTGATGTGAACAGAAACTCATGACCCCATCCATCTTAATACCTTCATTTAGTTGTGTTATTTGTCATTCTCCATAATTATTCTAAGTGCCACCCCACAAAACAACAACCCTTCATAATCAAGTTTGGAAAGTGTGGAAATTTTCCCAAATACAAAGGGGGTTGTAAGTTGTACTTAACAATTAGTGGGAAACCAAGAAATAAATCATTCTTTAATTGGGTTTCAATTATGAGAGCATTGTTTAGGCAATTAGTGTGGCAGCTTATCCATTTGTTTAGGCAATTATTCTAGTGTACCGTCGATAACAATGTATAATCCACTTATCATGGGTGTTCAGTGCTCGATCTTACGAGAAGGTAAATCATAAATGGTTGATCAAAGAGTTTGTTCCATTCTCATAAACAAGGATCGAAATCCTAACCTCATATTTAAGAAATAAAGTGAACATCTACCCTATTAAACATTTAAACCCATTTTTTTTAAGTTATATATATAAGTGGTACACGTTAGAAAGCATTGGCGTTTGTAGTGTAAGGGCAAACTAAATGATGTACGTACGTTTTCATATTGATAATTAAGTGTTGGTCCATTTTATCAAGGAAGCATGATATTACCTCATTAGACGAATCAACATCACATTGTAAAAAGTGTGTAAACCCACTCATTTGTGTTAGACAGTCCGTCTTGTTTCAGACCGCCTTATTTCAGACCGTAAAAAGACCTCTCACAAGTGAGAAGCACATGAGTAGTGAGACAACCCATGTGCTTTTCCACTCACACCCTAAATGGGCTTTTTGTGAGAGGAAATGATATCCGCCTGACAATTTCAAACGAATATGGCGGTCTGAAATAAGAATTTGTGTTAAGACAATAGGATGTTATCAATTGCCAACTAGAATATGATAGTATATCATATAGTTTTATTATGATAATTATTTGTAAGTCAGTTTTAAGGATACTATTCGAATGACATTATTCTAAATTTCCAACCGATTTCGCATTTCTCTTTTCATATAATGTAAATTTTAATGTCAACATATATGTTATAAATTCAAATAATTAGGCATGTTATCGATACTAAACCTATAGTACGGTTTCAGAGACAATAATATGAGACTTATATTTTTTTTTTTTGAGTGTAAAAGGAGTCATAATAGCGAATATATGGAACAGTATGTTGTGCTTATGTTATTCTGGAACATTCTACCTCTTGGATCAGGAGCAACAAACAGCACGTCAGCCTATAGTCAACTATTAGTCAAAGTTTGTTATAGAGTTTGTTACAGATATTTTCAGTTTGTTACAGATATTATTGTTAATAGCTGTAGTTAGTTGTAAATCCACACTGTGTATAAATACAGAGCTAATACTGTAATGTTATTCACTTTTCATTTCTCAATAAGATCAAACAATTCTATTTACATTTGCTCTCAAATCAATTTACTCAGTTTCTTCAATCATAAGCTTGCTATACATCAATGGCGTCCAAATCCATGGCTTCTGATGGTATCAGAGCAGGATCTTAGATCCTGATTCTGCATACTTCAAAGCTTCCGCAAATTAAAACATAATTTTTCTTCAATCCTTCAATTGAACTTCTTAAAATTCACAAATTTAAAAAAAAAAAAAAAAAAAAAAAAAAAAAAATCGTTTTTCCACAAATTCAATCACAAATCAATCAAAATTTTCAAATCAAACAAAATGCCTACAGAATCAGCAAATTCTACTGTTTCGAATTCAGATTCAAGAATCTTTGATGATCCTTATCATCTTACTAATGGTGATCATCCAGGGATGCACCTACTCACAGTACCTTTCAATGGAAAGAATTTCTCAAGATGGAGCCGAGGAATTAAACGCGCTCTTGCAGCAAAAAATAAGGCGTGTTTCATCACAGGAAGTCTCAAAAAACCTGCTGAAGGACATTCTGATCATCAAAAGTGGATTCAGGTGGATTATATGGTCACAAGTTGGATTATGAACACAATTGCAGGAGAAATTTCTGGAGATTTCGACTATGTTGATAGTTCAAAGCACCTTTGGGATGATCTAAATGAGAGATACGGTCAAACTAATGGTCCTATGTACTATGAGATTGGGAAAGATTTGTATAATCTTCAACAAGGAAGCATGTCCATAGCTGAATACTACGGGAAAATGAAGCATCTATGGGAAGAATTGCAAAACATTGAAGGAATTCCGGAATGTGTGTGTGGAGTTCTTGAAAAGTGTTCCTGTAGCCTTCTAAAGAAGTTCCTAGAAGCTGAGAATAACAGAAGGTTAATTCAGTTCTTGATGGGAGTTGATCCAGCATATGATCATCTCAGACAGATTCTCCTTGCACAAGATCCCTTGCCTACTGTTAATCAGGTCTTCTCAAGATTATTGCAAGCTGAAAGCCAGAGGTCAATCACAGAGAAATTGCCTGTCAATGAGGAATCTACTGCTCTATTTGTTTCCAAAAATTATAATCACAAGAATCAGTATCAAGGCCAAGAGCACAAGGAGTACAAAGACTTCAAGAGATCAAAGTTCAACAACTATGGAGCTGAAACTGGAGACTCATCTGATGCGATTGCTAAAACTATGTTTTGCAAATATTGCAAAAGGGATAATCATAACATTGAGAACTGCCGCATACTTGAATACAAGAGGAAGAAGCAGCAGCAACAGCAGGGAAACAAATCTAATGGAAATCCAGGCACATCAAGATTTGCAGCTAATGTTGCTGAAGAAAGTATTTCAGATCCACTGGAATTCAACAAGAATGCTGAAGTACAGTTCAATCCTTCTTCATCTCAATTTTCTGACAATTTCAATCAGTCTCATATTAATTCAAGGCAAGGCAATCAGTTTCCATCAATGACTATTGATGAAGGTTATCTCACTCGCGTCATTCAACAAGTCGTCAGAAACATGAACCTCAATCAGCAGACTGGTGAATCTACCAGTGCTGCAAATTTGGCCAATTTTGCAGGTATTCATTCTGCATTATCTGCCATTAATATGCATACGCAAAATGATTTTATGCATTGGATAGTAGACACAGGGGCGTCTGATCATATGAGTCCTTGGATTTCATTATTTCAAAATTTGAGGAAATTGCATCATCATATCTGCATTAGTTTACCTGATGGCAGGGTAAAATCTGTGCAACAAGTTGGGGATATAAGAATTAATGCACATATTTTGCTGAAGAATGTGTTGTTTGTTCCTGATTTTCGACATAATCTACTTTCTGTTGGCAAGTTAGCTATGGATACTGGTTATCAGGTTATTTTTGATAACAAGGGGTGTGTATTTCAGGACCCTACAACTAAGCTTACTCTGGCTTGTGGGGTGAAGAGCTCGGGACTATACAAGCTACTCAATGACCATGAAGGCTTGGGTTTCCTGAGAAGCATAAATAAAGACTGCATTTCTAGTTCGATGAATAATGTAATAAAAGATAAAACAAGTGATGATAGTTATGTTTCCGTTTTACATGCCAGGCTAGGACATAGTTCAGTTTCTAAATTGAAGCATATTCCTGGCAATTTTTGTAGAGATATTACTAAATTGGATTGTGAAATTTGTCTCAAATAAAAGTTTCATCAGTTTCCATTTGAAAGAAGTGATTCAAGGGCACATAATGTTTTTGTTTTGGTACATGTTGACTTGTGGGGACCTTATCGTGTTCCTAACATATCTGGTGATACTTATTTCCTCACAATACTTGATGATTACACACGCACAACTTGGACACATTTGCTTAAGGACAAGCACCAAGTTTATTATATCTTGTCTGCCTTTATTGCTTATGTAGAGAACCAATTCAATACTACCATTAAACAAATTCGTAGTGATAATGGGACAGAAATTATACATGGTTCGTGCAAGCGGCTTTTTGCAGATAAGGGTATTATTTCTCAGCGTAGTATTCCAGGGGTGCCTCAACAAAATGGACGGGTTGAACGGAAACACCGTCATTTGCTTGATACAGCAAGAGCAATTAGATTTCATGCTAACCTCCCTAAACGGTTTTGGGGAGAATGCCTTCTTGCTGCCACACACATCATCAATATGCTTCCTTCTTCTGTGCTTGATTGGCAAATACCTATCGAGCTTCTGCTTAAAAAACCCGTGGATTATGATGCCTTGAAGGTTGTTGGATGTTTATGTTATGCATATAACAGAACCATTAATAGAGATAAATTTGATTCAAGAGCAAGACGTTGTATACTTCTTGGTTATCCACCTGGGAGCAAGGGATATAAGCTTTTTGACTTGGATACTCAGAAAATTTTTTTGAGCAGGGACGTGCAATTTTATGAGAATATCTTTCCATACAAATCTAATCATGGAAATTCCAATTTTTCTCCCTCTCAAATCTTACTTCCTCTGGTAACACCTTCCTCTGAATCTATTTCTACAGCTTCCCCTTTTAATTCTTCTACTCCTTCTAAGAATATATGGAGCTTCCTCAAGGATATACAAAGGCAAAACCAGGAAAAGTTTGCCATTTAAAACGCTCTCTTTATGGATTAAAGCAAGCAAGTCGCCAATGGAACATTGAATTATCTCGTTTTCTCATGAAAAGTTTGGGTTTTTCCCAATCCAAACATGATTATTCTCTTTTTACAAAGGCCCAAGGTTCCGATTTCACAATAATACTTGTCTATGTTGATGATCTCTTGATCACTGGTTCTAATTCTTCCTTTATTCAACAAATTAAAACGGCCCTTGATAAGCAGTTCACAATCAAAGATCTTGGACTTATGAGATTTTTCCTTGGGGTTGAAGTCGCTCGTAATCACCATGGTATACTCTTGAATCAAAGGAAATATATTGTTGATTTGCTTCATGAAACTGGTTTACAGGATTGTAAACCGGCTGTCATCCCTTTTCCTCGAGGTGTCAAATTATCTCATGATGATGGTGAATTATTGTCTGACGCTGAATCTTACAGGCGGCTTGTTGGACGTTTGCTATATCTTAATCTGACTCGCCCTGATATATCCTTTTCAGTACAACAACTATCTCAATTTCTTAGTGCTCCTCGGCATTCTCATTTTCAGGTTGCCTTACATGTTGTTAAATACTTAAAAGGCACTCTCAATCATGGGCTTTTCTATCCTTCTACTTCTGACTTGCAGCTTCATGGTTATTCTGATGCTAGTTGGGGTAACTGCCCTTTCTCAGCAAAGTCTCTTACTGGTTATTGTGTCTTTCTTGGGACGGCACTCATCAGTTGGAAAACAAAAAAGCAAAAAACTGTTTCTAAATCCTCTGCCGAGTCAGAGTATCGTAGCATGAGTGCCACCACCAGTGAGTTAGAATGGGTTGAAGGGTTACTTAATGATTTACAGCTCAAAGTTTCATTACCGATTCCCCTTCTTTGTGACAACCGTGCTGCTCAACATATTGCGGCCAACCCCGTCTTCCATGAACGCACTAAACATCTCAATATCGACTGTCATTATGTACGAGACAAAGTGCAGGAAGGTTTCATTTCTACCGTTCATGTTAAATCTTCTCTTCAGTTAGCCGATCTCATGACTAAAGGCTTGGGAGAGTCACAGCATCACTTTTTGACTTCCAAGTTGGGACTGTGTTCTGCAAACTCAGTGCCAACTTGAGGGGAGGATATGGAACAGTATGTTGTGCTTATGTTATTCTGGAACATTCTACCTCTTGGATCAGGAGCAACAAACAGCACGTCAGCCTATAGTCAACTATTAGTCAAAGTTTGTTATAGAGTTTGTTACAGATATTTTCAGTTTGTTACAGATATTATTGTTAATAGCTGTAGTTAGTTGTAAATCCACACTGTGTATAAATACAGAGCTAATACTGTAATGTTATTCACTTTTCATTTCTCAATAAGATCAAACAATTCTATTTACATTTGCTCTCAAATCAATTTACTCAGTTTCTTCAATCATAAGCTTGCTATACATCAATGGCGTCCAAATCCATGGCTTCTGAGAATATGATGTTAACGAGTTTTGAACCGACAAGTACTATCTCAGCATGATTTTATCAGATAAGTAAACCGACATATGTGATTTATAATAATAAAACGAAGCTAATAATAAGTTGATCGGGAAAAAAAAGCAACAAAAACATATTCTCATTTTTATTTAACTAATCAACTCCCTTCTAGAAATATTTTAGCAAGGTCAACACATGACATTTTAGGTCAATGCAAGTATTATTTGACTAGGAGGTCAACGAGATTGACAATATGACAACTACTAGAACTCTAGAAGCCAGAATATATAGGTGAACGTCGTCGTTCAACTTGTTAAAGTAAACTAGAACTATGCCTGACCTACAAACAAGATGGATAGGCTAGTGAGTGATGTTTAGATGGTAATGATATTGAATGAATGCGACGGATACCTCCTTCTTAAATAAGAATATGTGTCAAAATTATTATTATTGGCTTGTAAAGCGGAATAAAATGAGTCGAAGGTAATGAATGAGGTAAATCAAATTAGCCATTAAAAACATTCTTAATATAAAAAAAATAAACAAATGATTAAGACACCCAAATACGATATAGGTAAATAAATGATTGGGATGGATTTATTAGGATAACTTTAGCATACTTCATAAACAATTAAGGTGTATGCAGTTCGATGAGGGATAATCTCATATCGAAATTACTTTGTATTAAGTTACAGTTTGAGTTTTTCTACGTAAATGAAACACCTAATATCGTATCAGATAGCACCTTCATTAATTTGGGGGATTAGTCGAAGTCTCGACGACGATACCATCCTAATTACTAAGAAAGACAAATTGTAGACACAAAAGAAAAATTGTTTAAAGAGACCCCCAAGGGCCCCAACCTACAAAAAATAACAAATTTTAATTGTGTCTAGAACTCTAGTTAGGAGGACAATCTCGACAATATAATTGGCTAATCTAAGTTACACAAACACGTTATAAAGACATCAATAAGCTAAGTTCTTGTTTGTTATCATAAAATGTTGTTGATTGTCACATTCAAAAAAATGAGATGCTTTATCTTTTGTCTGATTAAGAAAAGCAAAATTTAATAAATCTCATTTTAATAGTATATTTAAAGTTTAATTATTATACGGAGTACATTAGAAAGCTCATATAATTTAAATGCTTAATCAGTGGTATAACCAAAATCGATAGAGTTTGAACTTAATTATTGTATTTTTTTTAATGCGGGTCTAAAAACATAGAATGTCAAAAAAAAAAAATTGTACCGTTGGTTCGAAAAGTTAGGGGTGTCTAGGGACCCCGCTTTGCTAACCATTGTGGTTAATTAAGACTAAACAAATACTTCGGAGTAGTATAGTGTTGGAATATATAAGAGCAAGTGCAATGGAAGAACTATTATATACGTACAAAGTTCTTCCATTGCCAAATCATTATTCTCTAATTTTTAAGTTTAAAAACTTTATACTCTAATGAGAAAACTTTTTTCCTTGTTTTAATTAGGATTTATAATTAATTTTATTGTTGTCATTAATTGAATTTACCTTTAATATATATCAAGAACTAAGAGCAATTGCAATGGGAGGTTCTTTGTATTGGGTTTGTAAATAAGAACCTCTAAAAAAAAGTTTGTCACATTGCATGAAAAAGTCTGTCCTTCAAAAAACAAACTTGGTTTGATATTAAGAACCAAGTTCTTTCAAAAAAATAAGAAACTTTTGAGTAATTAACCAATTAATTACAATAAATAATTAATATTTTTTAAAGTTTTTTCATTGTGACAAAAAGTTCTTAATTCTTGAGATTGAAAAAACATGATATGGCAAAGGAAGAACTTTATAAAAGGTTCTTCCATTGCACTTGCTCTAAATAAGAACCAAGTTCTTATTTTAACAAACCCAAATTTTAATTATTATTATTAAGATTTACAATAAATAATAAAGAAAGCTTCTTTTAGAACGCGTTGGTCTTGTGTAAAACCATTTATTAAGCACACTCAGATGAGTATGCTTTCATGGGATGCCGTCCGTTTTGGTACTACCCGGTGTGTTAAACTTATGTCTCCGCAAGACCTGATCAAATGTAAACCGTTGAGCTAAACGAGCGGACTTAATGAATCGTCTCGTTTATAAACCGCTCCAGTTTCCACATGCCATAACTTGAACCCAAGAACCTTATAGATTATATGTGTATATGTAAACCGTTGAGCTCCAATATAACATCAACTAGAAATTCACCCATTGCAGTAGTCTTAGCAACAAAAATAAATAAATTTGGAACACGAAATCTAGTAAAGGTTTGGATCCGGCATGAATTAAAAGCATACGGTGTAGGACATAATACTAACCAAGGTCGATAATGTTGCAGCCATGTCTTAAGAAATGATGAAAGAATGAAATTAATTAGTCGGTAAATTTATAATAAAAGAATTGGCCGCGGAACTCTATATCTTAAGAAATGAATCCCTCAATGACTCTTTTAGGGAGGATGGCACAAGGACCATATAAACAAATTACCAAGTGAAGATATTCAATGTCATCAACTATGAAAAGATGCAGCCGATCTCGTCCGCCTGAAAAGAAAAGCAATTCAATTACACAAAATTAAAGACCAGTAAAAGTACTTAATTAAATGACTTTAAAACAAAAGGTTAGACACTTAGACACGGAGTACTCTTCCCGTCCTCGACCACCGATTTCTAACTTGTTCAATTCCTTTTCCAATAAACTGACGTCGAAGTCGTATCGACATCTGTTTATCGCCGGCGTCCTAGTAAGCCATGCGGACTGAATCCAACAAATGTTTTAAAATGTTAATAAAAGCAGTAGTTAAAATACTTCCTCTATTTCATTTTTATTATTTACTTTTCGTTTTGGAAAGAATTAAGAAGTAGAACTAAAATTACTACTCTACCCTGTAATTACGAAAAATAAGGACGATGTAGAATGGATTATTAGAAGTGTACCCTATTATCTCCGGGAAAAGCTCTGATGATAGTATTCTTTTCAATAAGACCTCTAGCTAAACTCCCTTCGGCATTCTTTCCTCCAATGATATCAGTTATTACCACATCAAACATCTTTGAACGTCTCTGCGCATCCAGGCTTGCAGGGGCGGACCCAGGGGGTCCCGGGGGGCAGGTGCACCTCATGAAATTTCAGAAATTAATATTTGTAAGTATCTAAACTAGACAGAAAATTGCCACGGCATAGTTGGTAGTATCGTGGACTATTGTCTATCGGATATGCGGTTCGATTCTTGATATCAACACATAGATTTGTGTTTTTTTTTGGGCCTTTTCAAATATATGTGAAAAAATTGCTTGATGTAAATTTTTTAGACCATTCAATATCTTACCAAGATCTTAAACCACTGAATCACTTACATTTGTTATTAAATTTAGTATTAAAGTCTATTATATTCTATAAAAAAAAGAATATTTTTACATATATTTAGAATTTAAAATATTTTAGAGAAAACATTATTTTTTGAAAAAAACATATCTATAGGACCAATTATTTTTTTCATTCTTTTACTTATATAATACTACATCCGTCGTCTCGGTCAATTGTTGTCCTTTAATTTTGGCACAAAGATCAAAGAAAGAGAAAGGAGCTAATTATAAGATAACAAATTGACCAAATTGAGGATGAAATATCAAATTGCTCATTAAGTTCATTCTTAAAATAAAACGAACAACCATTAACTGAGAACCCCAAAATGGAATACGACAATAAATGACCGGGACGGAGGGAGTAGCTAATTTAGGAAAAAAAATTCAAAATATAAAAAATTTGACTTAAACACGCGTAAATAACGCGTCAAAAAAATTGTAGTGCCCCCCAGCACTAAATTTCTGGGTCCGCCACTGCAGGCTTGTATCGAAAAGCAAAGTTTGGCCTTTCGTCACCACCTTCATATATTACAAATTACAATACATGATAAATGCAAATTAAGCAATTTTATAAATATTTGTGAGGAGTATTTTAATCAATTGGGGAACTATTAGAATCAGATGTTAGAGTGCAAACTCATGTCCTATATTAGTATTTAGTAGAACAAAGATGGCAAACTCATGTCCTATATCAGTAGAATAAAGATTGAAGATCATCTTTATAAGTGCCATAAAATATAATAATACGAGGTCTTTTGGGAATAAGCCTAAGAGTAAATCAGTGAGGCTTGACCCAAAGCGGACAATATCGTATTATTATGGACCGTGGACACCGTTGCAGTAGAGGTCCAACACAAGGTATTCAGGCTCCCGCACAACACATCCAATTCGATTGGTTGAAGTTAGGAATTTTCACAAGAAGTGACGTTGGATCACATGATTTTAAAATTCATGTAACTTAAAAATAATGTTTTGTTACTTACAGAATTGCAATTCATATACACACATTTTCACTAACTTAAAGGAGACTAGGTAGACAACCTTCTTCATTATGGAAGAATTGATATTCAAGACTACGTAATAATGGACCGAGACAGTAAGTAGGGACTCGAATACACGCTGAATTCTTCACGTGAAACCATATCACCAAAAAGGTAAAAGCAATGACTCGAATAAATGTCGTCATGTAATTTAACTGTGATTAAAACAATAATGCAAATACTTTTTGTTGAGTTCAAATAAGCGTACTATATCACGGGTGAGATTTAGCGCCCATTTTCATAGTTGGAATAAGAGAGATTTATCACTTGAGCTACTCATATTCTTACAATAACGCAAATACTAAATCCAAGTTTAATTGGAATATACAAAATTATAAGCGTCATATTGAGAACAGTCCGTGAAAAAATGAACCCTGAGTTGAGAAAATAAATAAAAGGGCAGTCTTCTCTCCTTTCTTCATACGAAATATAATTTTAGAAATCACACAGATTTCACCTCTCTTAAGAAATAACTTTCAAATAATATTTTTGATCTTTCACCATTAATTGCATGATCTTTCAAATTGAATCACGGTATGTTTAATACGGAGTATTTAATGAGGTAATGTAACTTGATGTTCCATCATCTAATGGTAGAATGGTTTTTGTTAGACTATATGTTTTTCGATCAAGGCCACGAATCAAAATATTATTGTTTGCTTTGCTATCTATCCATTGTTTTTAAACAAGTGCCCTTCCCCTTCCCCGTTTTCCTAATTATTTGTTTAACTTTAATTAAAAAAAACTCTCGCAGAAAAGAGAATATAAAAAGTAAACAAATGAATGAGGTAGGGGGAAAGTATATTACGTATAAAACGTGTTATTACCTGACATAGTGGAGATACTTTTGCGAGATTTATTCCAGATTTTTTATTCCAGATTTTTATTCCAGATTTTTTTAGGACTCGATGCAATCATTGGCGGAAATCCTTTTTGGTTTTACAAGGTTAGTATCCGACTATCGCTTCTATAAGGATTATGTTAATGTTGGCAGTATCCTTGTGTATGCACATCTCCCAACTGATGGGTTCCTCCGACGACGGATATAATCAAGATAAATACTGACGCAGAGTTCTTTGAAGCGGGTGAGATCGATAGGTTTGGGGATAGCTGGCAGAGGTGTTATTGTAGCTATGACAAGTTGCAGGCTGAAAGCGGATGACCACCTGATATTGCAGAGTGTGCGACATCAAGATATAGAGTTGAAATTGCTATACGACTTGGGATGCAAGATGTTGTTTTGGAGACTGACTCAATGAAGGTGGTAAGGGCGGCTCAAGGCAATTGCACAAACAGAGGGCGTTTTGGTCTGCTTAAAGATTTAGCCCAGTCTTTTAATTTCTTTCAAGTGGATTCATGTTAAACGTGATAATAAATATCACTTTTTCTTTTATCGCCCGACAATTACTAACATCGCCCGTATAAATTACTAAATTACCCTTATACAATTAGCACCCTCACAAAATTACCCCTCGTCAATTAACACCGTGATACTACTATACTAGCACTATCAGGTCCATCACCGCCCACGTTTCACTTCACCTTCACCTACTCCACCGCATTTCGGAAATTGCGTAACCATTTGACCGTGGCGGCAACATGATGTCTTAACGTCAACAGCAACAACAATTACTCTCATTAGTTTTCAATTCATTTACTTGAATTATCTTAATAGGTATAGAATCAATGAAATATAGGGTATTTATATTGTAATTTCTGGAAAATTGGTTGTATTCTTGGGTAATTCAATATGTAAAATTCTATTATTCTGGAAATTTGGTTGTCTTTTTGAAAGATTCATTCGACTTACGGTAGAGTTTCATGTAAAGCACACGACATCACCACGGCTTGATCATGTAACTCAGACGACACCTCTATGATCTGATCGTGTAACTCAGATGACACCACCATGGCCTGATCGTGTTGATCACACGTCACCACCATGGCCTGATCGTGTAAGCCGCGTGATACCGCCGTGGTATGTTCTTGTAAACAGCACGAATGAACAACTAACACGCATGATCACCACTCCAGTCACCGGTACCGGAGTACTACGGATCCGGCAACAAAGTTCGTCCAAATTCAGTCCAAAAGTTCAAGTAAAGTGCAGAAATTTACGTCCTCTATACTCCGTCCGAATTAACCATGAAAATTAACGGAAATATACGATCGTATCGACTAATTTGCCTCGTTTATCGCTTGTGAATGTCTGTGTTCATAATTGGAGATTTTAAGTTAATTATGTAATTAGTTATTAAGTTTGGAGGCTAATAAAACGAGGAGATAGATTAAGAAAGTCAAAGATGAGATAAAAGGGTAAAATTGGAAAGTTAATGTCAAATTTGGGCGACACTAAGTAAAACTCGGGCGACAAAAAGCAGCTCCCATAAATATTGATAATAAAAATTAGAGAAGAGGGAACTTATTCTTATTGCATCTTAACTTACAAACTATAATCAACTTTTATAGGTGTCTACAAAACAACTAATGGTAATGCTTGATTTTATCAAAACCACTAGTTATTAGTAAATGATTATAATCCACCAATTATAATGGAAATAATTTATTCTAATAGCCTCCCTTAAACTGATGTCCTGATATCAGTTTAAACTATATTAATTTCAACGAACGAACACCCAATAACTCTCGTAGTTTCACAAATGTATCTCTGTTTAGTGCTTTTGTAAATATGTCGACAAGTTGATCTTCACTTTTGCAATGAACCATATCAATTGTTCCATTATTGTATAGCTCTCTCACGAAATAGTATTTGACATCGATATGTTTACTTCTCCCATGTAGCACTGCATTCTTTGACAATTTAATTGTTGAAGTGTTGTCACAATAAACTTTTGTAGGCTGACTTTGTCTAACCCATAGTTCATTTAACATTTTTCTCATCCATATAGCTTGGCAAGCACAAGCCGTAGCTGCTACAAATTCGGCTTCTGTACTAGACAATGTGACGATGGGTTGCTTTTTAGACGACCATGATATAGCGCGTGTTCCAAACATAAAGACATAACCATAAGTACTTTTTCGATCATCTTGATCTCCCGCGTAATCACTATCAGTATAGCCAATCATATTTGACTTTTCATCTTTTCTATAGAATAATCCGAAGTCTTGAGTTCCTTGTAAATAACGACGGATTCTCTTCGCAGCTAACAAGTGTAATTCCGTTGCATTTTCCATCTATCTACTGATTAGGCTTACAAAATATTGTGTATCCGGTCTTGTTGCAGTAAGATACATCAAACTACCTACAATTTGTTTATAAAGTGTACTATCAACTTTCTTCCCCTCAATGTCTTTATGCAACTTCATTCCACAATCAACTAGAGTACTTACTGGATTACAATCCTTCATTTGAAATCTCTCCAATATATCTCCCGCATATTTCTTCTGAGAAATAAATATCCCAATATTGGATTGGATAACTTCAATGCCCAAAAAATAATTCATTAATCCAAGATCAGACATTTCAAATTCCTTCATCATGGACTTTTTAAATTCAACAAATATTTTCTCATCGCAATTGCCTGTAAATATGAGATCATCAACGTATAAGCAAACTATGAGCATTTTACCGTCATCCCCAATCTTGAGAAACATAGTATGCTCATAAGGACATTTCACAAACCCAGATTTAAGAAAATATGTTTCAATGCGACTATACCAAGCTCTTGGAGCTTGTTTTAGTCCATAAAGAGCCTTCTTTAATCGGTTTAACTTTTTTCTTCTTTTCCAACCTGAACATAACCTTCTGGTTGATTAATAAATACCTTTTCTTATAGATACTCATTCAAGAATTCTGATTTGACATCTAACTGAAAAATAGGCCATGGATTTTGTGCTGTTAATGCAACGACCATTCTAATTGTATCATGTCTCGCTACAGGAGCAAACACTTCGATATAATCAACTCCAAATTGTTGCTTATATCCTTTGGCCACTAATCGTGCCTTGTGCTTATCCACTTGACCATCTTTATCCAAATTTGTTTTGGAAACCCATTTTAAGCCTATTGTCAAGTGTCCTTCAGGAAGATCGCATAACTTCATAGTATTATTATTTTCAATAGCTCTTATCTCATCATCCATAGCTTTACGCCACTTAGATTCTTGTATTGCAACATCAAATGTTGTTGGATCACAATCTGCAAATAAAGCAAAATGAGAAATATAACTCTCATCTTGGTTAATTCATGTTACTTCGTAATCATCCATCCATGCCGGCCTTCTACGATTACGATTCGGGCGTGTTTCATTTTCTTCATCATTATTTCTTGAATTTTCTGTGTTGTTGGTTGCTTCTTCATTATGTAATGGCGATTCTCTTACTTCCTCATCTTCCTCATCATTTAAAGTTAACGAAATTGATAGCTTATTATTCCAACTCCATGTACTTTCCTCATCAAATACAACATCTCGACTAACCTTTATATTTTGTGTGACCGGATTATATAGTTTATATGATTTGGAAGTTTCACTGACTCCCAGAAAAACACATTTTTCACCATTGTCATCAAGTTTCTTTCTTTGCACATCAGGTACATGTGCATAAGCAATGCTCCCAAATACTCGAAAATGTTCAATACTTAGTTTTCTTCCACTCCAAGCCTCTTCTGGAGTCATATTCTGAACTGAAAATGTTGGACATCTGTTCAATATATGAACACTCCAATTTACTGCTTCTGGCCAAAATGTCGTCGGCAATCGCCCATTTGCCAATAAACTTCTCACCATATTATAAAAATAGTTCTGTTTTTCCTCTATGATACACCATTTTGTTATGGTGTATAGGCCGCTGTAAGCTCTCTTCGAATACCATGCTCTTTGCAAAAGGCTTCAAACTCGTTAGAGCAATACTCACCTCCACGATCAGTTCGAAGATTCTTAACCGTCTTTCCAGATTCATTTTCAACTAAAGCTTTGAAAACTCTAAACATAGAGAAGACTTCTGATTTTTCTTATAGAAAATAAACCCATGTTTTTCTTGAATAATCATCAGTGAAAGTAATCACATATCTCTTACCTCCATTCGAAGACGGATTTATAGGACCTCAAATATCCGAGTGTACTAATTCTAAAACAGCTTTTGCCCTCCAAGATTTACCTTTTGGAAATTGTGTACGCTGATGTTTTCCTACCATACATTCTTCACAGACTTAAGAAGGAGCTGTGATATGAGGAAGTCCTATTACCATCCCTTTTGTTTGAAGTGTCTTCAATCCACCAAAGCTTAAATGTCCATAACGAAAATGCCATATCCAAGTTGGATCTTTCAATTTTGCCAACAAGGAAGAATGAATGCTTTCAATCTTCAAAGGAAACAATCTATTTGTACTCATTGGTATAATAGCCACAATAATTCTTCTTGAGGGAGAGTATATTTCACATGTACCATTTTGTATGGTTATTTTATATCCTTTCTCATGTAGCTGTCCCACACTCAAAAGATTACTTTTGAGATCTGGAACATACATCACATTTGAGATTATTTCAATACAACCATTCTTGGTTTTTATTTGAATGTCACCTTTACCCATAACTTTCCCGATAGAACAATCACCAAAGCTCACGGTAGAACGAAAATCTTCATTTATATATGAGAAAGAAGACTTAGGTCATGTGGTTACTACAACCTGTATCCACAAACCAAATGTCACTATCGGGCTTTATGTCATTTTGAGTTGCCATCAATAATGTTTCCACTTCATTGTTCTCAACAAAGTTTGAACTTTTTCCTTTTTCTTTGTTATGTGGTAATTTCGTGCAGCATTCAGAAGCATAATGCCCAAATCTATGACATCTATAACATTCAATAGCTGACTTATCTGAAATTTGACCTCGACCTCTGCCATGAGATTGGTCATAATTTGTTTTATAACTCCTATTATCATCTTTATATCCACGAACTCCTCTACCTCTACCTCTTCCTCTACCAATTCCTCTAAAGTTGTTGAATTGGGTATTGGTAGAATCCTTTAATGTTTGATCTTCTTTTGGAGAACTTTTATTTATCTTTTGTTCATGGACTAGCAATGAGCTTTGCAACTCGTCGATTGAGAGTGTATCAATGTCCTTTGATTCTTCAATAGAGCACACAACAAAATTAAAATCTTTTGTTAACGTGCGCAAAATCTTTTCCACAATAGTTGTATCAGTCATCTTTTCTCCATGGAATCGCATCTTGTTGCAGATTTCCATTGTACGGCCGAAATAACTTGTGACACTTTCTTTATCCTTCATTTATAATGTATCAAAATTACTTTTCAAAGCTTGAAGCTGTGCACGCTTCACTCTCGTAGTGCCTTGGTATTTCTTTTTCATTGAATCTCAAATGTCCTTAGACGTGTCTTTACAAAGAATAGTCTCAAGGATTGAACGATCAATAGCCTGAAATAGGAAGTTTTTTGCTTTCAAATCCATTAGCTTTCTAGCTTCAAGTTCTTTTTGTTGTGTGTCGGTAAGAGTCAAGTCTGCTGCGGGCTCTAAGATTTCCGACTCAATAACAACCCAAAATTCTTTCACGTAAGAAATTTTCCATTGACATGCTTCAATGATCATAATGACCATCAAAGCGTGGAATCGCTGCTTGGACAAAACCAAAATTTGTTTCTGAGGCCATTGAATTATATTGGACAAAGAATAATATTTTACAACTTTAAGCCTTTTTTTTTAATTTATCCAGTACCAGCCCTGCCGGGTTCTGATACCACTGATAATAAATACAGTTAGTCTTGATGAAGACGGGTCGGAGCAAGTGACGGGTAATGCCACCCACAAAACGGATAGGGGGACAAGGTGAGGGCACCCCATGTGCTTCCCTCTCTCCTCTATTTGGGTCATTTGTGAGAGGAAATGGTATCCGTCACTCCAAAGTGACGGATACGTGCCGTCTTCAATAAGATTTTGTGTAATAAATATTGATAATAAAAATTAGAGAAGAGGGAACTTATTCTTATTGCATCTTAACTGACAAACTATAATCACCTTTTATAGGTGTCTACAAAACAACTAATGGTAATGTTTGATTCTATCAAAATCACTAGTTATTAGTAATTGATTATAATCCACCAATTATGATGAAAATAATTTATTTTAATAAAACGGGGGTAACACATTCGCTCATTTGATTGCTAGATTATGTAGCTCAACTGAGGATTTCCGCCAAGCGTTTCGAAATTGACTGATTTGGATTTTTAATTTAATATACTAACCACCTCCCTGTTTGACATAAAAAGATGGAAGTTGACATATTTAACATTTACTCCTAACTTTCTGTTTTAATGTTGAAAATTAATTTGAATATTGTCTTTATATCCGTGCAACTTTGCACGGGTTTTAAACTAGTTTTGGTCTATATTACTCCCTCGATTTTTTATTGTCCAATATTTCTTTTTAATTTATTCTAAGTGTTACTATTCATAAATTTAGTAAGGAATTTGATTGTAAATTTCAGGTTTTTCTATATACATTCTTATAATTATCTAATTTATATCTTTCTTTACATAATTTTGTATATATACCCGTGCAATTTTGCCCGAGTTCTAAACTAGTGGAACAAATAGAACAAGTCCGCGATTTTTGTGGGTACAAAACTAGTATAATATAAAAAGGCAAGCTTAAATATTAGCTTTCAACATTCACCTTTAAGACTATTAGAGCATGACACATCATCATTATTATTTAAAAAAATTGAAAAAATCATAACATTAAATACTATTTAAATCACAATAAATATTAGTATTTGTTTTTTATTTGTTAAGAAAAATTAAACTTTAATTTAAAGCCAATATATCTCATATTAAACACAAATATAATTCTCACCATAATCTTTCAAAATAGTGCTAACCATTCAATCTACCTTGAATTATTGTTCACAAATAAAAAATATAAAAAAATTATTTTGAATTTTTTTTAGGTTGAATTAATTACATAGCTAAATAAAATTGAAGACAATAACAATAATAACAATAATCGTGAGAAAACACTGATAAACGTAACAATATTCGTGGCAAAATATTAATAATCCACGGCAAACGTTTAGTAAATTGTAGAAAATATATATTGATAATATATTGACGATATATTATGTTAGTATAGGTATAGATTGATAAAAAAAATTCTTACGGGTCCTTTTTGTCAGTAGAGCTCAGTGCGACCGCAAATCCGGGATTGTATAACACCAGCAACGTGACAATACAGCTAACCCCGTGAATTTCACGGGTAATAGAACTAGTTATCAAGTAATATCTACCACCTTCTTTGAGAATTACTCTTTCTGTCTCGGTCATAAATTTACTTTTTTGTATTTATTTAATTGAAGGTGAGTAAAGTCCATACCGTTCATTCGTGTCCCGAGGCACACACTTAACCTTGAAGATCGACTCGACAAACTCGTTTATGATTTTCGTCATTCCTCCAATCCCCTCTTGTATAACTCTTGGTTAATTTCGTCTGGATTAACACCCGGACGGATTGGTCGGTCTTTCTCAAATTGTAAGACAATAATAAAACAATATTATAAAATTGATAAGGAAATTATAAGCTAAGTGAGTGGATTTATTTATTGTAAAACAAAAGGGTTAATCATAAGGAATTACCCTTGTCATTGTTAATTCTGTGTCATTAGTTTCCCTCTTGGTATTAACGTGAGCTCTTCACTAGCATCATCACCATAATCAGAAGTTCCGATTTCGTCAACCACAACCATGAGATCTTTACCACTATAATTGAAAGCTATTTTTTGACCTTGATATCTTTTTTTAATCTAATAATTAGGAATAATATCACAATTATTGGCCGTTTGTTCAAACAGAATTATTCAACAATACTCTCGTATCAACAACTCTAATAAACTATCTAGGAGTGGACTACTCAAGCTGACTCTGTTGACTTAGTAGCCTTAATTTCTTCAATCACGTTTGCAAAGTCTTCCATACTGACTTTAGGCAAGCTACCCTCTTCTTCCAAACGTGAAATTTCCTCGAAAGTAACACACTCAAGCACCTTTACCAGAGCTCCTGAAACCACGACTTCCAAATCTGCACCTGAAAATTCTTCCGTCAAATCAGCCAGCTTACCAACATCTACATCTTCGTCGATCAGGTTCTCTCTTGAATAAGGTTCGATTTTCAACTTGAGAATGTCAGCCCGTTCTTCCTCTGTAGGATATTTGACGTAAACTTTCTTCTCGATACGACCAGGCCTTTATAGAAAAACAAAACAGATTATGAATAAACTTAGAAAGCAAATTAAATTAAATTGTATGAGGCCGAGAAAGAGCATTTGATCTGTTTTCTATTGGGCCGCATTTTGCTAGTCATCTTGGCCGTTTCTATGCACAATTGGACTACTAGCTTAAAAACAAGACTTGGACAAATTGGGCTAAGATATTTAGTTGGTTTTTTCAAGGCTGAGGGTGAAAAAAGGCGCAGCTCCTTAGATTTTGGGGGGTGTTCGTTTTCGGAGCAGAGAAATGAAAACAGGAGCAGTAGAATAGTTTAGGACGGTTTTAATTTTGTTTTTCCAAAATATCAAACATTTACATTTTCTTGATTGTTTCTTAGTCTAGATTTAGATTATCGTCTTAATTCACAACATTTGAAGATCTACCTTTTTAATTCCTTTTTAATTCAAGTTGGTTTTATTTTCTCTCCTTTCTTGTCTTATTATTATTTAATTATTGTTATGTTTTTAATAAGTTAATTACTTTAATTAGTTAAAGTTTTAGTCTCTATTACTCTTGGTATGTTTAGTGTTAATTTATTTATGTTTAATTCTTAAATTAGTTAAAGTTTCAATCTTTATCACTTTATTTTGTTTAATACCATGTCTAGAGCAATTAATTATGTGTCTTTTGTTAGATTGGTATGATTAGTGAGTAGTATTTTTACTAAGATTTAATTAATCCCCGACATGTATAATTTACTTGATTAAAACCCTATTTAATTAGTTGTTAAGGGGTTAGTTAGGGTTAGTCAAAGGATTTGACTTGTTTAATGTTCTAATTGGGATTCTTGTTGGTTTTTGACCCTTGACCATCAATGAGAATTGATTAGGTTGGGAATCGACTACCCTATTTAGATTATTTGTCGACTTGAGTTGAAGCCGGGAGGCAGAACTCAAGGAGGGTACCTTTGATCAACGGTTTGAACTCTACCTTTGGGAAAAGGATTGAGATGACCGGGAAGTTATCGTGGGCTTAATAACCTTGACCAATACTTGGGTACCTCGGGAATGACGCGCGTTTTCGGGTATTAGGGTGTTGTATTAGGGAGTCCGACTTACGAACCCGGGAGGGAGGCAGGTCGTGGTGATCTATGTTGCTCAGAATCGTTTAGAAAGATCTGGCACGGGTGCGTGAAAAAGTGTTGGACTCGGCTATTTTTATGAAAAATATGCATATTTTGGTTTAAAACGAGGTGTCGAAGTGTCATAACCTTGTCCGAGTGTCGAGTGTCGGACACGGGTACGTGAGAGAATTAGAAGAGTCGGAGTAACATAGGGGGTGACTAGTATCCTATTCTGACCCCGGAAGGGAGTTAGTAGGCGAATTAGAGGCGTTTCCCCTTAACGCATCTCTTTGACAACTAATTGACGTATTATGATAGTAAATGAACATGTCGGTGGACAAAATCGGATCCTAGGCCTTTCTTTATTGCTTAAAGCACTATTTACAATATTTGTTTACTTAGTTACATCCTCTTAGTTTAATTTAATTATTAAGTTTCTTAGTTTAAAATTAATCAACTTCTTGATTCGCGTAACTAATTTATAATCTTAGACTGGAGTAAAACTACTAGGGACTCGAATTTGGACAAATAAAACTTGAAAACAGAATTTGAATTGGACGGAATTAGACTCAACAAATGGACTGATTTGGACTCTAACAAAGACTAACTAAATGGTTTAAGGATTAAGAAGATAAAAGACTCAAGTTTGCACGATTTAAGACTCAACTAAACTATATAAGGACAGATTTAGAAGCTAATAAACGATTCAACCAAAGCAAGGCACGAAACAACCTGTTTTGGAAGAATATAAGATCCTAATTAACTTGATCAACTTGAATGAAAGCAATGGAATTAAGATTGTAATTTAAATGCTTATGAACTAAACATTCAAATAAAAATTTCCACAATGACTTAAGGCAACAAAACAGAAACTTTGGGACTGTTTTGACACGAAAACAAGAACAAGTAACCGAGATATGACTTAAACTAGATCACGAAGCAGGTTTAAGCCTTAGAATTAAGCTCAATATCACGAAGCAAGAGCTAATTCCGCCTCAAACACTAAGTAATGAGGGATTTTCTGCACTAAGCAAGAAGAAAATTGATTGAAAACTTCAGTTTCAAACTCATATTTTAATTCACTCAAATCTGAAGTTCTCATGTGCCTAGCTTGGTTTATATAGACCAAGGCTTACAATCTTGACCCTTGATTACAAGTTACATCTAAGGGCTACAAAATGAGCATCAAAAGGACATAAAAAACGGCAGCCAAGGTACTTACACAATGCTGAAACAGAAAATGACATAAAGCAAAGAAAAGCTAAAGTAAACTAATAGTCCAATCTTCCTGGTTTGTTAGCTCAACTTCTTATTTATGATTATATGGACTGATTCGAGGCCTTGGAGAACCATGTATGGCTCTTTTGCAGCACCTAAAAGTCTCTTGAGCTTTGTTGGATCAAAAGAGGAAAGATTGATAGCGACATTTTGCTCATTGTTCAAAACCGGGTCCCCTTGTACCTTTGCTTTAATTCTTCAAATAATTTCTGAATGGTAACCCTTGGAGATAAAAGATCCTACACAAAAACTTCCTAAACTCACCAAACATGTGAAATAGGGCGGTTGGAGACATTACTTCTTAGACGGATTTCATGGTAGACCTCGATTTTGGAGAAGGACCAAAACCGGGTTGGAGAACAACTCAGGAATTTAGACACATCTTTTAGAAGCTATATCTCTTCGCTCAAGAAGAATATCAGGGCCCATGATAGCTCATTTGAAATCTAAGGGATTTAGGTTTCACCTCCAAAAAGAATCAACCTTAGACGTTGAGTAAATCTCGGGTTATTGAACTTTTAGTGCACGTAGGTCATAGGCTGTCTAGTAATGCGCAGTCTGTTCGCATCAGCCATATCTCAAGCGGTAGACCTGATATGGACGTGATTCAAAATCCATGGTTTGACTAAGATCCCAAGCTTTCCAATTTTATAAGAATCATCACATTTGCATAAGTAAAACTTGAGATATAGAGCTTGGAAGTTAGGCTTGCTGTAATGACACTTCAAAAAGCGATGAAATGCATTCAATTGTGAACCGTTCCTTGGACTGTTTCTTTTGGCTTAAAAATGAATCACAATGCAACAAATTTTGTTGCATAGACAAAACTAGTAATCAATTTTTGACCTCGACTACCCTACTACATTAGTTTAGTTGAGTTAAATTAGTTTGATTGGGGGAATGCGACAAACCCCCTTATCAATTCTCTTCTTCTCATTTCCCTTATCAAATCACATTGTTGTTTGAGTTATTAGCTTCATGGTTTGTGCAAAAAACGACTTGCAATATTGCCGTTTACTCATAATTTTGGTTTCGTTCCATGGTTTATTATACTTTGGAACATGATAATACGGAATATATTGATGATTAGCAGGAAAAACGAGTTCATACGACAAAATAGTTGAGGTATTAGATTTGCAATAACTGCAAATATTGCATACGATACATTAACATCATAACATAACGCAAGTAGCTAGTTCTTCTATTTTTGTATATTATTCTCATATTCACGATTTCATATACACGATCGGACAAAACAAGGACATGAATTGCCCAACTCTTAGTAACCATTTCGATGACGTTGGCCAATGAACTCGTAAGTATATACCAATATTAGGGTCGGCTGATTAGCTTCGTAAACCCGGCCCATATTATGTATAAATATGTTAAGCGTCTAATGAAATGATAACACAAAACCATTTACACAAATAATACTTCTTGACATGGTATCAGGATCAGGAAAACCCTATTCCTTTCACCCTATCTTTGCCGTCTAACACCACTCTCTGTTCTTCTCTCTTTGGACGACCATGGCGGGCACTGACGCCTCTTCATCTCCCCCTGTCACCAATAAACTCGATCCCCTATCACCTTTTTCTCTTGCTAGCCAAGAGGGGCCGGGGCAATCCATCTCTCACGTCACACTCCGAAGCGACAATTATGACGAATGGAGTCGTTCAATGCGCCGATCTCTGAAATCAAGACGCAAATTCGGTTTTTATGACGGGACGATTCCTACACCTACCGATGAATTTCTGCTTGGGCAGTGGGAAGTCGTTCACTGTACCGTTGTTCAGTGGATTCTTAATTCAATTGACCCTTCGATTCATGATAGTGTGTCGGATACGGAGGATGCTTATCAATTGTGGTCCGAATTGGCTGATCAATATGCTGTTGTGGATGGTGCGCGCATTCACAACCTCAAAACTCAGTTAAATGAGTGTCGACAAACGAAAGGTATGTCGGTTACTACTTATTTTGGTAATTTGAAAGTTTTATGGGATGCCCTAAATGCACACGAACCTCCTTTCTCTTGCAATACGGTGGGTTGTGATTGTGGGGTTACTAAGGCTGCTCTTGCTCGACAAGACTCGGAACGGCATCATCGTTTTCTTATGGGCTTAGATAAGTCTCTCTATGGACCTATCCGTAATCACCAATTGTCACTCGACCCTCTGCCGTCTCTCAGCCGTGTCTATCACGCGGCATTACAGGAGGAACGTCTTTTGGCTGGTCCCACTGAGCCACCTGAGGTCAGTGAAGTTATGGCTTTCGCCGTTCGTGGTTCTAGTGCGGCTGATGCCTCCTCGGGTTCGGCTAATTATTGGCGTGCTTTACGCGATGCTGAGCGCCAGGAACGTCAAAAATTGAAATGTAGTTTCTGTTCTTCTTCGGGTCATTTAGTCAGCCATTGTTTTATTAAAACTCAGAAATTTCCGGAATGGTGGGGTGATCGTCCCCGTACTCTCGAAGAACTAAAGGCGAAACGGGACCGTGCTGCTTCTCGGTCAGGTGCTCGAGTCAATTTTCTTGGTGGCTCGTATTCTATTCCGTCTTCCTCTCAGGATCGTCTTAGCGGTATGTCTCCTCATTGGATTATTGATACAAGGGCTTCTCATCATGTAACCGGTGATGATACTTGGCTAACCGACCCGCATACTATTCCTCCTTATCCGGTCACTTTACCTAATGGGCATAGTGTGTCGGCTACTTTGGCCGGGACGGTTCGCTTAAATGAATTTCTTGTTTTACACAATGTTCTATATATTCCTAGCCTTACTTGCAATTTATTATCTGTATCTCAATTGGTTGCTGCGACGGATTGCGTTATTAGTTTTACTAATTCTTCTTGTCACATTCAGGACCGCTCTTTGAGGACGAGGATTGGAGTCAGTGAGCAACGGGACGGACTATATCTGCTGCGCGCGGTGGTTAAACCAACAATACATCGGGTTAGCGTTGATTCTTTTGATTTGTGGCATCGGCGGCTTGGTCATCCCTCCAATAAAGTAGTTCAATTTTTGCCTTGTGTTAGTAGTTTGCGTTCCAATTCCGACATTATTTGTGATGTTTGCCATGAAGCCAAACATAGTCGTAGTAGCTTTGAATTGAACACTAATAAGGCTTCACAAATTTTTGAATTAATACATTGTGATTTATGGGGTCCCTATCGATCTCCGTCTTCATGTGGTGCCAAATATTTTTTGACGATTGTGGATGATTATTCTAGAACGGTTTGGGTTTATTTGCTCATTAATAAAACTGAGGTCACGGATATGTTTTTAAATTTTTTTGCTATGGTTAAAACTCAGTTTTCGGCCGTAGTAAAGCATGTGCAATCGGATAATGGAACGGAATTTTTTCACATGGCTGATTTTTTCCAAAAAAATGGGATTTTGTTTCGTACTTCGTGTATTGATACTCCCCAACATAATGGGCGGGTCGAAAGAAAACACCGTCACATTTTGAATGTTGCTAGAGCTCTAATGTTTTAAGCTTATTTACCGGTCTCTTTTTGGGGTGAATGTATTTTAACTGCGGCCTATTTAATTAATCGTGCTCCCTCCGCCTTGTTAAAAAATAAAACCCCATACGAGCTACTCTTTGGTTCAGTTCCGATTTATACCCACATTCGGACCTTTGGTTGTTTGTGTTTTGCTTATAATTTGCGTACAAAAGGTGATAAGTTTGCTAAGCGGAGTCGAAAATGCTTATTTCTTGGGTATCCTCACAATAAGAAGGGTTGGAAAGTTCTTGATTTAGCAACTCGAGAAATTTTTGTGAGTCGGGATGTGTATTTTTATGAGCAGAGCTTTCCTTATTTTCCGGATGCAACTTCTCCTTCGATTTCTAGCCCCGTCACTGAACCCATGGACCCCGTTTCTTCTCCTCCACCTGATGATAACACGGGCCCTATGCCTGATGAATTGGGTCTGGTCTCTCCTCCGGTTCATGGGCCTGATTCGGCCACTGTGGCCACTGGGCCTGTCGCGGACCAGGGTGCTGCTTCGGCCTCTGCTATGGGCGACCCACCTGACTCCGGGTCTCACTCGGCTTCGTCTGATCAGTCAGGGTCTGATCTGGGCCATGGCAAACGGACTAAGTTTCTCTCCTCTCGCCTTCAAGGTTATGTTGTTGGTACCACCGCTGATACGTCCTCTGATTCCGACTCTTCTTCCGACTCGCCTCGTTCCTCAGATACGCCTTATGCTCTAGCCAATTACTTATCCTCTCAGAAATTTTCTTTGCGCCACCGAGCTTTTATTGCAGCTATTACTTCGGGCATTGAGCCACCTAATTTTCGTGCTGCTCTCGCTAGTCCGGATTGGTGTAAAGCTATGCAAGATGAAATTACTGCTCTCGAAAATAATGCTACTTGGGAAATTTCTGATCTTCCGACTGGCAAAAAGGCTCTTGGCTGTCGTTGGGTTTACAAAATAAAATATAACTCGGATGGTAGCATCTAAAGATATAAAGCTCGCTTGGTCATATTTGGTAATCATCAGGTCGAAGGTATTGATTATGGTGAACCTTTCGCTCCTGTAATTAAAATGGTTACAGTGCGTTCTCTTTTAGCAGTTGCAGCTATAAAAAAATGGCAACTTCATCAAATGGACGTCCACAATGGTTTCTTACATGGTGACCTTGCCGAGGAAGTATACATGAAGCTACCTCCGGGCTTTGGGCAGGACCCTGAGGGTAAGGTGTGTCGTCTTAAAAAATCTCTCTATGGGCTTAAGCAGGCCCCTCGATGTTGGTTTGCAAAATTGGCCGCAGCTTTGCGCAAATATGGCTTCACTCAATCTTATTCCGATTACTCTCTTTTTAGCTATTCCCGTGATGAGGTATGTATTCATGTTTTGGTCTATGTCGATGATCTAGTCATTACGGGTAATAACTCACTTGCTATCTCACGATTTAAAAAATATCTTGGGGAATGCTTTCACATGAAAGATTTGGGCATATTGAAGTATTTCCTTGGCATTGAGGTGGCGCGTAGCTCTGAGGGTATTTTCTTAACTTAGCGGAAATACGCTCTTGACATTATTTCTGAGACTGGCTTATTGGGAGCTAAACCGGCACTCACTCCTCTTGAACAGAATCATTCTCTTGGAGATGCTAAATGGGATTTTTTGGTTGATGTTGAATCCTATCGCCGGCTTGTCGGGCGTTTGGTATATCTCACTGTTACACGTCCGGATCTTTCGTATTCTGTTCATGTTTTGTCGCGTTTCTTGAGCAAACCTCGCAAGGAACACTTGGATGCCGCTCTTCGTGTTGTCCGGTATTTAAAAGGTAGTCCGGGTCAAGGAATTTTGTTACGGGCTGATAGCAAGTTTGAAGTAACTGGTTAGTGCGACTCAGATTGGGGTGGCTGCTTGACCACAAGGAAATCCGTGTCCGGATGGGTTATTTTTCTTGGTCATACGCCTATTTCTTGGAAGACAAAGCAGCAACACACGGTCTCCCTCTCTTCCGCTGAAGCCGAATATCGTGCCATGGCTACTATCTTATGTGAATTGAAGTGGCTCCGTGGGTTATTCAAAAGTTTTGGCTTTGATCTTCCTGGACCTATTCCCGTTCACTCCGATAGTCAATCTGCCATCCAACTTGCTCGAACCGGTTTTTCATGAACGGACAAAGCACATCGAAATCGATTGTCATTTCATTCGCGACGCCATCATCGCCGGCCTTGTTATGCCCATTCATGTTTCCACTGACCATCAATTAGCTGACATTTTCACCAAAGCTTTAGCTTCTTCTCAATTTATGTTTCTCCTTCGCAAACTGGGCATTCTTGATCTTCATGCTCCAGTTTGAGGGGGGGGGGGGGGGGAGGGTATTAGGGCCGACTGATTAACTTCGTAAACCCGGCCCATATTATGTATAAATATGTTAAGCGTCTAATGAAATGATAACACAAAACCATTTACACAAATAATACTTCTTGACAACCAACAATCATCAATAATACTAATGCCATCAGATGAGTTGTTCTTTCAACACACGCCTTAGTTTCACACATTATTAGAAAAGGAGTATGATCTTTCAAAGTTAACCATAATTATAAATGAGAGATTTCGAGTTCAACATTATCAACATTTTTTATTTTGAATTAAGGTGAGTAAGCAAAGGTAATTACCTCAGAAGAGCTGGATCAATCGCATCCAGCCTATTCGTTGTGGCCAATACCAAAATGTTTGGCATTTCAGCAACTCCATCAAGCTGCAATTAAACGTTTGAATGAGAGGTAAAGAAAAATAAATAACATAATAAGTGGAAGATGAGGTAATTTATATCTATCTATATATATAATTATAACAGAAGAACCACTAAACATATCTAATACACGTGTCACTACCTCATTAATTTTTTTCTTGCTCAACATAACACATCCTGTAAAACCTATTATTCCTACCTTATTCATGGCTTTAATTCACAACCACTGTGCAAAAGAAATCTTCTATTATTCTCCTCCAAAATCCAAATCGTTAATTCATCTCGCTACCTCAGTAGATCAGGTTAGCCTATTTACATACTCTTTTTAATTACACGTCCATATTTTGTGAAAATCTTGATTGTTTGAATTTTATTGGGGACAAATTTTTTATGTTTTGTTATTGGGCTTAACATTACAAAATGGTGATGACTTGAGTACAATATTTGTAGGATTCCTCAAATTTTGTTCACTGTTTTAGATGAATTTCACGAAATTATACATTAATTTTAACCATTGTTATCTATTTATCGTTTTCTTTGCAAGTTCATATGTTATTTGTATTTTAGTAAATTTTCTACGCATTGGATTTGTTATTCAATTGCTTTCATATATATGCATGACAATTGTAAAATACTTTTTTTTGTTCCGACAAGTATTGAGATGAAACTTTATCAGTTACTAATGATGGTGTACTGGTTTTATTTATTGATTAGTGGAGCACTTGACTGCCCTTGGTTTCTTATTTTTCACTTTTAAAGAGTTTTTTTGTGATGGGTAAATTATATCCTACTCCCATGAGTATGGAGTATGATACTCTCATCATTTAGTTATTGGAAAATCATAAATTCAAAACTTAAAACCTTTAAAATTTAAATTTGATACATTTGAAAAATATAAAAATTTGTACCACAATTTATAATTTTCGTTCCTCTATAAATAGAGACCACTTTTGATATATTTTGGTGTTTATTTTGATTTTACTCACATATTCACATTACATAATTGACATATTCATAACAATGTGATATATTCACATCACGTAATTAACATACTCATCAGATATTCATATTACATAACTAGCATATTCACATAGATTAAAAATTATATTCACAAAGTAAAACTCACATACTCACACAACTAATATAGATATTCAAACAATATAACAGACATGTTCACAAATTACTTGTTCATAAGAACAACAAACATTTTATTGAGTTATTCACAGATATTCATTTAACAAAATATACATATTCACACAATTTAACATGTGAATATGTCACTTAAATTTTGTGAATATATATTTAATTATTATAAACGAGTTTCAAAATATAGCCAATATGATTTTTTTTATTGAGTAAAAAATATTATCAACATTAGTGATTTTTTGTTTTTAAAATTGGTTGTTAGATTAAAAATTAAGTCATTTTAAAATATATATGCGCCTTTTAATAACTACCCACTAACATTACAACAAAAAAAAATTGATTGGAGTACCATGCACCATACTCTTGGGTGCATGGTATAAGAATTGATCAGACCAAAATCCAGTCAGTGGGAGACACAAGTCAAGTATCATCAATTGTTTTATAGGTGAAAGCCGTAAGAAGGAAACAACCTATGATTTTATTTAGGAGCAAAACTAATCAGAGAACTCAAAGATTCAACAAAAGATCTTATATGATCCCAATTTCAATCCAAGCCAAGATGCAACTATCCTTATTATAAGCCACAAATTCTTATTTCAGACCGACGGACTGATTATAAGCTATAGTTTCATTTTGAACTATGACATCATATGAGTTGCGAAGGTCTATTTGTATCTGACAGCTTCGAGTATGATGTATGATACTTTATATTGTTCTTTATTTTGTATAGGTGCATGACATTAATTTTGGGTAGTGTCAATTTGTAACCCTTGTCCACCAACGAGAGTTGGTTAGGTTGTAAATTTGATACCTGGAAATTGGTCTTATCACTAACCTAGGTTGAGACCGAAAGAGAGAACCAAGGGAGGGTACCTCTAGGCTAGTGTTTGAAATCGACCTCCGAAAGGAGGAGTGGGATGACCCGGGATACGATGAGTGCTTAGTGACCTTGACCAATTACTTGACCACCTTGGGAAAATGCATGTTTTTGGGGTAGTTGGGTGTTGAGTTAGGAATTCCGACCTTCGAACCCGAGAGGGGGGTTGGTGAGTAGAGCTAGTGTCCTATTATGAGCCCGAGAGGAAGTTAGTAGGCGAATTAGAGCCATCTACCCCTTACCTTTCTACCCCTTAAGATTAGCCTAAGGAATTGCTATGTGGAATTACGAATAGTCGTGGGAGAACCGAGTTCTAACCTTTCCTATCATTTGATTAACTCTTAATCTCTTTTAGCTTTATTTTACTTGTCTTGTTTAATTGCCTCTTTATTTGATAGTTTAGTGTTAGATTACTACCATTACCCTATTATCGTTTGACTTAGTTAAACTAGGGAATTAGAACGATTAATAGTCTACCAACTCTTTGTGGGATCGACCCTCAAAAGTGTACAACGACAAATCGGTTTAATTTGATAACCATAAAAAAAAACTTATACTCCCTCCCCATTCGGTCATTTATTATCTTTTTCTATTCTGGGGTGTCTCAGTCATTTATTGTTCTTTCTATTTAAAGAATGAATTTGATGAGTAATTTAATCCTTCACTCTCAATTTAATCCACTTGTCATTAAGTAATTGGCCCCCTCGCTTTTCCTTGATCTTTGTGCCAAAACGAAAGGACAACAAATGACCGGGACGGAGGGAGTATTTTGTTGAAAACTACCCCCTCCATGACTTCATCACGTCAATTATTTAACATTTTATTTTGCAGTGTTTCAATTAATTATTTACATTTCTATTTTAGAAATAACTTAACAACTTTGAATATAATCCAACTGATTACTGTACCTGAACACAACCCCTTTTTTTCTTCACGAAACCTGAGATACCCCATGAACAACAAGTCAAAATCCGACCTCTTGGCTCAAGACAAACTACTCGTATAAGATACGCTATTGACCTTCAAAATTCTGAGATAAAAAAAACTTGCAATATATAAAAGTGATCGACCTACACAATTTTGAGATAAAAAAACTTATATTTTGTTGAAAAATACTCCATCCGTTCCAGTCACTTGTTTAACTGTTTCATTTAGTCAATTGTTTACATAACTTTGATGGATAACTTGATTCTCAACATTCAATTTGTTACACTTGTCATCCAATAATTGATCAACTTATATTTCCTTGGTTTTTATGCCAAAATCGAAGATAAATAAATGACTGAGATGGGGACTACAATTTTATCACATGAATTCTCAAATGGTTACCCTATAAATTTATTCACTAATTGTCATATGTGTAAGTACTACTGATCGAAAGTTTGTTTATGGACGCAATATTAAATATGTTAAATAAAACACATTTTTTAAAAGTCATAAATTGATTTGTACTTAATTGATAAAAGGTGTGTTTTATGACTTTATCGCATTAGGTTGACGTTAAATTATTCAATCCATACCCTTCTTCAATTTATTTGTAAATCGACTATTTCACTCCTACATATGTTACCTAAAAACTTCACCTTGGCTGTGTACTTGTGTATCGTGTCCAGCACGCAATGACAATTCAAGACTTCATTTTAGTAAAACAAACATTAAATTTCTCGGGAATTAACTAATAAAAAAACTCATATAATTTGGATGGTTAACTAAGATTTTAATCAAATACTGATATACGGAGTATTTCCTCCATTCCAAATTCCAATCATTTATTTACGTTTTTTTTTTACGTGTCTTATTCTTTATGAAGGGTATTTTAGTCAAATGATTTGGGACAAAGGGAGTAATGAGAGAAAAAGAATTATACATCGGATGTACTACATCATATTTAATGACTTTTTGAGTTTTTGTGTATTTTTTTCGAGTATTATAGAGTTTATAAATTACATTTTAATTTTCTGATGTCAAAAATCAAATCTTTTTGAGCTTACATGTAATTTTTTTGAGTTATAATGTAACTTTTTGAAATTAAAGTTTAAGTAAATAAACTCAAAAACTTTAATATAAAACTCAAAATTTTTAGATTAAAACTCAAAAACTTTATATTAATGCTCAAAAACTATAACATCTGATGTACTACATCAGATTTATAATCCACTTACTGGAGTAATGAGCAGACAATAGTATCAGAAAATGAAAGAAAAATAACATCTCTTCCTGCTTTAATGTTTTGTCTTATCTTACACCAAACTTGCCATGTTACAGTACATAACATTTTATCAACATATTTTGTTTTTTTGTTTTTTTGTTTTTTTGAACATATACAAGTGTTTTATCCAACAAATGCTAACATGACCAAATTTCTGGGTCTACATTTGAAATTGGAAAAAAGAAAAACAGACACAAATGCATAATCCAGTAAAATCAATGGTTTATTTTCGGCAATTCGATTTAACAGAAGCCTAAATAGATAAATCAACATGACATAAACTCTCCTGTTAATTTATTAAACGAATACGATTTTTATTCATTACCCTTTCTTTTCATTACCCAATAATTATCCTTCGGCCGAGATTTTACCCGAGGTCAGAACTACATTTTACACTTTTACAGAAATAATTTGCCTTGGCAAAACATGAGTTGCAATATGAGGATTTTTTTTTTTTTTTTTTTTTTTTTTTTTTTTTTTTGACAACAAGCGATGAATAACTTACATTATGAGGGGTTATCATATCGACCTTTACCTACATTCACAGTGCGCTCTATCGATCATGCAGTGATGCAATCGTTGGCGGTCAAACAGGAACCGGGTTTAAGCCAAAGGAAGGCTGCAAACTAGCGGCATAATCCCGGGCCCAAAGATCATAATGCACGATTTCTTCAAGGGTGGGTGATTTCACCAACTCGTTCCGATGTTTATCACAGGTTAATTCCACTATTTTGAAGATTTCTAGGTAGCTTATCCTGTCAATGCAACCATAAACTGAGTTATACTGAAATATTCGACAGAGGAGACGAGATGACAGACTGAATCTGAAATTAACTTACTTTTCGTCTATGAACATCTCGACTGCTTTCTCATTAGCTGCACTAAGAACGCCGGTCATAGTACCTCCGGCTCTCCCTGCGGCATAGGCTAGGTTCATAGATGGGTACTTCTCATTGTCTGGAGCTTTAAATGTCAATGACCCGAGCCTGCATTGCACTTCCAATATTTTAGTATAGTTTTCTTTGAAAAACAAAAAACAAAAAAACAAATGGAAAACTCTTCTGTTATCAGTAAACCTTGATAAAATCGTCACAGGAAATTGATATACTTTAATAAGCTATACAGTTCAGGCATTATCAAGAAGAGACGGGATCTTTACTTGCAGAGATCAAGGCGTGGCCAAGTTGTCTCGGAGCAGTATATTCTTTCAGGCCATGACATAGTGTATAATATAGGCAATCGCATATCAGGCCACCCCAATTGTGCAAGAACAGATGAGTCCTACCAAACCAAGGGTGAAATAAATCAAAGATATACGAACACGCTCCAATTACCATCTTCTCGAGATAAAATGCAAACATACATGTTCTATGTACAACCCTGCTGTACATGTATTACTGCTAGTCTTCATATTACCTTGTGACGGATATTACTTCTAACCAAAGTCTGAGAAACATTAAAACCCAGTTCTTGATTTTCACTTTTCAGCTTAAAAGTCTCTTTAATAGTTAATCACAGGCCTTGTTTACGCGGTTTGAAATTTAGGGTCATCTGAATACCATTAACAGTCCGAGCATGCACTACCTCAAAACACGCCTAATATGGAGTACATCATTTACACATATATTTCCACTTAATTCACTACTAGAGGGAAATAGGAAAATCATCATTTTCACTTTGTACGGTACTTTTCATGGAAATAAGGTTAGTCAGAACTCAGAACTCCCTTCGTTCATAGCCAGTCTTCAGCGGATAAAGGCAAACTGGTTGATGAAAAGGTATGGTACTAATGAGATAAGCGCGATAAAGATCATAACATACCTGTGTTTCAATCATTGAATGGATAATAGATTGTGGATGAATTACAATCTCAATGTCATCGTACTCGGCCCCAAATAAGTAATGAGCTTCAATAACTTCCAGACCCTGACAACATTATAACAAATAGAAACAGTGAACTATTAATAAAAATGTAGCCTCTTTCTTTCTATTTTTATATTTTTTCTGTATTTTGCAAAAGTCAAATAGAAAAAGCCAATGTACAAATGAAATCAAGTCCGACCTTGTTGAACAAGGTAGCCGAATCCACTGTAATTTTCTTCCCCATGTTCCAGTTGGGATGTTTTAACGCATCCGCTACTTTGACTTCTTGAAGTTTCTCAACTGGCAAATCCCTTTCAAAACATAGACGAAAAAAAGTAAAGCGAGAGTAAGTAACTTCCTGTGAGTTGCCCGAATGTCTCACGTTGGCCACGACATTCTGAAACTCAAAATCTTTTTTAAGAGCGCGAAATACAAGATGAAACTCAATCTGCGAATTTGTTACACTCGAACACTGCAAAAGTGGAAATTAAAAGAGAAGATACGAGAATGTTCTACTGGTGCGCAAATTCTCACAGGAGACGGGCTCATGATAAGCTCAGGATACACAATAGCAGATACAAACCTGAATGCACCTCCCGAGGCAGTCAAAATGATGCGTCTAAGAGCACCCTCCGGCAATCCTTGAATACACTGACAGGCAAAATTCATTAAATAAATGTCAACATTTGAATTAAAGCGATTTTTAGAAGCCATTCAAGATTACAACATAAACCAGACAGTAACACCGTATAACACATCCAAAACGGCTACCTACAACAATAAGGTAAGGGGGGTCTGATACTCTGATGTACGCTGAGCCAATCCCGTGTTAACAACATGGAAAGGCTGTTTTCGTATCATCCATTAAAAAGGGATCGGGTTATTTTGATGATTGTTACTTAACAATAAAAACAAGTGCAGCCAATTTCATGAAAATTTTTGCTTTATTATTTCATAATCCACAAATTAAAAGAAACTAACCTGGAATATAGCTGAATGTTCAGAATCAGCTGGAAGAATCTTAACATTATGCTTGTGTGCTAGGGGAAGGACGAAAGGGCCACCAGCGATGAGGGTCTCCTTATTGGCTAGTGCAATGTCTTTTCCAGCTTCAATGGCTGCCACTGTTGGCTAAGTAAACAGGAGAGAAAATTTCCGGATTCGTAAAAGCTGTATACCTCATTCAAAGAAAAGCATCCAGAAATATGATACTCCCTCCGTCCCGGTCAATTGTTGTCCTTTGGTTTTGACACAAAGACCAAGGAAAGAGGAGAGAGCCAATAACCAAATGACAAGTGGAACAAAGTGAATGAGAATGATCAAATTACTCATCAAATTCATTCCTAAAATAGAAAGGACAACAAATGACGGAGACACCCCAAAATGGAAAAGGACAACAAATGACCGGGACAAAGGGAGTAATAAACTTTTTTACATACCTTCAGCCCAGCACACCCGACTATTCCTGTAACTACACTAACGGCATCTGGATGGCGTGCAACCTGAAATTTTCACAGAAAAGGTCACAGTCAAAAAGGTTATTACAACACATTCACAAGCAGAGTAAATTACTCAATTATTACCTCGACAACACCTTCCTCTCCTGGAATAATTTCCACTTTGTGCTCATAATCAGCTAAAGCTTCTCTGAGCTCACCAAGTAAGGACTCGTTTCTGACAGCGACTAGTTCAGGTTTAAATCTCTTGACCTGAGCATAAAAAAGAACACCCAACATAATTTAATCGGATATCATCAACATGGGAATTTCAAGCTAAGGGAGTAATGGTAAAAGTTTGCAGATCACCTGATCTGCAAGAAGTGTCACATTGGAACCAGCAGCCAGAGCAACAACTCTAAACTTATCGGGATTCTCCTCAACAATATCTAGTGTCTGCAAAGCACCTGTTCTTGATTAGGAACAACCAACCAAGCGCAAACAAATCATACACTATGTTACTCAGACTCGATCAGATGCATCCGATACTGGTGCATGTGAAAGTCAGGGTAAGATAGAACATACACCCTAAACAAGGCTGATATAACGATAGTAAAGACTTCAGAACTTCGTCAAGTATTTGAATATAATAATTTGAAGAGGCAGAATTATATCAACTAATGCCACTACGAAAACATAACGTCACCTGAGTACCAATACTACCAGTAGATCCAACTATTGATATAGGCTTTGGACCAATCCAAGTCTTCCGACCAGACTCCTCAACTGCTCGTCCAGGCCAAGCTGGAGGTGGTGGCTGAGCTGAACAACAAATCCTTCCACTAAATGTCTGTATACTGTCCTTCCTCTTCCAAGAGAATCCCCCTAAGGTACATAGTGGTACATGAAAACCTCAATAACCCATATAAGAATGTCCGTAAAACACCTATATGACATCAACTGACAGCGTAATTATCTTTCGATGCTATAAAAAAAATTTTTTTGATGCTATAAAAAAAACACCAACTCCGCAGTAATCATGCGAATCACGATATATACCTTCCTTCTTCAACCTCAATTCAGTAAACTGATCATACAATAGCCTAAAGCAGCTAAATACAGGAACAAGGCTACTATGTACGGCAAACGAGGAAAGAGGGATTTTAATGCTTCTAGTCTAGTCCATTGTAATCCACAGTTGGTTCATTGAATATGCTTTCAGCCAGTACTAAAAATATGTTCGAATAAAGAATATCATGTGAACATCCCAGAATCATTTACAATTCCAAAGTAAAGATACACATTCCCACATCACATCAAAGAAGATATCCAAAATAAACAAAATGATCTCATGACTCTCATCTAATCCACAATAGTTGGTCTTGCTTCAGACGGGCCATTTTGGTCAGAAGTAATAAGATGAGATTTTGTAACCATTTTACAGTCAAATGTGACCACTATTGAAAAACAACTTACCATAAGCTGTAACACTAGCTGTACCATTGTAGTTACATTTAACCATAAAATGGTCACATATGGCCGTCTGAAATAAGAATTTGCGAATCCACAAATAAGGCGCTCTAACATGTTAACTCTTCTAGGGTCGAACCAATTTTTTTTAGGACCGGGTCAACCACCTTTATTACGAGGAAGCTCAGAATGCATAATCACATGTCATAAATAACCCCCCAAGACCCCAAGGGATTGCTCTTGGATGGGCTCGAAAGTGAGACCCTTGAAAATTTCACCCGAATTTTAACCGCTAGACTCCACCCTTTTTCGTTTTCTTTCCTGTGATAATTTTCTAAATATTCTTTAAGATCAAACATCTGATCTCCCCATTGAAAGAAAAAGGTCATTAACCAAGCATCTACTACAAGTCCAAAACACATTAAAGATTTCAAGATACAATTTGATCCTTCCAGAATATAATTCTTAGTATAAACATACTCACTAGTCTCTATAAGCCTATAGCTATCATTAAATATTTAAATGAACCAAAAAATACAAAAAGATGTCGTCTCAAACTTAAAACGGTCTTAAACAAGATTTTGTAGGGACTATAAAAGGTAATAGTGCTCATACCCACAACCCCCATCATGAATTTTAACATCGAAAAGAAGTCAATCACTTAATTGCTCTATTTCTCAAACACCACCACCATCATAACAACAACAATCACCAGTGTCGGAGACAGGATTTGAACTTAGCAGGTGCAAAATACCCGTATAAGTTAAACTTGAAAAAAGTTCAAAAAATCAACAATCATCCAAAAAAAGGGGGAAAAAAGGTGATACCTTTGAATTTAGGAAGGTTAATAGAATTAGAAGAATCCAAAAAGGAGAGAGCTTTAAACTCAGCTGTAGAAAGCAAGTTAACAGCCATGGTGATATTGAATTAAAAAAAAAAAAACAAAAAAAAAAAATTGTTTTTGTAAGGAAATTGTTTGGTAAGAAGGAAAAAAGATGAAAGTAAAAGAGGGGGTTGAGGGAGATTAATATAAGGAGGTGACATTTTGGACAAACATGGGAAGAAATCGTTAGAGAGTAGAGTTGGAGGAAGGATAAGACGAGTAACAAACTTGACTCTGTGGCCCCCGCACTGTGTAAACGAAATCACAAAAAATGAGACTAGTCTCCCTCGAGAGTCGATACGGAGGTAACCGTCTTAAATATTACACAAATTCTCATTGAAGACATGACATATCCGTCACAAGCTTGTGACGGATACCATTTTACCTCACAATATATCCACTTTTTCTCTCTCTGCAACACTATTCATGTGGTCCCCTTTCTCCACTAACCCATTTTGTTACCATTTTATCTCACAAAATATCCGCCACAAATGGTAACCCGTCACAAGGGAGACCAATTGTAAATATTAAGACAATATTAAATATCATCTCAATTGACTAAAATGAGTTTCTAGCTCTCCACTAAAATAAATAGAGCAAACTTTACCATTCTATTTCATTTGTTCTGATTTATGTTTGAGACGGATATGCTCACTTGAATAAGAATGTGAGATTTTGAAATTAAATTTTGTATTTAATTTATTTGGAGAGTAAGTAGAGTGTGATCAAACAGATTAACAGCAACTCTTCAATTTATCTCAATTTTATTGTTGGAAATATGGTGAAGTATAACTCTGCCTGTGAATCAAAGAGTGATATTATGGGTAAGTTACGAGTAATTATTTAAGCACAAAATTAGATGGTCAAATTTTTTTCTTACTGAATTTAAACGGGCACAATAATTTTGGGATAAATTTTGGTAAGAAAAAACAATAAATTTGGGAATGAAGACATAGCGATGGTACAAAATTATAGTACAAGAAACCACTCATAAATAGACCAACGAGACAGCCATTTACGGTCCTCTTTGAAACAAGGTGCATCCATTTCATCATAATTCAGCAGAGCATATAATCTCATTATTAAGTGCACCTTAAACTTGAGAATCAGGCAATACAGAAATGATCTTCAAGGAAATATTCTTTCGATTAAAAAATTGTACACCTGAGATAAAAATGTAGGCAATAAATGGACGTTCTTTAGAATAGTGGCTTGGTTTAGAAAGTCAAGACTCAAAGCAGCATAATGCCCACTCCTCGCGTAGAGGGATTACAAGCTAATGCAAAGCGCAACTTCAACTCACTGGGACCTCATTGTCCGCCAAGGTGATACGACATGACACAAGATTACAATGTACGGAACAAGGGAAGGGAACTAAGGATGCAATATTAAGCAAAAGGCATTCCACCAACAAATAGGAATCTCTAGGATGAGATAATGGGATGGGGGAAGGTTTGCAAACCTATCCGCTGGGGACTGCCATTATGCGCCTCTCTCCAGAATAAGCGGTACTATTATCAAAAGACGGGTTCTGCTACAGTCTGTTGAGTGAACTTGTTAAAGAGCAAAAACAAATTAAACTGCGCCATTCTCAGCTAATGATCATCTTGTTCAAGAATTCTGCTTCCTCTGGGAAAATCTCCAATACCTCGTCCTTGGTCAGCCAAACGTAATCATCACACCCAGCAATGTCGAAGTTGTTACATGCAACGACTTGGGATTTAAAGAAAAATCTCTGTTCAGAAAATAAGGCAAGAAAAGGGGCGTAAGAGAACATGTTAAGCCATGTCAACAATTTGTAACTTGTATGCTGGAATAAAATATCAGTCGGGCTGGCATCGTTTAAGCGACAATATAAAAGAGATGGAAGGAGTATATATAATTTGAGAAAAACACCTTCATCGGGTTTAAATCTGCCTTTTCTGAAGTGACAGGCATATGGCCCATGGGGGCATTTCCAACGAAGTATGTGTGTGTAAGATCACCTATTACAGATGTTAGAGCAGATTCTGCACACTGCAAACAAGCAAAATACTGTGAGAAATAAATTTACACAACAGTTTAGACAGAAGATCATTTTTTCTAAGATCACCTTTCGCAGTGTCTCTTCATCCTCATAACGCTTTTCAGGGAAATGCCAGACAGGCTTCTCACCATCAGACCCATAAGCAGGTCCATGAAGAAGGAGATATAGCCTTCGATCAAGTGCCCTGTTCAATGACCTTGCAGAGACGAAGGAAATGACTATGGTTATGATCTAAATGATCTAAATCAACTAAGGGAAGAAAAAAAAATTAAGCTATAATTTAAAGAAGCACATGCAGGACACCAACTTCATGCCAACAAAACATCAATGGAACACTCGTGTCTGGTCGTAGATTAGGGAGCAAAATATAGAGGACCAAGAGGTAAACCACTAACCTCCTGAATGAAAATTTGGAATATCTACCACTATGGAGTCAAGACTCGGAAGGGGGGGGGGAGGGGGGGGGGCGCGGGAGGGGGGGGCGTCAAGAGCTAGTCTATGTACTGAAACAAACTTGGACCAGCAAAGTCAGCAGGCATCGCTGCGCCGGTCCACTACCCATTACAATGAATATCCGTCATTGCTTGGGTCAAGATAGCGTAGTAGTTGGAACTTGGTGACTAATTAACGTGTTAAAAAGTGAGATCATGCTCATATAAAACAGTAGAGTTCCTTATAGTAAGCATATAAGCATCTTCACAACCAAACTCCTCAACGTCCTCCAGCATCTCTGTAAGGATCCAAAAGAAAACCTTTCCCCTAAACTACATAGCCAAGCCACCAATTTAAAATAATTTTCCTATATTTACCAAGTCAACACAAAATGGCATTAACACCACAATTAAAATTCCTCCACCTAGTTACAATTCTCAATTCCGCTTGATAATAAGCCACTGCATATGCCTACAGTAAGCATTTCTTATTTACATTTGTTAGTAATAACATTGCTTTGTTGGGACAGGTGGTAATAGCAATAAGAAAATTGAAGGAAATCCCGTGACAATCAGTTACCTCCATTCCTATTGGGACACGTCATACCAAATCAATTTTCATTCCCTTAATATCTTACCATGTACCAAACACACTGTAAGTATATAATTCATTGGCCAAGGTTTTGACCTTTTGAGTAGAATTTTTATTCATTTTATGTCTTCTATTTAAATCTATTTCTCACCAATGGGTCTATATTTTCAACTTTTTTCTGAGAGCTAAAGTAAACCACAACTTGAAGTTGTGGCTTTACCCCTTTAATTTTTGAGCAGAAGACTAGTGTCATGGAAGGAAAAATAGTGTAAGACCTGTAGGGTCCTTAATTTGTAATTTGTTGAAAGGGGCAAAGGCCGCTACTTCAAATAGCGCCTTTTCCTCGGCTTTAAAAATGAAAAGTTGATGAAGTGGACCATTGGCGAGAAATTGTTTGAAATGGACACTAATTTGATAAATACTTGACTAAAAACATTAAAATGAAAAAAAGTTCTGAGTATGTCTCAAACGTGTTACTTCTACATTCTTTGCTAGTTGGCCAGATATATAAGTAATGTAAAACTGCAGCATCCAGAAACAGATAAATACTACAACAGCAGGCCTCTTTCATTTCATGACCAAACCTCATCACTTCTTTTCAGTTAAAGCAGGAGATTACTGATGAAAGGCCAATTTTAGAACTGAGAAATGAATCAAACATTCTGGGCAAATGAATGTATATTGCTATAACTTAAAAGATAGCATGTGATGAACAAAGTATCAAATACCTTCTATCATTTGATTTGTCAGCTTCAGTGATCCGGGGAGCTGGTTCATAGTCAATCTGGTAGTCTCCCTTTCCCCTAGACACAAAACCATATTACACAGCTCCATAAGTCCATGGTTACCATGACAGATAAAATTCACAATGATAGGGGACGTTGATAATTGAGTTACAACATCATGGAACCGTAATAATTAAACCATACAAAACATAGTTGACATGGATTCGTAACATTAACTATCTACATGTTCTCCTCAAATATTGGTCGAACTTTTTTTATATTTGTATAAAATATAAGTGAAACAAATTTCCCCTCTCCATTTTCACTTGTTATGGCCCGCTTAGAATGACAGTTAGTTCTACTTTGCTCTTCCCCAAGAGCACATTTAGAGTTCCACACTTCCACCCCATTTATTTGGATGGAGACCACATAAAGATCAAAGGAGAACATCCTATTGCGAGGAAGAGAACACTTATCTTTCCTCTCAAACACTAAGGACCACCTAGGAGTGCGTAGCTCCGATTGTACATGCTTTAAAGAACTGAAGTAGTCAGGGAGATGTAAGCTACTATTTTTTGTTTATCTGGTTAAGATCAAAGATCCACATCGTTCCAATATTTTGCATCTCTAGGAGTAGAATGGGTGGGAGATAAACCTATAAGCATCTTCACTGGTAAACATCTTTTAAATATTGTTACTACAGTTCCCCTTTAGGCCTTTAGTCGTCTCATAGCAAGGAAGACCCTACCCTTCTAAAGCTCCTTATTAACAGTAATTCCAATATAACATAACAAAGGTTGACAAAAATTACAACAATTTCATGTTTTGCAAGATAAGATCAAGTAAGTACCTCGCCTCGTATTTTTTATAGAATTCCTCAGGATATTCTCGTCGATATAGCTGATTCCAGCGAAACCTACAAATGGTCAGAATATGTGAGAGAGAAACATAGGTAATCTCACAAACTTAACAGAACAAAGAACTGTCAGTTGGACAAAGTGATTACGACAAGAGTGGAGCCCAAAGATGCATAAAATTGACAGATGAAAAAGGAAGAACCACAAGAGGCCACCAGTCTAAAGGAAGCTCAAAATCATGTCAGGGAAAGGTTCAAATTTTAGAAGCTGATCGCCTGACGCAGAACAATAAAGATTTCAACCCCATTACAGTCGCTCTCGGGCCCTCGGCGCAAATATAACATTACAACAGGAAAAAGCAAGCATTCATATGGTCTGTCTATCAACATTCATCAGCTAAGGCAGCATAATCATCAGTTTGCAAGTCAAACAAAGTGACGTCAAGCACGGTAAAATTTAAAACCTTTTTGTTTACAGGATCTCTTAAAGAAGGAAAATTGAACATCTTACAAAAGGTCAGGCATAACACTCTATGATCTTCTGACAACATACAGAGCATGATACAAAAAGAGGGAATGACTTTTGATTTCAACATAGGTGTATGAAATGAGACAAAAGGAGTTGACATCTTGGAAGAAAAGCAAGAAAAAGAGGCATGATTTTGATTGTCACATAACTTGAGTACAACAATTTACTTGCCTACACCGATGAAAATTGCATATAACTCACCCGGTCACCCCCCTGTGACTTGGTCTAGTGAAGAACAAAACCTAATAATCTTGTTAGACACTCAAAGCGAGAACAAACTCAAAAACAACATCCTAAAAGTTTCTCAAAGGTCTCTTTTATTTGTTGAATACCTGAATCTTGTCCATTGGAAATGATTACTGCATTTCATTTCAAGTCTCACAAAGGCCTCATTCTTTTGTCAACTTAAATAACAACTAACAACTAAGTGTACACAGTGAATTTATATACATCTGCCTCCGCGCACTACTAATCAAAAGCAATTCCGCACCGATACAAACACCAGCAATTTCTCTAGATGCAAGTACAACCTTACAACGAGGAAAAAGCAACCAGTCATATGGTCAATCAAAGTTCAACAGCTCACGCAACATAATGGTCAGTTTTCAAGTCAAACAAAGGGAGGGAATGAATTCGGATCTCAACATAGGTCTATGACATGAGTCAAAGGGAGTCGACATCTTGGAAGAAGGCATGATGTTGTTTGTCACATAACTCGTGTCCAACTATTTATGTGCCTCCACTGATGAAATTTGCATATAACTCGCCCTTACTGGCATTATCTAGTGAATACCAAACCCTAAAAATCACGCCAGAGGCTGAAAGAGAACAAACATAAACCAACAAACACCGTGAATGTCTGAAAAGTCTCTTTTCTTTGTTGATACTTGAATTCGTCCATTGGAAACGATTACTCCATAACATTCCAAATCTCACAAACGCCTCATTCTCTTGTCCACTCAGGTAACAGCCAACAACAAAGTGTATACTCCCTCAGTCCCGGTCATTGGGGTGTCTCAATCATTTGTTGTTCTTTCTATTTTAAGAATAAATTTGATGAACAATTTAATCATTCACACACAATTTGATCCACTTGTCATTTATTAATTGGCCCCCTCCTCTTTCCTTGGTCTTTGTGCCAAAACCAAAGGACAACAATTGACGGGACGGAGGGAGTACATCGAATGCATATACACCTGCCTCAACGCAATACTAATCAAAGCATATCGACACCGATACAAACACCAGCAACTAAGCAGAAAATCACAATGACACAATACACCAGGAGAAAGCATCAAAAATACATAAATTCATAACCGCATCAAAACACGAACATTACTAGGAGCGATACTAAATTACATCATCACTTTCACCCTAAAGCATCAGATTTTCTTCTTATTAACAACAAGAAGCACATCATCAATCGTGTTCCAGTGAATTTAAACCCTAATTAATCCACAATTCATCAATTTCATCCACACGCAATCACATTTTCTCCATATAAACAACATTAAGCACCTCCTCAATCCCTAATTAATCCGTAATAGCGAAAAATCGAGCAATTGGATCGTAAAAACATCAATCAAATCCCTAATTTACGAACAAAAAATAACAATTCGATGAATCTAAAATAAAATAGAATTAAAAAAAAAAAAAAAAAAACATACGAGAATTCTTGGAAAGCGTAAACATTAGGATCGATTTTAGGGAGGACGACTGGAAGCCTTTCGAAGAGTACGGAAGCGATAATCTTGTCAGTTGTAGTTGGTGTTATTGTTATTGTTGTTGTTGTTGTTGAAGATTTGCTGCTGAAGTATCGCAGCGATTGATTAAACGGCGTCGTACGGAGTCGCTGCATTTTGTGACGGCGGAGATGACTGAATGTTCGATAGAGAACTACGGAGTAGTTACTAACAGTGTGAGGTTTAACCGTGTAAGTGAGGTTTTAGCCTTGTGGCTTGTGCTACTAGTTTGCGGCTAATCTCTCGAAATGTTTGCAACTTCAAGTAGCCAATACGATTCGACCCGAATTGTGAGCCCTAAAAGTCAAACTCGTGTGAACGAGTAATGATCTTCTCAGTTTTCTCAAAAAAAAAAAAATAGAGGTAAATGAATGAAAATGAGATATATATAATATAATATAATATGCGTGTGTTAGAGAGAAAATGGAGAGAAAGAAATAGAGATGACTCAAATTGCGTATGAACCGAGTAGTCCCTCGATCCATTTATATATTTATCTTTTTTTTTATTATTACTTGTGTTTTTTCTGGTGAAATTTTTTATTATAATATGTAAAAAATGTTTTTATTGTTTTAGTTGTTGGCACCACGATTGTACACAATAATTACTACAGTTAGTCTTGCTGAAGACGGGTCGGAGCAAGTGACGGGTAATGCCACTCACAAAACGGATAGGGGGGACAAGGTGGGGCCTGGGGGCACCCCCATGTGCTTCCATGTCTCCTCTATTTGGGTCATTTATGAGAGGAAATGGTATCCGTCACTCCAAAGTGATACGTACCGTCTTCAATGAGATTTTGTGTAATTACTATATGAAGTTAGGGGTAACGGGTTAAGGTTTTCAATGGCGACTTGTCATTAATAAGTTGTCTCATAATATGGGACAACCTCACAACCTTAGTTCATTGCTATTGAATGAATTTGTAATATTAATTTAGTATTGTAGTGACTATTAGTACTTTATCTATTCCATTTATATTGTGTTGCTTTTTTATTTTGGATAGATTTAAGAAAAGATGATAGAAAATGAAATTGATGAGTAATTTATTGTGTAAATACTAATCACACTTTTAGAAAAAGAACAATTAATTTAGAATAAACATTAAAAAGAAAAGAGGACAGTAAAAGTGCAATAGAAAAAAGTATAGTGCTTAGGTTGGATTTAATTGGGATTATTGATAGGATGGAGTGATTATTGCAAACCACCAATAAGATGGATTATTGTTATATATTTTTAAATTATTTTCCTTTTAAAACATGTTATCTATTTATCTTAGTAGGGATAATGCATTACTTGTTAATACTTGAAATTCATAGTAATATGAAATTGTCTTAATCTACTAATTTTAGATATGAATGCATCTAATTGAGGTAGATTCATTTTATTAAAAGGAGTATTTTTTAGGTGATGGAGCATCATCATAAATAAGTGTTCAAAAATTGCATATATACACCAACCTAGTGAAGTACTCCACTATTTAATTTCTTCATACACTGATCAAACCAACGTCACTCTCATATATCTTACATATAACTACATGGATTCCATTTCGAAGCCTGTTTCCGTCATCATCATTGGAGCGGGTATCTCAGGTAATAATAATTTTCATACGTTTGATTAAAATATAACTCACATATAACGTATTAAATTCATTTGAATTGAGTGAGTAAATAAACTGATTTATACTATACTGCGCATATTTATAATTATAGGTATTTCGGCGGCAAAAACACTTAATGATAATGGAATTAGAGATATATTAATTTTAGAAGGCACATCAAGAATTGGTGGTAGAATGAAGAAAGTTAATTTTGGTGGACAAGTAGTTGAATTGGGAGCAAATTGGCTACATGCTGGTGAAGGTTCCCATTGCAGTAGTCCTCTCCTTGAAGCTGCAAACAAAATTAAATTGAATACCATTTTATCAGATTACTCTCATCTTGCTTCACATGTTTATAAACAAGAGTACATAATCATATCCCATTTTAACATTTTTAATTCCCTTTAATTCCCTTTAATTACTTATTACTAGTATTCATCATATTTGTGAACATATATAAGTCGAGTAATTTCATTTTACATGCAAGTTAGAGTTTAGTGATTAAAACTTAGGTCGTCACATGTAGAGTGAGGCAAAAAACGTAGCCTCAGATTTAATTTTCATCAAGAGTAATCTTGTTAGGTTATATGACTTCAGACTATATATATTTCTAGAGTTTGAGCTTGTATTCATCATATTTGTGAACAAAGTCTCGTCATTTCATTTTGCTTACAGGGGTTACGCTAGAGTTTAGTGATTAAAATTTAATTAGGTCACGTGGTCTTAGCCTCAGGTTTAATTTTCATCAAAAGTAATCTTGTTGGGTTATATGACTTCAGGCTTTATTGTGGTTTACAAGTTATCACGTATATTTTGGAATTGTGCACCAAAAATAGCGTTGCGAGTTCCCTCATCATTCAAAAAAGAAAGTTGAGTTATTTTACTAAATTACGTTCTATCTTGTGTTGTTGTTGTCGTCGTGGTGATAATAATGCCATGTTTGGCTTAAATGAGATATGTATGTTAATTTTATGTTATTCCATATATGACCATATTGATTGATCGGTATGTACAAGATGTGAAGAGCATTCCATGTTACGCACCCAAAAAAAATAGAGCATTTCATGTCGACACCAATAAATAGTACGTAGTACGTATAACTAGGACCATAATAAAATAATGGGACTTCAATTGGTTGTCTGGCCTTTTAATTTGTTGAACTAGTACTCGCTCAGTCCCGGTCATTTGTTGATTTTTGATTAAAATATCCCTAAAAAGGAATAAAAAAAAGACAAATAAATGACTGAAACAGAGGGAGTAATATCGTTAAAATGTAAAAATAATATTATTAACATGATTATAACCGTAAATAGTTCATTAATGATTAACTAGGGGTGGATTATACGAGGAAAATGAAGTAGAGATGGCAATGGACAAGGCGTTAACAATACAAGAATTCGGTGCGAAGTTATCAGAAACCAACCAGGAAACTAATCAAGAGGATATGTCAATTCTTGATATGCAACGTTTGTATAATTGGTACTCTCTATTGTATTTATATTGTCTTCATTTGACTAAACCTCGTTTTACGTTTAATATTTTTGTTAAATGAAATTATGTAAATCTTGTAGGATGCCCACAAATCCATTGGAAAAGTTGATTGATTACTACTATTATGACTATGAGGATGGGGAGCCTCCTGAAGCTACTAGCTTGAAGCACACGTTACCTCGACGCGAGTTCAATGATTTTGGAGATGCTCAAAACTTTATTGTTGATCCTAGAGGTTTTGAGAGTTTAGTTCATCTTCTTGGAAAACAATTCTTGACTTATACTAATGAAGTTGTTAATGACAACAGAGTTAAACTTAATCAGGTAATAAATCTTAATAAATATCTGCTAATAAATTTATCAACAGATAGTCTCTTAGAAAACTTGCTCACGTGAATATATGTTTTCAGGTAGTCAGCGAAATATATTACACAGACAATGGGGTGACAATTAAGACAGAAGATGAATTAATATACGAGGCAAAAGTTTGTATAGTTTCGGTTAGCCTAGGCGTATTACAAAACAACTTAATTAAATTCAACCCTGAATTACCGGTAAATTTCAAATTTAATCTTAAGTTTACAAATTGTTTTATTAAACTCTAATTATCAAATTAATATCACCATAAACTTATTTGAATTATATGTGTGTGAAATAGGGATGGAAAAGGCGAGCAATATGCGAATTTAGCATCGCATCGTTTACCAAGATATTCCTCAAATTTCCTTACGCATTTTGGCCTACCGGTCCTGGTACCGAGTTTTTTCTTTACGCTCATGAAAGACGCGGATATTATCCTATTTGGAAGGTATTAATAAATATTTTACTCGCTACAGTACATTTTTTTAAAATTACGGATTATAGTATATATGTTTACGTTTCTTATTTGTATGGACGAATTGGCAGCATTACGAGAACGAGATGCCCGAATCAAACATTTTGATGGTGATGACATCGGGTGAAGAATCAATGAGAATAGAGCAACAATCCGACGAGGAAACGAAAATCGAAGCCATGGAGGTTCTTAGAAAAATATATGGCGACGGTGTACCAGAAGCAGAGGACATTTTTGTTTCAAGATGGAATTCTAACAAGTTTTACAAGGGTGCATTCTCTAATTGGCCTCCTAACTATACTACACAACAACATGCACAACTTCAAGTAAGTTGTACAACGCCTAACATGATAAACTACTCTCATTGTCTTTAACTCGATTTCATTAGGCTTAAACCGGTGAAAATTCACATCCTTACTTTCAAATATCGGTTTTTCTAACAATATTTTTCATGATTGAATTTTAAAAATATTTCTTTAAATGGTTTCTTATTGTGTGTCAGTAGGGCACACGTTAAAAAAACTGAATATAATATATAAGTATGGAGTGTATGATACTCCGTATATGATACTTCTATGATGGTGAACGTTTTCAGGCACCAATTGGTCCAGTCTACTTTACTGGGGAGCACACAAGTCTTGAGCATTTTGGTTGTGTAGAGGGTGCTTATTATGCAGGTATGTTAGCTCGATTACTCTCCGTGTTCCATTAAATAATTTACATTTATTTAATTTTGTGAGGGAGAAATAAAACAAATGTAAACTATTAACGGGACGAAGAGAGTATATTTTATCTACATAAATGCATTATATATGAGTAAAATTATTTCCTTTATTTAATTAAATTCATTTTATTTTATTAAATCGTCACATTCGAAATATATTGTCCATCCAAATTAATAAAGTGAGCATCATGTATTTTTGAATTCATGATGAAATGGTTTGTTTAGGTTATGGTAATATACTCATTTTTCAAAAATACAATTTTAAGTGGCGATTGTAGTGAACTTTGGGAAAGATTTAGGTGAATGTTAAAGTTTTATTTTATTTTACATAATTGCTGAAAATAAAAGGGATATATTTATCAAGGTTGTAAGAAATTGAGCAACATCTTTACTTTATTTCGTTACTTGTTAATTATTTCAATTTTCAATATTATAATTGTTGTTGGCAGGTTGCACCACAGGGAAAGAAGTAATCAAGTATCTACAACAAGGTGTATGAATTATGTATGATAATAGGGTTATTATCTCGGGACTTCATATTTATAATTTTATATGCATTATACAAAAGAGTACTTTGTATCTTTATCAATCTATCATCATAACTATCTATTATTGTATACTTTTTTTCAAACTACATTTATACTTTCATGCAATATATTTTGTACTAACCATGTCTTTTTATCCTATAACTTTGAATTCAATTTCACATGATTAGTTGGTGTTTGTATTTTCTGCTCAATATCTATTTCATTACTAAACCAGAATGCTTAATCGAAACTAGTAAATTAATGGAACCTAATACAATAAAGTCCGACACAATAAAGATAAACCACCGCGTATTTGTATCGATTTTGGTTTACTCGTTGCCACAAGTCAAGCGACTAATTTAATAGGTACAACTAGTTTTGAAACCCGTGAAAAATCACGGGTCCTATACAAATTTCCCTTTTCTGTTAATACTACTTGTATAAAACAGATTTTGATTTGGAAACATTGTATGCGATAAAATAGGATGGAAATTATGAGATTGAACATAATAACACGGTAATATAAACAACAACAACAACAACAACAACAACAACAACAACAACAACAACAACAACCACAACAACAACAACAACAACAATAATAATAATAATAATAATAATCTAGGCCCTGTCCGGCTTGCTCTCGGGTTTTTGCTGAGGATGTTTTTGGGGACCACGTTGTTTCTTGTCTTTGTCATTGTGGGCGTTAAACATCGGCATAACCTTGTCCGGGACACTCTTTTCGACGTCTGCTATAGATCTGGTATTACTGCGGGGAAGGAGGTTGATATCGGTTTGGTTGATGGACATGGTGGCTCTCTTCGTCCCGCGGATTTATTGCTTTATTCTTGGGACAGGGGGCGTGATGTGTGCGTCGACCTGACAGGTTTTTCACCCTTGACTCGGACTGGTTTGGCAGATTTTGGGTAGGGGCCGGGTTGTCACCGATCTTTGCTTTCGGCGAAAGTGTGCTAAGTATGGGGATTTGTGTGCGGTAGCGGGTTATGGTTTCTTACCCTTCTCTTTCTCTTCACTTGGGGAGCTGGGTTCGAATGCTGTTGCCTTGCTCAAGCGGATCCAGAAATTCTCGGTATCTCAGGATGCGGGAGCTCGGGTGGCCGCTTACATTTTTACTAGACTTAGCTTTGCTATTGCTAAGGGTGTGGGAGCTCAGATTGTATCTCGGCTCCCCACCAATTTCATGTAAATTTTTATTTTTATTTTAATGAAAGCTGCGCGCACCTCCCTATAAAATAATAATAATAATAATAATAATAATAATAAGAGATTAGTGGGGAATAGCCGAATAGAGGCATTGTATTTGTCGTTAAAATGTGGGTCTTTGTAAGAGATACAAAAAAAAAATCTAATCATGAATAACTCTTGTTCTCCCCTATTAACAACCTAGTAAATTAATGGGATTTAAGAATTTAATAGAGAGTTTTTTTGAATGTATATGGTGAACGGATGATGTTGCTCATTGCTCTGATGATTCATGATTTATGCTGACTCGTAAATTCAGTAATGATTTGTATTCTCAATTCAACATACTCAAACTAAATAGTCTAATTATATGTATATAGATATCATTTGTTTATATAGAAATCAATGATTAATACTTATACATGGGTTATGTATTATGTAACTTCAAGATATTGGTGCTCAGAAGATTGATGAGTTTCTTAACCGCCAATTTACCAAAGACGGTCAAGTTTTTCTCCTTCAATAGGTAAGAGAAAAATAGGCTAACAAAGTGAATGAGGTAAGACTAATATAGTAATTGAATACATTGAATACGTGTCTCTCCATTTCAAATTTAATTATCATTTGATGGTTTTGTTTTTCTTGTAAGATTTATCCATCAATGTTGTGTCGAAATTATTACTACAACTAAAAGGCCGAGAATAACTAATAGGCTAAAAATTTTAGCATAATTATTGGAACAAAAATAGATAGGCTAATTAAAATGATCAACGACATAAAAATACATCCTCAATATGGTGATTACTCCATTCAAGAGCTTCAGATTTGATCATCCATATGAACACATCCTCCAACATCAAATATCGTGATTTATCCATCAATGTTGTGTCGAAATTATTACTACAACTAAAAGGCCAAGAATAACTAATAGGCTAAAAACCTTAGCATAATTATTGAAACAAAAATACATAGGCTAATATCAATTAAAATGATCAACGACATAAAAATACATCCTCAATATTGTGATTACTCCATTCAAGGGCTTCAGATTTGATCATCCATATGAACACATCCTCCAACATCAAATATCGTGTTAAGCGATATTGAACTAATATCCGAAATAAAAAAATTGATAATTCTTAAATTGTGTTGTGTACTCACCGATTGTCATGTATTAATAATTAAAATAGGAAAATCTCCAAAAAAAAGAATTTCCAAGAAAAAATGAGAAACATCATGCTACCTCTTACAAAATCCACATACTTATCGATTGTTATTTGCACTTATTGATCTCCAAGTATGTCATGCTCCTGAAAAATTCAATCAATTGTACACGAAATGCAAAATTCCATAAGATATACCGAGTATATGTAAAATATTATCAAATGAGTTTTGTATTAATAATTAAAATAGAAAAATCTCCAAAAAAAAAAAAATTCAAGAAAAAAATGAGAAACATCATGCTACCTCTTAAAAAATCCACATACTTGTCGATTGTCATTTGCACGTATTGATCTCCAAGTATGTTATGCTCCTGAAAATTCAATCAATTGTACAAATTAGTATTATGCCAAAATTAATTGTACATGAACTACAATATTGCATAAGATATACCGAGTATATTTAAAATATTATCAAATGAGTTTGACCAATATAGTAAAATCTTATATTAGAGAACATGAGAAGAACGAATGAGTTGTAGGCTAATAAAAAATTATAATAAAAATGCATGCCTATTATTGTGCTCATGGAATAGACATTATCATCTCAAGAAAAAAAAGTAGTAATTAAGAAGTCATAATATCATCAAACGTTTCAAAGTAAATTTCTAAAAAAAAAAAATCAAGGTAAATTAAAAATATGAATCATTATAAAAGAACTTGAGATATGAGTTAGGAAGAAAGAAGATGAAAAGTATAGTTAAATGCTTGTGGTGAATTGAATAAAGTATTAAAGTGGAAGAAGATAAAAAGTTTATTGTCTTCTTTGATTTTTTCTAATATTGTAATTGTAAGAATAAATATTAGGGAACATAAAAGAAAATAATTATGATATGATGAGACTTGTAATATGGCTTCTTGAAATCATGTGGTTATATCATATGTCATTTAAAAATACACTCAATGTTAACCTTTTTATAATATTATGATTATATGGATTTTAAAGAAATAAATAAATGTATACTTTAATTTTATGATTTTGTGTTAATATGAATAAATTTAACCAATTCACTAACATATATGTTCTCTTCCAAAATTTCAATTAAAATGTGAAATATAATTGTAAATTATGAAACTTTAATGTTAATTTTGGTAAGTTACATATTTTTCTGGTTTTTTTAGCTCATCAAATCTTGAATATATACATTTTATTTAAGAATACTAATTATTAATTTTGATTTTCTTTATTTGTATGTTACACAATATGTAATGACATTTTTGTATGGACTTTTAGTAATCATTCATTTTAAAAAAAAAAATATATCAAATAATCAATAATCTAATAATAATTAATAAATAATTAAATAATCAATAAAAATTAATAGAAATTAATGGGGTATAAAATATTAAATGTTGATGCCATGTGAAATTAAATTAAATTATATAAATAACTTGTTAACTATATAGTATAGATAGATGTCTGCGTGGAGAATGATGGGGGTAGACGTGTGTCAATTTTAACCAACGTGGCAATGTGAATGTCTATGTGGCTTTTCCACATCCCATGTGGCTTTGTCTAGTTGGCCTTTTTAGGATGCCTTTTAATAGTATTTATAGATATCACTACGTAGAGCGAGAGCGTAAATTACAAATGTATTGATTAAACCAATGACCTATTTTCAGTCTTGAGAGGATCATTCAATTACTTTTTAGGGTTTTCTTGGAATGAGATTAATTATTAAGGGAGTAATGAGTAAAAGTGCTCATTGGGCTGGTGCTGGCCAAGGGCGGGTCGGGCTGAGGTAGAGCAGCACTAGCACGACACTATCATAGGACCGGACTGGGCTGGGCTGCTTTTGGACAGGCCCGGGCACAACACTATAGTGCCAGGCCGGGCCGGGCTGGTTACTTTCTTTTTTTTTAAAAAAAAAACGGGCTGAAAACCGAGCTGGGCTGAAAAAATCCAACACTAGCACAGCCCGTAATGCTGACCGGGCTGGGTCGAGCCATGTGCTGACTGGGCTGTTGAAATCTGACCCATGAGACCGGACTGGGCCGAGTTGTGCTGGGCTGGCCCGCCATGTTGTCCACCTCTAGAATTGAGAGCTAAAATAAGAAGAAATGAGAGGAGATTGGTGGTTAATGGTGTTTGTGGAGGGTGAAAACTGAAAAGAGAAGGTGAGGGAAGAATTATTACCTCGGAGGTAATGCATTACTTGAGGGGGGAGGGGGAGTAACAATTACTCCATTAATGGAGGGACTATTACACTATCCCCATTTTTATCCATTTTCATCTCCAACCTCTATCCCTTCCTTCCATTTTTTAGTTCATTTTAACTTTATTACTCCCTTAATTAAACTTGCTAAACACTCCCTTCATTCATCCAATTTTTATACATTTCTTTCGTGTAAACAGGGAAAATAGTAACTCCTTCGCTATAGCAGTATAACATATCAATGCTCTAAAAGAACAAAGCGTCGTGCTTGTGACAGACACTATCCGTCACAAGCTTGTGACAGATATTGACCCTCTCACAATAAGGCAAGTGGGAGGGCAAGTGAGGGGAAAATTGATCATCTCATGGATAGTGGCACTTGCATATTGTGAGAGGGGCACTATCTGTCTTCCGCTTGTGACGAATAATGTCCATCTTCAATGAGAATTTGTGCTAAAAGAAACAGAACAACGAACAAACAAGTTTCCTTGATCACGCTAAGAAAGATGGAATTTTTACAAAATTAACCATGTTCAAAGGACCCGACCCGAATAATCTTGATGAGACCCGAATTTAGGATCCAAGCATAACTTGTAAACCGAATTGACCCAAATCGATATAACCTGACCCGAATAATCCTGACACCCGAATTGAGGACCAGAGCATGACTTGTAACTGAATTGACCAGAACCAATACCTGACCCGAATAATCCTGACACTCGAATTGAGGATCTGAGCATGACTTATAAACCGAATTGACCTGAACCAATATGATCCGATTTGAATGTGTTATTGCTGTAAAATGACCATTATCCATAAAAAAATTGATAATAATAAACCTAAAAATGACCTGACTAGATGCGATTTGACCCAAATTCTTAACCTGAACAAGACCTGAGCTGAACTCAACACAATTGGTCCATAATTAGATGTGGATAGCTGACACACTACTCCTATGACCTATGAGTAATTGAGTAAGCTTGGTAAACAGGTCAATTGAGTTAGGTTCGACCGGAGTCAAATTTCGGATTTGCAGAGTTCGGGTCCGATTGGGTTGGATTATTTCGGGTTCAATCATTTTCAGGTTAATGATAAGTAGGATTTCAGTCGCGTTTTTGCCCCTCATTTATACCTTATTCCAACTCGTTTTTGCATTCTTAATCGATTAAATAGTTCATTTAATTACTAATTTATAATAATTAGTCGTGTTAGCTAGAATTAATAATTAGTCGAATTCTTATTTAACATTGGTATTAATATTACTTTATTATAATAATATGTAGGTACGAAGAAGATAAGAAGCGGGTTAAATAAAGTGAGTCAAGACGACGGATCAAGTTTGACCGTAATCAAATGAATAAGGGTCCAAAGCAAAAGTAATGAATTGGAGTTGACTTTTGTTTATTCCAAATTCCAAATCCCTTTTGTTGCTCGTCTTTCGTTGGAGTTCATCATCTTCAAACACCAATTTTCAATTCAACAACATAGCCCACCTGCTACATCACAAATTCCACCCCATCACCTCCTTCATCCCCGTCCCCTGCATCTTCATCATCAACCTCGCATCACCATTCTTTATCCTCCACCTTTCACATTCAAGCACAGCTCACCTCCGTCACCAATTAAACCAAATACTACTCACCACCATTACCGTCCCATCTCATTCCATTGCTACCATCTCCTTCAATCATAATGACCCTTCAATATTCACTCACCATCAAATCACCATGGATTCGCTATGGCTTGAGCAACGACTCCGTTTCCGCCTTGTGTTCACCATCACCACTACAATCAAGCCACCATATCAACCACCAACCCGTGCTCCTCTTCCCTGCATTAACCCAGAACCGATCTCAATTTAATTGAGCAGCCCAGAAATGATCCCAGATCGAGTCGCCATGACTCGATTGCGGCATCGAAACCCAAGTTGAATTGCAAGTCGATGCTTTAAGGAAGAAGGAAGAAGAAATCAAGTTGGGGATTTAATTGATTCTACCGGGTGAATCGTGCGGCCGAAGGAGTTAATTATACCCGGTCGGGTGAAGGTGATGCCCGGTCGGGTGTAATGTTACCCGGTCGGGTACAATCTTGGAGGAAGCTTTTTGCAGAAGAAGACAAAGAGAATTGAAAAGCTGGGGGTTACTTTGGGGGATTGTCGTGTGTCTTGGTTAAATGGTTAGGTGGAGAGTGATTATTATTATTATTATTATTATTATTATTAGTTTAGTAATTAGAAGACTATAAAAAATAACACATTACCTTACCTTAGAAAGGAGACTACCAATTAGATTAGAAATTTACTATCTTACTCTCTCAATATTTGTAACCCTAAATATTTTCTTTCAATATTTCTTCAATAAAATTTGTAATCATTACTTAATTAGTTTAATCAATCTCTTGTTTATAAAGCTTCTTCATTCCATCAATTCAAAGTTTATGTTATTGGTATAATTCTTTACTCTTATTTCTCTCTTTAATTTCATTTGTTTACATTTTGCTTTTCTCTTAATTCTTGTTTAATTGTTCATGTTAGACTTTTTTGTTTAATTGATGCTATTCTCTTTCTTGTTCATCTTTTCTTTGTTTTCCATTGTTGTTGCTCTCAAAGATTGAATCTTTGAATTTCTCATGTTAAAGATTGAGTCTTTGAGTTGCTTGTGTTAAAGATTGAGTCTTTGTGTTTATTGAGTTAAAGTTTGTGCCTTTAGTTTAATCTTCATTGTTTCTTGAATTAAATTGTCTTTCCTTATAATTTAAGTTGGATTGTTGCATGATTAGTAATAGAATTTGTACTTCCATCATGATTATGCATAAAGTTTCCATCTTTGTTGTTTCTCTTGCAATTAGGAACATGATTAGTGAGTAGTCTTCCACTAGGACTCGGTTTGACCCAATATGAGTAATTTCACTAATTGAATCTCATAAAGGCTAATTATTTGGGGAAATTGGTGAGGGTAGTTTAGAGGAATGACTTGACTTATGGACCGATTTTTGGGTAGAGTCGATTTATGACCCTTGTCCACCAACGAGAGTTGGTTAGGTTGTGATTTGGATACCCGGAATTCGACCCTATTGCTAACCTAGGTTGAGACCGAAAGGAGAACCAAGGGTAGGGCACCTCTAAATTAGCGTTTGAAATCGACCCTTGAGAGAGGGAGTGGGATGACCCGGAAAACGATGGGTACTTAATGACCTTGACCGATTTCTTGACCTCCTCGGAATTGTGCATGATTTTGGGGTTGTTGGGTGTTGAGTTAGGGATTCCTACCTTCGAACCCGAGAGGGGGGTTGGTGGGTAGTGCTAGTGTCCTACTTCGAACCCGAGAGGGGGGTCTTAGGCGAATTAGAGCCATCTCCTCCTTACTTGTCTACCCGAGTGATTAGCCTAGGGAATTAGTATGTGGAATTACGAATTGTTGTGGGAGAACCGAGTTCTAGGCCTTTTATTCATTTGATTTACAATTTTAATCCTCTCTTACTCATTTATCATCTTTTGTTAATTTGCATTTTATTTTATTTTATTTAGTTTAGTTGTTTAGTTTTAAACTCATCCAAATATTTCCGACTTAGCTAAGCATAAGAATATAGACAATTAGTAATCACCCATGCTCCCTGTGGATTCGACCTCGACTACCCTACTACATTAGTTGAGTTATTTGTTTGATCGGGGGAGTGCGACAAAACCTCGCTATCAAAATGGCGCCGTTGCCGGGGAGCATTGGCATGATATTAGTTGTCTTGTTCTAGTTTAGACTAAGTCTTAGTTGTTTTTGCACACCTTGGTGTGCCGTTTGTCTTGCTAACTCTCTCCTTCAAGTGTATAAGCTTTTTGCATTAGAAGATTGAGTTTGAAATCAACAAGTCCATGAAGTTTCCCTCTATGAGTGACTCTTGTTATAGAGCGGATGTGTTGGATGTTGATATGAAAGAAGATTTGAATGAAGATGATTTGAGGGAAAGTGAGTTTGAACCTCAAATTATGAAGGAAATTGAATTGTATTTGAACTCCCCAAAATCATTACTTGATGTTGGGTTTTGGTTAGATGACTCTTCAAATGATTCTTGGGAGGCTCAAATTGATGCCTTAGAGGTGGCTCTTAATGGAGGTGGAATGGAGTATACCAAGAGTTGTGAGGAAGATAAACATGGCCCTCCCATATGGGACACTTATGAAGACTCCTTGCACAATGATAAGTTTGGGGAGGGAAGTTATGAAGAGTTTGGTGCCCCTATTTGGGATGTTTATGATAATGAGGAAGACTCCCCATTACCACCTCCTACCGAAATCTTTGAAGAGGAAGTGATTGTCAATGACAAGTGTGGGGAAGAAGGAAAAAGTTGGGAAATGGAGGTTGATGAATTCGAACTTGCCATCTTGGGAGAGTTGAGGAGCCATGAGAAAAACTACGACCCTTGTAGTTTTGAGTCTAGCTTGGAAGAAATTGAAGCTCTCATCTTTGGTAGTGATTCGGTTCAATTGAAGAGTCAAGAGAATTTGGATAAAAATGATGATATTATGAACCTCAATGTTGAGATGTTGACTCCTCCACCTCTTATTCTTCACCACTCTCCTTGTCTTGATGACCATGAGGATGCTTCCTCATTCTATGAGGTCTATGAGATTCCGTCTCTCTCTCCTTCTAGCCACTACATTGAAATTGAGGATCCTATACACCAAGAGGATCCTAGAAACAATACCGAGAGGAGCAAGAGGAAGAATGGGAGGAAGCGTTGGAAGAGAGGTCGGGTGCGGTTTTCTATAGCTTGGCATTCCTTGTTTCTAGTTGAAGGTTTTGATAGAGCATTTGACCGTCTTCTCCGTGCCTTGAGTGACATGGATCATACTGAGTGGAGATTCAAGCAAGACAATTTTGCATGAGAGGTTTGGTGGAGTCCCTCAATAACCACTAAATTGTATTTATTCTCTTCCCTTACTTATACTTTACTTGCATTTTAATTTTATTATATAAAAACCATAAAAATTTGAAAAATTTGAAAAATTTGAAAAATCTCAAAAACATGTTATTTATTTTATTGTACCTTTCTTTCAAAAAATTCAAAAATTCAAAAAAATGAATATTTCAAAAATACAAAAACATGTTCTTAATTTGAAAAATTTGAAAAACACAAAATATGTTCTTTAATTTTCCATTCTCTCCCTATACTTTGTTCCATTGAGGACAATGTAAATTTCAAGTGTGGGGAGGGAAATATCCACTTTGTGCATATTGTTTATATTTGTATATATATTTGCTTGTTAATTTGATAAAATCACAAAAATGCCTAAAAATTGAAAAATTTTCAAAAATTTCAAAAATTCAAAAATATTGCATTGTTTATATTATATATATTGCATTTGTTCTAACCAATTTGATTGACAACACATGCAAGCATCAGAGAAGACGTTTGGTAAAATTCTTCCAATCCTTTCCCTTTTATCCTTCCTTTTCCTTTTGTATAAATAAGCATGGAGGAGGACGGGATATGTGATGTGGGTGTTCCCTTTGGGAATCGTTTTGGATATGATTGTGTTGTTGATGTGTTGTTAGGACTAGAACTTGTATGCATTTAGATTAGACATGTATATATGTGTTCACTCTTGCATTCACATAGCTTGTTCATATGTGTAGTTTGCATCCATACATGTTGCATTTCGTTTGTAAAAATTTGCTTTTAGGGAGTCTTAATGTGGAGGGCATATGTTGCCAATGATGATAATTTGTTTTGCCCGTGTCATTTCCCTCTTGATAGCTCGTGCCTTTTGATGATACATGTTAGGGTTTTTGTTTGCAAAAACCCGGAAGTCTAGCTTAACAACCAAGTTGCGACCACCTTGTGAGACCGTATTAGGCCCGAGACTTGACCTAGGTCCGATATAGCTACTAAAATGTGAGGATAGAGCCTCCTTATGGCCGGTCCATCAAACCGGTCCCGTTTAGGTCATGAGAGTAGTTCTCCTTACGTGGTATGTCATGTCAAAACGCATAAGTATGGTGCTCATTCCTTACCGTAGAAGTGTAGATGTGTATATTGAGACAATTTTGTTCAATAAAGTAACCTCACAATAGCCAAATAAGCTTTTGTTATGCCCTTGAGTCAATTATTTCCTTTTGTTAACCCATTTTGTGCCTAAGCCTTGTCATTTCAATTGCCAATAAAATAACTACATTCCATAAACATCTCACCTTGTTGAGTAGTTCGTCTTTGTAGTTGTTGGAGGAGTATATAATTGGGTAGGAAATTTGATTTTTATTGAGGTGAACGGTCCTAAATATCACAAAAGTGAAATGAAGCTTGATGGTTGGCCAATTTTTCAATTGTTGAGGAGGTTACAAGTGAAGGAAAAGAAAAAAAATGAAGAAGAAAAACAAATAGCAAAAGAGAAAAATGAAATGAAAAAGCAAAAAGAAAAGAATGTATATTATTGTCTCAAATAAAGGGGTGGTAATTTGCAAATTGAGTTTGTTTTGAAGAGGATTGAATAATTTTTGGAAATGACAATCTTGTCATATTTTGTGAAGGAATTCATTTGCATTATTGGTTGAGTTTAGTGAATTAGTTAGATGTGGCGACTACTCGATCTTTAGCCCCACATTTCCTAAAAACGGTGCTTGCACCAACCTCTTTTCACCGAACCCAAGCCCCATTACAACCCGGTTGTCTCTCTTGTATGTGCATCATTTGGCATTTCTCTTGCGGATATTGGATAGAGTACCATATTAGATTGCGGGCATGCTTCGCAAGTCGAGTTAGGAGAGTGATTTTGGCTACTTTTTGTCACAAAAATCACCCCGTTCTTTCATTTGAGTGACTAGTGAAACCCGTGAGAGTCGGGCTTTGGTCTCCTTTTGGTCAAAGGTTTGATATGGAGTCGAATCTTGCATGCGTGTGTCGTGTCATTCTTGGGAGTATAGCGAAGTACTTCCCCTTTCCCGCCTAGAATTTGTTTCTTAGGCACCCTGTGTTGTCAATTTTGGCTACTTGAGCTAGAATTAGGGAGTTGACACCTTGGTAAGACCCGGAGATGACATCCTCCACTAATGACTCTCTTTATTTAATTTTTGAAATCAAAACGACCGCTTAGATGAGGAAAGCGGTTTGACTTTTTGTTGATGCATCCATTGTGCTTAATGTTGGATGTGTCGTAATTTTCCGCAAGCCCCCACTTGCCTTGCAAGGGAGCACATACCTCATTGTGTTTCGTTGTGAGTTGAAGGGACGGAGAAGGCCCGTTAATTGCCTCTCATCGGATATTAGTAGTTTAGTTAGTCCTTTTATATTCAGGATCTTAGTTTATTTAATGAGCTTACTCGAGGACGAGTAAGGTTTAAGTGTGGGGAGATTTGATAAGTAGGATTTCAGTCGCGTTTTTGCCCCTCATTTATACCTTATTCCAACTCGTTTTTGCATTCTTAATCGATTAAATAGTTCATTTAATTACTAATTTATAATAATTAGTCGTGTTAGCTAGAATTAATAATTAGTCGAATTCTTATTTAACATTGGTATTAATATTACTTTATTATAATAATATGTAGGTACGAAGAAGATAAGAAGCGGGTTAAATAAAGTGAGTCAAGACGACGGATCAAGTTTGACCGTAATCAAATGAATAAGGGTCCAAAGCAAAAGTAATGAATTGGAGTTGACTTTTGTTTATTCCAAATTCCAAATCCCTTTTGTTGCTCGTCTTTCGTTGGAGTTCATCATCTTCAAACACCAATTTTCAATTCAACAACATAGCCCACCTGCTACATCACAAATTCCACCCCATCACCTCCTTCATCCCCGTCCCCTGCATCTTCATCATCAACCTCGCATCACCATTCTTTATCCTCCACCTTTCACATTCAAGCACAGCTCACCTCCGTCACCAATTAAACCAAATACTACTCACCACCATTACCGTCCCATCTCATTCCATTGCTACCATCTCCTTCAATCATAATGACCCTTCAATATTCACTCACCATCAAATCACCATGGATTCGCTATGGCTTGAGCAACGACTCCGTTTCCGCCTTGTGTTCACCATCACCACTACAATCAAGCCACCATATCAACCACCAACCCGTGCTCCTCTTCCCTGCATTAACCCAGAACCGATCTCAATTTAATTGAGCAGCCCAGAAATGATCCCAGATCGAGTCGCCATGACTCGATTGCGGCATCGAAACCCAAGTTGAATTGCAAGTCGATGCTTTAAGGAAGAAGGAAGAAGAAATCAAGTTGGGGATTTAATTGATTCTACCGGGTGAATCGTGCGGCCGAAGGAGTTAATTATACCCGGTCGGGTGAAGGTGATGCCCGGTCGGGTGTAATGTTACCCGGTCGGGTACAATCTTGGAGGAAGCTTTTTGCAGAAGAAGACAAAGAGAATTGAAAAGCTGGGGGTTACTTTGGGGGATTGTCGTGTGTCTTGGTTAAATGGTTAGGTGGAGAGTGATTATTATTATTATTATTATTATTATTATTAGTTTAGTAATTAGAAGACTATATAAATTAACACATTACCTTACCTTAGAAAGGAGACTACCAATTAGATTAGAAATTAGTCTATCTTACTCTCTCAATATTTGTAGAACCCTAAATATTTCTCTTTCAATATTTCTTCAATAAAATTTGTAATCATTACTTAATTAGTTTAATCAATCTCTTGTTTATCGAAGTTCTTCATTCCATCAATTCAAAGTTCCCATGTTATTGGTATAATTCTTTACTCTTATTTCTCTCTTTAATTTCATTTGTTTACATTTTGCTTTTCTCTTAATTCTTGTTTAATTGTTCATGTTAGACTTCTTGTTGTTTAATTGATGCTATTCTCTTTCTTGTTCATCTTTTCTTTGTTTTCCATTGTTGTTGCTCTCAAAGATTGAATCTTTGAATTTCTCATGTTAAAGATTGAGTCTTTGAGTTGCTTGTGTTAAAGATTGAGTCTTTGTGTTTATTGAGTTAAAGTTTGTGCCTTTAGTTTAATCTTCATTGTTTCTTGAATTAAATTGTCTTTCCTTATAATTTAAGTTGGATTGTTGCATGATTAGTAATAGAATTTGTACTTCCATCATGATTATGCATAAAGTTTCCATCTTTGTTGTTTCTCTTGCAATTAGGAACATGATTAGTGAGTAGTCTTCCACTAGGACTCGGTTTGACCCAATATGAGTAATTTCACTAATTGAATCTCATAAAGGCTAATTATTTGGGGAAATTGGTGAGGGTAGTTTAGAGGAATGACTTGACTTATGGACCGATTTTTGGGTAGAGTCGATTTATGACCCTTGTCCACCAACGAGAGTTGGTTAGGTTGTGATTTGGATACCCGGAATTCGACCCTATTGCTAACCTAGGTTGAGACCGAAAGGGAGAACCGGGTAGGGCACCTCTAAATTAGCGTTTGAAATCGACCCTTGAGAGAGGGAGTGGGATGACCCGGAAAACGATGGGTACTTAATGACCTTGACCGATTTCTTGACCTCCTCGGAATTGTGCATGATTTTGGGGTTGTTGGGTGTTGAGTTAGGGATTCCTACCTTCGAACCCGAGAGGGGGGTTGGTGGGTAGTGCTAGTGTCCTACTTCGAACCCGAGAGGGGGGTCTTAGGCGAATTAGAGCCATCTCCTCCTTACTTGTCTACCCGAGTGATTAGCCTAGGGAATTAGTATGTGGAATTACGAATTGTTGTGGGAGAACCGAGTTCTAGGCCTTTTATTCATTTGATTTACAATTTTAATCCTCTCTTACTCATTTATCATCTTTTGTTAATTTGCATTTTATTTTATTTTATTTAGTTTAGTTGTTTAGTTTTAAACTCATCCAAATATTTCCGACTTAGCTAAGCATAAGAATATAGACAATTAGTAATCACCCATGCTCCCTGTGGATTCGACCTCGACTACCCTACTACATTAGTTGAGTTATTTGTTTGATCGGGGGAGTGCGACAAAACCTCGCTATCAGTTAACTATTATTAAGTTATTTATGGATAATAATTAGGGTGCTGTGTGCAACAATAAAGCTGGGTCGGGTTATTATTAGATTCGTCAATTCGAATTCAAGTCAAGCTCAGATTTTGAGTGCGGGTCTCAAATCAGAACATTCGAGCAGAGTCGATTTTGTCATGTCTATAATTGAGTATACACATCATAACATAAATCTCAAGTCTCATATGTCAAACCATGACCACGATCCTTCATAAACTAGACATGACTCACACAATGACAAGTCACAAGAGCTTACAAATCACGCAATTGAAACAAGCAACATTACATCACACAACATGACTGATGTTTGACCTCTTCATTCTTTCCTCACTTCAACAAGTAAACCACAACCACCACCTCCAACTCACAAAACACATATTAATCCACATAAATAAACACACCATTAATAATTCCTTAAATCCTTAATTACTCAACTTTCCCAAAATTCCATCTTTTCTTTATTTCCCTTTTTAATTCAATCCCATTCCAAAAATTGCTTCCAACTCATTTTATATCCACTTAAACCGTATCAGATATTCAATTTTACTCACCCGATAAACAACCACCACCTTCCCCTCACAAAATACTACCCATTGATATTTGATCACATATCAAATCCTTAATTATACACAAATTCTCAACTTTCCCAAAAATTCCATCTTTTCTTGACTTCACTTTTCAACCCATCTCCTGCAAAAAAAAAAACAGGCCAAAATCTTACAGATTTTCTGACTCAGTTTATACCAACACCACACTCAACCAACCTACCTACTGTTACTACTCACACACACCCTTTTTTTATTATTATTCCTTTCAAATGTTCTACATTTCTCTCAATTTCTATATATTCTAGGGTTTTATACACTTTCCCCCAATTCTTGCTTTCATGGCTATCAGAGGGGTTGATTTCAAATGGTAATTTTTGATTTCACCCTTTTCTTTGATTATAAATTCTTGTTTAAACGGACATATTCGTTTTAAACTTAAACGGGTCAAATAAGATAGATAAGACAAAAGCAAAATGTATTATTCTTTGATTATTGAGTTGATTACCTTGATGGGTTTCTAATAATTTTGATGTTTTCTTTGTTTTTTGTAGGTATGATGGGTTCTTCTTGTCAATGCTTGCCACAAGTGTGTATCCTTTTATTTTGCTACATTTTTTTTTAATCTTTTGTGATTATTTTCTGTCCAATTTTTATCCTTTTTGGTGAAATTTGTGTGTTTTGTGTTGTGGGTTTGAGTCAAAATTTAGTCTTTGTTCATGATCTTTATGAAGAATTTCACCAATTTTTGTTTTGTTTTGAAATTAGGTTAGAATTTTGTTTAATCTTGTCATCTTTTTGGTTAAAAAATCGTTGAGTGTATTTAGGCTGAATTTTGTGTTGTGAAATTGGTCAAAAGGTATCATCTTGTGATGAAATTAATGTTGAATTCTGTTTGAATATTTGGATCCATGTCAGAAAGGTGTAAACTTGTAGTGTTGGTCAATGCTTCATTGAATTAGTGTTCCTTGACAAGAATGATATCAGAATTATAGTGGCGGTTAACTGGAAGCGGTATCATCTTTGCACATATCCTTTGCACATATGGATAGTGGTGGGTTTCCGACTCGTCGTTGTTTGATTTCAACTGGGTTGCTTCTGTATTAGTAATGTGATTAACCTAGTTTCATTGTACAGGCTGATTACACAGCGGTTTTCTTGTTTCGGCTTCTGATGTTTGTGGATAATGGACTAGCTGCTGGAATGGGATTGTAAGCACTTTTTTTTTGCTGTTTGTTAGCACGTTTCTGTTGAGAATATGTCAATATGGCAGATTGTTCTATGTTCTGTCTGTAAGTGAGCACTGATTGGTACACATGCACCCTATCATCGCAACTCTGCCCTAAGTTTTAGCCTGATATGCACCCTATCATCGCAACTCTGCCCTAAGTCTGGATCATTTGATGGACCAACCCCATTTCCCGGACAACTAGATAATTTGAAGGGATATTGCAAACAAGCTGAATGGTTTACCTTTCAACAATAAGTTCATTTGTCGTCACTAGAATTGACATTTTCCTTTCCGGACTTATTATAGGATAGTTGTATTTATGATGCTTGATATGTTGAAGTTGCCATGTTGGAATTTCTTTTTGAATAAATATGCTAAACTTTGTTTTAAAAGGGGCACGAGTTGCATAGAGGCGCAAAGATGCGCCTCTTATAGGCACAACTTGTAAACACGTATATGTTCTTAATATGTCAATATAGAGGGTAGTTGTATTTTTGATAGTTGATAGGTAGAAGTTGCCATGTTGGAATTTTTTTTAATTAAATATGGTAAACTTAGTTTTAAAAGGGGCATTAGTTGCATAGAATCGAGGAGTGCCCTAGGCAAAGACGGGCCTCTTATAGACCCAATATTGCAGTTCTTTTTGTGTTGCGTGTTTTAAGGGATTACTGAGTAATACACACACTATCATGGGAACTTTGCGTTAAATTCTAGCCTGATACGCGGAGATGTTTCCACTTATCTTCTGTAGTCCGATAGAAATCTAGAACACTTGACGGATTAAGCCCCTTTTCCCGACAATTTGATAAAATAAAGGGATACTGAAACAAGATGAATGGTTTACCATTTATCATTAAGTTTATTTGTCATAATTGGACTCAAAATTATCCTTTTGGACGTATTATAGGATGGTTGTCTCATTGGAATCGACATTATCCGCTTATATTTATGTAAGATTTCATGATCTCGAGTATTATGTCACTTGTTGAACCGACTTATGTCAAAAATGTAGTTTCAATCTGTTCAATTTGGCACCTTTTTCTCCTCAAGTCTTATGTTAAACTAGGCAACAGCAATACTTCCCTAATGCCTCAAATCCCCTTGCGTATGGCAGTGAAATCGGGTTAAATCTGTGCAACCTTATCTTATGATGAATACAATCAAATCGCTCCAGGATGACTCATAATTTTTTTTCTGAGATTCATGTAACTTTATTGTAAATGCATAGTACAAGAAGCACATACATTTAAATGAGCGATTGTGGTTCATTTTATCAAATTTTAAACAAAAAATTCTGAATCTTTGGCTCCATTAGAAATAGAAGTTCTCAATGACTAAGGAAGCCTGCCGCTTGGATAGTCAAGATGGGGCTATTTTGGATAGTAACTTTATTAGATTCATAACACGTAGAATGAGACGCTGAAGAATTCTCATGGACTGCTGATTGTAGGTGTGCTGAAAATGGGTACATAACCTGCAATGTTTGCATCTGTAAATATATGCATCCATGCATGAAATCTAAGGTTAATTTTAGCTCCCAAGAATATTTGTTTGGTTCTGAAATTTCGTTAATGCACTCCTCGAATTCATCAAATGGTGTTGAAAAAGGCATGCCCATTTTACTTAGTCACGTGCTTATTTATGGAACTTTCCCCTTTTGTCCTCTCTTCAATCTCGCCTACGATTCCCTTTTGTCACGTGCTTATTTATGGAACTTTCCCCTTTTGTCCTCTCTTCAATCTCGCCTACGATTGCCTTTTGTCTGATATTGCAGTTGGCTCAATCTGTCAGCAATTACATGGTTCAATCTGTCAGCAATTACATGGTGATTTTAGCGGATTTACCTCTTTATCCCCTGCCTGAAGTTCTTGTAATGTTTTGTTTCCCATTTTGTACGTTTCAGGGACTTTGGCAGGCAGCAGAGGTATGCTCGTTTTTGTGGTAGAGTAGCCGTGCTCTCAATCCTCTCTCTATTTCTCTATCCTTTTCTGTGGGGATGGACCGTCATTGGAACCCTGTGGTTCACCAGAGCTAAGGACTGCGTGAGTCACTTCATCTATTTGTTTGTATTACCCTTATATCGTCTGAATGTGTGTGATCAAGTAATGTGTTTGAAAATGTATTTTTTTTGGTGCAGTTACCTGAAGAAGGTCAGAAGTGGGGTTTCCTTATCTGGTTGCTCTTTAGTTATTCTGGACTTGGCTGCATTGCTTTCTTTTGTTTCGGGAAGGTCTGTCTCCAACCTTGGTGTCATTTATTTAGTCCATAGACGACATATTCTCAACATCTGAAATTGGTAAATAAGAAATGTACAGAATCGCGTAATATTTCCATATAAGAAACACGTAAAGAATTAGGTGAGAAGGCCGGAGTTTATCCTACTGTTTACAGTCGCGTAGTAGGAAAGATTCTTAATTCTAGTTTCTATTATAGTTTGTTTCATACTCATTCGGTCATTCGATTTTTATGTGGTCAGTGGCTGGCAAGAAGAAAAGCTCACATGGTACGAGTTCAGCAGGGAATTCCTATTTCGGAGTTTGGGGTAATCACTCTTCCTGTGCACTATTCTATGTCAAGTAGTTATCCTACGAATACGTTTTTTTTTGTCTACTGTCCTTGATATACAGTACTTACTGGGGTAAAGAGGCGATACCGTAGTTTGACATCTTTTGTAAATGATTCGGCATATATTAATCAATGTTTGGTTAAATGGGCGGTTTTCCCACCCGATATTTCTTCCTCCTTTATGCTTTGGTCTTTATGCGTTTCTTTTCCCCCCATATTCTGCTTCTTGTAGGAGAAGTTACTAATAATACGGTATTTTCAGGTTTTAGTCGACATGATTAGGGTACCTGATTGGGCTTTTGAAGCTGCTGGGCAGGAGATGAGAGGAATGGGCCAGGATGCTGCTGCATACCAACCTGGACTTTACTTGACTACAGCTCAGGTGCCCCCTTTTCTTCCCCTCTCGTCTTATTTCCTTTCCGATTTTTCTTTCAAGTTTTTAGAATCCTGAATAAGCATGTTTGTTTTGGTAATGCGAGCACCTGAGATTCTAAGAACATATTTTTTTCTGACAAGAATTTAAACCAACATTTTTTATTTATTAGTAGCGGTTTTTGTGATAGTCAAAGTTCGTTATTCTTTACATGCAGCGAGAAGCAGTGGAGGCTCTCATTCAAGAACTTCCAAAGTTTATGCTTAAGGCTGTTCCAACTGACTGCAGTGAATGTCCTATTTGCCTCGAGGAATTTCATGTCGGGAATGAGGTATTAATGTTGTTCATTAGTAGCTGATTTCCAATCAGACAGATGTAGAGACGTTTCCTAATGTTTCATTAAATTAGCTCGCTTACTATTGTTTGTTGTAAATTATAATTACCTGTTTTATGGGTTGACAGGTTCGAGGCCTGCCATGTGCTCACAACTTCCATGTAGAATGCATTGATCAGTGGCTCCGGTTAAACGTGAAATGTCCCCGGTGTCGGTGTTCCGTCTTCCCAAATCTGGACCTCAGCGCCTTATCCAACCTCCGACCTGACTCAGAAAGGGAACGACCCTCATCGACCGTGGTGACTGCAACCCAATCAGTCAGAGGCCAAACCCCGAGCCAAAGATATCGATTAAGGCTACAGGGTTTCTTGCAGCCTGTACGATCCGTGAATGGCCGATCTGAAGGTGCCCTTCAAGTTCCTGAGAATCCGGGACCTGAGCATATTGTTGATGTTCCCTCTTCAACCTCTCATTAGGGAAATTCGGGTTCGTGATATTTTTTGACAATACTAAACCTAAATTGCATATGAGAAGGAAAGATTAGAAATTTGCAGGGAGTCTGAAATTGACTTTTGTAGATGAAAAGGAACAAACATTCTAAATTCGAGCAATTAGCTGAAATATCGAACCGACTCTTAATCAAATTAAAATGTACATAGGATATCCTGGTTATGTTTTCGGGATTACAAAACCTTGTATGGAATTGTCGGTATACAGTCAAGCAATTTAATGCTGGTTTATGATCGTGAATTCGTGATCTAATGCTGGTTTTGTTAAACCATTGATTGGTTTATGTTTCTTATTTTGGCTGGCGCTATCTCATTTTCCCAAGTCCTTGTCAATACTGGAAATTTGATTTATTTTTTCCGCCTCTATAATATTGACTTTGATAGTATACACCAAAAAAAAGTTTTCGTAAATAAATTGTTCTGTAGGAGATCGCAAACTGGTAAAAATTTCAGGTGACTTCCGAAGAAAACCTATCTATTTCCGTTTTTTAACCTTGGAACAGGAGTCGGCCATGGGCTTGATATGAATGGCTCGACCGACTGCATATATGTACGCTTGTCGAAGTTACTTTGTTGATAAAAATGTTGGAAGGATTTATTTTCGACATCTAAGAGAATGATTGTTGCAGGGTAATCTAAGAAGTAAGCCTTATCTTTTGCAGCACCGTCGGCCCCGACAAAGGACTTAAACACCAGAAAGCGGTCTTGATCACCATAATAGCCAACATCGACATTTTTAACCCACACCTTATTGCCATAATCCACAAGATCCCACGCCACGAGTCTTTCGTATGTAATTGATTTCACTAATCTCAGACTCCCTTCAAATTCTTTCAACGTGAAGTAACCAGTGAGATGAATCTCGAGCGAATTCATTGCTGGGAACGGAATGAGATCACACTGCAGAGGTTTGCAGAAAGGGTCATATGCCGCAATGCAGTTTTCTCCAGACCAGTGAAACTTTCCGTTGGCAAACACGACCGTATCTGAATACGGTACACTAGTCCAACCAGGAGGAAAACTATATAATATTTACATTGAAGTCCCTTGTTCAGGTCCATTACACAGTGTTATAATTAAAACTATATAGTATAATTAATTTGTATAAATTTATTTAATTGCATTGAAGTCCCTTGGTTTCTGGGATTAATATATAGTATTGATTGATTGATAATAATTTCTCGGTATCTTATCAAATAAAAACCGGTTTTCAAATTGGCCTTGTAGTAAGACCAAGCCGCCGTAGGTGCCAACCAAGTGGATGCTCATCAAGAACCTGTCTGTGACTGTCTTCGGGTTAAGGGGTGGGATGAAATCAAAGGAGGAGGGTAAAGACGAAAGGTCGACGAGATAATCATGGAGGAGGGGAATGGCATAAACTTGCCCTATATTGGGTAAACATGGCATGCGATATTCAAGTTTGAAGAGTAGCATCTTGGTAGTTGGAATATCGGAAAGACGTATAAAGGAGCGGGCGAAAGACGAGGAAGAAATAAGAGAGAGCCAACGCTTTGAGACGGACTTGCAACGATGAAGAATTTTGACAGGAAGGTTAAGAAAGATCTCAATTAAGAGATCGTCTGTAAGATCATCAAAGCGTTTCGGTATCGAATCGTAGTACGGTTTTTTAGTTATACAAGCATGAATACTCTCGCTTGTACAATTACTTAATTTCTTCCTTTTTGCTGCTCTACATAATTTCTCCATTATCAATTTTTTTTTTTGTTATTAAGAAAAGGTTTGTAGATTTATATTTTTTTTGTATCGACAGTTAGGGCAATCTCCTTCGGGTACGGAAGACAATTGAATGAGTTGACCCCTACCTTTTTCATTCGCAAGAGTCAGGAATCGAACCCTGACCACTTATATTTATATACATAGTTTGTTATTCCTATTCTAAGTTGCTTACTAAACCTATTCCAAATCTATATTAATACTACTCGGTATATAGTATTAGGAAAGTAATTAGAAACGATAATTAAAATCTTTGAAAACTTGGAAAAAAAAGGAAAATTTACGTGACTTTCCGTGATTAAAAACGAAGATATAATTGTGATGTTAATATGATTTTTTTTTTTATTTGCGGGAATTTGTCAGAGGCCTTACTTTTTCACATACGGATTTTACTCTTTTACATACATTTTTTCATTAACTTTCCATATGATACCCTTTCTTCCAAAACCTAATCAAATTAGCTCTTATATACCCTTTCTTCCAAAACCTAATCAAATTAGCTCTTATATGTACCTTTTTTTCCCTAAAATCGAATCCAAATGCTCTAAAAACTTGACAATGGATCATAACTCTCCAATTAGTGAAGCAATTTATTTAATTATTAATTATTAATATGTTTTGTTGAAATTATTAGGATATCAATTAGAGAAATTAATATATTTAATTGTGTACCAATTGTTAACAATTAGGGTTGGTGAGATGTGAAAAGATAATTACAATGACCCAGAACTCCAGAAGGAAGACATTTTACTTGGAGCAGCAATTCACTACGACGGACTAACAAATGAGTCACAACTCACAACATTACTCATAGGAACTTTTATCTTCGTAAAATACTGTATAAAAACCTTAGCCCAATCTTATTCATCAGTCTTTATTGATTTATCAGAGGCTTTAAATATAATTCAAAACTAAGTACGCCAATCTTATACTCCTAATTAATGCATTGTTACGTTAATGCATTCGAGTTCGAGTAAGTCAGAATTGTAAAAGGGTGGTCTTCCTCCTAATTTGTTACTGCAACCAACCATAAATGCCGAAGAAATTCATGCATTGTTACGTGAATATCTACATATTTGAAATGTTTTCTTTGAGTATCTTGGGGACAGGGGATGCCAGAATAGGATAGCCGGAGAAGGAGATGGTGGTCGCGCCGGATGGTTTGCAGAGGGTGAGTTGCAGGAGGTGAAGGAAGGGAGTTCAAAAATAATCAGCAAAATGACAAGGGTAAATTCGTAAAAGACTTATGTGAAAGAGTAAAATGCGTATGTGAAAAAGTACATCCCGTTGGTTTATTTATTAGAAAATGAACATGTAAACTACTCCGTATTATGGAGTACATCATAAATAGGAAAGTATAAACCGGGACATAGAAAGTAAGCATTTATTCTTGGGGTTGTTTTTGTTGAACATTCTCACCATGATTGTGAACACAATGAAACATCCTCAATATACTAAAAAAATAATACAACTCTAAATTTTCCCGCTCAAATTTCCCGTCTATGTATTCACCTTCTAATAAATGGCCACCACTCTAAATAATTGATCTCACTCTAATCCTCTCTTTATTCATTTACTTACTATATATAAAAAACTTATTTAAATTCTATTTTTACTAATAAATGATCATATATATTAAATTACAAACTAAATTGTAAATAATTCTAATAATCATAAATTTTATGATTAAATTACAAACGAAGTAAGTAAATAATCGTTATAAACTCTAATATTTTTATATAACAAAACCGTGCATAAATGCACGGGAACTACAAACATTTCCATTAACTAATTAATTCATTTATTTACCTTTTTTTATTATTTATGAGAAATATTTTAATTTGAGATTAACAAATGAAGTTATTAAGAAGGGTGAATAAAACTCATAGACACGTATATTTCCTCTACATTCCTCCTAACATTCTATTTAAGAGACACATACAAGTAGACTTGTACTCGGGCCGGGCCAGGCTCTCCTGGTCAAACCCGGGCCAGGCCAGGGGGAAGGGACGGGCTTGGTCGGGCCGGGCCGGGCCGGGATGGAATATGCTTGACCCGGGCCAGGACCCGAGGCGGGCTAAGGGCGGGCCGGGCTGACGGGCCTTACCATTTTATTTTTTTATTTTTTATTTTTGCTAAAATGGCGGGCCAAGGCCGGGTTGGCTCAGGCCAGGTTGTATAAAATAACGGGTCAAGGCGGGCCGGGTCGGGCCATTCCGGGTCAGTCCGTGCTGATGGCCAGCTCTACATACAAGGCTAAACGGGTACTTTCTCCATGTCATTTATATATGCTCCCGTTTGAATATTGTGTTTAATAATATTGACTTTAATCAATATTTTCTCATAATTACAGTAGTTACAAGTTACACCATTTTTGAAATAATACAACTTTGAAACTATTTTCTCATAATTAAGATGTAACAATATTTATGGTGCATATTTTAATCATAAAGCCTTTATTTCTTGTCACTTTTGTTAAAAATTCTACTTTATTTACCAAAGTGAAAGTCTAACGAAATATGGCATTTGTGCACTACATGTGTGGTGTTTTTTTTTTCCATGAAAACGATATTGCTACGTTATTATGTATGATGATGGTCGTTTGGGATTCTTTTGACTCGCCAATTATCAAATTTTTCTAGAAAAGTTATTCCTTCACAAATGTATCTTGGTTATATCCTTTTCTTAAAAAAAAGAATGTCATTGTTACATCATTACATTCTCATGCGGAGATAACTTTAAATCGATAAGTACAAAACATTACTTGACACAGTGGAACATGATAAAAGAAATATCTAAAATCGATCTTGGAACTTCAATCATCAGTTTGAATAACTTTTGGTTGAGAATTTGAGATTGTTTCTTCACACGCACTCCAACCAATCATCTGATACCATGCTAATTAATTATCTCAACCAAAAGTTTAAGGTAATAATTGGAATCCCACAATCGGTTTTATATACTAACAAAAACGGATGACAATTATATTAAATCGACCTCACGCTCTAACATTTTGGCTCGGCCATAGCCCATAGGGTAGGGCAACAATATAGACGAATGATTGATGTTAAAAGCACCATGCAAAAGTGAATGTTGATGAAAAGTAGGAAGCCATATTTGTGATAAGGTTAGTAAGTGGAAAGCATCAAAGCAAACTCAAACTCAAATAGGTATTGGATTCTTTATGTAATTCGAGACCCCAAAGGTGATTTCTTCCTTTCTTTCCTATCATATCCTAATTATTATTCCTCCTCATCCATAAATCCAGGGCCAAAAGGTTACTGCTTTTTTTTAGACTATTCACGTCAGAGTGGGAGTCTTTGATATTATTCTTAATCTATAAGATAAAATATAGTCATGTGAGATCTTGTTTGATTTATCGTCATGAATGTTGTAAGAATATCAAATTTTTATAATTTTTAATAATGTGTAACTAAAGATATGCACGTTACAAAACGTCATAAACGAAAGTGTGATAAAGAATCAGAATCCTTTAGTGCGGATGGGAGGGAGTAGGATGTTAAACCTTTGAATTGTCATTTGAAGGCAAATTAAAAGGAGAGGAATGAATAAAATCATGGTCGGGCCGTCAAATGCATTTGAGATGTTCGGTTTTGAAAGTCTGTTTGATCGAGGTTCGAAAAAAAGGAAAACAAAATTTATGTACAAGATGGTACTCGAACATGGGCATTCAGCTCGCAAATGAAAACAAATAAATAAATGGTGTGTCCCATTACTATGACAAGAGCAATGTTATGCCTTTTTACCACATCCAATTTTTATTAACTTGTTAAATTGATTACTACGCTCGCGAAAATTTTGAACTTCAGTTAAGAACTTTTTGAACTTGCTATTAGACGGCCCTGAATAGTGAGATGTGTATAGTTAGTAGGATGACAAGAGCAATGTCTCCTCAAATAATGAAAAATTTGAGAATTTTAATTAAATTTTTTGAGTATGTTTTTAAATTTAACTCATGCAGTACTAATTTGTTCCTTGTGAAAATTGTCACCCTAACTATGATGCTTTTCTTTGTTGATCCTTTTGGTATATGCTCAAGTCACTTTTGAATGGTAATATTTGGTTAATCTAAACTCATTAAAAGGCAAAGAACCATTGTATATGTGTATTTTGTATATAACCTAATCGTCTTGATTTATGAATGTAAAATGGTTTATATAAATCACTCCATAGACTCTAGGAAAGTAACATCAATTAATAATATTTGAAATATTATTGGGACTCTCTCCAAATTCAATTATTTTTATTTTACTTTTTTTAAGAGATTTTATAGAATAATTCAAAATTGAACAAGAAAGTATTTTTTGGTGAATTTTATTGGACATCGTTATCATGATGATAACGGTAATTAAACTTGATATATGGGTAATTTAGATTAGACTCGGTCTAACCATTTCGAGTCGGATCGTTTTAGAGTTCACATGGGTCCTTTTTTGGTTTGGTCAAACCTGGTTTTGATCATTTATGGGTAGGGTCAATTGAGTTGTTTTGGTTAATCTGAGATTTTAATTATAATAAAGGTTTTGTTTTAAATTAGTCTTTTTGAGTAAATTGTGGTCGTTTATTGTAAATACTATAAGGTTATTTTTGCTAAATACCATGTTACATCGTTTACTACATTCAATTGGTGGTAATAATATTATTTTAATAACGATAAAATTGTTATGTTTACCCTATTTAACGCAATCATCAAATGAAACTGTTAAGCACAAACCAAATAACGTAATCATAATTCATAAACATCGTTATAATAATGTTTTCACAAATAACCATATATATAAAAAACAAAATTGGAACACATATTGAGTGATATTTTTACTAATAATATTTTAAAAAATGAGTAAAAAATACTACATTTTCAAAAGCTAAAAAATCCAATTCCATAACCTATTATTCAGTTCATAGACTATACAACTGGATGTACAATGCTATTGTACATCTAGGGTTATTTTAGTCTTTTTCTAATACAATTATTAAATCCTAAAATAATAAACCTAAAACAAATCAAACGTAATCCCTCCTCTCCATAATTGCTTCCCTATTCTAACTACTGATCTCCATCTTCTTCCCTTATACTTAATTATCTTCCCCCTCTAAATTATTCAATCAACTATCACAACTCTCATTCTTCAATCAAAATCATTAAGAAATTAATCAATTTTTACCATCAATGGTGGACGGAGCTTTATTGGTTGATTGCCGATGGCTCGAATTCTTTATATATCCATCTTTTTTCCATTATGCCTTACATAATCATCCTCTCCCTCTAATTTATTTAATCTATTATAACTCTCTTTCTTCAATCGAAATCAATTTTTACTATCAATGATTGACGATGGATGGCTCGAATTCTTCATATTTAAGCTCGAGTTCTATTGTCAATAACGCATCTAGTATGTGTAATAGCTCAACTTCTTAGATAACTTGGAAAAGCCTTGGGAAATTCAATTGGCAAGTCACGCATCAAGTGGAGCTTTAATGGCTAATGACTGATGGCTCGAATTTTTTTTATATAAGCTCGAGTTCTAAGTTCAATAACACATGTATTATGGGTAATAGCTCGACTTCTTAGATGACTTGTAAAAGCCTTGGGAAATATAATTGAGAAGTCATGTTCGGTTATATCATACTGTTCAGCAAGAGATCAATAAGGATATAAAAGTAACTTAAAAATAGTTTGTATATAAAATTTCAACAAAAAACTCTACATTACAATTAGAACTAAAAGACTAGATATAGACTCAAAATCTCATGTAAATAATATTTTGTTGAACTATTAGTAGATGTAATGCCAAGAACTCGAAACATATACTAAAAATATGAAGAATTGTTGAAATGGGTAAACATAACCTCAAAATATATAGCTCGAGTTCTTTATAATATTAGCTCGAATTCCTCAAAATATATAGCTCGAGTTCTTTATATATTAGCTCGAATTCTAGCCAGATGTATAATGAGCATTATACAACTGGATGTAGGATCCTATTTGTGTATTATTCCACCTTACAATTTCATATTAGATCCACACCACATATAATATTTCGTACACAATAAAACCATTTCACCTTATAAAACTGTTTTTTTAGTTTGTTTTGTCTTTTTTTTGTTTTATTGTTGTTTTACAAAAACAAGCCTTAAACACTTATTTATTACCATCAATAAAACAATTGAACGATTTTATAAAATAATTCAACAATTCTCTTACACGGCGATCTATTCCGTATTATTCATAGAGTAATTTGATATCTTATACCTTGAATAAGTCATTTTTTTCAAATCTTATACCTAAGATAATTTTCCTTAAAATCTTATACCTAAAATAACAATTTCTTTCAAGCTTGATACCAAATCTTAAAAAAATCCCTAAATTAACAATTTTACCCTTACTAGTTTGATGGTTTTTAGCGGTGGAAATCGTGGATGTGTGTGTTAAAGATGAAGCTAATGATGACAATGTTTAATTAGTAAGGGTAAGATTGTCAATTCAATGCTTTTTTTCAGATTTGGTATCAAGTTTGAAAGAAAATGTTATTTTAAGTATAAGATTTTAAAGAAAGTTATCTTAGATATAAAATTTAAAAAAGTGACTTATTCAAGGTATAAATTATCAAATTACCCTTCATAATATTCTTTACTCATTGAGTAAGCGTGGACTCAATGTAGAAAACGACTATAGTTGACTCATTATAATCTCACTAATAACACGGAGTCACGGAGTAATAATCCTCCAAAAACATCCAATCACATTCTTTCTTCCTCTTTCTCTCACTTCAACGCACACTTCCTTCAAACAAAACAAAATGCAGAAAAACAACCCCAATAACCACCACAAACCACCGCATCCACCACCCTTATCCATCTCCCTCCCTACCCCAACCCGACCCGAACCGAACCCCGAACCTGAACTCGACTCATTTCCCAACTCCCCTCTCCAATCCTCCTCCTCCCACCGATCCGACGACCCCGAACCTGAACCAATCTCCAAAAACGACACCGCATTAGTCGTCGTGGAGAATTACTACTCCCCACTAACATCACCATTTCCACTAACCCCACCCAACACCACCACCCCCACCTCCGCCGCCGCCGCCGATGAAATTCCACTGTCTCCGACGCCGCAGACGATGCTCCAATTCAGCCGACGGGAAGAAGCGCCGCCGCAGTCCGGCGTTTTGCACGGCGTCGTAGAAGGAGGAGGAGGAGGAGAGAGAAAGGGGAGAAAGGTGAGGTGGCGGAAGAAAGAGGTTGGCGTTGGCGTTGGTCGCGGTGGTGGTGTTGTGGAGAGAGTAGGATTGGGAATTAGGGTTTTGGAGATTGTGTTTTGTTTGATTTCGTTCTCTGTTATGGCTTCTGATAAAACTCAGGGTTGGTCTGGTGATTCTTTCGACCGATATAAAGAATACAGGTTTGTAATTCGTTTCGATGCAATTCTCGACGCAATTTTCATTTTGAGCCGAGTCTTCTTGGTAAGAACCGGTTTATTTTCGAGTTACTTGGTAACTCCTTTAGGACATTTTTAGTCCTGGTGTAATTCTCGATGCAATTTTTATTTTTGAGTCGGTTTGGAAATTGGAAACAATTGGTTTAAGGCCGTAAATTTATTTTTAAGTCCCTGCTATTTGTGTGAGCCCTTAAATGATATTGTTGTTAGCTAGCATAGTCGATAAAATCAGCTTCAAATTGGCCTTATGGGTTAATTTTCGATGAGAGAGCTTATTTCAGGTGATAGTCGTGTAAATGGAGGGGGAGAATTTTGGAAAATGGGATGAACACGAAGAAATGGAGGAATTTTTATATTCAAGAATTTAGATGGTAGGAGGAAGCTTTGGCTCTCTTCGACATATATTTCAGGTGATAAGGTGTGTAAATATAGGCTTTCTAGGTTGAATATTGTGGTAAAATGAAATAAGATTGACTCTGTATTTGATTATAAGAGCTCTTCATTCTGTGCTTTATGGAATTTGGGGTTCATTAGGTTGTTAGATGCGTGTGTGGTTATTTTGGAGTTTCACGATCTTGAGCAGGAGGTGGACGTAGTTTGAAAAACCATACAGCCACGAGTAGACTTTGCCTCTGGGTCTTCTTGTGATTCAGACTGATAGTTCCTAGATTTTTTGATGTTTACATACAGAGTATTTCATAGGTTTTCGGTGGCATAAAAGAGCCTTGGTGGATGAACATCACCATTTTTTTGTCATATTCTTTCCCTCCATTTTAATCCGTTTTTTCATTAATAAGATTCCACTTGGGCTTGAAGGATAAAGCTTTTAGGGTTAGTAACTTTGATGTGAAACATGCTCTTAAGAAGTTGGCTTTTCCACAGTTTATTGTCTTGTATGAAAGGAAGGCTTTGAAGTGGTTTTTGGGTGCTACATGAGAGTTAGCAGTTGCAGTTGCAGTTGCAGTTGCTTATCATAGTGTGCTTTACCATCCATTTACCGAGTATTTAAGTTTTATTGTTTACCTACATACCTTTTAAGAGTTTTAATTTTCACTATATCGGTTATCTTCTGATTTCCTACTGTAATCACCATTCGCCACTAGCTGATTAGATCCCTGTCTCCAATGGGACAATGCCATGTTGTTGGAAAGATTTTAGTTTTGGGAAATCGCTTCTTATTGCTGATGAACTAGAACGGGACATCTGAACTGGATAGCTATTCCCCTTTCCCTATTTGAACCAGAGTTTGAGTAATTTTTGGCGTTGACTGTCAGTGATGTGTATTGTTAAGTGCTTGGTTTGAACATGCTTATAATAAGTCGGAGATTAACTGCTGTGTTGTCGAGTTATTGAATTATAGCCATGATGGCATTTCGGAGTTGATGTGGAGTTCTTGGAACATGGAACACCAATAGATACCACTTGTAAGTATACGTCAATAACGTAGCCTCAGCGTCTGAAAAGTTACGTGATTCCGTCTATGGTTGGGGTAAAAGGGAGTAGAATGTCTGCAACCTTAGCACCTTACTTGTGTCAGCACAGTGAAGCTGTTTTCAGAAGGCCTATATGAAAGCTGCCACTAGAATGGTATCGTATACTCGTATGACTGTTACTAAACTATGAAATAAGTGCAAACAATTTAGTGAACCATTTCATTTTATTCCGTCATATTATAGAGCCAAATCATGGTTTGCCTCCATAGGAAATGAAAATTGTTGGTGAATTTTCTAAACCTCTTATAGAAAAATAGATTTTCTAATCCGTTCTCATCCGACTTTGTCTCAAACATCTTCTTCAAATGTAGGACAGTGAATTTTCTGATCCTCTTCACTTCTGCACATATTATGGGACTTCTTGAGAGTTTCGTGTACCTGATCCTCCCTGCTTAGAGTAACAATATGCATATGATTGCATGTTCTCTTTATTTGAATGAATTATCAGCTTAGAGTTGCTCAAAATTTGACGTTTCTGTCATTTGTTCACAGGTTCTGTTTGACAATGGCTATATTTGGATTTGTATACTCGGCTTTCCAGGCATATGATCTCGGCAGTTATCTGGCCACAGGAAAACATGTCATCAAACACCGCCTTCGCTATCAGTTTGATTTTATTATGGATCAGGCATGTAAAATAAAATAAAATAATTTCTACATTTTAAAATCTGTCAGACCCCGTCCATTAATATTGCCCCAACCCTGCCTACCTGGTTGTGGGTGGGCCGTAAAATCGATGTTCTAGTTAGAGCACATCTAATACAGAGTATTACAGCATTGCAACGTAATCCTCTGCAATTTTGCTTGCGGTAATGTGGTATAGGGATTAAGCATCATTCTGTTTCCGAATTTTCAGATACTGGCATACCTATTGATATCAGCCTCCTCAGCAGCAGCCTCAAGGGTCGATGACTGGCAAGCGAACTGGGGGAAAGACGAATTTACAGCCAAGGCTAGTGGTTCCATCAGTATGGCGTTTCTCGCTTTCATTTGCTTTGCCGTGAGCTCTATTATTTCCGGTTACAACCTTTGCAACCCTGATAACTGATATATACTGATTCATTACACCTTGTAGAGCTGTACAGAAGAATACTCCGTACTCCGTATATGCTAGGAAAGTCATTTGATGAATGTAAACAACATTTAAGTTTTGACTACTCTCCACAGTTTACAGTAATAAATGCAGTAACTGACAGTCTTAACAGTTCTGCGTCAGATATTTGCTCATATCTGTGCATGAAAATACGTGCATGCGCCTGTTGGATTTAAGTAGGACGGATTCAAGGAAGATGATTCGAAGGAGTTCTTGCCAGACCTGCCTTTAGTTTGTGGCCGTTTGCTGGGTACTTGATTCGTTACTTGTAACAACTTGGCCAAGATTTTTACAGCGGAAAACAAGAAAAAATATTACAATATTACGGCGAAAAACATGAATAATCAGCAAACAAGCTGTGTCTGACTTTCACAGTCGTAGTCGTCTCATCAGCATTCTTGTGCAGCTGATGACATCCTTTGCTGTATCAGCACCTACACTGCTGTACACATGAACACCATTAAAATTACATCAGCAGACGATCTTGATCCCATGTTACCATGAAATGTTTTTCGCTTGAAATTTAATTATATAGTTTCGTAACTGTGAAGCACCTCTAAAGTAAGCCCCGTCAGCATGTCCGAAGAGTTGTGGATGAGTGTGCTCTCTTGTAAAGTACATACTGGCAATTGGGGTCTGAATACTTGTCTCCTTAGGCGGTTGATGACATCCTTTGCGGTATCTGCACCTGCAAAGTAAGCCCCATCAACATATCCGAAGAGTTGTGGATGTGTGTGCTCTCCTGTAAAGTACAGACCGCCAATCGGAGCCTGCAGGCAGATGTTACAAAATTTGATTATGAAGATCCTGTTTGGTATTTAGCAGATTATTATTAGCGGGAGTAGATTACGTACCCTCAAATGTTCATGTTTCTCGTCAGTATAGCCAGCAGGCCAGTTAGAGAAGGTACCCTTGTAAAACCTGTCAGAATTCCATCTCGGAATCATAATATCAGTTGCATCAGGAATGTCCTTTCCAAATATTTTACGAAGAACTTCCATGGCTTCCGCTTTTGTCTCCTCATCTGGTTGTTGCTCTATTCTTATTGATTCTTGGTCTGCCGCTGTCACGAACATTATGTTGGAACCTGGGTACTCCTTCTCTAGTTGCTTCATTTACAACAAACAATTCAATTAGTGCCGGAGCAAGGAATATTAGAGTATGATCATATTTCATTGACGTACCTGCCAAATTGCATAGTAACCGCGCCTTTCATTGACATAGAAGAAAAACTCTGTTCCGGGTCCTGTAGGCCAGAATGTCTTAGGAAACTTGAGGAAAATCTTAGTGTATGTACCCAGACTAAATTCATCAATGGCTCGTCTTTTCCATAGCTGTTTTCAAAGTGAAACCCGATAAAATTAATCAATGAATCGAAAAAATTGAGTAATTATTTGATTTAGGTGTGCTTACAGGTAATTGAGGTTTAAATGTGATTAGATCGCTTTGAAGAACACCAACACTGGGTGAGAGAATTGCAGTTTTGGCGTGGAATACGCTTCCGTCTTCTGTTTTTACGGTCACTCCAGTCTCTGAGTACTCGATTTCTGTCACAACCTGTAGCATTTTATTCACGACGTGAAATATTTAGAATAGAATTCCGTATCTTTCTAAATTGACTTATAAACAAACTGACAGACTTGAATAACCCGTTTACCAAATCTACGCTTAGCAGTAGTACCTTATTGTAATAGAGCCTAGCGTCAATAACCCTGCCATCTTTGTAAGCGAGGCGAGTTTTGACGATTTCATGAACAATACCTTCGAAACCTCTTTCATCAGCAACAAAGTATTCACCTTCTCCATACAAAGTGAACTCTGGCCTTGGTAATATATGCTTTAAGCTTGTTACCCTTGGTGCTTCTGCTTGTTCCCCATCAAATGAATAGAAGTCGATCATTCTCTCTAGTGGAGTTTTAGGCTCCCTGTCAGTTAAAATTTACGACAAATACCGTTAGTCTCGTATAAAACTGTAGAATATTAACACATATTATTATTCAGTAGCTCTTATGAGAGACTGCCTCCCACTAAATTAGTGGAAAACATAATAGGAAAAAAAAAATCAGTGGATCCCTCACCGCTATTGAGAGACCGTCTCTCTAAAGTTTTTGTGTTATTATTAGGCCGTCATTAAATGAATGCTTAATAAATACTCGCTCCATTTCACACTAATATTCTCATTTGATTTACGAAGTAAATAAATCAGTGAGTAGATTATACAACCAGTTGTATTTGTTGTATAAAAAAGAATTTGAACTTTATAATGAATTATTTGAACTTAGACTTATAAATGATGAGCTTTATTTGAAAGCATCCGAGCTCCATTATAAATATATTGATTTTAAAAAATTATAATGAAATTTAAGAATAGTATATATAAATTCAATTAGATTTTAATTTTGACATTAATTTTTTTTAAATATAAATAAAAAACTATAAAAACTCGAAAAAAATACACATAACTCGGTAAATTGTACAATGCTTTTATACACCAGGTTGTAAATAATACGGTGTAGAGATTTGTTGGTAAGAATTACATGTGATTTAAACGTTCAACGGCCAAGAGGGACATATCATCATCCACAAGTTTGTTATCAGTTAGCGTCTTGGCAAATTCTGTGCCAAATTTTTCATTGCTCTCGGCCTTGCTTAATGCTGTTTCAACCTCTTCTTTCGGATATAATCCGCCCCTAATACATAAACGACAAGACAATAATTAGTCGCGATAAGGTATAAGATTCGTCATTTGTCTTGATACATAAACGACAAGACAATAATTAGTCGCGATAATGTGCCAAATTTTTCAACGCTTGAGCTAACTCTTGTTCTTATATCTGGGTAGGGGAGGACCCACCAGTAGCAAGAGGTGGCGGCCGCTACCCCAAACATTAAAAAAAATGATTTAGAAGACGGATTTTTGCTACCCAATTATTGCTGATTATTAGATAAGTAAACATTATTCCATTAAATATACAATAAACAGCTTGTGAACTTGTGGTTCAATGGTAAAGGCTTTGACTTTTCACCAAATAACCAGTTTTTTATTTGCTGGTTAAGTATTTAAGTCATTAAGAATAAAATCAGGTACGATTAGTTAAGGTTAAAGGTTAGATTATACGATAACTAACTCTTGTTTGTAGGTGTTTAAGGAAACATTGCTAAAGTCGGAGTAGTAGTTCTTGAGTTTGATTGTCTTTGCAATTTCGAACATGGGATTTTTTTCGAGACCTCCGACACCATGAAGCCAATTTGCGCCTTTCTCAATTGCGTGACCTCCAAATTGTGTCTTGTGAATACGACCACCAATTCTGTTTGTTGCCTCCAAAATTAAGAAGTCGTGAATCCCTGCGTCTTGAAGCTGCTTTGCTGCAGAAATCCCTATATATTTGTGACTCAGAGTCTGTATATTTACAATAGTAATTTTGCATTAAACAATGTAAGGAGAAAATAGTTTCTCACCAGACATGCCAGCTCCAACGATAATAACACTGACAGGCGTTACACCAGTAACCAAAGTTACAGAAAGTAATAACAAAACTAATATCATCATATTTTCGACCTACATTGTTATTTTCTTACTCCGTACTATATATAGTAGGTTATAGAATAATGTTGTCAACTTTATTTATCATTTCTAAATAAAAAAAGGACTTTTGGGTAGTCTCATTTTTATAACTCTTTAATTATTATGTGCGTGCGATCCCTCAATTGAAGGATTAATTCTTTAATACTCGGTCTCGAACATCGATCAAATTGGCAATTTGCCCTCTATCAAATATAAGACAATGGATTTTCCAATACTCGGTCTCAAACATCGGCTTCAAATATAGTACAACGGATGTTTTAATACTCAATATTAAAATGGCGAATGGGGAATTTGGACTTAAATAGAAGGAGTAATATAAACAAATTAACGGAGTTTGTTTTTTCCGATACAAAGTTTACATGAAAGAAAAAGCCTTACTTTAATTTGTTAATAATCCCTCATTTTCAAAGACTTTGCTTAGCAATTCTTCACAAATTATATTACTTCCACATATAATATTACTTCTTCACTTGAAAGAAAAAGCCTTGCTTCAATTTGTCAACCTGGCATGCCCCAGCACGACCCAACACAACACAGCACGCCATGGGCTCAAGTTTTAGAAAGAAGATTGTGGGTCATGGGTCAACCCAGCATTCTCAAATCTCATAGAACTCGGTCTTCAATTTGTCAACCAGACATTCTCAAATTACTCCCGTTTACCTACCATTTTTATAAAATAACTCTCTTTTATAATATTTTTTTTAAAAATTACTCCCTTAAAATATATTTTTATCAAAAATTGCTTCAAACTCCAACTTAAGTCACTTATTTTGTCTCTTTAAGAACTTACCACGTTTGTGACTTAGCCAATTTATACTTTAAAAGGAATAACAATGGTTAATAAGTTCAAAAACGGACGGAAAAAGTAACCTGCTAGTTTAGAGCTTTGAAGCAATTTTTGATAAAAATGCATCTCAAGGGAGTAATTTTAAAAAAAAAAAATTATAAAAGAGAATTATTTTAGAAAACTAGTATGTAAAAGGGAGTAATTGTTAATTAACTCTTTTATTTATGACTTAGCATTTTACTTTCGGAATGTGATCCTTTCATTTCCTAAAAGAGAATGTTCTTTATATACTTCATTATTGGAGTACTACATTGGAACCTTATTTCTACGCATAAATATAGACCCGTTAAACTGCACCAGAATATGATCTTGATCGTTGAGAGGAAATTAACCCTCCATTTCTATTGGAAATGTAGAGGATTTACCATTAGCCTGTCCACTCATAAATTGAATATTGTAAATAAATAACACTCGACCTAAAATTGTGTCACATATAAAGTTTCACTCATTACGGATTAATTGATTTTGAGATGAAACCTCATACAATATATTTTATGAAGTGAAGTAGTGGACGGTCTCTCCTCCTTGGATGAGTGCGGCCCAAACCTATGTATGAATTTAATAAATACTATAATTTGTGATATAAATTACTCCGTATAAATAACAATTGTAAGTTCAATAGTACAAATTTAGCGCTAATAGAATTAGTAAAGGGTATACGATAGTATATCTAAGATAGACTTATGATACGGACAATATTCTCCTATAACTAGAATTGATACGAACGAAGATATACAAATAATACAAACGATAATCTTTCCACGACCTCCGATTCTAATAGGTTAAAGTATCGCCTGGAAGATCACCCAAAGAGCAAGTGTTATATATCTTAGATAGTATTCATGTTGACTTTGCCCTTGCATACTTGCCTCCTTAGGCATCTGATGACATCCTTTGCTGTATCAGCACCTGCAAAGTAAGCTCCATCAGCATATCCAAAGAGTTGTGGATGTGTGTGCTCCCCTGTAAAGTACAGACCGCCAATCGGAGCCTGCATGCAGACGTTACAAAATTTGATTATGTAGATTCTGTTTGGTATTTAGCAGATTATTATTAGCGTGAATAAATTACATACCCTCAAATGATCATGTTTCTCTAGAGTATAACCAGCAGGCCAGTTAGAGAAAGTACCCTTGTAAAACCGGTCTGAGTTCCATCTCGGAATCATAATATCAGTTGCATCTGGAATGTCTTTTCCAAATATTTTACGAAGGACTTCCATGGCTTCCGCTTTAGTCTCCTCGTCTGGTTGTTGTTCAATTCTTATCGATTCTTGGTCTGCTACTGTCACGAACATTATGTTCGAACCTGGGTACTCGTTCTCTAGTTGCTACACTTGCATCAAATACTTCAATTAGTGGCGGAGCTAGAAAACTGACAAAGTGATAGTTGAGGCCCAACTATTATATTTATTCTTATTACGCCCCGTGAGTTATTGGAGGCTATCAGGATTTGAACCCGTGTCCTGGCTCTGATACCATGATAGATGAACCATCTCAACCAAAATCTTAAGGTGATGATTGAGGTTCAACTATTATATTTATTCCTATTATAATTGAACATAATTCATTGATATACCTGCCAAATTGCATAGTAACCGCGCCTTTCATGGACATACAAGAAGAATTCTGTTCCGGGTCCTCCTGTAGGCCAGAATTTGGTAGGGAACTTGAGGAAGATCTTAGTGTATATACCAAGACTAAATTCATCAATGGCTCTTCTTTTCCATATCTGTTTTCAAAGTCAAACCCATTAAAATTAACGTTTGTCTACACATTTAACGTAAGCTAGTATCAAAAGACTGAGTTAGGTGAGCTTACCGGTAATTGAGGTTTAAATTTGATTAGATCGCTTTGAAGAACACCAACACTCGGTGAGATAATTGCAGTTTTGGCTCGGTATACTTTGCCATCTTCTGTTTTTATGGTCACTCCGGTCATTGTGTACTCAATTTCCGTCACAACCTGTACCATTTATTTTGGTCACGACATGATATAATTCAGTCTCTTTCAAAATTTCAAAAGTTTGATCAAACTCGAGCAGAGTTTTGAAAAACTGTTGTACATGGTTTGTTTAACGGGTTTTGCTCATTTACAACCTTAGCTAGACCTGTCAAAACTGATCCGAGTCTAACCATCTACTTCAAACATAAACTTGGATGGTTCGATAACAATTTATTTAAACTTTTAAAGTAAGAGACTTACATAAATCACATTGACATATAATCGAACTGATTGAATTGAATAACCCGTTTACCAGGTCTACGCTCAGTTAATGTATTATAGAACTGGTTGTATATACAACTTATTTAATGTAGTTGAGCTTTATTATAAAGTTGTCGAGTTCTATTAACAAAATTATAAAGCTATGGTACAAAGTTATTGAGTTTAACAGAATAATTATTAAACTCAATAACTTAGTAAAATAACTCAATAACTTGTAAAATAACTCAACAATTTTGTGTAAGAGCACAACAAATTTGAGGCGGTTGTACAATACTAATATACAACTGGTTGTAGGATAGTATTTGTGGTCTACGCTTAACAATACCTTATTGTAGTAGAGCCTAGCGTCAATAACCCTGCCATTTTTGTAAGCGAGGCAAGTTTTGGCGATTTCATGAACAATACCCTCGAAGCCTCTTTCATCAGCAACAAAGTATGCATCTTCTCCATACAAAGCATACTCTGGCCTTGGTAATATATGTTTCAAGCTTGTTACCCTTGGCGCTTCTGCCTGTTCTCCATCGAAGTAAAAGAAGTCGATCATTTTCTCCAATGGTGTTTTGGGCTCCCTGTCACGTAAAATTTAAATACCACTACTCACGAGTTTACCAACTAAGCTAGTTGATATTTGCATGTGTGGAGATTTAATTTAATTTGTTAGTAGACTTTGTTGGAAATAGGGGCTACTATTTGCATAGTCTTTTTTCCATTTTGTCCCACATTGGTGAGGAATAGTGTTTGTGTTGTGTTTATATATGACCACACTCCTTACCATATCACTAGTGGGTCATGGGAGGCTTTTGTGGAAGCTTTGCGAGGTGCTTAATTCGGCTCGCGACATGCATAAGCGCAGCGTGCCGTGCTCGAGCCCGAGCCCGGCCGGATCGGAGTTCGGGATTCGGGATTCGGATTTTGCAATCGCTGCGGCGGGGCTTTGCCTATCTTTTTGGGCGAACCGTTTGTTTTGGACTGGAGTTTGTTGTCGATGGTGGGAGCCTATATGTCTGATAGTGCAGTTGGTGGAATACTATAGTGCTGCTTTATTTCATTCCACTACTGTGTAAATGCTCCACTAATGCACTACGCTCCTGCTTTTTGGCTCCAGCTTTCGGCTCCTTTACTGATCTATTTTCTATAAATAGATCATCAATCTTCACTCCAAAACACACAGAACAAACATACTCTCTTCTTCTTCCTCTTCTCTGTTCATTATTTCTGGGTAAAGCAATTTACGTCGTTCCAAGTCTCACGAGTTCGGAGTGGGCGAATCGAGTGGAGCGTAGTGTTATCCTTCGGGAACTACCGGCACTAGCTGATCGCCACCACGGTCGTACCGGAATATAGTTTTCAAGGCAGTGGCCATCATACCACGTCACTACTAATTCGGTTATCTCTATTCTTTCTCATTGTTACTGCAGTTTACGACTAACAATTTGAAAACTATATTATTGTTGCTGTAACAATGTCGATTATGTCTAAGAATGCTCCTGATTTGTCTAAAGTCGAACCCTTAAATGGTCAGAATTATAAACGTTGGGCTCAAAAATTACTGATGTTTTTTGAACAGTATGAAATTGATTACGTTCTTTTTTCTGACCCGCCTGCGCCTGTAAACGAAATTACTGATGATGTGCTGCTTACACCTCCTGGAATTTCTGTAGTAAAGTCAAATGCAGAGGCTATTATAAAGCATGAAAAGGATAATAAAACAGTTAGGTTTCACCTCCTTAATCTTATGCATAATACCCTATTTGACTTATTTATGGTTTACAAATCTGCTAAAACCATGTGGGAATTACTAGAGAAAAAATATGGGTGATGATGATCTTTGGTAAAAAGAAGTATGTCGTTGGGAAATGGCTGGGGTTCCAGATGGTAGATGACAAACCTATAATGGATCAAGTACATGTCTATGAGAATTTATGTGCTGACGTAGTGAATGAAGGGATGAAGCTAGATGAGATTTTTCTAGCAAATGTGTTATTGGAAAAATTCCCCCTTCCGGTCCGACTATAGAAACCATCTTAAGCATAAGAAAAAAGACTTGTCTCTCCAAGAACTAGTAGGACACATGAGGACCGAAGAGGCAAATCGCCTTAAAGACAAACCTGTTAGTCAATCTGTTAAATCTTCTAATGCTAATGTTGATGCTAATTTGGTTGAGTCTGGTGGTCCGTCCTATACTGAGAAGTTCAAGGGTAAGGGTAAGGCTAAATTTGGTCGGGGTAAGAACCAGGGTCGGGCCAAGAAGAATGGTCCAGGGAAGCACTCCAAACCGGTTCCTAAGATTCGTAAACCTGCTAAGGGTCCTTTTTGTCTGCTATGTTTGCGGAAAACCTGGGCACAAAGCCTACCAATGCTCCGAAAAAGAAAATGATGAAGCCAATGTCAGAATCGATGACATCATTGCTTCTTTGTGGTTGTGGAAGCTAATATGGTGGGTAATGTTCTTGAATGGGTCTTGGACACCGGCGCTTCCCGACACCTCGTGCGATAAAGGGTTATTTCTCGAGTTCGAGGAAGTAGTGATGGGGGTTGCGTTTTTATGGGTAACTCTTCATCCGCACCGATCAAAGGCAAAGGCAAGATCTTTCTCAAACTCACCTCAGGGAAAACACTTGCTTTAAATAATGTTTTGTATGTTCCCTCGTTACGTCGAAACCTTGTGTCTGGTGCCTTATTAAACAAAGCTGGGTTGAAGCTTGTGTTTGAGGCTGACAAGGTGGTAATGTCGCGTAATGGGGAATTTGTGGGCAAGGGTTATCTGTCTGGGGGGTCTTTTTGTGTTGAACTCGATTGAGTTTTTAATAATATTGCATCTATACGCTTATATATTGAGTCTATTGATGTTTGGCATGGTAGATTAGGTCATGTGAATGTTGACTATATTAAAAAACTTAGAACTATGAGTTTAATTCCAAGTTTGACGAGTCAAGAATTCTCTAAATGTGTTAGCTGTGTTGAAGCTAAATTCACAAAGAAACCTAGTAAACCTGTCACAACTAGAAATACGAGTCTTCTTGAGTTAATTCACTCCGACCTGGCTGACTTCAAAAATATTGCAAGCAGAGGTGGGAAGAATTATTATGTCACCTTTATAGACGACTGTTCAAGGTACACCCGTGTCTATCTGCTTAAGACTAAAGATGAAGCAGAACAATCGTTTATAAACTTTAAAAATGAAGTCGAAAATCAACTCGACAGGAAAATTAAAAGGGTAAGGTCTGATAGAGGTGGTGAGTATAAATCTACTTATCTAGCCGACTTTTGTGCTGCTAATGGTTTAATACATGAGACTAGTCCACCTTACTTACCTCAGTCTAACGGTGTAGCTGAACGGAAAAATAGAACCTTAAAAGAGATGATGAATGCTATGCTTTTAAGTTCTGGCCTATCTGACGACATGTGGGGGGAAGCTATACTTTCTGCTTGTCACATTCTTAACCGTGTACCTCATAAGAAAATTGACAAGACACCCTATGAGATGTGGAAGGGCTATCCTCCTAACCTAAGTTACCTTAGAGTGTGGGGGTGTTTGGCTAAAGTGGGTTTACCTGATTTTAGGAAACCTACTGTTGGACCAAAGACCTATGATTGTGTTTTTATAGGTTATGCTCAAAATAGTTCTGCTTATAGATTCATGTCTTTAAGTGATCGTTCTATATCTGAAGCAAGAGATGCTGTGTTTTTTGAGCATGTTTTTCCATTCTGAAGAATGTTGATTCATCTCCTAGTTTGCCTGTTACATCTATTGATATCTCTTCACTTGCTAGTAGTAGCACTTCTACTAATCATGATGCTGAACCTAGAAGGAGTAAGAGACCTAGATGTCCAAAGAACTTTGGAGCTGATTTTGTTTCAACTTTTTGTGCCCGAACATGGATACACTTTGTTTGTGCTAGTGATGAATTTGTCTCACCTTTTTAATAGAAGATGACCCAAAAACGTATAGTGAGGCAATGAAATCCATTGATGCTAATTTTTGGAAAGATGCTATTAAAAATGAACTTGACTCTATTATGTCAAATCAAACTTGGAAGTTGAGTGACTTACCTAAAGGTAGTAAACCCATTACAAGTAAATGGATCTTTAAAAGGAAAATGAGACTGTGGTACAATAGAGAGGTTCAAAGCTAGACTTGTAGTTAGAGGCTTTACACAAAAGAAGGGTATTGATTATTTTGATACTTACTCTCCTGTGACCAAAATCTCGACTATTAGGACTCTTGTCGCCTTAGCTGCTATTCATAACCTTATTATACATCAGATGGATGTTAAAAGCGCTTTTTGAATGGTGAACTAAGGAAGAGATCTATATGTCTCAACCTGAAGGTTTTTTTGATTGAGGTCAAGAGAGTAAAGTGTGTAAACCGAACAAGTCTCTTTATGGACTGAAACAAGCACCTAAACAGTGGTATGAGAAATTTAACAACACTTTAATAAGTAATGGCTATGAGGTTAATCATTCTGATTCATGTGTTTATTCAAAGGTAATAGAATCTGATTGTGTGCTCATATGCCTTTATGTTGATGACATGTTAATACTTGGTAATAATTTAGAGGTAATAATTAGAACCAAAGATTTTTTGTCATCACAGTTTGAGATGAAGGACTTAGGAGAAGCTGATGTTATCCTAGGAGTTAAGGTCATCCGAAACTCCAATGGAATCTGTCTAAGTCAATCTCATTATGTTGAAAAAGTGTTGAGAAAGTTTAACTGCTTTGATGATGTGCCTGCCAGAACACCATATGATCCTAGTGTAGCATTGTGTAAAAACTTGGGCAAGAGTGTTTCCCAAGAAGAGTATGCTAAAATCCTAGGTAGTGTGATGTTTTTGATGAACTGTACTCGACCAGATATTGCTTATGCAGTTAGTAGACTGAGTCGTTATACACATAACCCTAGCAATGAACACTGGAATGCTCTTCGTCGTTTACTAAAATACCTGAAAGGAACAATTGACTTATGTTTGCATTATAGTAAAAATCCTGCTGTGTTAGAGGGATACTGTGATGCTAACTGGGTTGCAGGTAACGATGAGATCTGTTCTACTAGTGGTTATGTCTTTACCATGGGTGGAGGTGCTATATCGTGGAAGTCTTCTAAACAGACTTGCATTGCACGCTCTACCATGGAATCTGAGTTCATAGCTCTTGAGTTGGCAGGGCAAGAGGCTGAATGGTTGAAAAACCTTTTAGCTGATATACCGGTGTGAAGGGACGGCTAACACGGTCTCCCGCTTTGTGACTCGCTGGCAAAGAATCGGTGTTGCAAAGAGCAAGTGTCTACAATTCGAAAAAGAGACATATTCGAATAAGACACGCTGCAGTTAAACAACTCCAAAACAATGGAGTGATTGCTTTGGACTATGTGAAGTCCGAAAACAATCTTGCTGATCCCTTTACTAAAGGGCTGACTAGGAGACTAGTCGTTGATACGTCGAGGGGAATGGGGCTTAAGTCCTTAGGTCAAGAGTGAGACTTGACTAAGTCTAAAGCTTCTATTCCTATGACATTGTATGATTCATAGCCTTAATGGTAATGCTTTTGAGACGCACTTGATGAATCATACACCAGGTTGGACTTAGATCCTTAATGACTCATGTGAGAAGTGCTATTGAGGAGCACTTGAGTCACCTACGTAGGTGTAACGATCATTAGACTATGAGAAGTCTTCTGAACACATCTATCAGTACCGAGGTAAACGCATAACTCTAAAAGAGCGCGTTGCACTTTCGCGGAACGACCTTAATCTGAAGGTATGATATGTGTTGTGGGGGGTATCGACCGAATCTCAGCTAGGAATTCAAATCGTAAGATATTCTCTCATTTGTAAGTAAGTTGTTTCCTCATTTCACTAAAGTGTCAATTCAAATCGAAAGATATTGATACCTAAGTATCTAATCCTTCCTTTACCCAGGAATTCTTCTTCTTTCTCTCGGCGCCCTAGTGGGGGATTGTTGGAAATAGGGGCTACTATTTGCATAGTCTTTTTTCCATTTTGTCCCACATTGGTGAGGAATAGTGTTTGTGTTGTGTTTATATATGACCACACTCCTTACCATATCACTAGTGGGTCATGGGAGGCTTTTGTGGAAGCTTTGCGAGGTGCTTAATTCAGCTCGCACACGCGTGCCGAGCCGAGCCCGAGCCCGGATCCGGATTCGTGATTCGGGATTTGGGATTTGGGATTTGGGAATCGCTGCGCGGGCTTTGCCTATCTTTTTGGGCCGAACCGTTTGTTTTGGGTGGAGTTTGTTGTCAGTGGTGGGAGCCTATATGTCTGATAGTGCAGTTGGTGGAATACTATAGTGCTGCTTTATTTCATTCCACTACTGTGTAAATGCTCCACTAATGCACTACGCTCCTGCTTTTTGGCTCCAGCTTTCGGCTCCTTTACTGATCTATTTTCTATAAATAGATCATCAATCTTCACTCCAAAACACACAGAACAAACATACTCTCTTCTTCTTCCTCTTCTCTGTTCATTATTTCTGGGTAAAGCAATTTCGTCGTTCAAGTCTCACGAGTTCGAGTGGGCGAATCGAGTGGAGGCGTAGTGTTATCCTTCGGGAACTACCGGCACTAGCTGATCGCCACCACGGTCGTACCGGAATATAGTTTTCAAGGCAGTGGCCATCATACCACGTCACTACTAATTCGGTTATCTCTATTCTTTCTCATTGTTACTGCAGTTTACGACTAACAGACTTACATGTTATTTAAACGTTCAACGGCCAAAATGGACATATCATCGTCGAAACCTTTGTTATCACTTAGCGTCTTGGCAAATTCCGTGCCAAATTCTTCATTACTCTCTGCCTTGATTAATGCTGCTTCAACCTCCTCTCTCGGGTATAATCCGCCCCTAATATATACATACACGATAAGACAATAATTAGTCGCGGTTCTAACTTCTAATCTAACTAGTTTTTAAAATTATTAGAGGACTAACTCTTGTTTGTAGGTGTTTAAAGAAACATTGCTAAAATCGGAGTAGTATTTCTTAAGTTTGATACTCTTAGCAATTTCGAACATGGGATTTTTCTTTGGACCTCCAACACCATGAAGCCAATTTGCACCCTTCTCAACTGTGTGACTTCCGAATTGTGTCTTGTGAATACGACCACCAATTCTGTCTGTCGCCTCCAAAATTAAGAAGTCGTGAATCCCTCTGTCGTGAAGTTGCTTTGCTGCAGAAATCCCTATAGATTTATATATATAGTCGGATTATTATCTCGTATATACCTGAACTTTTATATACATCTATAAATATGCATTTGATTAAATTTGAGCTAACATCATCATATTTCAACATTACTATTTTTTGCATTAAACAAGGAAGAAATAATTTCTCACCAGACATTCCAGCTCCAACAATAATAACACTGACAGGCGTCGCACCAGTAACCAAAGCTACAGAAAGTAATAACAAAACTAACATCATCATATTTTCAACCTACATTACTAGAAGTAATTTGTTACTTTATATAGAAGGTTACATAACAATGTCGTCAAGTTTATTTGTTATGTCTTAAAAAAGACTTGTGACTAGTCAGTCTCATTTTATATCTCTTTATTACGTGCGTGGGATCCCTCTAAATAGAAGGATGGACTTTCTAATACTCGGTCTCGAACATCTCCTTCAAAGATAAGACGATGAATTTTCGGATACTTGGTCTCAAACGTCTCGTTATATATCATGCTTACAAGTTACAATTTAGATCGATAATATCTTTGATTATACGCTATAAAAAATTATATAAAAGTTTGATATTTTTATTATACGTATATATTTATGAAGATAATTCAAAGAAGATTGTATGAATATTATTTTTCTTTTTTTCTTCACTAATAAATAATGTTAGAAAGACAAATGGGAAATTCGGACTTAAATATGAGGGAGTAGTATAAACAAATTGGCGAAATTTGCCTGGTTCCGTTTTCTTGATACAAAGTTATATGGAAAAAAAAAAGCCTTTTTTTTTTTGATTTGTTAATCTGTCATTTTCAAGAATTTGCTTTGATATATATTGTTTATATATTATAGCACTTGTTCACAAATTATATTACTTCCACATATAAATATTACTTCTTCACATGAAAGAAAAAGCCTTGCTTCAATTTGTCAACCCGACTAGCAAAGATGGGTGTTTTCCTATGGCCAGCGCTACTCGTCCATTAAAGCTTGTTGTGTATGTTGAGTTTGAAGTTCATGTTCAGACATCCGTCGTACGCCATCAACACGTTATAGATAGCCGATGCAATTGCCTTGTTGTATTAGTTTATGTTATTAGTAGTAAAAAAATAAAAGCCCATGGTCTTGCATGTAAGGCTATGGATAATTAGGTGTACCTCTTTTTACAGCTGCCAAAAAAAAAAAAAAAAAAAAATTGTCAACCCGACATTCTCAAATCTCAAACAACCAATATCTGAGTTGGCATGCCCCAGCACAACCCATGGCCCATTTTAGCACGACACTGGATTGACACACCCAAAATACAAAGAAATAAGGCGTAATCCACGAAACGTCATGACACGTTATGGGTTGTGGACCGTGCCTGGGCCACCATTTCCATTTCACCGGTACGGCATGACACGAAACCAACCTTTCCGTGTCTGGACCATGCCATTTTCTCCTTTAGGCACTGTGGGTCGATACTAGGTTGTGACCGTTTTGAAGACTTGTACGTGCAAATTGTTTTCATATCTTAAGCTATTATCCTGTTTTGATCAGAAATTATCTGGATGCTTACTATTCCCTCCGTCCCAGTCAATAGTTTACATTTGCGTTATTTCCCCCTCACAAAATAAAGCAAATGCAAACAATTCACTAGGATAGAGAGAATAGTTTTCAAGTACAGGGAAATTATGTAATCTACTCATATTAAGAGAATTATGTAACAACTTGAATTTTATTCTTCAACGATGGAACAAACAACAACATTATCCTTACAAGAACAAGGATGAAAATTCCGAAACAAGTTAAACAACATCAGGAGTTAAACAGACAACAAATTGAAGGAAAAAAAAAGAGTAGAATTATCTTTGAAACATGAAATCTCTTGTATTTTCAAATGCATATCTTAAATATTCTTGCTCCCTTGTCTTCTTATTACGCGGTTGATGACATCCTTTGCAGTATCAATACCTGCAAAGTAAGCTCCGTCAACATATCCAAAGAGTTGTGGATGAGTGTGCTCTCCCGTAAAGTACAGACTCCCAATTGAGGCCTGCAATCGCGTATTACAAAATATGTTTTAAGTTTACCCGATACTAATCAATGTGGTATAATCGTATAGAGTTATAGACCATATCTCGTGTTTAGTAGATTATTACGTACGTACCCTCAAATGTTCATGTTTCTCGTCAGTATAGCCAGCAGGCCAGTTAGAGAAGGTACCCCTGTAAAACCGATCTGAGTTCCATCTAGGAATCATAATATCGGTTGCATCAGGAATGTCTTTTCCAAACATTTTTCGAAGAACTTCCATGATTTCCGCTTTAGTCTCCTCATCTGGTTGTTGCTCAATTCTTATCGATTCTTGGTCTGCCACTGTCACGAACATTATGTTCGAACCTGGGTACTCATTATCTAGTTGCTGCATTTACATCAAACACTTCAATGAAAATTTCAAGAATAATTTTATGTTTTAACCAACTAGATCAAGATTTTTTTTCTTAAACAGCGTTGTAAACCAAAATATTTACAAAAACAGGGCTCATTTCAAATTAGTTACACGGGAATGGGTCCACATCACAGATGTAGTAACTTCTCGCCAATTCAATCAGCGAGTATTATTATTATTATTTTTTATATATTTCAACAGCTTCTCGCTATTTCATTCACCGAGAACTAAATAAAATAGCGAGAAGTTGTTGAAAAAAAATATTACTCGCTGACTGAATTGGCGAGAAATTACTGCATCTGACGTTGACCCACTCCGTGAAATATTTTGGAATGAGTCCCATTTTTGTAAATATTTTGGTTTAGAACGCATATATGGACGTACCTGCCAAATTGCATAGTAACCGCGCCTTTCATGGACATAGAAGAAGAACTCTGTTCCGGGACCAGTAGGCCAGAATTTCTTAGGAAACTTGAGGAAAATCTTAGTGTATGTACCCAGACTAAATTCATCAATGGCTCTTCTTTTCCATAGCTGTTTTCAATGTGAAACCCGTTAAAATTAATCTCTGTCGTCGAAAAATTGAGTAATTGTTTGATTTAGGTGTGCTTACAGGTAATTGAGGTTTAAATGTGATTAGGTCACTTTGAAGAACACCAACACTGGGTGACAGAATTGCAGTTTCGGCATGGAATACGCTGCCATCTTCTGTTTTTATAGTTGCTCCAGTCTCTGAGTACTCGATTTCTGTCACAGCCTGTAACATTTTATTCACAACATGAAATTAAATATTTAGGCATATTTAATTCCGCATCTTTCAAAATCCCCTATTTACTAAATGAATAGGCGAAACTCCAATTTTTCCGCCTAAAACATATTTCCTAGAATAGTGCTTGATATTTTTAGCATATACTATAGATGCGGACATGATAAGTTATAAATGGATATAATCTTTTGTATTTAAATATTTATAACATTTAATATTTCACATTTTGCACAAATTTATCTCCGATCTTTTATTCTTTTTTTTTTAAAGAACTTATTGATAAATTTATTGACTTTTTATGATAAGAAGTTGCGGCCAAAAAAATATGGTATTAGTAAATATTTGTTAAAATTCTTTGACTTTTTATGATAAAAATTTGCAGCTAAAAAATATGTTATTAGTAAATATTTGTAAATTAAATCATAATTTCTCGGTCAAAAAAACAAAAATAAAATAAAAAAATACTCATTTTATTATTTCTTACGATTTAAATTTTTATTTATTTCTCTAATAAAAATACATTAAGGAGAAATATAAAAAATAAGCGAATTATCAATTTAATACTAAAAATCATACACAAAAAAAAGTAAAACTCTATAAATACGCGCATTCATTGCGCGGGATCTAAACTAGTTTCGTCCTATTTACTTCAAAAAAAAAAAAATACCTTGTTGTAGTAGAGCCTAGAGTCAATAACCCTGTCATCTTTGTAAGCGAGGCAAGTTTTAGCGATTTCGTGAACAATACCCTCGAAACCTCGTTGATCAGCAACAAAGTATGCACCTTCCCCATACAAAACGCATTCTGGCCTTGGTAATATATGTTTTAAGCTTGTTACGGTTGGTGATTCTGCTTGTTCTCCATCGAATGAATAGAAGTCGATCATTTTCTCTAGTGGAGTTTTCGGCTCCCTGTCACGTTAATTTTACTACGTAAATAAATGTTTTCGATTTTAATTGCCTACACTACCCCTACTACAATTAGTCTCGTATAAAACTGTCTGTCAAGTACTAATACATATTATTGTACATGAATGCTTAATATAAACTAGTTTAGATCCCGTGCAATATATGCATAGTATTTATAAAAGTTTTACTTTTTAATGTACTCCGTATTATTTATGGATTTGAAATTGACAATTCACTTATTTTTAATGTTTCTCATCAATTTATTTTGATTTGAGCAATAAAAATTGAAATTGTAAAAAGTCATGAAATGAGTATTTTAATGATGTTATTTTTAGAATATTTTTACTATTAACATTTTTTGTGTAACTTCTATAAAGTTGAATTTTCATCGTACAATTATTTTTTAAAAAAAAAGTATACATTTTTTTAACATATAATTAATTTTTTGTAATTTTTTTTTAAAAAAATATACATTTTTTTTATCATATAATAATGGAGATAAATTTATGCAAAATGTGAAATAATATAGAATGTTTTAAATATTAAATTTATTAAAAGATTGTGCCATTAATCACCTACCATACCTCTATAATATATGCTAAAAATACTACGCTTTATTTTAGGATATATAGTTTAGGCGGGAAAAAAGATTCGCCTATTCTTTTAGTAAATAGGGAATGAACAATTTTTTCACAAAAATGGACCGTCCCATAGTATATTAGTACGTACATGTGATTCAAACGTTCAAGTGCCAAGAGGGACATATCATCATCGACAACATGGTTATCACTTAGCGTCTTGGCAAGTTCTGTGCCAAATTCTTCATTACTCTTTGCCTTGGTTAATGCCGCTTCAACCTCCTCTTTCGGATATAATCCGCCCCTAATACATAAACGATAAGACAATAATTAGTCGCGAAAAAAGGGATAAATTAAGGTTAAAGTCAGATTAATTACTAACTCTTGTTTGTAGGTGTGTAAGGAAACTTGGCTAAAGTCGGAATAGTAGTTCTTGAGATTTATCGCCTTGGCGATTTCAAACATCGGATTTTTTTCAAGACCTCCGACACCATGAAGCCAATTTGCACCCTGCTCGACCGTGTGACCTCCGAATTCTACCTTGTGAATACGGCCACCAATTCTGTCTGTTGCCTCCAATATTACGAAGTCATTAATCCCTGCATCTTGAAGTTGCTTTGCTGCAGAAATTCCTGAATTATATGCATATAAAGTTAGATTATTAGTGTTGGAGTAAAAAAAAACCGATTGAGATGGTTTTGACATAGAATTAAAGGCAGTATAATTAAAAGGTCACAGATTCAAATCTCACCAACCCACCCCTATATTTTCTAAAGTGGAAAATTTAGTTCGAACAATAATAACGCTAGCAGGTTTCGCACCCTAGAACAAGTTAATTTTCACATCGGGGTTAAGTTGGAACTAATTTACAAAAATGGGTTCATCTAAGATTTGATTATTCTCGTTTATTATTTTGAAGCACATGCACGACTTCACGTAGAAGTTTTCTTCCTGGACAAGAAATAAAAAATGTAATTTTTTTTTTTGGTACAGTTGGCCCCCACATAGTTGTTTTTACACCTAGTCCCTACTTCATCCAAGAAGAGCTCGTCATCAGCACGGACTGATCGGGCCCATCTCGGCCCGCTCTTGAGCCGTTATTTTAGGCAATTAGGCCGGGCCTGGACCGGGCCCTAAATTTTCAACTTGGCCCGCCATTTTAGCAAAAAAATTGGTAAGACCTGCCTAAAACAGAACACGAGCCTGGAACGAGTTATATATCTCCCACAGCCCGACCAACATGGCCCGGCCCGAGAACAACTCTATATCCAAGAACTCGTTCTATTGTATTGCCGAAGTTATTCTAAAGAAACTCACGTACTCAAATATTTAGATAGGAGTACTTGATTTCATATAACTATAATAATACATTTTTACATTGGAATTCTTCCATTGAATGACTGCAAAATAATTTCTTACCTGACATTCCAGCTCCAACAATAATAACGCTCGCAGGTTTCGCACTAGAAGCCATAGCTATCTATGTAAAGTAATAAGTAATAACACAACAATGTTAAGTTTATTTTTCTTGTTTACAAACAACTGGTGGGTACTCACCCTTTTATAACCTTTCCAATATGCTTGGGATTCTTTAAAATTCCTTTTTTTGTTATAATGTTTATATTTAAAGATATTAGTGTTGCAACACATGCATTAAAATATATGCCCAAATGGGTTACTTGACCTTAGATAAAAGGAATAGTATAAACAAATCGGCCAAGTTTTGATTCGTTCAATTTTTTGATTTCTCATAAAAAAAGAAGTCATGCTTTAATTTGTTAATTAACCCGTCATTCTCAAAGAGCCGGCTTTGATATCAAGTAGTATCATACTCCGTAGTACTTTTGCACATATTATATTATATTATATTATATTATTATATTATATTACTTCATTTTTGGCAAGAAAGAAAAAGCCCTACTCAATTTGGTAAACCGTCGTTTTCAAAGAACTAGCTTTGATGATCCTGTTTAGATGTACAGGGAAAATACAATACGATCTTGGTAAATTGTAACAATAATCCACGATATTATTTCACAAGATCATATATTATACAGAATATTATGTAATTTTAGCTTACATGCATGGTATGATTTCATATATTATACTATTAACATACGTTGAATATCGTAAATAAATAAGTAAATAAGACCGCATTACATGTAAAAGTTCACCTTTGTATCAACATAAAAGGATGATCTACATTATACATAAAACAAATTAGCTAATCTACACATTATTATTTGAGTTTGGCATAAAACATCATTTGATTTATGAGGTGTACAAATTTAATAAACCATTTTGTAGTTATCACCACACTTTCCTTTTTCATCCGTCTTTTAATTATAACCCAACTTCTTTCCTTCCTATTTTAGGACGTACTTTTTACAAATCCTTATGACGGATAACTTCTCTAAAATTATAGATTTAAGGGGTATGATAGTCAATCTATCTTAGATTATGCTCTACTTGCCAATTTTTTCATTTATTTTGTTATTTATTGCCATTATTCACTTGAATTGATTAATTAAGATAATCAAGTGAATTATGAGGGATTTTAAAGAACTGCTACTAACAGTTCATTTTGCATGTGACATAACTGTCAACGGAATTTCTATGCGAGTGCGTAAGACATGGACAAATAACAGTTGACTTTAGAGAAAACCCAACAACTTGAACTTGTCTTAAGTTCAATGTAAATATGTAATCATACTTTTAATCCAAAAATATGTAATGGGAGTCGAAAAATACTACTATTTCTCATTTAAAACCGTTGTATAAAGCTTTACTACTTATACAAATATATAGAAACTTATCCGAATTCTTAAATATTACAAGAATGATCCATGTACGTTAAAACTATAACGAACAATACAACAGTCTTGAGCAAGACGCATTAAGAAGAGTACGTACAAATGTATGAAAACTCTGAAAATAGTAACATGAATCACATACGCAAAAATAACACAACAGCAATTAAATGCTGGCAAAAACATGGAATATGGACTTCCAATTGCATCACTGGCAAAAACATAATCTCATTTAATCCCGGGATGTAACAAATTATTCCCATAAGTTTCAAAAAATGTACAATTCGTCATAATACATTCTTATCAAACTAGTAAAGTACGTGTTTGCTCCGTGAACATTCAGAGGTCAACCTAGTAAAACTGACCCGATCTAAATAAGCCTTGGATAAGGTGGGGTTTATTTTGTGACGAAACTAACCCAAAATCTGAACTGGCCCATTCAACAACACCTCATAAAAGTTCTGTTGGTTACAAAATTAACCCAACCCGAATAACCTTTAACGGTCCAATTCTAAATCATATTTGCTTAATCCATGTCTAATTATCTATTAATATTCCCTGTAATGTACAGTCAGAATGATCATGATTGGCAATGTCAACACATAATTATATTTTCTCTTATATATTGCAAAATCCAACTTCATAGGTATGAAAAGAGTAGTCTTTGATTTGAGAAAGAATAAGGTAATCGTTTTGATTGTAAAAGCATCTACTATATATAAAACCAAGTTATTTATTGATAATTTTGAATATCCTCAATTCAATCTCAAACACACAAGTTTACTTTTTGCATGGAAGCCAATGTAGAAATTGAGTATAAATATTTTCATTTTCCATTATGAAAAAAGTATAAATGTTTGATATTTTGTTGTACTCACAAATGCGAATGAAATAAGATTTCACATAATTATATTTTCTCTTATATATTGCAAAATAATTCTGAAGAGAACAATATACTTTGAGGTAAACTTAAAGCACCAAAAAATGGAAAGAAATTTTTAAAATACGATTTAACATAATTATATTTTCTCTTATATATTGTAAAATAATTTTGAAGAGAACAATATACTTTATTTGAGGTAAACTTAAAGCACCAAAAAATGGAAAGAAATTTTTAAAATACGATTTAACATAATTATATTTTCTCTTATATATTGTAAAATAATTCTGAAGAGAACAATATACTTTATTTGAGGTAAACTTAAAGCACCAAAAAATGGAAAGAAATTTTTAAAATACGATTTAACATAATTATATTTTCTCTTATATATTGCAAAATAATTCTGAAGAGAACAATATACTTTAAGGTAAACTTAAAGCACCAAAAAAATGGAAAGAAATTTATTTAAAAACGGAAAAATAATTGAAGGACAAATTGGAAAGAACGATTTTTTGTTATTTTAGTTTCCAAAAGGTGGGAGTAAGATCTTAGGGTTAATGCATATTTCCAATAAAATTTAAATGCAATCTAATTTACCATACTACTATAAATTTCCTTTTATTTACTTTCTCTATATGGAAGGTATGCAATCTTCTAAAATATATCGTCATCGTCATATATATATAAACTACCTTTATGACATTAAAGTTTAACCTAAATTTTTTTTGACAAAAACTCCTAAGCAAAAAAACATAGGCATGGCGACTAGTAGATTTGTAGGCATCTTTGTGTGCCTATTCCTTGTTCTGTCCCTCCTAACCATTGTTAATGGTGAGTTTTCTATCTTTTAAGATTGTTTTCTTTTTCGTACATCTATTCAAGTTCGTCTTTTACCTTACACAAATTCTTACTTAACACCGTCTTAACTTAATACAACATTCACAATCAATTTAGATAATTTTAAAAATAAAAGAACTTTGTGAAAGGTTTTAACTTAAGACCGTTTTAAGAAGACCTCCTATTTACCAATTACCCTACATATTGATGGTTTTAAGTTGATGATTTACGTTGATTGACTTAAATAATGTTTTGTGATTTTGACATATGCATATAGTGAGTTTCCGAATTTTTTTTGTGATTTTGACATATACATTTTTACTTATATATTTTCGTTTTTTATTTGATATAAATTACTTACGCATTCTGTGTTATTGTAAAGTAAACGTATAAAAAACTTCTCCGTATTATCATTATTACATAGACTACATATTATTTTTACCGTATTATTATTCTTACGGGACAATAAGTTTGACACTTATTTTACGTATTTTCTCCGATGGTGTTACTTGCAGGTGAACGCAATCCTATGTGCAATCCTCATAATGTGGTGGAAAGTACAAATCATACAAATCATAAATCAGGAAGCAGAAAATTGATAAATTTAAATAATTGCCTGGCACGTATATGTGGCGATGGGAGTCATTGTTGGTGTTGCATGCAATGGCCAGGCAGTTTAGCTCAATGTTTTCGAACCCTAGATTTATGTCAGTTTTGTTGTGTCCCCCCCTAAATTGTTAGTCCGTAGTCGGTACTACCACTTTAGGATTTATATAAAAGCTTAAGCATTATTTAAAGAATAATTCGTATTCGATCTTACTCTATTTCGTTAGTATTTATGATGGTTATTTTGCCTTAAAGCATGTTCTGGACTTATGAACGTCTATGAAATAGAGACGAAAATAAATTGAAACCTGTATTGATTCCGTTTTTCGAAGACTATTCCTTATTGTTTAGAAGATTATCTTTTTTACTCGTCGTCGTTGAATTCATTTTCTAAATCATACTTGCTTAATCCATTTCTAATTATCTATTAATATTCCCTGTACTGTACAATTAGGTGTGAATGCAATTAAAATTACTCGTAATAGATTAACTCGTTAGCTGATTGATTAATGATACTCCCTCCATTTTTTTATATATGACGTTTTGCATTTACGAGGTAAACCTTTGACTTTAATATTTACAAAAATATATTTGTTCAAAAAATATAAAAATGGTACCATTAAATTCCTTGTGAAAAACTCTTTCATATGAGTATACATATCATAATATTTAGTCTTATATTTTAAGAGATATTGAAGAGAGAAGGGAGTGTCTCAAAATGTGAGAAAGTCATATATAAAAAAATAGAGGGAGTAATTAATAATTAATGATGCATGTGCAAGGTAATTAATGAATTATGAGGGATTGAAGAGCTGCTGCTGCTGACAGTTCATTTTCATGTGACATGGAGTAACTGTTAATGGAATTTATATCCGAGTGGGTAAAATATGAACGAATAACAGTTGACTTATTATAAAACCGACCCGATCTAAATAAGCCTAGTCCAGAAATACTACAGTTTCTCGTATAAAACCGTTGTATATAGCATTACAATTATTCTGAAATAAATCCAACTTCATAGATATCAAAAGAGTAATCTATATGTACGGTTCACAATAATAAACCATACAACGGTTTTCGGCAGGGACGTCTTAAAATAAATTTATGAAAATTTGTGGAAACAATTTAACAGAAATAAAATACAGAAATACGGAGTAGCAATTAGTTGGCAGAAATGCTGGAATAACGGAAGATGGACTTACAATTGCATGATTGGCGAAAACATAATGCTACATCTTCCGGTTGATCAAATTTTATTATCATCGTGCACACGTACATTCTTGTAGGCGCCTTCAAACGAGTATGAATCATCTCTATTTCTCTTTCTCTCCATTTCCTTCCATTTATTCTATAGAATAATATTTAATCATTATCTATTCTCAACCTCATTACTCGGTTGACCGACAATTAAATCGTCTCGAAAAAGAATCTTGCCCGCCGAGAGAAAATGAAAACAAAAGGAGAAATAGCTGACCCAATCGAAAATGAGCCTTTGATAAGGAAGAGAATTGAGACCCCAAACGCCCAAACTAACCCAGAGATATGAGTCCACACACAAGGGCCCAATTTTTCCAAGTCCACACACACGAGCCCAATATTTTCAAGTCGCGCCTACCCGGGCTGGGATAGGGCCAAATATTTCCAACCCAACCCACCCTGGTCCAATAAAAAATTATACTCCGTAATAAATATGTTTGGGGTGGGCTCGGTACACTAACTGGCAGCCCACCCCATCCCAACCGAACCAACACTGGTCCAACCCAGTGTTTTTAGTTTGTTGCTTTTCAATATGTTGTTATTAGTAACATAATTCGAATACACAAATTATTCTATAGGACCATTTTATGAATAAGATTAGCCCATTTACAAAAGGCCCAACTAAAATAATTAATATATTTGTATAAAAATATTTTATTTTAATAACCTAATATTATATTTTGATAACTTGCACATTTAAATATATCCGAGTTCATCCTAAGATGTTGAGTTATCAAAATAAAATTAAAATGCAAATATAATTAACTATTAAGTGTAGGCTATTCTCTTATTGGGTCAGTCTTGTGAAGCTTGGGAACGTTTTAGAGATCTCCTCTCATCTTGTCCACACTCCACACCATGGTATCCCAAAATGGATGACCACCCAAACCTTTTTCAAAACTCTTGAACAAAGATTTCGGGACATGATCATGGCGGCATCCGGTGGTAATTTTGACAACATGAACCATGCTCAAATCACGGAAATGATCCAAAACATTTCGGAGATGGAGAGTAGTTATGCTAGAGATGTGGACTACAAGAGTGATGGGCCTTCTAAAATAGAGGTTTAGTACAAGGCTAAGTTGGCTGACTTGACGCTATAAAACGGTCCTATCACTACTACAAATTCAGGCAACTACAACGCCCCTTTAACAACGATTATTCACGAAAATCACAATAGACGTTGTAGAATGTATGGCGCGAATTTTACTAAAATGAATTACAACGGGTATGGTTTTATAAACCGTTGTTATAAGTTTTAACAACGGTTTACACATGCACAACCGTTGTTAATAATTTGGGGCCAAATTGACGCAAAGTTAGTGAAAAGTATTGACAACGGTTGTTGATTTACAACCGTTGTTAAAACTTATTTGACAACGGTTGTTGATTTACAACCGTTGTTAAAACTTATTTGACAACGGTTGTTCTTTAATAACCGTTGTCAATACCTTCCATGCTATAAACCACACAAACACAAGTCTGCTACAGTCACAAAACACAAACCTTAATACACAAACACAAACCCAGCAGACAAACACAAACACAAAACACACTTTCTCATCGTCTCTTTCTCTCTTTCTCATCGTCTCTTTCTCTCTTTCTCATCGTCTCTTTATCTTCTCGCCATCCTTTGTTGATTTCATCGTCTAATTATCAGGTAAATCTCGCCGTCACTGTTGGTTTCATCGTCTTTCATCGTCATTATTTTCTTTTTCTAATTATTTCATTTGCATGTGTATGTGTTAGTTTTTATTGACCATTATGTTATTTCTTTAAGTATTATTCGCTTAATTAGCTAGTAAAACAAATTAAATAAATTAAAACAAAGAAGAAGCAAGATGATAGAGAGGAATGCATGATAAACATAATTAATATATATATATATATAATAAATACATAAATTTTTAAAAAAAATTACATTAATAAAAATGCAATTCTTATATTTTCATAGAGGGTCTTATTCTCCTCTATGATATCCGTCCTCTCCTCCTTGGCTATTTGAAGGTTCCGTTCAGCAGTTGTTATATCGTCATATAGCTGCAACTGCTGATGCTCCGTCAAGCCATCTTCTTTGGCGTCCTTCAGAATGGATCGAGCATCCGCAAGGTAGCTCCTGAAACTTTCCTCAATGTGCGAACCGGCGGATGAAACTGTTGTTGTTCTCGATCATAGTAAGAGTCTTAAGGATGATATCATTCATTTTGTTGGAGTTTTGAGTTTGTTTTGAAAGATTAAGTAGGGTTAATTTATTTGGAGTTTGTTTTAGCAGTTAGGGTTTGGAGATGTATATAGATAATGGAATGTTAGTTGAGATAATGCATGTATTTATACTAAGCAATGTGTGGTTTGAGTTGTTTTTTAATTAATATATATGTTAGGAAGTTGTGCCATAACCATCATCATATCTCTCAATGCTGCTTCAAATCTTATTACTAACCCTTCTCATTCCATATTGTCCGTTCATATGCACAGTGATGGCAGTAATAATGCATGCATCGGAATTATAACGGACCGTAATTATGCATGCATATAGTAATATTTAATTTAATTTTTTTTTATTTTTTAAGAACAAACAACAACGGTTATTTATTAAAAAACCGTTGTCTTTAGTTATAACAACGGTTTTGTATATTACAACCGTTGTTATAACTTTCCCCCAAAAATTGAGTCACACTTTCCACAACGGGTTTTTATCTTTAAAACCGTTGTTAATAGTTTTAACAACGGGTTCCTTAAGAAAACCAACCGTTGTTAAAACCTTTTACAACGGACGCTTTAACAACGTCCACTTTTTTATATAACAACGGTTTTTAACCGTTGTTATAGCCTGTATCTGTAGTAGTGTATAGGAGAGTTGTTGATTCGAATAATTCACTAATATATGATTTTAGTTTTTAAGTCATAAAATATACTACTTCTCAAATACATTTTTTAAATCTGCTAATAAAATGTGATGGTCAATCCTACTATTAAGATATTCTAATCAATAAGCTAATGTTATCTGTTATTTAAATCTGCTTCTGTTAATTGTTTAACGATATAAATATTACGGAAAATTCACGTGGTACCCTCGAACTTTGTCATTTTGCACGTGATACCCAACTTTTTAAGTTTGTGCACATGATACCCTCCATGTTTGATTTTCATGTACAACATGCCATTTTTGTGGTTATAAAAAAACTCAATTGCGCATAACTCCTAGACCGGAATTCAGAATCGGACAATTTTTTTTTCCTAAAATGATTATTTCCTCATAATATACGATTTGAGAAAAAAAAAATTTGTCGACGGACATTTTATAGAGTTTTTTTAAAACGAAAATCTCAAATCAACCATATTTTCAATCTTAAATTTCCGAATGACCATTTTCGTTTCATCAATCTATAGATCGCGAAGAGATAATCAATTTGAAAAAAAAAAATTAGTCAATTACGATTCCTGGTCTATGATTTATGCTTAATTGAAAATTTTAAAAACGATAAAAAGGATACGTTGTGCTTCAAAATCAAATCTCAAGGATAACATGTGCACAAACTTAAAAAGTTGGATATCACGTGCAAAATGACAAAGTTTGAGAGTATCACGTGAATTTTCCGATAACTTTATTATTAAGAAAAATAGAAATTAAAATTAAATGACCTCTTAGTCAGGTAGACGGTCATCCGAGTCTATTTTAAGAAGAGGATACTTAAAGTTAGTTTTATTTTGAGTTAAAATGTAGTTTGGAGTATTACGAGAAGACCACCTATAGTTTGGAGTATTTATGTTAAATAACCCTTTTTTATTTGGTTTATTAATGTGTGCTCTAAGGACACACATTAGAAAAACTCATATAATATACAGAGTATAAAAGATCCATTTGTTATTTATTTGTACTCATAAACATAATTGAACACATTCTGTTTTCTATTTATAATAAACTTTTCAAAATCCTCATTATAACTTTAAGTCGGTATTGGTCATAGAGCTGTTTAAATGCGGGCTTGAGCCGGATTGGGCCGGACTGTGAAGGAAAAAATTGCCCTTTAAGACCTTAGTGGGCGGACAGGGCCTTAACTATGGGCCAATTATCCTTGCCCTTGCCCGCCCTTTAGTCAAAAGTCGGACGGACCATGGGCTAATGGGCCTTAACACAAAACTTCAATTTAGATGTTTTATTAATTAAAATATATAAGGGTACCCAATATATAAATATTTTCGTTATATTTTAACCTTTATAGTTTACGTCTTATTTTAGTGTTCCACATCATATAAAATTGATACAATTTTCTTTGAAAATGTTTTTTTTAAGAGTAAAAGTAAAAGATTTGAATAGTAAACGGGCCTAATGGGCAGGCCCATGGGATTTTCTTGTTGTCCATACCCGCCAATTAACTTGGCGGGTTGGGCTTGGCCCACCCTCTTAATTTTTCGGGTAAAAAATACTTGTCCAAGCTAAAGTAATAAGCGGGCTGGACGGGCGGGTCTAATGAGCGGGATGATCCATGAACAACTATAGTATTGGATATAAATTATAGATTTTTCCACACTAAAATCAGGCTATATGTACATCAAAAACTGCTAAGATTAGGGGTGCGGATATATATATCCCCACTCTCGAGTTCAAACGCATGCATGGGAAGGGGTCGAACTCCTGATCTCATATATGATTAAAGGATGAAGTGAGTAATCAGCACACTAAATCCATTTAGTTATAAGACATCGTTTTATGGGCTTTAGTTAGTTCCATGGCGAGTTGGGAGTTTATCTTTCAAGTACGGAGTATCATTTTCCTTACAAGAGTATGGTGGCGTACACTATAAGGCATTGATTTATGGGACCGTCCATGGCGAATATAAAATTATCTAAACGTCAAATAATAATAATAATAATAATAATAATAATAAATGTCCATCAAGCAATTTTGTTATGATTGCAACTGATTCACCGGTAGCACTGTTAATTTAGATGTACATATACATGTACATATATTTGATTTAATCTAACACGCATTTTTATACTTGTTTTGCATGGACCAACGAGAAAATAATTTCTCACCGGACATTCCAGCTCCAACAATAATGACCCTTGGAGTTGATAAACCAGAAACTAGAGCTACAAAGAGTGTTATTAAGCATAATAAAATTCCTAATATCTTCATATTTTCAACCCTCATAATTATATTATTCTCACTTATTAAATCTACAAAATAATACTCCCTCCTATTCATTCATTTTGTCCCTTTTTCCTTATCGAAGCTAGTCGGATTTTTGTCCCTCTTATCTTTTTTGGTAACTTTTGTATAGTCCAAATTTAATTACATGTGGGGTAGAGTGGAATAAAGTGTTTTGTGTGATCTAAAATCATTTTCTTAATTCTTGTGCAAAATAAAAAAGGGACAAAATGAATGAATAGGAGGGAGTATTATATTATTTCTACTTTGTTATTTGTCATGTCCAAAGATTATAGTGATAACTTCCTTTTATAGGCTGTTTGAGGGGGTGTGGGACCTGAATATTGAATACTAGATCTATGCTAGGGTTTGTGTTGCAAAAATATGAAAACGTGCATAAATGAATGGAAATCTAATCCTTTACTCTCAAATTCATTTAACACCAGACATTCATCATCCGATGGGCTAGCCCCCTTATCGTATCATTCATATTAATTTTCAGCTGAAAGAGTTGACTTGAACTAAAGTAAACTTAATGAAGCTAACTGAACTAAATTGAATGAAGCTAAACTGAACTCAATTGAATAAAACTGAACGGAACTGAAATTAAGTCTAATTAGAAGAACATGGCCTTATAATTATCCTTAAACATAATAGTGTTAAACTGGTTTGATTGTTGTCGGGGGAAGTGGTGATTGACCCCCATAACTTTGTGCAATTGTGAAATTAACCCCCACAACTTTCAATTGGAGTAATTTGGCCCCATAACTTACATAATAAGTGAAATTAAACCCCTTTATCAAAATCTCACGAGAAATTCACTTTATCATATCAAAAAAAGTAAAAATGGTTATGTTTTTATGAAAAATACAAAATAAAAGTTTACAAAAACGAAATAAAAAAAATAGCATAAATTAGATAGAAAAAATTAAAAATACTTTACAAAAATCAAACAATTTATTATTTTTATATAAAGTACATATTTTTCAACAATGTTTTACAATTTTTGTAAAAAAATTTCAATTGCAAAATATTTTTTCAACTTTTTTTTACATACGTATGTAATTCGGTATGATTTTTGTTAAAAAAAAAAATAATTAACAATTTTATGTGAATTTTTTTGAAATGTTGAAAAATAGAAAAATCTGAATATTTTTTTGTCCTTTTATTATATTTTTTGTCATGAAAATATTTTATTCCGACTTCTGATTTTGACACATCTACCTAACAAAATAGTTTGCAATTGAATTTTTTTTACAAAAATTGTAAAAAAAAGTTGAAAAACCTGTACTTTATATAAAAATAATAAATTGTTTGATTTTTGTAAAGTATTTTAATTTTTTTTATCTAATTATGCTTTTTTTAAGAGAAAATTGTTGATTACAGCCTTTTATAAACCTCATTTTGAAAATTACAGCCTTATATAATTTTTTTTTGAAAATTACATCCAAAATATTACTTTTCTTCTAAAATTGCACCAACTTGAGGTTTTTGGTGATTTTTGATGATGTTTTTTTATGATGTACCCTTTATTATTTGAGAGCCTACTTACCCAAATTTCTTACCTCTCCTTAACACAAACCAATTAATCACCCCAAACATCATAAAAATTCACCGGAAAACTCAAGTTGGTGCAATTTTAGAAGAAAAGTAATATTTTGGATGTAATTTTCAAAAAAAATTATATAAGGCTGTAATTTTCAAAATGAGGTTTATAAAAGGCTGTAATCAACAATTTTCTCTTTTTTTAATTTATTTTTGTAAACTTTTATTTTGTATTTTTCATAAAAACATTAACTATTTTCACTTTTTTGATATGATAAATTGAATTTCTCGTGAGATTTTGATAAAGGGGTTTAATTTCACTTATTATGTAAGTTATGAGGCCAAATCACTCTAATTGAAAGTTATGGGGATTAATTTCACAATTGCTCAAAGTTATGGGGGTCAATTGGTTTATACCATAGTTTTGACAAAAAAAAAAAAAAAAATTTAACAGGTTCATTTTTTAGAGGATAGTGTTAGGGCGTCACTGGGTGATCAAGTATTTTGCAACTAAGTGATTAGGAAAGATTTTAATTGCAAAATCATATCATAAATTTCCTAAATAATCTGTGGAATTGGTAGAGGTGGCAATAATTGACACGACCCGAAAACACGACACGAACCAGACACGAAGTTAGCGGGTTAGGGTTAAGATGTTGTGACCCATTTAAGTAATTTGGTTGACACGGACACGATACGAAACTTAAATGGGTCGGGTTAGGGTTGAACACTTTCGACACGAACCCGACACGCGAATAACCATTTACTTAAAAGTGTCATAATATATTTGGGTTGAATCAATAACCCAACCAAACAACTTAAAAATAAGCATTTTCATTCATCTTTTTTGGGATAATATGGCTATAAAACTTAGTTTATTTTATTATTTTATTGGGTTAAACGGGTTAAGTGGGTTAAAAATGACCTGCTAAAAGATAAATGGGTTAAACAGATCGGGTTGGGTTATAGAAAAATTAAATGTGTTGGGTTACGGTTGAGACAAATGACCCGTTTATGTAATTGGGTCGGGTTAGGGTTGGAGTAGTTGTGACCCGTTTAAAGTTGACATGAACACGACACGACCCGATCTGTTTGCCAGGTCTAGGAATTTATTACCCCCTTGTCTTCCTCCTCGTTTTGATTGTCATCTTTTCCAAATTCCAATAGTCTGTTATCTGTAATATGATTAGCAATTTAGCGTAACCGATTTTCCTTCTTGGATAGTGATAGGGCGCCACTTCTTACATTTTCCTTCTTACATACTCGTGTATCTTACATACTCCGTAAACACGAGTATGTATGCTTATATTGAATTTCTTTTGGTCGAATATGATTATTTAGCGTATTGCATGTTGGGAATGAACTATTATCGATTATATAGACATTTCAAGGTATTAGTAAGTTTACACTCGGGCCCAAGTAACTCGTGAATACCATAAGTTATACTATAAGACTATTTATGGTACGATCTTGTTATATTTGCAAAACTATATTATTAGTAAGTTTTATTTGTCGTGCGGTCGTGCCCATAGACACTATTGTGGTACTCTCCTTTTATAGCGTAACTCGTAAATACCATAAGTTATACTATAAGACTATTTATGGTACGATCTTGTTATATTTTCAAAACTATATTATTAGTAATTTTTATTTGTCGTGCGGTCGTGCCCATAGACACTATTGTATTTGTGGTACTCTCCTTTTATAGCGTTTTTTAGTGAGTGTGGGATCCAGGGGGCATCTAAGGCCACGGGCGGCGGAACCGAGCCTCCGGTTTTGGCCACCGAATTTACAAGCTTTATTGATGAAATTTAATATAAATCTCAGCATATATTACACTCATACATTTATATTTGGGAGCCTCATTTTTTTGTGATGCACCGAGCCTCCATTTATTTTAAGACACCTCTAAAAGGGCCTGAATACCAACCCAACCTTAAACCTTAGGGCTTGAAAAAATTGAAAACGTACATGAATTATAAACAAACAAAACCTCACACATACGAGATCATTTAACACCAGAAATTCATTATCCTGTGATCTGGTTTTCGACGTATCACACATCAACACCTCACGTACTCCTGTTACAATAATTGCCCTAATAATGTACAAATGCAGGAGTGTCCGACACTCGGGCCCAAGTAACTCGTGAATATCGTAAATTACACTATAAAATCGTTGTATAATGCAATAATTTTAAAAATAACTATTTTATACTCCGTAGTTTTGATCATTTTATTTATATTCAACCTATAAAATAGTCACTCATTATTGTAAAATGATCATTTTTCATCCATCGCACCATAAAATGATCTCACCCAGTAACTATCAAATTATCAATGATTGTCCCCCTCTTTTTATTCGCATTTTGAGGCGTGCGTTCACCCCGTGGGCCGATTCGAAAGGATGACGATCGCCACCACCCCAAATCATTTTGGGATTAAGACTCTGATGTTGTTTGTTTGTTTGATTGTCCCACAATTACCTTGGATTCATTTTATATCAAGGACATGTCACATTGAATGTATAGGAGATTTTTGCAATTTTAATTATTAGATGGTTTGCGCATAGTTTGTATGTGATAGGATACAGACATCTCCAATAACGAGTCCAAATTTTATTCATAAACGAAGGAACAAACGATAGAAACTACAACACACATTATCCTTGCAAGAACATCATTAGGATCAAACATACTTCAATTCGAAACACGACATCACTAATTTTCGAATGCATGTTCTGTAATATTCATGTTGATATTGCCCTTGCATACTTTTCTCTTTAGGCAGCTGATCACATCGTTTGCAGTCTCAGCACCTACATTATTGTACACATCGACCACGTACACCAGTTAAAATTACGTTAACAGCCGATCTCAAACTTGTCGTAAATGATTATATAATTGACATAATAAAATAATTGTAGAGAGTTAAACCTGCAAAGTATGCTCCATCCGCATATCCAAAGAGTTGTGCATGAGTGTGCTCCCCTGTAAAGTACAGACTCCCAATCGGGGCCTGCGCGAGTTAAAATTTGATTATGTAGATCCTCAGGGCCGTCTCGGTATTTTGGGGGGCCCCTGTGCAAACTCTAGATATGGGGCCCACATAAATGCGGCTACTAAGTCTTGAACCTGAGATCTCTTGTCTAGAAACCTAATTACTATTCACCAAGACACTATTTTTAATTGGGGGCCCTGTGCAGTCGCTCGGCCCGCACGGGCCCAAAGACGGCCTTGTAGATCCTGTTTGGTATTTAGTAGATTATTATTAGCAGAAGCAAATTACGTACCCTTAAATGGTTATGCTTCTCTTCAGTATAACCAGCAGGCCAGTTAGAGAAGGTACCCTTGTAAAACCTGTCTGAGTTCCATCTAGGAATCATAATATCAGTTGCATCTGGAATGTTTTTTCCAAATATTTTACGAAGAACTTCCATGGCTTCAGCTTTAGTCTTTGAATCTGGTTGTTGCTCAATTCTTATTGATTCTTGGTCCGCCACTGTCACAAACATTATGTTGGATCCTGGGTACTCGTTATCTAATTGCTGCATTTACATCATAATTCATAAACATTTTAATAAGTCACCATTTTACGAAGTATGAAATCTTTTTCGACATATTTATGGACGTGACACGTTATGTTTCATGAATTAAAAGTGGGTCCATGTTACCTTTGAAGTGGATGAGAGGGAATATTATTATTACTGTACCTGCCAAATAGCATAGTAACCGCGCCTTTGATGGACATAGAAGAAAAACTCTGTTCCGGGTCCTGTAGGCCAGAATCTCCTTGGGAACTTGAGGAAAATCTTAGTGTATATACCCAGACTAAATTCATCAATGGCCCTTCTTTTCCATAGCTGTTTTTAGAGTGAACCCCGTTAAAATTAATACTCCGTATATGTCTACACATTTAACAGAAGTTGATGTCGAAAGATTAAGTAATAATGTTTACTTACCGGTAATTCAGGTTTAAATTTGATGAGATTGCTTTGAAGAACACCAACACTGGGTGAGATAATTGCAGTTTTGGCTTGGAATACTCTGCCATCTTCTGTTTTTAATGTCACTCCGGTATCAGAATATTCAATTTCCGTCACAACCTGTAGCGTTTTGTTCACAACATGTAATATTTAGAATATTATTTTATATCAACTTGACCATATACTCAAGCGGAGTTTTGAAAAACTGGTCTAAATGGCCAAAATGATATAATGCATGGAGCTCGTCTCCAGGCATTATGCCTGGAAACAGTCTCCAAGGCATTATATCAATTTGGCCAAATACCCAAATGAGCTGTTATGGCAAATAATTTGGTACCTTATTGTAGTAGAGCCTAGCGTCAATAACGCCGCCATTTTTATAAGCAAGGGCAATTTTGGCATATTCATGAACAATACTCTCGAAACCTCTTTCATCCGCAACAAAGTATTCACCTTCTCCATATAAAGTGTACTCTGGCCTTGGTAATACATGTTTTAAGCTTGTTATTCTTGGTGATTCTGCTTGTTCCCCATCGAATGAATAGAAATCGATCATTCTCTCTAGTGCTGTTTTCGGCTCCCTGTCAGTTAACATTTACTACTTAGGTTTTGTATTACATGGTCCTACTACCAGACATACAGTTAGAGGTGGCAATCGGGTCAGTCGGGTCGGGTTTGGGTCGGGTCACATCGGGTTGGGTCATATCGGGTCAGCATACCCTTTTGGGTCGAGTCGGGTTCGGGTTGTTATCGGGTCGGGTCATTTCGGGTCAAATGATGTGTCGGGTCGGGTTTGGGTCGGGTCCGATAACTTAATCGCATTACTATAATTTTTTACCATTAAATTTAGTTTTTAACCTATTAATCTATTATTTGGTTTAATTAATCCATTACTAAGTCAAACATATCAATGTAAACACAAAATCACTTTCATTTTTATCAAAATTAAGCTTAATAATTGTCGGGTCATCAATTTAATCGGGTCAATATCGGGTCGGGTCTGGGTCTGGGTCGGGTCAATGATAATCGGGTCGTGTCAGGTTACGGGTCGTCATCGGGTCACAATATTTTCGGGTTCGGATCGGGTCGGGTTTGCTCGGGTTCGGGTCGGGTCAGACTTGCCAGCTTTACATACAGTTGGTTAGAGACTTACATATTATTTAAACGTTCAGCTGCCAAGAGGGACATATCGTCGTCAACATCTTTGTTAGCGCTAAGCTTCTCGGCAAATTCAGTGCCGAATTCTTCATTACTCTCTGTCTTGTTTAATGCTGCTTCAACTTCCTCTTTTGAGTATTTTCCACCCCTAATTCATGAACGATATACACGATAATAAAATTAGTCACGATTCTAATCTAATTAGTTGATGAAATTACTAGTTTAGACCCGTGTAATAAATGCACGGTATATAGAGTGTTTTATTTTCCTTTTTAATAAATTAAAATTTACAATTAATTAAGAGAATTGAGTAAAATGTTGAAATATATTTCAAACAAAATATTTTTTATACTATAAAGCTAATGATTTCAATTTTTATTTTCTCTTAATTTTTTTGTCACGAAAGTAATAATAGCGATTTACAGTTTTGTTTTATATCTAATATTAGTCAAATCATTTTCAAATAATAGCATTAATTAATAAAATATTTAGCAAATAATAGTTTTATATAAAATAAATTATATTTATATTTTAATTAAGTGATTATAGTTTAGAGTTTAATTTAGTGAAATAATATAATTTGATAAAAAGATTATTTTTTTTAAAAAAAAGAATAATTTAATGATATAAAATATAACTAGTAGTTTCCTTATTTAGTGAATGTAATAAATTTTAATTTGTTTCCTTATTTAATAAGATTTTTTTTCGGAGGGAAAAATTGAGAATACACCTATTCATTTAGTAAATTTGAGATGTTTTCAGTATGAACATGACAAATAGTTTTAGGAGGGTGTATTTGTTAAGCAAAAAAACCTATAAGGTTCGAGTTAGATTACTAATTCCTAGTTTGATCGTTGTTGTTTTTGTCATTGTTGTTAAGTTATTAACAGTGGCGGACCCAGGGTTCTTACGATGGGGGTGCACTTTTCAAATGAGTCGATAAAATTGAAGCGACCACAACGAGGGCCGATCCCCGTATGCTGGAGGGACGACCAGAAAGTATGATGTACCGGTCTCACGAGAGACCGTCTCCCACTAATTTAGTGGGAGACATAATAGGGAAAAAAGAAATTTAGTGGATCCCTCACCCCATCATATGAGAGGTCTCTCAATAATGCTATTGAGATACCGTCTCTCCGAAGTTTTTGTGAAGTATAATATATACAACGAAAATGATTTGAATCATAAAATGTAAAATTCAAAGTGACATGAAAATAAACTGACCCAAGAAATGAGTCGATAAAATTGAAGCGACCACAACGAGGGCCGATCCCCGTATGCTGGAGGGACGACCAGAAAGTATGATGTACCGGTCTCATGAGAGACCGTCTCCCACTAATTTAGTGGGAGACATAATAGGGAAAAAAGAAATTTAGTGGATCCCTCACCCCATCATGTGAGATGTCTCTCAATAACGCTATTGAGATACCGTCTCTCCGAAGTTTTTGTGAAGTAGAATATATACAACGAAAATGATTTGAATCATAAAATGTAAAATTCAAAGTGACATGAAAATAAACTGACCCAAGTTCACTTTAAGAACAAATTTTTCAATAAAAAAACTAGCACGAAATTATTATAATAGATCAAATTTCACTTGCAATATACCACTGAATTTAAAAATGAGGATCTAAAAATGGGTCAATAATCACAAATACATTAACTGTTCGCCAGCGCAACTCTTGGGAGATTGGGAGCATGATTAAAAAAGGGTACGGGGAAAGGGTAGCCCTGGGGTTTGATCCCACAACATTCAGTTCACAAGTACTTGTTTTACCCACTGTGCCACAGATAGAGTAGTGAAATATAAAGCGCGCAACTTCTATACATACTGTTCTTACTGATTTTTTTTTTTAAAAAAAATTAAAAGCCGAGGGTGCGCACGTGGGGTGCTGTGCGCACACCCCGGTCCGCCCCTGGTTATTAAGCATAAAAAAAACGGACTAGTAAGTTAGTTCACGTTTAGAAACTTTTTTTGTGAAGGAGTTATGTCTACTATCCTCGTTTAAAAGTTGTTCAAAACCCTAAGCATTGGAAATGTTGAACTATTACTCTAGGGTAAAATTTTCGGTACTCAAAACTATGGATTATTTAAAGGTTAGGGTTAGATTAGATAACGACTAACTCTTGTTTGTAGGTGTTTAAGGAAATATTGCTAAAGTCGGAGTAGTAGTTCTTGAGATTGATTCTCTTGGCAATTTCAAACATCGGATTTTTTTCGGGACCTCCGACACCATGAAGCCAATTTGCACCCTTCTCGACGGTGTGACCTCCGAATTGTGTCTTATGAATACGACCACCAATTCTATCTGTTGCCTCTAGAATTAAGTAGTCATATATCCCTGCTTCTTGAAGTTGCTTTGCTGCAGAAATTCCTGAATTTTTATGCATAAGTCAAATTATTAATAGGTGATTAGTGTATATCAATTGATAAGTATGACTGAGGGAGTCACACTAGTAGTACGTAGTATATCAAATGATATGATATTAGATTATTAGGGCAACCATGCAAGTACTATTTGAGGCAGGCCAGGCCGGGCTAGGCTGGGCTGTGGGAGATATAACTCGGGCCGAGCCCGTGTTCTGTTTTACGCGGACCAAGGGCGGGACGCACTGACAGGCCTTACCAATTTATTTATTTTATTAAAATGGTGGGCCAATGGTGGGCCAGGCTGCAAATTTAGAACCCAGGGCAGGGGCAGGGCGGGCCAAATTGCCTCAAATAACGGGCCAATGGCGGGGCAGGTCGAGTCAGCCCATGCTAATGGCCAGCTCTACTTGTGAGTTGTGACATCCTAGTGTTTTGCCTGTCTGTAATCTCAAGTATACAATAAAAATAATGAATGCCCGTCAAGCATTTTTGTTACTATTGCAACCTAATTTTCCATTAGTATTACTAATTTAGATATTTATATATGGAGTGTATGTAAATATACTTGATTTAATCTAACACACATTATACCGAATTATACTGAGCTAGCTTTACATTAACTATGAGAAAAGAATTTCTCACCGGACATTCCAGCTCCAACAATAATGACACTGGCCGGAGTTGCACTAGAAACTAAAGCTACAAACAGTGTTATGCATAATAAAACTAACAATATCTTCATATTTTGACCTTAATAAAATTTCTCACTTGTTAAATCTACAAAATAGATTACTACTTTAATTGTTATGCCTAAAGACTAGAGTGATACTTTCCATTTATAGTCCATTTCATGAAGTGTGGGACCCGAATAGTGAATACCAGATTTTTGCTAGGGTTTGCAAAAATTTAAAGAGTTAGTCGCTCTTAAGACACTAAAATATTCGTCTTAACACTAAAACAGATTAAATGTCACCACACGTTAGCATAAAAGACAAATATGTTGTTTTTTTCCTATATATTTTTCTTTTATCTTATCCCTATTACTATATCGTCTTAAATTTAAGACAATACACCTCAATAAGAATTTGTGAAATTTAAAACGGATACACACATCTTAAATAAGAAACCATGAAGTTTAATGTTAGAGTGCAAATCCATATCTCACGTCGATAATGTATTATGGACAGTAAACACCAGTACACCAGACGACCCAATAATAAATGGGTTTTGATATATACAACCCATTGGGTTGTATTTAAGGAACTAAATATGGAAAGAATTTGTAAAAATATGCATTAATTACATTGGATTGTGCATAATTTGGTCTTGAATTCCTAACTTAATACCAAATATAGAAGAAATTAAATGCTTAAATACAACCCATTTGGGTTGTATATACCGCACAACGGTTAAAAACGTGCCGCATTATTGGAAATCTAAGCCTTTACTCTTTCTTCAAGTCATTTAACACCAAACATTTATTATTGGTTCGACTAGTTTGCCGTGTATCTCATCTTCTGAATAATTGAAAATTGAAGACATGTCAAATATCCAAATGTAGGACCCGAAAAGTAATGAATACTCGATCAGATTTTAAGTTGTAGGATTGTAAGGTTTTTCTATAAACTTGTCAATAATGATCGCACCACAGTTATATTAGATTGTTCATTTAGTTTCCCACGAGGACGAGTTTGATTGAGTGGAGTGACATTTATTGGAAATTATCCTATATTTTAATGGTGTGTTTGGGAACAAAGATTGTATTCTCAAATTAAGATTTGGATTAATTTGCATGTTTGGCAAACCTATTAGATTTGGATTTCCAAATCCCTACCAAATCCAAGTAAGGCTAATATAAACTCATTTGAAATCCACACTCTAATCCCCTCATTTCAAATCTTTATTTCACTTTGCTAAATTTAAAATGATTTATTTCAAATTAAATTCTTGTTGCCAAACACTCCCTAAAAGGAATTGAAATTAAGTTAAAGAAAAATACAACAAATTCTCCATTTAACAAAAAAATTAAGAGAAAATTCCAACTTATACCAATAGTTTTGTGAATCTTTGTTAAAAAGATTTATCGATTTGGATTGGAATCAATACTAATTGTCAAAATAGCGTTATGTATGTGTCATGTGTGTCTCACATTAATAACAGAAGAGAGTTTACCATGAGCTAAGGGGCTACTAGTCCATTTATGACCAATTGGTATTAAAGTGGGACCTTCTTGAACTTATAAAAAAAATTCTTTCACCTTCATTTGGATACGGCTCAAACCCGTTTACATGATTCATTAACAATGTAAAGTTGAGAAAGCAAAATCTATCAAGAACCCCTCCCTAATACCACAACACCATCCACCACTCTAGAGTCCAGTCATCACCGGAGTTCTTCTCCATTTCGCCTCCTTATGCACCACCTTACCCACCCCCACATTCTAACACTTCTCCACCACCACCCTCACATCCTTAACGCCTCAACCATCACCGCCTTCATCACCCCAGGCATTCCTCTCCCAAACACTGGTCCAACTCAATATATAGGATGGACGCGTCGTTGCCATGCTTTAAACCCGTTGTCTGGCGAAATTTACGCTATTATAGATGGAATTGAGTATGCGGTTAAGTCCAAGAGTACTTTTGTTATCAGCTCTGATTGTCAAGTTGCCGTTAATCTTATTTGTTCCACTACCATCCCATTGTGCCCTCTTGCTAACATTATCATGGAGTGCAGGGAACAATTAAGAGCCTCCGATCCCCATTTTTGAAGATCCAATTCGGAGGAAGATTAACCAACTTAGTTGCTGATTCACTCGCCCGCTTCTCGCTTCATGATCAATCATCAAACAATGAAAACTTCCGATGGACTACTGCACCAAGCTTTGTTGATTCATTTTGTAAAATTGACTCCACTATTGTAGCATTATCCCCTAATGACCATAATACATGTCAAAAAAAAAAAATGACTGAAACAGAAGAAAATAGTTAATTATCACTAATGACCATAATACATGTAATTAATTTCCATCAAATGTTAAATTTTATGAATATCTCTCCCTCAATCTAATTTATCCTTGATATTAATGTTGTTTCCAATGTACAAATAAATTAGATCATGTTCTTTTCGGCTTAATTTCAACTCTCGTTCAACCCACTTTAACCTTTTCTTTTTAGTTCAGTTCTCAGCAAATTTTAATTCAGCTCCATTCAGCCTAAAAGAAAAGATATTTAGTAATTATTCAATCAAATTGCAACGTGAACATTTAATATCACAAAGTGATAGAAGTTAAGTTTCACCTAAATTAGTTGTATACTTGTATACATGGTCACCTAAATGTTAGGACCACGATAATTTATGAATATTGAGACTACTTGCGCGCTAATAAAGGAAAACTACACAATGCCATACGATAAGATCATGTAAGATCGTAAGCCATATTATGTCGTGCCTTATGAATTACGGGCGTCCACAATTATATTTATTTGATTCATTTAATATCAATGATAAATCTAGTTGAGTGTCGGGATATTTAGGGGTCGTACCAGCGATGGTGAGGCTCGTTGCACTAGCGAAGGTGGTAGGGCGGAGGTCCGACTGCATGAGAATGGTGGCAAAAGAGGGTTGGCTATAATAGCCTATAGGTTAGATTTCATTTCAACGCTCGATATTGTTAACGGGTGGTTAGGACTTAGGAATTAGGATACATGTGTTTTTTCAAGTACATGAAATTCATCCTAGGTAAGAAATTATAATGTTGCTACTTTTCTGGCATCATTATTTTTTCAAAATAAAGTTTTAAATTTTATATTAAATAAAATTTTAAATTTTATATTAAATGGATAAATATAATCGAAATTAACGTTGTTAAGAGGGACTTATTTATTTATAAATGTCATATAATAAATTATCGTTATTTCGCCGGTTTTGAATCTGGTTTAAATCGGTTCGAGTTTATTCTGGTTGATCCTAAATAACTAGATATTTGATACTCCATCATATCCACACCAAACTACTCATTCACTTTTTAAAGTAAAACTTGTTAAATATTGACCTTGATTATATATGGTCAGTTTTAAAATTTTGTATATAAATTGGCATATTTACGTGTGTTATAAAAAGAGGTTTCGTAAAATTACATTCAACAAAAAAAAGTATATATTAAAACGTGGTCAAAGTATCATCTTGTAGATCGTGAAAAGTCAAATGGATACGTAATTTGGTATGGATAAAAGGGAGTAATATAATACTTCTTATTTTAGCCATAGATAAAAATTTATTTTACATTAATATTAGGTTGAAAGCCCGTGTGTTGCAACGATTTAATTAACTTAGTTATAATTATAATGAAAAAAAGGTTATAAGATTTTAATGTTTACATCTTATATCTAATCATTTGTTTACATATAATTAAAATTTATCTTTCAAAGAAAATAAAAGATAAATAAATACGTGGATGAATATGGTAGAAAACACTTTGTTGATGCTTAACATTGAATGAGTTTAGTTATACTTAATAGAAAGGGATATAGTCCAGTATTTTATAAACTGACTATATCTAGAGATGGCAATGCGGGCCGGGCTAAGGCGGGCGGCACGGGCACGGCACGAGTCCGGCACGGGCACGACACGGCACGGATGAATAATACTGATGGCACGGGCACGGCACGAACGGGTTTGAGGAGGGCCGCGGCTGCATTTTTTGGAAATTCCCGTGTCTAGGCACGGCACGGCCCAAGCACAGAGGATCCGGCACGAACCAGGCACGGCGGGCCTGGCACGGCACGGCCCGAGATTTAGCCCGTTTCTTAATTATTTAATTAAATTCCATTTTTTAATATCGTTTTTTAATTATTTAATTAAATCTATTACATTAAAAATACAAGTAATCAACTAATCAACACATCAAGTACGTTAATATTTAATAAAATATATATTTAAATCGTTAATATTCATTATTTATATAAATAAAAGAGTATTTAGAAAAAAATACTAAGATTATTGGGCGGCCGTCTAGGCACGATTAGCCCATAAGCCGGGCCAGCCAAGACTAAACAGGCGTCGTGCTAGGAGCGGGCCGCGGCGGGGATTTGGGTGAGTGGGCCAGGCACAACACGGCACGACCAGCCCAATATCCGTGCCTAGGCTGGGCCATTTTTTGGGAAAGGCACGATGGGCCGGCACGCGGGCCAGCCATGCACGTCCCAATGCCAACTCTAACTATATCCACGTATAGTCAGTTTATAAGGCCCAGCCATTAGTTATACGTTAATTAATGGGGCACAATAATAAGGCCCAGCCATTAAGCCCAAAATCAAAGACAAGGTTTGCGGGATCACTCTCGTGGCCCAAGCCAAGAGTAAAGCTCATAAGGTCTCCTCAAAGCCCAAAGATCTCAAGGCGAGATGTCCAAACGGCTAAGGCCGACTCAATCTCATGAAGGCCGAGGCTGAAGTTCCCGTCGAGGAAACTTAATTTCAGCAACTCTCCTATAGGACCGTTCTATAGTATAGGATTGACCCAAAAAGAGTATAGCCCAAAATTAAAATTTTATTTTATTTATATTCTAACTTTATTTTGATAATCCGACATCTTATAATGAATACCGACGCATTTAGATATGCTAGTTATCAATATAAAATATTAGTTTATCAAAATAAAATATTTTAATATATATTTATCAATTAATTTTATTGGACTTTCTCATATTGGGTTACTCTTATATAGAAAATGGTCTTACACAACAATTTGTGTTTTAATTTATTATGTGACCATCCTAAATTTTTATTTTTTGATATTATATACTCCATCCATACCAGACCAATGATAACATGGTAAAAAATAGAGTTTTTAAGAAAATAAGGTAAAAGCAGGGATAAAAAGAGAAAAAAAATGGGTGAGGTATGTAATGACATTTTGTGTAAATATCGAATGGATATAATTATAATTTGATAATGTTGTGGACCAAATAAGTAATATTACCATTAGTGTGGTACGACCGTATTAGGTAAGTGTTAACATTTGTCTGGTATGGAGGGAGTATAATAAATACATATAGGAGTCGTTTGGTTGCATGTAGAAATTTGTATTGCCTAGGAAGTTATAAAACACGTGATTTTAGAATTCACGTGAATTAGAAAATATTGTTTGGTTGTCATGTAGGAAGTGCAATTAATGGAGGCATTCCCATTTATCTAGGGAGACGTAGGTAAGCCATTTCCCCCCATTATGGAGGAATTAGAATTCATGGGAACTCTCAATTCATGTGAACTCGTATACTTCAGTCATTAGGATCTTCAGTTCTATATGATCTGCAATTATTCGGGTTTTTTTGCAGTTTGTGCCAAAATCAAAGTTAAACAAATAAATAACCGGGACGATAAAAACTCGACTTATTCTTCACAACCACAAAAAAACGACTCCGATCCTTACAAAAGAAGGAGTAAACTTCTAAATTAAAATCTAAATTTTTTTAAAAAAAAAAAAAAAAACTTCAGGAATTAAATAGAGGACAAATTGAAAGTAAAAAAAAAAAAAAAAAGATAAATTCTTAAATATTCATGTTGACTTTGCCCTTGCATACTTGTCTCTTTATGCAGTTGATGACATCCTTTGCTGTATCAGCACCTACATTGTTGTACATAACGAAATAACGAATACATTAAAATTACATCAATCCCCAATCTCATTCTCTCAAGTATGAAACAGTTTTCATTACTAATTTAATGAGATAATTTCGTAATTGTTACGAACCTGCAAAGTAAGCTCCATCAGCATATCCGAAGAGTTCTCGGTGTGTGTGCTCCCCTGTGAAGTACAGACTGCCAATTGGAGCCTGCAAAGCGCACATTACAAATTATGGTAAGACCATGTTTTGTATCTAACGGATTATTATTAGCGGAAGCAGATTACATACCCTTAAATGGTCATGCTTCTCGTCAGTATAACCAGCAGGCCAATTCGAAAAGGTACCCTTGTATAACCTGTCAGAGTTCCATCTAGGAATCATAATATCTGTTGCATCAGGAATGTGTTTTCCAAATATTTTACGAAGAACTTCCATGATTTCCGCTTTAGTTTCCTCATCTGGTTGTTGTTCTATTCTTATCGATTCTTGGTCTGCCACTGTCACAAACATTATGTTGGAACCAGGGTACTCATTCTCTAGTTGCTGCATTTACATCACAGACAATTCAATTAGTGTCGGAGCGAGGAATGTTAGAGTATTATCATATTTCATTGACGTACCTGCCAAATTGCATAGTAACCGCGTCTTTCATGGACATAGAAGAAAAACTCTGTTCCGGGTCCTGTAGGCCAGAATTTCCTTGGGAACTTGAGGAAAATCTTAGTGTATATACCCAGACTAAATTCATCAATGGCTCTTCTTTTCCATAGCTGTTTTCAAAGTGAAACGCGTTAAAGTTACAATTAATGTATTATAGAACTGGTTGTACATACAACTTATTTAATGTAGTTGAGCTTTGTTATAAAGTTATTGAGCGGCTCTCTACTAACAAAATTATCGAGTTATGATACAAAGTTATTGAGCTTAACAGAATAATTATTAAGCTCAATAACTTGTAAAATAGCTCAACAACTTTGTGTAAGAGCTCAACAACTTTGAGACGGTTGTACAATGCTACTATACAACTGGTTGTAAGATAGTATTTGTGGAATCTATTTAACATAAGCTGATGTCGAAAGATTAAGTATTTAAGTTTGCTTACTGGTAATTCAGGTTTAAATTTGATAAGATTGCTTTGAAGAACACCAACACTGGGTGAGATTATCGCGGTTCTTGCATGAAATACTTTGCCATCTTCTGTTTTTATGGTCACTCCAGTTACAGAATACTCAATTTCTGTCACAACCTGTAACATTTTATTCACAACACGAAATATTTAGCATAGAATTTCGTATCTTTCAAAATTTCGTACTAAGTTCAATCTCCATCTGAATTGGCTCCAGCCTCTAGGCTCAATATCAGTTTGACCAATCTCGAGCAGATCGAATTTTGAAAAACTGTCCTATATGGCTTGTTGAACGGGTCAAACCAAATACGACCTAAGTCAGCATAAATATTAATAACCCGACAAAATGTAAATATACCCAAATTGACCTAAAATTGAACTGATGACAAACTTGAATAACCCGTTTACCAGATCTACGCTTAACAATACCTTATTGTAGTAGAGCCTAGCGTCAATAACCCTGCCATCTTTGTAAGCAAGGCAAGTTTTAGCGATTTCATGAACAATACCCTCGAAACCTCTTTCATCCGCAACAAAGTATTCACCTTCTCCATACAAACTGTACTCTGGCCTTGGTAATACATGCTTTAAGCTTGTTACTCTTGGCGCTTCTGCTTGTTCCCCATCGAATGAATAGAAGTCAACCATTCTTTCTAATGGAGTTTTGGGCTCCCTGTCACGTTAAATTTACTACGTAAATGTTTTGTTTTTTTTTTTTTTAATTATTGTGTGTTAAGTTAAACGAGGTGCAAGACCGGTATAATATATGGAGTAGGCCTTCGGGAGATTTGAACCGTGACTTACATATTATTTAAACGTTCAGCTGCCAAGAGGGACATATCGTCATCCACGTCTTTGTTAGCGCTAAGCTTCTCGGCAAATTCAGTGCCGAATTCTTCATTACTCTCTGTCTTGCTTAATGCTGCCTCAACTTCCTCTTTCGGATATTTTCCACCTCTATTACATGAACGAAGACGATAAAATTAGTCACGATTCTAGTCTAATTAGTTTTCAAAATCATATTCTCGTATGTTTTAAGAATTAGATTAGATTACTAACTCTTGTTTGTAGGTGTTTAAGGAAACATTGCTAAAATCGGAATAGTAATTCTTGAGTTTGATCGTCTTAGCGATTTCAAACATGGGATTTTTTTCGGGACCTCCGACACCATGAAGCCAATTTGCACCCTTCTCAACGGTGTGACCTCCAAATTGTGTCTTGTGAATACGTCCAGCAATTCTATTTGTTGCCTCCAAAATTAAGAAGTCGTGAATCCCTGATTCTTGAAGTTTCTTTGCTGCAGAAATTCCTGAATTTGTATGCATAAAGTCCAAATTTTTAGTACGTAGGTAGTAGGGGTGATCATCAGTGCGGGTCCGGGCCGGGTCAAGGTTTGGGGGACTTGAAACCGACCCGGGCAAGAGGCAGATCGGGTCGGACCGGGTCAAAAATGACCCGTAAGGCGGGTCTAGGGCGGGTTGAGCCGGGTTTATGGGCGGGTCCGGGTTTGGACGGGTCGGGTCGGGTTTGACATTTGGGGAATCGGAACCGGCCCACATATAGGGTTGGTCGAGCCGGGTCAGGCGGGTCGGATTCATCCACGGGTCACTGGCGGGTTGTGTCCGGGTTAGCAAGGCCGACCCGCATTATTGACCAACCCTAGTAAGTTGTATATATATATATTTATATATACATATATACCTCAATTGTATATGTAGATACATAAAAAGCGATTTAAGTTACAACAAGGAACGGTACCATGAGTCCATGACCGTGTGAGCTCGTAATAATACTTTCATGTGACAAGGAGTTATACTAGCGGGCTGTGTCCGGGTTAGCAAGGCCGACCCGCATTATTGACCAACCCTAGTAAGTTGTATATATATATTTATATATACATATATACCTCAATTGTATATGTAGATACATAAAAAGCGATTTAAGTTACAACAAGGAACGGTACCATGAGTCCATGACCATGTGAGCTCGTAATAATACTTTCATGTGACAAGGAGTTATTAAAGGTCGAATGTGTGTGGAGAAATGTTAGAAGATCCTCTTAATCAAAAGTTTAAACTTATAAGGGAACTTACGGATCTGATTCGTGACAAGTTGACTAAGAAGTTGCAGGGATGGAAGGGTTCGTTACTCAGTAAAGCGGGTAAGGAGGTGCTTATAAAGGCTGTGGCCCAAGCTATACCAACTTATGCGATGAGTGTTTTCCGAATTCCGTCTAATTTCTGTGATGAGTTAAGGTCCCTTGTTTCGAGATTTTGGTGGGGTACGGAGAATGGGAGGAGGAAGATACCTTGGATCGCTTGGCGGAAGCTTTGTTTACCTAAATGCCGTGGGGGACTTGGGTTTCGCGACTTTGTGAAGTTTAATAGTTCTTTGCTGGGTAAGCAGGCATGGAGGCTACTTACTGATGAGGATAGCTTAATGACACGGTTATTAAAAGGTAAATATTTTCCATCTACTTCTTTTCTGGAGGCAGGTCTGGGAACCAATCCGAGTTATTCTTGGAGGAGTATTTGGGAAGCACGGTCTGTGCTGCTGATGGGGTTACGGCGTAGGGTGGGGGATGGGCTTTCCACGGCGGTGTGGCGGGACCCGTGGGTTGGGGGAACTGGTTCGGGGATGGTTATTTCGCCTAGGGGGGAGTCTGATCCGGGGCTGCGTGTGGCGGACCTTATGGTGGAAGGAGGAAGGGGATGGAATAAGGAGTTAGTTGAATCTTTGTTTCTCCCGTTCGAGAGTGAGAGGATATTCAGATTGCGTGTTGGTGATCAGCTGGTTCGGGATGAGTGGTTTTGGAATGGGGAAAGAGATGGGGTATATACTGTACGGTTGGCTTATAGACTTTTGGTTAAGCAAGATGGGGAAGTGGTGGGACCTTCGAGTTTTCTTTCAGATAGCTGGTTGTGGAATAAAATTTGGAAAGTACCTGTGTTACCGAGGATAAAAGTGTTTATGTGGCAGCTGTGTAATGAGGCCATTGCTACTAGAGGCAATATTTCAGCGAGGATGGGTTCGTTTGGAGGCGAGTGTGTTCGATGTGGGGATTGCTTGGAATCTTGTTTACATGTGGTTCGCGGATGTGGGTGGGTTGGTGGCGTTTGGGAGGGGTTGGAGGTGGAGGTGCCGTCTTGTTTAGGATTTGCTAAGGTAAGGGACTGGGTGGAGGTAGCTTTGAAGGATCTGGAGGTTCGAGAACAGGTGGTTTTCATGACTGGGTGTTGGGCTATTTGGGAGAGGAGGAATAAAGCAATTTTTGAAGATGGAGATTGGAGGGCGGAATTAGTGGTAAAACGGGTTCGGGATTTGGTAGATGAGATGGAGGGAAAGGGAAGTTTGGAGGTGGCGGTGGAGGTCCGGGGAGAGGCGGTTGGTGTTGGCGGGTGGACAAGGCCGGATGATGGGGTGGTGAAGGTGAATGTGGATGCAGCTATTGTGGAGGGTGTTGGGATAGGGTTGGGTGTTGTATGTCGAAACGATAGGGGGGAGGTTGAGTGGTGTAGTGTGGAACAGGGTTCGGTGGCAATGGATCCAGAAGAAGTGGAAGCAGCTGCTATCTTGTATGGACTCAAGGAGGCTCGAAGGAGGAATAATCGAAAGGTTATTGTGGAAGGTGACTGCTCGAATGTTATTCATGATCTACAGCTGAAGCGGAAGGGACGCAGTAGTATTTTTTTGATTTATATTGACATTTATGCTTTATGTAATTCTTTTGACTTTGTTTCGTTTAAATGGTCGCGTAGATGTTTTAATAAGGCCGCTCATGAGCTAGCTCATCTGAGGCCATGGACTCTAGGTTCTCGTAGATGGGAGGCGTCTTTTCCGTTGGACATTTCTGATGTAGTTCGTGCTGATTCTGATATTATATCTAATTAAACCCGTGTGGGTTTATTTCAAAAAAAAAAAAAAGTTTAAACTTATAATTCGTTGAGGCTTAATAAATTTTTCTGAACCTCAATACAACCCCTCACTCGTATCGATACCCTTTGGATGGATAATGCACGACACACCCATAGTTTAAAAATCCACTTGTGAGATTATAGCTAGGGTTGGCTCTTAGGATTAATTCGAATTTGTGACCTGAGGTTCACAAGGCTTTAATACCATGTGAAAAGATCATCTCAATTGTTAGTTTAAACTTTTGGTTAAGGTGGTCTCACAAAAATGATCTATCTCCATTTTCAGGAAATCTCAAGCACTATGTTATTTTTTTTTTGATTGAAATACAAATAGCTAGATTGTCTTGAATAAAATATAGATCGCTATAAGAAATGGACCTATTCGTTTCTCTTTGGAGACGGAAAGGAATCATGTGAGTTTTTAATAAGAGTAGAGAATGTCCATAAATGGTGGTGAGCTGAACTAAAATGAGAAGAAATTAAACCAAAAAGAACAGAGTTAAGTGCCTTAGTTATATTTCATTTCAAGTAAATTTACAAATAATGAATGAGTCGTTTTTGAAGAATTTTAATTTATTATGTGACCTCCTAAATTTTTATTACTAATTTTGATATTGAATGAATATGTATGTATACAAATTTATAATAGTGCATGTTTTTGCATTGAACAAACAAGAAAACAACTTCTCACCAGACATTCCAGCTCCAACAATAATAACACTTGCTGGTGACGTCCCAGACACTAGAGCTACAAAAAGTGTCATAAACATTAAAAATAATATCTTCATATTTTCAACCTTGATAAGTATTTTCTCACTAATTATTAAAATTAAAAAACAATATTATTATTACTAAACTTTATTTATTTAATTTGTCATGTCCAAAAATAGAACTAGTACTACACTCTTTTTATAACCTTTTTTAGATAGTGTGGGACCCGAATACTAGATCTTTGTTAGGGTTTGTAAAAATTTGAAAACGTGAATACATTATGGGAAATCTTAGCGTTATACTCCCAAAATCATTTAACACCAAACATTCATTATCCGATGGAATAGTTTGCTATGTTATCTAATCTTCTAAATAATTGCAAAGACATGTCCAAATGATGTAGGACCCGTATTAAATTATAAAGGTGTATTAGGGTGGACTGTCAGGATATAATTTATCACTTTGTGAATTCTGATTGGCCCATTGTTATATTGGACTATTCCTTTCATAGTTTCATTTCACTAGAGGTAAGTTTGATTGAGTGGAGGGATATTAATATATTTCACTGTCATTGAAAACGGACACTATTCATCAGAAGTTAAAAACGGATAGTGTTTTTTTATAATATCATAAGTGGGAGGGCAAGTGAAGTGGTCTATTTAATTCCCACTTAATTTGCCACTTGCATATTGTGGGAGAGGCATTATTCGTCTTCAGTTTGTGAAATATATTATTGGAGCAAAAGGTCTAGCACCTTAGAGCATCTCCAATGGTTCATGTTTGGGGACTTGCTTGCAATATTTACAAAATTATAAGCATGTAGCTTACCATTGGAGTAGGAAAATTCAAGTAGCTTGCAAGCATGTAGCTTTATCAAGCTACGTGGCTTGGTTTTTAAAGAAAAAAACTAAATTATTTTATTGGATGAAAATAAGAATGTGGACTCATGCAGTTTTACAAGATGTTGAAGTCGTCGTTGGAGCGCAGACGTGAAAAGCAGTGTAGCTTGAAAAATCGATTTGACAAATCAAGCTACATCATATTATATCACTCAAAATGCAAATGAAATAGGCATACAATACAATTAGCAGAACATTCCTAATGAGCACTTGAAAGTTGATACATATTACTACACAAATTAAGCAATCCAAACTCTAATTAATCAAATAAACTTTCACTAATAAATGTAATTATTATTTCTCTGCATGGAAGTTGCCTTAACACGTTTTCTTCTTAAGACAGTTGATTACAGTCCTAGCCGTGTCACCTCCTGCAACATGCGACATTATTGTTAGATAACGCATAACACAAATTTGTTACATTAAATTTGTTACAAATTTGTTTCAAAACACGTGACGAATTTATTTATTTTTGAAAAAATGAGACAATTAATTGAATTAAAAAAGTCGAAAAAGGTAACCTGCATAAAATGCACCATCCGCATAACCAAAAAGTCTAGGGTGGGTGTGTTCTCCTGTAAAGTAGACTCTTCCAAAGGGAGCCTGCACAAATGAGATACACATTTCCGAATATTTTATTTTTATTTTTAAATAATTAAGTTCATTAACCTGTCTAGTTCGGAACATACCCTCAAGTGGTCATGGCGTTCCTGAGTGTAACCAACGGGCCAGTTAGTAAAACAACCGCGGTAAAACCGATCAGATTTCCATCTAGGAATCATAATATTAGTTGCATCAGGAATGCGGTTTCCAAACATTTTTCTTAACACTTCCATCGCTTCGGCTTTTGTTTCCTCGTCCGATTGTTGCTCCACTCTTATAGCCTCGTCGTCTGCCACGGTCACAAACATGATGTTGGACCCTGGGTACTCGTTCTCCAAATGCTGCATTTTGAAATATTCCAATAATCGATGTTATTTCACGGGACCATTTTGACACCCATACTATTACCATACTTAAAAAGTAAAATTGAATGAATAATGGGCACATTGTATCATGATAGAATATATACTGTACAAAAATTATGTCTGTCGTCAGACCGGTAGACCCGGTTTGTCTACCTTAAAACTATCCGTAAGTTATTTCCGAGGAAAAATGACTATCTCCTTTATTTACCTCCAAAAAACATCAGCTAAATAAGGTAATAACTAAAACATTTTTTCATTACATTATTATTATCTTTTCAATAAATATACTCATATAATTAAACTCTAATCTTTTAATTCAATTCATAACTATGATTTTTTCATTAAAATAAAATAAAATTGATATTAAACTATAAATTATAAGTTGTTAAATTTTTCAGTAATGCGATAATTATTAATGTAAAGAATAGCTTGAGCGATACTCTTACCACTTTAAAAAAAAAAAAAAAAAAATCTCATATAATGTGATTATTATTTGATAAAATATGGTTGCTTACTATCATTTTAGTTGTTGTACATTTAATCATAAAATAGTTATAATTTACGTAAAAAAATAATTAGGAGTACTTCGTATTAAATGTTTGGGTGTGTATACCTGCCAGATAGCGTAATAACCTCGCCTTTCATGAATATACATGAAAAATTCAGTGCCGTTGTTAGAAGGCCAGAATTTTTTAGGAAACTTTAAAAATATTTTGGTGTAGATTCCAATGCTAAACTCTGAGATTGCACGCCTTTTCCACATCTGTTTTTGTTTAATTCCAAATAAACCATCATTAATTAGTACAAAGACAAAATTATGGGGTTCTTAAAACTTTGATTAATCTCGCAAATTCTTGTTTAAGAAGGTACGTCTTTCGTAAATACAAAACCCAACAAACTGATAGATGAGATAAAAAAAAATATACTCCGTTTTAAATTTAACTCGGATATAACCGTTTTAAAAAAAAACCAACTAAAAAATGATTACGATGAACGGAGTAGAAAACATGCAAGGACTTACAGGAAGTTTTGGTGTAAAACTGATAAGGTCACTTTGTAAGACACCAAGGCTTGGAGACAAAATGACAGTTTTAGCTTGGTATTGCTTCCCATCTTCTGTTTTTACCGTTACCCCACTTTTTGACTGCTTAATCTCTCTAACAACCTGCATCATTAACAAATTACAGACAGTGATCGCTTATAGTAAAAAAACGATCATTTTATGTTAAATAGTGATAATTTTACGTTAAATAGTACTGTAATCACAAATGATAGTCCAATGTGAGTCTGTCATCTGGTGAAGCTATCTCATTTTCCGAAAATTTAATGTGGGACGGAATCGGTTGCATTGTAGTTTTATACCTGGTTAAACTTGACCCTAGGGTCGTTGATAGAACCCCTACGGTAGGAAAGGAATTGCTTGGCAAGAAGATGAACTAAGCTCTCAAAACCTCTTGAATCAGCTACAAAGTATGAATTTTCACCATAATCATGTGATTCCGCCATTGGAACGACATGTCGTAAACTTGTTACTCTTGGTGCTTCTGCTTGTTCTCCATCAAATGTGAAGAAATCCACCATTCTTTCTAAGTTTGTTTTTGGGTCCCTGCCATTAATTAAATTAATGTCATTTTTCTAGGTCATACATATATCAGCGGTTTTATATGAGTTTTTATTATACTCCGTATTAAATTTTACAAGGATTATTACAGATGACGTCTTAAACGAGTATTTAACTCGATCAAATAATATATTGACATGTAGTATACTTGTAAATCTATCATATATGGACAATACAATTTATGAAATTTTAGATAGGCCGAGCTTGGACCGCTATCTAACATGTCCAAACTCCTTTTACGTGTTAGGTTCGACACATAGCTATTCCAAACCCGTATTTAATCATCTTTAATGAAAGAGTCACACTAGCTAAAAACAAGTTCAATCAATTACTATCTGACATTATTGAATATGAAACATATACTCCCTCCTATTCTCCATTTTGTTCCCCTATTCCTAAAACGGATTATTCAGGTTTTGTTCCCCTTTCCTTTTTTGGAAACTTTTAATCTTATTTTATTCATTCCTCTCTCCTATCACCAAACCCCACCCAACTCACAATTTCTTATTTAATTCCTAATTATTCATTTCTCTCTCCTATCACCAAACCCCACCCAACTCACAATTCCTTATTTTATTCATTCCTCTCTCCTATAACCAAACCCCACCCAACTCACAATTAATATTTTATTTCCCTCCTTAATTCTTGTGCCCCCAACAAAGGGGAACAATATGGAGAATAGGAGGGAGTATCATTTTTATCAATCCAACACAATTGTACTAACCTTAGCTAGTCTTTTTATTTCTACATACACTACATGTCTACATGCAATTTATTAGTGGGGCCAATCTGCCCAAGAAAGAAAAAAAACAAATGGTTGTTTAAGACGGATATATATCCGTCTTAAGCTTAAAACGGGTCAGCTGGTATAAATAAGACAAAAGTAAAATGCATAGATACAAACAATAAAATTATCTTAAATGTTCGAGTGGGATAGTGGTGGAGCTAGGGGGTTAGCAGGGATCCTCGCCCCGCTGGCAGTCGGAAATGAAATTTTTAGTTAAAATTTTCTATATTTTTTTCGAGTTTCCCTTAAACTATTAACCATTTGGCCCCACTGAGATCTTTCGTCCCCGCTGAATTTAATTCCTGGCTCCGTCATTAGTCAATGGGATAACATTTGACTCATTATAGTGTTAAAGACTGAGGTATCCATCAACTAAAAAACATAATTTGTGAAGGGACGTACGTTTTGTGGAGACGCTCCAAGTCGAGAATAGACATATCATCCTGATTTGCTTTGTTTGCATTTAACATCTTTGAAAATTTGGCACCAAAACTTTCTGTTTCTTCAACTTTGGTAAAAGCTGCATCCACTTCTTCTGCACTATACTTTCCACCCCTATGAAATAACACATCATACAAATTATTACAATATTGTACGTGAAATATAGATCACGTGCATTCGGAATAATGGTCATTAGTTAATTGTCATAATATCCGATCATATTGGGTTTCAGTATACTTTATGAGTGTATAAAGTATCGTATATATTATTATACTCTGTATGTGAATATGCAAATACTAAATTTACCGGTGTTCATTTGACTTTACGTTGTCTCCAGCGTTCATGATGACACTTTGACCACGTCTATTTGCAGATATATAAATTAATTATTATTTTGTTGAAATTATAATTTTATATTTTATCGTACATGTAAATATTTAGTGCGAGTATAGATAACAGGTTTTTAATTTTTAAAATATTTTTGGTTAAAATTTTACGAGCTTGCCCTTGAAAAATCAAATAGGAAGTTTACATTGAATAAAAGAAAGTAAGTTAAAAATTTTGATAATTACTTTACTTTTTCTCTTTATAGGGCATCATAATCTCCTCATTCAAAATTCGTGTTATGCAATATTAGTGTAACTTGGATAAGACGGTCTCACATACTCGCATTGTGAGACAATCTTATTATATAAAAAAGACAACTAATTTATCAAGTCATAAATGACTTTTTTTTTAACATAACCCAAAAATATATTCCTAATAAAAATGCATGGAAAATAGCTTACTCTTGTTTGTAGGCATTGAGAGAAACATTACTAAAGTCAGAAAAATACTTCTTGAGATGGATTTTCTTAGACATTTCATAGAGAGGGTTTTTCAAAGGACCTCCTTCTCCATGGAGCCAATTTGCACCCATCTCAACCGTGTGGCCGGCAAATTCCGTCTTTTTAATTCGCCCTCCGATTCTGTTCGTTGCCTCTAGTATCACGAAATCTCTAACCCCGGCATCATGCAGCGTTTTGGCAGCCGAAATGCCTAGACAAGAATATCATTGTAAATAAATTTACAGATGTATAATGCATAATTTATTTGTGGTCCATTTTGATTTAAGATTAATATTAATTGGGAAAATGCACGCGGTGCCGTTGAAGTTTCGAATTTTGCCCGAAATACCCAATTTTTTGTTCCGGAAAACTTTAAGCGGCTATAGCTCGTGTCTACGAATTCAGAAAGTGATAATTTTTTTTTCAAATCGATCATCTTTCCGAGAACTACGATTTGAAAAAAAAAATGTCGTATTTGGATCCCGTGGCTAGGAGTTTTTGTACGTCAAAGTTTTTTTTACCGTACAAACTTTGAGTGACCATATCTCTTGCTCACGAATTCCAAACACGACAATTTTTTTTTTCAAGTCGTAGGTCTTGAAAAGATAATCAATTTGAAAAAAAAAATCGTTACTTTCTGAGCTTGTAAACACGAGTTATAGCCTCTTAAAGATTTCCGGATCAAAAAATTGGTTATTTCAGGCAAAACATCAAAGTTCAAGGGCACCGCGTGCATTTTCCGATATTAATTTGTTCATCTAAAGTGCGAAATTTATCAAATCTATGATCACACATTCTCATTTATGACGTGTCACAATACAAGCTTGTAACATCTCACAATCAGTCAAAATAGGTAAGGCGATTATCAGATGTCACAAGTCACTTTTCGTCATAATCAAGAATAGCGGATCTTTGATATTCGCTTGACAAAAATGTCGCTTCAAGTCAACTTTGTTTGACCATTTAATATCAAATGAAGATAATAAATTTACTTCATCTGTTCCAGTGAATAGTTTACATTTGCTTTATTTTATTAGAGGAAAATAAATAAAGCAAATATAAACTGTTGAACGGAATAAAGGGTGTAATTTAAAATACAGGTAGTATTAAATCAAGAAAAATTCTTGTGTCTTTCGGGAACACCGTCCTCCTTACACCTAAAACTAATCCAGCAAATAAAATATTATAAAAAGTTCACAAATTCTCCCTTATGACGGAGGGTATCCGTCACAAACTTGTGACGGGTACCATATTGTCTCACACAAAACCCATGGGGGTGAGAGAAGGAGCACATGGGGTGGGTGTCCACCTTGTCCCCTCTACCCATTTCCACTCACAAAATACCCGTCGCAATATCCGACCCGTCACAAGGGAGACCTACTATAAAAAGTTAGGTATAAAAAGTACGGTCCTCCGAATGACACAAGAATTTTTCTAAATCAAATGTATGTAGAAGAAGAGGTGAAAGTTCCTAGGTAGGTCTTTGTTTAATTAATACTAAAGTGTATAGTTTACGTATTTATGTGCATGTTAAATTAACAAGTGTACAAATTAGATCCTACGGAATATTAGGTACGTTGTCTACATTGGACTAACTTAAAGAATTTGGGTACAATAACACGGCTATCACGGCCGGGGCCGGGGGAGAGCACGGCACAAGCCGCCAAGTCAATGATACAAAGGTGTGTAATAAAAGACAACGTTGTATTCTACTCCTTCTATCCCGGTTATTTGTTATTCTTTGGTTTTGGCACAAAGAGCAAGGAAAGGGGAGAGGACCAATTACTAAATGACAAGTGGAATAAACTGAGTGTAAATGATCAAATTACTCATTAAATTCATTCTTAAAATAGAAAGGACAACAAATGACTGAGACACCCCAAAATAAAAAAGGACAACAAATAACCGGGACATAGAGAGTAACATATATAGCACGGAGTATAGCTAACTAATACTCCGTAACTTCGAGAGTTAAATGTCCGATCAACTGTGTGTCATGGGTAGGGATCGATAAACAATTCAAAGTTTAAGATACGAGTTCAACATGCCGCTAGCTAGCTAGATTCTAACAAAATTTAGCAAAGATCCTACATTTAGAAGGTAGCTTATCTATCGGACTTGTCTGATTATTTTTATTTTTTTCTTTTGAGCAAGAGTTTAAGCAAAGATAAACAAATAAACGTGACAATAAAAGTATATATATATACTTATATAACTCGAGAGTGCAATACTACCTGACATTCCGGCTCCAACGATGATAACAGAGGGGGTAGCGGCCGAAGATGAAGTATAAGCAATACTTAACAAGATGAATGAGAGAAATGACAAGATCTCCATACTTGCAATCTTCATCCTTGAACTACTAGTTTAATTATCTTAAGGATGAAATATGAATATATTTGCAAGTTGTAAGTTTAAGGTTACAAGTACGTCTTTAAATAGACATCTTGAGTGCTTATAGACGTGGAAATTGAAAAAGTATATGTCGTTTTATTATTATAATTATTATTTGTTCACATAATAATTACTTTATTAGTGCAATAGTGCGTTTACAGCAACTCTTTAAGAATTTCACGTGGTGAAAACAAAAATAGATGTTTTAAATATTATTCTACCAACCTTCATCACACTGCCCTAGCAATATAATATGAATATAATATAAATTCTTTATATTATACTAGTAATATTTTGACTCATGAATGGGATTATGGGGAGTAGAAGAATAGACAAGAAGTTCAATAACTTTAAGTTTAACTTGTTTCTGGTAATCTCAATAATACAGCGTCAGATAAATAACATTTTTAATTTTCAATTTGTCGTTAGCTATAGTTTATTGAGTAAGAATATGTCTCTCTTAAGACGGATATTAAAACGGTTCAAATATTATCTCATGTGTACATATAATAATATAAGATAAATATACTGCTTTTTCCCATGTATTTTTCTTTTGCTTTATTTCAACGATTTTACTTCTCTTAAGCTTAAAACAGATATACCCGTTTTAAATGAAAGTTTGTGATGGATTATACGAGGAATGTAACGTGTGACACACTTTTGGATCTTGCCCTAATGTTTCGGTATAGTACGTATTAGTACTCGATTGTTAACATGATCAAGATTATGGTTAATGTTCTTCTGTTAGATCCATCTAAAACGAAACTTGATCATGATTATCGTCGGTAGAAACTCACTTTCCTCTATAATTTTAAATTAGGTTTTTATAAAAAGTTTGAAACTCGTAATATAGAGATAGTCATTCAAAGTTTCTCAAAACCTACAAAAATTTTTAGTCACGGGTTTAAAATGCAACTATTACTATTTTTTTTCAAACTGTTATTCTCGTAAAAATAGTCTAGGTAAGAAAACAATCGTTATTTTTTAAACTCGTAAACACGAGTTATGACCCTTCAGTATACGGAGTATCATTCAAACTTTAATTTAGTCTCCACTCTTCTGAGTTCTGACCCGAACTGACAATTGTATATGAGCATCAAACTAGCCCATCAAGTATGGGACAAATGAATGGAGTACTGCAAATAGTGCATGCGTCTCGTGCTCTACATGTCAATTCGAAGTGTACAATAATTTCGTCCCATTAAATTCCCTACTTTTGCACCTTGTATAGTATTCTACATTTTATTTACCAGTATTATTATCCTTCAGCTAATTTTAATTAAGACGGTATTATTTCTCTTAAAATTAAAACGAGTTAAATATTACCCTATAATCCTATATAATACAGAGGTATACCGGATAAATCTTTTATCTTTTTTAATGCTTTCTGCTTTTATCTTATTTATCCTACATATGTATATTTAATTACCTGTCTTAAATTCATCCTACATATGTATATTTAATTACCCGTCTTAAATTTAAGATGAATAGTATCCGCTCAAGTTTTAGACAAATGACCAGGAGTATATAAGTATATTTAATTTTGTATTAGCATGAAAATAATTGAACCACTAATATTTTGTTTTTGTAAATTAAGATCCATTCTAGGGCTTATATCATACTTTATTATCATAATACTAGAAATTAATAAATAATAAAGTTTTATGTCTCTCGTGTTATGCGGATTTGTGGTCGCAAAGACTCTCAACAACCGTAGCGCGTCTTGTCTATATTTATTCCATAAAATGACCAACTTGTTTTGTCAATGGTTGAAAGTTTTAAGAATGTTAGGAGGATTAATATTTATTAGTTTTAGTATTAGTACTATCTTAAGTTTTTGGTTATACTTTTTTATTAACGTTATGATTAAGGCACTTCATCTAAGAAAAGCACGCTTAACTCCCCAATATTAAAACTCTCCGACATCCGCTTTTCACTAACTTTATTATTTTTTTATTTTTTAGACTTTTCTTAGACTTACCTCATACCTTATCCATTAGATTATGAGACAAGCTTTTTAATAGTCTTTAGGTATTTTGTTTTTTCGTTTAAAATTTGAAACGAATATATTCATCTAAATCAATAATTTGTGAAGAGTATAAACTCTGCTAATACATTTATCTTTTTTTTTTTTCTAGTTCATTTTTTATAGACTAAATTATCTTACCACATTTAAATTGTTAACGTATGCTTTTAGGGCACAAGTTACAAAAACTGTTTTTCGAAAACTAAATTTGTGTGCCCTTAGGTTAATCATATGTATAAAATAGTCTTTATACAATAATTTGTGTTTTTTTCTTTGCGCTAATCTTGCTTAAGACGAGTCAAATATCATACTACATGGATATATAGGACAAATGTTTTGCTTTTCTCTATACAGTTTGATTTTATTCTATTCATCCCACAGATTATATTTGACTCGTATTAAATATAAGACGTATATACCCGTCTTATATGAGATTTTGCCCCTCTTGTAATTTTCTACTCATTTGTTAAAATATTTTGTTCAAGGAACTCGTCGGTAAATCGGTGATCACGTTGTATGAGTGGGTACGGGACCTACGGTTTAGTGCCAGGCCCAACTGTGGACTTTGGGTGACCAAAAATTATTTTGGGCCGACGGTAAAGGCTCTTTTATTTCTTGGATACATTTTCTGATCAAATGCCGTTTTATTTGCTTTTTGTTCTTCTCGTATAAGATCATCCGAAAGGGCGAAAACCAACAATTCTTATATAAAATCGTTATACATAAAAATTATTGTAAAACTAAGTGATAATTTACCTAAATTTTCCCTATTATTGTAAACCTTTTTTACAGGAGACTTACTCATCCAAAAATAATGAATGTATTTGTTGTCAGTATTTACAGTAACATTTTTTTACATACGTGTATAAATAATCATCGTGTATATAAAAGATTAAAATCTATTTTCACATATTTTGCCAAGTCTTTGTTTGATTTTTGATATGTGCTTAATTTACCCATATTTTATAACTATGGTTTATCCTCATGATTAATGTTATTTCTCGGTATTTTTAGTACGTCTTATATTATATTTCCCTTCTTTCCAGACTTCGGAACATTAATTAAAAAAAAAGCCTCTAAAGTCCAATAAAATTAAATATGTGGGTGGATGAGGATTTGGGCCCAACAAAATTACTATCTGCTGTGGACTTCTTCTCAATTATGGACCAAGAAATTTGTACATGGGGGCTTTGCTAAATGGAAGATGGAATTTAGAAAAAAAAGTTGACTTTTCGTGTTCTATGTTAAAAGAGGACTTACGTAAATTACAAACAAAAATTCTCATTTAAAATGAACATATATTTTCGTTTTAAACTTTGTAAGTCTGCCCTGTTCTTTTGGACTTAAAGTCACTTAATATAAGTTCACTTCAGATCCTATAAGTTGATTCGATTCGATTGATTCTATAAGTTCGATTCGGATTCTATAAGTTCGATTCGATTCGAGATCTTATAAGTTCGATTCGAGATCCTATAAGTTCGATTCGATTCGGCTCGAGATCCTATAAGTTGATTCGAGATCCTATACCTCACTTAATTTAAGTTCACTCGAGATCCTATAAGTTCGATTCGATTGATTGATTGAGATCCTATACCTCACTTAATTTAAGTTCGATTCGAGACCACTATAAGTTCGATTCGATTCGATTCGGATCCTATAAGTTCGATTCGAGATCCTATAAGTTCGATTCGATTCAGATCCTATAAGTTCGATTGATTCGAGATCCTATAAGTTCAATTCAGTTCAGATCCAATAAGTTCAGTTCAAATCCTATAAGTTAAGTTCAGTTCAGTTCAGATCCTATAAGTTCAGTTCAATTCAGATCAGATAAGTTTCAGTCCAAAAGAACAGGGCCTAAGATGGACATATTCTCATTAAGTTAGGAATTAGCTTAGATTTGTCGGCATGTATTTTCTAGTTCTTTTGAACGACATTACAAGCGTGGTCTCTTGGTTTTCCCGGATTATTTCATTTTTTTTTATAATATAATTTAAATTTAAGATAGACATATTCTCAATGAATTAGGAGTTAGCTTAGGTTTTTTGGGACGTATTTTCTGGTTTTTCTAAACGACAATGCAAGCGTGTGCTCTTGACTTCCCGGATTATTTCCTTTTTTTTTATATATTAATTTAAGACTGGTTAAATATCATCACATCATATCAATTCTATTACCCCCTCTGTTTTTTTTATATTTGTGATATTTCAGTTCAGATCCTATAAGTTCAGTTCAATTCAGATCAGATAAGTTCAATCCAAAAGAACAGGGCCTAAGATGGACATATTCTCATTAAGTTAGGAATTAGCTTAGATTTGTCGGCATGTATTTTCTAGTTCTTTTGAACGACATTACAAGCGTGGTCTCTTGGTTTTCCCGGATTATTTCATTTTTTTTTTATAATATAATTTAAATTTAAGATAGACATATTCTCAATGAATTAGGAGTTAGCTTAGGTTTTTTGGGACGTATTTTCTGGTTTTTCTAAACGACAATGCAAGCGTGTGCTCTTGACTTCCCAGATTATTTCCTTTTTTTTTTTTATATTAATTTAAGACTGGTTAAATATCACATCATATCAATTCTATTACCCCCTCTGTTTTTTTTTATATTTGTGACATTTTTGTTTTTCCACTTTATATATACTATCAACTTTTTTCTTTTACAAAATATATTTGTTTTAAAATTAGAAAGAACTAGTGTTCAAGCCCGGGCGTTGCCCGGGTCGTTTCGCTACATAGGCTTTTGATAATTAACATGACGTATTTGTTAAACACTCTAATATTGTTTACAAATACTTGTATAAGGCGACGTCTTGTATTTAAATCCAAAAAAAGAGGAGAAACTTATAGAATTCAAAAGATCTTTGCCTAATACCCATTTACCTCAATGAAGGTAAATAATAGACATAAAACTAATACTAATAAGAAAAATTAAAGGTTTCTTACCGTGTGCATTGGTCAATGGGTGTGCTTGGTATTACAAATCTAAATAAGTAAATTTCCAAGGTTCTTGTCTATATATCCGTCTATGGTAAACTACTAAAGATTGAGTCATTAGTCGCAAGTTCGCAACAATAATTAGTTTCATAATTTTAAATTAAGATTTTAAATTATAATAATTGAGATTGCTTATAATTGTGAAATCTCTAATATACAGAGTAGCTCAAAATAGTTTACAACAATTGTTGTAATCTCTAATATAGTTTGAAGTAGTTTACAATTGTTGGAGTTTCTATATCTCGCAAAATTGTGTACAATTGACTTGGTGAACACTCATGGCTAAGATGTGTAATCAGCAATCCAAATCATCATATAATTGTCTAACTAAAATATATAACCAAATAATGTATAAAAGAGTTTATTATGTGTTTTTGAATAAACCATTAGGCTTTGATACGTCTAATTTGTTTACATATATACACACATACACATGTTGTAGAGTTTGATATGACATAGTTTTATAAACTTTTAATAATAGTAATTAATATTTAAATAATACTATCCTTTATTTAGACTTTATATTTTAAAATTAATTTACACTTCTCACCATTTGTTAAAATAATAATTTATGTTTCTTATTTTCTATTTGATAAGATTATAGGGGGAGGGGGGGAATTGCATAAGAGGGGAATTGTATTTAAATAATTGTATTATAGAGGGGAATTGATAAATCTTATGATAAGAAATAAGAATACATGTATTTATAGTACCAAAACTCGAACCCTAATATTCTAAATCCTAGACGATATAGTCGGCGGCCCTAGCTAATGGGCCTAATATCCTAATACTATTCGATTTCTTTTAAGTAGTTTACAATATTTAATATCTTATATATTACTCTATCTCTTATTTCACTTATTAATTAATTTATTAAAATAACTTCTGTAATTATCATCATTAAGATAAAGATTGAAGACGTCTCGCAGAAGACCTGTATAATAACTCCAAATAAATTTAAAAATTGTATTTAGTACACTTCCTGATTAATGAAGTTTTGCTTTGAATATCAACGTGTAGAAGCCAATTAGCTAGAATTCATAGTACATCAGTACTCCGTACAATCTAAGCATCCATATTTTTCTTCCTCAGTAAGTTTTCCAATATGACTACAATTTCATGCAAATAACAAATAAATGACGGAGTATGTATGACAGTAGGATTTATGGCTTTGATGAATCTCTTAACCCTTGCATGCTTTGCGTAAAAAAGGTAGTAGCTAATGATATATGTTTACATGCCAAATTCCTTATAAGTCCTAACAATCAATAAGAGACAATTTTTCCCCAGAAATTGTAAACTAATACTCCCTCCATTTTTCTGTTTTCTTCCCATATCTCTAATATAGAACCATTTTATCTCAAATAAATAATACAACTCACATTAACATGCTTAAAAAACATTACATAAAAAATATGATACAAAGTAATAATATAATATACTCGCGTACATACATTCATCGTTTTCATCCTTGGAATAATTACTTAACATGTATAGTCTCATTGCCTTGCTATACTGTATTTAGATTCTTTCATAACCTATCCCAAATCACATGTTATAAAACTAAGCTAACATTGTCATTCCTCTAAAATTCAAACCAAAAGGTAATAAACAAAAGTGAAACCAAAATCAAGATATATAATTTGTTTCATGCATCTAAGTTGATGTACACATACTATACAAAGCTTGTTCTACACCAAAATTTATACTACAAATTATAAACTGTACGATCATATTATATGCTAAGCACATCTTTTATTTCCATGCATCTCTAAATGAGGTGCTTAACATACTAATACGGAGATTGGCTCTTCAATTTGAATATTTTGTAATGGGAAGTGAATCATCGTAGAGTGAGTGTCCTCTTGCTTTCTTTTCGGCCCTGTACCCCTGAAACAGATCAGCCTTCACTAATCAAACAATACGTAATCACCAAAATATATACAATCAAATAATATCCTAGAAAATAAAGTAAATTTCATCCAACATACATCAAGAAATAGGAAATAAAAACAAAACTAAGAAAGAAATAAGATGCAAGTAATCGAAGTTTGACTTCCATAGTTTGTACGTAGTATATGAAGCTTTTTATATACTCAATACTTCATAAGGGTAAATACTTGTTTGAATTTGTGTAAAACTCTTTTTGCAATCTGATAAGCGGGCTTTGTCGCACTCCCCCGATCAAACAAATAACTCAACTAATGTAGTAGGGTAGTCGAGGTCGAATCCACAGGGAGCATGGGTGATTACTAATTGTCTATATTCTTATGCTTAGCTAAGTCGGAAATATTTGGATGAGGTTTAAAACTAAACAACTAAACTAAATAAAATGAAATGCAAATTAACTAAAGATGATAAATGAGTAAGAAAGGAATAAAGTTATAGGTCAAATGATTAAAAAGGCCTAGAACTCGGTTCTCCCACAACAATTCGTAATTCCACATATTAATTCCCTAGGCTAATCACTCGGGTAGACAAGCAAGGAGGAGATGGCTCTAATTCGCCTAAGACCCCCCTCTCGGGTTCGAAGTAGGACACTAGCACTACCCACCAACCCCCCTCTCGGGTTCGAAGGTAAGAATCCCTAACTCAACACTCAACTACCCCAAAATCATGCACAATTCCAAGGAGGTCAAGAACTTGGTCAAGGTCATTAAGCCCCCATCGTATTCCTGGTCATCCCACTCCCTCTCTCGAGGGTCGATTTCAAACGCTAATTTAGAGGTGCCCTACCCGGTTCTCCCTTTCGGTCTCAACCAAGGTTAGCAATAGGGTCGAATTCCGGGTATCCAAATCACAACCTAACCAACTCTCGTTGGTGGACAAGGGTCATAAATCGACACTACCCAAAAATCAATCCATAAACCCAAATCAATCCTCTAAACTACCCTCACCAATTTCCCCAAATAATTAGCCTTTATGAGATTCAATTAGTGAAATTACTCATATTGGGTCAAACCGAGTCCTAGTGGAAGACTACTCACTAATCATGTTCCTAATTGCAAGAGAAACAACAAAGATGGAAACTTTATGCATAATCATGATGGAAGTACAAATTCTATTACTAATCATGCAACAATCCAACTTAAATTATAAGGAAAGACAATTTAATTCAAGAAACAATGAAGATTAAACTAAAGACACAAACTTTAACTCAATAAACACAAAGACTCAATCTTTAACATGAGAAATCAAAGATTCAATCTTGTAAACAACAATGGTGAGAAGAGAAAAGATGAACAAGAGAGAGAATAACAACAATCTAACATAAACAATTAAGATTAAACTTGAAAGAAAAATAAATGTAAACAAATGAAATTAGGAAGAGAAATTATACCAACTCAATAGCAAAGAAAGGAACTTGGATTGAAATATGGAAGGATTCTTCAATTCCCCAAATACAACCCAAAATTACTAATTGTAAACTAATGAAAAGAGAAGAACTTGAATGAACAAAAGAAGAATTAAACTAATAATTAAAGAAAGATAACAACTTTTTATTGAATGAAAATAAGAGAGGAAATATGAGGGTTTTACAATATTGAGAGAGAATAAGATGAACTAGTCTAATTTAATTCTAAGGTAAAGTAATGAGTAGTTGCTCATAATGTGGTAGCTAATGTAAGTAAAGGGGTAGTCTTTTTATACTAATTACTACTAATAATTATGACACTAATAATAATAATAATAATAATAATAATAATAATAATAATGACTCTAATCCTAACTACCAAACTCATCGACACAAATTACATCCCAGACAAATCAATTCAAAAACAAAAGAAAAAGGAAAAAGGGGAAGGGAAACACGAGTAAAACGCAGCAGAGGTGCTTTGCCGGTCCACCGGCGGCCGGGCTTGATGCCGGCAGCGAGGCCATTGAAGAAAGAGCAGAAAAGGGATGGGTGTGCGTTATGCCGGCCTGTCGGCAGCCGGGGCACCGGCATAGAGCACAAAATTGATGCGAGATTGTTGATTGTGGTGCGTTTTGCCGGCTAGACGGCTGCCGGTCCCTATACCGGTAGCGAGGCCATCACAAAAAGGAGGAAAAATGGGTGTGTTATGCCGGTAGGGGATGTCGACTGCCGGGGCACCGGCATGGAGCACAAAGCTTCATAAAAGCTCGGTTTCGATTCCGAGTTCGAATCTGATTATGCATTGGAGATGGTGGGGTTGGAATTGGGCTGTTCCATGGTGATGGAGGCGATGTCGGGTTTGGTCGTGGGAGATGAATGGTGATGAAGGGATGGAGGTTGAAGGTGGTTATTAATGGTGATGTAAATGGTTAATGGTGGAATGATGGTGAGCTGAAATGGCGATGTTGGTGACGGGTTTGAAGGCGAAGGACGCATGGGACAACAATGGTGATATTCGAAAATGGCGGTGGTGATGTCGAGCTTCTGGACTGGTGGTGCAGGGGATGGTTAAATGATGGAGTCGCAGTGGTAAATTGCAGCTGGTTGTGGTTTGAGTAATGGTGTTGGTGTGAGACGAGTTGAATTGAGAGGAGATTTGAATGAATGGAGGTTGAAGATGATATGCAGGTTTGGTGCAGCAAGGAGGTGTAGGCAGAGGTGAATGGTGGTGTATGCGAGACGGAGCAGGTGACGGGTCTGAGGTGAGCTCACGGTGGATTTCTGGGTTGATAATTAAGCAGGGGAGGATGAATGGGTGGCCGGAGATGTTGTTGTTGGTTTAATGGAGTTGTTGAGTTTAATGATGGTGGATGTTGCGTGTTGTTGATGATGAAGCAAAGTGTTGGAGTTGACTTTGTCAAATGGTCAGCTTTGACCATTTCTTTTGTTTTCATTTGATTTACACGCTTTGCTCCATGACCCGTCTCACTCCTCGATTTCCGTTCCCTTTAATTCTTACTCGAATCTCCACTTTATTACATCGCCTCGCCTACAAATTATAATGAAACGATATTAATGTTAATTATTAAATAAAAATCCAACTAATTAATAAATATAACCAATACGATTAATTATTATAAATTAGTAATTAAATGAGCTTATTAGACAATTAAACACACAAAATCGAGTCGGAATTAGGTATAAATGCAGGGTAAAATACGACTAAAATGCTACTTATCACAATCCTAAAGTTCAATAGCTACAGAAACATATTTAATTTTTTTTATATCTTATATTCGTATCTATGATTATTTAAATTTTAAAAACATCTAAGTAGTTTGCAAAACTTGAACACTCTATAATCTCTATATTCTTTTTATATCTTATTTCAATATTTTATAATTTAAATAAGGCTGATTAAATAATTCATATTTCACTGTTTTATAACTTAGATAATGCACAAAACTTGAACCAATGAAATCGCTTAAAAAGTTCCTCTTTTAAGTATATATATTGATTATGTAAAATGCTCTTTTTTATGATAATAATTAATGCACAAGGTTATTATAAAAAAAGTGATACTATACCTTAAATTAATGCACTAAAATAATTTCCACCGACTACCACTTTTTTACGATAAGAACCTTAAAATCTTTATAAATCTGTTTATATGAGGCCCTGTTTGGTAAAATTAGCTGAAAGCTGGAAAAAAAAAAATTTGGGTGACGAGGGAACCCGTAGCCGCTACCTTGTTGCGCACTGGATAAATTCTCGGGTGTATGTTATATCCTGCAAAACCACGTATACCAGGTAACCCACCCGAGGGTGACATGCTCGAAGTCTATTAGGCATGGACTCAAACCAAGAATGCTCCACAAAATTTTGCTCTTGGAGATGCTTGAATCTGGGTAAAAAATGTTTGACAAACTAACTGAAAAAGTAACTGATTTTTGGTAAAATGACGTAAAAGAATACAAAAATTATTTAATACGGAGTAATTATAATAAATTGTAGGGATAAAAATGGAAGATAAAATCAATTTAGGTAACTAATTTCTATAACTAGTGTAGTTCCCGTGCTATAGCACGATACTTTTTAGATTTATTTTATAAAGAGATATTATTAATTAAATTATTTGTATAAATGAAGTATACTTTTAATTTAATGTTATAATTTACTAAATATAATATTAATAAGAGGTTGAAAAAAAAGTTTACTACCATAAGAAGACATTTTAAGTTAAGTTATTTTTTTACTATTAAAAATAACACAGTAATTTTATACCGTTACATGCAACTAATTTATGACATTAATAGTACAATTATTAAGTTAGTTATATAATTTTATTAAAACGCGTATTGACCTTAAAACGAAAAGCAGTAAAAACTATTCCTCGCGAGGAAAGAGACGATTTACGAATTATTAAAATAATGTTTTCACTTTTTTATTTCTAGTAGAAAATACATAAGTGTTTTTACATCCTTCAGAAAATAGTTCATATTACTAAGACAAAATTTACATAATAAATAACCGATGATTTCTTACAAAAGAGGCAACATATAAATATAATATAAATTTAAATTTATACGAAATCAAGTTCACTCATCTAGCTTATAATATGACATGTAGAGTCCAAAATTATAGGCTATTAATAACTTTTACTTTGATAGATGAGATAGAAAAAGTGGGCTACGTATAAGGTCCACAATTTACAATCCATCAAATCATGTTGTGTTAATAGTATCCAGAAAAATAGGCCCAATTAAGAAGAAGTCTCTTTAGGCGGGAAAACTAAGAGAATTTTTATTCTCTTGTAGTAGGGGATGCTACCTATAACATTTCATTTCCAATAACTTATTTGGTCAATTAAGTTACTTGTCAAAAAATCACCAAACAGGGCCTTACTCATTATCGAAATAGAAAAACCGTATGCATAACATTTGGATTGATTAATTAAATCAGTCAAATTCTTAATCCTCAATCACATAAAATAACATAAATCATGGATCATATAACCTTGTTGCCAAAAGATTGCCTAGTACTAATATTATCCCGCACATCTCCAAAGGATGTCATCCGATCATCTGCCGTGTGCAAGAACTTGTTTTTTGTTTCGCAAGACGACGCCGTTTGGGAGAATTTCCTGCCTTCTGATTACCATGAAATAATCTCTCAATCATGTTCACCATTGCCGCAATTTACTTCCAAGAAAAACTTGTTCCTCCATCTTTGCCACAATCCGATTTTCTTAATTAATTACACCCAGGTATTTAATTTAATTACTTGTATTTCTTAATTTTTGTTTTTGTTTAAATACAGTACATTATTAATTTATTAAGAGTAGATTTAATTTCATGTTTGACTTCGCTTGGAAATTGGGTTATTCGGATTGGTTATGTTTGGATTTGTAGGGTTTGTTTGAGTCAGGCTTATCATTTGATTCGATTCGAGTTTGGTTTTGGTCATTAGTCATTAAGTTGTGTTTGGATTGAGGGATTTGGAGGGAAAAGAAAGGGAGGCAGAGTAGGGACTTAAAATACCTTGTTTGGATAGCGAATGAGGCTTGTTTGGATAGCGAATGAGGGTGAAAGGAAATGGAGGGGAGATATTTGACGGGATCCAATTTCCCTTCTCCAAGCCTAATCAAAATCTATCCACAATAGGCAAGATTTGGAGGGAATTTGTATCCAAACACCCACACTCTATTCCCCCTCCCCTTCCCTTCTCTCCCTTTCCCTTCCCTCCTTCCCCCTCCCCTCTCTTTCCCCCCACTTTTGCTATCCAAACACACCCTAACTAATCAAGTCAGTAGTTGGATTAGTACTTTATTGGCGACTGAAAAGGGACATTGGAGACTGATGTTAGTCACCAATCTACTTGTATGGCGATTGAAACGGTCGCCCATTTGGAAAAAAAAGCGATCAAACAGTGCCAATTTCTCCTAAACGGTCGCCCATTTGGAAATAAAAAAGCGATCACCTTGTAGGTCGCCAATTTCTCTTTGGCAACTGATTTCAGTCACCATTTGTAGTCACCCGTGTCCTTACTTCTTGTAGTGTTTTTTGTAGGTTAACTTTTGGGATTGTTATTGTAATTTCCTTGAAATTCTTTCTAGTAAACTTCTTTCGGAACTTTCATCTCAATCATTGTTTACCTTGATTAAAAGACCCCGACAAAGAGTAGAAAATGTAAACAAATGAATGAGACGAAGGGAGTAGAAAACAACTCTAGCCTAAACAAAAATCAAAACTTTTGAGAAAACGGCTCTAAAAAACCGTTTACTCAAACTCTTGTGTAACTGTGACCCTTGATTTAGATGGACAAGTTTTTTTAGTGAGACGGTCTTTTGTGAATTTGGTATTATACCTTTCCATTTAACTAGGAAATCAGCTATTTATCGTAGTAAGAGTAGTGTTTAGACTTGACAAAACCAAGCCGACTCTAATGACCTGTTTGCCAGCCAGTTGGATCAGCTCAAAATGAATTTTATGTGTTGGTCTTTTAGGGTGTGTTTGGATTGAGGGGTTTGGAGGAAAAAGAAAGGGAGGGAGAGTAAGGGATATAAAATTCCTTGTTTGGATAGCAAATAAGGGTGGAGGGAAATGAAGGGGGAGAGATTTGGAGAGATCCATTTTCCCTCCTCCAAGACAAATCAAAATCTCTCCATAATAGTCAAGATTTGGAAGGAAATTGTATCCAAACACTCACTCCCCATTCGCCCTCCCCTTACCTCCCTTTCTCTTCCCTCGTTCCCCCTCCCCTCCCTTCCCCTCCACTTTTGCTATCCAAACACACCCTTAGGGTGTGTTTGGATACCATTTTAGGAGGGAAAGGGAGGGGAGGGGGAGTGAGGGGAAGGAAAGGTAGGGGAGGGGAGGGGAGGGGAGGGGAGGGAAAATAAATTATGGTTGTTTGGATAACAAAAATGATGAGAGGGTGATGGAAGGGGAGGAAGAGGGAGATGGTAGAGTGGATGGAGAATGATGATGAAATGAGAGTAAAAAAAAAGTGTTCCTTCCAAATCTTGCCAATGATGGAAAGATTTTAGTTTGGTCTAAAGGAGAGAAATTAAATCCTCTCATTCCCCTCCCCTTCCATTTCTCTCCTTCCATATATTGTAACCAAACAAAGGAAATTAAACCCCTCCTTTTCCTTCCCCTCCCTTTCCCTCTAATTCTCTCAATCCAAACACACCCTTAGGGTGTTTTTGGATTGAGTGATTTGGAGGGAAAAGAAAGGAAGGGAGAGCATGGATAGCAAATGAAGGTTGAGGGAAATGGAGGGGAAGAGATTTGGAGAGATCAAATTTCCCTCCTCCAAGTCTAATCAAAATCTCTCCACAATAGGCAAGATTGAAGGGAAATTGTATCCAAACAATCACACTCCATTCCCCCTCCCCTTCCCTTCTCTCCTTTTCCCTTCCCTCCTTCCCCCTCCCCTCCCTTTCCCTCCACTTTTGCTATCCAAACACACCCTTAGGGTGTATTTGGATTGAGGGATATGGAGGGAGAGGGAGGGAATTGGAAGGATGAAAAATTCATTGGTTGGTTAGCAAAATTAAGGTAAACGGATTTGGAGGGGAGGGAAAATGGATCCCTCCATTTCCCTCCTACAAGGCAAATTATTTTCCCACCAACGTATAGGTAAGATTTGGAGGGAAAATCAACTCCTCCATTCTCCCTCCCCTCCTCTTCCTTTCCCTTCCCTCCTTCCCCCTCCCCTCCCTTTCCCTCTTTCTTTTCCTATCCAAACACACCCTTAGTAATCTTAACATTAGGTTGTCTCTATGAAAATTTTTATTACTTGATAAAAATACTAGTAGTGTACTGTTTCAGTAATCTCACAACAATGCATACCTCAAATTTCTTTGCGGTTTTACCACGGTCTAGACCTGGCCACGGGTCAGGTAATTGAGGCCAAGCCGAACTCTTCTGGCCAGGCATTGAACTGCCCTTCTGATGGGACGGGTTGCAGGGTCGGGGAGGGCTGTCCCAGGCGTGGCCCTATCTTTTTTTTATTTTTATTTTTTTTACGGGCAGACCCAACTTTCAGGTCCCTGTCTCACCGGTCGAGCTGCAAAAGCATGGACCCGATCGCACGAGTTGACCAGCCGCTGGCTTGTGCAGTTGACCATATCTACCACAATCACTGGTTGGCTTAGTTGTGGCCCTATTGCGGCCCGTCATACCTAATGTTACTCCGTATATGTTTAATTTGTGTTGCATAATGTAGATCTTCGCTTTGGATAAATGGGGAGGGAAGAAATGCTTCACACTTGGAGCAAGAGCGCTAGAAATTGCATGGGGTAAAGGAGACACACCTTTTCACTGGGACTTCGAATCAATGCCTGAATCTAGGTACTTCTCTACGGTTTTCTAACGTTTGCCCTTAAATAACTTATTAAAATGGTTGCATTTTCCTATATTCTGAGGTGGCAGTCATTTGAACAATTTTCAACGCCTTCTAGTACACGAAAAAGCCGTAATAAAAATCTTAGAAACGACCTCTTTATATTTTACTGTTAATGTTTTCTTTATCTTGTCATTAGCGAGAACCTAAGAAACAATTGCTAATGTTATTGTCGATGTATATGTTATATTGGTAGGTTCGCTCAGGTTGCCGTGCTCTATCAAGTGTGTTGGTTAGAAGTAAAGGGAAAATTGCATGCCAAGATGCTCTCTCCGCACACAACCTATGGCGCATATTTTGTGTTCAAGGTGCCACCTAACAACAATTATGGCTTAGAAATCCCAGTGAACACAGCGGTGTTGGAGGTGGATGAAGACGATGAAGGACCGCCTAGAAATATGAGTCACGACATGACTGTTAAGTGCTACTATCTGGATCCAACAACATCAACAGCGCGTTTTGAAAGAGAAAAAGGAGCCCTTGAAAAGATGCCATTAGACAGGGGAGACGGATGGATGGAGGTGGACATGGGAAGATATCGTGTTGGTGACATTGACGGTATTAGTGAAAGGGCTGTGATTGAGATGACTTTGTGGGAGGTTAAAGACGGTAATATAAAGGAAGGTCTAATTGTTCATAGCATTGATCTTCGTCCTCTTGATTAGTTTACTCAACTATTTTGCCATGCTTTTGTCTCTAGACGTCCCTTCAGGGATATCGGAGGAACATCTGATATAATAGGAACGGTAGTTGGGGTCAGATATATTCTTGTACTGTTTCTTTGAGATAGTTATGAATCGTTTGATGCAATTCCAAGCCAGGTATTTATCCATACGAAGTATTTGTTTGTTAAATAACTAATTTTCATTTTTGATGGCACTATTCCGTCACAAGCTTGTGACCTCTTACAAAGAGCAAGTAGGAGCGCAAGTGGGAGGACAGGTAGGAGGAGGGATGTGAGAGGTCACAAGCCTCTGACCGTTACAATCGAGACTGTCCCTTGTTAAATTTAGGAGGGTAATTATTCCCTCCCTCATGGTCAGATAAAATCTTAATTAAGGAATTGAACTTCAAGAGTGTGTCCTGCTCTTTATGTTTGGTAAAGGCTACTCATACTCATAGTACGACTCCCTACATTTCGTTAGATCATTAGACTCGGGTGTGGTGCATTCATGTCGATAACGATTGCCGATATTGTATCTACCGACATTGTATAGTATGGACTCACTACATTTCGTTAGATTAACAGGTTAAATAGATGGATGAAACAAAAAGCAGAATATCTAGGGAATGACAAACTCTTATGATCTTATCGTATTCACCCATGTAAAAGTAGTATATGTCTCATTCTACACTCAAGACTGATATGATTGTCTGACACGGTAAATCTCATTTGATTTCAACCCAACTACATTCCGCATGACTATACTTAAATTAATTTTACTTCAACTTCATCAATTCAATTCACCTCCATCCAACCGAAAAGAAAGAATATCTTTACCGAGCTAATAAAAACCTTTCCAAGAGTATTTCCTAGTTCCTACTTTCTACGTTGCGTAGACTTCATAACTTAATCAACCCCTCAGTTGTAAACGTGGCAAAAGCAACCCGACCCGAAAAAGCTGCCCGAGACCCGAAGTAACCCGAACTACATCACCCGAATGTGACCCGAAAACCCGAAATGATCCAACCCGATCCGAACATGACCCAAGCTTTCTTGACCCGAACTGGCCCGACCCGAAAATGACCCGATCCGAAACCACCAAACCCAAAAATACCTGAAAAAATATAACTCTAATTGAACCGAAAAGACTTGAAATGACTAATTCTTTATTATTCATTGACCTGAAAATGATCTGACCCGAAACAACCCGACCCACTTGACCTGAAATTCACCCGACCAACAAACCCGAAATGACCCGTCCTGACTCGAGTTAACCCAAAATCAATGAGAAACCAGAACTGAGCCGGCCCAAACCCGACCCGTTTACAGGTCTCAGTCGTTTCTAAAATATTTCTCAAAACCCACAAAAAACCATCCAACAAGTCAACCACAATCACACATTCCCCCTCCCCCTTTCTGCCGGCCGATCTTGATCATTCCTTCATCCAACGGTCCTTCTCTTTTTCTTCTAAAAAAACTTTTTTTTTTTTTATTGTAAACCGGGGATATCCACTATTGACAACTTGGTATATAACTATACAAGTAAACACCAGAATTTGTGTTTTCTTAGAGGGTACTAACGTAATTTTTTTCGTCAACACGTATCTTCCTCGTATTCCGTGTCCAGAAAAAGTGTTGATGGGGCATATTCTGCACCGCTGACCAAGTCAACATATTGAGCAAGGTCAAAGACGACCACAGCAAGTCAACGACTTAGACAGCCTAGCCGATGCAACCCATCGGCCTGTCAGCCTGGGTCGCGGCATGGCAACCTGCCAGCCGGGACACATACCCGCGTACTCATATCCAAGAACCCTCGGCGGTGAGTCAACAGGGCCCGCCGGCCTGCCATAGGTCCCTCGGCCGAGGGGTAGATCAGTCTTTCCACCTGCTAGCCACTTGGCCACTTGGCCACTACGTGACAAAAGGTGAAAGTCTATAAATACTCCTCAACCTTCATTGAGGAAAGGATCCACAATTTAACCTAAGAATCACTATTCATCTGATATTATCTTCCTTATATCTCTACAATATACATTTAGTCAAGTAACAACAACTTATCCCATAAGCTTACTGACTTGAGCGTCGGAGTGAGTTCGCTCGGCCCCAAGCCGAGCCCTCAGTTTGTTCATCGTTTCAGGAGACCGAAAGGAGGATTCAAGCAAAGACGTCATTCTACGAGCTACGAGTGGTAACAAATATCTGCTCTGGAATTACACCCGGAACAATTGGCGCCGTCTGTGGGAAACGCTACTAGAAGCTAGTCACATTCATTCCCAAACAAAAAAAAATAAAAATAAAAACCCACCCAAAAAGCTAAGAGGATGTCGAAACAACAAGACGCCGTCGTGACCGACGAAACCGCACTCTACCAAGATGATACCTTCAACAATTCTGGAGTCGTGCAGCCCTCCACCGGCGGAGTAATCCAACCGGAGTTCGGGATGCCAATAATACCAGACACGCCGTTGCCCGCCAACCAGGTCACCATCATGGGACATGTGGTTGACGTAGCAAAACTGAAAATGCTCCTAGACCTAATTGGTAATACGCCTGCTCACACTGTCACGCCAACAAGAGCGGCGGAAACCGTCCAGGAGACCAGGGCCCCATTTCGGGCCCTAACACTGATGTATGTCTCGGACCGGGGGGAAGCGCATAAGCTCGTCTCCAAGGACGAGAAGGACGAAGTGGTCAACGTCCAGATAGCTGCCAGAGGATGCAACATGCAATCCCTCAAAGTGGCAAAGAAATCAGAGAAAGGGAAAAGTCCATCCTTACAACAGGAGGGCGACCTCATGGATGCGATTGGTGGCTGACTGGGAAGGTGTGCCTTTGATGAGCCATTAGGACGCTGCTGATCTCATGGAAAACTTTATGTAGCGGCGGAGGTGTCCAAAACAGCTGTGGGCACCCCGACGCATGTTTTTATCTAATGAAAAATCGTCCAAGTCTTCCATCAAAATGTTCATTTTCCCCATAGTCACTAGAAAGCAGCAGACGCCGGCTCACGCTGTCATACCGACAAGGGCGGCAGTCTCTATCAGTAAATAGGCGCCGTCGCAGTCACCCCAAGTAGTAGACGCCACGGCAGTCACCCCAAGAGGTTTGACGCCGTCGCAGTCACTCCAAGTGGTAGACGCCACGGCAGTCTCCATCAAGAAGTAGGCGCCGTCGCAGTCACCCCAAGTAGTAGACGCCACGGCAGTCACCCCAAGAGGTTTGACGCCGTCGCAGTCACTCCAAGTGGTAGACGCCACGGCAGTCTCCATCAAGAAGTAGGCGCCGTCGCAGTCACCCCAAGTAGTAGACGCCACGGCAGTCACCCCAAGAGGTTTGACGTCGTCGCAGTCACTCCAAGTGGTAGACGCCACGACAGTCACCCCAAGAGGTTTGACGCCGTCGCAGTCACTCCAAGTGGTAGACGCCACGGCAGTCGCTGACAAGAAATAGACACCGCGACGGTCACGACCAGCGCAGTTGACACTCGCTGAAGCGATCAAAACGCCTCGGAAGCGTTAAACACAATTGAGATACGCACTCTAGACTGCCTCGGCCAAGCCGAGGCGGAAACAAAAAGACGCTCAATTAATAACGTAAGAAGACAACCCCGACGAAGACGAAAAAAAAAAAAAAAAAAAAAAAAAAAAAAAAAAACCTCGGCCAAGCCAGAGGCAAAGTAAAAACGCTAAAGTACAGTTGGGACGCTCAAATACTAGCGCAAGAAAAAGAAGTGAGGTAAAAACCTCGGCCAAGCCGGAGGAAGAAGAAACGAACTCTTATTAAGAGTAATAATAACAGTTACAAGCAAGGAGAATGCGACGACGGCCGTCCCCCGTTGGGATAAGCCTAAACACAACCTACCAAGAGTTTTACAACAAAACAAGGGAAAGAAAAACAAAAAGTTACAAGTATGTCTCCCTATGTCTCATATCGCTTGCCATCGTAGCGGTAGCAAAGATCTTCTTCGATGGGCAACCCAAATAGTTTTCCTAGCGACCTCAGCTTTAGCAGCCTCAGCCTTAGCCTCGGCAGCCTCAGCTTCCCTCATTCTCTTGGCTTCCTCATTGGCCGTCTTAGCCTTCTCAGCAAGGGCTGCTTCCTCCGCGGCCGCCTCTTTCTCTATCTTCACCCTCACCGCCTCCTTGGCCTTCTCCGCCACGGCCTCCTCCTTAGTTTCGAGCTTGTCGTCAAAAAGCTCGTTAAATTTGCTCCACGGAAAGGAACCATCAAGAGGGAAGAGCTCCCCAATCACTTCCCCGGCGGCTTCTTCGCCGGATCCCGATTCGGCGCACATGCTAGGGAGCATGACGGTTTGGAGCATCTCAATGTCATCCTCCTTTTGTCTGATGATGGCCTCCTTGCTCCGAATCACCTTCCCCTGGATCTGAAACCGGTCCCTGAATTCATTCCTCTGCTGGAAATAAAGGTCGGCGTGCCTCTGAACAAGGTCACACTTCGCCAGCAGCTTTGCAACTTCGGCCGCAGCAGCCTCGGCCTTGGCTCTCTCAAAGAAGGACCTCCTTCTCGGCGTCCTCCCCGAGTTTTCTCTCGCCCAAGAGCGCTTTCTCAAAGCATCCCCCTAAGCCTCTCGCTCATTGAGGAGATCCAACTTCGCCTTCACGGCCACCTTCTTAGTGGCATTAAGCTCAAAAGCGGATTGAGCCACGGCCTTCTCCTGCTCTATAATACGAGCACCGGCCGCCTCGTTCCACCTCGCCGACCTCTCGATCAACCTCGCGCTTTCCGCTACAAGTCGGGAAGGGAACCCTTCTCGGGATGAAGAGTCGGTGGTGACGTTTGGTCACCGACTTGCGATCGGGGGGGAAGCCTTCGGGATGAAGAGTCAAGGGCGACGTTATGATCACTTGCCGCGCGGGATTCTCCTCCACTTGTCGCTCAATAAGAGTGACGGCCGACAATGCCGGCCGATCTACAAAATTTAACGAAAGCATCAGTATCAGTATGCATAGGCATGCCGTAGAGCCTCTGTCATCGCTAGCGCTAATGAACGGCAGCGCCTAGTCCGAGCATCAGATAGACCGATACCATGCTTAGCCTCTTGGCGGCGGACGCATTTCCTCGCCAACAGCCCGGAAGCAACGGCAGCGGTAAAGGCGTCTCCTTTCTCTTACGAACAAGGGGAGACCCCTCCTCATCGGAGGCCTCCCCATTGGTGATATCAACGATCTCCACCGTCTCCTTCCGAACAGGGGGGATGGGAGGTGGAACCGAGGTCGACGCCATCGCCGCCGAAGGCTTTGTTTTTCGCGTATGGCGCGGCATGTTGCTAACAACCTTCGCCACGGGCCTCCACCGCATTCAAGCTTTTCTTGCCGATCCATGAGATCATTCGGCGACGTCCGGCGGTCATGGGTTAGAGCCTTGGGATGCAAGTTAGAAACGGTTTTATCTTTGTGCAGCCCCATTCTCCGGAGGATATCCTCAGACAAATCCGGTCCAAAGTGGTCTGCGAAGGAAACAAAGCAAGAGTTAAGTAGAAGAAATAAATCGAAGTTCGAAAAACAGGAACATTGAGAACGGTGATGGGCCTCACACCGACCCCACTCACCCTGTGCTAGGGCCGGTATGAGGCCGACATGACAGAGCGGCTCATCCTGAAGAATTATCTGCGTTGGGGGAATCCATCTTTTCGGCACCCCACTCTTGTCCGCCTCAAAAAGCCTCATCGCCAGCTTCTCATCCTCTTTAAGAAGGACCTTTCTTTGGCATCCATCTTGAGCTTTTTCCGGTGACCCATCCGTCATGCTCCGCTTTAGTCTCACACCGCAAGTTAACTTGGTCTTTGAAAGCACGGGGCAAGCGGATAGTCATCCAAGCACCTTAACGTACACCCACCGATCTCTCCGGTCCTTGCAAGAAGTAAGTTTGTCAACAGAGACATAACCCTTCTCCATGTGCACACTGTACCATCCGACGCGCCGCAGATGTGTTGGTGGAGATGATGAAGCCGGCGGAATAAATTCACCGTTGGGGCCTCCCCCTTGAAGAGACAAAGCGGACAAAGCCGACTATGGTCCTCATAGCCAACGGGTGCGATTGGGCAACGGCAACGTTCATGGCCCTAATGATGGCCATAACGTACTCATTCAGCGGAAACCGGAGCCCGTACTCCAAGTGTCGCATGTATACGCCGGTGTAGCCCGGTGGAGGGCAACAGACGGCCTGACCCTCCTCAGGGATAACAATTTTGTATTCCCTGCCAAAGAAGAAATGGCCCTCGAAAAATGTCTCACGGAACAATCGGCTAACTTATGGGTCCAAGCACGGTCAACGCGCGTACCTTACGGGCGTCACCATGATCCATAACGCATCGCTCCCCTCTTTAGGACGAGCCTTTTCAAAGCATCATCACCAAAATCGTCGCGTCATCATCGACATCATCGTCATCCTCCCATTCCTCCAAAATTTGAGGATCAACTTCAGGAGAAGGAGACCTAGGGCCCCCAGGCCTTATCAGGAGGGCGTCCAGCTTCTCCTCCTCATCAAGACGCGACAGGGAACCCCCCGGCGCCGGTTTGCTAGTCCCGGCATCAGCAGAAGACATGTTCACAGTAAAAACTTACAAAGTTAAAAAAATTGGAAAGTTTGTTTGTTTACCTTGAAGAAAACACCCGCCGGAGTAACAACTCTGAAAATTAGAAGACAATGAAACCCTTGAAAGTTTAGAGAAGAAAATTTTGGAGAATGAAATTGGTGGCCAATTTCACGGAATAACTGCCCTATTTATAGGGAAAAGCCCATGAAGAAGGACCAATCGAGAATGACCCATGAAGCGTCAACCAATCAACGTGCGTGCAGACACGTGTCGGACATGCAACCACGGGATGTAAATCGTTGCAACAGTTGAACGTCAATCAATGCAACAGTGACCAAGCGTCTTCGACACGCCCATTCACATCTCTCCGCCTATTTGCCTTCCTCAACAAATTCCCAGGCATCTGTTCTCTGTCGGCCACATGATCAACCAAGCTAGGTAGCGCCGGCCGGGGGCAATCAAAAACAACCGGCACTCTCAACTCTGGTCTCGGCCAGCGTCACTTTCTTTTCCACATCAGATGCCCTTTACACATCCATGTGGAGGGGGGATATGGTACGGCCTAAGAAAGACCAGGCCGAGGTAGAAGAAGCCGACGCAGTAGAAGAAGCCGATGTAGAAATTTTTTTACAAATTACTTACGCAGAATATACGCTCAAACACATATCGGAGCCCATACCACGGCATAGACTACGCTGGGGGCAAATTGATGGGGCATATTCTGCACCGCTGACCAAGTCAACATATTGAGCAAGGTCAAAGACGACCACAGCAAGTCAACGACTTAGACAGCCTAGCCGATGCAACCCATCTACTGTTGTCACCTCGGGTCGCGCATGGCAACCCGCTAGGGACACATACCCGCGTACTCATATCCAAGAACCCGGCGGTGAGTCAACAGGCCCGCCGCCGCCATAGGTCCCCGCCGAGGGGTAGATCGATCTTTCCACCCGCTAGCCACTTGGCCACTTGGCCACTACGTGACAAAAGGTGAAAGTCTATAAATACTCCTCAACCTTCATTGAGGAAAGGATCCACAATTTAACCTAAGAATCACTATTCATCTGGTATTATCTTCCTTATCTCTCTACAATATACATTTAGTCAAGTAACAACAACTTATCCCATAAGCTTACTGACTTGAGCGTCGGAGTGAGTTCGCTCGGCCCCAAGCCGAGCCCTCAGTTTGTTCATCGTTTCAAGAGACCGAAAGGAGGATTCAAGCAAAGACGTCATTCTACGAGCTACGAGTGGTAACAAATATCTGCTCTGGAATTACACCCGGAACAAGTGTACTCCCTCTATTCAACTCCACTTTGCAACTTTGGTTTTTACACGGATATTAAGGAGCAGATTAAAAAAAGTATTAAAAATACATGGGGAAAGAGAAAGGAGAGGTTAAAAATATTAAAAAAACATAAAGGTGGGGTTTTATGGTGGATTAGTGTGGGGTTTGGTGGCATTTTTTGTAAATAAAGATTTTCAATAAGGATATAATTATCATTTTTTTTAGCCAAATAAGGAAACCTGTAAAGTGGAGTTGAATGAACGAAAATGGAATACATGTAAAGTGGAGTTGAATGGAGGGAGTATATACATACTCTATATCATGTTGATTGAGTAATTAAGTTGGTCAAAACATAAAATCACTAAAATCATGGATATAACCTCGTTACCAAAAGATTGCCTTGTAGTAATATTATCCCGCACATCTCCAAAAGATGTCATCCGATCATCGGCCGTATGTAAGAACTTATTTTGTGTATCGCAAGACGACGCCGTTTGGGAGAATTTCCTGCCATCTGATTACCATGAAATAATCTCTCAATCAAGTTCACCATGGCCGGAATTTACTTCCAAGAAAAACTTGTTCCTCCATTTTTGCCACACTCCTGTTTTCTTACGGAATAACACCCAGGTCTTTAATTCTTCTCTACATTATTATTATCAGCAGATTTAATTTCATGTTTTCATTAAGGTTGACAATCGGGTTATTCGGATCGGTTATGTTTGGGTTTGTAGTCGACTAGGGTCTGTTTGACTCACAGGGACGAAGTTTGGTTCAAATTCTTCATAGACCCGAAACATCAATCTTATCTATATTTCGAATCATAGTTTTTTTTTTTTTTTTTTTTTTAAAAAAAAAATAGCAAGTATTATATTTTTTATAAAATACTCCATCGGGTCAGAGCCTGATCAACATGTGCTTTGCTTCATCTTTAACTTGAGTCAACCTTAGCCTTCGATTCGAGTAGAGTCATTTTGGCTAGACTCTAGGGTCATTGCCTGATCAAGTTAATAGTTGGATTAGTACTTGAAATAGCTACCGACTTTCTCTTATCTACCTTCTCCTTTCGCAAATTAATACTCCCTCCATCCCAATCATTTTCCATTATTGAGTGTCTTATCCATGTGTTTATCTTTGTATATTGGGGAGGCTTTTGGCTATTGATGGGTAATTTGACATCTAATTACATTATTGTCAACTTGTCATTCACTAACGGAACTACAAATGGTTTTTTGCCTCTACTTAGTCTTTGTGCTAGAAGAAAAGGTAAATAAATTATTTGGACGGAGTAAACAATTATTGATTTGTACACTTATTGATTCATTTATAAAGTTGTCTTTAATCACTGACCCGACCTGATTCGAAGTGACATGACCCAATCCGATGCTTTCAAATATACCACATTAAGGTTATAACTGGAACTAACATATCCTGAGATTATAGCTCAAGCTTATGGTTGGAACTAGTATAACTTTGAGTTTCGTGTCAAGTTTATGGTTGAGGTAAGTATAACCTCAAGTTATAGGCGAGGTTGGTATAACCTCACATCCAGAGTTGATGTTATGACTAAGGTTACTATAACCTTGGTTGTTTGCAGGGGTGAACCCAGAAATAAAATGTTGGGGTAGCGAATTTTTCTGATGTTGTTTTACACTTATGTTAAGGTGCATATTTAAAAAAATTAGGGTAACAAAAGTCGATAATTTTAACTATTTTCTAGGAATTTGGGGTAGCGAGTGCTACCTTTTGCTACTATGTAGGTTCCCCCCTGGTTGTTTGTACTTGAATCATATGTTGTATTGTATGCAATGTGTTATATCCTTGTGGTTTCATCTTGTTGATTGGTTACTCTTGTTCATATGTTGGTAGGACAGTCAACTAAACTGTTTAAACTGTTCTAGTGTGTTGAGTCGTGAATCGTGATGTTATTCACGCATGAGTTGTGTAGTCATTAAACTCTCATTTGCAAGAGTTGGATCGTGATGTGGTTCACGCATGTTGTGTGCAGGCAGTTAAACTAAAACTAAACTGTGCATTTGTTTGTTGACTAGTCGAATAGATGACGGTAGTATCATGTGTCGGTCTCTTAGTAATCTTAGCAAGAATCACAAACTCTCAACAGTGAGTATGTATATTGATTAATTTGTGTTGCGTATTGTAGATGTTCGCTTTGGATAGATGGAGCGGGAAGAAATGCTACACACTTGGAGCAAGAGCGATAGGTATTGCATGGGGTAACGGAGAAACACCTTGGTACTGGGACTTCGGATCAATGCCTGAATCTAGGTACTGTTATTGTCGACGTAAATGTTATCTTGTCATTTGCGAGAACCTAAGAAACTATGGTAATGTTATTGTCGATGTAAATGTTATATTGGTAGGTTCCCTGAGGTTGCCGTGCTAAATCACGTGTTTTGGTTAGAAGTAAGGGGAAAACTGCATGCCAAGAAGCTCTCTCCACACACAACCTATGGAGCATATTTTGTGTTCAAGGTGCGATCTGAGATCAACAATACTGGCTTAGGAATCCCAGTGAACACAACGGTGTTGGAGGTGGATGAAGACGATGAAGGACCACCTAGAAATATGAGTCACGACATGACTGTTAAGAGCTACTATCTGGACCCAATGTCATTAAGAGAGCGTACTGAAACAGAAAATGGAGGCCTCGAAAAGATGCCAGTAGACAGGGGAGATGGATGGATGGAGGTGGACATGGGCAGATATCGTGTTGGTGATGTTGACGGTATTAGTGAAAGGGCCGTGATTGAGATGATTTTGTGGGAAGTTAATGTTGGTACTATCAAGAGAGGTCTTCTTGTTCATAGCATTGATCTTCGTCCTCTTGATTAGATGCCCCTTCGAGGACATCGGAGAGACATCTGATAAAATAGGAACGATACTTCGGATCAGATATTTGTACTACTGTTTCTTTGAGAGAGTTTTGAATCGTTTGATGTAATATTGTAACCCAAGCCAGGGACTTATTCATATACTTGTCAAATTTAGGAGGGTACTTGCACGTAGTTACACCCTCGGCCTCATACGTCATATTTATTTGTTTACCTTTTACAATATATTATTTGTGAGAAAGATTTTAATCAGAGTTAACAAATATCTATGGTGAATTTTATCTTTCTGAGTAGCTGTTGATGCTAGATTGTTGTACACTAGGTCTTATAGGTCAATTAATTACCTAGTCATCTTCGGTTCAAATCATTTTTGGTCGGGATCAATCCCGGCTGAGTCAGGATTTTGCCTTATATAACTCATTTTGAGTATGTCCGATTACTTTGCGATTTGGGCCATTTTGAGATTGATCAGTTTGGATATGATCTGGTCACATTTTAAGCTAGGTTAGTTTCGGCCTATCAAGCAAAGTTTGAGTCACACTTTTCAAGTCATATTTAGATCTCGAATCTATTTTATCAACTCAGGTCACCTTTACCAGATTTGATGGTATTTATCCACTTTTAGTCTTTTTTTTTTTGTAGGTTGATCAGGAGTCGCCCTCCCAACAGTTAGGACAATCTCAATCGCAGTATTGATAGTTAGACCCCTCTCAAATTTAATTTTTCCAATCGCAAGATTCAGTAATCGAACCTCTAAACACTAGTTTAAGTGCCATTTTTAGTCTTTTACCCGACAATAAAAATGTTTCCTAAACAAAGGGCACAAATTCTCATTTCTGATGGGTAATATCCGTCACAAGCTTGTGACGTGTCAAATAAAACACATTTGGGTAGATTAAGACAAGACATGTGTGATTTCCTAGACACTTCTACTTTTGTCTTATCTACCCATGTGAGTAATATTTAGGCTTTGTTTGGTAAAGGTGTAAAATTAGCTGAAAAGGTACCTGAAAACTGAAAAGGTACATGAAAACTGAAAAGCTAACTAAAACCTGAAAAGGTAGCTGATAAGGAATCGAAAATTAGGAATTTGAAAAAGGAATCGATTATATAAAAAGTGTTTGACAAACTAACTGAAAAGGTAGCTGATTTATGATAAAATGACGTAAAATAATTATTTAATATTATAGATTGAAGGGTAAACATGGAAAATAACGTATTTCAGGTACCTAAAATCTCAAATGCTCCTCTAGGTAGCATTTCATTTCAGATAGAAATAAGTTAATTGTCAAACACTTGCACAAAAGCGGGTGAATTTGAAATTTTTGGTCAAATAAATTTACTTTGATCAAATAAACTACCCAAGTGATCACGTTAAAATGTAACCTTCACCCGTCATAAAATTGTTACGGATATACCCGTCACCAGAAATACTTGCTAAAAAAACGGAGGGACCTAACTTCCTAGTTCCTAGTACCTAACACTGTCTAGACTTCATAAGTTGATCATCCCTCAGTCGTCTCTAAAATATTCCCCAAAACCCACAAAAACCATCAAACAAGTCAACAACGACCACATATCCACATTTTCCCCCTTCCCTTTTAACAAAACCCAAAAAACACAACTAAAAACATCACAAAATCACAATTCATGGAGATTTCAGAAAAAAGCAACAAAAAAGGGTTAAACATATTAGATTTACCAGAAGGATGTTTATCACATATACTTTCACTAACTTCACCACTGTATATTCTTCGATGTTCTCTTGTTTGTAAACTTTTTTACTCTTTATCTAAATCCAATTTAGTTTGGGATCAATTTTTACCGTCCGATCTTGATCAAAACTTCATCCGACGCTCCTTCTCCTTTTCTGATAAAAAACATCTTGTTCTTTATCTTTGCCGTTCTTTTATTCTCTTACAGGAGGGTACTAAGGTAATTTTCTTCTTCAATTTTTGATCTTTCTTTTCTGGGGTTTCTTGTTTTTTGATTTTCTATAATGGGTTGGTGATTGATTGTTAAATTATGTTACTTTTTGGTGATTTTTTTATGTTCTTGATTAGGGTTTAATTTGATTCAAAGGGTTATATTCTTCATCAAAATTTGATTTTTCTTTTTTGGGGTTTCTTGTTTTTTGATTCTCTATAATGGGTTTTTGATTGATTGTTGAATTATGTTCTTGATTAAGGTTTAATTCGATTCAAAGGGTAGAATTGGAATTGTATTAGTGTTTAATGGGGTTTATTGTTCTTCGATTGATGGGTTAATCTTGTGTAAGACGGTTTTATACAAAATTAGCTTAAAATGAATCCAAACATAACCATATTAGTGGGGAAAGGTATTAAAAGAACCCGGTTTACAATAAACTTGTGCTGTGCAAGGCCGCGTTATACAAGTTTTTGTGTTGATGGTTTGATTATTGATTTCTTAATGAAGGTTTAATTTGATCTGAAGTAGAAATTAGAATTGTACTAGGGTTTAATGGGTTGATTTAGCTTTGATTGTATGTGAAATTCTGTTTAATTGTTTGCATTACTGTTAAGCTTAGATCTTTGACTAATGACTACTAGAGTACTAGATAATCTCAGGTTGACATGAAGGTCTCGAGTCTTGACAATTATATGCTCCATCCGTTCGGTCCAATTCACTACATTTGGCTAAATATTTGAGGGGAAATTTGAAAAAGATAGTGAATTGGACTGAATGGAGGTAGTATTTCTTGAAGCCAGCTGATTTTCGAGGAAAAAGAATGAAAGATATTGATAGGGAGTTGTATTAGTTAATTTTAGACTGGCAATGGAATGTTGATCAAATATATAGTAAGAATTGAGGGATATGGTGCACAAGAGTACAAGCATAATTTCATCTTGTGTTAGAAGGCTGGAAAGTTTTTTTTTTTTTTTGGTAACGAGGGAACCCGCAGCCGCTACCTGCGGTGCGCACTGGGTAAACCCGCGGGTGTACGTGATAGCCTGCAAACCACGTATACCAGGTAAACCACCAAGGGTGACAGGCTCGAAGTCTATTAGGCATGGACTCAGGCCAAGAATGCTCCACAGGATTTTGCTCTTGGGGAGGCTTGAGCTTGGGTCTCCTGGGAATTTCACCAAGTTTTAACCACTGACTCCACCCTTGCGGGCAGAAGGCCGGAAAGTTAGGTAGAGTTATTTTGACTAGCAAGACTAGTGATTTTTCAGTGTGGTTCAAGCCGTGGCGGAGCTAGAAAAGAAGATTTGAGGCCGTTAGTAGAATTTGAGTTTGATGAGTTGAATATGCAATTACAAATATTAATAATATACAAGAGAAAATTGAACTATTATTATTCAAGTTAGTCGTAAGTTATATTTATTCAAATTCGATGGTGGCTGCGCGTACTATCGCCCTTACTCCACCCCTGGATTCAAGTACTTCAGCTTAACTCCATTAATTTCAGTTCGAGTTAAAATTGTTGTAACTTTTGAATACGACAAACACCGCTACATTTTTTAAGCTAACTACTTGCTCCGTACTATATACTCCTTATTCCTCTTTAACTCTTTGCAGTTTGATTGTATGAATGTCTAATTGGAATTCTCTATACGTATTATGAATTCGGAATGATTTATTTAGTTCCCACAGTACATCATCTTTTGGATTTATAATACTGTGGTTGGACCAAAAATTTCATTGTAGAGTGTTTCGTTAGACAAATGGACTGGGAAGAAATGCTACATGCTTGGTGCCCGCGAACTTGCAATTTATGGCAGTGATTATCCTAATTGTTGGAAATGGAATCGCTTAACTGACGCTAGGTTCGTCTTACTCCCTCACCATTCCTTTGTAATGTTGCAATTGTCAGTTAGTCTCGTGTAAGACTGTTTTATGCATACATTGAGTCATTATTCATATTTTGAACTGAGGAATATATCAGGAAACTGGTCGTTGTATGCATACAATGGTCTTGCAGTTTCCGTCTCCAATTGTATGCTGTTTCCATAAAAAAGGCTGTTTTTAGTTAATTATTCTGTACATTATCTGTTGCATGTATAGGTTCCCGGAGGTAGCAGAACTCTTAGGTGTGTCCCACCTTCAAATAACAGGGAAAATACGCACTCAATTGCTTTCTCCGAACACAACCTACCACGCGTATTTTTGTTTCAAGCTCAGGTCATGGTCTCGTGGTTTTGATGTTTGCCCGGTCAAGGTTTCAGTCTCGATGATTGATCCTAAAGGTGCTTACCTCGCTGGTAGCTCTTCTAATATCACCAGGACTTTCTATCTCAAGGCACAAGAGTTCGATACTTCAAGGTTAGATATCCTAGACGATGAAGAAACATTCGTGAGTGGAAGGGACAATGACGAGAGATGGGTAAAGATAGACATGGGTAAATACTTCAACAGTTCAGACAACAATGTTGCTTTGTTGGAGATGATGTTAACGGGCCCCGACCTGGGATTTATCAAGTCTGGCCTCATTGTCCATGGTATTGAACTCCTGCCCTTATGTTAAAATTGAGATTCCGTGCCATATGTTTGATGTCGTTAGCCATAACTCTTAACTAGGGGTGCTTTAGCGGACTTTGTCGCTAGGGAGTAGGGATGGAGATGATATTTCGCCATTTTGGGGTATTCGTTCTGATTCTATGGAGACAAATTCCGAAATGTGGTCATGACTCATGACCTTGACACAAAACTAATCAGTTGAGCTAGTCGACATTCGCTAGAAAGCATTATCCAGAAGATTGAAAATATATTTGTTACCTCATGATGGTAAAGTTCACCTTCGATTGTCAGAAGCTATCGGTCTACATTTGGAGCGATGGATAAAATTGCTGCCTTCTTTATTTTCTCAAGGGATAGATAATTTACATTTGGTTCATAGGGACATATGTATCGTCAGTTTGATTTTTTTTTTTTTTTTTTTTTTCATTTTTGTAGAGTTACAAGAGTTGTTTAAATGTTCTCGATTTCAAACCCGCAACTCATGAATACTGCCCTTCAATGGCTTTGACGTCAAAACTAGCTAAGGTGTGTTGTTTCGTCAAATTGTAGTTGTTTGCATGATATTGTACATGGTATTCATGTTTTATGGATAATTCACACATTGATTTTTTTTTTATCGAAAATTTGTTTTTAAGGTTGATTACTTGATTTGTATCAATATTAAACTGACCGTTCGCAAATAGAAATTATACAATATTCAATGTCTCAAACTAATACAATCTATATATATATATAAAAGAGAGTTTTTTCGAGCGATCTGAGAGCGTCCACATCATCAAAAATCAATTTAGGAAAGTATAATTTTTGATGTAAAAAATAAAGTGGAGAATCTTTTAATTATTATAATATGTATATTTCCTAAATTATATTCAAGTGATATTTCCAATTTTTATATCAAACTTTTACATTTCATTTGGCAAAAAAATATCGTTAAAAAAATTATGAAAATAATATAATTAGCTTTGTGGTAAAAAATGCTATCATTAGAGTATAGATTTCATATTATTTGCACATATTAAAGATGGTGTACTTCTTAATATGTAAAATTGTGTAGAATTGTCCCACATCGAAAGATTAACACAAGGTGGGTGATCCTATGATTATAAATAGGAGTCATCATTGAAACCTATATACTAACCAAAAACCTTTTGAGTCTCTTAAGTATTGTTTTGGAGAGCTCTTAAGAGTTTATATCATTATATTCACAGTATGATATATATATTTTCTATATTATGTATTATATTCAAGTGATATTTATAATCTTTATATAAAAACTTATACATCTCATTTCCCATAAAGGTATTATAAAAAAAAATTATAAAAATTATATTATGGTAAAAGAAATGCTAGCATTAGAATATAGTATCATATTATTTGCATATATTTTTAATTATGATAAAAAAATAAAAACAAACGTACGAATATTAATAAATAGTACTCCCTCTATTCAAGACGAAATACAACAATTTACACACTGGCCAAGACACAAATTACAACGTAAATATGTTTAAGTTTACATTATAAAAAATTTAAAAATTTGATATTCTTATTGTACTTTATAGGTGAACCAAATAAGATTCCACATGACCATATTTTGTCTTACATATTGTAGGGAATCGTAAAGATTCTATTCGTTCTTGAATAGTGTAAAAAAAGGAATGTTGTATTTGGTCTTGAATCGAGGGAGTATAGTATTTGCTCATTATTATTAACCCGGGTTAGATGTCGAATTATGTGCGAAAAAGATGGTGTATTTCTAAGTATGTTATTTGTCTCATATTAAAAAATATGTTGGTGTGGTGAATATATTACGTATAAATAATATAATTGTCCCACATCGAAAGTTTAGCATAAGGTGGGTGATCATATGATTATAAATAGGAGGCATCTTTAACACCTAAATACCAACCCAAAACCTTCTGAGTCTCTTAAGCATTGTCTTGGAAAACTCTTAAGAGTTTATATCATTATCTCCATGGTATGATGTATATATTTTTTATATTATGTCCAAGTGATGTTTATAATTTTTATATAAAAATTTATACATCTCATTTAGCAATAAAGTAACATAATTTTTTTTTAAAATTATATAATTAAATTCGTGATAAATAAATGCTAGCATTAGAATATAGCATTAGATGTCGAATTAGGTGCGAAAAGGATGATGTATTTCTAAGTATATTGTTTGTCCCACATTGAAAAATAATGTAGGTGTGGTAAACATACTACATATAATGATATAAATAGTTGAATTGTCCCACATCAGATTATCATGAGGTGGGGTATCACATGATTATAAATAGGAGTCATATTTGAAACTTAGCGGTATCAACCCAAAATCTTTTGAATCGCTTAAATATTATCTTAAAGAGTTCTTATAAGTGTTTGTATTAATGACAAACCTTAGTTACAACAATACCATACTAAATATTAATCACGTAGATATTTATAAAAGCGATTATATATTACTATATTAGTGATATTATAATGTTTATTTTAAGACAATCGATAGTATAATAACTTTATTTAATAAAAAATCATAATTAAAAAATAAAATGGGTGCTAAATATACATAAATTGATTATTATTAATGTGTTATATATAATGATAATCTCTGCACTAAAATAGAAAATTTATGAATTATAATACAATCAAGTGTTGCATAAAAAGATCTTGAATCTACAAACAAATCAATAATGAGCTTTTTTACTTTGATTAATAGTAGAATTAAATCTTTTTAACTTTCAAATATAGGTAATTATTATACCTCATTACATTTCAGTAACTAAAACACATTATATTTTTAACCATTAATCAAAATCGCACCAGAAAGAGAAAATATTTTGCATTTGTTTATACATTTTATTGCTCCTTCAATTACATCTTAAAAGTCGTGTTAGTAAAAACAATGTAATTTAAATCATATCATTTGTACATATTTTAATTATGACAAAAATGGAAAAAAAACGTACGAATATAAATAGATAGTATAATATTTTCTCATTATTAAATCGGGTTGGATATCGAAATAGGTGTAAAAAAGATGGTGTACTTTTTCGTGTGTTATTTGTCCCACATTGAAAAATAATGTAGGTGTGGTAAATATACTACATATAAATAGTTGAATTGTCCCACATCAGAAAATTATCATAAGGTGGGGCGATCTTAAAAATTAATTTAGGAAAGTATCATAAATAATATTTTTTGATGTAAAAAAATAAAGTGGAGAATCATTTAATTATTATAATATTTATTTCCTATATTATATTCAAGTGATGTTTCTAATTTTTATATAAAAATTTTTACATTTCATTTGGCAAAAAAATATCGTTAGGAAAATTATGAAAATTACATAATTTGATTCGTGTTAAAAATGCTATCATTAGCGTATAGATTTCATATAATTTGTACATATATAAAATTGTGTACTTCTTAGTATGTTATATGTCTCACATCGAAAAATAATGTAGGATTATATAAAAATAATAGAATTGTCCCACATCGAAAGATTAACATAAGATGTGGTGGTCTTATGATTATAAATATGAGGCACCCTTGGAACTTAGGTATTAACCCAACATCTTCTGCGTCTCTTAAATAAGATGTTTTGATTTGATTTTTGAGACATAAGATGTAAATATTAAGACCTTATAACCATTTTTTTGTTAATAAGTTAATTAACCCGTTGCAACGCACGGGCATCCAAACTAGTCATCCTAATAAAGTCTATATCATGTGTCGTATGTCCACTTGACTAGACTTCGACTATCGGTGGTTTGGCCCGTGTTCCGCTCATCACCAAGTCCACACTTGTAATCCATTGCACCCCATATAATCGGAAATGTCATATGGATCATCAAAGGTCACCACAATTAAAGAAGGTGACAATTTTCACAGAACCAACACAGGTCAGTTTCAATAATACAATTAATCACGAGATGGTATGAACGCAATGCAATACAATGAATGAGATACACATGAAAAACAAGTCTCCTCCAAATACAACTCACATCCACCTCAATCCGGTGACGGCATCATAACACCGCCGCCAACAGCCGGACTGTAGTCCAAAAGGTTACCCATAACCCACACGGAGTACCGAGCCCGGGCGCTAACCACAGCCCTGCCAGAGACGCTACACGAATCACCCACCTCAAGTTATAAACATGCACGTCCTCCTTGGATTGGGAAACTCTAAGGAGCGACCCGGGCGTAAGACGATCTCACGAACCACCTCACGTCTCCTTAACACCACAAGACAAGCACACCTCCAACAATGATCCACCAACCACCAAATGTATGCATCACAATATGCCAAGTATGCTACTTTCACATTAAACATGAATCTCCAATATGTCATGAATACATGTTCTCACAATCACTCCAAGTCTTTAAGACACAATTTCTCATCATCATGTTATAGTGCAATTCCAACAGCAAAATGAGGCTAACAACAATCACCCATTATCATGTTATAACGCAATTCCTCAATAATATGAGACTAACAACAATTACCCATTATCATGTTATAATGCAATTCCCACAATCATAACATATGTAAACATCCATATCATTCAAACTAAGTAGGGAAAACGCTACCTTTTAACAACTCCGTAAGCAACACGAGACAAACCGGGGAAGTGGCAAATAAGCCCCATACGTTTGACTCTATGTACATATTACCCCCATAAGTTTCAACATGTGCAAATTAACCCCATAACTTTACGTTATGGTGCAATTTAGTTCTACTTTTTAATTTTGTAATTTTAAAATATGAAAATTAAATTAATAAATTAATCAAATTTATAAATATAATTACTAATCTTTTAAAAGTCACTTTTACCCTTCTTATCACCGCTCCCCCACATGCCTCCCACCGACCACCATCTTTACCGGCCACCTACCTCCAAACCTCAGCTCACACCTGAGATTAGTACAACAAAATCACCATAAACCACCAAGATATTTGCCACACTATTCATTTGTCGACCATCTTTACCGCCTCATTCTCAACAAAATCGACCCCAAACACACAACCATCATCCCGTAATGCGGGTAGAGTAATTAGGTTGTGGGTGTCGGTAAAGCTATGTGGTTTTAGTGGGCTGTGGAGGGTGGCGTTATAGGCGGTGGTGAAAGTGCAGGTGGTGTGGCCTATGGGGTCGTAGGATATCCGACGAACTGGATTTAGATTTTAAGGATCAACGGAGTGAAGTAGGGGTAGGGTTGTCCATAGACAACAATTATTAAAAATTGTGGAGAAAATAAATTGGGGAAAAAGGGTAATATATTAAAATATAGTCAAATAAATTAAATGGTGGTGAATTGCAACATAACGTAAAGTTATGGGGTTAATTTGCACATGTTGAAACTTATGGGGGTAATATGCACATAGAGTCAAACGTATGGGGCTTATTTGTCATTTCCCCGCGAGACGAAACAAGAATTCGTCTTCCACACATCACATCCTACATCATCATAACAATTACTATTACAATAAGGTCTTAATCCCTTTTAATCACCCATAATTACCTCACTAACGAAACCCACAAAACCCTTCAAGTACTAGGGTTTGAAATAAGAATCGAATAGGAAAGGTGAAACTTTTACTTACAAAAAGAGATCGGCGAAAGGTGGTGAGAAAGGGTGCATCATCATCAAATCCATGCTCAATCTCCATGGAACGTCTCTAGGGAAGGTTTAGAGAGATATTAGGATTTTAGGGAGATAACAGGAAATGAATTGTTTGCTGAATTTGAATCCCGACTTCTCTTTGATAACGCCTGCTGGAGCGCTTTACTCGGTCATGTGTTGCGTACACTCGCCGAGTGTCACTGACTCGGTCGAGTACCACCAATACTCGGCTGAGTGCCCTCTACTCGGTCTAGAAAACTCACACTCGGTCTAGTACTCACCTCTTTCTCACAAGTAAGACTCTCATTAAGCCCAAGGGTCCTCTTACCATTCTCAAAGGGTCCTTTTAGAAGTCCCAAAAGTGGTATCCGAACATTTTTGTTCCGGTACCCTGAAATCCCGAAAACCGTGTATTATACGCTCCAATTTTAGTTGTTCGGGAGTTCGTACCCCATCATGTTTTTTTTCCAGGTTTTTTTACCACGAATCCGGGGCCGTATAAGGAGTTACCCTAATCGATTTCATCCCAAATAAAAAGTTTTAATTCATTTTTCAGTACAATCACTAGTACCTAATTTCCACCCTAGATAGATTTATTGCATACCGACATCCACAAATGACCCCTGTTGTTTCACAAAATTTGTGTGGCTGCTCCACATGACCCGAATAACCCTCTGTGTGATTTACGGATACTTTTGTTCCGGTACCTTGAAATCCCGAAAAACATGAACTATAAGCTTCAATTTGCGCTGTTTTGAAAGTCGTACCGACCATGATTCTTTTTCACCAGTTTTTCTACCACTTGTCCGGAGTTGCTTCATAACTTACTCTATTCGATTTAAGCCTCAAAAAACAATTCCCAATCAATTTTTAACGAGAATCCGATTTTTCCCGGAGAGTGATTTATCAAATACGGGCTCCCTTGAATGTACTCTGAATTTCTCAAAACTTTTGTGGCTGATTTATCTAGCCCGTGGAACTATCCGTCTGATTTACAAATATTTTTGTTCCGTAACCCTGAAATTCCGAAAAACGTGTATTAAGCTTAAATTTAAGCCGTTTGCGAGGTCGTACTAGGTCATTTTTCTTGTTCTCAAGGTTTTTCTAGCACATGTCCAGGGTCGCATAAGGAGTTACTCGATTCGATTTCGCCCCCCAAATAACAAATCTTAATCCATACCGGCTCCCACAAATGACCTTTTTTGCTACTCAAATTTTGTGGGTGCCGGTCTGCGATAAATCGATCTCTGGTGAAGATTAGATACTATTGAAAAATGAATTAAAAGTTGTTATTTGCGCTGAAATCGCACAAGGAATTATGTGATTTTAAGCTCAGAATGAATTATCGCATACCGGCTCCCTCAAATGACCTCTTTTGCTACTCAAACTTTGTGTACGCTCTTTATCCGAACCGAGTGACCGTCCGTGTAATCTACGGAGATTTTTGTTTCGGTACCTTACCATCTCGAAAACCGTGTATTATGCGCTCCAATTTAACCATTCGGGAGTTCTTAGCGGAGAATGTTTCTTTATTTTTTTCAGGTTTTTTTTACCACGTATCTGGGGTCGTATAAAGAATTACTCTATTTGATTTCAGCGCAAATAACAACATTTAATTCATTTTTCAATAGTATCTAATTTTCACCCGAGATCGATTTATCGCACACCGGCACCCACAAATGACCTCTGTCGCTTTACAAAAATTGTGTGGCCGCTCCATCTGACTCGACGAACCGTCCGTGTGATTTACAAACATTTTTGTTGCGGAACCCTCAAATCCTGAAAAACGTGTATTATAAGCTTCAATTTGAGCCATTTTGAAAGTCGTTCCGGGACATGCTTCTTTTTCTCCCATTTTTTCTACCACTTGTCCGGATTTGCTTCATAACTTACTCTACTCGATTTCAGCCTCAAAAAATAATTCTTAATCCATTTTTAATGAGTATCAGTTTTCACCCGAGAGTGATTTATGAAATACGAGCACCTTCAAATGTTTTCTATTGTTTCTTAAAAAATTTGTGGTTGCTTTATCTAGCCCGTGGACCATTCGTGTGAATTATGGACATTTTTGTTCTAGGATCCTGAAATCCCGAAAACTGTGTATTATATACTTCAATTTGAGCCGTTTGCGAGGTCGTAGTAGGTCATGTTTCTTGTTCTCAAGGTTTTTCTACCACATGTCCCGGGTCGCATAAGGAGTTACCGATTCGATTTCAGCCCCCAAATAACAAATCTTAATCCATTTTTAAGGATTATCTGATTTTAACCCCAGAATGAATTATGGCATACAGGCTAGGGCAGAGTACGGATCGGGTATTTAATCCAAAGTGCTATTTCGGATCGGATATCCATATTAAAAATCCTGAAATCAGATATCCAATATCCAAACCAAATGTTTCGGATATCCAATGTTCGGGTATCCAAAATAATCGGATCGGATGCGGATATCCATCGGATATCCATACTTTTGAATTTACTTTAAAATTAAGTTTGAAACACGATTATATTCATAGTCTTACATGATGATTTTCTTAAGTATTCTTATTCCAATGTTCTCGACATAAAATTTAAGTACCACCTAGATATTTCTCTAATATTTTAAACATTAATTAAGTTGTTATATCAAATAAAATTTTATTTTCTCGAAATTATACTAGAAAACTATAGTTTCGGATCAGATCGGATATCCAAATGTTTTAATTCTAATATCCATATCCAAACCAAAGCCAAAGATTTCGGATTAGATATCCAAACCAAACTTAACTTTCGGATCGGATACGGATCGGATATCAGACCAGTTTGGATAATCGGATTTTTTGCTCTGCCCTAATACAGGCTCTCTCAAATGACTTCTGTTGCTATTCAAATTTTGTGTACACACTTTATCTGACCCGAGTAACCGTCCGTGTGATTTGCGAAGATTTTTGTTCCATGACCTTAATTTCTCAAAAATCGTGTATTATACGCTTCAATTTGAGCCGTTCGGGAGGTCATACTGGGTCATGTTTCTTTTTCACCCGGTTTCTATACCACGTGTCCGAGATCACTTAATGAGTTAGCCTATTCGATTTCAGCCTCGAATAACAAGTCTTAATTCGATTTAACAAGTACGCGATTTTCACCAAATAATTAATTATCGCACACCGGCACCCTCAAATCACCTATTTTGCTTCTTAAAATTTGTTTGGCCGTGTTATTAAACCTGAGGAACTGACCGTATGATATCCGGACATTTTTGTTCCGGCATCCTGGAATCTCTAAAACAGTGTATTATACGCTTCAACTTTAGGAGTTCGATAATTTGTACCCAAAACCGTGTATTATACGCGCTCCGTCTGATACGAGGAACCGACCGTATGATATCCAGACAAAAATGAGATTCCTCAGTCCACAAACTTCACTATTCAAGAAATACACCATTAAATCATAATCTCGAATCAAATCACGTAATTAATAATTGATCGCCTTCTAGAAGTCATTAAAAAAGAAATTAAAATGTACTAATGACCGAATTAGTCCTACTTGCTATTCCAAATTTCCAATCTATTCCTATATTTTAATCTTTAATCGACCAACTTTAGTTTTCCTACACACAAACACTAGTCACACTAATCAAACTTTGTCTTTTGTCTTTAACATAATCACTACTTAGATTCTCCCTTCACTCATCTCTCTAATATCCTTCATCAAAATTCTGCTTATTTCATCCTCAACAAAATTCCTTAATATACACCCTACATCACTAGTTCTCGAATTGCGAAAACGACTTTTCGACTTATAAGCAAGCTGTCTAAACAATGTTTTCGCGGTTTTTACGAGGATTATTAGAGGTTTAAGTTAATCAAGCAGATCAGTGGCAGAGCCAGGATTTTAGCAAGATAAACCTGAAAAAAATTTCGAAATTTTATCGTCCAGCAGGGCAAGCACCCATGCTAGCCCTCCCTCAGCTTCACCACTGAAACGGATAATGGTGATGGAACTTGTAGTATCTTTGATATTACTTTTTGTGGGTATTGCAGTTTTGGTCACAATTCATATGTGCATAGTAGGAAGGGCATTTAGCAGGGGATTTGGAAGTGATGGGTTCTTACAAAGGGGAAGTATCCCAATTACAAAGGGCATAGGAATGAACCTACAAGACTTGAAAAAACTACGTTGTTTCGAGTACGAAGACAGTGGTGAGAAAGGGGATGGTCCTAAAGATTGTGCTGTTTGTTTAGACAATTTTAAGGTAGGTGATAAATGCAGAGTTTTGCCCAACTGTGATCACTGTTTTCATGTTCAGTGTGTTGATATGTGGCTTATGAAAGCGCCTTTCTGCCCTTTGTGTCGCGCCAACGCAAAATCGTCGTCTAAAATTCGTGAACCTGTTAAGGACGAACAAGGGAGTACTCCATCCGTTGTGGTCGATGATTTGTTATGAAATACTCGATGGAGTATAAATAATGTACATACCATTTCTATCAGATTTATTTGTTCATTGTTAATTAATTTACCCCCGTTTCCATCGCGTACAATGCTACAAACTCCTGTTTGCTAAATGCTTTTATCCAAAATAGTAACAGCATGATATATTCTCGGCCATGAAGCAAGTATTGGAACTAAACGCAGTCCCAGTACACAACAGAGACTCGCCATTATTATCATGTTTCGGTCTAGTTTGGGAAGGGAGTCAATAATAGCAGATAGCAGGTAGCAGGTTAGTATTAAAACGACTGAAAGCAGGTAGAACACGAAAATGCAGCAGATAATTTTCTACGGGCCAAGTCAGTTTCATTTCAGCATCAAGCTAAAACGCCATCCCTAGTTCACCTGTACCTAAGCATTCCGCAAAAGGTAGACTATTTGACACGTTTCTGCAGTGAGAAGGGTTATTGAAGGTGCAGGATGAAGGAAATGATGCAGAAATTCCAATCTGTTGTGCGATTAACCATAAATCCATTTACGCAGATCCAAATAGATTTCTCCAACCGTTTAAAACATACTCCGTACACATTAGTAGACCAACGACTCCATTTGTCGAAGCAAAATTCAGAGACTGGAAGATAAGTAATGAGATGAAAATATAGCAAAGAAATGGGTTCAACAAGGGTGGTTCATAGATGTCTACATGCAAGTATTCCTACTGTTACGGATCCTCACTATAAGAGTGATAGACTCAACACAAATGCATATAACCATCAACCCTGACCCGCTCACTTCTTTTCAGCAGTATTGTTCTCGAGTTCCTTGCGCAGCTGTAGTGAGAAATCATCATTGACATCATCATCATCCCAATCGTCTTCCCATTGCTGCGTAATCTCCTTACCCTCTTCCTTGCTTTCCCACTCTGCAGAAGATCACGCACGCACAAAAATGTGAGAAATTAATATTTTAATACTGCAAACACCTAGCAAATAACGAGGATTTCACGAAACTGATCATGTTTATATTCTAACATCTTTAACGGCTGCATGCTCCATTGCAACTTGTAAGACCACATATTCTAAGATAACTAAACCAAGGTCAATGATTAAATAACTCGTCATATTACCTATCGTACTCGTTTCCGACTTTCGCGATGAGTGTATGACACTTGGGCATATCACATTTCACCCAAAAAAACATGGTAATTTTCACAAAAAAGCAAGTCAGACACTTTGACAAGCACCTGTATCAGGAATTCAGGATACTTCTAAGTTCTAACCAAGCAGTTCACAAAGGAGAATGTGAAATTATTCATTAACGTTCAATTGAAAATAGAGAACACTACCACTAACTCTTATCTTAGTTCCTCCCCGGAGAACCATTAATGTGCCCTCCCAAGCCAATAGGAAGCTTCATCTCAATTTAAAAGCTATAAATATAAAGGCAAGTGTAAGGAAAATAGTAGAAATGAAGCTTCCTATTGGCTAGGGAGGACACACAAATGGTCCTCTTGGAGGACCTAAGTATTTTTCCTTGTAAATAATGTTATCTTTCTCAATTTATATCGCCGTCCAGAGCTGAGACTTTCAAACACTTCCACATTCAAGCCAATTTTCCTACTTAACCTACCGATATCAATAAACATGCCCATATTTAGACTCGCCACTAACATATGGTGCATTCTTTTGAGGGAGTGTATTCTTAAAAGGCTACAATTTTTCAAGTAATAGCATCACTGTACCTGGTAAAACAAGACAGAATACCTATAATCCTATGCCATCAATAATAATGGAAGACAAATTACTCAACCTAAATTTCAATTTTCAAGGTCAATCAGGTCCGTCATTATAGATTCATTCCCATCATTCATGATAGTGAGTACTATTTCTTGCTCAATACAATGAGAGCACTATTTTTTGCTCACCAGCAATGACCAGCATCTCAGAGGGGTCCTCGTACAAGAAAATCTATACAGTTCTACATTTACCGGTACACACAGGTGCACCTAGAATTTTTCTCTACAAGTCTGTCAAGTCCACAAACTTTCACTATACCAACAACCCAAGAGCCCTATATCAGAGACTAAGGAACACAAGCAATGAAACAGGGTCTCCTCGATAACAGGCCGCTCCCCAACCCAAATTAAAGCCCAATCGCCCCAATGTAATCAACCATACACTTGACATTGCAAACAAAACAAGATACCTATTAATAAGAGCAACTAAGTAACTACTCCATGCATTAGAAGGCGAATTAAACTAGTTGAGCCAACAATAGGCACACGAAACTATTACTCTCTATAAAACTATCATTTGTTTACCTTTGTTATTCTTTGTAAAGAGTATTAATCAAAGGTACACGAATGACTGGGAAGGTATCCCAACAAACCATCAGTAATTTATAATAGAACATGAATCACTGAACCTAAATTTCAAGCTCAAACATTTGTCCATCCTATGTAAGATGCAACCTTAGTAAGTATCGTGTACCAATCATCATAGACACATTCCCAATGTCAACAACAGAGAGCTCTATTTTTTGTTCTCCCACAACTACAAGCAATATTCTTCACTCCTATCATACACTCTAAGGTACAACAAAACCTATAGAAGTTTCTACCATTTATAGGTACACACAGTTGCGCCTACAATTTTTTCTCTACTTGTCCATAAACTTTCACGAAACCAGTAACTCGAGCATTATATCAGCGACAAATGGAACACCAGCAACAGACACAGGGTATATTCGATAACAGTCCGCTCCCCAACCCAAATCCAATGCCAGTGTAATCAACCATGCACTTGACATTGCCACCTAAATAAGGAACCTATAAATAAGGCTAATCAACTAACTAACTAACTAATCTGCGTATTCGAAGGCAAATTAAACAAGATCAGACAACAATTGGCAGACGAAACTAACTACATCAATCTAAAAGATCCTAAATATTCAGAACCGGAAGCATGAATCATGTTACGAGGGATAACTAAACCCTAAAATTCAACTACACAATTATAACTAACTCTTGTAAAATCATAATCATACGCAATCGAAAGTGAATTACTCCGGAACGTACTCAAACAAAAAGAAATATCGAAAAACGAAGTAATGAAATTGAATTGAAGAAAACGAAACCCTGGAAATCAATCGTACCGAGATCGATTTCAAACTCTTCAAATTCATCATCGTCTTCAAACAAATCCATCTTTACTTCTTCAGAAGCAGCTTTAGCCTCACTCATCGCCATTATTCCTGTTAAAATTAAAGTTCAATCAACTAAAACCCTAGAAATTGGGGGAAAAGGTAAATTAAAAACAGAATTTAAATTACATGAACAAGATATTAAATCATAACCATAATTAAAACATATAAGTAGAAAGATTTAATTACCAGAAAAGAAGAATTAATTAGTTTAGTGTTGAAGATTTCTGAAGATCGGAAATTATCGTTTTGTGTTGTTTGAAGAAATTTATAGAGCTCTGTGCTTTTCTTGAAGAAATAGGAAGGGATCTTTGGAATATTGGGCTTATTTGTTTGTCGGTTTAATTGAGTAGAATCGGCCCAAGAGAATAACAGATGATAGCAAACCTGAAATTGATCCGACCCAACCCGTTTTGGACACGATATCTAATACAACCTGATAATCAGTGACCTAAACTCGACGACTCGTTCGATATGAACCGGATTCGATATTGACCAAATAAGATTTACAATAAATGAATTCATTTTACATTCATCTACACATAATAACACTTACTATAAATTTACAAAAAAAAAATATGCGCTTTATTTTACATTTAATAAAAATTATAATCGGTCAATTTTTTTGTAAAATAAAAGGATATAACGTACAAAATTCGATAATTGAAGGGTACATGCATGAGATATACGGCCTTGCGGGATGATCTCGTACTAGTGGTGGTCAACCATACAGCAGACGCGCTTGACCCATCGGGTCGTTTTTAACCCTCTCGCGTGACCCGTATCCACCAACTCGTCAAAAACTAGGGTTGGGCTCGGGACGAGCAAATTCTTCAAGTATCGCCCTACCCCGAACAGATTCATGGTCCACCTCCACCAGGCCCGGTTCGACCTGTGTTGACCCGCCCCCTACTTCGACTGGTTTCAGGACTCAGGTCCACCTAACCAAGCCCGACCCAGCCCGCCTTGGAGTCAGATCGACCCGAATGTTTGACCACCCCAATCTCGTACTACTGTACTACATGATACAACAAATTGTGATTATGTATTATTATGAGTGACTTATCAATTTATCATTAGACCATCCCCAAGCAAGGTCAATTGGTAGGTCATGAGCTTGCTTGGTCACACTAATCATCAATTAACAAAAAAATTATGGTGACCTTTGGAGAGAAGAGGTCAATTTGTGACCTTTGGTGGAGCAAATTGACCCAACTCATGACCTATATGTGGCGATATGTGATTGGTTGACAATATTATAATAATTAATAAAAAAATATATATAAAAAAAAAAGTGATATAATGTGGAGAGATGTAATTGGTTGGAAAGTGAAAAATGATTGGATTGATGACCTAGGTCGTGACCTTCTGCTTGGGAGGGTGAAATTAGGTCAAGATAAATAAAGTAGGATTAAGTGTAAAACATGCTCGTAACCTAATTAACGCGACCTTTGCTTGGAAATGGTCTTATGATTTGTGTATAGTCGACAGTTTGATGAGGCTTTCACTTCACCGTTGGAACCAACTGTGTATGGATAATGGCCTAATGGGTGATAGATTCGAACTATCCTTTTCTTATAGTTTGTACACTTGCAGTATTGGTTATTATTGACTTCTAATATGTTCACATCCATATTTCAATAATGTTATTCAAAACTAAAAAGTACATATAATTAAATTCAATGGAGAAAATTTATAATAAGAAAATTCATTGTCGAGAGTATTCTCATTACTCATTCTGTGACAATATAAAGAAGTCAAGATTAGCTTAGTTGACTAAGTTAGTTAGATGCATTGCAACTGATATAAATAGAATTGTAATAACCAATATAATGTACTTCTGATATTACATTTCATCTCTCTATAACAAACTACTTCTCTCTCTATAACTAATTCTTCTTTTACTCTAAGCTTCTATACACATCAACAATGGTGAAGGTCTATGTTATTCACATGGTATCATCGTGCAAGTGACGATCTTGAGCTTTCAATCGCTTCCGCATTTCTCTCACTGTAGCGCGTTTCTCTTCCTGTAGACCTCTCTGTTTTTGGTGTGGATTCTTCTATTTCTCTTTCTTCTTCTCTCGTTTCTTGTAGAATCTCGATTGTTTCTACCTTCATCGTGCTTTCTTTGTTGTTCTTTACATACTGTGATCATGCCTGAACCTATATCTTCTGCTTCTGTTAATCCTGCAAGTTATGATGTTTTTGATGATCCGCTGTATATCTCTACTTCGGATCAACCTGGTTTACATTTAACTGAAGTCAAGTTTAATGGTGAACACTTCTTGCAATGGAAGCGAGAGGTTTATCAAGCTTTGTTAGCCAAAAATAAGGAAGGATTTATTGATGGTTCAATTAGAATCACTGATAAAAAGGATAAGAAGTATCATCAGTGGAATAGGTGTGATCTGCTTGTTAGGCGATGGATTGCTAATTCTATGGAACCTAGCATTGCTGAAACAGTTAAGTATGCTAGTAGTGCTAAAGAACTATGGAGTGAGATTCTTGAGCGATATGGACAAACTAATGGATTGGAAATTTATCAATTGAAAAAGGATTTAGGACAAATTTCGCAGGATAATGCAAGTCTTGTTGAGTATTACAGCAAATTAAAGAATGCTTGGGAAGATTTAGATGCGATTGATCCTATACCTTATTGTTCTTGTGGTGCTCTTGATGAGTGTTCATGTCAGTTGCTTAAAAGAATTGTTGACAGGGAGTCAAACTCAAAGCTTATTCATTTCTTAATGGGGTTAAATAAGGCTTTTGACAGTGTTAGGACCACTGTTTTGTCCATGGAACCTTTGCCTCCATTAAACAAAGCTTTGGGGCTTCTGCAGAAAATTGAAAAGCATAGACAAATTTCTGAAGTTGCTAGTGCTCATCTTTGAGGAGGTGCCTACGTTCTTTCGCTAGAATCGCTCTTTTTGTGACTCGGGGAGACTGGAAGAGACAATGAGTAGATGGTCTTCATTCTTTGAGAAAGAACAAAAGTTCTGTACTCATTGTAAGAGAGGAGGTCATAATTTGGCCACCTGCTTTGATTTAATCCTTGTGAACATTGTGGAAAGAAAGGACATCCCTGCAAGTTGTTTCGGAAAACAAAAAACAACAATACTGGCTACTCAAGGGGTAGAGGAAGGAATTATAACTCTGGTGGACGAGGCAATGTGTACCACAGGAATGCCAATGCTAATAATGTTGATTCTGTACATTTCTCTGACAATCCCCTTGAGATTAATGTTGCAGATCAGAGTCACAACATTCCTGCAACTGTTGCAGATTCTCAAGTGCCAGGAGTTAATTCTGCTATGATGGATGGGATTATGCAGAACGTTATGCAGCAGGTGTATAAAGCTCTTTCAGAGAAGGCAAATTCTGCAGGAGCTTCTTCCTCTGTTAACTTTGCAGGTACAGATCTGTACTCTCAGGCATGTACTGTAGCAAAAACTTATGGACAATTATCTTGGATTGTGGATACAGGAGCTTCTGACCACATGACATCTTATGAAGACATGTTATATGATATAAGATTATTGAGCAAACCTATTATGATAGGCTTACCAGATGGAACCATAAAATTGGTACACAAGATTGGGAACATTGATTTGACTGAGAAAATTAAATTGAAGGATGTCTTAGTTGTTCCTGATTTCAAGCAAAATCTACTATCTGTTAGTAGACTGATACAGCATTCTCCTATGCTTGTCTTGTTCACTAATAAATATTGTGCTTTCCAGGACCTTTCCAGTAAGGTTCCTTTGGCTTTAGCTGAGAAAAAGAGAGGATTATACTGGTTTGAACCACACTTGGAGAATAAAGAGCAGGGATTCCAAGCTCAATCAAATACTATGTTACAACATGTATCTTCTTCAAATGGTTGTAATAAGGAATGTAATCTAGATCTATTGCATTCTAGACTTGGACATAGTTCCTTTGACAAACTCAAGCATGTAATGAATGTTGCTGGTTCTCAGAAATTTAATTGTGAGACATGTATAATGTCTAAGTTTCATGTTCAACCATTTCAGAGAAGTGATTCTCATGCTGCAAATTTATTTGAATTAGTTCATTTGGATCTTTGGGGTCCATATAGAACAGCTAGCAGGACAGGAGCCAAGTATTTTTTAACTATCTTGGATGATCATTCAAGAGTAACTTGGGTATATTTGTTTTGAACAAGTTCCAAGTGCCCGAGTTATTGAAAAATTTTATATTGTTTGTTGATACTCGGTTTGCCAAGAAAATTAAGACATTGAAGTGACAATGGTATGAGAATTCTTTCAAGAATTTTGTCTTCAATTATTTCAAGAAGTATGGTATATTGCATCAAAGAAGTATTGTGGGGAGACCACAACAAAATGGGCGAGTAGAGAGGAAGCACAGGCACTGATTGAGACAAAGAAGAGCTTTAAGGATACATGCTAATCTACCTATCAAATTTTGGGGAGATAGTGTTCTCAAACAACATATTTAATTAATAAGATGCCCTGACCATTCGAAATGGAAAACACCCTTTGAAGTTTTGTTTAAAGGAAGCCAATTTATGATGAATCGAGAGTTTTGGGTGTCTTTGTTATGCACGATTCAAAAACCAATCTTTGGAAAGGATAAGTTTGCCTGTAAAGCTAGGAAATGTGTTTTTATTGGTTATCCTTATGGACAAAAAGGGTATACTTTGTATGACATGCAGCATCATACTACTTTTACAGCTAGGGATGTCATATTTCATGAAGATAATTTTCCATATCAACAGCAGAAGGAGTTTTTTGGTCAGTCTGGTGGATTAGTGGATTTATTCCATGATACAGATGAAAGCATACCAGTCAATATGCCTAGTCCTTCTGCTGACAATGACTTGACTAATACTGTGGGGACAAATCCTGCTAGATCTATTAGCAATGAACAAGTCACACAAAATATTGACACAGGATTTACTGCAAGTCCTGCTACTACTGAAGCAAATGTCAACATTCATGAGCATGTGCAAGATGTCAGCCAGTCACATGTTAGTCAATCACAGCAATCCAATGTCAGACAATCCGCAAGACCAAGACAAATATCCAGCAGGTTAACTGGTTACCAGTTAACTCATAAGCTACCTGTTCACACATCTCAGGTTAGGCATAGATCTAATGCAGTCTGTGCAGCTGTCTTTAATGATCTGGTTGATTTTTCACCAGAATATGTTCAATCTCTTGCTAATGTAATTAGTGAGACAGAACCTGTTACTTTTTCTCAAGCTAGTCAAGATAGCAGATGGGTGGATGCAATGAATAAAGAGTTAAAAGCTCTTGATGAAAACCAAACCTGGGAGTTAACCAGTTTACCCACTGGACATAAACCCATTGGATCAAGATGGGTGTACAAAATAAAGCATAAAGCAGATGGGACCATAGAAAGGTTTAAAGCAAGGCTAGTAGCTAAAGGGTATAATCAAGTCAAGTACAAAGACTATACCCATACTTTTTCTCCAGTAGCCAAATTTGCAACTGTAAGAGTTTTATTGGCTTTAGCAGCTTCTAAAAATTGGCCAATTTTTCAATTAGACATCAACAATGCTTTTTTGCATGGCTTTATTGATGAGGAAGTTTATATGACTCCACCAGAGGGTTATACCCAAGCAAAACCTGGACAAGTTTGCAAGTTAAAAAGATCTTTGTATGGTTTGAAGCAAGCTTCAAGGCAATGGAACATTGAGCTTACTAGATTTCTACAGAAACACAATTTCATTCAATCAAAACAAGATTACTCTTTGTTTACAAGACAAGATACAGTCACCAAGAAGTTTACTGTAGCCTTGGTGTACGTAGATGATGTGCTGCTTACAGGGGAGTCTGTACAAGAAATTAAACAACTGAAGAAAGCATTACATGACACCTTTACAATTAAAGACCTAGGGCAGGTGAGATACTTCCTTGGGTTAGAAATAGCCAGAAATGAGACTGGGTTGCTGATAAACCAGAGGAAGTTCATTCTTGATATCCTAAAGGATATGAGTATGGAAGATTGTACAGCAGCTGAATTTCCATTATCCAAAGGACTGAAGTTATCCACTGACTCAGGGGATCTTCTTGAGAACCCAGAACAATATAGAAGGTTGATTGGCAGGCTGCTTTACTTGAGTATGACAAGGCCAGATATATCTTACTCAACCCAACACCTTAGTCAATTTCTTCAACAGCCTAGGGTACCCCACATGCAAGCAGCAACACATGTTGTGAGGTATTTGAAGAATACTGTGAATACTGGACTCTTTTATCCAGCAGAAAATTCTTTGAGTGTCACAGCCTACAGTGACTCAGACTGGGCAAAGTGTGCTTTCTCAGGACGTTCATTGAGTGGTTACTGCATCTTTCTTGGGGATTCATTAATCTCCTGGAAAACTAAAAAACAAAAAACGGTTAGTAAAAGTTCTGCTGAAGCAGAATACCGTAGCATGTCATTCACCACTTCTGAAATGGTCTGGGTTAACAATCTGCTGAAAGATTTACGAGTTGAAGTACCTAAACCCATTCCCTTGATCTGTGACAGCCAAGCAGCAGAGCATATTGCACATAATCCAGTCTTTCATGAAAGGACAAAACATCTGGAGGTGGACTGTCACTATGTGAGGGATAAACTGCAAGAGGGCTTTCTAAGTACTCAGCATATCAGAACAAGTTTGCAGTTGGCAGACTTAATGACAAAGGCTTTAGGGTCCCAACAACATCACTTTCTCACGTCCAAGCTTGGACTCAGATACAATAGATTGAGTCCAGCTTGAGGGGGGAGTGTGACAATATAAAGAAGTCAAGATTAGCTTAGTTGACTAAGTTAGTTAGATGCATTGCAACTGATATAAATAGAATTGTAATAACCAATATAATGTACTTCTGATATTACATTTCATCTCTCTATAACAAACTACTTCTCTCTCTATAACTAATTCTTCTTTTACTCTAAGCTTCTATACACATCAACAATGGTGAAGGTCTATGTTATTCACACATTCCTTTGCCACAAGTCCAATATCTATATTTTCCAATGGAAGACTAATTTTTCATGTTAAAATTAACCTAACCGAAATGAATGACCTCGAAAATACTCATTATTTCTACCTCTCTTAAACACGGATTTTAGAGTAAATGGTAAGAGGAGCCGAGGTTTGAACTACTCAATATTAACTTCGTCAACAGGGGACGGATGATAATTTTACACTGAAAAAAAAAGAAAAATCGGAGGCTCCTCCCGACATAACTAAGGTCCTCCCCTTCAATTAAACTTCATATAGCACACAATACTCCCATGATTCTCGCCATTTGTGCTGCTGCTCACAACTAACTGAACGTGCAAAATAATGTACAAATACATCACACAGTCACACTTATACCTGTGTATCATTAACATTTAGGTCCAATTTTTGCGCTGACAAAACACAGTCCAAAACTACATTACAATTTACAACAAAACAATCATGTATTTATTTATTCAAAAGTATATATCATATTACAAAATATCATAATTATATACATCAAAATTTCATCCCATTTCCTAAAACCTATGATAAAGAATACCAACGGTAGAAAAAAAAAATTACGGAGTATTACAGTATACATGCCTCGCAATTTCCCTACAGTATTGTATAATCAGCTGTTAATTAAAAACCCGAGCTAATCCTACATATTTACATACAATAAGGCTTGATTATTATTTATTATTTTTATCGTCTTAAGCGAAATTAACAAACCTTTCTTTTCTAACAGCTAGACCGCCTGCTAATCTTGATGAACTCGATTCCTGAAATTCCTGCAGCACGCTAATCAACGCACGCGCCTTCTTACTACCATGACAACTTCCATCGGCGACAACTGAGTAAATGTAGGGCATGATAGCGGCTTCCTTGGCTAAAGCCGATACTACTTCATTTCCGACATTTTTACATAATGACAATAAAATCGACACACAACATTCTTTCCCAGCTCGAGAAATCGAGGATTTAAGTAGGCCTATGATCAAATTCAAGGCCGAGGATTTTAAAATCACGATAGACCCTTCAGTTTTATCGGCTAAGGAAGCGAGGATAGCCAATGCATCGGATAAAAGCTCCGATCTTTGAATAGACGATATTAAACCGATTAACTCAGAAACAATCCCTGCTTCAAGAGCAATCTTATGGTTTCCATGATACAATAATAAACCGAATATCGCAGCCATAGCGTTTTTCTTACCGGTTATTGTACCGTCTTTAATTAATTCAATTAAACCCGGGATTGCTTCTCTTGTTGAACCAATCAATTTACGATACTTCTCAACCGACGAGAGGTAAAATAGCGTTGCTGCTGCAATTTGTTTCGATTCGGTTTTAAGCCCTTGTCGAAGGACTAAAATAACAAGCATTAATCCGCCTTCTTCAATAACCGCCTTTTGACCTTTAGTATGCTTCGCCAGCTTCAAAAGCGCAGCAATCGCATTTTCTTGTGTATTTTCATCACTTGACGTAAGAAGGTCAAGAAGCGGAGCCACATTACCGACTTCAATCAACACTGTTCGATTAAACACGCTCGACTTCGTTAACAACCGAATCTCATATGCAGCCTTATTTTTATCCTTGTTCGTGCCATAAGTTAACCTCCCAGCAAGAAACTGAGCCAAGAATCTTATGGCTTCTTTATAAGCTAAGCCAGGTGGCAAAACCGTCTTCGTCGAATCCTTACCCTTCTTCCCCGGTGTTAAAATCGACACACCGTTTTCCGAACAGAATTCATGGATTAGCTTCTTGAGAGTGGAATTTGGTACTAGTTCAGTACTGGTTAATTTTTCCCCTGTTTTGGGGCAGAGCATATGCCCTGCCCCGAACCATTTCCGGATCGAAACCCGGTCGTAGGTCTGACCGGTCGATATCGTGACCGGATCGGTCATTAACTCGAGCGAGATCGGACACCGGAAATCTTCGGGATTTAGAGACTGCAAAAACCTTCTTTCCGACATTTCTCCGATTTGGTTTATTATTTGTTCATCTTCTGAATCCAATGAATTAAATAAAACCGCTCTACAATAACACATAAACCCTAATAAATTACTAATAAAACAATTTTCGCGTTCGTCATCTTCGATATTATTTAATTGATCTTCCAAGAAGACGACATCTTTATTACAATCAACCCAATTCTGAATCCCTAAATAATCCAAGATCCATTTAATCGAAACCTTCGCAGGTTCGAGCTGGTTCTCGAATTGATTCAACATGAATTTGACCCTTTCCATGGCCCATTCATCATTCGGGTCGGTTTCGACTTTCGATTTTCGAGCTTGGTTTGCTAGTAATTCAACTGATTCCTTCACTTCACAGCTGATTTTCAGTGAATTTAGCTGAACTATATCGAATGAAGCCGCAACCGATTTTATTAATAACTTAAATTGAGAAGTAATACACTGTGATTTCATCAAAATATAGAGTCTTGAACCTTCTCGAGTGAAATCTTGTAGTAAAAATTGAATTTTTTGTAGAAAAAAATGGAGCTCAGATAAGCATAAAATTAGTGAATTGGTGTAATTCGGACAATTTTCTCGGATTTCTTCGAAGAATATATGAAGAATTCCTACTTGTCGAAATGTTTCACGGGTAATTTTCTTTTGTGTTGGAAATGTTTTTGATTGGAAATTGGAAATGTTATGACAAAGTGAAATCAAAGAGGTTAGTAATATTGTTGGAGATATCGATTCACAAGGCCGAACTGCCGGAAATTTCAGTATCCGGCGCTCGTTTGGGTCGATTTTTCGGATCATTTTGGGAGCGGGCGAGGGAAAACAGAGAATGCTCTGTTTTATATTTTTGTTTTTTTGTAGAGAGTAGAAAATGAGAAGAAAAAATCTCACAAGTTGAAATGAGAGAATCTTGTTGCAAAGGTTAGTTAGCAGTATTTATTATTCTCCCCTTCCTTCTTTGAGTGAGACATGTTCGTTTTAAATAACACGGTAAGTCTCCTTTAAAACGATATTATCCTTCCTAAACTTAAACAGATCAAGTATATATATATATCACTTGTATATGTATATATAAAAATAAAATATTTGTCTTATATACACAAGTATTTGATACTTAACCCGTTTTAGACTTAAAATGAATAGTGCACTCGAAATTTCAGATGTGCAACATAAAAAAATACTCCCTCATATTCACTATAATATTCCACATTGCTTTTTGAGTAGTTTTTGAAAGAAATGGGATTTGTAGTGGAAAATAGATGAAATAGAAAGTAAGAGAGAAAATGTGGGGTCACAAGTCCTAAGAACCACAAATTATTAACTAATAAGGAAAGTGGAAAATCTGAGTGAATTTGTCAGTTTTAGAAAATGTGGAAGATGCTAGAGAATAGAAGGGAGGAGTTAAATAGATATTATGCCATCTACATTCTATAGGAAAAAAGCATAATATTTAGGGAAAGATATGTATAATTTCATTTATTTATTTATTTATTTATTTGTTTGTGCGTAAAGAGAGTCACGAGGGCGATTTTATTGTTAACGAGATTTAATTTCAGGTCATGAGTGTCATGTCTCTCGACTTTATCAACCAAGTTAATTGACATCATCTAACATATCCGATACAAAGTACGTGAATTTTGCTCGTTTTATAGTTAAGATGGATATGAAATCTTAAAAAAGATCCAACTTACTTACTATTATTTCCTAATATTAAAAAAATTAAAGAAGGATAGGATCTATGAAAATACAGGTGGCAGCCGACTAAGCAAGTTTAACGCTGAAATAAGTTCAGACACGTGGGGAGGTGAGGTTGGTTAAGGTATTTATGAGTTCTGAATCTTGGATCACGTAAACGATGTCGTTTAGAAGAGGTTTATAGTACGGACAAGATTATAGTGATGTGGGAAAAGGGCCCACATAACCGACCCAACACGTGGGACAGTTAAAAACTGACATGTGGCACGTTGAACCAGGGGTATTTTGGGTAGGTTCGAGTAAACTTCACCGAAAGGGACAGTGGTGTAGAAACCAGAAAGCAAAGATATGCAATGAGACTACGTTAGTGAATAGTGATTGTGGGAAGCTTGGGGGAAATGCTAATGATGTTGATTATTATCGCGTAATCTTAAATTATGGGAACAATTCATTGGTTAGTTGAATATGACTAGTTGCGAGTTTCAAACTTTCAACCATTAAAATATTCTGCGTTATTCTTAGCTTATTAACTATGATATCTAAATCAGAATAGATATTGTTTATACTTCTATGTATTCATGTTTTTGAAGTTCGGAAAGTATAATGTTGAGTTAATTTCATCTGCTGTAAACTTTATAAGTATACGATTGGGTCGTTTTGTGTAAATGTATACGGTTATATGTTGATTTAGTTTAAAATGGAAATGTTGACTACGTTGTATCCTTTTGTTACACGTAATTTTCAAAAATATGATGTTTTTGTACTAATAACAAAACAATTATAAAAAGAAAAAAAATTGAACCTTTAAGAAAAATATGGTAAGTAAAAGATATAAAACCGTCAAATAGTGAAACTGAAAGATAGATATTTCAAAACCAAAAAGAGTCGTATATATATTTATGTTTGACTTAGTCATTTTTATTTGTAGACAACATCAGTTAGTCAATGCCCTAACCCGGGCATATGTTGTGTATTATTATTACTAGCTTGTATATAGGATCTGATGTAATTTGTTATTCAATGTTGACCATAATTTGTATATAAACAAAGCTGAAGATGACTAGATGAGAAAGAAATACTAAGGTCAATATTCTTATAATAAATGCAATCAGGTATTTTCTTCATCCCGGAAAACTTGTTTACCTAATTATGCTATTTTGAGATGTCTTATTTATTTGTTTTTATAGGTAATTTGTTCATCAGCATAAAATTGCTTTGATCATCATCAACAAAAATAACATGATATAACTACAAACAACTTGATATCAAACTTTGCGTAAAAGTTATAATCCAAGACCGATGTATTTGTCATGTATATAACCGTTTTTTCATAGAATTTGTATATTTTAATTGATTGATATCCCTAAATGAAATGTACTTCGTAATTGATATAGTACAACAATTGTACAATAACATTATATACGCTGGATTAATGCAAAATTTACAGACTTACAATTAGACAACCGTCTGCCATTGGAATTTTAATTTATCCTTTACGAATTATATGTGATGGTATTTCAACTAATCCTGCGTAAGACGACGACAACAATATTCGCTTTTGTGGTAAACCAGATCAAATAAAATACTACCCCTTAATTAACGAGAAGACAAACTTGTTGCTATTACCTCGACAACTACTCTTGAGATCCGCTTTAGCATTAAAATAACGGATTTTCTAATACGTGCCTTAGGACACATGATAATAATCTAATTAGGGAAATATTGTTGAGAATATTTCATGATAAATTAATTTTTAAACTCATATTTACCATAATTCGTGTAATAATCTTGAAAATCTTTCCCTATTTAGCTTATTATCATGTGCCCTTAGGGCACATGTTAGAAAAATCCAAATACAATAAATATCGACTTCTTAAACAAGAATTTGTGATGGTAATTTTCAATTGGTATGCGTTAATTTTACTATACCGAATTACCGACATAAAAAGAACCAATCCAAAAATTGGTACTATTGACAAGTACGTAGATTGGTTGAATACAATAATGTGAAAGTTTAAACATCACTCGTGATTCATATACTATATGCAAGGTTGGGGTTCATTGGATGCTTGAAATCTCAGAAATCTAATGAGGTTAACAATTCCATGCAACTTGAAACGCAAACATGTTCCTTAACAGTACATGCTGTCCAAATACGACAACATTAAGCTTTGTCATTAATCCAACAGTACCCTTTGTTTTGGTACATAACCTCTGACCTATTTGTCTATTACTCCGTATTGATCTAATTAGTTTTAGCCTAATTGTTTAATTATGGTGATGAATGCTATTGCAGTTTTAAGACAACTTTTAAAGCTTGCGTATGTATGTTAGTTTTCCAATTCAATTTTTATTCGGCTTTATATATACGAGTAGATAGTGTAGTAACAATGTAAGACGGTTTTTCATAAGATTATCGTAAATCAAAACATCCCTAAGTCACTAATGCCGATCAATCGATCAGGATGCTCTATAAGAAGTGTTGCATGGAACTAACATAAACTATAACAAAATTACACTATGATCTATATGCAGATGGCAGTTAACATAGCTTGTAAAATCAAATCATGAATGGTGATATTCATGACCAGAGTTCAATTCTCGTCAACAACATAGTTGCTCAGCTGTCCTGGTGGCTCCCGTTACACACAAGAAGAAATATGAGTAACAAGATTAGATACTTTGCATATTTTCTATTTTCTAATTTATCACTAATTTTTATAAGAGACTGTTTTATGATTTTGCCGAAGATAATTTAATTGATTACTCTCTTCGTCTCGGTCATTTATTATCCTATTTCATTTTGAGTGTTTCAGCCAATTGTTATCCTTTCTATATTAGGATTTGATGAGCAATTTGATCTTTCAGACTCAATTTAGTCCACTTGTCATCTTTTAATTAGCCCATTTCTTTTTCCTTAGTTTTTATGCTAAAACCAATGAACAACAATTGACCGCGATAGAGGGAGACGGGAGTACTTTTTAATTGGCTATTAACAATTAGTACAAAATATCATTAACCGACCCTATAACCATATAGTAAAACGTGGATAGTCAGCAATGGTTGATTAATAATCTCGTGTTGACGCCTAACAAATTAAGATTAGGAAGAAGATGTAGTCTCGGTGTTCCAATAATTCGTCGACTAATATAACGCGCAAGGCTTAATCTCCATCTACGTCACTTTGTTAGTTTTCGCACTAGTGATTATTATTTGCATGCATGATCCATGACGTTGGTTAGTCTATTTGATCAATCACGTACTCCTTAAGTATAATTAACATTGTTGACGCTTGACCGTCAAATCTATTGTCGCATTTTTTAACATTAAGGCCCATAAACTAAGTTCAGTTCAGCTGTAATAATTTAGTTCAGTTCAATTTAATTCAAAACTTTTTAGACAAAAAGAACAAACCCTTAGTCTTTCTAGAAAAATGTTAATATAACATGAAACATAATATATAGCCGAATTTTTTGGTTTATTGGTGTTATTTAGCAAAATAATTAGGGAAGTAGTGTTCGTTTGATAGTATTTGGACTTATGTTGTCCACGTCATCACTTGTATTTTTTTTTTGTTTTAGGTAAAGCGCCGTTAACCAATAGCGGCTTTTACAAAATGTCATCGTCCAAATATTTGTATCTGTTTAAAAAAAAAAAATCTAGGAAAGCCGCTAAGGTCCTTAGCGTTTTCCACAAATTTTCACAAATTTCCAACAATTTTACATGGGTACACTACAATATGACAGTAGGTAAGCCGCTAAGATTCTTAGCGGTTTTGCCTTTTATATAAAAAAAAATCTTAAGTGAAACCGCTAAGATTCCTAGCGGTTTCATATAAAAATTGGAAAAAAATAAAAAGTGATAACGTGGACACCATAAGCCCAAATACTTTCAAACGAACACTACTTCCCTAATTATTTTGCTAATCAACACCAATAAACCAAAAAAATTCTATATAGCCTTCAATCCCAACCTAATTCATTCTATTTATTTGACCATTTGACTTTTTTATGGTTTTCAAAACAACACTTCATCTCTATTTTTCTCCATTTATATTATATTTTTGGTGCTGAAAATATACTTTTATAAAAGATATTTTTATTTTAATTCTTCTTAATTTTCTAAATAAAAAATGAAGATCATAATTTGACAAAGTTGACTTCAAATAGCAACTGAATAAATTGGATTGTAGAACGTGTAATACACTAGAGTTAGAATAAGGGGGGAAGATGAAATGAAAAAAAATTACTCATTATATATAGAAGTGTTTTTGATAAACTTATCGCGAAACCATCTTTTATAAGAACTAGTTACTGTTAGATTGATATTAGCCATGTTTGGTACTCAGTAGATTAATATTAACAGAAACAAATTAGTTAAGCAGATTATAAATGACAACTTGGATTGACATGTTTGACTAGGATATTTCAATTAGTAGATGTAATAGAAGTGTTAGGTAATTAGCGGGTTTAAGTTAAATAGTTTGTATCCATGTGTAAATGGTTCACATATTCATTTTTCATAGTCTTCTAATGTGAATATGCTAGGGGAGCAGCATATTGAAAAATCCAGTGTTTCAAATTCAATATGTCATTTATCACACTCCAATTAGCAGATTGGTGAGTCAAGTATGTTAAAAGTCTTGAATATGCTGAAAATTTAACAATCCGCCAATTACCATACCCCCAATAATAAAACTTAGAATTATTAGAGTATAAGAAAATGTGAAGAAATTGTAGAAAAATGATAACCTTTCTCTTACAAAAATCAGTTGTAATTTATAAGTTATCACGTATATCCGAGGTTCACCCAATAAGCACCAAGATAACGGTTGGGAGTTCTCTGCTCAAAAAAAAAATATTTGTAATTTTATAATTAAAATGTCTTAGTTGTGGGGTACACGCGCAATTGGGCAAATGGCGTTGCCACAAAGAAAGTGAGGCCCAACTATAATTGGCCCACCATTTGGCCCACTAAATCAACTAATGCAAGTACGTACGTAATGTTAGAGAGAAATGAAGAGGAAACTCGACCAAGGCAACTAAGCAACGCATTAGGTGAATCGAGACTTTATTTGTTTACACACAATTATATGAATCAACCATTTTGTCCTTAATTACGTTTGTTTTCTTGTAATTTAAAAGCGCGGTATAAAATAGAGGTCCATGGACCATGGTCGACGTGCACATCAAGATGACCAATGTATTGAGATTTTTCGAGTTTAGGTGATGATATTTTCGATGTGAGAAGTGTATTCGTAATATAGTTAATTTGTTTGATTGAACGATTAGTAGAATTGATGGATAACTAATATACTCTACAAATCTACAATACATACAAAAATATCTAAATTAATAAAGTTTTTTTTTTACCTAACATTTATCCTGCTACCTCACAAAGAATTACCTAATTAAAGTACTATTTATCAAAGTTTCTCTACGAATAAAAACAAATTTCCATTAAAAAAATCGAACACATGTCATTGACTGAATGACATACTCCCTCCCATTCACAATAAACCTCCCTATTTCCTTTTTCGGTTATTTACAATAACCTCCCTATTTCCTTTTTTGACAAGTGTTTGTGTGGTCCAAATTTAATTGTATGGTGGGGTAGTGTATTTGTGTGATCCAAATTTAATTATATGGTGGGGTAGTGTGTTTCCTTAATTTTTGTGCCAAAATGAAATGGGAGGTTTATTGTGAATTGGAGGGAGTATATGACATTGACGTGTCTCCTTTTTGTTCATCTTTTCTACTCTTAAATTTCTTTGTAGCTCCTAAGTCCTAACTTCTAATTATAAATTTATTCATTGTCATCATACTTAAAGTTGTGCATTGGGCTAGGGCGGGCCGGGCTAAGTGCCACGGCCAGGACACGACACCAAATGTGGGGGGTTGAGCGGGCCAAGGCAAGTCTTGGTGGTTTGGAGTCTTGAGCCTAGTCCACTTAGTAGCGGATCAGGTTGGATCACCTTTGTTTTTTTTAAAAAATTTTAGGGTTGGGATCGATTCGGGCCGAGATAAATATGGCAATTAGCCTGGCCCGAGGTGGTGCCCGGGCCGTGCGAGGCTGGTCGGGCCGTTGTAACTCGTCCAACGAGATTGGGTGGGTCGGATTGACTAGCAACGACGATGCAAAGTTCTAAATCTCTAATCATACTCTTTTTTATCCGACAATCAATGGAGTAGAGGTTCTTCACCTTAACTATTGTTATGTCATTTCAAGCACAATAGCACTTATCATGGTATAACACTCAACTATTCGGTTTTAACCATCAATTTAAAGAATATCGTAGAACTTAAAAATAAAAACAAAAATTGAATTGGGTGTTAGGGCACACTTAAAAGATCATCAAAACGGGAAAATAATTCATCTCATATCAACCAACCGCGTATAAAAAAGATCGTGGACTGTTAATATAATAAAGTCAACTTGAAAAAAAATCAGAAATTTCAACTAGAAACTTATTTTATAAGTGTGGCAACAAATTTGTTTGGTAACAAAATGGGTTTGTTTTAGTAGGGAGGAATGTTTTTGTCTATGAATATGAGACCGACATCGTTAAGATTGGTGACAGTTAAAAATCTAACAAAAATTAGAAGGATACGCACTAAATATGGAGGATGTAAGCTGTAGTTTGGCTACTGTTGTATGTGTAGCTATTAGCTAATGCTCCTTGGAAATGGGGTCTCAACGACTATTACGTTTATACAATAATGATCGTTTTGTCTTGGCGTCTAACCGCGTATGGTCCTATCAATATCGTCGTCAAAATTATGTTATCAAGCTTATAACTTGAGAAATTCAACTTGAATTATTGTAGTAGCTTTATAATATTGAGTCGAACTTTAACCCAAATTGCAACACTAGTCCAATGTCCGAATGACCCAATTCGTACCCATCTCGAAACTTGAACTGCGGAACCGAGCTTGACCCGTAACTCGAATAGACCTAAATCAATATGACCCAACATGGATGTTTATTGTTACAAACTAATCATGCATTATCTCTAAATAACTTGATAATAACAGACCCGGAAATGAAATGAACCGATCCCTAAATGATCCAACCTAGCCTGATCTAACCAAACATTTGCGAACTCAAAATGACCTAACTTGAACTGATTAGATTTGATCCCGATTCGGTTGACCTGTTTATCAGGTCTAATTAAAGGTAGGCTTTTGTAGGCTTATAACTAGTAAAGCTAAGGGACGCAGAAACAACACGATTCTGGTCGATTTTGGTAGTGCTACAAGCCTACAACTAATTTTGCGGCAAAAATGTACTACGAGTCTACGACATAAGGTATATGTTAGAATTTGGAGAAATAAGGGTATAAAAAACATGTTTTTAAATGTTTTATGTTCCCATGCTAGCCTAAGGAAAAGATCGTCATCGTCAAATATATTTCCTTTGTTCCAGTTATTTGTTGTTCTATTTTATTTTGGGGTATCTCAGTCAGTTATTGTCCTTTCTATTTTAAGAATGAACTTGATGAGCAATTAACCAACTAAATCATTCACACACAATTTGGCCCACTTGTCATTTAGTAATTTGTCCCCTCCTTTTTTCTTAGTCTTTGTTCCAAAATCAAAGAACAACAATTAATTGGGACTGAGGGAGTACATAATTGGTTATGTATCTCTAAGATCACCAGATGATGCACAAAAGGCAAAAAATCTCATTAATGAGGATTGAGGAAATTCAATGCAAAATTTAATTTGATTCACCCCCACCTACACCCCAATAGCAATAGAGAGACCTTTTTTTAAGAAAAAAAATACAAAAATATAGATCTTCAGATGATGCAAAAAAGCAAAAAAACATCTCCAAGTGTATTATCATTTGATGGTAGATTTTATCTCTTTATTATACGAAAGTCAAGATTTTCGCCTTAAGAATAAATGGATGATGTGTCAGACAGTAAAGTAATGAGACCTAAAATGAAACACGAAAACATATAATCTGAATTCGTCTGATTAGCAATCTCATCGTACTCTCCAAAACCATTCCGCAACCATAGATCCCTTCACGAGGGTGTACGACATACCACTTTTTGAACTGTCATAGTAGTGATACGAGATATTGATCTTATTTAATTTTAACAATTTGTATTTTGTTAATATCGATGTTCTTTGTAGATGACTTATAATATTTAATAAACACCTCGTAAATTGATTTACTTGTTAAAAATAAATGGTAAAAGAAAAATACGTAAGGATTGAGTTGATCGCACCTATAAGATTGTTTGTACTTTATTAATCTCTCCTATGACGTTTTTGTTTTTCGAGGTGAGCCTTTAACTTTCATTTTTACAAAAATATACTAGTGTAAAAATTATAAATATTATACCATTAAATTTCTTATGAAAAGACATTTTAAATGAGTACACATTTCATTATGTTTATTCTTATATTTTAAGAGATATTGAAGAGAGAAGACAATTTCTCAAAAAGTGAGAATGACATATAAAAATAAACACAGGGAGTAAAAGATAAAAAAAACATTTGCTTCTTTTCATTTTAGACAAACCAATTCTTTACATTTGATTAAAATATTTTTACGAACAAATAAAAGCATTATTTAGTCGAATGGAATAGAGTTTTGATATTTCTAGCCATGTGTTCAATTTCTGAATATATATATATATATGAACCATGAAATAATTTACTCATATCACATTTTCTCATTCGGCGAAATTAAACCTTAAAAATGGAGAATGGTCAGAACAATCTTAGTGATGCTACCCAAAATTCCCTAGAAATGTTGCAAGATATGAGCAAAATTAATATAAATAAAGATTCATCTAATGATGATCTTAGGGAAAATAGTGAACTAATTAAAAGTGATCAATGCATTTTACTTAAGTCACCTCCTGGATGGTACGCTGATTATTCAGCGTTATGGCCTGGTACGCGGTACTCTATAAGAAATACTCGTAATTAAATCTTAAACTTTTAGTTGAAATGTTTTTAATTTTTTTTTCGTTCATTATTTTACATGTAAAAAATCCAAGTGAAAATATGATGCTATCAATTGAGACACTTTTTTTTAATTAGTTTATATCTCGAATTAATATAATCAAAATCAAAATTCTCCAATGCAATATGTGGAACAGCGGAAGCCATTTATCTCTCACAGTTAGCGATGAAAATAGATCGAGTTGGATCGGATTTTACAAATTCAAACCCGATCCACTAACACTCATCCATATTCAAATCCGATCCATATCCAAAATTTCAAAATCCAAATCCAATCCATTATATTTTTTCCGAATCCATACGTGATCCACCATATAATCCAAAACCCGATCCAAAACTTGATTTCACTATATAAAAAATTCATTTCATATGACAAAATTGAAATTTTAAGTACAATAAAGCCTAAATTTTCAAAAATATTTGATTGGATCGCGTTCGGGTACGAATGGATCGGGTTTGAATTTGGTTCAGGTTTTCCAATAGTGGGTTTGGATATAGGTTTTAAATAGTGGATCCGGTATGGGTTATTACGAGTTGGGTTTTGATCGAATTTTTTCCTTCAAATCGGTTCGATTTCGGTTCGGTTCGGGCCATAATTGTCAGAATATTGAATATTATTAGATGATAAAACCGATCTTGTGACTTCAACCATCTGCTTAACCTTTTGGTTGAGATGGTTTCGTGGCATGGTATCAGAGCCCGTGTGGCCAAAAGGTAACGGGCTCAAATTCCTCAATTCTAAAGTAAAATATTAGCACCACGAGGTATGAGGGGACGTGTTAGAATATAAAACCGATCTACCATCGGCTTTACCGCTTATGTAGTACTCCGTACTATTTATGAGTACTTATGCTACTTTTCAACATAAATAATTTTATGAGTACTATTTATGCATTACTTTTGAACCAAAAATTGTTGGCACATTAACGTACGTGTACAGGTGAGGCACACCACTACAAAATTGACAAAATATTATTCCAAGGGAAGTCTGAGTATCAAGATTTTCTCATCTTTGAGGTATTGTCATTACTCATTTCTTAAGTTGTTGAATACCCCATCCTGATTATTTGTTTACCATTGAAACATTATACGTATTTTCTAAATGCTAGACAAGTTCAACATATGGGAAAATAGTAGTTCTAAATGGTTCACTTCAACTAAGTGAGAAGGATGAATGTGCTTACCAAGAGATGATGACACACCTTCCTCTTTGCTCCATCCCTCATCCCGAAAAGGTTCCCTTCTTTACCCTCCAACCCTTCATTGAGAAAAAGGAATATATAACAGATATAGTATCTCATATTTTAATTTTTTTGAGCATTTGTGTATTTTTTTGAGCTTATTACCTCAAACTTTATTTGTTTTTGAGCATATGTATATTTTTTATGAGCTTATTAAAATTTGTAAGTAAATTTTAATTTTTTTCCCGTCAAAACTCAAATTTAACTAAGCTTAAATGTAATGTTTTTGAGTTTTATTGTAATTTTTTGTGATTAATGTTTAAATGAATGAACTCAGAAACTTTGTAATAAAACTCGTAATTTTTAAAACAAAACTCAAAAAATTTATTATAATGCTCAAAAACTCCATAATTGGTGGTAGTACATCAGATGTATGATATATTTACTGCCCTTCATTTTTCTCGGTCACTGGCAGTGACGGACGCAGAAATTTATCATAAGGGGTACAAAAACAAAATTCGATACATTATCTTTCTTTTTAAACTACAATTTTCTCTTTTGGATTTTTTCCCTCCGAAAAATAGAAAAATAATTAATTTTAATAAATTTTTATTTTAAAAATTAATATTTTATTTAGGATTTTCTTCTAAAATATTTTAATTTTTAAAAAAATGGAATAATAAATCTCGACTTCTCTTTGAATTACAGTTGCTTGTTATTGGAGGAGGAGACGGAGGGATTTTGCGCGAAGCATCTCGTCATCCATCCTTAGTTCAGATTGACATATGTGAACTTGACAAAATGTTAATAGACGTAAGGTTCCTTGTTTATCGTAAGTCGTAACCATACATAAGAATGCGAAAACTGGTGCTGTAATTTATTAACAATGTTGTTCTGTTCTTTCAGATTTACGAGAAGTTCTTTCCTGACATAGCAGTTGGGTATAAGGATCCTCGAGTCAGGTTACATTTAGGCGATGGTAATTCCGATATCCTTTCTAGACCCTCTTGCTGATAGCGGATTGATGTGTCTCATGTTTTCTTCCGTTTTGAAACAGGAATTGCTTTCTTGAAATCCACTTCTCCAGGGACATATGATGCTATTATAGTCGACGCGTTTCATATGATGGGTAAGACTAAACACCTCTCTAATGCAAACTATTATTATTATCGCGAAAATAAGTTCACAAATGAATGATTCTATTTTATGGTGTAGGACCGGCTGCAGAAGAACTGGCTGACGAAGACTTGCTGGAAGCAATAGCGACAGCACTTCGCCCTGGTGGTGTCTTATGTGCACCAGCAGAAAGCTTCTGGATGAAGAATCTCGCACTTGATAATGTAATCGCTAAATGCACCAAGTTTTTCAAAGGATCTGTTGATTATGCTTGGACCAGTGTCCCTACTTACCAAAGGTAAAGCATCCATGCTAAATTTATCGGATTTTAATGTTATCCTTCATTCCTAATCAAAGCATACCGGTGATTTTTCAGTGGCGTAATTGGTTACATGCTTTGTTCCACTGAAGGGCCACCAGTCGACTTCAAGAACCCGATAAACCCTTTAGATGAAAATGAATGCTCTGGTGTTGGTAACTCACCTTTGAAGTTCTATAACTCGGAGGTGCGTCTTTATATTATCTATTATCATTTCCCCTTCGATTTTGTTTGTCAAAGTTCCGATCTTTTTCTCACTGTCTTCAATTTTTTTCGACAGATGCACACTGCAGCATTCAGGTTACCTGCATTTGTCAAGAAGTCATTGAACTCACCAAGCAAGAACACCTGAAACAGCTGCATTGTTTTACAAATCGATGAAATGTCATCTTTTTATTATTAAAACTATCTTTGAATTAAATAAATGTTTTTCGGTTTACAAATGAGAATAAAATTGGACTCAAAGACATACAGTAACGTAGCTACAGCTTTTCTTCGGTCAGAGATGAACCCGAGAAAGTTTAGAAAGGCAGTTGATCTCCTGATTCATGATATTCCTTAGGATTCATTGATTTGATGCACAGGTAATGAGGGAGGGCGAAATATACAGATAAAAACACGAGGACCCCGAGATCAGCCTCCTCACCAACAGCACGGCGACGAGGTTTCACTAGGTATATCTGGGTAGCACACCATATACAGTACAGAGATGCTATGATCATTATCAGCTTGACAGATTGATTAATTTGCATATTTATAGATTTTGATGGCCTCGGCCTGCGCAAAATGAAACATAAATTTATCAAAAAATTAGCTGACTGAAATCCGAGGCCTCTCGCAGCCTGAAAAAAGAGTCTGGTTCTATTTTTTTTGCATAAGTGTACCTGTTGATGTAAATGAATGCAATAATTAAGCAAGTGCACAATAGTCCAACTACTACCACTGCATCGGGATTGATAGGGGCGCGATTAATCCACCAACCAGTGCTTAATATCCAAATGTATGTGGAAGAATGTCCATTTTCCTGCATCACATTCAAGCATTTTATGAGAGTTGCGACTTGCGATAGGTTTAAATACAACAATGACCCTGCACATGCCTGCACACTAGACTATTCATAAAGTCGTGAGGTTTCATCTTAAAATCAATTAGCAAAAAGCATAGCTAACCCAATAAACTAATAAACTAGTATTTTCTCTCATAAACTAGTTCATAATTTCCTACATGTTGCACATGGAAAACTTCTTGAATACAAGGTTATGTAATTAATTTTACAACAATAGTCAACAAGTCAGGATGGCCGAGTGGTCTAAGGCGCCAGACTCAAGTTCTGGTCTTCGAAAGAGGGCGTGGGTTCAAATCCCACTTCTGACATTTTTTTTAATTATTTTACTCTGTAAACAAATTTAGGACAATATGGTTGGGAAACATTACCTCAAATAAATGGTCAAGAAAGAAGTGAGACAAAGAGCCTGCTGCTATCAACAAAAAACATTGCGTCCTCGAGAGATATGACTGTCACACGATATTCAAAATGAGATTTAACATAATGCGTCAGTTTAATATATGAAATGGTTTCACGAATATATATAGTTGATGTTCACCATAAATAACAAATCACAAGGTTCATCAAACTATCCATGCTTTGTGTTTGTACCTAAATTGGTGGTCGAGGCCAATGGTTTAATACTATAATGCGCCCTCTAACGCGAATGCCTATCCTTGTTGATATACACATCAGGGAAAAACTCTCCCGTTATTTGAACTTGTAATCGAAAGTCATAATAAAGGCTATGCCCAAAATCTCCATGATTCTTGTAACAAGAAATTTGTTTACAACACCGATTTCTCGTTTAAAGTCAATTGTACAAGACTACAAGTTACTTTTGTAAACAATCAAACTAGCTAAGATAAATAATAAAATTATCTCAATCCTGTTCACAAAAATGATAAATTTAACCGTTTTAAGTAAGACTAGTTATCTATAGTCTATAGAGATATTACGAGTATTAACTCTATTTCTCTTTTATTTATTTATTTTGAAATTATAGGAAAACTCAACTGAAGCATCTGACAGCAATACTTGATAAATCAGAACAAAAAACACCTGAGATTAAATTATTGCTAATTATAAACAAATCACAAATCCCAACAGAATCTTCAGTTACTCATAAACAAACTCAACCTTAAAACACTCAAAACATCACTATTAATATCAACAAAATTATATAGAAAATCCAAACGCCCTGTAGGTAGATCAATAATTATTGTGTAAGACTGTCTTATACTATGAGGCAGAACTTTTATTTATATCAAATATTAAATCAATATTTAACAGATAATAAAATCGTCTCACCTTATAAGACGATCTTATTTTATAAATTGTACGATAAATACAAAACTCACCCCACTAAGAGAATCAAGCATACCCTTACTAAGAGCAACTCGAGAAGCCCAAGAGTAAAGTAGTGATAATGGAAATCCAAGAATTATGACGTAATAAATAGGATGGTGGATGAGGTCAGCAAAGGTTGATCCAACTATGCTAGTTAACCCAAGGGTGGAGCTTAGCCACTCAAAGAACGACCCGATATCAGGCCCGAAAAACGCGTTGATCGCATAGCATAGGCAGTGGTGTGGACTGAACCGTCCGTTTGAGGCCTTCATTAGACCAAGACCTGACCCGAATGCGTACATCATGTGTGGGCCGGGTCCTGGCATGGGTTTGGGTTTGGAATCGGATTCGGGTTTGAACTTGGAATGTAGCTTAGTTTAGCTTAGAAGAAGGGTGTTGGACTGTTGGTGTTGTGTTGACAAGTCATGGGAATTATGTTGAGGAGGGTAGGTAACAACCTAAGTAGTTTGGTGGCAAATATAACGCAGCTACATCTAGAAGGAGTACATTATAGACTAATCGACAATTCTTTATATTGTCGATATTTGATAGCAGATATCAGCTAACATAGTTGATAATGTTATAAGAGTTGGTGTTTGTGATTTGGATTCCCACCACAATTAAAATCGCATATTGTGCCTCCCCTAACAAGTTACACCAAAAAAAAAAAAATATTGTCGATATTTGACTTAGGCTATGTTTGGTAAGGCATTTTAGGTACCTGATTTGACCAAACAACCTGATTTGACTAATATTTCAGGTAGTTGTCTTACCTAGTGCTGTTTTGTAAAGTCAAATTCAGTACCTGAAATGACTTTTCAGGTACCTGAAATGAAAAGCTACTCCAGGTAGTTTTTTAAAGTTTCAGATAGATGAAATGTTCTACTTTACATATTTACCCTTTATTTAAATTAATTTATTATAATTATTAATGTCCTTTTATGTCATTTTACAAAAAAGCAGTTACCTTTTCAGTTAGTTTTACCAAATACTTTAAATTTCCAATTTTCAGCTAGCTTTTTAGGTACCTTTTTAATTTCAGTCACCTTATCAGGTTTCAGGTACCTTTTCAGTCAGTTTTACCAAACAAAGCCTTAGATGGTTAAACAATGTTGCATTTAATCACATTTTTTTCGTAAATTATTTTGATGATATTACATTCTTTGTAAACCACTAAACAATGAGAAATAATACATTTGAAACTGAGGCATTGGAATATAAATTCTTGTATAAAACTGTCACGTAAAAATGAGTTTCTTTGGTGATTAATTCATATCGAAATTGAAATATATTGGTCTTATACTCTTATGTGAAAAATTTGACTGAGAATACAACTATTGGTGAAATGGAAGCTTAAAATGGGTTGCATAAAGCCGAGTAGCAACGTACTTTTTTAGATTGAATTGAACTAAATTAAACTGCACTAAAATTGAGAGTTGAATTGTACTAAGAAAAGTAATACAAAGACCTCCTTGTAAAAGAGACCACTCTACTAAAAGGACCAACTTTAAGGCTTTGGTCTTTTGGACTTAATTTCAGCTCATTTCAGTTAAATCCAGTTCAGTTTTATTCATTTCAGTTTAGCTTTTCTTTTCACAAATTTAACTCTTATTTTGATTCGCCCATTTAGTTCGATTCGTCAATTTGCATTAAATTTAGTTTAATTTAGACGATTGAAAAAAAGAAAGGGCAGGATAAGTATAACCCAAAACCTTGTTCCATACAAAATTCTAGGAGTGTCTTTTGTGGGCCGAAAATCTAAGCCCAACAAAAAGCTTTCGAATGGGACAATGATTCTCAAATTCAAGCCCAAAAGGCTATTCTAGACCAAAAATCAACAAATAAAAAAGAGATTTATTATGCTCAAAATTATTTTATACGAATTGTAAATAAGACGGTTTTATAAAACATTTATTTACTACCATCAATAGATGTTTTTATCTTTATGTATGAAAGTAACATCTCAAGCAGTAAGACGCATCCTCTGGATTTTCGTTATTTGGGTGCATTATCCTTCCTTACGTTTTCAATAGAAGATTTTTCTTCTCACGTGCATGTTGCCTTTTCTTTTTACTTTTTTTTGTATTTATAAAACAGTGGTCTCTCAATCGTTGATCTTTGTGCTAAAATCAAACTTAATGAAATTAGCGAAACATAAGAGGAAATAACTATATACTACTCGTAATGTAACATAAATTATAAAACAAATGTGTTACAAAGTTGATCAAAAGCCCCACGCCCAATAGCCTAGCCCGGCCTGACCCAATATTTCCTTGTACTTGGGCCAGATATTTGACCCAAAAAGCCCATGGCCCAGCCAAAAAAGCCCAACTTAATTATAGGGCCGGATATAGACAAAACTCATGGCCCAATTTTTGCCCGACCCGACCCAAAAACAGCATTGTTTTTTTTTTTGCTACACACATGTTCAGTATACAAGTTACGTTCTATATCTACTTTCAAGTTTTAGTGATCTTCATTTTTCATGTAATAGCCTAACATCTAACCAATGGCGGATGCAGGATTTGACTAAAGGAGGGGCACACCCAAAAAAAAAAAAATTACGAACAACTTTTATACATTAAAATTTTTTCATCGTCAATACATAATAATATAATCGTAAAGAAAAAATATATCATCAAACCCTAAACGGCTAAACCAAATACCAACAAGCCCAAGTGCATTATTTTAGAGGGAATATCCATTTTCGGCGGTAGAATTGGGGGTCCTGTGTAAAAAAAAATTCGAGAGACCCCTTCAATTTCATATATTATCGTCATGAAAATAGTAAAAAAATTAACTAAAGAGTACCATAATCTTGATTTATAAGACAGTGGGAAATTTTACATGGAACTACTTCTAAAAGTGTATAATTCTATAGATATAAAAATATATATGCTTAACAAACAATATTAGTATGCAATTGGTGTGTTGGACAATCATTTAATATACTAGCCTAACGTCCCAGGTTCGAACCCTTGTAGCATCATTTGGAAATTCAATTAATTAAATCTAACTTTGAACATACAAAAAAAATAAGCCAAACCTAACCATAGTGAGATTCGAACACGAGACCATCAGGGAAGTTTATAAGCCTCTTACCACCAGACCAAGAGCATCATCATACTAAAAATAGGCGCTCTAAATATGTAAACATAGATTTTCAGTTTTTTTTTCTTTTTTTTTCCGTCACGTGAGGGCACGTGCTCTCACCCCCCCAATCCGCCGCTGCATCTAACGTCTTTAATTTCTCATATATGGTCTCTAACACTGCCACATTTGTTCAGTGATAAAGTCATCAATATCTGTCTTTAATCTTAGCGTTGTACAAGTACTAATAGTTTCAGTTACGAAGCATTAGATAGCTATTTTGGGTGGATTTTGCGCAGACTTAAACCTACCAGGGTTGATTTAAAGGGTTAACTAGTTCTACCGAAGACATGCAAGAATAATGCTAGTAAAAATGCAGGTAAAAGTACAACAAGACAAAGGAATTTTGTACGTGGAAAACCCTTAAATGGGAAAAAACCACGGGTACCAAGCCAGAAAAGAGTTTCACTATGATTTTATGAGATTATCAATATAATGATCACAATGTTGTATTTTGTTTTAAGTATTGTAATAATGTAGCTTGCAATATGCGTCTGGATGAGTGTGTCTTCAAATGATATTCTCTTGTTCTTATATAGGCTGCTTCAATGGTTGTATTATCTTTGTTCCGGGTGTAATTCCGGAGCAGGATTTGATGAGTGGTACGCCGGTGACCCCTGTCACGACGACAGGGGCGGCAACGTCTCCACAGGTGACCAGGGCCGATAAAGTGACTCCGAACAACTTGACCGGAGTATTACAAGGAGCTGGGCATGCTAGGACGCCGGCGGAGCCCGTGGTGTCAGTGGCAGACCAAAGTCCTTCCCCACTCGCGGGAGGACAGCGTCGTCGCGGCAACAACGAGGCCCGCCCCGAAGAAATGAAAGAAGTCCGACTCTCTAAAGTCGGACAACAAGAAGCCCTTCCCACAGACGACGCCAATTGTTCCGGGTGTAATTCCGGAGCAGGATTTGTGACCACGTAAGCTTGATGAATGACGTCTTTTTGCTTGTCTTTTCCTTTCGGTCTCTCTTGTAAAGATGAACAAACTGAGGGCTCGGCTTGGTACCGAGCGTACTCACTCCGACGCTCAAGTCAGTAAACTTAAAGAGATTAAGTTGTGTGTTAACTTGGCCAAGTATATTGTAGAGAGATAAGGGAGTTTATACCAGATTTTCGGTTGGTTTTGGGATCCTTTTCTCAATGAGAGAAGTGGAGTATTTATAGACTTTCACCTTTTGTTACGTAGTGGCCAAGTGGCCAAGTGGCTAGCAGGCGGAAAGACTGTCTTACCCTCGGCCGAGGGACCCATGGCAGGCCGGCAGGCCTGGTTGACTACATATTGAGAAAGGTCAAAGCCACACGAAGCCAATAATAGTCCTAATAGCCAACGGATGCAGTTGTGCCACGGCGACGTTCATGGCCTTGATTATGGCGGCGACGTGTTCATTAAGAGGAAATCGGAGCCCATACTCGAGATGTCTGATGTACACGCCGATACAGCCTTCGGGAGGGCAACAGACTGCCCGATCACCCTCAGGGACAACAATTCTATACCCCCTGCCGAAGGAGTAAAGGTCTTCAAAAAGATCACGACCGGAACAACTAGCGAACTTATTCGTCCAAACACGATGAGGATTGATCGAGCAGGCGTCGCCGTGCCACGAATAACGCGGCCTCTCTTCGTCATCATCATCATCAATACCCTTCAAAAATCTCTCATCAATTTCAGGAGAAGGAGACTTGGGGCCCCCGAACCCTATCGGGGTGACAACCAGTGACTCCTGCTCATCAGGATGCGACGAATCGCCCCCCGGCGCAGAGGTACTAGGCATAGCATCAGCAGAAAGCATGGTGACAACAATTATTTAAACAAAGTGAAAAGTTGGGAAAAAATTTGTTTGTTTACCTTGGAAGAAGGTGTTACGCAGAGTAACGCTTTGAAGACTAGAGAGAAATTTCTTCGAAAAAGCTAAGAGAGAGGAAATTTTTTGAGAAAATGAGGTTTGATGGCCAAAATGAGGGGATAACTGCTCTATTTATAGAGCAAAACCCATTCAGTGGACCAATCAGAGCAAAGCCCATGAAGCGTCCACCAATCAGCACCAAGCCACGTGTCAAGCATGCAGCCACGGAATGTCAATCGACTTACAGTAACAAATCTTCTTCGACACGCTCCTTGGTATCTACTTGCTAACGGCGAGCTGATCAACCAAGCTTGGCAGCACCGGTCGGGGGCAATCAAAAGCACACGGCACTCTCAACCTTGGTCTCGGCCAGCGCCATTTTTTCTTTTCCACATTGGATGTCCATTGATGACCTCTCCTGTCTTGTGGGAATCTTGAATGCCCTGCTGAGCCTAGCCTGTTCGTCGCTTTAGGGTTGAAGGCAATCATGCTGGTAGTGAAAATACGAGGCCCAACAATAGCTAATAATGAGGATCGAGTAAACTAAAAAAAAAAAACATTTGTTGTTATTGTTAAATTTCTTACGAATTAAAAAACCCATTTGAGCCCTAACCGTCGGGCTCGAAATTAAGGCCCGACCCATATGCACGGGCCATTTTTAGTGTCAACCCGACCAAACCCAGCCCATGATTAGGTCTATTTACAAAGTAAGACGATCTTTTGTTTGGTTGGGAGGTTTGGAATGGAATGGAATGGATTTTAGTAATTCTAGTGTTTGGTTGGGGTGTTTTGGAATGGAGTTAGAATCCTAATGGATTCTCATTCCACCCCAACCCCTTGGAATCCCATACCCACCTCCTTTTCATGGATTCAAACTCCATTCCTTCATGTTTATTTTTCTAATGAACCAAACATGTTTTGGAAGGTATGGAATTGGAACCCCATACTCATATGGTTTCTCATTCCAATCCATTCCATTTCTAAGTAGTGAACCAAATGACCCCAGTGAGTTAAACTTTACGAACATACTCCCTCCTATTAACTATAATTTTCCCTATTTCTTAAAACGGATTATTCAAGTAATTTTTCCCTTTCTATTTTTGGTAACTTTTACTCTTATTTTATTCATCCCTCTCTCCTATCATCAAACTCCACACAACTCTTTTACTCTTATTTTATTATTTTCCCTAATGTTTTGGCCCCACAACTCCTTATTTAACTCCTAATAATCCATCCCTCTCTCCTATCACCAACCCACCAATGTCCTTTATTCATTTTTAATAGTATTCCTTAAGTATCGTGTCAAAGATAAAGAGAAGATCACAGTGCATAGGAGGGAGTATAAAACAATCGTTGTTTTACGATATTGATAATCTTAGAGAATACACAAAAGATTAACGGTCTTACTCTATGAAACGGTATGGAATAATTTAATGAAGTTGGGAGGCCCATTAAATCTAATTGTTAAGTCATTGAAGGCCCACATAGTAACATGAGCATGTGACAAATGTCAAGGTGTCAGAAATAAGAAAAGTTAGGAGAAATGGATAAGCTTGAGAAGCCAGCAACATTCTATTTCTCTTAACGTCGTCATCATACTCGTCTTTTGTCCGTCCCCACTCCCGCTGTTTTATCTCCCGACGCTTCTATACATCTTTTTTTTCCACACATTCTCGTAAACGCGTCAAATATTTATAACGTCTCATATCCGATTAAAAATAATGTTTAAAGGAATTGGTTGTGACTGGTTACAAGTTATTTTTCATCACAATTAAAATAACAATAGGTCTTGGTATAGACGTGTAGGGCGAACAGACGGGTAAAGACATCTAATAAAATGGGTAAGGGGGATAAGGTGGGGTACCCCCATATGCTTCCCACTTTATGGCAAATTGGTATTTTGTGAGGGAAAATGGTATCCATATATACGTATAGACGGATAGTGTCCGTCTATAATGAGAATTTGTGTTAAAATAACGGGTTTTTACCATAGCTTTTGAGAGATTTTGGAAATTAAATAAGCATTCTTTGAGCAACTAATATAAATTTATGGTGAGTATCCTATATCGAAAAAAGTTGAAATAGTAGTTGCTTAAGACGTAAATACGACCGATAATTGGTAAATGACCATAGTATTTTTTTATCATCATGATAATTGGTAATTGGTAATTGGTAAATGACCAAATTTCTTATGAATTGTAATCTATTTTAATTAGGAATCGAATAAATTAGAATTGCCATACGAAATAGCATCATTTCATATTCTTGGTATCGATAGACCTGGCAATGGGACATGCCCTAACCAAGCATGTCTCTTGGCCGAGTCGGTCATGGATGACTTGACCTTAACCTAATTTGAGTTTTTTTTTTCAGGCTTAGGCAGTGGACAGTGGTGGAGTTAGGGGGTTAGCAGGGACGCCCGCTCTCCGAAAGAATAAATTTTAAAATTTTCAAATATTATTACCACTTTACCCCCTAACTTGATTCCCGACTTAGGCACTAGCCAAAGGCAAGTTATATTTGACACCCGGACCTGACCGGCTGACCCGCTAGTGAACACCTCCTAAGTTCTAACGTAGACATGCATGATGCATGTAACTTGTAAGTTGCAATCCACCCACCACGAGTATGGATAAGGGGCAAGGACCATAAGGTACCTCACATCGTTACTGAAATTAAATAACATAATCCATCAACGAATAAATAATAATAATAATAATAATAATAATAATAATAATAATAAAACAAAAAGAGATAAGGACTTTAGATAGAGGAATTTTCTCTATCTTGCTTTTAAAGGATAAGGACAGCAGAAAAAGCAACACACATCCCCTACATTTCTTCTCTCTCCCTTTTCTTCCATTTCTTTTTAACGATCCATCATATTTTAGAACGATCTAATCGTGCAAATAATTGATGAGATAAATGAGAAATAATAATATAATATATGAATGTGAGAGAAAATTGACAAGAAATGGAGAGAAGAAAATAGAGAGAATCCTTGCTCTAAGACTGATCGTTTTTTAAAAAAATAAGGAAAGTGGGACCAAATACTAGGAAGTCGGCTACACATCCTTCACACGCCAATTATACGCAAAACATTTTTTCTGGTATGAAAACATTCAACTTACGGGCCCTTGTTTTATCATTTATTTACTCCTTTCTCTTTGCAACAAATGTTGCAAGTTTATTCGACGTCAAAACTAAAAATAATTGAGTACTTTCCCGTTTCGGTCAATTGTTGTCATTTGGTTTGATACAAAGACCGAAAAGAGATGCAAATTATAAAATGATAGGTGGACCAAATTGAGTGTGAAAGATAAAATTGCTTCGTCAGATACATTCCTAAAATATAAAAAAACAATTGATTCGAGAGATCATAAAAAATGAAATAGACAATAAACGATAGGAATGGAGGGAGTATTATTTATGAAGAAAAATAAAAATATGGAGAGAATGTGAAGTCATGAGATTATGTTCGTTCTCACTTAATTTCAGCTTATTTTAGTTTAGCTCGGCTCAGCTCCATTTAGTTTAATTTAGTTAAGTTTATCTCTTCACAAATTAACTACTACTTCAGTTCCCTTTGAGTTAGGTGATTAAGAAATGGATCATTTTAGATCGGGTCATTTACTAGTCCGCCAAGTACGAGTCAGGTACGGGTTAAGTAATGTGGATTTTGGGTCTCATTCGAATTCAATAATTCGTATTACTTCAATTTTTGGGTAAGCTTTTTCGAATCAAGTTGATTTTGCTAGTTCTACACTAACCTGATACATGCACCTCTCATAGTAAAGGTTGTGTGTTGGGTTTCCTAACCCACTTTCGTTAAAGTAACCCACTTTCATTTTTAACGTTAAAACTCCGTGCAAAATGTACCTAAACAATTATCAAGATAATAAAATAATGAGTTAATTATATTAAAAAGAGATGGAAACTCTCACTCAAAAACGAACATATTAGGGAAAATTATGAATTAGTAATCTCCACATCATCGTATTTGTAACACTTTGTAAGCAATATCGTTCAGAAAAAAACTTAAATTCACAAATTTGTCAACTTATTTGAATTGTGGCAATCAAACAACGTACAAGTACATTACGTAGTCTCGTTTTCATAAAATATACGAACTTAACTAACAATAATTTGAATTTAGAGATTCTACCGTTATTGTTGACCCATCTTGGATGTTTCTTGCCCTGCAGCATTAGTGGCGGAATTAAGTCCATTAAACACGAACAATCCCCCATTGTTGGCACAAATTCTCATTATAGACGGACACTATCCGTCTATACGTATAGACGGATACCATTTTCCCTCACAAAATACCTATTTGCCATAAAGTGGGAAGCACATGGAGAGTGCCCCACTTTGTCCCCCCTACCCATTTTATTAGAGGTCTTTACCCGTCTGTTCGCTCTACCCGTCTATACCAAAACCTATTGCATTGTTGGAAGGTCACATTGTGTCTGTCGGCATTTGACTTTATGATGTCTACATTTTACCATAACACAAATTCTCATTCAAGACGGACACTATCCATCACAAGCTGAAGACGGATAGTGTCCCTCTTACAAAATACAAATGGATAGTGCAAGTGGGGGGAAATGGATACATCCACTTGTCCATCCACTTACATTTTATGAGAGGACCACTATCCGTCTTCATCATATACGGATAGTGGTCGTCTTTAATGAGACGGACTGTTACCATAAACATTTTAACTTTTACAAATTCTCATTTAAGTGAGTCATTATTCATTTTAAGGTTAAGACGGGTCAAGTAATATTATTTAGAAATATATGATAAATATATTGTTTTTCCTGTGCATTTTTATATACAAATAGCAAGTGGTATGTGCTTCATCCGTTTTAAACTTGAAACGAATATATTATCTTAAAAATGACTTACTCCCTCCATTCCGGTCAATTGTTATCCTTTTATTTTGGCACAAAGACCAAGGAAAGAGGAAATGACTAATAACTAAATGATAAGTGGAACAAATTGAATGAGAATGATCAAATTACTCATCAAGTTCATTCTTAAAATAGAAAAAGACGATAAATAAATGATCGGTAGACACTCAAAATGGAAAAAATGACAAAAAAACGAATAGTAGAGAAGATCATTTAACTTTATTAGACCCTAAATAATGAAGATGATTATGCTAAGCGTACGTATTTATCAGTTTTCACAAAATCCATTTTTATTTTATTGCATAAAATATAAAATTGCTTTCTATAAGTTACTCAAAAATCAAGCATTACTTACTTACTTTACATAAATATTTTCATGAGACAAACTTCCATCAACTAGAAAATGATAATATTGTTGTTATTATTTAAAACCATTTTATAAGACACTAACTCGTCTGTTTTTGTATTGTGATTTTTACTTCTCTAAGAAATAAACAAAGCTTTTCTTGTATTCTATATAGAAAATATGAAGTTAGGAACAACGTACCGACATCTCGCTAAATTATTGAGAGAACACTATGACATTTATTTTATCGTATGTGGCTCAAAGCTTTCCAAAATTGTCTCTTACGAACTTATACTTTATAATTGTATTGTCATTGTAATTTAAATGAATTCCACACGTTTATTTACTTTTCTTGTATTTTATATAGAAAATATTTTTATTGAAAATAAATACTCGTAAATAATTAAGATAAAGCTAATACATTTTATTTTCTTTAATTTTTTAAACAGACCTCAATTATATTTATTGATTTTGTTTAGGTTTAAAGGAGCACTATATCAATTCAAAGCGTCTTGCTTGCATGGATATCTATCCGTCATGGTTCAAGACGAATAGTGTCCCGATCACAATAAGGCAAAAGGAGCACTATATCAATTCAAAGCGTCTTGCTTGTGACAGATACTATCCGCCACAAGCTGAAGACGAATAGTGTCCCTCTCACAATAAGGCAAGTGGGAGGGTAAGGCTTTGTTTGGTAAAACTGACTGAAAAGGTATCTGAAACCTGAAAAGGTACTTGAAACCTGATAAGGTGACTGAAATTAAAAAGGTACCTGAAAAGCTACCTGAAAATTAGAAAGTGATAAGGTAGCTGATTAATTGTAAAGTGTTTGGTAAAACTAACTGAAAAGGTAACTGATTTTTTGTAAAATGACATAAAAGAACGTTAATAATTATAATAAATTAATTTAAATAAAAGGTAAATATGTAAAGTAGAACATTTCAGCTACCTGAAACTTTAAAAAGCTACGCGGAGTAGCTTTTTATTTCAGGTACCTGAAAAGTCATTTCAGGTACGTGAAAACCTGAAATGACTTTACCAAACACCATTAGGTAAAACAACTACCTGAAATATTAGTCAAATCAGATTGTTTGGTCAAATCAGGTAACTGAAATGTCTTGCCAAACATAGCCTAAGTGGGGAAATATGGAGCATCCCATAAATAGTGTCACTTACATAATATAAAAGAGATACTATCCATCTTCAACTTGTGACGAATAGTATTCGTCTTGAATGAAAATTTGTGATATCAATTATCACATATAAAAACCCCGCTCCTCTTGTTAGCTCGATATTTACAACATGGGATTGTAGAATTACTTTTGGACAAATTTGCATGTTTTGGTCGGGTCATATAACACCAAATATTGGTTGACAAAGAAATGAGATAAGGTAGACTGTATGCATATTCCCCACATCTTTGACTATATCACTTACGTTCTTATATCTCTACCACACCTTGCAAATCTAGTCTGATTTCCATGGGGTGCCACTACTAATATTTTATTTTTGCTATTCATAAGCATGCACTACAGATAGTTTTCAAAGTTTTCCATGCATGTATATATATATATATAAATTAAATACTTGAATCCCGACCTTTTTTGTTATCCGGTTGTAATCCATGCCATGATATTCTTATTTTTTTTTAGGTCGGCTTAGCTCTCTAGTTGGTGTATAGAAGACTTTATATATTAGGTGTAACCGTATCATCTTTGACTAAATCACTAATGATCTTGAATCTTGATAAGATTATAGAGGGGCAGATTGCATAAAAGAATTGTATTATTGAATTGTGGTTGTGTTACATCGATATGATGAGGTATTTATAATATCTCCCAACTTAACCCTAACTCTAAGAGCAAGTACAATGGTTGAGCAATTATCTACTAGCCTAACATTGTCACACTAGATTTTAAGCTACAATAATTTTAAGATACAAATTACTCAAATGGTTTAGCCAATGTACTAATAGCTTAGATGAAAACCACATATTATATTTTCTTTTTTATTTAAATCAACACTATTTTCTTATTGGTTGTTTTATTCTGGTAATTTAATTTTTAAAAATTTCCAGGTTTCTTACCCCCAAATTAAGCTAGTCTAAATGGAAGCCTCCAATGGTTGGGCTACTAGCTTGTAATTTTCTGAAATTGCAAGCAAGTCCTCAAACCAAACCATTGGACTTGCTCTAATATGGCCAACCCTAACGATAGCTGGGCCTAATATAGTCCAATTTCTATGAGGTGCCACAAATATTTTATTTTTAAAGTACATTAGCATGCACTACAATCTATAGTTTTGCATGCATATAAAAATTGAATACCTGAATCTCGGCCTTTTTTTGTTATTCGGTTGTGATCCATGCCATGATATTATTTTTATTTTTCTATGTCATCTCAACTTTCAATTCAAGTTGGTGTATAAAAGATTCTATACAGTAGGTATAGCCGTATATCTTTAACTAAATCACTAACGTTCTTATCTCTAGCAACCACACTCAACAAATTTAGTCCGATTTTCATAGGGTGCCACAAATATTTTATTTTATTTTAGTTCATAAGCATGCATTATAAATAGTTTTGCATGCATATATAAATTGAATTACTTGAATCACGACCTTTTTTGTTATTCAGTTGTGATCCATGCCATGAGTTACGATGTCTTTATTTTTCAGTACTGTCTCACGTTGGTTCGATAATGTCACTATGGACCTACATTATGATTTTGGATCAATTGAATTCTCATGAACTTTTATAAATTATTAGTGTACTATATAACGTACTGATGATAAGTTTTAGTAAATAGTCAACGTTTAAGATTAAGAAGTTACAATTCTACGGGGTAGTTTATTTCAAAAGTTGACTTTATGTAAGTGTTAGGGATTTTAATTTTTAATAAGTGGCAAGGCTAGCAAATGAAAACAAGCAAAAAAAATAACAAAGAAAGAAGAAAATACAGTTAACCCCTGTTCTTTTGGACTGAAACGGATCTGATTTGAACTGAACTGAACTTATAGGATCTGAACTAAACTTATAGGATCTCGAATCGAATCGAACTTATAGGATCGAATCGAATCGAACTTATAGGATCGAATCGAATCGAACTTATAGAATCTCAATTGAACTTATAGAATCCGATTTTAAATTAACTTAAATTAATTTAACTTTATTATTAATATTATTATTATTATTATTATTATTATTATTATTATTATTATTATTATTATTATTATTATTATTATTATTATTGCTATTGTTCTTGTTCTTGTTGTTATTTTTATTATTATTTTTTTTATAAACCGCAACTTTTGATTATTATTATTATTATTATCATCATAAAAAAACGCAAACTTTTAGTGAGATTAAACAAAAAATTTACATGAAATTAGTGGGCAGCTAAGAGAGAACACTGATAAGAAAATATAATCTAAAACGCAAGATAAAATAATAACATTTTTCCGCTTTATATACATTGGTTTGTTCATACATTATACCATGGTTACATTACGATAAAAAAATAATGAGAAGAGTGATAATTTTGTTTTGAAAATAATAATGTATATATGTATCGAATAATTAATAACGTCAAATGTTTTTGCGTCGGTTTTTAAAAATAATACTCCGTATATTACTTTTCTAAACTGAACTTATAGGATCTGAACTGAACTTATAGGATCGAATCGAATCGAATCGAACTTATAGGATCTCGAATCGAACTTATAGGATCGATCTCAATCGAATCGAACTTATAGGATCTGAAGTGAACTTAAGTTAAGTGACTTTAAGTCCAAAAGAACAGGGCCTTAGTCTACTAATTAACTAGCCACTCGTATGCTGTAGAAAGTTTTCTAGTTGTCGATAAAGGATGCTCGAAAATCAAAAGAAAAAAAATTTGTCGATATATTTAAAAAAAAATTACATATACCTCTGTAACTGCACATAAAATTTGATTGTCATATATTTAATTACTACAAGTGTTTTACAAATATTATAAATTATAATTTTTTTGTATTTATTTAAAAGATCTTTAAATTGATAAATAATACAACATACAAAGTTATCATTGATCTGCTATGGAGGGAGTATATCATAGGCATGCATGATTGCACGTGGTGTACTTTATTTGATTCGGGTGCTATTTTTACTTATTTGTCCTCGCAAAAAGTTTTCGCTCCCTAGTTATAAATTATGGATTTATCACTACTTATAAAAATAGGAAACTCCCAATATTGAAGCTAATCGTGACACCCTAATATTGCCAAAAACTTGTCTTATCTTATAATTTGATTTGATAATTATAATGAATCAAAACATTAGTACATTCTAATAGTGCCTAAGAGCATCCGCAACAATGGGGTTCCCCATATTTTATCTCTCTTTTTCTTATTCGTCCACCTGATTTTCCACTAATTTTCCATCTACCCTCCCAATTTATAACTACATTTATGCAATAATGAGGTTCCACATTTATATATAAAATTTTGGGAACTCCCAAAGGGAACACAATTTACCCTTACTTTTAGTTGGGAAGCTCCTCTAAAAATCGTGGAGCCTCAAATTATGGGAAGGTTAGTGCATTAGTGAGGTTACCCATATGAGAAGAGAGGGTGCATATAGGGAGCTATTTTTCCACCTTTGCGGATGCTCTAATTACCCAACTTTAGATATATATGGAGTAGAATTTTAAGAGATTTGGAGGGTTGAATTCAATTGCGGATTTAGGGAGTTAGCAAGAGATGCTCACCCTTACTAGTCAAGGAAAAATTCGAAAGATTTAGTAAATTTTTTCTATTTTTTCAAATTTATATTATGGTGCTATTTGTTTGTCCCGTTAAAATTTTTTGGCCCTCCTAACTATAAATCATGGCTCCACCATAGACCAGTCCACAACAATGCTTCAATGCATTTTATCCATCAATAGGTCTTGGTATAGACGGGTGGGGCGAATAGACGGGTAAAGACCTCTAATAAAATGGGTAGGGGGACAAGGTAGGGCACCCTCCATGTGCTTCCCACTTTATGACAAATGAGTATTTTGTGAGAGGAAATGGTATCCGTCTATAATGAGAATTTGTGTTTATCCATATACTTGTATATAGAATAAGCCATAAAACATACTGTTCCGGGTGTAATTCCAGAGCAAGTATAGTTACCACCCGTGGCTTGTTGAATGATGTCTTGAGTTGAATTCTCCCTTGGTCTTAATCGTTCCTCTCGGCCTCTCCTGCAACAATGAACGAACTGAGGGCTTGGCTTTGAGCCAAGCGTACCCACTCCGACGCCCAAGTCAGTAAACTTAGATGTATAAGTTGTATGCTAATTGGCTAGGAATATATTGTAGAGAGATAAGGAAGATTATACCAGATGAATAGTGTATTTAGGTCAAGTTGTGTATTTCTGGATTGGATCCTTTCCTCAATGAAGGTTGAGGAGTATTTATAGACTTCACCTTTTGTCACGTAGTGGCCAAGTGGCCAAGTGGCTAGCAGGTGGAAAGACTGATCTACCCCTCGGCCGAGGGACCTATGGGCGGCGGCGGGTGGTGACCGCCGCCGAGGGGTCTTGGATATGAGTACGCGGATATGTGTCCTTGGCGGGTTGTCATGCCGGACCCAGGTTGGCAGCGATCGATGGGCCGATCGGCTAGGCTATCTAAGTCGTTGACTTCTTTGTGGACATCTTTGACCTTGCTCAATATGTTGACTTGGTCAGCGGTGCAGAATATGCCCCATCAATTTGCCCCCAGCGTAGTCTATGCCGTGGTATGGGCTTCGATGTACGTCTGAGCGTATATTCTGCGCAAGTAGTTTGTAGAAAATTTTCTACATCGGCTTCTTCTGCGGCGGCTTCTTTTGCCTCTGCCTGGTCTTTCTTAGGCCGTACCATATCCCCCCTCCACATGGATGTGTATTGGGCATCCGATGTGGATAAGAAAGGGACGCTGGCCGAGACCGGGGTTGAGATCCGGTTATTTTTGATTGCCCCGGACGGCGGTGTAACGGCTTGGTCGATCATGTGGCGGCGGAGAGCAGATGCTTGGGAGTTTGTTGAGGAAGGTGAATAGGCGGAGAGATTTGAATAGGCGTGTTGAAGACGTTTGGTCACTGTTGCATTGATTGACACAACTGTTGCAACGATTGACATCCCGTGGTTGCATGTCCGACACGTGTCCGCATGCTGATTGGTTGACGCTTCATGGGTCAGTTTTCTCGATTGGTCCCCGCTTCATGGGCTTTTCCTATAAATAGGGCGAGTTGCTCCGTGAAATTGGTCACCAATTTCATTCTCCAAAATTTTTCTTCTCTAAACTTTCAAGGGCTTCTGTCTTCTAACATTCGAGTTGTTATTAAGCGAGTGTTTTTCTTCAAGGTAAACAAACAAACTTCTTCTTTTTATTTTGTTAAATAATTGTTGCTATATGTATGTCCGCTATCGGCGCGGGACTAGTACTCTCGCGCCGGAGGATTCCCCGTTGCGTCTTGATGGGGAGGAGATACTAGACGTCATTCCGATAAGGTTTGGGGGCCCTAGGTCTCCTTCTCCCGTAGTCGATCCACCACCGGAGGGACGGGAGGACGAGGGTGAGGATGTTGATGAGGATGAGGGGACCCCTTCCGATGGTGGGAGGTGTCTGTCCCGGATCATGGCGAGCCCCGTACGTGGTCTTGAACGTGGTTGGTTCCATAAGTTCGGCGGTTGTTCCGGCGAGACATTTTTCGGAGGCCATTTCTCGTTCGGTGAGGGGTATAAGATCGTTATTCCTAAAGAGGGTCAGGGGGTCTGTTGCCCTCCACCGGGTCACACCGGCGTGTACATCGGCATCCGGAGTATGGGTGCGGTTTCCTCACGAATAGATACGTCGTTGCCATTATCGTAGCTATGAACGTCGCGGTGGCCCAACTACATCCGCTGGCCATGAGGACGATAGTTGGCTTTGTGTGGCTTTGTCTCTTTAGGGGGAAATCCCGACAGTCAACTTATTCCGCCGACTTCATAGTCTTCGACCGTCAATTCTTTGGTAAGGTGGGGTGGTACAGCGTACAGACGGAGCCAGGCTATGTCTCCGTGAACAAGCTTACTTCCTGCAAAGACTGGCAACGGCGGTGGGTTTATGTCCAAGTGCCGGAGGATTACCCATTGCCCCGGTCTTTCCAGAGCCCTGTTTACTTGCGGTGTGAGAACCGGGAAGAGTATGAGGAGTGTACCTCCCGGGGTAAGGTGAAAATGGACGCTTCGAAGGTTCCTCTTATTGAGGATGAGGAGCGGAGCGGGCGTCATTGCTCGATCCGAGAAGGGATGGCTGCCCCGACTCAGATTATTCTTCAAGATGAGCCTTTCTGTCACGTCGGCCTCATACCGGCCCTCGGCCCGGGGTGAGTGGGGTCGGTGTGAGGCCTATTTTTGCCTCGTTATGCTCCTGTTTTTTAGAGCTATGTTCTATTCTGTCGTGTAATTCTTGTTTGGTTTTCTTTTTGCAGACCGGTTTGGCCAGGATCTGTCCGAGAGTACCTTGAAGCGGTTAGGCCTTGATAAGGACGGGAAGGTAGTTGTGCGGCATCCTACGGCTGAATTGCGCGATCGCAGACCGTCTCCCAACGAGCTCATGGATAAGCAGTTAAAAGGGGTGGATCCGGTGGCGGCCCAGGCAAGGGTTCTCGGAGGCGTGCCAAAGAGAACGAAGAAGGCTGCGACCAGGGCGACGGCGGCGTCTGTGCCTGCTCCCTCTTCGACCCGGTGGTTCGGAGGGAACTGTGGAGGTCGTTGATATTACCGGGGGGTCGGTGACCATTGCTAAGGAGCCGCCGCTTGCTTCTACCGTTGTTGGGGAGAAGAGGAAAGAGCCACCGTCTCCTTCCGTTGTTGCCGGGGAGAAAACCGATCCATCCGGCCCTCGAACAAAAAGGGCCCAAACTGGTACGGATCTAACTTGTGGTTCGGATTTAGCTGGTTCGCTGGACATCCCAGACGACCGGCTTTCTGATGTGTCAATGCAAGGTGACATGGATGCTTTGTGCAAATTTTTTGCAGATCCTTCCTCGGCGACCGTCGTTCTTATTGAACGGCAATCAGGGAAGCAGCCCGAGAGGGCTATCGAGATGGCGGGTGACGGAAATGTCATTGTTGACTCCTCCGCTCAGAAGATCTCTGCCTCCGAGCTTGTGGCGGAGGGTGTGAAAATGTATAAGAGGCTGGCGAAGTGGACCCAACAAGCCGGCTCCTATATCGCGGAGCAGGAGAAAACCATGGGCCAAGCTGCGCCGCTGATGGCGAAGCTTAGACTTGACCTCTCTGCCGCAAAGGGGAGGCCGTGAAGTTTAAATGGATTTCTTTTCGCCAAGAAGCGCGCGGAGGAGGTTGAGAAGCCGGGGGCCGAGAGGGCCAAAGTTGAGGAAGCGATGGCGCTACGCCAAGATGATGGAGGGGAGCGGGATAGGTACAAGGACGCTCATAACGCCGCGGTTGCCGAGGGGGAAAAGTGGAAGAATCGGTTCCACAACCAGGCGGAGGCGCTTAGGACGCGCAGTGTCATTGCTCAAAAGGAGAAGGATATTGCCATGCTCCAAGATGAACTTCTCCCAAAAATGTGTGCCCAATTCCGGGACCAGGCCGAGGAGGCGACCAGGGAGGCAATAAGGAAGCTCGTCCCCGAGGGCTCTTTCCCGTGGGATAAATTTGAGAAGCTTTTGGACGAGATGGCTGAGGCTGCGGACGAAGCGGCGGCGGGGAAGACGGAGGCCGTCTGTGATGCAGAGGTGAGGGAGGGTGACGTGCTAAAGGCACTTGAAAATGTAGAGCCCTCTTCCGAGCCGGCCACCGGAGAGAGCCGCTGCTGGCGATGGAGGACAAGAAGCAGCATAGGGAGACGGGCGGTCGTCACCGGACTCACCCGCGTCTCGGATAGCTTTAGCTGTTCGGGGGCCAACTATTGAGCCTTCTCTCCCTGCCATCTTTTGGCGCTTCAAATCCTAAGTCTGTAACCTTTTGTTTTCCTTTGTTTCCTTGCTTTTTGTAAAGCTTTGGTAGGTAGAGTTTAAGCTATCCTCATGGGGACGGCCGTCGTCTGTACTCTCCTTGCAATCATTTTTAACAATTTTATCTTTTGGTCCTTGGCTTTGGCCGGGACTTTGATCATCATCCTTCATTTGTCTCTTTGCGTTTTTCAATTGAGTGCCTTTGTTTTTACCGTCGGCATGGCCGAGGCAGTTAGTACGCGTATCACAACTGTGTTAACGTCTTTAGCATTTACTCTAGCGTACCGGTCATTGTGTCCCCGTCGCTCTCGGCTAGGGCCGAGGTAATCGGGGTTATGGCTCGATAGCATTCGTGAATCGTAGGCATATTGACCGCCGACTCGCGTCTCAATCGCACCGAGTATACGTTTCTTCTAGCATATCGGTCGTTGTGTCCCCGTCGCTCTCGGCTTTGGCCGAGGTAATCGGGGTTACGGCTCGATAGCGCTTATCGGTCATTGTGTCCCCGTCGCTCTCGGCTAGGGCCGAGGTAATCGGGGTTATGGCTCGATAGCATTCGTGAATCGTAGGCATATTGACCGCCCAGACTTGCGTCTCAACTGCACTGAGTATACGTTTCTTCTAGCATATCGGTCGTTGTGTCCCCGTCGCTCTCGGCTTTGGCCGAGGTAATCGGGGTTACGGCTCGATAGCGCTTATCGGTCATTGTGTCCCCGTCGCTCTCGGCTAGGGCCGAGGTAATCGGGGTTATGGCTCGATAGCGATTCTTCTAGTGTACCGGTCATTGTGTCCCCGTCGCTCTACCGAGGCCGAGGTAATCGGGGTTAATGGCTCGGTAGCGATTCTTCTCTTTGAGTGACAAACACTTCGACGGAAAAGGTGGGTGTTTCATTCGTTTGCTATGATCATGCGTTGGGGTGTCCACAATGGGTTTGGACACCTCCGCCGCTATACAAAGTATTTCCTCAAGTTGTCGGTGTTCCAATGGCTCATCAAAGGCACACCTCCCATGTCCCACCCGGTATGTGCCCGGTCTCATCTCTTCAATCACCTTGTAGGGACCCTCCCAGTTGGCCGTCAGTTTACCATGAATATTTCCTTTGTTGGTGGCAGCCGACTTCCTTAGGACTAGGTCTCCCACTTTTAAATCCCTCTTGTGGACTCTTCTGTTGTAGGCTCTTTTCATCCGGCTTTGATATACTGCCAAGTTGAGGCGTCTTTGTATCTCGGCTTTCTTCGACCAGGTCTAAGGAAGCTTTCAGGCCATCCTCGTTTTCAATCGGGTCAAGGTAGCCGTTCTGAATGTTGGCACCGTTGCTTCAATCGGTAGGACTGCTTCGGAACCGTAGACTAGGTGGAAAGGGGTGTACCCCGTTGCTTCTTTCTCCGTGGTTCGAAGGGACCATAGGACGCCGGGTAGTTCATCGGCCCACCTTCCCTTAAGGTCTTTCCTCTTCTTCAAACCGTTGAGGATCGTTTTGTTGGCCGCCTCCTCCCGTCCGTTGCTCGTGGGTGGGAGACGGAGGAGTATGCAAACTTGATACCAAGCTCTTCTAACCAATTCATAATCGTGTCACTCCGAACTCTCGGCCGTGGTCAAATACTATAACTTGGGGTAATCCGAAATGAGTTATAACATTTTCCCGCATTACCTTTCTGGCGGCCGCTGTGGTCTTCGCCGCAGATCGCTTCGCCTTCAACCCATTTGGTGAAGTAATCAACAGCGACGATCAAGAACTTCCTTCCTCCGGAGGCTGTTGGGAATGGTCCTAGCATGTCCATCCCCCATCGTGCGAAGGAAGAGGGCCGAGCACCGGTTGTAGGTCCCCGGAGGGAGCGTGTACACGGGCATGCATCCGACGATTCGTGCACTTCTTGGTCTTTGTTCGGAATCTTGAAGCATGGTGGGCAGAAGTAGCGGCTCGCAGAGCTTTGTGGGCTAAGCGTTCTTGCCCCATGTGGTGTCCTGATGCCTTCGTGAATCTCTGTCAAGTATTAGCTCTGCGTTACTGGACCGACACACTTCAAAAGTGGTCTTATTACGGACCTTCTGTACAGTTCTCCTTCGAACACTAAGTACCTGGCGGCGATCCGTTTCATTTTGGCCGAGGGATTGCGGCCCTCCTGTAATTCACCCGTAAGTTTGTATTTTATTATCGGAGTCATCCACGTTGTCTCGGCCTCTACGTTGCCCACCATGCCGTCGGTCTCGGTGATGCTCTTCGCATTCCGGATATCTACCAAAGACGGTTGGACTGACGTTCTTGATGGTTGAGCCTGGCAAGTTTGGAGAGAGCGTCCCGGTTGTTCTCGGATCTGGGAACGCATTGGATTCGGAAAGACTTCAATTTCGCTATGTCGGCCTTTACCCTTTCTAGGTACCTTACCATTCCGTCGTCCCGAGCCTCAAACTCCCCTCTGATTTGGTTAGTAACCAACAGTGAGTCTGTCTTCAACACAATGTGCTCTGCTCCGGCAGCCCTAGCTAGCTCGACCCCGGTTATCACCGCCTCGTATTCGGATTCGTTGTTCGAGGCCGAGAAGGTGAATTTCAAGGCGTACTCGAACTCGTCCCCGTTTGGGCTGATGATGAGGATGCCGGCTCGAGCCGTTCGTCGTGGAGGAGCGTCGGTGTAGACCTCCCATACGCCTGGGTTTGGCTCTTCTTGATACGTGCATTCGGCCAGGAAATCTGCAAGTGCTTGCCCCTTTATCGAAGGTCTTGGTTTGTACTGAATGCCGAAGCCAGAGAGTTCCACTGCCCACTTGATGAGCCTGCCGGATTGCTCGAATTTTTCCAAAGCTTTCTCTAACTACCGATCGGTTAGGACCGTCACGGGGTGCGCGTCGAAGTAGGGTTTTAACTTCCTCGTGGCAACGACGACGGCGAAGGCTGCTTTTTCGATTAGTGGGTAATTTCTCTCGGCGGGCAACAGTGTATGGCTGACAAAGTAGATTGGGTGTTGCTGTTTGTCTTCTTCCTTGATGATCACCGACCGACCGTGGCCGAGGTAATCTGCTATGTATAGGTATAGCGTCTCCCAAAGATCGGCCCGGACAGAGTTGGGAGAGTCTCGAAGATGAGCTTTCAACTGCTTGAAGGTCGTGCTCGCTCCTCCCCCAGTGAAGTCTTTATTCCTTTCAAAACTTTGAAGAATGGGGTGCTCTTGGCTTACCGACCGAGAGATGAAACGGGCGAGAGCCGCCATTCTTCCCGGCCAAAGATCATAACCTCTTTTCGATTCCTTGGCTCCGGTAGGTCTAAGATTGCTTGGACTTTGTCTGGATTTGCATCGATGCCTCGGGCATCGACAAGTACACCGAGAAATTTACCTGCGCCGGACACCGAAGTTGCATTTCATTGGGTTGAGCTTCATCTTGTACTTCCTTAGTGAACAAAATGTTTCGTGTAAATCGGCCAGTGCTCGCCTGTCGGACTTGCTTTTTACAATAGCATCGTCGACGTAGGCCTCAATGTTTCGCCCTTTTTGATTTTGGAACACTTTGTCCACCAGCCTTGTATACGTTGCGCCGGCGTTTTTTAAACCGAACGGCATCATTTTGTACATGTATGTGCCGTTAGCGGTGATGAATGCGCATTTGGGCATGTCTTCCTCAGCCATGAAAACCTGGTGATATCCCGAGAAGGCGTCTAGCGAGGCTCGGATGGTGTAGCCTGCCGTGGCATCGATTAAGTCGTCTATCCGTGGCGGAGGGTAATGATCTTTGGGGCATGCTTTATTAAGTTGGGTAAAGTCTACACACATTCTCCATGCCCCTGATGACTTCTTTACCATCACAACATTGGCTAACCACTCCGGGTAGGTGCAAGGCATAATAAAGCCCGCCGTAAGTAGTTTGTCTACCTCGGCTTTGATGGCCTCGTCTTTTCTACCGAGGAGTTCCTCATTCTTTGCTTGACGGGCGAGCGGTGGGGAGTACGTTCAGCTTGTGAATAATCACCTCCCGGCTCACACCCGGCATCTCGGCCGCTGAGTAGGCGAAGACGTCTTTGTTTTCCCTTAGCAGGTCCAGGAGTTTGGCTCTGAATTTTGGCTCCAGGTTGGTACCGACGGTTACGGTGCGGCCTGGGTCAATCTCCACCTCTTCGGTCTCTGCTCCTTCGACCATGCTAATGGTTCGGTCGTGCTCGGGCCCGGGTGTGTCTTTGTATCGGAAGGATTTTAATTTTGAAGCGCCGGCTCTCACCCTCTCTAGATACCTCGTCGTCTTATAGTCCCGAGCCTTGTATTCTCCTTTGATCTGGTTGGTCAATGAGAGCGAATCTGTTTTTACCACGACGTGTTACGCCCGGCGGTTAGCTAGCCTCGACTCGGTTATCATTGCCTCGTACTTGCATTCGTTGTCTGAGGTCGAGGAGGTGAGCTCCAAGGCGTGCTCAAACACATCTCCGTTCGGGCTAATGATAACGACGCTGGCTTTCGAGCTATCCGTCGTGGAAGGGCCGTTAGTGTGTATCTCCCATACGCCGGGATCCTTCTCGTTCTTCGAGGTGAGTTTATGAGCCTCCCCCCGGTCCGAGACGTATATTAATGTCAAGGCCCGGACGGATATTACGGCTTGGGTTTCACTCAAAGTGACCCGGCCTATGAGAACGTCGTGGGCGCGATATGCCGTTGATGACTATAAAATCGACATAACGTTCGGTCAGTTCCCTCGCCGAACCCACGGCATCGACCGACCCCGCAGAAGTCATGTACAGCGGGTTGGTGCAGGGTTCAAATCTTCGACTCTCAAACCGAGGCTGAGAAAGCATTCTCTGTACATAATGTTCGTGTAGGCGCCTGTGTCGATTAGGCACCTCTTCACCAAATGGTTGGCTATGTCCAGGTGGACTGCGAGTGGGTCGCTGTGAGGAGCAATGACTCCCTCGTAGTCCGCCTGTCCGATAGTCATATCGGGGATTTTGGGAGCGGGGGTGGCTGTGTTGGGCACAAAGTTGACGGCCTGACATGGCTCATTCAGTTGCCGTTTGTGTCCATGAGCGGACCCATCGTTCCCGTTGCCTCTGACGACAACATGGATTACTCCTATCCGTTCAAAGACGGATTTGCTGTTTGACCCGCCGGCATTCGGTTTCTGGCCTTTGGCGACATACTTGCCGAGGCTCCCCTTCCGGATCAGCTCTTCAATGGCGTCCTTCGGATGTCGGCGATCGTTGGTTAAGTGTCGGTGTGGCCGTGGTACTCACAAGTATTGGCTCGTGTCACCGTCACTCCTCGGCCTAGGGGGCCTTTCCCACTTCCGGCCTTCGCTCTTGCTCGCAGCGAATACCTCGGCGGCCGACACGACTAGGGGTGTGATCGCTGCACCGTTTTTGTAGTACGCTCCCGAACTCCCCGCGCCCGTCGAGTCCTGTCTCCTGGCGGATTTGTCAGACCGTGACCTATTATTGTCACGGCGTCTTTCATCGGGGTTGCCCTCCCGGCGGCTCTTCTTTTCTGAGTGCTCGGCCTCGTTGGGGCCTAACCACGTCTTGTGATAGTCTTCTACTTTGATGGCCTGGTCGGCCATTTTCCTGGCGGCATCCAAGCCCAGGCCTCCGCACTTGATGAGCTCATTTTTCAAATCTCCCCTTGGGAGGCCCTTCATCAGCGCGAAGGCCGCCAGTTCGGGATTAATCTCTCGAATCTGTTGGACCTTTCCGTCGAACCTCTTCATGTAGCTTCGTAGAGACTCGCCCCCCTCCTGTTTGATAGTTAGGAGGTCCGATGTCTCCACGGCCCTTCTCTTGTTGCAAGAGTCTTGGGCTAAAAGGCGTCCCTTAGGTCGGCGTAGTAGTACACCGAGCCGTCGGGAAGCCCTTTGTACCAACTTTGAGCCATCCCATGCAACGTTGTTGGGAAAACTCGGCACCACACTTCATCGGGCTGCTCCCATACCGACATGTGAGACTCGAAAGCCTCAGCGTGGTCGGCTGGATCGCCTTCCCCTTTGTATGATATGGGCGGCAACTTGAGCTTAGTTGGCACCTGGACTTCTAGGACGTAGGCGCCGAGGGGTCGTCTCGATCACATGCCGGATGGCACGTGCCGATCGGCTCCTCGCATTCCTAACCCGGCTCCTCTCCTCGTAGCGGGAGGGGCTCCTTCTTCGACTTGGACTTCTTCTCCAACTCTGCTGAGTCGGACTCCTCTGGCTCCTTTGGGGTATGCCTCGTTCGTGTTGCGGGGACGCTGTCCTCCCACGAGTACGGGAAGGACTTAGGTCTACCACGCCCACTTTGGGCTCCCCCGGCGACTTTGCTGGGTCAGCCTCTCCTAGTGCTCCGCTCAAATTTCTCGGAATCACATTTTGGGCCCTGGTCTCCTGGACAGTTTCCGCCGCTCTTGTCGGCGTGACAGTGTGAGCAGACGTATTACTAATTAGGTCCAGGACCATTTTCAGCTTTGCTATGTCAACCACATGCCCCATGATGGTGACTGGTTGGTTGGGTGGCGCGTGCTCGGTATTATCGGCATCCCGAACTCCGGTTGGATTACCCCGCCCGTGGAGGGCCGCACGACTGCATTGTTGAAGGTATCATCTTGGTGGAACGCGGTTTCGTCGGCCACGACTGCGTCTTGTTGTTTCGACATCTTCTCAGCTTTTTGGGTGGGTTTTTGTTTTGTGTTTTTAAGGGATTTTATTAGCTTTTAGTATGCTTCCCCACAGACGGCGCCAATTGTTCCGGGTGTAATTCCAGAGCAAGTATAGTTACCACCCGTGGCTTGTTGAATGATGTCTTGAGTTGAATTCTCCCTTGGTCTTAATCGTTCCTCTCGGCCTCTCCTGCAACAATGAACGGCGGGGCTTGGCTTTGAGCCAAGCGCACCCACTCCGACGCCCAAGTCAGTAAACTTAGATGTATAAGTTGTATGCTAATTGGCTAGGAATATATTGTAGAGAGATAAGGAAGATTATACAAGATGAATAGTGTATTTAGGTCAAGTTGTGTATTTCCTCGGATTGGATCCTTTCTCAATGAAGGTTGAGGAAAGATTTATAACTTCACCTTTTGTCACGTGAGCCAAGTGGCCAAGTGGCAAGCGCAGTGGAAAGATCGATCTACCCCTCGCCGAGGGACCTATGGTCGGGCGGCGGGCGCGTGACCCGCCGCCGAGGGGTCTTGGATATGAGTACGCGGATATGTGTCCCTACTGGCGGGTTGTCATGTCGGACCAGTGTTGGCAGTCGATGGGCCGCATCGGCTAGGCTATCTAAGTCGTTGACTTGCTGTGGACATCTTTGACCTTGCTCAATATGTTGACTTGGTCAGCGGTGCAGAATATGCCCTATCACATACAAACCTTTAAATTTTCACAAATTCTTATTATAGACGGACACTATCCGTCTATACGTATAGACGGATACCACTTTCCCTCACAAAATACCCATTTGTCATAAAGTGGGAAGCACATGGGGGTGCCCCACCTTGTCCCCCCAACCCATTTTATTAGAGGTCTTTACCCGTCTGTTCGCCCCACCCGTCTATATCAAGACCTATTGTTAATTTTTTTGGCTGCCCAAAAAGTCGCGGGAGAGATCTACTGGGACACAAAAGTTTCATGCATCTTGATAAATTTACCCCCTACCCATCTCACTGATGACTTACAAATCAAGGCTAATAATGTCAATCCTGGAACAAATTCCGTGGCTCAGTATATTCTGCCCGTAAATATATGTCAACCCTATCTTAATGTTAATATGTGTCAAATATATTAACTTGTTTTAATGTTAAAATGGATATTTCAATTTTAAAAAGATTAATTGGATAAAAATGTAATAAAATAAAGATGACGTGGTGGGATATCATCCTACGTGGTAATAGTAGGTCGCCTTTAGGTTGCACGACCTATTATTAATTTATTAGATTATTAGATGCCGTACGATGACATGTATAATTAAGTGTAATTTTTAAAATAAATTTTATAAAAAAAAAAGTAGTAAAGGCCAATGGATAAGGATGTCATAGACTCATAATATCATATGTGGTCAGTGGATGCGGAGAATAGACCAAGACATATGACTATATTAGTGTATAAGTGTATGATTATGAGAGAGAATTAAATAAATGCTACTATATGAATTCCCAATTATGGCCGAAAGGGAGGCTTTATCCACTTTCTCCGCACTCATTTAATTTATTTATCTTTCATCACAAATTCTCATTGAAGATGGGCACTATCCGTCACAAGCTGGAAACGGATAGTGCCCCTCTCACAAAAATCAAGTGGCATTATTAATGGGTGCTCCATTTCCTAACCACTTGCCCTCTCACTTACTTTATTGTGAGAGGAGAAAGATCCGTCTTCAGCTTGTGACGGATATAGTACGTCACAAGCAAGATGCTTTGATCTTTCATTCAGTCTTTAAAAAAAGTTTAATGGTGTAATTTAAGAATTTACTTGCAATTTCTTAAAATTTCAAACTAGTTGCAATTTAACAAGTAAAAAAGTTAACCAATAGACAACTAGCTTAATTGGAGATGGTCATGTGAAATGGCATGGTTTAAGCAAGTAGGAATTAGCTTAATGAAACTAGTTGCTTGAATGAGCCGGCCACTATCACAAATTAATCAATACGAGTAGAAAATTAGCTAAATAAATTTAGGTTTGATTTATTCTTAATTTTTTATTTATTAAACAAAAACAAAGCTAGAAACGTATATCTTACCATTGGAATGGTTTAAGGGTTATAGTTTAAAATATGATGTGGAATTACCAAGCTAGAAATTTATAGCTCACCATTGGACTTGCTTTAACTAGCATCCTAAAATGGAGGTATCCTACTCAAACATTTAAACAAATTAAATAAAGTTTGAATTATATGACAAATTGCCTAAAAAATACCAATTTTTTGTTCTTTTTAACACCTAGACCTAGGCAACAATGCGGATTAGCCCACCCACACTAACTCAGCCCGAAAAACCTGTGAACTCCATCGGGTTAGGCTCGGGTTGTGAATGACGTAGTCCAATCCGAATTGCCCACCAACCCCCCATGTCTAGCCGCCGAGCCTGACTCGCTCCAGCCGATAGTGTGGGCTCGAGCTTGCTTCGATCCCCATCAATTGGCCTTGTCCCTAGCCCGACCAGGCCAGCCAGCCAAACCCTATGTCCACATGTATTAATACCATGTGGTAATATTTAAATTCGTTTTAAAGATAATACGGATATTCCATTTCAAAACAAAGTTAATGTAAACAAATTGAATGACACAAATTCTTATTTCAGACCACCATATTCGTCTGAAATGGTCAGACGGATACCATTTCCTCTCACAAAAAACTCATTTAGGATGTGAGTGGGAAAGCACATGGGGTGGTCCACCACCCATGTGCTTCTCAATTGTGAGAGGTCTTATTGTGATCTGAAATTAGGCGGTCTTGAGTAAGACGGACTGATTAAATGAAGGGAGGCTTAGCCAAGGAGCAAGATTTTTTGCCAAATAAAGGAGGGTAGGAAAGGCATTGGAGAAGGATAAATAAGGGGAGACATAAATGCAGCTTATCCGTTTTTATCACTTTTCATTTTACACAACTACCCATATTATTTGCACTTGCTGATTGCGTGGTCGAGCTGCCGCATGCTACTTTTATTACTCTATTCTCGGAATTACCCTTCCACCGAATAATATCATGCATTGTCACTTTCAACTTTTCTTTAACCTTCTTCCCTTACTAAATACCCCTCCCATTCAAATTAAATGTTACATTTGACTTTATTACGCTTGATAAAGCGCGTTTTGCAACGTAAATATATTTAGTTACATATTATTACCAATTATAAAAACTTATATTCTTACTCCCTCCATTCAACTCCACTTCGCATGTTTGCTTTTTGCACGGGTATTAAGGAGCGGATTAAAAAAACTATAAAAAGTACATAGGGAAAGAGAATGGTGGGATTAAAATGTTAAAAAAATATAAAGGTGGGGTTTTATGCTGGATTAGTGTGGGTATAGATGATATTTTTTGTAAATATGGAGTGTGAATAAGGATAGTGTTCCGGGTGTAATTCCAGAGCAGTATTGTTTACCACGTAAGCTTGATGAATGAATGTCCTTCCTTGCTTTGACTCTTCCTTTCGGTCTCTCCTGAAACGATGAACAAACTGAGGGCTCGGCTTTGCACCGAGCGTACTCACTCCGACGCTCAAGTCAGTGAACTTAAAGGGATTAAGTTGTGTGTTACTTGACAAAGTATATTGTAGAGAGATAAGAGAGTTTATACCAGATGAATAGTGAGTTTTAGGTTAGATTGTGGATCCCCTTCTCAATGAGAGAAGTGGAGTATTTATAGACTTTCACCTTTTGTCACGTAGTGGCCAAGTGGCTAGCAGGTGGAAAGACTGTTCTACCCTCGGCCGAGGGGCCCATGGCAGGCCGGCTGACTCCATGCCGAGGGGTCTTGGATATGAGTACGCGGATATGTCTCCCGGCCGGCTTATAGCTCAGCCGGGACCCAAGTGACCGGCCGACAGGCTACGTCGGTTAGGCGGTCTAACATGTTGACTTGCTGTCTCTTGATCCTTGACCTTGCTCAATATGTTGACTCGGTCAGGGGGTGCTGAATATGCCCCATCAATTTGCCCCCAGCGTAGTCTATGCCGTGGTATGGACCTTCGATGAGTGTTTGAGCGTATTCTGCGCAAGTTGAAAATTCTTCACCGGCTTCCTCTTCCTCGGACATCATTGCTCGGGCCGTACCATATCCCCCTCCACATGGATGTGTAATGGACATCAAATGTGGAAAAGAAGATGTCGCTGGCCGGCGGGTCCAAGGTTAAGAGTGCGGATCGTTGATTGCCCCGTACGTCCGCCAAGCTTGGTTGATCAGCTGGCCGTTTGGCAAGTAGATAACAAGGAGCGTGTTGAAGAAGATACGTCGATTGGCATTCTGCCAAGTAGCGTGTCAAAGAAGATTGGTAACTATTGTGACGATTGACATTCCGTGGCTGCATGCTTGACATGTGTCTCGTTGTAAATTGGTTGACGCTTCATGGGCTTTGCCCTGATTGGTCGGATTGAGTGGGCTTTGCCCTATAAATAGGAGAGTTAGCCCCTGAATTTGGCCTTCCAAATTCATTCTCTCAAAAATTTTATTCTTTTCACTTAGTTTTCTTTGACGAAACCTCTCTCTAGTCTTCGAAGCGTTACTCGGCGTAACACTCTTCCCAAGGTAAACAAACAAATTTTCCAACTTTTTACTTGTCAAGTTTTTGTTGTGAACATGTCTTCTGCTGATGCCGGTCCTAGTAATCCTGCGCCGGGGTGTTTCTCGTCGCGCCTTGATGAGGAGGAGGCACTGGCCGCCATCCCGATAAGGTCTGGGGACCCTAGGTCTCCTTCTCCTGAGGTTGATGATCGGTATTTGGATGGTTTCTCGGATGATGACGGTGGTGATGATGACGGTGATGATGAGGAAAGGACTCATCCTGATGAGGAGAGGCCGCAAATCCTGGACCACGACGACGCCTGTAAGATCGGCCCTGATCGTGCTTGGACCCATAAGTTCGCCAGTTGTTCTGGTCCTGACTTTTTCGAACATCATTTCTCCTTCGGCAGGGAGTATAAGATTGTTATTCCTAGAGAGGGTCAGGCCGTCTGTTGCCCTCCCCCGGGTTGTATCGGCGTATACATGAGACACCTGGAGTATGGACTCCGATTTCCTCTCAATACATACGTTGCTGCTATAATCAAGGCGATGAACGTCGCTGTGGCACAGTTGCATCCGTTGGCCATTCGGACGATCGTTGGCTTTGTGTGGCTATGCCAGTTTAAGGGGGAGGCCCCAACGGTGAACTTATTCTGCCGGCTTCATCACCTTCGATCGAATGTTCAAGGTGGCGGGGGTGGTATAGCGCAGTGCATCGAGACAGTTATATCACCGTCCCCAAGCTTACTTCCTGCAAGGACTGGAAGTCACGGTGGGTATATGTTGAGGTTCCAAGGGATTATCCACTGCCTCGGTCCTTCCCGCACCGCGTCAATTTGCGGTGCGAGAGCAAAGGGGAGCGTGAGAAATATGTCTCCCGGCATAAGCTTAAGATGGACGCCTTGAAGGTCCCTCTTAATGCGGACGAACGGCGGGCAATGAAGCTGTTTGAGACTGAGAAGGATGGGTCGCCGAAGGGATGGATGCCCCGACGCAGATCATTCTTCAAGATGAGTGCTCTCACGTCGGCCTCATACCGGCCCTAGCACAGGTGAGTGGGGTCGGTGTGAGGCCCATCTCTCGCTTTTAATGTTTCATTTTTTTGAACTTTGATTTATTTCTTTTATTTAACTCTTGCTTCGTTTCTTTTACTGGCCGTTTTGGCCGGATCCTCGAGGAAATCCTCAAGAAGATGGGACTTGACAAGGACAAGAACGTTGTTGAGATGCATCCGAAGGCCGATGCACGTGATCGCAGACCGGCGCCAAATGACCTTATGGACCAGCAGTTGAAGGGCCTAGATACGACGGCGGCTCAGGCGAAGGTTGACGGTAACATACCGCGCCGAAAGCAAAAAACAATGTCTTCGGCGGCGACGGCGTCAACTTCAGTTCCATCTCCAATCCCTTCAGTCCAAAAGCAGACGGTGGAGATCGTCGATATTACCGAGGAGGAGGTCACATTGGCAGAGAAATCTCCTCTCTTACGCAAGAGAAAAGAGACTGCTGCTGCCGCTGCTGCCACCGAGGCCGGCAAAGAAATGGGTCCTCCGCCAAGAAGGCCAAGCCCCGGTACAGATCTAACTCGTGGCTCGACTTAGCCGGTTCATTAGGCGTTCCCGATGACGGGCTCTCACGGTATGTCCATGAATGTTGATATGGATGCTTTGATTGAATTTTTTGTAGATCAACCGCCGTCTCACCGGACACACCGTTGAACGGCGCATCGAGAAGCGACTGCGCAGACGGGTGGTAAAGATGCCACCGTCGTCTCCTCCTTCCCGAAGCCTACCCCGCCCGCATTAGGTCGGAGGGCCTAAGTTTGTCCAGGATCTTTGGCGAAGTGGGCTGATGTGGCGGTGCTCATATTATGGAGCAAGAAAAGGTCATGGTGAAGTTGCCCTACTGCTTGATCGGCTCAGCTTGAGCTCGGCCGCGCGAAGAAGGAAGCCGAGAGGGCCAAGGCCGAGGCGAAAAGGCGCTCCTTGCCGAGCGAAAACTTAGGGAGGACGCGAAAAGGCGGTCCTTCCGAGAGAGCTAAGGTTGAGGCTGCGGGGGCAAGCCGCTAAGTCGCTGGAGGAGCGTGAGAAGCTTCAGTCGTCGTCGACTTCACCGGGAAGAGGGACGAATGGAAGTCCATGTTTAAGGCCCGGGGAAGGCGCTTCGAATATGAAGGCTATCATCGCCCAGAGGGAGTTGGACATTGAGACGCTCCAAAGCGTCATTCTTCCTAACATGTGCGCCCAATACCGGGACCTGGCCGAAGAAGCCGTCAGAGAAGTGATCGGGGAGCTCTTTCCTGAAGGCTCCTTCCCGTGGAAGAGATTTGACGAGCTGCTTGATGACAAGCTTGATGCTAAGGAGAAGGCCGCGGAGGCGAAGGCCGCTGAGGAGGCAAAGGTGAAGAAGGAGGAGGAGGAGGCTGCGGAGAAGGCGGCCCGGGATGCCAAGGCGAAGGAGGCCAAAGAAGAGGCCGAGAAGGCAAGGGCACGCGAAGTCGCCGGATCTCCTTCTCGGGTCGCCTATCAAAGATTTTGCTTTGCCATTTGCCGGTGGTGAGCAAAGAACAGGCATAGGGAGACGGGCGGCCGTTACCAGACTCACCCGGCATCTCGGATAGCTTTAGCTGTTCGGGGGCCAACTATTAAGCCTTTCCTCCCTGCCATCTTTTGGCACTTCAAAGTTTTATGTCTGTACCCTTTTGCTGTTACTTATTTTTGTAAACTTTGGTAGGTAGTGTTTAGGCTATCCCTATGGGGACGGCCGTCGACTTCTTCCTTGTAACCTGTAAACATTTTTAATAAGAGTTTGTTTACTTTGCCTCTGGCTTGGCCGAGGTCTTTTTCTCATTCTTGTCTGAGTTGTCTTCTTACGTTATTAATTGAGCGCTTCTTTTCTGTTTCTACCTTCGGCTTTGCCGGGGCAATTTAGAATGCGTATCTCAACTGTACTTAACGTTTTTAAACATGTTGGCATGTCGGTCGCTTCCTCCACCGCCCGAGGCGGTCAGATTTGCGTGTCCCAACCGCCGCTGTGACATGTTAGCGTATCGGTCGTTGTGTCCCCGCTGCTTCCCGGCCTTGGCCGAGGGAATCGGGGTTACGGCGCGACAGCGTTCGTATCTATAGACGATTATTGATCGCGTCCTCGTCCACGCCCGGTCTTAATTTGCCGAGGTGTCAGATTTGCGTCTCAACGGTACTTATACGTTTTTAAGCTCGGTCTTAATTAGCCGAGGGCAAGAAGTGGTTCCCTCGTTTCTTCCCGGCTTTGGCCGGGGCAACTGAGTTAACGTTTTGACTGCTGTTGTATATATGTTAGCATTTTCGCTCGTTCCCCCGTCACTCCCGGTTAGCGGCCGAGGTGATCGAGGTTTTGGCGCTGTCTGCTGTGTACATACGTCTTTTGTAGGACTATGGGAGGGACACTCCATTTTGATGGAAAACTTGGAACACTCTTCATTAGAAATAATCACCCATTGGGGTGCCCACAACGGTCTCGGACACCTCCGCCGCTATATGAAGTATTTTCTGAGGTTGTCTGTGTTCCAGTGGCTCATTAGAGGCACTCCCTCCATGTCGGTTAGCCGGTATGTACCCGGCCTCATTTCCTCAACCACTTTGTAGGGTCCTTCCCAGTTGGCCGTCATTTTGCCATGGATGTTTCCTTTGTTGGTGGCGGCTGACTTTCTTAGGACTAGATCTCCTACTTTTAAGTCCCTTTTGTGGACCCTTCGGTTGTATGCTCTTCTCATTCTGTTTTGGTAAACGGCCAAGTTGAGCCGTGCCGTATCTCGACTTTCTTCAACCAGGTCTAGGGAGGCTTTCAGGCCTTCCTCATTTTGGACTGTGTCGAAGGTTTGCCTTCTAAATGTGGGCACCGTAGCTTCAACTGGCAGGACGGCCTCAGACCCATAGACAAGGTGGAATGGACTGTACCCCGTTGCTTCTTTCTCCGTGGTTCGTAGTGACCATAGGACGCCGGGTAGTTCATCAGCCCATCTTCCCTTTAGATCTTCAACCTTCTTTTTCAATCCGTTCAAAATTGTCTTGTTAGCTGCCTCCGCCTGCCCGTTACTCTGAGGGTGGCAGACGGAGGAGTATGCGAACTTGATACCGAGCTCTTCTAGCCAGTTCATCACCAAGTCACTCCAAATTTCGGCCATGGTCAAATACCATGACTTGGGGTAACCCAAAACGAGTTATGATGTTTTCCCAGATTACCTTTCTCACGGCCGCCGTGGTCTTGGCAGGTACTGCGACAGCTTCGACCCATTTGGTGAAGTAGTCGACGGCGACAATTAGGTACTTTCTTCCTCCGGAGGCCGTCGGAAATGGCCCCAGTAAATCCATAACCCATTGTGTAAATGGTAACGGACTGAGTACTGGTTGCAGGTCTCGGGAAGGTGCATGTATCACCGGAGCATGCATCTGACAGTTCTTGCACTTTTTGGTCTTAGTTCTGGAATCTTCCAGCATGGTAGGCCAGAAGTAGCCGGCTCGGAGAGCTTTGTGGGCTAGCGTTCATGCCCCCATGTGGTGTCCGCAGATGCCTTCGTGAATCTCTCGTCGAGAATGAGCTCCGCGTCTGGTGGCCGACACATTTCAAAAGTGGTCTTATCACAGACCTTCTGTATAGTTCTCCTTCGAACACCAGGTACCTTGCGGCGATCCTTTTTATCTTCTGGGAGAGACTGCGGTTCTCCGGCAACTCTTTTGTAAGTTTGTACTTCATTATCGGAGTCATCCACGTCGTCTCGGCTTTTATGTCGCCCACCATGCCAATGGTCTCGGTGATGCTTTTAGCATTCCTGATATCCACCAGCACGGTTCGACTGACATTCTTGATGGTTGAACTGGCGAGTTTTGAGAGAGCGTCGGCTCGGTTGTTCTCGGACCTGGGGATGCATTGGATTTGGAAAGATTTTAATTTTGTTGTGTCAGCTTTTACCTTTTCCATGTACCTTACCATCCCGTCGTCTCGAGCCTCAAACTCTCCTCTGACTTGGTTAGTAACCAATAGTGAGTCTGTGTTCAACACAATGTGTTCTGCCTCGGCTGTTCTAGCTAACTCGACTCCGGTTATCACCGCCTCGTATTCGGATTCGTTGTTTGAGGCCGAGAAGGTAAACTTCAAGGCGTACTTAAATTCGTCCCCGTTTGGGCTGATGATAAGGATGCCGGCTCCTGAGCTGTTCGTCGTGGAGGACCCGTCGGTGTATACCTCCCATACACCGGGGTATGATTCTTCTTGGTATGTGCACTCGGCAAGGAAGTCTGCAAGTGCTTGCGCTTTTATCGAGGGCCTCGGCCTGTATTGAATGCCGAAGCCGGATAGCTCTACTGCCCATTTGATGAGCCTGCCGGATTGTTCAAATTTTTCCAATGCTTTCTCCAATGGCTGGTCGGTTAAGACCGTTACGGGATGTGCGTCGAAGTAAGGTTTTAGTTTCCTTGCAAAGAACGACATTTACAAAGAAAGGCCGCTTTTTCAATCGGTGGGTAATTTCTTTCGGCGCGGGCAATGAGTGTATGGTGATGAAGTAGATTGGGTCTTCTTTGCTTGTTTTCTTCTCGACGATTACTAAGACCGATCGTGGGCGAGTTAATCGCTAAGTATAGATATAGAGTTTCCCAGCGTCGGCCTGGACAGGGTCGGGAGAGTTTGTAGATGAGCTTTCAGTTGCCTGAAAGCTGTGCTCTGTTCCTCCCCCCAGCAAAAGTCTTTACTCCCTTTCAACACTTTGAAGAATGGGGTGCTCTTGTCGGCTGATCGAGAGATAAAGCGGGCAAGAGCCGCCATCCTCCCGGTCAGCATCATAACCTCTTTGCGATTCCTCGGCTCCGGCAGGTCTAGAATTGCTTTGATTTTCTTTGGATTGGCATCAATTCCCCTGGCGCTGACAAGCACGCCGAGGAACTTGCCGGCCCGGACACCGAAGTTGCATTTCATTGGGTTAAGTTTCATCTTGTATTTCCTTAGTGAACAAAATGTTTCGCTCAAGTCGGCCAGGTGCTCGCCGTCAGACTTGCTTTTTACAATAGCATCGTCGACGTAAGCCTCGATGTTTCGCCCTTTTTGGTCTTGAAACACTTTGTCTACCAGCCTATTGTAAGTTGCGCCATCGTTTTTGTAGACACCTCGTTTCTGCACCCCTCGCAAACCACCCGGTGATGATTGGGCCGCATGTTTGATTCGCGGAACGATTAGTGACAGTTCGTAAGATTATCGTCAAGTGATTGCTCAAATATAAATGTCAACCTCTTAGTTGTCATCTACGTGCCGATACGGTCGTTTTGGCAGTAATTAGAGTACATTCGGGGTCCGGGTCAAAAACCGTCTCCATTTTTCGATAGTGTTAAAACCCGAGTCGGAATGTTCGGAATGTTCCGGATATTTCTATTCCATATTCATCAAATTTTATCTTTTGGCAAATAATATCCCGTAATATTCAAAAGATAATCAAATTAAATCCGTCCTACCATAACTAAAACGCGGAAATCTTTCTTAGCGGGAGGAAACCCCCCGGGAACAAAGCGCGGCACTGCTGCGCCTCTTCCAAGAGACGCAGTGGGCTGCGCTCTTCCCAGTGCCCTTCTTTGCATGATTTACGTCTCTTTTTTATATCTTTCCGAGATTCACTTCCAAAGAGTCTCCGAAACCCTATTCCTTCACGTGATTAGTATAAATAGGAGCTTTCGTTCCTCATATTTCTCACGCGAGTGTCCGCCCTTCTCTTCTCCCTTTGCATTCTAGACTTCGTTCTTACTAATTGGCGCCTACGTGCTTGGACTTCCGACCACGTAAGCTCGGATCTTTCCGGTACTGACCTCTCCGTTGCATGACCGACCAATTTGACCACTACACTCAATCAATTCTAAATTAATCAATCGTTTTCCTCTTACGAGGGCACTCTTTCCTTGCATTCGCGTCGAGCATCACTAATCGATCTTCTTAGTTCTTCTCGTTCCGTCAACATGTAAGTCTGAGGGTGTATTAATCTCCCTTTTGTTTATTGCATTTAATTATTGTATAACAATTGTAAGGTTTATGTCGAAAGTATCTCGTTAAAACCGATTTCTAAAAACCGTCTTTAAAACCTGTTTTTTGCGGATTTCCGAGAGGGCGTCGAGAAAAGACGCAGCAAGCTCGCTGCGCCTCTTCGAAGGAGCGCAGCACTGCTGCGCCTCTTCGTGAGGCTGCGCAGATTCTCGCTTCTTTTCTTCTTCTTCCTCCGTCCTCTGTAATTCGTACCAAAAATTGTTCCTTTCGTTTTGTTCTTTAATTCTTCATCACGGTAATTTATAATTCATATGTATAACGTATATAATTCATCATTCATGCTTAATTAGTCGTCAAGTCCGGCTTAAATCCCTTATAATTCATATTTGCGGGTTTTCGTCATTAATTCAAGTTTCGGGTTTTAGAAGTTCAATCTGTTCATATTGAGTTTCTGGAATTCGTTATTGATAAATTTGCATCTGTTTATTTATTGTTCATCACTAATTCGTCATCGTTCATCGTGTTTAATCTAATTCGTTTTGTTAGTTTAATCATTCATTTATTAACGTCGGCCCTTCACATAGTTAATCCGTCTTATTTCCGTCTCATTCATGTTTATTGTTTTCATAACCATCAATCATATGTAAATAACATGCTAATCACTTTCATCCGAGTAAATAATTGAATCGATTCATTAAATTCACCAATTAACGTTAACAATTGCAGTTTTGGCTTCACAGCCAGAGTTCGTCCTTGGAACAGACGCAGCAACTGCTGCGCCTCTTCCAAAGGGCGATGATGTCGCGCGCTGTTCCAGACGACTTCGTCCCGAACTCCTTTTTCGCCTTGACCTATATTAATTAGTTTACGTATCAATTAACTAATATTCGTAATATCGCTAATTCCTGTTCGTTGATTTGTTATTTTATTCTTTTATTCGTTTTATCAAATCATCCGTTTTATTGGTATTTTCGACATAAATCAATTAAATCCATTGTAATTATTGTAATTTTCATTATTGTAATTTATAATTATTGTATTTATTATTTGTATGCTTCCACATGTAAATCAACATTAAATCCCACTTCGACCCTAATTGTTTGCTAATTAATTGTTCACCGACTTAGCTAATTTCACATGTTAGGATTAATCTATGGATGTTGCATTGCATGCATATAGCCGACGATATATCAAGTACGAATAACTTCCCTAATCATTAGTAGAGGCCGCTATCGAGGCGGGCGGGATTAGGTGTTCGATCAAAAGAGCTTCCTAATACGTACCCTCACCCCTTACCCGGATCTCCGTGAGCACCCGTGTTCATTGGCATCCACGAGAGTCATTCTAGACATAGAATGCTAAGGGTAACGATTGCTTAGTGTTCATGTCACTACTTTGTGTCTTGACATGACACGAGGTATTCGAACGGTTCCAATTTCCCATAAAAATTGGTGGCGACTCCATACAAAATGCAAACGCTTGTTTTCGAGCCCCTTCACCCCAAGCGCCCCGTGGGCGGCCCGCTGTCCACGTTTGGCGACTACTGGGATTATACACTTACGTGTGGCTAGGGTGAAACTTGAACAAGGTTAGGGAATAGTTTGTACAAGACAATTGTCGGTTTTCATAACTCGGTCTTCCTAGACCGTTTATTCGGCCTTCCTAGGCCCAACCCAACCCATTCGACCAATCGTCCCGTCTAAACGGTCCTAATTCTTATTTGGGCCTAAGGATGGATAGCGATTGACGTCATCCATACCATGATGCTTACTCTTGTTTGTATCAAGGGCCTTCACTACTCGAGGAAATGGACTAGGAATCGGCCTTACTCTTGTTTGGCACGAGCCTCTCCACAGATTTCGGGTTTGATGGTTCGGTATGGCAACCCACCCTTTAAACCAAAACCCTTCTAAATGCACTCAACATCCCGTTATAATGCTTGTATAAAATATGCAAACCTTATGTGATCACCATTCTAAACAAAACCATGACGAACTTTCAAAAATCAAAACCCGTTTTCAATCAAGAATTTCGAAAATAGGGCCTTTAATTAGTACAAAATCCGGTCAAAACTCTGTCCGTTTTTTCGTGTCAAAATTCGGGCCACAAGCCCATTTCAAAACCTCACTTCGAGTCCACTCCTACAACTACACTACAGTTGGCTAGGACACACATTTTCAAAGACCTTGTCTTTCTTCAAAACTCACTCAACACAAGTGGCACACACCCACTTCATGAGTCAAGTCTTTTCCTCTTTTAGCAAGTGTGATAGAATGGTCGATCATGTTTTGATTCGCCGCCGATCTCTTGTCCAGTTTCCAAGATGCCTGGGTCAAGTGATGATACGAACCTCCAAAGAACTTCAAGAGAATAGTGATCGAATCCTAGCCGGGCTACTGCCCAAATGCAAGTTACCCAAAACCAAACCTATGACCGCCTCGAGCTCATCGAGGGCCGTATCTTTGACGTAGAGGGAAGGTTGCCTCCCATTAAAGGTGAAGTACTACAATTTTCCGATGACGAGTCTAAGGATGAAAGTCCTCCCATGGGGATGCGTGTGGTGAGAAAAGACTCCAATACCTAGAGGAGCAATTGATGTACCTTAAAGGAGATGACATTTACAGGGAGAACAATCGTAAGTATGAAGCCGTCAATTCCAAATTGCCCACTAACTTTAGCATGACGGATATCCCTAAGTTCAAAGGACACGAGAACCCTTTAAACCACATCCGAGCTTTCAAAGATTACATGTCTATCAAAGGCATCAAACCCGAGATGTTCTTAAGGATCTTTCCTTCATCTCTCGACACCATCCCGAAGCAATGGTTCTATACCCTAGATCACAAGAAGGTCGCTACTTGGGAGGACGCCGCGATCGAATTCTCAAAACAATACGCGGATAATGCCGAGATCCAAGTCAATATGCGCACTCTAGAGGTTCTTACCCAGAATGACAAAGAAGGATTCACCGACTTTCTAAGTAGGTGGAGGAAGACTAGTACTCAACTAGTAGAACGCCCGGATGAGGCTACTCTTGTGGAGAAATTCGTAGACAATCTCAAGCCCATATATGCCAACCATCTGAGATATCAAAACATCAAGACTTTCAAAGACTTAACCGTGTTAGGGACACGAATTGAAGATGACATCCGCAAAGGACTCTTGTCCAAAACGGTAGGTCGAGGATATCAAGGGTCCACGAGTCGTTCATACGGCTCTACTAGCAAGACCGACGAGGTTAACCTTCTCGAACCATCCAAGAAAACTAGCCCACCAAGGAAGTTCACAAACCTTGGAGATACATACTCCAATGCTCTAAAAAGGCTAGTGAAGCAAGGCAAACTCCAACCCATTGGACCTACTCCCGAGCCCGAAAGGAAGTCCAAATTCTGGGACGAAAATTCCTACTGTGAATACCATAGGGGCAAGGGGCACGACACCGAAAAATGCTACAAGTTAAAACACGTGCTTCAAGATATGATCGAAGATGGTCGACTTCCAATTCCACCAGGAGGTAAGCCTAATAACACTCAGAATCCTCTTGGAGTTCTAGTGATTACAAGTGATGAATCTACCTTAGAGTGCTCACATCTCATTTCTCCCGCCGAGGATGAAATTCAGGCAATTGAGAAAGAAAGACTCTACTCTACCATCTCCCCTACCATTTCCGACTTCATCGCCTGGGCAAGGAGTGTAGATAGACAAGTGTGGGAATTAGAAAGCATGGTAATGATCTTGCGCGATCCCAATGCAACACCTAAAGAACGTGCATCGTTGATCTTCTCTCAAAATGCTACTATGCAAGAAGTCATCACCGTGGTCGATAAACTAGTCGATCAAATCATACAACTAGAAAGTGACATCATGAGGATGAGGGAACTAGCCGCAATCAATGGGGTTTGGGCCGATGACGATAAAGATGAATATCTCATTGAAAACTCCTTAGTCAAAGAAATAGTCCAAAATGGTGAAGACCAAGATGTGGATCACCTAACTCGCTCGGGTCGTCCATACCAAAGCACTACTCAAAACGGTCCAACCAATGTCATCACACCAAATGACAACGAAGACGACCCCACTGATCATTTGCTCAAGCAATTACAAAAAACCAAGGCTGATCTTTCGGTCTGGCAACTAGTGGCGAGCTCATTTCCACACCGCCAAGCTTTACTGCAAGCCTTGGCCAAATTGAATGTGGCACATAACTCTACTCCTGAAGATGTAGTTAACTTGGTCTTCCAAGAATCCCCGAAACTAAGTAACCCTGTTACTTTCTCGGATGAAGACTTACCACCTTTTGGCGCCAGTCACAACCTTGCTCTATACATCACCGCTGCCTGTCTAAAGAAGAATGTGCCAATGACCTTGGTGGATGATGGCTCCGCGGTCAACGTCATACCCCTCAAAACGGCACACAAACTAGGCATGAGAGAGTCGGAATGGACTCCTACAAATCAAGGTGTACGTGCATATGACGGTACACGATTTAAAAGTGGTAGGACTTGCTAACCTAACCATAGCAACGGACCAATCGAACGAAAGGTTAACTTCCAAATAGTGGACATCGAAGCTTCATTCAACATACTTATGGGAAGGCCTTGGATTCATGCTTCTAAAGCAAAGAACATCCACCCTTCATCAAAAGATCAAGATCCCACTAAATGGCAAAGTTGTGACAATCACTTCGTCACCCATTAAGGCCATAATCGAGAAGCAATCGAATAATCAAGTCCTTGCGGATCCCATATACGAACTTGGGGGCTTCCAAAGTGTAAATGTCATAGAAAGTGAGTTGGCACCCTTATACTATAATCCCTACTCCAACTTGGTGGTCAACCACATTCTCAAAAACCAAGGATACTTCCCTGGAATGCCTTTGAACCCGATTCGGAAAAACACCTTCGCGCCATACAAGAAAGGCAACTCATCGAGAATACCACTTGGACTAGGGTACAAACCCACAAATGAAGAAGTTCTCGAAATGCTCGCCCAAGTCCAAAACCGCAAGTATGTAGGAGTCCAAATGAGGCCATATCTCCCTACCTTGAATGGATACTTCGTTCAAGAAGGAAGTTCGGAACTCTTTCATGGATTTTAACCTTGGCATTACCTCGAGAAGAAGTTAGGAATCGAGATCTTTCACGATTGCTACTTCATCCCTCCAGAAACGGTTCCTACCGTCAAAACCCGTCAAGCGCCTTGCTTAGACGAACAAGTCGTTAGCCTCCTGTTTGGAGAGGATCGATTTGTTAGGGCCGCGCAGGATGAGATCATTACTACGATACTTCAAGACGATCGCTTCAACCCCACCGCTTTGATCACAGAAATCGACACCAAGCAGCAGAAAGGGTGGAGAAAATCAATCAAATGGACCAACAGTCAAGGAAGACTCTTCAAGCTCACCACTGGAGAAGGAGAGATGTTCAAAGAAGAACCCGGAAGACGACGAATTCGAATCGAGTCGGAGTCGGAGTCGAGTCGAGTCAGAGGAGTCATTAGAGAGTCTACTCTGTCGTCATCCCCACTCCCCTCGTTTCTCCTAGCTTATTTTCGAGTAGTAGTTCGGGAAATGCCCCAATTACTGTCCCTTTGCCGCCACTATCCTTGGATCAGTTGGCTTCTTTGTTTCAACTTTACTTAAATCTTAATATGAATAAATCAGGTTCTGCTTACTCTTTGCGTTATCTTGAGTGCAATTCTGTTTATGATGATACTGAGGATGACCAAGACCCAGACTTGACCGAAATACCTCCCTACGTAGCCAAAGAAATACTACAGGAAGGGGAAGGGGGACCTGTAATTGAGGACACCGAACCCATCAATGTTGAACCGAACTAGAACCCAAAGAACTTAGGATAGGGACTACCTTGAGCTCAACCGAAAGAACCGATTTCATAGACCTCCTAAATGAATTCAAAGACGTTTTCGCTTGGTCCTACAAAGACATGCCGGGATCGACGGGGGATATCGCCGAACATAGAATTCGATTAAGCCTGGTTTCAAACTGTGAAATGAAGCTTGACGAATGAGAACAGAGTGGGCTCTAAAGATTAAGGAAGAAGTTGACAAACAATTCAAAGCCGGGTTCATCAAAGTTTCCGAGTATTTTGACTGGGTAGCTAACATAGTACCCGTGCCCAAAAAGGATGGGAGAATCCGAGTTTGTGTTGACTTTAGGGATTTGAACAAAGCAAGCCCAAAAGACGACTTCCCTCTACCTCACATCGACATATTGGTAGACAATACTGCAGACCATGCATTACTATCCTTCATGGATGGATATGCGGGTTACAACCAAATCAAAATGGCCATGGAAGACATGCATAAGACCGCGTTCGTCACCCAATGGGGAACCTATTGCTATACAGTAATGCCGTTCGGATTGATCAACGCCGGAGCTACATACCAACGCACCGCGACTACACTTCTACATGACATGATGCATAAGGAAGTCGAGGTATATGTAGACGACATGATTGTCAAATCCAAGGAAAGAGAGGGACATATTGCGAACCTTCGCAAGTTCTTCGCAAGGCTACGGAAGTACAATATGAGACTCAACCCTCAAAAATGCACATTCGGGGTGACATCTGGCAAACTCCTAGGGTACGTCGTTAGCCAACGAGGCATAGAAATAGATCCTTCCAAAATCAAAGCTCTGATCGAAATGCCACAACCTCAAAAGAAAAAAGAAGTCGAGGATTCCCGGGAAAAGTGCAATACATAAGTCGATTCATATCGAAACTTACGATGATTTGCGAGCCTATCTTCAAGAAGCTCAAGAAAACAGGCCACACCATGTGGGACGACGATTGTCAAAAGGCATTCGACCTAATCAAGGAGATATTGGCTAAACCACCAGTGCTCATGCCACCACAACGAGATCAACCTCTTGGTTTATATCTCACGAAGAATCGAAATCGCCATGGGTGCTATGCTAGCTCAAATGTAGGAAGTGAAGAAAGAGCTATTTACTATCTAAGTAAGAAGTTCTTGGAATACGAGTGCAAATATTCACAACTCGAAAAGACATGCCTCGCTCTTGTATGGGCAACAAAGAAGCTACGCCATTACATGCTTAGCTACTCTGTCAAGATATTCTCCAAAATGGATCCAGTCAAATACCTCTTCGAGAAACCCGTTCTCAACGGACGCCTGGCAAGATGGACCATGATGCTCTCCGAATTTGACCTCAAATACGTGCCACTGAAAGTAATAAAGGGTCGCGCCGTCGCCGAATTCTTCGCAGAAAATCCCATCAACGACGCACAAACCATAGATACTTGGTCATTTCCGACGAGGATATACTTGATCGATGTAGAATCTTGGGATCTATACTTTGATGGAGCATCAAACCTAAGAGGATTTGGGATAGGAGTGTTGCTCATTTCTCCTGAAGGTGAGCATACACCGATTGCTGTCAAACTCGACTTCGAGGTGACAAACAACGCTGCAGAGTATGAAGCTTGTCTCATTGGACTACAAGCGGCAGTAAGCTTAGGTATCAAAACCTACGAGTGCATGGGGATTCGTCACGATCATCAACCAAATCACGGGATCCTGGAAAATCCGAAGTGAAAGCCTTGCACCCTATCAGGCCAGGATAGACCAAGTGGCTCAATTCTTTGATCATGTAACCTACTTACACCTACCTCGAGAGGAAAATCAATTTGCAGACGCTCTTGCGAAACTTGCATCTTTGATAAACATGCCAGATTACATGATGGAAATGCCTTTGTGTATCGAACGACGGTCGGAACCAGCATATGTCCATCAAATTACCGATGAAGAAGAAATCGCACAAGAACCCTGGTTCCAAGCAATCCTAAACTTCAAGCTTAACGGCACTTATCCACCAGAAATGGACAAAAGGGGACAACGAGCTATACGCCTACTAGCTTCCCAATACATCCTGATGCAAGGAGAATTGTACAAAAGAACACCTCTTGGTGTAGTCCTACGTTGCCTTGATCATTCACAGGCACGGAAAGTAATGGAAGAAGTCCACGACGGAGAATGCGGTCCTCACATGAGCGGGCCTATGATGGCAAAGAAAATCACACGTCTAGGGTACTATTGGACCACAATGGAATCCGATTGCATCAAATATGTGAGGCATTGCCACAACTGTCAAATCTTCGGGAACGCATAACACGTCCCTCCTTCGTTGCTCTATACAATGACATCTCCTTGGCCATTCTCCGCATGGGGAATTGATATAATTGGGAAAATAACCCCAGCCGGAACAGGAGGTCACTGTTTCATCCTAGTAGCGATTGACTACTTCACCAAGTGGGTAGAAGCGGCTTCCTACACCGCTCTTACGGTGAAAATGTGGCAAAGTTCATACAAAACAACATCATCTGTCGATATGGTTGCCCGCATGAGATCATTAGCGATAATGGGTCCCACTTCCAAGCCGAAACCGAACAATTGCTAGCCAAGTACAAGATCAAGCATCATCACTCCTCGCCCTATCGACCACAGACTAACGGCGCGGTAGAGGCGGCTAACAAAAATGTCGTCACGATCCTCAAGAAGATGACTGACAATTATAGAGATTGGCCAAGCAAAATACCCTTCGCTTTGTGGGGGTATCGTACATCAGTCAGGACGCCCACTGGGGCTACTCCTTTCTATTTGACCTACGGCATGGAAGCCGTACAACCAGTTGAGCTAGAAATACCATCCTTGCGTATTCTACTAGAAAGTCAAATCCCGGAGGCCGATTGGAAAAGGGACAGATACGAAGAACTCATCCTCTTGGATGAACGTAGGCTACGTGCCTTACATAATGTCCAAACATATCAAGCACGTATCAAACGAGCTTTCAACAAGAGGGTTAGGCCAAGAAACATCAAAGAAGGAGATTTAGTTCTCAAATCGGTTAGAGCTCTTTTACCTGTCGACCCGAGAGGGAAATTCAAACCTAATTGGGCCGGACCATATCTAGTCAAATCCATACTCCCAGGGGGTGCGGTTAGAATCACAGACCTAGATGGGAATGAGTTTTCAAACCCCACAAATCTCGACCAACTGAAACGGTACTATGCCTAGGATAGAACAAAAACGCGCCTCGCGTAAGCCTAAGTGTCGCTCTTGTGGCACTAAATAAGCGGCCCCTGGCCCATTTGAATGTCACTATGCTTTTGCATCCTGGCAAACTTGTCATCCTCATATCATCAAACAAACTAAATTCGCACCTCCCGAGTAAGCAAAGCTCATGCTTATTTTCTATGTTCATTACAAGCTCTTGCTTCGAACAATTATTCTTTTACATTTACTCGAACTACGCGCAAGGGTTTGATTTCACTTTTTAAGTGAATACGTAGGCAATCCTTCACGGGATTCAACCCGCCATTATATATAAAATAAATGTAAATAGAAGGACATTTGCGTCGCATCTGAAATTCGACAAGAATAATTAAAGAAAATGCCAACGGTTTCATAACCATTTAACCTTTTATTTCATTCAATTTCTAATAATAATAGTACGACAAATAATAAAAATAGATAGGCTAGGATTCTAAAAATCCCCCTTTTTATTACAACAAATAATAATAATAATCTAATAATAATAATAAGACTTGGGCTATTCCTCCATCTTTCCCTTGCCCTTGTCGTTCTTGTCATATTTCTTGTCACGACCTCGAGCCGGGCGCTCTTGCGCCACTTCAGACCTAATCACCAACGGTCTTTCTCGAGGCCTGACTCTCCCGTTCTTGTCAACCACCATCTCCGCGGCAGGAGTAATCTTTGATTTCTTCGAAGGATGAATGACTTGAAAGCCGGCTTCTTCTTCTCCTTCGGTCAGATGCTTCTCTTTCTCTTTCTCTCCATCGCGCACCTTGTAATCAACGGGCTCGCGCTTCCTCAGTCTTTCGCGCTCTTCCGAAGTTGCAGCCTTCCTCCACCTCAGATAAGAGTCCGACACCCACAAGGCATTGGAGGAGAAGCTCAGGAACCACATGTTTCTCTGGGCCCATTTCATAGCCCACTCTCTTCGGCTCTCGGTAGTCAACGCCATGGCAGTCTGCGGGACGGTGTCAAGCCTAGGGATCATCTGCTTCAACCCAACTTGCCTCATCAACCTCTCAGGAAAGATGCACACCATAAACTCCAATCCAGGGATGCGCACGGACCTAGTAGGATCCAAAGAAGACACCCTAGTGACAGACTTGAGGTGCCACCACGGTACAACCCACCTGATCAAAGGGCGTCATCGTCTTGACTTGTTCTTCCAATAGTCACAGACCGGGTGAAGTCCACCATGTACAAACCGAGTGTCCTCATCGAAATCATACGGGCATGATAGGAAAGGGCATGAACTGGGGGCTCAAGCAATCGGAGCCGTTCCATGAGCCAAACCTACCAAGACAGGTATTAGACACCAAAAAAAAAAAAAAAAAAAAAAAAAAAAAAAAAAAAAAAAAAAAAAAAAAAAAAAAAAAAAAAGAGAAAAAGAAGATGTCTTTTACCTGTAGGATAACGGGACTTCCCAAGAACGGCAGATCGCGGTTGGATTTCCTATTATCCAAACCCAAAATGATCTCCCCTAAGCACAGACAAGCTGGGCTCCTGCGCAGCTCCATTTGCTCAATAAGGCTCAAAAGGCGAGGATCACCTCTCAAGTCCTCATCAACATGTCCCTGAAAGACATACACATGCAACAAACAGAAGCCAAATGCTCTCCTTCTAGCAACATACGAGACAGTAGGGTCGGCCCTGTTGATGAATCGGTCTATAAAATCCAACATCCGCACGCCTTTTGGGGTAACAAGACGATCTACCTCGAGTCTAGTCAGTCCAAGCAAATCTCTGAACTTACTCTTATACCCTTGAGCAGTAGAAGGAATGGCAGGTAAGTGTTCGGGGTCCCACCCGCCAATAGCAGCAATTTCCTCCGGAAAAGGACAAATATCACCTCCTGGAAAGGCGAATACATGATAATTTGGATCCCAATAATCAAGGCAAGCATCTAAGAACGGTTTCACCACCTTGATGAGTTTCAAACTCAATAAAGACCCAAGATTATAAGCACCCATGTCGTGCTTTTCCATGTTCGAAAACTCATTAGTCCATTCCTTCAAGCGAACCTCTAAAGTATTCATGATGATAATTTTCTCTTGAAAATTTATTTTAGGAGTTTTAGGAGAAGCGACGAAGAAAAGACGGAAGAATTATATGATTCAAAGCTTCGGCAGCGCTTCTATTTATACTAATTTGCTGTTTCCAAAATCCGTCAGAATAAACCCCTCTGGGAACAGGCGCGGCACCTGCTGCGCCTCTTCAAAGGGACGCAGCTGGTGCTGCGCCTCTTCCCCAGGCTCACTCCTGTGATTTCCGCGTTTGGATCTTTCCTAATTCTATAACACGCGTGATTTCCTATTCCTATGGGATTTTATTTTGGTAAACTACGGAAGTTTACCATGTTTTGGGATTTCCTAATTTCGCGGGCACGCATTTCGAGGCGACATTGACATTTTCGCCATTTTATCACATTTGTGTATTTAATTGTCCATTTAATTCTTTTTATTATTCAAACTTTCATATATTTATTTCATTTTCTTAATTTCTTTGGCTACATTTTCTAACTTATGAATTTCTATTTTTCTTTTTTTTTCGGGGGTAACCCTCCCTACCGTCCGGTCATTTGTCATTTCATTTCCGGCAAAATTTTTGCATTTTTGCGTTTCTTTTGAGTCTCATTGTGCGCTAATTAAAGGCCTTATATGTATATAAAATGTGTGAATCGCGTGATTTTCCATGTAAATTTCGGCAGCATAACGGCATAAACCGTTATCTACCAAACCTGTTCAAGAACTAACCTGCAGGTACAAACAAACAACCCAGCAGCAAAGGCACTCAGGCCATCATATATACAAGCAAACTGGGGGCTTGCGCCCCGAACAAGTCCAGATGTACAAGCAAACTGGGGGCTTGCGCCCCGACCAAATCAAATCCAAAAAAACTGGGGGCTTGCGCCCCAAACCAAGTCCAAAAATGTTTCAAAATCAAAATGTACAAATCTACAAAACTACACAAGCTACTGCTGGGCACCCTCCAACTCAAAGAACTCTCGCCATCGAGCGGCGATCTCGGCATCCCGAAACTCGAGCTCCTCGACAAGCGAGCCGTCTCCTCCCGAGCTCGGGCCAACTCTCGTCCCGACTCGCGGTCACCCCCGCAAACAAAGAACGAATTGGCTCACGTCAATCAACTCAATTGGAAAACCAAAACTCAAAAAAAAAAAAAAGAAGATCGAAAAATGGGCACAAAGGTTCATACCGACGACCTCGCCACCGACGAGTGCCTCAATGGCCGTAGCTCGTAGCCGGTTGGCCACCCTCCATAGTGCCACGAACCGAGATGGCGCGACCTGCATTTCAAAAGGAAACTCTCAGCAAATTAAACAAATTCAGTCAAACGTGTTCTTACACGAAAACTATGCAAAATGGGAACTCACCCTCCGAATCAGATGCTGCCAGTCATCCAGGCCAGCATCCGTCACAGCTACGTCAAAGTCACGTAACTCAGAGATCGTCGTCCTCCCTGTAGCGTCAGTGTACTCGAGGGTCTCGGGGTACTCTGGGGGCTCGATGCCCGCCGCCTCAACCTCCTACAAGGACAAAACAACTCTCGTTAATCGATGATCCTTCGTCGTAATTTTCAAAATCAAATCAACAAGAAAACAAAGGATACTCACCACTACCGGCCAATAGGCCAACCTCCCGTAAAGGAACGCCGAGTAATCCTCCTCAGGGAGAAGAAGGTCGTCGCCATCGGCACCGCCAGGTCCGCCTCCTCTCGGCCTCGAAGGCTCCCTAAACATCGTCCTAGGAGGATCGACGGGAACCGTCAACGCGCCCGAAGCACCGACGAGCTAACCGCCGCCGGATACCATACAGACCCATCGACGTCCACAACAGCAGCCGACTCGAACTCCTAGGACGAAGGGTCTCAGCAACAAAGGGAGGCGCTCCAGCGTACTCCGCCCAAGGTCTGGGCACCCACTGTGACAATATGAAGGCAAAGGTCATTCCTATGATCAATTGAAAACAAAATATGAGAAGATGTGAATGAATACAAATGGGATACTCACGCTGCTCAGCTGAAGGGCGTTCACATCCCGCCGGTAGACATTGTGAGAAGAACGCTTGCTCTTCGTCCGGCACATGACCCAATCCCTCACCACGGGATAGGCCCTCTCCAACGGCTCCGTCCTCTTGGGCGCGAGGTCCGGAAAGTAAGAGTACACCCACGCCTGTAAAACAGAATAGTCAATGACGATCTCTCGATCTTTGATAAAAGAAAGGAATTTACGTTGATCTAAAGGAAGGTTCATACCTCCAACAAAGAGCCCGGTCCGACAGCGCCGCCAGGAGAAGTCCCTTCTCCATCATCTCTGGGCGAACCATGGCCCTCATAAAGCGGATGAGGACCGCAAAACCAAAGTGAGTGACCAGTCCCAACGCCCTAAGGAACTCAGGTCAGAAAGAAAGGGGAGAAGCTTCGTCGACAGCCTCTCACCCTTGTCTCCGAGGTAAATCGAAGACAAGAACCACCAAAGCCACAGACGAGCCCTCTGCTCGGCTGTACAAGGAGGAGGAGCCGTCTCCCTCCCATCGATCACCACCGATCTGGGGTCTTCCCGCAAAGTAATCTCGAACATAGGTACGGGTACCAAACCCGCACGCAACAGCCTTCGGCGACAAGTTCCAGCCGATCAACCTCCTCGCCTCGGCCGAATCCGCCCTCATGCCAGCCTCCGGCCACACCATCTCCTCAGTCCCGCACGGCAGGCCAGAAATCATGCCGTAGTCCTCCAAGGTGACTCCCACCTCACCAAAAGGCAGGTGAAATGTGGAAGTCGTATCCCAGAATCGATCCAAGAAAGCGCGAACCAGGCTAAGGTTGGCCCGCAACTTCCTCTTCACGATATCCCTCCAAACCCGGACAGAGGACCAAATGCTCCGCGCTCGATCATGGCCCTCTCCTCCTCCGACAGCCGCTCGTAGTGCTCCATCGCCGTCGTATACCCCGAGAACGACCGGATGTTCCCGGCCTCCTATCATGATTTGAAACAAAGCTATCTTTAGTTTTGGAATAAATTTGAAAGAGATTTGAACAAAAACGGAAAAGGATAGGTAATGAGTTAGGGAATTCCTATTTACCAAGCTCTTCACCGTCCTGTAGGACAAGTGACCCTCGACAGCCCACACAAGGTGCCTACTTTCCTGTGTCTCGGCCCACGCAGGAGCGCCTCTCACCTGGCGACCCCCTCGTCCGAGGTGGGCCCGTCTCGGAATCTCCTCCTCGTCGCCACCTCCTCCTCGGGGACCTCCTCTGCAGCAGCCATCACCGCGGCGGTGAAGGCTTGCTCTAAAGCCTCCTCAACAACAGCGGCGTCTATATCCATGGGATCTCTCCCGAGAAGAGGAAGCATCGTCACCGCAACGATTAAAGCAAATCCGGGCCGCGTCACATGACGACAAGCCCTTGTTAAGTAGTTTTCGAGCCTTCAAGGCCCGGAAATCGCCCCTTTCCGGCCATCCTTGGCCATGTTTCCTAAACCCAATCACCCATGTGATGAATAGGGTCAAGTCAAGTCAAAGTCAAAGCCTAGTTCCGAGTTCGAGTCGAAAATTCGCGCAAACATTTCGCTATAATGGCGATTATGCCCTAAAAAGTGTCCTGCAAAAGTTGTCACAAACCAAACTTCCGAGATGACAGGAAGTTTACCCATCATCCAAGGGTCCCTACTATCAAATTTCATCACAAATGGGCAATCCTAAGGCCATTTTCGAAGCAACTTTCGATCTAGCTGTGAAACCGTCTCAAAATTCGCTCAAGGGCTCAAAACTTGATGAAAATTCGAAGTAAATACATGGTTATGTTCCTAACATTGCCTACTACTCGTTTCTAGTATCAATTTGGCATGACAAATCCATTTGGGGGAAAAGCCCCAAATTTTCGATCAATTGGGTCGAAAACCCTAATGCTCGCAGCTCAAAATTCGACAAAAATGAATGGTTAATGCAAGATTAAAGCACATACCTCGATTAGTCATATTTTAAGCAAGCTTTTGAATCCAACCTTGATAGAAATGGTGAAGATTTGAGAGAGAAATTGAAGGATTTGTGTTTCGAATGAAATGAAATAAAACCTTTTCGATTTCGCGTTTTTACGCGGAATTCTTTGAATTGGGGGAACAGACGGCAGCAGGCGCGCGCCTCTTCCAAGGGACGACTCTCTTGCTGCGCCTCTTCCTTTGTTTCCCTCCTGTTGGATTTTCAAAAATCCGTTATGAGTTCGTTACTCGTGGGCCCATCTTTGGTGCGCCTCTTCCTCGATGACATTTTATCACTTTGGTCCGTTTCGACGATTTCCTTTCGTTCCGGCCCGCATTTTATCCAGTGCGACAATATTTCGCAGATTGTCCGAATTCATTTTATCCGCACAGATGGCAGATTTCGTGAGATTGCTCAACCATTTTGTCTGGCGCAGTAGTATTTCGCAGTACTGCTCACTCGAGACTTTCTTCCATGACGATTAAGATGTTCCTAGTCGTCAAATCATTTTATCCAGCGCAGTGGTATTTTGCAGTACTGCTCACTCAAGACTTTCCCCGACGATCAAGATGTTCCTAGTCGTCGACATATTCCCCAACAAGAGTTCGCTTGAGACCGACGCAAGCAGATTCAACTTCCAAATTTCGCCAGAATTCGCTCGAGACCGACGCAAGCGGATCCCCAGCAGTTTCTACCAACGTCCTGCTGCTTTCAATATTTCTTGTTTCCCCGCGGAGTTCGACAGGGTGTCGTTCTCCAGAAGTTCCTATACCCAAACCTTAGTTACCTTTAGGTCAGAACTTACTTTTGGCCTCCTTCCCGTCGATGCTTTCCTTTAGGGCCCCATACCCTAGCACATTCATATATAACCTTTAGGTCTTAACCTTAGCTCCTATGCACCTCCGAAAGCATCTCGAGGAAGAAGTCTCAGGTATGACCTCTTCTTATGGCTGGCGAGCCTCCTTACGTAGTCTAATGGACTTTAAACGACCCTCCCCGATAGTCGACAGACTCTAAAATGTTCCCGACGATAGGTCCTTGGTTCAGACCCCTTGAGCCGCCTCGCGTCGCCATAGTCGTCAGGTTGTAATCTTCGATTGACCTGATGGCTATACTTTGACTTTCGCCTTGTCCAAGCCTCAGTCAAAGTGGGGGCTCTGTAGACACCTCGTTTCTGCACCCCTCGCAAACCACCCGGTGATGATTGGGCCGCATGTTTGATTCGCGGAACGATTAGTGACAGTTCGTAAGATTATCGTCAAGTGATTGCTCAAATATAAATGTCAACCTCTTAGTTGTCATCTACGTGCCGATACGGTCGTTTTGGCAGTAATTAGAGTACATTCGGGGTCCGGGTCAAAAACCGTCTCCATTTTCTGATAGCTGTTAAAACCCGAGTCGGAATGTTCTGGAATGTTCCGGATATTTCTATTCCATATTCATCAAATTTTATCTTTTGGCAAATAATATCCCGTAATATTCAAAAGATAATCAAATTAAATCCGTCCTACCATAACTAAAACGCGGAAATCTTTCTTAAGCAGGAGGAAACCCCCTGGGAACAGGCGCGGCACCTGCTGCGCCTCTTCCAAGAGACGCAGTGGCTGCTGCGCCTCTTCCCAGGCCCTTCTTTGCATGATTTACGTATCTTTTTTATATCTTTCCGAGATTCACTTCCAAAGAGTCTCCGAAACCCTATTCCTTCACGTGATTAGTATAAATAGGAGCTTTCGTTCCTCATATTTCTCACGCGAGTGTCCGCCCTTCTCTTCTCCCTTTGCATTCTAGACTTCGTTCTTACTAATTGGCGCCTACGTGCTTGGACTTCCGACCACGTAAGCTCGGATCTTTCCGGGTACCAGCCTCTCCGTTGCATGACCGACCAATTTGACCACTACACTCAATCAATTCTAAATTAATCAATCGTTTTCCTCTTACGAGGGCACTCTTTCCTTGCATTCGCGTCGAGCATCACTAATCGATCTTCTTAGTTCTTCTCGTTCCGTCAACATGTAAGTCTGAGGGTGTATTAATCTCCCTTTTGTTTATTGCATTTAATTATTGTATAACAATTGTAAGGTTTATGTCGAAAGTATCTCGTTAAAACCGATTTCTAAAAACCGTCTTTAAAACCTGTTTTTTGCGGATTTCCAGTAGACAGACGTCGAGAAAAGACGCAGCAATCGCTGCGCCTCTTGAAGGAGCGCAGCACTCGCCGCGCCTCTTCGTGAGGCCGCCGCAGATTCCGCTTCTTTTCTTCTTCTTCCTCCGTCCTCTCGTAATTCGTACTCAAAAATTGTTCCTTTCGTTTTGTTCTTTAATTCTTCATCACGGTAATTTATAATTCATATGTATAACGTATATAATTCATCATTCATGCTTAATTAGTCGTCAAGTCCGGCTTAAATCCCTTATAATTCATATTTGCGGGTTTTCGTCATTAATTCAAGTTTCGGGTTTTAGAAGTTCAATCTGTTCATATTGAGTTTCTGGAATTCGTTATTGATAAATTTGCATCTGTTTATTTATTGTTCATCACTAATTCGTCATCGTTCATCGTGTTTAATCTAATTCGTTTTGTTAGTTTAATCATTCATTTATTAACGTCGGCCCTTCACATAGTTAATCCGTCTTATTTCCGTCTCATTCATGTTTATTGTTTTCATAACCATCAATCATATGTAAATAACATGCTAATCACTTTCATCCGAGTAAATAATTGAATCGATTCATTAAATTCACCAATTAACGTTAACAATTGCGATTTTGGCTTCACAACAGAGTTCGTCCTGGGAGCAGACGCAAAGAATGCTGCGCCTCTTCCAAAGGGCGCAGATGTCTCTGCGCCTGTTCCAGGACGACTTCTGTCCCTGAACTCCTTTTCTGCCTTGACCTATATTAATTAGTTTACGTATCAATTAACTAATATTCGTAATATCGCTAATTCCTGTTCGTTGATTTGTTATTTTATTCTTTTATTCGTTTTATCAAATCATCCGTTTTATTGGTATTTTCGACATAAATCAATTAAATCCATTGTAATTATTGTAATTTTCATTATTGTAATTTATAATTATTGTATTTATTATTTGTATGCTTCCACATGTAAATCAACATTAAATCCCACTTCGACCCTAATTGTTTGCTAATTAATTGTTCACCGACTTAGCTAATTTCACATGTTAGGATTAATCTATGGATGTTGCATTGCATGCATATAGCCGACGATATATCAAGTACGAATAACTTCCCTAATCATTAGTAGAGGCCGCTATCGAGGCGGGCGGGATTAGGTGTTCGATCAAAAGAGCTTCCTAATACGTACCCTCACCCCTTACTCCAGATCTCCGTGAGCACCCGTGTTCATTGGCATCCACGAGAGTCATTCTAGACATAGAATGCTAAGGGTAACGATTGCTTAGTGTTCATGTCACTACTTTGTGTCTTGACATGACACGAGGTATTCGAACGGTTCCAATTTCCCATAAAAATTGGTGGCGACTCCATACAAAATGCAAACGCTTGTTTTCGAGCCCCTTCACCCCCAAGCGCCCCCGTGGGCGGCCCGCTGTCCACAGTTTTTCAAACCAAACGGCATCATTTTGTACATGTCTGTGCCGTGTATGGTGATAAATGCGCACTTAGGCATGTCTTCTTCGGCCATGAATACCTGATGGTACCCAGAAAAGGCGTCGAGCAGGCTCAGCATAGTGTAGCCTGCCGTTGCGTCTATTAAGCTATCTATTCGAGGCAAGGGATAGCAATCTTTAGGGCATACTTTATTATGATTTGTAAAATCAACACACATCCTACACCCCCCTGATGACTTCTTCACCATTACAACGTTAGCTAGCCACTCAGGGTAAGTATAAGGCATGATAAAGCCCGCCTCTAACAACTTATCTACCTCGGCCTTGATGGCATCGTCTTTCTCGGCCGAGGAGTTCCTCATCTTCTGCTTCACAGGGCGAGCACTGGGGAGTACGTTCAGCTTGTCAACGATAACCTCTCGGCTCACGCTTGGCATCTCGGCGGCTGAGTACGCGAAGACGTCTTTGTTCTTCCTCAGCAGGTCTAGGAGATTGGCTCTGAACTTTGGCTCCAAGCCGACACCGATAGTTACGGTGCGCCCTGGGTCAATCTCTATCTGCTCGGTCTCGGCTCCTTCGACCACGCCGACGTGGTTGGTGCTCATCGGATCACCCTCCTGTTGTAAGGATGGGCTCTTCCCTTTCTCTGACTTTTTCGCCACTTTGAAGGACTGCATGTTGCATCCTCTGGCAGATATCTGGACATTGACAACTTCGTCCCTCTCGTCCTTTGAGACGAGCTTTTGCACTTCCCCCCAGTCCGAGACATACATCAATGTCAGGGCCCGGATGGACATTACAGCATCGGCCTCGCTCAAGGTGACTCGGCCTATGAGGACGTTGTAGGCAGACGAACCGTCGATGACCACGAACTCATATAAAACATTTTTGGCCGCATCGGCTTGGCCAAACATCACCGGCAGTCTGATAGACCCCAGGGGTACCAGGCCGGCCCCGGAGAAGCTGTACAGTGGGTTGGTGCAGGGGCTCAGGTCCTCAATCTTCAGGCCGAGATTGAGAAAGCATTCCCTGAACATGATGTTGGTATAGGCGCCTGTATCAATTAGGCACCTCTTCACCAAGTGGTTGGCTATGCCTAGGTGGACCACCAGCGGGTCGCTGTGTGGGGCTACGACTCCTTCGTAGTCTTTTCTTCCGATGGTTATATCGGGGACGGTGTGAGCGGGGGTCGCTGTGGTGGGCACAAATTTGATGGCTTGGTAAAGCTCATTTAGGTGCCGTTTGTGCCCATTAGCGGACCCACCGTTCTCGTTCTCGCTGATGACAACGTTGATCACTCCCATCCTGTGGAATACTGATTTCCGCTTTTCCCCGCCAGAGCTGGATTCTGGGTTCCCAGCTACGTACTTGCTGAGGGCCCCCTTTTGTATCAGCTCCTCAATGGCGTTCTTCAGTTGCCGACAGTCGTCGGTCTTATGGCCGGTCTGGCCGTGATAATCGCAAAATTGGCTTGCGTCGCCTTCCCTCTTCATCTTGGGGGCTCTTGTCCACTTCTGCCCTTCGCTCTTGCTCAGGGCGAAGACCTCGGCCGGTGTTTTGACCAGAGGGGTGGGACCGCTGTACCGCTTATGGGTGTATGGTCCCGAACTCCCCCCGGCGTCCGCCGAGTTTTGCTTTCTGCTGGATCTTTCCGGCCGTGACCTATTGCTGTCACGGCGTCCTTCATCCTCGTTGTCTCGGCGGCTCCTCCTTCCTGAGTGCGCAGATTCACTGTGGCTGACCCAGGTCTTGTGGTAGTCCTCTACCTTTATGGCTTGGTCGGCCATCCTTCTGGCGGAGTCCAGGTTGAGATCCCCGCACTTGATCAGCTCATCTTTGAGCTCGCCTTTCGGGAGGCTCTTCATCAGTGCGAAGGCCGCTAGCTCGGCATTCAGCTCCCGGATCTGCTGAGCTTTCGCGTCGAACCTCTTTCCGTAGCTCCGGAGGGACTCGTCCTCCCCCTGTCGGATAGTGAGGAGATCGGATGTCTCCACGGCCCTTCTCTTGTTGCAAGAGTACTGGGCTATGAAGTTGTCTCTTAGGTCGGCGTAGTAATACACCGAGCCATTGGGTAGCCCCTTGTACCAACTTTGGGCCATCCCATGAAGGGTTATTGGGAAGATTCGGCACCAAACCTCATCAGGTTGCTCCCAAACCGACATGTAAGACTCGAAAGCCTCGGCGTGGTCGGTCGGTCGGGTCGCTGTCCCCTTTGTAGGATAGGGGTGGCAGCTTTAGTTTACTCGGCACCGGAACCTCGAGGACGCAGGTGCTGAGGGGCTGTCTGACCACGTGCCGAGTGGCACGTGGCGATCGGCTCCTCGCGGCCCTAGTCCGGCTTCTCTCCCCGTGGCGGGAAGGGCTTCTTGTTGTCCGACTTTGAAGAGTCGGACTTCTGTCTTCATTTCTTCGGGGGTGGCCTCTTTGATGCCGCGGCGACGCTGTCCTCCCTCGCGTGGGGGAAGGACTTTGGTCGGCCACTGACACCACGGGCACCGCCGGCGTCCTAGTATGCTCCACTCCTTGCATTGCCCCGGACAAGTTGTTCGGGGTCACTTTATGGGCCCTGGTCACCTGCGGTTGTGCTGCCGTCACCGGCGTTGCGGCGGGGGTGATCGGCGTATTACCCATTAGGTCCAGGAGTAGCTTCAGCTTTGCTGCATCGACCACATGTCCCATGATAGTGACATGGCCGGCGGGCAGCGGTGTTTCTGGTATTATTGGCATCCCGTACGCCGGCTGAATTACTCGGCCGGTGGGGGACCGCCAATCCGAAGTGTGGACCGTATCATCTGGCGAGATTCGGTTTCGTCAGTCACAACTATTTCTTGTTGCTTTGACATTTTCTTAGCTTGTTGGGTGGGTTTTGTGTTTTTTTTGTAAGGGATTTGACTAGCTTCTAGTATCTTTTTCCCCACAGACGGCGCCAATTGTTCCGGGTGTAATTCCAGAGCAGTATTGTTTACCACGTAAGCTTGATGAATGGATGTCCTTCCTTGCTTTGACTCTTCCTTTCGGTCTCTCCTGAAACGATGAACAAACTGAGGGCTCGACTTTGCACCGAGCGTACTCACTCCGACGCTCAAGTCAGTGAACTTAAAGGGATTAAGTTGTGTGTTACTTGACAATGTATATTGTAGAGAGATAAGGGAGTTTATACCAGATGAATAGTGAGTTTTAGGTTAGATTGTGGATCCCCTTCTCAATGAGAGAAGTGGAGTATTTATAGACTTTCACCTTTTGTCACGTAGTGGCCAAGTGGCTAGCAGGTGGAAAGACTGTTCTACCCTCGGCCGAGGGGCCCATGGCAGGCCGGCTGACTCCATGCCGAGGGGTCTTGGATATGAGTACGCGGATATGTCTCCCGGCCGGCTTATAGCTCAGCCGGGACCCAAGTGACCGGCCGACAGGCTACGTCGGTTAGGCGGTCTAACATGTTGACTTGCTGTCTCTTGATCCTTGACCTTGCTCAATATGTTGACTCGGTCAGGGGGTGCAGAATATGCCTCATCAGATAGAATGGTCATTTTATTCGCCTAAAAAGGAAACATGTAAAGTGGAGTTGAATGAACGAAAAAGGAATATATGTAAAGTGGAGTTGAATGGAGGGAGTATAACATTCATGACGATAAATCAAACAATATCATGAATAGTGTCAAAAAGTCAAATGTAACCTTTGGTTTGGATGGAAGGGAGTAATTAATCACCTTACAAACAAATAAATAGAGATCAGATACACATCTTAACATTCAAACGGATTAAGCATTATTCACTAAATATAAGATAAATCTTCTTTTTTTTCCATACATTCTATTTTTGTCTTGTTCTTATAACTTGGTCAGTCTTAAGTTTAAGAAAGATCGAAGAAATGATTACTTGTTTGCTTTGAAAAAATCAGAATAAAAATATCACGTGAATTAAAAATATGGACCTAGTTGAAAATTATATTATTAAATACAAATAATACTTCGTAATCTAGATATTTTTTTTAAGGAGGCACAAGTTAATTAAACGTTGTACAACTTTTATAATATATACTCGTATTAAAATTTAATAAGAATCTGCGGAGTACAAATAATAACAGTAATACAAAGTAATAGTTTCTCGTATCTCTTAGAAAAAACGAAGAATAGAAAACAAAAAATAGTGGTATTTGCTAGTGTTCCGGGTGTAATTCCAGAGCAGATGTTTGTTACCACTCGTAGCTAGTAGAACGATGTCCTTGCTTGAATCCTCCTTGCGGTCTCCTGACACGATGAACAAACTGAGGGCTCGGCTTTGGCCGAGCGTACTCACTCCGACGCTCAAGTCAGTGAACTTAGAGAGAAGTTGTTGTAACTTGGCTAAGAGTATATTGTAGAGAGATAAGGAAGATATTACCAGATGAATAGTGGTTATTAGGTCAATTTGTGGATCCTTTCCTCAATGAAGGTTGAGGAGTATTTATAGGCATTCACCTTTTGTCACGTAGTGGCCAAGTGGCCAAGTGGCTATCAGGTGAAAAGACCGTTGTACCCTCGGCCGATGGACTGTGGCCAGGCTCGCCGAGGGTCTTGGATATGAGTACGCGGATTTGTGTCCCGGCTGGCTAGTTGTCTGGCCGAGACCAGGTGACAGGCCGATGGGCTCCATCGGCTAGACTGTCTAAGTCGTTGACTTTCTTTGTGGATACCCTTGACTTTGCTCAATATGTTGACTTGTCGGCGGTGCGAATATGCCCCATCAATTTGCCCCCAGCGTAGTCTATGCCGTGGTATGGGCTCCGATGTATGTGAACGTATATTCTGCGTAAGTATTTTTGCAAAATTTTTGGTATCGGCTTCTTCTGAAGCATCGGCGTGGTTCTTGTTAGGCCGTACCATATATATCCCCCCTCCACATGGATGCGTAAGGGGCATCCGATGTGGAAAAGAAGGTGACGCTGGCCGAGACCAGGGCTGAGAGTGCCGGTTATTTTTGATTGCCCCCGGCCGGTGCTTCCTGGCTTGGTCGATCATGTGGCCGGCGGAGAGCAGGTGCCTAGGAATTTGTTGAGGGAGATGAACAGGCGAAGAGATGTGAATGGGCGTGTTGAATACGCTTGGTAACTGTAGCATTGATTGACATTCAACTGTTGCAACGATTGACATTCCGTGGTTGCATGTCTGACACGTGTCTCTGCTCTGATTGGTTGACGCTTCATGGGCCGTGTCCTGATTGGTCCTTCTTCATGGGCTTTTCCCTATAAATAGGGCAGTTATTCCGTGATTTTGGCCATTACTTTCATTTCCTCAAATTTTTCCAAAATTTTCTCCCAAAATCTTCCTCTCTTTAAACTTTCAAAGGCTTTCTTTTCTTCCAATCTTCGGTCTTCGATCCGGCGAGTGTTTTTCTTTGAGGTAAACAAACAAGTTTTCTTTTATTTCGTTAGTAATTGTTGCGAACATGTCCTCTCGTTGATGCCGGGCTAGTACTTCTTGGGGGGTTCCCCGTCGTGCTTTGACGAGGAGGGGATACTAGAAGCCGTCCCGTTAAGGTTTGGGGGCCCTAGGTCTCCCTCTCCCGTTGCTGATCTGCCCCTCCTGGAGGAGTTGGAGGATGAGGATGATGCTGATGCTGATGCTGAGGGGGCTCCCGTTGATGGTGGAAGGACGACTATCCCGGATCATGGTGAGGCCGGCACGACTGGCCTCGACCGTGTATTTACAAATAAATTCGCAAGCGATTCCGGGAGACTCTTTTCGAGATCATTTCTCCTTCGGTGAGGGGTATAAGATTGTTATCCCCGAGGAGGGTCGGCGGTCTGCTTGTCCTCCCCGGGTCATATCGGGCGTGCATATTAGGCATCCGGAGTATGGGCTCGGTTTCCTTTGAATGAGCACGTCATGGCCATTATCAAAGCTATGAACGTTGCCGTGGCCCAACTGCATCCGTTGGCCATGAGGACGATAGTCAGCTTTGTATGGATCTGTCTCTTTAGGGGGGAGGTCCCATCAGTTAACTTGTTTCGCCGCCTCCATAGTCTTCGGCCGTCAAAATCCGGCAAAGTGGGGTGGTACAGCGTACAGACGGAGCCGGGCTACGTCTCTGTGAACAAACTCACTTCTTGCAAAGACTGGCAAGGGCGATGGGTGTACGTCCAGGTGCCGGATGACTACCCATTGCCTCGGTCTTTCCAGAGCCCCGTTCACTTACGGTGTGAGACCCGGGAAGAGTATGAGAAACACATCTCCCGGGGTAGCAAGGTTAAGATGGACGCTTCGTTTGTCCCCCTTACTGCGGATGAGAAGCGGGCGATGTTTGTTTGATGCCGAGGAGGGATGGTCGCCCCCGACTCGCATTATTATCCAGATGATGAGCCGCTATATGCCGCGTCGGCCTCATACCGGCCCTCAACTGGGGTGAGTGGGGTCGGTGTGAGGCCCATCTTTGTTTGTTGTGTTCCTTTTTCAGAGCCTTGTTTTACTTCCTTTATGTAACTCTTGTTTGATTTCTTGCAGATCGGTTTGGGCGGGATCTGTCTGAGAAGGACTTGAAGAGGCTAGGGCTTGACAAGGACGGGAAGGTTGTCAATCGGCGTCCTACGGCTGAGTTGAAAGATCGCAGGCTATCCCCCAACGAAATCATGGAAAAGCAGACGAGGGGGTTGGATCAGGAGACGGCCCATGCACGGGTTCTTGTAGGCGTGCCGAAGAGATCGAAGAAGGCGGCGTCCAAGTCGGCGGCGGTTTCAACGCCAACTCACTCTTCGACCCCGGTGGTCCAAAAGGATCATGTGGAGGTGATCAACATTACTGAGGAGGAGGTGACCGCTGCTAAGGTCCCTTCTCCGAAGAAGAGGAAAGACCCACCGTCTGCCTCCACCGCTGCCGGGGAGAAACCTGCCTCTACCAGCCCTCCAAAAAAGAGGGTCCAAACTGGTACGGATCTAACCTGTGGTTCGGATTTAGCCGGTTCGTTGGACGTTCGATGTGAGACTTTCGATGTGTCAATGCACGGTGACATGGATGCCCTGTGTAAATTTTTTGTAGATCCATCATCGGCAGCCGGCGTTCTCACTGAACGGCAAGCAGGGAAGCAGCCTGAGCAGGCGTTTGAGAAGGCGGGTGACAGGAATGTCACCGTTGACTCCTCTCCCCAGAAGGCTACTCCTACCGAGCTCGTGGCGGAGGGTGAGAGAATATATAAGAGGTTGGGGAAATGGAGCCGTCTAGCCGCCTCCCTCATCATGGAGCAGGAAAAGGCCGCGGCCCAATCTGGGCCACTGATTGCAAAGCTCAAGCTTGATCTCTCTGCTGCGAGAGGGGAAGCCGGGAAGGCTAAGCTGGATCTTCGTGTTGCCGAGAAGCGTGCGGAGGAGGCTGAGAAGCTGCTGAAGGCCGAGAGGGCCAAAGTTGAGGAGGCTGACGGCGCCACGGCCAAGATGATGGATGAGCTGGAGAGGTATAAGGGTGCCTACGACGGCGTGGTTGCCAAGAGGGACGAGTGGGAGGATCTGTTCCAGAAGCAGGCGGAGGTGCTCAGGAACACACAGGCTATCCTGGCTCAAAAAGAGAAGGATATTGACATGCTTCAAGATGATCTCCTCCCTAAAATGTGCGTTCAATTCCGGGACCAGGCCGAGGAGGCGGCTAAGGAGGCAATCAGAAGGCTCGACCCCGACGGCACTTTCCCGTGGGATAAATATGACCAGCTCCTGGATGAGATGGCTGAAGCTGCGGAAGCAGCGGCTGCTGAGAAGGCGGAGGCGGCGAAAGCAGCTCAGATAGCGTTGGCCAAGGCGGCCTATGATGCAAAGGAGGCCGAAAAGGAGGCTGAGAGGCTAAAGGTGCCTGAAAATGTCGAGCCCTCTCTTGAGCCGGCCACCGTAGATGCTGCTGCCTCTGATGGAGGGAAGCAACAGGCATAGGGAGACGGGCGGTCGTCTCCAGACTCACCCGGCATCTCGGATAGCCTTAGCTGTTCGGGGGCCAACTATTGAGCCTTTCCTCCCTGCCATCTTTTGGCGCTTCAATTGATATGCTTGTAATCTTTTGCTTTTCTTTTCCCTGTTTGTAAAAAAAAACTTTCTTGGTAGGTTGTGTTTAGGCTTACCCCTATGGGGGGACCGTCGTCGTATTCCTCTTTTAATTCTTTTAACAAAGTTTGTCCTATTGGCCTTTGGCTAGGCCGAGGCATTGATCAACCACCTTTGTTTGTCCTTTTGCGTTATTAATTGAGTGCCTTCGTTTTTACCTTTGGTATGGCCGAGGCGGTTTGAATGCATATTTCAACTGCGTAACGTCTTTGATGTATTGACCGGTACGTCCCCGTTGCTCTCGGCAAGTTGCCGAGGTAATCGGGGTTAAGGCTCGATAGCAATTCTTCTAGCGTATCGGTCATTGTGTCCCCGTCGCTCTCAGCCAATTGCCAAGGTAACGGGGTTATGGCTCGATAGCAATTCTTCTAGCGTATCGGTCATTGCGTCCCCGTCGCTCTCGGCCAATTGCCAAGGTAACGGGGTTATGGCTCGATAGCAATTCTTCTAGCGTATCGGTCATTGCGTCCCCGTCGCTCTCGGCCAATTGCCAAGGTAACGGGGTTATGGCTCGATAGCAATTCTTCTAGCGTATCGGTCATTGCGTCCCCGTCGCTCTCGGCCAATTGCCAAGGTAACGGGGTTATGGCTCGATAGCAATTCTTCTAGCGTATCGGTCATTGCGTCCCCGTCGCTCTCGGCCAATTGCCAAGGTAACGGGGTTATGGCTCGATAGCAATTCTTCTAGCGTATCGGTCATTGTGTCCCCGTCGCTCTCGGCCAATTGCCAAGGTAACGGGGTTATGGCTCGATAGCAATTCTTCTAGCGTATCGGTCATTGCGTCCCCGTCGCTCTCGGCCAATTGCCAAGGTAACGGGGTTATGGCTCGATAGCAATTCTTCTCTTTGGGTGGCGATTATGGAGGACAGGCACTTGGATGGAAAACTTGGTTGTTTCTTCATTTAAGACCACGCGTTGGGGTGTCCACATTGTGTTTGGACACCTCCGCCGCTATACAAAGTACTTTCTTAAGTTGTCGGTGTTCCAATGGCTCATCAAAGGCACACCCTCCATGTCTGTCAGCCGGTATGTACCCGGCCTCATTTCTTCAACCACCTTATAGGGACCCTCCCAGTTGGCCGTTAGTTTACCGTGAATATTTCCTTTGTTGGTGGCGGCCGACTTTCTTAGGACTAGATCTCCTACTTTCACTACAAGAAAATCTGAAACAGGCGACCGAAATTTGGCGACTGAAATAAGTAGTCGCCAAATTGGCGACTGATTTTTAAATTGGCGACTGAAATTAGTCGCCAATATGGCGACTGACTTTTTCAAAAAAGGAATCAAACTTGGCGACTGAAACTTTCAATTTGGCGACTGAATTAGATATAGTCGCCAATTTGGCGACTGAAACTCAGTCGCCAAATTGACAATCAGTCGCTAAAATTTTTAGTACAAACCAGGCTGTCATTTTAAAAGGGAATCTTTTTGGCGATCGACTTATGGAATTTGGCGACTGAAAATAGGGTAGTCGCCAAATTTGGCGACTGATTTTCAGTCGCCAAATTCAAAAAGTCGGTCGCCAAATTTTTAATTACTTTCAGCCCCCTCTCTCCTACTTTACTCTTTGCGAAACAAAAAAAAAAAAAAAAAAGAGTCGAGCAGCGATTTGGCGAACGACGGACGACACCAACCAACAACACCACACAACCACCCTTCCACCGCCATTTCCACCGCCACATCCACCCTCTTTAATTAGGTTTGTTGTTTTTGTTTAATTTCAGTTTATTTAGTTTAATTTATTAGATTAATTTATAGTTAGTTTGATTAATTTGTGGTTAGTTTGTTAGATTTATTTGTAGTTAGTATGTTAGATTAATTTGTAGTTAGATTTAGTTTAATTTGTGTTTGAATTAAAAGGGAATGATTAAGGGGGTTTGTGTTTAGGTTTAGGGTTATGGGTGGGGGTTTGGTCGTCCGTGGGTGGTGGCGGTGGGGGAAGGGTGGCCGTGGGCCACGGTGGTGGCGGTGGGGGAAGGGTGGCCGTGGGTGGTGGCGGTGGGGGAAGGGAATTATTGTTATTATTATTAGTATTAGTATTATTATTAGTATTAGTATTATTATTATTATTATTATTATTATTATTATTATTATTATTATTATTATTATTATTATTATTATTATTATTATTATTATTATTATTATTATTACTAATTAAACCGCCTTATTATTATTAATGTTAAGCTAAGTGAAACCGTCCTTTGCATTAATGGAATTAGCTAAGTGGAACCGTCTTTTGGATTAAGAGAAATTATCTATTAGCTAAGTAGAACCTTCTTTAGGACTTGATTTTGATAAATTTAGTTTGATAATTCATGTTATTGATGAATTGAGGTAGAATAACCTTGTTATTTTTGTTTTTCTTTTCTCTTTTCGGGGTTGTCTGTGTTGCTAGGCACCACCGTCTGCGGTAGTTGTTGCTTCTTGTTTTCTTTTCATTTTTGCTTTTACTTGATTAGGTAACCTCCTCTTACCAGTTACTTTTTAAATTTACTAATTTTAGTTCAAATTATGTTACGGACTTTAGGATAGAAGCCTTTACTATGTGGTTGAATTGGGCTATTGATTGACTTAATTAATTTAGTACTTGATTGTGTTGTTGTTTGATTTGATGTTGACTTAGTACCCGTTCAAGAATTACTCATTAGGAGTAATTCTTGAATAGTCCCCATTTTGGGATTGTCTTTTATGCGTTTCAAGTCATTTAGGTAGTAAACACGTACTTGTGATTTATTAATGAGGAATGAGTTTGGTGGCGATCCCTTTAATGTTCTCCGAATACATGTATATGTGTATTTGGAGAATGAAGGGAATTCGCCGAATTTTTTCCTCATTAATAAATTACAAGTGTGTTTGCTAGTGACTTGAAACGTACATTGACGGGTTTAGGTTGGAGTGATAAGGACCCCATTCGAAGATGGATTACTTATTGACAATATTTATATATTGTTTTCATATGTTTATTGTATAATGTGGAGTATAATGTTTAAATTTTGTATTTAATATTATTGTTATTTTTTAAAAATGTTTAAATTTCTTTGGGGTCTTCTTTAGATTAAAATGAAGAGATTGGAACGTTCATGGATGTATGAAGGAAGATTAGACCATTCCAATAAGAAAAGACGTCCTACCGCTAGATTTATAAAGGGTGTTAGCGAGTTTATTGAATTTGCTAAACAACAAGATGAATATGACTTGGTAGACAAAAAACTTAGGTGCCCTTGTGCCAAATGCAAAAACCTGAAATACCGGCTTGACATTGTAGTAGAAGAACATCTCATTATAAACGGGTTTAAGCCAAATTATTACAATTGGATTTCACATGGAGAAGCATATTCTCCAATTCATGAACAAACTCACACCCAACAAATACAAAATGATGAGAACCCATATAGAGAGATGGTTGTTGATGCTATGGATTCCACTATTTTTAATAGTGATGACCATACAACTATTTCTGAAGAACAACCGCCACACCCACAAGCAAAAGCCTTTCTTGACATGTTAAAAGCCTCAGAAAAACCCTTGTATGAAGGAAGCAGAATGACATTGTTACAAGCCGTTTCTAGGCTAATTACCTTGAAATGTGAGTTCAATATGCCATTTGTTGCTGTTGATGGCATTGCCTCGTTCCTTGAGGAATCTTTCCCCGATGATAATATCATGACCCGAAGTTTCTATACTACCAAAAAAGTAGTTAAAGGTCTTGATTCGGCATGAAAAGATTGATGCATGTCCTGAAGGATGTATGCTATTTTGGAAAGATGATGCTTTGCTTGACAAATGTAAAGGTTGTGGGGCGGATAGATATGAGACAAGTGAAGGAGATACAGTTTTGGTGTTGAAAAAAGGCAACGGTAGTAAGAGGGCCAAAAAGAGTAAGAAACCAATAGCATGTAACCAATTGTTTTACTTTCCTCTCGCACCAAGACTTCAAAGAATCTATGCCACCAAAAACATTGCCGAACAAATGAGATGGCACAAAGAAAACCCACGTGCTCCGGGGAAGATGAGTCATCCTAGTGATGGGGAAGAATGGAAACGATTTGATCGGATGTATCCCTGATTTTGCCAAGGAACCCCGCAATGTACGACTTGGCTTGTGTACGGATGGATTTGATCCTTTCGGTAATTTTGGGAGGAAGTATTCTTGTTGGCCCGTTATGGTCACACCATACAACTTACCACCTTGGTTATGTATGAAAAGACCATTTATCTTCTTGTCACTTATTGTTCCCGGACCAAAAAGCCCGAAACGTAATTTGGATGTTTATTTACAACCATTGGTGGAGGAGTTGAAATATTTGTGGGAAGTTGGGGTGGAAACTTATGATGTGTCTAAAAAACAAAATTTTCAACTTAAAGCTTCCTTTTTGTGGACAATAAATGATTTTCCCGCCTATGGTATGCTATCTGGGTGGACTACACAAGGACAAAAAGCATGTCCTTGTTGCATGGAGGAAAGTAAAGCATTTTGGCTTCCCAATAGCAAGAAAATAAGCTGGTTTGATTGTCATAGATGCTTCTTACGAGAGGGAAATCCACATAGGAAGAACAAGAAAGCTTTCACAAAAGGTAAAGAGGTGCTTGATGCCCCTCCGAAACGAGTGCCTGGGGATGAGATATGGAAGACGGTATGTGATTTACCATCCCCTATTGATGGTACCGAGGAAGAATTTAAAGAATTGAAAAAGCAGAAAAACGGTTGGTTTAAAAGAAGCATTCTTTGGGACCTTCCTTATTGGAAGACAATGTTGATAAGACATAATTTGGATGTAATGCACATAGAAAAGAATTTCTTTGAGCAACTAATTGACATGATCATGGATGTAGAAGGTGAAAAATGTGATAGCATTGCTTCTAGAAAAGATTTGCAGAAATTTTGTCATCGTCCCAAATTACACATTCGCGGCGACGGGTCTAAGCCAACATCCATTTTCACTCTCGACAAAGCTAAGAGAAAAGTATTGTGTGAGTGGTTACAAAATTTGAAGTTTCCTGATGGGTATGCATCAGATTTTAGTCGATGTGTTGATCTTAAGAAGCTGAAGTTGCAAGGCTTGAAAAGTCATGATTGTCATGTATTCATGGAGCGATTATTACCCGTTGCTTTGAAACACCTCGTGCCGACAAACGTTTGGAATGCAATTGTTGAGATTAGTCAATTCTTCCGAGATTTATGTGCCTCTTCAATATGTGTTGATGACATGATTCGTCTGGAAGAGCAAATACCACAGATATTGTGTAAGCTTGAAATGATCTTTCCTCCTGCATTTTTTAACTCCATGGAGCATCTACCTGTTCATTTGCCATATGAAGCCAAAGTTGGGGGACCCGTCCAATATAGGTGGATGTATCCATTTGAAAGGTAATTAAGATAATCTAGCTACTTTTAAATTAAAATTAATAATAATAACTAATCTATTTATTATATGTTAACTTTATTATTAATAAAACTCATCATTAACTTTTATAGGTTTCTTAATCATTTGAAGAAAAAAATTGGTAATAAAGCTAGGGTGGAAGGTTCTATATGCAATGCTTATTTAACGGAAGAGATTGCAAACTTTTGTTCTCTTTACTTTGAAAAACATATAGAAACCAAAGCAAAAAACTTGAATGTTGAGAAACCGGATGAAGTAGACGGAAGTTTACCCGAATTTTTTCAAACTCAAGATGATGAAGGGTGTTCATCAAAGGGGCAAACACGATATTTGGATGATAAAGAGTATAATCGTGCCCACCTTTACGTGCTATCTAATTGTGACCTCTTGGAGCCATACGAAACACAGTTTGTTAATGATTTCATTCAGAGGAATCCTAATATAAGTAAGGATGATGTTTGGGACAAACATGAGGACCAATTTCCATCATGGTTTCAGAAACATGTAATTGAGTTGAATATTCAAGATGATTTGATAAGAAGTTTGGCTTTTGGTCCTTCAAAAATGGTAAGAACGTGGAATCGATACTCGGTTAATGGGTTTAATTTTCAAACATTCAACCACGGTAAAGCTAAGGCTAGGTGCAATTGGGGGGTTACTATTTCTTCTCTTGATGACAACGAATACTATGGTATAGTTGAAGATATCTTTGAAATTAGTTATAGTGGACGTGGCCGAGCTTATAAAACTGTCTTATTCAAGGTTGACTGGAAGGATAATTCTGTGGCTGGAATGAGAGTACATGAACAATACAAGCTTGTAGAAGTGAATCGTACTAGAACATACTCTAAGTATGATCCATTTATACTTGCACATCAGGCTCATCAAGTGTATTTTGCTACTTATCCAAGCACAACAAATGATAGAAATCAAAATGCGTGGTGTGCAATCTTTAAGACGAAGGCACGGTCACAAGTTGATACAACTTTTTTCAAGAAGAAAACGTTTCAAATGAAACGCTTTTGTCTCCACCCGATGAAATCAACTATGAGCATGAGAATAAAGATGGTGAAGACATGGAAGAGGAAGAATTTTATGATGTGGAAGAGAGACTGCCGGGGGAGGATGAGGCGGAGGAGGAGGAGGAGAGAAGGGAAGAAGAGGAGGAGAGGAGGGGGGAAGATGAGGTGAGGAGGAGAAGGGAGGAGGAGAAAAGGAGGAAGGACGAGGGGTTTGGAGATGAAGATGATTATGATGATGATGATGACGATGAAGAAGAGGATGAGGATGAGGACGAGGGGTTTGAAGATGAAGATGATTAAATTGGTATAATTTTGTATTGCTCAAGAGTAAATTATTAAAATTTAGAAGTCTGTATAATTTTCATTTATCATTATTTGTGTTAATTTTTATTTGTATTACAGCAGATGGCTGGAGCAGTCGAGGAGGTAGGAAGCGTGGAGGCGGCTCGGGAGGAGGACAGAGTACGCGTCCGGAGCAGGAGGAGGAGTTTGTGCAGGAGGATCCGATGCGCATGACAGACGGTGACGGTGACGGTGAGGAGACCGACGCTACCGACGAGCCACGGGTGCCGATACGGTACACTTCGGATCATAAGATGATTCTTGAGCCGGCGGGATTATGGTAAGTTTTATTCTTTATTAGTCTACTATTTTGTTTTTTTTGTATTTTTTTTTAAAATAATAATTGTTTGTAATTTTACATGTTCAAAATAAATGCAGGTTTATGGACGATTGCGTGATACGAGGTGTCACGAAAAGCACGAAGACTAATTTCGTGGGTCCAATTCCTACATCGTGGACACAAGCTTCTCAAGCACAAAGAGATGCGTGGTTCAATAACTTTCGGGTACATATTTTCTGTAATTCTTTGTTTTAATAACCAAGGTTATACTTTTATAAATACTAATATGAAATTTTGTCGCTTTTTTTTTTGTAGCAATCATATGCTTGGTCACCGTCTCAAGAACGGAATGTCCGTATCAGGTACGAGGAAGTCGGTACTCGACGATATCGGGACGTGATTTGGAAGGTAGTTAGGCGCCCAAAGGAACCAGAGCACATGAAAGGTATTTAATTAACTTGTTTTGTTATTTGTATTAATTAGTATATACTCTCTTATATTATAAATAATATCAGTAACTTATTAGTTATGATTTCATATGTGTAATTGCAGGTGACAAGTATGAAGGCTTAATAAAGCATACCAAAACTCCCGCTTTTCAGAAGAAGTCTAAGCAAGCATCCCTCAACAAAAGAGGAGGAAAGGAAGACGCCGTGAACGAGCCTACTCATTTCGCGGGTTCACGATCGTTCTGGAATCGTATGTTGGGGGTAAGTTTGTCTATTATAATCACACTTTTTTTTGTTTTCAATGCAACATGTTTATTTTATGTTACATTTTTTGTTGATTTTCTAACATGTATGTTTTTTTTTTTTCATTCAGAGAGGAAAGAAGAAGTCACAGCCGATTGCGTCGGTACCAGAACTGTTTCTTGGACACGCATTCCAGGGTTGACCACAAAGGGGTTAGAATTTGGACTAAGCCAAAAGACAAGCAATTATATGTAAGTTTCCGTAACACTTAATTTTTGTTAATTTACTCTCTTTTAAAATGTCGTATATAAGGTGGTTACCATATTAACTTACAACCATTTGTTTAATATTGTAGGAAGCATTTGAACAAGAAAAAGCCGCCAATCCGAAACTCCAGGATAATGACATATGGTATAAGTTGGTGGATGGCTTCAAGAAAGGGAATGTGTATGGTACAGGAAGTTCAACAGGCTTTCTATGAGAAAACGCGTAGGAGATCGACTTCAACAATTCCGAAGAACACGTATCAACCGGGAATTATTAGTCAACTTCAAAGTCAAATAAGAGAGCGTGATGAACGTGATGCCAAACGTGATGAAGAACTTGCCAAACGTGATGAAGAATTCCGGAAAATGAAGGAAAGAATGGAAATGTTTGAGGATTGGTGGCAAGGTTGTAACCCCGGACCTAGATCCAACTACGATCCAAATGATCCGCCTGGTCCACATGGGGGGAGTGGAGCCGGTGTTGGCTTCCAAGTAAGATGATTTTAGCATGTAAGCTTGTAAGACTTGAACATTTAGACTTGAACATTTAGAATAGTTTAGCTTGTAAAACTTTCATTTTCAATATATGAAATGAAGTTTGAGAAATTGGGAGGTGTTGGGTTGAAATGTATGGTGTTGTGTGTGTTGAAATGGGATGTATGGTGTTGTGGAACATCGGTTTGTATGCAGGTTGTAAATTTTTGGCTAGCAATGAAAACGAAAAAATCCACCAAAACTTACAAGTAGCTTTTGGCGATCGATTGCGATTTGGCGATCGTCAAGTCGATCGCCAATTTGGCGACTGATATTATGGTAGTCGCCAAATTGGCGACTGATTTATAGTCGCCAAATCTGTAATCAGTCGCCAAATTGCCTCAGTCAAATTGGCTACGTCACCCAAAAATGGCGACTGAATCAGCATTTGGCGACTGCATTTCAGTCGCCATTTTGGCGACTACCTTGGTATCAGTCGCCAAATTGGCGACTACCCTTTCAGTCACCATTTGTGGTATTTGGCGACTGATTTGTCAGTCGCTAAATTTGGCGACCGACTTTAGTCGCCAAAGCTAAAAAAGGCGACTAAGGTCGATCGGCGTTTGGCGACGATTTGATCGCCAAATTGATTTTGGCGATCGATTTCGATCGCCAAAATCGATCTTTGTTTTTAATTCTTTTTGTAGTGTTTTAAGTCCCTCTTGTGGACTCTTCGGTTGTAGGCTCTTCTCATCCGGTTTTGGTATCTTTGCCAAGTTGAGGCGTGCCGTATCTCGGCTTTCTTCGACTAGATCCAGGGAGGCTTTAAGGCCTTCCTCATTTTCGATTTGGATTAAAGGTAGCCGTTCGAATGTCGGCACCGTTGCTTCAATTGGTAGGATCGCTTCGGATCCGTAGACTAAATGGAAAGGAGTGTACCCCGTTGCTTCTTTCTCGGTGGTCCGTAGGGACCACGGGACGCCGGTAGTTCATCGGCCCATCTTCCTTTAAGGTCTTCCACCGTCTTCTTCAAACCGTTGAGGATTGTTTTATTGGTCGCCTCCTTTGTCCGTTGCTCGTGGGTGGCGGACGGAGGAGTACGCATACTTGATGCCAAGCTCTTCCAACCAGTTCATTATCAGGTCACTCCAAAATTCTCGGCCGTGGTCAAATACCATGACTTGGGGCAATCCAAAACGGGTTATAACATTCTCCCAGATTACCTTTCGGACGGCCATTTGTGGTCTTTGCCTGATCGCTACGGCTTCAACCCATTTGGTGAAGTAATCAACGGCGACGATCAAAAACTTCCTTCCTCCGGAGGCCGTTGGAAACGGTCCTAGCATGTCCATCCCCCACTGTGCGAAAGGAAGGGGGCTAAGCACCGGTTGTAGGTCTCGGGAAGGAGCATGTATCACCGGGGCATGCATCGACGGTTCGTGCACCTCTTGGTCTTCGTTCGAGTCTTGAAGCATGGTGGGCCGGCCAGAAGTAGCGGCTCGGAGAGCTTTGTGGGCTAGTGTTCTTGCCCCCATGTGGTGTCCGCATACGCCCTCGTGAATCTCTGTCGTCAAGATTAGTTAGGCGTCGGTCGGACCGACACATTTCAAGAGTGGTCTTATTACGGACCTTCTGTATAGTTCCCCTTCGAATACCAAGTACAGCGGCGATCCTTTTGAGTTTAGCCGAGAGATTGCGGTTATCAAGAACTCGCTTGTGAGTTTGTATTTCATTATCGGAGTCATCCACATCGTCTCGGTTTCCACGTCCCCCACCATGCCGATGGTCTCAGTGATGCTCTTCGCATTCCTGATGTCTACAAGCACGGTTCGGCTGACGTTTTTGACGGTTGAGCTGGCAAGTTTTGAGAGAGCGTCGGCTCGGTTGTTTTCGGACACTGGGACACATTGGATTTGGAAAGATTTCAATTTTGCTATGTCGACTTTTACCCTTTCCAAGTATCTTACCATCCCGTCATCCCGAGCCTCAAACTCTCCTCTTATTTGGTTAGTAACCAAAAGTGAGTCTGTCTTCAACACAATGTGTTCTGCTCCGGCGGCTCTGGCCATCTCGACTCCGGTTATCACCGCTTCGTATTCGGACTCGTTGTTCGAGGCCGAGAAGGTAAATTTCAAGGCGTACTCAAACTCGTCTCCGTTTGGGCTGATAATGAGGATGCCGGCTCCCGAGCTGTTCGTCGTGGAGGAGCCGTCGGTGTAAACTTCCCATACGCCTGGGTTTGGCTCTTCTTGATATGTGCATTCGGCCAGGAAATCTGCAAGTGCTTGCCCCTTTATCGAAGGCCTTGGTTTGTACTGAATGCCGAAGCCAGAGAGTTCTACCGCCCATTTGATAAGCCTACCGGATTGTTCGAATTTCTCCAAAGCTTTTTCCAAAGGCTGGTCGGTTAGGACCGTCACGGGATGAGCGTCGAAGTAGGGTTTTAACTTCCTTGCGGCAATGACGACGGCGAAAGCTGCTTTCTCAATTAGCGGGTAATTTCTCTCGGCGGGCAGCAGTGTATGGCTGACAAAGTAGATTGGGTGTTGCTGTTTGTCTTCTTCCCTGATGATCACGGCACTGACCGTGGCCGAGGTAACTGCTATGTAAAGGTATAGCGTCTCCCCAAAGAACGGCACTGGACAGAGTTGGGAGAGTCTGAAGATGAGCTTTTAGCTGCTTGAAAGCTGTGCTTTGTTCCTCCCCCCAGCTGAAGTCTTTATTCCCTTTCAACACTTTGAAGAATGGGGTACTTTTGTCGGCTGACCGAGAGATGAAACGGGCGAGAGCCGCCATTCTCCTTGGCCAACATCATAACCTCTTTTCGATTCCTTGGTTCCGTTGCAGATTTAGGATTGCTTGGACTTTGATCGGATTAGCATCAATGCCTCCGCACCGACGAGTACACCGAGGAATTTACCTGCCGGACACCGAAGTTGCACTTCATTGGGTTGAGCTTCATCTTGTATTTCCTTAGCGAACAAAACGTTTCCCGTAAATCGGCCAGTGCTCGGTTGTCGGACTTGCTTTTCACGATAGCGTCGTCGACGTAAGCCTCAATGTTTCGCCCTTTTTGACTTTGGAATACTTTGTCCACCGATCGGTGTACGTTGCACCGGCGTTTTTCAAACCAAACGGCATCATTTTGTACATGTATGTGCCGTTCGCGGTGATGAATGCGCATTTAGGCATGTCCTCCTCATCCATGAATACCTGGTGATATCCCGAGAAGGCGTCTAGCAGGCTCAGCATGGTGTAGCCTGTCGTGGCGTCGATTAAGCTATCTATCCGAGGCAAAGGGTAACAATCCTTGGGGCATGCTTTATTAAGGTTGGTAAAATCTACGCACATTCTCCATGCCCCCGATGATTTCTTCACCATTACGACGTTGGCTAACCACTCAGGATAAGTACAAGGCATAATAAAGCCAGCTGCTAGTAATTTATCTACCTCGGCTTTGATGGCGTCATCTTTCTCGGCCGAGGAGTTTCTCATCCTTTGCTTGACAGGGCGAGCGGTGGGGAGTACGTTTAGCTTGTGAATGATTACCTCCCGGCTCACGCCCGGCATCTCTCGGCCGAGTAGGCGAAGACGTCTTTGTTTTCCCTCGCAGATCTAGGAGAGCGGCTCGAACTTTGGTTCCAAGTCGACACCGATAGTCACGGTGCGGCCTGGGTCAATCTCTACCTCCTCGGTCTCCGCTCCCTCTACCATGCCGACGGTGGTATCCGTGTGTTTGCCATCCTGTCGTAAGGATGGGCTCTTCCCCTTTTCGATTTCTTCACGCTTTGAAGGATTGCAGGTTGCACCCTCTGGCGGATACTTGGATATTCACCACCTCATCGCTCTCGTTCTTCGAGACGAGTTTATGCGCTTCCCCCCGGTCCGAGACATACATCAATGTCAGAGCCCGGATGGACATCACCGCGTCAGCCTCACTCAGGGTGTCTCGGCCTATGAGGACGTTGTAGGCGGATGAACCGTCAATGACCACGAATTCCGACATAACATTCTTGGCTGCACCTCGCTCTCCGAACATTTCGCGGCTGATTGACCGGGGGTACCATGACGGCCCCGCAGAAACTGTACAACGGGCTGGTGCAGGGGGTCAAGTCTTCAACCTTCAGACCGAGGCTAAGGAAGCATTCTCCGTACATAATATTTGTGTAAGCGCCTGTGTCAATTAGGCACCTCTTCACCAAATGGTTGGCTATGTCCAGGTGGACTGTAAGTGGATCGCTGTGAGGAGCGACGACTCCTTCGTAGTCCTTCTTCCCGATGGTCATATCGGGGATGTCGGAAGCGGGGGTTGCTAAGTTGGGCACAAAGTTGATGGCCTGATATAGTTCATTCAGGTGCCGTTTGTACCCACGAGCGGACTCGCCGTTCTCATTGCCGCCGATGACGACATTGATTACTCCTCTCCGTTCTAAGACGGGTTTCTTATTTGATCCGTCGGCATCTGTTCTTCGGCCTCCGGCAATATATTTGCCTAGGCTCCCCTTCCGGATCAGTTCCTCAATGGCATTTTTCAGATGTCGGCAATCGTTTGTTAAGTGGCCGGTGTAGCCGTGGTACTCGTGAGATTGGCTTGTGTCACCGTCGCCCCTCGGCTTAGGGGGCCTTTCCCACTTCTGACCTTCGCTTTTGCTCAAGGCGAAGACTTCGGCGGCGGATACAACCAGGGGGTGTGATCATCGTACTGCTTTCGGTAGTAAGGTGCCGAACTCCCCCCGGCGCCCGCCGAGTTCTGTTTCCTGGCGGACTTATCGGACCGTGACCTATTGTCGCCACGGCGCCTTTCATCCGGGCTGTCCTCCCGGCGGCTCTTCTTTTCTGAGGGCTCAGTCTCGCTGGGGCCTACCCAGGTCTTGTGGTAGTCTTCTACTTTGATGGCCTGATCGGTCATCTTCCTGGCGGCGTCCAGGCCCAAACCTCCGTGCTTGATGAGCTCGTCTTTTAAGTTTCCCTTTGGGAGGCCCTTCATCAGTGCGAAAGCCGCCAGTTCGGGGTTGATTTCCCGAATCTGCTGAACCTTGCCGTCGAACCTCTTCATATAGCTTCGTAGAGACTCGCCCTCCTCCTGCTTGATAGTTAGGAGGTCCGACGTCTCCACGACCGTCCTTTTGTTGCAAGAGTCTTTGGGCTAAGAAGGCGTCCTTTAGGTCGGCGAAACAAGATATACCGAACCGTCGGGAAGCCCCTTGTACCGTTTTGAGCCATCCCATGCGAGTCGTTGGGAACACTCGGCACTGACCTCATCAGGCTGCTCCCATACCGACATGTAAGACTCGTAAGCCTCGGCGTGGTCGGTTGGGTCACTATCTCCTTTGTATGTGAACGCCGGCAACTTGGCTTGGTTGGCACGGCGGTGTCAGGACATAATCACTGAGGGGCTGTTTGACCACGTGTCGGATGACACGCGGCGACCGACTCCTCGCATTCCTAGTCCGGCTTCTCTCCTCGTAGCGGGAAGGACTTCTTCTCCGGCTCGGGCTTCTTCTCCGACTCTCCTGAGTCGGGCTTCGCTGGTTCTCCCGGGGTGTGTCTCGTCGGTGGTGCGGCGGCGATGTCCTCTCCCGAGTGCGAGAAGGACTTACGTTTACCACGACCACTCTGGGCTCCTCCGGCGTCTTGGTAGGGTCTGCTTCTCCCAGTGCTCCATTCAAGTTTCTTGGAGTCACGTTCTGGACCCTGGTCTCCTGGATGGCTTCCGCCGCTCGTGTCGGCGTGCCTATGTGAGCTGGTGTACTCCCAATTAGGTCCAGGAGTGTCTTCGATTTTTGCTACGTCAACCAATTGTCCCATGATGGTGACTGGTTGGCGGACGGCGGTGTGTCCGTGTTATCGGCATCCCGAATTCCGGTTGGACTACTCCAGGTGGAGGGTTGCATTACTCCAGAATGGTGAAATGTATCATCTTGGTGTAGCTCGGTTTCGTCGGTCACGACTACTTGTTGTTTTGACATCTTCTCAGCTTTTTGGGTGGGTTTTTTTTTTGTTTTTGTTTTTGTTGTTTGGGAATGAATGTGACTAGCTTCTAGTGTCTCTCTCCCCACGAGGCGGCGCCAATTGTTCCGGGTGTAATTCCGGAAGCGAGATGTTTGTTACCACTCGTAGCTAGTAGAACGATGTCCTTGCTTGAATCCTCCTTGCGGTCTCCTGACACGATGAACAAGGCGAGGGCTCGGCTTTGGCCGAGCGTACTCACTCCGACGCTCAAGTCGGTAAACTTAGAGAGAAGTTGTTGTAACTTGGCTAAGAGTATATTGTAGAGAGATAAGGAAGATATTACCAGATGAATAGTGGTTATTAGGTCAATTTGTGGATCCTTTCCTCAATGAAGGTTGAGGAGTATTTATAGGCATTCACCTTTTGTCACGTAGTGGCCAAGTGGCCAAGTGGCTATCAGGTGAAAAGACTGTTGTACCCTCGGCCGATGGACTGTGGCGAGCTCGCCGAGGGTCTTGGATATGAGTACGCGGATTTGTGTCCCGGTGGCTAGTTGTGCAGCCGAGACCAGGTGTGACAGCCGATGGGCTCCATCGGCTAGACTGTCTAAGTCGTTGACTTTGCTGTGGATACCCTTGACTTTGCTCAATATGTTGACTTGGTCAGCGGTGCAGAATATGCCCCATCAGCTAGTAACAACAAAATGGAGGCAGTCAGTAAAAATCAATATATATTGATCCGAAATCTAATTCAAATCCAATATAGCATCTATGGGTACATAAGAAATGTATTGAATCGATTCTTTTTAATGAATCGATCCGATCGCAACTTCAAATATGGAATTAAAAGGGGGTCAAATAAGAAACGATACTCTGAATCATAGAACTATAAGGAAATATACGATCAACCAACATTTATCAAATTTGAAAAAGAGCTAGAAGAAAAGGTTCGATCCACTTATTTTTCATTCTCGAACCGAGATATTCATGAATCAAAATCCTTATGCATATAAATATAAATGGTTCAATGGGAGCAAGAGTTTCCAGGAACATTTAGTTTCTCCGCAGATGAGCCGTTTTCAAGATCCACAATTTTCAGTATATTTTAAATCTATGAACACATTGTTGTCCGAATGTCTTTTGCTAATGTTACTATACATAATATTTACTTGTCACTAATATTTTATACTCATTGTTACTGCAATTATTATAAGTTATAACGAACGTGACAAAGATAAATAAAAAATAATAAAGAAAGTCCACAAATTTACGTTGTGTATGTTAGCTTCATTCATATGGCAGAAGGAAAAAGAGTTTTATTGACATTGAAGAGTACATATTTTTAAATTCAGATTCGAATAGTTACGATATGATATATAATTCTAAAACCTAATACATCTATAATAACCTAGAAAAGCCCAATACAAAAATCTCTGTTAAGTCATTCGAAGTAACGACTAACAGATTCAAAATACAACCAAACAACATTTTAACTGTTATTATTTGTACTATTTGAAAAGTTGAAATTAGATTATTTGTTTCTAAAATACGAGGGGCTTGAAGAAACAGCTGGTAGCCATAAGGATACAGCAAAAATATGACAGTTGGTGTTCATTGACATTGTCGGTTCATTTAATTTTGTTTTTTCATGTTTTTGACGAAATCTATCGCCATTCAAATCTTGTTTGACGATACCTCTTAGATTTTGACGAATGTTTTAGCACGACGTTTTTTTTTGTAACGATAAACTAATTGCATAGTTTGTCAACTTAAACTAATTGTATGCATTTTCAAGAACATTTAAACGAAAAATTGTTAATAAATAGTACTCCGTATGAAAATTTGGTGTAATTAATCACTCTAGGGCACATGTTAAAAAACGACGTAGGTGATTGATAGTAATATTAATATACTCCTTCAATAGACAATTATTTATCAAAGGTGACTATTATATTCTTTAGGAGAATTATTTTAATTAAATGGTTTGAAAAAGGTTTCACGATTCACGACAGATAAATAAGACTTTTATTAGCTAAATCGTAGAGTTTCATACTGAAAATTGAAAAGTGAAACAATTTTGCAGCTTATCATGTAAATATCATCAATTATCGGCGAGTGATAGGCTTGATAAAACCCCAAATAAGATTAATTAATGTTGATTAGGTTTTTTCGAGAAGAAAACGGAGAGGAGATATCTTTTATGACGTGTTTTCCAATTCTAGTGAGATACCGAGTACCTTTTAGTTTCATTTTTTACTGTTGATAATAGTTAATGCTTGGCTTCAAAATGTATATCCTTTTTCTTCCTTTTATAGCCGATAATTGCCAATTGGTTGGGACTTAATTGAGATAAACCTTTCATTAAATTTATTTATTAAGTGAATCTAGTCAGATCTCCTCTCCCTAAACCACCATTCTTCAACAACGAGCTATCTTATTGTTAATTGTTTTCTCTTTGAAAGAGTTTAATGCTCTATTGTTAGCTAATAGGGGCGTCTTAAAGTAATTGTAGGTCTGGTGCACCATAGAAAAATAAGACTCCAAATATAAATGTATAAGTGTACTACACGTCGAGGTTTGTATTAAATTTTATTAGTAAAACTTATAAATTCGGTGGCCAAACTAGAGTCTCCACTCTCCACCAATTTCTAAAACGTTCTATATCGTCAAAGCATGTGTAAAACCAGTGTTACGGAGGTTCCTAGTTCCTTGTAAGAGGTTATTTACAACCAATTTAAACATCATCAAAATAAAAGTTGACGATGCGATATTATAATTTTAAATCAACTTATAAGCAAGATCACCTACTAACTCTACAATAGAATCATATATCATATCATATATCATATATTATATTAAAGCAATAACCGCTTACCTCTTTGATCGCCACGTGTTACACCCCACTTTATTGCCACGTGTATTCAACGTATTTAAATGGCTGCAGAATATTTGACAATAAAAAAATGTGCAAAAAAGTCTAAGAGATATTCAAATATGCCGCAAATCATTTAAATTAGTAAATGAATGATTCAGTGTTTTTAGTTACATGAATCACGGCCCTACTTAGGAAATCTTTTAGAAAATATTTAATTATGGATTGTAACCCTAATTAGTTAGAAAGTATAAAAGATAATATATGATTCTGTATGCCGAATTTAGCCCCATCTCGCCCTACTCTGATACACCGGAAATCATTTTGATACAAATATTATAGGAAAAAGATTATATTTGTTACCCAATTTTAATTATGACTTGTAACCTTAATTAGTTAGAAAGTATAAAACTGATTGAAAGATAATATATGATTCCATATAATCACAAAAAAAATGCCGAATTTAACTCCAAAAATATCGCCCTACTCTGATATACCGGAAATCATTTTGATAGATAGATTATAGGAAAGGGATTATATTTGTTATCGTATTTTTAATTATGGATTGTAACCTTAATTAGTTAGAAAGTATAAAACTCATTGAAGGATAATATATGATTCCGTATAATCACAAACAAATGGGAACGTCCCGATTTATATAGCCAATAATTCTCCTTATTCGCAATAGATACAATATTAATGGATGATCAGTTTGTCATTTGTGCTTATTTACAAAATTAATATCGTACACGATAACGAAAAATAATGAATTGTTGTCATTCTATTATTTTCCAATCTTATGTACGTTATATTGATGGACCTGACACTTTTTTTCTTCTTGAAATTAAAGTCCAACGTCATCCAAGCTACCGTAAGGAAAGCACTGATTAGAAAGTTCCAGAAATTCTTCGCCATGTGTCATTAATTGAAACCAGTCAACCTAATTCTTCGCCACGTATTATTAGCCTTATAGTTTGCACTGACAACAACTGTAATTCTAAACATTAAAAATAAAAACGAATTAATTGGGTAGAATATTTGTTCAGTTACGATATTAGGATCATTTTAGAATATTTTTTAAAGAATATCATCTAATAGAATTCCATTTTTACACGTCTGCATTGCCACATTATAATGTCCATAGTAAGAAGATTCTCGAAACAGTAATACTACAAGGCTTCAAAATATAATTCACTGGTATAAATAGAAATACCTAAACTCACGGCCGATTTTATTTTCTAAACAAATGTCATTTTACTCCGTATGATATTAACCCCATTATTACGGCATTACTTATCCTAATTTATCTTGACTCCATTAGAAGATATTGCCGTATTTGATAGAGTAAAAGATTATTTTTCTTAGACTGTTATACTAATTTTCTTGATTGGCAAATAAATTTCAAATAAAATTTAAATGCTAGGCATTAAATCATTGAATATTCATTCCATCATAAACCGTATTAGGAAAGTTTTAGCCCATTATTATAACCGCGTACGTTAAGTTTTGTTGTCTTCGAGTCGTATGTTGCTATGCACATTTTCATTTTTTTTTTTTTTTTTTTTTTTTGATGACGAGGGGGTTGAGTCCCCCCGGGTCCATGCATTCCCGCACCACCACATGGACCATGAGATTTTATCCATGAGATTTTGCATTTATTTTCCCAACCTATGATTTATATTTCTATTTTAGTTTCTTTCTCGCCCACAACACCTCTTTTTGCTAAATATTTATTGGTTTTGATGGTTATGACAAAGAAAATATCTTTGATTACTTATACTGTTCTTTTTAACCTTTTGTTCTGCAGATCGTATATGGAGATTGCAATTGGAGGGAGAATCATGCATAGAGTAAGATCGTAGAAGGTATGGTGCAATTAATTTTCAACATTCATGGTATGATATATAATGGTATTTGGAAAGGAGTAGTAGCATACATACTTTCGTACTATAAATCTTTGTAGTTTTTAGAAAATATGGGAATATTTAGTCTTCCTTAAAACGAATTAAGACACCTAGCTACTTTTGTTTTATTCTTAACTATTTGACCAGTCTTAAATTTAAGATGGATACACCCGTATTAAATAAGAATATGTAAAACTGTACGTCTTAAATAATTTTTTTGTGAAACCATGAGATCTATTCTGTAGGAATACCATCGTACCATCCTTTTATCACGCAGTTAAAGCCAAGAGAAATCAAATTAACATTAACTATTCATAATGTTGTCTGTCAAGTGTCAAGCAAACTTGGGAAAACCCTAACTTTTAGTTAATTTAGATAAATACGGGGTAATGTGGTCTTGGCGACACACAGTATACAGTGTACAATTACTTCTGAAGATTATTATTATTATTTTCTGATAAGGTAAAAAAATTAGATTAATCGAAAATTAGCTTATATCATCCTTTCAGATGATGAGAACAGTAAAAGAAAATCTTATTTTAATACTTCTCAACATTATGAATTATTTTTGTAAGGTCTTGATAATTATTATTTTATTTCTTTTACAAGATTTGAAATAAGCTTAACAAAACTGAAATAGAAAAAGTATTTTAATACCTAATCTTCGCGTCTTATTTGTTCAATGAACAGATGTGGAGGTATTTTTAATACTGTTGTAATGGGTTATGACATACATGGGGTAATATGAATGTTAAATATTGCATGACACGACCTAACTGTAGATTAGAAATTACGTATCCCAACCAAACCTAAAACGTACGACCCCTGATTAACCCATTTTCACGAGTAACCTGCTCGAAGATTTTTAACCCATAAATTAACCCATTTTCACTATTGATGCCAACTTTCCGATTATTATTTTTATATCAAAAGAGACGTTGAGTGCAACATATATGGTAGACTAACAATTCAGTTGGCCTAGCATAAACAATACTATTAATACAAGTGTTGATTCATTTAACTATTTAAGAAATCCTCTTTTTAAGTTGTCTAACTCTTCACATTTTATCAAATTTGTTATTATTATTTTAACACACTATAAAAAATATTGGGAATACAACTAATGCGATAACATGAAATTGGTCGATGAATAAAATTAAGCATGTATATTGTTAATAAAAAAATATCAAATCTGTAACATGGGTTTGACATGTCGAGATAAACGGGTCTTTATGATTTGAGACAAATAAAAGCTAATTAGTCAAGCAGCCAGATGAATTTTGATGTATTGGAAAGCAATATATAGTTTGTTAAATACACTTAAGAAAGTTTTTTCGAGAGTAATGGGAGAAGGGTTTTAAACTTTTAAACACTCTACCTCCGTAATCAATGGTAGCTCAAGAATGGGTATTACATCGTATCCATATAATATTGGACTCAAGCATTAAACTTCAATAATTCCATTAACGTTGATAAGTGGAGGGAGGGGCGAGGGGGAGCGGAACACCATATCGATCCAAATAGCAAAACTAATATATAAAACACAACTCCTCGAATAAGATGGAATATGCCCATCCCAAGGACCTGATAGGTGGGGGAAGAGGAACACCATATCGAGTCGAAAAACAACACTACATAAACCACCAAGGTCGAAAAAGATGGGTTATGCGCATCACAAGGACCGTCGAAAACATAACATATAGGGTCGGGAGGGGTCGGGTATTAATAAATGAGTGATTTTTATATAATGCGATTGTCTTACAACATGAGATCGTCTAAAACATTAATTACAATTGGTTCATATAGGTGTGAGGCCATCAGTGTAACATTTAGCCAAACTCATTTATAAAATAAGATATTCATTTGAGAAGACAAATATAATAACACTAAGTCTGATCTCCCTTAAAACAGTAAATCTCCTTAAAACTCGCATAATTTAACAAAATGAAAAAAAAAAACACAAACTACGATAATAAAATTAGAAGATATAAAAGATACTCTCCCCGCCCAATCATTTGTTTATCTTTGATTTAAATATTTATATTTTTAATATAAAAGGTAAATAAATAATCAAAACGGAAAAAGTAAATATTTAAAATATACTTTGATTAACACTCTATATTGCCACCCGTGTAGTGCACGGGTTTAAAAACTAGTGTATGTTAAAACGGCACTGAATGTGATCAAAACCAAATTTTTAATCATAAAAGTGATCACTATTAATTCAAACAATTAGTCTCCCTTGTGACGGACTATATCCGTCACAAGGTGAAGACGGGCCAAATAACTACCGTATTGTGTAATATGGATAGTGGTGGACCATGTGTAGTTATTATTTTATTGTTAAGATTCTTGGAAAAGCAAAAAAAAAAATATACAATTGGGGTGCTCCCAATATTTCGTCTATGTCAGACAAATAATTGTACTACTTCTTCTTCTCTCTACAGTCTCACATCATAATTTTTATTGTTTTTTCACTCTCTCATCTAGCTTTTTCACTCTCTCATCTAGCTCCCTCTATCATCAACTGGGTTCGTCATTTTCCAATTATAATCGCCATTTTAGCAGTCTTTGAGCATCGAAAACTCCGTCTACAGCTGCATCTCTTCAAAATAACAACATTTCATTCATCTCTCGAAGACGATGGGCAAGAAACAAATGGCTAGGAGAACTCCCCCAAAGAAAAATATGGAAGGTATGATATTATTGCATTTGTTGAATGTTGTTTGTTGTTCAATGGTCTTTATTGTTCAATGTTGTGTAACAAAAAATGGTCTTTATTGTTCAATATTGTGTATTAACCATGCACGCATGAATAGATGTCGTCAAAGGAGTTGTTGTACATGTTGATTCTTATTTGCTAAAGAATGGTGAAATTAATGTAATTAAAAAGGTTAAACAAATTTGTTGTTTGATTGATATTAGCTTTGTTTCGTTTTTTTGCGTACTAGTAATAGCTTATGCTGGCAGGTGCGCTTGAAAAAGGTGTGAAAATGGCAGCTGCTATGGGTGGAAAAAATAAGAGCAAGGAACAGGCAAGCGTAGTAGATGGTAAGCTGAAAATGTCACCATTTCATCTGAAAAATGTTCATAGTTTAAGTTAAAAATGTTACTTTCTTATCAGCGGTTTTTTAACCTCTGTTTGCGTGGTTTGACATGAACTTAACAGGGTGACATCTAAGCTTAAAATGGTCACATATGTTGTGAAGTTTAATATGTCATTATGATATTCAGTTGACAGGGTGACATCTAAGCTTAAAATAGTCACATATGTTGTGATGTTTAATATGTCATTATGAAATTCAGTGGATGTACACATTTTAGGATGTGCCACGTTTATAGGTAACATCGTCTAAACATGGCAACCATAATGAGGAAGTATCATGACATTTGTTTGAGTGTCCATCTTTGTTGTTATATGTTGGTATGTTTAAGTGACATGTCTGATTCTAATATGGTGACATATATATTAGTGGTGAAGATGTGACCATCATAGTTGCTATATGTAGGTATTCTTATCAGATTTATGTTGGCAGATTAGTGTTAGTTGATGTAGTTGATTGAATATGAAATCATTTAAAAGGGTAACAATATGTGAGAAGAATGATGGCATATTGCCCAGTTCAAAAATGTGACCATCTAAGGTGTAAAATGTGACCTTTATAGTTGTGTCATAGATTCAGTAAAATATGGTGACATATATAATCTAAATGGGTGACAAGTTGTGAAGTCTAAAAATGTGACCATCTTAGTTGTTATATTAGGTATGTTTAAGTGACATGTATGCTTCTAATATGGTGACATATATATTAGTGGTGAAGATGTGACCATCTTAGTTGCTATATGTAGGTATTGTTAAGTGAGATGAACATTAAATTAGTGTTTTCAGATTAGTGTTAGCTGAGGTACCTATTTTAGGATGTAGTTTATTGAATATGAAATCATTTAAAAGGGTAACAATATGTGGGAAGAATGATAACATAATTTATAATTCAGAAATGTAACCATCTAAGGTGAAAAATGTGACCTTTATAGTAGTGTCATAGATTTATTTAAATATGGTGACATATATTATATAAATGGGTGACAAGTTTGTTAGTCTTAAAATGTGACCATCTTAGTAGTTATATGTAGGTATGTTTAAGTGACATGAATGCTTCTAATATGGTGACATCTTAGTCTTAAAATGTGACCCTCATAGTTGTTATATGTAGGTATTGTTAAGTGAGATGAACATTAAATTAGTGTTATGAGATTAGGTTACTCTGGTTACATCTATTCTCTTAAAGGGTGACATGTTAGTTAGTTTTAAAATGTGGCCATCTTTGGTAGCTAATGTACCTATTTGTTGCTATGGTTGAATTTATGTCAGAGCATTTAAAATGGTAACATTAAGTAAAAATAATGATGACATAGTTTTTAGGATCAAAATGTAATGACCATAGTTGTATTCTGTATAGGTGTTCAGTTCAGTTGAACCTTAGAGCAATGGTGACATCTATTCTCTTAAATGGTGACATTGTTTTAAAAGCATCTAAATTGGTATCATTATTGGAGTTAATGGTGACATTACTGACAAACATATTTGCAGATATTCATGTGCAAGCAGGGCCTTTGAAAGTGGACAAGAAAAAGACCATTGCTGAAGAATGCTCGAAGGAGTTGGAGCTTGGCCGAGGCTCAAAGAGAAAGACAGCCACAAGTGCAGAAATGGAGGCGGATCTTAGCGTGTCTGAAGCGGTGGCGCAAAAGAAGCAGGCAAATGCCGGAGCAGCGGGCGAATCGGAAGAGACATTCACGCAACAATTGGAAAACGACCTTGTATTCTATACTGCCTTCATTGCCATGCTTCATGAGGTGGACACTGCTTTGGAGAACGTGGTGCTCCCACCCTCATTTGACCTGGGCATAGATGACATTGGCGTTGGGGGAGAGCCACCAGCCCGCTCTTATGAGCTGAGGTACACCCATGCTAGAGACCGTCCACCATAGGGTCCGGTGTATAATGTTTCTAAGGATGTTGCCCCTTCCCCAACCCGTGCCCAGAAGCCTGGCAAGAAGAAATGAAGATGGGGCAAAGGTCGTTAATGTAACCGTCAATGTTGATTAATGATGTAATATTTTGGATCAGTAGTTGCTGGTTGGCTTAACAATGTAATATTTTGGGGCACACTTTTAAGACCTTCTAGGTGGTAGGGATTGTGCAACAATCCTTGTTTTGTATAAACCTTATGACATATTAATGTTGTCATATATGTAGACCAATATGATCACAGTTTAGCACTAATGTGGTGACATTTTGATGTTGTACAGCAGTGTGACCATTTTATGATGCAGAACTTATCATCCCTATGTTTCCCAACCTTATCTTTTTATAACGTTCAGCAAATACAGATACATTTCTCCCTTAAGGTGGTAACATATTCATGAATCACTTCTATGTGACCATTTTTAGAGTTTTATGTTCATTTAAAATGGTAACATGTCTACCCTGACATATGGGTGATCATGCTTGCAAAACAGTCACCATTTTTATCACCTTCCAAAAACAAGCACATTATCTAAGTTAAAATGGTAACATATCTCCCATACATTGATCACATTTTGCCAAAACTTGTCTTTATAACATTCAGCAAACATAGATACATTTCAGCTTAATGGGTTAACATATCCAACAACCACTTATATGTCACCATCTTGAGTGTATTATGTTTACATGTAAACAGAAATCCACCCTAACATATGGTAAGCTTCGTATTAAACCCAAAGAAACAACAATTTAAATAGCAAAAACATACAATCAAACATAGACACATTATTCAACTACTTTGGTCACATTATCAGCCTTTTCTATCTTATTGGTCATATCAGACGCGGGACAACGACGTACATGGCACTCTCCCCTGACCCAACCTCCGTCCCTTTCCTAGCCTTCTTTTTCGGCCTCATGTTCCTTTTTTTCGTTAACTGCTACCCTTTATCATACAACGTAGGGTCCAGAATAGGAGGCACGGTCACCTTTACGGTTGGTTGATCTTCCTCCATATTAAGGTTAGAAGTAACAATTGGACCTCCTCATTAGCCTTAACAACTGGACCTCCTCATTAGCCTTAATAAACAACCGTTGAGGCATTTAATTTGCTGAATAAGTTTTGGAACGGCCGATCACCCTTTAATTTCCCAAAGTGAGATATGGCGTTTTGTTGAATAATGTGCCATTAACATAGACGATGTATCGTTTCTGGATAAACCTGTCACCAATTTACCATTATTAGCATTAAAACATATGCTTTTATGCATGAATATAAATGGTGACATATACACTGTATGCCCTAAATGTTACCACCCTAAGTGAGTAAATGTAACCATAATATCAATGCTTAATTGGTCTTAATACAATATGGCACAATGTAACCATCTTAGCTTATGTTGCTACACACTAAGATGGTAACATTTATGAAGAATGTGGTGACATGAGAAAATATGACACAATGTAACCATGTTAGCTTATGTTGCTACACACTAAGATGGTAACGTTTATGTAAGAATGTGGTGACATGACAAAATATGACACAATGTAATCATGTTAACTTATGTTGCTACACACTAAGATGGTAACATTGATGTAGGAATGTGGTGACATAAGAAAATATGACACAATGTAACCATGCTAGCTTATGTTACAATACACTAAGATGGTAACATTGTGACACATTCTCCTTTAAACAAATATGTGACCATGTTTATGCAAATGTGTAATTATGGTGACAATTGTATAATCAGACTAAGACAGGTACATATGTATAATAAGGTGGTCACATTCACCATTTATGTTAACAAGTTAATAATATTGGTACCTTTGATAAGGTGATCACATTTTCAGCAGTCACATATAGTGTCCATGTTTAGTATATTATGTTTACATGTTAAGAATAATTTGTAACACCAAAAATCATAATATTATTTGTACATATCTTTGTTAAGGTGGTGACATTTTCAACAATCACTTACATGTCACCGTGTTAAGTATATTATGTCTACATGTTAAGAAAAATTTACAACATAATATTGGTACATTTGTCAGCTAAGGTGGTCACATTGTTAACAATCACTTATATGTTAAGAAATGATATCATCTTAGTCTGAAGTGTTCCCATTTTGTAGCTTTTATTCCAAGTAAACACCCTTAAAGATCAGTACCTATGACAAGAGCAACCAAATTTTAAGCTTTAGTTAAAATGGTAACACCGAACTCTAAAATGGTCACACTGTACGTTAAAATAGTAACATATTTGAAGATTAATATCTATGACAAGAGCAACCAAATTTTAAGCTTATGTTAAAATGGTAACACTGAACTCTAAAATGGTCACATTTTTAGCTAAAATGGTAAAATATATGAAAGATCAGTATCTATGGCAAGAGCAACCAAATTTTAAGTTTTGGTTAAAATGCCAACACTGAACTCTAAAATGGTCACACTGTTATTATCACCTTAGTCTAAAAACATATATGGATACAAATGGTGACATAAAGGTATGTGTAAAATGTTATTATCTTAGAGTACAATGTTACTATTGGATACAATTGCTCAAACATGCATAAATGTCGTAGTCACAAAAGTATACAAATGCATAAGCACTGCAAACTTGCATATCGTCTCACACCTCATTCTCTTGGACTTCAACTCAACACATTTTTGAAATCCGTAATCAAATCTAAGCTAACAATAAATCAGTAATCAAATCTATGCATAAATGCTATCATCACAAAAGTATACACATTTTTGAAATCAGTAATCAACTCAATCACATTTTTCTCTATTTTCCTGAAAATCAAACTTTAAACTCAAATCTAAGCTAACAATAAACAATCACAACGAATTAAGTTCAGAATCAAATCAAATCACAAGAACAAAAAATGTGTAATCAAATCGACAAAACTTTAAACTCAAATTGCAATAAATTTGAAATCAGTAATCAAATCGACAAAAATCAAATTGCAATAAAATAAATCAGATCACAACAACAAAAAATCAAGATTCGTAAAATCAATGTCTCCATTTTAAACCATATCTCCACTTTTTACAAATAAAATTAAGATTTTAACATTAACAACTTAAAAAAAAATACCCATATTTGACATTAAGATGAATATCGGCGAGATTAAGACCCATATCGGCGAGATGAAGAACGGCGAGATGAAGACCCATATCGGCGAGATGAAGATCAGCGAGATGAAGAGTAGTTAAATAAATTATTGAATAGGACGGAGCTAACAGATGAAGATGGTGTTTTTAGAGAGATGAATTTTGATAATTTTGAGAAGAGAGAGAGGAGTTAATGTTACAGGGAGAAGTGATGGGTATGATGAATAAACTTACAAATGACGTCTTGCATTGGGAAGCCCTCCTTTCCTTTTTTTTTTTTTTTTTTTATTAAACCCACTTGCACAAGACCCGCCCATTTCCTTGTGATATGGCACTATTCGCTCCGTCTCTCACTTGTGACGGATAGCGTCCGTCACAAATGAGAATTTGTGTAATTCAAAATGGTCATTTTTTTCTCGTCACATACGACAGTCTTACACTAGAATTTACACTAGGATTTGTGCTAATCTATTACTCAGTAGTCAAGCCATTGCAATAAGACAAACAAGGCTATGGGAATAGAATAGGTTAATAGTGCATTGTTTGAAGAGATAAACTTGTTTAAGGAGGAAAGACTTGTAAATATGTACAGAGTACATAGTCTATCAATAGGTCTTGGTATAGACGGGTGTGGCGAACAGACGGGTAAAGACCTCTAATAAAATAGGTAGGGGGACAAGGTGGGGCACCCCCCATGTGCTTTCCACTTTATGGGAAATGGGTATTTTGTGAGGGAAAATGATATCCGTCTATACGTATAGACGGATAGTGTCCGTCTATAATGAGAATTTGTGATAGTCTATAGAGGTCAATAGACCATAGTTGCGTTTAATTTGTATTTTACCACTAATATACTTTATAAAACTTGTCACCATTTTCATACAAATTTGGCATCTTGTCAAACTCATCCAAAGTTATTTTTCCATTAACGAGCTTAATTACAAGATTACAATCCCATTTTGAAACTTCACGCATTGCTTTTTCTTTTCACATATTTGGGATTTTCCCATTATATTATTCCTTGAGTAAACACTTGAACATCATATTTTCACACCTTTGCTATAACATTAATACAAAGTATTGTATGTCATTTAATAATAATAGTAATTATTTTGAATTAGTCATTCATCTTGTCTAACAAATAAAATTCAATTGTTTTGTACGAGTATAGACTAACATTTTTTCTTTCAAACAGTCTAATCTCACAAGGTCACAATAACACTAACTCAAACGAGTTATCAATACTCGATTACTCCCTTCAGTTTTCTGAAATTGTAACATTCCATTAAAATATTACTCACATATATTCAACTTGCAATTCCAATAAATAGGACTAAACATTCACATGTACCTATATAGGCCAATTTCACGTTTTAAAGAATTATCTCGCAATGAAATGACCATATTTAATAATGTATGATTAAGAGATTATGTTTATTTTTTAGTATTTTGGTAGTAAGATATGCATTTTGGATTAAATTATATACTAAAGTTTACCAATCAATATATAAGTTGAAGAACACGTACGGACAAAAAAATTACACTTCTTAAATGTCTTGTTTTACAAATATATGAGGAGGTATGTGTTTGAGGTCTTCTCAAAATTGAGCTAATGGCCTGTTTCGACTTAGGTTTGATTTTTATTAGAGGTTAGATCATACTCTATTAATGTAATTTTAAGTTGCTTAATAACGTTTTTTTTTTTTTTGCATATGTTAACTAATTTAGCTGGTAAATTTATGAACGGTAATATTCATGACCTAGGTTCGAATTCGGTTAACATTAAAAACGCCTTATGGCTCCCATTACAAAAAAAAATTAACACTTTTCTTATATGACTCTAACTAAAATCTCGTGCTTAAATAAAACTTGCAAATTGCTATTTAGTAACGCAATTAGTCTTGTTATAGACAGATCTATAGCTAAAAACGGGTCAAATAGCTTGAAAGTGGTCACATTTTTTGCCCCCACCACCTCACTTATTGTTTGTCCTATTAGGAATATGGTATTGTATTTGGCCCGTTTTTAGTTATAAACGGATATGTGCCATCTATAATGAGATTTTATGTTAGTAACAAGGAATGTGGATAATCAAAGAAGTTATTTTAGTAAATTGCTACTCAAATCGTTGTAGGTTGCACTACCAATTAATAATATAAAACACAAATTTTTATTTAAACGGATATATTTATTTTAAATTTGAAATAAATTAAGTAGTATGAATAAAATAAAAGTAGGATACATATATAAAATAAAACAACATATTTGTCTTATATACAAAAATAAAATAATACTTAACTGGTTTTAGGCCCTGATTTTTCTGGCTTAATTTCAGCTCGTTTCATTTCTGCTGAGCACTATTCAGTTCAGTTAAATTTAGTTTCATTCAGTTGAATTCAACTAATTTTTCACAAATTAACTCTTACTTCAACTCTATTCAATTTAGCTAAGTTCCATTCAATTTAGCTCACTTTAGCTTAGCTCTGTTAAGTGTAGTTCAACTCCTTCCAACCGTCAAACTCTATTCAATTTAAATACGGAGTAAGTACTAGTATGGATCCCGCGCATATATGCGCGGTATTCGTAGATATTTTACTTACTTTATAATGTATTATTTAAGATTTAAAATTAATGTATTATTAATTTTTCATATTTTAATATGAGGATAAAAAATTGAAATGAAAAATTAATTAAAAGAATTAAGTAAATCCATGAAATGTATATTTTAATGAAATTTTTCATAACAAAACTAATGATTTCAATTTATAAATTATCTCAAATAATTTTAAAGTTTTTTTTATCAAGAAATTAACAATATAAGAGCATAATTTTTTTTATACGAACTAAATACTTGTACTTGGTCAAAAAAAAAATGTGAAACTAATAATATCAAATTTTTCGGTTTTTCATATACGAATTTTAAATTTATACCAGTTTTGTTTTATTTTTAAATTAAAAGATTATAATTTAATTAAAAAAATTTATAATGATTAAAGATTACTCCGTATATCTTAACTAAAAGATAATAATTTAATAAAAATATAAAAATAGAGTTTTATTTCCTTATTTAGCCAACTTCTTTTTGGAGGGAAAACTATTGAAAATTTTTATTCTCTTAGTAGTAAAATAAAGGGGAATGCGAGTTGAAAAAAATATTATCCCCTTTTTAAATGTCATAGAATTATTTATTGTATGAAATAAATCAGTATGGCCTAGTCAAAGATACGATATAATGAAATCCAAAATCCAATATAGAACAACTCATTTAGGCGAAAAAACTTAAGAATCTCTTATTCTTTTAGTTTAGGTGGGATTAACACGAACATATCTGTGTACGGGAGACCTACCGAATATAAAAATCCTTAGGGACACCATCCAAGTGAAATGGGGCCTATGAGCCTATGTAACACACGCATTTCCCACTCTCTCCCTTGTGTTATATCCAAATTCTATCCAATCATCTCTTCGTACACAAATTCAAAGACAATTCAACCAACATTGTTGTATTGAAAAATCTTTGATTTTTGCTTATTTTTTTGACTTTCGTCACTTGTTTTGCTCTATCAACTCTTACCACATATTGTCTTGAATTTTATTCAGTACGGAGTATTTAGAATATTACAACACAAATCTTCCAAATCTACTTTTTTACAGATTTATTTGTCCACCGATAATTTAAAGCGTTTTTTTATATTTTGGTTTCAAAATTTACTCGAGAAAATAAGGCAAACAATTGAAAAGAGAGCAAAATGAATGATCAGGGTTATGTAGGTGCATCATAAACATAGTCGTCATAAGATTTTTAATTTTTTTTTAAAATTTTTGTTACACGAAGTGGGTTAATCCAAAAGAAGAATGAAAGTAACAAACATAAAAGTTAAGCAAGCATCAAAGAGGAACGATCCTAGGTCACGAGACGCCGCCAATATTTTGCTGCATCAAGTAAAATTAATTAGTCATATGTGTTACTTCAACTAAGATTATAATTAGAGACAAGAAATGTGCTAATTAGTGATTAGCACTAAAATTAATGGTAACAATTTTAATCTGTAACTAGGAGTATCATCTCTTATCTCGATTTTAAGATCAACAATAAATACAATAACGACACTCATATGGAAAAAAAAAAAAAACTTTCCTTAAACATTAAATCATCATTTAATGAAAACATTATACAAATTGATTTTAATATTTACTGTTATTTTATTGCTTTTGGCCTTGTTAGAATAGAATGGCAAAAGTGAATAAAAAAAATAAAAAAAAAAAAGTAAACAATGAGTTATTAGTTTTTTTTTTAGTCCAAATGAGCGCACCTATGTCGCGAATGAGAATCGAACCGCCAACTTTATGGTTGGAGTAAGATAACTCTTACCACTTAAACTATCTTTTGTTCTCGTGAATTATTAGGGTTAAACATGCATATTGCGGACATATTCGTATGTGTTGCTTTCATTAAGATTATAATAATTATTTATACAAAGATAAAAGAGAGATTAGAAAACAACAAGATCATTATAGATCAACAACTTTTTATCTTTTATCCGAGTTTAAGATCAACTACAAATACACTCACCGACTTACATACGAAATGTTTCCATTTCCTTAAAACATATATCATCCTTGAATGCACACACCATCTAAAATAAGTTTGCCGTGTAATACATTGTTTTTAGCCTTGCTAGGATTAGGAATAGGATTTAAAAGTGTTTATTTAAAAGAAAAACTAAAGGAAGAACTGAAGAAAAAGAATGATTAATGTTAAATAGGCGCATCATTAAACATATTCGTATGTGATATTTTAATTAAGATTATAATATAAATTATAATTAAATACTTCGTATAATTAAGTAACTATAAAAGAGATGTAAGAAAAAATAAGGTGATTACAAATAAAAAACTCTTATCTTTTATCCCAGTTTAAGATCAACAACAAATACCGCAAAGAAACCCACAAACTAAATCTATCTTTTCATTTTTGTCATTAAAACATTAAATCACCATTTAATGAAAACACCATCCAAATTGATTTGAATGTGTATTTAATTGCTTTCGGCCTTGCTAGGATAAGGACTAATGAGTGTTTAAAAGCATAAATTAATTTTAAAGTAAAAAAATAAAAGACGGTACGCCTGAGGTTTGATATTTTGCACGAGATATCCAATTTTTTGATATAAAAAACTTTAAAAGACCGTAATTCGTGTTCAGAAAGTGAGGAATTCTTTTCAAATCGATCATCATTCCGAAAACGAAGACTTAAAAAGAATAATTGTCATATTTGAATCTATAGCTTCTTAAAAAATTTTGAACAAAAAAATTATACGGAGTATTTTTTTGTGTAAAATATCAAACTTTACGAGTACCGTGTGAATTTTTCGAATAAAATTTTTGGAGAAAACCCCTTTAAAACTGCCACACTAGAGTTCTCAACCTAACTCACTTTAATCCTAGAAAATAATTCCTCTATTCAACTCCAATCTACCATAGTACAATTTGCACAAATGTTAAGAAAATAATAAAGTAGTAATAAAAGTACAATGGGAAATGGGATGGATGATTAATTTGTGCATAAAGTGAGTAATTATGTGGGTCAACTAGTGACATTTTGTGTAAATAATTGTTTGTCATGAGGATAAAAGGGTCATTTTACTTGCTTTTTATGGAAAGTGGTAGAGTGGAGTTGAATGGATGAAAAAGGAAATGTGGTAGAGTGGAGTTGAATGGAGGAAGTATATATAGCACTTATCTCATCGTACTTTCTTTCACATCCATGTTTATCCTATAATCTTTTATTTTTTCCTTTCTTCAATTAAATATTAAATAAATCAACAAATATATATTAAAATAAAACCCAACATTTTTTACTCTTCTTCCATCATCAAATTTAAGTAAAACCCATTAAAGATTTGATCTTTGGAACATTATAATATAATTAGTAATTTATTAATTATTATGTTTATAAATATATATAATTAGTTAACAAAGATTTCCCTTTATCTAATCTTTTGTCTCTATGTCTTTCTTCTTCCTTAATTTCTCTCATTTTCAATGATATATAAGTCATAGTAATGATAATGATGATAACATTTTCTTCTTGTTGTTTTTCTTGGGAAAAGTTTACATTTTTTTCATCCTTATCTTCTTCTTATAATCTTTCTCTATAGAGATTGATGAAAGGTATTACCTTATTCCATTTAATCCAGCTGTTTCAACTCCCACTTTTTGATCAGTTTCAGGTAAAATGTTTTTCCCATTTTCTTAATAAATAGTAGTAATACTCTGTCCATATCAGTCATTAGTTTACCTTCTACTCACATATTCATTATAGTCGGGGCGAGGGTATTTTAATCAAAGGTAAATAAATGATCGTATCTTTAATTTGTCATTACACATTTATTTTTCTGTAAATCCAGCTTTGTAAGATTTCTTGAATCATGGGGTTTTGTTCTCAGCTATGTAACACTCTTTCCGTCTCAGTCATTTGTTTACCTTTTACTGGTTTATCCATTATACGGCCGAGTAGTATTTTAATCAAAGGTAAACAGATGATCGAGAGGGAGTATGAGTATAATTTTCATTACACATTTGTTCCTATGTAAATCCAGCCATGTAAGTTTTCTTGAATTATGGGTTTTGTTTTCAGTTTTTTTTTCATTGTACTTGTTTATGTTACTGTACATCATGCATTAATTTCCATTTATACCCAGTTCTTTAAACTTCTTCAATCATTAATTTTTACTCTTTTTTTGTTTCCAATTATATATAAGACTTTGTGCATGATTAATTTGAGTGTAAGTAAGGTTGCGTACATCCGACCCCCTTATCCTGCAATTTGCGAGAGTCATTGAGGCACTAGAGTAATGTTGTTGGGAATGAGGTCTTGAATCAACAATGCCATTTTGGTGATGAGCTGTAAATAGTTGTTCATTTATTTTATTTTATTTTTTAACTTGGATTTTGGTGGTGTTGTTAAACTATAAGGTTAGGGTCCTCCATTGTGGGACCACCATTTGGGTTTCTGAAGGGTTGAATGAAAGACAGTTCAAAGTAGAAGTGGGGGATCAAAACTCATGGCTTACAAACATTCTTGTTGTTGCTTTCTTATTTTTCTGATATCAAGGATAACTAGATAAGTGAAGGTTTTTTGCTAGCTATTTCTACATATTTATCCTGTTTTTTTTTTTCGGTTTTTTGGTTGCTCCGGTTTGGGGTATTTTAATCAAAGTTAACAATTGATTGGGACGGAAGAGTGACGGAGGAGTACTATTTACTTGCAAGTTTTAGTCTTTTGTTACAAAGAAAGATGATTTCCTTGGATTTTGTTTTCCCTATCTTTCAAATGTGTCATTTTCTCTCTTTTGGATTAATGGTAGTTGAAAGATATCTTGGGTACTATTGCTTGGGGGTGAGTGTTTATTTATATTCTCCTCGATATTGTTTTTTTCTGAAAAACTCGAGTGAGTGTATTAGACGGTTGTATGCACGTAAGTGCGTAATAGACTCATTTCGTATTATATACGGAGCAACTCATTTCATAAGTTAGTTAATGACTTGATTGTATGCAACGGATGTCTATGTTGCGCGAGTAAGTTTAGCAAGAATTTGCGGTTTTCTATTAGTACGGTTTAGATAGACCAAATAGTAGAGGGATTTAAAATCCAAGGATTTTTTGGTCGTTTTAGTACTTCGTATTTTGTTTCTAAGTAAGCAATCTCAGGAGGTGGATTACCTTACTTGGAAGATTGGCCTTTCAGTTGTCAAAGGTTGCATCTTTTATTCGATTCGTTGAAACAAATTTTGGAGATCACATTAAAAGAGATTTTTTCAACAAAATGGATAGCATGTCATGTTTAATAATATCGAAAATTCTGTCATGCCAACCAGTTCAAATTCGATGCAAGACCAAATCAATTTGATCTGCTATATGAGCACAACTAGTTTAATGACAGAGAATTTCTACGATTCTTCATAATCTAAGATAAGGATGAATCATGGTCACACAAGGAAAATGTTCAGTGTAACGGCTATCCATAACGGCCTTAACGAGTAAGTTATGATAAGAACGAAAGGAATGTGATTAAGCAATTTTGGTATGGAAAAAAGTGTGGTTTATGGTATGCATTGAAAGGCCAAGTGGTTATATATATGGCTAGTATATCGTGAGGGATCGATCATCCTTGCATTCTTTTTACAGCATTTTAACCCCATCATTCATTTTTTGCTTAGTTAAGGTATTTCTTCTTCGATTTGATCTTGTATTGAAGGCTCGTCAGCTATTTTCTTTGTTATCTGTGTTCCTTAAAATCTCGTCATTGATTAGTATCTGTAAGTCTCTGTTATTTTGTATGCCTGCATTTGTTTGTTCATCTACCTTCTAAATACAGTAATCGTTGTCGTATTAATGTAACCTTATTATGTGTGGAGTCCTATGATGTTTTGCATGTTTTTTTCTTGTATATTTTACCAATTTGATTGCGATGTTTGAACTGTATTGATCAGATTGTTATTTTCTTGACTTTTGGTGAGACTTCTGTGTTTTCCTTCCAATCCTTTACTTTTAATCTTAGCTTTCTTTTTGATGGGTAAAATCAAACTCTTAGGTTGTAAGAAAAATGATTTCTTTGACTCCGATTTTTCAGTCGTGACTGGTTTTATTTCTTTCGATCAATCATGCTGATTTGCTGATGCCCGTCTTCTTTTCTGTGCTTAAGGAGGCCATGGATACAGCACTACTGTTTTTCGTATTTACTTGTTTTTCGCTTTTAAACTGTAAAATTAAGTTATCGTCTTTTTTTCCGCTTTTTATCTCATGAACAGTTTCACAAGTACTCATAGCTTCATAATTGTCAGTATTTATTTCATGAGTAATATTTATGATAACTCTGCATATTTTTCCAGGTATGGCATCAAGATCGTATACGAGCTTTATGGATTTAGCAGCTTCAGCTGGTGGATTCCTAGATATGCCTGCGACTCCCAGAAGCCTTCCGCGGGTGATGACTGTTCCTGGTGTTATACCCGAAGAAGACTCTACTCAACACAGTGATAATGGGTTTGATGCTTCTTCGTCTACTTACCGTGAAAGAAAAATTATAGTAGCAAATTTCCTCCCTGTAAACGCTAAGAAAGACCCTAAATCCGGTATTTGGAGTTTAAGTCTAGACGATGATTCACTTTACTTGCATCTGAAAGATGGTTTTCCTCCTGGAACCGAAGTTTTTTATGTTGGATCATTGAAGGTGGATGTGGACCCCTCCGAACAGGAGGAAGTCGCTGCGAGATTGCTCAAGGAGTTTCGTTGCGTGCCTACGTTTCTACCCTCGGATTTACAAAAGAAATTTTACCATGGGTTCTGTAAGCAATATCTGTGGCCTCTTTTTCATTATATGTTGCCGATGTCCCTTGATCACGGATCTAGGTTTGACAGGTCTCTCTGGCAAGCCTATGTTTCCGCTAACAAGAAGTTTGCTGATAAGGTTGTCGAGATCCTGAACCCCGAGGATGACCTTGTTTGGGTTCATGACTATCATCTTATGCTCTTACCTACTTTCTTGCGAAGGAGGTTTTACCGGGTCAAGTTGGGTTTCTTCCTGCATAGTCCATTTCCCTCATCGGAGATCTATCGGACTTTGCCCGTGAGAGATGAAATTCTGAAAGCATTTCTGAACTCAGATCTAGTTGGCTTTCATACATTCGATTATGCTCGACATTTTCTTTCGTGTTGTAGCCGTCTGCTAGGTCTGGACTATGAATCCAAGCGGGGATATCTTGGGATCGATTATTTTGGTCGAACCGTGTATGTTAAGATTTTACCTGTCGGTATTCACCTTAACCACCTTGAAACTGCAATGAACCATCCTTCAGCATCTATTAAGTTCAAATCGATTCAAGAACAGTTCAAGGGGAAAAAGATGATCGTCGGGGTTGATGACATGGATATATTTAAGGGCATTAGTCTCAAATTACTAGCCATGGAGCACCTTTTACAACAACATCCCGGGTTGCGGGGAAAATTAGTCCTGGTTCAAATAGTGAACCCTGCAAGAAGTACTGGGAAGGATGTTCTGGAAGCAAAATCCGAGACATACGAGATTACTAAGAGAATAAACAAAAATTATGGTTTTCCGGGACATGAACCCGTAATTTTGATTGACCACCCTTTATCACTCGCAGAGAAAACCGCCTACTATGCATTGGCGGAATGTTGCATTGTGAATGCTGTTAGAGATGGGATGAATCTGATTCCGTATGAGTATATCATTTGCAGGGAAGGATCTGCAGAAATACACAAAACAATGGGAATTTCCTCGAGCAATCCTCGTTCCAGTATGCTTGTTGTCTCTGAGTTCATCGGTTGCTCACCATCTCTTAGCGGTGCCATTAGGGTTAACCCGTGGAACATTGAGGCGGTATCTGATGCATTGAAGATGGCCATCAGTATGGAGGATCTAGAGAAACAACTAAGGCATGAGAAACATTACCGGTATGTTAGCTCTCATGACGTTGCCTATTGGTCTCGGAGTTTTGTTCAGGATTTGGAGCGTGCGTCTAAGGATCACTATAGCAAACGGTGCTGGGGAATTGGGTTTGGGTTGAGTTTTAGGGTAGTCGCCCTGTCTCCATCTTTCCGAAGGCTTTCTGTTGAATATATTGTTTCCGCATACATGAAGACAAAGAGCAGGGCAATTTTTTTGGATTATGACGGAACTGTGGTGCCCAACATGTCCATCGTGAAAACTCCGAATCCAGAACTAATTGCTCTTCTGAACACTCTCTGTGATGACCCGAAGAACACTGTTTTCATTGTTAGCGGAAGGGGACGAGATTCACTTGGTGAATGGTTCTCCCCTTGTGAAAAGCTCGGAATAGCTGCTGAACATGGATATTTTCTGAGGTATGCTGGTTAATCTCGTCTTTTTTATCGACTGCAGTCCTGACAAACGCGGTTTTCTTTGGGTGCTATAATCCGGTCATTGGGGTATGACTTATGAGTCAGTTCAGTTGGGTTCATTTCGGGTCAGTGTTTCAGGTTGAGTCGATAGATAAAAAAACAATTCTTGTGCTCAATGCTAATTTTGATGGCCGAGCAAGAAAAAATCTATGTTACTCAGACTCGTCTACTCGTATTCGGCAAAATACGTATCGGAGTATCTGATACGGCTATTTTGTGCAAAATTTTCAATATTTGGTCTAAAATGAAGTATCAAAGTGTCGTGTCGTATCGTATCCGACAAAATACGTATCGGATACGGAATACGGCAACTAAGTGAAGTATCAGAGTAACATAGCAAAAAATCAAATCAATTTTTCTTTTTTCCGAGCGTATGTAGGTGGAACAAGAACCTTGATTGGGAAAGTAGCTCTATAACTGCTGATAATGAGTGGAAGAGCATGGCAGAACCTGTGATGCAGCTTTATACTGAGGCGACCGACGGTTCTTATATAGAGACTAAGGAGAGTGCCCTAGTATGGCATCATCAAGACGCAGACCCTGATTTCGGCTCTTGTCAAGCCAAAGAGTTGTTGGATCACCTTGAAAATGTCCTTGCTAATGAGCCGGTTGTTGTTAGCCGGGGTCATAATATCGTGGAAGTTAAGCCACAGGTACGAAACATTCCACCTTACAAACTTACACATACTTGTAGAGTTGTAGGAGTCCGTCTCACTTTGAGACAGTCTCGTATAAGATTTACTAATGCAAAACTTCTCGTAACCTGCAGGGTGTTAGTAAAGGCCTGGTAACAGAGAAGGTACTTTCTGCCCTAACAGATAACGGAAATCGTCCAGATTTCCTGTTGTGCATAGGAGATGATCGGTCAGACGAAGACATGTTCGAGAATATACTAAGCAAAGCGTCTTGCTCGTCTTGGCCTGTTCCTCCTGAGATTTTCGCTTGCACTGTCGGTCAAAAACCAAGCAAAGCCAAGTATTACTTGAACGACACTCAGCATGTCATGAAACTAATCGAAGGGTTAGCAAATGGTTCGTGTGAAAAACCCGACCTCATCCTACAAACCCAACAAACTCAAGTCTCTTTTGAGAGCCCTTCGACTTGACACATTTGGTTCACCGAAAACCATTTGTGTTTCTTCTCGGGTTGGCGTGGTAATCCATTAATCTCGGGTAGTCTTAGGTTTTCAGGTTTAAATGTCGATATGGGTGGGTTAGTTCGGCTTACTGGATAACAAAAATTGGTTTGTATATGTTTTCTTTTTTTCATGGAACTTTTCTTATACAGGGAGATACAGTAGAGATCACAGAAAGTTTTTTCAAACGGCCATGCTAATTTCTCGAGATGGTCCTTTCTGTAAATATTCCCCTTACTCGAAAAGAAGTAAAAAACTAGTCTTTTTATGTATCCCTATTAGCTCTTTTAATACCAAATATCAACTCGTGGTTGTAACTCTACCTTAACCAGAGGTCTCGTGTTCGAACCCTGTAAATGCATCATTTTTAAAACTTTCAGAGGTTCAAGAAAAAGGGAAAATAAAAAACAAATGATGTGATGTATTTGATTCTGTATATTAGATTATTAGGTAAGAGAGAATGCATTTGATCAAATATAGAAAAAGAAAAAAACTTTTGGCTGTGCCAATCTAGTTTGATACATCTACCCTTAAAATCCTACTAATTTCCACCCATTTTTTTTCCAGCTTTTTCTTTATTGTCACCCTTCTTATAAACTCTTCCCTTACTTTCTCCTCTTTCTCAAATCCCAATTATTCTCCTTGGTACATTTTCCGAGGTTCCAATCTCCCTTCCCCTAATACGCCTCTTTATCGGCCCAAAAACCTGTACCGCATTTTGAATCATTGTTCAAATGAATCAAATCCATCTCCCCGCTATAACAAAATTCACTTGCATGCGCTTTTAACCAGCTAATAAAAAACAACTATTATCAAGCAAACAATTTATATTGGCTTTTAGGCCGCTTTATCGACCCAAAAACCTATTCCGCATTTTGCATTATTGTAACAATTTGTTTTTCGTTGTTATACTCTCCGAGGTTCAAATCCTCTCCTCGCTATAACAAACTTCACCTGCATAGTTGCATGTGCCTTTTCACCAACTAATAAAAAAAAATTATTATAAACCTCACTTACATTTTACGTAATTTGTAAAAATATTGTACTGTCTTTACGTCTCATTAACAAAAACCATGTCAAAGGAACCAGAACCGACAACATCACAACAATTTGAACTCGAAGACGACGACATTCTAATGGAATCATTCACAACCCGTACCCGTTACTGTGCATGTTTCCCATGTTTTGGGTCACGGCCGAGGCAAATCAGATACGGGTCAACATCCTCAGTATCCGTTTGGGAAAAACTACAACAAACAGCCCAAACCGAAAAGAAATGGTGGGCCGGCCCAATAAAGGGAGTAAAAAAGATTAGAGAGTGGTCCGAAATTATTGCGGGACCCAGGTGGAAAACTTTTTTACGGCGGTTTAATAAGAACGGTAAAAATCCTTCCCCTGCGAAATTCCGATATGACCCTTTGAGTTACGCTCGCAATTTTGATGAGGGTCAGGGTCAAAATGGTCATTTGGATGAAGATTTTCCTGATTTTTCGTCTCGTTATGCGTCCCTACCTTCGTCTTGTAAATCCTCTATGGATTTGGGTGATACTGTAATTCCAAGTTGTTGAAATTTTAGGGTCGTCAGTCCGACAAATTTTTGTGTAAAACGGTTTTATGCTCTTGGATGTCTTACTTTGGTAGTTTGTGTTTATATCTATGTTTCTATGAGAATGAGTGAAATGGTTATGCTTGGCATATGCATTTGTTACCGTCTCTCCCAAATTTTTATGTTTGTTAAATTGTTACGGTAATTACAGAGTATTGTTTTACAAGCGCATATTTTTGTTATCATCAAATTATTACGAATGTTTGTTATCATAGCCCATTAGCCAGTAAATTATTATCCTCAACGGATGCTAATCGCGGGTATAAAATATATTTATGACTTCACTCCAAAAAAAATACAGAGTATCAACCAATCACAAATTTTTAAGAGAAACGGTACACTCTACAAGTTAGTCATCTTATTTTCCTCTCCATCTCCCCCTTCCTTCAATGTGAAAAGGAATTTCAACCCACATTGTCGACCATTTGGCTTCTATGAGAACCAAACGTATTTAAGTAATTATTGTTTTTAGTTCTGTTATGAAAATGAAGTTTTGTTTTTCTCCTAGTTGAAAATGATATTGAGATTTTTTTTTCGCAAAATGTTATGGATCTCTAAGATCACTTACGGTTTTAAACTTTGTGTGACTAGTTGAAAACGATATTGAGATTTTTTTTTCCACAAAATGTGATTGGGCTCTAAGAGCATCCACAAAGGTGGAAAAATAGCTCCCCATATGCACCCTCTCTCCTCATATGGGCATCCTCATTGTTGCACCAACCTCCCCATTATTTGAGGCTCCACTGTTTTTAGGGAAGGTCCCAAAAAAAAAAGCAAGACAAATTGTGTTACTTAGAGCATCCGCAAAGGTGAGGCTCCCCATATCTTCTCTTTCCTTTTCTTATTCGTCCACCTCATTTTCCACTAACTTTTCCATTTACCCTCCCCATTTCATAATTACATTTATGCAACAATGGGTTTCCCCAATTCACACACAAAAATTTGGGAACCTCCCCAAAAGTAACACAAATTGCCTTACTTTTTTTTAGGGGAGCTCCTCTAAAAACAGTGGAACCTCAAATGTTGGGGAGCTTTGTGCAACAATGAGGAGCCCCATATGAGGAGAGAAAGGACATATGGGGAGGCACCTCTCCACCTTTGCGGATGCTCTTATGGGGAAGTTCCCAAATGTTTGTGTGTGAATTGGGGAACCCCATTGTTGCATAAATGTAGTTATGAAATGGGGAGGGTAAATGGAAAAATTAGTGGAAAATGAGGTGGACGAATAAGAGAAGGAAAGAGAAAATATGAGGAGCCCCACCTTTGCGGATGCTCTAAGATCACCTACTTTGTGAGACCTAACAAATAAAAAGTGTTGTGCGGAAGCATCGATACTTTTTGTTAGGTCTCTGTTGTCTTTGTGTCCACGATCCATATGGATATTGTGAACTAAATCTTGAGCTTTTGAGCTCCTTCCCTATATTGTAACACTTATCGATTTATTCTTAAGCTTCTTCCCTATATTACATGGTATGAATACTTATTACAATGACCTTTAATCTTTACGCTGCCGATGTTAAACATCAGTTTGCACCCTAACATTAAGATTAAAGAGTTACATTTTAAAGGTGAGCTAAGTTCTTCCCTAAGAGCGCACAAAAAGAGAGAGAGAAGAGCACCTTAGACCATCTCCAACCATATTTTTTCACCTCCTCATCTCACTCTCTCTTATCCACCTCATTATTCCTCAACTTTTCAATTTACAACCAAAACACTTCTCCAACAATAATTTACACTTATTCCTCATCACTCTCTTTCATCATTTATCTCTCTTACTTTAACATACCCCCACACATTTTTTTACATTAAAATCTATTTTCGTAATTTGTTCGGGTTTTCAACTCGATAATTAATCGACTTCAGTTTTATCATAGAAAAAAAAGGTTAAAACGTTTTTTTTCTCTTAAAAAAAATCCAAGACAATTTCTAAAACATAAAAATTTAAAATTGTCCTTTTGCAGTGGAAATTGTCCTTCAGCACTGCGCGTTTCCTTCCTTAAATAATTTATCGCCTTCGGTTTTATTATAAAAAAAGTAAGACGTCCATTAAAAAAACGATATTTAAAAGTGTAAAGAAAATCAAAAAAGGAAGAGAAAAAAAAGTGGGTGAATATATGTCAATATTATTACCTATTTGTAGAGAAAAAAAATAGGAATTATGGTGTAATTATTATTTTTGAAAAAAAAGTTGCAATTTTAATTAATAGGGAAAATGAAAATTTGGTTGCAAATTAATTACATGCGTAAGTATATGTCAAACCAAATTATGGGTTTTGATGTTTATAATAATAAAAAAAACAGTAAAAAGAAATGCACGTGGGACCATTTTGGTTGATATGCGCAGCGTCTTCTTCCGCCATTTGTAGCGGAGTGTTCTCTTCCTTGTATTTTCACGGAATATAAATCATTGTTGGAGCCTTCATTTATTCCTCAACATCTCTTCCTCAATTTTTCGCTGCATGCTATCCTCATGGTTGAGGATGGTCTTATTACAAGGAAAAAACACTGAATTTGCTCTCCACTTTTAAAGACCACTTACGTATTCCCTCCGTCCTGATTATTTATTTTCTTACTTTATTTTCAGGTATATCAGTCAATTGTTTGTCTTTCTATTTTAGAAATGCCTTTTATGGACAATAGGACTCTCCATGCTCAATCTGGTCTATTTATTCTTATAATTGACTCTCTTCTTTTTCCTTGGTTTTTATGCTAAAATCAAAGATAAATAAATAATTGAGACGAATCGAATACTATATATCAAAGCTCACATTGTACATGCTCTAACGATCTTCGCCATAGATGCTTAAAGATCTTTAATTCATATCGAAAACATGAGTTAGACTACACTTTACGCAAGAAAAGCCTTCTTATCCGATCTAAAGTGTCGACGAAAACTAATAACCGTGACCACAGCAAAAAAAAAACACCAAAAGGGCAGTCCAACATCAATCGTTTTCGAACCTTAATATAAACAAAACAAACAAAATGCAACGTTGGCATAAATGCATAATCATGTTCCAATTAAACATACTATCGTGTGATATGCACCAGTAGAGTGGACAAATACGTAAGAGTAACTAACAATTAACAAATTAACAAACAAATATAAACAACCAGTCTTCCTTGTGACGGGTCAAATATATCACTCATAAGGGTAGAAAATATAAAAGTAAATGTGTGTAGAAAATCACAAATGACTCATCTTTATTTACCAAAATAATTTTAATTTAACCCGTTATAAGGTTGTAACGGAAATTACCCGTCACAAGTGAGAATTTGTAAAATATAAATGAGTATCATTGATTGTTGGTTTTATATTGGTTGCGTTAATTTGCAGAAATGCTCATCACCAAAAGAGACACTCCACAGTAACCATCAGCTAATCTTTATCATTTGATGACTCCCTTTCTGTGGGTCCCAACTTAAAGTTGCATACACTGGTAGTAACAACCACCTTACATTCTGGGATATGGTTGCATGTTTAAACGGCCCTTAGGACGAGGCTTTTCCGTCTAAAATTAAGACGGAAAATGAATTTTTTGTAATAGAATTTGATCATGTTTTGATAAAAAGTTATCAAAACTTTTTTTTAATAAAATGTGAACAATTTTAAGTATAACATTCTGTCATTAAATTGTGAGTTTTTATTACAAAAAATAAATGATAAAAATTTTCCTGTCTTAATTTCTAAGGGAATAGGCCATTTGAAATGAGAATGTGCTTTACGATAATTCGTCCTTTTCAATAAACAACGATTCTTACTTGTGACATTCTCAAGTTTATGATATCTCACAATCTCATTTTTAACATTAGTTAAATTGATTGTGAATCGGTACAAGTTTATAACCGTCACAACTCACAAGTAAGAATGTGAGTTCAATTGTTAGTCTTATTTTATATAAAAAAATCTCTAAAAACAAAGTTTTTTATTTATTATGTGTTATTCTTCTATTTTTTTATTCAATGTTGTATTCTCGTTTGTAAAACGTCATTGCTATCCCTAAACTTTGAGGTAAACTTCTTAAAATATCCTAAATCCTCTCGTTCATCATCTCTTTCAAATGTTTATTTAATACGCTTTCGATTGATTTTTTGCCAATATATAATTTGTTGAATCATTAAATCATCAACATAACATAGATACCATTCATACAATCCTAATCTTATCTTCTTTACAAAATTTAATTATTTGAAGAATTATTTACTAAGTTTAAGATTACTAGCGATGCTTATGAAAAACGAAGAGTACTATGTGAATTCAAATAAACATGGGGTGCCACACTGCCACATAGAAACCCTAAAAAAAGAATTTGGGGATCAACCATGGATCTCCCACATCCGGAACTAGGTTCATACAAGGGAGATCTATGTCCAAGCTTTGGCTGAAACATGGGTCTCCAACGTTTGGACTAGGAGATGCACTTCTCAGCCAGAGTTTCGACTGGATCTCTTATGTCCATCCAGACCTATGTCAAGACGTGGAAGATCCATCTCCTAGATAATAAAATGATAAAAATGAACAATTTATAATGTAATTACTTACTAATTCCAGAAATGGCATAATAGTTTTAGATAAATTTGAAGGAAATATATCACAATAAAATTGAAATAAAAAAAGTATAAAATTACAAAACATTCATCACTTTCACCCCATTCACTGGCTATAACATCTTAATTTTCAAATTCTATTAGGATTCTAGCAATATCTCGATTTATATATCCAAAGAGTAAAAGAAGTGACTTTTTTTACTCTTAAATAATATCTCAAATTCTTACACAATATCATAAGACAATTAAGAGCTTTCATTCTCCCGAAATCAAATACCGGCAAACCGCCAACTTTACTCCAGCAAACCGCCAACTTTACTCTAGCAAACCACCAACTGAGACACTCATCAGTCAGAGCTTAGTTAACCTCTAGAGGAAGGATAAGGTGATAATTTCAACAACTATATAATCCATCATTTGTGTCTTTAAAAAATATTGGACCTTTCGAGTTATTGAAGAGGATCCAATCTCCCAAATCACACCATGAAAGTATAAAAGAAATTTTCCAAATCCCTAAATTCGATTTTCAAATTCCAATTAAGTCGATTTGTTTTCTGCCTCAATTACCGCCCCTACCACATTTAACTTATTAGACAAAAGGTTTTTCCAATATGCATGTCACATTCTCTTGTTAAGTAGTGAGGTAGTGAGGTAGTGAGAAACCTATTCAAAAAGTGATGTAGAATTAGGAAGATCACAACTTCTTAAATCCTATTGACAACCTAAAATATCTTCATCTCCTAATTCAACATGGATTCTAATTCTAACAATATATTAGTGTGAGGCCGTCAATTTTTTCCTCTAAAATCCTCTTAACAAGTTTTTTCCTCTAAAATCCTCCTAACAAAATCACAAATGAGATTTTGTGATTTTAGTAATCCCGTTCTCTTTTTATATAAGACGATATTACAGAATACTCATCAGATTCCTCCTACTGTCCTACTACAAAACCGAATACCGATTAAACCTATTATTCACTCCCCCTAAACCACACCAATCCCATAAAAAATATCTCGAATTTACTAAACAATTTCATATATAAGACGGTCTCATAATAAACCCTCCGAGTTCTACCAATCCCCAAAGGCCCAAATCCCAAAATTCTCTAACCTCCACCATCCGGTTCCCAATACCCTTTTCTTTCCCGTTACAACTCACACACCCTTCCTCTCTTTCTCCCTCATCTTATATCTACCCTAAAAACCCCTCTCTTCCTTCCTCACACTTTTCAGAATCCCAGGGGCAAAATCGTCAAAAAATGACACTAGACCAACAACAACAACAAACAGTAACAATCGAACCACCGTCAACCACCGACTCACCAACCAAAACCCTATTCAACACCCACCGTCACCGTTGTTGTTTCCAATTCCCATGTTTCGGGCCTGGGCCCACACCACACTTAACCCTAGGCGGCCCATCATCATCCTCAAACTCATCCTCTTTCTGGGACCGAATCCGGGTCGGAGAATCCGACAACAAATGGTGGGCTAAACCCATTAAAGCATTCAAGAAAGTCCGTGAATGGTCCGAGATCGTCGCCGGTCCGAAGTGGAAAACATTCATTCGCCGGTTCAATCGAAACAACAGACATCGACACGGACACGGACACGGGCACGGACAAGCGAAGTTCCAGTACGATCCATTGAGTTACGCGCTTAATTTTGATGAGGGTCCGGGACAAGGGCAAAATGGTCATTTTGAAGAGGAGTGTTATGTTGATTTTTCGTCAAGGTATGCTGCTTCGGCTAGGTCGTCAATGGACTTTGGGAAAAGTGCGCCTGCTAGTTGATACGATACGACGGCGTTTTGGTGATCAGAAAAGGGTATAATTGTCTTTTTTAGTTGTTTGGTGGAGTGGCGGAGAAGACAAAACAATTGTGGGAAGGAGGTCAGAGGTCATTATCGTAATTGGCTGGCTTTTTTTATCTTTTTTTTTTTTTATTTTAAATTATAATTATAAAAAAGTTAATTAAAAATAGTAAAAGTATAATATTGTTTGTGATTTTTGTTTTTTAGTTGGGCCAAAATTTAGTGTTTTTATATGTTTGGTGGTGGTGGGGTTTTAATTTATATTTATAGACGGTACATTGTTGTAATTTGTAAATATTAAAATGTTACTGTTTTGATAGATAATTTTTGGTAATTTTATTAGGCATTATTGTTTACGTTTTTGTTTTTGGTTGTCAATTTTGTATGGAGTGATTTTTTAGGTAAAGAAGCGAGTATTTAGAAAGTTTCGATTTAATATGAGGTCATTTCTTTTTCAAGGTATAGTAAAAGTAGGTATTTCATCACTTGAACGGGTGATGTAAAGTTGTGTTACATTGTGCGTCAACAATGAGTCGATCAATGATAATATCCTGACCGACGTGTTCCTACCCGCATTTTTCTTATATTTAGGTTATTAATGTGTGTGTCTAAGGCACTAGAGACACATTACGAATCGTTTTGCCAAAAACTAATTAAAGTATTTATCATAGCGAGAAGAGTACTAAATTGAATTGGTAGGATAGTATGCTGTCTATTTTCAATCTCATAAGAATTGCCAGCTCACTGTGCCTAGAGAAGAAAATGGCATGTTCCACACATGGAAAGATGAACGTGTCGTACCGTGTTGTGCTTGTTAAATGTTAATGACGATTCAGGTACGGTTTATGGCGTGTCAATGTGTCATGCCGTGCCCAAGCAATTTCTCCACTCTAGTCTTATTTTTTTTTACAACCTATGACATGTTGTGCTGTACTGGGCCATGTCAATCTCGTGTCGTGCTAAAATAGACGTTGGGGCGTACCAGCTTAACGGTCCATGTGGCAGTTCCATTAATTCGACTACTAGTTAGAACCTACTCCCGGTTACAACCTTTATTTCCGAAATGGAATTATAAGTAATATTCGAATTGTGTACAGTAGTTGATTACCTTTTAAAATTGAGGTCTGACAAATTATAATTATAAATATAAAATTGGTAATGACATGTTAATAGTGTCACCATTGTGCTTGCTGTCCAAAATACGCGTCGCGTATAATGGCAATATTTTACTTTATGCTTGCCTTCTTATTTCATTGAATTTTGACTTTGTTTCTTTTGAGGTTTACTTTGATTAAATTACGCCGTCCTTATACAAAAGACAAGAGATCCAGTCAACGCAAAGTCTGTGAGATTAATCATATTTTTGTTATTAAAGTAAATAAAATTGTTGTGAGTATTCTACGCTCTTTTTCTTTGTACACAAAATCCCATTGAAGACGGGCGATATCCGTCACAAGCTTGTGACGGATACCGTTTCTTCTCACAAAATACCCATTGGAGAGGCCCAAATGCATAAGGAGGACCTTTTCATTCGTTATTACATGTGCTCTACATTAAGACACTTATAATTTTTTTTTTTGAGTACACTAGATAGATATAGCTTTGTACTCCCATGTTATAAATTAACAAATGATTTTGAGTGGTAGGTAAACATTAAACAATGTACAATACAGTGATGACTGATGAGAGGTATTTAAGTATGAACTAAATGAGTGACAATGAGTGACATTTTCTGGTAAAAAGTATAAAAAAGAGTATTGCAAACTGGACATAGACAATGACATTTCCTACCTGAAAATTCTCATTTAATATGTGTATATCCATTTTAAGTTAAGACAGGTTATATATTTACATGTGGGATAAATAAGACAAAGGCCGAATACATAGGAAAAAGTAAAATAATTGTCTTATATGCACATATTAATATTAAAACGGTATTAAAAGTTAAAACGGATACCTCCGATGTAAGGAAGACGAGTTTGTTACTACACACATCATGTTTCATTAGGATGAAATAGTCAAACAAATTTAATGAGTGGTTTGGTAAGAGTAGACTATAAATTAGCATGTAAGTATCGGCAAAGCTATATGTATCTCAGTCTTGCTTCAGACCATTGCTTTTGGTCTGAAATAAGACGGACAACATGTTATCATTTGACAGTAAAATGTTTGTATTTTTCTGATAACATGTTACCATTATTTTTCCCACTATTTTCAGGGTAAAAAGTGACACCTCTAGTGATAACATTTTGTAGATTCACCGCTTACATTTTATTAAAAACGACAACATTTTGTTTGCCTTATTTGAGACGCGGAAAAAGTAAAATGTCTGAAATAAGATTTTGCGCATCTATCTAGTGTATGTGTACCTGCATTTGCTGAAATTACGATTTTATAAATATTTATCATTAGAAGGCCCACAGGTTAGCATATTATTATTATTATTATTATTATTATTATTATTATTATTATTAATCCAGTTTGGTCATCCTTTTTGTCTGCTACGACTAATTATTTTGTTCATCTTACAATTTTATACGGAGTATGGGATAATATATACGAAGTATATTTATATTTTCTGATTACGGTTTACACGTTAGAATGACAAGTTGAGCATGAAATGCACATACCTTATCCATACCTACAGATATTGATTAACAAAGGGTCTACATAAATAATACTGGCAGTCTGGCAGAGTCGCAGTGGATTGGAATTGAGCCGATAGCGTCTCGACTTTGAGGGATAATATACATGACCTTGTTCGATATCTATCACCCTCAAAACCGTAATAGTGGATTGTAAAATGACAGATTGTAACTAGTTGAGCAAGGATAAATTTTCCGGTTGTTACTATTATATGCTTTGAACGTCACCCGAGACAATGACAGATTGTACCAACCATTAGACTATCATAGCACCAGGTAACTCAGCATCGGAACATAGTGTCATAATATACAAGGGTGCGAAAGTGCAAAATAGGAGAATAAGGATACCTTACAAGCATCTTATCCCAGTCCTTCAATTTGGATTTTCTTCAACATGAAAGAGTCCCGCAACGGAGTCCATGCTGGCTGAGTGGCTGGATATTGCCTACTTTGCCAAAAGTTGCCTGCATTTCACAATTATTCATATCAAAACATAAAATACGCCCTGGACGATCTGGTCTGCTCGCAATGATTCTATTTTCCGAGCCTTCCTGTCTCCAATTTCCAAGCAATTAGGTTAATGTTTAATCACACGAGTATAAAACCCTAATAATTCGTTAAGGTCGGTTCTCAACCCGAGATACCATGGGTACTCGAAAATGTTTACATTACCAGCACTACTACATTTTTTACAAACTTCAGGCCATGAGGACAGTACCAATGCAGTAAATGCACCAATACTACATTTTTATTTCACAAATTAGTAAATCAGCAAGTCTCCTAAAGGACAGTCTCCGCCTACCGTAGAGACACGAAATAGACATTATTCGGTCCGAGGCTGATCGGTTTACGATTGGTTTGCCTTAGCAGACTTGATGGTAAGCAGAAGGTCACCAACGGTCCATGGAAACCCAAGGCAATTTTCGCTGTCATGACAATGAGTGTGGTGATAAGTGACATGGTACCAAGCCGAGGCCATCTTCTGTTGGTCTTCGGGTTTGCAGCTATTTTCAAACCATCCTTTAGCCTCTTTCTGCAAGCTCTTTACAGAAAGCAAGATCCGATCTTTCATCTCTAGGTATCTCCTATTATCCTTCGCTAAATAACCTAATTTGCTCCTTAAGTTACCTGTCAATATCTCATCCTCGCTGGCAGCTTCGTAAAATCTTAACAATGACGTCATTTTATCCAAGTACATGTCTTTGCATTTTTTGGCAGTCTCGAGGTGGACCTCAAACCCAGGAACTTCCAGGTCGGGGTCATATGCTGACTTGGCAAGTTCCTCGGACCAAGTGAAACCTTCTCTTGGAATCGTCGCAGCTACAGTGGTGCGATAGAGTTTGCCTAGAGGACCTTGGGATATATAGGTGGGCTTGTCCCACCTTTCCATGAAGTCGGGGTACTCTTTTGGTTTTAAGATCCGAGGCATTTCAGCTGGGGCCCCAGTCTTTGCAAAGTCGACTGCCATGGAATGAAGACCAGCTAAGCGCAGACATTTTGGGCTTAGGGCTTTCTCTGGCTCTCGATCTGCAAGAATCAGGTGTGCGTTCGAGATTGCTCCAAGTGAATCACTGATCATGTAATCAACAAAGAATCGTTGGATTTCCTGCATTGACGGATAAAACAACCCAAGAAAAGTTAGACTATGAAAAACTGACTCTCGATCCAACTCAAAACGAACCACCCAAAATAAACATGAGTCATTGACCCAAAAAGGAACTGACTCATAACAGCGCACTCGAAATGATCCGAAACCCTAGTGTACCAATCAAAGCGGGTCATTTGCCAAGTCTTTGTAAGGTAACCTCTTTCAGGGGTTCCATTTTTCTCTCTTTTCTTTTTAAATTTGCATGAAAGACGGAGGAAAAGAGGAGTTCGGACAAAGGACATTAGTTAGGATTAACCTTCATAGTAACATCATGGTCCATGATACGAGGCCTTGATGCAGTGTAGTCCATGGGGGGCACAGTTCGAGGTGGAATTATTTTTTCATCCCAGCTTACGAAATATAAGTCGCCATCTAAGTCTCCACCTGAGCATTCATTTGGATGAGGCCTGCATATTCAACAGAATAACCATTTAGCATTTTAGTGTTATCTGGAAGACAATGTCATTCAAAATTATTGACGTCTGAGCGACTACTCCTCCTCTGCCAAAGATTAGTTGTTGCCGAAGTAATTGCCGAAGTAATTATTAATCAATAACTATGGTAAACAAATGGAAATATTACCCCTTACAAAAAAGTTCATGTTACAGAATACCAATCACGCAATCACCCATTATATGGCGCAAACCTTATTACCGAGCATTTAACAAACTCAGGGTAATTCACAAACCCAAATCAAAATGTCGAGGGAGTTCCGTGGTTTCACAGGAAAGTTTACTCTTGTTTTCTTGAACTAAGACAATTCGATACACAGTAAACAGTATGCAGCCAGGAGTCAGAGTTAAATGGGCTAAAACATAGATTGAAAGTTCGAAGAGGTGACTCGTAATACATTAGAGTAAACTTAGAAAACAAAAAGCAATTTTTTTAACTGAAATTCTTATTTTTCTACTCTATGGGGACGTGCTAGCCTCCCCTTGTTCCGCTACTGCATGAAAGCATATGTCAGTGCTGTAATTACAAAGCTTTCTGACACCAAAACTCCACCGATTACAAACTTTTAATCCATGTTATTTCTTGCAGCATACAATTAACTCATACTCAGTACAAAAATTCAAAACAAAGAGAGAACCTTTCTAAAGTACTTGAATAAGTTTTAAAAAGCAACAGATATTTTTCTCACCTTTCTCCTTTCTGTGGAAATACCAGACAGTCGACAAGACCCTTTTCCTCTAATCGAACCTCATACACGGCCTCAAGGACTCTGACATCTCCCGGGTGCAAGCAAGGATTCTTGGTGACCACCACCTTACCTTTAACTATAGCAGTTGTCTCATCGGTCCTATGGAACACGAGTTGGTCCAGATTTTCAAGTTCCGTTTTCCTCAGCGTTATCCGGACAAACACTTGACCATAATCCAAAATACCCGTTTCGTCCAAACATCCCACCAAGATGCGTGCCCTTGGAACATAAAGACGACATCTACCTCTCAAGTCCGACAATTGGTTCTCCAAGTATGCTCGAAGCATCATACGTAAATAAGGCTCTGTACTTGGATCATAACCATGACGCAGCATTTTAGCAAGAACATTATTCTCACCCATACCCATGCCCTCGAGCACAGCCAAAGCCGCGTCTTTGCTGGTCAGCATATTTCCAAGAAGATGCAAGTGTTCTTGAAGCATTGCTTCAAAACTAGCATCCTCAACTCCTAAGGTGGTCAAGAGAGTAACAATCTCTCTATTTAAGTAACATGGCAAGGCTTCACAACACTTGGTCACATTAAGCATCCTATTTTTGGATTCAAACTTAAGCATGCTACTTCGAAGAGATAGCTTCCGGAAGGAATTCCTATCTACGGCTATAACGCCTTTATAACCACCATAACGAATCTGAAATGCTGAAGGAGTGCTCTTTGCTCCACATTTTTGAGCAACTTGTCTAGCAAAAGAGAGCGAGATCTTACCGATACCATCTGAGAAGCAGTAGTCAACTCCATCAGAATTTGTTTCAATATCAGGAATTACTTCAACATCTTGTACAGGAACAACCAATGTCTGTTTAGAAGAACTGAAGAGTTGACCCATCCTAGCTGCACACTTTGACACGCTCCGAATCTTGCTGAAGCTTCCCATCCATTCTCGGATATCATCGGCCTTCACCTTCTCATTTGAAGCAAACATCCAGACTGAGTTTGATCGGAGTTGGCTAGCTGAGAATGCAAGAAACTCAAATCTTTTGTTCCCAATCACAATCCCTTCCTGAAGAATAGACAATATCCGGTGATATACATTTGTTCTAAGTGGCTTTGAGAAAATTCCTTGCTCAGTATTGGCCGAGACCACCATTGAATGTAGTTTACCCCAGTCTTCGTCTACGAAAGTGACTCTCATGAAATCCGAAGCATAGGCAGCAAAATTCTTGACAACATAGTTTGAGGACTCCAGTTCAGGGCCCAAGCAGCATATTTTCGTGGGTGTGACTAAGGCCCTGTGACAACTCATTATACCATCATTAACTAATCGGCTTTCGGCTGACCGAAAGTTACTTTCCTCACTTCCCAGAGCATCTGCCTGAGTCTTAATAAAAGAAAGAGGGTCATAACAAGTAGTGCTTAGTCTGTGGAGCTTCTGAAGAATCTTAAGAGCTGTGCCTAAGTTCAAGGTGCCGAGAAAATCAATGAACTCGGCATTAACAGAAGCGAGGCTGATTTTCAGAGTGTGAACAAGGGAATTGATCTGGAAAAGAATTTCATAATCTAATTTCGAAACATCCTCGGGGTTTACAAGTGGAACGAGACCGGAAATAAAAGAATACTCACACTCCTCCAATACGAGGCCTTTCAAGTCTTTAACATAGTACGGGATGTTGGAGAAGAACTCCTTACTCAGTAACCCCTCTTCTAGTTCCCAACAAATGGCAGACGATAGACCAAAAGACTTCTTGTCAGTAAAATCTGTTGTGCGAACCCAAAGGAACTCGACATTCTCCTTGCAGATATGATAACGGTCTGCAGTGAACCTTGTATGCAGGTTAGGCCCGGATATCTTTTGGTAGATTTTCGGAGCATACTTCACCTGCAACATAAACAATGGGAATCAGAAAGAAGAATCATAGCAAGTGTATTAGGTTACGGAAACTATAAGTGAAGGATACAGTAAATCAAAAAAAGGTACTCTTGTTCAACAATTCAACTCAAATAACAGGCAACCATCAAAAGGGAACACTGACCCATATCTAAACAACATAATTCAACAAACGAGAAGCTCCCAAACACAAAAGCGACAATGACAAGACAGATTGAGAAAGATCACAACTTAAAAAGGCAAAAATATTACATGAAACCACAAATATACAGAACCAACATCAGTTCAAAGTTCAAACCCAAAACTTTAATTAAACCAACACAGACAACCATACTGTCAGTCTGTCATAAAACCACCAAAAAGAAACTCCAAATAGTAAAACTAGGCTTAGGAAGCTAATGAAACCAACAGCTTTGCGGGTGGTAAACGAGATCACTCTCAGAACATGCAACAACGGAAGCGGCACCTATTTCCATCATCTACACCACAGTTCATCAATCAACAACATCAACCTAGGAGTCACGATCCTTTCCATTTCTTACTTTCTCTCTATTTCCACTCTCCGTTACCTAATCAATGGTTGGGCAAAGAAATGGAGAGGATCCTAATTTATTCTGCACTGTAGATTCGGTAACTGACCCTCCATTCCTCCAAAGAAACGGAGAGGATCCTAGTCATACCTTAATTTACACACAAAATTGTCATCCAATCAATACAAACAAACATGCAACCACAAAAATCCAACTTTCAAACACCGTATACCCTCTTATCACATAATTCACTAACAAGGTATGAAAACAACACTATACAACAACGAAACCATTACCCCAGTGCCTCAATGAGGCCCACAAATTGCCCTGCATAAAAACAACACTATACAACAACAACAATATCACCCTAGTACCTCAATGGCTCCTGCAAATTGCGAGATATGAAAACAACACTATACAACAACAACAACAACAACAACAACAACAACAACAACAACAACAATATCACCCTAGTACCTCAATGGCTCCTGCAAATTGCGAGATATGAAAACAACACTATACAACAACAATATTAACACAGTGTCTCAATGGCTCCAGCAAATTTCGAGTTATAAAAAAAACAGAAAATTATCCAAAAAAGATGATACCTTGAAAAGAACAGCAGGAGAATCATGATCAAAATAACAACCAAACCCTTCAAAAACATCATCAAACACAACTTCCAACTTATAAACATTCCCACCAAACTCAACATGAAACTCAACACAACCTCTATCATGCATAACCCAAACCTCAACATTCTCAAAAGTATCAATCACACCCATTTTCTCTTCTTCAATCATCAAACCCACATACAAATCACCTTTACTGGACCTATACTTGGGCTCAATGGGCCTAACCACAACATCTTCATAACCCAACTCAAGCCCAATTAAAAACCCTTTAAAAACCAACTTTTTTTGAGCATGAATTTCAAGTGCTTTGTTTTTTAAATCAAGGGTTTCAAATTGTACTCTTCCATGTCCTTTAGATTTCCAGTTTTTCCTTTCAGTGAAGATTTCAATTGCAAAGACTGAATCTTTACCTATGTGTGATTCAAGGAAGTCTAAGATGTCTTGTGCTGTTGCTGTAAATGGGATGTTCTTTATTAGGAGTGTTGGTCTTTCTGCTTTTGCTTTGATTACTGCCATTGTTATGCAAGATCAAGGTTTTAAGCTATGGAGATGAAGAGGAAGGAAGCCATGGATGTTGGGTTGTTGGAGAAGTGAGTGAAAGAGTGAGAGTGGAAATTGGGGTTTTGTGTGATGTTGGACTTGGCGTTGGTTTGCAGAAAGTTAATTAGGATCGAGATTCGAGGATGGTTGAAAATTGGTCATTGGGACCTGGTCCTGACAAGCGGGTCAATTGGATTGGGTTAATTTAAGTTCGAATTGCATGAGTTTGCAAAAATTCGGATTGGGTTATTATGATTTCGAGTCATTTTCAGGTGGATTGTTTTTAAGTTGTTCGAGGATAACGACTAATTTGCGATAATAAATATTCGAGTCGAGTTGAATAAGGCATGGTCAATTTGGGTTTCGAGTCGTCAATTTGGGTGTTGGTCGAGTTTGAATTGGGTTATTCGGTTTGAGTCAGTTTTATCAGGTATATATGACTATTTGAACCTATTCATGGTTATTTGCAATCAATAATTCTTGTATAAGGACGCACACGGTGAAATAAAAACACTCATTTATTTAGTAATACAGATTAATAATAAATTAATCTTATACTAAAGGATCGTCATATATAAAATTGTCTTATTTTAGAATTTATCTTTGCCAATATAATTGCTTCGTCTTATTTTATTTTAATAAATGGGATACTAATTAATTTTTGTGTTAGTCTTTAGACATTGTGCTTGACTTAATTTATTTGTAGTTCGACAAACACTAGGGTATTGTTCCTTAGAAACCTTACCCACGTTTCTAATCCGAGTGGCCTGCATCGTCAATATACTTTGGGGTCGTTTGGTTGCATATAGGAATTTGTATTGCCTAGGAAGTCATAAAACACGTGAATTTGGAGTTCATGTGAATTGCAAAAAAATGTTTGGTTGCCATGGAGGAAGTGCAATTCACGTGAAGCGATTCTAACTTACCTAGGAGGGCCTAGGTAAGCAACTTCCTCCATTATGGAGGAATTGGAATTCATGGGAACTTCCAATTCATGTGAATTGGGGTAACCAAACAACATACCCATTTTGCAATTCACATGAATTTAAGTTCTTGCATTGTTTAGTGTGTAACCAAACGACCCCTTTATGTCTTAATAGATACAGACCATACAGTTAATGAATTATATAACTGGTTATTTAAATTTTTAGCTTATTTCCAAGCGATTCCAATCTTTAGCGTATCAATTCTAAATTGAACAACTACATTTTTTTCATTACATCACAATCCGACCCGGATTTTGGCTCCCAAAAGCAGAATTCGAAACAGCATGCGTACCACCAATATTAAGTTGAAAGTGTACAAGTCCTTGTGGAAATACAAAAATGTCCCCTTTATTAAGGATCGCGGAGTAGAACCTATAATCTCCGTCTGGTGAATTATTGCTGGTATTAAATCCAACAAACAAGGTGCCATGTAACACAGTTAACATTTCGGAAGCGCGAGGATGGTAATGAGTCGGATTTAGCCCACTCGGAGCAAAGTCGACTCGACCCATGGATATACCGAGTGTGTTTAGGGCAGGAAATTGGGTCACGTTCGCAAATGCTACTGCACTTCCTAATGGATTGTTTGTGTCACCGATTGTGTTGAAGCCTTGAAATAGGAAATCGTTTGATGTCACTTTTCTCGGGTTCTTGCAAAACAACCCGTTTATCGTTACTGCAAGATAAATGTAATGAACATTATAAACAAACTAGTGTAGTTCCCGTGCTAAAGCACGGTAACTTCTGAATTTATTTGATAAAGAAACGTTCTCAAATAAATTATTTGTATAAATGAATTGTAGTTTTAATTAAATGTTATAATGTACTAAATATAATATTAATAAGAGCTAGAAAAAAAAGTTTACTGTCATCAAAAGACACTTTAAATAAATTATTTTATTACTATTAAAAATAATGTTATATCATTACATGCAACTAATTTATGACATTAATAATACAATTAAGTTAGTTGTATAATCTAATTAAAACGCGTATTGACCTTAAAACAAAAATCGGTAAAAACAGTGGGCTAATTCAAAAATTTGAGCTATTAATAGCTTTTACTTAGACAGGTGGGATAGAAAAAAGTGGGCTATTTATAGGGTCCACAATTTACAATTCATCTAATATTATGGTGTTAGTATCCTGAAAAATAGGTCCAACTGAATAAAAGTTCTTTAGGCGGGAAAATTAAGAGAATTTTTATTCTCTTAGTAGTAGGGGAGATTTTCGAGGTTAAAATGTAATAAAATAAATTTAAAAATAAAAAACGAGAATTTCAGAACTTTATTGTTCGAGCCTTGAAGGCCCCCTTATGGGTAATTCTTTTTACCGATAAATTATAATTTATGAATAAATGGAAGTATATCATACCAGGTAAATTGAGATCATTGATACCCACACAAAAGTCTTGAAAGGGAGGAGGATCACGAGCATAGACCATATAAAATGTCATGCTTATAGCAAGTGCCATGCAACAAGTATTCATGTTCATAAATTAAAAAAAAAATTACATAAGGCTAATTTATCAAACCTTTAATCGTATGAAACTATGAATATATAATCGAAAATGGACGGGCTTATTTATTTATATGATTACATTCTACTAAATGTCTCAGTACATAAAAGCCATGTTAATAGTTCAAAAGGTTTCGCGAGTTTTTATTGGATTTATCTAAGGAAATTGACAACACGTACGAAGATAAATAACGTATAAAGTATATTGTTAGCTTATGTAGTCACACGGTCTATTTGTTATATAGTGCAAATATTCATTTAATTGTTCGATGGTTAATCCATCAATCTTCTTGTTTTTTTAGCTAAATGAAAGATTTATAGTTTAATCAAATTGGTTATCACTATTTTCAACTACTAATTTTTGTCAAATTAGTTTGTCAAGTTGTCATGCATTTGATTGTTCTCATTGATCGATTATGTGACAATTTTAGTCTTTAGACACCATCATCAATTACAATTTAGTAGTGTTATTGGCATAAGTGTGATCCTAAATGGCATCGATCACGTTTTGTCACCTTGTGAAAATTATGAACCATGCTAATCTACATATTATAAAAGTTGAGTTTTTTTCAACTTTCTGATTGGTCGAAAAATTTTAGGAAAATATGCATTTATTTTGTTAATGATGGGTCCCAAAAACAAATTAATTAATTTCAGTTCTTGTTTGTTGCATGTTTAGTTTACAAATTTATATGTCTATTCACTAAGTTATACAAAACATTATACCAATGTTGCATTATTATATTAATAAAATTGTCATTTTAAATCTATTTTATCTGCCCCGCACTTTAAAAAAATTTAAGAAATAACTTTACAATACCCAAAAAAAATCTTCTTTTAATTTTGTATAAATTGAAGGCAACAAATAAAATTAACTTGTAAAAGGAAAATCAATTTTTGAATAGAAATAATATAATATGATTTCAGATTATGTATAATATATACGGAGTATTTACAATTTTTTAAGTAATTTTACTCTTCAATCTGTCAAGAGTAATGTATTCTTCTATAACTACCTTAATATATTTATAAACGTGATGTTTACTCTTTTTACGTTTCTTAGTAAAATTCATTATTAAAAACATCCGTGCATTTTTTGCATGAGATTAAAACTAGTTTATAGGGTAGATAGGAGTCATTTTTTGTACCAAATAAAATGGTAGATAGGAGTCATAGATCCGAGTAGTAGCAGTTAATGTATTATACAACTGGTTGTATATACAACTTATTTAATGTAGTTGAGCTTTATTATAAAGTTGTCGAGTTCTTTTAACAAAATTATAGAGCTATGGTACAAAGTTATTGAGCTTAATAGAATAATTATTAAGCTCAATAACTTGTAAAATAGCTCAACAACTTTGAGTAAGAGCTCGACAAATTTGAGGCGGTTGTATAATGTTACTATGCAACTGGTTGTAGGATAGTATTTGTGGGGTAGTAGCATTGTTTTGGAGTTTCATGAAGTCTCGTAACTAAATTTATCAGTTACATCTAAATTTATCGTATATATTTTATACCAAACAAGTGATTAAATCTCTCTAAATTTATCGTATATATTTTATATAAAATTAATTAAATAAAATTTCATAATAAAGTTGGTTAGTGTGAGTGATAAAAACTTTTATCTTTTAAACAAGTGGTTATGATTTGATTTCTGGCTCTTTTGCGATATGCGAATGAAAAAATCAAACTTTTAAGGTCTACTCATTAAGTTGCCTTATGGCTTCAGTATCTCGAAAGAGATTGTCCCAACTGTCGGTAGGAGATACTCTTGATCAACAAAAAAAAAATTATTCAAAATCTTATGCAATTATGAGTTTATGACTAATTAAGTTTCTACTATAAGGATTTGATGGGGGAAGGCGGGTGGGAAGGGGGCTGGACTGGTGGTGGAAGGGGAGTCGACATGCATGGGGGCGGTTGAGTTGGTTGCGGAGGAGGGGCCGGGTGGAGATATGGGAAAGACAATGTGACAGGTTAATTTGGTGTTGAGGAATGGCTGATAGATGAGGAGGCAAGGCTTGCAATAACGAGTAATATATGAAGTAGTTTTTTTTTTGTCAAATGAGTCATTATGCGAGTACAATATATGGAGAGAAGGATTTGAACATGTGATCTACAGTCAAGTACAGGACATTATAATAATATAATTATAAGGGAATTTAAAGGATTTATTTTCATCAACATATAGCCACTTTATAAGCGAAACTAAAGGATTTATTTTCATAATCAAAACTATGATCAAACCCATGCTTCTCATCTCCTTACCCAAACTGAGACCTTATAGCCTGAATCACTCTTTCATTAACCTGAAACGTCGTCGTAAGAACGTCATCCGGAATATCCGGATTTGACCCAAAAATAGAATCCGCAACCCCAATCCGACCCGGATTTTGGCTCCCAAAAGCAGAATTGTGTACAGCATGCGTACCACCAATATTAAGCTGAAAATGTATTAGACTTTGCGGAATTACGAAAATGTCCCCTTTATTAAGTACCGTCGAAAATAACCTATTAGTCTCATTTGGTAAATTACTACTTATAAATCCAACAAACAAGGTGCCCTCTAATACAGTAAACATTTCGGCCGCACGAGGATGGAAATGAGGCGGGTTTAGCCCACCCGGAGCATAATCGACCCGACCCATTGAAATACCGAGTGTGTTAAGTGCTGGAAATCGGGTTGCGTTCACCATTGATGGCGCGCTTCCAAATCGATTGTTTGTGTTACCAATTGTGTTGAAGCCTTGAAATAGGAAATCGGTTGATGTCACGTCTTTCGGGTTCTTGCAAAACAACCCGTTTATCGTTACTGCAAGAAAAATATTTCGAGGTCAAATTAATAATTTAACAATTCGATTAAAAAAAGAAAATTTTAAAATTTACGTCAGAAGTTAATTTAAATCAAACATATTTTATTCAGTTTCAAGATTCGCCACTAACAAGACAAAAACAACTTTAATAATAATAAATTAATAATAACATAAAGAATAAAAAAAGGCTAATAAATAATTGAGACGGGTTTGAAGCAAATAATACGAGTATATATACCAGGAAAATTGGGATCATTGAGACCCACGCAGAAGTCTTGAAGGGGAGGAGGATCAGCGGCATAGACCATATAAAATGTCATGCTTATAAAAAGTGCCATGCAACAAGTACTAATATTATCCAACATGATTTTTATGATTATGATTAGTAATTAAATAGCTAACTAATTAATTTGGTGTTCTTGAATTAAAAAAAAAATGCTATGTCTAACTTATTACACCTTTGATGTTATGAATGGAAAATGGGCTATTTATATATTTATAATTACGTAACAAGGATTATATGAGCACTTAAATTAATTGGTAAGGTGGTTGTTTTAATTTAGACAGAGGTTTTGAATTAAAACCCGTTCTTTTGGGTCACAATCAACAATAAAAGGGTTATAGAAAATAGATAAAGGGATATTGAAAAGTGGTATCTCGATTAATAACTTAGTGAGAGAGCGTATCTCTTAAATTTTGATGTCTGAAGGCAAATACCTTTTTTTTATATATATTCGAAGTATATTGTTAGCTAACGCAGTCACGCGCAGTGGTGGAGTTAGGGGGGCTAGCAGGGACGCTCGCCCTCGCTGGCGGATGGAAATTCCAAAAGTTTTAGTTGAAAATTTTGAAAAAATTTCGAATTCCCCTTATACTATAACTTGTTTGCCCCCGCTGATTTCAAATCCTGACTCCGCCACCAATCACGCGGTGTATTTGTTAAATGTAGTTGCTTTAATTTTTTGGTGGTTAATCAATCAATATAATCTCCTTGTTTTTTTAGCTATAAATTGAAAGATGTTTAATTCAATCAAATTTGGTATCAATATTTTCAACTACTAATTTCTTAGATTAGTTTGTTAAGTTGTCATGCAGGCGATTCTTCTCATCGATCTAATATGTAATACATACCAATTTTATACACCATCATTTATTACAATTTAGTACTCCGTAGTAGTTAGTGGCATAAGTGCCTGATCTTAAACGGAATCATCACGTTTAATTTGTCACCTTATGAAAATTATAAACCATGCATGTTAGTGCATAGAATTGATAATAGATACTCGTATTAGTAGGATTATTTGGAGTTTGATAGTTTTGTTTTCTTGGTGTAGAGGGAGTGATTAGAGCAATTTTATTGGAAGATGGGATTCGAATCAGATTATGAGTATGATCTTTCATAATTAGATCAATTAAACTAATTGATATCTTCAGTCTTATACCATGGGGTATATACTTATTATATATCACTATCTTTTCGTTTCAAATCACTCAATATAGACTACGGTGGTCAAACATGCGGGCTGACTCGGCCCATCCAGAGTAGGCCTTCTCTTGTTTGTCTTTTACTCGACCCGGATGATCAGTGCTTGGTTGCTCGCCCGACCTGACTCGTAAAAAACTAGGGCCGGGCCGGGTCAAGCAAATCTAACCTTGAGCCGACCTCAACTCACCCATACCTTAGGTGGCTTGTTCCAGGTCCAGCTACACCCACCCGGCCCGTGTTAACCCTCCCCAACCCCAGGCCAATCCAGGTCCGTCTAGCCAAGCCCGGCTCGGCCCGAATGTTTTAATTTGTCCACCCCTAATCCAAACAGTATAAAAACATACTCCTACTAAAGCCATGTTCATAAGTACTTGTACTCCCTCTGTTCCGGTCAATTGTTGTTCTTTGATTTGGCATAAAGACCAATGAAAGAGGAAGAAGCCAATTATTAAATGACAAGTGGAACAAATTGAGGATGAATGATCAAATTGCTCATCAAGTTTATTCTTAAAATAGAAAGGATAACAAATGATGAGACACCCCAAAATGAAAAAAAAAGATAACAAATGATCGGGACAGAGAGTGAGTAGCTTTTATTTTTGTTACGAATGAGGGGACTAAGCCCGTTGTTTGCTATTAGACGGAGAATAATAACAATCCCAAAAATGTCCTCTAAAAGATGGGATGCAACTATAAGTTTGTGGTTTTCTAATAATGGGTCAATAATCTTTATAATGAAATCTCTCTCTAGTTAACAATGTTAGTTTGTACTACTTGACTACCTCCATCCACTAACAAATTAGCAATTAATGTATTATACAACTGGTTGTATATACAACTTATTCAATGTAGTTGAGCTTTGTTATAAAGTTATCGAGTTTTATTAACAAAATTATCGAGCTATGGTATAAAATTATTTAGCTTAACAGAATAATTATTAAACTCAATAACTTCATAAAATTGCTCAATAACTTGTAAAATAGCTCAACAACTTTGTGTAAGAGCTCAACAACTTTGAGGCGGTTGTACAATGCTATTATACAACTGGTTGTAGGATAGTATTTGTGACGAATCAGCTTATACATTATACATAGCAATAGTAATTTCTTGTTGATACTTGATAGTGGTTTAAAATGTGTACAGCATGAAATTTTTAACTAAGTTAGCTAACATATGTAACGACATTGGTATACTATCGCCGAAACGTAATTACGTAAGGATATAATATTAATAAACATTAAACCGTGTTCATAATTAAAATTAAGAACTATCAGTTCTTTCATTACCAATCAAAAGATATTACAATGTAATCCAACTTTACTTAGTACCACTTTATTAATAACAAAGGATCTTAGATTCTTAGACTTGTAATCTCCGTAATTTTTTATTCCAAGATCCGCCACTATTATTACGAGTGCATATCCAAATTATTCACGAGATTCAGAAAACTGAGCCCTAAGAGCCTCAAGAACATTCCCATCAATCTGAAAACTCCTAAGAAGAACCGGATCAGGAATCCTCGGAGTCGACCCAAATACAGCCCGATTAATATCAACTCGGCCAGGGTTCTGGCTACCAAACGCAGCGTTTGCAACAGCAGGTTTGTTACCAAGATTAAGCTGGAAATGTGGAAGTCCTTGAGGAAACACGAAAATATCGCCTTCGTTAAGTACAGCTGAATAAAGCTTGTTAACTTCGTTTTCGCCTGGTAAATTGCTTGTTACAAACCCTGCAAACACGGTACCATGTAATACTGTGAACATTTCTGAAGACCGGGGATGGTAATGGATCGGGTTCACCCCTCCTGGGGCGAAATCAATCCGGCCCAGTGCGATTCCCAATGTGTTCACCGCAGGGAAGAGAAAGACGTTTATCATTCGTGATGCGGCTCCATATCGATTGTTTGTGTTCAGTGGTGTGTTGTACCCTTGGAATAGGAAATCGGTTGATTTTACGTCTTTTTGTCGCTTGCAGAAGAATCCATTGACCGCTACTGCACAAGAACATCGTATTGGTGATACTGAAACTTAGTATTATCCTGTGATGCGCTTCATTAATTTTGTTTAATGTATTACATTAAACAAAATTAATTTAATTTATCATGCATGGAGATACTAGTAGTGTGTAATCGATATCTCCATGCATGATAAATTAACATTAGTCACTAGGGTAGACGGGCGTGTCCCGTGTGTATATGACTTGGTAAAGTAGGGAAATTTGGATGTTTTGCAATAACCAGTAACAGAAAATTGTGTTGAAAATTACATCGACTATTTGATAGTTAGAAGAACCTTATGCATTATTCTTTTTAGTTAACATTATACAGTATGATATTTAAAAAATGATTAGGAAAGGGGAGAAATAAAGGTAGAAAGATCGATACCGGGTAAATGGGTTTCATTGACAAGAGCAATACAGAAGTCTTGAAGAGGATTAGGATCAGCAGCATAGACCATGTTAATTGACATAATCATAATTAAGGCTATAAAATAAGTAGTAATAATATTAATCATTTTTTAATAACTCTTAAAACTTAATTTAATTTGACTAATTAAGTTTTTATATGATAAACATACACTTATTAGTTTAGTTAGTTGTCTTAAGAAAATGCATATAGGAAACAGCCTATATATAATGTTTATAATTACAGTTTTATCTCATGGATTTAATTTTATCCGAAAAATTAAGTCGTATTTACTTCAATGTATGGAGGTTCGTTCGTCAGTCCATTTCTTTGTTTCTTATTACATTGATTATAAACAATGTCCATTTCAGTTTGAATTAGGTACTATTTAAGTATTTTTGAGTGTTTTTTCTTGTATTAGGTTGTTGGTTGCATTTCTCTAATCTCTAGCTAATTTCTCTATTGTTTTACCGGGAGTTTCAGGCAATCATTACTACTGTGTGAGTAAATGGTTATAAGGCCCACAGGTTTTGAATGCAAATGATTAAGCCGAGATAGACAAGTCGATTTGAGCTTGAGCTTGAGCTAGTTCAGCTTGGCCGGAGAGCTTAGACTCGACTTGCTCTGAGACTAGATCGCGTTTTTAGTAAATGGCATGGAACACACTAACCATAGTTGCTTTTTTTTTTAGTAAAAACTCCATAAAAAAAATTTCAACACCCTTCAAGTTATAATTTTAAATTTATCTTGGGATAAACCGTCTTGTCTGCTTATGTTTATTTTCGCTTAGCCCCTGTACATAGAAAATGAGATTTTTTTACGCCAAATTTATAAGCTGTTTTTTTTTTTTTGCACTCATCTAACTCGATATTCACATTATCCAATCATTGAGAAAGGTTGTTAGACGTTCAAACACAATTAGTAATTAATATGGTTAATTATTCCTGGCTAGTGCTAAACGTAGATGTTCACACACAAAAGTTACGTTTAATATTACATACGAAGTATTATTTCGTTTTACAAACTTACAATAATTGTAATATTGTAATATCCGAGTATATAATAGTTGACCTTAACCTCAGTATCAAGACTGGTTAACCTTAACCTTTTTGTGTCGATTCGCGACAATGATTATGACTTGTAAGTACATAGGTCAGTTACTCAGTTAGTCATCATATGACATGAACTGAGCCCTGAGAGCCTCAATAATAGTTTCATTAACCTGAAACGTCCCAGTAAGAACATCATCAGGAATCAGTGGAATCGACCCAAAAACAGCCCGATTAACATCAACTCGGCCAGGGTTCTGGCTACCAAACGCAGAGTTTGCAACAGCTGGTTTTTTACCAATGTTAATCTGGAAATGGATAAGTGATTGAGGAATCACAAAAATGTCACCTTCATGTAGTACAGATGAATATAACCTGTTAATATCGCCGGGTAAATTGCCTGATATAAACCCGGCAAACAGGGTACCCTGTAACACTGTCACCATTTCTGAAGCCCGGGGATGGAAATGAAGCGGGTTTACTCCGCCTGGGGCAAAGTCGACCCTACCCAATGATATCCCGAGTGTGTTCAAGGCAGGAAACCTGAACACATTTGTCATTACAGGCGCGGTTCCAAATCGGTTGTTTGTGTCGCCTGGTTCGTTGTACCCTTGGAATAGGAAATCGGCTGATGTCACTTTATTCGGGTTCTTGCAGAAGTTCCCATTGATCGTTACTGCATAAAAATATAATATTAAAATATACTTCGTAGTATACTCGTTAAAATTTGGTATTATCAGGTGGCGCTTCATATTAAAATATAGGGAAAAAATCGAGTTTTTAACTTAAATTTCAAAATTTCCGGTGTCCAGAGGGGGCAAGCGCTCATGCTAGCCTCCCTGTTCCACGACTGCTATGATGCTTACTGAAAGGGAATTAGAACGGCGATAAAAGTAGAAATATACCATGAAAATCGGTGTCATTGACAGCAACACAAAAGTCTTGAAGCGGAGGAGGATCAGGAGCATAGACAGAGTAAAATGACATGATCATAGTAAAAATTATGCAATAAGAAGTAAAAATATTCGGCATCTTCATTTTAACTCTGAAGTATACTCTAAATTTTTAACAAAATGTATACTTTGACGATTTTATATTATTATCACATAAATGGGAAACACCCTAATCCCTATATATATTCGATTTCTGAGTTATATTTGATTAATTTAGCTAGTATGTTGTATACCGAAAATGAGTATAAAAAACAATGGAAGAATTAACTTTTTTCGAATTGTTATGTAGTAACTTGAGCGATAAAAGTTCCGAGGGTCTCTTTATCAATTGTATGTCTCGTAGCGCTTGCTTGATCCTCTGGTAATCTCCTTTGCTATTTCTAATGATCATAAACAATGTCTGAATCAATCGAAATACATACTACTTGGATAATTCAAGTGTTTTTTCTTGTATTAGGATGTTGTTTTAATTCATATGCTCTCTAGCTAGTTACGGAAATCAGGAAATTACATGCTAGTAATGCGGTTAAGTAATTACGTGTATAAAAGTATCGAGACAGTATGTATTGGTTGTTTTGAAATGATCAAGCCAATCTGAAGTCGAATTACCTGGGTTTAGATCTGATTTTAATTTCTCCAACCCATATTTTCGGAAAAAAAAAAAAAAGAATGTCTATATAACAGTTGCTGTTAACTTCCCAGCAATTACAAGCTTATTTTCCGTCAAACAAAGGCCGTCGGTCAAATTTAACGTTTCACATGAAGACAAAAACACTCGAATTAATTTTTACATGATGTTTTAAAAAATTTAAAACTATTATACTCGCAAAAAATAGCGGTAAGGGTAAATATAAGTAAGATTGAGGGGGTATACTGAATTACCCTAGAGAACCTAAGCTAAACGAAATAAGGTAATATGGGAGACAGTGCCTTGTGAATCTCAAAAGCCAGGGAACTTGGGAAACTTGGGGAAGGTGTCTCCGTAGTAGGTAGCTGTGCCGACCATGAGTGCTACGGTAGCGCCTTGCACCACCACTCGAGCTCTCATCAGCTTCTGTCCTAGCTTTGAGTTGCCTTGCCTAAAGCTTATCAAGCCGGCTGTCAGTACTCCAGCTGTCATTAGAGCGCCTGAAAGTCCAACATCAGTTATCATACTTACAAGCGCAAATGTGCAAATATAACAATAGCATTCAACAAGCTAGAATTGATTCTCTCTCGGTCTCTCCTCATAGCTCCTATCAAAGCAAAGACCGTGGTCCTATAAAGAACTCGGAATCATCTTCCATGTCATTGATAAACTATAGAATGCTGTTTATAAGTACTTAACTCCGGACAGTTATGATCAGCAACCAAAGATCCACATTATAGTTATACGTAGTAGTAGTAAGTAAACCTCATGCATTGTTTTAATTTTCATAATCTTACACGGAAACATATCTTCATTAGTTCAAGAGGGAGAAGATATGATACAAAGGACTGATGCAATTCTGCTAATACAACCCATACGCCACTTCAGAATTCAGAGTCATGCTACTAGACCATGTCCTCAAATCAGGTTATAGATGCTGGAATACGTCTTTAAAACAAAATTATTGTTATAAATTTTAAATATTTAGAGTATTTTTAAGTGAGATTGAAATATTTAGATTATTTTATTGAAAATATGTTTTAAAAATAACACAAAAGCAACATTAAATATTATATTAAACTGATTTAAACACGCTGTCCAGTGTCCACGATAGCTTCTTCTACTTTCGTTTTAGTTCTACAAGAAGTGTCGGGGTGGTAACACATTCCAAGGCTCCAAGCACATATCTTCGAGAGTCATATTGGACACAATTCTCCAAAAAATGAAGAGTCAAAGTTACATATCAGCTATGTTACTCAGACTCGTTTAGAACTTAGAAGTATCCGACATGGGTGCGTGTCCAAGTGTCGGACTGTCATTTTTATGAAAAATATGCATATTTTGGTTTAAAATAAGGCGCCGAAGTGTCATACCCTTATCCGAGTATCGGACACGGGTATGTGGAGGAATCGGAGGAGTCGGAGTAACATAGCACATCAGCAGTTAGTTTCTGGCAGACCAGTACCTTCATTGGCATAGTCTAGAGTCTAGACAGCATGGTCATGAACCACCATACATCACATAATCCTGGACTCTTAACCCCTCTTAACGGGGTAGAGAGTAGAGACCGCAGTTGGAACTCAAATTGCACAAATATACAGCTCAAAATCACAAGGAACATCTCACAAACTAAGCCATCCTGAAGAAAGCTTCATGGGTTGAATATAGATGCTACGGATGATTGCAAATGCAAAATTCAGTCATTAAACACAGGACGGTCACGTTCTTCTAGATCCCACACGCAAGGGCCATCATGTTAGTGGACTGGTGTAATGTTATAGTAGTTGTTGACAACAAAACTGATGACATTATCTTCGAGTATCATATCATCTGGTTCCTACACCAGTTTCCTGCAGCTATAACTGGCAGTGTTTCCCCCTTTCCCTTCCCTCGTCTCTTCCTTCCATCCCCTTCCCCTCCTCTTCCCTCCACAATCGTCATCCAAAAACACTCTTAGTGGTTTAAACACACGAGTAAGGTTGCTTTCTTACAAAAACCATACAACCGGGAGCCAATGAGATCGGCTGTGGGACAATATTGGTATTCTGTTTAGAAATCTGATAATGTCATTTTCGTGTCTCAAATTATTTAGTTCGAGTTCAACTCTTCCAATATCTACACCAGTTTCCCAATTTCCCTTGTAACTTCCCTAAAAAACAATTTTCGCGGAGAGTATTACAGAAACAACATACTCCCTATCTAAACAGTGTAATTTCCCCTTGGATAAAAAGTGATCCCTCCGTCTCACTCATTTGTTTACCTCTGATTAAACCACCTCTCTAAATAATACCCCCTCTGTCCCGGTCATTTGTTGTCCTTTTCCATTTTGGGTGTCTCAGTCAATTGTTGTCCTTTCTATTTTAAGAATGAACTTAATGAGTAATTTGATCATTCTCATTCAATTTGTTCCACTTGTCATTTAGTTATTGACTCTCTCCTCTTTCCTTAATCTTTGTGCCAAAACCAAAGGACAACAATTGACGGGACGGAGGGAGTAAAAAGGTAAACAAATGATTGTGCCGGAGGGAGTAGCAACTAGCAAGACGACTCGAATCGTCACAAAGCTAGCAACTTTGATTCTATCATTCCTACATTCCACCCTAATCTAACAAATTGATCAAGAAAATTCATCTTCCCACCAAGATCCAAACCCTAAACCCTAATTCCTCATCCTAATTCTCATCAAATAAACATCATTCATTCATTCATTCATCAACATCATTTCCCCAATACCAATAAATTAATCATCTATCCATCAAATAAACAACAATCATCATAAAAGCTACAAACTTTAAACTCATACAACAAACTTATACAATTAAATAACACAAAAATATACAAAAATGAAGAAAATAAATCAAAATTAAAAAACCAAGATCAAAGTTGGGAAATTTACCAAGGGGTACTAAAGGGTTTCTGATCCTTTTCTTTTCTGGGAATAATTCATCGATGCTGGGTTCTGTGCTACCCATTTTCTTAAATTAAAAATTTACCTCCAAAAATATATGGGAAAATAATAATTTTTAAAATATAATACTCCAATTTTTGCAATAAAATTTAGAGTATACTCACTGAAGAATGAAGATGAATGTATTCTGGGAGAGCCACGACAACACCATAGTTTCACCTTGCCTAACAGGCTTATGTATTGTATACAGTACTTTGGTATATGGGCTCCTTGATTGGACCGTCTATATTTTTGTGAGCGGGCAAGAATTAGATACGAACTGGATACGAAATTAATGAATCTTATTTGATGATCCATTTATGTAATTGGATCAGCACATTCGAGATTTGCTTAGGTTGGTTAAAACTGGTTTATCCCATACCAGCACGGTGCTGATATGCGATAAAGCCGAAATTCGAATAGCGTGAAAATTGATTAATACTTGTTATTTCGGGTTGAAAGCGAATATAATCAATCAATATCTATCTATATTAATAAAGGAAGCTTTTTTCGAGCGATTATAGAGAGTCCAATCACTTTAGAGATATATTAAACGCGAGATTCCCTAACATTTAATAGTTTAATACATGCAACAATACTAATCTAACTACAATTCCGAGTACGTACGACCATTTGTTATTGGGTTAGTTGTTATTTGTTCTTGATGATTTTTGGTGTGACATGAATTCTAATACAAAACAAATGCCCAAGCTACATAAGATAAAATAGTATTCCAATATAACTAGAGTATTGTACGTCTAACGTAGTATATATATTTAGGTTTCAATTTACATCTTGCATAATACTATCTCATAGTTGAAATATTTTCCTTCGTCTATATTTTTGCTCTTTTTTATTTTCAATTATTTATGATTTTAGTTATTATATTACTAACATTGGTTAATTTGTATACTTTGATGCAGGTAAATTGACATTATTGCTGAAGATCATGTATGAATTTGACATGGTTGAAACCTAAAAAAGCATATAAATTTAAATACTTTGTTATCATAATGAATAAGGTAAACTATTAATGTTTTAAATTTATTCCTTTTTGTAAGATCAAACAATTTACACTTTTCCGTTATTGCTCTTATAGTTACTCCCTCCGTCTCTATTATTTGTTTTTACTTTGTTCTCATTTGTCGAATGTATATATGTCGTCGAATTGTATATAAATCTATACAATTAACTGATAGAGTAGACATAAACCTTAATTCACTTATGATAGAAATTGTTAATCTTGCGGACTTACAAAACTCCGGTGAATTCAGGTTGATAAAAGCACCTATTACCTTTTGCAAAATTCCAACACCATGTTTTCTAATATATGGATGAAACGTGTTTGTATTATTTTTTTAATGTTAATGTTATAGTAGTCTTAATTGACTCAAACGCATTAAGAGTTTATACGAGGTTAATTTCTATTAGTAGTGGATCTTGGTCCTTGGAGCAAGCAAATATATAAGAGGCAGGGGCGAGTTTTAAACTATGGATTCAATTATTGGGACAAGGGTAGTCGGATGATCCAAACCTGTTACACAGAAATATAATCTATGTTACAAAAAATTTCGACATGTTTACGGCGTAAATTTATAGTACTTACATAGGACAATAACATATGAGTTTGATAAAGTTTTTATACAACCTGACAACCATCTTCCATGTACTTAGATAACATAATTATAGCCGTATAAATAAGCACTGCTCATTTGAATGCAATATGGTGTTATTACTCCTATCGGTTATGTTTGTAGGGTCGTCTCCATAGAGATTGTTTACATAAAGGTTGTATAAAACGGATATGTTAATACAAATACCGCATTACACGAGACTTTGTATACATTTATATATGGTAATACTCAGTTTAACTTCCTATTGTACATATTAACTTCAAGAAAAATAGAATAATAAAACGTGACCAAATACGACGCAAATCTAACACTTTCAAATGGGTATGATGATTTCTTATTGGCTAGGAGGACACATTAATGGTTCTCTTAGAGGACCTAAGAATTTTTCCCGTAATGAAACATATAAATTTGTTTATATTCTTTGGATATAAAGATTAAGTTCAATTTATACGTCTATTGTTTGACAAAAAGTAATTACCAAATTATTTTTAACAAATCGGTTTCAGTTATGTTATCGACTTCAAATAAAGCCACATACTTTTTTTTATTATTGTAAATAAGTCTTTGTCAAAGTTGAATTAAAGAATATATTGTTTTTAATATTGTTAAAGAAAATTACAAAAGACTTTACCAAGCGGCCCGTGCATCGCACGGGCATTAACTCTAGTATATATATAAAAGAGGCTTTTTTCAGGCAATTCTAGAGTCTCCAACTTTTATAAAACACCTATATACTTTAAATATTAATATGACTTCTACAAATTATCTAAAATGCTTTAAGATAAATTATAAAATATGACAGCTTGATTAATACCGTACAACTACTAATTAATCTATTATGCATATGATAGACTTTGAAAGCAATTTGATTAACCCTTAGCTGTAACTTCCCAATTTCATTAGAATTAGAAGTGTGATAAATCAAAACACAACCTTAGTGTATAAATAAACACTATCTTTCACGCTTCTTCAATTCTCCCATAATTGGAGTTTGGTATCTTTAGTTTCATGTTACAACACCTTTTAGCTTTGTTTTTTTAAATACTAATTATGTGCTTAGTACTTAGTAGTCATTATTCCTTTATTTTGTAGGGTATTTTGGAGGGATTAAGCGCGGGAATGGATCAACATGCTACCATTTTGTACTTTCGGGTGAGTTCCTATGACTTAAACATCAAAAATTTCATCAATTTATTTTATGATTATAAGTGATAATTTTATGTATGCTTATAAGTTTTTTTGTTTGTAGTTATATTAGTTATATATTTTCTAACCTAATTTTTTGAGGATATTTACGGTCAATTGATGATTTTATCATATAATTTTACTAGACACAACGCGCAATATTGTGAAGGATTAGCCTTTGACGAAACGTCGAAACGTAAGTGATTTCGAGCCTAAAAACAAAGTTTGCCATATGCCTTCGATACTATGTAAGTAATTGTTTTTTTATTTACGTGATGAATTTAAAATATCGTCCGAATTAGTTAAAGCAAAACAATTTCCAAAATTATAAAGGTCGTATAAGTTAAATTAAAGTTAAAAAGAAAATACTTTCAAATTAAATTATTAACCTTTTGTTTTATTTTTTCAGTTGGATGATCATCATCTAAGACATGATTTATCAACCAGGATTGGATTTACGATTATGGACATAAATTTCGACCAACAATGAAGGTCATGATGGCGAACAATGGGGATAAGGAATCAGGAATACTCTTCATTGCCAAAATAAGCGATTACAAAAGTTTGAGATCATTTCATTAAGTCTTCGTTAACACTAAAACGGGGCAATTAGTAGCACACTTGGGCATATACGACATATTTATTGTTTTACCTATGCATTTTGTTTTTGGTTTTTATACTTTTATCCCGTCTTAAACTTAAGACATATATCCCATCTTATAAGAAAATTTGTGTTTAGCATTTTAGCACATATACCAACATTAGTCTTACAATAGCTTCTTTCTATGGGGTACTTCTTGATTAGTTCCTAATAGCATTATACGGAGTAGTATTTGTTTTTTTCCTAGCAATTTGTTAGAACCAATGGTAAGAGCAAAATTTGAGTAAAGATACATGGGAATTACAATCGAATATCACTGTTATTTTTATACCAGGTCACTTAAATGTATTTGAAGCAATAACCATTAATCATCATGAATCAACTTATTTATCTAGAGTCGCTTACTTCTTACGATTATTTTTTAGTTAAATATTTATTATGAGACCACATTATACACCTCAAAGACTCTAACAGAGTATCAGAAATTAATATAAATTGTTTTACTTTACTTTTTTAACTACCTAATGACGATAGAGTTATATTAATATATATATATATATAAACTATATGATAAGGATTTTAAAACAATTGTAGACCACTCAAACGAGTTGGATGGGTCGGCTGCTGAGGCGATTCATACATGTTAAACTCGAATACGGGTGAGATTACAAAATTTAGATAATTAGCACATGACTTTGATGCAAGGTTTGCTAGACCACTCAAACGGGTTGATAGGTCGGCTGATGAGGCGGTTCATACATGTTAAACTCGAATACGGGTCAGATTAAATATGGGTGGGCTTATACGGGTCACGGGTCAAGGTAGAATCAGAATACATGTCTATTTGTCAAAAGCAATCATATTCAATAATAATATTATAATTAATATTACTTAACATACTTATAGTGAAGAATTATAAAAATTATATTAATTTAATAAAATATATAAACTTGATTTTTCAATTATTTTTGTAATTTAAAATAATAATAATTTCTAATTATTCTACAAATATAAGATTTAACATACTCCGTAAATACTCACATTCTCACGAGAAAACTAATGTTAAGAAAGTAAACATAATTTCTCAATTGCGAAAATACAATTAGAGACGAATCAATATTATAACCCGTACAACGTACGGGCACAAAATCTAGTAGCTTCTAAAGCGACTCCACAAGCGAGGTAGAAAAAACGGGGCAAAAAGAAACGTGATCCAGTACGACCTCACGAAAGGCTTAAATTGAAGTGAATAATACATATTTTCCGGATTTGAGGATCCCGGAACAAAAATGTTCGTAAGTCACATGGACCGTTCCTCGGGTCATATAAATTAGCCACGCAAAATCTAAGGAGCAACGCAAAATATTTGAGGGTGTCGGTATCCGATAAACCAATATCGACAGAAATTCAGATAGCGTGCAAAATTGATTAATACTTCGTATTTCGGGTAGAAACCGTTTACGGTAACTCCTAAAGTGACCCCGGACATGTGGTAGAAAAATCGGCAGAAAAATAAATCTGGTCCAATACGACTTCGCAAACGGCTTAAATTGAAGTGAATAATACACGGTTTTAGGGTCTCGGAAAAAAAATGTTCGGATATCACACTGATGGTTCCTGGGGTCAGATAAAGCATCCACACAAAGTTTGAGTAACAATAGAGGACATTTGGGAGTGTCGGTATGCGATAAACCAGTCTCGGCCGAATATTGGATAACATGAAAAATTGATTAATACTTGTTATTTCGGGCTGAAATCAAGTATGATAATTCCTGGAGCAACCCGAGACACGTGGTAGAAAAATTGGGAGAAAAATAAACGTGGTCCGGTACGACCTCCTCAACGGCTTAAATTAAAGTGAATAATACACGGTTTTCGAGATTTCAGGGTTCCGGAACAAAAAAGTTCGTAAATCTCACGAACTATCCCTCGGGTCTGATAAAGCAGCCACACAAAGTTTGAGTAGCAACAGAGGGCATTTGAGGTTGTCAGTATGCGATAAACCAGTTTCGGCCGAATATCGGATAACAGGAAATTTTGATTAATACTTGTTATTTCGGGATGAAATCGAATACGGTAGCTCCTGAAGTGACCCCTTATACGTGGTAGAAAATCGGGAGAAAAATAAACGTGATCCGGTATTACGTCTCGATGGGCTAAAATTGAAGTGAATAAATACACGGTTTCGAGATTTTAGGGCCCCGGAACAAAAATGTCCGAAACTCACACGAACGGATGCTTGGGTCATATAAAGAAGTCACGCAAATTTTGAGGAACAACGGAAGATATTTGAGGGTGACGATACGCGGTAAATCATTCCCCACCGAAACTCAAATAACGTGAATAATTGATTAATACTAGTTATTTCGGGTTTAAATCGAATAGGGTAACTCCTAAAACGATCCCAGATACATGGTAGAAAAGTCGGTAGAAAAATTAATGTGGTCCGGTACGACGTCAAATTGCTCAAATTGAAGTGTATACATTCTAAAAAAAAATTTGAATTAAATACATAAAATTGAAAATTTGTAAAAGTAATCTCGTTTGTATATTAATTATTCAAAATTAGTAAAAGTATCAAAAATATTCTATAAATTATCTTAATAAATTATTTACATACTTTTAAAATTACTAATAATTGTTTAATGTACAATGAGTTTAAATATAAAATTATTTAATGATATTTATATTGAAAAAACTGGATTGACTTTTTGTTAAAGTTATGGAGCCTAATTAATAAGTACTACATTTGTAATTTATGGAAATTAATTTTACAATTGATCGAAGTAAAGGGGTTTAATCCGCCACTTTCGCGGAATTAAATTTATAAGATTTGAAATGAAATGAAATGAACTTAAATCCAAAAGATCGGAATCTAAATTTCTATGAGACCTAGCTCTCCTCGCCCGTGAAAAAGAAAATGAAAACAAATTGTGGCATACCAAGACGGTCCAATTGCTTACTTTTAACGAAATTTCTCCTTCATGTTAGTTGTGAGTTACGACGAGGTAAATTTGACAATTTTATTAATATTAAAGTGATAGTAAGCACTAAGTAGATGGTCACTTTTTACTATAACATGATCACATCTTATCACAATCTTTTCTTTTTCCGTTGTAATTCACAATCCTCACAAAAAAGACCTACTACGATTTTAGAGTTTTAGGGACCGGATGACCTGACAAAGTTTTAATTTTCGCAGCCACTGTAGCAGCCGAAATTGACCCTTAAAAAAAATCCATTCAAAGGAACAAATTTCTTTGCAACAGTCCACAACTCCAAAATACATCTTGCTCTAAATTCCAATTGCATTAAATTTAGTCCAACTTGAGAAGAAAATTATTATCCACATTCAGAAACTTTCAATCACTGGCTTGCCTTTCAAGAAATTGATTAGGACAAATCAAAAGTAATGTACATGTTATCATGCATCATGCAAAGTTTGACTTTTATATCCGATATTAGCCTATTTTAACACGAATATATCTGTATTCAGATTAAAATATTGATCAAATTAAATAACATTTTAGTTGTATGAATGAGACAAATATTTTGTTAGTTTTGGTTATTTTAATTTTGTCTCCTCTAACATATTTGACCTGTATTTCTAAAACTTAAGCCGAATACTTCCGATATAAAACTTCATATAAATATCTCAACTTTATCTGAGAACTATCTACTATGCTTATAAATAGATATTTTGAGCTGAGATAAAACAAACAAAATGGAAAAATTAACAAGCAGTTCAATCTTAATTTCAATAGGGTTTGTAGTAGTAGTGACAATACTAGTTAAAGCAGTAAACTGGGTATGGTTAAGGCCAAAGAAGCTGGAGAAACGGTTCAGACAACAGGGTTTGCCTGGCACTTCTTACAAGCTATTGTTTGGTGATCTCAAAGATTACTCGTCGATGCGTTCTCGTGCCTTGGAACGTCCCATGACCGCCTTTTCTAATGATTATTTGCCTCGCGTTGATGCTCTTCGGCATCAACTCAGTTCCAAACTCGGTTTGCTTTCATATCTTCTGCTAACATTTGTATTCCTCGCACTGTCAATCATCTGTTTAACTTTGATTAAAATGTGACACACGTTAGAATCATTTTATTATGTTTAGAATGCTTAGCTTATGTCTTAACTGTTGTGAAAGAACAGTAAATATCAATTAACTTAGTTGATAAAGTCGTGAGATGTTGTGTTTATAACCTGTGTTCAAATCCTGTCAGCAACAGACGCCCTTGTATCTTCCTTTATACTAAAAAAATTATTGCGAAAGAACATTTATGTGGCGGAACCAGGATTTGAACTTAGGGGGGCGAAAAATTTTAGGGGGGCGAATGACTAATTTCATAAGGTACCCTCGAAAAATTTTCGAAAAATGTAACTAAAAACTTTAAAAATTCATCCGCCAGGGGGCGACCGCCTCTGCTAGACTCCCCTAGCTCCACCACTGCATCCAAGCAACACACAAACTTATATGAGACGGTCTTTACTCTTCATGGATGAGGCAAATTAAACCATTAACCCTATAATTAAATGAGAAATACGTAAGAACTTGGTTTGGTTTTACGTGTAATATTTCCGTCTCATATAAGACTCATCGGCAGTGGTGGAGCAAGGGGGGGCTAGCAGGGGCGGTCGCCCCCGCTGAAGTTTGAAATTTTTGAATTTTTTCGACGGCCCCTTATAATATTACACTTTCGCCCCTGCTAAAAATTTCGCCCCCGCTGACTTAAAATCCTGGCTCCGCTACTGTTCACCGGCATAATAAAGGTTTTGGTTTTCGCTACATGAATTTGGGAACCTGAGTTGGTGAAATGAATGTAGGAAGGGACTACTTTCTGTGGGCTGGACCGACGCCATTGGTGAACATCTCAAAGCCAGAGTTAGTGAAAGAAGCATTGACAAAGATGAATGACTTTCGAAAGCCACAGACTAACCCCATTGCTGACAAGCTTTTTCCTGGATTGGTCAACTATGAAGGCGAAAAATGGGCCAAACACAGGAAGATGATCACCCCTGCTTTCCATTTAGAGAAGTTAAAGGTCATTCCTTCTTACTCGAAACTATCCTATGTAGAGCTGAGCACGGGTCCAAGACCGGACCGAACCAGACCGGACCGAAAATTAAAAAAATTAGTGGACCGAAAACCGGACCTAAAACTTTCGGTATTGGGCCGGACGAAACCCGAAATATTTGGTCCGGTCTGGTCTTGGACCGAAATGGACTGAACTAATTTTTTCACTATTTTGTATACGATAATTACATCGTTAAATAAAATACATTTAAATAACTAAACGACTCTTTTTATGAAATCATTGACAATACTAATTTATAATGTCTTCTGAAGATAAAATGTTAATTTGATTCATAATATTTTAATGATTAGTCTTTAAAAACATGAAATTTGGTCCATTCGTTCCGGATCTAAATTAACCGGTCTTAGACCGAAACTTGAAAAAATGAGGACCGAGAACCGGACCAAAATAATTCGGTCCGGGTTTGGTCCAGACCAAATGGTCCGGTCCGGACCTAAATTTGCTCACCCCTAATCCTATGTGTTGATCCTGACAGTTCTAGATGTACTGAATTGCTATGATGTTGGCTACAGCTTATGTTGCCAGCATTTCATGAAAGTTGTGTAGAGATGATGGAGAAATGGGAAAAACTCGTTGCTGAAACGGGTTCAGGCGAGGTTGATGCATGGGCGTACTTTACGCAGCTATCAGCTGATGTTATCTCTAGAGCAGCATTTGGTAGCAGCTACAAAGAGGGACAGAGGATTTTTGAACTTCTTAAAGAACAGACTGACATAGCTGTACAAATGCTTGGATCAGTCTATTTTCCGGGACTCAAGTAAGTTCAAGCTCCGCAATTCTCTCTATTTCCGAATGTCATGCTACATCTAAACTTGACAAAATTGAACCGACTGAACTTAAAAAACACTTCAAGGCCGAATGTCATGCTACATCTAAACCTGACAAAATTGAACCGATTGAACTTAAAAAACACTTCGAAGCTGGGCAGAATATAATTGACATAATACAAATACGGCCTGTATAGAGTTTTTACATAACCTGAAAACGAGTCTAAACCATCGGTACCAAATTGGCAAGATGAACCAATGACAGTGGACCCAAAATCACCCACCTTGTGCCCATCCCGAATAGCCCTTTTGAGTTTTGACAGGTCAGGTTAGGGTTGGGGTCATGGGTTAAACAGGTCGGGTTGGGTTATAGAAAAAATTAAATGGGTTGGGTTAGGGTTGAGACAAATGACCCGTTTATGTAATTGGGTCGGGTTAGGGTTGGGGTCATAGTGACCCGTTTAAAGTTGACACGAACACGAACACGACACGACCTGATCTGTTTGCCAGGTCTACATGAAATGATTAAGGTTCTACTTCTGCTCCATGCTTAGATACATTCCAACAGCAAGAAACAGGAGGTTCAAGCAAATTGAAGATCAATTACAGACTTTACTTAAGGGAATTGTCAACAAAAGGAAACAGGAAACGGAGGCGGGAGAGGAAACAAAGGCTGATCTGTTGGGATTACTCCTGGATTCTAACTCGAAAGCCATTCAAGAAGCTGCAAACAGTAATAAAGGCCAACAGATTGGAATGAATCTTCAGGAAGTGATTGATGAATGCAAGCTGTTCTACTTTGCTGGGCAAGAGACTACTTCAGTACTCATTGTTTGGGCAATGATTTTACTGAGCAAGTATCAAGATTGGCAGGCGCGAGCACGAGAAGAAGTCTTGAAAACATTTGGAAATGATTTACCAGATTTTGAAGGACTTAACCATTTGAAAACTGTAAGTTATTCACGGTTTCTCATTCACTTTTATCCATGTCGCACTGATAGATGAATCATCTCAACCAAAACCTTGAGTTGGTTTAGGCCCAACTATTATAATTATACGCTGGCTCTGAAAACATGATAGATGAATCATCTCAACCAAAACCTTAAGGTGATGGTTCAGTCCCAACTATTATAATTATTCCTACTTGATGACCGGGTTTTGTCGTCACTTCCGGTACCAAAAACAATTTATAAAGAACCAAATAAAAGTAGTATTTATTCGGGTGTCGAACACAAAGATGGCGGGGGTTAGATACTTGGTTTGTTTAAGTCTTTAGTTTAGTCAAACAAAAATAAGATGTTGATTAATATAAAACTAAGATGCAAATAAGAAATAAAATTAAACTAATGAAATTGTATTCAATTGATGGAAGAACTAGAGTCTTCGGGTTCACTTGGGTAGGAGGGCATAAAACAAGATCAAAACAAGACATGGGTGATGATAATGGTCAAGGAATTAAGACTAATTTCCTAGTCACCTCAAGTTTATTAACAAGTTGTCACTTAATTAATATGAACTCAATACTAACATGGCATATAGACCTTCCAATAGCATAAGCACCAAGACAAGCCAAACATGTCAAAGAAAGAGTCAAACTTTCGTTCAAACTATTCCACGAACACTTAATATGCATGAGAACAAGACCGATCGATCTACTAATCATAGCATAAAGACCATCCAATAGCTTAAGCACCAAGACAAGTTAAACATGCCAATGAAAGATTCAACTTTCGTTCAAACATTTCATCGAACACTTCATATGCATGAAAGCAAATACCAAGCAATCACCCAACACCAAATGTTATTAACCCAATTTTACACCCATTAATGACCCAAGATCCCCCTAAACTCTATATGAGACTACTCACACATGTTCATGGATGAGAAATCACCAACAATTTGCAACAACACACAAGTAAACATTGTAAACATGATAAAGATAGAAACTTTGAATGAAAACATTAAGTAAAGAGCATAAATGTAAACAAATGAAAATAAATGTAAATAAAAGATGAGAGTTATACCAACTAAGAGGAAATGAACAAGCTTGGACAATAATGGAAGAATGAATTTCTTCTAGTCTCCCAAATACAACCCAAATAACTAAGACTAGAGCTAGATCTACACTAATTTGATGAGTAATTAAAGTCTAATTAAGAAAAGATTACAACTTTGATAAGAGAAAAATTGAGAGATGAAAAATAGAGAGACTAATTCTCTTCTAGTCTAATTCTAATCTAGGCTTAGGTAGTGGTAAGTAAAATGGTGGTGTGTGTTTGTCTTTTATACTAGTCTTCTAATAATAATGATATTAATAATACTCATACTAATAATAATATTAATAATAATATAATAATACTAATAAAACTCTCCTGCTCACCTAAACTAAAAACACACACACGACACATTCATACAATATATAACAAAACAACTCCAAGGGGAAAGGGGAAAGCGACGCCGCAAATACGCAGCCAAGGGGTCCCAGCCGGCTCACCGGCCGCCGGTCGTTAGACCGGCGCAAAACCCACTGTAACTTTGACATGAAATTGATAGGATTTAGAGCCGGTAAGAGTGCCGGCAGACGGCTGACCGTCTGAGAGCCCTTTGCTAAATTGTTGCGGATTGAGAGCCGGTGAGGCGGCAGCCGGTTGACCGGCTGAGAGCCCATTTGAGATTTGTTGCGGGTTAGGAGCCGGTGAGGCGGCAGCCGGTGGGCCGGCTCAGGGCGTCTTTTGCGAGATTAATGACAGGGCAGAGGAATTGTTTGGTCTGACTGACGGTGGTGCCTGAGGACGGAATTCTGAGCTGCTGCCTGCTGGTGGTTTAACGGAGGGGGTGGTGAGATGGGTTTGATGATGATGAAAGTTGATGCAAAGGGGTAAATGGTGAGTTGGTGATGGAGGTGCAGGTGATTAGTGAAATGAAGTGAATGAAAAATGGTGGTGATGAAGACGGATTGCAGGGGAAGTTGATGAGGAAGTCAATGGTTGACTTTTGTTCTTTATAGTTTATATGATGAATGTCTTTGTTTTACATATGGAGGAACACGCAGCACTTTGGTTACCTTGATTGGTCAAGGTCAACACAGCTCACCTTCACATCTTCTAATCTGCTTCAATTCTCGGCTATGTGATTCATCTCGAACTCGCCTTTGACTCGTCTTATTTCCGTCTCGAATTACTCTAACTCGAATCTCCTCTTTGTTATACCACCTCGCCTACAAAATATAAACAATAAAATATTATTAATACTAATATGATAAAAAATACGATTAATCATTAAATATGACTAAGACGGCTAATTATTATTAATTAGTAAATTAAATGAGCTATTTAATCATATAAGCACACAAAATCGAGTCGGAATTAGGTATAAATGCGGGGTAAAATGTAACCAAAATACGACTCATCAAATCTCCCCACACTTAAACCTTACTCGTCCTCGAGTAAGCTCATTTAAACTAAACCGATACCCATAATATAAAGGACTAGCTAAACTAATAATATCCGATGAAAGACAATTAACGGGCCTTCTCCGTCCCTTCAACTCACACCAAAACACAATGAGGTATGCATTCCGATGCAAGGCAAGTGGGGGCTTGCGGAAAACTTTTGACACATTCAACATTTAAGCACGAATCAACATGTAAGATGCATCATAAAAAAAAAATCAAACCGCTTTCCTCATCTAAGCGGCCGTTTTACTTTTAAAAGACAAATAAAGAGAGTTATTAGTGGAGGATGTCGTCTCCGGGTCTTACCAAGGTGTCAACTCCCTAATTCTAGCTCAAGTAACCAAAATAGACAACACGGGGTGCCTAAGAAACAAATTCTAGGCGGGAAAGAGGAAGTACTTCGCTATATTCCCAAGAATGACACGACACATGCAAGGATTGAGAATGCCCATAAGACATCCGGAAGCTTTTGGGACCAATCTTTCCGGCTCTTGTTGGTGACTTTCTCCAATATGGCTTTGATTTGGCGGTTAGAAACCTCCACTTGCCCACTAGTTTGAGGGTGGTAGGCAAGTGCGGTTTTATGCCGCACTCCATGTGATTCAAGGAGAGCTTTGAAAGTACTTTTTCGAAAATGAGAGCCGCCATCACTTATGACCACTCTTGGGGTTCCGAACCTTGGAAAAATTGTGCCTTTGAAGAGCTTTATCACAACCTTGCTATCATTGGTGGGGGTGGCAACCGCTTCAATCCACTTGGATACATAATCCACCGCAACCAAGATGTATTCATTTCCGCAAGAGTTGGGAAAGGGTCCCATGAAGTCTATTCCCCAACAATCAAAAAGCTCAATCTCCAAAATGTTGGTCAAGGGCATTTCACTTCTTTTCCCAATATTCCCAACCCTTTGGCATGCATCACAAGATTTAACCAAGTAGTGGATGTCTTTGAACATGGAGGGCCAATAAAAACCGCCTTGGAGGATCTTGGCAATTGTTCTAGAGGTGGCCAAGTGTCCCCCGTAGGCGGAATTGTGAACCCGGTCAACAATCTCCAAGCCCTCCTCTCTTGTCACGCATCTCCGGAACATTCCATCCCCACACTTGCGGAACAAATGCGGGTCATTCCAAAAGTATCTCCTAGCATCATTTTTCAATTTTCGCCGATCTCTTGGTTCCATTTCATCCGGTAAGAAACCACTCACAATGTAGTTGGCAAGATCCGCAAACCAAGGGGTTTTGACGGTAAGTTCCATGAGTCCATCATCCCGCAACCACTCATTTATGGATCCACTATTGTCTTTTATTCCATGATCTTCAACGGTCAATCTTGATAGGTGATCGGCCACAACATTTTCCGATCCGGCCTTATCCTTAATCTCTAGATTAAATTCTTGAAGTAGTAGGATCCATCTCAAGAGTCGGGGCTTAGCATCTTTCTTCACCATTAATTGTCTCACGGCGGTGTGATCGGAGTAGACCACCACCTTAGACCCCACAAGGTATTGCCGAAATTTTTCAACGGCGTGAACAATGGCTAACATCTCCTTCTCGGTTGTAGCGTAGCCACATTGTGTCGGGTCAAGGGTCTTGCTTGTGTAGTAGATCACATGGTGCTTTCTATCCACCACTTGCCCAAGAACCGCTCCAACCGCGAAGTCCGAAGCATCACACATTATCTCGAAAGGAAGGCTCCAATCCGGTGCCCGGATTATGGGAGCCGTCACCAATGCATTCTTCAACCTATGAAAAGCCTCAAGACAAAATTCATCAAAAACAAAGGGGGCATCCTTAAGGAGTAATGAGGTTAGTGGTTTTGCTATTTTTGAAAAATCTTTGATAAAACGCCTATAAAATCCGGCGTGGCCTAGAAAACTTCTCACTCCCTTTACATTTGAAGGAGGTGACAAATTCTCTATAACGGCAACTTTAGCACCATCAACCTCAATACCCTTACTAGAGACAATGTGACCAAGTACAAACTAAGAGGAAATGAACAAGCTTGGACAATAATGGAAGAATGAATTTCTTCTAGTCTCCCAAATACAACCCAAATAACTAAGACTAGAGCTAGATCTACACTAATTTGATGAGTAATTAAAGTCTAATTAAGAAAAGATTACAACTTTGATAAGAGAAAAATTGAGAGATGAAAAATAGAGAGACTAATTCTCTTCTAGTCTAATTCTAATCTAGGCTTAGGTAGTGGTAAGTAAAATGGTGGTGTGTGTTTGTCTTTTATACTAGTCTTCTAATAATAATGATATTAATAATACTCATACTAATAATAATATTAATAATAATATAATAATACTAATAAAACTCTCCTGCTCACCTAAACTAAAAACACACACACGACACATTCATACAATATATAACAAAACAACTCCAAGGGGAAAGGGGAAAGCGACGCCGCAAATACGCAGCCAAGGGGTCCCAGCCGGCTCACCGGCCGCCGGTCGTTAGACCGGCGCAAAACCCACTGTAACTTTGACATGAAATTGATAGGATTTAGAGCCGGTAAGAGTGCCGGCAGACGGCTGACCGTCTGAGAGTCGGGCCATGGCGCTCTCGCCGAGAAAGTGTTTGCCGGGCACCCCCGGTGTGGTCACGCTCATGTACCGTGAGGAGGTAACTAGTTTGGTCTTGCTTGATTGTTGTTTCTTTGGTATTAGGAAGGACAATTGAATCCTTGTCATCGATTTGCCAATATTCACGATTATCGGCGGGGTCAACTTTAAACCATTCCAACGAGTGGGTCAAGTAGTATTTTGATAAGACATTAGGTTCTTGAACTGGGTTGGACAAAGACTCGTCAAACCCACCAATATCCTTGGCCAATTGGGTAATCATCCCGCCCACAAAAATTCCCACACTTTGGTCCGGGAAATTAGCCAATTTCCGAAGGTGTAGCACAAAGTGGTGAGCAATGTTAATTTGAAACGTCTTTGGCTTCTGGAATAGGTAAGAGCCAAGGATATTTAGCTCATCGGTCCTTACGGACCACGGCTCACTCCTAGCAAAGATGGTCCACCCCATAAATCGATGCCAAACCCTTATAGCCGGAAAATGAATAGAGTTGGCACTCCTTTTTCCTACCGTGGGGTCGGGCTTACCCGAAATAGCCTCCCAAACCCTAGAATGATGAAAGTCGGCGGGTTCCCTATAAGTATCCATGTAATTCAAACCAAAGGCCTTCCCAAACCTCTTTAAGGACATAGTGTGGTTTCGGTTCATTAGACGGAACCTAATCTCAACAATTTCCCCGGTGCTTCTCCTTTTGTCAACTTGAAGCGAACTCAGAAATTCCCATGTAAGACAAGGGTAAGTCAATCGCTTAAGGGTGTACAAGAATCCCATTCCCACCCCTCTAAACAATTTTTTAGCATCGGTATCTATCCCTAGGTCCTTCATTGTTTGGCTACAAATAAATTTAGTAGCATGTAGATAGAATTTGAGATAGTTTGCATTAGACATTCTTGACGAAGTTGAGTTTGGAGGTGGAGCCCCTAACCTCGCCCAAGATCCCGACACGAGCCGTCGGTTTGAAAGTTGAAAACTAGAAAATGGGCGAAGATGGCACTTTGAAATTTAATGTTGAGAATTAGAGGAAAAACAAGCTGAAAAAGGCGAAAAGAAGAAGGGAGAATGACCGCGGGCCGGCAGACCGGCAGCCGGTCGGCCTACCGGCGCCGAGACATGCCCAATTTGACACAAAATTCAGATTTTTTTGAAAATTTTACTGTGTGACCGAGAGCGGTCGGCGGCGGCGGTTCTCGGCCCGGCTCCCGACCTCTTTTCCGCGTTCTATAAATTCATTCAACCACCATTTTTCTCACCACTCTCTAAAATTCACTCTCTCTCTCTACATTCCCTCAACATCAAATCCTCTCTAATTACCCAATTCAACCCTCACAAAAACTTACCTTTCCACATAACTTGAAGATGGCTTCCAAAAGAACAAGGGCGGACACAGCTAGGGCCATTGAGGAGTCAGCTCAATTCGGGGTGGCACAAGTGACGGATACCTCACCGGATCCCGACTTCCCTAATCTGGTTTTTGCTTCCGGTACTCAAAAATGGGTGTAAAATTGGGTTAATAACATTTGGTGTTGGGTGATTGCTTGGTATTTGCTTTCATGCATATGAAGTGTTCGATGAAATGTTTGAACGAAAGTTGAATCTTTCATTGGCATGTTTAACTTGTCTTGGTGCTTAAGCTATTGGATGGTCTTTATGCTATGATTAGTAGATCGATCGGTCTTGTTCTCATGCATATTAAGTGTTCGTGGAATAGTTTGAACGAAAGTTTGACTCTTTCTTTGACATGTTTGGCTTGTCTTGGTGCTTATGCTATTGGAAGGTCTATATGCCATGTTAGTATTGAGTTCATATTAATTAAGTGACAACTTGTTAATAAACTTGAGGTGACTAGGAAATTAGTCTTAATTCCTTGACCATTATCATCACCCATGTCTTGTTTTGATCTTGTTTTATGCCCTCCTACCCAAGTTGATGTACTAACGGTTTGTTGATGTACATGCCTAGAGGAAACGGTAATCTTTTGCTTAGTGACCCGTAATCGGAAAGGCTCTTTAGAGCTTTAAGAAGAAGGACCTTAGCAAGGATTGAGAATTCCGACTTGGCAACTTTAAACCAAGCTAGCACATCCACCCAATCGAACCAAGAAACCCTTACCAAAGAACAACCAAACAACACAATTTATCCCTTTTCACAAAATCCTTTCCACAATTTTTAACTACCAACAAATACTCACCACAAAGCCAAACATGAATCAAGAAAGCTTCAACCAAGGTTACCAAGGTTACCAAGACTTCTACCATGGAAATCAAGGGAACCAAGCCAATCAAGGATACCAAGATCACAATTGCAATGAAAACTATCAAAGTTTTGACCAAGGGTACAACCAAGGGTACCAAGAGCAAGGCTACAACCAAGGTTATCAAGACCAAAATTTCAATCAAAACTATCAAGGATTCAACCAAGGCTTTAACCAAGGCCAAGGTTCAAATTTTCAAAACCGGTACAACCATGACTCTCATTTCTCACTTGCCAACCAATCTTCCAATCAAGAGCCACCACCTCAAGCAAGCAATTTCTTGGGAGATGCTCAATATGACAAATTGTTTAAGATGATAGAAGACTTGGCAAGTTCAACCCTACAAAGCATGAATGGATTTTGCCGTCACTTCCGGTACCAAAAACTATTTATAAAGAACCAAATAAAAGTAGTATTTATTCGGGTGTCGAACACAAAGATGGCGGGGGTTAGATACTTAGTCCGTTTTAGTCTTTAGTTTAGTCAAACAAATGAAAGAGGTTGATTAAATTGTAAACTAAGATGCGAATAAGATATCAAATTAAACTAAATGAAAATGTAATTAATCAATATGAGAAAGACTAGAGCTTTCGGGTTCACTCGGGTTATTGAGCATGAAACAAGGCAAATATGGGGAATAGGTGATTCAATTAGTCAAGAAATTATGCCTAATGTCTTAGGGCACCAAGAATTCGTTAACCCACTTTCATGTGATTAACTAAAACCCGTCACACACATACACAAAGATCATCCAATAGTCTACACACCAAGATTGTTCATCCACTAGTATAGACACCAAGACAACTAAACATGTGAGAAAATACTCAAACTTTCATAGGAGCAATTCTACAAACACTTCATGTGCAAGAAAGTGACAACCAATAGAACACCCAATTCCTTATAATGCTAACCCAAATTCGTACCCATTATAAACCCGAGATCCCCCTAGGCCCTAGATGAGGACTACTCACACATGTTTAAGGATGAAAATCTAACAATAAGATGGAACAATACACACACAAACATGCTAAACATAATAAAGATAGAAACTTTGAATGCAAACAACAAGTAAAGAACAATAAATGTAAACTAATGAACTAATTGTAAATAAAGGAAGAGAATTATACCAACTAAGAGGAAAGGAACAAGCTTGGATAATAATGGAAGAATGAATTTCTTCTAATCTTCAAATACAACCCAAAATACTAATTGTAAACTATTGAGAATTACTTGAACTAACTAATTCTTACTAAATATTAATAATAATTATTGAAAGATTAGAACTTGATTAAGGAAAGATTACAATCAAAATGCATGTTTTTCAGATCTAGGGTTCTAAGATATGTAGAGAGAAAGATGAACTAAGCTAGTCTAATTTTCTATCTAATTTCTAATCTGGTCTAATTGGTAGTGTGTTCTTTTTATACTAGTACTAATAAATAATACAAATAACAATAATAATAATAATAATAATAATCTAATAATAATCTAATAATAATAATCTAACCTAACACTACAAAACATACGACATCAACAAAACTTAACAAAACAACAACAAAAATAAAAAAGGAAAAGGGGAAAACGACAATCAGAAAAACGCAGCACATGGGTCTCAGCCGGCTCACCGGCCGCCGGTCGTTTGACCGGCGCAAAACCCACTGTAAACTTTAGGTGAAATTGATAGGATTTTGAGCCGGTGAGGGTGTCGGCAGCCGGTTGACCGGCTGATAGCCATCTTGATAATTGTTGCGGGTTGGGAGCCGGTGAGGCGGCAGCCGGTTGACCGGCTGAGAGCCATCTTGAGAATTGCTGCGGAATGAGAGCCGGTGAGGCGGCAGCCGGTGGGCCGGCTCAGAGAACGATTGTTTATAATCCAATTAACTCAGTTTCGATCCCGAGTTCATGCTTGATGATGGCGGCTGTGAGATGGGTTACTGCTGCTCGTGATGCATTGCAACGGTGATGGAGCCCAGGAGAGCTGCTCGGTGACACGGTGGTTGATTAATGGAGTTGATGGTGCGTCGTAATTGATGATGCGGGTGTGTAGCTCCGATGTCGGGTTTTCGGTGAAGGAACATGGATATGGAGGAGTTAATTGGTGTTTATGGTGGTAAACTATGATTTTTCGTGGTTGACAATGGTGATCAGAGGAGCTTGGCTTATACTGATACTTGGCACAATTAATGAATTAATTGAAATTGTTGGTATTGTAGTAAAACGAAGGAGGCAGGAGGTTTGTTTATTTTGGCAAAAATCAATGGTCAACTTTGACTTTTCCTTCCGTTTCATTTCTTTTGTTTAAGCCTCTTACTCATTTGGTTTAGGTCAAACTCGATCCATCTTGACTTCCGTCTCATTGTTCCTCTAGCTTAAATCTCCTCTTTATTATTCCGCCTCACCTATAAATTATAAATAATAAAACAAAAGTAATATTAATATTATTAAATTCCGATTAATTATTAAATATAACTGCGACCACTAATTACTATAAATTAGTGATTAAATGAGCTATTAAACAATTAAGCACACAAAATCGAGTCGGAATAAGCTATAAATGCGGGGCAAAAAGAGACTAAAATACTACTCATCAAATCTCCCCACACTTAAACCTTACTCGTCCTCGAGTAAGCTCATTTAAACTAAACCGAGACCCATAGTATAAAAGACTAGATAAACTAATAATATCCGATGAGAGGCAATTAACGGGCCTTCTCCGTCCCTTCAACTCACATTGAAATACAATGAGGTATGCATTCCGATGCAAGGCAAGTAGGGGCTTGCGGAAAATTTTGACACATCCAACATTTAAGCACGAATCAACATATAAGATGCATCACAAAAAGTCAAACCGCTTTCCTCATCTAAGCGGCCATTTTCTTTCAAAAATCGAATAAAGAGAGTCGTTAGTGGAGGATGTCGTCTCCGGGTCTTACCAAGGTGTCTACTCCCTAATTCTAGCTCGTGTAACCAACATTGACAACACGGGATGCCGAAGAAACAAATTCCAGGCGGGAAAGGGGAAGTACGTAGCTATACTCCCAAGATTGACACGACACACGCAAGATTCGACTCCATATAAAACCCTTGACCAAAGGAGACCTAAGTTCGACTCTCACGGGTTTCACTAGTCACTCAAATGTAAGAACGGGGTGATTTTTGTGACAAAAAGTAACCAAAATTACTCTCCTAACTCGACTTGCGAAACATGCCCGCAATCTAATATGGTACTATATCCAATTTCCGCAAGAGAAATGTCAAATGATGCACATACAAGAGAGACAACCGGGTTGTAATGGGCTTGGGTTAGGTGAAAAGAGATTGGTGCAAGCACCGTTTTATGACATGTGAGGCTATCGGATCGAGTAGTCGCCACATCTAACCAATTCACTAAACTCAACCAATGCAAATGAATTCCTCCACAAAATATGGCAAGATTGCCATCTCCAAAAATCATTCAATTCTCTTCAAAACAAGCTCAGTTTGCAAATTACCAACCCTTTATTTGGCACAAAATATACATTCTTTTCTTTTTGTTTTTCATTTCATTTTTCTCCTTTTCTATTTGTTTTTCTTCTTCATTTTTTTTTTCTTTTCTATTTGATTTTCTTTCTTGCATTTTTCACGACTTGTTCACCTCTTATTAAACAAAAGTAGCCAAAATTGCATTTCACTCATGTGGCATTAAGATCATACACCTCAAGATGAGTCAAAATTTTGACCCAAACATACTCCATAAAAGAACCACAATGACGAATTACTCAACCAAGGTGAGTTGTTTATGGGATGTAGCTATTTTGTTGGCAATAGAAATGATAAGGTTTAGGCTCAAAATGGGTTAACAAAAGGAAACAATTAACTCAAGGGTATAACAAAAGCTTATTTGGCTATTGTGAGGTTACTTTATTTGAACAAAATTGTCTCAATATGCACATCGACACTTCTACGGTAAGGAATGAGCACCATACTTGTGCGTTTTGACATGACATACCACGTAAGGAGGACTACTCACATGACCTAAACGGGACCGGTTTGATGGACCGGGCATATGGAGGCTCTATCCTCACATTTTAGTAGCTATGTCGGACCTAGGTCAAGTCTCGGGCCTAATACGGTCTCACAAGGTGGTCGCAACTTGGTTGTTAAGCTAGACTTAGGGTTTTGCAAGCAAAAACCCTAACATGTGTCATCAAGTGGCACGAGCTATCAAAAGGGAAATGACACGGGCAAAACAAATTATCATCATTGTCAACATATGCCCTCCACTTTTAGACTCCCTATGTAAATTTTACAAACGAAATGCAACGTGTATGGATGCAAACTACACGTATGAACAAGCTATATGAATGTAAGAGTGAACACATATATACATGTCTAATCTAAATGCATACAAGTTCTAATCCTAGCAACACACCAACAACACAAGCATATCCAAAACGGTTCCCATAAGGAACACCCACATCACATATCCCGTCCTCCTCCATACTTATATATACAAAAAGGAAAGGAAGGATAAAAGAGAAAGGATTGGAAGAATTTTACCAAGCGTCTTCTCCGATGATTCATGTGTTGCCTATCAAAATGGTTAGGACAAATGCAATATATATAATATAAACAATGCAATATTTTTGAAATTTTTCAAACTAACGAGTATATACAAATATGAACAAATATAATATAAACAAATATGCACAAAGTGGATATTTCCCTCCCCACATTTGAAATTTACATTGTCCTCAATGGAACAAAGTATAGGGAGAGAATAGGAAAAATAAATAACATATTTTTGTGTTTTTCAAATTTTTCAAAATTAAAGACATGTTTTTGATTTTTTGAATATTTGAAAATAAATAACATGTTTTTGGTATTTTTAAATGATTGAATTTTCTCCCCACACTTATTTATTTACATATTTCAAAAGGAAATAAATGTGTGGAGGAAATTTCGAAATAAAATACATATTTTTTGAAGATTTTTTGATTTTTCAAATTTTTAGTGGTTTTTGGTTAATGAATGTAATGCATGAACTATTCTATATGCTAAATTTAAATGACAATGCAAACTACACTACATGTATGCAAAGAGAGCTAATTTAGATTAACTCCTACTCGGATCATGTCACTAAATGCAAAATGCGGTAAAGACTTAATTAAAGAGAAGGAGAATATATACAATGCGGTGGTTCTTAAGTAACTCCACCAAACCTCTTCATTAAGGAGACTTCAATCAACCGGGATCCCCCTCTTGGAATCCCGCTATCCCTTTAACAACTTCAAACTTTCTCATGGAGCAAGAGCTCCCAAGCTTTGACAACACTTCATGTGCACCGTTTATGGCATGGTGCACTTAGACCATTCGGGAAATTTCTTCTTCAAACTTCTTCTTGTCATGGACAAGAACTTCTTCATTTTCTAGGCTTGGTTCACATTTCCCTTTTCTTTTCGCCTTCTTTCTCCATCTTTTTGGTTTCTTCTTCTCAACCCTTGGCTTCATTTTTGGAGGGGCATTAGTGCTAGAATCAAATTTGGGAGGGATGACATTGGGGTGATCCTCTCCAACATTAAGCTTCAACTCTTCTTTCCCTTTTTCATCTTCTATCATCAACACTTCACCTACCCCTTTCTCATCAATCTTCTTTGGGGTTTCTTTGCTTGAAGTGACCGAGCTAAACTCTTCAAGGCAAGTAAATTGGTAGGAGGTGAGAGGTGGAGGAGTCAACTTCTCAACATTGAGGTTCATGATGTTGTCATTTTTATCCTCATTTTCTTGACCGTCCAAATGAACCGAACCATTTTCAAAGAGGAGAGTTTCAATATCTTCCAAGCTAGTGTCAAAACTACAAATATCATAGTTTTTCTCATGGCTCCTCAACTCCCCAAGTATGGCAAGTTCGAATTCATCAACCTCCATTTCCAAAGTTCTAACCTCTTCCCCACACTTGTCATTGACACACACTTCATCATCATGAATTTTAGAAGAAATTGGTGGTGGGTGGCCTTCCTCATCATCATAAATATTCTTTTGCTTTGAGATAACTTCCTCAAGAAATTTGGTGTAATGAGGTGTCTCTTCCGTGGATGGAAGAGTGACTTCCATCGTTTTCATCAAGTTAAAGAACTTATCGACACATGAGTCTTCATTGGTCACTTCCACCCCTTGAGGAAAAGGCAAAGGTGGCACATAAGGGGGTTTTGGTGTACCCTTGGGTTCCTCAATAACCAACTCACTAACTTCTTGATTTTCCGGTGAGTTTTCCTCCCACATAACCATTTCTTCTTCTTCATCATCGGCTTCAACTTCTTTTCTCTCAAGTTCTATCCCCATAATTTCTTCAAGAACAAACTCATACTCAATTTCACACCTTCTTTGATCAACAATTACGGAGGTAGTTGATACAATCGAATCATCATTCTCTTCACCCACTTCAAATGATATTGGCATTGACTCATCACCAAGATTATGGGACATGCATGCTTCTTCCATTGCCACTTCTCCTCCCACAATGATTGTGTTGACCTCATTTACCACTATAGGATCTTTAGCATTTTGCCCTTGCCCTAAAAATTCATCCGGTGGTGTTTGAGGGTCAACAAGAGCTTTGGAACCCATTAGACGGATAAGGGTACTTTGGGAGGCATATAGTTCCTTTATGCTTTCAAAGATGTGGGTCTCAAGAAATTTTTGATGGGCGGAGAAGCTATTCATGCTTTGTAGGGTTGAACTTGCCAAGTCTTCTATCATCTTAAACAATTTGTCATATTGAGCATCTCCCAAGAAATTGCTTGCTTGAGGTGGTGGCTCTTGATTGGAAGATTGGTTGGCAAGTGAGAAATGAGAGTCATGGTTGTACCGGTTTTGAAAATTTGAACCTTGGCCTTGGTTAAAGCCTTGGTTGAATCCTTGATAGTTTTGATTGAAATTTTGGTCTTGATAACCTTGGTTGTAGCCTTGCTCTTGGTACCCTTGGTTGTACCCTTGGTCAAAACTTTGATAGTTTTCATTGCAATTGTGATCTTGGTATCCTTGATTGGCTTGGTTCCCTTGATTTCCATGGTAGAAGTCTTGGTAACCTTGGTAACCTTGGTTGAAGCTTTCTTGATTCATGTTTGGCTTTGTGGTGAGTATTTGTTGGTAGTTAAAAATTGTGGAAAGGATTTTGTAAGAAGGGATAAATTGTGTTGTTTGGTTGTTCTTTGGTAAGGGTTTCTTGGTTCGATTGGGTGGATGTGCTAGCTTGGTTTAAAGTTGCCAAGTCGGAATTCTCAATCCTTGCTAAGGTCCTTCTTCTTAAAGCTCTAAAGAGCCTTTCCGATTACGGGTCACTAAGCAAAAGATTACCGTTTCCTCTAGGCATGTACATCAACAAACCGTTAGTCTCCTAGTGCTTTAAGGCACTAGGGGTAAGCAATAACACACTCACTCTTCAAGAAACAAGTAACTACTCAAACAAGCAAACAACAAGTAAAGACTAAAGCTAGAAACTCCAACTAACTAAGCATAACCTAACGCCATCCCCGGCAACGGCGCCATTTTGATGACCGGATTTTGTCGTCACTTCCGGTACCAAAAACAATTTATAAAGAACCAAATAAAAGTAGTATTTATTCGGGTGTCGAACACAAAGATGGCGGGGGTTAGATACTTGGTTTGTTTAAGTCTTTAGTTTAGTCAAACAAAAATAAGATGTTGATTAATATAAAACTAAGATGCAAATAAGAAATAAAATTAAACTAATGAAATTGTATTCAATTGATGGAAGAACTAGAGTCTTCGGGTTCACTTGGGTAGGAGGGCATAAAACAAGATCAAAACAAGACATGGGTGATGATAATGGTCAAGGAATTAAGACTAATTTCCTAGTCACCTCAAGTTTATTAACAAGTTGTCACTTAATTAATATGAACTCAATACTAACATGGCATATAGACCTTCCAATAGCATAAGCACCAAGACAAGCCAAACATGTCAAAGAAAGAGTCAAACTTTCGTTCAAACTATTCCACGAACACTTAATATGCATGAGAACAAGACCGATCGATCTACTAATCATAGCATAAAGACCATCCAATAGCTTAAGCACCAAGACAAGTTAAACATGCCAATGAAAGATTCAACTTTCGTTCAAACATTTCATCGAACACTTCATATGCATGAAAGCAAATACCAAGCAATCACCCAACACCAAATGTTATTAACCCAATTTTACACCCATTAATGACCCAAGATCCCCCTAAACTCTATATGAGACTACTCACACATGTTCATGGATGAGAAATCACCAACAATTTGCAACAACACACAAGTAAACATTGTAAACATGATAAAGATAGAAACTTTGAATGAAAACATTAAGAAAAAAGCATAAATGTAAACAAATGAAAATAAATGTAAATAAAAGATGAGAGTTATACCAACTAAGAGGAAATGAACAAGCTTGGACAATAATGGAAGAATGAATTTCTTCTAGTCTCCCAAATACAACCCAAATAACTAAGACTAGAGCTAGATCTACACTAATTTGATGAGTAATTAAAGTCTAATTAAGAAAAGATTACAACTTTGATAAGAGAAAAATTGAGAGATGAAAAATAGAGAGACTAATTCTCTTCTAGTCTAATTCTAATCTAGGCTTAGGTAGTGGTAAGTAAAATGGTGGTGTGTGTTTGTCTTTTATACTAGTCTTCTAATAATAATGATATTAATAATACTCATACTAATAATAATATTAATAATAATATAATAATACTAATAAAACTCTCCTGCTCACCTAAACTAAAAACACACACACGACACATTCATACAATATATAACAAAACAACTCCAAGGGGAAAGGGGAAAGCGACGCCGCAAATACGCAGCCAAGGGGTCCCAGCCGGCTCACCGGCCGCCGGTCGTTAGACCGGCGCAAAACCCACTGTAACTTTGACATGAAATTGATAGGATTTAGAGCCGGTAAGAGTGCCGGCAGACGGCTGACCGTCTGAGAGCCCTTTGCTAAATTGTTGCGGATTGAGAGCCGGTGAGGCGGCAGCCGGTTGACCGGCTGAGAGCCCATTTGAGATTTGTTGCGGGTTAGGAGCCGGTGAGGCGGCAGCCGGTGGGCCGGCTCAGGGCGTCTTTTGCGAGATTAATGACAGGGCAGAGGAATTGTTTGGTCTGACTGACGGTGGTGCCTGAGGACGGAATTCTGAGCTGCTGCCTGCTGGTGGTTTAACGGAGGGGGTGGTGAGATGGGTTTGATGATGATGAAAGTTGATGCAAAGGGGTAAATGGTGAGTTGGTGATGGAGGTGCAGGTGATTAGTGAAATGAAGTGAATGAAAAATGGTGGTGATGAAGACGGATTGCAGGGGAAGTTGATGAGGAAGTCAATGGTTGACTTTTGTTCTTTATAGTTTATATGATGAATGTCTTTGTTTTACATATGGAGGAACACGCAGCACTTTGGTTACCTTGATTGGTCAAGGTCAACACAGCTCACCTTCACATCTTCTAATCTGCTTCAATTCTCGGCTATGTGATTCATCTCGAACTCGCCTTTGACTCGTCTTATTTCCGTCTCGAATTACTCTAACTCGAATCTCCTCTTTGTTATACCACCTCGCCTACAAAATATAAACAATAAAATATTATTAATACTAATATGATAAAAAATACGATTAATCATTAAATATGACTAAGACGGCTAATTATTATTAATTAGTAAATTAAATGAGCTATTTAATCATATAAGCACACAAAATCGAGTCGGAATTAGGTATAAATGCGGGGTAAAATGTAACCAAAATACGACTCATCACTACTACACACACTCACACGTGACTAACTGTATTCGTAATCACAGGTGACTATGATATTATACGAGGTTCTACGATTGTATCCGCCAGCAACTCATCTGACAAGACGAGTCTACAAAGACACAAAACTAGGAGATGTATCACTTCCAGCTGGTACTTTGATGACTTTTCCTATAGCCTTCATTCACAGAGACACGGAACACTGGGGAGACGATGCAGACGAATTTAAGCCAGAGCGATTTGCAGAAGGGGTATCCAAGGCAACAGGTGGAAAGAACACGTTTTTTCCTTTCGGTTGGGGACCAAGAATATGCATAGGCGAAAAGTTTTCCATGGTAGAAGCTAAAATGGTGTTGTCCATGATATTACAACGGTTTTCGTTTGAGCTTTCGCCGTCTTATGCTCATGCACCCATGACTGTCATATTTCTGCAGCCACAACATGGTGCTCAGATCACTTTACACAGGCTTTGAGCTTTCTAAGCCACTAATAATAACTCCTCCTCGGAATATTGAAAGTTTGCAGGAAGTCGGAACAAGAGATGTACTTTTTTTTAGATATTCCGAGTTTTTGAATGGTAATGTTTGTAATTATCAAAACTTGTTGTAGGCTTTTCTGTGTGAATGTAGCAGCAATGGTGATTTGACTCCTACTATCTTGAACTCTGGCTTTGGAAATTATCTATGAATCACATCAATATTGGTGTTAGAATGTTATGAATTACTACTCCTTCCATTCACTTCATTTGTTTACCTTTCAAAAAAAATACCTCACAGAGAGTTAAATGGTAAACAAATGATTGGAACAGAGGAAGACCTATTTTGTCCAAACCAAATAACGCAGTCAATTTTAACGTAAACGAGATTTGAAACCCCATTTTAGGTACTGCCAAGTTTGCAACTGATGAACCATTCGAATTGAACTAGTAAGCTACTCCTTCCGACCACTTCATTTGTTTACCTTTCAAAAAAAAATACCTCAGAATTAAATGGTAAACAAATGATTGGCACGGAGGAAGACCTATTTTGTTCCAAACCAAATAACGCAGTCAATTTTAACATTGACGGGTTTTGAAACCCCGTCTTAGATTTTGAGTTGTGACCCTTCATTAAACCAAATATGGCAGACTACAGAGCAATAACGGAAAACAGCAAGAAAGACAGAATCGTAACAGCTGAGGCCGACATTGAGAAGGCAGACGCTGTGGTGGCCGGAGGCTGAGCAGCTCCCTCAGGCAACGGTATTCATGCCATGAATTGTAATTTTTTCCCATTGCAAGGGAACAGTCTTCACGCCACACAGATATGAGATATGGAACGAGAACAACGAGAAATATTTACAGAGCAAGAAACAAAAGCATTTCCTTCTTTAAATGACATCACTGTAACAATGCACATAGTGTCATCAACTGTTCCCCGCGATGCAGACGTAAGAGGCGGTAGTATAATTAAACGAGGAATACACAAGTACTTCACAACTTATTGTTCCCTCAATTGCTGAAACTTTCAGCTGGCCTCAACTGTTATTCTATCAGCAAGATCTCGCGCAATAAAACTGTAAATACAATAATTTTACATTTCCAGTGTTCACTTTTTCGGACAACCACTAGAACCTGCATATAGCTACTATCTAGTATCTACACACAATAAAACTATACAGCCAAGCATTTACCTTCGCATATTTCATACGCCCTAAATGTAAACCATTGGACGTTAGTAGATACATGACAGGTTTATTTCCATTTAAGCGAGACCATTTACGGAGAGGAGATTAAACATGCTAATGAAGAAACTTCAAAAGCATCAAAATTTGGTAGCAACTCTTATATACGGAGAAAAGAGGAGAAAAGTTGGAACGACAAATTAAAGAGCAAAGCACGTACAAAAGTGGCTTCGACTTCATGTTTACAGATCCAGCTTCCACTAGCTGGATGATTGACTGGGAAAGGACTGGGATTAAATTTTAATGGTCTACAAGAGGTCGGACAAACCACCAGTACAGGCCCCATCACCCAACCGAGAGCCTACGCAAGCACCAGCCTGCTTCCCAAGGGTCTAAATATCTACATAAAAGGAAATGGGTCCCTGCAGGCGGATTTTGCAAATTTTCAAATGTCAAATCGTTTACCGCCCACTACCTTCATCAGCGCAAGCCATAGACCATGGGGAACAAGAGCTTTGGCCCATCCTCGATTAACTGAAAGAAAACAAAGCAGTGACAATTGGTTAGCAAACTATCAAACAAAGAATAAAATAAAGAAAACTGCAAATTTAATGTGCAAGCTTAGTAACTTACCATAGCTTCCATGAAGATACCAAGGCGTGTACACCACCCCAAACAGATATCCTCACTGCCATGATGGTTGCTTATAGCTAAGCCTATCTGGGTCCCACCCACCATCAGGTTCCTTCCTCCTCATAGCACCACCTGCCATTGAATATAACCGTGCTTGCTCATCTGTTAGAGCAAGAGACCCCATACTGGACATAGGTCTCGGCAGAATGGATTCCGCATCTGGCCCCGCATTGAGATCTAAGCCCTGCCTTGCCCATTTTTGAGCATTGTCCCCAGCAACACTATTGCTAACATCTGAAAGACCAACAACATAAGGCCGAGGATACTGTGAAGGAACATTCAGGGAACTTCCCACTAACTGAGAACCAACTGCAGGAATACAAAGCCGTCCACCAGAAGAAAGATCCATAAATGCAGTTGATCCACCCGGGAGTGAAGATGATGGCAAAGGAAAGCTGGTACCAAAGGGAAAAACTGGGTATTGAAATTGTGCAGAAGGAAAAGAAACAGAAGGAGAGGATAAAACAGGACCCCTGTACATATCTGGGTTAAATGACATGGCTTCTGCTGGCCCAGCCCACATTCTCGGTGGGCCACCTCCAGTACCCGCAATTGGGAAAGGCTGCACCCTATCAGGTAAACCCGTAGGCATTGGTACGGCTGAGAACGTGCTGCCAGCAGTATACCATGGGTTCACAGTCCCCATTTCTGTAGTGTTAATTCTGAAACCAACAGAAGGTTGAGAGTAGACGTTTGAACGTAAATGTCTGTTAAAAGATGAAGAATCAACAGTAGCTTCATCAGCTGCGGGCCCATTATTCAAATCGAAGTCTCTACGACCACTATCGCTATTGGATAGAGCACTTGATGATGCCAACCTTATTGGTTGAAGTGGCATGTCTAGTCTATGACTGACTGGCAAAGACTGGCCCAAATCCGGAGCATCATCAGCTATATTCAGATCTAGGTCCAAGCCTCCAGCAATACGGCTAGAAACAACACCAGTTGATTCATTATTTGTCTCAAACTCATCCCTTTTGTTAGTTCGAAAATCGTCAATCTGACAGTCCATGTCCTCCATAACCATCTCATCAGCCACGTTCAGGTCAATCTCGAAGCGTGCAGAAGTTTGTTTCTCATTATTAACATTCAGACTTCGTTCATTATTCAAACCAGGAGGAGTGTCAGAGACCTTTCGAGGTTCAGCTGGACGAAAAGCACTCGTGGCAGCTGATCCTCTCCATCCAAGCTCCCCTTTATTTCTCAGCAGATCCTCAGGAGGCACAAAAGGTCCTTTTGCAGCAGCAGCCACTGTAACTGAAGCAGGGAGACTAACAGATGTGCTAGCAACAGAAAACGAAGGTAATTGGCAATTCAAACGACCAGGTGTCACATTGCTTGGTAGGTCTTCATCTTTGCTATCTTCTACATCAAATCCTTCATTTAAATCAAATTCAAGTCTCCCATCCATAAAAGAGCTTCCTGCAAAAGGTGAAGAGGTTTTCACATCACAATGATGTTCGCCCTCTGCAATTTCACCTTTCCGAGGAGGTAGGTTAGAGTCTTTAGAATCTGAATCCAGATCATTATCTTGGGCAGGAGGATATAAATTCATTTGTGCAGCAGGTGCAGTAGTTGCATTTTTATCGATAAGATCCACCTCATTACCCTTGGTAGCCTGAACATAACCACCTGTATCGAGTACAGTCTCTTCTTTCATCTGATGGACTGGGAGAGCATCCTTCTTCAGCTTCCACTTTTCATCTGCTCCCTCACTAACGAGCCTACCACCACCTACATCAACATCATCTTCTTTCAAATCATTAAATTGCCCAGGCAGTAAGTCGTTAATGCATGATGAAACACCACTTTTTTCTTTTCTACCCACAGACTCCTTAGCCGTCATAGTAGAAGACCGCTTCCTTATCACGACCTTACTGTTTTGCCTAACCTGTGGATCACTCTTCTTATCACCATCTGCGGACTTGACTGAACCCACTTCTACAGGTCTTTCATGATTTTCTTCTTTCAAAGATCCGTCCTCAATTTTGTATTCGGAAGCCAAACAGCTAGCAACACCGTGAGGTGTACCCACCTGACTATCATTTTTAACTGCTAACGTTGTTCCATGTCCTTCATCTGAACCTTCATCGCCTTCAGCACATGTAGGAGCCACAGAGGGTGGAGCTGCAGATTCATCAAGCTTTCCATCAGATACAAAGCAAGAGTCTTTCCTGGGCAGCAGATCCTTGCCATGTGGCCTTGTTTGATCACCTTGCTCCTGAACAAGTACAGAAGAAGCACATAATGTCGTATTTTGTTTCTGACCCTCCACATTAGTTTCTCCAAGAGAAACCTCAACGTCGCCATTTGGCAATAATTTAGCACTGTGATCTCGGCATGATTCAGCTGCCACAGATGTGCTCCTCTGAGGCGACTGAACAGGCGACTTAGAAATTTCCCCAGCGGCAACACTAGCAAGCAGGTTCATACCAACTACGTCTCCAGCAGACATAGGCAAATTAGCTTCAGTGTAATCTACACAACTTTCAATCAAAGCATTTATGGAGCTTAATGATGAATCATGGAACTTTCTAGGACTCGGCTCGATTTTGGGTCCTAACGCAACCTTTTCAGCATCAATCAACTTTCCAGACTCAGCACCAGTCAGGCAGCATCCAGAATCTGGGGCAGCAGATGGTGAAGCATCAGCTTGATCACACGCAGTTCCCCCATCTTTCAGATTGGTACTTTGTCGTGACTCAGTAGTCATTTCTGAAAAGGTATTACTCAGATAACCACCACATTTTTCATCTGAACTACGTTCTGACTGAACAAGCTTCCCAGGGACGGGAGCTGAAGAAGCTCTGCAGTTCATAGATGACGGATCCGCAAGACACCCACCGTTGACATTTGGTGAAGGAGTGCATGCCCGATTACTGATTTTAACAATTAGCTTATGATTGTTACTGTCAGCAACAGGAACATCAGTAGGCTTTTCACATGATGAGGGTTGTGAAAATTTTTCCGAAACAGATTTTCTAGTCAAGGAAGAGCTTTTCATTGATCCACCTTCACGGTGAGCAGCAGAAGAAGCTACACCCTTAAGACCATTAGCAGTTTTCCTGTGCCTGGAAGCACTTCCAGAACTCTTGTTCAAACTTGTAGAACCTGAATTGGAGCTCCTTGCATCCTCCTTAACAGCTGGGCCCATATTTTTCATATGATCACTAGAACACTGGCTGTTTGTCTGCGACTGACTAGAACTACTGCTCTTTTCATCCTTACATGCTGAAAGAGGAAGCTCTGAGCTACCACTAATAACAGTGGTCTTAAGATGAGCATCTTTCATGTAAGCACTAGAAAATGCAGGGGAAGATGGCAACTTCACAATTGTAGGAGAAGCTGATGAACACTTAGCCACCTCTTCCTGGATCGACTTAGCTGGGGAAGATTTAGACGAAGAAAGTTGTGAAGAGGAATTTTTCATGGCGGCATCAGATGCACTGGAATGCCTTGTTAAACCATGCGAGGCTTCATTCCGCACTCTCGCAGGCCAAGAAACACCCTGACTACTAGCAGATCTTGAATCATTAATATTCATCTCAGCCTCAACACGCTTTTTCCATGTATCAACTAAAGTCCTTGCTCTCTTCTGAATATCTGAATTTCTGTGAGATCTTAAATGATTTACAGATTTTCCAATGTTGCACATCTGCAATGCATTAAGATTAACAGGGAGTCTGTCCAACGCACGGAGCAAAGTCAAAAGAAAGTCGACCACTGATTTATCATGATCTCTAGGGCTGCTGGAGTCGCCAACCTTACCCTTGTGGACATCTTGAAGCCATTGATCCAATACAGGTAGACCTCTGAGCTGCACAAATCGATTAAGACAATCGTCCTTGTCAGTCGCAGCTATAACGCCAGCCAGCAGCGACCGACATGGGATATCTATTCTCCTCTCAGATTTATCTGAGTGCATGAGTTGAACTAGTCTTTCTACAGCTTTGGAATCTACAAGCCGACCATTCTCCGTTATTTTTGCAATTTCCGAATTCAGCAATAGTGCTGAGCTCAAGACATTGGAGTCTCCACCATCTGCTTTTGAAGAACGCTCACGTTTCACAAGCTCAGAATCCTGATCACTTCGTTCCCTTTTCTTTCCCTTCGAATGAGAGGGAAACGATGTAGAGCCGTTCTGCACACTGTCTGGGCTGTTTTTTAGCTGTGACGTTGACGTTGACGTTGGACTATTCAGTGGTTTTGGTGAACGCCCTCCTTGAGGCTGTTGAACTGTTGCATGCATTTCAAGTTGTGTTTTCTGTAACAATTGATCTACTTCTTTCTGCCGACCCTGAAGAAATATAATAGACAGACTTACAAAGATAACTTAAAAAAAATTAAAATTGGGTTTTATTAATAACAAAGAAAAACTGAAAGGTCACTCACATTAATAAAGTCTTTATCTGTGAGCCACCACAACCGCTTGTTTGTAGTATCATAAACTCGTCGACAGACAAACGAAGATACTCCTGTTGTCAGTTCAACACCCTTAGGCAAGAATGCAACTTTACAAGGATGAAGAAGTGAAGCAGCAGGAATCTCATCCCGATGAAAAGAGTAGAAAACTTCGTTAGGCGCAGCTTCAATGGCAGCGCCTTTCAAAAGTTGGATGTCTGCAGGTCGATAAAGCCACGTCACACCTAGCTTCAGTTTAGTCTCCTTGTCGGATCCCAATGAATGGACTATACCTATGAAAGGAGGGGACTCTTGGGGTGGTTTAAACAGAGCACAGTCACCAATGCGAATCTTACGAACATCCTGCAATAATTAAAGAACTCTATTAACAAAACAAGCTAAAGAGCCCCATAAAACAACAATACCGAACCTTATAGTCCCTCCCCATGCCGAAATAAAAGAAAAACAGATGTACTCGAATCTCAGCCTTACACTATTTAATGTGCCAGCTAGGTTGCCAAGTAGAAGAAGTACACATGTGTCTCTTGGTCATGTCAGAGGCTCCTATAGTTCTATTAATGTCATCCCATGTCGGTATGAAGAACTAAAGCGACCATAAACCATGAAGATGATAAATGAGTACCACCCATGGCCATGAAAGAGATTTACCAATGACTAAAGAACCCACAAAGATGTAAACAGTTTATTTACTTGTCCCACTTTTCATTTCTTGCTTCATTCACTTGGACCTGGCAAACGAGTTGTAGATTTTGGGATTGGGTTGAGTTTGTGTCGTGCATTTTCAGGTACACTTTTATATGCTCATTTCGGGTACAGGTCCTTCCAAGCTAGGTCACTATTAAGGACAGTCGTTATGGGTCAGCTTCGGTCATAATTAAAAGGATTTTTTGTGTCATATAAGTAACTTCAAGTCATTTCAGATCATTTCAGGGAATAACTATAAAGGCTTTTGTTCCCAAAATAAGTCATTTCAGGTCGTCATAGTTTCAGTCCTCTGATTCAGGTTGAATACAGGTTGGAGTTTAAGCCATTAGAGTTTTGCCATGTCTTCATTAGGTCTTTGCCCCGACTAAAAATCTCCAACCAATCAAAACCTTCTTTTGAGCTCCCCAAAACAAAACAATAGCAGTCCACCAACACACAGATCAATAACAAGGACGCTAAACTTTTCCGACATAAATTCAACCTCTCAACATAGAGAGCAACATGATAAAACTGGATTACAAACATCGTCACATTCAAGAAACCATTCAAAACGGGGCCATCAAACAAATACTAATTGTCCGAATCCACCAAATACCGCCAACAATCTCGCCCTATTCTCGTTTAGTTCCACACAGAAATGCCAGAAACGACATCTCCCACAAGCTGTACTCGAAAAATTCATCAAACATCGACAACTGAAGTCAGAACCGCATCACCCAAGCCATCAAAAACTCTAACGACCAGAACAAACGCATTTTTAACACGAATTCGATGATTTCCCTCAAACAAGAACCCCAACCACAGCTGAATCAATCGAATTAACAAAATAACGAAGAACCAATCAAGTAACCAATCAATCAATCAATTCAATAATAATAAAAAGAAAAACAATAAATTCGAAAAAAAAGCCGAAAAATACCTTTAAACTAGCATCAGTATAAGAATCATCAACTTCTGCAATTACACGACGTTTATTTACCGATGAAGGGACGGACAACATACGTCGAATCCTCCTACTATTCTCACACCCATGCATAATATCCTTGCATTTTCCCCAATTTTTCTTCCTTCTATCAACATCAAAAATCACTCTAACCCTAATTAATCAATAAAACAAAGCAAAACCCTAAATTTTTATTATCAACAGAAAATAACCAAGGGAATTAGGGTTTGTGAGTATATATATAAAAAGTATCGAAAAATAACAAAACCCTAATTAATCGATCGAAATCGAGTGAATATTTGAAGATCCAGGTAAGATTGAAGAGGAATTAAAAGATAATTAAGAGATAATTAGCGAAAATCGAGGGATTTCAGAGATTATCGGCGATCTATAAGAGAGGAGATTGAAAAAAATTGTCGAAAGAGAGAGAAATTTTTTTCGAGGAGTGAGAAATGAAATGAAATGAGGAAAGGTGGTGTAGAAACGGGTTTCGTTAGGTCATCTTTTCCTTTTTGTAAATAAATAAAAACCAAATAAAATCAAAATACATTAAAGCACAAAGAAAAAAAAAAGTTTATATATACTTTAATTTAACTATCATAATAATCATAAAGTTTAATTTTATTTACAAAAATCAATTATTTGAAAATTTTATCATAAAGATTAAGGTGAGATTAAAGATAGTATACTCAATATAGACCTAGCAAACGGGGTTAACTAGATGTGGTATGGGTTGGGTCATTTTGAATTTAACGGTACTCGGATTAGATGTAGGGAGATTGCATCATTACAGGTTGGGTTTACTTTTGAACTTATTATTGTTAGGTAATTTATGGATTATGGACAGTAGTATGCAACAAAAAAAACATTCGGATTATAAGTCAAATTTGGGTTACTAGTTCGGGTGTCGGATCGGGTTACTTAGATCGGGTCATTTTACCGAACCAATCTTTTCAGGACTAGTACTCATGAGTCTTAATTCTTAAACATTTTGTTTATCAGTCGGTTTCTCGGTAAGTTATTGTGAGTATTAAAAGTCAAAATGGGCTCCTTCTCGATTGGGAATGACACCGTTGCAAGACCATATGAAAGTCAAAAAATTGTTGTATTTGAATCTAGTGGCTATAAGTTTTCGTGTGTCAAAGTTTTTTGACCGAACAAACTTTGAGTGACCATATCTCTTGATCACGAATACCAAACTCGACAAATTCCTTTTTTCAAATCGCAGTTTCGGAAAAATAATCGATTTGAAAAAAATAGTCCATTTCTGATATCGTAAACACGAGTTATGGTGTCCTAAAATTTTTCGGATAAAAAAATTAGGTATTTCGTTAAAATGTCAAACACTGAAAATACCTCGTGAATTTTCCCCATTTTTTTTATATATATATTCCTAAATCCTAATAATCCAAAAATTACTTGAAATGGCACTTTTAGTTTTAATCACTTGTGGTTGTGGGCCCCCTGGACTCATAGGAAACATACCTTGAGTTGAGTTGATGAGTTGAAGTGATGTAATCGGACTTCCCATATTTGCACACCTGCATAATGGAACAGAGGTTGATATATTGAGTGGCTCAAATTCATGCATACAGACAAGAAGACAACCACTGTCCACTACTGACAAACTATATTTTATAGCCACTCTTTATACTCCTTTTGTGTCACGTTTTTAGCTCATTCCCTTCATTTTAGGGATCTCATATTTCCTAGGGGATAAATTATTTTCACCAAATTATAAACCATCCCAAAAGACAATGGTAAATTTATGATCCGAGTCATTAGCAAATGTAGGTTCACAAAATCTCATTATAAACGGCATATATAAACGGGTCAAATACAATATCACATTCCTAATAGGACAAGCAACAAAGTGGGGTGGTGGCCGGTGAGAGTAAGAAATGTCACAACTTTCTAGCTATTTGACATGTCTTTAGCTATAGACGGATCTCTCAAGCTATTTGACCTGTCATTAGCTATAGACGGATATATCCGTCTATAACAAGACTAGCTGATGTAAGTTATATGGTTAGGTGATGAAACACGGATATTTAGATCGGATATAGGTTGAATTTTTTTACTACAAATAAGCGGGTTTGTGGTTTTAAAGGAAACAGTGGCTCGGGTGTTTATAAATTTATTTATGGAAATGTTTTGTCCATACACGGGGTCAGTGTAACTAGGGGTAAACAAATGGTGGTTGGACCGGCAAATCGAACCGATCCGGTCCAGGCCGGATACATACAAATCCGCTGTCCGGTTCCCAAAAGATATGGTGATCTATCTCCGGTCCAGGACGGTCCACATTAAAAAATAAAACTCAATTTACCTTGTAAAGTAGTACTGGTCCGGTCCGGGTCCCCTCCTAATAGGTCCGGTCTCCGATCTTGGGGTACGGTCCCCGATCTTGGAGTAGGTGGTTATCCCGTCCGGTCCGGTGAACACCCTTAGTGTAACAATTAATACAACTTGCTAAGTATTCTAAAAAAAATGAAAGACTATATTTTGCAAAAATTTCATGGTTAGCTTAGTTATTTTTTATTAAAAGGAAGATTTTACTCTTGAAAATTTATCTACTATTCGAATATAGAAATTCAATCAGTTATTTAATTAATCTCACAGAAATACATATGATGTACTACAAAGGCCTTCCACGTAATATTTAACACAAGACCGTTAAAAACAACATTTTACTCTATCACTTTCAAGACTTATAGGATTGTAGGTTGGTGAGGAATATTGATAAAAACTTGACATTGTTTAATCATGAAAATTTAATATCCACATTACAAATGGATGGAAATATCATCACAATTTATAAAAGGGACCCAACTTCCTAACACCTATGGAATGGAGAATAGTGAAATTGAATTTTTATCAATCATTCATACAAAGTAGAAAAGAAAAGAATGAACTTTGCAATATTATAATCCATACTTCATACAATAGGTCTTGGTATAGATGGGTGGGGCGAACAGACGGGTAAAAACCTCTAATAAAATGGGTAGGGGGGACAAGGTGGGGCACCACCCATGTACTTCCCACTTTATGGCAAATGAATATTTTGTGAGGGAAAATGGTATTCGTCTATACGTATAGACAAATAGTGTCCGTCTATAATGAGAATTGGTGTACTTCATAATATTACAACATCATTTTCAATAGGATGTTTTGTTTTTATGCAACAATAATGTTGTCCCACAAATTAAGTATTGGTGTTTGATTACACCCGCACTATTATAGAGGACAAATCATACACAAGGCACTATGACAACTTGACAAGTAACTAGCTTTGCTATGAGTTTGGCCGTTTGTGCTCAACATCTTTCACCGTCTTAAACTCTTATTATGATCAATTTCAATTAACAAAGGGTCAAAGGCTACTAACTAGCTCCTCACCATCTATTTGGTAAGAGATTTGGTGGTTGAGATTTTTACATGTACTTATGATGATAAGATCATTTGGATAATAAATTTTGTTGGAAGCTTTGTTAGGTAATTTAAGGTAATGGTAGTGACATAAGTAATAAAATAGGTATGAATTATGGTTAAATAAAAGTGATAACCTTTAATCTGAATTTAAATTGTTGTTCAAAGGTAATTCAAATCTAGTGGGTTAATGATTAGATTTATCTCTAAAATATTGGTTGTATCACGACAATACCGTTGAAACTACGTGAATTATGGTGTGAGCTCCACCTTAGTTAAAGAAAAATGTGAGTCAGACTCACGTGTAATAGTGAATCCCGTCAACAAAAAAGTACAGGTACTCCACTTGTGAACCACTTGGCAAGGCATACAAGCGGCTACTCGTAGATGAAGGTCGATACTCGTTATATACTACTTCATCTACATACAAATAAGTTAATCTAAACACCAATAAATTATCAAAGACCACCTTAACTTTTCTCTCGTAAGTAATCATGAACTAATATGTTTTATGCTTCTCCACACATAAATCAGATCAATCCCTTAAAACTTCATCATAATATTCAAAACATTAATGTTAATCGTTTGATAACTATAACTCGCTTTCGACCCAAAAAACCAGAAATTCTTATTCGTGAGTTGTGACGTCTCACACCCGATTTAAGTAATGCTAAAAAAAAAAAAAGCTGTGAAAAGTCATAAGTACTAACCGTTTATAGGGAGACTTATTGCCCTTATTATTAGGATTTTTCTAACGTGTACCCTTAAGACACACATTAATAATCTAAATGTGGTAAGATTTGTAAGAAATTCTCACTAATTATGCTAAAAATGAGTTTATATTTGATGAAAATCTCTTACTAATATTAATGTGTGGCTTTAGGGTACACGTTAAAAAAACACCATATAACCAATATTCACAACATTAGTAAAAATGTCGATAATTAATTAACACGGGATATCACGATACATATATAGTCCCATGTCAAATTACGGGCCATCACACGAGTCCACGGTCCACCACCATTTAAATCCGTTCATTAAAACATTCAACACTATTCCCATTGATTTACTCCCCAAATCTCCGACCACCACTGCTTTCCTCTATTCAACCACCGCACTGCCGCATTTTTCTGGTAATTTTTCACCTTTTCAATTTAAATTTGTATTTCCGATCTATTATCTATGCAAATCTTTCATCGATTGATTTAGGGTTTTCTAAAATTCGCGCATTTAATCGTACACTCCCTGATCTAATTGTTCATTTATCGTATGATTAATTACGTGTTTGTGTAATTATTTTTTCAGTCGATTAATGGCTGGAGGTAGATTAATTCACCTTCTTCTTAAGCGGAATCTCCATTCTCAATCCGCGGTAATAATTTTAGTTTACTTTTGGTTGAATTTTTGATTTTGATTAGTGATTATTGGATTATTTGTTTGTATTAAGGTGTCTAGGTTTTACGCATACGATGGTAATTACTGTTTGTTTGACAGTTAACATGATTCTTATCAGGGAGATATATATCTCATTATCTCAATGGGATTTATTGTTTGTTTTCATTGTCATTTTGTATAATGAATGAGCTATTGTTCCTGTTATTACCTTCGTCCCAATCGTTTGTTTACCTTTGATTAAAATACTCCTCACACAAAGAATGAAATAGGTAAACAAACGATTGAGATGAAGGGAGTAGTCTGCACTGGCTTAATGGATTTTAGTGTCTTTGGCATGGAGTATCTAATTTGTGATTTTTGTTGAATGTGTAAGGCTGGTTATTAGCAGTTGTGTATATGTTCGTTGTCTATATATTGTGACATGCTCATGCACACGATGTGAGTGCGAGAACTTGATTGAGAGTCCTCGGAGCTTAAAGGCTTCAGTCTAGGTTGTGTTGCCTTTCTTTGATGTCGTGGAAACTTAAACTTTGATGTTTCTGTAGTGGACATAGTTACAGTGATAAGTTTGGTTGGTTGACTTTCTTGGAACGGGAAATATTACAATATTACATATTTCTATTAACAGGGATTTTAGTTTCATAGACCTAATGGTAATGCTAAATTTTTCATATTATACATTAGCATGGATTTCGTAATGGTTGCATGCTATTTTTTTTTTGCAAGTTACGTTTACCAACCCATGTTTTTCAGAAACTCGTATCTCCCACCTTTTGTATACCACTTTTCTAAAACCCGCATCTTTTTTTTTTTTAGAGACCTCTTAATTTTTCTAGGCATTTTATCTAAAACTCACTCCAAAAGCACATTTTCACCAAAATAAGTGTCATTTCTTGGCGAATTTGTGAAATATCTTTATTTTGACCAAACATGACTTTTGGTAAAAGGGAAGAGCATTGATGATTAATACAGACGAAAATGTGTCTTTTGTTTTACTATAAATGGGCTATTGGTGGGAGTTTTGGCGGAAATCTATCGAGGAAAAAAATTAGAAAAGATGGGAGTTATGAATTTTCTCTATTTTTTATTTATTTGGGTCCATACGAGTTACTCCTGACCATGTACTTGTGATGCTCCTAATGCTAGATTTCGTGTTGATGTACGTCTTCACCCTATTTTGACCCATATAGGTTCAAGGTTCACCTATTGCTGGTCACTTAAGGCCTTTGTTTTGTTGCCTTGTAGGCATTAATGAAGTTTCTTGATATGTGATTAAAGTAACACATATTGGGCTGTTGTCGTTCTATCTGTTTGTATCCTCATATACTTGGAATCTTGTGAATAACACTCTTTTGTATTACTTCTATTGAAATGTACGATTGTCAGCAATTCATCACTGGGTATTTGGGTAGTATGTCAAAGAAATATAATGATCATTTACCGCTAGCGGAATTCAGTGTTCCTTACATTGTGGTCGGTGCGCTGTCTGTTCAGGCATTTCCAGTATTATCATCTGCTGTATCAAAAGATCCAGATACTAGTGGATCTGCTGGCGTGAAAGCCTTGAAGGCAATTGCTCTCCTTGGAGCCGGTGTCACGGGGATTTTGAGTTTTGCCACCGTAGCATCCGCAGATGAGGCTGAACATGGCCTTGCAGCCCCAGATTACCCTTGGCCCCACAGTGGCATTTTGAGCTCATACGATCATGCTTCGTGAGTTTCCTATCACTTCTTCAGTATAAACTTAATGGTGTTTGTGTGGTGGCTTGACCATGTTGGTGTCTGAATTTCAGGATTCGCCGTGGACACCAAGTGTACCAACAAGTTTGTGCCTCATGCCACTCAATGTCTTTGGTTTCATACCGTGATCTTGTTGGCGTGGCATACACTGAGGATGAGGTAAAAGCTATGGCTGCTGAGATTGAGGTGACTGATGGACCTAATGATGAAGGTGAGATGTTCACTCGTCCTGGTAAGCTAAGTGATCGATTTCCCGAGCCATATCCCAATGAATCAGCTGCTAGGTTTGCTAATGGTGGGGCCTATCCTCCTGATCTGAGCCTTATCACCAAGGTATATTACTCTTGGTCGATTTCTCTTTGACCATTTTAAGTCTTTGTTTGATGGCTGTTAATGGTAATGGGTTATCCCATCTTTCTACTATTTCAGGCACGCCACAATGGTCAGAACTATGTATTTGCTCTGCTAACGGGCTACCGTGATCCACCTGCTGGTGTTTCGGTTAGTAATCTCACTTAACATACTTTCTAATTTTGGAAACATATTTCTTTAATGCAATTTAGTTAAGGACAGTTGTATGTTTTGGAAGTATTGTACTCTTGTTTGCCTGTTGCCGGTTAATACACACACCGATGCTAGACATGCTGGTGTTAGGTTGTAATTAGGCTTATTATAAATTCCAAGGAGCTGATGGTTTAAACATTATCTTCCTTGACAGCGAATTTCTGGAAGTGGGTTGAGGTTTTAATGTGATAGTTTGTAGTTTTTCATGGATGTTAAGTACTCCTATGTTCAGCAATAGTTCTCTTACTTATCAAAATTCCCCCAACATAGTTTGAAATGTAAGAACAGTATTATGGACAGAGGGAGTATCATATTTTCTAAAGTTAATCTAAGATTTATCTAAAAGAGTTTTTGGTACTTCTATTCACCATGGTCTTCCCACTTTTGTAGTTTCCTATATTACGGAAATTTTAAGTGTTCTTCCTGTTTCTTTTCTTTCCTAATATGGCTTGGGTTTTGAAAAAAATAAAATTTGCAAGATTACGGAAGATGCCATTAGTAAACCTCAAGCTTAAATTCTCATAGGCAAGTAAACCATGTCCTTAACCACTAATCCACTCACTTAATAATGGACCCACTCTCCTAATAATTAACCCACCTAATAATCCAAGTCCTCTCTCCTCACCTGACCAACGCAAGGCCCCACCTCTGACCACTCCAAAACTTACTGCCTCAACCTACTATCAATGGCCTCCTCAAACTTACCAGAAACCACTAGTGTCATCCAAGCTAGACCACCTTCTCCGGGCTTCCCTCCCCTCTCTCTCATCAATCATCTTTCTCTCTTTCTTATTGGCCGTGGTCGTCTCTATGCCCTCTTTTTATGTCGGTTGGCTTATTCTTGGATCTAGATCTACCATTCACCACCCACTTGGGTGATCAGGATGTCAAGGGTTGGGGAAGTCAGGTTATTAGGGTCGGGATGGGAATGATAGTGTTGGTATTGGGATTGTTAAGGTTGGTGCGGCGGTTGCCAAGGGTAGGTGTGGGTATGAGGGTTGGTTGGGGAGGGACTAGGGAGAGTTAACTTAAAGGAATTTAGGTTAAATCACCAGCCAATTGCCTCTTATTTCTTCACATAATATGTCTTACTATCATTCCCATCAACATGCCAAAATAAATGGTTAGAACTCTTTGAAATGGAGTATCAAAGTTTGTCTTGTTTGTTTTTCTGAAAGGCCACATCTTTCTTACTGTCAACTGTTTTTTGTGACATATTTAGAGTAAAAAATTCTTTATTGACGTTTTCTTTTTTTTTTTTTTTTTTTTTTTTTTTTGGGTCTTATATTTGTGGTGGTGTAATCACAACGATTGTTCTGTTATGGATCATTTTTGGCAGATATGAAGGAGAGATCAATGGCATATAAGTGACTATATTTTAGTTTATCTAGATTTACTAATAATGGTGTGCACATGTGAACGATTTAGTGTAGAGCTTGAACAGTTATTTTTACATCAAGATAGGTTACATTTCCACTCCCCTTAGTGCACTTTATCTCTATCCTTCTTTCCCTCATCTAATCTAAATAGGATTTGTTAATAACATGGCATTATATATTGGTCATGACGCTGCATCACAACTGAGTTATCAAGATTTTTAAGAGCTACGATAACTGTATTGGGGCAACATTGGCTGTATTTATTGCAAATGACCGAGATTAGGCCTTGTTGCTTTATTCTTACTCTTGTGCCTTGAATGTTCTGATTTATGTTTCAGTCATTTATTTTGGTGTTGCTCTGATGGTGATCATAGATTCGAGAAGGATTACACTACAATCCTTACTTCCCTGGGGGCGCAATTGCAATGCCTAAAATGCTCAATGATGGTGCTGTTGAATATGAAGATGGCGTTCCTGCAACTGAGGCGCAGGTACACATTTTCATCTACCCAGAATTTCAATTGCTTTTCATAGGCGCCAATACAGTACACTGTTCCAAGATAATATATCAAATGAGACGAATTAATTGTCGCTCATGAGTGCCTTTCTCTAGGCCAATACAGCACAACTGTAATATGGTAAAACGTCACATAAATGAAGCTAACCTGTTACTACTGATGCAGATGGGCAAAGATGTTGTGTCATTCTTGTCATGGGCAGCAGAACCAGAGATGGAAGAAAGGAAACTCGTGAGTTTTAACTAAAATTTCTCGTTCATCTTTAATTTGGTTTGTTTTGTCTGGGTTTAACGACCAGATTATCTGATTTGAACTTTTGATCCAGATGGGATTCAAATGGATATTTGTACTTTCATTGGCATTACTTCAAGCTGCATACTACCGTCGATTGAAATGGTCTGTTATCAAGTCTCGTAAGCTGGTCCTCGATGTTGTCAACTAATAGTTGATCACGGTATGGTGCAAGTGGAAATAATTATTACCATATAGTATTTTGACTGCCACATTATTTCTTCATTACGTGGCATAAGAAGACTCATTTTTGTTACAATGGAAGAGAGCAAGCTTCCCTTGACCTTATAGAATTTTCGATTTTCCTCTTGGACAATTTTGATAAACCTTCTGCATGTCCAGAATGGGCCATTTTTGCTCTACATGTTCAGGCGCCGTATGACTGACATGGAAGATATTCTTCCTACACTTATTGTATTGTTTCATCATGTTTGAAATAAGCTTATTGAATAAGATTGATCAAAAGTTGTATGGTGATCTGCTGATGACCATGGTCGATCGTCTTTGCCTCATAATGCTGCCAGGCCTCTAACATATCGTGCTTTCCGCATCATTGCTTGCTCGGTTGCTGTTGATCTTCATATAACTAATGTGGTAAATAAAGAAGATAGCGAGGACACGAGATGCCCTCCCTGGGCCTCCAACAACTTGTCTACATTACAAATGCCTGTGTGTATTACAGAGTTGGTCTTCAATTGAGATCACCCAAATTCTTTCTGCATTCTATTTCTTTATTTTCAACTTTAGTAATAAATGAGCTCACAGAAACCAGAAAGAAGCAAACAGAAAAACGACTGGTAGGTGGCTGGGTTCGTTTGAATGAGAAGCTGGTGTCAGTGGGTAGGCGTCGCCTACCATGGGTTTGGTTTCAGGATGCCTAGTGTATGTGGGCCGTGGGCGTTTGTGGTGGTCATGGTGGTGGATCGGTGGATAAAAGACTATATTTATTATTTGAAGTCACTTGATCCAAATACGCAGGGGGGTAGAGTTTACATTTACCATTTTCTTATGCTCGTCACCCCCACAAAATATACTCGATCAAATACTCTTTCAATAATACGCTTCAAAATGAAAACAAATAACTAATTATTATAGGTAGTGCTAGCGTGCGATAAACCAGTCGTGAGTGAAAATTGGAGACTCGATAAACTAGTCGTGAGCGAAAATCGGAGACTCATTAAAAAAGGTTTACTGTTATTTGACGCTGAAATCGAATAGGGTACCTTCTGCAGTGAGCCAGTGACCCTAGATACATGGTATAAAAATCAGGATAAAAAGAAACATGACCCGATACGGCATCCCGAACGGCTCAAATTAAAGTGTATAATACATGGTTTTCGGGATTGCAGGGAACCAGAAGAAAAATGTATGTAAGTCACACATTCGGTTTCTCGGGTCAGATAAAGCGGTCGCACAAGTTTTGAGGAGCGACAGAGAACACTTGGAGGCGCGGGTATGCGATAAACCAGTCTCGTGCGAAAATCGGATACTCGTTAAAAATGAGGGCTGAAATCAAATAGAATAATTCCTAAAGTGATCCTAGACACGTGGTAGATAAACCGAGAGAAGCCCGACACGGCCTCCCGAATAGCTCAAATTGAAGTGTAGTAATACACGGTTCTCGGGATTCCAGGGACTCGGAAAAAAAAGTTCGTAAATCACACAGATGGTTTCTCGAGTAAGATAAAGCGGCGACACAAAGTGATTTGACGAGTTTACAATGTCTTTACTGACCAAATTCTTAGCTTACTTTAACCCCAACTTATGTTACTTATAGTTATTTTAACTCAATGATGTATTAAAGTAGTGGTTGCATTGTTTGGATATATTTCTGCACAATTCCGGTTTAATGTGTAGGTGTTGTGATCGAGGATTGCATTCCAAGTTCAGGAAGCGACTTGGACACTTTTACTCTCGTGTCTTGGACCGAAAACATGCCAACTAATGGGCTAAAAAGTGTGCAAACCTTGTGGCTTGAAAACAAGTCAAAGTCCAAAGCATCAAAGTAAATACAAAGAAGCAAACACGAAGTAGCAGGTGGCCGACAATGCGGTTGGAATTGAAGTGTCTAATACATAGTTTTCGGGATTCTAGGGTGCCGAAACAAAAATGTCCGTAAATCACAAGAACGGTTTCTTGGGTCCGATAAAACAGCTACACAAAATTTGAGGTGCAATAGAGGACATTTGAGTGTATCGATATGCGATTAACCATTTTCGGGCGAAAATCGGATACTCGTAAAAAAAGGTTTAATAATTGTTATTTAAGGTTGAAATTAAATAGGGTAACTCCTGAAGTGGCCCTAGACACGTAGTAGAAAAATCAAGAGAAAAAGAAACATGACCCGATACGCCTAACGAACGGCTCAAATTGAAGTGTCTAATATGCGGTTTTTGGGATTCCAGGGCGGCGAAACAAAAATATCCGTAAATCACAAGAACGGTTTATTGGGTCCGACAAAGCGGCTACACAAATTTTGAGGTGTAATAGAGGACATTTGAAGGTGTCACTATGCGACTAACCAGTTTTGGGTGAAAATTGGATATTCGTAAAAAATGGTTTAATAATTGTTATTTAAGGTTGAAATTGAATAGGGTAACTCCTGACGCGAAGCAAGACACGTGGTAGAAAAACCAGGAGAAAAAGAAGCACGACCCGAGACGGCGTCCCGAACGGCTCAAATTGAGGTGTATAATACACGGTTTTCAGAATTTCAGGGTGCCGAAATAAAAATGTTCGTAAATCACAAGAACGGTTTCTTGGGTCCGACAAAGTGGCCAGCTACACAAATTTTGAGGTGCAATGGAGGACATTGGAAGGCGTCGGTATGCGATTAACCAGTTTCAAGCGAAAATCGGATATTCGTAAAAAATGGTTAATAATTGTTATTTAAAGGTTGAAATTGAATAGGGTAACTCATGAAGCGACGCAAGACACGTGGTAGAACACCAGGAGAAAAAGAAACACGACCCGTCCCTGACACGGCCTCCCGAACGGCTCAAATTGAAGCGTCTAATACACGGTTTTCAGGATTTCAGGGTGCCGAAACAAAAATGTCCGTAAATCACAAGAACGGTTTCTTGGGTACGATAAAGCGGCTACACAAATTTTGAGGTGCAATAAAGGATATTGAAGGTGTCGGTATGCGATTAACCAGTTTAGGGCGAAAATCGTATACTTGTAAAACAATGGTTTAATAATTGTTATTTAAAGGTTGACATTGAATAGGGTAACTTCTGAAGCGATGCAAGACACGTGGTAGAAAAATTAGGAGAAAAAGAAACATGACCCGGCACGGCCTCCCGAACGACTCAAATTGAAGTGTATAATACACGGTTTTCGGGATTTCAGGGTGCCAAAACAAAAATGTCTATAAATCACAAGAACGGTTTCTTAGATCCGATGAAGCGGCTACACAAATTTTGAGGTGCGATAAAGGACATTTGAAGGTGTCCGTATGCGATTAATCAGTTTCGGGTGAAAATCAGATACGTGTAAAAAAATGGTTTAATAATTGTTATTTAAGGTTGAAATCGAATATAGCTTCTTAAACGACCCCAAACACGTGGTAGAAAAATCGAGAGAAAAAGAAACATAACCCGGAACGCCTCCCAAACGGCTCAAATTGAAGTGTTTAATACACGGGTTTTCGGGATTCCGTGTCCCGAAACAAAAATGTGCGCACATTACACAAACGGTTTTTTCAGCTAGATAAAACGATCTTACAAATTTTAAAGTGTAAAAAAGACATTTGATGCTGCCGGAGTATAGGACATAAGAAGTATTTCTTTGCAATCCGTCTCATTGTAGACGTACACTATCCGTCTAAAATTGTAGACGGATAGTGACCCTCTCACAAAATGCAAGTGGGAGGGCAAGTGAAGCTATCCATTTCCCACCCACCCGCACCATCCACTCACATTTTGTGAGAGAGATACTATCCGTTTATAACTTTAGACGGATAGTGTCCGTCTACAATAAAAATTTGTGATTTCTTTGTTCATCAAATAAATGGGGGAACATTTTTAGCACATTGATGAGAAAGTGACCCAACCTAAAGCCTAGTGGCCTTCAAGCTTAAGAGTTGAGAGAAATTTCTCAAGGGTGTGAAATGGAGTTGAAGCTGGAGATAAATAGATTGATCCTTACAAAATACAAACAATACGGAGGTCTAGTAGTCTTAAAAATGCCAAAAACATGAATAGTAAGGAAATAAAGTCCTGGCATGAGACAATATTATAGGAGACCCACATGTAATAAGGGCGGAGCTAGTAATGAAATTTTGAGTGAAAAATATATTTGTCTTGTAGTGTAACAGCGCTTTGATAAGATTTTATGTTCAGAAATTTGCGAGTAGAAAAAACCGATAGTTTAATTACTTTCTTTGTTTTACCTAGATTCCATACGTTTCATTAAAACACACCTCAGATATATTAAATAAACGTATGAAATCTAAGTGAACGGTGAAACTATGTAACTCCCCAACATGTTATAGAACATTTATTCTTGGGATATTCTACATGGTACCCCTCAATTTTTCGACTTTCTACATGGTACCCCTATACTTATTAAAACATACATGGTATCCCTAATTGTTGTCATTATCACTAAGTGTACCCCTAAACTTTATTTTCCGTCAACTAAACTCAGTTTTTGGCGTTAAGTGATTACTTGGATGCTTAACCAAGCTTGACATTTATCATCCCATGACATAGGACTCTATTAGGCTTAATATCCATCTTTGGACGTGATAATTTGGCAGGGATTCAATAAATTTTCCGTCAAAAACTTTTTAGCCCATATATATCAATAAATATTAGGATCGAGATGGATATTGAACCCAATAGAGTCATTATGTCATGGGATAATAGATGACAAGTTTGGTTACGCGTCCAAGTCATTACCTAACGCCTAAAACTGAGTTTAATTGATGGAAAATAAAGTTTAGGGGTATACTTAGTAATAATGACAACAATTAGGGATACCATGTATGTTTTAAAAAGTGTAGGGGTACCATGTAGAAAGTCGAAAAATTGAGGAGTACCATGTAGAATATCCCTTTATTCTTTTTAATTTACAAAGCACGGAGTATTGTTTACAAATAAACTGCTATGAAGTTGATCTTACATGTAAAATTGTACTCCATATCATATTATTACTCCGTAGTAGTGTTGGTAAGACTTGTAAGAGCGTTCTTACCCAAATCGTGATGTTGGGGATTCGATAACCTATGATATAGTGCGCTCATTTGAAATAAAAAGTAAATATAACTGTATCATACAAGTAATTTGAATTTTAAACCGTTCTCATGTGTAGAAGTATCTAATAGGCTAATACCTTAGACAAGCTTAACGAAATTATTCATTAGAATTCTTGGCATGCAAGCATGGCTTTACAAGTTTACATTATCGATCTCACCGACGTCAAATAAAATTCACATTTATTACAAATTATTGAGCAAACCTATGCATGGCTGCCCAAGTGCCAACCCTCCTAGAAAGACTAGAAATTATCACTCATATATGTACCGAGTATAAACGTACGAGTAATTGCATTCCCAATTCCCTACTTTCATACGAGTAGTTATATTCATCTCTCTTGATACCCAAATTTTCATTTGTGACGAACAAAATCTGTTATAAATTTATAACATGACACAAAGAAGAAAGTGGGATTGTGGGAGCCAAAGGCTGTTAACGAGCCAAGCCAAATCCGAGCTTGGCTTTGTTCGGCTTGTGCTCAAGAACCAAAACTCGAGCTCGAGCCGATCTCGAGCTTACCCAAATTTGAAAAAAATGTGCTCGTTATAAAGTTTGCGAGCTTTAATACGAGCTGAGAGCTCGAGCCCAAATCGAGCCTATATAAAATTGTTTATTTTTTCCTTCCGATATTTTAATTAACAAGGCTCGAAGGTTATACGTAAAAAAATTTGGCAAATCAGCGAGACATTTGATATGTGTGATACGAAGATATAATCATGATAAAATAGTTTTATAAAATATGAGCAATATCTTATGTAATCACACAAGTTCGAGCCGCTCGCCAGCTTTTCGAGTCGAGCCAGCCTTTGCTCGGTTTGACTCGTTAAGCTCTCGAGCCGAGCCCGAGCCCGAGCCGAGCCCGAGCCCGAGCCAAGCTCGCACGAGCCGATCTTTGACCGAGCTTTAACCGAGCCGATCTCGAGTTGCTCGCGAGCTGTCTCGTCCCATTACCACCCGTGGAAGGGCAAGTGAGAAAGGGTTCACAAGCAAGACGCTTAGACGGACTGGATGTAGCCTTTGCCAGTTTGCTTGTATAACCAATTATTCTTTTTGGAGAATCTTTTCGTGTCTTTTACCCTTTTCACATATTGACAAGTGAGCCCTATTGACCACTCTTGTGTACCCTATTCCCTTAATTCATTGTAACAATCATAGTTATGATGAAATTGATTTCACCATAATGATGCCAATATACCAATCTTGATGTTTTCGAAACATGTCTCTCAAGAGACTTACTGTTTTATATTTTGGATGATCATATATGTGCGAGGAATATAATAATAAATTAGGTTACTGTTGTATATAGCAATAACAATGAATATTTTTTTCCCAACTCATTAAAACAATAAAGATCACTAACTTTCATAATACGACACAATTAAAATCGCATTTAGCCGTAGGTAACTGTAGACATAACGAACATCATCAAAAATAATTCTCTCCCGATAGATTGTCTTGTAAACGAAAATATGTTTTTTTCCCTGTATTTAAAGAGATTGACTACAAAAATTTTCAAGGTTATTTATGGGATAATAAAGGGTACTTATAAATTATGATATTCTTGGTTGTAATGCTATCCACTTGTTATAGGAGAAATAGGAACATACATCGGATATACTACCTCAGACCTCATTAGTTTTTGAGCTTATATGTATTTTTTCTGAGCTTTTTAATGTTTATAAGTTACCTTTTAATATTTTGCCGTCAAAAACTCAAATTTAACTGAGCTTATATGTAATGTTTTTGAGTTATATTATAATTTTTTTGAGCTTAATGTCTAGTTGAATGAACTCAGAAACTTTATAGTAAAACTCAGAAATTTTAAAACAAAACTCAAAAACTTTATTGTAATGCTCAAAAACTAAGCAATTGATGGTAATACATCGGATGTATAATCCACTTACTGTTGTTATAGATGGGTACTTATAAATTATGATATGATATTGTTAATAGATACTTTTTCTGTATATTCACATGAAATATAACTCGTAACCTAAGGTGCATAACAAAAAGAAAACAGTTAGTCTTGCTGAAGACGGGTCGGAGCAAGTGACGGGTAATGCCACTCACAAAACGGATAGGGGGACAAGGTGGGGGCACCCCCATGTGTTTCCCTCTCTCCTCTATTTGGGTCATTTGTGAGAGGAAATGGTATCCGTCACTCTAAAGTGACGGATACGTGGCGTCTTCAATGAGATTTTGTGAAAAGAAAATGAAATTTTTAGGATAATCTAGTAAAGGGATTTACATTTACGAACGTTTCTTGTTCAATTCCCGTTTCCCGATCCAAAAAAATAAAATAAACAATGTCGTTTTCCAAATACTTCACCAAATACAAAACAGTAAACTTGTAGCCAATGATCCTCATATGTAGCCTGGTTAACTCAAACTAGACAAGCAAGCTGAAAGAGTGTTGCATAAACATTAAACCATCTTTGGAAAAATTAGTAGAAAAACAGTAAACGTCTCTTTCCTTTCTAAGCTGTAGCCAATTAAATCAATGGCCACATTGTATGTCACTTATATATTTGATCTGTCTTAAGCTTAAAACGAATATCTCTCCGTCTTAAATGAAAATTTGTGTATTTTTTGATATGAACGATTTTTTTGGTTTTAGATAAATGATTACTATATTAGTTTTCAAGACAAATTCTATTTGCCTTAAAACTTAAAACGACTCAAATAAGATAGATGACACATAGGAGTGTTAAATGGTGCGGCCCAGCCTGCATTTGTGGGCCGCTATTTTCTAGCCCAGCTAGCCCGTGTGTCAGCCCAGCCCAACCCGCCTCTTCACTCGAGGCGGGCCAGTGCTGCCGTAGATTGTCGGCCTAGCCTGGTAATATATTGAAAAAACACAAAAAAACACACTATATGGGTCGGTTCGGGCCAGAAAATAAGCCCGATACTGCCCTAGCCCGCCCCCTATATAGTGCCGGGCCTGGGCCATGAATTGCCAGCCCAGCTTGCATCGGCCCGGCACACCGCACAACCCTAGTGACACAAAAGTAATGTCTAGGATTACTATAGTAAGAAACTTACTCTATCCGTCGATCTAAGTGATGTTATTTGACTGGTTTATACTCTTATAAAGTTGGATATATCCGTTTTAAAAGACGAGCGGAAAAGTGAATAGTAAAGGGAGGTCCATACCAAAAAATGGTTCCAATGAGGGTAGACGAGACATGCACATGTAGACGGACAACACGATACACATCTTAATCAAATTATGAATGATGAATTGACAATCAACCAAAAAATACTCTAAAATTCTTAAATAGTACGTAGGCTAATAATAATATAATGGACCCACCTCCATCTTTTTTCTTGCATTCATCAAAATTGTATGTCATTGGACACAAATTATATACAACTATCACATGTAACTTATCGTCATTTGGTTTATAATATTTGTCAAGTTCATGAACTGGACCAACCAGTAATTCACATGAAGATTATAATAAGTTTATATTATAGGAATGTTAGGTATAAGTATATTGATTGATTGATATTATATGTTAACGTATCTAAGTACATTTTGAGTGACTAATTGATTTTGTTTTGTTGGGTTACCGACGAAACAATTCCGCTACAGATATTTAATATTCTCTCTGCCCTGATTGAGTCGGTACGGTATAAAGAGAAGGAAATAAGAATTATGGAGTAAATGCTTTTAAAAATTCGAATGTGAATGAAAAACAATATGGACATGAGAATGGAAAAATCACTTTTATATAAAGAAATAATTAAGACACCTAAATAAGGAAACGTAGTGAAATGAACGTGACAAAGAGTATAAGTTGAAACAAAATTGTAAAGAGTACTAAATAAGAGGGTAAATATTTACACTTCAATTATAATTCCAACAATTGCGCTAGGCAAAATTTGCTGAAAATAATTGAAAAATAAAACTTCTTGTTTACACATCTTTGACCAGTCGATAAAACTTGAGTGAAAAACTCGCAAATCTCAGAGCAATTTGATACATACTTATATACCAGTTAAAAGTTTCTCGTGATATAAAAAAGTTACCGATTCCAACATCCACTAATAGAGAGTTCTAGTTAAAAATTGCTCAAAACAAAGAAAATGTTAAAAATAACACAAATTCTCATTATAGACGGACACTATCCGTCTATACGTATAGACGGATACCATTTTCCCTCACAAAATACCCATTTGTCATAAAGTGGGAAGCACATGGGGGTGCCCCACCTTGTCCCCCCTACCCATTTTATTAGAGGTCTTTACCCGTATGTTCACCCCACCCGTCTATACCAAGACCTATTGTAAAAATCATTAGTAATTATTTTAGTTAACAAAATTAACAAAAAATTTCCTTACTCAAACCAAAAGGCATTATTAAAAGCTGTAAAATCCAGATAAAGTTAGAGAGAGAAATGCATACAAGTACTGTCCAGCTTTGAGCTAAAGAGTAAGTACAAACACACACACATTGTGCATTGTTCTTCACTAAAACCTTCACCTTACCACATTTTTCCAACAATTGAAGATAAACATTAGGTGAAATACTAATAATTTGTTGATTTCTTTACATTTTTTACTTCATTTTACTTGTTTATTTATGTTGCATTTTGTTTTTCTTTATTTTCTGGTGTTTTTTGGTGTCTAATGTAGGGGGTGGGGGATTTAAACAATAAACCCGTGACCTATTGTTACGATACTTCTGTCTTAACCATTATGACAGTACAATAGTGTGTTTTTACTGTTTAGTTACAGTGTAGTTGTTCAATTTGGTAGTGGGTGATTATGATATGGAGTTATTTGGGTAATTAATGAAATTTCTGAAGTGGGTTTATGTTTTAAGCTTGTAATTCTTCATGTTTTGGCGTCAAAAGAGAGACGGGGATTTAAACCCGTGACCAATTGTCACGATACCTTCGTCTTAACCATTATGACAGTACAATAGTGTGTTTTTACTGTTTAGTTACAGTGTAGTTGTTGATTTTGGTAGTGGGTAATTATGATATGGAGTTATTGTGGGTAATTAATGAAATTTGTGAAGTGGGTTTATGTTTTAAGCTTGTAATTCTTCATGTTATGATGAAACAGTGAAATTTTGGATCTGGGTTTTGCTTGAATTTGTACATTTTTACTGATTTTTGTGTGTTTTTTGGTGTTGAATGAAGTAAAGTAGAGAAAAGAAGGAAAAGAAATGTCAGGAGGAGGAGCACCAGCAAAGGCTAGTGAGCCATCACCACATCCACCTAAAGATCAGTTGCCAAATGTGTCTTATTGCATCACTAGCCCTCCACCATGGCGTGAGTCTCTTAATTCCCGCCATTTCTTGTTTAAGACCGTCTTAACATAAGACGACATGATGTATACGACAGTCGCATATCTAAGTTTTTTGGGAATTTGTTGTTCTTCACTTGTACTATTTTTGGTTAGGTACATTTTTTATATAAGTAGGTTAATAATTTGCTATGTTAGGAAAGTGATTATAGTAATGTGTATAGGGGATTTGTTATTGGAAGGAATTATTTAATCTGTTTATGAACTTTTAAGAATTAAGCTTAGTTGTTTGTCATGATGGATTTATGCATCTTTTCACATTTACTATTCTATTTTAGTGTTTGATTGCCTTTCTTTTGTTATTACTGGAAGAATTTGAGTCGAATTTGGTTTGGAAATTAAGATTAATGTTTTGTCAAATGTAAGTATCCAATGATTCGTAGCGCCGTTATCCTACTTAATGAGACTGAGAGCTTATTTTACCCTGTGTGTATGGATGTGGCTGGATATGTACAGTATATAGTATTTTACTGGGTGGTGCGTTTCAGTCTGGCTAAGGTAGTGTTCATGAAGCATTCACCACTTTTGTAGTCTGAACTATGAACTGTTCACCTATGACCCATTATCGTATTTTCTCATTTCGGGTGATTTTTGAGTTAATCTGTTCGGGGTCTTGGGCCCGCCTACTTGGATCAGGTCAGTTTTTGCGACAGCCTCACCTGTGACTGATTATCACATTGCTTCTGTTACAGCCTCAACTGTAATTGTGTAAGGGCTATACTGGTGTGAGATTTCATGATCGTTCATGTATAGTAGTTTACTGTAGTGTGTTTGAGTGTTTCTGTGCTTTCATTGATGAAAGCTATTATGGCAATTCTTTCAGCTGAGGCGATCCTTCTTGGTTTCCAGCACTACATTGTGATGCTTGGAACTACTGTCCTCATCCCTAGTGCGCTCGTTCCTCAAATGGGAGGAGGAAAGGTATCCCCTTTACAAATTCGATGAAGAGAGCAGATTAGACCCTTTTACTTGCTGACAATTTGACATGTTGCGTATTGATTAGCAAATTTCTAATTACTCTTCGTCTTTCCTTTTCAATAGACACAGAAGGCTGAGGTTATTCAGACACTGCTATTCGTTGCTGGTTTGAACACACTACTGCAGACAACGTTTGGAACACGGTTGCCGGCTGTTATTGGAGGATCCTATACTTTTGTCGCACCGACTATATCTATAATTTTGGCTGGCAGATACAGTAACATTGACGACCCTATCCTGGTTTGTGCTTGAAAACTTGACCTCATGGCCTTGTTAATTTCTAGCTATCCCTTTTAAGCTAAAGAAAATTCAGTTGGCGATGTGAGAGTCTTATATATGACTTGGTTTCTTATAACATGTAATTCTTTCTGTAGTTTTGAAACCTCCTGTTTGCACAGTTAGACATCAACAGTATTTATTTTGCATTGAAGCTTTTTGGTCTTGTTTCTTTGCCTCGGCCCTCTGTCCTCAGACCTCATCATATATCCGCATATTAACTACGGAAACCAAATGATTCATTTTTTTTCCCCGTATGATACAACACGAGTCAATCCATATTTCCAATGGATCCAAAGACCCATTACTCTTTGGTTATGGATTATAATGGAATAAATCAAAATGGCTCACTAAAGTGGGTGCCTTCTTTCTTTTGTGAAGTAGCGGTCCTTCGATGCAGTTCTCGACGCAATTTTCATCTTGGGTCATTCGGAAACAGCCTCTTTGTGTTGCTAACACAAGGGTAAGGTTGCGTACATCCGACCCCCCCCCCCTACCCCGTAATTTGCGGGAGCCATTGAGGCACTGGGGTAATGTTGTTGTTGTATGTAACAACACGAGTCAAATGGCCTGTAACAGTCAAAACAATGCTTGAAATTTGACTTCCTCTACAAAAAGTTTGTCACAGATCTGACACCAGGAAAACTATTTGTGTGTTAATTACTGGTTTTTGTATCCACAGAAATTCCACAAAATTATGCGGGCCATTCAAGGGGCTATGATTGTGGCATCAACTCTTCAAATCGTCCTTGGCTTTAGTGGTCTCTGGCGTAATGTTGCAAGGTAAGTTTGTAGTTACCGCTAGTGATAAACGCTTCTATCATTCGGTTGTGTTTTCTTTGGCTTTACTGTTTTATGGCATATTGTACTAGGTGAGTTTGTAATTAGAAGCTAGCCCTGCTGATGAAACGCTTATATGCTTCTGTTATATCATGCGGCTGTTGCCTTCACTATCCTTCATATGTAGGCCATAGCAGGCATTAGATTAATCAGTACTTTCTTGTCCTCTCGTGAGTCCCTGCGCTGATTCATTGTTGATATTACTCTAGCATTACTCTACTGATTGTATTCACTATTACAAATCACTTGTTTAGAGTGCTCAATGCGACTTCATATCACTATATTTCTTCAAAAAATGACTAATCTCTTTTAGGATAGCTAAATATTTTATTTCGATGCAAAAACTGCCATTTTGAAAAGTGCATAAGAAAATATTTTTCCATGTATTGAACTATGTATAATCTTTGATGTCTTGTAGGTTCCTAAGCCCATTGTCAATCGTTCCTTTGATATCAATGGTTGGCTTTGGACTTTATGAACTTGGATTTCCTGGGGTAAGTATTCTTCGTGTTGATAAGTGTGTTGTCTTCTCCACCGCAAATAATTCCTGCATGTTCACGACGCGTATTCTTAGTTTCAAGCTTGTTATATATAGGTGGCAAAATGCGTGGAGATTGGCTTGCCGGAGCTTGTGATTCTAATCTTTGTTGCAGTGGTAATTTATTTAATTACATGATTAGTGGTTGAATTTTGCCTTTGTAATTCCTGTATTAATCTAACTAGCTGTCCTTTTACAATTGGTTATTGATGTAGCCGCGATATTTTGCAGTATCTATCTCAAGCAACAAAATTTGGAAAGCATGTATTTGAGCGTTTTGCCGTTCTATTCTCTGTCGCAATAGTGTGGCTGTATGCACATATTCTTACAGTTGGTGGAGCATATAATCATGCTGCCCCAAGGACACAGTCTACATGTCGGACTGACCGCTCTGGGCTCATAAGTGGTGCTCCATGGTAATGTTTTGCTCTACCCCTTTCTGTTTCCTTGGTAATTTTTTGGTAGCCTTTCTTCTTCTTCTGACTGCAATAGAAACATACTTTACAACTACTTGGTATGCTAAACCCCTTGTAGCACTACTAGAGTTGGAATACCATGTTCCAGTTATCATGTTGTCATGTTCTATAACGGGGTTGCGTTCTTCTAGTTTTTGTATCCCATCTTTTATGCTACATGATTTTGAAAAGGGATCCAAGAGACTAGTAGCTTGTGCCAGACGAGTAGTTCAATTTGACGGAATTGAGTAATATATGTAAATAATGTAAAATTATTTGTTACCAAGATTATAGAATTCAGGTACTACGCGTAGAAAATAGCTATAAATATTGCAGATATCTCTATTACAGTTGTTACATATCAATGATAACTAATCACCCAAATAAGGAATTATCATATAGTTTCATGAAGGGTTATTAGCTAATAAGATTATGCTTCAGAATAAGAAGTCGCTCCGTGCAATGTTTGTACAAAAGGCTGTTTATTTTGATTTGGTCGGTAGTGAAGTTGAAATTGATCTTTGTAGATGGGCGTCACCGCTATGATATCTTTTGTACATGGGCGTCATCCCCTTGGTGTCCCTTGATTAATATTATATCTTACTTAAATAATTTAAAAAAATATTGACTGGCGGCTGGCGCTACTTTTTGTAAACTAGTTTTTTTGACTCCCAAACCTTTCTGTTTCGGAACATTGACCAAACTTGTGCGCCTATAATCATAATCTGTAAGCTTGGCTGACAACGTGTCAGAATGGAAGATCTATAACTTCTACGTTACTCTCTCCATCCCAGTTATATTGTCCTTGACTCCTTGTTTGATTTTACTGGTCACATAAAATCGACTTTTGAGTTTTGTTCTCTCATAATATAAGTGGTACAGTTTAACCTGACTGATGTTAATGTTATTTCTACAATATTTTGGATATTAATCGTCAAAGTTAGCATCAGTTGATGTCCAAGTCGAGTGTGGGAAAATGCCTTACAATTTATGGCGTCTCTTTGCAGGATTAGAGTCCCATATCCCTTTCAATGGGGAGCCCCTACATTTGATGCCGGTGAAGCATTTGCTATGATGTTCGCCTCGTTTGTTGCTCTTGTAGAGGTTTGTTTTCTTTTTTTACTTACAGTGTGTCAAATATACTACCGAAAGTTACACCTTAATCTCCAGTACTGAGCATAGCTTTTGTTGAATATGTAGTCCACTGGGGCTTTCATTGCAGTTTCCAGGTCGGCTAGTGCAACAATGATGCCACCTTCTGTTCTTAGCCGCGGTGTTGGTTGGCAGGTATGTTCACTGTTAAAAGTGATGTCCCTGACTTTAACCTAATTTTACTCCCCATTTTAGCAGTTTTACTTTCTGATGTGATGGACTGATGTTAAGAGAAGACTACAACCTCCAGCAAAACTGATTTTTCCCTCTTTCTTCTGTTGTCAGGGAGTCGGAATTCTGTTGTCTGGGTTATTCGGAACTGCAGCGGGGTCTTCAGTTTCTGTGTAAGACAATGCTCCTCTCGATGAGCACGTGTACCTTAAGTTTTATGATTATATTAATTTAAATAGCACTTCTAATTTGTAAGGTCAGTTCTAACTCGATTCAACTGCAGTGAGAATGCAGGTCTTTTGAATCTGACGCGGGTTGGCAGTAGACGGGTTGTCCAAATTTCAGCAGGGTTTATGTTATTCTTTTCAATTCTTGGTGTGTATTGTAAATAAAAGTGCAATAAGTAACGTTTAGATTGAACCAAATGTTACCAGCTTTCCGAGTATGTTATTCTGATATCACAAATTCACATTGGTCGGTATTGTAGGTAAATTTGGGGCAGTGTTCGCTTCGATTCCTTCACCAATTATTGCTGCTTTGTACTGCCTATTCTTTGCCTATGTTGGTAAGTTTGGATCTAGTTAAAAATCTTTTTATAAGCCATGTTACTCATACACTGCTACAAGCATCGAAAGCAGGTGTCGTGTTGGACACTGTTATTTTGTAAAAAAGTTCCATGTTTTTGACCTAAAATGAAATGTTTGGGAAAAGTGTCGAGTCGCCCTATTATGTTACTGTTAGAAGTATTGGACAGGGAAGCGCATCCAAGTATCGGACTAATATTTTGATGAAATCTCTCATGTTTATGGCTTGAAAATGTAAGTGTCCAAGAGTCATATCCACGTGGCGTGTCAAAGTATCATAGTTGTAACCAGACCTAAAGAATGGGTCATTCAGGTCGGTTAGTCAGTAAGATTGGGTACTTTTTGGGTTAATGTATAGGGTTTGGATTGGTCGGGCTTGTGGTACTCGGGTTGTGTATATTTGTTCTGTAGATAAAACGTGGGTGTAATTTCTCGGATCGAGTCATTGTCTGCTTGAATGGCTTCAGTGTTCTGTATTCAGTCCAGTAGAATTCAGGTCTGGTGCAGGTCAGATGAAGTGAGTTTGATACGGGTCTGCGGTTAAGTTATTCGAGCCCACTCATGTTTACTTGTCGTGGTTGGGTTATTGAGGTCGGTTTGTTTTACGCGGTGGACACAATATTCTTACAGCTGGTTTCGGTTTGTTAATTTCCTGCAGGTTCAGTAGGCTTAAGTTTTCTACAATTCTGCAATCTCAACAGTTTCAGAACAAAGTTCATACTCGGATTCTCCATTTTCTTGGGATTATCAATTCCTCAATACTTCAACGAGTATGAAGCGATCAACAAATACGGTCCTGTCCATACAAGAGCAATATGGGTAAAATCCGCACTCCCTTTCCCTTTCTCTATTTACCTGCAAATCTTCGTTTATCTGCAAATCTTCTAATTCATTCCTCTAAAAAATGTCAGTTTAATGACATGGTGAATGTCCCTTTCTCATCGGAGCCATTTGTTGCTGGTATTGTCGCATACTTCTTGGACAACACACTTCACCGAAAAGACGGGACTGTCAGGAAGGACAGGGGTAAACACTGGTGGGATAAATTCCGATCCTACAAGGGTGACTCGAGGAGTGAAGAATTCTATTCTCTTCCCTTAAACCTCAACAAGTATTTCCCATCAGTTTGAAATTTCAAGTACAATCATTGTCCCTTTCCTATAGGAACAGTTATCATAAAATCAAGTATCTTAGCGACACGATATAATTCGAGTATAAATTAGTCCTCTATTTTTGTAGGTTGTCTTGAGAACAATTATGTCATTCGTACCTGATTTGTTATGTCGTATTAGTGTATATCAATTGTGTTAATTAAACCGAGAAGCAGCAAATTAGCAATTTTTTTTTCCTGATGTGTTCATTGCATTTCGAATGTCAATGTAGCTGCAGGTTACTTGGACCTCTTATCGAACTAATATAAGGCTCTGTTTGGTAAAACTACCTGAAAAGTTAGTAAAACTGAAAAGGTTTAAAACCGAAAAACTAATCGAAATCGAAAAGGAATCGATAAGATAGCTGAAAATTAGGAACTGATAAGGTAGCTGATTATATAAAAAAATGTTTGGCAAATTAACTAAAAAGGTAACTAATTTTGATGAAATTACGTAAAAAGATATGATAATTATTTAATAGCATAGATTTAAAGAGTAAAAACGGAAAATCAAACCAAATCAGGTACCTGAAATCTCAAATGTTACTCTAGGTAGCATTTCATTTCAGGTAGCTTATTTGATTAAATAAGCTATTGCCAAACGCTTACAACAAAATAAGGTACCTGAAACTTTGGTCAAATAAGCTACTTTGACCAAATCAGGTACCTGAAATGTCTTGTCAAACAGAGCCTAAATCTTCGCTAAAATTTTCTACTAAATTTCCATAAAACAGAAGGCAAAAAATGAGCGTATTTGATCACAAGTCCAAATTCTCTGTAGGTGCTATTTGGTTTTATAATCGAGAGCAATAGGGCTCGAGGAAGAAGCATCCAAAGCGTTAAAATTTTATAAACTCGTAATCTTGATAAAGATGCTTCCAAGAACTATAAATCGAGTAGGGAGCTTAAATTCAAATCGAGGATGAAGCTATTCCATATGATTTTAGCATCCAATCGCATAACTTTTGTTTAATCTATCAACCAACCATCGTCATATCTCGATTAAGAACTTAATTAATAAAGAAACACATCTACTGTTGTTTGCGACCATTGTTGTCCAACAAAACATGCTATACCGCTGGAATTCAAAGGCAGCCAGGATTTTACCCCACCATACATGCACAATCGCGATCAATGCAACATCGCAACAAAAATACAAATGATGCATCACTAAATCAACTTTCGCTGAAATCTGGATTGAGTATGAAAAATACTCAGCCACTTCTCAAGAAAACAGAAATATTCTACATTTCCCGTGTTTACTTGGCTGACGGCCACATTTCCATTGTTTACTTGCCTGCATCACTTTCCGGTTAACAAGTCTTCCTCGACATGATTGTACCTAACTACAGTATACAGCTACTACGTACCTAACACTATACAAAGTTGGACATGCCTGTAAATAGACGGTGTTATTCTTAAGTAATAAGCGGAAATTTAAAGGGGACTAACCATGTTAAATGAAGAAACGTTTAGCTGCATCAAAATTTGGTAGCAACTCTTTATATACTGAGGGGAAGTAAAGACAAAGGTCAGGAACGATAAATTAAAGAGCAAAGCACATACGTGGCTTCGTCTTCATGTTTACAGATCCAGCCTTAACTATCTGGATGATTGAATGGAAAAGACTTGGATTAAATTTTTAAGAGTCTATGAGAGGTCGCCCCTATCCGCAAGTACGAGCCCCATCTGAGTGCCTGTGCAATAGACGACCTGCTTCCTGAAAGTTAAAATATCTACATAAAGGAAATGGGTAACTGCAGACGGATTTTGCAAATCTTCATATGACAATCAATTACCGCCCCTTATTTTAATCGGCACAAGCCATAGCTCATGAAGAACAGGTGCTTTGGCTCGTCCAGGATCAACTGAAAGAAATCAAAGCAGTCACCCATTGGTCAGCAAATCTACGACACAAATAATAATGAGAACTGAAAATTTCAGAGACGGTAATTTTACCTATCATCCACGAAGACAGCATGGCTAGTACACCCTGAAACAGATAATCTCACTGCCATGAAGGCTGCTTATAACTAAGCCTATCCATGTCCCACCCACCATCAGGTTCCTTCCGCTTCATAGCACCGCCTGCCAAAGTATATAACCTTGATTGCTCATCTGTCAGAGCAAGAGGACCCAAACTGGGCATAGGTCTAGACATAATGGGTTCCGAATCTGGACCTGCATTGAGATCTAAGCCCTGCCTTCCCCACTTTTGAGCATTGTCCATAGCAACACTATTGCTAACATCTGAAATACTAACATATGGCCGAGGATACTGGGAAGGAACACTCAGGGCAGTTCCTAACAATTGAGAACCAACAGCGGGTATACAAAATCGTCCCCCGGAAGAAAGATCCATAAATGCAGTTGATCCACCTGGGAGTGAGGACGACGGCAAAGGAAAGCTGGTACCGAGGGGGAAAACCGGGTACTGAAATTGTGAGGAAGGGAAAGGAACAGCAGGAGAAGACAAAACAGGACCCCTATACATATCTGGGTTAAATGGCATGGCTTCTGCCGGTCCAAGCCACATTTTAGGTGGTACACCACCGGTATCAGCAATTGGGAAAGGCTGCACCCTATCAGGCAACCCCGCAGGAATTGGCATGGCTGAGTATGCGGTACCAGCAGTATACCAAGGGTTGAGAGTCCCCATTTCTGTACTGTTAATTCTAAAACCAACCGAAGGTTGAGAGTAGATGTTTGACCGTAAATGTTTGTTAAAAGACAGAGAATCAACAGGAAATTCATCGGCTGTTGGCCCATTATTCAAATCGAAGTCTCTACGACCACTATCACTGTTGGCGGGAGCACTTGATGATGACAATCTCATCGGTTGACGTGGCATTTCAAATCTATGAATGGGTGGTAAAGGCTGAGTCAAATCCGGAGCCTCATCAACTCTATTCAAATCTAGGTCCAAGCCTCCACCATTACTTCTTGAAGCAACACCAGTTGGTCCATCTGATGTCTCAAACTCAGCCGTTTTGCTAGTTTGGAAATCATTAATCTGACAGTCCATGTCGTCGATAGTCCTTTCATCAGCCACGTTCAGGTCAATCTCAAAGCGCGCACGACCTTGTTTTTCATTGTTAACATCAGATATTTGTTCATCATTCACACCAGGAGCGATTTCAGAGACCTTCCGAGGTTCAGCTGGCCGAAATGCACTTGTGGCAGCTGATCCTCTCCAACCAAGTTCTGCTTTATTTCTCAGCAGATCCTCAGGAGGCATAAAAGGTCCTTTTGCAGCAGATGCCACTGTAACAGAAGCAGGGAGACTAACAGAAGTGGAAGCAACAGAAAACGAAGGCAATTGACAATTTAAACGACCAGGTGACACAGTGCTTGGTAGGTCTTCATCTTTGTTATCGTCTACATCAAATCCTTCATTTAAATCAAATTCAACCTTCTTATCTCCCATAGCAGGCGAAGAAGTTTTCACACCGGAATGATGTTCATCCACTGCAACTTCATCGTCACGAGCAGGTAAGACAGAGTCATTAGAATCTGAAACGACATCATTATCCAGGGTAGGAGAATATGAGTTCGTTTTTGTAGCAGGTGCAACTGTTGTGTCTCTATCCATAAGATCCACCTTATTATTCATAATATTCTGATCATAAGCACCTGAATCAAGGACAGAGTCTTCTTTCTTATGAAGGGAGGGATCAATCTTCTCCAGCTTCACCTTTTCATTTGCACTCTGACTGAGGATCCTATCACCACCTACATCAATGTCATCATCTTTTGAATCATTAAACTGCCCCGGTAGTAAATCGTTAATGCATGATGAAACTCCAACTTTTTCTTTCCTACCCACAGGCTCCATAGACGCCATAGTAGAAGACTGCTTCTTCATCACAACCTTACTCTCCTGCTTTTCCTTTGGAACATTTTTCTCATCAACATCTGCTGACGAGACTGAACCTGCTACGACAGATCTTTCATGATTTTCTTCCATCAAAGAACCATCACAGATTTTGACTTTAGCAGCCAAGCTAGTAACACCCTGAGGTGTCCACACATGACTATCATTTCCAATTGCTGGCTTTGATTCATGTGCTTTATCTGAACCTTCACTACCTGCAGCATTAGCAGGAGACAAAGTAGAGGGTGGCTCAGATTCGTCACGCTTTTCATCAGTTCTAAAACACGAGTCTCCACTGGACAACAGATCCTTGCCATGGAGCCTTGGTTGATCATCTTTCTCCCTATCATGTACAGAAGCACATGTGGGATTTTGCTTCTGAGCCTCAAGACTTGGTTCTACAAGAGAAACCTCTATGTCACCATTTGGCTTTGATCTAGCACTGTAATCTCGACATGAGTCCTCTGCCACAGATGTGCTCCTCTCAGGCGATTCAGCAGGTGACTTTGAAATTTCCCCAGCCGCAACACTAGCAAGCAGGTTCATACCAACTATGTCCCCGGCTGACATAGGTAAATTAGCTTCAGAGTACTCAACACAGCTTTCAATCAAAGCATTTATGGAGCTTAATGAAGAATCTTGCAATTTTCTTGAATTCGACTCAACATTTGGTCCTGACTCAGCTTTTTCACCATCAGTCAATTTTTTAGTCTCACCACCAGTCCGGCAATTTCCAGAATCTAGGGCTTCAGATGGTGAACCATCAGCCTCATCAAACACAGCTGCCCTATCTTTAAGATCGTTACTTTGCCATGACTCTGTGATCACGTCTGACATGGTATTATTCGGATAACCACCAGATTTTTCTTTTGGACTACGTTCTGATTGACCAAGCTTCTCAGGAACCACAGGTGAAGAGGTTCTGCTGTTCATAGACGAAAGATCGTCAAGACAACCTCCATGGACATTTTGAGCGGTTGAACGTCCCCGGTTACTAATTTTGACTATAAGCTTGTGATTGTTACTGTCAGCAACAGGAAGATCACCAGCCTTTCCACGTGATGAGGGCCGTGAAAACTTTTCTGATGCAGATATTCTTGTCAAGGAAGAGCTTTTCATTGATCCGCCATCCCGATGAATAGCGGAAGCAACTACACCCTTACGATCATTAGCAGCTTTCCTGTGCCCGGAAGCACTCCCAGAACTATTGTTCAAACTTGAACCCGAATTGGAGCTCCTTGCATCCTCTTTAACAGCAGGGCCCAGATTTTTTACATGGTCACTAGAACAAGGACTGTTTGTCTGAGAATGACTAGAACTACTACTCTTTTCATCCTTGATTGTTGACAAAGGAAGTTCTGAGCTACTATTAGTTACTGAGATTTTAAGATGTGCATCCCTCATGTTGGCAATAGTAGACGCAGAGGAAGATGGTAACTTCACAATAGTTGGAGAGGCCGATGCACATCTGGCGACTTCTCCCTCAATGGATTTAGCTGGGGCTGATTTTGACGAAGAAAGTTGTGAAGGGGAATTCTTTATGGCTGCATCAGATGCACTGGAACGCCTAGTTATACCATGGGAGATGTCATTCCGCACTCTGGCTGGCAAGGAAATAACCTGACTAGTTGCAGATCTTGAATCATTAATATTCATCTCAGCCTCTACACGTTTTTTCCATAACTCAACTAAACTCCTTGCTTTCTTCTGAATATCTGAATTTCTATGTGATCTCAAATGATTTACAGATTTTCCAATGTTGCACATCTGCAGCGCATTAAGATTTACAGGAAGTCGCTCCAACGCATGGAGCAAAGTCAAAAGAAAGTCCATCACTGATTTATCATGATCTCTAGGACTGCTGGAATCACGGACCTTACCCTTGTGGACTTCTTGTAGCCATTCATCCAGGACAGGTAGACCTCTAAGCTGCACAAATCGATTAAGGCAATCATCCTTGTTCGTGGCAGCTAAAACGCCAACTAACAGAGACCGGCAAGGTATATCTAGTCTTTTCTCAGACTTATCCGATTGCATAAGTTGAACTAATCTTTCTACAGCCTTAGAATCTACAATCCCACCTTTCTCAGTTATTTTTGCAATTTCCGACTTCAACAAAACTTCTGAGCTCAGGACACTGGAGTTTCCATCATCTGCTTTTGAATAGCGCTCACGTTTCACAAGCTCAGAACCCTGATCACTTCGTTCCCTTTTCTTTCCCTTCGAATAGGAAGCAAACGGAGAAGTACTATTCTGAACACTGTCTGGGCTATGTTTCAGCTGTGATGTCGATCTTGGACTATTCATTGGTCTCGGCGAACGAACACCTTGCGGTTGAACTGTTGCACGCATTTCCTGTTTTGTTTTTTGTAGTAATTTATCTACTTCTTCCTGCCGACCCTGGAGGGGAAAAAATAAATAAACTAACAAAGAAAACATAAAAAAAAAAATTAAAATTAAAAGATCTGTTTTTCTATAACAAAGAAAAACTGGATGGGTACTCACATTAATAAAGTCTTTATCGGTTAGCCACCACAAACGCTTGTTTGTGGTATCATACACTCGTCGACAGACGAATGAAGATACTCCTGACGGCAGTTCAACACCTTTAGGCAAAAATGCAACTTTACAAGGATGTAAAAGTGAAGCAGCAGGAATCTCATCCCGATGAAAAGAGTAAAAAACTTCGTTAGGCGCAGCTTCTATGGCAACGCCTTTCGGAAGTTGGATGTCTGAAGGCCGATAAAGCCACGTCACACCTAGCTGTAAATTAGTCTCCTTATCAGGCCCCAATGAACGAATTATCCCTATAAAAGGAGGAGACTCTTGCGGTGGTTTGAAGAGAGCACAATCACCAATGTTAATTTTGCGAACGTCCTGCAAAAGTTAAACAAATTCAATTATGAAAACAAATTTATGGAACCCCGTTAAACAACATTACCGAGTGCCTCACATTCTCACCATATGGTAAGATAAAAGGTACAAGTGTCACTTGGTCTTGGCACTGGATAGTATGATGAAGTAGAGCTACCATAAACCAGGAGATGAAGATGAAGGCGATAATTGATAAAAACTCGGTCATGAAACAGATATAGGAATTACTACAAAAGGATTATTCTTTGATAAGGCAACGTTTTACCTCCCATCACATATTATTACGAAACTTCGCATCATCAACCTTAAATACTCCCTCCCATCCAAACCAAAGGTTACATTTGACTTTATTACGCTTGCCGATGCGTGTTTTGCAACGTGAATATCTTTAGTTACACATTACTAAAAATTATAAAAACTTGATATTCTTATAGCATTCATGGCGATGAATCAACAAGATCTTACTTATACATTACTAATAATATCAAAGATTCTCTACAATCATGAATAGTGCCAAAAAGTCAAATGTAACCTTTGGTTTGGATGGAAAGAAGTATATGATAAACAAGCTATATATATATAGCCACAACGTATCCGTGTTCTAAGCTATGATAATCTATTTAAAACAGAGACTCTGGTATTAAGGAACAGTTGTTGTTGTTGTTGTTGTATTATATTAAAAACAAAGACATTTGTTGACTGGTTCCATAGGGAATATGAGACATAGAGGTGGCAATCGGGTCAGTCGGGTCGGGTCGACCTACCCTTCAGGTCGGATCGTTTTGGGTCAAAAGATGTATCGGGTTAGGTCGGGTTTTTATCGGGCCCGGTTACGTTATTGCATAATTTCAATTTTTAACCATTAAGTTTAGTTTTCAACTATTAGTTGGTTTAGCTACTGCATTATTAAATAAAACGTATCAACTAAACAGTAAATCACTTCCATTTTAATCAATATTATGCTGAATAATTGTCGGATCATCATTTTGATCGGGCTAATAACGGGTCGGGTTTATATTGGGTCAGGTTCAGATCCCTGATAATAAGGTAGGGTCGGGTCGGTTAAGGATTGCAATATCCTCGGGTCCTGTCGGGTAGGGCCAGGCTTGCCAGCTCTAATGAGACATAGCATCCTGAATTTCGGAGGGTCATGGACTCATGGTCAAGATTCAAAAAATCCTCTGTAAACTATAGTGAGTAAAGTCATTAAAACGACAAGTAGAAATAGCCGATACATCTTTGAAGAGTGTAATGTTTAAAATACAAATTACAACCATCTTTGAATGGCATAGACTGTAGCGATGCTGTGGTTGATGTAAATTTTCTACAATAATCAGTGACACTCAATAGGAAGCAGTAAATCACAAACTTTACTTGATGGGAACAAGTTAAGAGAATTCAATGTAGCTATCTCCACTGCCTCGGCAACTAAAACCCCTTTAAATTGGGATGGTGCCAAGGAAGAAAAGGCTGTGTATTTGATATGTGGAAAAGCAATAAACTAATCTATATAAAAACAGAAGTAACATAAATAATAAAAATGGTGTCCCAAGCAGTTTATTAACATAGAGAAAAAGCTCCTTTAATATCTAAAGCACTCCCTAGGTAACAGATTGTTATTTTCTGCACATGAACTCGAACAGTCGAACATACACCAGAAAAAACCCAGAAATTTAGCAACAAATATGTAACAAGGTTAGTAACACAAAAGTAAAACAGGTCAATCATATTGGTTATTTTTTGCATTCTCCGTCAAAATTTCCGTCACTCATATAAACTCCACCAACACATATTAATATGATAAGAAGAGACTAAACTTCTCCGAGATAAACCCTAAACTTCTCCACAAACCCAAACCATCATCAACATAAAGAGCGACCACCGTATTAATCGCCACCGTCTAAATCCACTATATTTTCCCCCAACATTCTCGCACTTTAATCCACTTCAAGGGTGTGTTTGGATTGAGTGATTTGGAGAGAGGAAAAGGGAGGGAGAGTAGGGGATTTAAGGGTGGAGGGAAATGAAGGGGGAGAAATTTGGAGGGATGCATTTTCCTTCCTCCAAGGCAAATCAAAATCTCTCCACAATAGGCGAGATTTGGAAGAAAATTGTATCCACACACTCACTCCCCATTTGTCCTCCCCTTCCCTGACCTCCCTTTCTCTTCCCTCCTTCTCCCCTTTCCCACCACTTTCCCGCCACTTTCGCTATCCAAACACACCCCAAAAGTTCAATTCCGTCTAGAAAAGCCAGAAACCACTATTCCTAACCGCCTTACTCGAGATTTTGTATTACAATTTGACGACTGAAATTGGAACGACCACGCTCCCCTCGCCATCAATCGCTATAATGAACAAAATCACATTCAACTGGAATTCAATGATTTCGCCCAAACAAACAATTAACCGGATAACAGCAGAACCAATCGAAAAACAATCAGCGATAATCAAATCAATCAAGCGATTCAATTCAACAAGAAACAACGATTGATTCGAGGAAATAACAGGATACCTTAGAAGTACCAGCAGCATCGGGATCACCAACAGCTGCAATCACACGACGATAATTTACCGACGAAGGGACGGACAACATACGTCGAATCTTCTTACTATTCTCACACAACCCATGCATAATATCCTCGCATTTTCCCCAATTTTCCTTGATTTTATCAACATCAAAATCTCACCTAACCCTAGTTAATCCTCTTATCACATCAAAATTCAATCAAAGGACACAAAATCCACCTTCTTCAATCCTCCTATCACACAAAACCACAAAAAACCCTAACTTTTCGCGAAAACTAGGGTTTGACAGTATCCATATAACAACAAAATTAAATTACCAAATGAAAACCCTAATTAATCGATCTTAATCGATTCGAATAGTTGCAGATCGAGGAAATTGATTGCGATTTGGGGGAAATCGGCGATCTAATGAAGAAATTGGGGGGAAAAAAGTAGAGAGAGAAAGTGAGTTCGAAGAGAGAGAAAAGAAATTGGGGAAAAAGAAGAAAGGAGAAGTAAAGGGGACCCGAGTAGGCGGCAAAAGGAAAACACGGGCAGTATGGGCAGAGTGGGACAGTAGATGACGGGCAGCGGGCCCGTTGATTGTGAAACTTACGTATACCTCCGTTTCAAGGGAAAATAATGATCGTTTTATGTTAAAAAGTGATCACTGTTCTTATATTTCCTTCCCCGGAGCAGAGTAGGGCAGTGGGATAGGGACAACGATGATGATTGTGAAACGGATATCTCCGTTTTAAGAGTTAGTGATCGTTTTATGTTAAAAAGTGATTACTCGATCTCGTCTTTCTTTTCCGGGGCAGAGTGGGACAGCGGGCCCGTTGATTGTGAAACTTACGGATATCTCCGTTTGAAGGAAAAATAATGGTCGTTTTATGTTAAAAAGTGATCCTTCGTTATCATCTTTTCTTCCCTGGAGCAGAGTAGGGCAGTGGGATAGGGACAACGATGATGATTGTAAAACGCATATCTCCGTTTTAAGGGATAGTAATCATTTTATGTTAAAAAGTGATCACTCGATCTCGCCTTTCCTTTTCGGGGGCAGAGAAGGGCAGTGGGGTAGGGTCTAGGGGCAGTGATGATGAGGTGAAGTTAGGTGACAGGCATGATGGAAAGTGACAATCAAGTATGTGTACTGTGTAGTTTGTGTGTTTGTGACTGAATTAATGAGACTCAGTTTGTGGGACTTGTTCTTGTCTTTCCTTTCCCCGTGGGCACTTGACTCTGACATTCCCTTTATGGTTTACTATTATTATAATTAAATTATTATTTTTATTATATTTGATTTGATTTTTATTCTATATTAAATTAAATTCGTAGTGTGTTTTACATGTGGCTTGGAGGCTTGGTAGTACACCTTATAAACGGGCCATTCAGATCGAGTTTGAGTCGCAATTCGAGTTTGCAAAAATTTGGGTCGGGTCAGATCGGGTGGGTCATTTTTGGGTGGATTGTTATCAAGTTATTTGGGATAATGATCAGTATTTAATAGTAAAAAACCAGGTCGGGTTGAACAGGGTCGGGTCAATTCAGGTATCAGGTCAGATTCGGGTCCTCAATCCGGTTTTGGGTCGGGTCATTTTTGATAGATCTACTCGAGAATGGGGGATATTAAATTGGGTGTGATTGAGCTAGGTGGGGTTTGTATCGTTCGTGATTGGATATTCCAGACATTTGATTCAGGTCTTGTAATTTCGTGTTCTGATTAGCTTTTAGTGTGTTGTTTATTATCAAAAAATTTAGGATAATAGTCAAAACGCGGCGATTAGCGTCCAGGTCAGGTTGGATGGGTCAAGTCAATTATGGGTTTTCTAATTGGATTCAAATCGGGTATGCTTCGATCAATTTTGCAATATCTAGTTGTGGTCAGTGGGAGATGTGATAAGAAGGTTTAATGGAGAAGGCAAAAAATGTTTATAAGGTCGCATCATAAATGGATTTAAAACATTTGCACCCAAAAAAATAAAATAAATAGTTTTAAATCATTTATGATGTTTAATCTAGTCATTCGTTTATTTTGATTTTAGGGTTAAATAGTATGTAAGCTCCGATTTGGACTTGAGTCAAGCTTAACTAAATATGAGCCGATTCCGAGCTTAGTAAGGATCGGTCAAAAGCTCGCTTACTTTTGTAATATTTTTATTGTAGTATCTTTTTTGTCTAGGAGAAATGAAAAAATGGCTACATATTATAAACGAAATTATATACTGATTATACTCCTATTGCAAAAAAATTTGTAACTACTGAAGCAATACAAAAACCTTTTTTCGACGTACAAACAAATCGAAGAACAAATGTAGATAAAATTATTAAAAGAGTTGACAATGCAATAGTATTAATTATAAAATCATGTAAATTCTGCGAGAATTGCAGGAAAATAGCATGAAACAATTTGCTTAGAGGTTGAACAAAGCAACAAATGAGAAGATCAAAGAAGACGCGACAATAGCAGCCGAGACTGGCATGGAAAATGCAGACCCTGCAGCAGCCGGAGGCTCAGCAGAAGCCCCAGCTGGCGATGGTGCTGGAGATGGAGCCATGCCTGCATCTCTACCGGAGACTTCAACCGCCAACATCACTACTACGACAACTGCCATGATGAGCAATGCATTCACTTGCGACATGCTTAAATTTCTGTCTCGAAATAATATGTATAGCAACTTAATGAGAAACGAAGTTGCGAGAATGTTTGATGAAGTAGAGCAATAAGAAGGCGATATATATACCGATTAAACAAGTATGCAAACGCAAGAATTATGTGCAGATTCAGAGTATAAACGTGTAAGCAAAGCTGTTTTGGCTGCAATTGATTGTGTTCTTTATTTCTTTCCTTTTCAATATGTTTATTTATACAATCAATTATGTGGTATATATGGTAAATTATGATAAAGTGTTTAGCTGTCATTTTATTTTGTTCTTTATTTAAACTTTTTAAAAATAGTTGTCAACAGATGCGATTTATTTTGTTAAAATGGATTCACCTCCTGACCTCATGACTAAGGGAACGAGGTAAATATCCTATGCTAAGCAATTGATTGTCGGATTCGATACTCACAAAATGGTTATAACCTTCGAATTTTGAATCGAATGTATCCGAGTCTTTTCCGTTAACACTAAACAAATCCCGGTGTAAATATTCCTCTGAACAAAATCGCGTAAAAAGACAAGAATACTCCATGGATCTGCTCTTCTAAACTTATGGATAAGCAATTGGTTTTAATATGAATCTGAAAAATTTGGATGGAATATGGATCCATGGAAATATAACTTGTACAGATTTTGATCAAACATAATCCGATCCATATGCGTCCGTTTCATCAGGAAATCGACTATGATTAACTCACTACTTAATGCTAGTTTTCATACGATTTAGTTTAAAGAAAATACAAGCCAAAACTGAAAACGAGTTAGATATGAATGGTTAAATATTTTCATACCCATAATTTCATTTGCCATTCACGACACTAAACCAATACTAATTTCTGTTTAAGAAAACTAATCGAAAAAGGTAATTTGGAAATCGAAAAGCTAATCAAGGCACGAAAAAGGTAATCGATAAGGTAATTTGAAAATTAGAGTGATAAGGAATCGATTATATAAAAATATGTTTGGCAAACTATTTGAAAAGATATTGATTTTGGTAAAATGACGTAAAAGGATATGAAAATTATTTAATATTATAGAATAAAGGGGTACAAAATGGAAAATAAGTCATTTTAGGTCACGATTTCTCAAATGCTTACCCGAGGAAGCATTTCATTTCAGTACCTTATTTAACCAAATAAGCTACTTGCCAAACACTTGCAAAAAAATCAGGTAGCTGAAATTTTGGTCAAATAAGCTACCTGAAGTGTCGTGCCAAACGGAGCCTAAGGCTCTGTTTGACAATACATTTCAGGTACCTTATTTGGTCAAAGTTTCAGGTACTTTATTTTTTGTAAACGTTTGGCAAGTAGCTTATTTAACCAAATAAGCTACCTAAAATAAATTGCTACCTAAAATAACATTTGAGATTTTAGGTATCTGATTTGATTTGATTTTCCCTTTTTACCCCTATTAAATAGTTATCATATCCTTTTACATCATTTTACCAAAATCAATTACCTTTTCAGTTAGTTTACCATTTTTTTTATATATAATCACTTAGCTTATCAGCTCCTAATTTTCAGCTACCTTATCACTTACTTTTTCAAGTTTCAGTTAATTTTTCAATTTTCAGCTACATTTTCAGTTAGTTTTAGCAAAGAGAGCCTTCACATAAAATATCACAGCTACATCCTATATCAATGATATTCGCCAAGAACTGACGCCAACTTAACAAGTCCTTTTACTTTATTTCTATTTTCAATGTGTTTCAAAAGCCGAAGAACAGAAATCATTTGCATTTCCAATCAACTTTCAACACTAAATCGTGGTGAAGACGAAGGGTATCTAAATTTAGGTGAAGACGAAGACAATCTAACTTTAAAACTGGTCCAAAACTAGGCAAAAGGCTTCTAAATCAATATCACCCAACTACATGGGGTTGCTCTAAATATAGTAAGAATAAGTTGGCACATCATACACTATAAAAAAACACCCCAAAGTTGACAATGCTGATAACTTCCCCTAAGCACTATACTGATCAATGTTACTCGGTAGTCGGTACCATAACCATTAGAATAACATAACCGTAGCAAAATGCATAATGCGTCAACAAGGTTCCCAAACTCGCAACCTTATATGAGACGGTCTAACTCGCAACTCTTACTAATCTTTTCTGATACAAGACTGGCTCATTATTCCCTAAATTGCGGAAACTTCATCTGGCCCGATTATCACTCTGACAACTCCTAGAAATTTGCATATTTCAAACTCAGACTCTCCAGTTCAACAGTCTTTTAGAACGAGATTGTACCATGCTATAGCTATTTTACCTTCAGAAGCTTCATAAGCCGAGCAAACAGACAGGCTTGCACATGTCAGTAGATAGTAGATACATGACAATTTTACCCATTCAAGAAATTTCAAGAAATAAGAGATAAGCAAGCAACAAAGTAAGGACTAACTACGCTAAATGAAGAAATATTTCGCTGCATCAAAATTTAGCAGCTTTTCTTATATACGGCGGAAAAAAGAAGGGAAATGTCAAGACGATAAATTAAAGAGCAAAGCACATACAAAGTGGCTTCGACTTCATGTTTACAGATCCAGCCTCCACAATCTGGATGATTGAATGGTTTGACTGAGTATAAATTTTAATGGACTATGAGAGGTCGGTCAATCCACCAGTATCCATTCGAGTGCCTGTGCAATCAACCACCTGCTTTATGAGGGTCAAAATATCTACATAGAGGAAACGGGTCACTGATTCACTGCCCATTTATCTGCATCGGCACAAACCCTAGCAATTGACCAGGTAACAAGAGCTTCTGCCCATCCCTGGTAGACTGAAAGAGCACAAACAATTGGTTAGCAAAACCACCAAACAAAGAGTATGTACTCTTTGGTTAAAGTGTCCTAGTACTAGGCTGACCAAGAGTAGAAAAACACTCGTATTTACGAAACATCAAATTTTATTTTACACTCATTAAAATGAGGATGAGCATATTTATGTCAAGAATTACTCAACTTGAATGTCTTGCATCTAAAAGCTTAGGCTTAGAGTTAATAGGTTATTCTTATACTTATTAGACCACCCTAAAAATCGATGTGTGACTGTGAGCAAGAATAAGGAAAACTGCAAATTTAACATTCAAGCTCATTATTTTACCTCAACTTCCATGAAGACTTCACACACTGTACACCCCATACAGATATTATCCTTGCCATGAACGTTGCTTAAAGCTAAGCCTCTCCGGGTCCCAACCACCATCAGGTTCTTTCCTCTTCAAAACACCGCCTTCCATAGAATATAAACTTGATTGATCATTTGTTAGAGCAAGTGGACCCATATTAGACATGGGTCTGGACAGACTGCGCAACGTCTCATCTCTACCTTCTACATCTGGACCTGCATTGAGATCTAAGCCCTGCCTTCCCCATTTTTGAGCATTGTCCACAGTAACAGTATTGCTAACATCTGAAAGACCAACAACATAAGGCCGAGGATACTGGGAAGGAACATTCACGGCACTTCCTACTAATTGAGAACCAACTGCAGGGATACAAAGTCGTCCACCAGAAGAAAGATCCATAAATGCAGTTGATCCACCTGGGAGAGAAGATGACGCCAAGGGTAAGCTGGTACCGAAGGGGAAAGCTGGATACTGAAACTGTGCAGAAGGAAAAGGAACGGCAGGAGAAGACAAAACCGGACCCCTATACATATCTGGGTTAAATGTCATGGGGCCTGCCGGCACAGCCCACATTCTGGGTGGGCCACCAGGGGTACCAGACATAGGGAAAGGCTGTACCCTATCAGGCAAACCCGCAGGAATGGGTATGGCTGAGAACGGGGTACCAGCATTATTATACCATGGATTGAGGGTCCCCATTTCAGTACAGTTAACTTGTAGACCAACAGAAGGTTGAGTGTAGATATTTAAAGGTAAATGTGTGTTAATAGACTGAGAATCAACAGTGGCTTCATCGGCTGATGGCCCGTTATTCAAATCAAAATCTCTACGACCACTATCACTGTTGGAGGGAGCGCTTGATGATGACAATCTTATTGTGTGAAGTGGCATGTCAAATCTATGAACGGATGGTAAAGGCTGACCCAAATCCAGAGCCTCATCAACTCTATTCAGATCTAGGTCCAAGGCTCCACCATTACGTCTAGAAGCGACACCTGTAGGCCTATTATTCGTCTCAAACAAATCCTTTTTGCTTGTTTGGAAATCATTAATCTGACATTCCATATCTTCCATAATCCTTTCATCAGCCACATTCAGGTCAAACTCTAAGCGTGCCCGACCTTGTTTCTCATTATTAGGATCCGAAATATGTTCCTTATTTGCACAAGGAGAGATTTCAGAGACCTTCCGAGGTTCAGCTGGACGAAATGCACTTGTGGCAGCTGATCCTCTCCATCCAAGTTCCCCTCTATTTCTGAGCAGGTCCTCAGGAGGCAAAAAAGGCCCTTTTGCAGCAGCAGCCACTGTAACTGAAGCAGGTAGACCAACAGATGTGGAAGCAACCGAACATGAAGGCAATTGACAATTCAAACGCCCATCTGCAACGGTGCTTGGAAGGTCTCCATCTTTGCTATCATCTACATCAAATCCTTCATTTAAATCAAATTCAAGCTTCCCATCCGTAAAAGAGCTTCCCATAGAAGGCGAAGAAGGCTTCGTACCAGAACGATTCTCACCCTCTGCATCGTCACCTTCACGAGCAGGTAACTTAGAGTCTTTAGAATAAAAATCCAGCTCTTTATTCTGAGCAAGGGAATAGGAGTTCTTTTTTGAAGTATGAGCAACAGGTGTGTCTTTATCGACAAGATCTTCCTCATTACCTTTAATATTCTGGTCAAAGGAACCTGAATCGAGTACAGAAATTTCTTTCTTCTGAAGGGTCAGAAGACCATCCTCCTCATAACTCTTAATACTATGATCAACATCATCTTTCAGATCTGTGAACTGTCCTGGTAGTAAGTCGTTTACACATGATGAAACCCCAACTTTTTCAGCTCTACCCACAGATTTCATATCCTTCGCAGGAGACCACTTATTTATTACACCTTTACTTTCCCGCCCTTCCGTTAGATCATTCATCTCGGCAACGTTTGCTGACGAGACTGGGACTTCTTCGGCAGATCTTTCAAGATTTTCTTTCTTCAAAGAATCATCACCAATTTTGTTTTCAGTAGCCGAAAAGCTAGCAGTATCGTGAGGTGTACAAACACGAATATCATTTTTAATTGGTGGCTTTGACTCATGTCCTTGATCTGAACCTTCACTAGATGCAACACGAGTAGGATGCGCAGAAGGTACAGTCCCAGAACCATTAAGCTTTCCACCAGATCTAAAACATGAGTCTCCATTGGGCAGCAGATGCTTGCCACCTTTCTGCTCGTCTTCTGAAACACCTAATGAATTTTTTTGTATCTGGCCCTCAACATCAGCCGAAGCTTTGGACTGATTTGGTTCTCCAAGAGAAACCTCAATGTCGCCATTTAGCTTTGACCTAACACTGTACTCACTGCAGAATCCCTCTGCCACAGAAGTGCTCCTCTGAGGCGAACAAACAGGTGAAGGTGCAGTTGACTTTGAAATTTCCCCAGCTGCAACACTAGCCAGCAGATTCATACCAATTACGTCTCCGGCTGACATAGGTAGCTTAGATTCCGAGTACTTGACACAACTTTCAATTAATGCATTTATGGAGCTTAATGAAGAATCATGCAATTCACTTTTGGGTCCTGACCCAGTTTTTTGGGCATCGGTCAAATTTCCAGCTTCACCACCAGTCGGACAATGTCCAGAATCTGAAGCAGAAGATGGTAAACCATCAGCTTCATCACATGCAGTTGCCACATCTTTGAGCTCATTAATTTGCCAGGACTTTGTGCTCATGTCTAAAACGCTACTATTCCGATAACCATCAGTTTTTTCCTTTGAATTACATTCCGATTGACCAAGCTTATCGGGAATCACAGGAGACGAAGCTCTACTGTTCATAGATGAAGGATCTTCAAGACACCCCCCATTAACATTTTGACTAGGAGTACGTCCCCGATTACTAATTTTAACTATTAGCTTATGATTGTTACTGTCAGCAACAGGAATATCACAAGCCTTTTCGCATGATGGAGGTTGTGAAAACTTTTCCGAAGCAGATATTCTTGTCAAGGAAGAGTGTTTTAGTGATCCACCTTCCCGGTGAACAGTGGAAGCAGCTACACTATTAAGGCCATTAGCAGCTGTCCTATGCCTGGAAGCACTTCCAGTACTCTTGTTCAAACTTGCTGAACCTGAATTGGAGCTCCTCGCATCCTCCTTAACAGCAAGGCCCAAATTTTTTACATTGTCACTAGAACAATGGCTGTTTGTCTGCGACTGACTAGAAGTGCTGCTTTTTTCATCCTTTGCTGCTGATAAAGGAAGCTCTACGCTACCACTAAAAACGGAGGTGTTTAGATTCCCATCTCTCATGTTGGCACTAGTAGATGTAACAGCAGATGGTAACTTCACAATGGCTTGAGATGCCGATGCACACTTGGCAACTTCTCCCTGAATTGATTTAGCTGGGGCTGATTTTGACGAAGAAATATGCAAAGGAGAGTTCTTCATGACGGCGTCAGATGCACTGGAATGCCTTGTCACACCACAAGATACTTCATTTCGCACTCTGGCTGGCCAAGAAACACCCTGACTAGTAGCTGACCTTGAATCATTACCACTCATCTCCGCCTGAACACGTTTTTTCCATGTATCAACTAAACTCCTTGCTTTTTTGTGAATTTCTGAATTTCTGTGTGATCTCAAAAGATTTACAGATTTTCCAATGTTGCACATCTGCAATGCATTAAGATTAACAGGGAGTCTCTCCAAGGCACGAAGCAGAGTCCGAAGAAAGTCTACCACTAATTTATCGTGATCTCTAGGGTTATTGGAGTCCCCAATCTTGCCTTTATGGACTTCCCGAAGCCATTCATCCATGATAGTTAGACCTCTAAGCTCCACAAATCGATTAAGGCAGTCATCCTTGTCAGTGGCAGCTATAACGCCAGCCAACAGGGACCGACATGGTATATCTATTCTTGTCTCGGCTTTATCAGAGTGCATGAGTTGAACTAGTCTTTCTACTGCTTTAGAATCTACAAGACTACCATTCTCAGTTAATTTTGCGATTTCCGACTTCAGCAATAATTCTGGGCTCATGTCACTGGATTCTCCATCATTTACTTTAGAAGAATACTCACGTTTCACAAGCTCAGAACCCTGATCATTTCGTTCCCTTTTCTTTCCTTTCGACTGAGAATGGAATGCACTAGTACTGTTCTGCACACTGTCAGGACTGTGTTTTAGCTGTGAAGTCGACGTCGATGTTGACGTTGGACTATTAACTGGTTTTGGCGAACGACCCCCATGCTGTTGAACTGTTGCATGCATTTCTAATTGTGATTTATGTAACAACTGATCTACTTCTTCCCGCCGACCCTGAAGAAATCAAATAGATAAACTACCGCAGATAATTTTTAAAATCTACGAAATTGGATTTTTTAAGAACCATACGAAACTGACAGGGCACTCACATTAATAAAGTCTTTATCCGTTAGCCACCACAAACGCTTGTTTGTAGTATCATACACTCGTCTACAGACGAATGAGGATACACCTGGTGGCAGCTCAACACCTTTAGGCAAAAATGCAACTTTGCAAGGATGTAAAAGTGATGCAGCTGGAATCTCATCCCGATGAAAAGAGTAGAAAACTTCGTTAGGCGCAGCTTCTATGGCAACGCCTTTCGGAAGTTGGATGTCTGCAGGCCGATAAAGCCAAGTCACGCCTAGCTGCAATAGAGTCTCCTTGTCAGACCCCAATGAATGAATTACCCCTATGAAAGGAGGGGACTGTTGTTGTGGTTTGAAGAGAGCACAATCACCAATGCTAATTTCCTGTACAAAATCATCAAACCTCACATCATCAACCTCAGATGACCAAGCCTCACAATATATGATATACAAGTCATCTAATAACTACAATATATTTGTTCCATGATAGGTATGCTATATTGCTACGATGGCCTATTCAAGACAAATATTTGTTGGCAGCCTCTGAGGGGAATATGAGAAGGCGGGCTCGTAGAAAGGTTAAATTTGAACAAGCATGACGTGAAGAGCAGTTGAATACATAAATTATCTGCAACACTTTGTGACACTAAAGATAGACACACAAGATCCTCGATAAAAAGGAGTAGAATCACAAACTTCATAAGTCTACAAGTTAATAGAATTTAATGCAGCTGGTAAGCTGCTTCTGTGCTCCAGCCAGGTAAAGCTATGCATTTGACATGTAAAAAAGCGAAGACAAATTAGCAGTTTGCTGGTATACGGAACAGAGCCATAATTTAGCAGCTGATGGCAATAAAAACAATAAAACAAATATTAGTTCCTATGATCTCTACAACCCTCTATACGTAACAGATTACTATTTTATGGACAAACTTGGACGTAGCCCATGAAACAGCCAGAAGTTAGTAAAACTGGTGTAGCAAGTTGATTTGCTTTGTCACTTTCTGTTGTTTCTTGCATAAGTCGATGTAAATATTCAAACCATCTGACTTAAAATCTTCAACAAACCAGAACCTTCTTCTGAGCTTCAGTGCTCCACCAAAACAAACAATATAAGTCCACCAACACATAATTCCATGACGAGGAGAATCTAAACTTCTACTCCGTATAACATAATCCCCAACTTCTCGGTAAACCTGGCAACATGCCAAACCTGATTAATCACCCAAGAAGCCCCTCCAAACGGGTGCAACATATAAATCCCTTGTTGTCGAAATCCACCAAATATCCTAAATGTTCTCCCTCTTCAACCAGTTTATTCGTTCTATTCCATCCAGAAAAGACACAAACCCACAACTCCCACAATCTGCACTCAAAATTTTCATCATATGTTGACTACCCAAGTCTTACTACTTCCAATATTTCCATTTCCTCCAGAGCGAAGGACTCCTTCTTTGGTTCCATGGTTGAAATACAACAGAATGGCACACTAAACTAGTCTACTTTTTTTTTTTCAAAGTATCAGTCATTGAATACCATTTCATTTGGTCGCTTGAAAACCGTCAACCTGTGTCGTTAATATACGTGTAAGGCAGCGTTTATCAGGCTCCCTACCGCGCCATTTGCAGAAACCCTTGAGGCATAATGCTATTATCCTCTCGATAACTGAATTTGGCCATCAAAACTTACAAGTAACCATTAAAGAAAACATTTTTAATCAAAATTCGATCGAATTGGCCCAAATAATCAACCCCCTAAATCAATCAATCAATCAATCAATCAAACGATTAAAACAAGGAACAATCATTCAATTATTTAATCAATCAATCAATCAACTGAATTAAAATCTCAGAAAAATACCTTTAAAAATGAACTAATAGCAGAAGCATCGGAATCACCAACAGCTGCAGTCACGCGACGAGAATTAACCGACGAAGGGACGGAAACCATGCGTCGATTCCTCTTACAACTCTCACGTTTTCCCCAAATTTACTTCCTTGAATCAGCATCAATAATCTCACAAACCCTAATTAATCCTCAAATTCACCAAATTCAATCAACGAAAACAACATAACATAAACCTAATTCGATCCTCTTATCATATACAAACAAATGAAACCCTAGGATATAGTCGAGAATTAGGGTTTGATAGTAGAAACCCTAATTAAGGAATTAAGGGAAGTAATTAATGGAGGTGAATAAGTGGAGATTGAGATAAGATTAAAGAGGAATTAATTGAGAGATAGGAGGAAGTGTAATTAATTAAAGAGACGTTAGCTGAAATGGTGGATGATACACTGATATCGCGATCTATTTAAGAAAGCAACAAGTTTGCTTTAGACGGTCTGAAAAAAGACGAATCAACTGTCACCATATTTTTTCCGGAAAATTCATATGGTAGCCTCAAATTTTGTCATTTTGCACGTGGTACCTATTCTTTTAAATTTGTGCACATATTATCCTTGAGATTTGATATTGAAGCACAACGTACCTTTTTATCGTTTTTAAAATTTTCAATTGAGCATAAATCATAGATCAGAAATCGGAATTGACTATTTTTTTTTTTCAAATTGATTCTCTCTTCGTGATCTATAGATTGATAAAACGAAAATGGTCATTCGGAAATTTAAGATCGAAAATATGGTTGATTTGAGATCTTCGTTTAAAAATACCCCTATAAAATGTCAGTCGACAAATTGTTTTCCTCAAATCGTAGATTATGAAGAGATAATAATTTTAGGAAAAAAATTGTCCTATTCTGAATTCCGGTCTAGAAGTTATGCGCAATTGAGTTTTTTTATAGCGACAAAAAGGGCATGTTGTACATGAAAATTAAACATGCAGAGTATTATCTACACAAACTTAAAAAGTTGGGCACCACGTGCAAAATGGCAAAGTTTGAGGGTACCACGTGAATTTTTCGTTTTTTTAATAGAATGTAAGTATTTAATGACAAAAAATGTCAAAACCCATAAATCTCAACCTCACTAAACAAAAACTCAAAAGGATATAATCTTTGACAAATTTAGGCTCTGTTTGGTAAAACTGACTGAAAAAGTACATGAAACCTAAAAAGGTACCTGAAACCTGATAAGGTGACTGAAATTAAAAAGTACCTGAAAACCTAGCTGAAAATTAGAAACTGATATGGTAGCTGATTAATTGTAAAGTGTTTGGTAAAACAAACTGAAAAGGTAACTGATTTTTTGTAAAATGACATTAATAATTATAACAAATTAATTTAAATAAAGGGTAAATATGTAAAGTAGAACATTTCAGCTACCTGAAACTTTAAAAAGCTACCTGGAGTAGCTTTTCATTTCAGATACCTGAAAAGTCATTTCAGGTACCTGAAATGACTTTACTAAACAGCACTAGGTAAAACAACTACCTGAAATATTAGTCAAATCAGGTTGCTTGGTCAAATCAGGTACCTGAAATGTCTTGCCAAACATAGCATTATACCGTTAATGTATTATACAACTGGTTATATACAACTTATTCAATGTAGTTGAACTTTGTTATAAAGTTAGGATACAAAGTTATTGAGCTTAACAAAATAATTATTAAGCTCAATAACTTAATAAAATAGTTCAATAACTTGCAAAATAGCTCAACAACTTTGTGTAAAAGCTCAATAAATTTGTGGCTGTTGTACACTTGTACAATGTTATTATAGAACTGATTATAGGGCAGTATTTGTGAAATTTATACAACAACAAAAAAAAGTGATTTTTTTCCCGTTTCAATGGCATCATCAACAAGGAATATAAAAAAAAATATTAGACCAAAATACCCTTAAATGGGTATTTGTAGGATGGAAAGGAGATGTTGGTAAAACAATATGTGACCCTGTTCTTTTGGACTGAAACTTATAGGATCTGAACTGAACTGAACTTATAAGATCTGAACTGAACTGAACTGAACTGAACTTATAGGATCTTGTAATACTCCGTATTTATAAGTCTCTGGGTACTCTATCGAGTAGGCCTTACTCTGTCGAGTAAGGGTGAGTTGCGTTTTATAAAAGTTTCTGACTTGTTGGGTACTCGATCGAGTAACGTGGGTACTCGATCGAGTAAGAGGGCACTCGATCGAGTACCCTAGATACTCGATAGAGTAGCCGGTTTACGGGAAGTTATTTCTCGGGTTTTGTTAATTATGCGATTAAGGTATATAACCTTTTCCGTCATTGTTCTTAAACACTTTTCAAAACCTAAATTACTGTCAAGAGAGAAAGCAAAGTACCTTCATCACTTTAATCGCATTGTTAGCAAATCCTGGAGTTTGGAAGGTCGGATTTCACCTTTCGTTATACCGTTGAGATCCTTGCGTCGAGGGTAAGATCTATGTACCGTTTTTACAGTATTTCCTTTAAGTTGGTTAAACCCTAATAAGGGGATTTGGGGATTTTGATGTAGATTATGATTGGCAGTAATTATGTGTATGTATGATAGGAGGAGGATTTGTAGAAGAGGCTTTTTGATACAGCTGTTGAGACCGTCTGATAGTTGTGCTTTCCAGTTAGGATTTCCTACTCAGTATTAGTCCCATAATGAGATTATTGTTGATGTGTTGAGATTGATTGTTTAATATCGTAATTGTATTGTGACGGTTGTGACTGTGATTGTTGTCTCTGGTTCTCGAGATGCGTTCTCGGCTGAGTGGAGTCACTTGCGGGAGTGGCTTCACGCCCTAGTTTTGCCCTTCGTGGAACCCGCCACGGAAGGGGATGTGCACATTAATGAACAGGAAAATCGCTCATATGAGGAGCGGGAATTTGGTGGGTACGGCTGCGGTCCCCCACTGGCAGGGCTGGTCCAGCGGACAGTCGGTGATTGAGATTAATGGGACTGGTGTGATTGTATGTGTGACGGTGTGAGCTGTCTGTTTATCGGATTGTTGATATATATATAAATTGTGTGATTAGTACTTACCCCGTTTAATTGTTTTAAAAATCTGTCGATTCATTCGGGGTGGTGAGCGTTTGCTTTAAGGGTATATCTTGGATACGCGTGGAATCTAGCTGGGGATGGAGTCATCACATATCAGAGTCTTTAGTCTTCCGCTGTGTTTGTTAGGACAGTTCATTTCAGTTGGTTTATAGTTTGAGAACAGTTGTATTTTGCTTACAGTTGGTTTTGTTATGTAATTACTTAAACTTATTTAATAAAGTATGTTTCTTCATTGTCTTATGATTATCATGCCTCGGGTAACCGAGATGGTAACATCCTTATACTTGAGTGGTCCTGGTAAGGCACTTGGAGTATGTGGGTGTTACAAATCTGAACTGAACTTATAGGATCTGAACTTAACTGAACTTATAGGATCTGAACTTAACTGAACTTATATGATCTGAACTGAACTTATAGGATCTCGAATCGAATCGAATCGAACTTATAAGATCTGAACTGAAATTAAATTAAGTGATGTATAGGATCTGAACTGAACTTATAGGATCTGAACTGATTTGAAATTATAGGATCTGAACTGAACTGAACTTATAGGATCTGAACGGAACTTATAGGATCTGAACTGAACTGAACTTAACTTATAGGATCTGAAGTTAACTTAAATTAAGTGACTTTAAGTCCAAAAGAACAGGGCCGTAGTTCACTTTTGGCAATTCTTGTAAGGTTTTACATCTTCCGTTCTTATCATCTCTCTACAGATCCTGCTCATAATCTTAGCGACGCTTTTCAACAGCCATGTAGAGATATGGTAGTATCCTCGCGTTATTTTTGTTCTTGTTTTATACTCCCTTTGTGCCGGTCAATTGTTATCCTTTGTTTTTGGCACAAAGAGCAAAGGAGAGGGGCGAATTACTAAATGACAAGTGGAATGAATGATCAAACTGTTCATCAAGCTCATTCTTAAAATAGAAAGGACAACAATTGATTGAGACAACCTAAAATAGAATACGACAACAAATGAGCGGGACAGAGAGAGTATATAGTAACGGTGAACTATACTTACTTGACAATTGTTTTTATTGTAATATGTAAATGATGTATAGCTAACATAAGATATAATTTGGTTTTAGGAAATGGTTTTTATCCTCCTCGATATGAGGAGGGAGGATGGGATCAGAATAGGGGGTACTCCTGAGGTATTGGGCGTGGTGGTGGTCATACTTTCCGTGGTCGTGGGGAGGGGTTTGTCCTATGCAGTAACAGAGGTAGGATTTGAGCTTAGGGGGGCGAAAAATTTTAGGGGGGGCGAACGACTAATTTCATAAGGCACCCTCGAAATTTTTTTGAAAAAATTAACTAAAAACTTCAAAATTTTCATCCGTCAGGGGGCGACCGCCTCTGCTAGCCCTAGAGTAGGCAATGGGCCGTGCTGGGCCGGCCCGCCGTGCCTTCCCCTAAAATTGGCCCGGCCCAGGTACGGATATTGGACTCCCCGGGCCGTGCCGTGCCAGACCCACTAATCCAAACCTACGCCGCGGCCCGCTCAAGGCACGGCCATTTTTGTGCTCGGGCCGTGCCTGGCCCATGGGTTTTTCGTGTCTTGTCCGTGGGCCGACCCATGTGCTTTAATATTTTTTTATTTAAAAAAAAAACGTTATATAATTGATATATTTTTAGTACTTTTTGTTTAATAAATGATAATTAATGATTTAAATATATATTTTATTAAATATTAATGTACTTTTTGTTTAATAAATGATGATTAATGGTTTTAATATATATTTTATTAAATATTAATGTAATTTTTGTTTAATAAATAATGATCAACGGGCCATTCTTCATGCCGGGCCGTGCCAAGCCCGTCGTGCCTAGTGCGTGCCGGGCTCCACCGTGCCTGGGCCGTGCCGTGCCTGGGCACGGATTTCTGAAGAAAATCGCGTCGGAGCCCGTCTAAAGCCCATCCGTGTCGTGCCCGTGTTTCCTCGATTTTCTCGCCGGGGCGTGGACCGTGCATGGCCGTGCCGCCTGATACCCGTCGTTGTGAGTACCAAAAATAATATTTATATTTCCTATTAAAACTAACCTAGGCTAGTGGTAACAGGGTCGAACCACAAGGAGGCGAATGTAATTAATAGTTGTCTAATTCTAGTCTAAGGTAACGAATGTGGGGGTTGAATTGATTTGGTCTATAGCTAAAGGCAATAAAAATTAAACTAAAGAAATATATTAAATCAAATATAAAGAAGGGTACTAGGATGGTCGGTTCACTATAATTTCGGCGGTAGCATATTAAGTAGGTCTAAATCAAACACATGAGGCGGGAAAACAAGAGGTCCTCTCGGTCCACTCTTAACAGATAGCATCTTTCGATCTCGCTATAAGTCCCTAATATCACTAATACTGACTTTCGTCCTGAAAAGTGACTGATAATCTAAACTTTACCTATCTTTCGATCTCAGCATAGTTTAGTCATTTTAATTGGTGATCTAACAACTGTCCCTATCTCTCGATCTAACGGGTCAGTCATATCCTAAACATTTAACTAGTCGTGTGCACTCGATTCGTCGAATAAATAATTAAAACAATTAAAACGAAGGTAACACCTCACGTGACCAGTCGATCGACCAGGTATGGCGGTCAATCGACTGACACGCGATTTCAGGCCATATTAATTCTACGCCGCCTAATCTATAGTTCCCCTACATCCTAGCACAAGCAATTTAGCTACTCATACTGAAATTAAAGGCAACAATAAAATTGGCTAAATAAACTACAGAATTCATGATTAATACGGTAAAATAAACAATTAACATAAGATGACAATTCGGCTTGGGAAACTGGTCTAGCAATTCTATAACTATGAACGAAAGCAAAATAACTGAACAAAACCAGAGAGTACCGTGTGAATTGCGAAGGAAAAGAACAAAGCCGAACGCCAAAGTGAATTGTATTCAATACCGAAATAATCCTCGAACCCTAATTAATATTCTAAAAACTGATGAAAACTGAATGTAAAACTTGATAATTTTCTGAATGAATGTATCTCTGAACTAGGTTACGTTATATAGAAAGTATACGTAACATAATTCCTAAACCTAATATCGCTTTGGGCTTTGGAAAACTCGTTCTATATCTTCACGTCTGAGTAGCGGCTTGGTCGATCGACTGAGGTAACCGGTCGATCGATCGCTCTTCGATGTCTGAGCTTCGTAGTCGTGGGTTGGTCGATCGACTAAGGGGGCCAGTCGATCGACTGCTTTAGCTGGTAATCCGCTTTTAACTTCTCGTGGATTTGTCTTTTGGGCCTTGGAATGCGCACCAAGCTCGTTCCTTAAGTGAATACTTCACGTCAAATGCAAAGCAGGATACTCGGGGACGGATTTAGCTCGATTTCCGCTGAATTCTTCACATTTCTGCAATAAAGTACAAAAACACGAAAGTAGACGGAAATAGGGGAAATGGTAGCTTAAACTACACAAATGAGCTCTGAAATGCGTGTAAAACAGGATGTAAAACATCATATAAAAGACACGCATCACCGCCCACCGGCCCGCGGCCCTTTATGCCAACTCTAGTTAGCCCCCTAGTTCCACCACTGGTCCTATGACCCTATGGATGACGATCAACACAAATACTATTATACAACTGGTTGTACAAGAGCATTGTACAACCATAATTAATTTTGCTGAGCTTATGTGTATATTTCTCGAGCTCATAAAATTTTTTAGGATTATTTCACAGGAATAATCCATCCTATTGCTATCCCACCTATATTAATCCATCCTTTACATTATCTCACAATAATCCTACCTATTACACGACTTTCCTAGCTTGCACTTACCGACTTAAGTGACCTGCTAATTCCGGTTCCTTTTTTAAACCCTATATTTGGCTGGCTTTCTTCTTCTTCTTCTTCTTCTTCTTCTTCTTCTTCTTCTTCTTCTTCTTCTTCGTTTCTTTTTCTCCTTTATTTGGTTTCCTCTTTCTTCCTCCATTACTGTCAAATTCATCATCTTTTCTTTTTCATTCAAACATTTGTTCTTATTTAGATCAACATTTACTTATTCTCTTCACTCATTCACTTCTCCATCACTGGCCCTCAAACACCAAAAAAACCACCACCACACGACCATCAACCTGTTGCTGCCACCACACGCCACCACCAACACCAAAACCGCCAACAACATCATCACGCAAATTAGCTAGAACAGAAATCTCATCCCTAATCTAATTTCATCAAACCCCCAAATCAATCACCCTAAAACAACCCTAAAATCCCTAAATTCAAATTCATATGCAATTAACAAAAAAACCCAGAAAAAGTACTTAAGAATAACATGAAATTCGACATTATTCAGCGAAATAGAAGAATCAAGCGCGGGATTGAGCTTTTCTTTGAGACCATCGCATAAACAACAACCAGGCTTTGAATATAAGATAAATTTATGGGTTTTTCAATTGAAGATGATGAAGAGAAACATGTAAGTTTAAGTGACGATGATGATGATACTGGAGGTTGATACGATTTTTGGGAATGGGCTTGATTTTTGAGTAATGATGATGATAATGGCTTGTGAGTTGTGACTGAAAATTGAGGCTATTGATTTCTGGATTAAATATTGAGTTTTACGTTTGTGTTGGTGGAGTAAATGGTTGATAAAGGGTGAAGGTGGTTGGCTGGATTGGCCTTGAGGTAATGGAGTGGTGGTGGGTGGTGACCGGTGACGGTGATCTGTGATGAATGAGATGTGAGAGAGAAAGACAAGGGATGGTGATGACGTTTTAGTAATTAGAATATGGGTTTACCTGTTTAACAGGTAGCCCTTCACCTTAGTGCATAATAGGAAGGTCGTGTACTAGGTAGGATTATTGTGAGATAATGTAAAGAATGGATTAATATAGGTGGGAGAGCAATAGGATGGATTATTCCTGTGAAATAATCCAATTTTTATTTATATTTTAATTTTTTGATGTTAAAAACTAAAATTTAATTGAGTTCCTATATATTATTTTTGAGTTTCATTATGTAATTTTTATGTTTAATATTTTTATAATGGAGCTCGAATTCTTTTAAATAAAGCTCATAATCTATCGGTCTAAGCTCAAGTAAATAATTATAGAGCTCGGATTCTTTTCTATACAACCAATACAACTGATTGTATAGTCTATTTACTGCAGTACCATAAGCATGGTACAACAAGGTATAAGAATACGAGCTTATATGTATTCTTTCTGAGCTACTTTAAAGTTCATGTTTTTAATGTGTAAATGGATGAGTTCAATACTTTTTAATAAAGCTCATATTATTTAACATAAAGCTCGGATACTTTTTCACAAAGCTCAAATTCTACACCGTACAACATATACAACTGGTTGTATAGTCGATGAATTGCTACCACAAATATTATCCTACAACCAGTTGTATAATAACATTGTACAACCGCCTCAAAGTTGTTGAGCTATTACACAAAGTTGTTGAGCTATTTTATAAGTTATTGAGTTATTTTACGAAATTATTGAGTTTAATAATTACTCTGTTAAGCTCAATAACTTTGTACCATAGCTCAATCATTTTGTTAATAAAACTCGATAACTTTGTAACAAAGCTCAAATACATTGAATAAGTTGTATATACAAGTATACAACCGGTTGTATAATAGATTAACTGCATACATACATCGGAAGAAAGTAAATGACCATACACTTAAATAACTACTAGGGTTATCTTTGGGGGGATAACTTTCACCAGCTTAGCAGCCCGACTTTTTAAAACTTGAACTTCTTGAGTAACTTCCCCGTCATCAGTATGAGCATGACTACAATCACATATGATGGTCTCAAGATTGCACGAAATAAGCACGATAAACAATATTAACTCGACGTCTTCATCACATCCATAAAATCCAGCTACCAGAAATTCTCTAAGATTTGAGTGACCTTTTCGCCCTAATTCCATATTATAACTCATTTCAAAGTACTCCCAATCTCTGACATTCTCAGTCTTGTCATCATCATCATCATCATTAGACGAGTCCAATTCTTTCAGCTGATAAGCTTCGTCATACAAGCTATCATTATACACATCTGTAAACTGCAAGTTTATATTTACGCTGCCACTTGTTAGCTTCTACCAAAATGAAATAAAAATAAGCGACAATGGGTACAGTGGAACATTACCTCCACCTTAAATTCACAAAGCTTTGGGCATGCCTTTAGAAATTGATTTATGGGAGCAATAAGCTCATCTTCGAACCTCTCATCAACCATCAGAGTCAACTGCTTAAGATTGCAGAAAGTTGGCAGAGATTCGGGAGATAATACATCCAACTATGACATAAAAATGGATCACTGTAAGCTCAAAAGGTCGAAAGACAGGCATAGACAGAACTTGATGATAAAAAGATTAATCGACTGACCGTCACATAAAGAGAAAGCTTGGAGATTTGTGCAAGCTGTGAGTTTTGCCGGAAGATTGGGGCAACATCAGAAAAACAAGGACCCCAAAACATTGCATCAACAAGATTCGGTGTGTTCTTTAACACGACCTTTGACCAAAGATCCTTACCACCCATATGAAGATACACAAGATTGACAGCCTCAATCTCTACTTGTTCTAAATTACAGCAATATAAAATTGTCAAGTGCTTTAACTTGAGACATAAATCTACAACCTTTAATCTCACCAATGTGTTTGAATGCTGGATATGAAGTCGTTCCAAGAAACGACATTGTGCCAACACGTATTCAAGTATATCTCCACTTACATTAATTTTATTTAAATAAAGGGATTGGAGGAACCTGTTGCCACTACCATTGACATCTAGTGATGGCTTCACGACGTCGAAAGGAAGAGTGTATACAAATTTCTCATTTATCAACCAGCTCAGCTCTAGGTTCTTAACTTGCTTCGATATTGCAAATCTAACCCATTTGTCAATGTGATGAGCATCGCTTCTCTCAAAGGCAAAACGGACTCTAAATGTGTTGATGCATGGGCTACTATGTAAGTCAACTACTTGATTCACCCAGTTTATATATTTATTCATTATGTCACGAGTCGCTTTATTATAATATTCATTAAAATCTGGTAATATAATTGAGTGATTAAAGTCCAGATGAGTCCCTTTGGCCCAGACGTATCTCCATCGTTTCGAAAGAATGCTGGTTTTGGCCGCCTCTTTCATCCCCATAGTAGATACAAAGCTCATAAGAATGTCATCCGGCAGTTCACTTATACGATCCTCACTCTCGCCACAGTTCTGAAACAATATCACCAATCAACAAATTACAATTTCTCACTACAAGAATTCAGGACACGGACGACTATTTTTAGGGCTCGCATATCATCAATAGAATATATGCTTCTTATATACTACCTTTAGGGTTTTAGTATTACTCCTCTTAAATTAAATAAATACCCGAAAAATATGTAACTAGTTAATTACGACAATTCGATTCAGTTTAATTCCTCAATCGCAAAGATGGTATTAAAATGTGATATCGGTCACCGAAGCGGTCATGGTCGTGAATTCTCAGTATCCAAAATGTCAACAATGCCAATGGGGCCGAAAAATCTAAACCGTTTAAAATATGGATAAATTCTTCCCTTCAAAAAATACAAAACTTAAGAGTTGATTTTCCAACACAAAAACTTCCGAGAGACGGTCTCTCAATAGCGTTATTGAGAGACCTCTCTCATGATGGGGTGAGAGACCCACATAATTTCTTTTTTTCTCTATTACGTCTCTCCCGAAATTAGTGAGAGACGGTCTCTCATAAGACCTACCGATTTTCCAATGTTTTCGTCTATGTCGTACCTTTTATACACTGTTTTCCCTTTTGCATGTTACAAGTACATTGCAAATAAACATACTTGTTACAAAAAAGTGGATAGTAAATATTAAGATGCGTAAAAATGGCAAAAAAAAGCGCCATTTGCTATATCGGTTGATGTGGAAATAATATCAGCGTTTTTTGACATAAAAAATCAATGATATCCAATGAATTAACAAGGTAAAACAAAACTTACTCTCTCTACCGGGAGGAAAAGAGTGGCCATATAATTTCACAAATCAGGTAACGCCAAGAACTTTGACAGCCCCAAAGGCAAATAGAATTCCCGACACTTAGGTCTACAAGAAATCAACTTTTATTTTCCTGGGAACGTAAGAGGAAAATATATCAGAGTAATCAAATAAGGAAGTTAATCGAGTATATTTATAGTAGATACAACACTATACTAATTTCCTAATCTGAGATAAGGTACAAGATATCTATTACCGTCTAATTTAAAGTTCTCACAATTATCATAGTGTTTCCTAATCTTAAGTAATATCAAAGTCAGCGACTTTTAAAAGGAGGTAACTAACCAATCTTAAACTGTGACACAAATTAGGTAAAGATTGAAATTGGAAAATAGATATCCAAATATTTGATTTCAATGCTGAAGTTTTGAGTAAAGATGCAAAAACACGGAAACTTGAGGGTGTTGATGAGACCCACAGTAACTATTTCACAGCAAAACATACTAACGAAAACTCAAGGGGGATAATCAGATGCCCAAACTCAAGGGTAACTATTTCAAAAATTTCCCAAGTCTCCTCCCGGCTACCGCAACCCAACAATGTAATCAAAGATTCAACCTTTATCAACAATCTTTATCGCATAAGCCGATGCGATAGCCATAAACAACTTATACTGATTTAACATAGGCCGAAAAGTCAAAATCACCAATCCAACGATTGAACTTTTATCATATAACTCCATGCAATCGATCTTAAACAACTTTAAATTTATTCTATGGACGAAGCAAGAATAATCAGGTAACCCAAGACAGAAAAAAGTGAATAATGTCAAAGATATCGACTTTCAGATTGAAGATGTCAAACAATCAACAAAACAACAAAGTTTAAGACATAATCGACATATAAAGTTACAATTTCAATATTAAGTAAAGATACAAACTTTAGCACGGGGAATATATCATTTGTTTGATTTTGGTTTTGGCACAAAAACTGCCAAAACGCCAATTATTTGATGACAAGTGTAATAAATTGAATGTGGAGGATCAAATTGCCCATTCTCATGATAGGAAGACAAACAACCGGTTGAGACCACCCAAAATAAAATAGGCAAACAAATAACCGGGACAGAGGGAGTATCTAGATTCCAAATCACTATTTCCAAAGCTTGAATTAAGCCAACAAGGATCCTCTCCATTTCTTTTCTCTCCATTTCCTCTCACAAACTCATTTAATAATATTATATCAACTATATTCTATTAACCCTTTATTTTTATGCATAAATCGTGAACCGTTCGATGTTGACAGGATACAGTCTGGGCCGTTGGTAGGTAATGACCTCTCCATTTCTTTTTAGGAAATGGAGAGAATTTTGGCTCGAATTAAGCAAAGTTACAAACTTTGACATTGAAAACATAGAAACGACCAAAAATAAGCAAAATTTCCAACAAAACAAACAAAAACAAAAACAGTAAAGCTGAATTGAATAAGATGTAACAGCTATACCTGAGTAATAAATTACAAGGGGCGATTATCAGATGCCTCCAATTGATGACATCCAATCCAATAATTTTACCCTTGAGTTGAGTTGAGGAATTGGTGAATGTTGGTGACCCGGTAGGTGGCACTCTCTCATTGGCCGGAATTACTTAACAAACCAAACGGACATATAATATGAGCATACATAATAAGTTGATATTTTATAATTGTGTATAAAATGAATTCAACTTTGACATATTTTGAGCCACTTTTTCGATATAGTATAAGTATAAAGATTTTACCTGCATTTTCGCTGATTTGGTTGAAATCGAAGCAAAATCTGGCGATTGGATCAACCTTCATCATTCTAGCGAAAATAATCCTAAATCGAAAATCGAAATAGGTAAATCGAAAAATAATCATAAATCGAAAATCAAAATAGGTTTATGCAGTTGATTTATGATGAATGATCTAGGTAAATAGATGTGGAAGGGATGATGGGGATGACGACCTGGTAATTAGTTGTGGACGGGATGAATTAAATATGGAAGTTTTGGTAAAAATGAATTGGGTGATTGATTTGGGTTCTGGGTTACTCCTGGGAAAATTGGTTTGGGTTTAAACCACGTTTTTTTTTTTTTTCACATTGGTTTTTGGGTAGTATGTAAGAGGGATAAAATTTGTGGTGGAAAATGGAGGAAATGTGGGGTTACTAATAACCACAAATTATAGACTAATAAGAAAAGTGGAAGATCGTACTGAATTTGTCATTTTAGAAAATATGAAAGATGTTAGAGAGTCACAAATTCTCATTTGTGACGGGCAATATCCGTCACAGTGACGGGTCAAATAAAACTCACTTGTATAGATAAAGACAAGCTTTTGTAATTCCCTAGGCACCTCTACTTTTTGTCTTTTCTAACAATGTAGGTAGTATTTGACCGTCACAAGAAAGATCTATTGTTAGAGAATAGGAGGGAATAGTGATTGAAAAAGTATGAGAAATATTTTGGTGGGGTAGAGAAGGTGGGAAATAATTGAAAATCTTCGAAAGTATAAAATAATTGGATTGGTGACCTAGGTCTTGAGTCATGACTAAGGGTGCTAACGAACCGAGCCGAGCCCGAGCTTGGCCTTGCTCGGCTTGTGCTCAAGAACCAAAACTCGATCTCGAGCTTACCTGAGCTTGTAAAAAATGTGCTCGATATCAAGCTTGCGAGCTATAACGCGAGGTCGAGCCAAACTCGAACTCAAATCGAACCTATATATAATGGTTAATTTTTTGATTTTTTTTGCTTCCGATATTTTCAATAATAAGGCTCGAAGGTTAAATGTAAAGTATTTGGCAAATCGGTGAGCCATTTGATATATGTGATACAAAGATATAATCATGATAAAATATTTTTATAATATATGAGCAATATCTTATATAATCACACAACTTCGAGCCGCTCACGAGCTTTTCGAGCCGAGCCAGCGTTTGCTCGACTTGACTCGATAAGCTCTCGAGCCGAGCCCGAGCTCGAGCCGATCTCGCACGAGCCGAGCTTTAATCGAGCTTTGACCGAAGCGATCTCGAGTTGCTCGTGAGCTGTCTCGTCTCATTAACACCTCTAGTCATGATCTTCTGCGTGGGAGGGTGAAAATGGATTAAGATCAATAAGGTGAGATTAAGGGCTAAAACGTTGGTGACCCAGTTAGTGTGACCTTCTGCTTGGGGATGGTCTAAGCCACGGTGCTTGTGCCTGGACGACTGGACTCAGGTTGGTCGACTAAAATCGAACCTTGTGTATAATAGTGTAGCTAGAAATTTTGATCAGTTGGGTCATGACCTAAATTTAAGTTCACCCGTAAAATTAGAGGTGTTTTTTATAGTAAACATCAGTACAATTGTATATATGATGACATACAATATAGTAAGTAAAATTACAAAAACCTCTAGCGTCTTGAGATGTTATTCCCTTTAGGCTATAAGTAGAGTTGTGCATCGCAGCGGGCCAATACAACCTAGCCTCGCGTCGCGTGCCGAATTTTAGCAGCTCAGCCAAAGGCCCAGCACTAGTGTCAGTTTGGCCCAGCCCGGTGACATCACATGACTGGGCTAATGCTGCAACCCGCAAACTTCCTCGCCCCAGTCAAAAAACTAATAAAAAAATACGAAGGCTCAGCCTGGCTCGCTACTCAGTAGGTAGGGCTAGAGCTAGACAAAACTGGTTCATCACTGACCGACCCAACCCGATCCTCGTTTAGTGTCGTGCCTAGGCTGCTCAACACACTACTCTACCTGTATGGTGGTTGTGTCATAGCGCCACTACCCGTGCGTGGTTGTTTGAAGGGGACAAAAGTGATTTTTTTTAAAAAGAATTGTTAGTTGCTCAAATATCATTAATATATAAATTTGTCGAGATTATTGATTAATTGTAATTATTCTATTTAATTTCAAACTTGTCGAATTCATCGTTTTTGTAGTTTGTTAAATTAATTTGATGTTCATTTTTGTTGGTAATTTTGTTTGGAAAAAAAAGGACAATTGGACAGCGTTAATTTTTTTATTATATTTTTAAATGAGAGAGTGATTAAAGTCAGAAGCAAATTGGAAAAGGTGAAGAAATATGTCAATGGCATGTAAATATTTGTCGACGACCTCTAGCAATTGGGCTTGTTGGTGTAGACAAATTACAAGAAACTAGCTAAAGTGGCCCAAAATGGCCAGTCATCAGCCCGTAGCCGCAACACAAATCAATAACATTGGGCCTTCTTCAATGGAAATCTTTAATGTTCACAGTTTGGCCCACTATAAGCACATAGTGGTCAAAGCCTCAAAGGGTGCTGGTTTTGTTTAGCAATATAGGCTTCCTCTGTCAGAACATGTAAACGGGTCGGGTCATTTTCGAACGGAGGAGAGACAAATTACTTGCCAAATATAAGGAGATATCATTCTAAAATTAATTGACAATCGAAATAATAGTCCTCTTGGTTATAAAGTGGTACAATCTTTTTTTTCCCTCCAATAATGTAGGACACACACATGTTAGTTTATATTCCGGGATGCTAAGAAACCCAATTGTAACCATCAAAGAGTTGTTTATGTAGCACACTAACACCTATTTCTTTTGTCACGCTCATTTGTTTAACTATATTAATCTGGGCGTCTTATTCATTTATTTATTTTCGAACTAGGAAATGTTTTCTATGGGCAGTTTGATTATCCATATACATTATGATCTAAGATCCCAAATCAATAACAATAACAACAAATAGTTTCCGCCTCTCTCTTTAGTATTTGTGTCGAAACCAAATATATCAAACAACCAGGACATATGGAGTTTTTTGTAGCGCAAACTAAATTGAGCAAAATTAGTGAACATCTCTTGTTCCACAACGCAAAAATCGAGTTTTTAATAGTCTTTAAAAAAAGAGTAGTAGTTTTACTTCGTACTTCTTAATGTTTTTTTAACCTTTTTAAAGTCAAGTTTTTTCTTGACTTCTGATTGACTGTTGAGTTTCTATATGTGGGTCTCCCCATGTTTCCTATCTTATTTAATTACCTTATCTCCTCGACCGAATTCATATTCCTATTTTAATTAATGTCACAATTTACATAAAATGTTGCAATTTACGTACATTCAACGAGTCTAACATGTCAAATACCTTTAATATAATTTTAATAAAATACGATTGTATATCATCTAATATTTATCAAATATTCGAATCTCCAAATATGGACTATTTATATTGTCACGATATTGAACACTTAATTACGCTTAATTATATGTTCATATATCTAAATTCTAATGATAGCGTATTAACGTCTGCTATTACGATTACAAAACTTACGTGAACCCATTTTCGATTATTACTTTCCATAAAATCATACTTTGAAATTTCTTTTTATCATGAACCATTAGTCCGATTCTAAAAGGAATATGTTTGAAAAGAAAGCAACAGTTTAGTTTGTTCCACTGCTTTCTCAGAAGTTTATACTCCATTATCAAAGAGATATATGCATTGCATTGTGCATTAGTTTTCTTTCTTTATGCATATGCTTACCTCTGAATTCTCTGATCAAAATCTGTCTAAAGCTGATATGATATGGTTCACTTTAAGGTAACTGGTTTCTTTTCAGGGAAAAAAAAAAGAGAATCTTTTGGGGATATTAAAATCTTAAAATTTTATTAAAAATAACATAAAAAAATTCATTATCTTCAATCTTTACAAATGAAATGCAGACGTGCAGTCTAACCATACCATTTTTCATCACTGATTCGTAGAAAATAGAAGCATGCAGCGCACTAGTATACACAATACATTGAATGTATTTATTCATTGATCATGTTATAATTATACGTGACACGTTTGTCTCTTAGTGGCGGAACCAGTCGGAGGCTTGTAGCACAAACGAAGTTAGGCTTAAATTCTACTTAGAACTGTAACATTAATGTTACGTATATTCCTAATCAGGGTTTTTTTCCCTGAAAAGCTCTTCAGCCAAAGCCTGATCGACTTGTGCTTAGCTTCGTCCCTAATTAGTAGAAGCAGTTATTCTTATCAAATAATGGAGAAATTGAATTAATTGAAATTTTACCAACTACTTTATACGACCATGCTCATCAAACAATGCTTTTTAGTTTTTTTTTTTTTTTTTTTTTTTTTTTTTTTTTTCAAGATTTGGGCCATTTTTTTTCTTTCTAATTTACACTATTATGTTAGTAGTTCGCCTTTACTGATATTTCTCATTCTCCTGTCAAATCCTAATTCCACCACTGTACATTTCAATTAATCCACATAGAATCGAAACAAAAAAGTTACTATATACAATATGAGTCGGTTTGGCGATAATCCTATTATCAAGCCGTACGATTCGACGCAATAAGCATGGCTACAAAGAAAGCAAGCGTCTATTTTATTTTGATAGTGATGAATCAATATAAAAGGAGTATGACACAAGATAGCATTTAAAAAGAAGAAAGCATAAAATCTTGGTAAATTAAATGTTTTGTCATATTTATACAAGATGATCTTGTGAAACGATTTGAAATTCAGTTTGCACGAACGCGGGACATACTCTCCATCCTCTTTTAATTTACCTAATCGAATTAAGGGACCTACTTGTGTTCCTTATTATCTCCTTCCTGCTCACATTGAAAGGGATAAAACCGATAAGATCTTAGCTTAGGGGTTAAGATTGAGGTATCGTGATAATAAGTCACTCGAATTCCCCTATTATATAGGTAAATGGTAATTTTTTTTTGGTGACGAGGAATCCGCAGCCGCTATCTTTGGTGCGCACTGGGTGAATCCTCGAGCCAAGAATGTTCCACAAGATTTTGCTCTTGCGGAGACTTAAACCTGGGTATCCTGGGAATTCACCCAAGTTTTAACCACTAGAATCCACGTTGCAGTCAACTGTAAATGTTATTTTACCCATATTAAAAATCAGAATTAGGTAAAATGGTAAATCATACACCCTTTAATTTAATCCCATCTACCTATTTTTTCTTTAGAGGACAAACTTAATAATTTAGACCGTGTATATATTGAAAATATGAAATTTTGAAACATATAAATTATAATTTATATATTTATTAGATTTGTTATGGAAAAATTCTCAAAATATTATCTAAATGAAAAGTGAAATAAAGAATACAGTTAAAGTATTGTTCTGAGACCAGCAAAAGTGATTGGTAAAAAATACTTTGGATTATAGCATGGTAATTTTAGGCTTAGATTAAAGCATGTATGTAGAGGCCCATTCTGTATAACATGTGTATTAATGTATGTTAAGGCCCATCATGTAAATAACAATGAGAAGTAGAATTCTGCAAAAAGAATCGACTTGAGTCCACAGATATATATAATTCAACACTACAAATATTTACATAATATTTCCTAATATCTTATTATCTACGTATAATTTACGATGTCAACCTGTATAAATTATGCAATTAGTCTTACTATAGACGGATAACCGTCTAAAGTGAAAGACGGGTCAAATATGCTTAAAGTGGTGACATTTTTGGGTCCACCATGCAACTTGTTGCTTGTTTTATGCTTAAAGTGGGTGAATATTTGGCCCGTCTATAACTATAGACGGATATCTCCCGTCTATAATGAGAATTTGTGTAAATTATGTATAACGATCTTTATCTTATTAACTTTTTGAAAATGCTTATACGTAGAACGTTTAGTGTAAGCTGTGAAATTGTTAGAAACCATGATATATAGGTCGCAAAAATCATGCAGGCATTATCCAATTGATCAATTTTACGCAAGCGATTCAAATATCACTCTCTTAATTGGGTCGTGACTCGTGCGACAAGACTTATCGATCAATTTGTTAGAGCAGATAGACTTTACCATTATTATTAAGGGTTATTTCATAACAATAATCCATCCTATTGGTGGTCTGCAATAATTACTCCATCCTATCAATAATCCCAATTAAATCCAACCTAAGCACCATACCTTCTAATAACGAACCAACTGATATTTTTTTAAGTTTATGTTGGAATATTTGATAGTTTTTAGACAACCTAGATGGTATATGTGATGTTTATGTGTAATATTTTCAAGTCATTAATCAAGTACGTGGTTTATTTAATACACATAAACAAAACAAAAAAAAATTTGTTCGTTATTAGAAGGTATGATGCTTAGGTTGGATTTAATTGAGATTATTGATAGGATGGAGTGATTATTGCATACCACCAATAGGATGGATTATTGTTATGAAATAACCCTATTATTAATACGACTTTTTTTGTAAGACTGTTTTACGTTAGAAGTTTGTAAAACGGTTCTTTTTAGTAACTGACCTCTTATTAATAGGGTCATAATACTTATTGTACTATATTTATTTTATACAATTCTTATATAAGACGATTTTATAGAAAAACAACCGTATAATTAAAAAAAAACAGAGCCAGGCTTAAAGATTGAATATGAACAAGAAATACCATTTTTTTGGGGACTTATTTTGGTAGCTTGCCTGGTTGTTGGGTTAGTAAAAACAAAACTAATTATACAGATTACAGATCGTGATCAAGCTAAGCAACTAGCTGTCAGATGCTTTTGACCTTAAACCATGCCTTAATTTCTTAATTAATGTAACTCCTACTCTTTTTTAATTTATTTTTTTATACTGGAATGTTATGGCTAGTACTCCCTCTGTTTCAATGAGATGTTGAGATGTTTACGCTTCCTTCATATTGGTTGGGGGGGAAAGACAATAATGGAAGACAAGAAGTGATAGCTAAATAGTACTCTAAATAAAGGAGTGATGTATAATATAAGCTTTAATTTTATGGTGTGTATTGTGTGATGTGATTGGCATATGCTTGTAATATTCTTCCTAGCTTGTACTATGAATAGGAGTGCTTGGTACTTGCCATAAACAAACTAAGTCTAAGTGTGATATCTCTCTCTAAAACATCTCTCATAAAACCTTCCTTGTAAAATATATCCATTTCTTATAATATAAGCTTTCCCTTATTCAATATCTTGTCTTACAATTTCCTAATAACCTTGTTAAATATATATTGATCCTGTAAAACCTCCTTTGTGGTTGTACTCACTGTGTGTCCGTAACTCTGTAGCGATAAAGGGAGCCTTAACATTATATTTTGCTGACGAGGTTCGAACCCGGCCAGATTATGAGTATCATATTTCATGACTCTACTAGTTAAGTTAATTGGTATTTATTGCTGGCGAGATTCGAACCTTGATTATAAGTAGTGTACTACTCTTTATAACGTTACTAGCTAACTAAGTTAGCTAACATATGCACATATTCAATAAAATATTCCGTAATAACTAGCTAATAAGTAGACTTGTCAAAATTGATCTGATCGATGTTTAAACGTGATAAAAAAGATTAATTAGACGAGCTAACATTAGCAATATCAAATCCTCATAAAATGAATTTAAGAAAAAGGAACTAATTCGTGTTAATTGAAATTCCATAGAAATTTTAACTTTTTTATCAATAGAATGAATTATTAACTTTTCATTTTAACTCAATTATTAGGGATTTATTTTTGTTCAGGGGTTATATCTTGAGTTTTTAGTAATCTTTTCAACTATTTTATAGAAGGGTTTTGATATATCAAAACCCTTTATAGAATGCATTTTTTTTAAACATATTGAGAAAGGCCTTACCTTAATGGTTAGGAATGAGACAATGAGGTATCACGACAATAGATCAAATGTTCGAACTAGCTCCCCCCATCCGCCTCATCAAAATGAAATAAAAAGGGTAATGTTAAATACAACTTATAAGGTGGTATTTAAACATTTAATAACTTTTAAATGTGGTACATTTAAAAATTGAGAATTTAATTACACATTAATCAATGCAATTAATACAAATGGTAAGAATTTATTTTCTTTTATAACTCCTTAAATACAACACGTATTTATTTCCGAAATAAAAAAAATTATGTTTGACATCTGAGGACAGAACAAAAGTAATTAGTGATTGGTCTAAAGCATAAAGTAAGAGTATTAGTTAATTAAGCAATTTAGTAATAGCCATTAGTATTAAACTAATCATGTACACGTGTGCCTCATCATCAAGCACAGTGTCCAACCTCATACCAACTAAACTTTCTGACACTGATTCTAAACACTTAACACTTGTATCACTATTTGTACTTTTCTTTTATTTATTTATTTATTTATTTGCTTAATTAAATCTTCTATTTATATATTTAATCAAATCATTCTATTGGTTTTGGTTTAAGTGATATAATTAACACAAGGTTGCGTCCCTTTTAATTTTGTTCATATTACAGCTAATCAGAATCTCGTATTAAACGTAGTACTACTCCGGGCACATTGCTTAATTAACCCTATTAATAACCTTTGGTCATCTCATGCAATGGCCGGTGGTGTAATAATATTACAATCCGTCTCATTGAAGATGGCCACTATCTGTCACAAGCTGAATACGGATTGTGATCCTCTCACAAAATGCAAGTGGGAGGGCAAGTTTGGGTATCCATTTCCCCCACTTGCACTATCCATTTGCATTTTGTGAGAGGGACACTATCCGTCTTCAGCTTGTGACGGATAATGTCCGTCATCAATGAGAATTTGTGATAATATTAAGGCATGTTCTTTTAAACTTAATTTCAGCTCCGCTCATTTCAGTTTATTTTAACTCTATTTAGTTCAGTTCAGCTCATCTATTTACGAATTAAGGTTAATTATGTTTTTTTTAGCTGATAAATGCTGAATAATGCTGAGCTGAACTGAATGAAATTGAAGTAAGAGTTAATCTGTAAATAGATGAGTTAAATTAAACTGAATAAAGCTGAACTGAACTAAAATGAGCTGAAATTAAGTTCGGAAGAACATGACTGCCTAAATCTTACTTCAGTTCAGTACACTCCTTTATACCATCGCTTTGCCTCGGTCGACATCAATCAAGACACCATCATCATATATTCATATTGATCATGTAATGATATATGAACCAAGCTAAACCATTACCTATAGCTAACTTATACACAAGTCACATTCTCAAAATATCGTACCATGTGAAATACTTTGTAACATTAATGTATCAATATTGATGGGTTAAATTGTTAAAGGCTTAATTGGTGAAAATGAAAAAGGAAGAAGAACAAGGAAGCAGCAGCCTTTGTTTGGTGGGAGATTGTCAATATACAAATTCAACAAAGACAATCAAACATCCGACAACGACGTCGTGTCCTCCATATTCCGCATAAAACGACACTCTCCTATGTTGTTTTTTTTCCTCTACTTTTCCTTAAGGAATTCTGCATTAGTGTGCATGGTAATTTTTTTTTTTTAAAAAAAAACATTTAATCATGCATCTTCTTTATACCAATCAATGTTATATACTTATTCCTCAACTTTACACATGGGGCGAACCTAGAAATAAAATTTTGGAGTAACGAATTTTTCTCATATTGTTTTATACTTATATTAAAGTCCATATTTAAGGATTTTGGGATAGAAAAAAATCGATAATCTTAACCATTTTTACAGAATTTTGGAACACAAATTCTCATTGAAGACATGACATATCCGTCACTATTGAGTGACGGATACCATTTACCTCACAAAGTATCCACTTTTTCTCTCTCTGCAACACTATTTATGTGGTCCCTTTCTCCACTAATCCATTATATTACCATTTGTACTTACAAAATATCCGCCACAAATGGTGACCCGTCACAAGGGAGACCAATTAATTTTGGAATAACGAGTGTTATCTTTTACTACTAGCTAAGTTCCCCGGTTTACAGACGTTGGTAGATGTGTAATATATACTTGGCTTACCCGGCAAATGTTATTGACTTATAGTCTCATACTTTAAGGTCATTTAAAATGGAGTAGTTAGGATTTCTTCTTAGTTTTTCAACGACTATATTTGTGTAGCTTTAACGGATATTCTAATTAATAAGTCAAATGTGTATTACTAATAAGGGGTTTATTCATGAATTTCCAAGTTGTTAGTCTACACAATTTAGTCACGAGGAGTTAAATTTCATTTTCAGATATCTAACTCAAAGATACGGTGTACAATTTAAGTAAATTGAAAAGTTTTCTCAACTTCAAAACTCTTGCGGTGTCCTTGTTTCCTTTGCGAGGTTGATGCCATGTTTATATGAGCTCTAAATCGTGTATTAGTTTGACTTAGAAAAAAAAATTCCTTATTTCATCCTTGTTCATTCATGTGCAGTACGATGTGGGTTTAAATATTCTTTTGTGTCCATCTTTATTATCCGATCTGGAATTTTAGTTAGAATACTTCAATTTTGATCGAGTAATTTTTTGGCATTTCTCGGTGAATTTATATTCATTTTTCTTATATTTTCCGCTACAAATTAATCTCTAAAACCACCAAAACATTTCTAATCTCCTCCATCAAACCAATTATTTTTCATTGAGAGATTTGAGACCCAATTTTACATCACTTCTATCACTCATGGGACCAACATGTGACATGTGAGCGTGCGCGCGAGAGGGCTCACACATGCGACACGCAGTAATTATGAAAGAGTGGAGCCAATTATACCTTTTTTAAATTCACAAGTTTTATATGCACAAAACAAAAAAGAAAGAATAATTGAATTTGATTTGGTAATTCATGTCATTTAAACGTCTTTTAAAATCTCACGTCTTTCTTGATTGATTATTTCTTCACGCATTTTATACCTCTTCTTAATTCTCTTAATTCTCAATACTTGGTATTTGGCTTTAAGCTATTACTATCACACTTTTAAAGGCACAACAATACTTTTTTTCATGTTTCTATTTATTAGACTAAGGATTGTGTAAAATTGTGTAATTAGTTGATACTTAAATATCAATCTTTGTCATGTTTTGATAGATTTCAACTTTTAAAGTAGTGTGTAACAAAGTTGTAACATTTATATCTAGCTTAGCTCTTTGTCTAATCAGATTTTAACGTTAAATAGTAAAGCGCGTAAATTAGTAAAAGGAATAGAAAATGCTAAGTAAATCACGTTATTTGTCCCTTCAGTATAGCCCAGGTTACTATACATATATCAGTTAACTCAATAAGTCAATAATTAAAAAACACAAATGTTTATCAACTAATTTATTCTTCTGTGATCGTGATGGCATTCCCAACGATTCTACAGAAGAAGGGCTATTAGTTAATTACGTAACAAAGACTACCTAAAATCTCAAACTCCAAATTTGACCAAAGAAGAGAAAAATATGAGAATAATTGACATTATGGGATCCACAATAATGATGTTCATAAGTTTAGTATTAACCTCTAATATATTTCTATAGTTCTTAGAACGACCGTATTCATCTCTAAGATGAAAATGAGTCAAGTATGTTCCTACTTACATCAATAAGACAAACCTTTTATTAGTTTATAAGCATCCTCCCTTGTTTCATTTACCACACGCGTTTTTAGTTAAGACGAATGTCGCGGTCTTAGGCCATGTTCTTTTGGGCTCAAGTGAGCTAAGCTGGACTGAATCGAAATTTGCTGAAATAAATAGAGCTGAAATAAGCAAAGTTGAACTAAAATGAGCTAAACTGAGTTAAAGTGAGCTAAAGTAAGCTGGATAAAAACCGAAAAAAATAGGACCTTAAATCAAGTCCAAAATGTGTGATATATTTATTGGCTATGTTAAGATTGGGGAAAATGCACGCGGTGCCCTTGAACTTTCGATTTTTGCCCGAAATACCCAATTTTTTGTTCCGGAAAACTTAAAGAGGCTATAACCCGTGTCTACGAGTTTAGAAAGTGATAATTTTTTTTTTCAAATCGATTATCTTTCCGAGAACTACGATTTGAAAAAAAAAATTGTCGTATTTGGATCCCGTAGCTAGGAGTTTTTGTACGTCAAAGTTTTATTTACCGAACAAACTTTGAGTGACCATATCTCTTTGTCACGAATTCCAAACGCGACAATTTTTTTTTTCAAGTCGTAGTTCTCGAAAAGATAATCAATTTGAAAAAAAAAATCGTCACTTTCTGATCTCGTAAACACGGGTTATAGCCTCTTTAAGTTTTCCGGAACAAAAAATTGGGTATTTCGGGCAAAAATTGAAAGTTCAAGGGCACCGCGTGCATTTTCCCTAAATGTATTAATGAGGTGATACAGAATTACAGATGAAGTACATTGATTGACCTCCTGAAAGATACAGTATATCTTATAAACTAGATTGCCAGCAAATAAGTAGGTAGAGTGGTAGTACTATCTGCAGTGATTTATGACTTTTGTTTGGAAGAATTTAAAATCATAATTTCCTTCTCCACCTCATCAAACAATGACCATTAGATCGTCTCGGATTTGTCCGGACCATCGAGAGGAAATGGGCAGGGGAGGAAATTGAGAGGATCCAAATTGGTTTCGAACAGTCGAACTTATGTTTACTGTAATTTGTGAACTTCACTCCCACTGTTCTTCCTGCAGAAGTTCATGGTTGAAATGCTTTGTGATATCAATATCTTTGTAAATTCGGTTTAAAATCTATCTTCAACCTCTTCCATGATACCCTATCGGCACACTAAAATATGTTTTGTATGGATTAGTAGTTTTTCTTCTCTTGTCGACGATGAAACAGTAGAAAAATGTTCGTCCCCGCCAAGGAAATCATAGAGTGCTTTTATTTTTCTGTTGGTCGACCTTGTTATTCCCTCATGTTAATTGACTACACACGTAGATAACTCACACTTTCTGCACACCCATTTATGCTTTTTAATTCTACTTTTTCTTCTAAGCAATAATAGAGCAAAGGCTAAGAAATGGGATGTGCCCAATTCATGTCATTTACTGATTTACAAGCTAATGAAAAACAAGCAGATAATTTATCTGAGCTAACAAGAGCAATCTATCTTCCATAAATGAGAAAATGTCATGAGATAAAAGCCATTTTCTGAATTCAGAAATCACTTAATAACACAACAACTACTACAACAATGTCATCTGCATTTCCTCTATGTACAAGTTTTCTGCATGACCCGGATCTTCCGTTTCGAAGATTTGTTGTTTAAATTCAACTTCTTTGAATCTGAAGTCTCATAATTTGATGGATTAAAGGTTTCTCCCCTTGCTTATCTCCTAGTTAAATTTGAATTATTGGTCGAAAAGACGAAAAATCATTAGCTTGCAGCCTCAGAAATGCTATTCAGGGAAGGCTGCCATGTCTTTGGTCTGCCTGTTCCTTTATTTCCACTTGGATGTGTTCTGGATCTATGCCCATTTCTACTAACCTGGAAAGCCAAATCCCATGTTAGCAACCACAAATCATTTTAATTTACACAAATTCTTGTTTAAGACGGAAGTATCCGTCTTCCATCTTAACCTGGATTAATTTAAGAATAGAAATATTAAACCTTGGTGGTGGTGGTAAGAAAAGAAAATGGCTTTTACCAATTTAATTTAAGAATAAAACCTTGGTGACATTTTTCTTTTAAACTTCTTAATTAATCAATTGATTTGGTTTGATCAAAAAGGGAAACAGGGCATAGTGTTGTATACTTGTATGGGGAATATTATCTCCAACCTTCTCCTCTAATATAAGATTAAAATAATATTGAGTTTACCCACTTGCTTTGTGCAAGGAAAACAACTATTATTATAAACCGATGTTAGAGGAGAAGGTCGTTAGCATTCCTCGTACTTGTATAATTGTATTGTTGACTTCTTGTTTCTGATCAACAGATCAATCAAGGAAGATTATTGAAAAAACAGTACTAAACAACTCTCTTCTTTAGAATTTTTACCTGTTTAATCTTATCTTGCATAGATTTTCTCACTAATATCTCAGCTTCTTTGAGTCCTTCTGAATCTGCTAATTCTATGCCACTTTTCCTCATCTTTTCTTGCTTTTTAGCCACCAAACCCTTCATAACCTCTGCACACACAAGGAAACCACAAATTAACACTAATTTCCATACTGCACAGTAACACACTAATAACAAAAATCATCACAAAACAAAAATCATTAATCACAAACCTTGGGTGCTAATAAGTCTATAAACATGACCTAAAGCCAAAGTATCCTTAGGCCTAAGCAACTTAACCCGGGTTATCCGAACCGAGTTCCGAGCTGTGATGCTGCTGTCACTGCCTTTTGTGTTGCAGTTCTTCTGTGTACCATTGTTATCCTTTTTTATGCTGGATTTTGTTGGGGAATTGTTTTCAGTTTGTGTATGACAAATTGTAGTAGTGATAAGAAGAGCAACATAGTGACCAGGGTTCAGTTTCATGACTTCACTTGCAGCAATTGGCCAATACATTTTCTCAGCCTTACCATTTGGGTGTTGGATTACTAGTGATGCTGCATCTATTGCTTGGCAATTTCCCATTTTTTGTTTTGTTTTTGTTTTTCTGTTTATCTCTCTATAAATGAGGTTACTGAAGAGAGGAGAGGAGGAGTTATAAAGACCAAGGCCACTGATACAAGGCAAGCAGTTGTGTAAGAGGCACTTTCTTTGTGCTTTATAGTAGTCTGCAGTTCACCAGGTAGTGGTTATTAAAGTAATTCAGAAGTTAATGAATGCCCCTGCTGGTTTTTTACTAATTAGAAGACCTGCCCATGTGTTATTACACACAGAAGAATAAGACGGTCACAAACCGTGACATTGTGAGACGGTCCATTTTTTTAAAATATTATTCATTAATATTATTCATTCACTGTTAATAAATGGTAGTCTTTTTACACAATGGTACCTTCTCACAATGTAAGACCGTCTCACGCCCTTGCTGGCTTTTTACTAATTACAAGACCTGCCCATGTGTTATTACACAGAAAAGAATAAGACGATCTCAAACCGTGACATCGTGAGACGGGCCATTTTTGAAAAATTATCTTATTCATTTGCTGCTAATAAATAGGTTGTCTTTTTGCGCAATGGTACCATGTCACGGTGTAAGACTGTCTTACGGAATATTTATTGTGGTGGTATTATTTCATTTAATCTTCTGTTTTTTTTTTTTGTTTTTTTATATAAACAATTATAAAATGATGTCAGCAGTAATAATGTATTAATGTGCACAGGTGCACAACATCATATGGTTTCTTTGGGGGTCTGTGGAATGTTGAAGAGAGATTGACAGGTTTACCCTTCATCCATGTGGTTATGCTTGATGAGCTGTAATTATAACTACTGGTCAAAGAATTGAACCGGTTCTAACGCCACTCAGAAATTCCTTCTTCCACATAATTTGTGAGTGCATCATTAAAATGTCATATGCTCTCACAAAATTGAGTGGCAGAAGAAATTTTCGAGTGACATTAGTATCATTACCCCGATTAAATGATGGGTGTTAGAGTCGTAGAGCCCATGCTAGCCTTATTTTGACCGAATATAAGATGAAATTACGTGGTATATAGCTGGTCTTAGTTAAGGCCGTCTAAAATTCCTATGTTTAATGTCACTTCTTTTGTTTTTGCTTTATTTAACCGGTTCTGATTTGTGAATGGTATCTTAACTTAAACGATCTTAAACAAGAATTTGTGATTATCGGTGGAGGTGAACTTTGAAGTATTTTGGAGCGTTAGTGGAGAAGGTAAAAAAACAAGTGGAAGTAGTGATTATCACGTGAGAAGTGACTAGGTATGGGATGCAGAGGGAGATTGACATGCACGCTATCTGTTGGATTACTTTAATTGTTGTTGGTTAAAAATTAAACATAAAAACATTAATGCTAATCTGATGCTTAACTTTTACTTGCAAATCAAACAAAACCTTGTGTAGTTAGTGAGTGACATGATTTGTGTTCTTACCTTCTTCTATCCCTTATTGACCCCTTCTTACTTTAAGGGTCATTTCCAACTTTATACTAGTTTGTTGTGGTTAACAATCTTAAGGGAAAATGCACGCGGTGCCCTTGAACTTTCAATTTTTGCCCGAAATACCCAATTTTTTGTTCCGGAAAACTTAAAGAGGCTATAACCCGTGTTTACGAGATCAGAAAGTGACGATTTTTTTTTTTCAAATTGATTATCTTTTCGAGAACTACGACTTGAAAAAAAAAATTGTCGCGTTTGGAATTCGTGACAAAGAGATATGGTCACTCAAAGTTTGTTCGGTAAATAAAACTTTGACGTACAAAAACTCCTAGCTACGGGATCCAAATACGACAATTTTTTTTTTCAAATCGTAGTTCTCGGAAAGATAATCGATTTGAAAAAAAAAATTATCACTTTCTGAACTCGTAGACACGGGTTATAGCCTCTTTAAGTTTTCCGGAACAAAAAATTGGGTATTTCGGGCAAAAATCGAAAGTTCAAGGGCACCGCGTGCATTTTCCCATACATTTATATACATCTACGAGATTTAGGAGGGATTTTTAGATATATTAGCCCAAATACTAATTCTTGTTTCAGACGGACACTTTTCGTCTTATTTTTCAGACAGGTATATGTGACCATTTTATAGTTAAATGTAATTACAATGGTATAGGCAGTGTTACAGCTTATGGTATTGGTAACTGATTTTTCAATAATGGTCACATTTAACTGTAAAATGGTTACAAAATCCCGTCTTATTATTTTAGACCAAAAAGGCCCGCCTGAAGCAAGACGCACTATAGCCCAAAACACTGTACTGAGTCTCTACAAGCTCACTAAAAGACTCTTTGCCTAAACTATCCGAAATCCGCTATGATACGACTTGGTGAAGAATTAGCAGAAAGGGAAGTGGGAAAATGATCAAATGCTGGAAAGGAGTTTAAGAAATCAATTAAGCAAAGATTATAAGATTCCTTTGGATATTTGCTAATCATCAAACATGCCATCTTTTACTTAAGAATAGCCATCAAAACAGAATTCCTAACTTTGAAGTTATATTACTTCTCCCTTTTAAGTTTTCCAGGTTATCTAAAGCTACAAAAGCAAATGTTAAAACGTTCACTTTCTGCTGTAGATTTCCCTAAAAAAGGGAGAAAAAGATATACTTTTGTAGAAGGATTTAGAAAAGACATCCAATAACCAGCTCATTTGAATACTTTGTTCAATAGTTATTCTGTGCAAGTGTCCAACCATCGTGGTGCGATGGACAAAAGGTGATCACTTTATGATAAACAATGACCATATAATTTAAAAATGCCCGATTTTAAAAGTTGGTCACTTTGTAATGATAAAAAGTGATCATTTTTTACTAAAAAAAAATCACTTTTTACCATGAAATGATCACTTTTAATATGGTCGGTGGTCAACTATGTTGCTCAGACTCGTTTCGAAGTATCCGACATTGGTGCGTGTTCAAGTGTCGGACTCGGCCATTTTTATGAAAAAAATGCATATTTGGCTAATATTTTCTTGTCGAGTGTTGGACATGGGTACATGGGGTTATCAGAAGAGTCGGAGTAACATAGATGATCACACCATACAATGGTCTTATAGTATAATTTGTGTAGATTGTTAGCATGAAAATTAGGTGCATTACTACACTTGATGCTAAGCCCACAGAGATTACAGAATGCATAGATGGTGGGCCATTAATCTTATACCATGGTATGATAATAAGATTTGTCCCTTTAGTCTAGGAATGTGTATAATAACAAGATTAATAATAACAGCTGACTAACTTTGCAATCATTGATGGTACAAGCATGCATGATATGAAGATGATGACCATGCACATGTAATCATAGTTGGAATCTTTACTTTTACCTCAAGAGCGTGGTTTACTGGGTGCTCATGACCATCAAACTGGTCAAAACCTTGCACTTAACTCAAGAGAGGCACAACTTTATTGAAATTTATATCATCATTACAATTCCAGTGCCTTGTGTTGTGCTCCAAGCGGAAAGATGGTTTGGAGTTGGACCTACAAAGTTTATCCTGCAATAACAATTTCCATTAGAACAGTATCTACATTTAACATCATTACACCCAATGCTCGAAAAGGCTCCCGCCCACGGTGAGTTCAAGGGTCGAGTGTACGCAACCTCATTGTTATGTTGAACCCAAAGATATTGTTTCAGGGTGACCATAACGAAAATTGCATCGACAGACTGCTAATTCAGAATACCATAGTATAATAAATCATTGGCTTTCTTAGGTCATATTTTCCAAAACTAAAGAATAGCGAATCTTTGATATAATTGAAAATGGAAATCATAAACCAGTTCTATTTCAAGAAAAAAATAATATGCATGGATGGATTAACAAGTCTTAAACTTAAACGGATTCAAATAGTTGGGTATTTAGATAAATGAGACAAGCTTTTTGCCGGCCCCTAGTCATTTTGCTTTTCAGAATACCCCACTATTGGACTCGTTTTAAGTTTAAAATGAATATGTACGTTTTAAACAAGAACTTGTGTTCTTCAGTTTAGTCCATTATATCCCACTTAAAATCTTTCTGATGAATGATGACAGAAAAGCTACTGTTCTTCACCTTGTTATCTGGGAACATATTGGTCCAGGCAGAACTGATAAGGCTTTGTAAGCAACAGTATAGTAAGCCAGATTGTCCACACTCTCATAGAAGTGAACATATTAGTCAGCAAAGCAATAATACTGTTGCACATGCCATGTTTCCATGTCGAAAAACAGTAATCATCTCAATGGACTTGCAGTGTTTTTCTGTCTGCAACTCAGATATTATGTTTAGTGCCTTTAGAGTATAGATTACCAATAGTCATTGCAAGAACATTTCCCTTGCTTAAATGTGTGGAAACGTGAACGGTCTCTCACAATAATTTCGCGGTCATAAACACGTGAAATAGCCTTAAAAGCCGAGTGACAGTCTTCACATGTCCTGAGATTTTTAACAATCCTGATTGATTTCCCAGGCTTTGTAATCAGGAATGCAAAAGCTATCGCCAACTTCTCGCTGTGTAAGGAAACTGCTTGCTCTTTATCCTCTTCACTTAAGTCGAATGTAACTTGTGTTGTATTAGTTGCATAACCACCTGACTTCGCGTTATCCAAGATTTCTTTGAGTTTATCTCGAATCTCAGAAATTCGTGGATGTAGCTGATCATCCACGCGAAACTCATGAGTAACACCGTCTAACTCAATCCAACTACATCCAAGTTCTGAGGTGTTCCTTCTAGGGCTCATTTGTTTCCTCATTGAACCAACACTCTCCCAATTACCCGTATATGCATACAAACTGGAGAGAAGGATTTGACCACAAGAGCCAAGTTGTCGAACATGATTCATAACCCGCTCTCCTAGAGAGACATCACGATGAGTCCTGCATGCACTAAGCAAAGACCTCCAAATAACAAGGTCCGGTTCCATAGGCATAGTCTTAACAACATCAAATGCTCTTTCCAAATGGCCAGCACGACCGAGTAAATCAACATAAGATCCATAATGTTCAACTCTTGGAGCAATGCCCCACAATTTCTCCATGTCGTTGAAAATAGATGTACCTTCTTTAACTAGACCAGAATGACTACAACCATTCAAAATTCCGAGTATGGTTATCTCGTTTGGTTTAATACCCTCTGCCAACATTCTCGAGAAAACCTGCATTGCATCCTTACCATGGCCATGGATTGACAAACCATTAATCATACTTGTATAATTGTGCAAATCCCGCTTAGACACTGTATCAAAGACTCGACTGGCACAGTCTATCTTCCCACATTTAGCATACATATCAACTAGAGCAGTGCAAATATTCGAAGACACTAGAATACGGTTCCTCTCAATATACTCATGAATCAAACTCCCTCGATCAAGCGCTCCTAAATTAGCACACGCTGATAACGCACAAACAATGGCAGCCTCATTAGGCTTCACCTTACCATCATCCAACATCTCGTCAAAGCAATCCAAAGCATCAACATACCTCCCAGCATTAACAAAACCCGAGATCATAACCACCCACGACACATCATTACGCAAAGGCATCCTCTCAAAAATATCACGCGCTTTATCAATACACCCATGTTTAGCATACCCACCAAGAAGACTAGTCCACGAAAACACATCTCTGTCAGACATTTCATCAAACACCTTCTGTGCATTCCCTGGTCTCGCAAAAACCGAGTACATATTAACCAACGCATTACCCACAAACAAACCCGACACAAACCCAAATTTCACAACCAACCCATGAACCAATTTACCATATAAACACGACCCATGACGAGAACAAGAAGTAACAACAAACGTAAACGTATAATCATCAGGTAAAACCGTAAAACCCCGATCAATCGACAACATACGGCGTAAATACATTACGGGTTCGTAACAATTGGGTGTTTTGGAATGTGCCCTGATCATTAAGTTCCATAGTATAGTAGGAGGAATTGAAGAAGATGGGTAATTATCAAATAAAAACGTCGCGGTATTGAGATTGTGAGACGAGAGGTAAGAGTGAATTAGGGAAGAGATTAAAGGGGGATGAGAAGAGAGTGATTGTCTAAGAATTTGGGCATGGATTTGCTTCAATTGAGGAAGATGAAGTTGTTTTCGGAGCAATTGATGAAATTTAGACATTGTGTGATTCAGTTTGATTGTTTGAATATTGGCGCCAATCGCGGTCTTTTATATACGAGTTATATTAGTCTCTTGTAAGACGGTTTTAACTAATATACCTATGAAATTGATTTAAACCCAACTTTATTAGTCGTTAAAAATAATTACTAAAAGATCTCGTCTTACGATAAATTTATGTAAAAATGACTTGAACAAATGGCTGAGATAGATAAAGTAGTCCATAATTCTTTTTTATTAGTTTTCCATAAGCTTAATAATAGAGTAATAGAAATTAGAAAATATACCATCAATTGTACGGAGTAATACATTAGACGTATAGTCTAATTACAAATTCACAAAGAATGGAATACAAACAAACAACATTACACCAAATGGTAGATGCAATACCAAGTCACATAGTCTTCTACTCAATCATGGTTTCTTGCCAGCAGTGAGTTTTGCCACCAAACTCGCGATGTCAGGCTTAGCAGCTTTGTCTTGGCTAGATGCGGTTATAGATAGGCCGAGGATGAGGACGAGGACGAAGACGGAGATGGTTAACCAATTGTTATTATACTGCCCCATAACTTTGATCTAGTAATAATTATGCTAATTAATTAAGCTTATAATTTGTGCTGCATTACAAAGTCATCTCCTGCACCTTTTTATATACTGTAACCTTCTAGCCGGCCACCCTTCACTACCAACCGTATCTTTATTTATTTGGACGGCTAATTATAGACATCGCATTTCGATCACAAAATTACATGTTCTAAGTTTATGGGAGAGATGTTTGACCCTTCTTTAGTTATAGACGGATATGTGCCGTCTATAATGAGATTTTGTGTATTAGTTAACTCGCAACAAAACCAACATTTTAGTTGAAGGCACGTCTTATATCATCATGATCAACCTGTACATATTAATCATATACTCCGTATCAACTTATGCAACTATATTATCTACTAATCTTCATAATTTAAACAACAGATTATCATAGATATAATCAATGTTGTTAGGATCGGGATTCTACTTTGAATCGATGGGGAGGGTAGGATCGAATCGGTAGAATCGTAAGATTCTACAAATTCACTAAATATAGTTTTTTATTTGGTAAAAATATATAATTGAAGATCAAAACACTTATTTATACACAAAATATTGATAATTAATAAGTTTAGTATCATTTCATGAATATGTTTCTACAAATTACATGAAATTTGGATTTTACGATGTTTTTATATAAAAATATATTTTAATATGTTTACTACGGAGTCGGATCGTAAGATCGTAGAATCGTATTATGATCCTACCTCTAGAAAATTTCGAATAGATAGGATCATAAGATTCTACAAACATGATAGAATCATAGGATCCAGGATCGGTCAAACATTTTTGCATCGTAAAATCGTAGAATCATAGGATCGAATCGGGATTCTGACAACAATGGATATAATTAATTTTAAAATGAGATTGAGGAAACTGTTCATCAAGAATCTTTAAAATATCATTTAGTTTTAACCAAAAAACTGTTCAAATTATCATAAAAGAAAATATCAATAGAACAACGGGGATGCTATGCTAAGAGAAGTTAATCGGGTCACTCAGTTTGGTTATGACTTGAGTTAAAGCAAATTGAGTAAGGGTTGTAACAGGTCTAATATTCAGGTCATCATCATGTATTCATGTTAGATGTTAGAAGTCAACCTGAGTTCAATTCGGGTTATCGAATTAATTTAAACTTATGGATCAGGCCTTGACTAATAATAACTTCATGTTAAAAGTTTTATATAGATCAATGGAGTAACTTTAATTTTAAGTCAAAACCGTCAATCCAATCTTTTCGAATAATAGTTAACTGTACTAGTTCATTATCATGTACCCCTTATGATGAGGACTTACCATGTCACGACTCACGAGTCATCTCAGATCGCATTCGATTCGTTTCTGATCAAGTTGGGATAGATTGGGTTCTTATATATCATTACGCAAAGGCATCCTCTCCAAAATACCACGTGCTTTATCAACACACCCACCAAGAAGACTACTCCACGAAAACACGTCCCTGTCCGACATTTCATCAAACACCTTCTGTGCATCCCCTGGTCTCGCAAAAACCGAGTACATATTAACCAACGCATTACCCACAAACAAACCCGACACAAACCCAAATTTCACAACCAACCCATGAACCAGTTCACCATATAAACACGACCCATGACGAGAACACGAAGTAACAACAAACGTAAACGTGTAATCATCAGGTAAAACCGTAAAACCCCGATCAATCGACAACATACGAGATAAATACTTGACGGGTTCGAAACAATTGGGTGTTTTGGAATGTGCCCTGATCATTAAGTTCCATAGTATAGTAGGAGGAATTGAAGAAGATGGGTAATTATCAAATAAAAAAGTTGCGGAATTGAGATTGTTAGACGAGAGGTAAGAGTGAATTAGGGAAGAAATTAAAGGGGGATGAGAAGAGAGTGATTGTCTAAGAATTTGGGCATGGATTTGCTTCAATTGACGAAGATGAAGTTGTTTTCGGAGCAATTGGTGAAATGTAGACATTGTGTGATTCGGTTTGATTGTTTGAATATTGGCGCCAACCCTGGTCTTTTATACTCCCTCCGTTGGATCATTTGTTTAATAAATAAATGACTGAGACGGAAAGAATACATTATCTCTTATAAATTATAAATGCGTTTTTTACTCAATTATGTATAACTTTTTATAAAATTTGCATTCATTGACTTTCAGTATCAAACGTATCCTCACTAATGAATTATTATCCACCGTCCTTAACTAGCGCTCCCAATTACCTTGACAGAGGCGACGATTAGCCACCACCCTTAACTATTCTTACATGTCATTCGTTGCATACAACAACCCCATCACGTGCCGGAAATAATCCTGACTCCTCATAATCACTCATTCCCATCATAAACATCCACCATGAAATTCCCTAAACTAAGTCATACCTAGCCAAAAATCACATTTCAATATCCGAACTAGGATCATTTCCATTTCTTTTAGAAAATGGATAAGGTTCATTTCCTCTTTGAAAATCATGTAATAATAATTTCTTGTATATACCTCATCATTTCTTTATGTCCATGCATAAATGTAGAGTCGATGAATGACACATTGACACCAGAATACAATTTTCAGCATAATATGTATTAACCTTTGCTTGAATTTAATTTGGTTTTTTTATCGGCCACTAAATTTGTAATGTCTAATTCTTGATTTTTCTGAATTAAAACTTTAACACTAACTCAAAATCGAAAACATACACCAAATTCATCGTCTACCTACAAAAGGTGAGGAGTATATTTAAAATATAAAAAAATTAAAGTCGTGAGCAACAAAAATAATAAGCTGAATAATAGAATACATAAAAATTACGGAGTACATGCTACTCACATAGTTAATTAGAACACAAATCATTACACCAAACGGGAGATACAACATGCAAGTCACATAGTCTCTACTCCTTTTTTGCGCCTTTCATCAGCTTCTCTAGAAGTGCCTTCAAGTCGGGTTTACGTGCTTCCTCACTAGATGCGGTAACAGAGAGGCCGAGGATAAGGACGAGGACGACGAGGGAGATGGTTAACCAGTTGTAATTGTACTGCCCCATTTCTCTATTAGTTATGATTATTATTAATACGGAGTATAATTAAGTTTTTAATTTGTGTTGCATTACAATGTCACGCCACGCCTTATATAGTTGTATACCGTAACCATTTAGCCGGCCACCCTTCCTACCTACCGTAAATTTATTCAGACGGATCAAGTCATGACCCAAACGAGTTTTTAAAGCAATAAAATATAGATGGTAACTTTTATTTTCTTTAAAAATTAAAATAATTAGGATTATAATATAGATTAAATTGTTATTTATTCAGCTATAAGTAGAATTTGAACCTAACTTCGTCCATGTTACTTTTACAAGTTCTCACGTTCATGGATGAGATGTTTGCCAGCCATTTAGCCACCATAATAAACTTTAAACAAAACCAATATTTTTGTTGAAAGCACGTCTTCATGTCGTCGTAATCAACCTTTATCATATCAATCATATAAGGAGAGTATCATCCTATATAAATATATTTCTACTGTTTTTATATTATTTGAGGTTCATAACATTATTAGTTTAAACAACATGATATCAAGATATAATAATTCAAAAGAGATCGAGAATACATTTTAATGATTTTATCGTTTTATATGTAATACGGAGTATATATGTAACACGCTATCTACATACATGAAAATTTATAATCTCATTTTGTTTTCGCAGAAGAACTGCTCAGGATATCATAAAAATGAATATGAATATAGCAATGGGAGCACCGGGAACGTTGTTGTTGAGTTTATGGATTCAAGTACCTAAGAGGGGGAGGGGGTGAATTAGGTACTATTTTAAAAATTTATAACTTCAACTTTATTGAATTAAAGTGAGTTACAAGAACAAAAGAGATGAGAGGATACTTTGAATAATATTGAAAGATTGAACAAGTATCACTAAGAATGTTCTTCAAGTATGAAAGCAACAATCGTTCGATCGTATCTATTTGTCTCGGTTTGTGAAATATGACTGCAGACCAAATGCGACAATATGATGAACTGTTGCTTCTAAGTTTAAGCGAAACAAAACAAACAAACAAAGTATAAAGCAGCGGAAATAAAGTAAGCACTTGAACACGAGATTTTTGAATTGGTTCGGCAAGAAACTCAAGTGCCTACGTCCAATCTACCTTTTTATTACTTTCCTTTAGTGATCTACTCCGAAAACTAAAAGACCCTTTTAATAAAAGACACCAACCTACTCCGGTTGTAAAGCTAGTACAAGAACTACTCCGTTCTTATGACAAGCTAACTCGCAACCTACTCCGATTGCCAACTCACAACCTACTCCGGTTGTCAAGAGTTAAAGACTACTCCGTCCTAAACTCTACTAACACACTTAGAATGTTATAGGATCAAGTTTCCACTAACACATTCTTAACAAAGAATAGAGGTGGACAACTTTTACAAGATCAACAATTCTTAAGCAAGAGAGTTTAGTATAGAAAAGCAAGAGTGAGCCACGATCGTAGAAATCGAAGACACTTGAAGACTTTTAAAGGATTTTGCAAACAAACACGATTTTTAAGCTTTAAAAAATACTTTGCAAATATGGAAGAATTAATTCAGAAAAGTCTTGGGAATTTAAGATGGAGGGACACGGTTTATATAGAGGAGGTGAGTGAAGGGGGTTGCTAGGGTTTTGAAGGGTCAAAGACCTCATATGTGAAGGGCAATAGCAACCACCCAAAACTTGCACCAAAGAGGACTCTTTTGCAAAGGTAAGAATAGAGAAAGAAGGTTTGAAAGATAACCTTAAATGCTCATGCAAAATCAGAAAACAAAGGATGTGAGACAAGTCACATGATGACAAGTTAACACAAATATGGCAAAAAACATTTTTTGTTTTCTTAAAGACCAAAGGATTGAATTTGCACAAAGAGGAAACATTTTGAATAATTCAAACCACTCTTTAATGAAGACTACTCCTTAATAAAAATCTGATATTTTATCTTTGAAAAATAAGTCACGTGAAAGCTTTTGAAAGATAAAAGGGACTTCAAGTTTTTTTACGAGTTGTGGCATAATCCAAACAGCTGTTTGCGTGTGAAAGCAACAGTCGTCTGGACTGTTTCTATTACTCTAATATACTCTGCTTTCTCACTTGTACATTAGATGACACACGACTTATTACAATGGGATTAATAACAACTTCAACACTTCTTAATCCATGCTTGATATGATCATATATCCTGAAAAGGTAAACTAAGATGACACAAATCAAATGGGCATGTTATCATCAACATAAGGAACCCAACAAATTCCCCCTTTGATGATGACAAGCCCCAAACGAATGTATAAGCAATGTAAACACCTTGATTCAAGATTTTTAAGCAAGCAAGATCAAATGATAGAGAAGGGACAATATTACCTTACCAAGGGCAAAAGCTAGAATCAAACTATCATGACAATTTTACATTGCCCCAAACAAGAATCAAGCTAAGAAGGTTAAACAAGCCATTAGTTTAATCAATAAGCAAAGAGATTTAAAGCATGAGTTTACCTTTTCCCCTCTTGACATCATCAAACGGATAGGGATGTCACAAGCATTAGAGTGCAGATATTTCATAAGAAAACACAAAAAGACACATGGAATTGTGACAAGGTAACAAAGTCAACATAAACAAGGATTAAACATAAGCTAACCAAAGTTCAACATAGCTAAACAAAGTTTAAAATACACCACCAATTGTCAAAATAACAAGCAAAGAAAATATTGTTTTAAAGGGGCACAACCAAGGTGGAACAAAATGAAGGGGTACGGGTAAAGGTTAATAGGCCGAGAGGAAATGGAAAGGCTAAGGAGAGGAGGCTTGTTCACCATCCGAGCCACTACCCAACGGGTCATCATCCACATGATCATCACCAACTTCTTTTGTTGACACAAGGGTGAAAATGATATCCACCTCACCACGGATGAGGTCCATAGTAGAAGCAAGGGCCGAGATTGCCAAGTCCCTTTGACGAGCATCTTCCTTAAGCCACGCACCCAACTCAGCCACGGCATTGAGCACTTCCCGCATACCACCCGTATTCACTTGACTTGATGACCCAACCTCCGGGTCCTTCTTAATTTTCACAGAAATCAATTCATCATTTTCAATTTTGATCAACATCTTCCCCATTTGCCCATCACTCATAACATCACACATATCCAACGAACCCAAGCTAGTGTTCACCAACACCCCTTGTGCCTTGAGCACAACCGATAACCACATGCCATAGGGTAGGTAAATCATACTAGAAGAAGGTCGACGAAACTTGGTCGAAATAAGGTGAAAACGTTTGAACATTAACCCGACTAGGTTCACCTTCTTATGGGTAGCAATATGATAGATTAAGTATTGTTGGGCTATGGTGAGTTTTCCCCTATCACCCGAGGGATAAATAGACCTACAAAGCATGTTGAAAATGATACGGAGAGGAGGAGGGATTTGGGTATTGCTAATTGGACCAGGGGAGACAGTTTTGGGACACACGGTTTGAGCAATACTAAGAGGTGAGGCATACGGTAAGGCAACCCAAGTTTCGGAGGGGAGTTTGTCATAGCCTCCGACTAGAATACTAAGAGCAGTAGCGAAATCAGATTGAGACAATTTAAGGGGCTTACCGTTCACCTTAGCCGTAAGAGTTTCACCCGACTTATCAACCCTAACAAGTTGCAAAGAATCAGATCACCTCGCTCACAAACACCGCTCACGCATCTCCAATAGCTTCTCCCAACCTTGAGCTAGAACCATATCACTGATCGAGTGAAAAGCGGCGGCTCGAACCAAGTTTGATTATAAACCCGAGGAGAGTGAATTGCTTTGATGTTCATCAACCTTTCACAGTTTTTGTAAATTGAAGTAGGGAGGTCAATACTCTCAAGGTGATCCCAAACGATGGCCAAGTCCCATTTCGAGGTTAGGGAGACCGGATCCGAGGGAGAAAGGTATACACGCTTTTTCTTCAAAGGTTTCGATTTTTTCTGAGGAGGTTCACTTGGATTTACAATTGGAGCATCAACAGTGGGGTTGTCAACATTACTCTGCTCGATAGTTTCTGAAATTAGGGGTAATTGGGATGAGGAGGCTTTTTCCTTTCTTTTGTTGTTCTTTTTCACGAGTCGGGTCGACTCACGGACTTAGATGGATTTTCATTTAAATCAAATTCGGTTTCATCTTCAACATCTTCAACCAATACTGTAACCGGTTCAGAGGAGGAGCTCAGAACAGTGGAGCTCTTCTTCCGACCACCACGTGTGCGTCGTCCTACCATTGTGGAGATGGGAATGTCGTCGGATGATGGTGGATCAGTGGGGTTCGGTGAAGGTTGAGGATTTAGTGTATCTGGGTTTGATGAAGGGGTCGAGTTTGAGGTTTGAGGTGGGAATGCATAGGATGTTTTGACTGGAGTCATGGTTGGAGTAGTTGATGTCGGTGGGTTGGATGTGACAGGTGGTGAGGTAACTTTTGTGGGTTTGATGGGTATGGGTGTGTTAAATGATGTTTTTACCATGGTGGGTTAGGGTAGGTGATATGAGGGAGTTGTGGATTTGGGAGATGAAGGGTTAGTGGATTGGGATATTTGGACGGGTAGTTGTAGGTGATGGGTTGAGGGAGTTTAATGGCCCATTTAATGAGGTAGGAGAGGTGGTTGGCCCGACTAAACAAATTTAATCACTCGAAATAAAAACGCAAGGTAGCATATAATAAACGTAAATTTAGATATGAGGTTGAGTGATTACCGACTCACAAATACGGTGTCAATTTTGGTCCAAACATGATGTCAATGCACTTAGAACACTTAATAACATATATCCAAATTTAATTTAATCAATTAAGGAATTTTGTAAAACTCATACTAAAAATCACAAGCTATTAATTAACCCAATTTCTAGTCTAAATTTCTCAAAATGTTCTCTTGCAAGTGGCTTAGTAAAAATATCGGCAATTTGATTTTCGGTCTTGCAAAAAATAAGTTTAATATGTCCTTTTTCCACATGATCACGAATAAAATGGTGACGAATATCAATATGTTTGGTTTTAGAGTGTTGAATAGGATTTTTGGAGATATTTATTGCACTCGTATTATCACACATTAAAGGAATGGAGTCAAAAATAATACCAAAATCCAAGAGTTGTTGTTTTACCCAAAGGAGTTGAGAACAACAATGTGCCGCACTAACGTACTCACTTTCGGCCGTAGAAAGAGCTACCGTGTTTTGTTTCTTTGAGGCCCAAGAAGTCAAGCAAGGACCCAAGAACGTTGCAATTCCGGAGGTACTCTTTCTATCTACTGTGCACCCCGCATAGTCCGCGTCCGAAAAGCCTATAAGATCAAAAGGACAATGTAAAGGGTACCATAGGTAAAGATTTTGTGTTCCAATCAAATACCGAAGAATTCGTTTAACGGCTTTGAGATGTGATTCTTTCGGATTTGCTTGGAACCTAGCACATAAACACACGCTAAAGAGAATGTCGGGACGACTTGCGGTCAAGTAAAGAAGTGAGCCTATCATACCTCTATACACCTTATCACTAACATTCTTACTGAGTTCATCTTTGTCCAATTTGGACCCGGCTACCATAGGTGTATCATGAGGCTTACCTTTAGTCATCCCAAATTTCTTAAGCATTTCCTTAATATACTTTTGTTGATGGATCATGATTCCATCCTTTGATTGCTTAATTTGGAGCCCAAGGAAGAATCCTAGCTCACCCATCATGCTCATTTCAAACTCCGATTTCATTAGTTCCGAAAAATATAAGTAAAGGAGTTCATTTGTTGCACCAAATATAATGTCATCAACATATACTTCTACAACCAACAGTTCATCGGATCTGTTGCTTCAAGAACAATGTTTTGTCAACGGAGCCTCTTTTAAAACCATTTTCAATAAGAAATTTAGACAATCTATCATACCAACATCTTGGTGCTTGTTTTAAACCATAAAGAGCTTTGTCTAATTTGAAAATATGGTTAGGCAAATCATTGTTCTCAAAACCCGGTGGTTGCTCTACAAAGACATCTTCTTCCAAATATCCATTTAAGAAAGCGGTTTTGACATCCATTTGGAAGAGTTTAATGCCTTTGTGAGCCGCAAAAGCTATAAGCAATCGTATGGCCTCAAGTCTAGCTACCGGTGCATAGGTTTCATCGTAATCAATACCCTCTTGTTGGTTATAACCTTGCACCACTAGTCTAGCCTTGTTCCTTACAATTTCTCCCGAGTCATCAAGCTTGTTGCGAAAGACCCACCTAGTACCAATGACGGTACGATTAGGCGGTCTAGGGACTAAGTGCCATACCTCATTTCTTTTGAATTGATTGAGCTCATCTTGCATGGCAAGCACCCAATCTGCATCAGTCAAGGCGACTGTTACATTTGAAGGCTCAATTTGAGATAGGAAGGCATTATGGGCACAATACTCATTGAGGTGAGCGAGATTGTTGACGGATGATCTTGTTCGAATTCCCGAGTTGAGATCGCTTGTGAGATTAGTGAGTGGATGAGAGCTTTGATGTTTCCACTTATTTGGAACAATGGTTTCTTGTTCCCCCTCAACAAAGCATCATCCATGACTGTTTCTATTGGCCTGGAAGGTTCTTCATCCTCACTGTTTTGGGTTACTTCAGTTCTGGAGGTGGATGCAACAGTCGTTGGGTCTGTTGCTTCCAGAGAGGGATCAGAAGTACTACGTGTTCCCCCTGAGTTGATGCTCTCCTTTGAAGGTGACAGTCTCTGTGTCTGTTGCAATTCAGTGCTGGGAGCTTCTTCATCCGTGAACACGAAGTCTTTTCGAACAAGACCAATCTCAAACTCATCATCCTCGTCCTCATCATCATCGTCCATGTTTTGTACCTGTCCAAGCACACTAGATTCATCAAAAATGACATGGATGCTTTCTTCAATTAACAAGGTTCGTTTATTGTAAACTTTATAGGCCTTGCTATGATCGGAGTACCCAATAAATACTCCTTCATCACTACGTGGATCGAACTTACCCAAGTTGTTTTTACCATTGTTGTGAACAAAGCATTTGCTTCCAAAATATCTAAAATATGAAATGTTGGGTTTTCTTCCACGTAATGATTCATAGGGAGTTTTATTTAAAATACTCCTTATCATGACACGATTATAAATGTAGCAAGCGGTATTTACCGCTTCGGCCCAAAAGTTCTTAGGCAACTTACTAGTTAATAACATTGTTCTAGCCATTCCTTCAAGGGTTCTATTCATCCTTTCAACCACACCATTTTGTTGTGGGGTTCTAGGAGCCGAGAAGTTATGGTCTACACCATTGTCATCACAATAAGCACCAAATGATGAGTTTTCGAATTCGGTTCCATGATCGGTTCTCATTGAAACAAGTTTTAAACCAAGTTTATTTTGAATCTTCTTTAACCAAATTAGAAACTCATCAAATGTCTCATCCTTAGAGCTTAGGAAGAGTGCCCAAACAAACCTAGAGTAATCATCAACAATGACACACACATAACGACTACCACCTCTACTTCTAGTTCTCATTGGTCCACACAAGTCGATATGTAAAAGTTGCAAAGGTTGAGATGAACTCATAATTCTTTTGGATTTGAAGGAACTTTTAACATGTTTACCTCTAGCACATTCATCACATACTTTATCAATGTCAAATTTTATATTAGGAATGCCTTCAACTAAATCAAGTCTTTTAAGGGTATTAAGAGTTTTTGTACTAACATGACCAAACCTTTTATGCCATAACCAAGGATCATTGTTCATTACACTCATGCAAGACATGGTGTGACCGGATAGAGAGTTCAAATTAGTTAAGTAAACATCTTTGACACGTCTTCCTTCGAGTATTAGTTCATTAGTAGTGGCATCAAAAATTCGACACATATTGGCACGAAATTCAACAACATTACCCTTATCACAAAGTTGAGAAATACTAAGGAGATTATGATTCAAACCTTTGACAAGCCGCACATTGTCGACACAAAGTAAGGATGACTTACCAACTTTTCCAATACCAATTACTTCACCTTTCTTGTTGTCACCAAACCTTACCGTGCCACCATCATACGCTTTAAGTGAGAGGAATTGGCTTCTATCACCCGTCATGTAACGAGAGCATCCACTATCCAAGTACCAATTGCGGCCGCCTCTCACCAAGCCCTACACAAGATTAGTTTTTGAGTTTAGGAACCCAAATGAATTTGGGTCCCTTTTTGTGATCAACATAACTTGTGGTGTCTTTCTTAATGTTCATTTCTTTTAATGTTTTGGTCTTCTTATCAATGTCATCAAATCGTTTTGTACATCCATTAAAAACATGACCATTGTCACCACAATAATTGCAAATGATGTATTCGGGAAGACCTACATACTTCCTTCCTCTAAAATCATTTTTAGGCTTCTGGATGCAACAGTCAGCCTGACTGTTCCATTTGAACCCCAAACCCGCAGATTTCTCACATTTTTCGGTTTGATTCGTGAGGAAGTTTAACACGGTTTGACTTCCTTCCCATTTTTCAGTGATGTTCTTAGCATTAACAAGTTCATTGGTCAAGTCGTTGACACGTGAGAGAAGATGCAAATTCTTTTCCTTTTCTCTTTTAAGTTCATCATTGTTAACACTTTCTATGGACAATCTCTTCTCAACAATGAAGTCATGAGTGTGATTGTTGAGTTTAGACAAGAGATATATGATTCTTTCTTTGGACTCTTCATATTTAGATGTCATCTCGTCAAGTCTTTTACTTAGATCAACGACTTCATCGGATCTATGGTGAGGAGAAGACCTAGAAGTGCTACATTCGGGCATACCTTTTTGAAAGAAAGTAAGCCTATCATGGAGATCTTCTATTTCATTCTTGAGACAAACAACCTCACTTTTAAGACACTCATTTTCATTTTCCAACCATTCACTTTTTCTTTTAAACTTGTCTAAATCGTGGTCAGAAGCAACAGTCTTAGAGACTGTTTCTCTTAAGTCTACAACTTCAACTATAAGGTCATAGATCTCATTTTCAAGAGCATCTTTGTCCTTCAAAATGTCATCACGTTCCTTGGTTAGTTGGGAAACTTGCATCACCAAAGTTGTGTTGACATTTTCAAGGTCAGAGACGTCCGTGGGGGTCAACCTAAGACGCTCTAGTTCTTTAGTCAAATGTTTGTTTAACTTGTTGACTCTTTTGACTTCATTATATGCCTCGAAGTGACAAAGAATGCGTGATCTGTTGCTTTTAGTTCATTTTTTGATTAAAGTTCTCTTGAGCAATTTCCTCAATCTCATTTTGCATTATATCAAGCTTATTAGTTTGAGACCGACACTTATCAAAAAGTTGGTCAAGAAGCTTACATACTTTCTCTTTGGAGTAAGTTCTAGCCTTGGCCTTTAGATGATTTACCTCGTTGTCGGAATCGGAGTCGGAATCGTCGGGGTTAGCCATGAGGCATCTTAAGTGTTCAAGTTTTGGGTTTTTTGAGACTTTTTCTTTACCATGATTTGCAAGACACATTTTAGCCTCAAGTTCCTCCTCGATGAGTTCCTCATCTTCCTCGGAGTCGGACATTCCCCATATAGCACTCATGACTCTATGTTTATAGTCTTTTTTAACCTTTTCTCTTCTTTCCTTAGATTTGATTTCTTCCCACTTGGGACATTCTTTAATTTGATGAGTTTTATCACCACATTTAAAGCATCCCACGGTGGAGGTAGGTCGTTTCTTAGGAAAGCGTTTTTTCGAGTAATTATTAGTGAACCTTTTGTTTCCTTGTCCATTGACCAACCCGGCTAAGTTTCTTGTGAACATAGCAAACTCGTCTTCCTCCTCATCTTCTTCATCACTTGGAGAAGATGTGAGGGCGAGACTCTTTCCCTTTGATGACTCACTAGAATGCTTATCGAGGTTAAACTCGTGAGCCATTAGTGATCCCATTAGTTCATGAAGAGATAGGGTTGACAAGTCTTTAGCTTCCTCTATGGCGGTGACTTTAGGTTGCCATTTAGGGGTTAGACTACGAAGGATTTTTCGAATGATGTCCTCGGACTCGAAATTCCTTCCTAGACTTTGAAGCTCATTAATAATACAAGAAAAACGTGAAGAGAAACTATTTAAAGACTCGTCCTTTGACATTCTAAACATTTCATATTGTTGCATGAGAAGGTCAATACGGTGTTTTCTTACTTGGGACGTCCCTTCATATGCAAGTACAAGGGAATCCCAAATAGATTTTGCCGTAGGACATCCGGAGATTCGACTAACTTCCCCCTCACCAACACAACGTTGAAGAATCGACATTGCTTTGGAATTCTTTTCGGCAAGCTTGAAGTCGTTCTCATTGTAATTTCTTTCCTCTTTTGTCTTAGTGAAACCGTTAAGAATATCGGTTTCCTCAATGACAAGAGGTCCATTTTGGATGATGTTCCAACATTGATAATCGATACTTTTGATGTAATGTTCCATTTTGAGTTTCCACCATCCAAAATTCGAACCGGTAAAGACCGGGATCTTGGAGTGTTTCTGATAAGTAGTAATTTAGCGTTATTTTACCCATGCTTTTATCTTATTTTCGACTTGATTTTTGTGTGCTTATATGTTCAATTAGCTCATTTAATTAACTAATTTATAATAATTAGTCGTCGTAGTCATATTTATTAATTAGTCGGATATTTATTTAATATTATTATTAATATTACTTTAATATAATAACTTGTAGGTAAGGAGAAATAATAAAGAGGAGATTCGATTTAGAATAAATCAAGACGGAAATTGAAGAGCAAAGCGGGTCAAGACGAGTCTTATTACAATAAGAGAATGACAAGTCAACAATTGACTTTGACAAAGACTGTGTCATCATCTCCAACACACCATTTTTCTCATTTAACTCCACCATTTCCATGTTACCAACATCACGACATTTCATCATCTTTACTAATCCATTTCCACATTAGACCACCATTTCATCACCTCCAACCTTCCTGCAATTCACCATTACCTTCATCATTCATCATCATCATTCTCCTCAGCCACCATTTTCGATCCCATCCCCTGCCATCTTCAATCAAGACAACAACAATCCTCCGTCTTCAATTCCGAGCTCGCAATTGAAACCCGAGTTCGCATCTCCATCCCCGTCAATCTCCATCTTTATAACAACCACCACTCTTCGCCATTAATCAACCCATCTCGCATACACCAGAATTCGATCACCATTGTTGAACCATCCGCCTTTCACAAACCCGTCTGCAAACACCTACTCCCTCACACTCATTGTCATCACCATTCATTTAAATCAAACCACCGTGACCCACGACAACCATCAGCAAAGCCCGACTCCATCACCAATCCCGCCATCACAGCAGCAACAATTCAGACCCACTAAGATTGAACCCGACTCCGTCGTCCCCTCCACCTATTATGCCGACAACAACCAGCAACAATATGGCGGCAACGGAATCATTTTCACACCACCATCAACCCGTTCACCAATTCGAACTCGGAGTCGAAACCCGAGTTAATTCGCAATAAGCTGCGCCACCAATTCGTACTCCATTCAACCTCAAGCAGGCGGATTCGACCCAGAACAACGCATCATCAGCCGCCTTGCCTCGCCGGGATCTCCTCCGTTGAAACCCGGTTTTCTTTGTGTTGAAGCCCGTGCTCTCCGCTGAAATTTGGGCCTCGTTGTTTGAGTTTTGATCAGCTAATGACGGAACTGCCCATTCATTTTCCTTTCTTTTTCATTTTAAGTTGAGGGCATTATAGTCTTTTCGTTGGTCTTTTGTAGTCCACTATTTAAACCCATATTTTGTATGAGAAAGGGGAACCCTTCTTTTTGGCAGACGCAGCCTCATTACACAAACAATAGAAAACAGTAGGAATGTAGGAGTAGTTCTCATATAACATACAAAAATTCCATCTTTCCTTGTTCTTAGTTTATATTGGTAACTTGTTCCTTCAATTTACAAGTTTTGTATGAAGATCTCATTTCCATTTAATTACGAGTTGGTATAAATTTCTTCTCTCCCTTTCTCTTATTGTTATTTAATTATTGTTATGTTTTACTTAGTTTAGTCTCTTTAATTAGTTAAAGTTTTAGTCTTTATTACTCTTAACATGTTTAATGTTAATTTATTCATGTTTAGTCATTAGATTAGTTAAAGTTTCAATCTTTATTACTTTATTTTGTTTAATTTCATGATTAGAGTAATTATAAATGTGTTTAGTGTTAGATTAGTAATGATTAATGAGTAGTCTTCTACTAGGACTCGGTTTGACCCGACATGAGTAATTTCACTAATTGATTCTCATAAAGGCTAATTGTTGGGAGAAATTGGTAAGGGTAGTTTAGAGGAATGATTTGGTTTATGGATTGATTTTGGGTAGTGTCGATTTGTAACCCTTGTCCACCAACGAGAGTTGGTTAGGTTGTAAATTGGGTACCCGGAAGTTGGTCTTATCACTAACCTAGGTTGAGACCGAAAGGGAGAACCAAGGGAGGGTACCTCTAGGCTAGCGTTTGAAATCGACCTCCGAGAGGAGGAGTGGGATGACCCGGAATATGATGAGTGCTTAGTGACCTTGACCAATTACTTGACCACCTTGGAAAAATGCATGTTTTTGGGGTAGTTGGGTGTTTAGTTAGGGATTCCGACCTTCGAACCCGAGAGGGGGGTTGGTGGGTAGAGCTAGTGTCCTATTATGAGCCCGAGAGGGAGTTAGTAGGCGAATTAGAGCCATCTCCCCCTTGCTTGTCTACCCGAGTGATTAGCCTAGGGAATCGTGACGTGGAATTATGAATCGTTGTGGGAGAACCGAGTTCTAGGCCCTTTAATCATTTTATTTACAACTTAATCTTTTCTTGCTTATTTTCACTTCTCTTGTTGAATTGCCATTTCTATTACTTGCTTTCTTACTTTAATTGTTTTAGTAGTTATTAATTTAGTTAATTAGTTTAATATCAACCAATTTCTTGATTCGCGTAGCTAACTTATAATCTAAGACAAAACTAATACTCAAACTTGATCTCCTTGTGGTTCGACCTCGACTACCCTACTACATTAGTTGAGTTATTTGTTTGATCGGGGGAGTGCGACAAACCCCGTTATCAGTTTCTCGGAATCCATTACCCACGAATCAAACTCTAAGGCGGTTAGCCTCGATCAAGAGCACGAGGCTCTGATACCAATTGTTGAGTTTATGGATTCAAGTACCTAAGAGGGGGAGGGGGTGAATTAGGTACTATTTTAAAATTTTATAACTTCAACTTTATTGAATTAAAGTGAGTTACAAGAACAAAAGAGATGAGAGGATACTTTGAATAATACTGTATCTATTTGTCTCAGTTTGTGAAATATGACTGCAGACCAAATGCGACAGTATGATGAACTGTTGCTTCTAAGTTTAAGCGAAACAAAACAAACAAACAAAGTATAAAGCAGCGGAAATAAAGTAAGCACTTGAACACGAGATTTTTGAATTGGTTCGGCAAGAAACTCAAGTGCCTACGTCCAATCTACCTTTTTATTACTTTCCTTTAGTGATCTACTCCGAAAACTAAAAGACCCTTGTAATAAAAGACACCAACCTACTCCGGTTGTAAAGCTAGTACAAGAACTACTCCGTTCTTATGACAAGCTAACTCGCAACCTACTAGGTTGCCAACTCACAACCTACTCCGGTTGTCAAGAGTTAAAGACTACTCCGTCCTAAACTCTACTAACACACTTAGAATGTTATAGGATCAAGTTTCCACTAACACATTCTTAACAAAGAATAGAGGTGGACAACTTTTACAAGATCAACAATTCTTAAGCAAGAGAGTTTAGTATAGAAAAGCAACAGTAGCCACGACTGTAGAAACTGAAGACACTTGAAGACTTTTAAAGGATTTTGCAAACAAACACGATTTTTAAGCTTTAAAAAATACTTTGCAAATATGGAAGAATTAATTCAGAAAAGTCTTGGGAATTTAAGATGGAGGGACACGGTTTATATAGAGGAGGTGAGTGAAGGGGGTTGCTAGGGTTTTGAAGGGTCAAAGACCTCATATGTGAAGGGCAATAGCAACCACCCAAAACTTGCACCAAAGAGGACTCTTTTGCAAAGGTAAGAATAGAGAAAGAAGGTTTGAAAGATAACCTTAAATGCTCATGCAAAATCAGAAAACAAAGGATGTGAGACAAGTCACATGATGACAAGTTAACACAAATATGGCAAAAAACATTTTTTGTTTTCTTAAAGACCAAAGGATTGAATTTGCACAAAGAGGAAACATTTTGAATAATTCAAACCACTCTTTAATGAAGACTACTCCTTAATAAAAATCTGATATTTTATCTTTGAAAAATAAGTCACGTGAAAGCTTTTGAAAGATAAAAGGGACTTCAAGTTTTTTTACGAGTTGTGGCATAATCCAAACAGCTGTTTGCGTGTGAAAGCAACAGTCGTCTGGACTGTTTCTATTACTCTAATATACTCTGCTTTCTCACTTGTACATTAGATGACACACGACTTATTACAATGGGATTAATAACAACTTCAACACTTCTTAATCCATGCTTGATATGATCATATATCCTGAAAAGGTAAACTAAGATGACACAAATCAAATGGGCATGTTATCATCAACATAAGGAACCCAACAGTTGTGCTAGGAGTGAAAATTAGGTTACTCGGGTTGGTTATATGGATTGAGTTATAGTAAACCGGGTTATAACACGCCCAAGATTTTTTGGACCAATAACGAGCTGGAGTTTATTCAGATCATCATTTAATTATTCATGTTGCAAATCAACTCGAGTAGTTCAGTTCGGGTTATCGAATTAGATTAAACTTACAACCCTTAACTAACAAATTCATGTTCTATGCAATACAGTACTCAGTTACTTTTTGGAGGTTAATTTTAACCGTTAATTCATTAAAAAAAAAAAAAGATACAGGGTACTATATAACTTTGAAAAATAAAATTAACATACTTAGTTTTGTTATGAAATATATTTCATAAATATATTTTTTGTTTATAATTTCTATGTATAAAGGGTAAAAAATACAGTCAAAGTGTTGCTTCGAAATTCATCCAAAAGTAAATGTGTACATTAGACTGGATTGGAGGGAATATTCAACAAGTGTCAGGATGGCCGAGTGGTCTAAGGCGCCAGACTCAAGTTCTGGTCTTCCAAAGAGGGCGTGGGTTCAAATCCCACTTCTGACATTTTTATTCTTCTATTTTCTCCCCTCTTTGACAAACTTCAGACTATATAAAAGTCTTGACATTTTGATTCAGGATTTGGACACCGGAAATTTAATGGCAGAATATCATTTCATATTTTACTCGTCGAAAAGGTTTCAAATATTTACACGATACAATCTCCGAAAAACCATTACCTAAACTATTACAGAAATTATACACACTGCCAACAAAAAAAACTCCTCTCCCAGAACATGAGCGCATGAAGTCCCCGGCTAAAAAGCAGCTCTAGCTCGAAAGTACCTCATGACTGTCGATACTTTTGTATCTCCGATACATGCGTTCTTCTTGTTACCACTAGTCTCCGCAATGAAAACCATCTGAAGATACTCGACAGAACTCTCCATCTTCTGTGAGCAGGTGACACAGGTCCTCTTACGATATGAGACGAAGATTTTGATCTTAGGAAGTCACTATAAGCATTCTGTAAATCAGCTTGAGAATCCAAACCTGGAGTTGCAGGTTGCAAGGAAGCGTAATCTATGTCCATAAACCCTAGATGATCATCGTCTTGGAAGGCGTGAGCAAGGGAGTCACAAAACAAGGAATTAGGAATTTGTACCGGAATGTCTAGCGACTGGTCGTATCTCAAGTCCAATGTATCCATGTTTTGTAGCGAAAACTCATCTGAACTGCTTAAACATCCCAAAGAATAAAGCGGTGAAAGGATATCAGGGGACGGCACACTTGATTGTCCGTAATTGAGTCTATTTATCTTTTGCGATGATAAATCCTTGCTTGCCTCTGAAGTTTCCGTCTTTGAAGAGCTTGGTTCTTGTGACGACCCGCCAATGAGGGAGTTTATGTCTTCAAAGGAGATCACACCATCCCAATGTTGAAAGCCTTCGGTCACCATTCGTAATGCCTCCAGCTGGAAAAGGTGATAAAACGGAGTTATGTCAGAAAGAATCATTCGAAACACAAACTTACATGATCTTAAATGTGAGACCAGCCAAATAATCGAGTCTTGATGGATTCGAAGATGACTAAAAATAGAGTAGGAACATTTTAAAGCCGTTAAAGGTAGAAAGAAGCATGCCTTCTCGGCTTCAGACATCTTGTCGAAAGGAGAATACTGGCTTTCAGAATAAAGTCCCAATATTTGTCCGACAACATTGAAGATCACACCATTCTTGTGCTGAGAATTAAGCGAATAGTACAAGTAAATTCTCTTGTCAATCACACATGTCCGAGCATGTTCTACTGTGACGTCCCACATCTTGGCAGACATGCCAGAGCCCAGAATCTGAAATGTATCGGAAAAACAAATGAGTTCAATTACGCAACCTAACCCCTACGTAAAACATCACCAAAACACATAGCTACAAGTCGTCACAGGAGAAAGAGAATCACAGCAGCAATTTATACTTCGTAGGTTTTAAACAAAATCGAGGGGCTTTAAGGAACGGAACCGGAAGTTTACTTCATGAGCTTCGACAAATCATTTTTAGCAGGCATGGAAGACATTAGTCACAAAAACAACGCAAATATAAATAATTTCCCTCTTCTATCTCAAAATTGCCTCAAATTAACACAATCAGACCCCGCCAAGTACATATCGATTACACAGTCTGCAACTCGATGGCAAGAAAAAAAAAAAAACTGTGCAATACTCGGAGAGACAAACGAAACCTCAGTGAGGAAGAAGTACCAATGAGAAACCAAAAGCATATGATGATAGCACTCAGAGGTCAAATCTTTATATGCATGCAGCCAGGATAAAATAGAAGGGATCAAAAAACAGACATCTCAATGTTCTTACATTTCTGAGACGAGCAGGATCTAGATTGAGCAAAATCAGGAAGTCCTTCACAGTCTTCACCCTTTCAATGCTCAATCGCTTGTGAAAGGCGCCGTCTTTACCTATCTTTTCCAATCTCCAAACTTCATCAAATAAAGACGGGGGATGGTGCTTCTTGTACACTGCAACGGAGTTTATAAGCTTTAACAAAATCGCGGTAACATTTTTAAGGGTAAAAATCACTCAGACAACACTTGCGCAAAATCGTGGTAACAATTTAAAAGTAACCATTACAACGGCTATAAGAAGTTCGAAGTACTCACACTCTCCACGATGATCCCGAACAATGAAAGATTCTGTCTTTGCTTCTCTAATCCTAGCTCCGTTAGAGTTTCCAACAACTCTTGCCCCTAATCTGAATCTACGGCTCCTTGTCCAACTTGAGTTATCTGTGAAAGATATTTCGCTTACAGTGCCAGTGCCCTTTTTCAAAAATACATTAACATCTCCAGTAAGAAGAGGTTTCTTCCCCTCCCTTTCTCTGACAATGTTGTTTTTGAATTCTTCTAATGTCCAAGTCTCCCGCTCATCCCCGTCAAAGTCTCCTTCGAGAACTACTACCTCTACCTTAGCAGAGGATTCAGAAGCATCCACCACAACCTCATCACGAAGAGTGTCTATTAAAGCAATTTTGATTGCAGAGCCATCTTCTCCTTCAATTCGAGTTCCAGTAAACACTGGAAGCGAGAGTGTGCTCAAGAACTTGAGTTGCAAGATTCTCGGTTCAGAATGCAATACATCATCCTCAGAATTCCTATGAAAATTCGCAAGGATAACAGTAGAAAAGATAATCAAAATACAAATCTGGCCGGAACTAAGAAAAGGGTCACGTTTTTTTTACTAAACGAGACTTCGGTATTGATTTTGGAGTCAAACTGTCAAAGTAGTACGACGGTAGTTTCGAATTTTCTTTTTACAGTGGTAGTAGTTTCCAAAAAATGAGTTTGCAAAAGGTAGTAGCTGTTAAATTTCCTTTTAACATCAACAACAATATTACCCACCGCCTCAAAGGCTCCTACCTCTTATAGATTAAGCGGTACGATGTATAAGACCTAAACCCGACGTTGAAAAACATAGAGGTTGTTTCTACACACGTGATGAAAACTAAGAGCATGTTTGGCCTCGATTCTCAAAAATGGGTTTTTGTTTTTCAAGCTTAATTTTTCAAAAGTGTTTTTCAAAAGCAGAAACAACAAATAGTTGCTTCTATTTCTATGGGCAAAAATATGAATTTTTAGCTTTTGAGAATTTTTGTTTAACTTTTAGAAAACGATGCGTTTGGCCAAAAAGTGTTTTTGAGTCTAAAAACACTTTTACAAACTAGGCCAAACACACACTAAACTGGTCGATTACTGCTTCACAATATAAGAAGCACACAAACTTTAGAGTGCCATTTTGCTTTATGCTCATATTCCAAACCAACGAATAGTAAGTCCTACTCCTCGGCTCTTGTAGAATTTGGAAATGGAAATATATAAATTTCAATTGATCTATAGGCAAGTACACTAACTGAAGTAAGAGGATTCTCACCGCTTCAAATTGACGACATGCTTTTTTATTGCAGACTCCACCTCTTCTTTGACCTAAGAGAATGGGGAATTATTCAGCCAAAATTCATAACACTAAACAAGAACAACATTGATAATAATGATGGACTTGAGCAGCCATTCCTTCTGTCTCTCAACTTATATCTGATTAAATATTACTCGTATAAAATTATGATATCAATAACCATACCTGAACTTTAAAGTAAATCTACAATAGCAACCCATATTTGGCTAAATGATGGTGCTTTAAGGTAAATTATGTCTCGGAGCTTCTTCAACATAGCTTCTAATCTCTAAAGAGAAGACAGCTAATTTCTTTATCCATAAATACTAGTACCACCAAACTATTCCGAACAATGATACGAACATTGTGCAGTCAGTAGAAGGGCATCCACAATGGTAGAAGTTCTATTTCAGCTTCCACCATTAAAACCAACCCCTTACAACCCTACAGAATCAACTCTCAAACAAGAAGTGGACGGTCTCACGGAGCTCCTTAATAAGAACAAAAGTGATTCAATAACTACCATTGTGGATGCCCTAAGTCCCTAACAATAATAACGTACATGGTTCTGTTTGCACTTCATAAGCCATAGTCGGTAGAATCCATCTAGTCTGATGAGAAATGATCTACAAGGATAGGAAATACTAAAACTACTTAATTATGAGACAGTTCAAGTCTAGCAACTTTAACAATAGCTTCCTGAAAAGCACAATACTGATAAGAATACTATCCTCGGAAACTTCTTATATTCGCACAGTTTTATTTAAATCAACCGGAAGAAAAACACCTTCAATGCATTTAAGTTAATGAAGAAAGGGTCAGATTTAGTGTGCTTACAACTCTGCGAAGCATAGGCTCCAGCACATGTTGAAAGCTCTTCTGATTCATCACCTCCATAACAACACTGCAATTTCAAACAAAAGACATTTCTGTTAGGAGAAATATCATAGGACAAACACCAATAACTTTATCAGCAAAGGTAGAGGTAATTAGTGATTTAGTTCCTCATTGACAACCAGAAATGTTCTGAGACAACTCTGTCATGTAAACTATCCACGTTGAATGTGCACTCGCTGTAATGTTTACATACAGTTATGGTGATCTTACCTATCAACTATTTATGCCAAAGAAAAAAATGAATGTGTTGAGGCAAAAGTGAAACACACATTATGGGGAAGACATAGTTCGTTTTACTTAGACGGGATACAAGAAGATTATGACGAGTAAATAACACACTTTGAAACACTCACACAGAGCCTTATCATGATAGCCTTCTATCCTTTGTGCATCTCAAAGAACTCAAGTATTCAGTTCAGCAAACATTATGCAAGATATACCTCAATAAAACTCTTAATAAAACAGCCAATCCTAACTCATAAAAAACCATTTCAGTTAACAATTGCAGTCCTACATTCGTTTAACTATATCGGTTATTATTATGTCATACAAACTACAATCTAATAAGTAGAAAAAAAAAATTAATTCATCCTCAATTTTGATGTTAACAAGACAAAATGACTATTGAAATGTAGCTAGTTCTACATAATTCACATTCAACCTCTTAATTTCAAACAAGCAAACCTATCACTTATCAGAAAATCAGAAATGGATTATAAATGTCATACACAATATAGTGATATGAAATGCAGGTAGTCGTCTAAAGGCGATTTCACACAAATTATGTAAAACAAATTCCAACTACAAAGAACATAGCCCATGGATGTTAAAAAGTAGTAGCAAACTGCAAAAGTATCCGTTTTACAATACCAATCATTTGTTTACCTTTTATATTCATTGTGAAGGTTATTAAAATCAAAGGTAAACAAATGACTGAGGACGGAGGGAATAAAGTAGCCTTGACTTCAAACCTTCTAGGAATATTAGAGAATCAATACATGTCTAAATAAAATAGTTAACAAACCTAAAACATTAAATAAAGAAATAGCCATGTTTCATAGGCATCAAACTTTTCCCAAAACTATAGTGTAACAAAACTATTCCCATAACCAAGTCAAACCCACCATCCAAATTCAAACCAAAATACCAAAGAACCAAACTTTATCAATCAAATACAACAAATTGCGGGGTAAGGGATCGGATGTACGTAGTCTTATCAATCAAATAAATAATAATCAAATTAATTAAAAAAATTCACCTTCTAAATGAAGGAGTACTTCTTCTCCTCTTATCATCAGGGCTATGATTACCCTGAACATTCCCAGAAGTTGAAGCATCATCTGTATTTCTTTTCTGAGACATTTCACACCCACTTAAACTATTACTCTATAACAACCGCGGCAAGGGGATTACTCACTGTTGTCAACGATAATTATCTCCAACTACCATTCATAAATTCACACACCAACTAAATAACAATAAGAACATGCACTTGTGTTGTTGTTGTTGTTATTATTGTTGTTGGTAGAAATACTATTACTCCAATACCCAAAAAAAACATACAAAGTTGGTGAATATAAATGGCTAAAATTACTTAGGTAAAATCCAAAGTAATTATAATTATCTTTTTTATTATTATAATAATTATTATTAATATCATTAAAATTGACAAATAATATTCTTTTATCCATATCTATAATTGCCAAATTTTGCCCACCCTCCCCCTCCTTCCTCCTCCTATAATCCACCAAAAAAACAAAATACAAAAACAAATAAAATAAACCCTTGTATCACAAGATTTTGGGTTGTTTGGTATGATTATTCAAAATAGTATAGACGAAAAGGTACTCGTGACATCTCACGAGTCACGACCACATTCTCTTTTTATCATCTGTTTGTGAGACGTTGCAAGCTTGTGACACGTGACAAATGAGAATTGGTTATAGAAAAAAAGGAAATCAGGTATGATTTTGTATTTATTTATTTTAGTGATTTTGGTGAGATTAGGAAATAGGGAGGAAGCTTCTTGAGGGGGATTAATGTTGTAGAATGAGAGTGGAGAAGGGAGTTTGGAATGGAATTTAGTTTGTGGGAGTGTGTGTGAGAAAGCGCGTTTTTTTGTGGGGTCGGTATGTGGGACCACTTGAACACGTAGTTGTTTTGTCTTTGAAACTGACGTGTCACGGGTTTATGTCCACGTCTGCTAACGGGTTTATTTTTTTACTATTTTAAAGTGGATTATTTTGACTTGATTGTTTTTTAAATATAAATACGTAGACTTGGCCATAGACAGAGTTAGGGTTGAATCGGACTAGGAATGAATCGAGTTAGTTGGAATAGGCCGGGCCTAGGAATTTAGGCTCCAAATCGAACAGCTTTTACCATCGACAATTAAAACTGTATTTGGGTAGGGTTTGGGCCGGGTCAGGCTCTTCTGCTTATGCCCTGAACCGGCCGGGGGGAGGGGCGGGCTTAGTCGGGTCGGGTTGGGAGTATGTTTGACCCGGGCCAGGCCCGTGATGAGTGGAGGGCGGGTTGGACTGGCAGGCTTGTGTATTATTTTTTTTATTATTTTTTTTTAATTAAAATGGCGAGCTAAGGACAGGCCGGGCTGGAAATTTAGGACCTGGGCCAGGAGCGAGTCGGTGGCCGGGTCCGCTCGTGCTGATGCTCAGCTCTATCGATAATCATCAAAGCAAATATGGATCCTGTTCATTTATTTTTTTCTCTCCATTTCTTTACATTTCCTCCAATACAATAATATTAAATCATTATTCACTTTCCAGCTCACCAAATAGTAAACCGTTGGATCATTTCAAGATGAAATCTGGGCCATTAAAAGATAATGGAAGAAAATGGATAGAAAAAGAAACGAAGGGAATCTCAATTGTACCAAATTCACCCTACTAACACCACTTCACCCACCAACAATTCTTCCCAATCAGACCCGCCACCTTGTTGACTCTTTCCCCAATCGCAACCACACGCACCCATCCTCATAATCACCACTCATAACCTAAAATATCACACTGCCACCACGAGTCCCCCCATCCACGATAATATGATGGCCAAAGGAGAGTGGAGGTTTAGTAGCGGGAGGTGGTGGTGGTTATCGGGGTTTTGAGCAAGTGTTATTCATTTACTCGTGTAAAACAAACAATGACGGTTATAAAAGAGTACATCATTCCGCTCGTGTTGTTACCTTTTTTTTCATTCCATCCCCTTGCCCTTTTCTTAATGACCCTAAGTATTTTCATTTGATTCATTTTAATTATAAAGTGAATATGCCCGTTGTAAGAGATATTCCCTTCGTCCCAGTCAGTTGTTTACCTATTCCATTTTTAGGTGTTTCAGTCAATTGTTAACCTTCTATTTTGGGAATGTTTTTGATGAACAACTTGATCGATCAATTTGTCTCACACTCAATTTGATCCACTTGTCATCAAATAATTTGTAATCCCCTCTTTTTTTGGACTTTGTGCCAAAATCAAAGGTAAACAAAGAAAAAAAAATTTGTCTCTATTTGTAATTAGCTACCGAAATTTAGTGGTTTGCCACTGAAATATCTGTAGCTAATTGGTTTTCACCTTGTAGCGTAGTCTCCGTTTTTTTTTTTTTTTTTTTTTTTTTTTTTTTTTTTTGTCTTTATGCCAAAATGAAATGTAAACAAACCAACTTATTACATAATTTAGCATGGCTTAAAGGAGTAAAATCTAATAAGTAAACAAGGATTTTAATTAGAAAAATCAAAGATGAACAAGGAACAAACTTGAAGTTGAAGGTTGTACTCTCAAATAATCATTGCATTAATGAATAGTACAAGTACCAAGTACTAAAACTGTACGAGATGACATGAGCTTCCTTATTGTCGACAACTTAAACTACCAATGTGACCGTTATGTCTCGGAAGCTTCGTTCTTTGGCGGGGGAATATCCTGTGATCTACTGATAACGACCATTTTCACTCTAATTTAGCGCCAACCCTCGCAAATTTTTTTTCTTTTTTTTTTTTTGGCTAAGAACCCTCCCAAATGTTGAAACATATCAATAATTCAACATTCCCGTGTATTTTTGTCAACCTTGAATTGGAATTGAATTTTGTAATTGAGACATTTTAAGTGTTTGGAAACTCCTTAGAATTTGGAATTGGAATTGACTCAATTCCAAGTTAGTTAAAATTTGGGGTTCTCAATGCCTACCATATAGTAGTCATTTCAATTCCATCACTTCTTACGTTTTATTTTGTGACGTAAAGTTCATTACAATATTTTTATTTATGATATTTTTTCCGATCGCAAATATTTCCGGGACAATATTTAATTTTTTCAAATATAAAAGAGAAATAGGAACATACATCGGATGTACTACCTCAAACTTCATTAGTTTTTGAGCTTATGTGTATTTTTCTGAACTTTTAAAGTTTATAAGTTACATTTTAATTTTTTGCCGTCAAAACTCAAATTTAACCGAGCTTATATGTAATGTTTTTGAGTTATATTGTAATTTTTTGAGCTTAATGTCTAATTGAATGGACTCAAAAACTTTATAGTAAAACTCAGAAACTTTAAAACAAAACTCGAAAACGTTATTATAATGCTCAAAAACTAAGCAATATAATTGGTGGTAATACATCGGATGTATAATCCACTTATTGATAATCAACACAACCTATACACAATATCTTACAAGTTAAAATTGTTAACTTCAGGCTCATATTTAATGAGAGCCACAATGACGTTATTAATATTAACGAAATCTATACAATTTAATTAAAAGGTTAGATAAAAGCATTAAATTAAATTACACATGGCATTAGTATTAAATTAAAATCCACATGGCTTTAGCATTAAATTAAAATACACATCACAACTCACACATTAATTCCTACACATTTTAGTCTACTACTAAATTTATTTATCTATACTATATAGTTAAAAAGCAACTTAACACATTAATTTTTTTGTCATATAGGATTATCATAGTTAAATTCTATTAATTTATATTGGTTAATATTAAGGTTATTTTAGAATTATTTTGTTAAAACTCTCTATAAGGTTTATTAATATTTTTTTTGAAATCATAAAATCATGATTTAAACCTATACAATATAGTTAAAAGACTACTTAAAAACATTGAATTTTATTGCATGTGACATTTTCATATACAATAATATTAAAAAATTCCTTCAAAATAAAAAATTGGACGACATGTTGAGTGTTTAATTAATGAGATTTTCTATTTTCATAACCATTAAATGTTATTTCATGTGGCATTTTCATAATATCTTAATTTGTAGTATTGATTATCTCACCATTACACGTACACTTTGATCCCTTGATTCTTTTATCCTTTATACAATAATATTAAAAGACTTCTTTCAAAAAAAAAATTAGAAAGCATATTGGGTACTTAATTTATGAGATTTTTCATTTTTTTTAGCTATGTATGATGTCACCTCACAACCATGTAGAACTAATACACTAACCCTTTCACATAAATATTAAATTTACTAAAATTCTTTATAAAAGTATCATTATATATTTTGTAACATATAAGTTAAAGAAAATTAAAGTATATCATCATTATTCTTAAATTAATTGTGTATATTAAGATCTCTCCTACTACTACCTAAGCATGAATAAATTTTAATCAATTCCAACATTAAGACTAAAGGAATATCAACATAGTGAAAATCTTAGAGTCATGAACCATATAAATAATGTCATTAATAATTTGATATAATTAACCCCATTAAGACACTTTAATTTACTCATTTTATTTTTCACTATTAAGGGAATAGGAAGAGACATTCATATGTCTTTATTATAAAGTATGAATTTTTCCTAATTTTTTCCACTAACTCCTATAGATGTTGCTAATATTTTTCTTGATTATTGATCTATCTATTTTATAGCAATTTAGATGTATTTATATTTTTTGTTTTGAATAAGCTATGCATTATTATATGTTAATTTAGGTCGCTGAATATACGTTTATCAATAAAAATGCTTTGACTTTTGATATTTTGGCATTCTATTGTTAAATAAATAATTATTCATTTACATGTCTCTTTGAAATTTTTATGACTTTGCAGATATAAGATACATGATGATAAGACAAATGACGAGTTTACAGGATGTTTGTTTAGAGAGTCCATTTATATAGTATGTGGACTTTTCTACCCAAAAGCAAATAAAATGTAACATTTTTTATATGTTGGCATTCTATTGTTTAAGAAATAATTATTCATTTACATGTCTCTTATGGAGTTTTTATGATTTTGCAGATATGAGATACATGATGATAAGACATATGACAAGTTTACATGTTTTTTGTTAAGATAGTCCATTTTTATTGTAAGTGGACTTTAATTTCTACCCAAAAATAAAATAAAATGTTATATACCTCCTGCATATCCCGAGTATTGCCATCGTCAATCCATTTGGCCCTCCTTTTGTTTAGTGACTTTGGTTTTGTTATTTTGTCAACGATTAATAGATGGCAACTTTTGCTAAGGTTGATTGAATAAGAATGTTGAATTCGATTTCATTTTGCAATTAAAACGACCATTATCCCTCACATTTGTGTTCAGATTCTTAATTACAAGGTTTATTGTATCATTAATGAGGTAGCAATTTTTATGTATTGGTAAGTAAAATTAGCCTAAGAAAAACCGAGTTCTTTATTTTCCTATAAACATACAAAACACAAAATAAATAAATCATTTAAATTAAATATTATGAACATTATTAAACATAAACATTACTAATTACGCATACATCATCTTGTAGACATTCAAAAAAATTTAAAGTGGACAACCATTATTATTTGGAACATTGTGAATTTTGATTCATCTCCATATGATTCTATAAGCAGTTGTTCTACTTTTAATTTTAATGGATAAGTACTTTGATAACAATTACGAATCATATTGTTAATTTTGTTGTCGTAAAAATACTCCCTCCATTTTTGATTGAAAAATGTGTTCCCATTTTCTGAGTCTTTTCATTTTTTAGATACTTATTACTCCCTCCAATTTTGATTATATGACGTTTTGTCTATATGCACAAGAATTAAGATATGCATTTACTCTACTTTTTTTTATCTCTCTTCATTTACTTAAAGTATATGTGTAAGACTAAGATTAACCAGGTATGAAGAAGCGTCTGAAGTTATAGTGTAGAAAAATCTGAGGGTGAGTGACTCACCTTAAGACCTTACAGTATTTTGTGTAGATAAAAACGGGTCTTATTTATTGTGTGGATAAAAACACAGTTACTCATATTTTTTGTTTTTGTTTCTTTATACCTATGGACAAAAATTGTAATGTTTTGAGCTACTAAGCAATGATCTCCTTCTACTCTTATAGCGAGTCTTATATCTATTTGTACTACGATTTAAGTGGCAATTTAAATTCATAAATTAAACACGCGGGCATATATTGTAAAAGTACACTTTGAAATCCCCTTGATCATCTAACTATTATGCCTCTTTGTTATCCTATCCCAATCCAACCATTAAATTCTCTAATAAAAAGTTCATTATATCGAGGTTCTCCATCTTCTAATGCAATAAGTTGGGAAGTAGTATAATTTAGAGCAATAAAGCAAGCACTGCAGAATATGTGACAAAAATAATGTCAAAAAACTTCAAATTATGTTATTATTAACCAAAATGGAGGGACCAATATAAAACTTATTTAATAAATAAAACAAGAAAAAATATACAATGATTTACACTATAATTAATAGTCAAATTTTAAAAAGCAAGTCTTTCTACGGGCCCGTGCTTTTGCACGGGCATTAAAACTAGTTTATTAATTAAACTAGTTAACATTTGCATAATAATTACTCTACTAATATTGGTGTCTTCATTATTTTTACCATGCATGCTTCATGCAATCATGCTTGGTTAATTTTGTGTGTCGTGACCCTTGCATGTTGCATGCCTTGATGCATGAAGCTTCTACACACTAACGTACATACAGATTCTTGCAATCTTCAAATTTAACATCTATTCCCTCCATTTCGATCAATTGTTGTCTTTTGGTGTTGGTATAAAGACCAAGAAAAGAAGAGGGGATCAATTAGTAAATGACAAGTGGACCAAATTGGCTGTAAATGATCAAATTGCTCATCAAATTCATTCTTAAAATAGAAATGACAACAATTAACTAAGACGCCCTAAAATTAAATAGGAGAGCAAGGGGGTAACGGATATTTTTTCGATTAGGACCGTACGGTTCAACCTACATGACATATGGACCCATTTGTTAATTTTATCGTAAAAATTACATTCTTGTGAAGAATATAGAATAACAAGAATTAGACTTATCTATGATTCCAATCAACCATAACACTAATTGTTCATTGTTTGTATTCTAATTAGTCATTTAGTCTGAAAGCAACGGACCGGGAATTATCGAGAGCTTTATTTCATTTAAACAAAGTCGATAATAATATATTTAAATTAGGAAAATTCTTCTGTCCTTTCGGAGGACGTCTGAGAATTAAATATTGTATCCTCCTCATGTGTGAGTAGGAAGGACGTCCTTCGGAAGGACGGAAGAATTTCTCTTTAAATTAAATCTTATTCCGTACGTGTTAAAAATTACTAATACGTGTAAAGCATAAACATCCTCATTTTATCAATAAGTGGATTATACATCCGATGTATTACCACCAATTATATTGCTTAGTTTTTGAGCATTATAATAACGTTTTCGAGTTTTGTTTTAAAGTTTTTGAGTTTTACTATAAAGTTTTTGAGTCCATTCAATTAGACATTAAGCTCAAAAAATTACAATATAACTCAAAAACATTACATATAAGCTCGGTTAAATTTGAGTTTTGACAGCAAAAAATTTTAAATTTATTCGATGTCTGTTGACGTGTTTATCTAATAATTTGTTAATCAATTATTTCCTCATCAATAAAATTGCAGTAAGTCTCCTTCAAAACGACATTATCCATCTTAAACTTAAAACGGGTTAGGTATATATATATATATACCACTTATGTATATATAAAAATGTATAGGGAAAAAATAATATATTTGTCTTATATATACAAGCGGTATGATACTTGACCTGTAGCACCGCGCCGCCGTCTTAAATGAGAATTTGTGTTAGAACTTGTAATCAAACCACTCGATGCAAAAGGCCGATCTCACTATATATTTATAGGCTTTCACATCTCTTTGGGCCCAAATTTAAGTAACGAAAATATCTGAATTTTATAGGGAGTACAGCCCATGTTTAGGGACTCTCATAGAACCTCAACTATGTCCTTTAATTTTCAAGACACTTGGACTCCTTTAAAATTCTTTCAAAACCTTAACATCTCCACCTATTTCAATGTTCCACAAGGGAGGAGATATGTGCGTAACATTTTAACAATATTTGTAAAGTTGTAGGGATGATAACGGAGAAAAAGGATTACGATCCAAGTAGATCTCGCACTGTAGTTTTTGAAAGATATACACATTTTTTCCGAAAGATATTACCATTTATAAATATAGTTTTTGAGCAATATTATATTTTTTTAGTGTAATGTTTTAGTAAATGTGCTCAAAAACTTTATACTAAAGCAGAACTCAAAAACTTTAAAATAAAACTCAGAAAATAAACAATAAGAGGTACTAACTACCTCAGATGTATAGTCTATGAACTGATGATAACGAGACGCGATAATTGGCGAGCAGTTCGAACTCGACTTGGCCAAAGCTCAACTTATGTAAGCTTGGCTGAAAAACTTGCGCGCAGTTCACACATATGTGATACAATAATATCTTGATTTTATTTAATAAAGATATTTATCGTAATTATGGTTTTGTATAATTATGTCAAATGTTTTTATTGATTTGCCTAATATTTTTACTTATAACCTCTGATTATTGAAAATATCGAAAGAAAAAAAAAATGATAACTTATATATAGGCTCAAGCTTGGCTTAACCATGCTTAAGCTCGAAGGCATGATAATGAGCTCAATTTTTCAACTCGGGTAAGCTAGAGATCCACTTAAACTTTAGTTTTGTTTCATGAATACAAGTTAAGCAAGGCAATCTCGTCTTTGGCTCGACGCATTATCACCCTCCCATTGATTTCATTTCCATCTAAATTCAGATTGTTGTTTATTTGATTCATTTTACCACTTTTTTTTTGGTACATAAAAGGGGCGAACCCCAAACACTAATTAGCTATTACACGGGAAATAGCTACCCCAAGAATGTCTTCGCGTAGAATAGATCTTAGTTCCATAGGAGGAGCGGCAAGAATTGTAGGACTGAGATCAGATTAAATTCCTCGATTGGCGAACCAATCAACAGCTTTGTTGGACTCACGATACGTATGCTCCAGCTTGACCAAATGATTCATGCCTTTAATAAGTTCCTTGCATCTTCCTACTACTGATCGAAGACTGTTGCTAACCAATTAATTCTCGTTTACGATTTGGACACAAGACTTGTTCATTGTTATCCATATGAATAATTAGTTTGTTGATTCCCAATTGTTTAGCTCTCTCTAAACCGGCCTGTAGAGCTAGTAATTCTGCTCGCATTGAAGTGCATACTCCGGAAGAGAAATAAAAGGCTGAAATAAAGTCACCCGACTCATCTCTAAATATACCTCCACTTCCAGCTAGACCGGAGTTACCCTTTGAAGCTCCGTTCGTGTTAAGTAAAGTCCATCCATGGGGAGGCGGAAACCACCTAATGAAGACTTCTCTATTTCTTGTTCCTTGGGTAAGAATGAATAATCCAAATCTGTCGAAAGCAGTTTTGGTTATTTAATTCATTTTACCACTTAACTACTTGTACAACTAACTAGTTGATTATCAAAACTAATCCCGCAACATGTAAATGTAAAACGGTTCGCAGTTAGCCATAAAAGCGAACCGAATTAAAATGAACCCGAAAACATAAAGATTTGTTTCAAGTTTCAACAAGTTCTTTTTTTTGATAACGAGGAGGTTGGATCCTACCCGGCACGCGCCAATACCATGCTAACCAACACGTACCATGTAAGCTCAATCCACGGGGTTACCCCTCACTGGAAGACATGTGGCCAAGTCTCTTCCTCTAGGGAGATTCGAACCCGGAACCTCGCAGTCCATCTTTCAAATGTTTTGAGGGTACCCGGATCTCCACTAGACCAAGAGCACTTTTGGTTAATTTCAACAAGTTCGACTGTAGCCGGACCATTTGTTTTTTTTTTTGTAAGAAGAATAAAATAAAAACAGTTGTAATAAACCAAAAAAAAAAAAAAAAATCCTAGGTTTTGATTTGCTTGACTGACCATAGCCGTCTTACTACACCTCTGTTCAAATCCCCAAAAAACTCCATTAAAATTCACCAAATCTACACAAAAACTGACCTTCAATTTCTCTTTTAATGGCGACCAAGAACGAGGGCAAAGCTAAATCAAACACAAAATCTGGTAAGTTTATTTAACTCAATTTACTAATAATTTACTGTTTTACTGATTTGAGACCATAAATATTCAATTATTTATCTGTAATTTACTCAATACTAATAAAGATTTAATCTTTGTTCATGTGATTTTCAGGTGGGAAGAAAAAAGAAACTGGGTTGGGTTTAACTTACAAAAAAGATGAAAATTTTGGTGAATGGTATTCTGAGGTATGATTTGATTTAATTATTTTAATTGTATTGTTTTTTTTTTTTTTTTTTTGGTGAATTATGGGTTTTATGACATTGGGTTGTTGTTGATTTTATTGTAGGTTGTTGTTAATGGTGAGATGATTGAGTATTATGATATTTCTGGATGTTACATTTTGAGGCCAACTTCAATGGCAATTTGGGAGAGTTTGAAAGTAAGTTTATTGCTTCCTCAATTCCAATTATATTATTTGGCTAGTTAAAGCTGCGTACATTCGACCCCCCAACTCCGTAATTTGTAGGAGCCATTGAGGCACTGCGGTAATGTTGTTTAGGATACCAAAAAGTTGTTGATTAACCAGGTTTGGACTTGCCATTAATCTTATTTGAGACGGTATCGTGTTTATGATCAGCCCGTATTTGAATGTATTTCCAAATAAGGAATTTTGTTTGCAGGTTATTCTTACTGGTTCGACTGTCTCGTAGTAAGTAGTTGTGTACTTGTGTTGGATTAAGGTGATTATGTGACTATAACTAGATTGTAGGATTGTAATGCCATTGCATATCACATCAACTATACGAAGCTCATAGTGTTAGTCATGACTCATGAGTCATGACTTGTGAATACTGTTATATGGATTTATGGAAGTAGCGAACGAGAGTTTCCGGAGCTAGGTTATAGTTACCAGCCTGCATACATGGGTTTCTATATTCGTTACTTTTATTCCTCTTCACTTTTGCCACTTTAGCTCACATGTCTTCTGTTCAAGACATTGGTAGTATCAGCACTTTTGTGAGCCTTGTTGTCTGAATTTTGGGGGAACCATTGCGGGTAAAATCAGAAAGTAAATAATTGATGTCATCTGACTCAATCTGTTGACTTAAACATCGACAATTATGCGTATTATTTCATGCTTTGATCTTGCAGGATTTTTTTGACGACAAAATCAAGAAAATGAAGATAAAAAATTGTTACTTCCTCTATTTGTATCACCTGGAGTACTAGAGAAGGAAAAGGATCACATTGAGGGGTTTGCGCCTGAGGTAAAATTTTCGTAAATTTACAACTACTCTAATGCTAAGTTGTGTTTTCTAGGTGATAGGTAATTAGAAATACTATATACCGAGTACCTTTTCATAGTAGCTTGGTACCTTACAGGCTTACATCCAAAAGTACATAGAAATTTACATGTGGGCAGAAAGCTAATATTTGTGGTGTTTGTTATGAATTGCATGTTGAGTTAAGTTCCATCTCTTAAGTTTGCGTCGTCTTGTTTTTGCCGGATAATATTTTCCAATTTCGGCGTAACCACCAGAATTTAGTGTTGCAAGAATCGTGCTTGGCTAGTGTTTATTTGTTGCACAATGATCTATGGCATAGCATGATACTGGCCAACTCCTTTGAACACGGTGATTTGAGATAGTTATACGTGACCCTCTTTGGAGGGTACTTTGATGGTTCTCATTTTGGCAAATGAACCCTTAATTTCAGTCCTCTTAGGATGCACAATGCTAGGCCTATGGCTTATGTTCACTTTCTAATGTACTGATGTACTACCCTATATTAAGGCAATTGGAAATGAAGATGTTAAAGTGAAAAAATGTTTCCCAGGCCCCTCCTAAATTGATTAAATAATACGTTGTAAAAAGAATGAATGTGTCTTTCTCTCTCTGTAGCGTTACGGTGAATCTGCGTATAAATCTTGTTTATAATATTATGTATTAGGTTGCATGGGTTACAAAGAGTGGAAAATCTGATCTAGAAGTTCCCATCGCCATTCGCCCCACCAGTGAGACTGTAATGTACCCATACTTCTCGAAGTGGATTAGAGGACATCGTGATCTACCCTTGAGACTTAATCAGTGGTGCAATGTTGTCCGCTGGGAGTTCAGCAATCCCACCCCTTTCATCAGGTAATTTATACAACTTTTACCCCCATTGTTAATGTTCGTGTTATTTGTCGAGGTTATCCCTCTATATTACTCCGAACCTGGCACGTTTGTATGAAAGTCTTGGACTTGAGCCTTGAGCATGCCTCAATTTGTCCTAAAATTAGGTTTAAAATCATCAAATATTGTACGAAATACTTCATAAGTTCTATCTTCCTCACTTTTGTGATGTGGGGATCCTTTTTAGGAGAAGTGCTGCATTGTTAAGTAAGGTACAATTGTCATACTATAGTTGACACTATTTTCTAATTTAAGACTTAAGAGTCAAAGTATATCATCACTATAATGGTAGATAACATTATTTTCAGATTGCAAAGATGCGCTAACTTGGGTGGCTTTCTATATTATAGATGTCTTTATCCAGGACTTTGATTGGCACGAACACGTTTATTTGTTAGGAATTAAGAAGCTACAACTAAACTTAGGCACATTATCCATTTGCTGCTTTTGTGATTGAAAAGTTGAATATTTTCATCACAAATTGTGTGAGCTCTGAAGTGATCACATACGTGATAAATCGTTTGCTAATTAATATTTATTCCTTGCTCATAGGAGTCGTGAATTTCTTTGGCAAGAAGGCCACACCGCTTTTGCGACACAGGCGGAAGCAGATACCGAGGTATACCGGATTAACTGTTGAGTGAGTCTTTAATAGTTATCATCCCTCTAGAGTCTAGACCCTCTGAATATAAGATTGTTTGAATGTTGGGGGTGGTGATTTGCATGCCCTGGAATTGGTTGTAACAACAGGCCAAGAGTAGGTTCAACAAAGCATTAGTCGCAAAATGACACGAGTTGGCTATTATCATGAAACGTTGTGGCGGGAGTCCCGGGAGTTTGGTTTCATGAAAAAGTGATGTTCATCATCATTCATAACAAAGTCAACTTAAGATCAATGTTACTCATAAACAAAAGCATGTTGCTGGTATATTTTTTTTCTTTATTGTTTATTGAAAATTAACAGCGTGTAGGCTTAGGGGTGTAGTGGTGAGGACAGCCACTTGGATATATTGTTGGTTGCCTTGAATTCAACTAGAATTGGTTATTGATGGAGAAAATGAGAGAAATAGGAGGTAAAATGAATGATGTATGCTGTCAAAAGTGCTTACCGTTGTAGGTCGAGTTTGCTCTAGCTCACTCTAGATACCATGGTTGTCTCTCTTTCTCTGACATCGATGGGTTTCTTTTATGATTATTTCCTTATTTGTTAATATTTTTGCATCAGGTGCTTGAAATCTTGGAACTTTATAGGCAAGTATATGAAGACTATTTGGCTGTTCCTGTTGTCAAGGGGAAGAAAAGTGAGTTGGAGAAGTTTGCGGGGGGTTATTACACCACTAGTGTTGAGGTATATGATGTTTATTTAACACAATTCGATTTTCTGTTTCCGAGAAATGTCGTTTAAGTGACATAGTTTGCCTGTTTTTAATGTGCTTTTGCTTCTTTCTTCTAATTTTATTTATATTTTTGTCTTTCAGGCTTTTATTCCAAATACCGGGCGTGGGGTACAAGGTGCAACTTCTCATTGTTTGGGTCAGAATTTTGCAAAGATGTTTGATATAACTTTTGAGAATGAGAAAGGAGAGAAGGCAATGATTTGGCAGAACTCGTGGGCATACAGTACCCGCACGGTAATCCATTGGATTTGTGTTATACAGCTCTAATTTGTTTGTAATTCCATGACTTTAACCGTTCCTCAAGCATCTTGAACCCTCTTAAACATCTATCATGTGGCATTAATACGCCCTTTGATCCTTTGATACATTTACACGATTTACATGAAACCAAATTTCTTTTTTAATTTGCAGATAGGGGTGATGGTGATGACGCACGGTGATGACAAGGGGTTGGTATTGCCTCCCAAAGTGGCAGATGTGCAAATCATAGTGGTGCCTGTTCCTTTTAAAGATGCAGATATGCAAGGAATCTATGATGCTTGTGCTGAGACTGTCAAGACTTTGACTGACAATGGTTTCCGAGCTGAGACCGATCTTAGGGATAACTATTCTCCTGGTTGGAAATATTCCCATTGGGAGATGAAAGGTGTTCCTTTGAGGATTGAGATCGGCCCAAAGGATTTGGCGAAGCAACAGGTAATTCCGGTGCTTTATTCGTAACAAATGACTACATATGTTGCACATCGTATCTTGAAACATGTGCATGTTACAAACTCTGCCTTTTCAGTGGGTACTTAGCAACATATAACAATCGGGTATTTGCTTTGGTGGTCGTGTTCATCGTTAATGCTTTAGATGTTCATCAATTTGTCACACAGTTATTTCATTCTGAAAGTATGGTATCATAATGTCTACTTGAGGTGGTGTTAGTATTACGTAGTAACCTGGGTCATGATGTCCTGTCTTTGGTCTTTGGTAAAAATACTGATTTTTTTTTTTTCGAGTTTACTTGCGCCTTAACAAATAACAACAATCAAGTTTTTTCCAGGCTCGTGCGGTAAGGCGTGACAACTCTGCAAAGGTAGATATACCAATGGCTGATTTAGTGGTTCAAGTCAAAGAATTGTTGGATCAAATTCAACAAAACCTGTTTGATGTTGCTAAACAAAAGAGAGATGCATGCATTCAAGTCGTAAAGACATGGGATGAATTCGTTGATGCTTTGGCTCACAAGAAACTAATCTTAGCGCCCTGGTGCGATGAGGAGGTACAACACCCTCAATTTGTATATTCCATATTGTCAGTTTGTCACATTCTGAGAATGAATCGCTATATTAGCTATTTATCACTTGAGGATCGATATGTGGCTTGAATTTGTCGAATACATTGGTTTTATTGAATTTGTTTCATGTTTCCAGGAAGTAGAGAAAGATGTAAAAACACGGACGAAGGGTGAAATTGGAGCTGCCAAGACTCTTTGTACCCCTTTTGACCAGCCAGAGTTGGAAGAAGGTATCATATTTGCCGAAAATAACAATGAATACATGTTAATACGGAGTACTATTTTGTTTGAAAATTGAAGCTTCTATATTTCTAAATCGTCTGTCGAATTTATTCGCAGGAACTCTATGCTTTGCTTCAGGAAAACCAGCTAAGAAGTGGACATATTGGGGAAGAAGTTATTAAAGCATCATGATACTTTTGCACCATTACGTCTCCACCCATTTTCCATATACATGATACCTTTAAGGTTTAGCACGTCATACCGGTGTCTGGGTGAGAATCATAATTTCTGTGACAGTTTTAGTTTGCCAGCATACAACAATTAACCCGCCTGCTGTGATTTAAAAGCCTTGTACTCACGTACTCCAGTTTTTTGCCATCCGTGAAATTCATTGTGGTTCATTACATATTTACATGGCACAAACTACTTTTCCGGTTTCACTATAACGTTTATTGTGCTGGTATATACCCAAATCGTAATTATAAAAGCATTCTCCATAGTTTTTCTGATTTTCATGTCAAATTATCTAACTATTGGACTCGCGCTACCTTTACTGATTCAAATGAGATATGATCAGAAAGCCAAGGGTGGCCGTCCCATTTTGCTGTACGATCCTGCATGACCATAACTCTGAATAATTCGTTCCTCACGAGTCACGATAACGAAGCATGTGCATATTTTTACGAACAAAATGTCTTCTAAAAGATTTATGCGAATTTAACCTGAATAAACCTTCAATTCGTGAATAGTTAGAATACCGGGTTTTGAGAAAAAAAAAGCATAGTATATGCAGAGAATTTCTCTCGTCCGCACAATTTTTTTTTTTTTTGGCATACTATTACTCTACTAGGGCTCCTATGCCTTAGCAATCAAAATCGGGAGGCTGATAGTCGGAACATTATAAAACAGTCAGCTAAGACGCCAAGTCTCGGAAAAACTTCTATCCATGAAAAGCAATCAAATGTTAAAGATGCGCACCATAAATTTGATTCTATAGTTCATCTTCTTTGTGATTGGAACATAAAAGGTATATAAGCCGTGCAAGGAAGAGAAATATGGAAGAGACTGCTAGTCATAAAAAAAAAAAAAAAAAAAAAAAAAAAAAAAAAAAAAAAAAAAAAATTATTAAGTGGCTTTTAAAATCTTGTACATAAAGACGGTTCATAAAGAGCAGCATGCTTTTCTCCAACCGCGGCATCCCACAAACATGAAAGTCTATATTGCTCTTACTTTACTGATTAATAATAACTATGCGAAATAGCTAACCAAATTTTACAGGGCTTACAAGGTTTGCTTCAGTAATAATGTTAGTACATGCGGAACCTAGATGTCGACTTTCTGCACATAGTGAAGTTTTAAACGTTAAGGACCGAGGTTTTAGTGATGTTTCAACTCGGAATTTCAGAAGCTCGTTGTCTTGTTGAGTTGCTGTACCATACCATATATAATACTCCTTACCATATATACCCAAAATTTTCAGTGATTATGAAGGCAATGAAAGAGAGATGAAGACATATAATGCAAAGGAAGTAATGCTAACATTATGATCAGAACTCAAAGATCCTTACAGTGGTTTAATAAAGGACATGGCTTACCAACATTTTCTTTTTTGTCTCGCTTTCCTACTTTTGTGGAGCATCTATTGCACATCTTACCATGCGTAAATAAAAGGCAGTTGAGATCGAATTTCAGTTCCTTTGGGATTCTCTGGTTTAAGTGGACGTATGTCTTCTTTGCATCAGCTGCTTCAGGCACCCAGTGTAGAGTTTTAGCAATCTGCAGAATCTGAATGAATAAATCAGTAAGAGGTCTGCAAAACTATGGACTGTCTTTTCAGCAAAAGACTCGCGTATTAATACTCACATGTGTGTCTACTGGAAAATCATCCAGCTGCAGATGGAACAGAAGAACACAAGCCACCTGAAACCCATTATCGAATAAGATTACATTGTTGAAAAGGAAAATTTCGAAGGACCGGAATACTCTTTCCCAAGAGTATGACAACAACAACAACATCATCAGAGCCGATTTGGGGTCGGCTGACATGAATCATCCTTTAAAACCGTCCATGGGTGAACGCACACCTCAAAAATGCGAAAAACAGAAAAGAAAAAGTGAAAAACAAAAGGGTATGAATTTCAGAAAATTAATTTTCACAGGTAGTCAGTCTCTTACCTATACGCTTAACAGCCTGCCAAACTAATTTACGTTTTTTTGGCATTCGCGTAGCTATCTGGAGTCACAAGTATTGGGTCCCTCGCAAGAGGGACATGGGAAAACCTCAATAACAAGCCACATGATCACACATGGAAACAGGTACAGTTTCCATTGAATGAGAGTTCTTGCAACAACATATGACAGCTCTAACCATCAGTACAAGAAGGCGGAATATGGGGGAAGAGGTGGACTCTAGAAGTATAAGAGTAAATAAAAATAATCACACATAGTTTGTGATGATCAAGACGTGAACTTACAGTTTTAGGTCCAATGCCTTTAAAACTAGAAAGCTCAGACTTGATTTCATCTATCGACAAGTCTCGTAAGTATTCTAAGCATAACATCCCCTTTCTCTCTTGAAGACACCTCAACAAGTTCTTTATACAAGAAGCTTTAGTCGGAGCCAAGCCTCCACATCTTATAGCATCCTCCAATAACTTTTGATCAGCAGCAAGTACCTTCAGACGTAAATCACAATGGCAATGGACCGTAAATTACCAAAACAAATGAACAAGGAAATTCATAACTTCCTTAGTAAAGTGCAAATGGAAACCTGAATCAATAAGAATACCATCTCAAGCAAAACAAAAAAGCCAACAATGTTCAACAGCTTCATCTTGATAAGTTAATCACAGTTTGTTTTTATTATCTTTCTGTTGTCAAACGAGCGTGGGGATTAATGCAATCAAACAAATTAAAAGGAGATGGGGAATTGAAAGCTGCAATGGTGCAACCTGACGCGATTACCATATCAACAAAAAACTTCAATGCGAATATAAATAAGAATCAACAACCTTTAGCCCCAAAATAATTTGGGAGCGTCTAACATGAATCATCATTTGAAACCGTCCAGGGCAATCAATGAAAATACCACCTCAAGCAAAAACAGAAGCCAACAGTGTTCAACAATGCAAATCTTTATCAGTCAACCACAGTTTATTTTAATCATTTTTATTGTCAAGTAAGCCTAAGTGGTAGACTACCAGCACAGTTCAAAGAGGGTGAAGATTCGACAATATTCGAACCTGGAACCTGCAACCTATAGAAAGTTCTTCCTCCGTCTTAACCACTAGACTAGGACATCCTCCATACCATCACACTATCACAGTTTACTAATCCACACAAGAATAGTGCTCACTAAAAGAACATAACTTTTCATGAAATATGAAGACTCATAGCTTATACTATACTATCATTTATTTACCTTTGATTGAAATACCTGTCTCACAAAAAATAAAAACGTAAACAAATGATCGAAACGGAATAAAAGTGCTACATACATTCTCCCAAGTAGGAAAAGCAGCTTTAAGAGAAGCAAAAGCCCTCTGAGAGTTAACATCAGTAGTGTTCTGTGAAAGAATAGTGCTGACTAAACCATCCAAGACACTAACTTTCTCCAAAATACCCTCAGATTTCACAGACCCATTAACTAAATTTGAAGAACTAAGCTCTGAAATTTGTCTATCTTTTCTAAATTGGGCGAATTCTTCAGGAAAACCATGCATTTCCAAGAGTTCATCTCTGATAATTAGGCATTCTTCTGGGGTTGGTCTTAAGTGAGATGGGTATGGTTCTATGTTTGAGATTTTGGTTTTATTTGGGGGGATTTTAATTGCTGTTTCTGAAGAAATTTGCTTTCTTTTTCTGGGTTTTTGCATTTCTGGAGATTGGTTTTGCGCTTTGGGGTTGCAATTGATTTGTCGAGGAGGGATTATTTGCAAGAGTATTTGGGTCTTGTTCTCTCCGGTGTTGGATAAATTTTTATGTGAGACGGTTTAAGAAGAATATTAAGTTTGTAATTAGATCCATTGATACGCGGTTAGATTCGTTTTAACGAATTTTTTAACGTGTGTCTACTAAATATGTGTTACTAATTTGAAAATTGAAATATTCTTATGAGGAATTACGTAATTGATTAGATTGATATTTCAATTTCTCATTAGATTTTTCATTTTAGGGTGAGTGACATCCTCGACTTGAGCGGAAGTGCGATGTGTCTGAACTCCGGTTTGTAATTCTCCTCACCTTATCTAATCAGGCAGTGTAATCAACCATGGCAAATTATATCCTACTCCCAGGAGTAGGGAGTAAGATACACCCATGGTAGTTATGGGAAAAAAATAAACTACCCACTATTTCTCTCACAGTACCTTTTTTTTTCCTTTTCTAAATTACTCATGATGGGGCATATTCTGCACCAATCGTGAAATCAACATATGAGCAAGGTCAAAGATATCCACAAAGAAGTCAACTACTGCGCCCCTAGCCGACAGCAAATTTATCCACTGTCACACTGGTCTTGATGCCCTGGGCACATACCGCGTACTCATATCCAAGATCCCTCGGCGGTGAGTCAACAGGCCCGCCGCCGCCATAGGTCCCTCACCGAGGGGTAGATCGCTCTTTCCACCGTTAGCCACTTGGCCACTACGTGACAAAAGGTGAAGGCCTATAAATACTCCTCAACCTTCATTGAGGAAAGGATCCGAACTTAACCTAAAAGACACTATTCATCCGGTATAATCTTCCTTATCTCTCTACAATATACATTCACCAAGTAACAACTTATCCCTTAAGTTTACCGACTTGAAAGCGTCGGAGTGAGTACGCTTGGCACAAAGCCAAGCCCCGCCTGTTCATTGTTGCAGGAGAGGCCGAGAGGAACAATTAAGGAAAGAAGGATTCAACCAAAGACGACATTCTACGAGCTACGAGTGGTAACGAATATCCGCTGAACTACACCGGAACAATTGGCGCTGCCTCTGTGGGAATATCGCTACTAGAAGCTAGTCACATTCATTCCCAAACAAAAAAAAAAAAACAAAAACCACCCAAAAAGCTAAGAGGATGTCGAAACAACAAGACGCAGTCGTGACCGACGAAACCGCACTCTACCAAGATGATACCTTCAACAATTTCGAGTCAGGCCTTCTCCACCGGCGTGAGTAATCCAACCGGAGTTCGGGATGCCAATAATACCAGACACGCGCGCCAAACCAACCAGGTCACCATCATGGGACATGTGGTTGACGTAGCAAAACCGAAAATGCTCCTGGACCTAATTGGTAATACGCCCGCTCACACTGTCACGCCGACAAGAGCGGCGAAAACTGTCCAGGAGACCAGGCCCGAAATGTGACTCGAGAAATTTGAACGGAGCACTAGGAGAAGCGACCCGGTCAAGACGGGGAACCCAAAGTGGGCGTGGTAGAGACCGAGTCCTTCCCGCACTCACGGGAGGACAGGCGTCCCCCGAAGACGAACGAGGCTTACCCCAAAGGAGCGGAGGAGTCCGACTCACAGAGTTGGAGAAGAAGTCCAAGTCGAAGAAGGAGTCCTTCCCGCTACGAGGAGAGGAGCCGGATTAGGAATGCGAGGAGCCGATCGCCGCGTGTCGTTCGACACGTGGTCGATGACCCCTCGCCGCCACGTCCTAGAAGTCCCGGTGCCAACTAAGCTCAAGTTGCCACCCATATCATACAAAGGGGAAAGTGATCCAGCCGACCACGCTGAGGCTTTCGAGTCTTACATGTCGGTATGGGAGCAGCCCGATGAGGTCTGGTGCCGAGTTTTCCCAACAACTTTGCATGGGATGGCTCAAAGTTGGTACAAGGGGCTTCCCGACGGCTCGGTATACTATTACGCCGACCTAAGGGACGCCTTTCTCCTTGAAGACTCTTGCAACAAGAGAAGGGCCGTGGAGACGTCGGACCTCCTAACTATCAAACAGGAGGGGGGCGAGTCTCTACGAAGCTATGTGAAGAGGTTCGACGGAAAGGTCCAGCAGATTCGAGAAATTAATCCCGAACTGGCGGCCTTCGCGCTGATGAAGGGCCTCCCAAGGGGAGACTTAAAAAATGAGCTCATCAAGTGCGGAGGCCTGGGTTTGGATGCCGCCAGGAAGATGGCCGACCAAGCCATCAAGGTAGAAGACTATCACAAGACGGGTAGGCCCGCCGAGGCCGAGCACTCGAGAAAAGAAGAGCCGGGAGGACAACCCGGATGAAAGACGCCGTGACAACAATGGATCACGGTCCGATGAAAGACGTCGTGACAATAAGGGGTCACGGTCGGACAAATCGCCAGAAACAGGACTCGACGGGCGCGGGTGGAGTTCAGAACGTACCACCGTGAGGCGGTATAATGATAAAACCCCTCTCGTCGTATCGGCCGCCGAGGTCTTCGCCCTGAGCAAAAACGAGGGCCGAAGTGGGAGAGACCCCCAAGCCAAAAAGTGACGGTGACACGAGCCAAGATCTTGTGAGTACCACGGCCACACCGGCCATTTAACCAACGATCACGGCATCAAGAATGCCATTGAAGAGCCGATCCGGAAGGGGAGCCTCGGCAAGTACGTTGCCAAAGGCCAAAAAGATGACGCCGGCAGTTCAGGTAAGAAATCCGTCTTGAACGGATAGGAGTGATCCATGTTGTCATCGGGGCAACGAGAACGGAGGGTCCGCCCATGGGCACAAACGACACCTGAACGAGCTATATCGGGCCATCAACTTTGTGCCCAACACAGCGATCCCCGCTTCCAACATCCCCGATATGACCATTGGAAGGAAGGACTACGAAGGAGTCATCGCTCCTCACAACGACCCACTTGTAGTCAATTTGGACATATCCAACCACCTGGTCAAGAGGTGCACGATTGACATGAGGCGCGTGCATACGAACATCATGTTCGGGAGTGCTTCCTCGGCCTTGGCCACGAAAATCAAGGACTTGAGCCCCGCACCAACCCACTATACGGCTTCTGGGGCCGGCCTGCCGCCTGGTACCACTGGGATCAATCGGACTCCGGTGACGTTCGGCGAAAGGAATGCGGCTAAGAATGTCCTAGCCGAGTTCGTGGTCATCGACGGCTCGTCCGCCTACAACGTTCTCATAGGCCGAGTCACCCTGAGCGAGGCCGACGCAGTGATGTCCATCCGGGCCCTAACACCGATGTATGTCTCACCGGGAAGCGCATAAGCTCGTCTCCAAAGACGAGGATGACGAGGTGGTCAACGCCCGGATAGCCGCCGAAGAGGATGCAACATGCAATCCCTCAAAGTGGCAAAGAAATCGGAAAAAGGGAAAAGTCTATCCTTACAACAGAGGGCGACCTCATGGATGTAACTAGCGGCCGATCGGGAAGGTGTGCCTTTGATAAACCATTAGGACACCGGTAATCTCGGGAAAACTCAGTAGCGGCGGAGGTGTCCAAAACAGTTGTGGGCACCCCGACGCATGTTTTTATCTAATGAAAAATCGTCCAAGTCTTCCATCAAAATGTTCATTTTCCCCATAGTCACTAGGAAGAAGCAGACGCCGGCTCGCACTGTCATACCGACAAGAACGGCAGTCTCCATCAAGAAGTAGGCGCCGTCGCAGTCACCCCAAGTAGTAGACGCCACGGCAGTCACCCCAAGAGGTTTGACGCCGTCGCAGTCACTCCAAGTGGTAGACGCCACGACAGTCTCCATCAAGAAGTAGGCGCCGTCGCAGTCACCCCAAGTAGTAGACGCCACGGCTAGATCACCCCAAGAGGTTTGACGCCGTCGCAGATCACTCCAAGTGGTAGACGCCACGACAGTCTCCATCAAGAAGTAGGCGTCGCGATCACCCTAAGTAGTAGACGCCACGACAGTCACCCCAAGAGGTTTGACGCCGTCGCAGTCACTCCAAGTGGTAGACACCACGGCAGTCTCCATCAAGAAGTAGGCGCCGTCGCAGTCACCCCAAGTAGTAGACGCCACGGCAGTCACCCCAAGAGGTTTGACGCCGTCGCAGTCACTCCAAGTGGTAGACGCCACGGCAGTCTCCATCAAGAAGTAGGCGCCGTCGCAGTCACCCCAAGTAGTAGACGCCACTAGCAGTCACCCCAAGAGGTTTGACGCCGTGATCACACCAAGTGGTAGACGCCACAGCCTCTATCAAGAAATAGGCGCCGTCGTTAGCCGCCCTAAGAAGTAGACGCCACGGCGATCACCCCAAGAGGTTTGACGCCGTCGCATCACCCAAGTGGTAGACGCCACGGCAGCCTCCATCAAGAAGTAGGCGCCGTCGCAGTCACCCCAAGTAGTAGACGCCACGGCAGTCACCCCAAGAGGTTTGACGCCGTCGCAGTCACTCCAAGTGGTAGACGCCACGGCAGTCTCCATCAAGAAGTAGGCGCCGTCGCAGTCGCCCCAAGAAGTAGACGCCACGGCAGTCACCCCAAGAGGTTTGACGCCGTCGCAGTCACTCCAAGTGGTAGACGCCACGGCAGTCTCCATCAAGAAGTAGGCGCCGTCGCAGTCACCCCAAGTAGTAGACGCCACGACAGTCACCCCAAGAGGTTTGACGCCGTCGCAGTCACTCCAAGTGGTAGACGCCACTACGTCTCCATCAAGAAGTAGGCGCCGTCGCAGTCACCCCAAGTAGTAGACGCCACGGCAGTCACCCCAAGAGGTTTGACGCCGTCGCAGTCACTCCAAGTGGTAGACGCCACGGCAGTCTCCATCAAGAGGTTTGACGCCGTCGCAGTCACTCCAAGTGGTAGACGCCACGGCAGTCACCCCAAGAGGTTTGACGCCGTCGCAGTCACTCCAAGTGGTAGACGCCACTAGCGATCTCCATCAAGAAGTAGGCGCCGTCGCAGATCACCCCAAGTAGTAGACGCCACGGCGATCACCCCAAGAGATTTGACGCCGTCGCAGTCACTCCAAGTGGTAGACGCGACGGCAGTCTCCATCAAGAAGTAGGCGCCGTCGCGAGCCGCCCCAAGAAGTAGACGCCACTAGCATCACCCCAAGAGGTTTGACGTCATCGCATCACTCCAAGTGGTAGACGCCACCAGCCTCCATCAAGAAGTAGGCGCCGTCGCAGTCACCCAAGTAGTAGACGCCATGGCAGTCACCCCAAGAGGTTTGACGCCGTCGCATCACTCAAGTGGTAGACGCCACGGCAGCCTCCATCAAGAAGTAGGCGCCGTCGCAGTCACCCAAGTAGTAGACGCCACTGCTAGATCACCCCAAGAGGTTTGACGCCGTCGCAGTCACTCCAAGTGGTAGACGCCACGGCAGCCTCCATGAAGAAATAGGCGCCGTCATAGCCGCCCAAGAAGTAGACGCCACGGCAGTCACCCCAAGAGGTTTGACGCCGTCGCAGTCACTCCAAGTGGTAGACGCCACTGTTAGCCTCCATCAAGAAGTAGGCGCCGTCGCAGTCACCCAAGTAGTAGACGCCACGCAGTCACCCCAAGAGGTTTGACGCCGTCGCAGTCACCCCAAGTGGTAGACGCCACTAGCCTCCATCAAGAAGTAGGCGCCGTCATAGCCGCCCAAGAAGTAGACGCCACGGCGATCACCCCAAGAGGTTTGACGCCGTCGCAGTCACTCCAAGTGGTAGACGCCACGGCAGCCTCCATCAAGAAGTAGGCGCCGTCGCATCACCCCAAGTAGTAGACGCCACGACAGTCACCCCAAGAGGTTTGACGCCGTCGCATCACTCCAGTGGTAGACGCCACTAGCGAGTCTCCATCAAGAAGTAGGCGCGTCGCAGATCACCCCAAGTAGTAGACGCCACAGCAGTCACCCCAAGAGGTTTGACGCCGTCGCAATCACTCCAAGTGGTAGACGCCACTATCTCCATCAAGAGGTTTGACGCCGTCGCAGTCACTCCAAGTGGTAGACGCCACTAGCGATCACCCCAAGAGGTTTGACGACGTCACGCTCACTCCAAATGGTAGACGCCACAGCGATCAATAACAAGGAGCACACGCTGGCCGACACCGTCACACCGGCAAGAATGGCAATCACCCTCGGAAACAAACACCTCGACGGTCACGACCAGCGCGGTTGATACTCGCAAAGCGATCAAAACGCCTTAGAAGCGTTTACGGTTGAGAACGCACTCTAGATCGCCTCGGCCAAGCCAAGGCGGAAACAAAGAGAGACGCCAATTAATAACATGAGAAAACTCGGCACAAGGACGAGAAAAGACCTCGGCCGAGCAGAGACAAAGTGAAAACGTTAAGCGCGATTGAGACGCTCAACTATTAGCACAAGAAAAAGGAATGAGGTAAAGACCTCGCCAAGCCGGGAGGCGAAGAAACGAGCTCTTATTAAATATGTTCAACAAATTACAAGAAATGCAAAACGACGGCCGTCCCCATAAGGATTAAGCCAAAAGACCACCTACCAAAGTTGTACAAAATACAAAGAAAGGAAAGGCAAAAGGTTACAGATATCATCTCCCTATGTCTGTTGTCGCCGCCATCAGCGTGATAGCAAAGATCTTCTTCGATGGGCAACCCAAATAGTTTCCCTATCGGCCTCGGCTTTAGCAAGCCTCGCCTTAGCCTCGGCCTCTCTTGCCCTCATTCTCTCGGCTTCCTCCTTGGCCGCCTTAGCCTTCTCAAAGAAGAGCCGCCGCCTCCTCGGCCGCCTCTTTCTCTATCTTCACCCTCACCGCCTCCTTGGCCTTCTCCTCCACGGCCTTCTCCTTAGCTTCGAGCTTGTCGTCAAACAGCTCGTTGAATTTGCCCCACGGAAAGGAACCATCAAGAGGAAAGAACTCCTCAATTACTTCCCCGGCAACTGCCGGCGGATCCGGAATTCGGAGCACATGTTAGGGAGCATGTCGGTTTGGAGCATCTCAATATCGTCCTCCTTTTGCCTGATGATGGCCTCCTTGCTCCGAATCACCTTCCCCGGATCGAAACCGTTCGAATTCATTCCTCTGCTTTGGAGATAAAGGTCGGCGTGCCTCGAACAAGGTCACACTTCGCCGCCAGCTTTTCAACTTCGGCCGCAGCAGCCTCGGCCTTGGCTCTTTCAAAGAAGGACCTCCTTTTCGGCGTCCTCCCCGAGCTTTCTCTCGCCCAAGAGCGCTTTCTCGGCCTCCCCTAAGCCTCTCGCTCATTGAGAAGATCCGGCTTCGCCTTCGCGGCCACCTTCTTAGTGGCATTAAGCTCAAAAGCGGATTGAGCCACGGCCTTCTCCTGCTCCATGATACGAGCACGGTCGGCTCGTTCCACCTCGCCGATCTCTTGATCAACCTCGCGCTTTCCGCTACAAGCGGGAGGGGGAAGCCTTTCGGGATGAAGAGCCGTGGCGACGTTTCGATCACCGACTGCGGTCGGGAAAGGGAAACCTTCCGGGATGAAGAGTCGATGGCGACGTTATGATCACCGACTGCGCGGGGTTCTCCTCCACTTGCTGCTCAACAAGAGCGGCGGCCGACAGCCGGCCGATCTACAAAATTTAAAAAAAAAAAAAAAAAAAAAAAAAAGAGCATCGGTATCAACATACATAGGCATGCCAAGAGCTGTCATCGAAATAGCGCTGATGAACCAAGCTAAACCCGAGCCACGGATAGATCAATACCGTGCTTGGCCTTCTTGGCCGAAGGGCGCATTTCTCGTCGGCCAGCGAAGCAACAGCGGTAAAGGCATCGCTTTCTTTTTACGGACAAGGGGCGACCCCTCCTCCACATCGGAGTCATCCCCATTGGAGATATAAACGATCTCCACCGTCTCTTCGAATGGGGGGATGGAAGGCGGAGCCGATGTCGACGCCATCACCGCCGAAGGCTTTGTTTTTCGCGTATGGCGCGGCATGTTACTAACAACCTTCGCCTGGGCCTCCACCACATTCAAGCTTTTCAGTTCTTTGGTCCATAAGATCATTCGGCGACGCCCTGCGGTCATGGGTCGAGCCTTGGGATGCAAGTTAGCAACGGTTTCGTCTTTGTGCAGCCCCATTCTCCGGAGGATATCCTCAGACAAATCCGGTCCAAAGTAGTCTGCGAAGGAAATAAAGCAAGAATTAAGTAGAAGAAATAAATCGAAGCTCGAAAAACAGGAACATTGAGAGCGGTGATGGGCCTCATACCGACGCCACTCACCTTTGTGCTAGGGCCGGTATGGGGCCGACATATGAGCGGCTCATCACGAAGAATGATCTGCGTTGGGGAATCCATCTTTTCGGCACTCCACTCTTGTCCGCCTCAAAAGCCTCATCGCTGACTTCTCATCCTCTTTAAGAAGGACCTTGTTGGCATCCATCTTGAGCTTTTTTGGGTGACCCATCCGTCATGTTCCGCCTTAGTCTCACACCGCAAGTTAACTTGGTCTTTGAAAGCAACGGCAGGCGTGGATAGTCATCCAAGCACCTTAACGTACACCCACCGATCTCTCCGGTCTTTGCAAGAAGTAAGTTTGTCAACGAGACATAACCCTTCTCCATGTGCACACTGTACCAACCGACGCGCCGAGAGATTGACGGTGGAGATAATGAAGCCGGCGGAATAAATTCACCGTCGGGGCCTCCCCCCTTGAAGAGACAAAGCCACACAAAGCCGACTATCGTCCTCATGGCCAACGGGTGCAGTTGGGCAACGGCAACGTTCATGGCCCTAATGATGGCCATAACATACTCATTCAGCGGAAACCGGAGCCCGTACTCCAAGTGTCGCATGTATACGCCGGTGTGGCCCGGTGGAGGGCAACAGACGGTTCGACCCTCCTCGGGGATAACAATTTTGTATCCCCCTGCCAAAGAAGAAATGGCCCTCGAACAATGTCTCGCCGAACAATCGGCTAACTTATGGGTCCAAGCACGGTCAACGCGTACCTTACAGACGTCACCGTGATCCATAACGTACTGCCTCCCCTCTTTGGGACGAGCCTTTTCAGCATCATCACCAAAATCGTCTGCGTCATCATCGACATCATCGTCATCCTCCCATTCCTCCAAAATTCGAGGATCAACTTCAGGAGAAGGAGACCTAGGGCCCCCAGGCCTTATCAGGAGGGCGTCCAACTTCTCCTCCTCATCAAGACGCGACGGGGAACCCCCCGGCGCCGGTTTACTAGGCCCGGCATCAGCAGAAGACATGTTTACAATAAAAACTTACAAAGTTAAGAAATTGGGAAGTTTGTTCGTTTACCTTGAAGAAAAACACTCTTGGAGTAACAACTCGAGAAATAGAAGACAAAGAAGCCCTTGAAAGTTTAGAGAGAAGAAAAATTTTGGGGAATGAAATTGGTGGCCAATTTCACGGAATAACTGCCCTATTTATAGGGAAAAGCCCATGAAGAAGGACCAATCAGAGAACAGCCCATGAAGCGTCAACCAATCAGCGTGCAGACACGTGTCGGACATGCAACCACGGAATGTCAATCGTTGCAACAGTTGAACGTCAATCAATGCAACAGTGACCAAGCGTCTTCAACACGCCCATTCATATCTCTCCGCCTATTCACCTTCCTCAACAAATTCCCAAGCATCTGTTCTCCGCCGCCACATGATCAACCAAGCTAAGTAAGCGGCCGGGGCAATCAAAAACAACCGGCACTCTCAACCCTGGTCTCGGCCAGCGTCACTTTCTTTTCCACATCGGATGCCCTTTACGCATCCATGTGGAGGGGGGATATGGTACGGCCTAAGAAAGACCAGGCCGAGGTAAAAGAAGCCGCCGCAGAAGAAGCCGATGCAGAAAATTTTTTACAAATTACTTGCGCATAATATACGCTCAAACGTACATCGGAGCCCATACCACGGCATAGACTACGCTGGGGGCAAATTGATGGGGCATATTCTGCACCGCTGACCAAGTCAACATATTGAGCAAGGTCAAAGATATCCACAGCAAGTCAACGGCTCGACAACCCTAGCCGTCAAACCCATCTACTGTCACTGGTCTCGGCATGCACCGGGGCATATACCGCGTACTCATATCCAAGATCCCTCGGCGGTGAGTCAACAGGGCCCACCGGCCTGCCATAGGTCCCTCACCGAGGGGTAGATCGATCTTTCCACCGTTAGCCACTTGGCCACTACGTGACAAAAGGTGAAGGTCTATAAATACTCCTCAACCTTCATTGAGGAAAGGATCCAGAACTTAACCTAAAACACTACAAAAAAAACAAGGGAAACTGACGGCCTAATTCCGTCAATAACCGCCTTTTTCCGTCAGAAAAGCGGGTTCCTGACGGATAATCCGTCAGGAAAGAGCGTCACTACGATTCGTCACAAAAACGCATTCTCGACGGAAATTCCGTCGAAATACGGACATCGACGGCTAATCCGTCAAACGTAGCCTCTCATGTCTGACAAAAAGTCAACAAAAAGTCAACTTTTCTGACGGAAATTCCGTCAGAAAAGTCAATATTTCTGACGGAATTTCCGTCAGAAAAGTTGACTTTTTAAAAAAAAAAATAAAAAAATATTCCACGCCATATATGGCTTACATCAGCCTAGTTCAAAATATACACAAGCACATTGTTTTTTCCATCAGGTTACACACACTGTTTTTTCATCAGGTATTTATACTAGCTAAACTCTAAAACAAGTACATAATTGGAAAAACTCAGAGAACAAGAACAGAGTGCGTCCCATGTTATCACTATTCTTTTACAAGCTCTAGTTCTTTCCTTTTTCAAGAGATTCCTCTCAGCCTATGATACCTGCAACTTAAATGAATTGCTCCTGTCAAATAAATGATTTGTTGCAAAATTCATTAGAACTTAGATTTAATTTCATCAATATATTACCCTAGAAAATTGTATGCGAAGAGAATGATAAGGAATGCCTTTCCTGTGTCTAATACATTCATTATAATCCAATACTCGTGTAAGCTCATATTTCCTGCAAAAATTCAACGAAAAAAGCGCCTTAAAGGTAGAAGCAGGCTGAAACAAAGAAAATCATATAGTTTTTCTCGTACACATGCGGAACTTATCATTCAACTGTCAAATAAAAGGGTGTCAGATAGCTAGCTAAACACATTGTTTTGCATCCGTTGAAAATCTAGCTAAAAAATAGCCTTAACCGATCAATCAGGTGCCTCAAATTTTTCTACATCCCGCGCTAAAAAATAGCCTTAACCGATCAACCACATAGCTAATTATGATTCGAACCCATACGATTCAAACCCTTATTTGAGAAATTGTATATAACTTTTCACATTGGAAACTACGGATTAAAAGTAGGACTAATACTATTAAAAGATCAGTCGGTCTTATTTAAGTCCGTCATAATTTAAGACCTCTCGTTTCAGTATATTTTCACCACTATTTTTATCGAGTGTGAGAGTCGTCTTATGGCAACGAGTATAGTTTTAGCCTTAAGGTCATAAATATCTCTACAAGATTACTCTGTGAGATATTTGAGACCTTTGAGAATTTCAACTAAGTTTTCACCACTTAGCGCCACGGTAACGGGCTATTTACGAGTATAATTAGGAATAATAAGCAGAGTTAACAAACCTTCGGAAGGAAACATGAACAATGCCAGCACTGTAATGAGCAATTTGCTGGAAACAGGCTGAGCTAAATCAAAGTGCCTCAAAGGAGGATTACACCACCCTCCTGCATTATTGGTTTAATGTGAGCATCCTTACCCAACACAAAGCGACCATTTATAGGATGGGGATTGTATATATAACATAATTTATAGGTCTAGGTTATGGACTTGTGGCCACCTGCATATTGGGGGGAGAAATAGAAAAGAACATCAATCAATTCTTTGAGATGAACTTATTCAAGCTAGTGAGTTCACTCATTTAGGTTAAGTCTGAAAAATGGATAAGGGGACATTGAAGCAAGAGTAATTTCTAATCAGAGTCAAATACTAAGAGCTCAAATGCTAAATGCACTGACTAGCTATGTATACCTGAGCGAGAAATTCCTACTCAATAGCACATCCAGTTGCAGCTTCTTGTTCTACTGCCCCTTTCCATCTAGTAATTTCCTCTTTAGAAGCAGCATATCCATCATAAGCCCTTAAATCTAAAGCAAGAATGAATGACTATATTAAAGATATTGGCTCTATGGTCGATAGCAAGAATCCATATTAATGAAATAAAAGAGAATTAAAAGATTGATTGATTGAGAAATTAAAGCTGCTTGAGTTTTGATCAGCTTATAACAGCTAGTCTAGAATCCTCGAAATGTAAATTGAAAAACTAACAAGTTATATTATACCTCTCTTCCTGCTTAGGTTGAATCAAGCATTGCTTTTTCGCATCTTGCTTGGCGTCATCATCAAAAACGACCATTGCTCGCTTATTACTGAACAAAATACCAATTAGCATAAGCACAAAATTTCAATAAAAATGAGCGACAATCAGAACAAACTCGTATATAGCACATGTAATCTTATGACCAGCCCAATACTATACCTTGTGTACCTGGTTACCTTAGAAAGTGCTTGTATACTACATTTTCTAAATTAATCAATTCTTAAAAGTTCAAATGTAATCCTTAGTGAAAAGAACTGACGGGAAAGAAGACTGACCTTCTATGGAATACCATCATCTTGTTCATCCTCCATTCCATCCCCATTACTCATATAGTGCATCCCACGATTCTAATCATGCATATGTGTTAAATATAATCTATAGAAATCTAGATTCAACACTCAAGTTCAAAGCTAAGCAAGTTTTAGTGGGTAATTATCTAGAAAAATCCTTAAGCTAGTAGAATTATATACACCGCCATTCAATGTGTATAAATAGCCCATGTACTCCAAACATTTGATAGCATGTAAAAAACAAATACATAAGGAATTGCAACAACAATTAATACAAACAAATTTATATAACCACCTCTCCCATTCTAATCCTTGCCTACATCTAACATTTACAAACAATCAACCATACATAAAACTACAATCACTACCATCAATAAAATTCAAATATTAACTAAACCCAAGTAGCAAAAATCTTGCATTTTGCAAAAACAATACATAAAATACAAATAAATATGCATCTAATTAACAATACTCCAGAATCAGCTACAAGCGCACTATACCAAATATAACAGAAACAAGTATAGCACCCAGGAAGTTAAATAGCTCATAAGCATTAAGATAATAGAAAATTAATTTTATACTTAATAGCGAACAGGTAAGCATAACTGACAAATCGATGACCGACACATGGGATAATATGGAAAAAGAAGAAAAAGGAAGGGAGTAAAGATAGAAATGGGAGAGTGCGGTTACCAGAGGTGACGACCTGAGGCAAAGACTCGCGGTAGCTGGCGGTGATGACGACCGGTGGAAGAACGAAAAAGAAAAGAAGGAAAGAGGAAAAGAAGAAAAGAAAAGGAAGAGAGGGAAAGGGAGTGAAGTCGCCGGTGATGGCCGATCGGTGTGGTGGCAGCGGTGAGGAGGCCGATGGTGGACGGAAAGTGAGTGTCGGGGTTTTGGGAGTTAGGGTTTGGGAGTGTGGGAGTGAGCGATTGCAAATCATTTGGGGAAAACAAAAATGGTGGTTTATTTTGTTTATATGTTGTTCGAACTCTGACGGGAAATCCGTCAAAATCCCCTAAATATTTCTGACGCATGATCCGTCAGAAACTGGCTACAATAGAGATGGCGCCAACGCGCCATTTATATGTGACGGATTTTGACGGATATTCCGTCAGAAACACATTTCCGTCAGAAATCCGTCAGAAAACCGAAAAATCTGACGGTTTTATTTTCCGTCAAAAACTTTCCGTCACTTTAGCGTGATTTTTTTGTAGTGAAAGACACTATTCATCTGGTATAATCTTCCTTATCTCTCTACAATATACATTCAGCCAAGTAACAACTTATCCCTTAAGTTTACTGACTTGAGCGTCGGAGTGAGTACGCTTGGCACAAAGCCAAACCCTCAGTTCGTTCATTGTTGCAGGAGAGGCCGAGAGGAACAATTAAGGAAGAAGGATTCAACCAAAGACGACATTCTACGAGCTACGAGTGGTAACGAATATCTGCTCTGGAACTACACCCGGAACAACTCAATTTATCAAATTTAAAATCCTATTGAATTTATTAAATTCGTAGTTTTCTTTCATCTATTTGTATTCGAGTTTTATCAAATTTACAGCTCATAGTCATCAAATTATACCGATATTCGCTAAACTCAAAGTGAATATAACAGTGTCATAAAATGAATACCACATTACATAACACACGTTCATCAAATTACACTATCATATTCATTTAACTCAACGTGAATATAATTGTATCATAAGGTGAATATCACACTAAATACTACATATTCATCAAATTATATTATCATATTCACTAAAATCAAAATGAATATAATAGTGACTTATGATGAATATCACACTTGATAAGACATATTCATCAAATTAAATTATCATATTCACTAAATTCTGAGTGAATATGATAGTGTCATATGATGAATATCACACTCGAAACCACAAATTTAATCATAAATAATGAGAGATAAAACATAAAAACTCAATTTAATTTAATGTATTATACAATTTTTAGGGTTTATGTAATTTCAACGCAAACCCGATAAATTAGAATTTAATTAATCAAAACACGAAGTAATTTTAACACATACCTGATAAGTTAGAATTTAATTAATCAAAACTCGAATCAAGATTACAAAACCACTGTGTTGGATGGAAAATTAAATTTTATGGACGATTTTTTTTGATAGAAACGGAAGACGTAGTTTGAAACAGGAGAAAGAAAGAGTTTATGGAAAGTGATAACTGTTAAGTAGTGGGGGACTTTTGTTATTTAATTTTTTTTATTTTTTTTTTAATATTGGGAGTAGGAAGTACCATACACCTGGGTATATGGTATAAGAATTGATCAACCATCTACTTCAACCATCCTCACAAAATACTTATCATCTTCATCATGGACACCCGTCCCCACTAGAGATGGAGGTAGGTCGTGTCTCATACCGGTCCACCGTGCTCGGAGGAGGAAATGGCACGACCCACAAATATGTGTTTCGTGCATTGCCGGTGAAATAAAATGGTGGCCCTGGCAATGCCTACAACGTGTCGTGTCGTGCTTGAAAGTGACCAACAAATTCTTGCACTTAAGTCTTCTTTCTTTGTATTATGGGCGTGCCTAAGCATGTCGTGTCAGGTAGGTCGTGGCATGCCTGGGCTAGGCACGATCTTTTTTCTCAAACTTCTACCCAAGTACAATCCACGATCCATGACGTGATGTGTCGTGTCAATCTCGTATCATGCTAAAATGAGCATGACCCTTGTTGGGGCGTTCCAGCATAATGACCCGAGTCTCTACCCCGGCACACGCCATCGTTCACTCATGACTCACTGCCTACTCTTACAACACAGCATAAATGTTTGAGGGCTATTAAACTTAACTCCATTAACTTGTCATGCTTAACTCCATAAGCTGAGTTTGGACATGGTGGTAGCAATGGGGGTGCGAACACATAACTCTGATGAGATGGAAATGACGACGGTGGATGTGGTGGGTCTATTATCGTACAATATAATAGCGACATACTCCGTTATACCTATACCTAGTGACTTGAGTGAATCCATTAATTAGTTATTCTTTGCTTATGACGATCAAAGACTTGGAATGTTTTACAACCCTCTTTCTTTTTAACATTATTGAAACAGGTTTTGAATCGTCATAAGTAAGAATTTAGATAGTCTTCTATACTCGAGTATTCAAATAAAATTGTTGAAAATAGAAAAGCAATACAAAATGATTACCAAACAACTATTTACAATGACTATGTTACCAAAATTTACAATCACCAACAACTAATCAAGAATAAGTACACAAACATATCACTAATTATTACCAACTAACCAACAAAAAGTACACTTATATATCACTAACCACTCCAAAATCAATTCATGTCCTTAATCTTCTTTCTTCTTTTCTTTGTGTTTTCCAATTTTGTCTTGTTTGGCCCCAACTAAACACTTAATTATGTACACAAACATTCTATCATCAAATTTCAAATAAATTTAATTAATCCCCAAATCATGCTTCATGATTAACATCTACCAAAACATTTGACACTTATGTACACCTAAAACATTACTAAATTAAGCAAACTTAAATAAATTAAAGAATAACCCAAAAACTCCGATTTCCCCTTTTGGACCTGGACCTGAAACTCGTTTTAAGCTTAAGACGATATGTTTCAATTAAAACTCGGTTGTATTCCCGACACCACCGTGACCCGGACCAACTCGAGGACGAGTCGGACCGATTCCAGCGGAAGTCGATGCAAGGATCGCTTCCCAATCAACGTCATCACTCTCCTCATCCACACTCTCCCTCCGCGGCTTCAACACCACCAACAACCGCCGTGCCTTCTCCTTAGCTCGCTCGCTTCCGCTCTCTTCGACCGCCTTTAACACCTCGACCGCCCTCGCATCCCTCGCAAGCGCCTTAAACCGCAAACTCCCATGACTCAGCGCGTAAAGCGCCGCAACACAGTTCTCCCGAGTCGACTCACTCGCCGACTGAGTACTCCGCAACATCGCCACCAGGTGCTCCACCGCGTTTCCGTCTAACATCGCCGCCTTTCCCTCCGCACTCGCCGCCAGCTGGCACAACACTAGGAGAACTCTCCCGGAGATAGCCTCGTTCGCCGATCGCAGTACCGCTAAAAGCGGCGGAACTGCGCCGAGTCGAACGAGTTTGACTCGGTTGTTATGGTCTAAAGCAAGGTTATACAGCGCTAAAGCCGAGTCACTCCGAGTCCGGTCCGAGTCAGACCGGATTAAGCAGTGCATCAATGGCGGCAAAGCTTGAAGAACTCCGATCGCAGTTCGATTCTTCTCTTCTAACGAAAGCGAAAAGATTACGCCTGCAGCGTGTTCTTGCGTCTCCGATAATCTACCTTTCAAAAGATCAACAACTATAGGAACGATTCCTGACCTTACAATCTTGATCTTGTTCTCTTTCTCAAGAGATAAATTCACTAACGCGGCTATGGCGTTCACCTGAACCGACTCGTAACTCGATATCAACAACGGTTGAATTTCGCGCAATAATCTCGCAGTACACAATTTAATTCGCGAGTTCTCGTCTTTTCTCGTGATTTTCCTCAACAAAATCGCACCTTGTTCTTGATCATGCGGATAATCGCTCTTGAATTTCGCAACGATTTCCTCATCGTTTTCATCCGAATTGACAAAATTAGGGTTTACAACTTCGCCGGAAGTCTGCGCTTCGGAAGAAGACGATTCACCACCGTACGACGACCAGCACGCCGGCCGAGTCTTCAACGGAAGCGGAGTGAGTGGACTCGCCGCCGCAATAACCGACTCGTCGGAACTCGTTGAGTCGAATCGGTTGACCTTCCGAGTGAACATCGTCATGGCGTGCGAATCATCCGGATTAGGTTTAACCTTCATAACCTCATCAATCAAAAACCTCTCCGACGGCCGAATCAAACAATTATCATCATCATTATTAAAAATATCAACACGCAATTTCTCCATAACATCGACACAACTCTTCGAGCTCGGCAAAACGACGCCGTTTTCGTCGCACCATTTCGGTATAGCGGACTGTAAGGCTAAATTAGGAATCAAAGGAGAGGAAAAATCAGGGCACGTGCCATCGGATAGATTAGGTGTGTAGTTTAAGTCAAGACAGGCTTGGACGCACGTGCGGTCGAAGGTGTGACCTGAACCAATGACAACAGGTTCGGTGAATAAGGTTTGACAAACGGGGCATATGTATTCGGAAGGCGGAGACGGTGGAGATGAGGGTGGTGGTGGAGGTGTGGAGGTTCGGGTAGGTGAGGATGAGGATCGGAAAAGGGAAAGTTTTAGTTTGAGGAATTGGCCATTTTTGCCCATGGTGGAGGGAAGGTTTGGGTAAGGAAGGGAAGTGTTCTAATTTCTAAGGGTCATTTACTCATTTTATTTGACGTGAGTGAGTGTTTGTTTGTGTGTGGGATTGGGAGACTTGGTCTAGGAAGGAATATTTGGGGTGTGAGATGGATAATAATGTTTGATTTGGTATTTTGTAGTGGCTGTTGTTACTTGTTGGGGATTGTAGGATCTATGAAATTAGTAGTAGACAAAAATAATAATTGAAGGAGTAGTTAACTACGAAATATTGGGTGTTTTAAGCTCTGTTCTTTTCGATTTAATTTCAACTTTTATTTAGCTCAGCTTATTTCAGTTTTATACTTTTAGTTATGTTAGCAAACTTTAATTCTATTCAGTCTACTTCAGCTCAATTCAGTTCAGCTCCATTCAGGCTAAAAGAACGGAGTTTTAATGGGGGAACAAATACTACATAAATAATACCTTTGTCTAAGATCCTTCAATTTAATTCGCTTTTCATTTCCTTTTGGTGGTTTTCATCTTGGAACGACATGAAAAATGAGGAGGAGGAGGAGGGGAGTAATATATTAAATTAAAACTATTAGGAAAAAAGGACATGAAACGGGGAGGAGAAAAATCAAAAGGATCTTAACTTTTGAATAGCTTCCATTACTTCAGTTTATTTTTGTAATACTGTCCAATATTTCACTTGCCTTTCATGTGATTCACAGAATTAGCTCAATTGGCTCAATTGCTTTGTTATATGTGGGATCCTAAACCTCAATAGTAAATGGACAGATTGTGAGTAGGGGTGAACCTAAAACTAAAATTTTATATTAAATTAAAACTATTAGGAAAAAAATACACATGAAAGGGAGAGAAAGAAATTGAAATGATCTTAACTTTGGAATACCTTCCATTACATCAGCTTGTTTTTGTAATAATATTCAATATTTCACTTGCCTTTTATGTAATTCACAAAATTAGCTCAATTGGCTCAATTGCTTTGTTATATGTGGGATCCTAAACATCAATAGTAAATGGACAGGTTATGTGTAGGGGTGATAATTAGACGAGACAGTTCGCGAGCAACTCGAGATCAGCTAGGTCAAAACTAGGCTCGTGTGAGTTTGAGCTTAGCTTGACTCCTTTACGTCACAGGCCGACCAAGGTCAAGTGTAGCTCGTAGCTGGTGAGTAGCTCATTGTTTAAGTCAAGACATGGCTAATTAGATAACTAAAATAAAATAGAGTTACATATACAACGATGATTCAAACTTTAATCAGTGTTAGTTTCATTAAAACAAGGCTTTTATCTGTTTTTTTTCCGTTATAAGAGGAATAAACTCATTTGTTATAACAACAAAAGAATTCGTTTAACTAACCATTGAAGTTTGAATTCTGAACGAAAAAAATAAGAAAATTTTGAGTCTTATTGTACACTAAACTCAAGGTCACGTCTTTCTCGCATCGAGGAGGGAGGGTATGGACAAGAAGTACATACAAAGATAATAAAAGCTTCTGAAATGGAGTAGTGCGAAGAAACGATAAAAAATAATAATGAGAAGGTCTCATGTTGTGATTAGTATAGTATCAATTGGCCCATATTCATATTTGGCTGCCTTGTTTCATGTGAGTTTCCCATGTGTTTCTGTGACTCATATTTGGATTCTACTTCTATTTATGTGCTTCTTGTTTTGACTGTTGACTCTAGTCTTTACGTAAGTACGTATTATAGTAACTGTGGAGTCAACAAGTTCAATTAATTTCGTACTACCAACCTTAATTTAGTATCAATATCAATCTTATAATGAATAGGTAGGTATTTGGTGAGTTGGTGACTGGTGTGAGTCCGGGTCTCATTGATGAAGATATATGAGAGATTGAGAGTATGTGTATGTTGAGTAATAATAATAATAATAATAATAATAATAATAAGTATTGATCAATAAGTATTATTTAGAGTATGTGCATTCAGATACCTAATATATTGATTAATAAGTATTATTTAGATGATGTTGTACAATCACGTACCTAATGAATTTTTAGAATGAATATTTATTTCATGAGAATATCAAATATTAAATATACTCTATGTTGCAACAGTCCGTTTTATTTGCGATGGTCATAAGCTTGTGACCTCTCACAACCCTCTGCCACTTGCCTTTCCACTTGTCCCTTCCACTTGCCCCTTCATCTCACGTCACAAGAAAATTCGTCACAAATGAGAATTTGTGATGTTACTAACCTGGTACCTTGGAGTTTCAATGTATCATTCTTAAATCTTATTAGTTTTCAACCCGTGCAAAACTGCACGGGTATATTTTTAAGAACATTGATATAATGATTAACATTTAAAAAATGTTAACCAAAATACATGAATATTTTATACTCTATTTCTTTTAGTTTTATTTTTTTTTAGCGGTAGTGATGAAATTCTTTATTTTTCCTTCTAGCGTTTAACGTAATTTTTTGAGATTTTTTTATTATTTTTCATTATTCATAAAAAAAATATTATGTTATTTTTTTTTGGTAATAGTTATACTTCATGAGAATCAAATGGTAATTTTTTTTTAGAATTAGAAAATATGTAAATCTGTAATTGTATGCTTAAAAAATTATTTAATATTGATGTAACTACTCCGTAAATTTTTATAGCTATCAATTTTTAAGCACTTATTCTATCAGTTTTAATTTGTTCAATTTTTGGGAACATTGTATTGATATTTTATATTATATTATTTAATTAATATTCTTAATGTTGTAAAATTGTATAATTAAAGAAATAAGAATCATTATATAAACATATTAACTTATCAGATTATTTTTTTTGGGTGCGTATAACTTATCAGATTATAAACACGATAAATCTGTAATGAAAAAAAAAATTAATTCAACTAACTGGCAAATGGGGCCCACGATTTATTTTATGGGAAAAACAAAAAAAAGAAAAAGAAAAATGTATAAGGTGACGTGGATCAATGTGGATGCACGAAATGTTTCTATATTTATTAAGATAGGATTAGTTGAGGTTATTACAATTCTAGTGCATTATTACCAGTTGATATGGGCTTGGGTTGATTCAAACCTGAGTTATTTTGGGCTGGATAGTTGAGTGGACCAGAACATTTTAAGTTTCTTTGGGTCATTTTAAAGTAGGTTATCATTTGGTCTAATTGGTTTAAAACGATCAATCAAAATCCAAATGATCAAACCTACTTCGATTTTCCGAATTTGTGTCGATTGACATCACACACGTTCAAGATTGTCAAGAGAAAAAGTATAGACTACCACTCTTCTAGTGGCTACAAATAAAAGATAAAATCTCATTGTGACGGGCATGTATCCGTCACTTTGGAGTGACGGATACCATTTTCCCTCACAAATGACCCAAATAAAGGAGAGAGGGAAGCACATGGGGGTGCCCCCACCTTGTCCCCCATATCCGTTTTGTGAGTGGCATTATCCGTCACTTGCTCCGACCCGTCTCCAACAAGACTAATTGTTTTCTTTATTACTTCATTTGGAAAAAAAGTTGTCACAATGTTTAGGGAATAATACATGAATATTGCGGTGTCATTATCTATCGTCGTTGTCACACTCGTTGACAACGTGAAAAAGCAAAACACTACTACAACGGAGATGAACTGGTTTATATGCATGATGTTCATTTTATGGCTTTAAGTAGTGAGGTTCGGAGGGGTTTTAAACACGGAAGGGTGGTGTATGTTGTGGTTATTGACGGTTTTATATATGAAACTCTCAATTAAGGAACTCTCGACGCATAAAACAATTGTGTTATTGGGTTGTTGCCATTAGAATGATGACTTTAAGCCCTAGAGTTCTAAGACAACATTGAAGAATATTATGGAGTATGGAACCTCTTTTGCTATATTCTCCCTAATGACAATTGTAGAAAGTAAGTGATCACAGGCAGAATGTTCTCACAAGCACCTATGAAACAACGAACTTTCTGCATGTCTCATTCTTAAACTAATGAAGAATATTATGGAGTATAAATTAGTGTGTATCTCGTGATAGGATCTAAATTAAGACGGAAAGTAAAAAGGATAGAAATTGTTTTAGCAGGATTTTCCCTGAAAGGATCCGGCTTGATTATTGAGTAATTAGGGTATTTAGTTCAATAAGTTTAGAATAACAATATGAGTAAATAACAAGGAAGAACTAAGTATAAAGAATATCGTTTGTATTATTTTGATAAGCTGAGTACAAACTTGTGTATATAACTGAATATTCAGGAAAGAGTGAGAGATAAATTGTAAATAACTGATGAATAATGAATGTCCTTACAATTGTTAGATTATGCTATTTATAGTTCTACAGATGCTAACGTTACATTCAACCTCAACGTTCCCCTTGATTGTTGGAGTTGTTAGCTGGAAAATAGGGCACATTCCCTATTAACACGGTTGACTTATTCTTCTTTAACAAACCGTCCTTCCTTTCCTCTTGCACGTTCAGATTTTCTAAGATTATATGCTCTTTGTAGTTGGACTTGGTCTTCCATGAGAGTAGGACGTGGTTATTTGTTCATATAACTGTATTTCTTGTTTATCTACTTAATCCAGCCTGCTTGAGTGTCCTGCCAGGCAATTCTGCACTTACCATCTTGTGGTACTCTTCATCTGCCAAATAGTAGTTAGATTTGTCCGGTCCCTGGTTGCCTCAATCAGCCTAAGGTCAGGCCAAGTTAGAGTCAGACCAGGCTAAATTGGGCCTAACAGAAATGCAGCTGTTCGACCACAAGGATCGATAGGCTACCCCAATAATAGAATTGTGGTGAATTAATCACCTAGATTCCATTATAACAAATGAGATTAATCTCACAAGTTCATTCATAAAATTCATTAATTAATTATTACAAGGCAACTAATGCCTTTATATAGGCTACTAATGACTTGGGAAATAAGAAACAAAAAGAATAAATGTCTAAGCTACCCTTAGTCTCATTTTGATGTGTATCAATACCCGCCCCTTGAAACGATCCTTGTCCTCAAGGATCTAAGACAAATGACAGTTGAAACAAGGCATAACATGAGGCATTCAAGGCTGTAATTTTGTCATCAAGGCATCATTACAAACCTCACCAATGCAATGACCCTCCTGGATCAAAGATATAGGCCTGATGGTTCTCATATCTCCTGGCCTTCGGTTGCTTGACGTCACGCTGATATGTTTGAGATCTGTCCATCATCCACGGTCCAATATCATCTCGTGCGACTGAACCGTGTAACTGGAATTATATTTGTCAAATAAGTTATGTATTAAAAAAATAAAATATCTACTTTAAGAAAACAACTTATGATTACACGCATATAAAGCCTCCAATAGAGTATATAGCTATTTTTGTTATTTTGTTACAATATACAAAGTAACAAATACTAATTCAATAATATGAGTAAAAAAAAATTAAAAATTGGTTTTTTTTAAATATAATATTTGTGATATTTAAAATATATGTATTGAAAAAATGAAATAAACATAAAATACATAAGGTCTAATTATAAAAAGTTGCGATATTGCGACACATATATTAATTTATATATATATATATATTATATATTGATTATATATTAGGCCCAACATATTTCAATATACTCAAAGAAAACAAACGTTTTATTTTCAATCAATGATCTAATAATGATGGTGGTGGCTCGCTTGTAGGATGAAAAAACAGTAAGTGGATTATACATCTGATGTACTACCACCAATTCTATAGTTTCTGAGCATTGTAATAAAGTTTTTGAGTTTTGTTTTAAAAATTATGAGTTTTACTATAAAGTTTTTTAGTTTATTCACTTAAACATTAAGCTAAAAAAATTACAATAAAACTCAAAAAAATGTCCAACTCTTTCTTTCGTTGGTCTATCAACCATCCAGGGTCATCATCCTGTGCCTTAACAACATCCAAACAATGAGATCCTGTGTCGCAAAGATAGCAAAAAATAATATCAACATATTTGTTAAGAAATAAAAAATGTTTTGGATGAAATATATGAAAATGATGTATTTTGTTAAAATATACCTTGAGTCGTAGTAATTGCAACAATCGATTCCGAGATATCTTGGAGAATGCTATGGAGAATCAATTAATTATTTAAGTCAGTAACTAAATCATCAACAAAAAGGTGATACAGATGGTCAAAAACGGAGCTATCAAGCAGAGAGTCGGGTCTTAAGAGTTAAGACCAGGTAGTTTAGGATGCGATGCTTAAAAAATTTCACAAGCAATTCAGTTCGAATAACTGGGATCTAAGAAGATAGAGGCCCAAAATTTTAGAAATCCATTATGTTCCATTTCATCATATTTATTTACAAACAATTCAGTTCAAATAACTGGGGCCTAAGAAGATAGAGGCCCAAAATTATTATTATTATTATTATTATTATTATTATTATTATTATTATTATTATTATTTTTGTTATTATTATTATTATTGTTATTATTATTATTATTATTATTGTTGTTGTTGTTGTTATTATTATTATTATTATTATTATTATTTGAATGATTACCTAGGTAGCTACCATGAACCAGGGTTTATCATCAATCTAATTAGGTGAAATAATGGAGCATCGATTTGCTAGATTGATGTTCAAAGTCTAGCCGTTTATCATCTTAATTTGACTGATTATGTAGCCATCACGAAGCACCAACAATCCTAATTTAATTAATTAGATAAATAAAAATTGACAGACCCTAATTTCATCTTTAACAAATAAATAAAATTTGGTTGATTAATTAGAACTCAACAAATAATATTAATAATTGATAACAAGTAAATTAGTTTATTTTTTTGATAAATTAGATTCCATCTTGTAAGTTTTAAGTCATTTGAGCAATTAAATTAAGTTTTAAGGAAAAAAAATATTGATTTAAGAGTTTACTTGGTTCAGTTTTAGGTAAAAAGGGTACAAAATAGAACGTTATGAAAAAATGTATGTGAAAGAGTAAAGTTCTTATATGAAAAATTAATTAGGTATTAATAATAGTAATATTAAAATTAACAATGTTATTATTAATATATTTTTTAATTAATTAATAATAATAATAATAATATTGATTTTAATAACCATAATATTCATAATAATAACAATAATGAGGATGATTAATTAATAATAAATTAATGATGATGATAATAATAATAATAATAAATAAATAATATTAATAATATTAATAAATAATAATAATAAAAAAAATAAAATAAAAAAAATAATATAATAATAATAATGTTAATAATAATATTAATAAATATATAACATTAATAAAAACTATTAAGTTTAAGATTCACAAAATTTAAATTGGCTGAATTTAGTGGAGCTGAACTGAATGGAGCCGAGCTTTGAATGAATCGAATAGAGTGAAAATTGAATTGAATTGAATCGAATCAATAGAAAATGTTCGACGAGTAAGTGAAGTTGAAAATAAAGCAGGAAATAAGCGTCTGCTTCGCTTATCCATTATACTAGGGGGCCTTACTCGCATCAGGGTCTTACTCATGGCAATGGCCCATGAGGATGTTAGTGTTGCTGTTTACCCATGGCCCAATTAACGGCCCAATGCATTGATATTATTTTTTCCATATCATATCTAGCTAATCATTCTTCAACCATTTCCCAATAATTCCCATGCATTTATTCTTGGTTTGAAATGAGACAAATGACTAAACGATAGTAGTATTATCTGCGTTTCGGTTATTTGTTTACCTTTTTTTTTTTTGACACAAAGACCAAGAATAAATAAATGAGTCAATTATTAGATGATAAGTGAATCAAATTAGTTGTGGAGATCAAATTGCTAATCAAAAACATTTCTAAAATACAAAGGTAAAACAATTGACTGAGACACCCTAAAATAAAATAAGTAAACAAATGAGCGAGACAGAAAGAGTATAAACCTATTTAGAACATATTTTGAACTAAAAGTTCGAACCCATAACCCGCCATTCACAGGCTCCCGGTCTCTAAAACAAAAGACAGCGAGACCAGAATATGGTTAGTATAAATTTCAAAAAGTATGGTTTCATCACATTTTCCTTAACGGGATAATAGAGTTGTCTGGTACCGATTTTTGGTACCATCCTCTCAGATACTCCCTCCCAGTCACTATAATGTTCTCTCTTTCCCAAAACGGATTATTCAAGTAATGTTCCCCTTTCTATTTTTAGAAACTTTTATTCTTATTTTATTCATTTCTCTCTCCTATCACCAAACCCCACACAACTCTTTTACTCCTATTTTATTACTTTCCTTTATGTTTTGGCCCCACAATTCTTTATTTAACTACTAATAATTCATCCCTCTCTCCTACCACTAACCCCACACAACTCTTTTACTAATATTTTAATACTTTTCCTTAAGTATCGTGCCCATATCAAAGGGGAACATTATAACGACCGGGAGGGAGTACATTACAAGGTATAGTGTTCAATAAGATGACGCGTATTCGTATCCAGTCCCCTCGGCATGGAGTCAACCAGGCCTGCCAGCTCGGCATGGGTCCCTCGGCCGAGGGTAAGATAGTCTTTCCACCTGCTAGCCACTTGGCCACTTGGCCACTACGTGACAAAAGGTGAAAGTCTATAAATACTCCACTTCTCTCATTGAGAAAAGGATCCGAAAATCATCTTAATCTGGTATAAACTCCCTTATCTCTCTACAATAAACTTTGCCAAGTTAACACACAACTTATCTCTTTAAGTTTACTGACTTGAGCGTCGGAGTGAGTACGCTCGGTACCAAGCCGAGCCCTCAGTTTGTTCATCTTTACAGGAGAGAGCGAAAGGAAGAGACAAGCAACGACGTCATTCTACAAGCTTAAGTGGTCATAATCCTGCTCCGGAATTACACCCGGAACGATATACTTACATAAGAGTTTGTAATAAGAGGGTGAGAGACTGAGATTTACTATCCAGACACGATATCCCCTAGTGACGGTATTTAACTTTTCTTAATTGTTAATAGGAGAGATGTGGAAAATTGGCATATATAGCCTAACGCAAACACCCTCAGTTCCTTACCATTAGGAGCGCCTAAGGCCTTGTGTTGACCAAGTCTGTGTTTTTGATCACCGAATTTATAAGCGATGGAGTTCAATACAACCCTTAGAGTATACTCCCTCCATTCAACTCCACTTCGCATGTTTGCTTTTAGCGCGGGTATTAAGGAGCGGATTATAAAAAATATAAAAAGTACCTAGAGAAAGAAAATGGTGGGGTTAAAAATGTTAACAAAATATAAAGGTGGGGTTTTATGCAGTTCATAGACTATACATCTGAGGTAGTACCTCTTATTGTTTATTTTCTGAGTTTTATTTTAAAGTTTTTGAGTTCTACTTTATTATAAAGTTTTTGAGCACATTTACTAAACATTAAACTAAAAAAATATAATATTGCTCAAAAACTATATTTATAAATGGTAATATGCTCAAAAAAATATGTATATATGCTTAAAAACTACAAGGTCTGAGGTACTACCTCAGATGCGTAATCCTTTTTCTCGGTTTTATGGTGGATTGGTGTGTGGTATGAATGATTTTTTTTGTAAATATGGAGTGTGAATAAGGATAGAATGATCATTTTCTTAGCCTAAAAAAAAAACATGTAAAGTGAAGTTGAATGGACGAAAAAGAAATACATATAAAGTGAAGTTGAATGGAAAAAATAGTACATTTTTTCATTCATATTTTGGGGCTTTATTTTTTGCGGTGCATATAACTTCTAGTTGCTTTAAGAAGCCCTAATTAGCATATGTTGAGCTTGCTTTTTTAAGGAAACCGTATTTTGCTGGACCATGTTTTGAATATATGAATTATGATCTTGACCTTTGACCAAAATTCAACCTAGATTCGAAAGATCTAGTATAATGTTTTAGATCCAGATCCGATCCACCCTGAATTTCCAAGGGTCTTTTGTCAAAATAACCATTTAATCTCATATATTTACCAAGATGACCATATGTTCATTATATTTACCAAAATGACCATGTTAACTTAGTAATATATTAATATGAATATCTAATTAAACTTAACCAAAGCATCCAAACTTAATTGATCAAAAATAGTTTTTATTTTATCAAAAAAATAATAATAAAAAAATCAATTATTTTCAAAATTGGTGAAAGTTTGGATAAGTTGAGTAAAAGAGAAACTTTAGAAATACACTTATATATTAACTAGTTGAGATCCCGTGCTAAAACACGACATTTGTGAGAGACATTAGAGAATTTAACAATTATTAATTTTTTTTTGTAACTTATTTTAACTCCATTTGAAATTTTAGTATAGAATAAAACTTAATATTAGTAATGTTTTGTATTAAGAGATAGAAAAAAAGCAGGTTCAACACTGTTACTCTATATAAAATTACCAAAACTATTTTGTGTGTATATGTGTTGTAATAAATATACTTATGTATTTATTAAATAAAAAAACATTAAAAAATTAACCAAAATTTAAATGCTCGCGTTGTATAGAGTAGAAATAGATATTAAATTAAAGTGTGAGAAAAATATATATTATTGATAATTTTTTTCGTTTTAGAAGTAAAAAGAATATATTAATGCTTTTATCTTGTAGTAGGTTAGTTGTTGTATGTAATTAATCAGTATTGACCCAGTTGTAGGTATATAAATGTGAATGAAATAGAATTATATGGAATTAAGTAGTTTGGCCTAATTGTAAATAGAATATAATGAAGCCCAAATATGGAATATTCATTTAGGCGGGAAAATATTAGAGCTTTCTTATTCTTTTAGTTTAGTGGGGATGTTAGAAGGAAAGCTGCATGTTCTTTAAGTTTTTTTTAATATATAAAATGTCTGATATCTTTATGAAAATGACATATGTTTTTTTTATGTAAAACGTTAAAAAAAATCATATTCCTTCACTCAAAAGTAAATTCATAGGCCTATAGATAATTATCTTAATTTTTTGAAAATAATTTTAAAATATTACCATTTTTTAATTTAGTAGAATATATTTTCATTATTTAATTATTTGCTGAATATATTAAATTAGGGAAATTCATATTACATTTATTTAGTTTGCTTTTTTTTTTGCAACTTTATGACTTAAATGATCATTTTGGTAATTAAATTTATAAGATGGTCATTTTAAAAAATAATTTGAGTGAAACGGTTATTTTGGCAAAAGAGCCAACTTCCAAAGGCATATTTTTATATGACCTTTGGAATTTTGACCTCTAAATCTAAGATCCACAAACGAGATACAAATTTATTTCTTTAGACATGATGAATATGGATTGATTACCTCGATTCTTCGTGTTCAAGTTTGTAAATTCAAACGAATGCATCGGTAGTTTGGTATTGAGTCAAACAAATTCCAATTTGGTCTAAAATTCTTGAGTCTTCGAATTTTCTAAGTGATGGGGCATATTCTGCACCGCTGACCAAGTCAACATATCGAGCAAGGTCAAAGATATCCACAGCAAGTCAACGACTCATGCAGCCTAGCCGATGCGACCCCGTTGGCACATCGGCTGGGTCTCGGCATGGCAACTTGCCACCGGGACACATACCCGCGTACTCACATCCAAGACCCTCGGCGGTTAGTCAACGGGGCCCGCCGCTCGCCATAGGTCCCTCGGCCGAGGGGTAGATCAGTCTTTCCACCTGCTAGCCACTTGGCCACTTGGCCACTACGTGACAAAAGGTGAAAGCCTATAAATACTCCTCAACCTTCATTGAGGAAAGGATCCCCAACTAATCCACAACTAAACCTAAATACACTAATCATCTGGTAATATCTTCCTTATCTCTCTACAATACACATTCAGCCAAGTAACAACTTATCTCTTAAGTTTACTGACTTGAGCGTCGGAGTGAGTACGCTTGGCACAAAGCCAAGCCCTCAGTTCGTTCATTGTTGCAGGAGAGGCCGTGGGGAACGATTAAGACCAAAGGAGAATCCTACTCAAGACATCATTCAACAAGCCACAGGTGGTAACTATACTTGATCTGGAATTACACCCGGAACAATTGGCGCCGTCTGTGGGGAAAGACACTAGAAGGCTAGAAGCTAGTCACATTCATTCCCAAACACAAAAAAAAAAAACAACAAAAACCCACCCAAAAAGCTAAGATGTCAAAACAACAAGACGCAGTCGTGACCGACGAAACCGCATTCTACCACGATGATACTTTCAACAATTCTGGAGTCGTGCAGCCCTCCACCGGCGGGGTAATCCAACCGGAGTTCGGCATGCCAATAATGCCGGACACGCCGCTGCCAGCCAACCAGGTCACCATCATGGGACATGTGGTTGACATAGCAAAACTGAAAATGGTCCTGGACTTAATTAGTAATACGCCTGCTCACACTGTCACGCCGACAAGAGCGGCGGAAACCATCCAGGATACCAGGGCCCGAAACGTGACTCCGAGAAATTTGAACGGAGCACCGGGAGAAGCCGACCAGCCTAAGTCGCGGGGAGCCCAAAGTGGGCGTGGTAGACCTAAGTCCTTCCCGCACTCATGGGAGGACAAAGATCCCCGCAACACGAACGAGGCTTACCCGGAGGAACGGAGGAGTCCGACTCGGCAGAGTTGGAGAAGAAGTCCGAGTCGAAGAAGGAGTCCTCCCCGCTACGAGGAGAGGAGCCGGAGTAGGAATGCGAGGAGCCGATCGCCGCGTGTCGTTCGACACATGGTCGACCCCTCAACGCCTACGTCCTAGAAGTCCGGTGCCAACTAAGCTCAAGTTGCCACCCCTATCATACAAAGGAGATAGTGATCCGACCACGCCGAGGCTTTCGAGTCTTACATGTCGGTATGGGAGCACCCACGAGGTCCGGTGCCGAGTCTTCCCAACAACTTTGCATGGGATGGCTCAAAGTTGGTACAAAGGGCTTCCCGACGGCTCGATATACTACTACGCCGACCTAAGGGACGCCTTTCTAGCCAAAGACGCTTGCAACAAGAGAAGGTCCGTGGAGACATCGGACCTCCTAACTATCAAACGAGAGGGGGCGAGTCTCTACGAAGCTATGTGAAGAGGTTCGACGGAAAGGTCCAGCAGATTCGAGAAATTAATCCCGAACGGCGGCCTCACGATGAAGGGCCTCCCAAGGGGAGACTTAAAAATGAGCTCATCAAGTGCGGAGGCTCGAGCTTGGATGCCGCAGAGGATGGCCGACCAGGCCATCAAGGTAGAAGACTATCACAAGACATGGGTAGGCCCCAGCGAAGCCGAGCCCTCCGAAAAGAAGAGTCACCGGGAGGACAACACGGATGAGAGGCGCCGTGACAACAACGGGTCACGGTCCGATGAAAGACGCCGTGAGAACAATAGGTCACGGTCGGACAAACCGCCAGAGACAGACTCGACGGCGCGAGTGGAGTTCGGAACGTACCACCGAGGCGGTACGGTGATAAAACCCTCTCGTCGTATCGGCCGCCGAGGTCTTTGCCCCGAGCAAAAGCGAGGGCAGTGGGAGAGACCCCAAGCCAAAAAAAAAAGTGACGGTGACACGAGCCGATCGTGAGTACCACGGCTACACCGGCCATTTAACCAACGATGCCGGCATCGAAGAATGCCATTGAAAGAGCGATCCGGAAGGGGAGCCCTCGGAAATACGTTGCCAAAGGCCAAAAGACCGACGCGACAGCGGCTCGGGTAAGAAATCCGTCTTGAACGGATAGGAGTGATCCATGTTGTCATCGGGGGCAACGAGAACGGAGGATCCGCTCATGGGCACAAACGGCACCTGAACGAGCTATATCAGGCCATCAACTTTGTGCCCAACACGGCGATCCCTGCTTCCAACATCCCCGATATAACCATCGGAAGGAAGGACTACGAAGGAGTCATCGCTCCTCACAACGACCCACTTGTAGTCAATTTGGACATATCCAACCACCTGGTCAAGAGGTGCCGATTGACACAGCGCGTACACGAACATCATGTTCGGGAGTGCTTCCTCGGCCTCGGCACCGAAAGTCAAGGACTTCGAGCCCCCGCACCAACCCACTATACAGTTTCTCGGGGCCGGCCGGTACCACCGGGATCAATCGACTCCGGTGACGTTCGGCGAAAGAACGCGGCTAAAAATGTCCTAGCCGAGTTCGTGGTCATCGACGGCTCGTCCGCCTACAACGTTCTCATAGGCCGAGTCACCCTGAGCGAGGCCGACGCAGTGATGTCCATCCGGGCCCTAACACCGATGTATGTCTCGGACCGGGGGGAAGCGCATAAGCTCGTCTCTAAAGACGAGAACGACGAGGTGGTCAACGTCCGGATAGCCGCGAGGAGGATGCAACATGCAATCCCTCAAAGTGGCAAAGAAATCGGAGAAAGGGAAAGGTCTATCCTTACAACGGGGAGGGCGACCTCATGGATGTAACTAGCGGCCGACTAGGACGTTGTGCCTTCGACAGACCATTAGGACGCTGGTAATCTCGGGAATAATCTATGTAGCGGCAGAGGTGTCCAAAAAATTGTTGGGCACCCCGACGCATGTTTTTACCTAAATGAAAAATCATCCAAGTCTTCCATCAAAATGTTCGCTCTTCCCATAGTCACTAGGAAACGCAGACGCCGACTCACACTGTCATACCGACAAGAGCGCAGCGGTCTTTATCGAGAAGCGGATGTCGCTCACACGTCATACCGACAAGAGCGGCGATCTCATGAAGAAGAAGCGCCGTCGTTAGTCACCCCAGTAGTAGACGCCACAGCAGTCACCCCAAGAGGTTGGACGCCGTCGCAGCCACCTCCAAGTGGTAGACGCCACAGCCTCATGAAGAAATAGGCGCCGTCGCAGTCACCCAGTAGTAGACGCCACTAGATCACCCCAAGAGGTTGGACGCCGTCGTCATCACTCCAAGTGGTAGACGCCACGGCAGTCTCTCGAAGAAATAGGCGCCGTCAAGTCACCCAAGTAGTAGACGCCACGGCAGTCACCCCAAGAGGTTGGACGCCGTCGCAGTCACTCCAAGTGGTAGACGCCACGGCAGTCTCATGAAGAAATAGGCGCCGTCGCAGTCACCCCAAGTAGTAGACGCCACGGCAGTCACCCCAAGAGGTTGGACGCCGTCGCAGTCACTCCAAGTGGTAGACGCCACGGCAGCCTCATGAAGAAATAGGCGCTGGCCGCATTCACCCCAAGTAGTAGACGCCACAGCAGTCACCCCAAGAGGTTGACGCCGTCGCATCACTCCAAGTGGTAGACGCCACGGCGCAGCCTCATGAAGAAATAGGCGCCGTCGCAGTCACCCCAAGTAGTAGACGCCACGGCAGCCACCCCAAGAGGTTGGGCGCCGTCGCAGTCACACCAAGTGGTAGACGCCACGATGACTCATGAAGAAGCGATCTTTGGCTCACACCTTTGTCACACCGACAAGAGCGGCAATCACGACCATCGCAGTTGATACTCGCAAAGCAATCAAAATGCCTTAGAAGCGTTAACACGATTGAGATACGCGCTCTAGACTGCCTCGGCCAAGCCGAGGCGGAAACAAAAGAGACACTCAATCAATAACGTAAGGAGACAACCCAGACGAAGACAGAGACGCTAAAAGTACGGTTGAGGCTCAAATACTAGCGCAAGAAAAAGAGGTGAGGTAAAAACCTCGGCCAGGCCGGAGGCAGAAGAAACGAGCTCTTATTAAAAAAATGTTCAACGAATTACAAGAAATTACAAGGACAAACCAAAAGACAAAAGGCTACGGATATCATCTCCTATGTCTGCCGCGTTGCTCGCCATCGCAGCGGTAGCAAAGACCCACCTTAGCCTCGGCGGCCTCGGCTTCAAGCAGCCTGACCTTAGCCTCGGCGGCCTCAATCGCCCTTGCCCAATCGGCTTCCGCCTTGGCCGCTTTAGCCTTCTCGGCGATAGCTCGCCGCCTCCTCGGCCGCTTTTGCTCTATCTTCACTCTCGCCGCCTCCTTGACCCTCTCCTCCACGGCTTTCTCCTTAGCTTCGAGCTTATCGTCAAACAGCTCATCATATCTGTCCCACGGAAAGGAACCTTCAAGAGGAAAAAGCTCCTCAATTACTTCCCTGGCAGCTGCTTCGGCCAGATCCCGGAATTCGGAACACAGGTCAGGGAGCATTTTGGTTTGGAGCATCTCAATGTCGTCCTCCTTTTGCCTGATGATGGCCTCCTTGCTCCGGATCACCTTCCCCTGAATCTGAAATTTGCCCCTAAATTCATTCCTTTGCTGGAGATAAAGGTCGGCATGCCTCGAACAAGGTCACATTTCTCCAAAGAACTTTGCAACTTCGGCCGCAGCAGCCCTCGGCCTTGGCTCTCTCGGCAAGGACCTCCTTTTCGAGCGTCCTCCTAAGCTTTCTCTCAGCCAAGAGCGCTTTCTCGACATCTCCCCTAAGCCTTTGCTCATTAAGGAGATCCAGCCTCGCCTTCGCGGCCACCTTCTTAGTGACATCAAGCTCAAGAGCGGACTGAGCCACGGCCTTCTCTTGCTCTATAATGCGAGCACCGGCCAGCTCGTTCCACCTCGCCGCCTCTCGACCAACCTCGCACCTCCCGCCACGAGCCGGGAGGGGCAAACCTTCTGGGATGAAGGGTCAACAGTGACATTTCGATCACTAGTCTGCGGTCGGGAAAGGGAAACCTTCTGGGATGAAGACCCAATGGCGACGTCATGATCATCAGCCTGCGCGGGTTTCTCTTCCACTTGCTGCTCAACAGGAGCGGCGACTGACAGCGGCTGATCTACAAAATTTAAAGAAAGCATCAGTATCAACATACATCGACATGCCGAAGAGCCTGTCATCGGCAGCGCCTGATGAACCGGCTAAATCTGAGCCACCGGATAGATCAGTACCGTGCTTGGCCTTCTTGGCCGAAGGGCGCATCTCCTCGTCAGCAGCAGAAGCAACGGCAGCGGTAAAGGTTGTCTGCTTTCTCTTACGGACAAGGGGAGACCCCTCTTCCTCGTCAGAATCATCCCCATTAGAAATGTAAACGATCTCCACCGTCTCCTTCTGAACAGGGGGGATGGGGGGTGGAACTGATGTCTGCGCCACCACCGCCGAAGACTTTGTTCTTCGCGTACGGCGCGGCACGTGACTAACGACCCTCGCCTGGGCTTCCACCGCATTCAAGCATCTCAGCTGCTGGTCCATAAGCTCATTTGGCGACGTCCTGCGGTCACGGGTTAGAGCCTTGGGATGCAATTTAGCAACGGTCATATCTTTGTGCAGCCCCATTCTCCGGAGGATATTCTCAGACAGGTCCGGCCCAAAGCGGTCTGCAAAGGAAACAAAGCAGGAGTTAGGTGGAAGAAATAAATCAAAGTTCGAAGAACAAGAACATTGAGAGCGATGATGGGCCTTGCACCGACCCCACTCACCCCGCGCTAGTAAGGGTATGAGACCGACATAGCAAAGCGGCTCATCCCGAAGAATGATCCGCGTCGGGGAACCCATCTTCTCGGCACCCACTCTTATCCGTCTCAAAGAGCCTCATCGCCGCCTTCTCATCCGCGTTAAGGTAGACACGGTGGCATCCATCTTGAGCTTCTTGTATGAAACCCACCTGTCACGCTCCGCCTTAGTCTCGCACCGCAAATTAACCGGGTCTTTGGAAGGAGCGAGGCGTGGATAGTCATCCAAGCACCTTAACGTACACCCACCGATCCCTCCAGTCCTTGCGGGGAGGTAAGTTTGTCAACAGAGGCATAACCATGCTCCGTTTTGTACACCTGTACCATCCGACACGGTTAGGTATCGATGGCCGGAGATAATGAAGCCGCGGAATAAATTCACGTCGGGGCCTCTCCTGAAGAGACATGACCAAACAAAACCGACTATGGTCCTCATGGCCAACGGGTGTAGTTGGGCAACGACAACGTTCATGGCTCTAATGATAGCCATAACGTACTCATTTAGCTAAACCGGAGCCCGTACTCCAAATGCCGCATGTATACACCAGTATGACCCGGTGGAGGACAACAGACCGCCTGGCCCTCCCTAGGAATAACGATCTCGTACCCCTCGCCAAAGAAGAAATGGTCCTCGAAAAATCTCTCGCCGGAACAACGGGCAAGCTTATGGGTCCAAGCACGTCACCAAGGCGGACCTTACAAGCGTCGCCGTGATCCATAACACACTGCCTCTCCTCATTAGGGCGAGCCTTTTCAGCATCATCACCAAAATCGTCATCAACCTCATCGGAGTCATCCCATTCCTCCAAAACTCGAGGATCAACTTCAGGAGAAGGAGACCTAGGACCCCCCGGTGCAGAAGTACTAGCCCCGGCGTCGACAGAAGACATGATAGCAATAGTTACTTAACAAAATAAGAAGGAAGTTTGTTTGTTTACCTTAAAGAAAACACTCACGGAGTAACAACTCAAGATTAGAAGACAAAGAAAATCTTTGAAAGTTTAGAGAGGAAAATTTTGGAGAATGAAATTGGTGGCCAATTTCACGGGGCAACTACCCTATTTATAGGAAAAAGCCCATAGAGAAGGACCAATCAGGGAACAGCCCATGAAGCGTCACCAATCAACGAAACAGACACGTGTCGGACATGCAACCACGGAATGTCAATCGTTCGCAAACGGTTGAACGTCAATCGGTGCAACAAAGTGACCAAACGTCTTCAACACGCCCATTCGTATCTCTCCGCCTATTCACCTTCCTCAACAAATTCCCGTGCATCGATTCTCCGCCGGCCACCATGTCAACCTAAAGGCTATATAAGCGCCGGCAATGGGGCAATCAAAAACAACCGGCACTCTCAACCCTGGTCTCCGCAGGCGTCACTCTCTTTTTCCACATCGGATGCCCTTTACACATCCATGTGGAGGGGGGATATGGTACGCAGAAGAAGCCGATGCAGGAAATTTCCCGCAAATTATTTACGCAGAATATACGCTTAAACGAACATCGGAGCCCATACCACGGCATAGACTACGCTGGGGGCAAATTGATGGGGCATATTCTGCACCGCTGACCAAGTCAACATATCGAGCAAGGTCAAAGATATCCACAGCAAGTCAACGACTCATGCAGCCTAGCCGATGTAGCCCATCGGCCTGTCAGCCTGGGTCTCGGCATGGCAACTTGCCAGCCGGGACACATACCCGCGTACTCACATCCAAGACCCCTCGACGGTGAGTCAACAGGGCCCGCCGGCCTGCCATAGGTCCCTCGGCCGAGGGGTAGATCAGTCTTTCCGGCCACTTGGCCACTACGTGACAAAAGGTGAAAGCCTATAAATACTCCTCAACCTTCATTGAGGAAATGATCCCCAACTAATCCACAACTAAACCTAAATACACTAATCATCTGGTAATATCTTCCTTATCTCTCTACAATACACATTCAGCCAAGTAACAACTTATCTCTTAAGTTTACTGACTTGAGCGTCGGAGTGAGTACGCTTGGCACAAAGCCAAGCCCTCAGTTCGTTCATTGTTGCAGGAGAGGCCGTGAGGAACGATTAAGACCAAAGGAGAATCCTACTCAAGACATCATTCAACAAGCCACGGGTGGTAACTATACTTGATCTGGAATTACACCCGGAACACTAAGGTAATACGATAAGAAGTCATTTAAGAGAATAATTTTAGATTCTTTCACTAAAACCGGTAACAATAAATATATATCTTTCAATTTCTCACGATATAATCTTACAAATACTTGCTTTAGTTAAATAGTTTATATATCGTGTGCCCTTAAGGAACATAAATACTATCCTACAACTAGTTGTATAATAGCTATGTACAACCGCGTCAAAGTTATCGAGCTCTCACACAAAGTTGTTGAGTTATTGAGATATTTTACGAAGTTATTGAGCTTAATACTCCCTCTGTCCCGATCATTTGTTATCCTTTTCCATTTTTGGGTGTCTCAGTCAATTGTTGTCCTTTCTATTTTAAGAATGAACTTGATGAGTAATTTGATCATTCACACCTAATTTGTTCCACTTGTCATTAAGTCATTGGCCATTTCCCATTTCCTTGGTCTTTGTGCCAAAACCAAAGGACAACAATTGACCGGGACATAGGGAGTAATTATTCTGTTAAGCTCAACAACTTTGTATCATAACTCGATAAATTTGTTAATAGAGCTCCACAACTTTGTAATAAAGCTGCACAACACTGAATAAGTTGTATATTTGTATTTCCATAATATGTTGTGTATATTTGTATTTCCATATTCTCGTATATATTGTCCTCTACCTAATATTCTTAGCTTGTAATTTAGGTTTCTTGTATCTTAACCTAGCTATGCTTGTACTATATAAGATGTCTAACCTAATACATAATAATCATCTTTCAATAATCTCTCTTACAGTATATACAACGGGTTATATAATACATTAACTGCTTAAGGAACACGTTAAAAACAACCGCTCATTGTTACTCAAGGTCAAAGAGTATCCAGTTGAATATGGGGCCAACTTATAAGCGACCAGAGTAGGAAAAAGAGAAGAATAATAGCTGTGCAAAAAGGATGCAAGGAACAACTTTAATCATGCCATATTATATCTTTTGGTTAAAATGTGTGTAATGTGTTGTTACACTTCTGACTGCACCAAAGTTGTTAAAAGTGATCGATCGATCTTACTCATCTATGCAAAGCTTCTTCATGATATGATTGACACCAAATAAATGCCATAGCAACTCACCATCTATAAAGAACTCCGTATGATATCGTATCACATTGGTTTTATAGTACAAAATCCCTGTTCAAGCTTTAAATTTTGCATAAATTCTCATTTGTGCCTTGTAAGTTGTAACGTCTCACAATTCGATTTAAATAATGATGAAAATAGAAGATGATTGTGAGATGTAATCATGTAACAAGTATCTTTTCGTCACAAGTAAAAAATGTAAATTTTGATACATAAATGTACTCTCTCTGTCTCGGTCAATTGTTGTCTTATTCTATTTTTGGGTGTCTCAATCAATTGTTGTCCTTTCTATTTTAAGATTGCATTTGATGACCAATTTAGTCATTCACACTCAATTTTATCCACATGTCATTTAGTAATTGACTTTCTATTTTTTTCCTTGAAATTTGTGTAAAAAGCAAAGGATAACAATTGATCGGGACGGAGGGAGTAGTAATTACTGTAAGATCGCCATTATTTAAGTGTAATACTTATGTTGATACCACATGCATTCATCACTACCTTAGTTTTAAAATTAAAAACAAGATTTTACCACAAGTAAAACCTTAATTTAGCCATGAGTATTAAGTGTTGAATTTTTTTTATTACTGTATTATTTTCAGCAGACTCATGCCTCCCATGCGTGGCCCGGACCAAGTTAGGGGGCTTAGGTCGGACCGCTGACGGGCCAAGCGGCATGGAAAATGACGATCTAGAAGGCTGATCAGGCTTAGGCTTGGTCGGGCAGGACGATTATATATATGTTGACCAATTCATTTCAGAATTTGTATGATGTAAAAAATGTTACATTTAGATATGCAGTGGTGGAGTTAGGGAGGGGTTAGTATGGATGCTCGTTTTTGTTGGCGGATGGAAATCGCAAAAATTCTAGTTAGAATTTTCTAAATTTTTTGAGCTCCCTTTATACTGTTACCCGTTTGCTTCTGTTAGCTTCAATCCCTGGCTCCGCTACTGCAAATATGTGATGCAACTTGAAAAAATTCATCTTAAGAGATCTGACAAAAATAATCAAAATTTTGATTGAAAAAATGTACTCCCTCTGTCCCGGTCATTTGTTGTCCTTTTCCATTTTTTGGGTGTCTGAGTCATTTGTTGTCCTTTCTATTTTAGGATTGCATTTGATGAACAATTTGGTCATTCACACTCAATTTCATCCACATGTCCTTTAGTAATTGACTCTCTCGTCTTTCCTTGAACTTTGTGCCAAAACCAAAAAACAATAAATGACCGGGACGGAGGGAGTACTAAAATTGATAGGGCACCACCCACTGGCCAACATGGTTTAAGAAAAAACCAAAAGAGACAACCTTTTCTGATGTGTTATATATCGATAATTTTTGTATATATCGATTGTACACAGAGGTTATTGTAAAACCGTAAGTTACTCTACTTAATTACCCCACTTTTACTAACTACCATGATTTGCTAATAAGAACATCAAGGTACTTTGTTAATAATTTTACAATATTTTATGGTAAATCTATTTTACAAGAGACTTACACTCTTTGTTACTCCGTATAATGGGTTAGCTAATTTACTTAACTGAGATTATAGACTTAAAACATGCATGCTTATTAAGGAAATAATGAAATCATTATAATAAACCTCTACAAACCCTAGCATTTAGAGTTCTGAACAAAGTTGAGTTTTCACGTATTGATATCAATCATCATCCCATAATCTGTACATCAAGTGGTATACAATCAATAGTATTCCTTATTTTAGCATGTTGGTGACAAACTTAGGTTAACCAAATTATTATCCGAGATCGACTATAGAATTTTTTTTGATGTATAGGGATCATAATACGAGCGAAAATAATGCTGACGGGGTTTAAATCCAAGTTATGAGTATCACCGCTCATGACTTTACTAGATAAGCTAACTCACATCTACAGTAAAGAAAATTATAAACTGTCGTCACTTATAAGGCAAAACAATGAAATAAGAATAATATTTGATTTTAAAAAAAAGTAAGATAGTGAATAGAGAAAACATATATGTCTAATACTTCGTCTATTTCATTTGTTTGTATACGTTTATCAAAATTCTTTGCACATATTTGAAAAAACGTATACAATCAAATCAAACGGAACGACTACAAAACAACGTACAAAGTACAAAATTAGGGTAAAAATAGAGATGGATGACCACAAATTTATATAACTAAAGTACAATAATATCATTCTATTCAATACAAAACAAAGAAAACAAAACAAGATTACATAACTTAACAACAAACCATACCATAAAACAAATAATACTGAAGATCTTGCAAGAGAATATAATAGCTAGGGCTTAGCAAACAATCGGACCAAGATGCTTGATTCCCCGTAACACGATCGAGCAACTAATAACTCAAAGAGATCAACAAAGATGATGAAGCTCAAATTATCTTTTAATTATTTTGATGAGATATCTCCGTCTTAAGGAAGACTAGCTGATAACAAAAGATAAATCTACTTCTTTCATGTTTTTATCTCTTTTTTATATGTTGCTCTTCAAAATTAACAATCATATAGTAGAAAAAGAAGGGTGAATTAAGAGTAATTTATAAGAAGAAGGTTGGAAAATGAAGAGAAAAATGAGAAAGTGGATGAAATGATGATTAGGGTTGAAAAGAGTAAGAGTGTAATGATGATTATGATGATGGTCATGATGATGATGATTATGGTGAAGACCCTTAATAAGAGAGTAGAACATCATGATGATGATGATGGTGGTGATGATGATTTTTTTTGGGGTGGTGTATTGAGATGTTGGTTTTAGTATGAAGCCCACCACCAAGAAGAGTAAAATGGAAAGGGTCTAAGAAGAAAATTCCAAGCTTTGTTTGTGTGCTTTCACTATCATCATCATATCATTCCTTTTTTTTTTCTTATAAAGTTATGAGTATGTCTCTTACATTCTTTGGGGTTGCTTTGGCTTTTATGTGGGGCCTCATAAAGAAATTTAGTGTCTAAATTAAATGGAAATGGAAAATGTGTTGGTCTTTTTTAAAACGGGAATACCTAAGTTAGAATTATATTCCGTCTTAAGAGTAAACTGGGTAAATATCATTGAATCTGTATAAAGGAAACAAATTTTTTACTAGTCCTTATGCACTCTACTTTTACTTCATCTATATCTTATTTGACTCTTTTTTTTTTTTTTGTTTAAAACGAATACTTATTTTAAACAAAAAAATTGTAATGAAAAATAAGATGATGCTACCACACTCAGTTGGTACTACCTAGTCAAACCATGTCTATTAATAACTTTTTCGTATAAAACATGATATATTGAGTTTGTATATACAGATTAAAGATCGTATTACATGGCCGGTTTGAATCATACATACACTTTCTTCAATATTAATCTGTAATATATATGTGGTTTCGTACAAATTAAAGTTTATAATAATTTTCTCAATTAAAATGCACTTTCTGTTTGCTAAGATCAATGTTTTCTAATTTTCTTAAGTAGTACGAGTATTTCTTGAACTTAGGCCATGTTCTTTTCAGGATTCAAACCCAGGGTGCTAGGTTGAAAACCAAAGCTTTTTACCATTGAACCACAATGCCTATTGTATATTTAATGAGATAACATTTACTTATCAGCTATTCAGCAATATTTGGGGTAGCAAAAATTCAACTTATAAACCAATTTTTTAAAGTTTGGGGTAGCGACCGCCACCCCTTGCTACTAGGGGGCTTCGCCCCTATTGTCAATTGAGCAAAGGATATCCTTTCATTTTGGGTGGGGGGCTTAACTTTTTCCTCCACTGGATCACTAATTCACTACCTATGGAGCATAAAGTTTGTGCCCTAGCAGACTGTTTATGCAATCTTAGTTACTGTAGGTGTTTTTCACGATGCTAAATCTGGTAATTACGTATTGAATAGTTGTTTACGTACATTATTTAGCAAAACAAATACTTCGTACATCAAGTCATCAAGTAATCTGATAACGACGTTAACCTTGAAACACACCCTATGCCGTTTGTTATTGAGATTCTAGCTTTGCCCTTACAAATATACAAGTGAGGAATATAATAAAATATTAAAATCGTTTTTCAATGTCAAGTACGCTAACTCGGAAATATAAAAAGTCATATATTCTTAAAAACAAAATATTTGTTGAATAATGTCTTAAATCTGTAAGTTGTCACTTCAAACGACTAGCACAAGTATCTAATTAGGGCTTTCTAACAATCTGTTTGGCTGTAGTTCTGTTAATTTGTTTATGGGCATCCCATAATTCTAATTAGGTTTTAGGGGGATTCTTATACTCGTTGGAGTCTCTCTCTCTCTCACCCTAGCATAACTTTTGTAATATAAATTCGATAACTGTAGCTCTTCTATATCAATAAAATATCTATGTTTTCTACCTGAGTGACGTAACTATCACATTGATTTGTTTGTATGTTTTGTTTATTTGTCCTTTACATTTATTTAAAACCTTCTCGCATATGTCATTTAAATATGTTTGGCCGTGATTCTTTTTATGGGCTTGCCATAATTCTGATTAGGTTTTAGGTTTTAGGGAGTTCTTATATATACTCTGTTTGGAGTCTTTGTGTTGCCCTAACATATCTTATGTAATCTGAATTCGATATTTGTAACTCTTCAATAATATCAATAAAATATCTCTACTTTCTGCCGACGGACGTAGCTATTACATTGACCTATTTGTCTTTTTACTTATTTGTTCTTTACATTTATTTAATCCTCCTCGCATCTGTTATTACAAAATGATATGATTCGAACAAGAGAATTATATAACCCATATATAAGTAATTATTTATTTGATAAATCTTTGAACAATATTTATAGTATGACAAAAAGGCTGTATATGACTGCATATGCGTGCTTTAGTAAAATAATGTTGGGACTTGGGAGTTGGGAATGAAGATGAGATGCCTTACTTGACGCTTTATTGGGTTTAGTTATCAACAAACATAACAGAGGAATCATGGAACTTTAGGAGCGGACAAAGGAATCAATTTAATTATTGATCGGAAAAGTGAGTGACTAAAGCCTCTTTTTGGTTGTCAAGGATAATAACATATCAACATCTCTTCCTCTTAGACCATGCCCAAGGTCGGTCAATTGTTAGGTCATGACCTTGCTTGATCACACTAATCACCATTCATAATGAAAATTATGGTGACCATTGAGGAGAAGAGGTCAATTTGTGACCTTTGGTGGAGCAAATTGACCTACCTCATGACCTTATATGTGGAGTCGTGAAGATATGTGATTGGTCGACGATATTAATAATTAATAAAAAAAATATATATGAAAAGGTGATATAATGTGGAGAGATGTAATTGGTTGGAAAGTGAAAAATGATTGGGTTGATGACCTAGGTCGTGACCTTCTACTTGGGAGGGTGAAAGTGGGTCAAGATAAATAAAGTGGGATTAAGAGTAAAACCGAATCGTGACCTAATTAGCACGACCTCTGCTTGGGGATGGTCTTAGGCCTTGTTTGGATATAAAAAAAGAAGAGAAAGGAAGGGGAGGGGGAAGGAGGGAAGAGAAAGGAAAGGGAGGGAAGGGAAGGGAGAATGGAGGAGATGATTTTCCTCCAAATCTTGCCTATATTGGTGGGGAAATAATTTGCCTTGTAGGAGGGAAATGGAGGGATCCAATTTCCCTCCCCTCCAAATCCTCTACCTTCATTACTAACCAAACAATGGATTTCTCATCCTTCCAATTCCCTCACCTCCCTTTCCCTCCAAATCCCCCTATCCAAACACACCCTTATTAAAACGAAAATATTTTAGTTTAGTGATTATGACGGACTTATTGTAGATAGTAAGTCTCAGGTTCAACCAAAGAAAAAATCTATTCCTATTAAATATTTCGTCCATCTCATTTAATTATATGTATGTGTTTGAAAGATTGTAAAAAGTGTTGAATAATTTATACAATCACGTAAAATAGAGAGAGTATTATTATTTCGGTTTTGACTGAAGTCTTGAGGGGCTAATTGTAGCGGATTTTTGAGCCAACGGTAAGATTACCGAGCTCTAAATTATTGATTTTGTATGCGAATATTTAATGCTCAATCATCAAATCAAGGGACTGGATGACAATTTAACTCTGTAATATGAAAAATCAGCGGGATCGAATCCCCTCTCCCAGCATAAATAAAGTCCTCTACTGATTGTCGTGTTCTGAATATAGTCACTTTAGTTAAAGGTCTTCATAAGTACCATGTATTGAATAATTTTTTCAATTGTGGACTTGATCGATCTTATATGTTGATAACGTCCGATATAGTCTTAAAATGTTACTCCGTATGACCGTATCTGTTTATTATGATGATAGATTGATGTTAAATTTGACACTAATTTTGTACATCATTAGTATCTATTGTATAAATATTTAGAAAAGATGAAGTACTAATATATGAGGATCATTTGTAATAATTTTCAGTGTTATATCATAACAGTAATTATTACACGAGACGTATCACTATTTGATATAGCTTCATTTTATAAGAAGACAGCTCGTTTATTAACCGTGGTAAATAATGTATTACTTTGTAGTTTTATTTACAAAGATAGACCCTTTTACGATATGAAACCGTCCTATAATAAAGTACTGTATATAATTTGTATTATCCCAAAATATGATACTACGGATTTAGTATATAGCTACACAAAACATGCTTAACTTTTTGACTGTCGTCCTCGTGTCCTGGGAATGTTATTACTCCAAGAGCATATTATTCAGCAAGCTAAGCTTTGTTTGACTAGATTTATGTGTGACTCTTGTAGTACTCAAGTTAACCTGACTTTTTAAACCATGATTGAGCCATTATGCCAACTATATTGCTACATGATGAAGATGTTTGTCCCTTATTTCGACGTGTTATGGGAGGAAACTAGTCTAACTTTCGAGTACTCAAGAGATAGAGTGACATTAACTACACTGCTAGGGCACCCATGAACGGTCGATTTGTTCCGTCAAACTCGAGTCGAAAATAGAAATAGAATAATAAAAAGGGTTTTGATATATACAACCCATTGGGTTGTATTTAAGGAACTAAATATGGAAGGAATTTGTAAATATATGCATTAATTACATTGGATTGTGCATAATTTGGTGTTAAATTCCTAACTTAATACCAAATATAGAAGATATTAAATGCTTAAATACAACCCAATGGGTTGTATATATCAAAACCCTAATAAAAATGATTTTTTTTTTTTGGGCAGCAGTAAAGAAAATGTTCTTACAAAGTAACTACCCGACTCTCGGAGTCGGATTTATTACTACATTATTAGGAAAAGCAAATAAATTGCAGATGGGGTCGACAATCAATATAGGCTTCTTAGCGGGACGAACAGAGCTGGCCAATTGCACGAACATTTCTTTTCTCTTCTTTAACAACTGAGCCTCAGAAGAGTACCTCCAACAAGACACACTTACGCCACGAGGACGTAGAAATTTATGGGAGAGAGATCTACTTTTTGAGAAAGTAGATAAATTGTGTCTTGGAGGTTCATCCCCTTTGCTATGATTCCTCTTGAACGTGGTGATTCTCCGTCTCTCTTGCACATGATGAGTAGAGGGGTACCTGCAAAACAAAGGAGTAACAGAGGCGCCTGATGACTTCTCAAATGAGAGAATCTTACACTTCTTACGGCGAGCTGAAAAGACGAAAGGCTGATGGTAAATGAACGGAGTAAATATAAACTCTGTAGGACTGTAATACTCGAGGACAATTATGAATTAGATCAGCTATTGATTGTCACCCCTAATAAAAGACCAGCTAGTCTTGCTATAGACGGATATATCCGTCTATAGCTAAAGACGAGTCAAATAGTTTGAAAGTGGTGACATTTTTGGCCCCCACCACCCTACTTGTTACTTGTCCTATTAGAAATGTAGTATTGTATTTGATCCGTTTTTAGTTATACACGGATATATGCCGTCTATAATGAGATTTTGTGATAAAAGACTATTAACCCGGGATATACGATGTCATTTCAACTCATGTTCAAAATAGATAATCTTTCCTTGAAACTCAAACCAAGTTCGCCCCGTCGCCGCTTGTCGTCTCTTATTATGAGCGTAACTAGAGGAGATCTATGTGTTACTGCTTTTCATTTGAATTATTTGTTTACCTTGTATATTTTTATAAGAGGTATACAGAGTATTAATTAAAAGTAAGCAAATAATTGTGATGAAGAGAGTATTAATTTGTCACCATACGAACATATACGCCTATACGGTGTTAGGCTACATATACTTACATCATTATTACATGAGTCTATTAAGAGCTAGTAAAGTAAAAACTACTAAATTAAATTAGAAGCTATAAAGAAAATTTGAGTAGAGAAGTAAACATAACGAAAATGACAATATATGTTATTACGTTTGACCCAAATAAAGTTTTAATCACATGAGACTTTATAAACTTTATGATCAACTTTCTATGGTAAGTTGCAAAGAAAGTCTTTTTAGTGGCAAGAGCACAAAGTGTGGTGATGGACAAAAGATAAAACTCATAGAGATCCTAATCTTTTTTATACATCAAACAAAGTCCTAAACCTAAAGGTGCGTGATTACAAAAGCCCCTCGGTTTAATTTGAATATATTCATAATTATTTTATTATCCCATATGATATAATCACTCCGTTCCAGTTATTTATGAGTAATTTGATCATATATCTACATTATGGTCCATTAGCCATCACGAAGGGAGTATAAGTATAACTGCAGGTCTCTCAATACCCGGTACTAGTATTCTACTTTGAAGAATATAATAGAAGTTATCTTATGAATTATGATCTTATCATAAATTATACGAGTATAAATCTTGATTATTAACTGTCAATATGTGGTATATATTATTACAGCAGTTAAGAGGGGTGGTGAGATCAAATCCATGACCTTTTGATTACACCGACTCTCATACCATGTCAAAAAACCATGTCAACCAAAAACTTAAACTAATGATTGGAGTCTCAAGATGAGTTTTATGTTCAAATACTACTTTTTACATGATATACTTTACGCTCGAATTTTGCCATTTTGCACGTGGTACCCAACTTTTTAAGTTTATGTACATAATACCCTCTATGTTTGATTTTCATGTACAATAACATGCCCTTTTCATCGCTATAAAAAAAAACTCAATTGCGCATAACTCCTAGACCGGAATTCAGAATCGGACAATTTTTTTTCCTAAAATGATTCTCTCTTCATAATCTACGATTTGAGAAAAAAAATTGTCGATTGACATTTTATAGGCTTTTTTTTAAACGAAAATCTCAAATCAACCATATTTTCAATCTTAATTTTTTGAATGACCATTTTCGTTTTACCAATCTATAGATCGCGAAGAGATAATCAATTTGAAAAAAAAAAATTAGTCAATTCCGATTTCTGGACTATGATTTATGCTTAATTGAAAATTTTAATAATGTTCAAACCCATAAATCTTCATGATTGATGTATGAACTGTGTGTATTATATTATAGCTTTGAGAGAGAGAGAGAGAGAGAGAGAGAGAGAGAGAGAGAGAGAGAGAGAGAGAGAGAGAGAGAGAGAGAGAGAGAGAGAGAGAGAGAGAGAAATGAAGAAGAAGAATGTTTGTATTGATTATAATTGTGTAAGAAACAGAATACAAGGATGAGCTTTATTTATAGCTCATATTGTTGGTGTAACAAACTTCTAACCAACTTTCTAACTTTAGTTAACTAACTATTGTTAACTAACAAACTATATTCTAATATTCTCCTCTTAAACTGGATGTTCTTGAAACACTAATCCAAGCTTAGAAGAAAGAAATTTATGTTGTTCACTCCCAAGAGACTTTATCATAATATTTGCCAATTGCAGAGCAGTTCTGATGTGCCTTATAGCCAAGAATCCTTTATGCTGCTTGTCCCTTACAAAGTGACAATCTATAGATAAATGCTTTGTTCTCTCGTGGAACACGGGATTCTCATAAATATGTAGAGCTGCCTTATTATCACAATATAGGATGATAAGATAAGCTACAGGTATACGAAAATCCTTCAATAATGTTGATAACCAGACCAGTTCTGAAGTAGTGTAAGATAGACTTCTATACTCAGATTCAGCAGAGCTTTTGTTGACTGTGACCTGCTTCTTGGTTTTCCAAGAAACCAGAGATTATTGTCCTAACTTGACACAGTACCCACTCAAGGATCTGCAGGAATAAGCACACTGACCCTAATCTGCATCATTGTATGCAGTCAATTGCAGATTAGTGTTACGTGTATAAAACAATCCAGCATTGATGGTGCCTTTGAGATACTTAACAACATGAAGTGCTGCTTGAAGATGAAGTAGTCTAGGTTGGCTTACAAACTGACTTAAGTGCTGAACACTGTACGAAATGTTTGGTCTGGACATATTTAGGTAGAGCAATCTACCAACAAGTCTCCTATATGGCTCAGGATCAGTTAGGAGGTCACCCTGATCAGTTGATAACATAAGACCTTTTTGCATTGGAAAAGAGACAGCCGTGCAATTCTCCATTTGCAGATCCAACAGTATATCCATGATATACTTTCTTTGATTAATCATAAGCCCTTTGTCATTCCTTGAAATTTCCAATCCAAGAAATTACCTCATACTTCCCAAATCCTTAATGGAAAAAGTATTATCTAACTGACTTTTGATGTTATTTATCTCTGATAATGATGTTCCAGTCAATAAAACATCATCAGCATATACTAGGAGTATAGTGAACTCAACAGTCTGCTGATTATGTTGGGTGAACAATGAGTAATCATTCCTTGACTGTGTATATCCATGCTTAACTAAAAAATTTGTCAATTCCTTATTCCACTGTCTTGAGGCCTGCTTTAACCCATATAAAGATTTTTTTAGCTTGCAAACCAGTCCTGATTCAACATTATAGCTCTCAGGAGGCTTCATGTATACATCCTCATCAATAAAACCATGTGAAAATGTGTGTTTGTAGTCTTTATCTTTTACTTGATTAAATCCCTTTGCTACCAACCTTACCTTGAACCTTTCCACACTTCCATCTGGTTTACACTTAATCTTATACACCCATTTGGACCCTATAGCCTTATACCCTGCTGGCAGCTGCACTAACTCCCATGTTTCATTATATTCTTCTCCAAAGCTTGTACTTCATTTTGCATAGCTGTAACCCATCTCTCATCTGTTTTTGCCTGATTATATGTATATGTTTCATGCTCCTGTATTGCATTAGCCAAGAATCCTACATAATCAGGACTAAACTCATCCAAAGAGTGTGTCACACTTCCTTGAAAAGCAGCTGCTGCTTTTTGAGCATTGCTAATATTCCTGGTACTCTGTCCTGGCAGCTTGACTTAATAACCTTGTAGCCAGGAGGTTAATTGTCTTGGTCCAGTAGATCTCCTCATAGTAGAATCAATATCATTTTACTCTATACTCTCAGGAGCATTAGTCTGAACAACTCTGCTTGCCTCAGTGGCCTGTGCCTGTTTTGAGACAGCATCTTCAATACTACCAGTGGCAGGTGTACCAGCTGGACCTTGTGTAGAACTAGGAATAATAATACTAGAAGTTGCTGGATTAACCAGCTCAGTTGTAGTAATCAAAAGATCACCATTGTTCTTATCTTTTGAAAAAGGAAATACTTTTTCTTGAAAAATAACATCCCTGCTAACAAAATTTTTATGATGCACCAGGTCATACAACCTGTATCCTTTCTAGTTATGTGGGTAACCAATGAAGATAGAGTGTCTGGCCCTTGCACCAAACTTGTCTGTAAAAGTTGGTGGCATAGTAGCATAACAACTACAACCAAAAACTCTTAATCTATCATAAGAAGGAGCAGAATTAAACAAAAGTTCATAAGGTGTGTTGTTTTGTATGACAGGTGAAGGCATGAGATTAATCAAATATGTAGCAGTTAGTAAACAGTCACCCCAAAACTTGATAGGTAGGTTAGCATGAAATCTTAGAGCCCTAGCTGTTTCTAGTAGGTGTCTATGCTTTCTCTCTAACCTCCCATTTTGTTAAGGTGTCCCAACAACACTAGGCTGATGCACAATACCCTTTGATTTAAACAAATTGCCACAAAAATCTTGCAAAAATTTTGTGCCATTGTCAGATCTAATCAATTAACTGTGCCTTTAAACCGTGTCTCAACCTAAGCAAAATAATCCTTTATTAAGGAGGAAACTTGATCCTTGTTCTGAAACAATATAGTCCATGTGTTTCTTGAGTAGTCATCAAGTATAGTCAGAAAATATTTAGCACCAGTCATTGTGGGTGTCCTAATGGACCCATACATCCATATGAAGCAAATGAAAGCAATGAGTAGCTCTACTACTACTAATTGGAAAAGGAATTTTATGATGCTTAGCTAAGATACAGGTATGACAATGTAAATCTTCTTTTATTCCAACAGTCTGATCAGATACAAACTTGACTTTATTAAAAGACATATGCCCTAATCTTGTATGAAATAAAACTATATTATCAAACTTATTTGAAGAAGCTAAAGCTTTATTAGTATAGTCCTTTGTTGTAGATAGTATGTATTCCTGAACTATATTAACAACAATATTTTTGACCAATTTAACAAAAACAGTACTGATATTATGCTGCAAAGGTTTAAAAATCCTGTAAAGATCCCCAATCCTTTTTCCCTGTAGCAACACTTTTCTTAGTTGAAATGTCATGAAATAGCAACCATGAGCAGTAAACAACACAGTTAACTTGTTATGATCCAAAAATTTACTAATTGACAACAAATTTTGCTTAAAATCAGGAATAAGAAATACATGCAGCAAATGTATGTCATCAGTTAATCTAACAGCCCCCATTTTATAAACCAATTTAACACTCCCATCAGGTAGTCCAACTTTAACAGGTGTTTTAAACTCATGTATATCAGATAATAGCTTCAGATCATATGTCATATGATCTGATTCTCCAGTATCCACAATCCAGTCAAGCATACAAGCAGATTTATGAGCTATAAAAACATGAGACTGAACATAATACTTACCTGCAAAATTGGCAGAAGAAAGATATGGTTGTTGATCAGAAATTCTTTTAAGAACCTGATCAACAACAGAAGTAATAAGCCCATCCAAAACATCAGCATTCAGTGAACCAACTACAGTAGAACTATTACTTTTATCAGCAGCATTGTAACCAGAATGAGCAGCAAGCTCCAAAGAAGCATCATCCAAAGGTGATTCAAAACCCATAACATCTGCAGAATTAGCTGCTTTCTATGACTGGTTGTTTTTGGCAAAAGTCCCCTTACCTTTGCCCTTCTTATCACCAGGAAAACCTCTTATTGAGAAACAATGATCAGGATTATGACCAGTTTTATTGCAATGTGGGCATTTAACCAATCCAAAGCAAGTCTCCCTGGTATGACCATCCCTGAAGCAGTGATCACAATGTTTAATGACAACTGCACCAGAATTCTTGGAACTCTGAAAACCACCCTGTCTTGTTCAGGTTGCTTGAAACTTGCATAAGCATTAGAGTCGGTTAAACTAGCAACATAATCAGTTATCTGTTTCTGCCTCTCTATCTTCTGCAGAAGCCCTAACACCTTGTTAAACGAAGGAAGTGGATCCATAGAAAGAATATGAGTTCTAATGTTATCATACCCCTGGTTCAAATTCATCAAAAAATTGGATTAATTTTGCATTGTTCTCCCTTTCAACCATCCTTCTCATCAAGGTACAAGAACAAAGATCAATCTTACCACAACTACAAACTGGTAGAAGGTCTAGACAATCCAAGTCTCCCAAAGATTCTTCATTTTGCCATAATACTCGATCAATGAAAGATTATCTTGAACTACATCTCCCAATTCCTTAGTCAATTGATAAACCTCTAAAGCATTTGCTTGACCAAATCCTTCCAAAAATTCACCCCAAAGTTCTTTAGAGGACCTTACATACTTCAGACTCTCCTTCAGAGACTTCTCCAAAGAATTTGAAATCCAGCGCAAAACCATTTAATCACATCTTAACCACTGATTAAACCTTTTATCAGAAGTAGGTGGTTTTGGACAAGTCCCATTAACGAACCCAACTTTGTTCTTAGCTGCTAATGACATAAGGACCCCCCCTTTTCACCCCATGAAATCATGGCCATCAAAAGGTAAAGTAGATAAAGATGCAGTCGGTTGATCAGCAGTAGACAAAAACAATGGGTCATCATAGTAATCATAACTAGCAGAATCAGAATTACCAGTAGAATCAAGCATGATTGAAAGATCAAATCACACAGTAGCAGAAACTTGGAAGAACTTAATAAGAAAAGAATCACAGAAATAATCTACAAACGAATTGAATGCGGAAGCGAGATTATAATACCTATTTCTTGATCAAAAGCAGGCAAGAAATAGAACAGAAGAAAGCCAGAATCTCAATACTGAACGATGCTACCATGTTCAAACCCAGAAATCTTCATGATTGATGTATGAACTGTGTGTATTATGTAATAGCTTTGAGAGAGAGAGAGAGAGAGAGAGAGAGAGAGAGAGAGAGTATAGAAACGAAGAAGAAGAATGTTTGTATTGATTATAATTGTGTAAGAAACAGAATACAAGGATGAGCTTTATTTATAGCTCATATTGTTGGTGTAACAAACTTCTAACCAACTTTCTAACTTGAGTTAACTAATTATTGTTAACTAACGAACTATATTCTAATAAATAACGATAGAAAGGGTACGTTGTGCTTCAAAATCAAATCTCAAGTATAATATGCGCACAAACTTAAAAAGTTGGGTACCTCGTGCAAAATGGCAAAGTTTAAGGGTACCACGTGAATTTTCCGTATACTTTAATATGTAGATGTCCATTTATTACAATTAGCCAAGTGAATTGATATTTACATTTCTCATATTACATTTTTTTGATTCTTTCTTTACTCAGTATTGAATTTGTTTTCAGATGCCACACGTTAAAAAAGCGTTATTTATACAGTTAAAAGTATATATTTAGCATATGGCCGGTTTTGAGTATATATTTAGCATATATGATTGTGTGCGCATGGTATTAATGAATCAATTAGTCTCATTATAGACGGATATATCCGTCTAAAGTGAAATACGGGTCAAATATGCTTAAAGTTGTGACATTTTTGGGCCCCATCATGCAACTTGTTGCTTGTCTTATGCTTAAAGTAGGTGAATATTTGGCTCGTCTATAACTATAGACGAATATCTCCCGTCTGTAATGAGAATTTGTGTTAATGAAGAAGAAACCCTATAAAATCACATGGAAAAAAGTTAAAAAATGAGATGATATGCCTAATTATGCTTTATCTTTGACAGGGGTTCCCACTAAAGATGCCAAATCAAGAATATCTAGTAATTCTTATTCTTAAAGTGAAAGCATTTGCATCTCAGAATATTTCTGATCAATATTCAGTCAATCTTTTTCTATAGTTAGTCTTGCTTATGACGGGCTAATCTCATAACAAGTTTGTGACTTCTCACAGAAAGGGAGAGGGAACAAGGTGGGGCACCCTCATGTGCTTCTCACTCACCTCTCAATGGACATTTTGTGAGAAAAAACGGTATTCGTCACAAGTTTGTGACGGATATCGCCGTCACAAATGAGAATTTATGCTTTTTCTATTCTAATTCTAATTTGGCTTAGCTCTCCTACTCAATGAACCCTCACCTATTTATCCAATGTCTCATCTTCTTCTTTTCCATGTTATTGGACCCATGATTCTATACATGTTTATGAAATTGAAGGGGTACAAAGTTTGTGAAATAATAAGTTAAATTGGTAGAAAACTAGAAATACAAATTACGAATCCATTACATTTAGGGTTGTTCAAGTGTGTGGACCAACTCGACCTAACTCGATCATGCGGGCCAGTTTTTTGTAGTTCGACCGGCCCGTGGGACAGCCTTGTGTCATTCTCGGGTCAGCCTAGTGCTGCAACTCCTCGACCCAGCCCGATCCTAACACTAAAAATAAATAAAAAATTAAGTCGGCCTAGCCGGTCTGCCTTGACCCGCTACTTAGTGGGATGGGCTCGGGATGGACAAAACTGAACCGACCCAGATCGGCGTCAAGTTTGGACCGTACATGGGCTGCAAGTCCGCAAACTCAAGCAAACATGCCACTCGGCCCGACGCGACTTGTGTCCCGGCATAGTGAACATCCCTAATTACATTGTACGGAGTATAAGCTAGAGAATAAACTTGAAAATTCTTTTAAGTGATTTTCCCATTTCTGCATTATAGAAAATCGTCTTTATAATAGGACTTTTCTAAATAACTCTAAAATTAAAATTTCATATTTATACGATACTTATAATTATATTGTCATCTCTTGAAAAGACTGTTTACAAATCCTGCAACGTGAATAAAATTAATTTAATCTAACTTCGATCATAAATCATATTCCGTAATTCATAAAATCATAATCTACCCACAATAACAATAGTAGTTCATGGGTCATCCCGCCCATTTAACCCGGCCGTCTGACCAACAACACTAGCAAGTAGAGACGAGATTTTTGAAATAGATAAAGACACAAACTCCGTTTGGTAAACAGTATAGAGTGAAAATTTTCAGCATATGCAAATCATATAACATGTTTGCATCAAATCGTTTAACATGTTTGAAAATTTTCAGCATAATCAAATCATTTAATAATATCGCAAATTCTTGTTTACAACGGTTGTAAACACGACAATAGTGAAACGGACTCGGATACTGGTTATTTAAACCCAAATAACATGTGAAATGGGTTGATTTAATTAGGCATATGTTTAAAAAAATATAATTTCCACAAAAATAGCAACTAGATAATACGCATACCTTATTTACAATATTCTCTTTTGACTTTTTATTATCCCACGTTTACATTTTTTCAGTTTCATCTTCTACCTCTGCCTTCCCTCTCTTTTCATTCATTTTTTTTTCCTGCGAAAGATGATTAATGACAATGATGATACAATACTCGCACTTCATCACGACGATATTGTCAGCCCATCTGTAGATGAAGATGCTAATCCTAGTTCTATTATTTTGAAGGACGGATCAATTCTTTCTTTAAAAGAAGGTAATGAATGTTTTTTTGTAGTCTTAATTTCGTCCCATTTCACTGATGATTTAGCAATGTCATTGAACGACTTTTGTTCTATCTTTCAAAATAATGCAAATCGTCCAAAATTCAGCCTGAATGTTCTTTCATCTAATTTCAATGTTCAATGTTCTATCTTTCAAAATAATGCCTCTAAATTCAGCCTGAATGTCCTTTTGTATAATTTCAATGCGTTCAATGTTCTATCTTTCAAAATAATACAAATCGGCCATTTTTAGGTTTTGAATTAAATCCTTTTTTTGTATCTTATTAAGATCAGAATGTGACCAATTTTAAGCTATGTGCAAGTTTTGATTAACTACTATAGAATTGTGTTATTTTGTGTTGTTTGTGACCATTCTGACGAAATTAGTGGCCATTTTTAGGTTCTGAATTAAATCCGTTTTTTGTATCTAATTAAGATCAGAATGTGACCAATTTTAAGCTATGTGTAGGTATTGATTAACTACTATAGAATTGTGTTATTTTTTGTTGTTTATGACCATTCAGGCTAAATTAGTGGCTATTATGTGCTTAAAAAAATGGTTGATGTTTCATTACTTTAACCTGTTATAGTATGGTTACTTAATGTAATTAAATGGTCACATATTCATAGTAAAATGGATACATTCTATAATTACGCTATTAATAGTTACCCCTGATCAAATGTTATCACTCAATTGCTAGGTTTATCCAACTTCAAGACATAGGTTATGTCAATGGCATATCCAACAGAAGGGGCGTAAACAATGGAAGAAAAGCTGGATACAAAAACGAAAGTCAAACCGTTCCGCTAAAACAAATGAGGCCGAACTGCCATACACTCCCATTCCTAGGCTCTTATAAGCAAAATATTTTTTTATTCTGTGTTAGTTGGAACAATGCATTTTTGTTTTGCTTAAATTTTTGAAGGTAGCTAGTCATTATGCTCACCAAATAAATATACATTGTTTTTCTAATTAAATTGTCACATATTTATTTTTTCGACCTACATTTTCCGATATTTGGTCACATTTTGTTTCATGATATGTTGCTAATAACAAGCTATATAAATAGCAGATACATGGCCACAAATAGTGGATATACGGCCACAAGATAAAATAACTAATTCAATTAAAAATTACAACTAGTTTAAAATTGGTCACTTAGTATAAAAGAATGGTCACAAACATTTAAAAATTACTCTTCAACAAATGTTCCTAAATTTGGTTACAATTTAATCATAATAAGCTACAAAAATAGAAAAATTTTGACAGTAGGCACTAATTGCCACTAATTTCAGAAGAATGATCCCACAAAAAAAAGGTCACGATCTGATCTATAGAGGTTACAAACTAGTTTCATGATTTGTTATTAGTAACAACGTACAAATAGTAGATATGTCTGTATGTGGCTACAAAAAGCAGATATATAGCCACAAAAGTAAATGACTAATTAAATAACAATGCGTACTATAGAAACAGTCAAGAGATAATGCGTTCAATTCATAGATGTTCATTCACTTGAAATAGATTACCGAAATAGGATGTGTTCAATTCATATATGTTCGCAATTTAAACGAAGATTTCAATTAGAAAGCAACAACAGTTTTTAATCATCTACCAAATCCAATTAAAATAACAATGTTTTTCCAACAACTTCACAAATCTGCTACTTATCCTTTACGCAATCATCCTCTACAACGACCCCCTCAGCTCCTTTCTTCGTTGCCAACCTTGTGCATCTTCTTACATACACGCTTTTGTTTGAATCTCGTGGTCGCTTAGGACAATGCACGCTCTTCTTTTGTGAAGGTTCAGGACAGTTGGTATCATTAGTACCAATTGAATCATTGATACCAATTGAATCGATCCCAAGGTCAAAGGAGGGCGTCTCAACCAACTTCATTTCCGCTATCTCATCAATCCTTCTACCCATATCTAGAAATTGGGCCAAGAAGTTTGGATCCTTCAACGCTTGTGTAAACTCTCCTTCAATCTCCTCACGAACCTCCTCTTCAACAATCGGGGTGACATTAGCCTGCTTTTCCACTTCTTTAGTTCTAATCTCATGTAACCTTGATACAAGTTCCAAATCCCGCTTTGTCATCATCCAATTCACCAAACGTGGCTATAAAAGAGAATAACATGAACAAACAATTACTATACTTTATAAAATTGAGTTAGTATGCTAACAACGACTAAGTTCAGAAGAACGGTCACAATCAAAAAATAAATGGTCACGATATAATCTAAAGAGGTTACAAACAATATTTTTAATATGTTAGTATGCCAACAGATAAAATATATAGACACTGAGGTCGGCAGAATGGTCGAAAACAATATTTGTCACATTTTTAACTAACTAAACTATAAACAGAGTAATGCTTTACTTCTACATATTAAATGGTCAAAAATCAATTACAATGTGAAATTGTTGGTCCCATTCTGATCTCAACCAAAAAATGGTCACAAACTAAACCAGAACGGTCACAATTCTATGGTAATTAATCAAAAGCTACAAATAGTTTAAAATTGGTCACATTATAAGCTTAATATGATACAAAATACCAATTATATTTCAGCTATAATAGTACATAAAATACACAACCAATAAATAACTACTAACTACACCAAAATGGTCACAAACAACTCAAAATAATACAACATATTGGTAATTAATCAAAAACTATACATAGCTTATAATCGGTCACATTTTATGCTCATCCAAAAAATAGCCACTAGTTAAATCAGAATGGTCACAACCTTCTCGTAATATGGTACAAACAGAAATCCAAACAAATGGCCACAAATTTAATAATAATGGTCACAAACAATGTAAAACAACCATTTTTAATCAAATGTTAAACTATATAAAACTTAAATTTGGTCACTAAGTAGAATTGAATGGTCACAAACTACTCAAAATAACAGAACCCTTTGGTAATTAATCAAGATCTATATATAGCGTAAAATTGGGCATATTCTTTTCGCAGCGAAAAAATGGCCACTACTTTAATCAGGTTGGTCACAACCAAGAAAAAATAACACAAATTTAAAGTAATTAACCAAATTCTACATACGATCAAAAATTGGTTTTTCTCTTATTGTTATTTGTAGCTACTTTTGTTGGAATTTCGTCTCCTTAAAACAAAAACAAAAACACGACCAACAATTTTAAGGATTATGAAACTACATACAAATTAATTAGTACTATTAAATCACTAAATCATACCTTCAACATCACTAGAGACTGCTTCACCCGCGCCCTTTCTTGCTACCCTTTTCACGCGCTTCATCTCTGGAAAATTAGACCCAATTTTTCGGATCTGCAACAATTTTTTGGGGAAGAAAAAAGGTAGGGTTTATGGAAGTAGAGAGAGAAGGGAGAAAAGTGAGTAGAGAAGAGAAAGCGTAGTTTGTTTTGGGTGAATCGAAAAAATAACGCGATTTTAGGAAGGAATATAGAAAACAATATTTGTTAATTTATTTCTCTTTTTAAAATTATTTAATTTCTCAAAATTATACCCAACCAAATTCTTCTTAAATGATATCAACTTGACCCGTTTCACTATAATAACGGATACATCTGTTATACAGGAGACTAATTGTAATAATATTGTTCATGACCTTGCATGTAAGGTTATGACTAGTTAGGATACCTCTTTTTACAGCTGCCAAAAAAAAAAAATGTTTGCATCAATCTACTAATTTAAGTGTTTGGTAAATGACATATCAAAACAGTATGTTGAGCTTCAATGTACTATTTTACGATATGCTATCCCCCCGCATATTGACTTTATTTAGTAGATAGAAATAAAAATGAGTTTTTACCCATTTACACAAAAATACAATAATTTATAAACCTAAACCTATTAATTAGCAAACACTTTTAATAAATTTGTTAGTTAAAATATACTAGTCAAACCCGTTAATCTAATCCATTATTTATAACCGATTTATTTCTGCTAGTAATAACCCGTTGAGTACCAAACACGATTGCAGTCTGCAAACGAGAAAAAGGATTGTACATCAGATGTACTACCTCACACTTAATGAGTTTTTGAGTATTTGTGTATTTTTTTGAGTTCTATAGAGTTTATAAATTACATTTTACTTTTATGATGTCAAAACTCAAATTTTTCTGAACTTATATGTAATTTTTTTGGGTTATAATGTAACTTTTTGAGATTAATGTTTAACTAAATGAACTCAAAATTTTTATAATGAAACTCAAATTTTTTAAATTAAAACTCAAAAACTTTATCTTAATGCTCAAAAACTATACCATGTACTACATCAAATGTATAATTCACTTTACTGCCCACCCCTACAAAACTCACTAACTTGCTTGTTCGTGACCCGTGGGTCAAAATTCGAAGTAGGCCCGCACAAAATGTTGATAGTCAAGTAATGGGTTAAATCAGTGTGCTATGGATAATATAGCAATTTGATTGCTAGCAGGCATTGGCTTGTGGCCCAAACCAAATGTGTATACAAACCCGATTTCGAAAACCGTTACACTTCTCCACAGCAAAGGAAAATTAGGCGGGAAATACTGTTATGTTTACGCGGTAAAACCATTTTCTCCCCATTTCTCTTAGGACTTTCATCGAACACCTTACGCGCTCGCTATTCACTCTGTCTCAATCATTATTTACCGGATTAAATTACGCCTTACAAAGAATATGAAAGGTAAACAAATGACTGAGACGGAGGAGTACAATTTAGGTCGGTCTAACCTTACTAAACCTCTATTGTAAAACCCTAATTACTACTTCTTCCCTAAAATTTCCGCATTTTGAATCCCTAAATCTTCAATTGAAGGATCAAGTTTCTGTTTACATCTAATCAGGTGCTTCTTCTTCATCTTATTATACACGAAGTTCTCAGTTTAACAGTTATTATTGATTTCTGCGCATTTTGGTTATTGATTTCTCCAATTTAGACGGAGAAAATGTAGAATTGTCGAGTTTGATTTATCGAAACAACCATTTCCATATCAACATTGTTTAAAGTTGCGACTAATGTGTATTGTGAGGTTATGGTGATATTGTTCCGCCTCCCACGTCACAAGTTAAATGTGAACGAGCGAGTATACTCTCCCTCTGTCCCGGTCATTTGTTGTCCTATTCCATTTTTGGGTGTCTCATCAGTTGTTGTCCTTTCTATTTTAGGATTGCATTTGATGAACAATTTGATCCTTCACCCTCAATTTGGTCCTCTTGTCATCTAATAATTAGCCCAATCTCTTTCCTTGGTCTTTGTGCCAAAACCAAAGGATTAGCGAGATTTTGTTGGTGTAGATTATGTTGCCTTTCGAGTTTTCCGTCTTCCTGCTACAAAAAGGTCCCTTTTTGTCTGCTGTTATCCGGCCTTATTCTGTTGTCATTGATTAATTGGACTGGCAATGGGAGAATAACTGAACTGAATAACCATTTTGTTCTGTAAGAATGCGATAACTTCTTTGATTCTAGACCGATGCCATGCCAATTAATTAGGCGAAACAAAGCTTATCAAGAATCTGCAACTGATAAATGCCTGTGATGTTATGTTCAGTAGTAAAGAGACGTAGATAGAGTTGGAAACCGATATTCATAGAAGACATAAAAGATTACTACATTTACATTCCTAATTCTATAGTAAGGTTACTGCATTATCTAATTGCTTTTCAGGCTGTCGGGGAAGCGTCCAAGCCCTGTACAACTAAAGCTATGATCAGCTTGAGTTTCTAGCATCAACTTAGCACATAACTGCTCTTCTGTAAGTTAAATTTTCAGCTTACTTTTATTTAGGTTATCGTTGCATTTTTGTTTAGCAGTACACTGAAATAATTTGCTTGCTAAATTTATGCGAGGATTAACTGACCTGAAACATTAACAATTTTTTAAAGATAAGACAATGGAGTACGAAGTAAATGAAGAACTAAATCGTAGTGTGTGAAGGTAGAGGTTAAGGCAGAGGTACGTGCAGAGTTGAAGTGGAACTGGGAGTGGCTGTGGTGAAGCGGTGAAGGTGGGAAGTATAAGACTATGCGGAAGGGACAGAGGTAGGGGATAGGCAAAAGTTGAGGCGTGGGCTGAGCATGGCCGTGCAAAGTAGTACGACAGAGGGAGCCTGTTCAGATGCAGGCTGTAAGTGGGCATCTGTGCAGGTATTGAGGCACGGGCGTGTATGAGTGTGGGTATTAATTGGGAAAGAGAGAAGGCCATAATTTTCCACCTTTTGTGTTCTTGCCCCAATTTATTTTATCCTTTCGTCTGTCAATATTGGCAGTAGTCAGCGATTATGGTGATCTGTTTTGACTTCTGAATGCTGCATGGCTCTCTTCAAGTGATCTGAAAATCATGTATTTAGATAATCAGGTTAAAGAGATCTCCAGGCTCTAACAATGGAGAAAAGCGGCCTGACACAGTTTTTTTTTCTTTTTTTTTTTCGTTCATTGGAAAGAAATGTCAGTGTCACATCACTGTTGGACGTGTTTTTCATTTGTCATACATTGGAAACTACTGTGCGAGAATTCATTTTGGTATATATATAAATTCTGTGGAGCTCTTGAATCAGTTAACAGAAAAATTCATGAAAAGGGAGGGTCAAAGCTTGCTGATACAGATATATTTTTATCATAACCACAGCATTACAATGTTGTTTATTCATCAGATGTTTCTACTAAGCTGACGTACTAAACTTACAGAAGTGATGATGGTTCACTGATGCGAGAGCAATACATGCCATACTCGAATACTGCAATCTAAACTACCACTATAGAGAAGATAATTAGAGGATGATGAGCTATCATGTCTGCTATAATAAGAATCTACTGCGGCAGTCAAGCACTTGACTGGGCCTTGGTGCCCTTGAAGTACTGCTAAGCAGGAATAGTTTGTCCCGAATGCCTTCCAAACTCTGATAGTTTTATCAGCTGAACCACTGCAAACTAAATCATCTATTGTAGCCAAGCACAATATAGCCTTGGTATGTCCCCTTAGTGCTCCCAGAAGATCCATTCCTTCATCGTATCCTCTCTTTTCCCACACTAATATCGATCTATCACATGCCCCGGAGTACAGCAAAGATCCATCTGTGCTTAGCGCCAAGGCGTTTATCCCAGACTTATGCTCTTCTAGGGTACTAACCAGAGAATGCTTCTTGGCTCCAGGCGTCTTTCTCCATATCTTTATTTTCTTGTCTGCTGAACCTGTGTAAACAGCTCCATCATTAGACACTACAACTGCATTTATAGCATCATCATGTGCATGAGTGACAGACTCCAAACATTTGAAGTCCGACCTTCTCCAAATCTTTAGTGTCCGATCCCATGAAACTGAGTAAAGGAGGGACTGATCCGTCGATATGGCCAATGCAGAAACAGTGTCCACATGGTGTACCCATGTGCATTTTTTGTGGCGTCGAATCTGAACTTGGTTATTTGGGTTTAGCAGTTTGACTGTACGGTCACCAAGTGTGGGTAGGCTAGCTATTTTTTCATATCTGTGGTTCTGGTGTGGGTCTTGAGATTTGGTCTTCCATACACGGATTTTACAGTCTTGGTGTGCAGTGAAGAGCTTGTTGTTTAACACCACCATGCACTTCACTGCACTCTTTCCTAGAGCGACCACATTATCGGATAGGTTCTCATCATTTGCTTCATGGCTGAGAGGGTTTCGTTTCCAAATTCGGATTTCATTATCCGAAGAGCCACTGTATAGATATTTTCCAGCCAAAGTAAGAGAGAAAATGTTGGAGGTATGACCTGTGAAAGTGGTTATACAGTAGCTTTGAACGGTTGGAAGATGAGTTAGTTGATCGGAATTTGCTGTAAGAGTTAAAACTTTGGGTAGGCTTGGGACAGAGGAGAAGGAGGACGACCTTAAGTTATGACCGTCTGACTCTGACTCTTCACTCAAATGATATGGAAGATGATATGTCATCGTCTGCATCTTACCGGAGATAAAGACGTTTAGGGAGAAGGGAGGAAAGTTTGATGTATTAGAGAAAAATGAAAATGAAGTGTAGGAGGAGGAATAAATTCTGATAGGCAGTATGCTTTATATAGTGGTGATAAGTCCTCTTGTGTTTCCTTTTTTCCATAAAAGCACCTGCTATTATTAAAGGTTCTACAAATGCATATTAGTGTTTTTTAGGCAAATAATTCATTTCCTTTCCCCTAGGTTTAAAATTATGAGCAGATTACCTGTACGATTATCGTTTCATATCTGATATTGACCTGAAAATGAGTTGTTTAATTGCCTTTTGTGCTGTGCTTTTGTTAGATGATTGGTTAGTACGCTATATATTTAATTACTAAACTAGGATTATGACTTTGGTAATTAGATAGGAATTTGTCTCTAATGTTGGGTGGTTGAAACCTGTGAAAATAGATGAAATGAAAATCGCAGAATGATTTTGTCATAATTCTTTTATCTATAATCTAGTACATCATTTGTCTTAATGTTATCTATATCATGTGCAGTTGTTTTTCTGTGCTATTTTGTAACATTTTTTAAGTTCCATGATTTGACTTATATTGATAATTTAGCCCTTTGCATTGGCTGATTCCCACATAAAATATGATAAGCAAGACAGCAAGTTACATGTATATCTATTATCACCTAAACAGGATTTTAATAAGAATACATAAAACAATGGCTTGTAACTAATATCTTCTAGGTGTCTGCTCTGAATTTGCCCGTCAACGCGACACGTACTCTTGTTCCATTTATAGTGATCTTGTGCTTAACACTATTATAAACAAAACTAGTTTGGTTAGTAATCTTAGTTAGTTGTAAAGTGCATTGAACAGCTTATTAGTCCATATGATTGTGCAATAGTTATGTTTATACTAATAGAAAATATGAGTCTGGCAGCAGCATTGTTCTTTTAAAATGGGAGTTGTTGCAATGTCAATTTGATGATTAAGATGCTTTGCTCTCAGTTTCCTATTTCTTTTGCTTTATTTTAGCTGCTACTTAGCTTGTTCTATGCTTTGTTGCTAGGGACACTTACGATACTGATGAAAGAGGATCCTCTGTCCCAATTAGTAGCTAAAACAAAGTGTATCGAAGTCACTGCTGCTTGGTAAGTTTTTTATCCATTCTTCCAACAGTTTCTTCAGTTCTTCACTTTCCATTTTTCTCCATTGCGCTTCATATTTCAGTATGTGACATGAAGTTCTTGTAACCCAAAAAATTTGTAGCCTCGATATTCTTGTCGCGTCGTATTTATGGTGATTTAAGAGTGTTTGAAGACGTAAATCGTCTTTTTTATGCTGATTCATGAGGATACTTTCTTTCAAGAAAAATTTTATAGCTAGGCATCAATGTCTATAGAACAGGGCACCAAACCTTATGAGCTAAAGGGTAATAGGCCCATGTGCATGTAGATTTCTAGACTGTTTTTTAATGCAATTATCATAGCATTCTTTTCTTCTATGTTTCACTATAAATATGTATTTTTGGCTAAAATTCAGCTGCATGAAAGTACTTTTCTGGCTTCATTTGACCCTTGAGCCCTTAACCGTTGATTTTGGTTCTTTAAGAAGCAATATCATTCACTGAGGTAACTTTTACGCTGCTTTCCCTTGTCCTCTTCTCCTATTCCGAGTTCAATTCTCGTTGCGACATCTGTGCCACTTACTGTGATAGGAAATGTTTCAGTTGAATGTCTAATTTCCACAACTTAGGAAGAGGATACTGATGCAACAGACCAGCACCTGAGATGTTTCTCTGTATGTTGTGGTAATTACTGTTGGTTCATTATTTTGCTGCAAGAAAGAGGCAATTTTTTTCCGAAACTAGGAGCATTTAAGTAAACTCCCAAGATTAAAACTAGTAATCTTATTCGCATTTCGTAATTGAGGCTATTGTACTATCTACATTGCTATTTTTGTGTCGTGCCACGTGACCACGTCTGTTATGTCTCGTCTAAGAGACAATAGTGAATGATTTTATCGGGTTTAACTTAATATGCCTTGTTAGTTTCGGTATCACAGTCAATAATAGTTATATTAACATAATTTGAGATTAGGGATATTTCTTACTGTTGCTTAGGTTATAATGGCTTAAGTCTTAACCTCGTGCTATAAGCTATGCCAACTTTGGAGCTGGACCCTATGTCTATGCTTTCTGCAACTCAGTTACTAATTACTATTCCCCAAACACTAACAGAAATTATGGAAAGTGGTTTCTGAAGTGTACTTTTCCTTTTAAAGTAGTATTATATTGCTCAGCGTACCAATGTCCATCCTCCTTTGTCTGTAGGAACCCACTCGGCCACACCTGAGATGAAGATTTTGCACTGTAAGTATAAAATGATGTTTGAATTACGTCACGGCGGAAAAAGGATGCCAAATTGTGTTTAATTATAATATCAGCCTCCTACTTGTGATAAATAATGCCATCTTTATGACATGGGATTAATAGAGACTAGAGATTATAGAAACAGGATGAATCTGAGACTCTGGGTCCTCTTTCATGTGCTATATTTCTTATGGCAGACATGAGATATCATATTCTTACATGATTTCCATTTGTGTTTCTTCTATCAGCATAATCTTTTAACATGTCACTGTATGTTTAATTGTTTACCATACTAATCCTAGCCTATGAACGTTTCTTTGGCCAAATGACTCTTTAAGAGTTAAGACTCTAGGTACTATTGCAATTTCCATTGATGCCTCGAAAATGTGGCTTGTTTCATGGTAATCTCCACAACTTAACCGCTGCTATCCTCTTATTTCCGGGTTTGAGACCAGCCATAAACACCATAGACAATCAAAGCATCTACAAACTAATTTGTTTTTCCTTTTCCTTTTTCTTTTTGTTGTTGTTGTTGTTGTTGTTGTTGTTGTTGTTGTTGTTGTTGTGTTACTTTTATTGAAACTGCTTTTTATATATTACGAGTACTGACAGGCTACTAAGATTAATGATTTTCGAGTGTAACTGAGCTACATTAGTCGTATAATATTAACTGCTGGTTAGAAAAACCCGGCCTTTTCTCAGCTAGAAATTGTTTTTTTAGACCACAAAATCACAAGTCTCTACTCTCTACCATTTTTTCTGCTGAGGTAACTTGGTGGCTTCAATTGTCATTCATCTCTGATTTGTTAGACTGAGCTACATTAGTCGTACAAACATATCATTCATTCTCAGAATCTGGCCCTTTTGTGCTGTTAACAAATGGTAAGATTGCGTACTTCTGACCCCTTCTGCGGTTCTGCCCCACAATGTGCAGGAGCCATTGAGGCACTGGGGTAACATTGTTGTTTCTTGTTATCTGGTTGAAGTATATATCTTAGTGTATCTTCTTGTCGAGTTTACATAGGGGTAACGTTGCTTTTATCTAGAAACTTCAAAAGATTTAACCATAATAGTTCGCGTTTTTTGTATCCTCATAAAGAACTTGGAAGATTTTTCGGCTTGAATGCAGAGAATTGGATTCCATCCTTTGAACTTGCTTACATGTATTTGTTGCACATCCAAAGTAGTATTAAATGCTAAAGAATTTTACCCTGTACTTAACTATTTAACCTGCAGTGATCACTATTAATCTGTTATTCTGTTACAGTATAATGCAAGGAAAAGTTAATTCTCAAGGTTAGGTGAACTACTGAATTATCATGACGTACAAGATGAAATCATGAAATCAGACCACCATGTGCCTCTACAATCTAGGGTATGTTCCTTTAACTCTTTTTTCATCTAGCTAGGTCTCAAACATTTTCTTACCTAAGATGCTCCTGACTATTATTTTCCACCTGAAATACTTATCTGCTGACATTAGCATTCACCTCATATCGCCACGTCTCGCGACCCGTCTCGTCATTCCCCCTATAGCTTGCAACTAATCAAACTACCAAAGCAGCCCTACCTCTATGTTTTTACTATGTTTTCAGTAAGATTCCTCTGAATGGTAATAGCCTAAAATGGTGGTTTGAATAAAGTTGGAGTATATTTTTGTTAATGATTTTACGTTTGAAGTGTTTGCTTGTTCATGTGACATTGCTGTTGCTGTTTCTCTTGTTTTGGTAAAGAGTTTGAGAAACTTTCTGAAGAATTTTGGACACTCGAAACGTGTCTAGTGTAGCAGTAAGTTTCAATAATGAATGTTTGATTGATTTAATAAGCTACGTGTATGGAGTTGCTTTGATTTGTGGTTTGGTTTTTGTCAATTTTATTGACGGTTTTTGTTCGTAAAATCTATGAATGCACGAGCAAAAAAACTCAACTTAACCTGAAAAGTTTACGCTTTTTGCTTAATTTTTTGGTTTCAAATGAAAATAAGCCTGTTTGGTGACCAAAAATGCGCTTAATTTTATTCATGCATAATTGCATACAGAGTACAACCAAATTAGTAGTAAGAAATAAAGAATCTAGTAATTCTTGGCTACTGTGTGTCAAATATGTTTGGGTTTGCAATGTCCCTTTTTGGCCCATATGTGAAGTAAAGTCGGGTTGTTATTTAGCCCAATGCTACTCGTCGTCGATGATTTACTTCAAATTGCGTCGACAATATTAACGTACTACCCAAAATGCCCCTTCCTTCTCTTTCCTTCTAATTAAACCACAAATACTAATATTTTACTAAAATCAAAAACCGCTTTCAAAACTTCAAATTTCCCCTCAACAACGAACCGACTAATTATAGTTGTCGTCGAATTACTAATTATCGTTGACAATATTAATAAACTACCCCCAAACACTTCTATTTACAATATTAAACGAATCGAAATATCAATAAACTAACTGATTTTTCTTTTTTTTTTTAAAAAAGGAAAGGGGCCAGACGTGGAACCACCATGTCCAACCCCAGGCAAGGACGTGGTGGCCGCAGGGCCTAACTTTAACCCCAGGCAGGGACATGGTTGCCGCAGCCCTTGATCAGCAAAGACATTGATTTCCAAAAAAAAAAACAAAAAAACAAAAAAAAAAAAGCGCAAAGGGGCCAGACGTGGAACCACCACGTCCAACCCTAGGCAGGGATGTGCAGCCCCAGGCAACGACCCGTTGCCGCAGGTCCTAACTTTAACCCCAGGTAGGATAATCCTCCTCCTATGGTAAGCATATGAAACTTGTGTAACTAACTTTGTTGCAATTCAGCCCTTGATCAGCAAAGACATTGACTACTATGTGCAGCAGTTATCACACTTATCAGCAAGTCTATATCAAAAATGCCTCACTCGGTTTACACAGAAAAATGTTTGACAAGCATCCTACTCTCATAAGGCGTACCAAGAACCATCAGTCTAAACTCAGTTGCAAAATTTTCTATCTCGATTATTTCTGCAGTAACTAGATTGAAGAAAATCCATGGGGATCCATGAATGCAGTTTAAATTGCTGAAAATGCAGAGGACGACAAATACCAAACTTTTATTAATCATGTAATGACTATGCTACAATCGTGGAATACAAGGTAAAGCCAAAAACTTGCATCCTTACAATGAACTATACTACTTAGCATCTGTTAAAATGATCACTTTGGTAGCATGTACTACAGGTCTACAACAAAATATGATCAATGAATGGTCGTAACTGACAGTCGTTGTTCAGAGAAGGAAAACTATGACGAAATGCGCATTATCATCAAGAAATGATCTCACTAAACTTCTGCACCAGCTGATAAACCTTTCTGAAGCCCAACAATTGGTTAGTAGTGACATTCCCAATAGTCTGTGTTCCGGACCCATTAACATTTCCACCAATGTAAGTAAACTCGCAATTGTTGTAGATATTTGGTTCTGTTCTCTGAAGTTGATCCCTAAGATATAACACTTCTCCAGCACGGCGCTCAAACAAATGAACTGTCCAAACATGGTTCCCATCTACACATTCCGACTCTGGAAGCCAGTTAACTGTTCCGTCTTTATTGGCTGCAAGACAATATTCACCACCTGCTTTTCTTTTTCTATGACCAGAACCCCTCGTATTGGTACACACAACTCTGAGTTGCCCAGGAGGTGGGAACCGCGGCACAGGCGACCTGAATTCAACCTGAGTATCACCCTTATCTGATGGCCACAGAAACTCTGACATCCCCGCCGACAACTTCTTTGTTTTATATCTTTCCAGATACATTCTCTTATAAGACTCCATGAGTTCTTTCGCGAATTGTATTTCCCTTGATTGCAAGGAGAAGATAGCATCTTCGGGAATTGACCCATCACTATTTGGTTCAACAACTTCATAAAGTTCTTCGGAAAAATGCCTATCCGTTGGTTCCTGGAGAAATTTTGGTATCGGCGACAGAAATTCCCCTTCGTTACTCTCCAATGTCACGTTAATATCTGTTTACATCAAGTTCTAATTCATCATTAATTCTGAAAAACTAGATGATCAAACTAATACCATTACGAAAAACAAAAACTGACGATAAATTACTGCTCTGAATATATTATAGCATGAATAAACAACAGTAAAACTAGATGATCAAACTAATACTGTTACGGAAAAACAAAAACTGACAATAAATTACTGCTCCGAATATATTACAGCATGAATAAACAACAGTAAAATCAGGTAGCTTACCCTTTAAACGCTGAACGTCACTAAAAGAAAGACAATCCTGAATCGTCATGTCTTCTGCAGCTGCTGGTGAAAAGGGGATTAGGGTTCGGATTTCCAACTTCAACTTAAAAGAACTGTGGATTCAAAGTCTAATATTTCTGACTCTTTCAACAATTTAAAGGTGATTATCCAGGGTTAACGCTACACCTTTTGACATAAAAAATACGGAGTACTTTCTATTTTTGGGCACATGACCCAACATGACACGATTCGTACCCAAATTTTAAAAGCCGAGTATGACTTGATCTGAATGTCTATTGGTGGTGTACACGGAGTATTACCCATAAATAAATAACTTGAATGAAAATAATTTAACCGAAATGGCCCGAGCCCAAAATGACTCGGCCTTACCCGAACTCTTGCAAACTTAAAATTGACCTGACCCGGTTGACCTATTTACCATATCTACAAATCAACAGTTTAATTTTAATTATTAAATGGGTTTGGCCAATTTCAAGTTGAATTTGTAGATATGGTAAATGGGTCAACCATAAAGACTAGAAGTTAAACAATGATAAAAATGACTTTTTTTGGGCACACTGGGTAAACAAAGTACGTAATAGCCTTCAAATAACGTACACAAGGTCAACCATCTTTTTAAGAGTTGACAAGCTTGAAATTACATTAATAAGGCTAAAATACTCCCATTATCCCAGTCAATAATTTACATCTAAGTTCGAAATTCCGTAAGCATCAATACTCAACAACACCCCTTATCTTCAAAACAAATTACATTCCATTTTGGAGATCATTGGTCTGTTAACCTTTCTATTTTAGTTGCTTCATGTTAATAATTCTTTTATGTAGGTCTCAGTTTGATGGATGATTCATGATTGTGTGATATCTTGGAAATGTACAACTTGGTTTTGAGTCAAATATACTCTTTCCGTCTCAGTCATTCGTTTACCTTTTATATTCACTATAAGGAGTATTTTAATCAAAGATAAATAAATAACTGCGGCAAGAGAGTATATGAATTTGTGTGCAGTGTATCTCTAATATGGAGCAAAAAGTTTTGATCTTTTCGCTTAGACTATGATATATACAGACTTGAACGTTAGTTGTGTGTTATGTTACTCCGACATTTCACTTTGGTCACGTGTCCAACAATTTAGCGAATTGCTGATTTGCTGGCTGGTACTTTTATTCTTGAAACTGATGTATTTCTGAGACAATCAACCAGCATAAGGTCTGAAATATGAATGCTGTTGATATGAACTCCTTGCCATTGAAAATGAATCTGGAAGTTTTCGGGTTGAGGGTTTTTTATATCTTTTTTCTTGAAATGGTGTATTAGGTGATATTCCGGCTGCAACTGCTGAAGATGTGGAGGCTGTGGTTGCTGCTGCTCGAAAAGCTCTTACACGGAACAAGGGGACAGAGTGGGGATCTGCAACTGGAGCTCATCGTGCCAAGTACTTGCGCGCTATTGCTTCTGAGGTATAGAGTTTAGTAGCTTTTTTGCTGAAGCTGTTAAGATAGAAATGTTAAATTATTTTCCGTCAAATTTCGAAAAAGACAGCAAAGTAATAACCGGAAAAACTTTATTTCTAAGTGCATTTTCTCATACAGGTCAAAGAGAGAAAAGATAAACTTGCGAAACTTGAAGTTCTTGATACTGGGAAGCCATGGGATGAAGCAGTATCGGACATTGTGAGTTGTGTTTGAAAAAAATAAATGTTTTATTGGTTTTTATCTTGCTCAGCAGTTATCCATGATCTGCTTTACTGTTGCTAATTTCTTAGGATGAGGTTGCTTCGTGTTTTGAATATTATGCTGATCAAGCGGAAGCCCTAGATGCTAAACAAAAGGCTCCATTTTCCCTTTCTATGGACACATTTAAAGCTCATGTATTAAAACAGCCTCTTGGCGTTGTTGGTCTGATTACTCCATGGTATTTTGCTCAGAATCTTTCGAAACTTTAGTTTCCCCTGTCCCTGAAACTGAAGTAGCTTAGTCATTGTCATTGTGCCAAAAAAATGAAGTTTGGATGTTTTATGAACCAATTGTGACAATATTTTCATCAAAACCAAAGATGATGATTATGATCTCCGTCATGTTTTTGAAGGAATTATCCACTCCTAATGTGTTGAATATTTTGACAGGATTGGGAACCGAAGCTGGTGCCCCATTAGCATCTCATCCTGATGTTGACAAGGTTTCACTCTCCTCCTTTTCAAGTTATACGTGCGAGTGTGGAAGTTTATGTATCCCCGTTTTTTGTGGCTCTTGTTGTATTGATCAAGTTATCTGAAATACAGTTACTGGCAGCAAAATTATGTCCTCAGCAGCCCAGTTGGTTAAGGTGCGTGACAGTGCATCTAGTTCAATTAAGTCGTTCATCCTCTAGATGTCATGGTTTCTAACACTCGCATCTCTTGCAGCCGGTTACATTAAAACTTGGAGGAAAAAGTCCTATCATCGTGTTTGATGATGTTGAACTTGATAAAGGTTAGTTGCTCTTAGTAAACTACATTGGTACCTTACTATCTCAATCTTTGGCGAAAGTAAGCTCAATGCCTCGAGACATAGGTCATCAGAGAAGCGTTTTTGACTTTTTGTTACATCTTAACTCAGAGATCTTTATTTGATTTTATAGCTGCTGAATGGACTGCTTTTGGTTGTTTTTGCACAACCGGTCAAATCTGCAGCGCAACCTCTAGATTGCTTGTGCGTGTAAGTGTTCATATCTCTTGGAATCCAGCAATTCTCTGATATAAACATATTTGCTCAAAACCCTCATGGTTTACATTTTACAATGTACTTTCAGGAAAACATCGCAACTGAATTTTTGGATACGCTTATGAAATGGATAAAAAACATAAAAATCTCCGACCCATTTGAAGAAGGTTGCCGAATGGGCCCTGTAATTAGCAAGGGACAGGTAAAATGGGTATTTTACATTTCTTATTGCTTTTGCAAGTCCACAAGGTATGAAACCTTATGATGTTTCCCTTGTATGCTACAGTATGAGAAAGTTATGAAGTTCATTGCAACAGCAGAGAGTGAGGGTGCGACTATATTGTGCGGAGGTTCCCGTCCTGAGGTAAAATTCATACCTCTGTTGCTCATTAATAAGTTACCCTTGCTGCCATGTGACTTCAGTAACCAAATTTTTGTATGGTTATGATTGCAGCATCTGACGAAAGGGTATTTTGTTGAACCAACCATCGTAAGTGATGTATCCACGTCCATGCAAATATGGAGGGAGGAGGTTTTCGGTCCTGTCTTGTGTGTGAAAACATTTAACTCTGAAGATGAAGCCATTGAATTGGCAAATGATACACAGTGAGCTTTTAATGCCGTCTCCATGATTTCCCGGTTTATAAAATTTTGATTGATACTCTCCATGAGTACCACAACTCCATCCTATTTTGTTGTTTGTTGATTGGTCATCAAACGTTGTGTTTCGCAGTTATGGTTTAGGTGCTGCTGTGATATCGAAAGATCTTGACAGGTGTGAGAGGGTAACAAAGGTGAGACATTTTTACAATCAACTGAAAGCCAAACTATTTCCTGGATGACAATTTCAGCTGTTTAATATCGTCAAATTTGTTCTATAGGCACTGCAAGCCGGCATTGTGTGGGTCAACTGTTCACAACCATGCTTTTGCCAAGCTCCCTGGGGAGGTATCAAGCGTAGTGGCTTTGGACGTGATCTTGGAGAATGGTGAGACCTTTTACCATCATGTAGCTGTAATATCACTCTTCGTTAGATCTGACAAACGGGGTTGGGTTGGTCAGGTTTAGATCATTTCAGATCCATTATATTCGTGTCGTTCATAAGGCTGGTTCTGGTTCTGGTTCTGGTCCTGGTCCTGATCAGTTTTGCCTAGTCTACTTCTCGTGCATTCTTATTTTATACTCCGTGTATCAGTGTATGTCTCAAGTAATTGTGACAGCAAAAAAACTGAAAACTATGGTTATGATGCTCTCAATTTGTTGATCACCGAGGCATTTTGAAGAAATTGAATTAATGTTAGGCTCGTCTTAATGTGTCCTAACATCCGCATGTAATCTTGCAGGGGTATCGAAAATTACTTGAATATCAAGCAGGTAACTGAATATATCTCTGACGAGCCGTGGGGATGGTACAAGTCTCCTTAAAAGCTGTGGAAACATTCAACAAGACGCCTTTCAAACGACCTTACTGTTGTTATCAACAGAGGACTTGAGTCTGTTTGCATCTTTCGGAAATCTATCCTTTTTATCAGAGTAAACCTTTTGTACAATGTTCATTTTGGAGAATACTCGTCTAAAATTCCATATCGGTTCTTCAATACTCTCATCTTCTGTCGTTTAAGTTTTTCATTTTCGGATACAATTGCATCCTGTCAACTACTGTATAAACTTATGAGGAACATATGAGCGAGAGAATAAGATCACACGCAATAAAGCTACTCCCTGTCCCGGTCATTTGTTTATCTGTTGTAATTGCAAAAATAGGAAGAGAGCATTTTCGGGTATTGACCCGGCACTATTTGACTATCTGTCTATCTAACTGCAGCATGACAACAGTAAATGCAGCTAGTTTACCCTTTAGTTGACCGAGTGACAACGTGAAGGCTCATGTTTGCAGGCATTAGGCTGATGATACAATGAGTGGCTAACTTTAAACTCACTACAATCACTGAATAGGCTTATATACTACAATCACTGAATAGGCTTATATACTATTAACCATATTTCCATCGGTGTTGCTCTTTCACATACGCATTTTACTCTTTCACATACATTTTTTCATAAAAGTTCCATCACATACCCTTTTACCATCAACCTTGTTCTTTTTTTTTTTCCTCATACAATCTCAACAAAATCCTTCTAAATTCTTCAACAGTGGATCTTAAAATCTTCTATCGAACAACTAATTACTATTTATTATCAATACATTACATTAATTTTATTTAATTAGGTTAATTTAATTGTTTTACGTTTTTTTAATTAGTTAATTTTGTCAACTGATTTTGATGGAGAATGGATGATTATGGGTTGGATGAACCAGGTAATTTGCATCCTAACTCCTAAGGTTAGCGGTAGTTGCGTCTCGATTCGGCGGAGGATCACGACGATGGCGTGCGAGGGAGATGCAAAGGACGAAGAAAGGGCATTGATGGAGTTCGGGTGGTCAATTTTGGGGGTTCCTATGGGTGGTTAAGGAGGTCAGGTGTGGATGGCTCAATTGTGATTTACTATGGTCTACGGTTATGCCCTTGATGGCTTTATGTGCGTTTGTCGTAGGTGGCTGTCGAAAGGGGATAGGTCGCGCAAGGGGTTCTTCGTGGTTGGCGACGGAAGGGTGGTCGACGACAAAGTATAGGTGTTGGTTAGTTAAGGTTAGGCGCCGACGAGCTGCTGGTGGTGCTCAAGTAAGGGGATGACGGATTGACGGTGGCGGCAAGGGTGTCGGAGAAGCTACTCGTTCTTGTTTAAAGGTGATGTAACTGTAGGAGAGAGGGAGGGTAAAGAAAAAAATGAAAGGGGTAAAAAGGTAAAATGCGTATGTGATTGAGTAAAATCCGTATGTGAAAGAGCAACACCCATTAGGAAATATTCAAGTAAATCTTTGTATATTGTAAATATAGCATCTCATATCTTTTGTAATTATAATTCTTACCTTATTTGCACAAATTGTAAACTATATAAACCATGTACCATCAGCTTTGTGAATACAACTTATTATTCCCATAAACTTCTAAGTCTTATATGGTATTAGAGAGTCTCCAATCGATCCAACCCTAATCTCCGACCAAAACCTCTTTCCTTCAAACGCCGCACAACCTCCTCTTCTCTCTTCATTCCGTCAAGCATCATGGCAGCTAATATCAACAACAACGACATTGTCGTACCCAATCCTCATGAAACAACAAAACCATTAACATCGCTTAACCTCAACCATTGTGTTAAGCTTAACCCTCTTAACTACACCGCATGGCGGTTTCAACTCACTAATATACTCTTCGGTTTCAGCCTTCTTGGCTTCGTAACCGGCACCGATCAACCACCAAGCGAAACCATCACCGACGCTAATAACGTTCAACAACCAAACCCGTCCTTTTTGACATGGCTCAAACAGGATAGACTAATCCTTGGTGCCCTCATGGGTACCTTGTCTACTGTCTTACAACCTTTAATTGTAAGAGCGAAAACCGCAAAGGAAGCATGGGATATCCTTGCTTCAACCTACGCCAACCCCTCTCGGGCTCATATCATGCAACTAAAAGAACGCTTTGATTCCATCACCAAAACTACGGAACAAACCGTCTCAGATTACATGAACTCCATCAAAGTTTGTGTCGACCAATTAGCTCTTATGGGCAAAATCCTTGACCCAGAAGATATTATTGCCCAAGTCCTAAAAGGTCTTGATTATTAGACCTTTAAACCCGTTATTACCACCGTCCGTGCCCGCGATACACCTATAACCTTCGAGGCACTTCACGAGAAATTGTTACAACATGAACTTCTTATTAAACATGACAACCCAACCACCCAAAATCAGTTCTCACCGTCTGCCAATCCTGCCTATCGACAAACCCATCACCAACGTGGCAACCCTCGTCCATCAACCACACCAAACTTCCACCAGTCGGCCAACAACTATCACCAATCGGCCACCCCATATCATCAACCCACCTCTCAATATCAACAACATAACCAGTCCGCTCCTCGCCCCTTCAAAGGTCGATGCCAATGGTGTCGAGAAGTGGGTCATGTCATCGCTAATTGCCCTCTTTTCCGGAAACTCTTTCCCAATATCACGTTTCCTGAACCCACCTACCGTCAACACAATACTCCACCGCAAGCCCATGTTGCCAACTACGGCAACTCGTCATATGCACATGTCGTTCCCAACAATCAACCCTTCGCCAACACCGCTCCAAACCCCAACTTCTTATTCGACAGTGGCACGTCACACCATTTGACACATGACTTGGACACCCTCGCATTTTATTCACCCTATGACGGTCTTGATGACCTCATAATAGGTGATGGCTCGGCTCTCCAAATCGCTAATACAGGTTCGTTTACGATGCACAATCTTCAGTTTAAACATGTTCTTCACGTTCCAAAAATTTCTCGTAACATAATTTCTATTTCTAAGTTATGCTATGACAACAATGCTTACGTTCTCTTTACTGACAATTTTTTCTTTGTAAAGGATCGTCGAACCCAGAAAACCCTCCTCCAGGGCCGAGCAACCAAAGGGGTGTATGAATGGCAACCACCACCCGTCGTCAATCAGGCCGCGCTTCATCCTAGAGGAACCACGCCTCCTTCGTGGAAAGGAACCACGCCTCTTTCGTGGCACCATAAGTTAGGTCATCCCACAAACGATGTAACCAAACTTATTAATAAAAATTTCTCTTTTCGCATTCCTAATTTTGATCACTGTGATTCGTGTTGTGTTTCGAAGAGCACAAAATTGCCCTTCTCTGTTTCGTCACTCACCTCGCACGCACCACTGGATTTGCTTTTTTCTGATCTTTGGACTAGTCCGGTTCAATCTTACGACCATTATAAGTATTATGTAATTTTCGTTGACCACTATACCAAATATGTATGGCTATACCCTTTAAAACGTAAGTCCGAAACCACTACAATATTTATGCAATTTAAAGCATTAGTTGAAAAGTATTTTAATCGACCCATACGACGATTTTTTAGTGACAATGGTGGAGAGTATGTAAAATTAAATCAATCGCTTCTCATCAATGGTATTTCACATAGCACTAGTCCTCCACACACACCGGAACACAATGGCTATGCTGAGCGATGGCATAGGCACATCGTCGAAACCGGCCTTGCATTGTTGAATCATGCCGGCCTCTCCACGTCCTATTGGCCTCTCGCCTTTTGTACCGCTACTTACTTAATTAATCGCCTTCCCACAAAAGGTTTGGGAGGAGACACTCCTTACTTTAAATTACATAATATACCACCGGATTATAATAAATTACACAATTTCGGGAGTCTATGCTACCCATGGCTCCGACCATATACGAAACATAAATTAGAAAACCGTTCCATCGCATGTATTTTTGTAGGTTATTCGAATACACAAAGTGCATATCACTGCTTAGACCCAAAAACCCATCGCATTTACACTTCTCGTCATGTAAAATTTTGTGACGATTCCTACCCATTTCGAGACACTACTTCGCCTCCTACTCCTTCTCCATCCGTCACCACTGATGAATGGTGCACCCTTCACATTCCACTCCTTCCTCCCTCGGCACCTACTACCACTACAGTCCCGGTTACACCCTCCAACCCGCCACCCATTCCTCCTGTCAAACCGCCAATTACTCAGGTTTACACTCGTCGCCCTCAATCCTCAACCAATGTTACTTCAAACCATGATCAACAACCTCCTACCCTCCCTTCCTCTTCCGCTGCACCCCTCCAACCAAATCCCAAGCCACGTAAAGGTCCAATGCCACCACCAACTAGGACCATTGTCACTCGCCTCGCCAATGGAATTAGAAAACCGAATCCGAACTATAGCAACAATCTAGCTCAAGCTTCCTCAACCAATGATATTCTACCAAATACGGTCAAGCAGGCACTTGTTCTCCCTCAATGGCGTCATGCTATGCAAGAAGAATTTGATGCGCTTGAGCGAAATCAAACCTGGACTCTTGTTCCACGCACCTCCTCACAAAATGTTATAGGTTGCAAGTGGGTTTACCGAAACAAATTTAATCCTGATGGTACCCTTAAACAACACAAAGCTCGTCTAGTTGCTAAGGGATTTCATCAACGACCTGGTATTGATTTTAATGAAACCTTTAGCCCAGTTATTAAACCTACTACAGTTCGTCTCATCTTAGCCTTAGCTGTCACTAACTCGTGGTCTCTTAGACAATTGGATGTTAATAACGCATTTCTTCAAGGGACACTCACTGATAATGTTTTTATGACACAACCTCCTGGTTTTGTAAATCAAACAAAAATAGATTACGTATGCAAATTAAACAAAGCAATTTATGGATTAAAACAAGCTTCACGCGCTTGGTACACCGAATTAACCTCTTACCTCCTATCTTATGGTTTTAAACAATCTATATCCGACTCTTCCTTGTTTATTCTACACACCAACGATACTTTTATTTACATGCTCGTTTATGTTGATGACATTATAGTCACTGGACCACACCCTACTCACCTTCGTTCCTTTATTGATAAATTATCGCAACGTTTTTCCCTCAAAGACCTTGGTCCGCTGTCTTACTTTCTAGGCATTGAAGTCACTCACAACTCACATGGTCTTCATCTTAATCAATCTAAATATATTTTTGATCTTCTAACCAAGTTCAAAATGATAGATGCTAAGCCTAATACCACTCCGATGGCTTCCTCACCCACCTTAACTCGTGAAGACCATCTACCTATCCAAGACCACTCTGATTATCGTGCTATTGTTGGCAGTCTCCAATACCTCTCTCTTACCAGACCCGACATTGCCTTTGCTATTAACCGTCTAGCTCAATTTTTGCATCATCCCACCGCCACTCACTGGACTGCCCTAAAACGTCTCCTGCGTTATTTGCAAGGGACTCAAACCATTGGCCTTCAGTTGTACAAAGCTTCCTCTTCTCGCCTTCATGCCTTTTGTGATGCAGACCATGCTGGTGATAAAGACACCTATGTTTCCACCACGTGGCCTTGCTCTCTCCACTACTGAAGCTGAATTTCGCGCCGTTGCATCCGTCACAACCGAGACACTTTGGCTCCGTAACCTTCTCCACGAGCTACATATCTCCGTCACCAACCCTCCAGCAATCTTCTGTGACAACATCTCAGCTACTCTCTATGCCCGAAACCCGGTCTTTCATTCCCGCATGAAGCACATGGCTCTATCCTTTCACTTCGTCAAACAGCAGTTGCTTCATGGTCACATTCGAATTCAACACGTTGCGAGCAAAGATCAGTTGGCAGATATTCTCACCAAACCGCTTCACAAAACTCACTACCTTGAACTTCGCTCCAAGATTGGTCTTACCCCTCGGACGTCCATCTTGCGGGGGCGTATTAACCATATTTCCTATAATTAGGAAATATTCAAGTAAATCTTTGTATATTGTAAATATAGCATCTCATATCTTTTGTAATTATAGTTCTTACCTTATTTGCACAAATTGTAAACTATATAAACCATGTACCATCAGCTTTGTGAATACAACTTATTATTCCCATAAACTTCTAAGTCTTATATATACAATGCAGCAGATGAATCACGGAAACTAAAATTAATCCAGCTATCGCTGTTAAACCTATGACGTAAAAATGGTTATTGTTAATGGCAGTAGACAGTCCCAATAGTCTGTGTACCCGACCCATTGACATTTCTACCTATGTAATTGATAACGCAATTGTTGTAAACATTTGGCTGTGTTCGTTGAAGTTCATCCCTAAGACGTAACACTTCTCCAACGCGGTGCTCAAACAAATGTAATGTCCAAATATGGTTCCCATCTTTACATTCCGACTCATGAAGCCATTGAACTGTTCCATCTCTACAAGCTGCTAGACAATATTTACCTGCTCTTTTCCTCTGACCAGAACCTCTCATGTTGCTACAGACAGCTATCAGCTCGCCGCAAGGTGGGAAACCCGGCACTGGGGACCTGAACTCAACCTGCGTATCACCCTCATCCGACGGCCACAGGTACTCCGATAAACTGGCCGACAACTTTTTCCTCCCATTTCTTTCCAGAAACGATGTTCTGAAGAAAGTTTCTATTGCTTTTGCCACTTCGGATTTTATATTGTCACAAAATCGGAAGATAGTATTAAGGTCTACTGACAAATCATAATTTGGCTCAACAAGATACAGAGTTTTCTCAGAAGACGCCACATTTTTTCGGTCCAAACCCTGGTAATTCGTTATGGTTGTTTTTAGGCTCTTATTTAAGTTTTCGTGTATCTTGTTATTATGTTCTTCGATCCTCGCCATTAGATCCCCTCCAATACTCCTTACTGTCACTACAATGTCTGTATGAGATTAATATTGAATTAGCAACACAAAATGATTAATACATTATCAATATTCATTGTAAAAGACTATTTGTAACAAATGAGGTTTTAACCAATAAAACAGCGTCTTATAGTTATGTATTAACCATACTAGTACATAAAGGCAGCTAACTTACCTTTTAATTGATCAATTTCACGCAAGGAAAGGCAATCTTGAAGACTCATCTCCGCAAGTATCTGGCTAATGAGAGCTAAACAAACGGCCGAGGAGAAGTTTTAAGGTCAGGAATTGAGATTTTTACAAAAGAAATGAGGAATGGAATCTAGGGTTGGTTCGACTTTAACTCGCAATTTATAGCGAATTTGATGATCAATGCAAACACTGAGAAACTTTTGTGTTCAATCAATGCAAACACATTGAAACTTCTGTCTTCACTTTACCTTTTTCTCAGCTCTCAAACACTTCAAAACTCATTCTTCTTCCTTAAGTTTCCTACGCGTGAACAATATTCAAAGCCTAATTCTTCTTCCTTAAGATTCCTGAGTAGGTCTCCTGAGAGACGGTCTCTTAATAAGCTTTATTGAGAGACCATTGTACAATTTTAAGAAAAAGTGGTACTAAAGGTAATAAAATAGGTACAAATCATGATTAATGATAAAATGGGTATATTTATTATGTAAATAGGTATGAAATTACTATGTCACGATCAACCATAAAAGAGGTACGAAATACAAATAAAAGGGTACGAAAAATTGGTCTCTCAATAACTTAGTGAGAGACCGTCTCTCCCAAGTTTTGCCCAAGATTCCTACGCGTGAACAATATTCAAAGCCTATTATTAGTAGATTTAGTACACCATGTGTGAATGGAACCCTCCTTTGTTATTTATTTCCATATTTGGGTGTACCGTGTACCAATCTAAATAAAGATTTTGTGTTCATTTTACTCTTTTCTTTCTCTATATACAAGATATGCGCGTAGGCAGTATGTAAGAATCTCTCTTTTCACAAAAGAACAAAATCTCATTATAGACGGTAACTATCCGTCTATAACTAAAGACGGGCCAAGTAACATACCACATTACGCATCAGACAAACAACAACTTGCGTGGTGGGGCCCAAAAATGTCACACCCGTCTCTTGCTATAGATGGATATATCCGTCTATAGTAAGACTTGCTGTCCCAAAAGAGTCCGTCCTAGACTCCTAGCCCTTGTGGGTGTTCAGACTGTTCACACACTGAAGTGATAAAACTGATTCAAGTAACATGGTCCGATAAATCCGGAAAAGGGGGTGTTCACACACTGAAGTGATAAAACATTAAAACCGATTCAAGTAACATGGTCCGATAAAACCGGAAAAGTGGGTGATCTGAAATCTGTTGTGCGGAAGCGTGAATATCTCGTGTTGGGATTCTGGTGCACCAGTGTCAAATTGTCCATTATCCATAATAGTACGATATTGTCCGCTTTGGGTCAAGCCCTCACGGATTTACTCTTGGACTCCTCCCCAAAAGGCCTCGTACTATTATATTTTCTACACTTATATTTTCTAGACACACTTATATTTAACAAAATCGAAACTGAACGGAGATTATCAAACTGAAGGAAATTCCACTCTCCTCTGTGAATTAGTTTCCAGAGCATTCTGCCAGTTTTGGCGACTTAATAACAACCTTATTTGTCCCCCACTTCGAGCCCGACCTCAACCGATCCGAATTGACCTATTATTCAAGACATTCAGATCAGGTCATACTCGGCTTTTAAAATTTGGGTACGAATCGTGTCATGCTGGGTCATGTGCCCAAAAATAGAAAGTATTTTATGTCAAAAGGTGTAGCGTTAACCCTCTGGATAATCAATCACCTTTAAATTGTTGAAAGATGTCAAAAATATTAGACTTTGAATCCACATTTGATTGAGTTGAAGTTAGAAGTCCGAACCCTAATCCCCTTTTCACCAGCAGCTGCAGAAGACATGGCAATTCAGGATTGTCTTTCTTCGAGTGATGTTGAGCGTTTAAAGTGTAAGCTACCTGATTTTACTGTTGTTTATTCATGCTGTAATATATTCGGAGCAATAATTTATTGTCAGTTTTTGTTTTTCGTAACGGTATAGTTTTACTGTTGTTTATTCATGCTGTAATAATATTCGGAGCAGTAATTTAGTGACAGTTTTTGTTTTTCGTAATGATATTAGTTTGATCATCTAGTTTTTCAGAATTAATGATGAATTAGAACTTGATGTAAACAGATATTAACGTGACATTGGAGAGTAACGAAGGGGAATTTCTGTCGCCGATACGAAAATTTCTCCAGGAACAAAAGGATGAAGTTTATGAAGTTGTTAAACCAAATAGTGATGGGTCAATCCCCGAAGATGCTATCTTCTCCTTGCGACCAAGGGAAATACTATCCCCGAAGTTTATGAAGTTGTTAAACCAATTAGTGGTGGACGAACTCATTGAGTCTTTTGAGAGGATGTATCGGGAAAGATATAAAAGAAAGAAGGTGTCGGCGGGGATGTCAGAGTTTCTGTGGCCATCAGGTAAGGGTGATACTAAGGTTGAATTCAGGTCACCTGTGCCGGGTTTCCCACCTCGTGGGCAGCTCAGAGTTGTGTGTACCAACATGAGGGGTTCTGGTCATAGAAAAAGAAAAGCAGGTGGTGAATATTGTCTTGCAGCCAATAAAGACGGAACAGCTAACTGGCTTCCAGAGTCGGAATGTGTAGATGGGAGCCATGTTTGGACAGTTCATTTGTTTGAGCGCCGTGCTGGAGAAGTGTTATATCTTAGGGATCAACTTCAGAGAACAGAACCAAATATCTACAACAATTGCGAGTTTACTTACATTGGTGGAAATGTTAATGGGTCCGGAACACAGACTATTGGGAATGTCACTACTAACCAATTGTTGGGCTTCAGCCTTCAGAAAGGTTTATCAGCTGGTGCAGAAGTTTAGTGAGATCATTTCTTGATGATAATGCGCATTTCGTCATAGTTTTCCTTCTCTGAACGACTGTCAGTTACGACCATTCATTGATCATATTTTGTTGTAGACCTGTAGTACATGCTACCAAAGTGATCATTTTAACAGATGCTAACTAGTATAGTTCATTGTAAGGATGCAAGTTTTTGGCTTTACCTTGTATTCCATGATTGTAGCATAGTCATTAAGTACATGATTAATAAAAGTTTGGTATTTGTCGTCCTCTCCATTTTCACCAATTTAAACTGCATTCCTGGATCCCCATGGATTTTCTTCAATCTAGTTACTGCAGAAATAATCGAGATAGAAAATTTTGCAACTGAGTTTAGACTGATGGTTCTTGGTACGCCTTATGAGAGGAGGATGCTTGTCAAACATTTTTCTGTGTAAACCGAGTGATGCATTTTTTATATTGACTTGCTGATAACTGCTGCACATAGTAGTCAATGTCTTTGCTGATCAAGGGCTGAATTTGATTCGCTCAATTGGTTGATCACTGAGGCATTTTGCAGGAATGTACAAGTGCGCTTTGAAATTGAATTAATGTTAGGCTCATCTTAATGTGTCCTAACTTCTGCATGTAATCTTGCAGGGGTATCGAAAATTACTTGAATATCAAGCAGGTAACTGAATATATCTCTGACGAGCCGTGGGGATGGTACAAGTCTCCTTAAAAGCTGTGAAAACATTCAACAAGACGCCTTTCAAACGACCTTACTGTTGTTATCAACAGAGGATTTGAGTCTGTTTGCATCTTTCGGAAATCTGGCTTATTTATCTATTTCATTGTCTCAGTCAATTGTTTACCTTTCTATTTTGAGAATGCATGTAATGGCCAATTTGATCCTCTACATTCAATTTGGTATACTTGTCATCTAATAATTGGTCTCTTCCTCTTTTTTTGGTCTTTGTGTTAAAATTAAAGGTAAACAAATGACCGGTACGGATGGAGTACTTGTATATGTTTGTGGTGCACAATATTTGAAGCTCAAGTTGTTAGGCTGCTGTTGTGTGGTAAATGCATATGCAGTAGCTATCTAAGGGATATTCTTCTTCTGCTGTAGTCAACATTTTTTGGTTAATTTGGATATTCTTTTGGGCAATGTATTTAATCAATGTCGGCAGATCACCATTTTATTTTTTTTTGACAATAATTAACTGTCCTAGGAATAAAACGAATCTACAAAATTCTACATCATGGTGAGCCAGTGAGGTTGTGAATAAGTCCCATTTAAGTCGCATTAAAGTCATATTTATGCATTTCATTGATCTAAGATGTAATGAGATATATTCTAAATTTCTAAAGGAGTGCTCCTAAAATCGGTGCCAAATTAAGAAGTCTATTTAACTGCTTATTATAATACGATTATCCATTAACGAAAATGTCTCAGCCTAGTAGTTAAGAAGGAGATATAGTGAACCGCATAGGTCATGGTTCAAATCCCTCTACTCCCATTATTATAATGCTCTTGTGGCTCATTTAACAAAAAAAAAAAAATATAACAAGATGATTATCCACTTGTAAGTGTTATTATATTACATTAATAAAAGAGACTAAATTATCCTCACTTATAAAAAGAACTACTCATATTACCCGGAGGCTTTAAGATGAAAATACAAAGGCAAATTAGGGTCAATTCTATTTTATTTTTCTCGTTTTCAAACCTTCCAAAAACATCTTATTGAGGTCCAGACCGGGTTTAAAGTTGTTCAAACCTAACCGAACATGAATAAGGGTCCGATCGGACCAAGCTGGGGTTGGATCGGGTAGATTAAGGGCATGGGACTCGACCAATCGAATTGAACCGAGTCAATCCAGGTCGACCGTCTTGTTGCCACCTCTAGTTAAAAGTTGAGACACATTGAAACTTGCATTGAGGGTACTCCAAGATCCTGAATTGGACACAGATCGATTTGAATAAGTCTTGCTTAAAACCGTCTTTAACTCTTAATAGTATTTGTGAGGATACTAAAGTGTAATATTTCCTCTGCATGCCACTTGTATATATACACAAAGTATATCTCTCTCCCTTCCAATCTTTTCTGTGCAACTTAATCAACAACAATCCCGCATCTCTAGATCTTCATTATCCTCACTCTTTTTCTTCGATCATTCTTCAAATCCTTTTCCTTAAACTCATCAACATTTCCCTTTTCAATTAATCACTTAACTTTTTGAATCAAATCTCCATTTAACAACAAACCCAATTCACTGTTGTATAAAAGGGCACATTTTGATCATCCTATAACACTGAAAGATCACTTCTTTCTTCAAAATTTCTGACTTTTTTTGTGTAATTTTTGTGGGTTTTTCAAGTTTTTACAATGGGGAGTTCAGATGAGAGAATTGTTGCTGTGATCATGGTCGGTGGACCCACTAAAGGTATGAACTTTCTCCCTTAAGGCGGTTTTACACTAATATATTTTAAACGGATTCAAACACAACCCTATTAGTAGTTACAAGTAGTTATTATAAAAATCCGTTTTACAATAAATTTGTGTAAGACCGCCAAAGACATGTATTTGTGAATAAATCATAGTTTTTGATTCAATTTTTTGTTAGTTTTGTTATAATTTTGAATGTGTGATGCCCGGAATATCCTAAGTAGAACTGTTGATTGAATTTTGGTGAATCTAGTTAATAGATCAGGCTTGTTCACTTTCCAGCTCCGTTTCAATTATTTGTTTACCTTTGATTAAAATACTTCTCGCAAAGAAAAGACAAGAAAAGAAAAGGTAAACAAATGATCGGAAGTTAGTGAGCATTTTACACTAATATGTTTTAGACGGATCCAAACACAACCCTATTAGTAGGTAGAAGTAATTATTATAAAAATTCGTTTTACAATAAATTTGTATAAATTTTGTTAGTTTTTATATAATTTTGAATGTGTGATGCCTGGATAAATTATCCTAAGTAGAACTGTTGATTGAAATTTGGTGAATCTAGTTAATGGATCAGGCTTGTTCACTTACCAGCTCCGTTCCAATCATTTGTTTACCTTTGATTAAAATACTTCTCGCAATGCGAAAAGAACAGAAAAGAAAAGAAAAGGTAAACAAATGATCGGAACGTAGGGAGTATTTTGCATAGTGAATTTGTACTTTATCAAGGTAATTTTTGGTGGGAATTTTAATGCTTTGTTGGTGATTAATAGGTACTAGATTCAGGCCATTGTCTTTGAATATTCCGAAGCCACTTTTCCCATTAGCTGGGCAGCCTATGGTTCACCATCCAATCTCAGCTTGCAAAAGGGTATATATTCTGTTACCAATTTCACCTTATTTGATTAGTTTCGGTTACTCCGTCTGCCCAAGCTTTTTGAGGTGAACAAATGATTGAGACGAGGGACTATATGATAGTTTGGATTCATTTCTCACATGTTTCATTTAATTGTAGATTCCAAACTTAGCACAGATCTACTTGGTTGGTTTCTACGAGGAGCGAGAATTTGCTTTATATGTGTCTGCCATATCTAATGAGCTTAGAGTTCCTGTCAGGTGATCTCTTCCTCAACTTATTTCATCTTCTGGCGTTTCTTCCTATCAAAGTTTAGTATTGATCGTTTTATGTTCTCTTTGTAATTCAGATACTTGAAGGAAGACAGGCCTCATGGTTCGGCTGGTGGCCTATACAACTTCAGGGATATAATCATGGAAGACAGTCCGGTTTGTAACTTCTCCTTTTTACTTCTTGTGGAACGGCCATGATTGACCGACATTTGTGATCTTTTGTTTCGTGTGTTTCACAATTGGGTTTCGATAATTGTTAAAGGCTTATAATGATTGATAGTTTTCATTATATTGCAGTCTCAAATATTCCTGCTAAATTGTGATGTTTGCTGCAGTTTTCCATTGCCAGAAATGCTTGGTAATTTATCGACATTGCTCAGTGCTTTGTTTCATGATGAGTCGTCCTGGTGAAAGAGTTTTAAATTTCTCTTTCTTGTGTTTTTTTCAGAGGCTCACATAAGATACGGAGGAATGGGAACTATACTAGTGAGCAAGGTCTGTCAGCGCCTTCCGCTGTATTGATAAAGTATATTTGCTTGTTTGGTTTCAATTATGTTATGTATATTTAGTTGGTGATCATTAATTGTACATGAACAGGTCTCGGCAGAGTCTGCTAATCAGTTTGGTGAGTTGGTTGCTGATCCTGACACCCATGAGGTTTTGCATTACACTGAGAGGCCCGAAACTTTTGTAAGTGCACTATTCTCAGCTTGGGTCATGGCTGTGTGCTCTTATGTTATGACTATCTCAACATTTGATTTGATGCATGCTTTATTGTTTTAAATATAATTGTGTCGCAGGTTAGTGATCGGATAAACTGTGGGGTATATGTATTTTCACCTGAAATATTCAATGCTATCCAAGGTGTCTCCAGTCATCGGAAAGATACAGGTAAATGACCCAAACAATCATCTTTACTTCTTCCTAGTCCCTGGCTTTTACTTTTCATTTACTTGGACATCAGAAATGCAGAGTTACTGTTAGTTCCCCCCCAAAAAAATATGAAACCTGCGGTGCTGTAATACTCTGTAGCTTTTCATTTTAGATATAATTTTCAGTTCTGCAGAACTACACAGTTACCTGCAGTGCCGTTAGTCCATCTGCAGTACTCGGATAATTTATGAAATATCAACATGTTTATTTGCTTAAAATGAAGTGTTCAATTGTCAGACCCATGTCTAAAGGTTAATATGGGACACGGGGAACACAGGGTCATTCAAAGAGTTGAAGTGAAGTGCAGAAGTTAAAAAAAGTTTTTTTACATAAATAGTTTATTTACACTGAGAGTTGAACTGTCAGACCCATGTCTGAAGGTTAATATGACACGCAACCATGATCATCTATGTTACTCAACAAGTCAGCTGCAACCACAAGAAAGACTTAGTCGCAAACTGATTTGGGGTGGGCTACGATAAACTACTGAGCTGTTGTGATGATGTCATGAATATTAACCTCCATTTCATTGTGTTCTTCCCACTTTTCAAAATTATGTGAGGGGAATTTCGAAAATGGGAACATGAAGAAATGGAGGAAGCTATGTTACTCTGACTCTTCTTATTCTCTCATGTACCCGTTCCCTTGCATAGTTGTTCCCGACATCAACTTTCTGGCATGGGTATAACACTTAGACACCTCATTTTAAGCGAAAATATGTGTATTTTTCATAAAATTAGCTGAGACCAACACTTGGACACGCTGTGAGATACTTCTAAACGAGTCTTAATAAATAGTAATGTAGGGAGGAAGTACTAGTTTGTTTATGATCCTTGTAGAAGGCGAACAGTCTCAGAAAGGAACCTTGTTTTGGCTCTAGATATCCCATAATGTTATGTAGTCAAGCAAATAGGCAGTTATCCTTCTTGACTCTTGATTGTTTATTTGGAAATACATTAATGGCACGTGTTTTCACTTGAATGTGCAAAGAATGTAAGTAGTGAGGCCAATAAGTCTTAACATGTGTTCACTTGCTATCTCCATTATGTGCAATGCTTAACAATAGAAGCTTGTGATTCAATTGGTGGTGTTGGGATCTCTTTATGTTGCAGTATCCTTAAAATATTATCGTTGTACTAACAATGTCATCCTGCTGAGGAAATCTGACATGTAGCAGGATTTACTCTCCTTTACTTTGAAAGCGATATGCTTAGTTATGTACTCTGTATAGGCCTGATTCCTTTTCAACCTTACTTTTTAATAAATGGTAAAGTTTGCTATCTTCACCCACGGACGGTTCGAAAGGATGATTCATGTCAGCCGACCCCAAATCATTTTGGGATTAAGGCTCTGATGTTGTTGTTGTTGTTGGTAAAGTTTGCTATCTGCAACAATGGACTAAGATTCTCTAGTGTCTAATTCTGAACTTTTTCATGCAGCCAATATGAGGCGTATATCAAGCTTTGAAGCACTTCAATCAGCAACGAAGTATTTCTCTTCTCCAACTTCTTTATTGTATTGTTATGTAAAATATACAGGGCCGTCTAATGGGTTTGAGAGGCCATGTTCTAAATGCCAAAATGGGGCCTCGAAAATATAAGGAACTATATCGTATATTATATATTTTGTTCAAAGCAATACAAAAAAATTCATATTTTTTACAAGATATTAAAAGAGATCATGCATTTTGAGGCCCTAATATGTTATGGCCCCGGTTCCAAGAACCTCTTGGAACCCCCTCTTGGAACCCCCTCTTAGACGGCCCTATTAAAATTTACTTCGTACCTATTAAGCACATGTTTTACAGCTATATTTGTGAATTAAACTTGTATTTTAGTTCGTCACTCAGTTTACGACTGTAGGGTCCCAAACTTAAATCATTGAACGTGGAGCTTACATTCCTGGCTAGGGCTTCTAAATTTGCTATGTTCTAAAATATTAGAGTTAGGCATAGGTTTTTAAAATCATGTCCTAACACTCCTAAGAAATTTGAGCGAGTGCTTAAACTCCAGTGCAAATGATATTATCTTAATTATATATCTCCTAGTTCTGGCTACATGCCTACGTGTATCGATATAGTCCTGTCTAGTATGCACTTTTGTGAGATTTTAGAAAGTTGGCAAACTTTTTAAATCTCCTAAGCGTGGAAAATTTTTCAAACAAGTTGAGAATAAATAGTGGAGAACAGGGATTTCTGTATATGTATTTAAGACAGACAAGTAAATTGTACAGGTTTCTCCATAAACCTTATTCGCATTTTGAGGCGTGCGTTCACCCATGGACGGTTCGAAAGGATGATTCATGTCAGCCGACCCCAAATCATTTTGGGATTAAGGCTCTGTTGTTGTTGTTGTTGTCTCCATAAACCGAGTTTTTGTGTTGCAGGAGTTTTCCCTCGGATTTTGTGAGACTGGACCAAGATATATTGACACCGCTTGCAGGGAAGAAGCAATTGTATACATACGAGACCATGGACTTCTGGGAACAGATCAAGACTCCTGGGTAAGATATATCCATCAAGTTAAAGGCCTAACGCAAGTCTTGCAGTAGGAGACTTGAGACCATGGTATACATACAGTTGATCGTTTTACTATCACTTCTTGATCTTGCAGGATGTCTCTAAAATGTTCCGCTCTATATCTTCACCAATTTCGAGTCACTTCCCCTCATCTTTTAGCGAGTGGCGACGGCTCAAAAAGTGCAACAATAATTGGTGATGTATATATCCATCCATCCGCTAAAATACATCCAACAGCGAAGGTATGCCCTTAAATCTGTAATAAACAGCCCATCATCTGTCAGCGAGACTTGCTTTTTTTTTACTACACACCATTACTCCAAAAGTGATTTCTCCACATGGCAATGACAGATTGGTCCGAATGTGTCAATTTCTGCGAATGCGCGTGTTGCAGCTGGTGCAAGGCTACTGAATTGTATTTTACTTGACGCTGTTGAGATCAAGGTGATCTAAACACATTGAAAGATGGTATTTTTCACACAACTGTTTGCATGATTTAACCTTTAATGTTCCATCATTCAGGAAAATGCGGTTGTTATCCATTCAATCGTTGGCTGGAAGTCATCCGTTGGAAAATGGTCCCGAGTACAGGTGAATAGAAACCCCCTTTATTTTTTATGGTGTTGCATCGCTATGTTGCTCGGACTCTTCGATATTACCTCGCGTACCCGTGTCGGACACTGGACACGGGTAGGACACTTGGACACTTCATTTTAGACGAAAAACATGAATTTTTTTAATAAAATAGATGAATCGACACTTGGACACGTACCCGTTTCGGATACTTGTGACCGAGTCCGAGCAACCTCTAGGTTGCATGTAAAATGATGAAAACTGTTGTTTGAGGTAGCCGATCAAGCGTTCTAATTTAGTTTGATTCCTTTTAACAGGCTGAAGGAGACTATAATGCCAAACTTGGAATCACAATTCTCGGTACTTTTATTTTCTTCTGTTCTCCATGACATTTCCTGGTTCATCCTCATTCTTGATGTTTTTCTCTTCATTTTTTTCAGGGGAATCTGTGATTGTCGAAGATGAAGTTGTGGTAACAAAGAGCATTGTTCTTCCGAACAAGACCCTCAATGTCAGTGTCCAAGAAGAAATCATATTGTAGTCATAGATATTCATACTTCCATGAAAGGATGAAGGATCTTCCAAAACAACTAGGGATGACCACAGATCGAATATCTCATTTTTCCTCGGACTTTGCATACTGAATTTTGTTTTGTTCCCTATGTCGACATTGTATACCTATAGAGCATATTTGTATATGTTTCATACATTTTCTGAAGAGAATAAATGAATTCAAATTACTTCAAGCATTTTTCAGTTCTCTAAAGACTCACCGAAGCTCTGTATAGAAATATTGCGGAGTAGCAAGGTTAATATAATTCTTAGCGTCATTATAATCGTGATTACGCCAAAGGAAAATCGTTTTTTTTTTTGTTTTTTTAACACACGGCAAGGCTCCATTCCCGCCTGCCTTATCAGTATTTTTTAGGCAGTGTCGAAAAAGGTCTACTCATCTCTGATCTGCACTCGATACCTATTACCACGGCTTCAGTACCGCACTTCAGTTCTTGAAAATGGTTGGAATTTGGTTTAATAAAAGACAAATAACAGAGAAACTAGCTGGTTCATTGTAATCAATTGTATTTGGCCCGTCTTTTATTATAGACGGATAGTGTCAGTCTATAATGAGAATTTGTACTAGAGCATACAGGATACTGTCTTCTTTAATTTGCACATCAAACTATTTTTTTTTAGTATTGTTTGAGACTGAGTTCATCCCACTTGATTTTTTTACTGCAAGTAATCTCGGAATGTTTCAGACGAGTATCGAGCTCTGAACCCAGTTGAGGAATTATAAAGGCTACATATAATGTAATTTAAAATTTTGTAAAGTCATGGGAAAATACAAGACTACAAGGGCATCTACTTTTCAGAAATACAACAGCATCCCACAAATTGAACAGCTTGTGAAATGCAGTTGCAGATCAACTATATGCGCAAATTACACAGACGGAATTGGATAAGAAATCCATCTACATTCTGATTTCCCCATCCCATCCAAATTCATTCTCTATCGTGTTTTATAGGTCGAGTGATGAAACCAATGGAATGAGTGAGCTTTCCTGTGATTGCGCATATCCTTAAATCACTGTAGTTGGGTGCATCGAGAATATGCGTCCAATGCCAAGCTTGTATCTTGCAGTGAGAGCGTGAGACACAGAGACAGTCTTCTGGCTCAGTTGAAAGAAAATTTTCAAGAAACCTGCCCGACAGAAGTTCTTCCTGCTACTTCAGAGTACCACGAACTCCATGCTTCCACATAATGATCAAAGAGGTCCTTCAATGCTGTCAAATTAATCGGCAAACAATTTTAATTAGAAGACGAATAAACCATTCTAGTGCAACTACTTTTTTTTAGATAGTAAGCAACTAAGCAATATACCAGCCTGTAACTAAAAATCTGCATATTACCTTGATTGTGATACTGAGGGCGATAGCTTGTGGCAAGAGTTTCCAAGTCATGGACACTTTTCGAGTTTTTTTGTTCAGCAACACTTGCTTTGGCCACAGTAACAGGAGCAAAAGGGCCATACTGGTAACTTCTAGAACTCGATTTTGGTTCTTGCTCTAAAGAGGTTGCATAGAATTCATTTTCCAAATTTTCGGTTTTCACTTGGAGCTTCACCTGCTTTGATGCTTCTCCCAAGGGATAGTCCACCTTAGTTCTCTTAAAGTTGATGTTGCTGAGGTCAGTCCCGAATGTCCTTTTCTTGGGTTCGCTCGAGAAAGGGATAACTGAATTAGTATTCCCTGTTCCTTCCCTCAAGCCTAACCATCTGAATGCCGGCTTCCTGTTCTCTGTTTGAGTAGTCTGGAGAGTAAATCAACAAATAATCTTCAGAATTCTAGACTACTGGAACAGCAGTCCTGAATTATTTCGTCCAGACGAAAATTGAACTTAATTTTTACCTTTTCAATGAGTTGCATGGAGGATAATACATTGGCTATATCATACAATCGTCTCACTTTAGCTGCATTAACTTAAGGAAGGAATTATTAGTAATAAATCGACATTTTCTAACCATGAAATCAGAACAAATGAACAGAAAAACTCGTACTTCGCATCACTTGTGCATTAAGACCATCTCCAAGCAAGCACTTTGCAGCTTCCTCCAGAGAGATCAGCTCAGCCTGAAATTATAATAAACAGGAATACAGGATGTAAGTAAAATATAGCTAGTTAAGCGAATGACGGTACTAAATACAAGATCATAAACTTATACTCACCTCAGAACAAAGGAATAGCTTCACAAAGTTCTGTGTTAGAAGCCCCAATGACTTTTCCCTTCTGTTATCTGTCAAAATACCAGTAAAGCACGTAAATTTTCACATAAGTCGGACAAGAAACATGTCTTCCATAAACTCAATCCAGCAGTAATACAAAACTCGTCTAATAACCAATTAACAACCTAACCCCAGTGCCTCGCAAGCTCCGACAAAATGGGGTTAAGATATACGCAACCTTATCCCCTATAATCCTATATATCAATATAAAAAGGTGCTTTTTATCGAGAATTGCATCTGATGAACTACTACTTCACAACAAACTCGCAAATAATCGAGAAAAAATAGCCAAAAAGCAGATGAAAACTAAAAGCAGATAACTTGAGGGCATCAGTTTTACCAGGCTTAGAAGCACCACTATGGGTTGGTGCCTCCGATTGGCTTCCGGTGTCAGGGTTAGAAGCTACATCATCATCAAAGTCTAAAACCTGAAACTGTAACATGTTTTGCATTAATCTTGCTGCAGCCAGAAAAATAGGAAATCAATAAACCAAAAACTAAACACCAAAGACTCACCTTTACTCTACTTCTTCCCTCTGCAGTACCAAAATTCTCCTTCAAACCATCTTCCTGATGACCGAATCAACCCCGTAAAACATAGTTAGCACACCAAGTTCGCTTAAAAACAAATCACTGATTGAACTTAACTGAATTAAATGTTCAAAGGTGTTACCTTTAACAAGGCAAGAGCCTTAGGAATTGCCTTGTAGCCCTTCCATGTGTACTGATTTTTCGCTTTTCTCGCTAACACCTGCATTCATGTGCTATCTAATTACACTATAATCGAAAAAACTAATTAATTCATTCCATGTCAAATCATTGATATAATGCAAGTACAATTTTTAAATTTTTTTGAACCATGTATTAATAACAGTAATTTGAAAAGAAAAAAGAATGATGAATCTTACCCCTACACTCTCCAACACATTAACAATATCATAGATCCTTCTTCGCTCGACTCCTACAAGAAATCCAATATCACTTTCAACATAACTCATATACAAATATCAGTGGCGGAGCCAGGATTTGAACTCAGCAGGGGCAAATGGGTAATTACATAAGAAAAACTCGAAAACAATTGGAAAATTTTAACTAAAAACTTTGAAATTTTCATCCTCGAGTGGGCCGAGCAACCCTGATAACCCTCCCCTAACTCCACCACTGAAATATGCAACTAAAACTAAAGAGGATGAATTTAGAGAAATTCAGATCTGATCTAGTTAGTGTACCTAATTTACTGGCAGCATCATCTAGACCAATCAAATCGACATCGTCTCGATTATACAATCTCAAGAAACTGCAAATAACAAAAAAACTAAATCAATCGATAACCAAAAAAAAATCAAAAAATCAATGAACAAACAGTAAACACCCAAATAACACAAGAAATCAATTAAATTTAATAAAAAAAAAATAATTGAGAAAGAAACTTACTTTGAACAAAGAAGGCCTAAGGATTTCTGCTTTCTACTATAACCATGATGCAAAGATCGATTTTCTGATGGTGATTGCAAAGGTGGTGAGGCCATTGATGAACAAAAAGTTTCACTTTTTTCCTCTAATTAACAAATACCCAGAAAAATCAAAAGATTGCCCAGAAAAATTCGAAGAAATCCCAGAAAATCCAGATGAACAAAATTGGAAATTTCGAAGAGATGAAAATCTGGGTAAAATTTGTGTGATTATAAAAGGGGGATTTTGAAACATCAAATTAAGCGGGAATTTGAATTTACTTTAGGTGAAGAAAGCGGCTAAGTTGTGAGCCATGTGTTTTTGTTTGTTGTGAAATGACAATATTACCCTCAATAATGGGTAGATATTGGGTTTTTTATGAGGGGTTTTTGGTAATTTAAGTAAGTGAATCTTTGTGTTTATGATAGTGATTATTTTAATATTTTTTTGTTGTGTTTTGTATGTGGGCTTGTGGCACGTAGAGGGATGAAAGTAGGATTTTTTTAATTTTTTAATAATTTCCCGCCGATGTTTCAAAATGTGAATATTCATGGAGGGGGGAAATGGGCCGTCAACAAAAGGTACCCGCTCAAGATACTCTTATTCAAGAGAGTGTATTTCGGAACTCCGAGCTTCTTAGATGTTTTCAAGAGATGGTGGGCCACTCGGCCAATTTGGGAGGTACCACTTGACCCGCACTCCGACTACCCTGAGGTAATTTTTGTTAATGCTATACTTCGTCAACGTTTCTTTGCCTTAGAGAGCTGTGATTTTCTGTCTACTAAATTTTTATGTCGTAAGTCACTTGATAGGCTAGGTATTTAGGAGCCTGTAAGAAATTGATTAGTGCGTATGCCATGCTAGTAATTATGACTTTGGAATATGCTTCATGGTAAATGGATTATATATATGGGTAATTATTATGCCATAAAATTATGAATTGATTTGACTTTTTAATTCATTGTCTATAAGGTCTTGTTTTTTTCGACTGAAAAGAGTTGAACCGAACTTAATAAAACTTAACTGAATTTAATTGAACTGGGCTGAACTAAATGGAACTAAACAGAACTGAACTGAGATGAAGCAAAAGTTCACTTGTGAAAAAATGAGTTGAATTGAACTGAAATAGGCTAAATTAAGTCCAAAAAAACAAGGTTTAAGAGTATATATGATTATTAAGATTAAGATTGTCATATATCATTACAATAGGATTATATTATGGGTAATTTGTATTAGTGTATACTCAATATGAATTGCACTTCTTTAACAAGCTTAATACATGAGTTATCGTTCATATGAATAATGAGCTTAGATGAGTGGTTAAAAGATGTAAATATCTCATCCAAGAAATGCGTAATTCGGTCAAGTTGGAGCACTCTTATCGAGAATCTAATCGAGTTGGCGACTGGCTTGCCAATCATGAAGTTAATTCTGGTTTAATCGCTACGCTATTAGAATGTCCTAATATGGAATTACAATCTATTTTGCGTAAAAATATTATCGGGGTGACTATTCCCTGTATAATAGTTTATTAGCTATCAAGGTTCACCCCCTTTACGTAAAAAAAAATTATAAATTACACTTTTGTACTCTATATTTCTTACTGCCTAACTACTCAAATTAATCTACTCGTTTGCTCGCTGAATTCCTTGGGTTAAGTGTCATGTTCATTCAGAAAGATTTAGGATAATTTACTCTCAATTGAAGGTATATTCAGTTTGCTCACATTTCACCTTTTATTTCTACGCTCCTGTAAAGCAAGTACATATTATTCCCATCATCACTCAACTCAAATATATCAATATTTTTTCCATAGGTCTTGGTATAAACGGGTGGGGCGAACAGACGGGTAAAAACCTCTAATAAAATGGGTAGGAGGAACAAGGTGGGGCACCCCATGTGCTTCTCACTTTATGCAAATGAATATTTTGTGAGGGAAAATGGTATCCATCTATACGTATAGACGGATAGTGTCCGTCTATAATGAGAATTTGTGATATTCTTTAGAGTTGCTGAACATCTAGATGTAGTGGGTGACTAAATGATGAATCTTATGTCCAATCAACTGTGCTACAAAACATCATGTTATTAATGAACAACAATTATTGCATAAAATTGATTTAAAAGTATTATTGCAAGATTTTGTTACTTTTATGTTTTATTATAAAACCGTTTTACAAGAAACTTACTAATCGATAAACTCATAATTAATTCTACTTTTATAACACTTCATTTACATTAAAAAAAAAAAATCTAAAAGAACAATTTTTTACACATATATATATATATATTTTATTTTTTATTTTTATGAGAGGGCGTCCCTACATTTGGTGCGCATTGAGTTAACCCCCAACCCCGGATATATGTGATATCAGTCATATCACCCACACTCCGAGAGTGACAAACTCATACTTAGCCTTCAAGCCATTAAACACTCAAGAATAATGTATATCAAGTAAGCAATTGAAGAGTGATAATCAAAATTTATAAGGCATAGACTCAGCAGTCAGCCTTATTCAAGAATAACAGACTGAATTTTATAAGACTTAAACCTAAATTACTTGGGAATTCGAATCAAGTTGTAACCACCATACTCCACCTTTGCGGAAATCTTTAACTTCATAGTCGTTAGTTTTTTTATTTGGATCAACGAAACTTGCACTTAGTCGCAAACCACTAGGCTAAGACATCTTCGGTAACTTTATAGTGGTTAGTTTTTTTTTTTTGGTGTTGACAAGGAGTATCCCCAAACGATTGGAGCAATCTCGCCCGATCGAAGCGCAATTTAATGGGTTGGCCCCTCTCAAGTTTGATTGACTTTTTCGTTCTCGCAAAGTCGGGAATCAAACCCCCGACCACTTGTTTAAGAGATGAAAGTCATCGCTATCGTTATCATTTCCATTTTGAGTCAACTTTGGTACTTTATAGTGGTTAGTGAGAACTAATGACACTCATAATTAGACATTTAAATTCAAAATAGAACCGCGATGAGTAACACTAACACACTCACATATCACTTTCCCATACGGATGACAGAACTCCTTCCTTCAAACCAATAATTACCAACTTTTTCAGAAATCTTGTTAAAACTCAAGAACACTGCAAACAATGGATGCCAAAGAAACATGTCGAAACGAACTCAGAACTGCAATTCGTCAACTTAGCAATCGTGGTCTCTACACTGCTTCCAAATGGTCTCTTTCTCTCTCTTACCATTTTTCTTCATTATATTTATGCAATAGTATTCAATTTGCATCTTTTTAATTGATTTCTACGATTTTATCATATGGGTATGCCCTAATTTGTACCAAGATTTGATTTTTGAGGAATTAGGATGTTATTTGATTTGTTTTCTTTGATGGGTTTGGTTTAATTTGTCAAAGATCTGATTTTTAATCTCCAAATTGTGGGTTTTTGATTGCAAGATAGCCTGTGGGGTTAGAAGTTTTTAGTGATGTTCATGATTTTGTGTGATTTATGATGGATGGTGGCAGTTTGGGGAATGTTTAGGGCGGTTTGTTTTGCATACCAAGTGTTCGACGAAATTCCCAATCTTAATTTTTTGCTGTTTGTTGTGGAAAAATTAGTATTTCATTCGTTTTCGATTCAAATATCGATTAAAACAGCTCTAGCGAGGAAGATTTACTGAAAAGAGGCTGATTTTGTTCCAGGGCAGCAGAACAATTATTAGGAATTGAGCAAGACCATTTGAAGTTCACGCCTTCGCATACCCGATTTCAGAGAGGGAGCTCTAGTATTCGTCGTAGATTTAGAACTAACGACCCTACTGTAACGCCGAGTCCTAGTGTTTCATATGTTACTCCCCCACTACCAGAAGACGATGATGATGCTGTGGACAATGATTTTTACCTTTTGGGTAAGACATACTTTGATTGCAAAGAGTATCGAAGGGCTGCCCATGTACTTCGGGACCAGACTGGACGGAAAGCTGTCTTCTTGCGATGTTATGCCTTGTATTTGGTATGCCATTTTCTTAGCATTTTAATCATTTATGCTTTGTGGTGATTTAAGCTGCTTCATGCTATGAATGTTGACATTGATTATGTTTGAGAACCGTAGGTTGAACTGGTGGAATATAAATGTTGATAAAGATATAGGAATCACCTAATAGTGATACACCTAGAAATCTAGAATACTCAAACTGAGAGGAATATAGTAAGCAATTATACAACTATTTGTTAATATCAGCCCATTAACAAGGCCTGCAAGATGTTTCTTAAGAGAGTAGATCAGGCCAAATTGCTATTTCAGTGTCAATCGTTCATTGACAAATTCTGAATTTTACCCTAAAGGCCTAAAGAAGAACATGCCATAGTACGAGTTCCAGAATAAGACGTCCTGATCCCTGAACCCGGCTTATATGTTTAGCTATTGGTGTGTATGAGCTTGCGTGATTTTGTGGGGAAGAAGTATAAATGTCTACATCTATAGTTATTGCAAGCATATTCCTTTTAAATATATATTCCCTAGCTCTGTGCTAGATTTGGAAGGAAAGGGAAGGGAGGGGACAATTTCCCTTGTTTGGTTAATACGTTGGTTTGGAGGAAAACAGAGTTGAGGGAAGCAATTGCCAAATTATAATTCTTTCAACATAAGAACAATTTGGAAGGAAAATACCCTCTCTCCATTCCTCCCCGTCCCTGTTCTCCCCTTTCATCTCCCCTTCCACCCTAGTACTTTATCCAACCAAGACCTCTGTGATGAGGTGGAAACCAGCCTTTTTACGTGTTAGTGGCCTTGGAGCATTACTGCATACTTTGAAACCCCCAGCGTGGCCTTCCCCTACTTCATCCCGGGCCAAAGGTTTTTAGAAGAAGCACGAGGATAATTGCGTGGCAGGGCTATATGGGACATATTTACCATTTCAATCTTGATTAACCCATCTGATTATGCTAATTAATTGTTAAAAACCAGTATATGTGCAGTGTGCCCGTTCTTATATTGATGCGTGAGACACTGAGAGCACACATGAGCCAAAAGATGTTTGGAAGATTTTAGCTACTTCGGCTATTGTCTGTCTGCAGTCATCATGGTTGGGTGTATTGTATTTAAATTCGTGTGATCTATATACTTGAATGCAGTCTACCTTGGCTAATAGTGGTATTAACTGTTAATTCTCTTAGTTTTATTTACTTTTCATGTTAAAAAAACACTGATTTGAGTGCTATACTGACATTGCCTCAACCATTTGTCATTAGACACCAAATTAACCACCATTTGTCGTTTCTTCTTGTAAAAACTTGCATCAAATGTAGTAGCTACTGTTTTTTAACAGTACTTTATGGATTTCAAGTTACTGACTTGCCCGTGTATTGTTGCTAAGGCTGGGGAGAAGAGGAAGGAAGAAGAGCTAATAGAGTTGGAGGGTCCCCTGGGAAAAAACAACGTTGTGAACCGTGAACTTGCTTCTATTGAAAGGGAGCTTTCCTTGCTAAAAAAAAGACGCGTTCTAGATCCATTTGGAATGTATTTATATGGACTTGTGTTAAAAGAGAAAGGAAACGAGCAATGTGCTCGTGAAATCCTTGTCGAGTGTGTAAATAGCTATCCATGGAATTGGAACGCTTGGCAAACTCTGCAATCTCTCTGCACTTCAATCGAAAGTTTGAACATCCTTAATCTTAATACCCATTGGATGAAGGATTTCTTCCTTGCAAATGCTTATGAAGATCTCAGATTACACAAGGAATCATTGGCCAAGTACGAGCAACTCCGAAAAACCTTTTCCTGTAGCAACTACATACAAGCTCGGATAGCCAACGTGCAATACCATCTAAGAGAATTTGACCTGGTCGAAAACATCTTTGACGAGTTGATGACAAATGATCCTTACCGAATAGAAGACATGGACTTGTACTCGAACGTCCTCTATGCAAAGGAAGCGTTTTCTGCTCTGAGCTATCTCGCCCACAAGGTATTCTTAACTGATAAGTATAGACCCGAATCATGCTGCATTGTCGGTAATTATTACAGTTCGAAAGGGCAGCATGAAAAAGCAGTTTTGTATTTCAGAAGGGCTCTTAAGTTAAACAAAAACTATTTATCCGCCTGGACGTTAATGGGCCACGAATTTGTCGAGTTGCAAAACACGGCAGCAGCAGTGGATGCCTATCGTCGGGCTGTAGACATAAACTCGTGTGATTATCGGGCCTGGTATGGTTTGGGCCAAGCTTATGAGATGATGATGATGCCTCTCTATGCATTACATTACTTCAGAAAATCAGTATTCCTGCAGCCGAATGATCCACGTTTATGGATCGCCATGGCTCATTGTTATGAGAGTAACGAGCTTCATATGCTTGAAGAGGCAATCAAGTGTTATAAGAGAGCTGCAAATCAACAAGACACCGAGGCTATTGCTGTCAATAGGCTGGCGAAATTGCACGATCAGCTAGGGCACCAATCAGAAGCTGCATTTTACTACAAGAAAGATTTGGAAAGAATGGAAAATGATGAAAGAGAAGGGCCAAACATGGTTGAAGCTTTAATGTTTCTTGCTAAATATTATAGGTCCCAGAAGCAGTTTGATGAAGCCGAGATTTATTGCACCCGTTTATTAGATTATGCCGGGCCTGTAAGTGATCCAACTATCTCTTCATTCTAAATTCGTCTTTAGCAAAGTCTGTTGCAAGACGGTTTTACTGTAAGATATTGTTAAACTGAATGTTATCTACCCAAATATCCCCCTAAATGTACTTAGAGGTATTTGGTAAATAACATTGCGGTTTACCATAAGTAATAGCATTTCGCCTAAAGTATTGACCAGAATATTTGATTCACTAATCTCTGCAGGAAAAAGAAACAGCAAAGAGTTTGCTAAGATCAATAAGAATGGGGCAATCTGGGTTCTCATCAATGGATGTGGAGCATTTTCCACCCTTCGGATCGCGTTCATAAGTGTTAATTACAGAATTTATTTAATGTCAGTGAAATTATTGTTTTACTGCACAAATTCTGTATATGCTATATCATGCATGCTGAAATTTAGTTGGTTCATGGTAGATGTAATGTAACAATAGAATTTTGCAACTTTTTAGTCAGTCCTGAAATACTTCAAATTATTTATTAAATCTAATTGTATCTTTAGGAGACGAAATTGATTAGAACTTTTCATAGTAAATTTTATCGCTATTCGTTTAAATTTAATTTGGCGCTTGTACACCGTATGTATACTCTGTATTTATCAATCTTAGAAGTCGTATATATATGAGCAATAGTGGGCATCCGAATATATCAATCTTAGAAGTCGAATATATATGAAATAGTGGAGACGGAACATGATAAAATTATTATTTAGCTTGAAACAAAAATGCAATAAGCATATGTTCTTCCACTGATGTTGAATGTAACACAAGCCGGGGTACGGTACTATATAAAGGCTATTCAGCAAGCAATGTTAGTGCATAACAACAGCTTGAGCAACAATAATCAATCATTCTTCTTTCATCACTACAAATCTCTTGTTGTTCGAGGTAATACGTCTTTTGCTGCTTTCATGTTTGCTCGTATATATTACTCCCTCCGTCCCAATCATATGAATTGGACGGAGGGAGTAGTAGTACAAGTTACTCTACTTTATACTCAATGTATTATTGAGAAAAGTCGTTCAAATAAATTGTGTAGCATGAGAGTTGTGTATTGGAAGTGTTGTGCGAAAGGGTGAATATCTTGTGTTGAGCCTCTGTTGTAACTAGACCTGTTAAAACTCGACCCCGACCTGTTTGACCTGAACCCGAAAAGATTCGTTATTTTAGGGTCAAGATCCTACCCGAACGGGTCGACCCGTTGGGTCAAAGGTAAATCATGAATTTTATTAAAATATTAATATTTATATACTCCCTCCTATTTCATATGTTGTTCCCTTTTCAATAATATAATACTCACATATATTAGAAAAAGTGGAACAACATATGAAATAGGAGGTAGTATTATATTTGTAATTTTTTTTATTACTTAAAATTAAGCACAATTAAAAAATCAATTCTATATAACTTTTATAATATTTAATAGTAATAAAATTTTTAAAAATTTTTATTTTAATAATTATGTCAATATAATTAATTTAAACGTTGAATATGAATAAAATATTAATTTTAAATATGTTTTACATTTTAAAAAAAATATTTTTTAATTAAAAAAATCGTTTATAAAACACAAAATCTCACCGTTTCCTCTCACAAAATGCTCATTGAGGGGTGTAGGAAGCACATGGGGATGCCCCAGCTTGTCCCCTCTCCCTTTTTGTGAGAGGTCACAAGCTTGTGACGGGATTAGCCCGTCACAAGCAAGACTAGCTGTTTATAAAAAACGTTAAAAACTAGTTCTTGACCCATATTCTGACCCTAATCCGACCCATATTCGACCCGTTTGACAGGTCTATCTGCATTTGTGCCCACAACCCCATAATATAATGATTTTGTCCGCTCTAGGCCAAGCCCTCACGGATTTACTCTTGGGTTCTTCCTAAAAATGTCTCGTACTATTATATTTTATAGACACTTATAAAGATGGGACAAGGGTTTGCACCCTAACAAGACGGATGATGAGGACAAATATGTTAGAGCCTCCCCGCTTATTATCCAACTTGGATAGGAGCTGGGCATTACTCACTGATGGGGCATATTCTGCACCCGCTGACCAGTCAACACATTGAGTAAGGTCAAAGATATCCGCAGCAAGTCAACGGCTTAGACAGCCTAACCAACGAGGCCTGTCGGCCTGTCACTTGGGTCTCGGCTGGTACAACGGCTAGCCGGGGCACATATCCGCGAACTCATATCCAAGACCCCTCGGCGGTGAGTCAACAGGGCCCGCCGGCCTGCCATGGGTCCCTCAGCCGAGGGTAGATAAGTCTTTCCACCTGCTAGCCACTTGGCCACTTGGCCACTACGTGACAAAAGGTGAAAGTCTATAAATATTCCTCAACTATCATTGAGGAAAGAATACACAATTAAACCTAAGAATCACTATTCATCTGGTAATATCTTCCTTATCTCTCTACAATACATACTTCGCCAAGTAACATCTTATCTCTCTAAGTTTACTGACTTGAGCGTCGGAGTGAGTTCGCTCGGTCCAAAGCCGAGCCCTCAGTTTGTTCATCGTTTCAGGAGACCGCAAGGAGGATTCAACTAAAGACGTCATTCTACAAGCACGGGTGGTAACTTATAACTGCTCTGGAATTACACCCGGAACAATTGGCGCCGTCTGTGGGGAAAAGATACTAGAAGCTAGTCACATTCATTCCCAAAAAAAAAAAAAAAACAAAACAAAAACCCACCCAAAAAGCTAAGAAGATGTCAAAACAACAAGAGGTATTCAGAATCGACGAAACCGAGTTCGCAAGATGATACCGTCCACAGTTGCGGGAGTTGCATGCCCTCCACCGGTCGGGTAATTCAACCGGAGTACGGGATGCCAATAATACCAGATACGCCGCTGCCCGCCAACCAGGTCACCATCATGGGACATGTGGTTGATGTAGCAAAACTGAAGCTACTCCTGGACCTCATTAGTAGTACGTCGGCTCACACTGTCACACCGACAAGAGCGGCGGAACCCGTCCAGGAGACCAGGGCCCAGAATGTGACTCCAAGAGACTTAAATGGAGCACCGGAAGAGGCCGGCCCCTGTCAAGACGCCCGGAGGAGCGCAGAATGCTAGTGGTAGACCGAGTCCTTCCCGCACTCGCGGGGAGGACGCGTCGCCGCAAAGATCGACGAGGCACCCCCGAGGAGTGAAAGAAGTCCGACTCGCCGAGTCGAAGAAGAAGCCCGACTCACCGAGTCGGAGAAGAAGCCCGACTCACCGAGTCGGAGAAGAAGCCCGACTCACGAGTCGGAGAAGAAGCCCCTCCCGCCACGGGAGAGGAGCGGACTAGGAATGCGAGGAGCCGATCGCCGCGTGTCGTTCGACACGTGGTCAGACAGCCCCTCAATGCCTACGTCCTTGAAACCGCCGTGCCAACCAAGCTAAAGTTGCCGGCGTTCACATACAAAGGGGATAGCGACCCCACCGACCATGCCGAGGCCTTTGAGTCGTACATGTCGGTGTGGGAGCAACCCGACGAAGTCTGGTGCCGAGTCTTCCCAACAACCTTGCATGGGATGGCTCAGAGTTGGTACAAGGGGCTGCCCGACGGCTCGGTATACTGTTACGCCGACCTAAGGGATGCCTTCTTAGCTCAGTACTCTTGCAATAAAAGGAGGGCCGTGGAGACATCGGACCTCCTGACTATCAAGCAGGAGGGAGGCGAGTCTCTCCGAAGCTACGTAAAGAGATTCGACGCCAAGGTTCAGCAGATTCGGGAGATTAACCCCGAGCTGGCGGCCTTCGCGCTGATGAAAGGTCTCCCAAGGGGAGACTTAAAAAATGAGCTCATCAAGTACGGAGGCCTGGGCTTAGACGCCGCCAGGAAAATGGCCGACCAGGCCATCAAGGTAGAGGACTATCACAAGACCTGGGTAGGCCACAGCGAGGCTGGGCACTCAGAAAAGAAGAGCCACCGGGAGGACAACCCGGATGAAAGACGCCGTGACAATAATAGGTCACGGTCTGACAAGTCTGCCAGGAAACAGAACTCGGCGGACGCAGGGGGGAGCTCGGGACTGTACTACCAAAAGCGGTACAAAGATCACACCCCCCTGGTCGCATCGGCCGCCGAGGTCTTCACCCTGAGCAAGGGCGAGGGCCAGAAATGGGAAAGGCCCCCCAAGCCGAAGGGGGACGGTGACACGAGCGCGATCGCGAGTACCACGGCCACACCGGTCACCTTATCGACAAAGGCATCGAAGAATGCCATTGAAGAGCTGATCCGGAAGGGGAGCCTCGGCAAGTATGTTGCCAAAGGCCAAAAGACCGATGCCGGCGGCTCAAACAAGAAATCCGTCTTTGAACGGATAGGGGTCATCCACGTGGTCATCGGGGGCAACGAGAACTGTGGGTCCGCTCATGGGCACAAACGACACCTGAATGAGCTATATCAGGCCATCAACTTTGTGCCCAACACAGCGACCCCCGCTTCCAACATCCCCGATATAACTATTGGGAAGAAGGACTACGAGGGAGTCATCGCCCCTCACAGCGACCCACTTATAGTCCACTTGGACATATCCAACCACCTGGTCAAGAGGTGCCTGATTGACACAGGCGCCTACACGAACATCATGTTCAGGGAGTGCTTTCTCAACCTCGGCCTGAAGGTCGAGGACTTGAGCCCCTGCACTAATCCACTGTACAGCTTCTCCGGGGCCGGCCTGGTACCCCTGGGGTCAATCAGACTGCCAGTGATGTTCGGCGAGGGGAATGCGGCCAAGAATGTCCTGTCCGAGTTCGTGGTCATCGACGGCTCGTCCGCCTACAACGTTCTCATAGGTCGAGTCACTCTGAGCGAGGCTGATGCAGTAATGTCCATCCGGGCCTTGACACTAATGTATGTCTCGGACCGGGGGGAAGCGCATAAGCTCGTCTCAAAAGACGAGAGGGACGAGGTGGTCAACGTCCAGATATCTGCCAGAGGATGCAACATGCAATCCCTCAAAGTGGCAAAGAGGTCAGAGAAGGGGAAAAGCCCATCCTTACAACAGGAGGGCGACCTCATGGATGCAACTGACGGCTAACTGGGAAGGTCCCTACCAAGTGGTTGAAGAAATAAGGGTGTGCCTTGGATGAGCCATTAGAACACTATCTCGGGAAAGTCTTTGTATAGCGGCGGAGGTGCCCAAGACAGTTGTGGGCACCCCGACGCGTGTTTTTATCTAATGAAGAATCGTCCAAGTTTTCCATGAAAGTGTTCATTTTCCCCCCATAGTCACTATCAGAAACAGACGCCGGCTCACACTGTCACACCGACAAGAGCGGCAGTCATCATCAAGAAACAGGCGCCGTCGCAGTCACCCCGAGTAGTAGACGCTACGGCAGTCGCCCCAAGAGGTAGACGCCGCAGCAGTCACTCCAAGTGGTAGACGCCACGGCAGTCACCATCAAGAAATAGGCGCCGTCGCAGTCACCCCAAGAAGTAGACGCTACGGCAGTCACCCCAAGAGGTAGACGCCGCAGCAGTCACTCCAAGTGGTAGACGCCACGGCAGTCACTATCAAGAGGTTGATACTCGCAAAAACGATCAGCATGCCTTAGGAACGTTAAACACAGTTGAGACACGCACTCTAGACTGCCTCGGCCAAGCCGAGGCGGAAACAAAAGAGGCGCTCAATTAATAACGTAAGACAACTCAGACGAAGACGAGAAAAGACCTCGGCCAAGCCAGAGGCAAAGTGAAAACGTTAAGTACAGTTGAGATGCTCAACTATTAGCGCAAGAAGAAAAAAAAAAAAAATGAGGTAAAGACCTCGGCCAAGCCGGAGGCAAAAGAAACGAACTCTTATTAAAAAAGATAACAGGTTACAAATGAGGAGAATACAGACGACGGCCGTCCCCATAAGGATAAGCCAAAACACAACCTACCAAAGTTGTACAAAATACAAGGAAAAGAAAGGCAAAAGATTACAGACATCATTTAAGCGCCAAAAGATGGCAGGGAGGAAAGGCTTAATAATTGGCCCCCGAACAGCTAAAGCTATCCGAGGCGCCGGGTGAGCCTGGTGACAACCGCCCGTCTCCCTATGCCTGTTGCTGCTCGCCGTCGCAGCGTTAGCAAAGCATCGTCCTTAATAGGCGACCCGGGTTGTCTTAGCGAGTCTCGGCTTTCTCGGCCGCCAGACCTCGGCACCTCGGTTTGCCTTCATCCTCTCGGCTTCCTCTTTGGCTGCCTTAGCCTCCTCAGCAAGGGCCGCCTTCTCCGCGGCCGCCTCTGCCTCCTTCTTCACCCTTACCTCCTCCTTGGCCTTTTTCTTCGCCTTTTCCTCCTTAGCTTCGAGCTTGTCATCAAACAGCTCGTCAAATCTGTCCCACGGAAAGGAGCCATCGAGAGGGAAGAGCTCCTCAATCACTTCCCGGGCGCCTTCTTCGGCCAGTCCCGTATTGGGCGCACATGTTAGGGAGAAGAACGGTTTGGAGTCTCTCAATGTCCTCCTCCCTTTGGGCAATGATAGCATCCTTGTTCAGGACCACCTTCCCCGGGTCCGGAACAGTCCCTAAATTCGTTCCTCGTGTAAGGTAAAGGTCGGCGTGCTTCCGAACAAGGTCACGCATCTCCGCACTTGGCGACTTCACTGCCGTCGCAGCCTCGGCCTTGGCTCTCTCGGCGAGGACTTCCTTTTCGGCGTCCTCCCCGAGTTTTCTCTCAAGACGGACGCCTCTTGACCTCGCCTTGGCCCTCTTAGCCTCCTTGTTCGCCGCGTCAAGTTCCGGCCTTAGCCGCTCGAGCGTGGGCGACCTCGCCCATGGTCTTCTCTTGCTCCATAATGTGGGAGCCGGCTAGTAGCCGAGTCCATTTCGCCACCTCTTGCCTATTCTCATCCCCTCTCGCCACAAGCTCGGTGGGGAAACCTTCCGAGGTAGGGGAGCGACGGTGACATTTCTATCACCCGCCTTCTCAGGCTGCTTCTCCAATTGCCGCACAGTGAGAACGGCGGCTGCCGACGGTTGATCTACAAAAATTCAATTAAAACATCCGTGTCAGTATACATGGACATATCGGAAAGCCACTCATCAGGAACGCCCAATGAACCGGCTGAATTTGAGCCATAGGATAAATCGGTACCAGGCTTGGACTTCTTTGTCGGAGGGCCCATTTCCTTGCCGCCCTCGGTAGCAAAGAATGGCAACAGCAGCAGCAGCGGGGGTGGACCTTTTCCTCTTAAGGACGAGGGGAGATCCCTCCGCATCAGAGTCCTCCCCATTGGTGATGTCAACGATCTCCACCGTCTCCTTCTGGACTGAAGGGATGGAAGGTGGAACGGATGTCGACGCCGTCGCCGCCGAAGATTTTGTTTTCCGCGTTCGACGCGGCATGTTACTAGCAACCCTCGCCCGGGCCGCCTCCACATTCAGGCCTTTGTTCGCCGATCCATCGGGTCATTCGGCGACGCCCCGCGATCACGGGCGAGCCTTAGGGTGCAAATCAGCAACGGTCTTATCCTTGTGCAGCCCCATCCTCCGAAGGATATCCTCAGACAGGTCCGGTCCAAAATGGTCTGCAAAGGAAGCAAAGCAAGAGTTAAGTAGAAGTAAATCGAAATTCAAGAAACAGAAACGTTGAGGGCAGAGGTGGGCCTCACGCCGACCCCACTCACCCTGCGCTAGGGCCGGTATGAGGCCGACATGGCAGAGCAGCTCATCCTGAAGGATGATCTGCGTCGGGGGGATCCATCTTTTCGACACCCCACTCTTGTCCGTCTCAAAGAGCCTCATCGCCAGCCTCTCATCCTCATTAAGAGGGACCTTGTCGGCGTCCATCTTAAGCTTTTTCCGTTTGACCCATCTGTCATGCTCCGCCTCAGTCTCGCACCGCAAATTAACTTGGTGCTGGAAGGACCGGGGCAGCGGATAGTCATCCGGCACCTCAACGTACACCCACCGATCTTTCCAATCCTTGCAGGAGGAAAGCTTATCAACAGAGATGTACCCCGGCTCCACTTGCACGCTGTACCACCCCACCTTACCGGGAAACGACGGCCGAAGGTGGTGAAGCCGGCGAAATAAATTAACCGTTGGGACCTCCCCCCTGAAGAGACAGAGCCAGACAAAGCCGACTATGGTCCTAATAGCCAACGGGTGCAGTTGGGCCACGACGACGTTCATGGCTCTAATGATAGCCATGACATAATCATTCAGCGGAAATGGGAGCCCGTACTCCAAGTGCCGGATGTATACGCCGGTGCAACCCGGTGGAGGACAACAGATGGCCTGGCCCTCCTCAGGGATAACAATTTTGTACCCCCTGCCAAAGTAGAAATGGCCCTCGAAAAATGTCTCGCCGGAACAACTGGCGAACTTATGAGTCCAGACCCGGTCCAGGCGGACCTTACAGGCCTCGCCGTGATCCATGACGTACTGCCTCCCCTCATTGGGACGAGTCCTCCCAACATCATCACCGTCATCGTCACCATCATCATCATCATCGTCATCATCCTCCCAGTCCTCCAAAACCTTTTGGTCGACCTCGGGAGAAGGAGACCTAGGACCCCGGACCTTAGCGGACGGCGGCCGTGCCTCCTCTTCATCCGACGCGAGGGAATCCCCGGCGCACGATTACTAGGTCCGGCCTCAGTAGAAGAATGGTAGCAACAGTTATTCAACAAAATAAGAGATCGAGAAAAGTTTGATTGTTTACCTTGAAGAAAAACACTAGGCGAAGTAACGACACTGAAGATTAGAAAAGAGAAAAGCCCTTGGAAATTTGGAGAGAAGAAAATTTTAGAGAGAATGAAATTGGTGCCCAATTTCAAAGACTAACTGCCCTATTTATAGGAGAAAGCCCGTGAAGAAGGACCAATCGGCACGACCCATGAAACGTCGACCAATCAATCAAAGAACAGACACGCGTCAGACATGCAACCACGGAATGTCAATCGTTGCAACAGTTGAACGTCAATCAATACAACAGTGACCAAGCGTCTTCAACATGCCCCTTCATATCTCTCTGCCTGTTCATCTTCCTCAAGAAATTCCTAGGTATCCGTTTCTCCGCCGGCCATATGATCAACCAAGCCAGAAAGCACCGGCCAGGGGGCAATCAGAAACAACCGGCACTCTCCACCCTGGTCCCAGCCAGCGTCATTGCCTTTTTCCACATCGGATGTCCATTACACATCCATGTGGAGGGGGGATATGGTACGGCCTAAGCGAGCCATCTTGGGAGAAGAAGAAGCGGGGCGGTAAATTTTTACTTGCGCAGAATATACGCTCAGCATACATCGGAGCCCATACCACGGCATAGACTACGCTGGGGGCAAATTGATGGGGCATATTCTGCACCCGCTGACCAGTCAACACATTGAGTAAGGTCAAAGATATCCGCAGCAAGTCAACGGCTTAGACAGCCTAACCAACGAGGCCTGTCGGCCTGTCACTTGGGTCTCGGCTGGTACAACGGCTAGCCGGGGCACATATCCGCGAACTCATATCCAAGACCCCTCGGCGGTGAGTCAACAGGGCCCGCCGGCCTGCCATGGGTCCCTCAGCCGAGGGTAGATAAGTCTTTCCACCTGCTAGCCACTTGGCCACTTGGCCACTACGTGACAAAAGGTGAAAGTCTATAAATACTCCTCAACTATCATTGAGGAAAGAATACACAATTAAACCTAAGAATCACTATTCATCTGGTAATATCTTCCTTATCTCTCTACAATACATACTTCGCCAAGTAACATCTTATCTCTCTAAGTTTACTGACTTGAGCGTCGGAGTGAGTTCGCTCGGTCCAAAGCCGAGCCCTCAGTTTATTCATCGTTTCAGGAGACCGCAAGGAGGATTCAACTAAAGACGTCATTCTACAAGCACGGGTGGTAACTTATAACTGCTCTGGAATTACACCCGGAACACTCACAATTGAAGAAGGGTGTGATCCTGTGTGCTGTCATACATGGCAGTTGGCAGCGTACTATCATCACATTTGAAGGCAGTTTGCTTAGGCCTAAGGTAGTTGGTGGAGTGATCAAGAAGGAGTTGTTGCTCAGATTGTCAATACGACTCACACCAGGAACATATAGACGAGATGTAGATGGGTGGTTAATTAAGAGTGTTAAATTGCAATTGTAAAATCCCATGTTTGGGTGTTTCAAAATGTTTGTAGCCAAAATGATATTGTTCAGTTGTTACATTATTGTTATGGTTTAATGAAAATGCTTATATTTCATGATTTCATCTATAAAAAACTTAAAGCTCTACTGTAAGTCTATTAACTTATTCATGCCAGTTGTCAAAAAAAGCTTGTACATCTTATACGTGAGCAATATTTTAATGAAATGTAATGTTGCAATTACAGAGAGCGGGAGGGACTACTCCTCATTATTTATTAATCTTAGAAGTTGAATATATACGAACAATAGTGGAAATCCGAATTTATCAATCTTAGAAGTCGAATATATGTATAGTGGAGACGGAATTATTTTAATGGAACGTGTGCATGCAAATACGAGGTTGCAATGAAGAAGAATATGGACAAGGAAGTAAGGAATCAAAAATCAAAAAACATGATAAGATTCTTATCAGCTTGAACCAAAAAAAAAGAAAATAGAGATAAGATTCTTATTCAGGTTGAACCAATAGTGCAATAAGCATATGTTCTTCAATTGATGTTGAATGTAAAGCAGAAGTACTATATAAAGGCTATTCAGCGAGCAATGTTAGTGCATAACAACAGCTTAAGCAATAATCATTCTTCTTTTATCACTACAAATCTCTTTTGTTTCTCCAGGTAATAAGTCTTAATTTGTTGCTTTCATGTTTGTTGCATATTATATTACTCCCTCCGGTTCCGTCCCATTTACTTGTGTAAATTGGACGGAGGGAGTACATACATGTTACTCTCTACTTTGTACTTTTTCTGTATTATTTTTCAACTCGCATATCCCAAGAAAAATCATTCAAAAATTGTGTATATATATATTGGATCGCGATGACAAATGTCTTAAAGCCTCCCGCAATTATTTATACCCAGAAAATATATACTAAAAACGTACTCCCTCTTATTTCACATAACTGTCCCATTGTCCCTTTTTTGTAATGTTTTTTCTTACATAATGACTCTACTACCCTTGTTACTTTTCATTATTTACAACCCAACCCACACTTAACTCATCCTATTAGTACTTTTCATTGTCTATTTCCGTCGATTCACTCACTTTTTTAATTCTTGTGTCATTTCAACAATGAGACAGTTATTGGGAATAAGAGGGAGTATATATTTTTACAAAAATTTCGTTAATCGGGTAATATACTAATATATATGCACTATGCAGCAATCAAGACATGGCATCAGCACAAGTAGTGTTGCACGATAAGCTTCAGAATGGTACCTCAGGCACTCTGAACAACCAAACTCCGGCTGACATGCAGCTCATCAAATCTATCTCTTGGGATGGTAGCTTCGTCAGCGGACCACCTGCAAATATCTCGGGCAATGGTGGCGTGGCTCATTTTACCCATCTCAAGGGTAACCAAGGCTCCAAGGCTGCCGTGGTTTATACTATCACTACTGCCACCGGTAAACCTGGTGCTGTCATCCTGGGTTGGAGCGCACCCGCCGACTTCAACCCCCCCACCTCTCCCAATATGGTATGTTTTACCTTGGCGGATCTATAAAATTAACTTTCTATTTTTACATAAAAAGTGTGAATCATGACTCCGCCGTTGGCTTGTAATGATGTGTTAACGTTGTCCAATGATGAATGTTTTGTAGGTTTTCGGAGTTGCGGGCCCTAGGGATGTCATTGATAAAATGAGTTGGGAGCAGGTTCAAGTGCTGGTTGACAAGAGTGGGTCTTCTATTATAATCGAAGACGGAGTTTGTATGCAGGCCACCATCCTTAACAATCCCACTGCCAAAATGGCTGATCTTCTCGCCAATTTCAGCTTATCCCCTTAATAACCATGATGAATGCCTTCCATAATAATAATAATAATAATAATAATAATTAATAATAATAATAATAATAATAATAATGTTACTATTGTTACGTAATTAAGGGTCACTATCAGCATGCAACAATCTAAGTAGTAACTCATACGGAGGCTTGCCATGCATATATAATTGCATGTGCATGTATACGATGTATGCCTGTTTACTTGTTCCTACGTGTACTAAAAGTTGATAAATTAAATAAAATTGTCGACCCTTATTCTATTCGTATTTTGTTATCAATTAAGGATTCTATAATCATCAAATATGTTTACGGCGTAGTTATGGACATGAATTATTTGTCTAAATTCCGACCATGGCCAAGTAATAAATGCAAAAAAATTGAAGGATTTTTTAAAGATTCGAGTATACAACAACAATAACAAAGCCTTAATTCCAAAATGGTTTGGGGTCGACAGACATGAATTATCCTTTAAAACCGTTCATGGGTGATCGCACATCTTAAAATACGAAAATACAGAAGCCAAGGTTTGGGGTCGGCAGACATGAATTCGAATATATCAATCTTAGAAGTCGAATATATATGAATTATTGGAAACGGAACATGATAAGATTATTCTTCACAAGAGAAGAACCAAAAAAAAATAAAAAAAATAGTGATATATAGATAGAATCCTTAATTGATAACAAAATACGAATATTCTTCAACTTAAACAAAAATTTGATTCCATCGTGAAAACGACGGATCAAACGATTTCCGACTACATGAACTCCATAAAAGTTTGTGTTGACCAACTCGCCCTCTTGGGCAAAATACTCGATCCCGAAGATATCATAGCCCAAGTCTTGAAAGGCCTTGACTATGAAACATACAAACCCGTCATCACTACGGTTCAGGCTCGTGATACACCAATAACGTTTGAGGCCCTTCATGAGAAACTGTTACAACATGAACTCCTCATCAACCATGACAACACCCCAAACCATTTCCCACCTTCTGCCAATGCGGCATATCGACACCAACAACACCACACTCGCGGCTTTCCTCGCACCTCCAATGCTCATGTTTACTCGCAAACCCCTCACCCCAACAACTACAACAATTCCAACCAAAACACCTACACCAATGCTAACCCACGTCCCTTCAAGGGACGCTGCCAGTGGTGCCGTGAGACGGGACATGTCATAGCGAATTGTCCCTTGTTTCGCAAATTATTTCCGAACATTATATTTCCCGAACCAAACTACCGTCAACACCAAGGACAACCTCAGGCTCATCTAGCCAACCATGGCGGCTCGCAACCTAACCCAAATTTCCTTCTTGACAGTGGTGCATCACACCACTTGACCCACGACCTCGACACCCTCGCATTCCACTCACCCTACGACGGCTTGGATGACCTGATTATAGGTGATGGCTCAGCACTCTCAATTGATAATACAGGTTCGTTTACAATGCAAAATTCAGTGTGTACTACAAATTCAAAAATAAAATAAAATAAAATTGTGGACCCTTCTATTTGTGTATGTGTTAATTAAGATATGTTATACGGTTTTTCTAACGTGTGCCATAAACTAGACACACGTTGAATAACGTTGATAAACTAAATATGAGAAGATTCATAAGATATTCTCTTCCGAATGAATCTGTCTAAATTCAGAACATGGGCAGAGTCAACTTTTTCAAGACTAATTGATGGACTGTGCCTTAATTTGGTGCAATATGTTAAACTCACAAACTAATAATAATGCGATCCAAAATTAAATTGCTACTAGATTTCATGCCCGGGCATTGCCCGGGTTATAACAGAACAGTGGCTTCAAAGTATATCTCTGTGTCAGTTTTCCGTTTATTATTTCTTATAACTTTACTACGTATCTTCGATGTAGGTTGATTTGCCATATCGATTTTTTAAGCTACGCTACTTTCCGGCTATATACTGCTCCAATGACAGACTACAATATCTTGTAGCTTGTATGGGTCCACATTCTTATTTTCAACCAATGAGATAATTTAGCTTTTATTTTTTTTTAAGCAAGCCATGTAGCTTGACAAAGCTACAGTGCTTGAAAGCTACACATAAATTTCCAACTCCAATGATAAGGTACATGTAAATAATTTTGTAAATAGACAATTTATGTACCTCGAAAAATTTAAGGACTTCAGAAAAGAAAAAAAAGGAAAAAGGAAAAAAAATCGTCAAATTGTGTCAAATAATATGGAGTTGGAGGTATACCGTCCCAAAGCGTCTTGCTTGTGACGGACAATATCCGTCACAAGCTGAAGACCTCTCATAATAAAGCAAGTGGGTTGGCAAGTGGGAGGGAAAATGGAGCACCCATACATATTGCTACTTGCATCTTGTGAAAGGGGCACTATCCGTCTTCAGCTTGTGACGGATAGTGCCCGTCTTCAATGAGATTTTGTGATACCGTAAATGGACACAAAATATCTACAACTACATGTTTAACTCAATCAATCAATCAATAAATTGATATAGACTCCGTATATATTTATCCGTACACGTAGTAGACTTTGCAAGGTCGTATTTAATCATGCTTTGCAAATAACTGAAGGAGGGAAAAAGTAGGCACACTCATTAAGACCATCCTCAAGCAGTGGTCACGCTAATTAGATCGCGACCCAATTTTACTCTTAATCCCACCTTATTAACCTTGATCCATTTTCATCTCCCAAGCAGAAGGTCGCGGCCTAGGTCATCAACCCAATCATTTTTCACCTTCCAGCACTTGTTGTTTTGTTTACGACCAATGATAATTTGACACCTATTGGTTCACCAATTGACCTAATAAGGTCAAGAGCAACCAAAGAGGACACAAATTGACCTTATAAGGTCAAGAGCAACCAAAAGGTCACGCTAATCTCATGCTTAATTGTTGGTTAAGGCGACCCAACAAGGTCACGACCGCCCTCGTGACCTTGCTTGGGGATGGTCTAAGTAGACTCCTTCACAATCAACAGTTTGTATTGTTTGCGGAATTACCGACATACTGTATATTTTTTTTTCCACTCAAATAAATAACTTTTCTATTAGCCATTATGTTCAATTAGGTATTTGACAAAATTAGGTTTTAAATAGTTTACGAAAGTTGGACTCTCTGTAATTGCGCTCGAAAAACTTCTTATGTGTCTCAGTTCAAAGGGAAGGAAACTTAAATTTTGAATATATCTGCAATTTTGTAATGAAAATAGACTTAGGTAGAGACTTTAGAGTGAACTTTTGATACTGAATTCTTAAGGCCTTCGTTTCGGAATCAAAATAAATGAAGTATAAATTATAGTGTACTTTTCATATTTGAATTCATAAGACCTAACATTTGTCAAAACTTTATGTTGAACGCTTACCCAGGATAACTTCATCCGACGTTATTAAATCAAATTTTTATAGGTAATAATGCTCCTTGATTTCGTAATCTTTTTAGCTTTTGGTATTGTCATTCTTCAGACACTATACCGTGGCTTTCTACTTCATAGGAAAGTAAACATTATTAAAAATCATAATAATAAAGCGTTAAAAATCCATGACATGAAGTTTTGGTATCCTAATGATACTAAATTTATTTTAGCATTCAAATAATCAAATCCTCTAATCTCTATCTATCTCAAATTTATGTGAAACGGAGTACTATTTATCAACTAATTTACAAATTAATGCTTAGGGTAGTTCACCATTATGCAATGATAAGAAAGAAAAATTGATTATAAGTTAGTTGCGCCTATGAACTACTGAGCTATGTGCCCACTTTTCTCTCCATACATGTACATGAAGGATGAGAAACAATAATAGTAAAAGATTATACGCTATAAATCTGAAATTGGAACTTGACTTGCCCAAAGGTTGATTAAGTAAAGCACACTATACGGATCGATCGAATCGTAAAAAGAAAAAAAATCCCACAATATAGATTATAATACCTTTTGATTATAACTTCTTCAATCTTTTGTTAACCTTTGTCAAGTACTTTTTGCTTTTTTGATCTGAATATTCATGTAAAACAAAAATCAATTTAGCTAACAAATAAATCGATGTAAAGTAAAGCAATAAATAATATGCGAGTGACATGAAACCAAAAATTCAAGCATACAAAGGTGCATAGAATTACAACTTTGTGTAATAGACAAACTATTTGCATCTTTATAGTCTTTATAGTAGAAGAGAATGTATGCATCCAGGATAAGAATTTTTATTTAATATTTAATGCTATGCACGAAGTGGAGGACAACTCTAAAACATACGTTTTAGTGCTAACTTGTAAGGTAGGGAATTTGCATTTGGATATAATTTGGCTACTTTTAGTTTCAATTAATTAGTAGAAGTCTAATCTTTGCTGAACTATTTTATTATTATAAATATATTTTAATTAAACAAAAGCAATAGCCAATCAAATTAAACAAAAGTAATAGCCAATGAAATCGCTTTAAAAGTTCCTCTTTTAAGTATATACTAGATTTAATGCCCGTGCGATGCACGGGCCAATTTTTAATATTCTACTTAAAGATTTTAAAAATATCAATTGCTTTTGCTTTTGTCATATGATCTTTCACATCTTGCGTTTAAATAAAGTAACTTATCCAACTCTTTTTTATTTGTCTTTTGATTTTCACCGCTATATTTAAAACGACATTTTATTTATTTACACAAACTGATTTTTTATTAATCAACCTCCAATCAAACCCAACTTTAATTTCAAGTGGTCAATATGTTTAACCAACAAATCTTGAGGTTATTTTGTAAATGGGACGGTAAGACTATCAAAGTTCCGAATCCAATAATGCATTGCTTTCATACTCCAATCTCTCGCTCAAACACCTTACACCTTACTAAGACTAAGTTGGACAGTGAATATAAAATTACTTGTAGGTTAAATTTAATGGTTTGAACTGAGTATCGATAGTCTAGCCCATTCAAATTCGTGCCTAAGTTGGATTTGATAACAAAACAAAAAGAACAAAGTTTGATCATGTTCTTTTCGGCTGGAAGGAGCTAAACTAAACGAAATGGTGCTGAACTGAATTAAACTGAACTGGATGTAGCTCATCTGAGCTAAAGTATGAGTCGTTTTTTATTTTTTTGTGAGATGTATTATAATGAAAGATGAAAAAACAATTGAATAAGGGAGTAATAATGAAACTTTGATTAGACGATTTGTAATTATTCGTATTAATCAGATTAATGTCTTTGACTTTCATATAAATTCTCTTGAATTGAAGTGTACATACTCACGGGCAATGCTAGATGAGAAGCATGGCGTCTGGCGAATTATAGTTTGAGATGTCATTGGTTGTGGAGCCATGGTGTTAACATGGGAATTTTTTTTTCTTAAATGGCGTTCTAAACCAAAATATTTACAAAAATAGGGCTTATTTCAAACTATTTACACCAAATGAGTCCACGTCAGTACCTTTTTTTTTATAGATTTTTCAACTTCTCGACGAATGATTCAGCGAGATGTATTTTTTTTAATTTCAAAAACTTATCGCCATGTGATATAGCGAGAGGTTTGTGTACGTTGCTTCTCCTTGGCATGCCTACTTGTTCATCTTCGTTCTCCTTGCTCCGACTACCAAACCACAAACCACCACTACCATGATCTTCCTCTCCCTTCCCTTGTCCTATACACATTCTTTATTTGAATGCTTATCCTAGTAGTTTGCAAAGAAAAAAGCCCGTAATATTGCTGTACATAACTATTTTTGCGATTTCGGTAAGTTGGTCTTTACTTGAGATTGATGGTGGTTACGAACATTTTGTTCACCAAAGAAACTGTCAGGATAGTTGAAGCCTAAGGTATCTTTTATCTTGAACATAGTGACCACACTCTCCACACGATGCATCTTGAACCGGATAAAGCTTTAGACGAATATTGGTTGTGTCGCTCGATTGTGCTTTGGAATAATATTCTAGTACCAAATTAAGACCCACCAGGCCACCAAGTCACCAACATCAACCACTACACGTCTCTAGGTTTACCCATGATGAGTTCCTCAACTATTTACATACCCTAATCAACCCGATGATAGCAAAATACACCAAAATCATTCAAAGAAACGGAGATAACCGGCGACGGTACTGAAACAGCCTAAAAGTAGTGTTACCCGTCATCGACGTAACTGGTGGCATAACTATCGGAATTTCTCTTGTTCCATACGACACATACAACGAAGAGTCGGCGTAACGGCCGAAAATAGAGCATACTCGCTGTATTTTTCATCCTATTTGTGATATTCATGCTATGGAGTAGTATGTAAGATGAGGAATAGAATGTGCATGGTTTGCTAAACTTAGGCCATGCACAATAATCATGTTTATTAAATTACTTCATTAGAACGGTAATTCGGTAGGCTATAATAATATCAATAATATATAATCATGAGACTCCAAGATTAAAACAACTGCTTCTCCAAACTTATTATACTGATTAACATTAAAAAAATTATCAATTTAATCTCTGACATTCTTTACTAAAAACAATCTCGTGAATTCATCCATTATATTTATCTCATACGGTGCGCCAGTGCGGTATAAATTATAGGGAGTTTATGTTTTTTTTTTCATGGATCCGTCTGTTAAACTCTATATTTTGTATAACAATAATTGTTAAACACTATATTTTGTATAATTGTTATTCAGTTTTTACATTCTTGTCAGGTTCATGCTCGACCTTTCGCCAATGTATCAATTTTTTGATAAATTAAAGTGTAAAAGTACATACAATGAACAATAGATATGGTCTAATTCAATGGTTAATAATGAATATATATGCTATTAGTGGCGGATTTAGGGGGCTAGCCACTATATACTACTAACTATTAGAGCATTCATTTATAGATACAAAGTAGGGAGTAATAAGCAATAACACCATAGTTATTATTATAACCATAATTATACCCTCACTATACATAACACAAATCTAATCATAACTTAATTAGTCAATATGATGTTAACAATATTCTTAGTACTCTGTAAGAGGGGTAGTACCAACTTACCGTCAGTATCATCATCATTATGTTAGTAAAAAATACTTGTAGTAATTTTATTGCAACTTCAATTCTTGCTCTTTAAATGCCTGAATTTCATTGTTCCTGAAAAATCACAAAAGTTGTAAAATTAGACCTCATAACATATAAATTTAACAGCATATTAGTTGTGGCAGATTAACATGAGACGTAAAAAAACAAACACAATAATTTCTGTCATGCTCAATTAATTACGGGAATACGATACATCACAAGGTTAATACCAGACTGCCAGGCTGCCAGACATTCATAGCAGGTTTATATAGGCTATATCGTAGTTCTAGTTAATTAAGACTACAATACAAAAAGATAATATTTTAATTACTAAAAGTAATTTATTTCACAAGGTTAATGCCAGACTGCTAGACATTCATAGCAGGTTTATATAGGCTATCTCCTAATTCTAGTTAATTAAGACTACAATACAAAAAGGTAATATTTTAATTACTAAAAGTAATTTATTTAATATTTTAATCACTAAAAGTAATTTATTTCCAAATTCAAATTCTAATCAACTACTATGTCCTCACATATGCAAACACTAACTAAAGATAATATGACATACGGTAAAACAATTATAGTAGGATACTATATAATAATTAAAAGATAAATACACAATATATATCTTCTCTAAATAATATAAAATAAAGTAGTTTTATGGCTCAAAAGTCATTCACAAAAATTGGACTCTCTAAAATCGCTCGAAAAAAGCTTCCTTTATTAATATAGATAGATATTGATACTCAATTCATTTAAACCATTCGAAATTCATACAACAGTGAAAAGGACAAAGACAATAACGAGAAGCAAATGCTTTCAAAACCAAATTTGTTCAATGTAGGGATTGAACTCATGACCATTAACAGAAGGATGTTTGTTTCGTATGTGGCGTGAGTTTGAAATTAATTTGTTCAATAATTAGGGACTTGCTGTGGTATTATTCTCCCTACTTCTAGTCTGTTGCATTGGATTGGAGCTGGGCATTACTCACAATTGAAGAAGGGTGTGATCATGTGTGCTGTCAAGGCAACGTACTATCACATTTGGATGCAGAGAAACAAAGCTCGGGTTGAAGGCAGTTTGCTTAGGCCTAAGGTAGTTGGTGGACTGATCAAGAAGGAGTTGTTGCTCAGATTGTCATTACTGTTGTAACGGAGGCGTCCCGTTACACAATAGTTAGTTGATTAGGGTGATAAGAACAAAATAATAGCGAATAACAATAAAATGACACACAGATATACGTGGTTCACCAGTCAAATAACTGGCTACGTCCACCCTGAAGGAGAGCAAATTCACTATTGTGGAGATAATAGTACAACAGCAGACCGGTATACACGTGCTCTTCATGAGCCAAAAGTATACCCTATTCTACCAACAAAATAGTAATCTCAAAGAGACAAAAGAGACTACCCCAAACGAGATGAAGGACAAACGATCTTGAGGCCGCCAAGATCCGAACAGACTCAACAAACTGAAGCTTCCTCCCAGAGAGAACCTCACAAATCGACTCTCATAAGATTGTGCTCACAAATACTATCTCCATCTCCTTAATTTAACCTAGACTAATATTAAGGCCTTTATATAGATTTATTCCACCCTAAATAAAAGATCTAGTCTAATTAGGAAGCAAAGACAATTAGGAAATTATTACTAATTTCCTAATTCTATACAAAGACTAAAAGACAAAGCAAGTAAACCAAATTAGAACCAAAGTGCATGGCAAAGAACGTGACCAACTTGCCATAACACACTTAAGCCTAAGCAACTCATCAACGTACGAAACCAAAGTACTCATGGAGCATTACGCAAATGCAGGACTTCGCACAAATCATTAATCTTGCTGTCCTCGTCTTTTCTTGTTCTTCTTGCGTTAGCTAATAATCCGTTTTCGACACAAATTCAAGGCATAAATTCCTAACAATTACGACTCAAACAAGTAACATATAGACGAGATGTAGATGAGTGGTTAATTAGCTAGGAGTGTTAAATTGCAATTGTAAAACCCCATGTTTGGGTGTTGGAAAATGTTTGTAGCCAAAATGGTCCAGTTGTTACATTATTGTTATGGTTTAATGGAAATGCTTACATTTCATCTAAAAAAAACCTAAGGCTCTAGTGTAAGTCTATAACCTATCCATGCCAGTTGTCAGAAAAAGCTTGTACATCTTATACGTGAGTAATATTTTAATGAAATGTTGCAATTCCAGAGAGTGGGAGGGAATACTCCTCATTATTTATTAATCTTAGAAGTCGAATATACTCCATCCGTCCCGGTCATTTGTTGTACTTTTCCATTTTGGGGTGTCTCAGTCATTTGTTGTCCTTTCTATTTTAGGAATACATTTGATGAACAATTTGGTCATTCACACTCAATTTGGTCCACATGTCATTTAGTAGTTGACTCTCTTCTCTTTTCTTGGTCTTTGTGCTAATGATAGGGCGCCACCGGGTGACGCCCAAACTGGGTGCCACCCTCTCACAACAATTCTTTATTGAAGGGGTCCCCACTCACCCCATGTGATAGGGTGGCGCCCAAATTAGGTGTCACCCGGTGGCGCCCCTTCATTTTCCTTGTGCCAAAACCAAAGGACAACAAATGACCGGGACGGAGGGAGTATACGAACAATAGTTGGAATCCAAATTTATCAATCTTAGAAGTCGAATATATATGAATTAGTGGAGACGGAATTATTTTAATGGAACGTGTGCATGCAAATACGGGTTGAAAAGAACAACAATATGGACGTACAAGGAAGTAAGGAACCAAAAAGATGATAAGATTCTCCATAAGAGAACCAAAAAAAAAAAAGAAAATAGTGATAAGATTCTTATCAGCTTGAACCAATAGTGCAATAATAAGCATATGTTCTTCAATTGATGTTGAATGTAAAGCAGAAGTACTATATAAGGGCTATACAGCAAACATTGTTAGTGCATAACAACAGCTTAAGCAATAATCATTCTTCTTTCATCACTACAAATCTTTTGTTTCTCCAGGTAATAAGTCTTTTGTACCATTGCTGCCTTAGTCCTAAAACCGCGTCCATTGCTGCCTTAGTCCTAAAACGTACCATGAACACACCATTAGGAAGGAAGGATAGTTTATCTACCTGATAATTGGTTCAAAGACGACGGATAAATCCCTCCACAATCTCCTATGGAGGGTTTCCACCAAGAATGAAACAATATACATAATTGCGCCAATAATTCAACTCAACCTGCACGATGTATGCATGTTTACTTGTTCCTACGTGTAGTAAAAGTTGATAGATTAAATAAAATTGTCGACCTTTATTCTATTTGTGTATGTGTTATCAATTAAGGATGCTATAATCATCAGATACAGGTCTGGCACGGTTCAAGACCGCATCGGACCGGTTAGAACGGAATTTGTCATAATATGCCAATTTTTTCAAATTTCGGATCATTGGACCGGATCGGATCGAAAATCATTGCGTTGACTAGGAAAATCATTCAGTCAAGCTGTGGTAAAATTAAACTAGATAGCACCAAAATGGATAGGGGCACGAACACGGACATTATCTAATTAAAACTTGATGATTCAATTAATAGTAACACATATTCCAATACAACAACAACAACATCAGAGCCTTAATCCCAAAATAATTTGGGGTCGGTTGACATGAATCATCCTTTAGAACCGTCTCTGGGTGAACGCACACCACAAAATGTGAATAGAAAAGGGAAAAATGAAAAACAAAAGGGAGAGCGAAAATGTAATACAAAGTCAAGGTAAACTTACAGGTTTTAAAATCGAATTCCGGATTTCTTTTATAAAAACTTAAAATTTAAATCGAGTGACAAGATTAAAACGGTTTTGAAAACCAAAATAGAATTAAGGATCCGGAATGCCTAAAAAGTAATTTTTTTTTTTTGTCAAACACGACTTTTTGGCTGAAGGACTCAACATTTTATAAGGGTAAATTTCAGTCGATGTTTGAGATAGCAAACGATATCGGTTTGAGGTGTTCTTGGACTCGTTGGAAAGGTGGAAATACAAGCTTTTCAGGGGTTATCAACACGATGGTCAAAGGTGAACTTATGTGGAGTCTATTGATGTGAAAAGTAAGACTTGTCGAAGAAGCTAGATGAAAGCGAGTGGTCATAAGGTTTTTGGTGGGTCTTTAAATGGGGTTAGGGTGTTTTTTTTGGTCTGAAATTTCGTATGTAAGTAGAGGAGAGTGTAAGGTAGGTCATAGTTGTGTTGGTTTGATGGTTGTTGGTTGCAAGTGGTGGTTTGAGGTGATTGAATTGATCCACGAAAAAAAATCCTACTTTGACATTATTTTAATTGTTTTTTACCTTCAATTTAACTCCCCTTGAACCACCACTTGCAACCAACAACCACCACAAACAACACAACTAAGACCTACCTTGCACTCCCGTCTACCTGCATATCAAATTTCAGACCAAACAAAGCATCATAACCCCATTAAAAGACCCACTAAAAACCTCAGACCACCCGCTACTCTCTCCGACCAGCTTTATTTTACACATCAATAAACCTTACATAAGGTCACCTTTAACCATTGTGTTGATAACGCCTTGAAAGCTTGTATTTCCACCTTTCCAACGACTTTAAGAACATCTCAAACCGACATCGTTTACTATCTCAAATATCGACTGAAAGGTTACCCCATTGCAAAATGTTGAGTTCTTCGGCCAAAAAGTCGATGTTTGACAAAATATTTTTTATTAAAGGTTGTGTGTTACAAACTTTTTTTGAAGGTGGTGTTTGGAAGAATTTTTTTTTTAAAGGTTGTGTTTGACAAAAAACCCTATAAAATATTGATATTTAATTAAATCAGTTATGAGTGTGGATGTTGTGACGATCACAAGTAAAAATCTGTGTATATTACTCCCTTTGTCTTAATTATTTATTTAGCGTTGATTAAAATACCTTCGATCACTACAAAGAATAAAAAGTAAACATTAAACGAGACGGATGGACTCGGGAGTACATGTTACTCTCTACTTTGTAACATGGTTGTATTTTCATCTACATCCCTTCCCGTCCCTGTTTATGTGTTAGGGGCCTCTGTGATGAGGTGGAAACAGCCTTTTTATGTGTTAGGGGCCTTGGAGCATTACTGCATACTTTGAAACCCCCAGCGTGGGCTTCCCCTACTTCATCCCGGGCCAAAGGTTTTTAGAAGAAGCACGCGGATTATTGTGTGGCATGGCTATATGGGACGACATATTTACCATTTCAATTTTGTGAGAAATATTTTAATTAAAAATAAATAAATGATTGAGACGGAGGAGTACAAAAGATCTCTTTGCATTAAGCAATGAAATAACTAAGTACCCTCAACTGATGAGCACGCGGTAGTTGACACGAGAGTTGCCAAGATAATTAGGGACTCGCTGTGGTATTATTCTCCTTTTACTTCTAGTCTGTTGCATTGGATAGGAGCTGGGCATTACTCACAATTGAAGAAGGTAGGGTGTGATCTGTTGAATAATGCTTCAAAGTAAGTAATTATAATAATAATGCGTTAGTATGAATGTGAGTTATTGATATTATGAGTTATTGTTTTAAGTATAAGAATAAGTTTTTAGTTTACGATAGAAACGTAGAACATGTTAATTAATTCATACATTTAGTTTCTACGTTTAAAATGTCATATGTAAGGCTATATAAAGGCCTCTAATTTTACTTGTAATATGTATCTGTAGATACCCGTATCCGTCGATATTGGAATTTATAGAGAACCCGACAAACACCCGATGATGATAGGACACATGTATTCTTTAGTTGTCATTGTCATTATTTGGAGCTCGTTTTACGAGGTAGAATGGGCGTCGTCGATGAAGTATTTTATTAATTTAAATGATATTTAAATTAATGTTTTTTTTAGTGAGTTCATTTTATTAATTTAAATGATATTTAAATTAAAGTCTTTTTTAAGGTGATTTCAATTTAATTTATTTTATTTTGACTTTATTTTCCCAAGTTTATTTTATTGAAAATAAAATAAACATTTGATTTGAAAAATCATTTTATGAGTATATTTGATTTGAAAAGTCATTTATTTTAAGGTGTTAATTGATTTGAAAAATCGATTTGAAAATCGAAAAGAACTCGTTTTGAACATGTGTTTTTGAGCTCGATTTTAGCTCGGTTTTTGAGCCCGTTTTCTTTACGAATTGGCACGAATCTCGAGTACACTGACCAACCTAAGTCTCTACCCATCCACCCCTGTTCGAACCCCATAACCATGGCCCAAATCCTGCCCCAAATCACCCCTCCAAGCAGCCCACGCATAAACCGAGCCCCCTGTTTTTGCGAGCCAATTCTCGAGCCCAAACCCGCTCCAAACACTACCAAGACCCGTACCCATTAACCCTAACCCATACCCTAGTATCCTACCCATATTATCCTAGCTTAATCACCAAGAAAACCCTCCTCAAACCCTCACAAAAATCGATGGACAGCAGCCATCCGTGAGCTAGCCCGATTTGCCTCCCCTCTCTTTTAACCTATTTTAACTCCTTATAAATACCACCCCTTCACCATACATTCATTCCTCTAAGTTCTATATACATCCTACCATCACACACAAGCTTTAAACCTCAGAAACAAACCCTAATTGCCTCCCAAAAACCCTAAACAAAACCGACACACAAACTGAAACTGTTTGTGTGTCCTCCTCGAAAACCCACTCGTTCCTCCATCAAACCTCCATAAAAACTCGAGTTTCTTGTTTCTAATTAACCACATAACATCCATCTACACATTAGACAAAGAATTACGAGCCAAATTGCCCTTGAGAGTACACGAAATCCCTCGAAAAACAGAGTGAAATAATACTCTGTTTTCGCGGTTTCTTCTTGTCTGTCCAGTTCTGTTTGTGCTCGTTTTTCGTGCCCAATAACCCAAAACGAGCAGGGGTTGCTTTAAGATCCCTGTTCTCCTCTCTTTCTAGTTTCCAAAACATCTTTTAAATCGAATTTTCGTCGTGAAACGAGGGAGATATCACTGTTTTAAAATCGCTGTCCAGAAACTTTCCAAAACCCGTGTTTGCTTTGTTCTTCGTCGACGACGGCCTCTCGAGATAAAATCTACCATCGATTACGACCCAAGACGGTGTCAACGATACATGTAGGTTGAGGGTGCATCAAATCCCCTTCTCTTCTCTCTTTTTATTTCGTTTTTTTATGCCTTTTTTATTGTCCTTTTTTGTTTGTTTTCGTTTTGTTTATTGTTTGTTCTAATTAACTATGAAACTAGTTAGTCCGAGTATGAGTTAAAGTACCACCATGAACACCCGCGTTGACTTGAGATGGGAAAAGAAACCGCTACATCAGTCGGTCGTACACCCCCGTCTCATTTACATATCCTCGTGTTCAAGGTAGGGCATAAATAAAACAAGTTTCTAACTTCGCTCTTCGCTTTTGACCCCTTTGTTATTTCGGCCAATTCGACATACCCTAGGACCCGTTGTATGTTAGTTTAACCTCTGATTGTTAACCTATGACGTATTTAGATGACATTAAATTAATTTAATAATCTAATTAGACACTTTAGGGTACATCGACATAGCTTTAAAAATCAACTAACAATTCTGTAAATAATTGAACGCATCTTTCTCTTTCACTTAATCTCTCGCTAGCATAAGAGTGCGTGATTAGCACCTTCTTATTAACACTCAATGAGTTAATCTAATTTGCAAACTTGACCTAATTCAACCCCTTTGGGCCGTGTGGAACACTCGATCTTAAGCGAAGCTTTCTGACCCTTTTTTATCATCGTTTTCTAATCCGTTTTGCAATCATTCGATCTAACTAATGAACCTAACTTAGGAACTAGGTTGGCCTTGTCTTGGCCGTGAGGGTTGTCGTTGGTTTGGGCCGTGAGTTGGCCGTGTGTTTTGGCTTTCTTATTTCGTTTCTCTTTCTTTGTTTATCATTTGTTCTTTGTTGTTTTGTAGCTTGTAATTTACAGTTTGTTTATCGAGTTGTAATCTTTCAAGTTTGTTTTACTTTTATTGAGTCAAAACCTTTTCTAAAAACCTTAGTCTTGTTTGGTTAGACGGTTGTTCCCCAATGCTTGTAGGAGCGTAGTAAACCGCATGTTGTTTAAAGCAACATGGCCGGTTTATGCTAATGCATGCTTTGGTGCGTAGCCCTATGTCTAATTCGATGGGATTAAGTGAAAGCACACATTACGAGGAGTGACCCAAGGCCGTGTGTCATGTGAGCCGTGGGCCACCCCTCATGTGCACGGTTTTCTAGGCCAACGACCGTGTGTGGTGTCATGTATTGCGTCGTGTGTATAGCTTTGTATTTAGATCGAGTTGTATCTTTAATTTGTTGTTGTGTCGGCATGAAATGCCTGGTTTGTAATAGGTAGATCCCAACGGCTCCCCCATTCCCCATCAAGCCTTGTTTGTTTCGTTTGAATGTTGCTAGATCAATCAACCCACATGCTAAATTACAACTTTGACAAAGTTAGTTTAGTTGCATCTAAAACGACATAGAAATTGTTGTCACATGATAGGGTTAAAACGATGTTTGCATATCATATATCGTAGTAGCTATGACCTTGTTTGAAATCCGACACTTGACTTAGTAGAGGCCGTTATCAACGGGCGGGGTTGGGTGTCCTTATGGGCTTCCCAACACGTACCCTCACCCCTTACTCAAGATCTATGGTTTGTGGATCCGTCTAAATACCATGGGATTACGAGAGTCATTCAAATCGAGTGATATAGGGTACAAGTCTTTATCTTTAATCACTCGTAGTCGATTGGCTTTATGCTTTTCGATGAAAGGTGTAAAGTTGACTTGAACGGTTCCAAGTTCCCAAAAACTTGGTGGCGACTCTAATATGTCTTAATTCGATTCGAAAGAACCTCGAGTCGATTTTGCCTAGTGTGGATCCCCGGGACGCGATTCCCGAGGGCCTTGTCCATTTGGCGACTCTCTTTGGGAAAAGAGGACTAGTTACACTTTGTTTCTAGGGTCTTTTCCTCCGAGGTGAAACTTGAAAAGAAAGTATTGGAAAGTAAAACATTACTCATAGTGCTACGATTCATGCATAAACCCTTAAGGACTTGCCGGGCCGTCCCAGCGTTTCTTCGTGATGCGTGGGGGCGACGTCCCACTATGCTAGGAAGCTGCACATTGCTCGCTTCCACTTCACCTCGCGTGGTTCTTGATGGTGGGGACGATCTTCTAGGTACTCTACCTTAAGACACCTTGCTCTATAAGACCGCAAAAGGATGGAGGGCATAGACCTTCTTGTAGAAGACTTGCCGAGACTTAGAGATGTCTAGGAGCATACATCCTTATAACATGAGAATGACAATGTGCAAATTGTTTTCCTGAGTCTTTTCGAAATTTCCCATGTCCTTTTCAAAACCGAACTTTTGAACAACTTACTTTCAAACTAGCATGGTTTTAAAAACGCGGAATCTTTGCCCAAATAGGACTAGAATTTTCGGCCCAAAATGAGCTTTTATAAGGCATGATTGCCCATTTCAAATCTCATTTTCGAATCAATCTTTCGTTTTTTCAAAATCAATCCAAAATGCCTCTCGAACCTCAACCAAGCATGAAATGCGTCAAGTCGTGTCCGGGTCATGGCCGTGTTAGGCCGGGTGTGTTTCGTTCTAAGAGTCTAGAACACGACCTTGTTGGGTCACCCAAGCTCACCTCTTGGGCCTTGAGTCATGTTGGTCGACCTTTTGGTCTAGGATAGTCCACAAAAACGCCCAAGCTAGGCCATTTAGGGCGTTTCACCCGAACCTATGGGCTATCTTAGTCCAATCACGGGTTTGGTCACACCGAGTCCAGTTTAGAATCGAGCTATGACAGTTTGAGTCATGTTTGTTTTGTCGAGTCCAAATGAATCAAGGTCTAAATCCAACCGCGAGTCGAACCTTTGGTTAGCCAGTCTCAAGTCGAGTCTTTGCTTGAGTCAAGTTGGGGTCGTGTCCTTAAGTGTGCAGGGGCTCTTACTTTAAATATTGACTCAATACGGGGTTTTCTTGTAGAAAGGCCGCCAAAAACCCGACGTCAAGCAATGGAAGATGCTGTTAACAAGCTCACTGAGGCCGTGAACCTCATGATGACCCGAATGGATGCAATCGAATCTAAGCTGGGTGAAGATTCCCCTCCACCACTGACTGATCTGGAAAAACGGTTCAAGTTCATCGAAGACCGTCTGAGACTCTCCCAGGGGAAGAACATCCACTATGAAAATGCTAGGGCCTATGCCCCAGTTCAGGATAAGTTGCCCACGAACATGGTACTCACTGACATCCCAAAGTTTAAGGGCACAGAAGATCCAGTCCACCATGTTAAGGCCTATAAGGGGTACTTAGCACTGAAGGGAGTACCCTGCTGACATGCTCTCTTGAAATTTTTGCTCAATCTCTGGGGGAACACCCGAAGGCGTGGTTCTACAATCTTGACCTTAAGAACTTCCCCACTTTCGAAGATATTACGGTGGAGTTCTGTAAGCACTATGCTGACAATGTCGAGATTCGAACCAATATAAGAACGCTAGAGGTTATGACCCAGAAAGATAAAGAAGGCTTTACCGAATTCCTTGCAAGATGGCACGCTGAAAGCGTGAAGTTAGCCAAGAAGCCTGACGAAGTTGAAATGGTAGATAAGTTCGTAAACAATCTACGACCTATTTACCGCAATGCTCTGAAATACCAGAATTTTGGCTCTTTCAAAGAATTGATAAGAATCGGGATAAAGGTAGAAGATGATGTCAGAATGGCAGAGGCTGAAAAGCCGAAAGGGTACCAAGGGGCCTCATCATCTAAGGCCAAGGCCCCAACAACCACCCATATTGATGAAGCCATCAATCTCTTAGAAGGGCAATCGAAGAAGTCGCAGCGCCAAACACCTAGGGCATTCACCGATATCGGATGCACTTATACATACGCTCTCCAAAGGCTCATAGCCCAAGGAAAGCTGAAGCCTATTGGTCCAACTCCGGATTCACCTGCTGAACAACAAGGCAAATGGCATAAACCGAATGCCTACTGTGCTTTCCATCAAGGAAAGGGACACGATACTGAAAGGTGCTTTAGACTAAAGCACGAAATTCAAGACATGATTGAGAATGGAACACTCCCAATCCCAACTGTTAAACCCAATAACATCACCAATCCATTTGTCGATCACGCCAACTTTGTTTCTGTCGAAGACAATGTCGATTATTCCCATCGTATCCGCCCATGTCACTTGAAAGGGGTGTTTATCGGGAAAATATTTGTGGATTGCTCTGAATTCTTGCCGAACCCGAAGAATGAAATTCAAGTCGGGAGTCTTGCTCTAGAATGTTGTCCTCTCATTAACGAAGTTAATAAAAGACAATTCGACTCACCAACCTTCATCACTGGCGTAGATCCTCAGAGGACTACCTCGGGATGGAGGCATACCATCAAAGGGATCAAGGACAAGAGCCGAGCATCTAAGTTGACAACTGAACAAGGGAAAGCTCATGACCAGATTTGAAATTATGAGTCGGGATCTGTTTTCTTATCTTAGTTGAGTCGAGTCTAGGACTTTCCTTTCTTGAATTTGAGTCGTTTGTTCCGCGATGACCTAGGGTGTGTCCTAGGAATCGTTCCTTTGAGTCTGTTAAGCAATTGTCTTTCCAATAAAAGTCGCAGTTTCGTTTCCAAATATGTCTTGTTTCCAATCCTCAATCATTCCAAAACATGATAAAATGCACAACACACTCAAAGGCATCCCTGGGGTGGAAATATGTCTCGTTTCAAAATGTAAGGATACATTAGGATCCCGTGTCTGTTTCCTTTACCTATTCCATGTCTGGTGGTAGAAAACCTCCATCTGAACCAATGTTTGTGACAAGCTTTTAGATGATTCTATGACAAACCCGGACTAGCTCCTTGTTTCCCCTATCGATGATGGAAGGCAAGCCTTTTCCCCAACAAAATCATCCCATCTCGAAGAGAGAAGATATCAACCCGTTCTAACAAGGAATTGTTAGTTCCTACCCAAATTAGTTGGCGAAGCCCAGTTTTCAAGGTGTATCCATTTATGACTAAGAGAATGAATAGAAGATCATTTTCAAAGAGAGAAAAAAGATGAAAAAGAATGAAAAAATTAGAAAAAGAGAAAATTTGAAAAAATGAAAAAAATGAAAAAAAGAAAAATGAAAAAAAAAAGATGAAAGAAAAAGAAAAAAGACAAAAAATGTTGAAGTTATTGCAGAGTGCTTTTGGTTGGATGTCGAAGTTACGGAAGCCAGAATTCAAGTCAAGTACCCATAGTTGAAGTTCAATGGGCGAAGCCCAAAAGCTTAAGTAGTAACCTCTTTACCCTCTAAGTCCTTCCGAGACGATTCAAAGGGATAGTCGGGAATTTTGAGAATTATTCCGCTTGTGTTGCTACACCCAGCCTTTAGGGTCCAGACATGGAAATTTGAACCCACATCGATTTCCAACCCATTTGTACTCGGGTTTCATCAAACTCGAGACACCATTTCCAACCACGTTATAAGCCATAACCCGTTGGCCTTAGCACCACAAAGCGAACCTTCAGAATGATGGTTTACCTTGCGAACCTATTTTTACCAAGCTCCACATCCCAAAAAACCACAACCTTTTGTACCAACCCTAGACACGGGATTTAACGGTACTTTACAGGCTAGAATGGGATATGACATGATACCTTAGGTGAAACCTTCGAGTGTGTACACACAATCAAAATGCCATGTTTATGCACCATGATCGAACTACGTCGGATTTGATTTCGCTCCACGCGAATACGTAGGCAGTCCTTCAGAATAAGGGATTCAATCCACTCATCATCCAAGTTGTCATCTTGTCGGTTTCTTACGGGTTTTAACCAAGTCCAAATGAAGCCACCTTTGTTTGAGTTGGTATTAGTACTCGATGTAGGCTAGGATGAGGATATAGGTTCGGATGAATAGTATCAAGTCTCAAAATGAGCTTTATCGAATGGTTTAGGCAAAGATGCCGAGTCATATAGATGTAGGTTTGTGTTGGGAACAGAAAATATGAAAAACCCGCTGAAAAGAAAGAAGGCGTGGAAGAAAAAATAGTAAAAGCCCGCTGAAAAGAAAGAAGGCGGTGGCAAGAAATGATGAAACTCGCTGAAAAGAAAGGAGGCGAGGAGAAGAGTGACAGAATGTTCCCAACAAGAGTGATGTGTGATGTCCAACTGTTCTCATAAAATGAGTCCGTGTTTAGTGTCTGGGCGAAGCCAACGTTGTTGCTCTGTGAGTTTAATCCACCTTATCAATGCCAAGTGATCTTGATCCCCATGTGCCCCCGGGAGCACGCCCATGCCATACGAAATCTCCGTCCCAAGTTCGACGACCTTGTGATTCCAATTTGCCATCTTTTGGCGCCAGAATGGCCAATTTACATTTCTACCCCCAACAAGTCAATAGTTGAATTAAAACCCGTGCACACTTAGGGTTTTATTTTCTTTTTTTGTTTTACGGTAGCGGGCTACGCCCACGTTGTTTACGGGTCATACAGAGTGTCTGAGTCGTATTTCATGCTTACCCATCAAGGTTCGATTTCAAGAAAATTTCAAAATTTCAAAATTCCAAAAACTTTTTGCGAATTATGGATAGATGATCCAAGTAGTGGAATCTTTTCGGGTCGATGACCCCAATCTTTCGAAATTCAAAATTTCAAATTCAATTTTTGAAGGGTCGATGGCCCAACATACCAAGTGATGTCAAATTTAAACTTCGGGTCGATGGCCCAATTATTCAAAATTTTCAAATTCAATTTTCGGGTCGATGACCCAATCTTTCAAATGATCTAATTTTAGAATCGATGATCCAAATGTGCTTATGTGATGATTATTGCTAGTATGTTTTTGTGTTTCAAATATAGCAGGATATGCTTCAACTGGGGGCTCTAAAGTCTTCGACTTTAGAGCCATTCAATGGGGAGCTCGAAGCCGTTGGCTTCAGAGACCATTATCAAGATGTAAAGGATGACATCCACTCAGAATTCAATTCAATACAAGAGTAAGAAATGGAAGAATTCCTTAGCTGAAAGCAAATGGTGAAAGCGGCGGCAACCTCCTCGGAAAGTCCCGTCCCATTTGGACACTGCCATTGAGATGATAAATTTTGGGCAAATGTCGGTGAGATGATGAATTTCGAACAAGTGCCGGTACCGATGATAAACTTTGGGCATGTGTCAGCAGAGGCCGAACTACGACGCGGGTTTGATTCCGTCAGAAACGGATACGTAGGCGCCTAAGGATAAGGCTCAACTCACCATATATGCAATTTTAGGGGTCGACGACCAACGACGATAATTTGACACAACAGAAGCGAGAGTCAATCCCCAACGAAGTTTCAGGTATGGTCTCTTCTTATGGCTGGCGAGCTTATATACGCAAGTCTAATGGACTATAAACGACCCGAAGAATCCTCAGGTCGAGAGGGACCTGGGGTAAACTTTGACTTTCGCCTTGTCCAAGCCTCAGTCAAAGTGGGGGCTCTGTAGATACCCGTATCCGTCGATATTGGAATTTATAGAGAACCCGACAAACACCCGATGATGATAGGACACATGTATTCTTTAGTTGTCATTGTCATTATTTGGAGCTCGTTTTACGAGGTAGAATGGGCGTCGTCGATGAAGTATTTTATTAATTTAAATGATATTTAAATTAATGTTTTTTTTAGTGAGTTCATTTTATTAATTTAAATGATATTTAAATTAAAGTCTTTTTTAAGGTGATTTCAATTTAATTTATTTTATTTTGACTTTATTTTCCCAAGTTTATTTTATTGAAAATAAAATAAACATTTGATTTGAAAAATCATTTTATGAGTATATTTGATTTGAAAAGTCATTTATTTTAAGGTGTTAATTGATTTGAAAAATCGATTTGAAAATCGAAAAGAACTCGTTTTGAACATGTGTTTTTGAGCTCGATTTTAGCTCGGTTTTTGAGCCCGTTTTCTTTACGAATTGGCACGAATATCGAGTACACTAACCAACCTAAGTCTCTACCCATACACCCCTGTTCGAACCCCATAACCATGGCCCAAATCCTGCCCCAAATCACCCCTCCAAGCAGCCCACGCATAAACCGAGCCCCCTGTTTTTGCGAGCCAATTCTCGAGCCCAAACCCGCTCCAAACACTACCAAGACCCGTACCCATTAACCCTAACCCATACCCTAGTATCCTACCCATATTATCCTAGCTTAATCACCAAGAAAACCCTCCTCAAACCCTCACAAAAATCGATGGACAGCAGCCATCCGTGAGCTAGCCCGATTTGCCTCCCCTCTCTTTTAACCTATTTTAACTCCTTATAAATACCACCCCTTCACCATACATTTATTCCTCTAAGTTCTATATACATCCTACCATCACACACAAGCTTTAAACCTCAGAAACAAACCCTAATTGCCTCCCAAAAACCCTAAACAAAACCGACACACAAACTGAAACTGTTTGTGTGTCCTCCTCGAAAACCCACTCGTTCCTCCATCAAACCTCCATAAAAACTCGAGTTTCTTGTTTCTAATTAACCACATAACATCCATCTACACATTAGACAAAGAATTACGAGCCAAATTGCCCTTGAGAGTACACGAAATCCCTCGAAAAAAGCAGTGAAATAACACTCTTTTGCGTTTCTTCTTGTCTGTCCAGTTCTGTTTGTGCTCGTTTTTCGTGCCCAATAACCCAAAACGAGCAGGGGTTGCTTTAAGATCCCTGTTCTCCTCTCTTTCTAGTTTCCAAAACATCTTTTAAATCGAATTTTCGTCGTGAAACGAGGGAGATATCACTGTTTTAAAATCGCTGTCCAGAAACTTTCCAAAACCCGTGTTTGCTTTGTTCTTCGTCGACGACGGCCTCTCGAGATAAAATCTACCATCGATTACGACCCAAGACGGTGTCAACGATACATGTAGGTTGAGGGTGCATCAAATCCCCTTCTCTTCTCTCTTTTTATTTCGTTTTTTTATGCCTTTTTATTGTCCTTTTTTGTTTTGTTTTCGTTTTGTTTATTGTTTGTTCTAATTAACTATGAAACTAGTTAGTCCGAGTATGAGTTAAAGTACCACCATGAACACCCGCGTTGACTTGAGATGGGAAAAGAAACCGCTACATCAGTCGGTCGTACACCCCTGTCTCATTTACATATCCTCGTGTTCAAGGTAGGGCATAAATAAAACAAGTTTCTAACTTCGCTCTTCGCTTTTGACCCCTTTGTTATTTCGGCCAATTCGACATACCCTAGGACCCGTTGTATGTTAGTTTAACCTCTGATTGTTAACCTATGACGTATTTAGATGACATTAAATTAATTTAATAATCTAATTAGACACTTTAGGGTACATCGACATAGCTTTAAAAATCAACTAACAATTCTGTAAATAATTGAACGCATCTTTCTCTTTCACTTAATCTCTCGCTAGCATAAGAGTGCGTGATTAACACCTTCTTATTAACACTCGATGAGTTAATCTAATTTGCAAACTTGACCTAATTCAACCCCTTTGGGCCGTGTGGAACACTCGATCTTAAGCGAAGCTTTCTGACCCTTTTTTATCATCGTTTTCTAATCCGTTTTGCAATCATTCGATCTAACTAATGAACCTAACTTAGGAACTAGGTTGGCCTTGTCTTGGCCGTGAGGGTTGTCGTTGGTTTGGGCCGTGAGTTGGCCGTGTGTTTTGGCTTTCTTATTTCGTTTCTCTTTCTTTGTTTATCATTTGTTCTTTGTTGTTTTGTAGCTTGTAATTTACAGTTTGTTTATCGAGTTGTAATCTTTCAAGTTTGTTTTACTTTTATTGAGTCAAAACCTTTTCTAAAAACCTTAGTCTTGTTTGATTAGACGGTTGTTCCCCAATGCTTGTAGGAGCGTAGTAAACCGCATGTTGTTTAAAGCAACATGGCCCGGTTTATGCTAATGCATGCTTTGGTGCGTAGCCCTATGTCTAATTCGATGGGATTAAGTGAAAGCACACATTACGAGGAGTGACCCAAGGCCGTGTGTCATGTGAGCCGTGGGCCACCCCTCATGTGCACGGTTTTCTAGGCCAACGACCGTGTGTGGTGTCATGTATTGCGTCGTGTGTATAGCTTTGTATTTAGATCGAGTTGTATCTTTAATTTGTTGTTGTGTCGGCATGAAATGCCTGGTTTGTAATAGGTAGATCCCAACGGCTCCCCCATTCCCCATCAAGCCTTGTTTGTTTCGTTTGAATGTTGCTAGATCAATCAACCCACATGCTAAATTACAACTTTGACAAAGTTAGTTTAGTTGCATCTAAAACGACATAGAAATTGTTGTCACATGATAGGGTTAAAACGATGTTTGCATATCATATATCGTAGTAGCTATGACCTTGTTTGAAATCCGACACTTGACTTAGTAGAGGCCGTTATCGACGGGCGGGGTTGGGTGTCCTTATGGGCTTCCCAACACGTACCCTCACCCCTTACTCAAGATCTATGGTTTGTGGATCCGTCTAAATACCATGGGATTACGAGAGTCATTCAAATCGAGTGATATAGGGTACAAGTCTTTATCTTTAATCACTCGTAGTCGATTGGCTTTATGCTTTTCGATGAAAGGTGTAAAGTTGACTTGAACGGTTCCAAGTTCCCAAAAAACTTGGTGGCGACTCTAATATGTCTTAATTCGATTCGAAAGAACCTCGAGTCGATTATGCCTAGTGTGGATCCCGCGGACGCAGTTCCCGAGGGCCTTGTCCACAGTATCAAATAATAAACAAATATCTCTTTATATTATTTACTCTCTTCTTTACCAACAAGTTTGGTATCAAGAGCACTATAGGCAAGAGAGAAATTTTAAGAGCAACGCAGCTCCTCTCTGTCTAAATCAGGTAAGATCAAATAAAAAATTAGTGAGTGAAATATACGGAGTTTTCCCATAAAATAATTTTTAGAGTGTCATGGCCACTAATGGAGTCTCCACCAGTTCTCAACCATTAATTCCCAGTTTTGATGGGGATAAATATGAGTTTTGGTCGATTAAAATGAGAACTTTGTTTAAATCTCAAGAGCTATGGGATTTAGTTGAAGATGGTTTTGACGACTCGGATGTCGAACAACAAAGATTGAAAGAAAATAGGAAAAAAGATGCAAAAGCGCTCCTATTTCTTCAATCATCTGTTCATGAAAATATTTTCTCAGCAATTGCATCGCAAACAACTTCGAAGGAGGCATGGCAAATTTTAAAAACGAATTCAAAGGCTCGGATAAGGTAATTCTTTGTTAAGCTTCAAACGCTACGCCGCGATTTTGAAACTTTAAATATGCAAAATAATGAGTCCGTGCAGGATTACCTATCTAGAGCTAGTACAATTGTGAATAAAATGAAGTCTTATGGGGAAGATATTTCAAATAAAACAGTGGTTCCAAAATTTTTGAGAAGTCTTACTTCTAGATTTGATTCTATTGTCGCTGCAATTGAAGAAGCTCATGATATGTCAACTTATTCTTTTGATGAATTAATGAGTTCTTTGCAAGCTCATGAAGAACGATTAAATCGTTCAAAAGAAAAGAATGAAGAAAAGGCATTTCAGGTGAAGGGAGAGTCTTCAAACGAAAATGACAATAATAATTTTGGTGGACGTGGAAACAGTAGAGGTGGTTTCCGCGGTCGAGGTCGTGGCGGTGGCAGAGGCCGTGGCCAATATTTTGGGCAGCGACAACATGGACAAAAGTCGTCCATTCAATGTCATCATTGTAAAAAATTCGGTCACAAAGAAGCAAATTGTTGGATAAAGGCACAAAATCAAAAACAAAATCAAGCAAATTTTGCGGAAAAAGAAGAGGTGGAAACTCTTTTTATGGCACACTTTCATGACAATGCAGTCTCGGGTGATGTCTGGTTTGTTGATAGTGGTTGTTCAAACCATATGTCTGGTTCACAGTCTTTGTTCATGGATTTAGACACCTCACAAAAATCAGAAGTACGCCTTCACTACTACAAATACAGGCAACCACAACGGCCCTTTAACAACGCTTATTCACGAAAATCATCAAAACACGTTGTAGAATTTATTCCGCGAATTTTACCAAACTTAATGACAACGGTTATGTGTTGTTAACCGTTGTCATTAGTTTTAACAACGGGTCATACTGAAACAACCGTTGTTAATGAAAAAACTAATAACAACGGTTAAATTTTAACCGTTGTTAATGGTTTGGCGCCAAATTAGTGAAAAGTAATCACAACGGTTATATTAGAACCCGTTTTTAATACGTTTTAACAACGGTTTTAGACTCAATAACCGTTGTTATTAATATTATGAAAATCTTAAGAACAACATATTGCTTTATTCTGCTATACGCTACAAACACAAACACAAGCTAAATATCTTTGCTACTATATCATCCTCCATTCCTCCCCGATCGTCTCTCTGTCTTCATCTAAAATCTTTGTTGTCACGTCTTCTCTCCCTCATCGCGCGTGTTTATCAATCAGGTATATATATGTTTCTTAGCAACGCTTATTATAACTAGATATAGGATTTTTTGGTTATTATCTAATTTGTTGATAATTTAGCTTAATTGCTTTCCTGAATTTCGTTTATTTGTTTGCCTATTATTGTATTTTCTGAATTAGTTGCCTATTATTACGAATGTAGAATAATGACTCGAACTTGGATGATTGATGCAAATATGAGTGACCGCACCAACAAGGATGGTTTAGCTGAATTTTATGAATTCGTTTCGAACAATTTGAAAGGTTCTTCTAGTATTGCATGTCCTTGTGAAAGATGTGGTAATATTAGCTATATGGCTTTTCCGGACGTTAAAATACACCTAGAAAAGTGGAGATTTAGTCGATCCTATACACTTTGGATTTTTCATGGGAAATCATTAGAGGAAGAGAATAACTCTGAAGAAGATGATGTTGAGGTACACGAAAGGCTAAGCGATGATCCCGAGGGTTTGCCGAGGGTTTTTGAGTTGGAAGAGTTGGAAGTAGAGAAGTTGAATGTTGGGTCTATAGATAATGAAGAGAATGATGATGAGTCCATTGCTTTTGAAGATGTAGGTGATGACACTAGTAATTGGGATGACCTTAACAACATGTATGAGAAGTTGTGTGAGTCTGAAGCACCTCTTTATCCTGGTTGTAAGTTCACAAAAATGTAGAATTTTGTGGTGAAGTTGTATAATATCAAGGGGGCAAATGGGGTGAGTGACACGTGTTTCACTAGTTTTTAGCCTTGATAAAGGAGTTGCTTCCAGATGGTAATGTTCTACCTGTTAAGACATATGAGGCGAAAAAACTAATAAGAGGAGTGGGTATGAAATATGAGAAAATACATGCATGTCCAAATGATTGCATATTGTATCGGAAATTATATCAAAACTTAACCAATTGCCCTAAATGTTTGGAGTGGCGTTATAAGGATAAGGAAGGGATCCGGCTAAGGTGTTGTGGTATTTTCCATTGATACCAAGAGTCATAAGGATTTATGCGAATCCCGATGATGCAAAAATGTTAACTTGGCATGAAACAGGAAGAATAAATGATGGAAAGCTAAGACACCCGGCAGATGGTAAGCAATGGAAATCGTTCGACGCTAAGTATCCCGAGTTCGGCAATGAACCTAGAAACTTACGTCTAGCGCTGTCCACTGATGGAATGAACCCACACGGAAACATGAGTAGCCAACATAGTACTTGGCGAGTAGTGTTGGCTATTTATAACTTACCTCCATATGTGTGCATGAAAAGAAAGTATTTGATGTTGTCGTTGTTAATTTATGGCCCTAAACAACCTGGAAATGATATAGATGTATATTTGGAACCTCTTCTAGATGATTTGCGATTGTTGTGGGATAGTGGGATAGAAGTATTTGATGCATATAAGAACGAAACTTTCAATTTGAGAGCGATGTTATTGTGTACAATAACCGACTATCCGGCTTATGGCGACCTTTTCGGGCACACAGTTCATGGGAAAGAGGCTTGTCCATTGTGTGGGGAGGATATCGAGTCTGAATACTTGAAGTCTTCTCGTAAGTATGTGTATATGGGAAATAGGAGGTTCTTGTCTCATGACCATTGTTATCGCAAGATGCAGAAAGCATTCAATGGAAGACAAGAACTTCGTCAACCTCCTAGAATTTTGAGTGGGCATGAAGTTTATCAGAAAGTAAAGCATATTGAGATAGATTATGGGAAGAAGAGCGGCTCTAAATTGTCTACTCGTGGGTATAAGAAAAGATCCATATTTTTTGATAAACTTCCATATTGGCCTGACTTGGAGGTCAGGCATTGCCTCGATTTCATGCACATTGAGAAAAATGTCTGTGATAATATTATCAATACCCTTCGAATGTTCCGATAAAACAAAGGATAACGCCGCAGCTAGGGAAGATATGAAAATGATGGGTATTAGGCTAGAGTTGGCACCACGGAAGAGAGGTAATCGTACATTTTTACCGCCAGCATCTTTTACCCTTTCACGGAATGAGAGAAAAGAGTTATGTGCATGCTTGAATGGAATTAAAGTGCCACATGGTTATTCGTCGAACATCAAAAGCCTAGTGTCGATGCAAGACCTAAAACTCAGCGGGTTAAAGTCACATGATTGTCACACTTTGATGCAACAATTACTACATGTGGCTATTCGTTCCATTTTACCGGAAAAGGTAAGATATGCTATAACTAGATTCTGTCTCTTCTTCCAGTCCATATGCGAGAAAGTCATCGATCCCGATGACGCGGATTCATTGCGGGACCTCGTTGTAACCTCTCTTTGTCGTTGGAAATGTATTTTCCACCCTCTTTCTTCACTATCATGATTCATCGGACCATTCACTTGGTTAGGGAGATTTTGTACCTTGGGCCCGTGTACTTGAGATACCAATATCCTTTCGAAAGATTGATGAAAGTCTACAAGGACTATACATCTAATCGGTATCGTCCAGGAAGGTTGTATTCTTTGAACGCGCTATTTTAGACGAAGCTCTTTCATATTGTTACGCTCATCTCTCCCGTGAGGAGTTGATTGGCATTCCTAAGAATCGTCATAGTGACTGGATGACCGGAAAAGGTATTAGGGGCGGGTTGAAAAAATTGTGACACGTGAAATGTTGCATTTAGCACACATGTATGTGCTAAACAACGAAGATGAGGTGCAACCTTATATTCAACAACACAAAGATGAGCTCAAATACGATCACCAAAACAAGACCGAGAAGTGGATTGCGAACGAGCATACGAAGACGTTTCAAGAGTGGTTTAGGAATATTGTCTTACGATGTATCTTGATCAAACGGTGATGACATCTCTCCTAGGTTACTACGTCTTGGTTTAGGTCCAAATGTCAGGGTCACCTTTTACAACATTTTTGCCATTAATGGATATACTTTTTACACCCGCGAGCAAGATGAGGTGAGCACAATGCAAAATAGTGGTGTGAGTTCTGAATTTGAGGCAATGTACTTTTTTACTTCAAAAGATAAAAAGCCTATTTGGGAAAATGCCTTTATTATGGTGTTATTCAAGAAATATTGGTACTAGATTACATTGATTTCACAATGCCTTTGTTTCGATGTAACTGGGTTGATAACAACATCCATTGTGTCCGAAAGGATAAGATGGGATTTACGTTGGTCAATCTGGGTAAGGTTGGCAATAATAAGGATGATCCTTTCATAATGGCATCCCAAGCTAAACAAGTGTTCTATGTCACCGATCCTATGGATAAGAAGTGGTGCATTGTATCTGTCTATAAGGAAAAGAAGGAGTAGTCCATCCGATAATGATGATGATGATCGGGATGTCGTTTTTGAGGGAATGGATCGAGTCTACCACTTGTATCTTATTTCGACGATGTTGACACGATCATGAGGACACCTGAAAGCATCTATATGCGTGATGACCATGGTGAAGGTATTTGGGTTAACGAAGAAACTATGACATCAAAGAAACGTCCCCGATCCTGAGATAGTTCATCAGGACATGTACAGTATGCATGCATGCTGGTGTAAGTTGTCTTATTTTCTTGATCTTATTATTAGATGTGGATGCTGGTGTTGAAATTGCTGAATAATGTTGCAGTATGTATTGTTACTGAGTTTGGACCGTAATGGAATTACGATAATTTTAAAAAAAAAAAGACGTTCAACAATAACAACGGTTATATTTAAATTACCCGTTGTTAATACTTTCAACAACGGTGTAGTACCTCTACCCGTTGTCAATTATTTTTTTGACATATTTCATTTTGGCGCAAATTTGGTGAACATATATTACAACGGGTATATTTTACCCGTTGTAATAAACTTTTGACAACGGTTGACTTTTATTGACCCGTTGTTATTAACATACAACAACGGTTTTGTTTTGAGCACCCGTTGTCAATAGTTTGTCTTAATAAAAAACTAATATAGAAACCCATCCAGCATGCCATACACAAAAACACACACAACATTATTACTCCAACCGTTGGTATCCTGTGTTAATTCTTCTCTCTTCCTCGCTTTTTACATTCTCGTCGCCGTCGCCCGATTTAAAGCCCAGATTCCGTTGCCTTCCCTTATCATCCTGCTCGTTCTCTTTATCATCATCATCAACAGGTATGTTCACTTTAATTTTGTGTTTCGTCATTAGGGTTTTAAGACGATCATCTTGTTTCTTTTTCATGCATCTGTTTGTTTTTCGTTTTCTTTGTTATCTTTATCATCCCGCATCATCTACTTTACTCCTCTTATCGGGGTTTAGGATTTTAGAAGCTCAATCTGTTGTTTTAAATTTTCATTCCTATTAGGGTTTAGGGTTTTAGATAATACTGTGCATGTACGTTGTTAAGTTGTTCATTTCCGGCTATATCATTCATATTTGGGTTTTAGGATTATCATGGGTGAAAAACGTAAAAGAAGTCAAAAGAATAATGAGCCTGGTGATAATAAGCCTGGTGAGAGGGATGCTACGAAGTGCAAGAGAGTCCTTGACTATAGCCGCTAAACAGTAGTTCGAAATAACATGGAGTGAGAAGGGTTTCCCTCTTTGGTCCAAATGCGGGTCTTTTCTCCGGTTGGATTGGTGCTTGCACAAGACAGTTTGTGCCTATCCATTTAGATGATGTTAGAACTTTGAATCCAAAATTGGCGGAGTTATACTTGGCTCGTATAAAGGAAGGCTTTATTATACCCGATATAAGCCATGATGAGTATTTAATGCATAAGGCAGCGGATGTCCACGAGTGCGGTGGAAGTGTGGCGTTGCTAGGGATTGGTTGTATGTGGACAAGGCAACGGGGAGATGCGTAAGAGCCCACCGGAAAACAAGTGTCCCACCATCAGCGGGAAGAATGGGATCTTTTCAAAAGATGAGAACTACCGAGAAGTTTCGGGTTAAATATCCTCGCCTTTTAACGATTAACCTATCATTTTTTTTAATTAATGAGTCCTTTATATAATCTTTTTATTATCTCATCTACTTGCGCTTTTATATAATTATTTGAAGGCCGTTAGCAAAAGAAATCGTGCTAACATTTCATGCAAGAAGGGGAAATTCTATGGTTCTCGAGGCGGTTCTGAGAAAGATAGAAGAGGACCTCGTAAGTAGCATGCATTATTGCCATGTGAGACTTTATTTTTTAATCACACTTGGACTTGCATTGATACACATTTACGTGTATAAATGTTACCATGTTAATGTGTAGGTGGCAAAGGGAGTGAAAGAGGTGGATCGGCATGTAACTTATAAACATGGGCACACGCCTAAAGGATCCCGGTCGTCGCATGACAAATACGATGAGGAAGTTTTGGCCAACATAGTAAGCATTATTTTATTAAGACGAGTTCATTACTAACTTTATTATTTTAGTCACAAATATAATTTGAAGTTTATTTAATATATTATAGGATAACGTATTGAAAGAGGTAGAAGAAGGGAAATTCACTCCCGGTGGTCGTAATGACGTTCTTGCTAGAGCGATCGGCCGACCCGAACATCCAGGTCGTTTGAGGGGCGTCCCGTTACGGGTTGGAGTAACGAAATATTATGGGAAAACCGCCGAGATAAAGAAGAAAAGGAAGACTAAGTCGAGAACGCTGACATGGTAACATTTATTCTATTATTTTCATTTAAGTTCAATTCACCATGTTATTGTTGGGATAAAAATTGCTGACACATTACATTCTTGGCAAGCGACTTGATTAATGGCATCCGTACTACTAAAGTGAATCTTTGGAGGTAAGCTTTCAGAAGAAGAAGTGAAGATGATGGAGGATGTCATTTCTAAAGGGGGTAATAATAAGGTACAACAGATTGGTGAAGAGGCTGCTACTACCTTGGCAATACATGAGAAGGAAGTATCGGTCAACGAGATTCAGAAAGATCGGGTACCTAATAATGCTTTCAAGTTGTAACAACTAAAGCCGATCGGTACCTAATATACTTCCTTATTTTTCTTTTGTTTTTTTTTGGGTAAGATCAGGGGGTGTGTTCACTTTGCCAACTTCCGACATGGTGCCATTGAATTGGTTAATTTTATTAGGTAAATAATGGGTCTGAAAAGGAGATGCAACTTGATGAGAAGCGGTGATGGAAAACAAAGATACATCCCCTTCAAGTCGGTTCCTGTTTTGGTAAGGTATGCATGAAGTGTTTAATTAGTTAAATTTATATGAATGCTTAAGTTTGTGCAAAAATCGGCTGAGACGTAAAGCGTTTTTGCAAAATCTTTTGAATCTTTGAAGCGTTTTTGCAAAGATATAATAATAATGTATGTATGTGTATATTCTTGAGCCGTAAACAAGAGGCCGTTATTCTTGCGACCCTAATAGAATCGAAAAGCCACTGTGCGTGTTGGCCGAGGTCTCGTAGAAAACAAATTTGCGTGAAAGCGTAGTTCATGGCGAAAAACTTTTGCCGAATCATAGAATAGTAGAGATAACTACAGTCAATCCAGGCCATGAAAAATTTCCACTTTTTGTCCCGATTCGTGACGACATTACCATTACGGGAGATGCGCTTGGAAGTTTCATCCAATGGCTCGATACTCACATCTACTTGGCGAAGATATCTCGCCGCCTCCCCGAGCAAATGGAAAGCGATTGGGGTTAGAAGAAATACCTTTATATATATATATATATATATATATATATATATATATGTGTTACATTTTTAATTGTTGAATGTTTTTATATGTTAAATTTATATGTTATTTTTTTTTGTAGGGAACAAAAAAGGCGGCTTTGGCGGATAAGCCTAAGTCCACAGACATGCCAACGACCTCGACTTCACAACAACTTGATGAGGTATGTATTTAATTAACTTCTCCATTTTTTAAAAAATTAACCTCGCCCCTTTATTTATATTTTGTCTGTATTTATAAAAAGCATGGTAATTTTGTGTAGGGGACAAAAAAGACCGATAAGCCTAAGTCCCAGTCTTACTACTACTACTACCTCATCATTGAAAGAGCAGTTGACGAGGTATTTAATTAAGTACGCTTTTATTTTTATTACTCCAACTAGGATATGTTACCTTTGGATTTTTTATTATTTTAATTATCTATACTACATGTGTAGGATGGTGGTAGTAGCACCACATCAAAGACTCATTCTTTCCGTAGTGAAAGTTAGGAGTATAAACTCCACAAAATATAAAGGGAAGGATTACATGCAAAAAGTAAGAACGGGGACGATGATGAGAGGCGTATGAGGAGGATGGCCATCGCATAGCCTCCGAGCAAGCGATAATTATTCCGCTCGAGGAGGATATTCTAGAAATTTGAGCGCCAAGCGCTTATATCATGGGATCCGCTAGCCGTATGGTAAATTTGGACTAGACCGATTGATATAGCACACATATTTGTTTGGATGAAGTAAGTTTCTTAATAAATAATTTCATAGTCTAATATTCGACTACTAGGTAGATAGTGTTTTAAATACCGGAATTAATACCGTAATAATGTAGGATATTGCAATTGAGAGTGATCCCCGAGAAGAATATTCCATCTGATCAATACGGATTCCTGTGCCCCTATGTTTTATCTTTATTTATTCCGGATTTCTCGTTCGAACAACGGGTAGATTATATTGCTCAAAGAATTGACGACAACCAAGAAGCGATTTTTGGCGCTTATAATGAAAAAGGGTAATAAACAAATTAATATTACGTTTCCCCTACAATTGCATTTTCATAACTAATATATGTACTTGTTAATAATGATGATGTCTCTTGATGTAGGACTCATTGGGTGCTAGCAGACATCATGCCGACAAAGAAAAAGTTTTCTGGTTGGACTCTTTACATCATCAACCAAGCGAGACTTTTAAGCACTTGATTAAAATGTAAGTTTATAATACTGATTTATTTATAATAACATTTTCAATTTTTATTTATAGAAAAAAGCTCGTTCATATTTTTGCCCCTAAAAAAATTAGTTTCTGCCTCCTTTTTTATTTTTTTAAAAAAAGGGCCTTTAAGAAGAAAAGAGCAAACGAGGAGGATCAACCCACGAACGATTCGATGTTGGCCCCGATTTTATTACGATAACAGGGGTACGTGCTCAAATACAATAACATTAAGTGTAAAATCTGTGTTTAATACTAATACAATACCTAAAGTTCAAGATTCTGATGTGAGCCTTCTCTCGTCTGTTTTTTTTATGTAATAATAGGCCCCTCGCCAGCCAGATAACATACAATGTGGATACTACGCTTGTCGGTTCATGTTGGAGATTATTAGGCGAAGATATCTCGTTATTCCAGAAAGGGTTAGTAATAATTTAAACATGTGTTTATTACTTTTTTTAAATTAGAGCTAATGTTGTCTTGCAATTCTTTGCTATATATACCATGATGTTGCTAATGTTGTCTTGCTTTTTCGCTATATATACCATAATGTATTCTCTTTGTTTTTTCCGCAGTATGTAATCAACCAGTCACAACAGATTGAGCAATACTCAAGTATAGATATAGACGAGGTAAGAGACATGTGGGGCAACTACGTCTTAGAATATATATAGATAGAAATGCATGATACTATACTCACAGTTTAGATCAACTTATTAGTAATTTTTTTGTTGAAGTTAGGGAATGATTAATTAGTTCATGTAAATTCAACTCCTTGTAATTATATATATATATATATATATATATATATATATATATATATATATATATATATATATATATATAATCTTCTTTGTTGTGGTTGAATTGAATCTATTGAGTTCGATGAACCCAGCTATGATTTATCTTTGTCTTTGGTATATGGTCTTCTTTGATATATGCGAGGTTTTGAATGGCATGAAACAAATTTAATTTTTGAGAACATTAGGTGTACGTAATAAAAACGGTTACTAAAAAAACCGTTGTGAATACCTTTCACAACGGTTAATAAAACTAACACCGTTGTGAATGACATTTACAAATACCCGCGCATAATATTCAACAACAGGTTTTAATCAAAGAACCGTTGTTAAAAGTATTCACAATTTTGGAGGTAAAATTACAACAACGGGTATTAAACAAAGAACCGTTGTTACTAACAATTTCAACAACGGGTATGTAACATAAACCCGTTGTCAAAAGACTTCATAATTTTGGAGGGAAAGTTACAACAACGGTTATACATACGACAACCGTTGTTATATTATTCCCTCCAAAATTTTGAAACACTTTCCACAACGGAGAACACCCAACAACAACGGCTTTTAACCGTGGTGAATACTTTAGACAACGGTTTCACTAAATAAGCAAACCGTTGTAAATACCTTCTACAACGGCCGCTTTAACAACGTCCGCTTTTTTATTTTACAACGGTTTTTACCCGTTGTTATAGGCTGTATCTGTAGTAGTGCTTGGTGATGACAAGGTAGTACAAGTCGAAGGTAAAGGTACAATTACTCTTTCCACTAGCTCTGGCAAGAAGAAATTAATTCATAATGTGTTATTTGTGCCTAGTTTAGCTCATAATTTATTGAGTGTGGGACAGTTGATGTCTAGTGGGTATAAGGTCTTATTTGATGATGATAGCTGCACAATATTGGATAAGAAATCTGGGCAAACTGTAGTTACTATTAGTATGACCCAAAATAAGATGTTTCCGTTAGACATAAATTGTTTTGAAAAGAAGGTTTTTATGGCTAAGAAGTTATGTGAGTCTGATTTATGGCACTTACGATATGGTCACTTACATGAAAATGGATTAAAACTCCTAAAAAGGAAAGACATGGTCTTAGGGTTGCCAAAGGTTGTTGACCTAGAATTTTGTGAAGGGTGTGTCCTTGGGAAGCATAGCAGAAGTTCATTTCCTGTTGGGCAATCCTGGAGAGCGTCTAAATGCCTTGAACTAGTGCACGCAGATTTGTGTGGACCAATGAAAACTCCATCTATGAATGGAAGTTATTATTTCTTGTTGTTTACTGATGACTACAGCCGAATGAGTTGGGTATATTTCTTAACCTCAAAATCTGATTCTTTTGAAGTATTCAAAAAGTTCAAAGTGCTTGTAGAAAAACAGTCAGGAAAGGTCATAAAGATACTCGCATGCACGAGACGGGGGAGGTGAGTTTTGCTCACAAGAGTTTGATAACTTTTGTGAAGAGCATGGTATTCGTAGGGAGCTTACTGCACCACGCACTCCGCAACAAAATGGCATTGTTGAACGGAAAAATCGTACTGTTGTTGAAATGGCCAGAAGTATGTTAAAGGCGAAACATCTTCCAAATAAGTTCTGGGCAGAAGCAGTTGCTACATCAGTCTATCTTCTAAATTTATCACCCACAAAAGCAGTTCTTAACAAAACACCTTATGAAGCATGGCGAGGTTCTAAGCCTCGGGTAAGTCATTTAAGAGTTTTTGGTTGTGTAGCCTATGCTTTAATAAAATCCTATCGCCACAAGCTTGAGGAAAAATCCGAGAAATGTGTGTTTATTGGTTATAGTATGAAATCTAAAGCATATAGGTTATATGATCCTGTTAGTGGCAAGATTATTATAAGTAGAGATGTGGTGTTTAATGAAGATGCTAGTGGCCATGGAACAAGATCGATGATAGATCGGTTCTATTTCCCGAAGATGATGAAATGCCAAAAGCAACAATTGAGGAGCCTGAGAATTCTTCTTCTTCACTGGAAAATGGTGGTGGCTCTAGCCATAATTCACCAATTTCAAATCCTTCTGCTAGCATAATTCAAACACCGCTTGACTCACCATTAAATAATTCATCTCCTACGAGTTCATCTTCAAGCTCGTCCGAAGAGACACCTCCTAGGCGTTTTAGATCACTTCGAGATGTGTACGAAAATTGTAATTTTGCTTTATATGCCTCAGATCCTCTTACTTATGATGATGCCGCAGAAAGTAAAAAATGGCGGGGATGCAATGCACGAGGAGATGAAATCCATTGAGAAAAATGCTACTTGGGAGTTGGTAAATCCACCCGAAGGGAAGAATGTTATAAATTTGAAATGGGTGTTTAGAACAAAGTATAATGCGAGATGGAAGTGTACAAAAGCACAAAGCACGGTTAGTTGTTAAAGGATATGCACAGCAATATGGAGTTGACTTTGATGAAACATTCTCACCCGTGGCTCGCTTTGAAACGGTGAGAACTTTCTTGGCCTTAGCTGCGCAACTTAATTGGCCTGTTTTTCAGTTTGATGTGAAGTCAGCTTTTTTAAATGGAGAATTGAATGAGGAAGTATATGTGTACCAACCGGAAGGTTTTGTGAAAAATGGAGAAGAAGACAAAGTCTACAAGTTGAGAAAGGCTTTGTATGGTCTTAAACAAGCTCCGCGCGCATGGTATAATAAAATCGACTCTTATTTCCATGAGTCTGGATTTACAAGGAGCGAAAATGAGCCGACTCTTTATTTGAAAAAATGTGGTAGTGAGTTTTTGGTGGTATGTCTATATGTTGATGATATGATCTACATGGGATCGTCGGACTCAATTGTTGCCGAGTTCAAATCTTCTATGATGAATAAATTTGAGATGTCGGATTTGGGATTGTTACATTATTTTCTTGGTTTGGATGTGAAGCAAGATGAAAATGGCATTTTTATATCTCAAGAGAAATATGCAGTAGACTTGGTTAAAAGGTTTAATTTGTTGGGTTGCAAAACATCAAGCACTCCAATGAATATAAATGAGAAATTATCATCAAATGATGACACTGGTGATGTTAATGTCAGATACTATCGACAAATGGTAGGTGGTTTAAACTACTTAAGTCACACTAGGCCACGATATTGCATATTCGGTGAGTTTGGTTTCAGTTTATGCATAATCCGTCAAAACAACATATTGGAGCAGTTAGAAGAATTTTGAAGTATGTAGCCGGCACTATCGAATATGGAATTTTCTATTCGAAAGTATCAGACTTCAAGTTAGTTGGATACACAGATAGTGATTGGGCCGGTTGTCTTGATGATCGAAAAAGCACTTCGGGTTATGTTTTTACTCTTGGTTCAGGAGCTATTTCATGGAGTTCAAAGAAGCAAGAGACGGTAGCTTTATCCTCATCTGAAGCAGAGTATGCGGCAATTTCTTCAGCTACATGTCAAGCTATTTGGCTTAGACGGTTGCTAAAAGATCTCCTCCATGAGCAAAAGTCTCCTACAACTATTTACTGTGACAATAAAGCGGCAATATCACTGACGAAGAATGCCGTTTTTCACAGCAGAACTAAGCACATTGATATTCGTCATCATTTCATTCGTGACATGGTTGCAAAAGGAATGATCGAGCTCAAGTTTTGTGGAACAAATCAACAAGTAGCAGATATCCTAACAAAGTCCCTTTCAATAGCAAAAGTTGACGATTTCCGATCACAGATGGGTGTTTGCAAGCTTTGAAGCAAGGGGGTGTGTTAAATAATGCTTCAAAGTAAGTAATTATAATAATAATGCGTTAGTATGAATGTGAGTTATTGATATTATGAGTTATTGTTTTAAGTATAAGAATAAGTTTTTAGTTTACGATAGAAACGTAGAACATGTTAATTAATTCATACATTTAGTTTCTACGTTTAAAATGTCATATGTAAGGCTATATAAAGGCCTCTAATTTACTTGTAATATGTATCAAATAATAAACAAATATCTCTTTATATTATTTACTCTCTTCTTTACCAACATGATCCTGTGTGCTGTCAAGGCAGCGTACTATCATATTTGGATGCAGAGAAACAAAGCTCGGGTTGAAGGCAGTTTGCTTAGACCTAAAGTAGTTGTCAATACGACTAACACAGCAGGAACATATAGACAAGATGTCGATGAGTGGTTAATTATAATTAGGAGTGTTAAATTGCAATTGTAAAACCCCATGCATGTTTGGGTGTTTGAAAATGGTTGTAGCCAAAATGGTCGAGTTGTAACATTATTGTTATGGTTTAATGGAAATGCTTACATTTTATTTAAAAAAAAAAAAAAAAAAACTAAGGCTCTACTGTAAGTCTATAACCTATCCATGCCAGTTGTAAAAAAAAGCATGTACATCTTATACGTGAGTAATATTTTAATGAAATGTTGCAATTCCAGATCGAGAGCGGGAGGGAATCATTATTTATTAATCTTAGAAGTCGAATATATATGTTGAATAATTGATTCAAAATTAGTCAATTTATCTTAGCCTATTAATTTGTTAATTAGTTACATACAGTATGTGTGGGTTTAGCATTATACCCACGTTTCCTATTATGTTGCATGTTTCATGGGTTAGTTGCTATGTTAGTGGTCAATGCATGTAGTTAGCTTAAGTTTAGGAATTTGTTAACTAGTTAGCCTATATAATGGGCATTATGATGTACGGTTTCCTTTGCAATACAAAGTCAGTTTCTTCTGTTTCAAGTACAATTGCTTTGTTTTGTCTTCTTTCATCTCAAATTTCCCAACAAAGTGGTATCCGAGCATCAGGTTTCGATCCTAAAGTTTGTCAAAAAAAAAAAAAAAAAAAAAAAAAAAAAACCAATCAAACTCACCAATGGCTTCCAATACTTTATCTCTTCCATATCCTATTCTTAAGAGAGACAATTATCAATCTTGGTCTATCAAAATGAAATCTCATTTGAAAGCCTTGAATTTATGGGAGGTTATCGAGAGTAATTATGAGCCTAACCCTCTTCCAGAAAATCCTACTCTTATTCAAATAAAAAAATATGACGAGGATAGAGCAAAGACGCCAAAAGCACTCTCGTGTATCCATTCCGCGGTCTCTGAAGAAATCTTTTCTTTCATTATGGCATGTGAGTCTCCAAAAAAAGCATGGGAGGTGCTAAAGCAAGAGTTTGAAAGCAATGAGCAAACAAAATTAATGCAAGTATTGAATCTTAAGAGGGAATTCGAGATGCAAAGAATGAAGAAATCAGAGACTATCAAAGAATATGTGGGTAAGCTTACGACCATTGTCAATCAAATTAGATTACTAGGCGAGAGTTTTCCCGATGAAAGAGTGATAGATAAAATTTTAGTCTCTGTTTCTGAAATTTATGAGAATAAAATCTCATCACTTGAAGATTCAAAAGACCTTTCCAAAATATCTTTAGGAGAGTTAGTTAATGCTCTTAGTGCCGTAGATCAAAGAAGATCTATGCGGGGGGAAGAATATGACAAAGGTGAAGGGGCATTTCTAGCTAAAAAGTCTTTGTTCAAAGGGAAAGGTAAAGGAGTCCAATGTAACATTTGCAACAGATTTGGTCATGCTGAAGATAATTGTTGGCATAAGGGCAAGCCCCAATGTCACAAATGCAAAAAATATGGTCATTTGGCAAAGAATTGTTGGTCCGGAGAGGAGGCAAGTATGGCACACATTGCCGAAGAAGAAACCTTATTTTGAAGGTATGGTGAGAAGTGCACCATAAGTAAAGTTAGAGAGAAGTGCTCTAACAAGAGTATTGGAGAGAAGTGCTCCAAATGAATGTTGGTGATTATGTGCACCAAGATAATGGTGATTATGTGCACCGTTAAGATGGTGATGAGAAGTGCATCATAATCTGAAGAGAAGTGCTTCACAAGTTTGATGGAGAGAAGTGCTCCATACCAAGAAGACATTTTGAATCAAGGGAGTGTGTTGAATAATTGATTCAAAATTAGTCAATTTATCTTAGCCTATTAATTTGTTAATTAGTTACATACAGTATGTGTGGGTTTAGCATTATACCCACGTTTCCTATTATGTTGCATGTTTCATGGGTTAGTTGCTATGTTAGTGGTCAATGCATGTAGTTAGCTTAAGTTTAGGAATTTGTTAACTAGTTAGCCTATATAATGGGCATTATGATGTACGGTTTCCTTTGCAATACAAAGTCAGTTTCTTCTGTTTCAAGTACAATTGCTTTGTTTTGTCTTCTTTCATCTCAAATTTCCCAACAATATACGAACAATAGTGGGAATCCGAATTTATCAATCTTAGAAGTCGAATATATGTATAGTGGAGACGGAATTATTTTAATGGAACGTGTGCATGCAAATACGAGGTTGCAATGAAGAAGAATATGGACAAGGAAGTAAGGAATCAAAAATCAAAAAACATGATAAGATTCTTATCAGCTTGAACCAAAAAAAAAAGAAAATAGTGATAAGATTCTTATTCAGCTTGAACCAATAGTGCAATAAGCATATGTTCTTCAATTGATGTTGAATGTAAAGCAGAAGTACTATATAAGGGCTATACAGCAAACATTGTTAGTGCATAACAACAGCTTAAGCAATAATCATTCTTCTTTCATCACTACAAATCTTTCGTTTCTCCAGGTAACAAGTCTTTTCTTGCTTTCATGTTTGCTTGTATATATATTACTCCCTCAGGCTCCGTCCCATTTATTTGTGTAAATTGGACGGAGGGAGTACATGTTACTCTCTTTTTTGTACTCTTTCTCTATTGTTTTTCAACCCGCAATTATTTTTATCTTGAAAATATATACTAAAACATACTTCCTCCTATTTTCGATAACGGTCCCATTGTTCATTTCCGTCTATTCACATAACTGTCCCATTGTCCCGTTTTTGTAATGTTTTTTCTTACCTAATGACTCTACTACCCTTGTTACTTTTCATTATTTGCAACCCAATACCCACCCTTAACTCATCCTATTAATACTTTTTATTGTCCATTTCTGTCTATTCACTCACTTTCTTAATTCTTGTGTCATTTCAACAATGAGACAGTTATCGGGAATAAAAGGGAGTATATATTTTTACAAAAAATTGGTTAATTGGGTAATATATATGCACTATGCAGCAGCAATCAAGACATGGCATCAGCACAAGTAGTGTTGCAAGATAAGGTTCAGAATGGTACCTCAGGCACTCTGAACAACCAAACTCCGGCTGACATGCAGCTCCTCAGATCTTTCTCTTTTGATGGTAGCTTCGTCGGCGGCGCACCACCTGCAAATATCTCGGGCAATGGTGGCGTGGGTCATTTTACCCATCTCAAGGGTAGCCAAGCCTCCATGGCTGCCGTGTGTTATAGTATCACTACTGCCACCGGTCAACCTGGTGCCGCCATCTTGGGTTGGATCGCACCCGCCAATTTCAACCCCACCACCTCTCCCAATAAGGTTTGTTTTTCTTTCTTTTGGCTTCAAAGCGCACCCGTCGGACCATCCATAAAATTAATTATGTGTTGTTGAATGATGAGTGTTTTGTAGGTTTTCGGAGCTATCGGACCTAGGGCTATCATTGATCAAATGAGTTGGGATCAGATTCAAAACCTAATGGTTAAGGCTGGGTCTTCGATTGAAGTCTGTTTTGAGGGGGTTTGTATGCACGCCACCATCCTTAACAATCCCACTGCCAAAATGGCTGATCTTCTCGCCAATTTCAGCTACTTATGCCCTAAGCCATGATGAATAACTTCTATAATAATAATAATAATAATAATAATAATAGTAATGATAATATTGTTATGTAATTAAGGGTCACTATCAGCATGAAACAATCTAAGGAGTAACTCATACGGAGGCTTGCCATGCATATATAATTGCATGTGCATGTATACGATGTATGCATGTTTACTTGTTCCTACGTGTACTAATTAAAAGTTGATAAATTAAATAAAATTCTCGACCCTTATTTTATTCGTGTATGTGTTAAGGATGCTATAATAATCAAATATGTTTACGACATACGTATATGGACTAATGAATTTTGATTGTCTAAGTATAATAAATGCCAAAAATTGAGGATTTTTTTTCAAGACTCGAGTATAATTGCATAAAAGTATTCCACATCGATCCTTCATTTGTATCCTGAAAATATGAACCAAAATAGTTTCAAACGAACGCTAATTACCTAATTAATTTGCTAATAAACACTCATTATCCAAAAAATTCTATATTGGATGGCGATGACAAATGTCTTAAAGCCTCCCGCTTATTTGTATCCTGAAAATATATAAAACGTAAATATTTTTACAAAAATTAGGTTAATTGGGTAATATATATGCACTATGCAGCAATCAAGACATGGCATCAGCACAGGTAGAGTTGAAGGATCAGGTTCAGAATGGTACCTCAGCCACTCTGAACAACCAAACTGTGGCTGACATGCAGCTCATCAAAGCTTTCCCCGGGGATGGTACCTCAGCCACTCTGAACAATTCCAACTCCAAAATGGCTGATCTTCTCGCCATTTTCCTATAATGCCCTAAACGCAAATAATAATAATAATAATAATAATAATAATAATAATAATACCATAAAACTTTAATTTACGTTTGCTTGATTTTCCATCACAAAGTAGAGCAACCCTAAACTATTCACGGGAACAGAGAGGATAATCTATTACAGAGTATAATTAATAATGATAATATTGTTATGTAAATAAGGTTTACTAATCAGTAATCACTATCACCATGCAGTAGGGATTTCCACTTATTGCATGTGAGAGAGTGGCGTCGAGATTGAGTGCCACCAACTTATTTTCCTTCCAATGTGTACTACAAGTCTACAAATTAATAAATCCTTACCCTTTAAAAAGATCAAACTTGCCTCTACTGTAGCTATGAACAGTACACAAACAACTCTCTTTTCTACCGTTGATTTTCTTCCTTTAGATCCCATCCCTCCATTGTTCTTTCATTCACAGCCACATTCTAACTTACTCTTTCTGTCATTCCACTCCATTCATTCTTATCGTCTCTCGATTTTTCCTCCTCATCCTCAATACAACTCTCTCAGCAAAACTAGAATCTCACATCCTCTCAATGATATTTACTTTTAATCCCATTTTTGTTGTTTATTTCAATTTTATTTCATTGTTATTATTGTTAAGCTATTAAGATGTTGTTGGGTCTGTGTGACTTCCACTACCTTCCGCTCTCCACCACCGATACTACTCAAAGTTTAATCATAATACTCACAATATTTTTATACATCCATAGAATTTCTGGCACTTGATTGATCAAACTTCAACCTTAGCTTTCACGGGTTTGAATTTTGCGTTTTGAGGTGCTTTGATTTTACGCTCAGGTAATTTTCGCAATTGATGGTTAGAAATCCTAGAATGTAAAAAACTAGGGTTATGGGATTTTGATTTGGTTCATTTTGATTTCATTTGATGTGGGAAAGTCTATTGGCGTGTTGAATTTCGCTCAAATGAGATTATTTTTACATTCTATTGCAAAATTGTTGCTGAGATTGTGATGGGTATTGAGTTTTGGTTGAGTTTGTGTTTTATGAACTTGTTTATGTGTGGCATTTATCGCTAAGTGTTTAACATGAATATTCGTGTTTCGAAATGAAGTACTTGTTGTCTAGGCTTTACTTTGCTCACAAACTGTATGTAATGTGGCCTTAGTACTTACCTGGAATCTCTAAATCATTGTTATGTCCATAAGATCAGTCAGCAACTGGTTTTCCAAATAATTAATCGAGTTTCCTTCAGGTATTTTGCGCTTCTTTAAAGTCGTTACAATTTCTTAATGGATTTGTTAATTGTTCTCATTTATTTCCCATTCAGCTTGATTTGTCACGGAAGATGAAGCAGAATTTCTGAGGTATGTTCAATTCTTTCTTAAAGGTTTTATTATTGTTGTGTTAATTTAGACTTCAAATGATAACTTTGCTTCTACCAGATTGTTCTTAAAAATCATCGCTAGGTTCGCCTTTTTTGAGATATGGCGATGGCCGAAGATGTGAGGCAGAAATGTTTAAGCCAATGTAAAAAGAGCTATCACATCATTCTCGATGCTTCGCTGTTGGTTATTGTATCTTCTTTGTGGTCTTGGTACGACTCTTTCTTTTTTTCTTTTTTCCTTACTATAATTGTTGTCTTCCTAGGGTGTTTGGTTGCTAATCGGATCTGGCTTTAATGACCAGGTTGTTGTCGTCGTGGTTGGAGTTGTCACGATTCGAGTTAGAGATTAAACTAATAACAGGAGGTATTAGTTCTACCGTGTTCCAACTTAAGACAGTTTGGAGACGCTCACAGAGTACGATTACTTCCCTTTTTAATTGTTGAAGTTCCTGATATTTCTTCCTCACTTCTTCTGCATTAATTTAAAATAGTCGTTGGTTACGTAATTTCTTCGAGGTGAACGTTGCTATTAATATCTTACCTCTTGGCCTTTATAAAAGAAATTATATTTAACGTACAATGAACTTGAGACCCTTTTCATCTTATTTTCCTCCTAGCTTTTCTATTTCTTTTTCCAATGCGCAAAATAAACTCTTACTTTGTTTATGATATATTAATGTGTATATTGTTGTGTTAATAGTGTGTTTACTTATAACGCTAATCGCTATATCATATTGCTTCTTAGCCTATATGGCCATACAAATATACTGATAGTGCAATTTGATTAAAATCAAGCTGGAAGGAGTAGTTTTATAGGATAGTAGATTTTAGGTAATGGATTTTAGGTAATACTATTTGTGATTTTATACGATTTAATCACATATAGGAATTTATTTTATAGGGATTCCGGGGGAGTGCGAAACTATTTACCACATTACCATTCACAAATTTGTAGGTGTGAATCTCAGAATTAATTAGTTCAGCGCGTTTTGGTGGTTGCTGTTATTTGGGATCGTAATTTCGGCTACGTATTGATGGTTTAAGCTATTACACTGGGTTTTGTGAATAGAAAAGGCTTATTTTGCAGTTACTTAGGCCGGAATCTTAGTAATTGGAGGGGAGGAGAGTAGATTTAGATTGGTGAGATTCAAGGTGTGGCCAGTTCATTGTATTTGAGTGTATTGCTGTTGCACCTTCTTTGGCTAAGGGGTTGTTGTGGGTGTTGTAAATGTGGACATGAATCTAAAATAGATCGGTGAGATTAATGGTGTGGTCAGTTGTTCATTGTATTGAAGTTGCGCCTTTTTTGGTCATAAATTTGCAGGTTCTTTTGGTTAATTGTGTAAAAAAGTATATATTGATGTCGTTTTGGTGTCCATATTCCATAGGTATAATAGATTATTTCATGTGCATTAGGCTACGAAGACCGCGTCATACTGTCTTGCATATTCTGTTGAAGTAGTTGGTGGTTTTGGTTAATCGTATTGGCACCACAACTTTTAATTGTGCATACATTTGATCCTGCTTAATTCTCCTTGATTGTGACACCACAACTTTAAACCATTTAAATTTAAAGCCAAGCCTAGGTTACTGGTATAATTGTTGTCTTCAATACAGTGCCGGAGCCACATGGAGTTCAGCGCATATTTCTTGACTAATGATTTCTTATTTACTGGGGAGCCACATAGAGCTCATCAGGCTCTTGAAACAACCATATTTTTTTTTTTAGTTATACTTGGCTGAATAGTTGCCCTCTTTAATCTTTTAGCTGATATTGCTTAACATGTACTGTCAGGTGAACAACGAGACAACCCTAATGTTGTCCGCCTTGATCAATGATGAAGTTCATGAAAACATTTTCTAGCGAGAGCTGCCATACCTGACTGATGAACATGGAAGTGAGTTATTGTTAGTGTTTCTCCTTAAATAGTTATTGAATTATGAATTTCTATTTCCTTCAGTCTTTGCTGCTAAAAGTTATATATGTGGCTTGTTCACAGATGTTTACTTCCAGGTGAATAACGACGAAGACATTATGCACTTCTGATAATAACTATGTTGTAAGTAGCATGATGCTTGAGATTTGTTATTGTGATTATTATAGTGAATTGAAGGTCTGATATTTAAAGCGTAAAATTTCAGGTGTACTCTCATGTTAATTTCAAAACTTAGAGATTCTTTAATGCAGCAAGTCATCATTGGTCTTGATAAAAAGGAGATGTTGAATGAGATGGAGCTATCTGGCCCAACGTCAACTAATTTTGGCATTGAGGAAATTGAGGAGGAAGAAAGTGATTTTGATGATGAGGATGATGATGATGATGATGACAACAAAGAAGATGGCGATGATGGGTTTGAGGGGGTGAGAATTTTTTATCCGTACATATATTTTCCTGATGATCTTGATTTTCTCTTTTATAAGGATTGACTTCCTTGAAGGTGAAGAGGATGAGGCTGATTCTGACGGATCCTTGGGGGTCTGGGATAAACTGGACTATAAAGTAAAAGTTTAATTGTATTAAATCTCCAAAGATCTTTATTAGAAATTAAAAGGTTAATGTTGAGATCGGTTGACCAACAATAGGCAGATTTGGGACTATAAAGTCAGGATGGAAGAAATGATTTATATAAGCTTATTACTCTTAAAAAATTTGATGTGGTTTCAGTGTATGCCCGATGGCCCAAAAGATTTTATGTCAAACTCAGCAGTGTCTAAAACCCTTTTACTTTGTCCCAGGCTGCATCCGATGGCCCAAAAGATTTTATGGAGCAGCAACCAGCTGATAAGCCATTCAGGGCCTCATAAGACCTGCCTTTATTGAAGATATGACTGTTATTCTGAAGCACACGTCAAATCATAGGGAGAAGAATGCTGACGCTTGCAAGGGTGCAAAAGCCAAGGAAGAAAAGGTAGAAGATCAGCTCGTGTCAGTTTTGTTTCACGTCACTTTTAGTAAACTGTGACTTGTTATTTGCCAGTATGAGTACCGTAAGAGTATATGAGCCTCTTAACAATATAGACACAGTCTTAAAAACAATGCAACATAAATTGTTATTCTGCCTTCCTCCTATAATAAATCTTCTAATAGAGTTTGATCTCTTCGGATGAGGGTTTGAAATAAGATAATGACATACCAATGTGATCTTTATTTGTGGTCTAGGCTTTACAACTCTGTATTTTTTTGTGTATACCAATGTGTTTTGTGTGTATACCAATTTTTGTATTAAACTTTTATTTTGTTCGTACATTACATCCTTCAGCTCGTTTTATTGTTTATTATTTTGTTATTTCCCGGGGCTGGAATTAGATTGCCTTAAATTGAATTGGTTAGGGTTACACTGTAGTAATACTCTGTTTGAATATTTCTTTACGAGGTTATACGTTTATTTTTCATTTTAGATTGATTTTATTTAATAGGTGTGTGATTTTTCCGCTGCTTATAACTCAGTTTTTGGGGGTGTTGTTGCATTTGTCTATAAGGGCTATGAAAATCAAGCTTGAGTTCAGGTTATAGATATGTACAACAATTTCTAATTCTTTATGTTGCTTGCATTAATTTATCCTGCTCTTTCATCCTTCTATTGGTAGTAGGTCCATTCGCTGTTCTAATTTGCATTTTAATTTAAGTGTTTTTGTTGATTTTAGGTGTTGAGAGCTGTGGCTTTTTTTTTTTTTTTTTGGGATTGAAGGTATCGTCGAAATGTCACTGATTAGAATGGTGCGTTAAATTTTGTTGATTCTCGATATGCTTTGATTCTTGTTGCAGCACAATAATTGCGTCTTAAACTGTTGTTCGATGGTCGTCCTAATCTGTTATTTTGTCTACAGGTACTCATAGTGTCCAAGCTTTAAGCGTCTGCTCACTTGTGGTGCATTCGAACCCTTAGCGCCGTCACTGAGTGTGATCCTTTAGTTTGTGGTGGATTCTAACCTTTGTTGCCCGTGTTGGGCACTTCGGATGTCACTGAATGTGATCCCTTAGTTTGTTCGGCGGTTAGTGTATGTGATCCTTTTATTTGTTCTTCTATTACCCTTGGCTCAACTTCCTCGTTGTATGTTTACATCTGGTTACTATTGCAGTACCAGCACAGTTGGGGATTACGCGTTTTGTATTTGGCACTCGGCTAGGATTGTCGATCGTACTGGCTGTTGCAAAATCCAGGTGCCGTTTCTGTTTGTTTCTACTCTTCTCTTTCGGTTTTATTGTCTACTACGTGTCTCTAACCATCCTCAGATTGCGTTAACAACTAATTACAATTGCAAGCCCACGACACACATGGAGTTCAACATGCTATTTTGGCCACACCATTAGGATTAACACACGTCTTGGGTATACTGTAACTCAGTGCCGGTTGGGTTGCCCTGAAATGTGCTTGATTATCTTTCTCGGTATATACTAATATTGTTTCCTCTTCTTTTAGGTGGTCAGTTATGACTTATGAGTGTTAAGAGGGAGGGGTTGAGTGGGAGTGTGGGATAGGGGAGAAGGGAGGGAGAACGACTATTTTTAGGGAGAAAAAGAGAGGCTTTGTTTGACTTTGCTTAGTTTGTGAGGTAGAATTGGAGATAGTTGCAGAGAGGGAGGGATAAATATTTTCTGATTTGTTTTGTTCAGATTGAGAGGAAGGTAAGGAGGGGAGAGGATTGGTGGAAAGGAAGGAGAGGTATGTGACTTTTCTCAGTTTGAGAGGAAAGATGGAGAGATATGGAATTTTGGTTGACGGCTTGTCGTATTTTGGGAGTAGTTGTAATGAGGTACAATATAAGTACTATCAGGTCAGTGACACTGGCCTCACCTCTGAGAGCATGTTGTATCAGAACTTAATTATTATTTCTCTATAAGACACATTTTATATATGCATCATGTTATTTGGGTTACTTCACTGCTTAAATGCATGTTATGCTCGCAGATCTCTTGGGGTATGTATCACGTTTAGAAGGTTCTTTGAGGCACGCAACTAGGAGTTTAGGACATGGCCACAGGCGCATAGCTTGAAGTTCTCTTCTGATCTAATGGTTTAGCTGCTGAACGTGATGTCATCTTGTGTTATCTGAATCTAGCAAAAAGATTAGGTTCTCACTTTAGTAATTAGTTAATTGTGGTGTCTTCTTGTGTTGTCTGCGGATTTTTCAGTTTTATCAATTGTGTTTAATTGGTTACGATATGATTCGGATGGAAACTTTCACCTCTACTGAATTGGAGTTGATTTGTGCACCTTGCTTCAGGCAAAATCTTAAAAGACTGTTTCATGTGACCACATTGTGCCCATGTGTGTAAACTATAGTATCTTAGGCATTGCTCTTGTTGTAAGATTCAAAGTATAATGTTGTAATTTTCTAGCCTGTGAAAAGGTTTATCTGATATGTGATATTTGTTTTAGGTTGTGTTTTATTAGCATATAAGATGAGCTTGTTTTCAATTACTCGGAAGACTGCTTTCCTGAAGCACGGAAGAGAAAAAAAGGCGAAAATGACAGTTAAGTTATGATTTGAAATTTATACAAAAAGAGGCGAAGATGAAGGAAAGAATGTCGTATTGCCCGTGACTTTAGATTTATATTTAACCTGTGTTGTCTTATCAGTATTTTATTACATAATTACTTATTTACTTGTTTATGCCCATGTCCTGTATGAAGTATAGTACTTACTACTTACTTTGTTCTATACAATTTTTTGGCAAAATGAAAGGCTGTATCGATTTCTATTGCGATGCATTCTACCGAGGTTGCCTACACGATTTGACAAATTGGGGCACCGCGCCCGGTAGGGCGCGGCGCAACAACTAGTTAATAAAAATTGCTGACCCGGCCTTCTGTTTGTGTATGTGTTGATTAAGGAATGCTATAATCATCAAATGTGTTTACGATTTGTCCAAATTCCGAACATGGCCGGAGTTACGATTTTTTAAAGACTAGTTGGCGCACCGCACCCCTAAGCCCTAATTTGATGCAATAGCATGTTAAACTAACAGGTGTTTTGGAACAAATACGTACCGTATTGGTTAAACTCACAAACTAATGCGATTAAATTGAATTGCTATACGAACAAGCGTTCATTTGCCACTCTAGACGATGTTCATGGGTCGTGTCACGTGTGAGCACTTTTATGATATTTGTTGATCAGTAAGTCTTCTGAGAGACTGTCTCCCACTAAGTTTTTGATACAAGTTAGTGAACATGGTGACACTTTACCGCCTTGGATGACACTCATGAGAGAATGAAACTAATTATGTCAAATTTTTTTTTAGATTATATGGGAATAAGAGGATTGGAAGATGAAGATGGAGGAGATACAATAAATTAAATATTGTGCAAATGACCATGTTAAAGGAAAAGTAATCGAAGTCCTTATTGCTAAACATTTGAATTTCGAGTCCTTACCGCTGAAAAAAAAAATAGAAAGTCCGAGTCCTAATTGTATGGTTAACTCCTTCGTTTCACATTTTTACATATAATAATCTACAAATCTCAAAATCCAAATATTAAAATAAGTAATTGAATTCAATAAGATCAAAAAGCAAAATTAAAGCGAGGTGGTACAGATCCATGATGAAAGAGGACTAAAATTATTTCGTTAAGACTACAGATCATGCGTTCGGATTTGCCATTTTGTGGTGATGTTTGTGGACACGAGAAGCGACAGACTAGGTCGTTATTTATTGCGAAATTATGAAATGTGCTATTATCAAAGTCCCGACCCATATCACATTGAAACGGTTTAATTTTCCGATTAAACTGATTGAGCACAAATTTGCTAAGCTGACGGAAAGGCGATTGATACCATGTTAATCAATTATGATAATCCCTAAATTGGGATGACTGATTCTATTCATATTTATAATCAGAGTACAAGAGATTACAACCTTAATTAGTTAGAATTAGAATACAATCCTATAATTATGGAGGGTTTTTCTAACATGTGACCTAAGGACACGGGTTAATAATCTAAGTAGGAAAAGATTTTCAAGATTATTTACATAATATTTGACCAAGAAATATCTACAATATTTTGGTTAACATAAGAAAGCATTGTGGGGAGGTTGGTATTTATTATGTTAATCTACCAGAACGTCAAGTGTTACGTCCATACGTTGTTGTCGTCTTGGTACGCTATGTATTAATCTTAGAAGTCGAATGTATATGAACGATAGAGGGAATCCGAATTTAGCAATCATAGTGGATAAGGAATTATTTTTATGGAACGTGTGCGGATGTGGGTTGTGAAAAAAGAATAATATCGACTGAAACCAAAAACATGATAAGATTCTCCACAAGGAGACGCCAAAAAAAAGTAGACTTTTTTTTTTTTCTTTTTTTTTTATGACGAGGGGGTTGAATCTCCCGGGCCCATGCATTCCCGCACCATCACATGGACCATGTAAGCCCCACCCTTTCGAAAAGCTGCGGTGTAAGTGATCATCACCAACCGGTAGTCGAACCCGAGACCTCTCAACTCCCGCATTTCTGCGAAACGAGAGTTTAACCCATTATCATTTGACTAACACCACTTGGTTGTGATAGATTCTTGATTAGCTTGAAACAATAGAGTTACGAGATAGATATTTCTAACTTATATTCTCCTTGTGATGTTGAATGTTAAACCAAGAGTAGTATATAAAGGCAATCGAGTAGCCATATGTTAGTGCATAACTACTTCTTAAGCAATAAGCATTCTTCTTTCAAGTTGAAATCTTTGTTTCTTGAGGTATGAAGTCTTTTCCTTTCATGTTGCTTGCACTTGTTACATGTTTTACTCTTTAGCTTAGTAGTTTTGTACACTCATTTAGTAGAGGGACTTAGTTATATCGGAAGGGGATCTGATCCTTGCTGGCTTTTTATATTATAGTGTAAAATTATCAGTCAATAGTTGAACCTCGGCCCTCTAGCTTTATTTTATTGTTTACTCCAAAATCTACTACTGCTCTCTGTATCATTTTTTTTAACTCAAATATTAGGAAAAACAGGTTAAAAAAAATTATGTAGATTATCATATTAGAATGATATGCAGATAGTAATTCTGTATTGGATGATGAGGACAGATGTCTTAAAAACTCCCGCCTATATTTTAAATTGGTTTCCGATAATTTTGGGATGGAGGAAGTAGAACATTATATTTAACTACTTATAAGAAATTTTATTAATTGACTTGTGCTTAACAAACTTGATATTCCATAAATTGGGTATTATGCAGCAATAGCAATCAAGACATGGCATCAGCACAAGTAGAGTTGAAAGATCAGCTTCAGAATGGAACCACAGCAACCCTGAACAACCATACAGTGGCTACCATGCAGCTCATAAGATCTCACACTTGGTCTGGTAATTTCACCTCACTACCTAAAACTATTACGAGCCACGGTGGTGTGGCTCGTATTGACCATCTCAAGGGTAGCCAAGGCTCTAAGGCTGGTGTGTCTTATAGTATCACTAGTGCTGCCGGTGCTCCTTACTCCGTCATCCTAGCTTGGAATGCACCCACCAACTTCAACCCCACCACCTCTCCCAATAGGGTATGTTTTTTTTTTCGGAAACTGCACGCGATTTCCTTGAAGTTTAGAATTTTGCCTGAAATACCAAACTTTTTGTTCCGGAAAACTTTAAGATGTTATAACTCGTGTCTACGAGTTCAGAGAGTGATAAGTTTTTTTTCAGATCGATTATCTTTCCGAAAACTACGATTTGAAAAAAAATTGTCGTATTTGGATCCCATAGCTAAGAGTTTTTGTATGTCAAAGTTGTTTTTTACAAACTTTGAGTGACCATATATCTTTGTCAAGAATTCCAAACTCTACAAATTTTTTTATGTGTGGTGACGATCGGTATTTACTGATCAGTTGGTCTCACTTAAGACTATTGTATAAGTCATTTTATTGGTAAATGAGATGATTTACGAACCAAAGCGAGAACTTATATTCATTGACATGCTTATATTACAATCTCTTGAAGAATTGGCTTGACTCGACAATTGTTTTTGCAGCTATTCGGAATTTGTGGGCCTAAGGCTACCATTGATGCTCTGAGTTGGGATAACATAGGACAACAATTGGATAGGGCTGGATCTTCTGTTGTAATCAACGACGAGGCGTCAAAGATTAGTGTGCACTCCACCATCATTACCAATCCTAAGACCAACATGGCTAATGTTCCAACTAATTTCCTACTTATGCCCTAAATCATGGAGTCTAATTATGTACTATTAAGTAACTAAGGGTCATTAATCACTATCAGCACGCAACAGCCTAAGCGGTATACTCTTCATTCCACAGCTCATAATCGATATGCTTGTGTTTGTGTAGCTGTGTACGTTGTATGCTCGCTTACTTGTTTCTATGTGTACTACTTATAATTATATTGAATAAAACTTTTGACCCTTGTATTATACTCCCTCCATTATAATAATTTTCTTACCTTATAACCAAAACAACTAACAACATTACAGCATTCTTTGGAGCACCGGCTTATTGCAGGGCGGGAGAAGTCGAATATACTCAACCGTCACTCTAAAAGAGGTTGTTCTAGTTGAACCGCCATAGCAAAATGTCATAAACAGGGCCCTATTTTTTTGGAGTGAAACTAATCTGATCTGAACCGAACTCATAAGATCTGAACTGAACTGAACTTGACTTATAGGATCTGAAATAAACTTATAGAATTTAAAGTGAACTTAAATTAAGTGATTTAAGTCCAAAAGAGCAGAACCTTATTACTACTTCCTAGGTTAATAAGTACGGATAATTTCGCAAGTCATTTCTTACTTTATTTCATCATACTCCAAAGCAAAGAATCAATCTGAATATGGTTACGAGATTCGTAAAACGACCAATTCGAATTCGTAATTCAAATACGCAATTCGCTCAAATAGAGCATACTTCGATAAAATTATAAACAAACACCATAATTTGATGCAATTTGAATTTGTAATTCGCGCGAATTAATTCGCTTTTCGTTAGGCAATTAAGCGAATTAGGTTAACGCAGCTTTAGCATGTAACTGAAGAACGATGTTTAGAGCGGCCTCTTTAGTTACGGTTAGGATCAGCGAAGAAGCTGTTGATAGAAGGCATGATTTCTGGTGCTTTATTGCGCAGATATTTCTTCAGCGAATGGTCTGCATATTTCTCTCCCTCAGCATAATTTTCCAGAACTCCTGCTGCCCTTTTGTCCTTGCTTACCCTGCAGGGTTCAAGCAACCAATAACATAGACGAGTAATTCGTAAGTACGATCATTAAAACAGAAGGCTCTGCCAATGAGCCAACAAATGTAGTCTCTAATTACATGTCTTTGAACCTTTGGGGCCGCTTTAGTCGAAAACTCTGTTAGAATAGTTAGATTCATTTCCAAGAAACACATCGTTCCACCTATTCAACGTTCCAGGTTGTCTCATTGAAGACAGGCATTATCCGTCACAAGCTGAAGACGGATAATACCCCTCTCACAATATCACAGGTGGGAAGGCAAGTGGGGTGCTCCATATAATTCTTACTTGCATATTGTGAGAGCAGCATTATTCGTATGATTAGTTAGGTTTGTCAAAGTTCGCTCACAAAAAACTGACTCTTTACGTTTGTCAAAATTCCCACACAAAAACAAATAAATGTAAATAATCAGCTGAATATAAGGGGATATATTACAAATTAAAGCTCAAATATTTCATATATATAACTTTCATTTCAAATAGAAAAATAATTGCTTTCTCGATCATTCATACTGCTACCAAAACTGTTAGCTGAAAACCCGTCTCACATCGCTTGTGTAAAGAAATTCTAAATTTTAGTTTGCATAAAGTAGTTAAAACGGTTTATAATTTTGTTTTATACATAGTATATGAGTCAAATCATTTTCAAATAATAGAATCAGTAAAATATTTAATAAATCATGGTTTGATATAATTTTTTTATTAAAATATTTTAATTAAAAGATTATAGATTAGAGTTTAGTAAAAAAAATATAATTTGATGAAAAGATTAATTTTAATGAAAAGATAATATGTTAATGAAATAAATTATTATGATTATTAGTTACCTTACTTAGTTAATGTATACATAAGTGTTATTAGCTACCTTATTTAGAAATATGCTTTTTGGAGGGAAAATTTGTGAGGTTGCCTAATTATTTAGTAAATAGGGGATTTGACATGTTTTGTGTTATTTTTTTTTCTTTGTACAAGAATACCTACGTAAAACCGTCATCATAAGTATTCTTATTTCGGGTAATGTATTGACACAAATTATTGATTCACTAAACCTTGTAGGAAAAAGAATCATCAAAGAGTAGTACAATGAAACGATAGTTGAATGTTAAAGCAAGGGTATTATATATGAACAATATTGTTCCGTATTTATTAATCTTAGAAGTTGAATATATACGAACAATAATGGGAATCCTAATATATCAATCTTAGAAGTCGAATATATATGAATTAGTGGAAACGGAATTATTTTAATGGAAAGTGCGCAAATGCGGGATGTCGAAGAACAATATGGATGGACAATGGAAGTAACCAAGGAACCAAAAACATGATAAGATTATTCTCCACAAGAGGAGAACTAATAAAAAGAAATGCAATAAGCATATGTTCATCCATTGATGATGTTGAATGTAACACAGGCCGGGGTATACGGTACTATATAAACGCTATTCAGCAAGCAATGTTAATGCATACAACAACTTGAGCAATAAGCATTCTTCTCGAGGTAATAATTCTTTTGGTGCTTTCATGCTTGCTTGTATATATTACTCCCTCCGTCCGGACGGAGGGAGTACCTGTTACTCTCTACTTTGTACTCTCTGTGTATTATTTTTCAACTCGCATATCCTAGAAAAATCATTCAAAATATTGTGTATATATTGGATGACGATGACAAATATCTTAAAGCCCTTTATTTGTATCCTGAAAATATATATAAAACGACATACTCACTCCGATCCAGACAGATGGTAATATATACTCCCTCCCATTCATCATAATCTTCCCCTTTGGTTTTGGCACAATACTTTAGGAAAAGTATTAAAATAGGAGTAAAAGAATTGTGTGGGATTGGTGATAGGAGAGAGGGACGAATTATTAGTAGTTAAATAAAGAATTGTGGGGCCAAAATATAAAGGAAAGTAATAAAATAGGAGTAAAAGAGTTGTGTAGGGTTTGGTGATAGGAGGGAGAAATGAATAAAATAAGAGTAAAAGTTTCTAAAAATAGAAAGGGGAACATTAGTTGAATAATCCGTTTCGGGGAAGAGGGAACATTATAGTGACTGGGAGGGAGTATATGAAAAATTGGGTTATTTAAGAAAAGGTGGAAAAGTTAGGGGTAAAGTTGGAATGTTTGGTTGAGGCCACATAAAATGAATTGTGTAATTGTGAGTGAGAGAATGAATGGAAAAGTTGTAAATAGGTAGTGGGTATAAGGGTAAGTTAGTCATTTTTCATGTCAAATAAGATATGTTACCATTTGTTCGTTTTAGGTAAGTGTTACCATCTGTCTGGATCGGAGGGAGTATATATATTTTTTATAAAAATTTCGTTAAATGAGTCTAAGGACAATTACATTAATTGGGTAATATATATGCACTATATATGCAGCAATCAAGAGATGGCATCAGCACAGGTAGAGTTGAATGATCAGCTTCAGAATGGTACCTCAGGAACTCTGACCAACCAAACTGTGGCTGACATGCAGCTCCTCAGATCTTACTCTTGGGATGGTATCTTCGTCGGACTACCACCTGCAAATATCTCGGGCCATGGTGGCGTGGCTCGTTTTATCCATATTCAGGGTAACCAAGGCTCCAAGGCTGTAGTGATTTATACTATCACTACTGCCACCGGTCAACCTGGTGCCGTCATCCTGGGTTGGAACGCACCCGTCAATTTCAACCCCTCCACCTCTCCCAATAAGGTATGTGTTTCTTTCTTTTGGCTTCGCAAAAACAGTACTGACGGACTATCCATAAAATTAATAATGATGTGTTGTTGAATAATGATAAATAATGTTTTGTAGGTTTTCGGACTTTATGGCCCTAGGGCTGTTATTGAGAACATGAGTTTTGATCAGATTCAACAGCTAATAGATAATGCTGGGTCTTCTGTTGTAATCGAAGACGGGGTTTGTATCCACGCCACCATCCTTAACAATCCCGTCGCCAAAATGGCTGATCTTCTTGCTAATTTCAGCTTTTGCCCTAAACCATGATGGATACCTTCCATAATAATGGTAATAACAATAATAAATAATAAATAATAATGATAATATTGTACGTTATGTAATTAAGGGTCACTATCAATATGCAACAATTTAAGTAGTAACTCATACAAAGGCTTGTCATGCATATATAATTGCTTGTGCATGTGTAGGATGTATGGTATGTACGTTTACTTGTTCCTATATATGTATTACAAATTAAATAAAATAAAATTGGTGACCCATGTATTTGTGTATGTATGTATTGATTAGGGAATGCTATAATTATCAAAATAATGCTTGCTAGGTTTACTAGGTACTTATGGACTTATGGATTAATATTTTACTTTGATATTAATAGTGATGTTGAATGAAACACAGGCCGAGTACGGTACTATTTAAACGCTATTCAGCAAGCAATTTTAGTGCATAACTCTAACTTTGAGTGAAATTTGATAATCATGAAATAATGGATTAATATTCCATAATTATTTTAAATTGATTTAATACATATATGTAATATATTTATATAAATATATAAGTATCTTAAAATTATATTCTGTATTTTTGAATCTTAGAAGTATTAAATCGTTTCATTGTATTACTCTAGTTACTATCCTGACAAGATAGTGCCGCATAATATAGGCAAGAAGGATTTGCTATAACGTATCCATATCATTTGTCAAGAAAAAAAGCTTGTAGTCCGTATACTTCTTATTTATTAATCTTAGAAACCGAATATAAACGAACAATAGGGGGAACCCGAATATATAACAATCTTAGAAGTCAAATATATACGGTGTGAATTAGTGGAGACGGAATTATTTTTATTTATGGATGTGTGCAAATACGAGTTGCAAAGAAGAACAATATGGAGAAGGAAGTAACTAAGGTAGTGTTTGGATACCCGAAATTGATTTCATTTTCATGATTTCAATTATAGAAATCAAAATGTTTGAATTCAATTACAAATCTAATTCCAAAAATTCGTTTGGAGATCACATGGAATTCGATTCCGGATTTCAATTTCTCATTGGCGTTTGGGAACTCATGGAATTGGAATTGGAATTGGAATTGGGCGGGTCACGTATGGGTCAAAGTCACCAATTTTTTTTTTTTTGAGTTTTTTATTAGGAAAAAATAAATCTTGCGACAGAAAATATTTGCGATTTAAAAAAAATCATAAATAAAAAAATTTGCGACGAAACTTGCTTCCCAAAAAAACCGTAGTACTGACGGAATTGAAATGACTACTATATGGTAGGAATTTGAGAGTGCTAAATTTTAACTAAGATAGAATTGAGTCCAATTCCAATTTCAAATTTGAGAGTGCTAAATTTTAACTAAGATAGAATTGAGTCCAATTCCAATTTCAAATTTCAGGGACTTTCAAACGCTTGAATTATCTCAATTTAGTAACTCAAATCCAATTCTAGGTTCCCAAACACAACATTCGAAAAGGAATCAAAAACATGATAAGATTATTCTCCACAAGAGGAGAATTTGAATCAAAAAAACAAAATAGTGATAAGATTCTTATTTAGGTTGAACCAATAATGCAATAAGCATATGTTCTTCAAGTGATGTTGAATGTAACACAGGCCGGGGTACGGTACTATATAAACGCTATTCAGCAAGCAATTTTAGTGCATAACACCATCTTGAGCAATAATCAATTAATCATTCTTCTTTTATCACTACAAATCTTTTGTTTCTCCAGGTATGTAACAAGTCTTTTGTTGCTTTCATGTGTGCTTAGCTTGTATGCATTACCCTCTCCGTCCCAATTATTTGTATAAATTGGAGAAAGGGAGTACATATTACTCTCTACTTTGTACTCTTTCTGTATTATTTTTCAACTCACGTGTCTCAAAAAAAAATCGTTCACAAATTGTGTATATATTGGATGGCGATGACAAATGTCTTAAACCCTCCTGCTTATTTATATCCTGAAAATATATAAAATTTATATATTTTTACAAAAAAATTGTTAAGTATAAGGACAATTTGGTTAATTGGGTAATATATGCACTAATGCAGCAATCAAGAGATGGCATCAGCACAAGTAGTGTTGAATGATCAGTTACAGAAAGGCACCTCAGGCACTCTGAACAACCAAACTGTGGAAACCATGCACCTCATCAGAGCTCACTCTTGGGATGGTAGATTTGCCGGCGTGATACCTCAAATTATCTCGAGCGATGGTGGCGTGGCTCGTTTTACCCATCTCAAGGGTAACCAAGGCTCCAAGGCCGCTATGGTATATGCTTTCACTACAGCTACCGGTGTTCCTGTTGCTGCCATCTTGGGTTGGAGCGCACCCGCCGACTTCAACCCCTCCACTTCTCCCAATAAGGTACTCCCTCTGTCCCGGTCATTTGTTGTACTTTTCCATTTTGGGTGTCTCAGTCAATTATTGTCCTTTCTATTTGAAGAATGAACTTAATGAACAATTTAATCATTTACACTCAATTTGTTCCACTTGTCATTTAGTAATTGGTCCCCTACTCAATCTTTGGTCTTTGTGCCCAAACTAAAGGACAACAATTGACCGGGACGGAAGGAGTATGTTTTAACGTGGCGGATCTATAAAATTAATTTACTATTTTTACATAAAAGTGGGAATTTTATCTTGGCTTGGAATAATCTACATAGTATAAAGCCAAGTTTTTTTATTGGCTTTTGATTGGCTACTGATTTTATACATGTGGGTCCCTTATATTTCATATTCTATTTAATTAGTCTCACTCCTCACTCCTATTTTTTGAAATTGTCATCTCATTAATAATCAACTAAGCGTAGGTTACAATGAAGATAACAAATAGACAAAGGAAAATCAAGATTGCTAACGTAAAAAATACATTCAAAATAACTATCTAAATACTGGTAATGGCGCTGCCGCTCCAAAATCATAAATTTCTTGAATCTATGAATAATCGATGTCTTTGCATACTCCTCACTCCTATTTTAATTACTTATGTTAAAACATAAGTTTATAAGTTAAAATGTTACAATTTACATAAAATGTTTCAATTTACATACATTCAAGTTTCAACGAGTCTAACATGTCAAATACCTTTAATATAATTCTAATAAAATACGGTTGTATATTATCTGATATTTAAATCTAATATTTATTAAATATTCGAATCTCCAAATATGGACTATTCATATTGTCACGGTAAAACACTTAATCACGCTCAATTATATGTTCATGTATCTAATGATAGCGCATGTTAGCATTTTTTACACGGGTATAAAACTAGTGTATTGTGGAAAGATGTGTACATAAAAATATTTTTCGTCCAGCAATGGGTGCATAATCTCTTCTCACTTGATGAATGTTTTGTAGGTTTTTGGAGCTGTCGGCCCTAAGCCTGCCATTGATAATATGACTTGGGATCAGATTCAAGAGCTGGTGGATAAGGCTGGGTCTTCTATTGTCATCGAAGACGGGATTTGTATGCACGCCACCATCCTTAACAATCCCGCTGCCGAAATGGCTGATCTTCTGGCCAATTTCAGCATGTGCCCTAAACCATGATGGATACCCTTCCATAATAATGGTAATAACAATAATAAATAATTATTAATAATTAATAATTAATAATGATAATATTGTTATGTAATTACGGGTCACTATCAGCATGAAACAATCTAAGTAGTAATTCATAAAGAGGCTTGTCATGCATATATAAGCATGTGCATAGAGCCGATGTATGTCCATTTACTTGTTCTTATGTGTACTACAAACTAATAAATAAAATTGGCGACCCTTCTATTTGTGTATGTGTTGATAAGGCGCGACCAGGTGGTGTTGAGATTGGGTGTCATCCTCTCACATATATCCTTTAATTACATGTGAGAAGGTGACGCTGAGATTGAGTGCTACCCAGTAGCGCAAACTCATTTTCCTTATTATTATAATTATTATCAAAATATCTTTACTAGGAGTCATGAATTTATCTAAATTTCAAACACGGCTAAAGCCAGGATTTTTTTTCCAAGATTTGAGTAAAAATGCCAAATTTTATTCCACATCGATACTACATTGCTTTGACTAGGAAATCAGTCAATCAAACTGTGGTAAAATTAAGTTAGGTCGCACCAAAATAGACACGAACACGAAAATTAACTAATTTTGACACTCTCCCTCCGTTTCACTCAACTAGCAACATTTTCTTCTTCAAAATCCTCGTCTCACAAGGAATAACAAACTACAGTTATTGAGTGAAGTAGATGGAGTACAACATACAAAATTAACAAGGACGTGACCATCATGCATCTGCCATTGAAAGTATATGCCAACCTTACTATTCATGAACATGGACCAAAACCAACAAAAACATGATAATTTTTTTCAAGCATCTTTGGGTACTATATAAAGGCTATTGAGTGAGCAATAATCATTCTTCTTCCATCAGTAAAAATCTGTGTTTCTCCAGGTAATAAATTTGGTGTTTTCATGTTATTGCTTGTACATATTACGGAGTACAGGAGAAAAAGGTTCAAGGAATTATGTACTGTGTATTGGATGACTAGGACAAATATATAATAATAAGAATAAATAAAACTAAGTAGTATACTGATTTTCGTGCGAGCTGTTTTAAAATTTTATTATTATTATAAATAATATATTTCATATATAACCTTTAATATTTTTACTGATAATAAAAATAGATTAATTTTTCTCAAATTTAATTTTTTTTGTTTAACTTTAATGTCTTAAAATAAAATACATAGAATTTTAAATAAAACTAATAAGTGATAAATAATTATTCATGATCAACGTTTTATAAATAAATTTATGACTGATCAAATATCATATTAATTAAAATATAAATTATTTGAATAATGCAACAATTAAAATTAAGTTCACAAATTATATCATTTTATGATAGATTATGTTCCAAATCAGTTAATATTTGTTCAAAATAATGTGAATATAATTTTATGTAATTTTTAATTTTTTATGTAAAAACGTGTAAATATTTATGTATCAAACATACCGCCGATACAGGGTCCAAACTCAACTTATTCAAATGATGTGATTGTGTCTTGCATGTGCTATGTGTCAAACATATCTATAAGAAATTTGCATCTTTTATTTTTTTATAAAGAACAACAAGTATATAATGATGTTTAAAAGTTTAACTGTAAATAAAATAGGTCGAACTTTCCCAAATATTATTTTTCGAGGTTTAACTTCAAAGTATTTAAAAGATAACTGTAAAATATTTAATTAAAAGTAATATTTAGTTAGTCCTAATCAATACATATTTAATTGAAGATATTAAAAAAAAATGTACTGTGTTTTCTACTCTTTCATGTCGTTTATAATATTATATTACTTAATAACCACAAATACTATCCTACAACTGGTTGTATAATACAGTAGCATTTTACAACCGCGGCAAAGTTATTGAGCTCCCACACAAAGTTGTTGAGTTATTTTACAAGTTATTGAGCTATTTTACGAAGTTATTGAGCTTAATAATTATTCTGTTAAGCTCAACAACTTTGTACCATAGCTCGATAATTTTGTTAATAAGCTCGACAACTTTGTAACAAAGCTCAACAACAATGAATAAGTTGTATATAAAACCAGTTAATTTTGGAACAGAGGGAGTAATGAAAATTATAACCGGTTCGTTATCGTCCTAGGAGTCTGAACTCTGAACCGCATAATATATTAATGTAAATGTAGCCAATAAGGCTTTACTCGATCTAACCTAAGGCTCTACTATAACCTATCCATGAAGTGAATATATGTTAGTAATATTTTAATAAAATGTTGCAATTCCAGAGAGCGGAGGAAATACTCCTCATTATTTATTAATCTCAGAAGTCGAATATATACGAACAATAGTGGGAATCCGAATTTATCAATCTTAGAAGTCGAATATATGTATAGTGGAGACCGAATTATTTTATGGAAGATGTGCAAATATGGATTGTGAAGAACAGTATATATGGAGAAGGATATAAGGAACAAAAAACATGATAAGATTCTCCACATACAAGTGGATCGAGAACCAAAAAAAAGAGAAAATAGTGATAAGATTCTTAATTAGCTTGAAACAACAATACAATAAGTATATGTTCTTCCATTGATGTTGAATGTAACACAGGGTGGGGTACTATATAAAGGCTATTCAGCAGGCAATGTTATTGCATACAACAACTTGAGCAATAATAAGCATTCTTCTTTTGTTTCTCCAGGTAATAAGTCTTTTGGTGCTTTCATCTTTGCTTGTATATATTACTCCCTCCTTTCTAATTATTTATGTAAATTGGACTCTCTACTTGGTACTCTTTCTGTATTATTTTTCAACTCGCAAATCCCAAGAAAAATCATTCAAAAAATTGTGTATATAATATTGGATGGCGATGACAAACGTCTTAAAGCCTCCCGCTTATTCATATCCTGAAAATATATAAAACGTATATATTTTTATAAAAATTTCTTTTAATCAACAGGAATCAAGACATGGCGTCAGCACAAGTAGTCTTGCATGATAAGTCACAGAATGGTACCTTTGGCATTTTGAACAACCGAACTGTGGCTGACATGCTGCTCATCAGATCTATCTCTTTGGATGGTAGCTTCGTCGGCTCACCACCTACAAATATCTCGGCCGATGGTGGTGTGGCCCGTTTTACCCACCTCAAGGGTAACCAAGGCTCCAAGGCTATTTTGAGTTATAGTATCACTACGGCTACCGGTCAACCTGGTGCCGTCATCTTGGGTTGGAGCGCACCCGCCAACTTCAATCCCCCCACCTCTCCCAATAAGGTACTCCGTATGTTTTTCATTTCCTTGTGTCCCGGGACTGTCAATCATAATGTGTTGTCGAATGATGAATGTTTACACAAAATCTCATTGAAGACGGCACGTATTCGTCACTTTGGAGTGACGGATACCATTTCCTCTCACAAATGACCCAAATAGAGGAGAAAGGAAAGCGCATGGGGGTGCCCCCACCTTGTCCCCCCTATCTATTTTGTGAGTGGCATTACCCGTCACTTGCTCCAACCCGTCTTCAGCAAGACTAACTGAAATGTTTATTTTGTAGGTTTTCGGAGCTATCGGCCTTAAGGCTGTCATTGATAGAATGACTTTTGATGAGATTCAAAAGCTAATTGAAAATGCTGGGTCTTCGGTTGAAGTCTGTGCTGAGGGGGTTTGTATGCAAGCCACCATCCTTAACAATCCCACTGCCCAAATGGCTGATCTTGTCGCTAATTTCAGCTACTTATCCCCTAAACCATGATGAATAACTTCTACAATAATAATAATAATTAATGATAATATTGCTATGTAATCAAGGGTCACTATGAACATGCAACAATCTAAGTAGAAACTCAGAGGCTTGCCATGCATATATAATTGCATGTGCATGTTTACTTGTTTCTATGTGTACTTAAATTAAAGTTGATAAATTAAATAAAATTGTCGACCCTTATTCTATTTGTGTATGTGTTACCAATTAAGGATGCCAATATGCCATAATCATCAAATATATATGTTTACGACATACCTATGAATTTATGAATTTGTCTAAATTCTGAACATAATAGCCAAAGTATAAATGCCAAAATTTGAGGATGTTTTTTCATGATTTGAGTATAAATTAAATGCCAAAAATTATTCCACATGGAAAATCAGTTAGTCAGACTATTGTAAACTTAAGTTAGGTAGCACCAAAATGTACATGACTGAAAAAATCAATCAGTCAACTATTGTAAACTTATACAGAAATAAAGTTATGTATATAAACTTAAGCTAGATAGCGCCAAAATAGATACGGACACGAGTATATTAACTAATAAAACCTAACATGATTACATTAATACTAAACTCATATTTATTCCAACATATACAAATAAAGTTATGTACACAAAACATAATCATGTTTTTATCATAAAAGTCTTTAAAATACATCATATTTGTCACACCCGCAAATTTTATTGAACTAATATTTTCTTAAACCGTTAATTTTTGAAATATATAGATTTATGTTTTGAAATCGGACCGACTTGTGCAGCTTTCCGACTTTAGCCGACTTAAGCTATCATTACAAGGAGAAGGTCAATTCACAACCAACTGAGTTGGCCGCCAATCGGCCGAAAATAGTCGCTAAATGCAATTAGCGACCAATTTTTATTGGTCGCGAAAGGCTCATACGCGAATTACAGTTGGTTGCAAAATTGGCCGCAAATTTAGCTACTAATCTAAAATTGGCTCAAACTAGCGACTAACTTCAAAATAGTCTCAAATCAGCAACCAACAACAATAGTTTGACAATAGTAGCAAACTGGCGACCAACTAAGCCTTGGTTGCTTATTTGCAAACCAGCGACGAAAATCGTCAAGAAAAAAAAACACTTAGTACAGAAAGAAAAGAAATCTCTAGTGTATTTCAAAAAGTCAAATTATCACTTTAGAGAGACACTATCTGTCTCTCTCATAAAATGAAAGCAGATAGTGCAAGTGGGTGAGAAATGGATACCCCACTTGTCCTTCCATTTGCATTTTGTGAGAGGACAACTATCCGTCTATAGTTGTCCGTCTACAATGAGACGGATTGAATAAAAAGAAAAGTTTATACACAAGAAAGAAATGAGATTTTTGCAAACTAAGATGCAATCAAAACCTAGCCTAGAACTTTTGCCTAGTCATTTCCTCCAACTTGTTCCTCATTGTCTTCGAAACTCTGAAAGTTTAAACAAGAAAGAAATGAGATTTTTGCAAACTAAAGTCTACATTTACGGCAAAATCTCAATAGATAGATCTATCTATAAATACAACTTATTTATTCTAATTTGAGAGACTAATACATAACCAAGATTTCAACAATAGGTGTAAGATAAATGCTGCCAAAAATTATTCCAGAAACTACTAAAATGTGGAGGGAGTAATAAAGAGTTACATCCCAGAAATTAAACCCTAAAATTTTTAATTGAAAATCAGAGATAAGAACGAACAATCGACATAGAAAAGAAGCAGTACACTCTACACAAAATAGATTTAACTCTTAAATTAACATAAAAAAAATAAGCAAAATTAACAAAATAAAAACAAAAAAGGAAAAACATTGAGAAATTAGATCTTGGCCCTTAGATTTCAGGGCAATCATTTTATGGCCCCTGGACTTGGGGTAATTTGACCCTCCAATAGATTTTTGGTATTGGAGAGGATCCTTACTCATTCTACGCTTCTACTATAACCTATCCATATCAGTTGTCAAAAATAAAAATAAAAACCTTAGAAGTCGAATATATATGAAGAATAGTGGGAATCCAAATTTATCAATCTTAGAAGTCGAATATATATTTAGTGGAGACGGAATTATTTTAATGGATCGTGTGCAAATAAGGGTTGCAAAGAAGAACAATATGGACAAGAAGTAAGGACCCAAAAACAGGATAAGATTCTCCACAAGATATGAGAACCCAAAAAAAAAAAAAATAGTGATTAGATTCTTATTTAGAATATGTTCTCCATTGATGTTGAATGTAACACAGGCTTGGGTACTATAAAGGCTATTCAGCAAGCAATGTTAGTGCATAACAGAGCAATAAATCATTCTTCTTTTATCAGTTTTGTTTCCCCAGGTAATACTAAGTCTTTGGGTTCTTTCATGTTTGCTTGTACTCAGTGGTGGAGCTAGGGAGGGGCTAGCAGGGGCGGTCGCCCCCCCTAGCGGATGAAATTTTCGAAGTTTTAAGTTAAATTTTTCGAAATTTTTTCGGGGTGCCTTATGAAATTAGTCGTTCGCCCCCCCTAAAATTTTTCGCCCCCCCTAAGTTCAAATCCTGGCTCCGCCACTGCTGTATTACATTACTACTCTCTCCATCCTAATTATTTGTGTAAATTGGACTGAGGAAGTACATGTTACTCTCTACTTGTACTCTTTCTGTATTATTTTTCAACTCGCATATTACAAGAAAAATCTTTTAAAAAATTGTGTATATATTGGATGGCGATGACAAATGTATTAAAGTCACCCGCTTATTTGTATCTTGAGAATATATAAAACGTATATATTTTTATAAAAAAATTGTTAGATGAGACTCTAAAGACAATTTCGTTAATGCAGGAATCAAGAGATGGCGTCAGCACAAGTAGTGTTGAATGATAAGCTTCAGAATGGTACCTCAGGCACTCTGAAGAACCAAACTGCGGCTCCCATGCGCCTCTAGAGACTTCACTCTTGGGATGGTAGCTTCGACGGTGCAGTACCTGAAATTATCGTGCGCAATGGTGGCGTGGCTCATTTTGCTCATCTCAAGGGTAACCAAGGCTCCAAGGCTGCTTTGGTTTATACTCTCACTACTGATGCCGGTGTTCGTGCTGCTGTCATCTTGGGTTGGTGCGCACCCGCCCAATTTGACCCGGTGACCTCTCCCAATAAGGTATTCCGTAGGGCTGTTAATGAGACGAGACAGCTCGCGAGCTACTCGAGATCGGCTCGGTCAAAGCTCGGCTCGTGCGAGCTAAACGAGTCAAGCCAAGCAAAGGCTGGCTCGACTCGAAAAGCTCGCAAACGGCTCAAAATTGTGTGATTACATAAAATATTGCTCATATTTTATAAAAATATTTATTCATGATTATATTTTGGTATCATACATATCAAATGTCTCGCTGATTTGCCTAATATTTTTTCCTATAACCTTCGAGCCTTATTATTGAAAATATTGGAAAAAAAAAAAAAAAAAAAAAGCAGTTTTATATAGGCTCGAGTTTGGCTCGAGATCGCGTTAAAGCTCGCAAACTTTATAACGAGCACATTTTTTTAGGCTCGGGCTAGCTCGAGATCGGCTCGAGCTCGAGTTTTGGTTATTGAGAACAAGCCGAGCAAGGCAAAGTTGAGGCTCCGCTAGGCTCGTTAACACCCCTAGTACTCCGTATGTTTTTCATTTCCTTGTGTCTGGGGACTGTGAATCATGGATTCGCCCTTGGCTTGGAATCATAATGTGTTGTCGAATGATGAATGTTTTGTAGGTTTTCGGAGCTGTCGGTCCTAAACAAGTCATTGATAATATGACTTTTGATCAGATTGAAGAGCTAGTGGATAAGGCTGGGTCTTCTGTTGTAATTGAAGACTTGGTTTGTATGCACGCCACTATCCTTAACAATCCCATCGCCAAAATGGCTGATCTTCTCGCCAATTTCAGCATATGCCCTAAACCATGATGCATGGATACCTTGTATAATAATGGTGATAACAATAATAATAATAAATAAAATAATAATGATAATGTTATTACTAAGTAATCTACTATAATAATGATAATAATTGATATGTAACTAGTGTAGTTCCCGTGCTATAGCACGGTATTTTTAAGATGAAATTTATAAAGAGGGACTTTTAATAAAATTGTTTGCATAAATTAAAACTACTTTTAATTTAATGTTATAATATACTAAATATAATAATAGTATAGAAAAGAAAGTTTACTATTAATAATAACACTATAATGTTAAATCGATAAGGGGAACTAATTTATGAAATTAAGTTAGATGTAAAATCTAGTTAAAAAACATATTAGCCTTATTAAGAAAATTGGTAAAAATAATATACTACGCGTCTAAAAAGACAATTTAAAAATTATTAAAACTAACATTTTCACTTTCTATTTCCTATAAGAAAATACATAAAAATTGTTATACACTATTTAAAAAATACTCCATACTCCATATACTCCATATTACTAAAATAAAGATTTCATAATTCGAGAGTACAATTGATATGTTGTAAAATCTATATATATATATATAAAAGAGAGTTTTTTCGAGCAATTCTAGAGCGTCCACATCATCAAAAATTAATTTAGGAAAGTTTTATTTTCCACATAAAAAATAAAGTAGAGAATCTTTTAATTCTTTTAATTATTATAATACTATATTTCCTATTATATATTCATGAGAAGTTTCTAATTTTTATATAAAAACTTTGACATTTTATCTGGCAAAAAAATGTTGTTATAAAAATTATGAAAATCAAATAATTAGATTCGTGGTAAAAATGTTTTCATTAGAGTATAGATTTCATATGATTTGCACATACGAGTATTAAAGATAGTGTACTTCTTTTAATATGTTATATGTCCCACATTGAAAAACAATGTTAGTGTCGTGTTTATAATACGTATAAATTATATAATTGTCCCACATCGAAAGATTAACATAAGGTGGGTGATCCTATGATTATAAATAGGAGTCATCATTGGAACCTATATATCAACCAAAAACCTTTTGAGTCTCTTAAGTATTGTTTTGGAGATCTCTTAAGAGTTTATATCATTATCTTCACAGTATGATATATACATATTTTTTTTATATTATGCATTGTATTCAAGTGATGTTTCTAATCTTTATATAAAAACTTATACATCTCATTTGCCAAAAAAGTATTATAAAAAAAACGTGCCAATATTAATAAATAGTACTCCCTCCATTCAAGACCAAATACAACATTTTCATTTACACACTTGCCAAGACACAAATTACAACGTAAATATCTTTAAGTTTTCATTATAAAAAATTTAAAGTTTGATTTTCTCATTGTACTTTATAGGTGAATCAAATAAGATCTCACATGACCATATTTTGTCTTACATATAGCAAGGAATCGTAAAGATTCTATTCGTTCATGAATAGTGTAAAAAAAGGAATGTTGTATTTGGTCTTGAATCGAGGGAGTATAGTATTTGCTCATTATTATTAACCTGGGTTAGATGTTGAATTATGTGTAAAAAAGATGGTGTATTTCTAAGTATGTTATTTGTCCTACATTGAAAAATATGTTGGTGTGGTGAATATATTACGTATAAATAATAAAATTGTCCCACATCGAAAGTTTAGCATAAGATGGGTGATCATATGATTATTAATAGAAGTCATCCTTAGAACCTAAATACCAACCCAAAACCTTCTGAGTCTCTTAAGCATTGTCTTGGAGAGCTCTTAAGGGTTTATATCATTAACTCCACGATATGATATATATATATTTTTCATATTATGTCCAAGTGGTGTTTATAATTTTTATATAAAAACTTATACATCTCATTTAGCAAAAAAGTAACATAATTTGTTTTTTTTTGAAAAATTATATAATTAGATTCGTGGTAAATAAATGCTAACATTAGAATATAGTATCATATTATTTGCACATATTTTAATTACGATAAGAAGTTAAAAAAAAATGTAATATACGAATATTAATAAATAGTACTCCTATAGTATTTGCTTATTATTATTAAACTGGGTTAGATGTCGAATTAGGTGTGAAAAGATGGTGTATTTCTAAGTATATTATTTGTCCCACATTGAAAAATAATGTAGGTGTGGTAAAAATACTACATATAAATAGTTGAATTGTCCCACATTAGAAGATTATCATGAGGTGAGGTATCACATGATTATAAATATGAGTCATAACTTAGGGGTATCAACCCAAAATCTTTTGAGTCGCTTAAAAATTACCTTAGAGAGTTCTTATAAGAGTTTGTATTAACGGCAAACCTTAGTTACAACAATATCATACAAATACTAATCACGTAGATATTTATAAAAGCGATTATATATTACTATATTAGTGATATTATAATGTTTATTTTAAGACAATCGATAGTATAATAACTTTATTTAAGACAAAGTTATAGTTAAAAAATAAAATAGGTGCTAAATATACATAAATTTGTTTGTGTCATATAATGATAATCTCTGCACTAAAATAGAAAATTTATGAATTATAATACCCAAAATCTTTTGAATCGCTTAAAAATTATCTTAGAAAGTTCTTATAAGAGTTTGCATTAACGACAAACCTTAGTTACAACAATACCATACAAATATTAATCACGTAGATATTTATAAAAGCGATTATATATTACTATATTAGTGATATTATAATGTTTATTTTAAGACAATCGATAGTATAATAACTTTATTTAAGACAAAGTCATAATTAAAAAATAAAATGGGTGCTTAAATATACATAAATTTGTTTGTGTCATATAATGATAATCTCTGCACTAAAATAGAAAATTTATGAATTATAAAACAATCAAGTGTTGCATAAAAAGATCTTAAATCCACAAACAAATCAATAATGAGCTTTTTTACTTTGATAAATAGTAGAATTAAATCTTTTTAACTTTCAAATATAGGTAATTAATATGCCTCATTACATTTGTGTAACTAAAATACATCCTAATTTTTAACCATTAATCAAAATCGCACCAGAAAAAGGAAATATTTTGCATTTTTTTATACATTCTATTACTCCCTCAATTACATCTTAAAAGTCGTATTAGGAAAAAATTGTAATTTAAATTATATCATTTGTACATATTTTAATTATGACAAAAAATGGAAAAAAATGTACGAATATAAATAGATAGTATAATATTTTCTCATTATTAAATCGGGTTGAATATCGAAATAGGTGCAAAAAAGATGGTGTACTTTTTCGTGTGTTATTTGTCCCACATTGAAAAATAATGTAGGTGTGGTAAATATACTACATATAAATAGTTGAATTGTCCCACATCAGAAAATTATCATAAGGTGGGGTGATCTTAAAGATTAATTTAGGAAAGTATTATAAATAATATTTTTTGATGTAAAAAATAAAGTGGAGAATCTTTTAATTATTATAAAATTTATTTCCTATATTATATTCAAGTGATGTTTGTAATTTTTATATAAAAAATTTTACATTTCATTTGGCAAAAAAATATCATTAAGAAAATTATGAAAATAACATAATTTGATTCGTGGTAAAAATGATATCATTAGCGTATAGATTTCATATAATTTGTACATATATAAAATTGTTTACTTCTTAGTATGTTATATGTCTCACATTGAAAAATAATGTAGGATTATATAAAAATAATAGAATTGTCTCACATCGAAAGATTAACATAAGATGTAGTGGTCTTATGATTATAAATATGAGACATCCTTGGAACTTAGGTATCAACCTAACATCTTTTGCGCCTCTTAAATAAGATGTTTTGACTTTTGATCATATCTAAATAAATGATTAGACATAAGATGTAAATATCAAGACCTTATAACCAAATTTTTTTAACTAAGTTAATTACCCCGTTGCAACGCACGGGCATCCAAACTAGTTGCATAATATATTAGGGGGTAATTGATTGTGATTGCATATTTTCGGGATAATATTGTAAAGATTGCATAATTTGAGAGGTTGTTTCCATGTATAGGATTGCATTTATTCGAAAAGTCAAAGCATACATTTGTTTCCATATATAGGTTTTCAATTGATTCAAATCATACGTTAGACTTGACGCAAAAGCAAATTTGATTTATTAAAAGTCGATGGCCCAACTTAGATTGGCCCATCAAAGAGTAGTGTAAGTTAGGCGGGAAAACTACTTGAGAATTTTATTCTCTTAGTAGTAGGGGAGATTAATAAGGATCAGTATTTCAACAATCTAAGTAGTAAGTAACTCATACAGAGCCTTTCTATGCATTTATAATTGCATTTGCATGTGTACCATGTATTCCCACTTACTTGTTCCTATGTGTACTACAAATTAATGAACTCAATAAAATTGCCGATCCTTTTATTTATGTATGTGTTAATTAAGGAATGTTGTTAAATCTGTAATCATTGTTAGAGATATACGGGACGTATATCGTATTATACCGATATCAGAATAATATATTGGTTTTATAGAATAATATCTAGGTTACTAACTATGGAAGATTTGAGATTTATTATTAGTGCAATGTCGTCTACTATATATGGTCTCATATGTCATCGATATTTCGGTATTTTTAGTAAAAGAACTAGCAGGGGCGGTGGTCTCCGCTGTCGTTTGAAAATTTCGGTATTTTTAGTTAAAATTTAAATTCCATACAAATTAATTACTGTATATTGAATAAAACTGTTGACCCTTATTTCGTATTCATAATTCTTGTATCGGTGTGTTTGTTGTTCAAAGAACGATATGTATATCAAATACGTTTCTATGGAAATAACACCGGGTATGTAGTTTAAATAATATATTTACGTCCTCAGAAAAATCATTAAACATGCTCAGAAAACCGACTCCTTAATCTCAAAGTACTGTTCAGAATCAACTTCCTTCCCTCACCTCCAAAGGGATCTGATAACATCTACGATAATAACATCAGACATTATAGTAGTATACTTTGGAGCTTCTGCTTATTGCAGGCAGTGGCATCAGCGGAGGCGAGGTTAATATTATAAGGGGGCCTCGAAAGAATTTGAAAATTTTAACTAAAAATTTCGAAATCTTCAATCTGTTTATCAAATAAAGATCAAAACAATGAAGTAACTAGAAAATAGAAAATATGCCAATATTTGTTTCATAGCAAACACACGCAGCTCTGAACGGGCAACAGAAGAAGGTTAATTTAGAGCCTCTTCGATCAGTTACGGTTAGGATCAGCGAAGAAGCTGTTGATAGAAGGCATGATTTCGGGTGCTTTATTGCGAAGATATTTCCTCAGAGAATGGTCTGCATACTTCTCTCCCTCAGCATAATTTTCCAGAACTCCAGCTGCCCTTTTGTCCTTGCTTACCCTGGAGAGTTCAAGCAACCAATAGCATAGACGAGTAGTTCGTAAGTAATAAGATCATTAAAACAGAAGGCACTGCCAATGAGCCAACAAATGTATAGCCTTATTACATGTCTTTGAACCTTTAGGGCCGCTTTAGTCGAAAACTCTGTTAGAATAGTTAGATTCAATTCAAGAAACACAACACATAACATACATGCACGATTTATCTTTCGTTCCTCCTATATATTCAACTGATTACTTATGTTTGTTCAAAGTTCCCTCACAAAAAACTGATTCTTAACGTTTGTCAAAGTACGCTCACAAAAACAAATAAATGTAAATAATCAGCTGAATATATGGGGATCTATTACGGATTCAAGTTTCGGGGATGGAAAATTTTAGGAGGTGATATTAAGGTACACTTGAAAAAAAATCTAAAATTCTAAATAAAAATTCCAAAAAATTAATCCAACGGGGGAGCGCCCCCTGCTAGGTAGAGGCGTAGAGCTGGCAAAAGTTGACCCGACTCGACCGAAACTCGACCCGATACAACCCGAAAATTGGGTGAACCGAAATCGAACCGACCTGATAACCAATAGCAGCCTTATTTTTTCCAACCCGAACCCGATCTGCTCCGACCCGACCAGACCTGTGACCCGATATTTTCTCAACCCGTAGATGACCCGATAATAAACTAGCTTAATAATGGCTTAAATAACACCAAATTGACATTCATCTTACTTATTTTCACTTAGAACTACACCTACGACCTACCCATTATTTAAATTATAAAATTACCTTCTAAAACTAAATAGATAAGATAAAATATACGTTGATAACCTGATCCGACACTGACCCGCTAATGACCCGACCCGACTTGCTACCCGTTGATGACCCCACCTGAAAATGACCCGACATGAACCGAACCGACTCGAACCCGTTGGTGACCCGACATAACCCGAACCCTATTTAACCCGACCCCTTTTACCCGACCCGTAACCGACCCGGGTCTCAATTGCCACCTCTACGTGCTTTGCCCCCAGCTTCACCACTGATTACAAATTAACGCTTTTATACTGCTACCAAAACTGTTAGTTGAAAACCCGTCTCACATCGCTGGTGTAAAGAAATTCTAAATTTTAGTTTGCCTAAAGTAAGAATCAGCGCCTGTAATACAACAATCCTCTTTATATACAAAAATTCTCAATTGTGACAATGGAAAAATGTAACCATTTTATGATAAAATGTAGATCAAATTTTGTGACGCGTCACCAGTTTTGTATTAAAAAATTAGTACAAATCATAAATTGGCTAGATTATAGAAGATGGGAAATACTATCTACCTTCTCATTTCTGTCTTCTGTCCAACCTTCCCCTCCAGATACACGTTTGGATCAGAATAACATTTATTTTACGCACTTCTTTTAACATGTTATCGGAGAAGGTTGATAGCATTCCTCGTAAAATACCGCTCATGCATTTCAAACCAAAAAAAAAATCTGACAATCTACATTAAATCTTTGGGCTCTCAAAACAGAGAATATCAAATGATCAAAATTTCCACAATCAAATGAATGGATACATGTTTACAAAATAATCTCAAATCCAAATATTTAAATAAATAATTAAATTCAATAAAATTAAAAAGCAAAGATTAAAACGAGAAAATACCTGACTTCGGGATTAATACAAATGTTACGAACAAGTTGCATGCCGCAAATGCCAACGGCAACACCGACAGCGGCGAAGAGTGGATACACTTCCGGCCTCAACCATCTGTTTGCCGCTGCCATATTCAGTGTCGTGTCGTGTCGGATACTCGGGATTTTAAGAGTGTGTGGAAATTTTGTAGCATGGGTGAGTATATATATAGAGGAGAGAAATGAGGGGTGGGGTAGGTGAATTGTGAGTTTCAAGGTAGTCAAAGTAGTCAACATCCAATGAGAGGTTGACACGCTAGATGTGAATTCTGTGTGCGGCACCTGAAGAGTTTAGTTTAGCCCATAGATTTTACCAATTTGTCTAATTGGGCGGCCCATTAAGGAATAGTTTTTTGCGTGCATATAAGGTTTTTGACCACCGTCCATTTTCACATGGCTACTTGGTGTTCTATTTCGGACTTTTAAATTTGACCCGAATCGAATGATTTTTTTTTTTTGTGAATGCGTTTCACTTCTAAAGCCACTAGGTTTAAACCCGTGAAAATTCACGGGTCTGATATAAAATATTTAATATAAAAGATTGCAATTTCATTGTTAATATTCATAAAAATTAATATTTTGATATTGAAATTATTTTTTCAACGCGTTCATAACCCTCATAATATGTCAGGCTTTAAATTTTTTCATTGTTTTAATGTACTCGGTCATCTTATAAACATTTATCATGATTTCTTATTTGTTTTCTATTGAAATAAAAAAAAATTATATGGTATAAGTGAAGTCATAGCATCAAGAAAGTTTATCACTTATGTATATTCTCGATTTTTTACTCACAAAGTTTCTTATGTGCATAAGTCTACTATATTTTTGTACGCCCTAAATAATAAGACCGCTCTCGTTTTTAAGACAATGAAAGTTATTGTTTGTAATTACAATCTTCTAATAGGTTTAAGTGCATGATAACGTCTATTCCCGGGTACACCTACGAATTTTTCTTTTATTATGACACTAATGCTTACCAAATTCACCAATTAATTAATCTCTTTTATCCCAACTTACCGATTGTTCACTTTGTCTATCTATAAATATTCTATAATATTAACTTTAGTTGTCTCGAATATATAAGAACCCAATAAGATAATTATATTTTTTTTTAATATAAAGTGTTTTGTCATATGTAATTTATATGCATAAATACAGTTTTTTCTTTATTTGTGTCCATTAATATACTTTGAATAATGGTATAGAGATCATAAAATAATTACTCCCTCCAAATATATATGTTCTTCCCATTTCTCTATTATATGTGAGTAGTATTTTAATGAATTGGAAAGAACATTAAAACTTGGAGGGAGTATATCTTATACTGTAACATTTTAAAGTAGTTGAAATATTTTTGAAATAGGCTATGGCTAGCTAAAATTTTGTCTATTAAAAAAAATTACTTAGTATTTTTCAAAATAATTTTGGCTAATTTTTGGAAAAGAAATTAATAATTTTGTAAAAGTTATTTGGAAAATCACGTTTTAATCCTCTTTTAATTAGTACAATTGTAGTCGTAATTTGTAAGTCTTATAAATTCAGTTAAAATGTATTTCAAAATAGATATGTAATATATCATTCAATGAGACATTTATAACGCATTAAATGCCATTGAACATAAGGATTCAATATAATATTTTGTAATACCGAGTAATTTTTTATTAAATGGCAGGTTTGAATTAGTCTTTATTTTTTCCTTATTTAGTTGTGCTTTATTTAACTGCCACATCAACTCTGAATGAAAAACTATGATGCCACATCTGCACTTTTGGCTATTGCATTAAAGAAATATATGATATGATGTTTTTTTAAACTTTTAATTTCAGTTCAACTTTGTTCACTTTAGTTCAGCTTTATTTATTTCAGTATATCTCTTCACATACACTAAAACTTGAACAAGACCTAAGACTATATTTATTCCCGGAATAAATATGAACTTAATAATAGTAAAATATTATTATTATAATCACTAAACACAATTCTTACTCTCATATTTCTGTGAGTTTATCCCTTGGACTCAACTCATATACTCTCTTATTCTCAACAATAATATTACACAAATTCTTATTTAAAATAGTATTATCCATGTTAAACTTAAAACGAGTCAATTATTAGAGATGATACAAAAGTATAATGTATAGGGAATAACAAAATATTTGTCCCTTACATGAAAGTGGGGGTACATTCACAAAATCTCATTGAAAACGGACACTATCCGTCACAAACTGCAGACAGATAGTGCCCCTCTCACAAGATGCAAGTGGCATGGATGCTCCATTTTCCCTCCCACTTGCCAACCCACTTGCTTTACTGTGAGAGATCTTCAGTTTGTGACGGATATTGTTCGTCACAAACAAGACGCTTTGGGGTACATTTGACCCATTTTTATCTTAAAACGAATACACGAGTTTTAAGAGAGACTAATTGTATTTTAGACCCACTTTTTATACACAAAATATTATTCATGAGGTTTAACATGAGTCTTGGGATCTTGGGAATCCAAAACTCACCGTAATACCCAATAAAATCGATCATGTTAAATACTTTAAAGTATAACCCAAGTATAAAGGTAAGAGCATACGACACAAGATATTATTCATGAGTCTTGGAAATCCAAGACTCACTTTAAAACCCAGTAAAATCTTAGCTACTTTAACCCAAGTATAAGGATAAGAGTGCAAGACACTAACAAATCTCAAGCTAAGACCCGGTATTAGTAGTTAGTACCATGATAATGTTAGCCTAATCCGATTCGAATTTGGGTACAATTTGGATGAAGATTGAAAGTCGGAATGTGGCCTCACTATAGACAATTGTATAATTGACACGACTCGGAATAAAATCGATGTAACATATATATAGAAATAATTTTATTTTAAATAAATGTAAAGCTGAAGCTTAATAAGTACCGGGTAACTCATCCTTGATTTAGGAGTACTATTTTCCGTATATATGAAAACTGCAAATTCTGATTTATAACATCCGTATTAAATATGATTTTTCGTATACACTATATAAAATACGGAGTAGTGACGGCCACTATTTCCATTTGATGGTTTAAAATAATGGTTGACAATTTTTTGGTTTATACATTGACAATGTTAAAGTCTACTTAGTTATTTATTATCTAATTGATTGAAAAAATATAATACTCCCTCCACTTTTTAATATATGACGTTTTGCTTTTTCGAGGCGAGCCTTTGACTTTAATATTTACAACAAAATATTTAGTAAAAAATTATAAAAATTATACCATTAGATTACTTAAGAAAAACTCTTTCATATGAGTATACATATCACTATATTTAAGCATATAATTTGAGAGATATTTAAGAGAGAAGTGTGTATCTCGAAATGTGAGAAAGTCATATAAAGAAAAATAGAGGAATATAATCAAATTAACATTCCATAAATGGCTTAGACTAGTTCATGCTAATTCTTAACGACTACGGTTAATTTTATGTGACACAAGGTATGATGTATGCTATTGAATGAGTTGATGATTATAATAATAGTAACAGTTTTATTTGAATTTTCGCATTATTCTATCAAAAATCTACCCTTTTTTCAAAATTTGAAAATACGATTTTCATTCATTTCACTTATATAGGTTTGCTTAAAATTCTTCTACCATCTTTATGCTTGGCTTCGTTGTACTAGATTTGCTAGTCGAACTTCTAGTGCAACTTAGTCTGTTACCTTGTTGTGTAACATTTGGGGTACTACAATTTCCTCTCTTGCTGTCAAAAAAAAAAAGAAAAAAAAAATAATTCTACCATATTTTGAATAATAGTAAAGTGTTTCTAATTATAAAACATCCTCCTTTTTTATATTTTTTTATCTTTAATTAAAAGTTCTCGCAAAAAATATACTCCCAAGAAAGTTCATAATTGTAGGAATACGACGATATCAGGCTAAAATTGAATGATATGCACGAGCAACATTGTATTATATTGTGGATGATTATCTTAATCTATTCGAAAATTCAGGTCATGAATTACGTAAGTTAAGGATTACTCCGTATAACATAATTCTTCAAAAAGAAAATGTGAACCTATTGGATGATTATTATATTGACTTGGTAATTCTATAAATCAACTAGATCTTTGTTTTAATAAAGATAATACTATTGTTGTCAAAAAAAAAAAATAATACGATAGAGTTGAATTTAAAAATACTTCATCTGTTCCGGTTATTTATTTACCTGTTTTATTTTTTAGCTCAATTTTAGAAATGTTTTTGATGAACAATTGATCCTCCACACTCAATTGGTCCACCTATCGTCTAATAATTGGTCGTCTTTTTTTTTTTGTCTTTGTGTTAAAATCAAAGGTAAACAAATAATTGATACCCTAAGAGAGTATATATAAAAGCAATAGGTCTTGGTATAGACGGGTAGGGCGAACATACGGGTAAAGACCTCTAATAAAATGAGTAGGGAGACAAGGTGGGGCACCCCCATGTGCTTCCCACTTTATGGGAAATGGATATTTTGTGAGAGTAAATAATATCCGTCTATACGTATAGACGGATAGTGTCCGTCTATAATGAAAATTTGTGATATAAAAGATGAAATTTCCAGTTTTGACCATTAGAAAGGAGTTATTACGTTAAGATTTTAGCTTATTACCCCCAACTATGATAACCAAATCAATTGAAATCCTTAATGTGATCATTGATTTCCTGATCTTAAGGATAATGTCTCACTGGTCACTACATATGTCACTAACAAATGCACTATTGCTTGTTCAATAAAGATCGATACACTAAAATTGTCCGAAATAATAATATCAATTGGCATATAAGTTTAGAAGCTATAATTCGTATGTATGGTGTGTTAAAGTCGTATGTTGCCAAAGATAATATCTATACACTTAAAATTTAAATTAAAACAATAATAAAAGGCGGTAAGTATTATTTGTTAGGATTGGAGCAATAAAAGACGTTAGAGTTCTTTATTTACTGTAATGTTGTTTTCTAGCATTCCTTTGTTGTTCAGAGTTTCTTCGAGATAGGGGTAGGTTAGGGATGAGTCGGGCTCTTGGCCATGCCTAAAATCGGTCTATCTAGGGTTACATGTTGCTCTGTGAGGCGAGGCAAGCCGAGCTGGAGATATTTGGGCCTAACCCATTCCAAGAAATATATTTTTTTTCTAAACAGGCTTGGCGCGTCGGGGCTGAATTTTCCAGGCCCTAAACAAGGCCGGGCAATGTACAAGCTGCACGTAGGCTAGCAAAAAAAAAAGTGACTCGACAACACATACGGGTTGGGTTATGCTGACCCGTGATTTTGACTAGCTCTAAATCATACACACCATACTACCTCCCTATCTTTACTTTTGATACAAAGCACAATGCTAATAGAATAGAAGTATACTTTACACATAAATAGTAGTGTTCGAATAAAAGAACAAACAAATAACATTTATAATCCAATATCAATGACAGGGCACTATGAAATAATACAGAAGTTATACCACCTTCTCACTTAGCCCGACATGTAATAAGATACATACATAATAAAAAGAAAATTATATAAAAATGTATATTAAAACTAGATATTATCTAATAACGTGTTTTTTTTTTTAAAATATCACTAAATTGTCCTACAAAAAACACTAACTTTCCCCCAAAAAAAACCCTAAATCGTCTCCTTGTCTGCGCCGCCGCCTCCCCGACCACACACCGCCCTCCCGTCTCCCCCTTCTAATCGCCGGAGATGAGGTCATCTCAAGGCCCATCTCCGGCGATTGAACGCATCTCGTCGCTGTTTCCTTCCCTTCTGTTTAGACCTCGACTTTCGTCCTCTTGACGTCGTTCCGTTCTGATTGGACCGTCTGATGGCGGTTAACTGTCTACCTGGTTTGTTCTCCTGTCTTTTCCGCCCCTACGATTCTCTATCCTGTCATTGAAAGCCTCACATGCAACCCAGGGACGGCGGCTCCCCTTCCCTTCGCTCCTTCCCTTATCTCTGGCAGAAATCAACTTCTGGTTTGGTGTTTTGTCGAGTGGTTGGCTCTTCTTGTATGTTTATGCGTTTTTTGAGTGTTGCGTTTTGGGTCGTTTCGGTGTTCCACCTTCCCTTTCCCTTCTGGATGGTCCATGTCCGTGTTGTGTTGGTCCCTTGTCCAGGTGGTGTTCGTGTCAGTTGCCGTGTCCTTTATGGCTGATCTAGTTGCATGTAGGTCAATGGTCCTGGGGAGTTTTGTGTGGTGTCGGGTCTTGTTTTTTGGTGCTTTTTTGTGACAGTTTGATCGGTTTTGTCGGATTGGGGTTCGGTTAGTCCGTTGGGTTCGTCTCTGTCTTCGGTATGTGGTCTTGGGTGGGGTTGGTTGGTTTGTGATGGGTGTGGTATGGTGGTGTGGGGCTGATGGTTTTTTGGGGCGGTGTTGTTGGTTCGGATCGGATGCGGTGGGTTTCTTTTTCATGTTGAAGTCGTGTTTGTGGAATTGTTTTGTTTTGTTGTTCCTGTTAATAAACACCTGGTGGTTTGGGGTGTCATGTCCCCTTCTCCACGGGTTAGTTTCTACGACTGGTCTTTTGTATCGGGTCTATGTTGAGCCTGGATATCTGCGGTCTCCAGAGATGTTTTTGGTTAGAGGGATGTCCAAGTGGTATGTTCATGTTGTACCCACCTTTCTACTCGATTTTCTTGGAAACGAGGTTCTTGTCAGCGGGGGTTGTGTTCCAAAGTGTAGGAGATTACTCTCCTTTGGAGTCAGATTTCACTGGTCTGTGTTTCGTCTTTTCTTTCTACGTCCCTGTGGCGTAAGTGTACTTTGTTCTCTCACGTTGGGTCAAGGGTCTCGTGGATTTCAAGATAACGTGTATCATAGTTAAGGAGATGAATCTCCAAGACGCTTTATTGAGTCTTGTCGTAGGTATTTCTCTGAAACTGTATTGACTAAGACGAGTAAGGATAGATTTATGGGGGTTCGTTGGTTCCCAGAGGAAGATTATCATAGCCAAGGAGATGAATCTCCGAGACTCTTTTTTGGGCCTTGTTGCAGGTATTTCTCCGAAGCTTCATCAATCAAGACTAGCAAAGATGAGTGTTTTCCTATGGACAGCGCTACTCGTCCATTAAAAATTGCTGTGTATGTTGAGTTTGAAGTTCATGTTCAGACATCCGTTGTACGCCATCAACACGTTATAGATAACCATTGTTATTTTAGTTTATGTTATTAGTAGTACTTTGGGGTTTTATGTTGTAGTTATAGATATGGCCTAGTGGGTTGTACGCCTGTACCACTAAAATGTAAAACACCCTGTCAAAAAAAAAAAAAAAAAAAAAATCTAATATGGAGTAACGTTTTTTTCATTTGGCATAAACAAATGTCCAATGAAGAAAAAAATTCTTCACTTGTCGGCATGAATAGTATCATCATTACACCATTACCTTTTGTTTTCCATAACACTTGATTTTACATCAAGAAAGTAGAGCATTCAAGGTTTTAGACCATTTGTGGAACCTCATACCGTCTCATACATGATACACCGTACAATATATTTACATAAATGGAGTTTGATATTTCAATAATGGATGAAGACACTCAGTGACTCAAAACAGTCATAACAAATGATTATGTTCACTATTTTGTTAGTGATGGTTTAATAGTGCATTTTGTTATGCAACAAACTAACAATTAAACACCAATGACAAGGTCACAATCAAACTATTGATGTGAGTTGACTCGTTTGATTAAAATATTAGTGGATTATGAGTCTCGAGATTGAGAAACTCAGAAACTACAAGATATACGATATTTTTTCAGAGATGAAAACAAATTAAACGATAATGTTTTATAATGTCACATTAGAGTCGGTCGTACCGATAAAAAAAATGGAAAATTTATTGAGAATATTTGTTTATCTATAACTAAAATATTTATCACAAAGAATAAAAAGAAATTAAACAGATAATTAAAACCCCAAGTATATCAACAAAGTTTCAAAAGTTACTTTAATCTAAGGTAAAAAAGAGACAAGGTCTCTATCACATGCTCAAAATGATGTTGAAATAGTCATAATAAGTCAATACACTTGACAATAAAACATGACTTAATCGCCATCTACAATATCCAATAAAGATAACGACTGGAATTGGCCAATACCATGTAGGATTACAGGAGATTGTGTCCTTCCAAATCCAGCAATTTTTGGTGTATTGTTCACTCAATAATATCAACTTGCATGACGCAATATTACTTTTCCGTCACGATTATTTATTTACCTATTATCCACTTTTCACTACTAGATCTGTAGATTTGGTAAAACTGACCACGATTCGAATGACCCAACCTGATAAGGTACCTGATAAGGTTGATTGAGACTCGGGACCCAACCCGACTTGAGTGACTCAAAATGACCCGATTGAATCAAAATGACTCGAAATGACTGAAGTAATGCAAAATCATGACCCGAAATGACCCAAACGATCCAGACCAACCTGATCTGAAATGACTCGACCCGAATGACCCATTTGACAGGTTTACCATTTAGACCACCCCAAGCAGAAGGTCGAGTTAATCGGGTCACCAATATTTTTTCTCTTAATCACACCTTAATTATCTTGACCCACCTTCACCCTCCCAAGCAGAAGGTCACGACCTAGGTCAGCAACCCAATCATTTTTTACTTTCCAGCCAATGAGAGAGTGTCACCTACTGTCACCATACTCAACCGAAGGTCACCTTCCCTTTGTTTTGACGATTGTCCTTTTTTTGTTTCCAGCCAATAGGTCGGGAGACTGTCACCTACCAGGTCACCAACAAGCTTACCAACTCAATTGAAGATCACCAATTGACCCTAAGTACTTCAAGGTCACCAAAATCATTTTCTTAATCCTAATTTAAGGAGTCATTAAGGTGACCCAACAAGGTCACTGACCCAGTCACCGTTAGAAACATTTTTTATAGTAATTTGATCATTCACATAACCTATTTTCCACTTGTCACTCAATAACAATACCTACATATGATCTTTTCCCCTCTCTTTGATCTTTGTGTCAAAATCAAAGATAAACAAATGACCGGAACGAAGAGAGTAGTATTTATTTAACTCAATATATACTTACGACTAACAGTGGTCAAATATTCGGGCCGGGCCAGGCTTGACTAGGCGGATCAAGTGCCCCGGGTAGGGGTGGGTCAACACGGCCCAAACGGGGTCCAATGGAGGTGGACCCAAAACCGCCTAGGTCCGGATCGAGGGCAGGTCTTGGCGGGCCGAGTCCTATAGTTCAACATTCTTTTCGATCATACATATCAAATTAGAGGTGAGTTAAGGCGAATCTGGGCAGGTCAAGCTGGATTTGTTCGACCCGAGACGGGTCGGGTACCTCGAATGTTTGACTAGGGCCACTTGCGATTGTCGTCTCATATGACAAAAGAAAAATGACCATGACGTTTTAATGTTAAAGGGTCACCTTTTTATAAAAGGTAGTTCTTTTTTTTTTTTTTTTTTTTTTTTTTGGCAGCAGTAAAATGGATATTTTTATCCGTGGTACCATGTAACAATCGCATCCAAGACCTATAATTTATTAATTTAATGCAAATAATCTAGATAGATTTGCACCAGTTGAAACTGACAAACTCTAATTAAGATATTTTTAATATAATAAAGAGATGTGATTATCTTTAACACAAAGATCAAGTGTCCTTGATGAAATAAGTTAATCACACTTTAGCCTTTTTAGTTTTTAACCTTTTGGACAAAGAATAGACAATTAAACAAGTGGGACGACCGTATTTGGGAAGATCACACAAAATCCGATCTTCAGAATCTTAACTTTTGGCTCTTTTTGCTCACCTTAAAAATAGGGCGCCCATAAATACACGGGCAACATCTACTTGGACACGGAAAATGCTCTCTTTCAGCTCTAATTTGCAGAGTGGTGGGGTCCACTTACTTTGTCTATATGCAAGATTATCCGTGTCCCAGTACAATCCCTCCGTGAATTTATGGGCACCCTAAAAATACCCATTATTTAATTAAATTATAAATTAAATTAAACATTTCATTTAATATTATTTGCAGAATATAAATACAAATTTTCTCTCTTCTGATGTTCCTGCAGAAACAAACAAGAAATACCAACCATAAAGCTTAAAATCCCAGCTCATTTCCTAACAAAAATCCCTGCATTTACTGCTCAAAAATCCTGTCTTTTAAATCTGTTTCGGAAAATTCTCGTGGTACCCCTGAGGTTTACGACATTTGTCGATCTTATTAATTATAATATAATGTCAAGAGTTGGTGGAGTTCACAGGAGAAGCTCATCTGAGTTAATTCAGGCTTCTGAAATGCATTGTATGGAAGAATTTCATGTGTTAGCTGTTGATGATAATTTTGTTGATAGAAAAGTTATTGAGAAACTCTTAAAGATTTCTTCTTGCAAAGGTTAGCAAACAAATTAAACATGTCAAAAATGTTTTATGTCATTTGAATATTTGTTTTTCGTCAACAACATCGATGACAACATTACCCCAGTGCCTCAATAACTCCCGCTAATTAAAATTTGTATGAAAAAATTATGTTTGCAGTGACAGTTGTGGAAAGTGGTAAAAGGGCATTGCAGTTTTTGGGACTTGATGAAGAGAATGACTCTGCAGGATCAACAGGATGCTGTAATGTATGTTAAAGTTGGTGTCTTTCTTTCAAATATTTGAATATTCACAAATTTCTGTTTAAGACGGATATAGCCGTCTTAAGGAAGACTAACTGTTGAATGTTTTTTTTGTAAAGTTTTGATCTTTAAGATTATTTTTGGTAAATTTTCTGACCATGAAATGAAAGATGATGTTAAATGGTTTGATGTTGCAGGGAATGAAGGTGCATTTGATTATAACAGACTATTCAATGCCTGGAATGACAGGATATGAGTTGCTAAATAAAATCAAGGTTTGTTCTTCACTTCTAAAACGGATATTCCCGTCTTAAGCAAGAATTTATGTATTTTTATATGATATTCCTTTCCATTTGTAGGTATTTCTTTCAAAGTTCCTGTCTTTTCAGCTTTAATTTGTATATACTTTTTTTAACTCACTGGTTCAGATCATGCTGCAGAGAATCTGGCTGTTTTTCTTTTTTTTTGGTGATGAATTTTGAATGACATGTTCAAGAATCATGCTTGTTTTCCCTGAAAGCTTGAATTTTTAGGTTTGACATATGCATAACATACAATCATAGGTTTATGCACATGCACTGGCGGAGCCAGAGGGGCTAGCAAGGGCGCTTGCCTTCCTTGGACCTTAAATTTCAGATATTTAGTTTAAATTTCCATTTTTTCTGTTCTTCGAGTTTACCTTCTGTATAACTCGTCCACCCTCTCGAACTTTTTTAGCCCCTCTAAATAATAATCCCAGCTCTGCCATTGCGTACATGGTACATTTGAATTTTGATAATTAGAGCAATTGTTGTCTGAATTAATGGATTTTGTCAATATCTAGCATTACATGTGATGTATGCTGAATAGCACGAAAATGGTGCTAAGGAACATATTTCGGCTTCAGTCTGATTGGAATTCTGTTTTGTCCTAACAGGAATCGTCGAAGTTCAGAGAGGTACCTGTGGTGATAATGTCTTCTGAGAACATTCTAACTCGAATTCACAGGTACTACAGAATAACATGGCTTAAATTTTCATGATGATTATTTTTGTTTAAAGGGTCGGCCAGTCGGAGCCACCTATGACAATATCGATACTGACAGATTTCGAACCCCATGAGCCGCATCACTCCATAACTGTACTAACTACTAACCTGTCTTTTGGATGATCTAGAGTAACAAGTATAGATTGATTGCATTAGCTTCTTTGCCCTATTGATGCTATTGGTCATGTATTACTGTCATCTATCATCTTCACTGTTTGCCAAGTCCTTAAATTGCTTTAATAACAAAGTCAGTTTGGTTGACATCTTAAAAATCTAATTGTTCCTGTTTCTTCAGACAAGAAGTTTATGTGTCTGACTTGTTATATGAACGCGGAAAAATGAACATTGTAGATAAACATGAAAGTATGATTTTTTAATCTTCCTGCTATATAGCGAAATGTTGTTAAACATTTGCCCCAGTCGTAATCCTGGAATCGGTCATCCAGGTCTGATCTCAGTTGTTGTGGCTGAAAACGCCTCCAAATCGGGATACAGACATACAGTCATAATGCCATGTCGCGTTTCGTGGACTGGTCTAATACTAATTGACTGTCCTTAAGGTCATTCTGGTATAAACTTGAATTAATCAAGATATGGAGATCAGTTGACTTATATTTAATTAATATGCAAAGATCTAGTGACTGCTGTAATCAGATTTATTTAGTTTAAATAATACTAATTTGAGTAGCATATTCAGTGAGTCTAAAGAACAATCCTGTTTTTTATTCAGCAACCAAATCTATGAATTTATCAGCAAATCTGTTTATAATTTATGGTTTGCATTACCTCTTCGAAATAAAAATATAGCCACAGAAGTAAACGAAACCGTTGTCTAAGACAACCTTTTACTTGTACCATAAATACTTTTAAATTAACAATGAGTTTGTATTTTATATATTTCTGAGTTTCTGACTATTTAGCAACATCAATAAAAAAAAGTCAGTTTATTATGATGTTGGGTACTGCTTTGCACATTTGCTGCATGTTACTCTGACTCGCAAAATTATGTGACCGTATTAGTGTCTGACATGATATTTGCTGTAAATCTAACAGATGTTTGGAGGAAGGAGCAGAGGAGTTCTTACTAAAGCCAGTGAAGTTAGCAGACGTGAAGCGCCTTAAAGACTTGATCGTAAGGGGTCAATCAAGCAGAGTTAAGGAGACAAGTACGTCTACTAATCCAATACTACATGAACTTCACGGTCATTCATCAGTGCCTCCATCGTCACCCTCAACAAAAGACATCAACCCTGTTATTCTGAGCTACCCGTGTCCCTCCCCAAAGAGCGCTTGCATTTCAAAGCGTTCTCGACTTCGTTGCAGGAGCTCCAAGTACCATTCCGAGTTGTCTCTGCACTGAACACCTAACACTGAACACCAGACAAAACTGCTGTGGTTTTTTGTGCCTTTTTTTTAGCAGTAACTTGCATAATTACGGGCAACGAAGAGAGAGAGAGGTTTTGATGTGAATATGAAAGGTGAAGGAAGAAACCTAATCTCAGAGAGGAAACATGCATAAATCAGAATACCATGAGTTTTTCCCCCTCTCAAAGTTATACTCCACTATGGAACATGATGTTTTTTGCTGCAACTGCGAATGACTCGACTTTTTTTTTTTTTTTTTGGCTTCCAGACTCTTAAAACAGAAATTTATTTAATTTTTTTTGGTAGTTATATCTGAGAAAATGTTGGGCTTCCAAAATTCTTAGCTGTAAAACTTTTATTTACGGTATGTTGCTGCTTAGAGTGGATCTGAAATCCAATTCCGACCGTGACTGCTGAAATAATGCAGTCTTTCTGAATCTTCCCTATTTGCAAAAATGGGAACTGAGATAAGTAACCTGGTTTACATACAGAAGCAAATTATGGATGAACCATTGTGAAAATTGCGTCGGGAATTACATCAAACGACCGATACTTCACAAAAAAGTAGGGAAATAATTGGTCTGAAATTTAGAGTATGAATCTTTATACCACTTATCTATTCACATACCAACATCAATTCATCTACAATCAGCAAAAGCAACCAAACTCACATTATTCTGTTCACAGCTCAGTTACCTTAGTGCTCATAACCGCAAACTTATACGCTCATCTACCAGCTCATATCAGACTCGATGAAAAACAAACAACTGATAGACAGCAGTAAATTGAATAAGCAAAATACAGCGATTTTTCTCTGCTAAACCCTGGAAAACATGCTACAGGAGCGTGCCAGTCGAATTGGTGTATCCTTCTCATCTGCCTCCGAAGAGTAAGGCTTCCTGCAACCTGGACAACGTGCATCCTCTTCGAGGATTCGCTTGTGACAGAAAAGGCATAAATGGAACCCACAAGGGCAAGGGAGAAAACTCGAGTCTGTCAAGTCCAAATCTTCACAGCATATAGGACATGAGGTAGGAACAGGAGAAGTCATCTTACGACCCCAAGGATTACCAAGGAAGCTCCCGCGGGTGGACAAATTGGGTAAACTTTGAGGTCTGGAAGCATCATCCGGTCTCCACGCCTTGCTGTTCACTCCACCCCGACCGACAATACCCACACAGTCAGACTTCCCCTTTTCTACTTGTGCATCAACATTTTGAGCAGAGCCAACCCTAACTTCATCATCAAGACTTCCGAGTTTATTCTTAGTTTCAACACCAACCAATGCGTCTGCCACCGTCTCCCAATCATCAAGACACCCACCATCACCATCATCATCATCACCTCCAAACCCCGGCCCACGGCCTTCTTCCTCCTCAGTCACACTCCCAGAACAGCAACCCCCACTGCCAAAACTTACACTACTCGCGCTACTCCTACTAGAACTGCTGCTGCTGCTACTCCCACCATAACTATTCACCGAATCATTCACACTACTCGTTGGACTATTCGCCATTACCTCCTCCTCTTCCTCCTCCGAATCACCGTCACAATTTTTAATCTGCTCAACATTCACATTCCTCACCTCCACTCCCTTACAACAAACCTCCTCCCTCTCCCTCTCCTTCCCCTTCCCCTTCTTCTTTTCTTTTTTCGTCTCGGTTATCGGCCCATTATTACCGTTCCCTCCCGAATTCGAACCATTATTACTCACTGTCAAAACACATAACACCCAAATTACTCAAACTAATCAAATAATTTCACAATAAAAACTAAAACATCACCTCATAATTAATTAATTAATTAATTAATTACGGAATATATGATTACCTTGATTAAGCCATTGTTGTCGTCGAGCATCAAGCTTACACTGCTTCAATTTCGCCGACCTATTCGCCTACCAAATCAAACACATTTCCTCAAAATCAAACACAAATCTTTAACAGTCATCGTATGCGACAAACAAAATGTGATCACTTTACGATAAACTGCGATCATTTTATGTTAAAAAGTGAAAAAGTGACCACTTTTTAACATTAAAATTGATCACTTTTTTCTGTTGTCGACATCATAGTATAATTCGCGCAAATCATTAATCTTTAATCAATGCATTCATCAACAGAATCATATCACAACATAATCAAATAAATGAAGAACAAATAAATAAATAAAATGCATGAATTAAAAATAAAATTAATCGAAATTAAGAATTAAAGAGAGAAGATTACTCGTTTTTTCTTGCCGAAATCTTTCGAAGCACTAGGAATTGATGAATTGATGGTTGAATCAGAAATCATGATGATTGTTATTACAAATTTACAAGAATCAAAACCCTAATTTTTCCCCCTTTTTATGATTATTTAATTGATTTTATTTTTGGGCGAAAATTTTAGGTGATGACTGATGAGGATAGATAACGGAAACTGCTCTGCTCCTCTTAATATTTTCAGAAATAATATTTTGTTGGTATATATAGTTGGGTAATCCCAATTTTACCCCTAGATATTTTGAAAATTTACGGTGTGATTAAGTGGTGGTAATTAGGGTTTAAGGGAGATTTATGAGGGTGAGCTAGGTTAATTATTGTTGATGACTAAAACGACAGCGTTTGGAAGGGGTGATGCCGTGATGGTGTGCTTGGGCTCCACGGTAATTGATTGGGTGAAGGGTAGTTTGGTCTATGGTGAGAGAGATAAATGAGGTAAGTGACAGTCATTAGTGGAGGTAAACGAGGTGGTAGTTGCTTGGAGGAGGGTCTATTAATATATCCGCAAAGGGTTTTTCTAACCTATACCAAAATAGAAAGTAATAAATGTATTTTCTTGTAAATCAAAGTAAAAATAGTTGATATTACAATTTTGCATAAAAATATCATTTATTTATTTTCTTTTTGGTTTTCTTATCCTATGCCTAGTTGGCATAGGTTAGAAAAATCGATCCACAACTTATTGTTTAGGATGGATAAGTTTAAAATAGATCAAATAATATGTATAAGAAGAAAATAAAATGTCTATAGAAAAGTAAATGATTCGTTATTATATGTTCAAGTGGGATGGTATTTAAACTCTTTTAGACCCTGTTTTTTGGACTTAATTTCAGCTCATTTGAATTCAGTTTATCTCTATTCAGTTCAGTTCAACTCTTACTTCAGTTCAGTTTAGTTAAGCTCCATTAAATTAAGTTAAGTTAAGTTAAGTTCAAATAATATCAATCTAACAATCCAAAAGAACATGGCCTAAATGTTAAGACAAAATAACACTTCACTGTTTTACCCTTTTTAAGGGAGAATAACGGTAAATAATGATAAATAAGAATTACGGATTATATGCATTTTCTAAAGAGAAATACTATATGACAAATTTATGCGTACATTGATTTTATTAATGTTTGATTTAAACTTATTTCCACTTTTGTATCATTGTCCTTTTTCAAATTACACTTCTATTGTCCTTTTTCAAATTACATCTTTATGCTGGATAGTTTATTAAATTTAATGATAATAATGTCTCTGTTCCGGTTATTTATTGTCCTATTTTATTTTATTGTATTTCAGTCAATTATTGTCCTTTCTATTTTAAAAACGAATTTGATGAACAATTTGATTATTTACACACAATTTGGTTTACTTGTCATTTAGTAGAAGACCCTCATAATTTTCTGGTCTTTATACTAACACAAATTCTTATTATAGACGGACACTATCCGTCTATAGCTATAGACGGATAGCTATAGTCTATAGACGGATAGTGTCCCTCTCACAAATTAAAGTGGGTAGTGCAAGTGGGGTATCCATTTTCCACCCACTTGCACTACCCACTTTAATTTGTGAGAGGGACACTATCCGTCTATAGCTATAGACGGATAGTGTCCGTCTATAATAAGACGGACTGTTATACTAAAACCAAATAACAAAAATTGACTGGGACAGTGTGGGTAGTAATTTAAGATGAATAATGATTGAGATACTTTTGGGCTGAGAACAATAATGTGTGGGTTTCATGTTGGATTGTTGGGTGTGCAAAGTCCAATTCGTTCATCAAATATTGGGTAGAGTGTTGATAGTTCAAAGCAAGGTCCCTCCTAGGCCTCCATTCAACTCCACTCTACCACTTTGTTTTTTCACGTTTTTGTCAACGCATGTTTTACGTAGTAAAATCGTTAGTTACGTATTTGCAAAAAATATAAAAGTTAGATATTTTTAATGTACTCGTAAAGACGAATCAAATAAGATCCCACATAAATATATTGTCACTTATATTTTCAGAGAATTAAAATTGAATGTTAAATTGTGAATAGTGTACAAAATGGAAAGTAGTAGAGTGGATTTAAATGGAGGAAGTTATAACCTATGTTGCGCCTGAATTGAGTTGGGTAAGGTTCTAAGGTAGTAACCTAGTAGGCATGTACGGAGTAAATTATTGGACAATTTTTCAACAAATATCTTGGAACTTATGTATTCCAAGTTTCCAACTTTACAACTAGCCATTAGACCTGTCAAACGATCAAGCGGATTGGGTCAAATTTTGACAGATCTGCTAGCCATGGATCTTCACATTATGAGGATTTTGAGAGAGATTGTATTTGGAGTTTAAAGATTCGGGTTCGATCGATTTCAGTAATAGTTGAATACATTGATATTTGATACTTAATGGAGATTTACTAATCTTGTTTTAGGATATATTTATTTAAAGACATGATTCATTCACTAACTTGATTCAAATCCGAATTAGAGTTAAAATTGGAGGAGATCATCAATCATCTCAATACTATCCTTTTGTATACGGTATATGAAGTATCTTATACCAAGTCTATTAGCGGTATACGAAGTATCTTATACCGAGATCATCAATCTATATATTATGTGCGAGGGAGATTCCAGAGTCCAGACCACCCTTTCAATCACAAAAGTCAACACATTTATATAATATTCCCTTCACATTTTATTGTTCTTCCTATTTCTCCATTATATGTGAGTAGTATTATAATAAAATGGGAAGAACATAGAAATGTGAAGGGAGTAACAAAATTTAAAGAATACTTTACACAATATTAACGATTCGAGGTAAAATCGTCTCACAAAAGACGTACCCACATATCATAACAATAAATAATTTAATTAAAATATCCATAAGTTGTGCCGTAGCAAAAACATAGAAAGAGGTGCCCGAAAACAAGGCCTTGAGACGCGTAAAATCATTCTCAAACCGCATTATTATCCTTCCTCCTTTATATACTCCGTAACACCAATTCTGAATACGGACACTTTTCGTCACAAGCTGTAGACATTTTAACGACAAAACGTGATCATTTTAATGACAAATTATTATAGCTTAGGACATTATTCTGGTAACTTTTTAAGTAAAATGATTACATTTTCGTCTTAAATGGATCACATTTTATCATGTCTTCAACTTGTGACGAAATATACCCATCACAAGCAAGACGCTTTGATTCCGTAATCCTTAACATCACTGGACCATCCTACTTCAGTACTTCACTCTCACACTCTCACTCTAACTACTACCAATAAATAAAACAAAACAAAATAAATAGATACAATAATGTTGGTGACGAAGATGAACAATATATTAGCTCTACTTTTCTGGGTATTGTTATTACAGGGAAGTGTAATAATAGTAGAAGGGAACCCTGTAAAAGAGAAAGCAAGATGCATATTTCCAGCTATGTACAATTTCGGAGACTCCAATTCGGATACAGGAGGTATTTCTGCTGTGTTTAAGCCTATTGCTTCGCCTTATGGCCAAACTTTCTTTAAGAAGCCTGCTGGACGGGATTCCGATGGCCGCCTCATTCTCGATTTCATCGGTATCTATTTCTACATTTCTACCTATTTGCTCCATTTCTTTGATTATGTATATTGTTAGGGACTAGTTCGATTTCAATTTATTATTACCCCTTTCAGTTAGTAATTTGTCGAGTTCAAATCCCGCCAGCCTTATATTTACCTTTGATTAAAATACATTTTACAATCGATAAAATAAAATAAAATAAAATAATGAGAGAGTTTTCCGCTTTATAAGCTAAGAGTTATTCCCTCTATAGCCAATTGGCTTTAGAGTGGAACCCATTTGGGTGTGGCCCAGACCTGTTTGCATTCTTTAACAGAAGCAAATGATTTGGACAGATGAGTGGCCCAGCATATCAAATGATCGGGACAAAGAGAGTAATAAGATTACAACAGCCTATGAACAATTAATTGATGGAGTAGTTTTATTTGAGAATTTGTATTTTTTTGAATTGTCTAATTTGTTACTAGCATACATAACATGTGCTAGTAATGTCTGGGTAGAAGAGCACTGGTGGTTAGTTAGCTAGGTGAATAACATACATCATAACTGTTCTATTTCAATACGAAGCATACATAACATGTGCTATTTTAATTCATTTTAAGGGTAGGAAAGTCAGTTTAAATTCAAAATTTGCTAAATTTAGAATTGGGTAGTTACTTTGATATGACCAAAGTGGGTAACTGAGCAATTACTAAAATTGTGATGGATTTGGTGCCTAACTTAGAATTGATTCTGTTGTTAACAAAACTTCCTAGATCCGTACTCCTTCCATTCTCATCATTTGTAATCATAGGCAAACAAATGAATGCGACGGTGGGACTCGTGGGAGTAGCATCTAGGAACAATATTACTACTAGTTAGTCAAAGGCTTCCCCGCCTATAGCGAGGCAAGGGGCGGATTGTATGTGTTATAACAGAAGCAAGACAGAACTGATAAAAACAATAAAGAGACAAACGCACAGATTTACGTGGTTCACTAACGGTGTGTTAGCTACGTCCACAGGGCAGAAGGGAGAGAGTTTTATTGATATGTGAGAGTTTATATAATACTCTCTAAACCTAATACAAAATGACCTAATAAAGGCCCAAGACAGACCTAGCCCAATAACAGATACGGATACCGTTTAAGTTTCGGGGGCGTTGCCCCCGAACCCCTAAACCAGGGCGCTTCGCCCCTGGACCCAGACTCGCTGACCGGTCAGCGAGACCCCCGCATAGTTATTCGAAGCGGCGGTTAACAGAATCAAGGCACAAACCCAACAGTATGCAAACCTTACCGTTGAAATATAGACTATTTTGAACAGCCCTGGTCAGTACTCAGTAGTGATGAGTTGTGGGTTGTGTTCTGTTTTATTTATGCAGCGGAGCAAATAGGATTGCCGTACCTGAGTGCTTACCTGAACTCTTTGGGCGCAAATTTCAGTCATGGAGCTAATTTTGCCACAGGAGGATCAACCATTCGTCGTGAAAATGAGACAATTTTTCAAAATGGGATTAGCCCTTTCTCGCTTGATGTCCAAATTTGGCATTATGATCAGCTCAAGTCTAGATCCAAGGATCTTTATGCTCAAGGTATAATAGTTTTCGCCTTCTCGTTATTGTTCTTAATGACCTCAATTTAGTACTAGTACTGATGACTGCTACTTGGTGCTTTAAACAATCTCTCAGCTGGGAATTCCTTGATGAGAAGCGTGCTTCCGAGGCAGGAAGACTTCTCAAAGGCTCTTTATACATTTGACATTGGCCAAAACGATCTCTCAGTCGCTTTTCGTACAATGAACGATGACCAAGTTCGTGCTGCTATTCCTAATATCATTGACCAATTTTCTTCTGCAGTACAAGTAAGTTCAGAATATGGCTTATTTAACTTTCTGAGTTTCTTGTATTATGAATTAGTAGTCGACTGATGCAATAGTTGGCGCAATTTTCCTAATGGACATTTTGTGTGCGCTTAAAAATATTGACAGCATCTGTATGAAGAAGGCGCACGGTCATTCTGGATACATAATACAGGTCCTATCGGCTGTTTACCTGTCCAAACATTTTACAACATCAATCCACCACCTGGAGTTGAAGACCAGTACGGTTGCTTGAATAGCCAGAATGCTAAGGCTGTTGAGTTCAACAAGCAGCTTAAAGACGCAGTTACAAAACTGAGAACAAAGCTTCCTGAAGCTGCTATCACATACGTGGACCTGTATGCGGCCAAATATGGATTAATCAGCAAAACAAAAAGCCTAGGTAAAGCTTATTAACTAATATTATGCTCTTCAACTTCATGTTCAATTTATACTCGCGAGTCACGAACAACAAATCGTCTTGATATCTATATTACTCAGATTTCTTTCCAAGTCACTGATATTGGTTTGTGTCCAAGTCATAAATTCTCATTTTTTAAATGAAGTGTTAAGGAGTCACACACATGTTCGAGTGTCAAGAAACCATCTCAATCAAAAGCTTACCTTAACCTGATGGTTGGAGTCCCAAAGATCTATTTTATACCACGCCCCCTCACACAAATGCCCAATGCCTTATACTTTGTGAGATTTGAACCCGTGACCTTTTAGTCACTGGCTCAAAAGCTTACCTTAACCTGATGGTTGGAGTCCCAAAGATCTATTTTATACCACGCCCCTCACACAAATGCCCAATACCTTATACTTGGTGAGATTTGAACCCGTGACCTTTTAGTCACATGGCTCTGATACCATGTTAAGAAACCATCTCAACCAAAAGCTTAAAAAGCTCAAGTAATGGTTGGAGTTCCAAAATCGATTTTATTCTCTTAACACAGAATATCGAGTGTCAGACCCGAATATGCAAGGTAATATGAAGAGATGGAGTAAAATAGCTTGATAGAGGATCTAATTGGGCTAAGAGTCCAACACATAATGCATTTAAGAAGAAACGGTTGTTTAAAAGCGATTCTATAAGTCTAAAACTAGCTCATTTACTCTGTTAGTGTTGCCGTTTGCTAACAGGATGGGCAGACCCAAAGAAGGTGTGCTGTGGGTACCATGAGAAATATGATCATGTATGGTGCGGGACAAAGGGAGTGATAGGGAACGGCACATCAGTGTATGGCTCAGTTTGTTCGCATCCAGAGTTACATGCGAGTTGGGATGGTGTACATTACACTGAAGCTGCTAACCATTGGTTCGCTAATCACATATTGAATGGCTCTCTCTCTGATCCACCAGTCCCGATCAGCCATGCTTGTTATAGGGCTTGAAGGGTTTGCATCACCCGGAAACTCCTGATTCTTACACAGTAGATTTAATGAAGGCCTATTTTCAGTACGGGTAAGTTTAGTGCCATTTTCGGCTTTTGCCTAGAAAGCCAATTCCTATAGTTTAGCATCCTGTACTAGTGTACTACATTCTGTGCCATTGTGTTGCCTTGACTCAGGACAATATTCGGAAATAAAATGTAGTTTCAATCGTTCTTGTAGTGCCCTTTCCGACATATTAATCTAAGAAGGAAACTATGAACTCTCTTCTCAAACCTCTTAACACTCCCCATTACATCCGAGGTCTCTTAAAATGCAGTAGAAATCATCGGTGCGCATTTGCCCTTCCATATGACTATAAGAGGTCTCTTGAAACTCATGTAGAAACCATTGGAGCTCAGTACTTGAATGGTAATTTACAAACCCTTGAAGGAAGGCTTATTCTAGTGGCATGAGAAATCTTGGGCCTGGTCTGACCTCTAAGGAGGAAAAGCCCAGTTCACGAGTCTTAGGAAAGCTCCAATTTTTTCCGTGTAAAACATACACTCTATTAGGCTATTATTGGACTACTAAACTCGTTATGGAGCGGTTTATTTGCGGGTTATTTATGGGTCAGGTTATGGTAGGTTTTCGGGTAGGGCAAGGTTTTGACAGGTCTAACAGTAACCTATTCCTTGGCCAGTTCTATATATGCGTGTGTTATTATCTGGCCGGTGGAAAAAGTGGATTATTTACAAATTATTTCTAGACGGGCTTCGACCGTTTTTCGGGTCAGGTTATTTTTGACATGTCACATAAACCCATTTCTTGCAATTAGCTTGTTTGAAGGTCTTTCATCAAAATGACCATTTTCATTAAACTATTTCCCAAACTAATCATTTTCCAATTTTAATTCCCATTTTAACCATTTCTAGTTTCGTGGCCCGTAAATTTCACGGGATATTTTGTTTTTAGTGTTATGTTTTTAGTGTTTCTAGTAATTGAGACATTATAAAATATCAAATCACATAGTAAGATTAATAATTCATGATAGATCGTGTACTTAAAATACGGGAATTAACATGTTAATATAAAGATCAAAGTCGATAAATTAAAGAGTATTATTTTTTCAAAAGTAAAATGATGAAAAAATCAACAAATACCAAAATAAAAAATACAGTTGAAAAAAAAACATAAAAACTATTACTCATTCACGTTGATGTCGCCAATCTTACACTTAGTTTTTATATATAGTTTTTTAAACAATCCTAATATTTTACTTCTCCATATAATCTTCTTTCTCCCATGAGTCGTCCCTATAAAATTGATACAATTGAAGTAAATATATTGAAAAACATTGAGTAATTTTAAAAATAACGAACTCAAACGAGTTCCCGAGCCGAGCCTTAGTGTGCTCGAGCTCGGTTCGGTTTGGGCTCAGCTTAGTTCGAGCCCGAGCTCGAGCTCAGTTTGACCGATCTCGAGCCGAGCTTTATTCGAGCCGATTTCGAGGGCTTGTCGAGCAGGCTCAGTTCAATTACAGCCCTAAGAATTAATAATACTGACATTACAAGTCATGAAATACTTATGTAATCGACTTGTTGTAGGAACGTTTTAATTATCTATCCAATTATAAAAAAAATAAAAAATTGGAATTGTGCATAAGTGGAATTTTTGTTTCTCACCAAAACATTGAAAGTGGGTTTGTGCAGAAGTGTCAAACTGTCAACGTCCTTAACAACAAAAATAGGCATCAATAGTCGTGGATCTAAAACTAAGCGTTATGGGATGAACGAAAAGTATTAACAATTGTTGGTCTAAAAAAAAAAAGAAAAGTATAACTATACTTCTAGCCAATCAGACTAGATTTTCTCAATTTATCAATTTGTAAAAAAAAAAAAAAAAAAACAACAAAAACATTACTACCCATTGCATCAGTGGTTCTCGCAAATTGTAGAGTAAGGAAGAGTCAAATGTATGCAGTCTTACCCTTGTGTTAATACCACAAACAGTTAGTCTTGTTGAAGACGAGTCGGAGCAAGTGACGGGTAATGCCACTCACAAAACGAATAGGGGGATAAGGTGGGGGCACCCCCATGTGCTTCCCTCTCTCCTCTATTTGGGTCATTTGTGAGAGGAAATGGTATCCGTCACTCCAAAGTGACGGATACGTGCCGTCTTCAATGAGATTTTGTGTACCACAAAAAGGCAGTTTTCGAATTATCTAAGATGAAAACTGCGTCAAAAATTGAATCGAATGACCAATACCTCACCAAAGAAAGAAGGACAACCACTTTAATGAGTTATTTTAATTTATTTCATTATAATCCCTAACTAAAAAGGCAAAGAGCAATTAAAATGGAATGAGACTAGACATAAGAATCTTAACAATCCTGATAAAGACGTGTCAGTTAGAAATACAACTAGTAATGAAGAAATTTGGTGGGAGAAACCAAAAAATGGGTTTTTAAAGCTAAATTTTGACGGATCAAAAATAGATGTTAATAAAGTTGCTTTAGGATATTGTATAAGAGATCATAATGGTAAAGTCATTAGGATATTGTATAAGAGATCATAATGGTAAAGTCGTTTTGCTAGGAGCAAAAAAATGCAGATCTAACAGTATTCTTATTGCTAAAACTTTCTCTTTTAAAAGAGTTATTTTAGCAAATTGTAGAAGGTGATAATTTATGTATTGTCAACTCAATCCCTAATACTTGACAAATTATTTGGAAAATTTCTAGTATTGTCAAAGATATAAAATTAGATCTTCAATTTTTTGAAAAAGTGATAATTAAACATTGCTTTCGTGAAGCCAACAAAGTTGTCGACTTTATGCCTTCTATTGAACTGAATGTCCAACTCTTTCGAGATGGTTTGAAAGTCGATGACTTTACTTCTATCATTCGAAAGGATGAGATATGTTGCCTTCAATCTAGTTCTATTGAATAAAAAAACAATTAAAATGGACACAACTTGCTAATAATTTCCTCATGTGAGCGTTGAACATCAAATGTCTCAATCAAACAATTTAAATGGGAAGTCCCTCTCGGATACTTTATCACAAAACTCGGATTCTACACCGTACAACATATACAACTGGTTGTATAATCCATGAATTGTTATTCCACCCTCCGATCGACCCTGTTTGCTTCAGTTGAAAATATGAAAACATATAAATATCTCAATTCTCAATACTAAGCAAAAATCTTACATTCTTCAAAACCCACCCAACCAATACTACTACTACTACAACCAGAAGTATCTTAGAAAATACATTAGTGATGCAGCAAGTAGTCTCTGTTAGTTCTGCGACGGAGTGCGACAATGATGCAACCCTATTACCTCCGCCGCCACTTCATCACGGCCGTCTTATAATTTCAAGAGTTGTCACTCTTTTTCTCCGTTACGTATCCGTGTTTCGATTTCCATGGTTTCAGAGCTGTACATATTCACTCTGGCCAATAAGGGGCTCAGCACGTCCTCCCGCTGCTAACCAGGTAATGCAAAACATATTCGTATCCGTTTTTAGTTGCTCCGTATTATGTATGTTTATTGGCTGATTTGTCCCCAACTCAACTCGGCCGAGTCGACGAGTTGTCCCACCTTCCCACCGAATTGACTCTGTCTGACTCGGCCACTCGGGTGATGACTCGGAGGTAGCGGGAAAAGAAAGGAAGTTTGGGGGAGAAGTCTGAGGTTGAAAACGCTCAAAGATGTAGTGGGCCTATTGGATCCGGTTCAAGCGGCCCATTACGTGATTGCGGCGGCCGAGCTCCATTTAAGGGTCCATGAATGGGTAAAGAAGGATGGATATGGTAAGGGTAATGGTGTTGTTCGGCCCGCTAATCGTGCTGTTGGGCCTCAGTTAAGGCCTTAAGGCCCAACATGTCCTAGTATCTTAATTATATAATCCCTCTTTATTCTACATAAACTTTCCTCTTTTCTTTTTATCTATTTACAATACATTCCTTATTTCCTTATTTAGTAAAGTTTTATATTTATTTTAATCACCTTACTCCACAACAATACCCCACTTTACCCCACAACAATACTTATTTTAATCAACTTACCAACAACAATACTTATTTTAATCCCCAACCCACAATAATACCCCACAATACCTTCCCTCTCTCCAATTAGCAAATCCCACTACAATATTTTACCTTATTTTAATATCTCCCCTTAATTCTAGTGTCCCATACAGGGGCGGCCAATAGAATTTGGAGGCCATATTCCAAAATTATATTTTGAGGCCCCGTTTCAAATCATTTTGCTTTGTATTGTTTGTACCTTTTTTTTCTTTGGGGGATAATTTAACAGAAAGCGGAAAAATAACAATTTTACCAATAAAGAGATTTTTGCTAATAAATGTGATAAAAAGAGTATTTATTTACATTACATGGATTGAGCGAAAACTCGTCTTTTCCTTAATATATAATGTTAGATGTGACACTAATTATAGCATGGGACGATCTTACACAGTGAATCGGTCTCATCATGTAGGGAAAAAAAAAAACTCAATTGTTAACATTAAATGAATAATCTCGTTATAAAAATGAACTATCTTACGGTTGAGACTTGAGATGTTTTATTTCAAAACTTGTGAAAATGTAAAAGTTAAAGTTTGACAATTAATTAATAAAATAAAAAATTCCACGGAGTTGCAACATAAATATTTTAGCCCACATTCCACAAGTTAATAAAGGAAGAAGGTGAGGCCCACAATAGCAAACCAAAATAAGTGGGAAAAAAAGTCACCCTAAAGAATCGATCGCGCAATCTCTTACAAAAACGAAAGAAACATTACCAGTGAACCAACTCCTACATAATGAATTATATTTGCAGATATACATTAATATTATGAGGCCCTTCTCTCAGTTGGGCCCCGGTTCAGCGAACCGAACTGAACACCCTACAGACCGCCCCTAGTCCATGAATAGGGAGGTTTATCTAGAATAACAGGGAGTATTAATTTATTTGTCTTTTATGTTATTTTTAGGAAAATTTCCGTAATCCGTCAATCTGAAATTTGCACTCTGTCTTAGATTCCCAAAACTTCAAATCGTGGCGCCTCCAGTAGCTCCGACACAACCAGAATTAGCACTCTACCACCTCCCCCCGATAGTCACGTCATAGCCATCGACGGATCACCAACAGATGGTTCAGTAACGGATGCAAGGTCGGGCACCAAGTGTCAGAAACACGGCATAAGCAAAGAAATATCAACGGTGACAAAACTTTTGTTCGCGATGTCAATGGGGTCAATTTTGTTGCACGCAAATGGTTCAAAAGAATATAATTCGGTAGAGGCAGGTGTTGAGAGAACAATTCATCTAATGGCAATAATATTGATGATTGTTGGGATATATATACGAGTTCATTGGCCTACGTCATCGAAATGGTTACAAACATTTGGACATTTTATGTCCTTGTTTTGTATGATCATCATCCACACACCTTTGCTTAAACTGCCTATTCCTTTCACTTGTTTCCTTCTACTTTTACTCTCTCTATTTCTCGTTTCAGCAAGTTACTTATCCGACTAGCACTGGTGCGCAACCAGAAATATTCTTCTAATCATTTTAGGCGTTCAAGAACATTAAATTTACTACTTACTCCGTACAAAACAGTATTTAGTCTTATGCAGTTATACGTATCACAATATGCATGTCCTCACCTCATAATATTTGAAGAAATATTTGTAATTTTGTAAATTTTTGTGGCCTCGCTATTTATTTATAGTGTTTACAAAGCTACTGCCTAATTAGCCTATGTAAAATCAAATACTCCATCTTGCATGTTTAAAGTTGTTGATTAATACAACCGTATCGACCCTTATGTCTCAACTTCTCAACACTAATAAGACCGTGATCATTAAAACCTACCGTGTTTGATATATCCTTGTCTCCACACTACCGGTATGGCGGTATATGTCCACCGGAATTCAAGATAAATCGAGTCATCGCCTTGTAGAAGGCCGGGGCTGGGGTGGCGAAGCTCTGCGGAGTTGGTATTGCTTTCATACATGGTTGCGACGAGGAATATCTAGTGATATGAATCGCAACTCAAAAGAGCAAGAAAAGTAGTTACGGCGGCGGAAAAAATACCAACTCAGAAGATCGTTTTATATATATTTACCAAGTTTTTTGTATACGCATATGCACAAATTCGTAAGTTAATATGCATGTCAACAATTGTGGTCGTGTACTCGTGTGGATACTATAATTAGTAAAGACTAAAGAGTATTATAATTTTTGTGTTTGATTACGTAGTTATTTATGCATGGTGTGGTCGTGTATCGTGTTGATAAGTAATTAATTTGAATTGTTTTCAAAACGGGGCTTAAACACAGACAAATTAGCGAATTGAGTTGAGTTTTAAATTAATTAACCAAAATGCGTAATAATTTCGCAAAAAAAAAAATTAACAATGAACATGGAATGACGGGGTAAAGAAATAGTGTATGGAGTTATAATTTCATAAATGACACAAAGCGCACGCGTGCATGGCAATAATGTCATTTCCCTTTTAAACAATGAACATGCAGTGACGGAGTAAAGATTTCTTGTTAGAAAGGTTGAAAAAAAAATTCAAAAGTTCAAAATTTTAACTAAAACAATTATCGAGGTTGGAACTCGTGGCCAAGAGATAATATGCCACATTGCCACTCAAAGTTTGTTCGTACAAAAAAATTCATGCAATTTTTTTTCCGGAAATAATATGCCACATTGCCACGGTATCCAAACTCGATTTTTTTTCCAAAGCGTATTTCTCGGAAATATAATCAATTTGAAAAAAAAAAAAAAGAATCATCATTTTCTCTACTCCTAAACATGAGTTATGGAAACTTAAAGTTTTCCGGTTCAATGAGTATTCCGTGCAAAGTGTCACATCTTAGGGGTGTCAAGTGAATTTTCTGCTGAATAAATTTGGGCAACATATTGGTAAGAGTTCTATTACTCAAACGGTGAAATTAAGGATTCGATTCTTACCCGTGATATAACACGATCATTTAAACTAAATTTAAATAAATTTAGGCGGATTTATTTTAAATAACTAGACTGGAATAAGGTACTATGCCCATAATAAAACAATGAAGGTTGAGTTAGGCCCAGTCCAAGAATCAATAAGTAGGCCAATGTTCAGCATCATATATGTGTTGAGCGTCCAAAACATAAACTGAACTAAATTGAGTCGAAAGAACTTGAACTGAATTGAAGATTCCTAACATGAACAGAGTTGTTGAGTTGAACTAAAGTGAGCTGAAGTTGTAAATTAGAAACTGAAACTAAGCCAAAAAATAGGACTTTAATGCCACTTTTTTACATAGGTTGGGGATTTAGACTTTAGAGTATAGTTTGACACTAAGCCAAAAAAAAACTGAAACTGAAACTGAATTTGTATTTCATATTTTTATTAATTTTTTATTTATAATTAAAAATTAATATAAAAGACGAATAACTTGTTGAGACAAATAAAATATTCGGAAATTTTCAATGTTACCCTTTAATTTTGTCAAATTTCCTATGGTACCCTTACTTTTAAAAATCCGCCCCTGGTACTTTTAAGGTTTCATTTTTGTGCCCATGGTACCCCTTAATGCAACGGACATTAATGGAACGTTAACTTTTGATAAGGTGGCAATAATTATTAAATTAAAAATTAATACAAAATATGAAATAAAAATAAAAGTTTGAGCATTTTCCATAGTACTGCCGTACTTTATACATTTTTCTCCAAATATCTCTAAGTTACAACAAAAGAAGTATCATCATTTTATGCCATTACAACTCAACACCCAAAAAATTATATGAAGAGATTATATAGAAAATGAATCATGACTTACTTGGCTATGTTAACTTGATAGAAGAAGCTAGACAACTGTTCATCATGACTATATAATTTAAAAGAAAGATTTGAGGAGTTAAGCTCTTTTATTTTAACATAAATTAGAATTATTAATTATTGTACATGTTGATATTAAGTAAGAGTAAATCGAAATGACACGTAGACTGATAAAAAATGACTTCCTTGTTAAGCTATTACCTTGCTTAAATACGGGATCTAGTGGGAAAATTGTACTCCCTCTTGTTCTACATAATTGTCTCATTGTTCAAATGACACAAGATTTAAGAAAATAAGTTAAATAATGTAAAGTATTGTGGTGGGTGAGGTAATTTGAGGGGGATAGTGATAGGGCGCCACCGGGTGACGCCCAAATTGGGTGCCACCCTCTCACAACCATTCTTAATTGAAGGGGTCCCACTCACCTCGCGGGGTATTATTGTGAGAGGAGTGATTAATAGTATTGTTGTGGGGTGTTTAAAATAAATATTGTTATGAGGTGAGGTGGGGTATTGTTGTGGGTTGAAGTGATTAAAATAAGTATAAAAGTTTACCAAAAACGGACAATGAAACATTATTGTAAATAGACGAAAATGGAAAGTGAGACAGTTATGTAGAATAGGAGGGAGTATAAAAAAATTGCTCAAAGTTACCATGGGAAAAAGTATACATCTCAAGGATAGGGGAAAGAAATTATAAAGTACAGGGTACCATGGGAAATACTCAAACTTTTATTTTTATTTCATATTTTTTATTAATTTTTAATTTAATAATTACTGTCACGTCATTAAAAGTTAACGTTTCGGTAACGGCGGTTACATAAGGTATTATGGGCGGATTCTTAGAAGCAGGGGTAACGTAAGAAATCTGACCAAATTAAGGGTACCATTGGGAAATTTCCGCAAAATATTTTATAAACAAAAAAAAATGGAAAAACACATAATTCAAAGAGTCAAGCCCAACGTCAAGCAACATTTTATGATTTTATACAATGCGACACTGCGTAGCAGTATCGGACAATGGCATACTATGGACTTTACTAGAGCTGATCAAATGGCCCAAGCTCATTGGCCCTACTCGGCCCGGTCCGCTTTTTAGAAGGGTTTGAGCCTTTTGTTTGGGCCCAAAAAAGCCCATGGATTGAACCAAAAAAGCCCAACATATTTTTGGGCCGGGTTTGGGCTACGCATTCGGCCCAAATTTTGGCCCGACCCGGCCCATATTTATTAATAAATGATTTTTTTTTATAAAACCTATTAAAATAGTGTTTAAGTTATAAACAACTTTTTAAAAACTCAAGTATATTTCTTTAGATTTATAAAACAATGTGTATATAATATAAATCATATCACGAATGCATGATTAAGCATTCTAAAGTGGAGGTGTTTGTCTTTATTTTATTTTGGAGAGCAATTCTTAAGCATTTCATCATATTTTGTACAATTTTATAAACTACGTATGTTTTTAAAGTAGTAATTGAAGGTATTATGCTAATTATTTTCTAATGTAAGTCATAAATTTTAGGGCCCGAAAAGCCCATTTAGGCCCAAAAGCCCAAATTAGCCCATAAGGGCCGGGTTTGGGCTTGCCAAATAAGCCCACATATTTGGCCCGGCCCACACAAATGGGCCGTTTTTGTTAGAAAGGCCCGGCCCAAGCCCGCACTGGCCCGACCCATGATCACCTCTAGCACTTTACGAGTATCAGTGTCGAATGAGTGTTGATTTGTACACTCATTTCTACTTTAGGAAACATCCCATATAAATCCGTCAACCTTCGATAGACTCCGGTCAATGCAGCTTTATTTAATCCCCCAATTCCGGACAACAGCATCAACAAGCCAACAACAATAAATCAAAATGGGCACAACAGCAGCAGCAGCATCAACAAGCCAACAACAACAACAACAAATCGAATTAGTAATAATAATAATTGTAGTAATAATAATAATGAAGGTTCAGGAACGTAACAAAATCGCTAGTGCTACTACTACTAGCACTACTCGAGAAAAGAGTTATGTGCAACACGAAGTTCCTGATGACACCGTCATTGATGTTACCAGTGATGACACCGTCACCATGCCTCCACGTCCCACTGAATTCCGAGTCAAAACCATTGACAATGGTGTAAGCAAGGAAATATCAACCGTGACAAAACTGTTGTTCACGGTATCAGTGATGGTAATTTTTATGAATGCAAGTAATAATAATAAAAAAGAATCTGATTCATGGAAAGTATGTGTTGATACGACGGTTCATCTGATGGCGGTAATACTGATGATTATCGGGATATATATTCGAGTTAAGTGGCCAAAGTTGTCGAAATGGTTACAAAGAGTCGGGCATTTTATATGCTTGATTTGTTTGATGCTCATTCACACTCCTTTGCTAAAAATACCCCTTGCCTTCTTTGCAGTTTTAGAAAAAAAAAATTAAAAAAAGAATTATCAATTGTATTTTAGTGATGAAGACGAGCAGATGATAAAGGAGAAGCATGGATTTTATTTTACAGGGATGAAGAGGTTGAAGACAATGAAGAAGTGACGACTAATAAACTTTGTTTTACTATTTTACCAAATGTTTAGAGTGAGTCATGAATTTTTTTTTTGCAATTTATTATGGGACCTGATTTTTCACATATGAATTTCTCTTTCACATACGTTTTTTTTACCATATTACCCTTGTTATTTTTTTAACATTTATCCCATTGAATGTTTTCTCTCTCTTCCTTTGTCCTTTTCTACTTCCTCCATTCAACTCCACTCTACCTATTTCTCTTCTATACACTATTCATAATTGTATATTCAATTTCGATTTTCTCTCGATACGTAAGTGGAAATATATTCATGTGGGATCTTGTTTGATTCGTCTTTACGACTACATTAAAAATATCTAATTTTTATAATTTTTGCAAATACGTAACTAATAATATTTAGCGCGTAAAACACGCGTTGGCAAACGTGAAAAAAGAAAGTGGTAGAGTGGAGTTGAATGGAGGAAGTAAGTCTTAACCACCAAGTCAACCACCAACTCTGTTCATCAACTCCGGCCCATATTAACTTAATTGTTTTTGACATTCTTATTAACTAGTATTGCGGTATTGGTACCCGGCTTTGTTCGGGTTACCTTTATTTTACATTAAAATTTATTTTTAATCAAATAAAATTATTTAAACTTGCATAACTCATATCATTAATATATTTTTCTATGACATATCTTAAAATTACGATGAAATAAATTATGAGACAAATTTACCACTCCCGTTTTTAGTATTTTACTTAAATCGATTGATTAACTAATTTTTTATCATAGCTATTCTCGTTTTAACTAATTCTTTGGCTTCGTCCTACTTTTACTCGTAGCTATTCTCGTTTCAGCAATTTGTTTCTCGGATTAGCAGTGGCGTAGCCAGAAAAATTAGTGCCTAAGGTTAAATGTCTTCAACAATTTCAAAATATTCCATTTATTTTATATTTGAACATATATTTGTATTATTTTCCCTTTTAAGTTGTGTGGTCTTGAGACCTCGCTATTCATAGCGTGTCCAGCTACATCGCTACTTCTATATAAATTTTTATTTTGCTTTGGTTATAAAATTGCACATCTTGTTCAATGAAAATACTCACACTTTTGGAGAAAAAGGAACATACATCGGATGTACTACCTCCAACTTTTTTGTTTTTTGAGCATATATATATTTTTTTTGAGCTTATTACCTCAAACTTTATTTGTTTTTGAGTATATGTGTATTTTTTTGAGCATAATAAAGTTTATAAGTTAGATTTTAATATTTTTTCTATCAAAACTCAAATTTAACTAAACTTATATGTAATGTTTTTGAGTTTTATTATAATTTTTTAGAGCTTAATGTTTAAGTGAATAAACTCAGAAACTTCATAGTGAAACTCAGAAACTTTAAAACAAAACTCAAAAACTTTATTATGATGCTCAGAAACTATAGAATTGTAGGTAGTACATCAGATGTATAATCCTCATACTGACACTTTTGTGACGTCTTACAACCATTTTAAATAACATTAAAAAAGAAAGGGGTTGTGAGACGTCACAAGCAAGAACAACTGAATCTACAGAAGTATTTGGTTAGAAACTATCTTTTTTCGTCTTGGAAAAACATTGTTAATCGCTCAATCCTACACAACTATGAATTTTTTGTACAGACGAGCGGATTTCAGCTGAGATTTCAGCTAAGATGCTCGGATCTTCTCCTGTACAGCAGCACCCACGAGTATTCTTCATTTCCCAAATCATTCTGTTAGCTCATTTACTCTGTTAGCGTTGCCGTTTGCTAACAGGATGGGCAGACTCAAAGAAGGTGTGCTGTGGGTACCATGAGAAATATGATCGTGTATGGTGCGGAACAAAAGGAGTGATAGGGAACGGCACATCAGTATATGGCTCAGTTTGCTCGCATCCAGAGTTACATGCGAGTTGGGATGGTGTACTGTGAAGAAACCCAAAGTTCCACATGTGAGGGTTGTCCCACATTGATAAAAGAGGAGAAGAATTATCACTTTATAAGGCAAGGGGTTACTCCCTCTATTGCCAATTGGTTTTAGAGTGGAATCCTCTTGGGCCTAAGTTGTGGACTCTTTCTCCTCCGTTTGGTTGCGGCCCAGGCCCGTTGTTGAATTTAACATGGTATCAGAGCTCATGGCTAAAGACCTGGGTTTCAAGGGCCAAAGTTTGCAGACGGACGAGCAACGTTGCTCAGTTGAATTTGTTAGAGTGGAATCCTTTTGGGCCTAAGTTGTGGACTTTTTCTCCTCCGTTTGGGTGCGGCCCAGGCCCGTTGTTGAATTTAACCTGTATATTACACTGAAGCTTCTAACCATTGGTTCGCTAATCACATCTTGAACGGCTCTGCCAGTACCGATCAGCCATGCTTGTTATAGGGCTTGAAGGGTTTGCATCACCCGGAAACTCCTGATTCTTACACAGTAGATGTAGTTGAGCTGAATGAAAGCCTATCTTCAGAACGGGCAAGTTTAGTGTACTAGTGTCATTCTGCGCCATCTAGTTAGTTGTTACCTTGACTCGGGATAATATTCGGAAATAAAATATAGTTTCAATCGTTCTTATAGGGCCCTTTCCGACATACTATTAGTCTAAGAAGATTCTATTTAAAACCAATTGGTGATAGAACTTTACTCTCTTTGTATATAAACTATTTACTGAGTCCGTTAATACGGGACATTCACATGAGGGCGAAGCTCTTACACTCCCCATTACATCCGAGGTCTCTTAAAACGCAGTAGAAATCACCGGTGCGCACTTGCCCTTCCATATGACTATATGAGGCCGTAAGAGGATTATACATCTGATGTACTACCTCCAATTTTATAGTTTATGAGCATTCTAATAAAGTTTTTGAGCTTTATTTTAAAGTTTCAGAGTTTTACTATAAGGTTTCTGAGTTTATTTACTTAAATATTAAGATCTAAAAAATTGCAATAAAATTCAAAATCATTATTATAAGTTTAGTTAAATTTGAGTTTTGACGGAAAAAATAATAAAATCTAACCTATAAATTTTAATATGCTCAAAAATTTACAAATATGTTCAAAAACAAATAAAGTTTGAGGAAACAAGCTAAAAAATACATATATGCTCAAAAAACAAAAAAAAAAATTAAAGGTAGTACATTTCCTTTTTCTCCTATATGAGGTCTCTTGAAACTTATGTAGAAACACAAATTCTTGTTTCAGACGGACATTTTTGGTCTTATTTGGCAGTCGGATAAAATGTTGCCATTTTTTAAGAAAATGTAACCAATTAATTCACAAAATGTTATGACTAGAGGTGTCATTTTTTACCCTGAAAATAATGTTAACAAAAAAAGTAACATGTTATTAAAAAATAAAAACATTTTATTGTAAAATGATGACATGTTACCCGTTTTATTTCAGACCAAAAGCAATGGTCTTAAGAAAAACGGGCCGATGTAGAAACTGTAGGAGCTCACTTGAGTGGGTAATTTACAAAACCTTGAAAGAAGGCTTATTATAGTGGCATAACATGGGCGTAGTTTAAATTCATCCAAAGGAGAAATCTTGGGCCTGGCCCGACCTCTAAGGAGGAGGAAAAGTCCAATTCACAAGTCTTAGGAAATGCTCCAATTTTTTCCGTCTAAAACATACACCGTAATCCCTATTTGGCTATTATTGGACTAAACTCATTACGGAGCGGTTTCACAACATTCTTATTATTAAAGCGTTGATTGTAATTAAAATCTAAATACGTACATTACTTAATATTTTAGTGGCCAAACTCGGAACTAGACCAGGAAAGACGACGAGTTGTTATGTTTAAAAAATATTTCAGTCATTCTGAGTCGATGTCCTACAGAGCAACTTAGCAAGAAAGCGAGAAAAAAATTGAAACATGATGACGTAAACCTAGATTTGTCAAACGGGTCGAGCAGGTTACGGCTATAAAATACGGGTCGGTAAATTTGAAGTTTATACAGGTATTTTTTAATTTTAATCATAAAAATTCTTAAAATATAAAACCGATCTTCGAACTCCAACATAAAGTTAAGTTTTTGGTTGTGATGGTTTTTTGACATGACATCAGAGCCTTGTGAGTTGCGACTACAAGGTCACAGGTTCAAATCGTTTTTCGGGCCAGGTTTCAGAGCAATACATTTTCAGTGTGGCCAACAAGGGGTTCAGCACCTACAACAGTGACAAAGGCAAGGCAGGGGATCAGGGATCAGAAACACGGAATAAGCAAAGAAATATCAACGGTAACAAAACTTCTGTTCGCGGTGTCAGTGGCGGCCTTTTTATTGAACGCAAATAATTCAAAAGAATATAATTCACTAGCGGCATGTGTTGAGAGAACAATTCATCTGATGACAATAATATTGATGATTGTTGGGATTTATGTACGAGTTCATTGGCCAACGTCGTCGAAATGTGTTGGAATTATTGCTTCAAAAGAAGCTCTTATTATCCCACATTAGTATAATCGTTGGGATTGTTGGAAGTGTTGGAATTTTATGTGGGTTTTGCACAATTTCCAAGTTTGATAGTTCAGTCTTCTATGCTGACTATTGCGGTTTTTCCATACGGATTACTCTGTCTTCTAAACTGAGTGTTGCCTTCTCCATGCTAATTGTGCGGTCTTCCAAGATACAATTTACAAGACGATATTTAATACGTCTCTAGACCCTTCCTTCTATTTCTATAAATACTCCATGTTTATACCTTTTTCTATACACAACAACATCCATTCTATCTTATATTCTCTCTAAATATTTTCTGATATTCATAGCTGATTTGTCAACGTTCTGTTAGTAATTCTCAATCTGAGTCTTTGTCGTACACCTTAGACTCGGACGTCGTGTAACCCTGGGGGTTGGTTGCCAAGAGGCCGTGTGTATCGAGCGGGGCAAATTCAACTTTAGGGCAGTGATGCTCATCACGCCACGACATTCTCTCCTATATTCTGTAAGATTTACTATTCATTATTTTCGTACTAGTCATACCGCCTACAAAATGGTTACAAAGAGTCGGGCATTTTATGTCCTTGTTGTGTTTGATCATCATTCACACTCCTTTGCTTAAGTTACCCCTTCCCTTCTCGTGTTTGCTTCTACTTTTACTCTCTGTAATTCTCGTTTCAGCAAGTTATTTCTCTGACTAGTACGGACACAAACAGGATAATCGGTTAAATTAAATATCAATAAACTCAAATTATTCCAATCATTTATGCATTCATCAGGAACCTTGGCTTTTATACAAAACGTTAATTAGTAGATTTGGCCTAAATAGTAAATTGACCAATAAATATGTAAAAATTATGCAAGCGTACACTTTGTACTAACAGAGTGTACGAGGATTTTTCGTATTTCATTTTCAAAGTTTTATCCTTACAATTAATGTTTTTCAAAATTTCTACATTCTATATTATTTTCTCCAACCATCCGCCGTGCTTTCAGTAATTAGTCTAGGCAAATAAGTTCCATTGAGAGAAATCCTCAAGTACGTTTTAATTATAAGTTCTGAGGATACATTAAATCATAGACAAAGTTTAAAATAAAAATAAATAAATAAAGTAATTGACTTAATTGTACTCCAGAGTATCCAAAACCATTAATAATTACTTCCTTTTACATACTAGTTTTCTAAAATAACCTTCTTTTTATAATTTCTATTCTAAAATTATTCACTAAAAATACACTTTTATTCACAGTTATTTCAATCTAGATGGTCTCATGAAAGACCGTCTTCCACTAATTTAGTAGGAGACATAATAGAAAAAAAAAAAATTTAGTGGATCCATCACCTCATCATATAAGAGGTCTCTCAATAACGCTGTTTTAGAGAACGTCTCTCTAAAATCAATTAGTCTTGCTGAAGACGGGTCGGAGCAAGTGACGGGTAATGTCACTCACAAAACGAATAGAGGGGATAAGGTGGGGTACCTCCATGTGCTTCCCTCTCTCCTTTATGTGGGTCATTTGTGAGAGAAAATGATATCCGTCACTCGAAAATGACGAATACGTGCCGTCACAAATGAGATTTTGTGCTCTAAAATTTGTGTGTTCCCATAAAGGATCCCAACTTATTCTACCTCAATTTTTCCTAACCCCACTCATTTACTTTCTACTTCAAACCCCACCAGATATGTCAAAACACACACCATTTCTCATCCTTGGACCCACTTAAACTTTCCCACACTAACTCATCCTTGGACCCGCTTAAACTTTACCATACCAAGTAACCCTACGTAGTTTTTGTCTAAAAGCAAAGAATATCTTTCCCCCACCACCGAAAACTTTTCATTCCCCAAAAGTTTTACCCAAAATCTCATTTGTGACGGGGACACCGATATACATCATAAGTTTGTAACGAATACCGTTTTCTCTCACAAAATACTCATTGAGAGGTAAGTGGCAGTGGCGGTTCTTGAGGGAGTGCAGGGGCGCAGCCGCACCCCCTCTAAGTCAGAAATAAATAAATTATTGTGCAACATATTTCATTATTGTTTATTTGGTTTAGTGGTAAGAAGCATTTATTCTAACCTAGAGGTCGTAGGTTCGATTACTACAACCAATAATTTTTGTTTTTTTCCTCTTTTAATTATTTTCCAACTATCATTGTACAAAATAGGCCTAATAAATAATTAAATACTCTCTCCCTAATATAACAAGTAATTTTAGTATTGTAATTATAAAATTCTTGATAAATATGTCCATCATTATTAAAAAAATTACCAAAAAGAATAATTTGTTTGGTATATAATAAATGTTTTTTTTGCATTCTAATTTTGCGTCGGTTTGATAGCTTCATATTAAAAAATCCTTTAAAAAAAGATATCCTTTAAGAAATTAAGACATATGTGGAATGTATGAAATTTTATTATATTAAGGCATCCTTATATTAATATTGATTTCGCCGCCACGTAAAAGTCTTTTGATTTTGTAAAATTTCCGCACCCCCTCTGTTCAGTTCCTAGAGCCGCCACTGGTAAGTGGGAAGCACATGGGGGTGCGCAACTTATCCCGTCTCCCTTTTTGTGAGAGGTCACAAGCTTGTGACGGGCTGAAGCACATGGAGGGTGCGCAACCTTGTCCCCTCTCCCTTTTTGTGAGAGGTCACAAGCTTGTGACGGGATTAGCCCGTCACAAGCAAGACTAGCTGAAAATTTTAATTCCCCTTAAAGCTTTTCACTATCCATGAATTCTCAATTTAAAACCGGCATATCTATTTTAAGTTTAAGATAAGCCAAATACCACCAAAGTAAATTTATAATACATCTAGAGTAGTAAAAAGTCGGTCTTATTATTTATGTAATTGGGGGTGTATTATAAAACCCTAGTTAGTCGAATTGAGATCACATGTCTCACTTTTATGTCTCATCTTGTGTCTCACTACCTTAAAATCTTGACACATCACACATAAGATAATAAAAAATGATAATAATATATATAAAATGACTTATGTGTCAATAGGAGATGTATTGGGACACAAGATGAGACATAAAATGGGACAGAGGATCTGCACTGTAGTCTTCGTCTTGATATATGTAAATATATAACTCAAATGAATTATACAGGTTGTATTATTCGTTTTCGGGCTATTACGTAGTTCTTAGCAAAAACATCTAGACCTGGCAAAACTATATCGAATCCAAAAAATCGATCGAAAATACCTAAGTCAACCCCTGACCGTACATCTGAAAGGTATAACTGAACTTCACTTCGATCGAGTGAGTTCTTACCTAAATGTGTGTGTGAAATTATCGGATCAGTTGGAAAAAGTGGATTATTTTTACTTTTTAGATAGGTTTCCATCGTTTTTCGAGTCCGGTTATTTTTGACGGGTCACATGAACCCATTTCTTGCAATTTTAACATGTTTGAAAATAACCCCCCGTTTCCTACATTGCCCTATCACTGCACCCATGTCATTCACTACAAGAGAAGAGTTGGTTCGCTACTAATTTAGCTACAAATGATTAGATAGTAGCTAGTTATCTAATTTAGCGACTACTTTGGAGACCTACAATTTAAGTAGTCTCTAATTTGGATACCAATGTATGGCAGTAGCTAAGGATGTCTCTAAATTAGCTACGATCGATAAGCTTGTAGCTAATCATATGATTTCGCAACTAAACTAGAGACAAGCGTCTATTTTAGTCTCTATTATGGCTACCAAAGTAATTTCGTAGCTACATCTGTCGCTATTTTAGCTACTTGCAATAAAGCAGTAGCTAATAGTAATATCATATAGCGACTAATTTAGAGACTAGTGATTTCATTAGTACTCTCTCAATTCAATCATTTGTTTGCTTTTAATTAAAATACTTCGCACAAAGAATATAAAAGGTAAACAAATGATTGGGACAAACGGAGTATCTAGTTTGGCGGACAAAATATATTACTAGTAGCTAAAGTCATCGCTATTGCCCTCTTTGGGTTGTGTTTTACGCTTTACTCGTGTAATTTAGTTGCATCTACGTAGTTGTCCGATAGTGAGGTGGTAACACCGAGTCCTAACCCAGTCCCTCGACTATAAATTGTCACTCACGTTAGTTCGTCAGATTATGTGCTTGGTCCACAAATTAATTAACATTGTTCTTTTCCAGCGCATTTTGATCATACTCTAATGGTGAGTTATGTTTTTCACCACTTGAACGCGTAGTTATTTTTGTAAATAATTTACGATGATTCCCACATTAAAGAGCATGGACCTAAGTAAAAACACGATAATATTTATTCCCTTTTATTACAGTAGCGTAGCTAAAGTGAGGAGTTACGCTCAACATTTATTCCCTTTTATGAATTAATTTGTTTTGAGATTATTAAGTTACATTGTTGATTTTTTTTTTTCAGTTAGTCTCCCTTGAAACGGATTTATCAGTTAAAATTAAAACGGGTTAAATATCATCTCACTTCAATATATAAGACAAATCTTTTGTATCGCCTATGCATTTCGCTGTTGTCTCATTCTTAATATTTGTCCCGTCTTAAATAAAAATTACATGATGTATCTACCATTTAAACTAGTGATTAATATTACTAAAGTTTTATATATACTTGAGTCACTTGACAAATACTTAATAATTTAATAAATAATATATTATTAATATAAAAATAACCTAAAACCAAACCCATGTTCCCCCACTCATTTTCCATAATGAAACTGCCCCAGCGGCGCAACTTTAGTTTCCCTTCATTTCGTTCGAATCGACTCCTTCCCTTCATTTCTTCTTGCTTCCATCAATCGTCATCGTTTTCATCTCAGCCAAAATTCTCGTCTGTAATCCAGCACATTCCGGTGAGTCGTCGTACTGTGTTGTAAATTGTAATGCAAAAATGTAGTTATATTGTGGCGTGTTTCATTAATCTAACACTAAGTTTTTCTCACGGTGAAGGTGACGGAGTCAGCGACCTGGAAGCAGACTCTTGCAGCGTTGACGACGATCACTAGAGCAGTAAAACTAAGACGATGTAAATGTCTCCTTTGGGTGTTTGCTTGCTTTGTTTTCATGAATATGATGTTTTTTTTTAAATGAATGTTTTACTACTTTCTGGATATTTGATTTTAGTGACGGCACTCATACCCGCTTTTCTTTGCTTTCAATGTCATGTTTATACTTGATGGGTGAGTTACTTTACATTTCCATAGGTAGATCTTAGGATTTTGTCCATTTAGTTTCTAATGGTTGTATAGAAGGTGTTTGTTGAAATGACCATGTGTAAATAGGTATCCCCATACCTCGCTAATTAGTTGTATATTCTCCATTTTGTTTTTTTATATATTTGGTCTCATATTTCAAGATTTTAACATGTTGAATTATCTCTTTCAGACGTTCTACAGTTCTACTCCATAATATAATTAGAAGAGAAACTCAAGACTACATGAGACAATTTCAAGGCTACACTGCAACAATTGAAGCAGTAAAAGAGAATGAAAGAAAGAGGCTGGTTTTAAAGAAAACAATGGCTCGCATGTCAAAGATGCTTATAGAGTGCCACACTTATGTAGGGGAGAGTAGACTTATTTGTCCATGGAGTATATTTTTTTGTTCTTGTTAAAAATATATATTAAGCATTATGTATTTATTTCTATTGCTGTAGAAAATTAAGATATTATACAGAAATGTTTGTACATTAACCACACATTTATGAAATATCTTCTTTTTTATTAAGCATATAATCTTGGTCGATATAGTAGCACCGGTGAATGTGATAAATGATTTTGCTATTAATAATTCAATTGATACAGCTACGATAGCTACCAATGTTTTTAGCTAATATAAGGAGAATCAAATCCGTATCTAATTTCAATTGTATTTAGCTACTAATAAAAAACGGTCTCTAATTGTGAAATGTTTAGCTACCAAATAGTTTGACTCTAATTTAGCTATTAACATGTTAGTCGCTATGTGTGTAGCTATTTTAGCTACCTTATCGAATGAGTCTCTAATATATCTACTACAATATTAGTAGCTAAACGTGTAGCTACTATAGCTACTAGCAACTCAGTCGCTACGTTTGTCGCTAAACATGGTCGCTAATTTCGTCTCTAAATTAGCGACGAGCTGTTTAGCTACGGATCAAATTCTGTATCCAACTCCGTCTCTAACCAAATTAGCTACCGAAAATTGATGGTTTGCTACAGAATATTTAGTCTCTATTTTGATTTTCCCTTGTAGTGATTACCCCGGCTGCTTCCTACATTTCACTTTCGTCTATCTCTATCATGTATTTATGTCATTATCATGTCATGACCCGAGTGCATCCTACATTTCACTATCATGTCATGACCCGAGTGCATCCTACATTTCACTATCATGTCATGACCTGAGCTAGTCACTATCCGAATACTACTTTCTCATCTTCCACATTCCAACTACGACAGTACGACTAAAGCCGAGGCCAGTATTTATACTACGCAAACATGTTACTCATTTTACGCAAAACGAAACAATACAATGAGCCAATCAGCCAATACCTTAGAAAATACCTCAGTGTTGCAGCAAGTAGTCTGTGTCAGTTCTTCTACCGAAGACCGCAATGATGCAGCCCAATTACCTCCGCCACTACTCCATGGCGACTCTTGTATAATTTCAAGAATTTTCACTTTTTTGCTCGCTTACTTATCCGTGTTTCGATTTGCATGGTTTCAGAGCAATACATTTTCAGTCTGGCCAACAAGGGGTTCACCACCTACAACAGTGACAGAGGCAAGGCAGGGGATCAGGGATCAGAAACACGGAATAAGCAAAGAAATATCAACAGTGACAAAACTTTTGTTCGCGGTGTCAATGGGGGCAATTTTGTTGAACACAAATGGTTCAAAAGAATATAATTCACTAGCGGCATGTATTGAGAGAACAATTCATCTGATGGCGATAATATTGATGATTGTTGGGATTTATGTACGAGTTCATTGGCCAACGTCGTCGAAATGGTTACAAAGAGTCGGGCATTTTATGTCCTTGTTGTGTTTGATCATCATTCACACCCCTTTGCTTAAGTTACCCCTTCCCTTCTCGTGTTTGCTTCTACTTTTACTCTCTGTAATTCTCGTTTCAGCAAGTTATTTCTCCACCTAGCAGCGGCGCATCCAGAAATATTCCAATCATTTTATTAAGCGTTCGACCTTACTATACGGAATATTCCAATCATTTTATTAAGCGTTCGATCACAGACGCAAAATGAGACCGTCATATAGAAATATACGGATTACTGAGTATTTTCTGTTTCTCCCCTAAATAAAGCTAACTCCTATGCACATCAGCATTGTCCTTTTTTTTCTATTGGACGATTATATTGTGATTATGTAAATATCCAATATATCGTCATATTTTCTAGTGTATAATATCTCGGTTAAATATGTAAACGTATTATTGTTTTCCCCTAGTTTAAGTTAACATATAGGAGTATATATGTAGGGATGTATCACGTAAATATTTATTCAATAACAAGTGCTAAGACACAATCTTTTTCCTCTGTTTTGTTTCTCTGTTTCTTCATGGCATCAGAGCATCTTTAGATCCTGAGCAAACTTCCGCACAAAACAAAACAAACAAAACACATAAACAAAACACAAATAACGTTGAACAATTGAATGATGGTTGGGTTAGAAGGAGGCAAAAGCGGTGATGGAAAGAAAAACGGAGGCAAGGGTTTTGAACAAATTGCTCCATCGTCGCCGCTGTACTTACACCCATCCGAAAGTCCGAGTTTAACGTTAACTCAAACAATTTTTAATGGCGAAAATTACGAACTTTGGGCAGATGCAGTCCGGAATGGTCTCGACGCCAAGAATAAATTGGGGTTCGTCGAGGGATTTGTTAAAAAACCGGCTGTCACTGAAGGAGAGGAAGAAAGTCTTGAAGCGGTCGCGTGGCGTCAATGCAATGCAATGGTGAAAGCCTGGCTGAGGAACGTCATCGAACCAAGACATCATTCGAGTATTAGTTTTTCGGGAACGGTGACGGAAATTTGGAAAGAACTCAAAGAACGTTACTCGGCTGCAAACGCACCACGAGTACACCAATTGAAGCAAGAGTTAAATGTGAAGAAACCCAAAAGTTCCACATGTGAGGGTTGTCCCACATTGATAAAAGAGGAGAAGAATTACCACCTTATAAGGTAAGGGGCTACTCCCTCTATCGCCAATTGGTTTTAGAGTGGAACCCTCTTGGGCCTCTGTTGTGGACTCTTTCTCCTCCGTTTGGGTGCGGCCCAGGCCCGTTGTTGAATTTAACATGGTATCAGAGCCCATGGCTAAAGACCTGGGTATCATGGGCCAAAGTTTGCCAGACGGACGAGCAAAGTTGCTCAGTTGAATTTGTCCGGTCTGAGTTGATACTGGGCCAAGTTTACAGCTGGACGAGCAAGGTTGCTCAGTTGAAAATTGTCCAGTCTGTGTGAAAAGTGGGCCTCACATGTGCGGGGGAGTGTGAAGAAACCCAAAAGTTCCACATGTGAGGGTTGTCCCACATTGATAAAAGAGGAGAAGAATTACCACCTTATAAGGTAAGGGGCTACTCCCTCTATCGCCAATTGGTTTTAGAGTGGAACCCTCTTGGGCCTCTGTTGTGGACTCTTTCTCCTCCGTTTGGGTGCGGCCCAGGCCCGTTGTTGAATTTAACAAAGCAAGAGTTAAACGAATGCAAGCAGGATAAAAATCAATCAATTGTAGAATACTACACACGGATGAAGGCTATATGGGATGAGCTTGGAAACTACAGTCATGTTCCACCGTGCACTTGTGGAGCAGCACCGACTCTAGCTAAGGAACACGAGGAGGAAAAGGTCCATCAGTTTCTTATGGGACTCGACACGAGTCTTTATGGACACCTCCGTACAAATCTTTTGATGGAGGACGATATAACGTCGCTTAGCAGAGCATATGCTATCGTATTAAGAGAGGAAAGGCATAGGGTTGTAACCAAGATCAAGGATGAAATTCATGATGCGGCAATGGCGGCTCGAGCGACTAATGGAGAAGGTAGAGGACGTGGTATTGGTCCGAAAAATAATGCGAAGGAGGCTGACCCAGTACGATGTGGACACTGCAATAAATTCTACCACACGGAGGATCAGTGTTGGGAGAAAAATCCCGACCTTTTTCCAGAAAGAAGTCGCGGCCGTGGACGACGAGGGGGACGTGGATATGGACGTGGTGGCAGAGGTCAAGGTAACACGTTCCAAGTGGCCAATGCAGCATCTGCAAGTGAAGGAGAGCACTCGTTCACGCCTGAGGAGGTAACACAACTGCGACATTTGTTGGGAGCAAAGTCATCAGATACCAATAAAAAAATTGCAGGTATGGCAAGTATGACAATTAGAAGTTGGTTATTAGATAGTGGTGCCTCGCACCACATGACAGGACGGAGAATGTTGCTGAAACATATAAAGAAACAACCGTCTTCTACTGTTACACTGCCAGATGGAACGCAAATAATTGCAGAGGAGCATGGACAGATCGCTATAAGCGAGAATTTCATTTTAAAGGACGTTTTATACGTCCCACAATTAACTTGTGATTTAATTTCTATAAAACAATTAATCGAGGAAAATTATCGAGGAAAATAACGAGTGAGCTCATATGGCTGAAAGCTTTTCTTCAGTCACTCGGAATAGTCGATGGTCAGCCTATGCAAATTTATTGTGACAATAAAGCAGCGCTACACATTGCGAAGAACCCCGTCTTTCATGATCGTACTAAACACATTGAAGTCGACTGCCATTTCATCCGTTATCATCTCATAAATAAGACGATCTCTACGTCACATGTAAGGAGCAAGGAACAAATTGCAGATCTTTTTACGAAAGCCCTTGGAGGTGACGCTTTTGGGTATCTTCAGTCCAAGTTGGGCATTGGCATACCAAGTGCTCCAACTTGAGGGGGAGTATTGGACGATTATATTGTGATTAGGTAAATATCCAATATATCGTCATATTTTCTAGTGTATAATATCTCGGTTAAATATGTAAACGTATTATTGTTTTCCCCTAGTTTAAGTTAACATATAGGAGTATATATGTAGGGATGTATCACGTAAATATTTATTCAATAACAAGTGCTAAGACACAATCTTTTTCCTCTGTTTTGTTTCTCTGTTTCTTCATTTTCCCTTTCTCATTACGGAGTATTTCTTAGAAAGCGGCAATGCAGCAGCAGGATGAGACAAGAAAGGCAAAAACGGTCACAATCAGGGGTGGAATTAGGAAAAAGAGTTGATGTTGGTGTTCTTACAGGGTCCTACACGGCGTACGATATAACATCATTGAATTGGAATATGTGTGCACATGGATGATAAGTGTGTAACTAGATCGGTCAAAATCAACCCGAGTTTATTAATCCGATTTGAAAAGGTTGTTGAGAGTCGAAATTGACCCGAATTATAACTTTTGAATGTGAACTTAAACCGTAATTTACCGGCCCGACTCTAAAATGATCCGACCTTTGTTAATTCGGACTGACCCAACCCGAAACCACCCAACAAAACATGACTCTAATTGAATTTTAAAAAATTTAATTAATTTAAAAACACACTTTCTATTATTTACGTTAAAATAAAGAATCAATCACTAAAATTAAACTAAAAATAGGTTATAATACTAAACGTAATTTTTTCTCCCTTAATCATTGACCCGAAAATGAGCTGGACCCAATATAACTCGACTCGCTTGACCTGAAAATGACCGACCAACATATCGAAACAGACCAACACAATTAGTTGAAAATGGGACGCACCCGAACTTACCAGGCCCGAATTAGTCCAACCCAACTAACTCATTTACAGTGTCTAATGACAACTCTCATGTTTTCTATGGTTGGTTGGAATTTTTTCCTTTTGGTTCAGATGAGCGTATTATATATTTATATTGCGAGAGAATTAAACCTTTATCCTCATAATTAGGGTAAAAACGCTCTTATCACTTTTTAAACGAATACCATTTAACCTAACTATTGTTCTTGTCGTGCACTCATCCTCATGTTGATGATGTTAAAATTTTATAGGTCATTGATGATATTGCTACTTCTCCAGAGACCTGAACTCCTGAATCCTGATGGTGTACTGTACTGGTTCTATCTTTGACTTTTGCATAGAGCTGGCATATTTGACCCGACCCGAACCCGAGCAAATCCGACCTGAGAATATTGTAACCCAAAAACCGACCCGATAATGACCCGTAACCCGACATGACCCGATGACCAGTGACCCGACCCGACGACGATCTGTAACCCGGCTTGACCCGATGATCAGTGACCTGATATTGACCCGACCCGATACTGACCCGATTAAATTGATAAACCGACAATTATTAAGCTTAATACTGATCAAAATGAAAGTGATTTTGTAATTAGATTGTTATGTTTGACTTGAAGTAATTAAACCAAATAATGCTTAAAAACTAAAATTAATGGTCAAAAATTGAAATAATGTGATAAAATAACCGGATCCGATAATCACCCAACCCGACCCGACACATCATTTCACCCGAAATGACCCGAACCCGACCTGATACAACAGCTGGCCCGAACCCGGTAATTATCCGAACCCGAACCCGACCCAAAGAGTTGGCTGACCCGATATGACCAGAACCCGATATGACCCGAACCCGCCTTAACCCGACCCAAACCTGACCCGACTGACCGATTGCCACCTCTGCACTGAGTTTGCGGGTTCGATTGCAGCAGTATTCTTAATTGTTTTCAAACAATTTTGTTACACCAACTGGCCAACTTATCCTTTGGGCTTATGAGCCCACTGATAATTATGGCCCTTTTGTAACACTTCTCTTCCTTTTTTTCAAGAATTTAGAAATCTTTTGTGGATAGTATCATAGTATGTTTAGGGACTAGTTCAATTTCAATATATTTATGGGAAGATTGTATCCCATAATTAGGGGATTATTCCTCTTATCATCAATTCTCACTTTAGTGAGCTCTCATGGTTTCGCCTTGGTTTTGAAGGGGCGTGTTGGAAGATAAAATCCACCCGTGAGTAGTTCCTCATTTGTTATCCAAACAAGGGATTTTAAATCTTCTACTCAACCTTTCTTTTTCCTCTAAAATCTAAATCCCTCAATTCAAACACATCCTTAATTATTAAGAATATGAAAATAAATTTAAATTCAGATCTTGAAAGTGTGATTGATTTGGTGCCGAACTTATAATTCGTTCTGTTGCTGAAAAAGTTCCGTAGATTCTTACTCCTATCATTTGTTTATTTTTATACTATGTATGAGAGATATTTTAGTCAAAGGCGAATAAATGAATGAAACTATGTTACTCCAACTCGTTTAGAATTAGAACTAAACACTGTGCTCTTCAATTTCATGGTGAATTTATATTTCTGAACAACAAATTGTCTTGATATCACATTACTCAGATTTAGTCGACTATCTTTTATGAAAAATTCTCATTTTTTTTTTGTTCAAATGACGTGTCAAGGAGTCACACACATGTATGAGTGCCGAGTGTCAGACATGAATATGCAGAGTAATATGAAGAGTAAGAGTAATATAGTTTGATAGAAGATAGAATTGGGCTAAAACATAATGCATTTAAGAAGAACCAGTTGGTTAAAAGCGATTGTATAAGGCTAGAACTAGCTCATTTACGCTATTAGTCTTGCCGTTTGCAAACAGGATGGACAGACCCAAAGAAGGTGTGTTGTGGGTACCATGAGAGATATGACCATGTATGGTGCGGAACAAAAGGAGTGATAGGGAACGGCACATCAGTCTATGGCTCAGTTTGCTCGCATCCAGAGTTACATGCGAGTTGGGATGGTGTGTACATTACACTGAAGCTGCTAACCATTGGTTCGCTAATCACATCTTGAATGGCTCTCTCTCCAATCCGCCAATCCCGATCATCCATGCTTGTTATAGGGCTTGAAGAGTTGAAGGGTATGCATCATCCGGAAACTCCTTATTCTTAAGCAATAGACTTGCTAGAGCTTAATCAAAGCCTATTTGACTAAGGTTAGTGTCTTCTTTGCTAGAAAGCCAGTTACTATGATTCAGAATCTTGTACTAGGCCATTGTGTTTAGAGCTGGCGATCAGCACGGGATGACCCGGCCCGGCCCGCCATTGATTCGTTACTTTAGGCAACTTAGTTCGGCCCGTCCTTGGCCGCCATTTTACCAAAAAAAACACGGGCCTGGCCCGGGTTATATCTCCAACAACCCGACCCGACCCAGCCTGCCTCACTAGGTCGGACCAGAAGAGCCTTCCCCACCCCTTGGTCAGCCCGGCCCGGCATGAGAACAACTTTAGTACCTAGAGGTGGTCAAAAGTGCGGGCCAGCCCGGCCCAACCCAGCCCAACCCAGTGCGTCTTGGCCCAGCCCAGCCCGACCCGCGACGCCGGTTCCAGGTTTTCCAATGTCAAGCTCGACTCATCCCAACCCGGACCCGCGCTAGACCTGCACCAGACCCACCCTAGATGACCTGCACCAGACCCACCCTAAAACTCGTCCTAAACATGTTCGGCCTGACCCGCCCCAGCCCGGTCTCTACTTGCATAATTAAGGCCTGGTTAAAATGAAAAAAAGAAGAGAGAGAAAGATGGATGGCAATGGCTGATTCACGACGGTTTTAGGGTGGACGTCCGATGTGAGGTGTGCCGAGGGCGGAAGCTGCATTTTTTTTCTCCTTTTTACTTAAAAGTGACAACTAAATAAGGATCCCTAAAAAAAAAAAGAAAACTAAATAAGGAACAGGAACGTAAGGCGCGATACTGGTTATGTAAATTTGGTTACTGATCAACATGAGTTCGGTTGGTTATTTACCGACTACTATCTATTAGGGTTAAATTCAACAATTGTAATTGTTGGTAAAAAATTAAATCCAAATGCAATAGGATTCTTGAATGTTCATTGCTCATTGATAATAGTACACACTTTAAGCCCTTGATTTTATATTTTAGGATTCTTCCGTGCTCAACGATAATAGAACACAACGTAACCCATTAATTTTATATTTTAGGATTCTTGAGTGCTCAACGACAATAGAACAAAGCGTAAACCATTAATTTTATATTTTAGGATCTTCAGTGCTCAACGAAATAGAACACAATGTAAGCCATTAATTTTATATTTTAGGATTCTTGAGTGCTCAATGGATAATTGTACACACCTTATGCCCTTAATTTTATGAAGTAGCTTAATTTTATGAAGTACAAGGTAGTATCTTGTGCTTTGCGCGATCTGTTTGAAAATTTTATTATAATAATTGAAGAAAAATAATATAATTCATATATGACATTTAATATCTTACTTATAAATAGAAATAAATTATAATTCTAGGCCGGCTCCAGGTCTCCCAATGTCAAGCCCGACTCGTCCCAACCCGGACCCGCCCTAGACCTGCACCAGACCCGCCCTAGATGACCTGCTCCAAACCCACTCTAAAACTCGTCCTAAACATGCCCGGCCCGACCCGCCTCAGCCCGATCTCTACCTGCATAATTAAGGCCCGGTTAAAATGAAAAAATGAAGAGGGAGAAAGAAGGATGGCGGTGGTTGATTCACGACGGTTGTAGGGTGGATGTCAATTGTGGGGTCTGCCGAGGTGTAACGCCCCGAAAAACAAGCAGGTAGCTCAAAATAGCTCTTTTATTAACAATAGACAGCAGCGGAATTACAAGGGCGTCATCGCCGTATTCCCCCTTCGGAGAATACAAGGCTAAACAATTATAATAAAATAAAATAAAAACTATTAAAGCTTAAAACTATTTACAACTTATACTTATTATCCTCTATAATGTCAAATCCTCACACTTGACCTTCCCCGATACCTGTACCTGAAAAAGAGTGAAAGAAACGGAATCAGCAAACCACAGGCTGAGTATGACTCCAGTTCCCTCCCCCGGCCTTATGTCATATCCTTTATTCAATAGGAATTCTCCTTATTACCATATATCATCCAATAAAATAACTTGCCAAAATACAGCATTCCATATCAGGAACCAACCCGGTATCCCAAAAACATTATATGACTACCATACCAACATGATATATATTCCTATCACATTAATGTCGGTCTACCATTATTGAATTAGAGAAACATTATGGAGATCCGCACTCACACCGGGTCTAAGACCCACCTCCATGTACACAGGAACAGAATAATTTCACTCGGGCCAACGCCCCTTAGTTCTCATGGGTCAACGCCCCTTTTGTTTATATATGGAGTACTCCCGGAGCCAACGCCCCTTTCTGTGTACACAGGTTACGACATAATGTCACCTCAAACCAATAATCGTATCCCGAATGCTACAATTGGCCAATTATACATTATAACGACACACTATTATCACATCATACATTCATAAGACGATAATTAATATAACATGTGAGCAGTATAACAATCATAAGATAAAATTAACAATAAAACTAATATAACCAATTATTTCTAATCTCTTATTTCAAACGTAAACAATTACTTTTATCGATAAAGGGTTCCGAAATCATACCTTATTGTGAAGGTTGATATAATACACGGAGTATTGAGAACTACTAAGCTACCTTATTGCTATTGCCCTCGGTCTTTCCCGTACCGTTGCTAGAATTTCCTTTGCGTCTTTGTGCATAGCCCAATCTCCTTTTGCAAATATAGTGTACAAGGATATGCTTAAATGTTAGCTTAGGTGAGTCACCCCCTAAGCCACGTGTTTGTTGTAAGTTTTTTTTTTTTTTCTTTTTCTTTTTGAAATTATCTAATAAAGTAGTAAAAATCGTAACGGGTCCGACTCATATACTCTTAGACAAAAATACTAAAATGGGGCCGTCTTCGTGTATACAGAAAATATACGAGCTTAGTCTATAAAGTCTCAGGTACTCCTATTATAATACATATCTTAAAACTAATTTTATTCGGGGTATTACACGAGGGCGGACTTTTTACTTAAAGTGAAAATTAAACACGAAACGTAAGCGGCGATACTGGTTATGTAAATTTGGTTACTGATCGACATGAGTTCGGTCGGTTATTTACTGACTACTATCTATTAAGGTTAAATTAAACAATTGTATTTGTTGGTAAAAAAAATTAAATCCGAAATGCAGTAGGATTCTTGAATGTTCATTGCTCAATGATTAATAGCACACACTTTAAGCTCTTGATTTTATTTTAGTATTCTTGAGTGCTACACTTTAAGCCCTTATTTTATACTCCCTCCATTTTTTTTTTTCACTCCATTTTTTTTTACACACATATTAAGAAAAATTATTTTTTTTTGGTGTTGACCAGGAGTATCCCCTACCGACAGGGGGGCAATCTCCTTCGAGGTACTGAAAGCAATTTAATGGGTTGTAAGTGGGTGAAAAGAAGGATTAAAGAATGAAAAAATAATAGAAAAGATGTAAATAAGGTGAAAAGAATTATTAAAGAATGAAAAAAGGTAGTCTAAATAAGGAAAGAAGAGAAATGGGGTGAAAATAAATAATTTGCCAAAAAAGGGAAATGGATGAAAATAGGAAATTGGAGGGAGTATTTTAGGATTCTTGAGTGCTCAATGGATAATTGTACACACTTTATGGAAGTACTAGGTTGTATCCCGCGCGACATGTTTGAAAATTTTATTATTATAATTAAAGAAAAATAATATAATTCATATATGAAATTTAATATCTTTACTTATAAATAGAAATAAATTAACTTTCTCAACTCTCATTTTCTTAGGTTTAATTTCAAAGTTTTAAAATAAAATATGTGCAGTTTTAACTATAACTAATAAGTGATAGTTGGTTATTCATGTTAAACGTTATTATATAAATAGTTTTGTGACTTAACAAATATCATATTAATTAAAATAAATGTATTCAAATAATGCAACAATCAACATTAAGTTTTTAAGTTAGATCATTTCACGATACGTTATGTTCTAAATCAATTAATATTTTTTCAAAATGATGTGAATATATTTTGATGCATTTTTCAATTTTTAATGTATAACGTGTGATGTTTATGTATCAAATATATAGGGTCAAAGCTAACTTATTTGAATGTTTTAGTTGTGTATGTCTTGCATATGCTAAGTGTCAAACAACATATTTGTAAGAAATTTGCACATTTTGTGTTTTGAAACAACTAGCAACTATCAACTTAATCAATAATTAGAAATCCAATATAAGTTTTTCATTATCACATCATAAAAACTTATCTCTTAATAGTTATCTTTAAGTTCTGTTTTTAATAAATATAAGGATTCTTCTAAATATGTTTTTCTGGATGGGTTTAATGGTCTACGTATTATAATTTTTCAAATCGCTTTTCTGTAAGTAAATGTAACGCATTGTAAGACACTCAATTTAATCATCTATACATATCAAAATATTTCAATAAATATAATGAAAAGTATACTCAATTGAAAGCATTTTTTGCAATAAAGATAGCGATTTACATTTTAGAATTTTTATAAAAAAAATGTTTTTATATAAATTTGAAATAAATCACCGTAATTTCTATTTGTAATTTTATAATACATTTATTAAATTATAATTAATACTTGTATTTAATGCTGGGTTGACTCGTGGCGCATCCACAATGCTTCAACCCAGTTTTATATATATACTAGGTAGTATCACGCGCTCCGCGCGGCTTGTTTTAAAATTTTATTATTATAATTAAAGAAAATTATATAATTCATATATGACTTTAATATTTTTATACTTATAAATAAAAATAAATTAATTTTTTACAAATTTAATTTTTTTATGTTTAAGTACAATGTTTTAAAATAAAATACATACAATTTTAATTAAACCTAGTAAGTGATAATTAATTATGTATGATCAAAGTTTTATAAACAAATTTGTGACTGATCAAATATCATATTAATTAAAATAAAATTTATATGAATAATGCAACAATCAACATTAAGTTCTCAAATTATATCATTTTACGATACGTTATGTTCCAAATCAATTAATATTTGTTCAATATGATTTGAATATAATTTTATACAATTTTTAGTTTTTTATGTATAGCGTGTGATATTTATGCATCAAACATATATGATCCAAACTCATCTTATTCAAATATTTTGATTGTATCTTACATGTGTTATGTGTCAAACATACCAATAAAAAAATTGCACCTTTTATTTTCTGTAACAACTATATATAACGATATTTAAGAGTTTACCTATTAATAAAATAAATTGAACTTCCTCAAATATTATTTTTTGAAGTTTAACTTCAAAGTACTTAAAATATTACATATAAAATATTTAACTAAAAGTAATATTTAGTTAGTCATAATCAATATTTTATACCTGGTGTATATATAATTAGTTGAATATATTAAGGGAAAAGGTAATTTGTTTTCTACCTTTCATGTCGTTTATAATATTATATTAATTAATAATCATTACTTTTGTTTTGATTATTTAAATTTACTCGCGATCACTGTGTACATACAAACTCGTTATCACACTATTTAAACATATCAAAATCTCATATATATTAAATTTCTCACAATATATTTGTTTTTCATTCGCACACTATAAAAACTTTTCTCTTTGTAGTTTTCTTTAATTTTTGTTTTTAATAAATATAATAACTCTTCCAAATATATTTTTCTCAATGGGTTTAATGGTCTAAGTTTTATAACTTTCACAAAATATTTTTTTTATGTAAATGTTAAACATTGCGAGTTACTCACTTTAGTTATCTCTACATACAAAAATTTCAATTAATATAAGCAAAATTATACTCAATTGAAAGCATTTTTCACAATGAACCTAATTATTTACTTTTTAGATTTTTTTATCAAAATATTTTTTTTATTAAATTTATAATCAAATCACCGTAATTATTTAATTTAATCTTATACTCCCTCTGTTTTTTTATATATGACTTTCTCACATTTCGAGACACTCCCTTTTCTCTTCAATATCTCTTAAAATATAAGACTAAATATTATGATATATATACTCATATGAAAGAGTTTTTCGTAAGGAATTTTTTGGTACCATTTTTATATTTTTTGAACAAATATATTTTTGTAAATATTAAAGTCAAAGGCTTACCTCGTAAATGCAAAACGTCATATATAAAAAAAATGGAGGGAGTAATAAAATTTACTAAATTATAATTAATATTTTACTGTGATTTATACAATATTTATTATGTTCATATTAGATGATTAGCTGTAATTAATGTTTGTCATTAAAGCTGTATAGGACACGTGGCGCATCCGCATCATTTCAACCCAGTATTTGAAACAAGTATTTTAAATTATGAATTTTAAGATTTTTTCGATATTATATTATATAGGAGTACTATGTATCTCTAATTTTTGAAATCTTCAATATCTAAAAGGGAAGTGTAAGAGCATGTGATTGATCCTTTGATTTTACGATTAAGAACATATAGCTACTACCCCACTACTTATGAAAGACACATTTTATTTCAAGTTTAAATATGACAATTCCATAAAAAAAACATTAGCAATAAAATTTTTAATTTTTGTTTTTTGAAATGTTTTACAAAATTTAACATTCTAGCTCTAAATATTGGGAAAATTATGAGTGTACATGAATTGAAAAATGTAAAATCTTTTTTTAAAAAAAATCAATAAAATGTAACTAACGATATAACTAACAATAGTCATTAGATAATTAGTAAAACTTTAATTTAAAAAATTACTAAGTAATGAAATTATTAAGTCTACTAATTTCTAACTTTTAAAAGTTTTTAACATTCGATAATCAGATAATATAAGTTTTACCATATGAAAAAAGGTCAAACAATAAAAAATTTAGGATCAATAAAAAGAATAAAAATTATTTCAACAAAATTAACATCGATATATATTTATTTTTCTTTCAAATTTGTAATAGCAAAATGACAAAGAAGCCTCAAGTTAAAATATCTCACAAATTTGGTCAAGTATCCTATCATTTATGTATATAGGAAACATATACTCCCTCCTATTCACAATAAACCTCCCATTTCATTTTGACATGAAAATTAAGAAAATACACTACCCCACCATATAAATAAATTTTAACCACACAAATACACTACCCCACCATACAATTAAATTTGGACCACACAAACACTTACCAAAAAAAGGAAATAGGAAAGTTATTGTGAATAGACGAAAATGAAAATAATGAGTTTTATCTTGAATAGGAGGGAGTATTATTTTTCCTATGCGTCGGTATATACTTAATTTGTCTTAAGTTTAAGACATGTTAAGTGAGATTTACTGAAAATATATATGTAAATGACAAAAAGTGAGTAATAATAACATAAATTTTCATTGTGATGGACTTTTTTCGTCACAAGCGTGTGATATCTCATAAACTGCAAGCAGCAAAGCAAGTGGGAAAGTAGGTAAAAGACGCGAGAACAAAATATATCTTCATTTTTAATAATAAACATATATCTTCATTTTTTATTTTTTATTTTTTATATTTTATATTTTGACAAGAATACATCTTCATTTTAACCAGCATAAACATTTCAAAAGGGTATAGTAATAGTCCACTAGTATAGTCCAGTAACCAAGGAAGACGACAAAGCAGCTATATTAATATTGTTGGAAGATAAAAGACGCGAGAACAAGATGAGCAGGATGTTCCACTACCACACACACTATCATCAAGATAAAAGGACTTGGTTTCACCAAATTCCACGTTAGTGACGTGACTTTGCATTGTTTAAGGAAGTTAGTGGCTCCTCCACCTTTTCCTATTTTATTTGGTATTGTCCGTGCTTTGTCTTGGACTATTGTTTTTGTTTAGGGAAAGGGAAATTTTGATGAGAGTTTGTTTCTTGGAATTTATGGATTAGACTTGTTAGTCTAATATTTGCACCTGTGATGAAGGTGATTTGTATTCGTATAGAATGTTGGTTTGATTTTGACTTATGTTATCACTGCTTTGGTGTAGGTATATTGGTGGTGTTTGCGACACTCTTTTTTGTACCCATGTAAGACATTTGTTTTATTCATGGTGTTTGTGTCTTTTTTAGGGTCGTTTGGTACGACGCGGTATATTTGGCCATGATATTTTGGAGGAGATTTTGATTGTTAGCGTACTCATTTTTTTGAACTTAATTTGATTTAGTTGATTGATTTATTCGATTGATTGATTGATTGATTGATTGATTCGATTGATTGATTCGATTGATTGATTGATTCGATTGGTTCAACTATATTATTGTAATTATTATTAGTATTGTAATTATTATTACTATCGTTATTATTATTATTATTGTTGTTGTTGTTGTTGTTGTTGTTGTTGTTGCTGCTGCTATTATTATTATTATTATTATTATTATTATTATTATTATTATTATTATTATTATTATTATTATTATTATTATTATTATTATCGTCGTCATCGCCTGGTTCTTTGAAATATATATAAATAGACAACAATGTGTAATAACGAAATTCTTAGTTCAGAAATAGGAGTCATGATAAAATAAAAATAAAAATTATTAATGTCAATACATCAAATGCTTGCAATTGTGAAAAATGTTTAGATTCAACGCAAATTACAAAATTTAGTTATTCGGATCATCTACTTCCATATGTTCTTCTTCGTTGTCATTTTGCGACACTCCATCTTCATGCTCTTCGGGATTGTTATCTTTCCAAATAGCTTTAGCTATATCCATTCTCACTTTAGACATAAGGCTCATTCGATCTTTATCATCCAAATTTGTATTTGTTCTCCCAATAACTGCATCATGTTGTACAATTGGGATACCAAGCTTATGCATTCGTATAAAATTATGAAGTGTGAAACATGAAACGATAATTGACATCTGATACTTTGGTAACATCTGGGGCATAGTTTTCAGCACCTTACACCTTTTCTTCAATTGACCAAACGCACATTCAACTTTCATTCTTAATGAAGAATGTCGGTAATTGAAATGTTCTAACATTCCTATAGGTGGTCCGTGCTTAAATTCCGGCAAATGGGATCTGATATTGGGATCGCAAATAGGAGACAAATATCCAATAGTATTAAGATATCCGGAGTCCACCAAATAGTACTTACCTACAAAGTTAAATAAAAATTGCGTGAGAATCGCAAAATAATGAGCTATAAAAAAATAAAGAAAATTAGTTAATACTTACCTTCAGGTGGATGAGGAAAAACATATTTTGAGGCAGTTAGAGAATCTCGCCATACTGTAAGATCATGGGCACTCCCTTCCCAACCCGCGTTGATAAATGTAAAAATCCTATCAAATGAACAACAACCCAACACATTCCAGGTCTTACGACCATTGCGATTTCGAAATGGTGTACCAGTACGATCACTAATAACTGCTTCTATATGCGTTCCATCTATGGCACCAATAGCATCCTAAATAATAGTAGTAATAGAGATGTTAAAACTCAAAGACATAAGGTAGTAAAAAAATATAAAAAAATAGCTAAATGCACGAGGTACAATATTACCTTGAAATAAGGCCAATATTTTTTTTACAAGTCTTTTAACTTATTTTTTTGGAGCTTTTGCTTATTTGATTAAGAAAAGGAGTTTTAAGTTAATTGTTTGGACTTTTTGGATTATGGGCTGCTTTTATACTATGAAACAGTCCTATAGAATAATTTGTGTAAATTGAAAAACTAGTTTTACACTGTGTAAAATTACACAAAATTGCTACTTAAAACTGTTATAAACTTTAGTATTTAACTAAATAATAAAAATTTTAAGAAGTACCTTTCATCAAATAGAATTTACAAATAATGGAAAATATTGAATAAAATTACATTTATTAAAGATGATAATAAGTATGATGTTTATGACCTTTATGGAGGTGACATTGTTTTTTTACTAATAATTTGATGTATTTTTTGCAATCTAAATTAAGAGACTAACTTTGAGACTTGAGAGACAATCAATAAAAAACTAAAAACTAACTAAAATTAAAAAGATAATAATTAAATAAAAATAATAATTATCTCACATTCACTATTATTAATGAGAGACCGACTCTCTTAAAAATTTAACAAAATTCATTTTACAACTTAGGATAGCCGGGCCCACAAGGAGAAGTGGTCAAAAAGATTTCTGTTTAGTAGAGAGCTGGCCTAATAATAAAAAGTGTAGAAAATATTCTTACTTTAATAGAAGTAGGATAGGATGGTAGCCAAAATGGTTGAAGTCTTAAGACTTGAAAAGTTAACATATCAACCTTTCAACCATTGAAAAACTACTAAGGAGTAATATTTATTGTTCAAATAAGTTGTTAATTAAAAAACTATTACTAGTATAGTAGTATGGGTTGAGTCTTAGACCTTAAGTTAACATATCAACCTTTCAACCATTGAAAAACTAATATTTATTGTTCAAATATATAGGTAATAAACGTTTTATATTGTAAGAATAATTATTCATCAATTAATAACACATTTATTAAAATTGAAGGCGTTATAAAAAAATTCTCAAATAAAACAGTGCTCCGATTTTAATTAGAAATAGGGAAATATTATATACAACCCAATGGATTGTATTTAAGCATTTAATACCCTTCTAAATTTGGCATTAATTTAGAAATTATAGAATAAATTACACATGAATCAATGTATATATTAATTGTTTATTTCCTTTTTTAGTTTCTTAAATACAACTCATTGGGTTGTATTTATCATAACCCTTAGAAATATGAGCTAATAATTTTTACATTTTTTTTTACTTTATACAACATTTTGTTGAATTAGGAAAAAAAAATTATAATACAAAAAAAATTATTATAGAAAAAAGTTGTGCCATGCACCAAATCTTGCATCCGTCCCTCCTTCCACCGCCACCGGTCATGATTGTGCTTGAGAATCGCCATCTCCAATGACCTTCATCTTGGTCAAAGATTCAAAATATTCAAAGACTTCTGGATCTAGTGGCAATAAGACGGAAGTCAATTCATGGATTATACCACCAGTTGTACGGTGTAAAATCCGAGTTTTGTAATAAAGAATCCGAGTTCTATTTTAGAGAATACGAGCTTTATTAGATAGTATTTGATTTCATCCATTTACACAATAAAAATATGACTTTGAATAAACTTAGAAAAAAAATACACATAAGCTCGATTTGTTTTACATTCGTTGTACTATGCTCATATATAACTGGAGGTATAATCCTATATGTGTACGGAAGCTTTGTTATTCTATATAGATCATGAGTAATTTGATATATTACAATAAAGAAATCAATAAGATCAAATAGCTTTGTTATTTAATTTATATAAAACTAATTTCTAACTAAATAAAGCACGTCTTGTTATCAAGATAGAGGGCATTATTTTGCTTTCAATGGATCATTGAGAGAATGAGAGGTCAGGGACAAAACTTTTTTGGGATGTTCTTAATTTTCAATTACAATGAGATAACGGGAAGTATATCTTATCTAATCTAATTAGCTTAACTCACGATGGGGTTAAAGTGATATAGGAATTATTATGGTCAATCAATACATATATATAAAGCAGAAACTTTTCGAACGATATTAGAGAGTCCAACTTTTTTAGAATTCCTATATACAAAATAATTTTTATATAAAATTATTATCATTATCCTAATAAGTGTAGATCTAGCTTTTTCCTCTTAATAATTTATGAGAAAATTATCCTAATCGAAGTAGATCTAATAATTTGTGAGAAAATAATCCTACTAGAAGTAGATCAATTATTTAAAAGAAAAATAATACTAATAGAAGTGGATCTAATAATTTATCGAAGTAGATCTAATAATTTATGAGAAAATAATCCTACTAGAAGTAGATCAATTATTTAAGAGAAAAATAATACTAATAGAAGTGAATCTAATAATTTATCTATATTCTTTACAAAAATAATAATAGGAAAATAACTTTATAAAGAATATTTATTTTAGAAATATTTATAACGCAAAAAAGGTCATATAATAAACGTATAAAAGTGTTAAAATTGCATATTTTATAAACATACAATTACTCATTGTAAGAAAAAAAACAAAAGAGATCATAATTCTAAGTTGTTCGACTTTAACTACTTAGTGAAATCCGTGTAGTAATAAAGATAATTTTATTTTATTACATTTTTGAATATTTAAAAGATTTACAAAATATTCGAGTTGGTAATTATAACCAAACCCCTAATTATCTTCCAAAAACCATAAGAAAAAGCTGATTTTTATTTAAAAAAATTACTCTAGAAAAAAGTCACATGTCATAATAGGAAAAAGAAGTAAGGAATGACATTTACTTAGCTTTTGGCTTTTACAATGGCGGCGGGAGGAGAAATTTTTTTATAATGACAATATTAGAAATAAACAACTTCAACGGTGGCATGAAATAGTTTTAATTCTGAATATGATTAGATTACCGATAATATTCACATAAGATTAAAAAAAATTAAGTTATCATTTAAAAATATTAAATAAATCTCATATCGATTTTGTAAAGCCAAAAATTTAAATAGAAATGAACAAAGTCAAGAATTACAATTTTATACGGGACTAATAATCCAAGAACCAGCTAACTATGATTTATGAATGAATCAGTGTACGATAAATATATAGAAAAATTGTGCGGACTATATATAATCTGCTATTATATCACCGATTTTTTTCTTCAAACTGGTTTCAAATTCATATCAAATCCATAATGGACGTTAAAAATGTATTGAAATGCCAAATATACAAAATTATCCGGTTACATCAATTTTTACTTTCTAAATTCTAATTCATCTATGTGTTTTATTCACTTAATTATTTACCGCGGTTTGCGTATGGCTGGTTATTACTATGTCATGCACTAATTGTATATTTAAAAGTGCAATAATTTTTGCAGTAACATTTCATAATTTTTTTTTTTTGGAAACTTTCCATTTTGGTGCCCCAAGATTTGGGTTAATTTCACTTTAGTGCCGTGAGGTTTACATAATTCCACTTTGGTGTCCTGAGATTTCGACTACTTCCGACTTTGGTAACCCGAGTTTTGAAAAACAAAATCCTTTTTTTTTTTTTTGTTAATGGTTAACTATGAGGTATCACATATGATTTTAGTTGAATATAAGGTCCTGCTTAGTGTAATAAATTAGGTTAAAATAAAGACAACTAATTGCATCTATATTGGTTAGGAAGTGAAACGATTGTACATATGTAATTAGTAATTTGAAGCCATTTTCTTAAAATTGAAACTATTTTTTGAAAATTTGTTCATTGTGTTATTTTAAATAAAGAGTAGAATAATAATGTAAGATAATGATACTTGATTTTGTTGATATACAAAATTTCAAATAAACAAAAATGAGTTATAATTTTAATAAAATTAATATAAAACTAATCAAGTTTAACAGTAGTATCCTAATATCCTACTCCTCAAATCCACACAAAACTCTTCATTTGCTTTTTGGAGGCCAGACTTTGAAAAGTTGATCATTAATTCACTCAAAAATATATCCCACATCTACAAAATTAGATGTCGTATTATATATTTCGCATGAAGTTCATAGGGAACAGCCAGTTTTAATGGTAGATAGTCAAAAACAAATTTATTGTATAGAGATCTAACAAAAATCCTCCAAACAGTTTACTTATATAATTGAGATATCTGTTGTTTTGCGTACCACCATTCAACATTTACACTGTCGTATGCTTACAAAATGGAATATATTGGTAGATGTTATAAGTTAATCTAATTTATGAATCTTATAAAAGTCAGTCTCAGTTATCACGTAGTCATTTTAAGGAATTAAACCACATTTTTTGGGAATGACGTTTTAAATTGATTAAAATCGGTGGTGCGTACAACAATAAAAATAGGTAACTACATAATATAATTAACGTAAATCAAAAAGAGTAGCTTTTATGTTAAATGGACCGATGATCTATCAATAATCAACTAAATCAACCCAATAGTTTTGTGTGTTCCGATTTTCAACATACTTAGGCCTTTTTTTATCAACTTAATAGAATTCTACTACCAAACCATGACAATGTAAATTAAACCAACGTTTGCAATCTATTGTTCAACAAATTCTTAGAACATTCAACATGCATATTGTAAAAGATGATCCTAATTGAAGCCTCATGTATTCTATGTAATAGAATCACATATATTTTTGTACTGTTGTTTAGAGACTACTAATTTTATTGGAATTCAGTATGGATTTGATTTTATGATAAGTATATAGACCAAAACACTCTTAATTGTAGTTAGTCAAGGTAAACTTATACTATAAGAGATCGAACATTTTCTTTAAACACACTAAATATAGATAATTATGATACATGTTGCTTTACGTAACACCATTTAGTTTTTCGTAGTTGTTATAGGTTAAAATAATTTGTAAAACTCATAAAGGTCTGTCTCAATTATTAAGGGCGGTTCATTTGGTAAACTGCACTATGTTTATGGAGATAACGTTTTGTATTTAATTAAAAATCAGTGATGCCTATAACAATAATGAAAAAACTAACTACATACTCTTACAATGTTAATTGATGTTTTACAACTGAAATGATAACTATTAAATGACAAAACTTCTATGATAAATGCACTAATAGTTCATTGATGATCAACAACACCAATCATGAACTTTTATTTATCAATGATTTAAACATAATTGAACTTTGTTTTTATCACCTATAAAATAAATTTATACAGATGACCCTAATGGGAGCCCCGTGCATCGCACGGGCTTTTCAACTAGTATAATTTTATAAAAGCATAAAGAAAGATGAACAAATATATACTGCACCATTTTTGTTTAAGACTATTTTAACCTAAGACGTCTATCACATCCGATTAAAATAGACTTTGAAATAGAAGGAAGTTGTATGAGGATTTAAGTTAAGATTGTCTTAAATACTACTTTCGTTCCGGTTAATAATTTATATTTACTTTATTTTTTCTCACAAAATAAAGCAAATGTAGAGAGTAATAGTCAAATTTGGTAATTAGAGGGGTATGTGTCTTCGAGGAATTTTCCAACCCTAAAACTAAAAGTGAAGAGATGGATGAAAAGACTATTAAAGGCAAATTAAGGCAACAATACTAAAGTTAACATCGTACGGAATATCATCCCCGTACTACTGTTGCTTCTGCTACTACCAGTACGGCAGTACGCTAGAAAATCAAGAACCTTTAATACGAAAGATTATGACTCTTTATTTGATAAAAACATTTTAGCTGAAATTACTAAATTTGGCCTAAATAGTAAATTGGCCAATCAATTTATTAATTTCACGTGTTTAGTAAACGGCATATTCCAATAGAATATAGATTAGAATTTATTATTTTTGAATATGTGCATATTTTAAAAGTATATTCAAATTATTATAAAAAAAAATGTAATTATCCTATAATTTATTAATTACCAAATATACTTTCATAGATCTGTTAATTAAATTTAATAGCTAAACTGCTACGAGAATCTGCTAACCGTATCAATATTATATAGTATATATTACAGAAAACAAAAGACTTCAATGTAATTAAATAATCTATACAAATTAATTATACTATATAATTTGTAAACGGTAGCGCGGTGTGATAGGCCTGACCAAGGGACTTCAATGTAAATATTATATATTTTTCTATCACATATCTTAATCGATAGCGTTGTGTGATAGACCTAGCCAAAGGACTTCAATGAAAATAAATTTTAATGCTATATAATTGTTCCGGGTGTAATTCCAGAGCAGATATTTGTTACCACTCGTAGCTTGTAGAATGATGTCTTTGTTTGAATCCTCCTTTCGGTCTCCTGAAAGGATGAACAAACTAAGGGCTCGGCCTTGGACCGAGCGAACTCACTCCGACGCTCAAGTCAATAAACTTAAGGGATAAGTTGTTGTTACTTGGCTAAATGTATATTGTAGAGAGATAAGGAAGATAATACCAGATGAATAGTGATTCTTAGGTCAAATTGTGGATCCTTTCCTCAATGAAGGTTGAGGAGTATTTATAGACTTTTCACCTTTTGTCACGTAGTGGCCAAGTGGCCAAGTGGCTAGCAGGTGGAAAGACCGATCTACCCTCGGCCGATGGACCTATGGCAGGCCGGCCGAGGGGTCTTGGATATGAGTACGCGGATATGTGCCCCTATTTGCGATTGCCATGCCGAGACCAGCCGACAGCCGATAGTCGCGTGATCGGCTAGGGTCGTGCCTAAGTCGTTGACTTCTTTGTGGATATCTTTGACCTTGCTTAATATGTTGACTTGGTCGGCGGTGCGGAATGTGCCCCATCAATTTGCCCCAGCCGTAGTCTATGCCGTGGTATGGGTTCCGATGTATGTTTGAGCGTATATTCTGCGTAAGTAATTTGTAAAAATTTTTCAGATCGGCTTCTTCTCTCGCATCGGCTTCTTTATCCTCGGCTGGTTTTTCTTAGGCCGTACCATATCCCCCTCCACATGGATGTGTAAAGGGCATCCGATGTGGAAAAGAAAGTGACGCTGGCCGAGACCAGGGTTGAGAGTGCCGGTTGTTTTTGATTGCCCCCGGCCGGCGCTACCTAGCTTGGTTGATCTAGCGGCCGGCGGAGAACAGATGCTTGGGAATTTGTTGAGGAAGGTGAATAGGCGGAGGGATGTGGATGGGCGTGTTGAAGACGCTTGGTCACTGTTGCATTGATTGACGTTCAACTGTTGCAACGATTGACGTTCCGTGGTTGCATGTCCGACACGTGTCTGCACGCTGATTGGCCGACGCTTCATGGGCATTCTCTCGATTGGTTCTTCTTCATGGGCTTTTCCTATAAATAGGGGGTTATTCCGTGAAATTGGCCACCAATTTCATTCTCTCCAAAATTTTCTTCTCTCTAAACTTTCAAGGGCTTCTTTGTCTTCTAATTTTCAGAGTTGTTACTCCGGCGAGTGTTTTTCTTCAAGGTAAACAAACAAATTTCTTCACTTCTTATTTTGTTAAGTAATCATTTCTATCATGTCTTCTGCTGACGCCGGGACTAGCACTTCTGCGCCGGGGGGTTCCTCGTCGCGTCTTGATGGGGAGGGGATTCTAGATGCCATCCCGATAAGGTTTGGGGGCCCTAGGTCTCCTTCTCCCGTAGTTGATCCACCAATTTTGGAGGAATGGGAGGATGAGGATGATGATGTTGATGATGATGAGAGGACTCCTTCTGATGGTGAGAGGCCGTCTATCCCGGATCATGGCGAGGCCGCACGATCGGTCTTGACCGTGTCCGGACTAATAAATTCGCCCGGTTGTTCCGGTGGAACTCTTTCGGAGGCCATTTCTCCTTCGGTGAGGGGTACAAGATCGTTATCCCCGAGGAGGGTCGGGCGGTCCTGTTGCCCTCCCCCGGTCACATCGGCGTGTATATCGTGCACCGGAGTATGGGCTCCGGTTTCCTTTGAATGAATACGTCATGGCCATCATCAAAGCTATGAACGTCGCTGTGGCCCAACTGCATCCGTTGGCCATGAGGACGATAGTCGGCTTTGTGTGGCTCTGTCTCTTTAGGGGGGAGATCCCAACAGTTAACTTATTCCGCCGCCTTCATCATCTACGACCGTCAATCGCCGGTAAAGAGGGGTGGTACAGCGTGCAGACGGAGCCAGGCTTCGTCTCCGTGTCCAAACTTACTTCTTGCAAGGACTGGCAACGGCGATGGGTGTATGTTCAAGTGCCGGAGGACTACCCATTGCCTCGGTCTTTCCAGAGCCCTGTTTACTTGCGGTGTGAGAACCGGGAAGAGTATGAGGAATGTATCTCCCGGGGTAAAGTTAAGATGGACGCTTCGATGGTCCCTCTTACTGCGGATGAGAAGCGGGCGATGCAGCTTTTTGATGCTGAGAAGGGGTGGCTGCCCCCGACTCAGATTATTCTTCAGGATGAGCTGCTTTGCCGCGTCGGCCTCATACCGGCCCTCAGCCAGGGTGAGTGGGGTCGGTGTGAGGCCCATTTTTGCCTGTTATGCTCTTGTTTCAGAGCTTTGTTTTACTCCTTTTATGTAACCTTTGGTTGAGAAAGCTTTGCAGACCGGTTTGGCCAGGATCTGTCTGAGAGGACCTTGGAGAGGTTAGGGCTCGATAAGGACAGGAAGGTCGTTCAACGGCATCCTACGGCTGACCCGCGTGATCGTAGACCGGCTCCCAACGAACTCATGGATAAGCAGCGGAAGTCACTGGATCCGGCGGCGGCCCAAGCAAGGGTTCTCGGAGGCGTGCCGAAGAGATCAAAGAAGGCAGCGTCCAGGTTGGCGACGGCGCCTGTGCCAACTCCCTCTTTGACCCCAGTGGTTCAGAAGGAGCATGTGGAGGTCATCGATATCACTGAGGGGGTGGTGACCGTTGCTAAGGGCCCTTCTCCTCTGAAGAAGAGAAAAGAGCCACCGTCTGCTTCCACCGTTGCCGGGGAGAAGACTGACTCAACCGGCCCTCCAACTAAGAGGGTCCAGACTGGTACGGATCTAACTTGTGGTTCGGATTTAGCTGGTTCGTTGGACATCCCTGATGACAGGCTTTCTGATGTGTCAATGCATGGTGACATGGATGCTCTGTGTAAATTTTTTGTAGATCCACCTTCGGCAGTCGCCGTTCTCACTGAACGGCAATTAGGGAAGCAGCCTGAGAAGGCTATTGAGAAGGCGGATGACAGAAATGTCACCGTTGACTCCTCAGCTCAAAAGATTCCTCTCACCGAGCTTGTGGCAGAGGGTGTGAAGATATATAAGAGGCTGGCGAAGTGGACCCAACTAGCCGGCTCCTACATCATGGAGCAGGAGAAGGCCATGGCCCAATCTGGGCCACTGATCGCAAAGCTTAAGCTTGATCTCTCTGCTGCAAAGGGGGAAGCCGGGAAGGCTAAGCTGGATCTCCTTGCTGCCAAGAAGCGTGTGGAGGAAGCTGAGAAGCTGCTAGCGGCCGAGAGGGCCAAAGTTGAGGATGCTGATGCCGCCACTGCCAAGATGATGGAGGAGCGGGACAGGTATAAGGGCGCTTATGACGCCGTGGTTGCCAAGAGGGAAGAGTGGAAAGATCTGTTCCATAACCAGGCGGAGGCGCTCAGGGACACGCAGGCTACTCTTGCTCAAAAGGAGAAGGATATTGAAATGCTTCAAGATGATCTCCTCCCTAAAATGTGCGCCCAATTCCGGGACCAGACCGAGGAGGCGACCAGGGAGGCAATCAAAAAGCTCATCCCCGACGGCTCCTTCCCGTGGGATAAATTTGACCAGCTTCTGGACGAGATGGCGATCTTTGCGGAGGCGCGGGCGCATGAGAAGGCGGAGGCGGCGAAGGCGGCTCGGATAGCCGAGGCCAAGGCGGCCTATGATGCAAAGGTGAAGGAGGCCGAGAGGCTAAAGGCACTTGAAAACGTCGAGCCCTCTTCCGAGCCGGCCACCGAAGATGCCGCCGCACTGCGATGCGGGCGGCAAGAACAGCATAGGGAGACGGGCGGTCGTCACCGGACTCACCCAAGCATCTCGGATAGCTTTAGCTGTTCGGGGGCCAACTATTGAGCCTTTCCTCCCTGCCATTTTTTGGCGCTTTAAATGATATGTTTGTAATCTTTTGCTTTTCTTTCCCTTGTTTTGTTGTAAAACTCTTTGGTAGGTTGTGTTTAGGCTTATCCCTATGGGGGCGGCCGTTGTCTGTATTCTTTTTGTAATCATTTTTAATAAAGTTTGTCTTTTTGGTCCTCGGCTTGGCCGGGGCTATGATCACGATCCTTCACTTTCCTTCTTGCGTTATTAATTGAGTGCCTTCGTTTTTTCCGTCGGCATGGACGAGGCAGTTAGAATGCATATCTCAACTGTGTTTAACGTCTTTTTAAACATGTCGGCATATTGGTTGCCTCCTCTTTCACTCTCGGTCTTGGCCGAGGCGTCCGATTTGCGCTTCCCAACCGCCGTTGTGGACACGTTAGCGTATCGGTCATTGTGTCCCCGTCACTCTCGGCTAAAGCCGAGGTAATCGGGGTTATGGCTCGATAGCATTTCTTCTAGCGTATCGGTCATTGTGTCCCCGTCGCTCTCGGCTAAAGCCGAGGTAATCGGGGTTATGGCTCGATAGCGTTTCTTCTAGCGTATCGGTCATTGTGTCCCCGTCGCTCTCGGCTAAAGCCTAGGTAATCATGGTTATGACTCGATAGCGTTTTTTCTAGCGTATCGGTCATTGTGTCCCCGTCGCTCTCGGCTAAAGCCGAGGTAATCGGGGTTATGGCTCGATAGCGTTTCTTCTAGCGTATCGGTCATTGTGTCCCCGTCGCTCTCGGCTAAAGCCGAGGTAATCGGGGTTATGGCTCGATAGCGTTTCCTCTAGCGTATCGGTCATTGTGTCCCCGTCGCTCTCGGCTAAAGCCGGGGTAATCGGGGTTATGGCTCGATAGCGTTTCTTCTCTTTGGGTGACTGTCTGGTGGCAATCATGGAGGGGACCAGCATTTTGATGGAAAACTTGGGTGATTCATTTGTTTGTTATGATCGTGCGTTGGGGTGTCCACAATGGGTTTGGACACCTCCGCCGCTATACAAAGTATTTCCTTAAGTTGTCGGTGTTCCAATGGCTTATCAAAGGTACACCCCCCATGTCTGTCAGCCGGTATGTGCCCGGCCTCATCTCTTCAACCACTTTGTAGGGACCCTCCCAGTTGGCCGTCAGTTTACCATGAATATTTCCCTTGTTGGTGGCAGCCGACCTCCTTAGGACTAGGTCTCCCACTTTTAAGTCCCTTTTGTGGACTCTTCGGTTGTAGGCCCTTTTCATCCGGTTTTGATATACTGCCAAGTTGAGGCGTGCTGTATCTCGGCTTTCTTCGACCAGGTCTAGGGAGGCTTTCAGGCCTTCCTCGTTTTCAACTGGGTTAAAGGTAGCCGTTCTGAATGTTGGCACCGTCGCTTCAATTGGTAGGACTGCTTCGGAACCGTAGACTAAGTGGAAGGGGGTGTACCCCGTTGCTTCTTTCTCCGTGGTCCGAAGGGACCACAGGACACCGGGTAGTTCATCGGCCCACCTTCCCTTAAGGTCTTCAACTGTCTTCTTCAAACCGTTGAGGATTGTTTTGTTGGCTGCCTCCGCCTGCCCGTTGCTCTGTGGGTGGCAGACGGAGGAGTATGCGAACTTGATGCCAAGCTCTTCTAACCAGTTCATTATCAGGTCACTCCAAAACTCTCGGCCGTGGTCAAATACCATAACTTGGGGTAATCCGAAACGAGTTATAACATTTTCCCAGATTACCTTTCTGACGGCCGCTGTGGTCTTCGCCGGTACTGCTACAGCTTCAACCCATTTGGTGAAGTAATCAACGGCGACGATCAAGAACTTCCTTCCTCCGGAGGCCGTTGGGAACGGCCCTAGCATGTCCATCCCCCACTGTGCGAAAGGAAGGGGACTAAGCACCGGTTGTAGGTCCCGGGAGGGAGCGTGTATCACCGGGGCATGCATCTGACAGTTCGTGCACTTCTTGGTCTTTGTTCTGGAATCTTGAAGCATGGTGGGCCAGAAGTAGCCGGCTCGGAGAGCTTTGTGGGCTAGTGTTCTTGCCCCCATGTGGTGTCCACAGATGCCTTCGTGAATCTCTGTCAGTATCAGCTCTGCGTCGGCTGGACCGACACACTTCAAGAGTGGTCTTATTACGGACCTTCTGTACAGTTCCCCTTCGAACACCAAGTACCTGGCGGCGATCCTTTTTATCTTGGCCGAGGGATTGCGGTCCTCCGGCAACTCACTTGTAAGTTTGTATTTCATTATCGGAGTCATCCACGTTGTCTCGGTCTCTATGTTGCCCACCATGCCGACGGTCTCAGTGATGCTCTTTGCATTCCTGATATCTACCAGCACGGTTCGGCTGACATTCTTGATGGTTGAGCTGGCAAGTTTTGAGAGAGCGTCGGCCCGGTTGTTCTCAGATCTGGGAACGCATTGGATTTGGAAAGATTTCAATTTCGCTATGTCGGCTTTTACCCTTTCTAGGTACCTTACCATTCCGTCGTCCCGAGCCTCAAACTCCCCTCTGATTTGGTTAGTAACCAACAGTGAGTCTGTCTTCAACACAATGTGTTCGCTCTCCCGCACCCTAGCTAGCTCGACTCCGGTTATCACCGCCTCGTATTCGGATTCGTTGTTCGAGGCCGAGAAGGTGAATTTCAAGGCATACTCAAACTCGTCCCCGTTTGGGCTGATGATAAGGATGCCGGCTCCTGAGCTGTTCGTCGTGGAGGAGCCGTCGGTGTAAACCTCCCATACACCTGGGTTTGGCTCTTCTTGATATGTGCATTCGGCCAGGAAATCTGCAAGTGCTTGCCCCTTTATCGAAGGCCTTGGTTTGTACTGAATGCCGAAACCAGAGAGTTCCACTGCCCATTTGATGAGCCTGCCGGATTGTTCGAATTTTTCCAAAGCTTTCTCCAATGGCTGATCGGTTAGGACCGTCACGGGGTGTGCGTCGAAGTAGGGTTTTAACTTCCTCGTGGCAACGACGACGACGAAAGCTGCTTTTTCAATTAGTGGGTAATTTCTCTAGGCGGGCAACAGCGTATGGCTGACAAAGTAGATTGGGTGTTCTTTGTTTGTCTTCTTCCCGATGATCACGACCGACCGTGGCCGAGGTAATCGCTATGTATAGATATAGCGTCTCCCCAAGATCGGCCGGACGGGGTTGGGAGAGTCGAAGATGAGCTTTCGATTGCTTGAAATCCGTGCTCTGTTCCTCCCCCACTGAAGTCTTTATTCCCCTTCAACACTTTGAAGAATGGGGTGCTCTTGTCGGCTGACCGAGAGATGAAACGGGCGAGAGCCGCCATTCTCCCGGTCAGCATCATAACCTCTTTTCGATTCCTTGGTTCCGGCAGGTCTAGGATTGCTCGGACTTTGTCTGGATTTGCATCGATGCCTCTGGCACTGACAAGTACACCGAGGAATTTACCTGCCCGGACACCGAAGTTGCATTTCATTGGGTTGAGCTTCATCTTGTATTTCCTTAGTGAACAAAATGTCTCGTGTAAATCGGCCAGGTGCTCGCTGTCAGACTTGCTTTTCACAATAGCATCGTCGACGTAAGCCTCAATGTTTCGCCCTTTTTGATTTTGGAACACTTTGTCCACCAGTCTTGTATACGTTGCGCCGGCATTTTTCAAACCAAACGGCATCATTTTGTACATGTATGTGCCGTTAGCGGTGATGAATGCGCATTTAGGCATGTCCTCCTCAGCCATGAATACCTGGTGATACCCCGAGAAGGCGTCTAGCAGGCTCAGCATGGTGTAGCCTGCCGTGGCGTCGATTAAGCTATCTATCCGAGGCAAAGGGTAACAATCTTTGGGGCATGCTTTATTAAGATTGGTAAAGTCTACGCACATTCTCCATGCTCCCGATGATTTCCTCACCATCACAACATTGGCTAGCCACTCAGGATAAGTGCAAGGCATAATAAAGCCCGCCGTAAGTAGTTTATCTACCTCGGCTTTGATGGCCTCATCTTTCTCGACTGAGGAGTTCCTCATCCTTTGCTTGACAGGGCGAGCGGTGGGGAGTACATTTAGCTTGTGAATAATTACCTCCCGGCTCACACCTGGCATCTCGGCCGCTGAGTAGGCGAAGACGTCCTTATTTTTCCTCAGCAGGTCCAGGAGTTCGGCCCTGAATTTTGGTTCCAGGTTGACACCGACGGTTACGGGTTGGTGCAGGGGCTCAAGTCTTCAACCCTCAGACCGAGGCTGAGAAAGCATTCTCTGTACATAATGTTCGTGTAGGCGCCTGTGTCAATCAGGCACCTCTTCACCAAGTGGTTGGCTATGTCTAGGTGGACCGTAAGTGGGTCGCTGTGAAGAGCGATGACTCCCTCATAGTCCTTCTTCCCAATGGTCATATCGGGGATGTTGGAAGCGGGGGTGGCTGTGTTGGGCACAAAGTTGATGGCCTGATATGGTTCATTCAGGTGCCGTTTGTTCCCATGAGCGGACCCACCGTTCCCGTTGCCCCTGATGACAACATGGATTACTCATATCCGTTCAAAGACGGACTTGCTATTCGACCCGCCGGCATCTGGGTTTTGGCCTCCGGCAACATATTTGCCGAGGCTCCCCTTCCGGATCAGTTCCTCAATGGCATTCTTCAGATGTCGGCAGTCGTTGGTTAAGTGGCCGGTGTGGCCGTGGTACTCACAAAGATCGGCTCGTGTCACCGTCACTCCTCGGCCCTAGGGGCCTTTCCCACTTCGACCCACGTTCTTGCTCAAAGCGAAGACTTCGGCGGCCGATACGACTAGGGGGGTGTGATCATCGTACCGTTTTCGGTAGTACGGTCCCGAGCTTCCCCCGGCATCCGCCGAGTTCTGCTTTCTGGTAGACTTGTCAGACCGTGACCCATTATTGTCACGGCGTCTTTCATCCGGGTTGTCCTCCCGGTGGCTCTTCTTTTCTGAGTGCCCAGCCTCGCTGTGGTCTACCCAGGTCTTGTGATAGTCCTCTACCTTGATGGCCTGGTCGGCCATCTTCCTGGCGGCATCCAAGCCCAGGCCTCCGCACTTGATGAGCTCATTTTTTAAGTCTCCCCCTGGGAGGCCTTTCATCAGCGCGAAGGCCGCCAGTTCGGGATTAATTTATTGAATCTGCTGGACCTTGCCGTCGAACCTCTTCACATAGCTTCGTAGAGTCTCGCCCCCTCCTGTTTGATAGTTAGGAGGTCCGACGTCTCCACGGCCCTCCTCTTATTGCAAGAGTACTGGGCTAGAAAGGCGTCCCTTAGGTCGGCGTAATAGTATACCGAGCCGTCGGGAAGCCCCTTGTACCAATTTTGAGCCATTCCATGCAAAGTTGTTGGGAAAACTCGGCACCAGACCTCACCGGGCTGCTCCCATACCGACATGTAAGACTCGAAAGCCTCGGCGTGATCGGCTGGATCACTATCTCCTTTGTATGATATGGGTGGCAACTTGAGCTTAGTTGGCACCTGGATTTCTAGGACGTAGGCGCTGAGGGGCTGTCTGACCACGTGTCGAACGACACGCGGCGACCGGCTTCTCACATTCCTAGTCCGGCTCCTCCCCTCATAGCGGGAAGGACTCCTTCTTCGACTCGGACTTCTTCTCCGACTCTGCTGAGTCGGACTCCTCTGGCTCCTTTGGGGTAAGCCTCGTTCATGCAGCGGGGACGCTATCCTCCCATGAGTGCGGGAAGGACTTAGGTCTACCACGCCCACTTTGGGCTCCCGGCGTCTGACCGGGTCGGCTTCTCCTAGTGCTCCGTTCAAATTTCTCGGAGTCACCTTTTGGGCCCTGGTCTCCTGGACGGTTTCCGCCGCTCTTGTCGGCGTGACAGTGTGAGCAGGCGTATTACCGATTAGGTCCAGGAGCATTTTCAGTTTTGCTACGTCAACCACATGTCCCATGATGGTGACCTGGTTGGCGGGCAGCGGCGTGTCTGGTATTCTCGGCATCCCGAATTCCGGTTGGATTACTCCGCCGGTGGAGGGCTGCACGACTCCAGAATTGTTGAAGGTATCATCTTGGTAGAGTGCGGGTTCGTCGGTCACGAGTACCTCTTGTTGTTTCGACATCTTCTTAGCTTTTTGGGTGGGTTTTTGTTTTGTTTATTTTTTTGTTTGGGAATGAATGTGACTAGCTTCTAGTATCTTTCCCCACAGACGGCGCCAATTGTTCCGGGTGTAATTCCAGAGCAGATATTTGTTACCACTCGTAGCTTGTAGAATGATGTCTTTGCTTGAATCCTCCTTTCGGTCTCCTGAAAGGATGAACAAACTGAGGGCTCGGCCTTGGACCGAGCGAACTCACTCCGACGCTCAAGTCAATAAACTTAAGGGATAAGTTGTTGTTACTTGGCTAAATGTATATTGTAGAGAGATAAGGAAGATAATACCAGATGAATAGTGATTCTTAGGTCAAATTGTGGATCCTTTCCTCAATGAAGGTTGAGGAGTATTTATAGACTTTTCACCTTTTGTCACGTAGTGGCCAAGTGGCCAAGTGGCTAGCAGGTGGAAAGACCGATCTACCCTCGGCCGATGGACCTATGGCAGGCCGGCCGAGGGGTCTTGGATATGAGTACGCGGATATGTGCCCCGGCTGGCAGATTGCCATGCCGAGACCCAGGCTGACAGGCCGATAGGCTGCATCGGCTAGGCTGTCTAAGTCGTTGACTTGCTGTGGATATCTTTGACCTTGCTTAATATGTTGACTTGGTAAGCGGTGCAGAATGTGCCCCATCAATAATATTTAGAGTAATTTATCAAATACACCCTCCTCAAATACACTTTTTTAAAATAACTCCCACCTCAATTTTTTTTATTTTTTTACACCCATTTTAATGTCTCCGTTTATAACTTGCACCCATAACCGTTTTCAGGTGAAAAGGCATGTGAAATGACGAAAATGCCCCCGCGTGTTTAAAAAGCCATGACTCTTCATTTCCCTCCGTTATTCCACTTGTTGAACAACATAACACTTGTTAAAATTCCCCCAAAAATCTTCCCAAATCCCAGTTTGAAATTTCCCCTAAATTTTCCCCAAATTTCCGCTTAAAACCCTAATTTTCGAGGGATTGTTCATTCATCAGGATTGATTTATGTAAGTTTTCATTCTATCTCTTATTTCGAATTTCTTTGTTTGTTATTTTTGATTTCTGTAACCTTTGTCTTCAATAATGTTGATTGTAGAAGCTTTATTTTCTGGGTTTGTAATCCGATAATTGTATAAGCTTAATTTTGAGCATCCTAATTTCTGGGTTATCTATTTCTGGGTTTAGGGTGTTGGGGTTTTGTATTTCTGGGTTTATGATTCTAATTTTAGTATTTATTAGTTTAGGTTTTCCAATCTTTGATTTTGTCCATTGTTATAGGAAATGGCTTCAAAAAGTACTCCTACTAGGGTGACTTTGCGTGTCAATCATGGTGGTCAATTTAAGGTTCACGAAGGGAAGTTTGACTATGTGGGGGGTGCTGTGCATCTTCAAACTGGTGTTCTGTTTGATGATGTAACTGTACAGATGTTTAAGAAATTGGCTCTTAGATTAACTAGAAGAGATGACTCTGAAATTTGGTATAGAAGACCAATGAGGAGTATTAGGGATGCTAATGGAAAAGGGTTATTGGTTTCCTGTTTTGATTTAATCAATTTAGTAAAGACTCTATGCAAGACTATCAATACATTGACTGTGTGGATAACTGAACCCTTAACAGTAGAATCTTTTGCTTCTACTTCGACTATAATACAAACAGAAAAGACCAAAAGTGCAACAGTGGTCCCACCAAGTAAAGATGCTTTGATGGGAAGTACCTCTACTTCTTTATGCACTACAGAACAAAAAACTAAGGCCAAAAATAGCCTTCTTTGTCCCATCCCAATCCAATTCAAAGCACCCACCCAACAAATACCTACCCCAACTAATGCAACTCTGAGATCTTTAAGAAGAAGCCCTCGACAACACAAAATACCACATAAGCTTCACCAAAAAAGATCACAAAAACTGACCTTGTTATTGTAAATGAGGCCCATCTACAGGAGAAGTTACCCTTGAGGAGGAGGGTAAACTTTGGTGCTCAGCCTGGGATTGTTATAAGGGATTCAGATGTGGAGTCTGAGCAGGAGAGTGGTTGTTTGAATGGTGTAGTAACTGGGTTTATTGAGCTAGGAAGACATAAAAAAAGGGACAGAAAAGGGAAAGCTAAAGTGAATGAAGGCATAGAAGTGACAAAGGAAGGTAAAGGTAAAAAGATAGCAACTGTGAGAAAGGAGGTGAAGAAGGTAGTTGTGAGAAAGGGCCAGAACAAAGAAGTAGATCTTGGGAAGGGGAAGAAAGCAGATCTAAAGAAGAAAGGAAAGAAAGTAGATCTGAGAAAGGGTAGGAAGAAATTACTTGAAAACATAATAGAAGAAGAAGAGTTCAGTGATTCTGAGTTGAGTGAGCAAGGCAGTGAAGATTTTGGTCTTAATGAATTTGATATTGGTTTAAATAAGAGTGATGACTTATTTGAAAAACAAGATCTTGGCTTAACTATAAAGGAGTAGAAACTGGTTTAGGCATTGAAGAATTGAAAGGAAAAGAAATAAATGTACTTGAGCCTTCAAAAGCAAAAGAGAAGGTTTTATATGGAGTTGATGACTTGAATGTCAATGTGGAGGCAGATTTGGATTATGACTCGGAGGAGTTGAGAAGCCTGGTTGGATCTGATAATGCTGATGAGGGCACATCTAACCCTACATTTAACCCTGACCATGACTTTAGCAAGCCTATAAAGCTGAGGTTAGGGTTAAACTTCCCTAGTGTTGAGGTTTTTAGGAAAGTCCTTGTGCAGCATAGTGTGACAAATGGCTATGACTTCTACTACTCACACAATGGAAGGGACAGGGTGACAACTCATTGTTACAATAGGTGCAAGTGTGAGTGGAACAAGAAGAGGTCAAAGCTTCCAAAGTGTGTTTGTGGGATTAAGAATCCCTGTAAGTTCAGAGTACATGCTAGGGATGTGACAGAAGGAATTTTTCAGATAACTGGGTTACATTTGAAGCATAACTGTGTAATGTCCACTTACAATAGAAAAGTGGGGTCTGAGTACCTAGCTCAGAAGTATGTTGAGTTTTGGAGAAACAATAGTGACTGAAAATTACAGAAATTCCAGAAACATGTACTACAAGAGCTAGGAGTTCATGTAACCTACATGAGATGTTGGTTGGCAAGAGCTAGGGCAAGGCTCATGATTCATGGTAATGGCAAGGATCAATATGCCAAAGTATGGGAGTATGCAGCAGCAACATTGAAGTACAACCCTGGTAGTTCAGCATTTGTGGTGTGTGACAATATTGAGAGGCCTCCACCTATATTCAAAAGATTCTATGTCTGCCTAAAAGCTTGTAAAGAAGGATTCATACAAGGATGCAGGCCTATAATTGGAGTGGATGGATGTCATTTGAAGGGTGTATATCCTGGCATATGTCTGGTTGCTGTTGGGGTTGATGCAAACAATAACATATTCCCAGTAGCATGGGCAGTGGTTGAGGTGGAGAATAGGGACAGTTGGACCTGGTTTTTGGAGCTTCTAGCTAGTGATATAGGCAAAGTAGAGGGGGAAGGGCTTACAGTGATGTCTGACAGACAGAAGGGTCTGATTGATGCCCTAGCTACTGTGGTGCCAAAGGCCAATATCAGATTCTGTGCAAGACACATTTGGGCCAATCTGAAATTGAGATTCAGTGGTCAGTTATACAAAGAAACATTCTCGGGCTGCGATGAGCCGAGCTATGACAAGGGTAAGCATGCCTTCTCTAATGCACTTGTTTTTTTATGTTTACTCTTAACTGTTATTTCTTACAGTGTATCTATGTATCTTAAAATGTGTAGGCTGATTTCTCAAAAGAAATGGAGGGCATGAAGCTATTATCAAGAGATGCATGGTCTTTTTTGAATGACATTCCCCCAAGGCATTGGTCTAGGCATGCATTTGACATTACCTGTAAGTCACACCTTCTCTTAAACAATGTGTGTGAGGTATTTAATGCTGTGTTGAAGGAAGCTAGAGATAAACCTATACTTACACAACTAGAATGGATGAGAAAGTATGTTATGCAAAGATTATGTCAAAAGAGAGAGGGTGCTAAATCATATGAAGGGAGAGTGATACCATATGTGGATAAGTACTTAGACTGGGCAAAGGATGAGTCCAGATTTGCTACCTTTATGCAATCTGATGAGCATGAATTTGAGGTGGAACTCAGAGGGGAACAAGTTGTTGTGAACTTGTTAGACAAGACTTGTGGGTGCAACCATTGGAACTTAACTGGTTTACCTTGCCCACATGCAATGGCATGTCTCTTGGAAAAGAGAATGGACCCAAAAAACTATGTGGATGATTTCTATTCAAAGGAGAGGTACATGCTCACCTATGCCAACAATGTTTCCCCTATGCCTGGGGTAAAACATTGGGAACCTACTGCTATGCCAGAGCCACTACCACCACCCTTAAGGACCATGCCAGGAAGACCTAAGGGAAAGAAGAGAAGAAAAGAAGCTGGAGAGAATGAAGAACAGCAACTGAAGAGAGGGAAGAGGTCTAAACATTGCAAAGAATCTGTGGAGGCTCGGGTCACTACAAGAGAACTTGCAAAAACCCAGCTGCACCACCAAACACTCTTTGTGAGGGCACCAGTGGCGAGACCACAAAAAAGACTGAATGGGCAAAGAACATCGAGAGAAAGCAAGGGCAAGGGCAGCCCAAAAGGAGGCATGGAAAACAAAGACATCTCAATGGAGCATCATCAAGCACCTCCATCGCTATGCCATCAACAAACACTGCCGCACCTACTTCATTGTCATTCACAGATCTTTTATCCCAAGCTTCTAATGTTCAAGGAAATCAAGCATGGCACCAGTCTTGATCAAAGTCATGAATGCTATTGTTATTGAACTTGTGTAAGGTCTATTTATGAACAATTCAACAAATTTCTAAACCTGCTTTTGTTACTTATGAACAATTAGTTGGACTTGTGTAAGGTTTGTGAACTTGCTTTTGTGATGTAATGCAATTCATCAGTTTCTGGTTTATCAATATTTCAAAGATTTGTGAACTTGCTTTTGTTGTGCTAATAACCAAATGCAATGTAAAAAATTTCAGCGTGTAATGAACAAGCAATTAAAATGAACAAGCAATTAAGAAGAACATAAGGTCTGACATTATCATTAAGAACTTAAAACCCACATTGTCGTTGCCATTACATTAAACATAGATACTCAGACTTACATACGACAAACTACTATGAAAATGATGAGCATCATACAGGCAAACACTACCATAGACAAGTCGCAACAATAATCGCCCCTCTCATACTTTGCCATGAAGGCTTTGTTCTTGATTTTCAATCTCAAATTGTAGCTTCTTCCTATCCTCCTTAAGCCATTGTATTTCACGACTCAAACAACCAACTTCATAATCAACAAGTCTCTTCTCCATCTTGAGCTTGTTGATTATCTCTTTCTGCCACTCAGTTTGAACGCGATCATGCCAACGAAACCAACGACAACCAACCATACCACCTGTTGGGTTAGAGAACTTGCACTTCTCAAAACGTCTTCCTGGATTGTCATTAGTACCAGACGTCAAAATGGCAACCGGCACACCACAAAGACATTTTCTGGGTTGCTCTTCAACGCCACTGTTATGACTGCTTTCATAGCTACTTTCAATTGACATTTTGATTGGCAAGCTAACCCTAATTTTCAGAAGACAAATCAAACCAACATCAAAATCACAACCTAATTACCAACAACCATATCGAAATTAAAATGAAAAAAGTTAACCAAATCCAAACAATGGAGAATGATTTACCTTGAGAGAGAATGAGAATACAATGAAGGAAACAAAATCCAAACAAAATTGAGGAAAAGAAGAAGGATTGAAAGAGAAAGAAGAGAATGAATGGGGGAATTAGAAAGAAGAACACAACACAATTATAAAGGAGGAAATGAGGGCAAAATGGTCCGAAAAAATAGGTTTTAACTCAAAAAATTTAAAAACTGACGGAAAAGCTGCCGGGAAACGTTATTGGGTGCAATTTTTGAACGGAGCCATTAAGTTGGGTGTAAAAAAATAAAAAAAATTGAGGTGGGAGTTATTTTAAAAAAGTGTATTTGAGGAGGGTGTATTTGATAAATTACTCTAATATTTACATTGAAATCCCTTGGTCAGGTCTATCATACAACGCTATTGATTTAAAACTATATAGTATAATTAATTTGAATAGATTTATTTAATTACTTTGAAATAGAATGAAGTTGTATGCGCCAACCAACGATTGGTTCCCTCTCAAAATATGTAAGTAGCATTATTCATAGGGTGCTCTATTTCCCCACCACTTACCCTTTTACTTGCCTTATTTTAAGAGGAGCACTAACCGTCTTTAGCTTGTGACGCATAGTGTCCGTCACAAGCAGTGTTTAAAAACTCGGCCGGTTCATCTCGTCTCGGCCGATAAGTATCGGTATCGATGCTTGCCGATACACGATACAACGAATTTTATCGGCCAGTTTCAAAAAGGCCAAAAATCGCCCGAGTAGACCGAGTCAACTCGGGTATCGAGTGACTCGGCCGATATGACCGCACCCAACATACAAAAACTTACCTTAAATTTTGCGGATCTTAATTTTTGAAGAACACAAAGGTACATCGTATTAGTGTACATGGTAGAGGACCAAAATTAGTGATTTGTTGCGTTGGGGTTTGGGTGGGGTTGTACTTTGTTTAAGTTTCTAGAATTAAATATTGATGTTGTAGTTGGGGGCAACGTGGCTTATTGTAAACCAAGGTAGTGGTCTTTTGGTAGGGTCACTAGGATAATTGTTTTTATATTTAATTTAGTCAACATGGGCCTACTTTTTCACCCTCCTGCTTTATTATTTTTTCATTTGGCGCCTAATTTTTTCTCCATTTGCTTCAACTTGTTCAGCTAAAGTGCTAAATATGTACTGTACCAACCGAGATTTTCATCATACTCTTAAAAACGTTGTTTTATAAATATTTAGACATATAATATCAGAAATATATAAAAATAAAAATATAGCTATAAAACGTTATAAAATAAAAATCAACCGCAACAAGCGAGTTTGGTCCGCGACAAGAGGTTCAATAGCGATTCCGTGACACCGCGACCGCGACCGCGGTCGCGACCGATACCGAGATTTAAAACCCTGGTCACAAGTAAGACACTTTGTTTTTAGTGAGTTTCCCTCATAATGGTTGTATTCGTCATAAATTTTTGGCGGGTAGAATACGACTCACATAGATAAATAAGATAAAAATTAAGTGTAAAAAATCACAAATCATTTATTTTTGATCTACTTATGAAAGCTTTATTTAATCTATTATAAACTTGTGACGGTTAGTGTCCTGTCCATCACAAATCAGCATTTGTGCACAATTTTAGTCCGTCAAAAGATCAAACTAGCCGTGCATCCTATTTATTAAAAGAACAACCACAAAACTGATGTGTCAGCCTGTGGTTGAAAGTCAGCAAGTCAAAACCAAATTTTTCTTCCCTGAAAAATAGGGCCACGTTCTTTGATGGAATTAATTACAAACATTTTGATTTTGATACATGTGAGAAACAACATGCTAACCTTTGCTGAAACTAGTTTTATGCCCGTGCAAAAATTGCACGGTCTACATTGATAAAATTTGTTGAATATATATTTTATTGTCAGAAAATCCACGATTAGGTATTATATTATGACAATTAAAATTTTTGATTATAAGTCATATTTTTAATTTAAGAGAATGTAAAAATTGGTAAACGAAATGTGTTGCAGACTATTTTTAACCCATATTCTAACTATTATTCGACCCCTATTCACTTTTACCCGTATTTTATCCTGACATGGTTAATCTGTTTAACGTAATCTAAATTAACCCGACTTGCATAATCCAAATGCAACCATAATGAATTGATTAAGCTCGTTTACAGGCGACTTGAAGTGAATCAATATAAAAAAACAATACTAGAAATAACCATATAATAATACTTCGTGGAATCCAAATTATTCGATCTAGCCCGAGTATCACCGTTTTAAGGTTATGGTCAAGTAATAAGAATCAGTCAAAGTAAAAGATTTAGATTTGTCTTATATGCTAAAATGAGATGGGTACTTACCCGTTTTAATGTTAAAGCGGGATACTTTTATTTTAAGGGAGTCTAACTAGAGACAAACCTAACACCATATATAAAATACAATTTGCATGAATATGGTTCAAATAGTAATTTTATATTACTTAGAATAGAGTAAAAGTAATGTTAATTAATACATGGCTTAGTCAACATTTCTAATATGGGTCAAGCCTGCATTTTATTTATCCGAAAGAATTATAAACCCAATTATTTGGCCCATAACCTCCCATATTCATAAGTCATGTTACTTATAACCCTCAAATCTTCATGTACCCGCATGTTTCGTAAATTTTCCTGCCTCAAAGTGTAAAACATATAACCCTACCACTGCCAAAATCCTGCCGCCTTATATTTCACCTGCTTCTCATTACACTTCCGTCTCACCTCAACACTATCACCTCCTCAAGATTTAGGGGTGTAAACGAGCCGAACTAAGCTCGAGCTCGGGTGGGCTCGGGCTCGGCTCGAATTTTTTTGCTCGAGCTCGGGCTCGGCTCAAAGCTCGTCGAGCCTAAAAAATTGAGGCTCGAGCTCGGCTCGGGAAAAGCTCGAGCTCGGCTCGAGTTCGAATCGAGCTCGTCTTGTCATTATATACTTCCAATTTCTCACCTTTTAAATCTAATTAAATATAAATATTTTTGAAAAACAACTAAATTATAATATACTAAAAAATATTATATCATAATATACTTAAATAAATGTCTAAATAACATATAATTTGAAATAAATATAATATTACAACATAAAGATTATACAACAAAAATTATAAACGAGCCCAAACGAGCTTCCGAGTCGAGCCTTGCGAGCTCGGGCTCGGCTCGTATTAAGCCAAGCTCGGCTCGAGCTCGAGCTCAAGCTCGTTTTGACCGAGCACGAGCCGAGCTTTGACCGAGCCGATTCCGAGGGCTCAACGAGCCGGCTCATATCATTGACAGCCCTGTCAAGATTATTGATGCTCCAGTTGAACTCTTAATTTCGCAGTCTCTCTCTCTCTCTCTCTCTCTCTATATATATATATGTATATATATATATATGTATATATATATATATATGTATATATATATACATATGTATATATATATACATATGTATATATATATACATATGTATATATATATACATATCTACATATCTACATATATATACATATCTACATATATATACATATCTACATATATATATATATACATATATAAAATTAGAGTTTTTTAGCCATATTTTTCAGGTTCAATAATTTTTTTATTTTTTTATCAAAACAATTCTGATTTTTTTTTTCATATTTAGCGAATTTTAACAATTAATTTTTTTTCTTTCTAACCATTAATTTGAAATCTCGAAAATTTCTGGAAACTTACTTTATTTTCAAGTTTTTTTTTTTTTTCAATTTCAGCAATTTTAACGAATAAATATAATTTTTTAAAAGTTCATTTTTCTATTAAATGATGAAAACTCTAATTTCCTCATTTCTATCTCATTTCATTCACATTATTTCACTAAGGTTTGAATAAATATGGTATTTAATGTTTTCTTATTATGTCTTACTAATTTGATTATAAAGAAAAATTAGGTTGTTTCTGAGTTGTATTTATTAATCCAGTTAATTAATGAGTTTATCTTAATAAGATCAAGTCTGAATTATATTTTTTTAAAATTATTTTTTTTTACTAATTTGTGTTCTTTAATATATTTGTATTTAAGTGACTTATATTTTTTTCGATTTTTCGAATTTTTTTCCTCAAAGTACGATGAACTCAGTTGTGCACTGTTGAAAAAGAGAAAAAAAGAAATCCAAAACAAAATGAAGTATAGGGGAGAGAGTAATTAAATAGTTACAATGATCATGGAGGTCCCTACCTAAAAAAAGTGTTTTCAATTTTATCAGCCAATGGGAAGCCAAGAAAAAACCTGGCTTTTATACTAGGTAGATTTCACTAAGGTTTGAATAAATATGGTATTTAATGTTTTCTTATTATGTCTTACTAATTTGATTATAAAGAAAAATTAGGTTGTTTCTGAGTTGTATTTATTAATCCAGTTAATTAATGAGTTTATCTTAATAAGATCAAGTCTGAATTATATTTTTTTAAAATTATTTTTTTTACTAATTTGTGTTCTTTAATATATTTGTATTTAAGTGACTTATATTTTTTTCGATTTTTCGAATTTTTTTCCTCAAAGTACGATGAACTCGATTTTGTGCCTTTGTTGAAAAAAGAGAAAAAAAGAAATCCAAAACAAAATGAAGTATAGGGGAGAGAGTAATTAAATAGTTACAATGATCATGGAGGTCCCTACCTAAAAAAAGTGTTTTCAATTTTATCAGCCAATGGGAAGCCAAGAAAAAACCTGGCTTTTATACTAGGTAGATTTACAATTTACAATTCATAATTACTTCAATACAAATTTATAATTTATTAAAAATCTATTATTTATATTTTAATAATTACAAATCAATTATATAATTTTCAAAAAAATACATTCCGTTGCATATATAGCAACACCAGTCTTATACTTCGTATATAATGTAATTGATCTATTTTGGTCATTAATGAACTCCATTGATAAATTAACAAAAAAGCTTTATTTAAAAGGATAATGACATAAAAATAAAAATAAAAATAAAAATAAAAATAAAAATAAATAGCAAAATGAACAAATGAAAAATTCCAGTGCTAAATATTTCCATTTTTTTAATGGATGTAAAAAGTTTTAGATTTATATCTAAAGCGAATGTGAAAAGTTATTAAAACATTCATATATTGGGATTGTATCACACATTCATAAATTTGAATGAGTTTCGTATAATGGATTCAACAAAATTTGCACGAGTTTCGTATATTTTTTACAGTAAAAAATTAATAAAGTATAAATAATAATTATTATTAGTAATTAATTTTAGAAAATAGTAGCTAACAATTAACCAATATAACTAATACTCAAGTGAGTAATGTTATTTACACCCAAAAATCATGCAGTTCTTAAAATTTAACTTAACGTTCAGTCAATAAGAAAAATTATAAAATGACCATATAAACAAAAAAATGAATTTTTTTATAAAACAAATGCATCTAAATTATCCAACTCAATCGTTAATCACACTAAAAATTACATTTGCCGACATCAAAACGAAATCATTGTAAGTACACAAGTAAATAAAAAGGATTCAGTCTATATGAAAATACCTAATGCATAAGAGTATAATTAGATTTGGATTGTCACATGATCAGATGTAATTTTGCGAAAAAGACTGATCAATAAATCAAAGATTGTTTTTTTTTTGGTAAAGTTTAAATCAAAGATTGATGAAATTAATTAATAAAAGATTGAGATGGAGAAAAATTAAAAGAGACAAAAAAGAGCAGAGGCGGCTAAATTGAGTGGTTTACTGAATTGGAGCAACTGATTGTTGTAGATGTAGTGGTTAGGGTTACTTTCTTTTACATTTTATATAAAAAATTTCATTGATATAACATAATGGGCATTTGATATGTGTAAATGGACCGTTTGTATAAATTTCGACGGGCCTTATTAAGATCATTTGGACTATTTAATACCGTCTTAATTAAGACACTTTCAAAAAAATTATTATTTCTAACTTTATTTTAATTGTATGAAAGAGTTGTTTTAAATTAAAACGATGTTAAGACATTTTATATTGTCATATGCACGTTCTATATCTCATTAATTTGGTCCTCTTATGATAATACTCTCACAAATAATATATTGATTATGAACAAAGATAGGAATAGAGGGAGTACCAAATCTTAACTTGAAATAAAATTATCATATTATCACACTTTTTAAAATATTAATCTTATAATATGTATTTTTTTTATACATACATATATGTATTTAGCTAATTTATCTTATTTATCTTATTTCTGAGTTAGGTTACATATTGAGACGAATAATAACTCCAAATAGAGGGTCATTTTGTTTCGGGCCTTTCAAATCGCAAGTCAAGAATTAGCGGGTCAATTTAACAAGTCCGCACAAATTTCATATTGACGTGATTGTATTGTGCTATGTACCTATTATTAAGAGTAGTTCTTCTGAAAGACAATTTCACAATAAACTATTGAGAGATCAGTTATAAGTTGATAAAAAAATGGTACAAAAAACGATAAAACGAGTACTAATAGTATACAATGAGTCATTAATAAGAATGGTTACAATATATAATAAAATAGGTATGACAATAATGAAAACATGTACCAAATGAAAGAAACATTTTGAACCACAATCAATAATAAAAAAAAGTACGAAAGAGTAAATAAATGAGTACGACAAAAGTCGTCTCTCAATAATTTAGTAAATGACTTTCTCTCCGAAGTTTTAGTAATTAACTTAACATTTTACTAACTATATTTTTCTTCACTAAATCATACAAATCTTATGTATAACTCATCACATTTTAATGACCTTTATAAAATACTAAAACTAAACATAAACATAGCTAATTCAAATTTTAGGCCAATGTAAGAAACTAGGGATTGAATATTTTTATATGCGACAACGGTATCCGCATATATAACAACAATTAATGTTGCGAAGAAGGTTTTGGATATTCATGGTACACCTTAATTTCCGTCATACTATATAGTGTAACAGTTTATTGATTTCATAATTTTATATGATATTTTTGTAGTAGGTCTTTTAGATACGGTCCCTTAATTAAGAGATCATTTAAAAAGGTGTACGAAAAATACATAATATAAACCATTAATAAAATACACAAAAATAAAAATATTTTTAATAACATGCCCGTGCAATTTACACGGGTTTAAGACTGGTTATACAATAAACTACTGTTAGTATTATGGCCGCCAAGCTTTAAGTCTATAAAATAACACAAGCTGATAAAATAATGTGGTTCATGTAATGGTTTCTTTTTCCTTTCCTCTAAAGTACTCGAGATTAAGTTATCGGAGCAATTTTGTTAACCACTCAAGATTAAGTTTATAGAGCGGATTAACAATCTCAGAAAAATTACATTGAAATACTCAATTTGGGTAATATTTTGGAGAATGGTCCATCAATATATTTTTTGGCCTTAATTTGAATTTGACCACGAATATACTCCTATAACAAATCTGTTCAACAAAAAGTTGGTGTTTTAGCTTCCATTATTATGTAAGCACAAATTTTCACCCGTCTTAACCTAATGACAGGTTATTATATTACTCACATACATACCAAATTATATGACAAGTTATTTAAAAAATATTAAAATTTTTATTCTTATTTTATTTATATGCATGTGGTAGTATTTAACCTGTTTTCAAAATTTAAGATAAATACTCTCTCTAGCAAGATTTACAGTGACAGTGCTATGTACGCGGATTTTTTTTTTTTTTTTGGTAACGAGGGAACCCGCAGCCGCTACCTTCGGTGCGCACTGGGTAAACCCGCGGGTGTACGTGAAAGCCTGCAAACCACGTATACCAGGTAAACCACCCGAGAGTGACAGACTCGAAGTCTTTTAGGCATGGACTCAGGCCAAGAATGCTCCACAAGATTTTGCTCTTGGGAGGCTTGAACCTGGGTCTCCTGGGAATTTCACCCAAATTTTAACCTCTAGACTCCACCCTTGCGGAAATTTTCTCTGTGGGTTTTTCGCGTCTAGGAGCCCTCAAGAGGGATCTTTTTTTTTTTTTTTTTTGGTAATGATAAATACAACCCACTGGGTTGTATTTAAGAAAATAAAAGAGGAAATAAATTCTTAATATATGCATTAATTGTATTGATTAATGTGTAATTTAGTTTTTAATTCCTAAATTAATACCCAAATTAGAAGGTATTTAATACTTAAATACAACCCAATGGGTTATATTTATCATTACCTTTTTTTTTTTTTTGGTGCTAAGAGGGATCTTTAAAGTTGGTGTTCTTTAAGAGGAATTAAAAATGTCAATTTGATGCAACAAAATCAAATTGTGTACAGATAAGACTTGCGTAAGTGGAATAAATAACTTGATTGAGTTTGGATTTCTCAAAATTTGTTTTTAACTGTCAAGCTAATCCACTACCATCCAGATTCCAGCATACTAATTTTATTGTTGTTTATGGCCACTTTATTGAGAAATCAGTTATAACTATTTTATCATTGTTGGTAACATTTTACTCAAAATTGAAAGTAATAAGTAGTATTCTCTCCGTCTCGATCATTTGTAATATTTGTAACATTCTAAGCATTTAGTTTACCATAGGAGTATGAATAAATTGGAACTTATCAGCATTATGGCTCTAACAAGCATGTAACTATAGTATGAAAAAAAATTATTATTTGATAAAAATACAAAAGTGGGCCTATATAAATTACCAAGTGTTGTAATTTTTCATTAAAATAATTTGTAGCTTAAAAAATGGAGTTAGCAAGTTAAGCTAAAATGTATTGTAGCGGATCATTCAGAGTATTTAATTTCATTGTATAATGCGGCTAGTTTGAACCTTTGAAGGGAAATGTGTACAACATTCACGTGGCATGTGGGGACTGGCCCTTGATGAGAATTTGCCGATGCAAAATCATGGACTAGTGCACCACTACATAGTACCTACTCCTATTTACTCCCTCCTATTCATAATAAACTTTCCTATTTCATTTTCCGTCTATTCACAATAACTTCTCTATTTCCTTTTTTGGTAAGTGTTTGTGTGGTTCAAATTTAATTGTATGGTGGGGTAGTGTATTTGTGTGGTCCAAATTTATTTATATGGTGGGGTAGTGTGTTTCCTTAATATTTGTGCCAAAATAAAATGGGAGGTTTATTGTGCATAAAAGGGAGTATTTCTTTATTTAATTGTTTAGTGCCAATTCTTTTTAGCACTCTTTTTCATATTTAATTTAATCAAAAAATAATGGTGAATCAAAATATGTTCTACAATCGATTCGAATTATAATTCATAATTGGGGAAGACTGACTGATTTAAGAGGCGTATTGTTTAGATCTCAGAGAAATTAGATTTTTTGTTTCTTTTTTTTCAAAGCGAAAGGTAGGCAAGCGGAAATTCAGGAAAATATGTACTGTAATGATTTGAATAGTTCATAACAAGGAAGAAACCCTCGAAGCCAACCCCGTCAAACTCTGCATTTGACCCTCTAATTTTCTTTATATTAATTCATCTCGTTACAGAGCGTATATGACACGAAAAGGAAATCCGATTTCCTCTAACTCTAGGCAGCGACATGTAAGAAGATAGACTGGTTCATCCAAGACTTGCTTGGCTGCGTAGTCGAGGGACCAGCTTGCTTGCTTGGGCAATTCTCGAACACACTTCCCCACCCTTTTGCATATTTTCCAGAACTAATCAATCAATCAATACTATATATTAATTTTAAAAACCAAGGGACTTCAATGTAATTAATGAAATTAATACAAATTAATTATACTATATAGTTTTAAATCGATAGCACCGTGTGATGGACCTGAACAAGGGACTTCAATGTAAATATTATATAGTTTTGTTTAAAAGTATTAATTTAGATAAAACTAGAATATGGCGAGTTTCCTTAAAATAACAGGTCCCACTTACGGTGTTAATTAGTATAAAGATGTTAATTATTTAACATACACAAAACATACACAAATATAATATAAGTATATATGTCGGATTTTGTAAACTATTAATAGGTAAGTAAATCAATTCGGATTTCCAAAAAAATATAATATTTCATAATTCATTAGATTTTTAATTTAATTAGTAAAAATAATTATTAATTGATTTTCCTTAAAATAAACATATAAACAGGCCTTACTTGGTATTTAATTATTATAAAGATGTTTTAATAATTACGGCGGGAGTAGTGAAAGTAAAAGTAATAATAATAACAAACTAGTGTAGATCCCCGTGCTACAACACGGTATTTTTTAGTTTTGTTTTACAAAGAGACATTCTCATTAAATTAATTGCATAAATTAACTGTACATTTAATGTTATAATGTACTAATATAATCTTAGTAAGAGGTAGAAAATGAGAGTTTATTACCATCAAAAGATACTTTAAGTTAAGTTATTTTTGTCTTAAACCATTTTTACTTTACTATAAAAATTAACTCTATAATGCTATATCATTGCATGAAACTAATTTATGACATTAAATTACAATTAAGTGATGTAAAAATGTAAAATCTAATTAAAAAGCGTATAAACTATATAACAAAAACATGTAAATAAAGTATAGCACGCACTTAAAAAGACGATTTACAAATAATTAGACTAATATTTTTTTTAAATTAAAAAAATACATAAAAATGGTTACGTCCTTTAAAATATACACCATATTTAGAGTGTAACTGATGAGGATAATATAAGAAACAAATTTACGTAGTTTTAGGGTGTAAGTGATGTCAATAATTATGTTAAAGATTGCATAAGAAGCAGGTTTGCGTAATTTTAGAGTGAAACTGATGAAGAATAATATCTATGGAAATGGAAATGATTGCATAATAAATTATGGATTTTAATGAAAAAGTTATAAATATGAATTTTAATTAAAAAAATTAGAGTTTAATTATAAGAATATATTAATTGAAAAGATAATAATGTAATGAATTTTTTTTCCTTGTTACCTTATTTAGATAGATGCCTTTTGGAGGGAAAACTAAGAGAATTTTTATTCTCTTAGTAGTAGGAGGGATGTAATAAAATTAATAATTCTAAGAACAAAAGTAAGTATGTATGAAAAATTAGCTAAGCAATCGATTTAATAAAATTAATGGCGGGAGTAGTGAATTTGTCTCATTATTTATTTCATTGTAACTTTAAGATATACTCTGTGTCGTAAAAAAATATATTAATGATAAATTTAGGAGTTATGCAACTTTAAAGTAGTTTTAGTTAACTGAAAATATATTTTAATACTAGATAGAGGTAGCCCGGGCGAAGCCGGGCACCCATACTTATGTACTGTAATTCTGGAAACTCTGTATTATTTTTATTATATAACCTCTTTAGGGAGAACTAATAAAGTTGATCTGGTCCAAATGATTCGAATAGTTCGACCCATGTTTAACCCGACATTCAATTGAGGATTCAAGCATGGCCCAAACGAATTTTAACGCGATCAAATATATATAGTTGTAAATTACATTATCGCTAAATAACTTGATAATGATTGACTCAAAATCGGGAGGACTCAATTCAACCCCATCTGAATAACTGACCTATTAAAATAGAGTGCGGCGTGCACTACCGTATTATTTTGTGTGAGTAGGTACTCTAATATGTCATTTGTTTTAGAGATCGCATGAGGTGTCCAAGGACACGTTAAACTCGGAAGAAGTTGTACTAAGTTATGTCATCCAGGGCAAAAGACACCCAAAGAAGATAGGAAAATGGAAGCACTAAAAACTTGCCACATGTCCACTTGTCTTTAACTGAATCGTTTTACAACTAGGTGAGACACACAATATACAAACTTAATAGCCGCAAATTATTATTTCAGACAAATTGTTTTCCATCTGAAATAAGACGGATAAAATGTTGTCATTTTTTAAGAAAATATAACTATTTTATACACAAAATGTTATAATTAGAGGTGTCACTTTTTACCCTAAAAATGATATGAAAAATAATGGCAACATGTTATGAGAAAATAACAACATTTTATTGTAAAATGACAACATATTGTCCGTCTTATTTCAGACGGGAAACAACCGCCTGAAGCAAGATGCGCTGCATAATAAAAGATTATTTCAAATTTGATGCTTTAAGGTTTGACCTAATTATAATTTGGTACCCTGACATTTGTATAACTTTTCTTTGATGCCTTACGTTTTAGATTATTTTTCACTTTAGTGACCTATACATAAAATTTTTAGTATTTTATACGAAAATGTATATTTTGACCGTAATAAATTAAGCCTTTTTTACAATGTTATGTGATTATTCTAATATGTATGTAATTTAGTATTTTATTTTGCACTTTGTAATATTGAAATGTAATTAAATTAAGACAAAAGTTGATGATTACATATTTTAGATCACCAAAATAACTTTGTTTCCCTTTTCCTTTGTTATAAACCTCCAACCAATCGCCCCCTAAAAGTAAAAAATTCCAAAACGTGAATTAGTGAATGTAGTTTAAAACTAAAATCAGTAAATAGTTTATCCAAAAATATTAATAGTAAAAAAATTGCAAAAGGCGAATGATTAACGAATTTCTCAAGGATTGACATTGAAGTTTCGAGTTGTCTAAAGATAAAATATTGAAGTTTTGGATCTTAAAACGCCACATTTTGAGTTATTTAGATGTTTAGTTTATAGTTTTAACAAACTTAGCTTAACGAACTTTTATTTTGTCATGTTGGCTCGATTTTGAATCAATACTTAAATTAGTAAGTCTCCCTTATGACTGGTTCACGAGTATATTCGTTAAAAACTTCTGACATCCCCCCTACTACTAAGAGAATAAAAATTCTCTTAGTTTTCCCTCCAAAAAGCATCTAACTAAATAAGGTACTCCCTCCACTTTTTTATATATGACGTTTTGCATTTACGAGGTAAGCATTTGACTTTAATATTTACAAAAATATATTTGTTCAAAAAATATAAAAATGGTACCATTAAATTCCTTACGAAAAACTCTTTCATATGAGTATACATATCATAATATTTAGTCTTATATTTTAAGAGATATTGAAGAGAGAAGAGAGTGTCTCGAAATGTGAGAAAGTCATATATAAAAAAATAGAGGGAGTAATAAATAAAATTTTCTTTCATTACATTTTATCTTTTCAATAAATATATTCTTATAAATAAACTCTAATTTTTTTAAATAAATTCATAATTATGATTTTTTCATTCAAATAAAATAAAATTGATATTAAACTATAAAGTATAAGTTGCTAAATTTTTCAGTAATGCAATAATTATTACTGTAGAGAATAACTTGACACATGCTTACTATTAGCTTCGTGACAAAAAAACACACTAAAAAAATTCACAACTTAAATACATTTTTTTATTAGTTTTTCATTTCATTTTTTGTTTCATATCAAAATAATTGAGTGTACTGATAAATATTAATGAGGTGCAAATTTAAAAAGTATAAATCCTCCTATATACTAAGATAATACAACTTCTCTAAAGTTTTCCCTCCAAAGTACTCAAACTTATGTATGGAAACAAATTAAATTTTCATTTATTAAACTAATTTTCCATTTAAAATAATCTATACATAAAAACCTTATTTCCTATTATTAACTTCGTGACGAAAAAAGATTTTTTTTTAAATAATTTGATGTAATTAAAATATTTTCATAAAAAACATAATTCATGGAATTATTCAATTTTTTTGATTAATTTTAATATTAGTTATTTTTTATAAAAATTTGTGAGATATAAATCTAAAATCTATAACTAATACACTAAAAATTAAAAGGCCTATATTTACCGCGCATTTGCGCGGGATCTACACTAGTTTTAAATATCACTCTACATTGTTAGACAACATAAAAATCAAAGTGCCTAATAAGTGACAAAGAATTTATATTTATCTTAGCTAATGTGAACAACCCTTAAAAATGAGAATTTTTGTAGCCAAATACTCGGTGATAAGCAAAGTGGGTTATAAATCCGTACGCCCAAGCTTCGAGGAAGTTTCATTTTTGACGAAACTGGCAAATTTAACGTCATCACGTACTTTTGTGACAGAATCATTTTGCAATAGTACTCCCTATTATGGAGTATAAATACGGCACCCTTATAAATAAAGCCTTGATATTATAAGCCAACAAAAAAAAATAAAAAAAACATCTATAAGCCAACATCTTTCCCGTTCTTAGGTGCCCAAAGGCCAAAACTAAGCCAGAGATAAATTCATCCCCATAACCCCATAAAATGAGCCATTCAACCAACGACAATACAACGAATACTACGCCTGAAGACGACGGTAATAGTGATGTAGACCAATCACCTGAACCACCCGATGACCGCCCTCATATAATTTCAAAAATTTTCACTCTTTTGCTTGATTACTTATCCATATTTCGATTTACATGGTTTCAGAACAATACAAATTCACTCTTACCAACAACGGGCCCACCAAGTCCTGCGGCCGTTACCCATGTAATGCATAATATACCACCTCATCTCCCGGCTAGCCCAATCATAACCATCGGCGTAGCAACAGCAGATGGTCCTGCTGAAATCAGGGATCAGAACCCCGGATTAAGCAAAGAAATATCAACGGTAACTAAACTTTTGTTTGGAGGTTCACTTGCAGCGATTTTATTGAACGCAAATAATTCAAAAGAATATAATTCACTAGCGGCATGTATTGAGAGAACAATTCATCTGATGGCATTAATATTGATGGTTGTTGGGATATATATACGAGTTCAGTGGCCAACCTCGTCGAAATGGTTACAAAGAGTTGGGCAATTTATGTCTTTATTTTGTCTTACCATCATCCATACACCTTTGTATAAGCTGCCTCTTCCCTTCTCTTGTTTTCTTCTCTTTTCATTCTCGTTGATTTTCTTTTCAGTGAGTTATTTCTCAAACTAGTAGGGGCGCAGCCAGGAAAAAAAATAAAAAAAAAGCGTTCAAAACCTTACTTTAGTACAAAATATATTACGTAGTCATATACCACCTATCGCACTCACTATATATGTCCAGTTAATGGATTATAACCTATATGTCTAATTTTGTACATTAAATATTGCGATTTTCCCACTTGTAACCCCAGGCTTTTTCATTTTTTCACATATAACTTTTTTTTGGAAAAATTTTTTGACTACCAATAACTCTTGGTTATAACCGTAGTATTGGTATTTTTTTTTCCAAGTTGAAAATCTCGTTAAAAACAGTCACCTTTTTCGGAACTCGTACTTGGGTTTCTAGTTAGTTAAAAGACTTTGACCGAGTTAAAGTTTTTATTTAGAAAAACGAGAGGTACAGGTTAGAAAATAAAAAAGTTATAAGAGATACAAGTGGGAGAATTGTTTATAAATTAAACCTTGTACATTATGTTCAACTAACAAGATACCGTATAGTAGTATACTGACTAGCGATAAGTTTAGACTAGTTTCTTGCTAGTTTTGAAGCTGATGAATGATCTTAACACAGTTGTGATCATAATGATTCAAATTTATATTGAGCGTGTTTAACGATTGACAAAGCTTCCACTCTACCGGTTATGTCCACCAGAGTTGAGTTCAAGGTTAAATCAGGTCGTCGTCTTGGAGAAGGGGCTAGGGTTGCGCAACAGTGAAGAGCTGGTAATGCTTGGTTGGGACGCAGAAGAGGCAACAAAAGTTACTTCGACGGAATAATAAGTTGTGTAAAAGTTACCGGTGTAAAAGTTATGTATATATGTGTGGTTGGTTATGTAAAAGTTACCGGTTAATGATTGTTTTATGTAAAAGTTATGTATATATGTGTGGTTGGTTACTGTCGTGTGGATTACTCCCTCCATCCATTCATGTCAATTATATATGTTTGATTAAAATATACCTCACATATGAATAAAAAGCGCATGAATGGAGGAAGTAATAGGTATTTTAATTACTATATTTGGTATAAATAGTCTTTGTTATGTGAAATAATTATGTTCATTTTGTTCATGAGTCATTAATATCTACCTCGATAACATAAAATTTAGGGTTATTTAATGGAAATACTTCAAACAATTGGGATGTTTCTTAAAATATTCCAACCTTTAATTTAACTACCAATACATTAAACTATTACAACCGTAAACACAAACGTGGATCCCACCATTCTTCATCTTTCTCCTTTATCCAGCTTTTTCATCTTCCTCTTCTTGCTGTACAAAGCTAATTTTGACATTCTTACCTAAAAGGCTAAAATCCAGAAAAACACACATCAAATTACCAAAAATCAATCAAAAACACAAAAACCCTTAATAAAATAAATAGCCAAAACCCACAAGTAATACCAATTTCACCCAGATTATCAAATAAATAGCACAATCAATCAAATAATACTTGGAAAAAAAATCAAAAATTCAACCTGGGGAAAAGAAATTTGCTCTGATGATAAAATTTCAAAACTACATGTCATGAAATGAACAATAACCAAATAGTCAAAACCATTGAAACAGTCGGTGTTAATGAATACTTCCAAATGTGAACCATTAGGATGGATTTAGGAAGGCTACTATGCTTGGTTCTATAGCATCTCATACTATCGAGAGAGCGAAATATAAACATGAATTAAGAGAATGCCAACTTTCCAGTTATTCGAGAGATTCGAATAGAAATCCTTTCATGTGCCTCAATTAGCAAAAACGGAATACCAAATTGAGGCTTGCGTGTATTTGTATAGATAGTTGCAGCATCAAAACATGCTTGAAGGACGATTAATGTCGTTTAGGAGCCAATTCATGGCGTTTTGGCTTTGGACAAGGTTAATGGAGTTTCGGATAAAGACATAAAGTAAATGAGTATAGTAGAGGAAAGAAAAGGTAAAAAGAAAAAGAAACCAATTAGGTGTATTTGTAGTAAAAGCAGAGGGGTGTAATAGTCAGGTGTATTTGTAGTTAAATTATGGGTAATAATAAATACAACCCAGTGAGTTGTATTTAAGAAATCAAAAGAGGAAATAAATTTTTTATATATGCATTAATTATATTGGTTAATGTGTAATTTAGTTCTTAATTCTTAAATAAACACATAAATTAGAAGGTATTTAATGCTTAAATACAGCCCACTGGGTTGTATTTAGCATTACCCTTAAATTATACTCCTATTTTTTTATATATGACTTTCTCACATTTTGAGACAATCCCTTCTCTCTTCAATATCTCTTAAAATATAAGACTAAATATTATTATATGTATACTCATATGAAAGAGTTTTTCGTAAAGAATTTAATGGTACCATTTTTATATTTTTTGAACAAATATATTTTTGTAAATATTAAAGTCAAAGGCTTACCTTGTAAATGCAAAACGTCATATATAAAAAAGTGGAGGGAGTAGTTTGTAATATTTTAAAATATAAGACTAAATATTATGATATGTATACTCATATGAAAGAGTTTTTCGTAAAGAATTTAATGGTACCATTTTTATATTTTTTGAACAAATATATTTTTGTAAATATTAAAGTCAAAGGCTTACCTTGTAAATGCAAAACGTCATATATAAAAAAGTGGAGGGAGTAGTTTGTAATATTTTAAAAAGCACCCCGGTAATTTAGAGTATTTCTATTAAATAACCCAATTTAGAGCTACCGTTTAAACCGATTTCTTTTTCTTTTTACCTTTTCTATTAAATAACCCAATTTAGGGCTACCACAAATCTTATCAATTGAATTTTCAATATTAAACATTCTCTCAAGCAATGCCAACATTCCTAAAGTATACGTGTTTAACGATTGACAAAACTTCCACTCTACCGGTTATGTCCACCAGAGTTCAAGGCTAAATCGGGTCGTCTTCTGGGCGAAGTGGATAGGGTTGCGTAATAGTGAAGAGCTGGTAATGCTTGGTTGTGACTCAGAAAAGGCAACAAAAGTTATTTCGACGGAAATTTACAAGCACAAAATTAATGATTATTTTATGTAAAAGTTACCGATTATTTTAGTTGTTAAGAAAACCTGGCGACGGCCGTCATTGCTGATTTGCTTGTGTGAGCCACTAATTTGAAGTAGGAATCAGAATGAGTGGAGGAATGAAGTGGACAAATCACACCGGCTAACATTTGAATAAGATTGTTTGTTTATATATATAATGAGAACTGTAAGAACTCCACCTTATGAATATTTTTTTAAAAAAATAACAACATATTCGGACTCGGCATAGAATTTTATTGCTAGATAACATATTTCTTGGTCCAAAAAGCATAAATTATTGATGGAAATCGAGTCGAAATACATTTTATTAATTTTCATGCACCTGCTACTCATTTTCATGTATCTAACAATTTTCATGCACCTAAAACTCGTTTTTGTGCAGTTTGAGCCTGTTATTTTCATGCACCTAGTACTCATTTTCATGCATATAACAATTTTCATGCACCTAGTATTCGTTTCCGTGCATCTATAACCATTTTAGTATACCTAATTATACTTTTTTACATTAAGTTTATATTTTGGTAATACAATCAATAAAGTTTGTTTAGCTGTACTAAAAATGTGTTTGAATAAACTAAACTAAGGGGTGATCCATCAAAACTTTCGGAACAAGATTTGTTAATAATTTAGTAAGGGTTCTCACGGTTCTCATTATGTTAGTGGTTCTCACCGGGTCCTGACCCTATATATATATATATAGTTAAATAATTGTGACCTAATTTTTTGAAATGAAAATGACATTTGCAACGTGTCCTAAACACATGAACGAAGAACCAATCGCGAAAGGTATACATCGAATGAAGCTGGTGATTTTGTGTTGCCTCTATAAAGCAAAAAGGAAAGTTATCCGCCATTAATGATGAAATGATAAATCGTAATCTAAACCTTTTATAACGAGGACTTTTTTTCCTCCATTATTTTGTTCTCTTCCCGCTTGACTGCACGCACACTCTTTAATATAACCACAAATTCTCATCTGTAACGGGTCAAATACTATCTAGATGGAAAGACAAGACAAAAGGTAAAGTGCCTGAGTAGCATTCTATTTTGTCTTATTTACCTATGTGAGTAGTATTTGATCCGTCGCAAGTTTGCGGCGGATATACCCGTCACAAGGGAGACTTGCTGTTAGTACAACTGTACAAGTTCAAAATTCGGGATCATGTTTTTAGTGCGAATTCCCTATACTCCCTTCATTCAACTTTTATCAGTCCACTTTAATATAATATTCCTCACATATATTGGAGAAATGGGGTGATAGAAGTCGAATGAAAGGAGTAGTTGCTTTTGGTGCAAACTTTTAGGACGATTTCACACGCATGTAATTTTCAAGGATGCTTATCCTGTTTTAATTATCCATATAAACCTAAAAAGCGAAACGTAAAGAATTTGTTGAATATACCGAAAAAATAAAATGTAACGGATCTGATGATTTGGGTGGGGGTATTAATTTTTTTTTTTTTTGTTAAAAATATAATTTTATAAAAGATTTTTAAAAGATAAAATATAAATAAATTAATATTATATGACAATTCATTACAGGTATTTGCAACTTATCACCTACGTACGGCGGTACGGAGCATATGATCAAAATTTACATATTGAGAGTGGGAGAAGAATGGTGAACATTTCCTACGGTCAGATAGAATAGAAGTATAGAACCATAGTGACAAATAAGGCGAGAGTTTGGAGTAAACGGAAGCGTTGACGGTGGAATGATAGGTAGTAAGTAGATTATATATCCGATTTTTGAGCATTATAATAAAATTTTTGAGTTTTATTTTTAAAATTATGAGTTTTACTATAAAATGTGTGAGTTCATTCACTTAAACATTAACTCAAAAAATTACAATAAAACTCATAAATACTCCTATTACATATAACCTTAGTTAAATTTGAGTTTTGACGGAAAAAAAAATTAAAATCTAACTTATAAATTTTAATAAGTTTAGAAAAAACACATATGTTCAAAAACAAATAAAGTTTGAGCTAATAAGCTCAGAAAAAATATAAATATGCTAAAAAAAAACAAATAAAATCTGAGATAATATATCCAATATATATGTTCCTTTTTCTCGTACAATCAGTCTTGCTGAAGACGGGTCGAATCAAGTGACGGATAATGTCATTCACAAAACGGATAGGAGGGACAAGGTGGGGGCACCCCCATGTGCTTCCCTCTCTCCTCTATTTGGGTCATTTATGAGAGAAAATGGTATCCGTCACTCCAAAGTGACGGATATATGCCGTCACAAATGAGATTTTGTGTTTCTCGTAATGGGGGTACATTTAGAAGATTGCAGTTGTGTGGCTCGGGTGAAGAGCTTCTTTTGGCAAGTTGTGCATGAAAGCGTCTTCGTCCGGTAGAATATGGGCCGGTACATATACAAGAGCACACAAACTAGGGGAGCCGAGCTTATTTATTTTACTGGACCAAGAGAATATAACAAGCCTAAGTGGGCCTTTGCACATGGGACCAATAGGCCCATAGGAAGAAGTACAATTCGAGACAATATTTGAATAAATGCCCGTTTTTTCAATTACATCATATGAAAAGATCATCTCAATCAAAATTTTAAGGTGATGGTTGACCTCGACTATTTTAAGAAAATCAGCAATGAGTATAGTAGAGGAAAGAAAAGGTAAAAAGAAAAAGAAACCGATTAGGTGTATTTGTAGTAAAAGCAGAGGGGTGTAATAGTCAGAGCCTCAGAGGTGTATTTGTAATATTTTGATAAGCACCCTAATAGTTTAGATTATTCCTATTAAATAACCCAATTTAGAGCTACCGTTTAAACAAGTTTCTTTTTCTTTTTTACCTTTTCTATTAAGAATAAAAAGGAAAATGACCCAATTTAGGGCTACCACAAATCTTATCAATTGAATTTTCAATATTAAACATTCTCTCAAGCAATGCCAACATTCCTAAAGTATACGTGTTTAACGATTGACAAAGCCTCCATTCTACCGGTTATGTCCACCAGAGTTCAAGGCTAAATCGGGTCGTCTTTTGGGCGAAGTGGATAGGGTTGCGTCACAGTGAAGAGCTGGTAATGCTTGGTTGTGACTCAGAAAAGGCAACAAAAGTTATTTCGACGGAAATTTACAAACACAAAATTAATGATTATTTTATGTAAAAGTTACCGATTATTTTAGTTGTTAAGAAAACTTGACGACGGCCGTCATTGCTGATTTGCTGGTGCGTCATTGCTGATTTGAAGTAGGAATCAGAATGAGTGGAGGAATGAAGTGGACAAATCACACCGGCTAATATTTGAATAAGATTGTTTGTTTATATATACGAGTTAAATAATTGTGACCTAATTTTTTGAAATGAAAATGACATTGTGCACCTTATCATCAAGACATGAAAGAAAGGTATACATCGAATGAACTGGTGATTTTGTGTTGACAAAAGCAAAAAGAAAAGTTAACCGTCTTTGTTGATGAATGATTAAATCGTAATCTAAACCTTTCTATAACGAGGAATTTCTTAGTTTTTTACTCCATTATTTTGTTCTCTTCCCGCTTGACTGCACACTCATTTGTGACGGGTCAAACACTATTCACATAGGGAGATAAGATAAAAGGCTAATTGCCTAATGAGTAGCATTCTGTTTTGTTTATTTACCTATGTGAGTAGTATTTGATCCGTCGCAAGCTTGCGGCGGATATGCCCGTCACAAAGGAAACTTGCTGTTAGTACAACTGTACAAGTACGAAATTCGGGATCATGTTTTTAGTGCGAATTCCCTATACTCCCTTCATTCAGCTTTAATATAATATTCCTCAAATATATTAGAGAAATAGGGTGATAGAAGTCGAATGAAGGGAGTATTTGCTTTTAGTGCAAACTTTTAGGAGATTTCACATGCATGTAATTTTTAAGGGTAGTTATCCTGTTTTAATTATCCATATAAACCTAAAAAGTAAAACGTAAAGAATTTGTTGAATATACCGAGAAAATAAAATGTAACGAATCTGATGATTTGGGTGGGAGTATTAATTTTTTCTTTTTGTTAAAAATATAATTTTATAAAACATTTTTAAAAGATAAAATATAAATAAATTAATATTATATGACAATTCATTACAGGTATTTGCAACTTATCACCTACGTACGGCGGTACGGAGCATATGATCAAAATTTACATATTGAGAGTGGGAGAAGAATGGTGAACATTTCCTACGGTCAGATAGAATAGAAGTATAGAACCATAGTGACAAATAAGGCGAGTTTGGAGTAAACGGAAGCGTTGACGGTGGAATGATAGGTAGTAAGTAGATTATATATTCGATTTCTGAGCATTATAATAAAGTTTTTGAGTTTTATTTTAAAAATTATGAGTTTTACTATAAAATTTGTAAGTTCATTCACTTAAACATTAACCTCAAAAAATTACAATAAAACTCATAAATATTACATATAACTTTAGTTAAATTTGAGTTTTGACGGGAAAAAAAAATTAAAATCTAACGTATAAATTTAAATAAGTTTAGAAAAAACACATATGTTCAAAAACAAATAAAGTTTAGTCTTGCTGAAGACGGGTCGGAGCAAGTGACGGGTAATGCCACTCACAAAACGAATAGGGGGACAAGGTGGGGGCACCCCCATGTGCTTCCCTCTCTCCTCTATTTGGGTCATTTGTGAGAGGAAATGGTATCCGTCTCTCCAAAGTGACGGATACGTGCCGTCAGAGAATTTGTGTTTCTCGTAATGGGGGGAGATTTAGAAGATTGCAGTTGTGGCTCGGGCGAAGAGCTTCTTTTGGCAAGTTGTGCATGAAAGCGTCTTCGTCCGGTAGAATATGGGCCGGTACATATACAAGAGAGCACGCAACCTAGGGGAGCCAACCTTATTTATTTTACTGGACCAAGAGATAATAACAAGCCTAAGTGGGCCTTTGCACATAGGACCAAAAGCCCATAGGAAGAAGTACAATTCGACACTATCTGTATAAATGCCCGTTTTCTCCATTACATCATATGAAAAGATCATCTCAATCAAAATTTTAAGGTGATGGTTGAGATCCAATTAATGATTATATACTCTAACAACATCTCCAAGTGTTGACCTCGACTATTTTATGAAAATTTCACATGTTTTTTCGATAAAATGAAGTATAATTGTCATATGAAGAGTTGAGTAATCCAATTAAGCTAAGAATGCTTCCCCTTTGTTATATTACTCCGTATTTTCATACAATATTGGAGTGCTAGTACTCGAGTAGGCAGCGATGGAGCAGTACATGACTGGAAAAAGTTGCCACCGCGTGCTTTAAATCAAAATTTTAACTTTTTTTTTTTTTGGATTAGATAAGAAAACTAGGTTGATCCTTTAGGATAGGACCAACATATCTCATCCTTTCGAATGAGGGAGGTAAGTTGAAGCCACCGGCTATCAAACCACCTCGAAAGAGTTGGACATGAATGTCCAATAGAAGCCATGAAGTCAGCAATCTTGTTGGCTTTACAAAAGCAATGTTTAATTATCAATTCATCGAAAAAATGAAGGTCTAATTTCACATCCTTGATAATACTAGAGATTTCCCAAGGAATCTGCCAAGTACATCGATTCGAGTTAATAACACATAAATTATCACCCTCCACAATTAACTTTGAGATTCCTAAATATTTAGCCCCTAAAATGCCTTCTTTTAAGGCAAGAGCTTCCGCAACAAGGATACTATTGGATCCGCACTTTTTTGCTCCCAACAAAACGACTTTACCACTGTGATCTCTTATAGAATATCCTAAAGCAGCTTTATTACCTTCTATTCTTGATCCGTCAAAATTTAGCTTTAGAAAACCATTTCCAGGTTTTCCCCACCAAATTTCTTCCTTAGTAGAGTTGTTTCTAGCTGACTTTTCTATCTCGGAATTGTTGAGATCCTTAAAGCTAATCACATTCCAAGTCTTAGTGCTATTATTACATAAAATAATAAGTTTGCTTATACTTAAATTAACATTATTAAAGATAATATCATTTCTATGAAACTATGCATTCCACCAAATAAAAATAATCTTAATGAAACCAAATTTTGGAATTAAATCTTTGAGATAATTAAGTTTCGTTATAGAACTTTGACTTGTAATATTATTATAATTTGACAAAAACTCGTTGAAACTAATATGTTCAGGTCTTGGATGACAGACTCAATCAATGGACATTCGTAAAAGAAATGATCTTTGTTTTCAATAGGATTGTTGCACAGAACACAATGAGGTGGGACATCCATATGACTCTTGAGAAATCTACTTTTCGTCGGAAGACCGTCAACACAGGCTTTCCAAAGAAAAAATTTCAATTTTGGAGAAATATTCAATTTCCAAATCCACTGAAATTCACATTTGTCAAGAGTATGATCGAACAAACTTTGCGCTAACCAAGTTACTGTTTTGGTAGAGAAATTTTCATCTACGGACAACCCCAAGTGAGGGTATCTGGAATATCATTATGTGGCAGTGGAATGTTAGTAATCTGATTAACAATGTCGTTATTCACTAAATTGGATAATTTAAAAACATTTCATTATTGGTCTGAGGTTATGAAATCCTTAACCAAAAGATTAGGATCACGGTTACTGTCATCATCAACCATACTGCTTGTAAGTTGGTGTGAAAAAACGCAATTATTAGACCAACACTTAATGTTGCAACCATTACCTACCTGCCATCTTAGTCCTTTTCTAAAAAGATTTCGAAGACTCATAGGCTTACGTCATTGCCAAGAAGATACTGAGTTTGGCTTATGGTCAAAAAGTGAACAATTTTTTAAGTATTTTTTAGTTATCACTTTGACCCATATATTTTCATTTGGAGAGCTTTGTTAGCTGCTTTAGACGTTTTTATTCCTAGTCCACCCAAAGATTTCGGTAAACAAACTTTTTGTCAACCAATCAAATTAGGGGATTATTGAGAAGGATTCATATTCCAGAGAAAATCTCTATTAATCTTATCCAATCTTTTATGGATTGACGAGGGAAGAAGGAAGCTTTGCATTTAAAAAGTTCATTTTGAGGCTAAATTTACATTGATGAGAACTAGTCTACTTGCTTGTGATAAAGAATTCGCTTTCCATTTTGATACGTTTTTTTTAATCATTTTTTTTTTTTACCGTAATCTGAATTTGGCTTTGAAGAGCCAAAATAGAAGTGTAAGCAAATTTATAATCCAAAGAGTCATGATGGTTATATGACGGTTCATCTGATCGCGTTAATCTTGATGATTATCGGGATATATGTACGAGTTAAGTGGCCAAAGTTGTCGAAATGGTTACAAAGAGTCGGGCATTTTATATGCTTGATTTGTTTGATGCTCATCCACACGACCACACCCCTTTGCTAAAAAATGCCCCTTCCCTTCTTTGGCTTCGTCCTACTTTTACTCGTAGCTATTCTTGTTTCAGCAATTTGTTTCTCGGATTAGCAATGGCGTAGCCAAAAAAATGAGTGCCTAAGGTTAAATGTTTTAACAATTTCAAAATATTCACTCATTTTATATTTGAACATATATTTGTATTATTTTCCCTCTAATTTGCGTGGTCTTGAGACCTAGCTATTCATAGTGTGTCCGGCTACATCGCTACTTGCCTATTTCTATGTAAATTTGTTTATTTTGCTTATAAAACTTGCACATCTTGTTCAATTAAAATACTAACAATTTTTTGAATATCTTCTGTGTTTTGAAGTTGTGGACGAATGTCTCTAACACACTAACATTTTTGTGACGTCTCACAACCATTTTAAATAATCTTAAAAAAGAAAGGATTGTGAGACGTCACAAACAAGGACAACTGATTCTACAAAAGTCTTGGAAAAACATTGTTAATCACTTAATCCTACACAACTTTGAGTTTCTTTTTTTTTACAATTCTCAATAAATCTCCATTGCTAAGTACAAAATGCTTGAATCAAATTGTAAGATTCTCTGTGATACCAGAGAAAGTTCCTATAACCTTTCCTCCTAAATCTGGAAATTTTTCGGACCCTAAAAGCGGTCCAACCCTTCCTTTTTTGTCAACATTCACAGGGTATTTAAGTAGATGACCTTTCATTTCGGTAACTACGTCTGCTGCAAATTGTCTCCAATTCTGCTCTCCCAGAAACCTTACCTGTCTCACACAATCGACACTCTCCGGCTGCATGAAATAACTTGACGTTGTTCCGAGGTGCTCTGCCCATAGTGACATTCTATATCCGTATATCTGCAGCCACATATAATATTTCGTCACCAACTTAAACTTTTTAATACTGACGCGACTAAGCAAATGTCAGCTAGATTAGTTAATAAAGTTAATTAAGGTTGATATTCATCACTTTATTAACGCGTTCAGCTACATTCACTCCAGCTCATTTCCATTCAATTTAATTCAATTCAGCTCGTTTCTGCTGAAAAGAACAGAGCCATACCTGACCACGAGGACCAGAGTTCTTCCGAGCCCAAGTATGATGAGGCTGATACGCACCCATTGCAATTTCAGTGTCTCGAGTACCTTCCATAGATCGTTGATTTATGTTTGCAGAACCCAAAATGACAAACTCGTCATCAACTATCATTCCTTTCGAGTGTACATAGATCATAAATCGTCGATTTTTCCTTAATAGTGACTGTTTAGCATCACCCAAGACAACTTGTTATGTTAGACATGTCACAAGTCTTCTGAATTTTCAGTTATTAGTGTAAATTATTGAAACCAGAATAAGGTCCTGTTCTTTTCGACTGAAAAGAGCTGAACTGAACTGAGCTGAAATTAAGCCAAAAAGAACAAGGCCTTATTCTGTTTCAGTTCAGTTCAGCTCTTTTCAGTCGAAAAGAACAGGGTCAAGGTCGTAAACAAAAAGGGATATTCATGATCTACCTGTGGACTACTTCCGCTAGATCCACTGCTAGAATCAGCAGTTGATATCTCATCTGAAACCTCGCGATTCCCAAGGCAGAAAAAGTTCAAGAAGTCCTGAGGTTCATAAGTATGCTCCATTCCTGTTTCTTCTAAGGCCTTGAAGATTACCTGATACATCATTTGCATCGTCTTGTACTGTACAATTCAGTTGCAGAAAATGATGCATTAGAATTCGCTTCTTCATCATCCGATTGATATCAAAGATTCAAGAACCAAAATGCTAATTAATCGGGTTTATACCTGCCAGAACAGAATGCGCTGCATAGCCATGCTTTTAGGATCACCTTCTGGCCACATCGGAACAACAATATATGCAGCGAATCTTTCATGTTTCCTGATCTTGCTAGCTATCTTAAGTGCAATTTCAACCGGTATCAAGTTATTCGCACCTAAGCTTCTGTAAGAATCCCAATTAAAAGACGAGCCAAGAAAATACTGATTTTCGATGTAAATGAAGTGATGCGCAGAGCGTATGGCATGTACATAAGCTGCTTGTATACTCATATCTATGAGTACATTTTTCCCACAGGAAAGATTCTGTTATAAACACACGACATTAAGTAAAACATCGTCAATTATTCGCATAGTTAGCAAATTAGCATATACACAATCTAAATCAAGAGAGAATGATCTAACCCATTTTGTTGCATCTCTTGGATTCTTAGGAAATCCTTTCACTGAATTTGAATCTATTGAACGGAATACCTTCAATGTCGTAAAAAATATGACTGTCAATTTTTAATGGACTAAGAGGTTCGGTTTTCAGAACTTCACCTCAGTAACACAATGAGACTATTTCCAAATGGCCGACCAGACGTGAATGTTGGCTAGGGCTCTAAACGAGCCGATCTGCGCTCGAGCTCGGGTGGGCTCGGGCTTGGCTCGGAATTTTTAGCTCGAGTTCGGGCTCGGCTCAAAGCTCGTCGAGCCTAAAAAACTGAAGCTCGAGTTCGAATTGAGCTCGTTTTGTCTTTATATTATTTTCACTTTCTCACTTTTTAAATCGAACTAAATATAAATATTTTTAAATAACAAATAAAATTATAAAAAACTAAATAATAATATTATATTATAATATACGTATAAATGGCTAAATAACATATAATTTAAAATAAAATTAATATTAAAGTATAAAAATCATAAAAAAAAATTATAAACGAGCTTCCGAGCCAAGCCTTAGTGAGCTCGGGCTCGGCTCGCATTTAGTTAAGCTCGGCTCGAGCTGGTTTTTACCGAGCACGAGCTGAGCTTTGAACGAGCTGATTCCGATGGCTTGTCAAGCCGGCTCAGATCATTTACCGCTCTCATCTTGGCTATGTAAGAAACTATAATCAATAGAGATAAAGAAGGTAAGTTTTAGTTACTTGAACATCCCATGATTCTTCATCATCGGTGAGGTGCATCGCGTCATCATCTCCAACGATATCAGGAATCCTATCTATTTTAAGTAGATGATCGTCAAGATTACCCTTAAGCTTTTTAATCCCACGACGTGAAGCTTTCAACCAACGCTCTTGAAAATTAGCCAAAATGTCGTATGCAGCTGGTCCGTCAATTTTACTGTGTAAATCATGCCATGGTTCTCTAGGACAACCGTTGCTTGAACCCTGTCGAGTATAGAGCTAAAATCGTAATTTGAACCTCCCAACCCGTTTGACAGGTCTACATATATAAGTCATACTCAACTCCATATAAACTAGTGAAATGCTAAAACAAAGGAAAGAAGTTAGATAAGATAATTACAACAAAGTTCGGGTTATGATAGTCGTCATTATGGTCCGTTTCCAATGTTCTGAAAAGAGGATGCTCCGGAGTATCATATCGTCCCTTACATAAATCAAGCCCTCCAACAAAAGCAATGATCTTTCGATTCCCATTTCCTGCATCGGCGTCTAGAATTACAGTTTTTTGGTGATGAGTATAAATTGCTCCAGCTTCCTACGTACTCATCACAGGATCAAAATTAGAGGCAATTTAGAGCAAACAGTATATTCATTACGATTTCCGACAATTATCTGCACAAGTGTTTACTTGTTTTTTGAGCAAACTGTGACCTTTTCCTCCAGACCTTGGGCAAAGCACAACCTGGACTGCTGATCCCTTGAAGAATTTGTAAGTCACTTCATCATCAGTCCCTAGCATACCTTCCTACATCTCATAAATCTCGTGTTAATACGAAAACATCACTTAGTAAAGCGTCAAACGGCTTCTGTATGTACTAGACATGGTAAAATTGACCTGATTCTAAACCAACTGGAAACTTAATTAACCTAACATGATAATGACACGACCTAAGATGACCCAGTTAATGTATTATACAACTGGTTGTATATAAAACTTAGTCAATGAAACTGAGCGTTGTTACAAAGTTGTCGATCTCTATTATCGAGCCATGGTACAAAGTTATTAAGCTGAACAGAATAATTATTAAGCTCAATAACTTCGCAAAATAGCTCAATAACTTGTAAAATAGCTCAACAACTTTGAAGCGGTTGTACAATGCTATTATACAACTGGTTGTAGGGTAGTATTTGTGAAAATGACCCGTGACTTGCAGGATTTCAGGAAAAATTACTCGACTTCAATAAAAATCACAAAAGCATTTCGGAGAAACTAATTCTTACAGTGGTATGCTGAAAAAATCTCCTAGAAGTAGGATCATCCCAAACAAGAAGCAACACTCTTACACCTTGTTGTGCTTTATCTTTCAAAAGATCACCCAATGTTATACTCGAAAACTCATCATCATCGCGAACCAATCTAACAAGGTGTGTCACAGACCACCCAGTGATATAAGTCAAGCGACGTGCATTAGAAATCGCGTTAAAAATGTCGTGCCAACATTTCCCATGGACATAATCTTTCTCATCATCAAGTTTAATATTCGGAAGCATACCATCTTCACAATGAGCATCTTGGTACAGAGTAACTCTGTTCCCTTTTCGAAGGGGAAAGTAAGTCCTAGGGACACCATAATCCGGACCTGAACCAACACCCGATTCATAAAGAGCGCTTTTTTCAATCGGAAAATACTTAATTGATAAACTTAAACAAGCTCCTGTCTCCCAATTTTTACCATTTGATTTCAAAATTGGAAATTTTCCTTCAATTTTTTCGCCTAAATTTAACTCTTGGGTCGGAATTCCTACTGCGCCTATGATCTCAGAACCAACAACATCATCGTCTTTAACTACAAAATGTACTTCAGAAGCGGTATGAGCAACATTGACATGAAAATGTTGCATCCAAGACGGATTTTCATTATCTTTCATCACAAATGTTCTTGCTAAGATTGCATTAGCAACCGAAATTGTGACATATGGATCACTTGTTCCATGAGATTTTCGCTTGATCGATAAACCACCGAGAAAGCTAGTCATTGTGTGTAGTTGATCCATGTTTGGAAGCTTTTTGGCTTCCTTAACCCAAATGTCTAAGGTTCCATGGAGTAATATTGGTTCTAGCGCGCTTTGTGACGTCTTAAATGGTAGGAATTGAGTACCTTGTCCATGAAGAGAACCTTCTGGTTCATCCGCCATGTTCTTCACTTAAGGTGATAGTTGAGTCTCAATCAACGCGTTTTTGGTTATAATCAATATTCGCTGCAAAACAAATAAAAAACAACCATAATTGAACCATTCTTTCTAACAAGATCTCCGATCTATTTTCATCCAGTCTTCAAAACGATCTCAAGACTCAATGTATCGATATGTCATCAAAAACTAAGGCTAGTTCAATATAAAGAAAAATTGAACCTGAAACAAATATTAACCTACCTTTAATCTTCTTCATGCAATGTAATCTCCATAGAACAAATAGTTTTTTTTTTTATCGGCTTCTTAATAACAAATAAAGCCTATAAAATACAACTAAACTCAAAGAAAACAAAACAAAGGAAAAAAACCAAAAACAAAGCAAGATCTAACAAAATTTGCAAGAAGATTATGATAACTATTTTTGAAAGTTTACATTTGTGGTAGAATTTGTTTAGTACTATCATCCATTCAATTAGTGATGTTATGACCATTGAGTGGAGTATTTTTCTGAAAAGTAGTGACATTTTAAAAATGCAACACATTTACCCTTGCAATGTGGATCTCTTCAAAAAAAGGGTAAAGTTCGACTCCCTGTCATTTATCAAATTCTTTACAAAATTTATTCTGCCATATGAAAAATCAATTCTTTTATGGATGGATATGAATTATTTAATTTTATTTCTATGACAAGACATTTCTTATATGCTAATTAAATTGAAAAAAGAGAGAGAGATTCAGGACTTTCATCATAAATGTTACTTATGTTAATCTTAAAATGAGATAAAATATTGCATCAATGCTTATTTTAAGTCGATTTAACTCACGCGACTCTTACACCGCGCTAAAATAAAAGTAGAAATATAAAAAAAAATTGTAACAATTTGTAAGCTAAGACGGTTTTAAGCAAAACCAACTGAATAGGTGAAAACAAAGGTCAAAGGGTAAGCACCACTTAATCAACTAAATTTAACTAACAATACCTAATTTCCCAAAATTAATTAGTCAAATGAATAAAATACTAATAAAATAATCCGACCATCCTAATTTAGAGATTAAAAAAATGTAAATATTCCAACGGTATTCGTTATCCAAAACAATCCCCTCCACTCTCTTCAACCTCACTTGTTTCTTCTCCATCTACAACTTCAATCAATCCAATTAAACCTCACATAAACCCTAATTTTTCCCCCAAAATACCCAATTGTTTCATACCAACATGCTAAAAACCTTAAATTTTCCACTTTCTCCTTCAACCCATCAAACTTTTCTATCTCCTAAGCAAAACCCACTTGCCAATTTCCCTCCAAATTCAATTTTTGTAAAACCCTACATTCTCTTATCTTCTGGATTCAAGATTAAAGCGAAACCGAAAGATTTAATCTTGGGCACCCCATCAATTTCAGTTGAAAAGGGTAAGTATAGTTATGATGTAGAGACTTTAATTGATAAGTTAAGTAGTCTTCCACCTAGAGGTTCAATTGCTAGGTGTCTTGATGTTTTTAGGAATAAGCTTTCGTTGAACGATTTCGCTTCGGTTTTTAAGGAGTTTGCTCAAAGAGGGGATTGGCAGAGGTCGTTGAGGCTGTTTAAATATATGCAGCGCCAAATTTGGTGCAAACCCAATGAACATATTTATACAATTGTTATTGGGGTGTTAGGTAGAGAAGGGTTACTTGAGAAAGCACATGAGGTGTTTGATGAAATGCCTGAACATAATGTTTCTCGTAGCGTGTTTTCTTATACTGCTTTGATTAATGCTTATGGTAGGAATGGTCAGTATGAGACGGCGCTTGAGTTGTTGAGTAGGATGAAGAAAGAAAGGGTTGTGCCGAGTATATTGACTTATAATACCGTGATTAATTCGTGTGCTAGAGGTGGGTTGGATTGGGAGGAGTTATTGGGGTTGTTTGCGGAGATGAGGCATGAGGGAATTCAGCCTGATATAGTGACGTATAATATGTTGCTTAGTGCCTGCGCTAGTAGGGGGCTCGGTGATGAGGCTGAGATGGTGTTTAGGACTATGAATGAGAGCGGGGTTTTACCCGATATAATGACTTATACTTATGTTGTGGAGACATTTAACAAGTTGGGTAATCTTGGGAAGGTGTCTGATCTTTTGAAGGATATGGAATTGAGTGGTAATTTACCGGATATATCATCGTATAATGTGTTGTTGGAAGCTTATGCAAGTAAAGGGTCTATTAAAGAGGCCATGGGGGTGTTTAGGCAGATGCAGGAAGCGGGTTGCATGGCAAATGCCAATACTTATAGTATTTTGTTGAATTTGTACGGTAGCCAGGGGAGATATGAGGATGTTCGAGACCTTTTCCTTGAGATGAAAGTGAGTAATACTGAGCCTGATGCGGCTACTTACAATATCCTAATACAGGTTTTTGGCGAGGGTGGATATTTCAAGGAAGTTGTAACTCTGTTCCATGACATGGCAGAGGAGAATGTTGAGCCAAATATGGAGACTTATGAGGGATTGATATTTGCTTGTGGAAAAGGGGGATTGTATCACGATGCGAAAGACATCTTGCTTCATATGAACAAGAAAGGTTTGGTGCCTAGTACAAGGGCATATACTGGGGTTATTGAGGCTTACGGACAAGCTGGATTGTATGAGGAAGCTATTGTTGCTTATAACACGATGAATGAGGTGGGGAGTAAGCCTGATGTGGAAACTTATAGTTCTTTGATTCATGCTTTTGCAAGAGGTGGACTTTACAAGGAGATTGAAGCAATCTTGAGTATAATGAACGAATCTGGCATACCGAGGAACATGGAAACATTCAATGGTGTTATTGAAGGTCTTAGACAGGGAGGCCAGTTTGAAGCGGCTATCAATGCTTACGTGGAAATGGAAAATGCAGGATGTGACCCTGATGAGCAGACACTTGAAGCAGTCTTGAGTGTTTATTGCTTTGCCGGACTTGTTGAAGAGGGTGCAGAACAATTTCAGGAAATAAAAGCTTTGGGAATACTGCCAAGTGTGATGTCTTATTGTATGATGCTTGCTCTTTATGCAAAGACTGACAGGTGAGTTTTGCAGTCATTTGAGCTTCCTTTTAGTGATATTATTGTCGCGTCATATACTCATTATATATCTCAGTGGTACTGATGTCGTCATAACGTTAGGAACATTAACATGCGTCGTGATGATGATGTAGCACGATACCAGAACACCTGTTGATTACCATTGGTTGCCTATTTTGTGGGAGAGTATTCGGCGTGCTTCACATGTCTTTTAGTGTCAGAGAGAAGGAAACAAAGGGAATGTTACTATGTAGTGAAATCCTTTATTACTTAAGAGGATCGGTAGGATGTTCTGACTAAAAAAAGACCTGCAGTCGTATAGAGTTCACTACTCTAGTGCCCCTTATATATTGTAGTTCATGTCCCATACCAAGGTACTTCATTTTCTGATTAATCAGCTGCTCTATTGGCTTCTCTTTGACATGTACTTCTAGAAATTATTTAGTTTGTGGATTGCCTGAAAAAGTAGGCTTATGGGAAATAACGTGAAATTTGTCATAGCACAACACGAGTTGGAAGCTAATACAAAGCTCGATGGTAGAGCTCCCTTGTATCAGGATATCTGTTAGAGTTTTCCTTACTCTGTTGTTGTTATCTATCTGGAATCAACCTATCTTTCCTTGGGATCTAAAGCCAAAAGAGAACCAGAAATTGTTAAGAAAATGCTGACATACAAGTGTAGGATTTAGAAACAGCATTAAGAACGAAAATCAACTAAAGGCCAGAAAACCACAGAAGGCGAAAACACTGGCACGAGCATATGTATCTCTACTTCAGTTGTATTCTGCCTAAAAAAATTAAGCCTGGAAATACTTTGCTTGCTTTCGAATCAATCAATCTCCCCTTCCCATCATACTCTTCCTATTTCAATTTGGACCAAGTTTTAAGTCAAAAGCAGAGGAAATGGGGGAAGGGAGTTTTAGGTTAGACCAAATATGGTATAGGCTTCCAGGTGTTAGCATTGGGTTCAATGTGCTCCATGTTAAGACGTTAAGTCCGCATCTGAGATTCTTTGAGAAGGAAAGTGGGAGAATCAATATCAACGCAATTGATGTAAAAGTTCTTGTGGTTTAGACGTTTAGTCTTTATAAGTTAATAAGTTTGTGCCATAGTTACCTTTAAGAGTTTAGGTAATCAAATATTCAGAAGAATGCAGTTCATCAAACATAGAAGAAAGATTTTTTTGGGTTCTGTCCTTTGCCTTTATCCATAAGCTGGCAAGTTTTTCTATTTCTCAGAGTATAATCTTGATATCCTTTCTTATGAAAAAGTCGCCAATGATAGTCTTAGTCTCAAAAGAATTTGCAACCAGCTGACATGAACTAGCATAAGGTTTCCTAGGAATGATAAAGCAGGAAGCGGAGAGAAAAATGAGAGGGTAAGCACCCAAATGGATGACAACAAGTAATTGACATCCAAAATTCGGTTTATGTCTATTAGACATGACTTAGTTTTACTTTTGTCAACGCAGTCCTTTTACGACTCTATCTATTCTTGAGATAAGCCACTGAACACCACTAATTGTAGTTACCCCAAAGAACTGCCATGTCGAAAGTGCTCAACTTAATACATGCTGTTGATGGAATAATAATCTGTGGGTTACCAGCTACTATTATATTTTTAATTTTGTTGGACTCTTTGTTTGTTTGTTGTTTGTTTTACTATAGTTCATGTAACGGAAATGTGATGGACTTCAATGTTTTCATGTTTACTTTATTTTTCTTGTCAAGTGTGCCTCTGATCGTCAATTGAGACCTCAGACCCTTTCTTTCAGAAGATTAATATTGCATCATGTTACTCAGATTTCACCAAATTTGGAATTTTCATAACCATTATCCATTTTGTTTTTGATTTTGCATTTCACTTCATCTGTTGAGCTGCATATGAATCAGGTTAGATGATGCGTACGAGTTATTGAATGAGATGATTGGACATAGGACCTCTAACATCCATCAAGTGATTGCTCAGATGATCACAGGGGATTTTGACGATGACTCCAACTGGCAGATGGTAGAATATGTTTTCGACAAACTTAATTCTGAAGGTTGTGCCTTTGGAATGAAATTTTATAACACTCTCTTAGAAGCATTATGGTGGTTAGGCCAGAAGGCAAGGGCTGCAAAAGTTCTGAAAGAAGCTACGAAAAGGGGACTCTTTCCTGAACTATTTCGCTATAACAAGTTGGTGTGGTCTCTTGATGTACACAGGTAAAATGGTTTTACTAAAATTTTATATGAGACGGTCTCATATGTGTGAGTGTGACCAACCGAAACCCCTAGGTATTGCTTTTGTAATTACAGGGTTAATGGGTTGGTCTCACATATAGACTGTCTCATCTACGTTTTTGTAAAATAAATTATTTTTTTGTTTATTTTATTCATCTTTTTTATTTATACCCGTTTGAATTGTACCTTTGGTCAATGTGCAGAATGTGGCCTGGTAGTGCATGTTTGGCAATATCAGTCTGGGTCAGTGATATGTTAGAGATGATTGAAAATGGGACAGATCTTCCACAAATAGCAACTCTTGTTGTAGTGTAAGCCTTCCTCATTGTGTTCTCACCTCTCTCTTTTTCCAATTATCGAATGCAAGCTTTTCTCTTTTTCTATAATGGTGATCGATAACCAGGTCAGAAATTAGATTCCTTTCCCAGGATTTTGTTACCGTGAACAATGACAGTAAATTTTAAAGCAAGAAATTCGACTCCTTTCCCAGGATTTAGCGAGTCATATTGTTTTATTCCATTTTATCATATCGAAATGTTGACTAATTACTTGTTCTCCTTTTATTAGCAGAAGAGGAAAGATGGAGAAGAGTGATGTTACTCGGGATTTTCCTGTTTCGAAGGTTGCTCATGCGTTCCTGGAAGATAGTGTGATGTCATCATCCTTTTCTTCTCCTGATTGGAATAACGGTCGCATTGTAAGCCAACGTTCACAACTAAAGCAGTTATTAGCAGACTTAAAGCAGCTTTCTTCCGAGTCTCCCGAGTCTGAGAAAGACCAACTACTTCGTCTTGCCAATACTCCCATGCCTATACCTTTATCAAAGACATCTTCAAGAGCCGATACTAAAGAACAGCTTAATGGAGCTGAGAAAGATACAAGAAGTAAAAGACACAAAGTCGACAAAGAGCTTATTTCTAGCACAGTTTAATGAAGAACAAAACTCTATTTGATTGTTGGCTTCTCAAGGACCCACTTTCACAAGAAAATCGCTTCCAAGACCGGGAGTTTTGAACTCGAGCATTTTATGTTCTGGGGTCATTATTCTGAAGGGTGTGGAATATGATCCATCAGCAATCGAGATTTTGAATCAGGCTCATGACAAGTTTTATCATTTCTGACATGGAAGGACGTCTTAATGGTGTGTGCGACAACGGAGTGATGAATCTCGAAAGGAAATGGGAGTGCATGTCTTTTCCTATGGTCTTACCTTCACATGTACATGGTTGGTTAGGTTGTTCAGAATTTTTGGGTGAAAATAGGAATGTAGTATAGCTTTTTCTACTTGTACCATTTTTGATGATCTTCTGTTAATCTGTTGTTCAAAATCCGAAAGGCGCATAGCTTTAGATCTTTGATGTATCATGTTGTAGAAGAAATGTTTTGCTTAATGTATCCCTTCTGCATATCTGCAATTTTGTACCGCTACTCTATCTCTTTTACTACCAAGTAAGGTGCCAAATCTAGGTTTCAGTTTTAATTTCAGCATTGTTCATAGCGAATATCGCTGAATCGCTGATAACTGGCTCAAAATGAAGTGTCAACTATCAAAACATTTGGAACTGAATTACGGTACAATGTTCGCTTTGCTTTAGAATGTTGTAATATAACTTGTTGCTTGTGAACCGGTCATATTATGCACAAATAATACTACTATACAACCAGTTGTATAATCTACTCATTGTTATGCGAGTCTCAGACTCGATAGAAGGTTTTGATCCGGTTCTGGACCGAACCCACCGAATCAAGGGCCTAGAGAATAAAGACCGAACTAAGTTATGGTGGATCAGAGACCTTAGTTCACTGACAAAGGCTTTTAGCCTGGTCCAGTTTGGGTTGAACATGAAATATTAGTGGCCTAGAAGGCTAGAACTGGACCAGGCTAAATCAATCGAGCTGGTTTTTTTTTATGCAAATGTGTAGAATGAATAATAAAGTACAGTAACTCTTTAGAATTAATTTTTCATGAAGTTTAGTAAAGTGTACTAGTGTAGTTGGTCAACATTATGATACCAACTAATTAAGCAATTAAGACTATTGTAAAACGTCCAATAACATTGTTTTTATGGTGTACACTTCATTTAATAATATGATATGCTTAAAATTTGGGTAAAATTCAAGAATTTTAGAGTTCAGTCTCTCTAAAAGCAATTTTGTAAAGGTTATTTATAGTCTGAGATTATGCCTTTTAGGAGTTTGAACCTGTCATTTCGGGTGGCTGACTTGGTATAAGGTGATTTTCAGGCTATCACGTAAATTCGAAAGTTTTCCCAGTATGCACTAGGATTATTCTTATTCAAACATACAAGCTGACCCGGCCAGTCTCGACCTGACCCGTCCCTCGGGTTGGTTTTTACCCGACCTGCGTGACTCGTCCCTAGCCCGACCTCACCCTGGCCCGCCTCTTGACCCCACCTTGTGCTGTTTCCGGGTCTGCCTTCACCAGGTCCAATCCGGCCCGTGTTGACCCACCCCCTACCTCGAGCTGGTTCCGGGTCCTCCTGGTGAAGCCAACCCCCTCTGAGTCAGCTTAACCTGACCTGAATGTTTGACTGTTTTAATGTAACAGCTGCGAATAAGCCCGTCATCCAAAAAATACTAGGAGTAATAAATATTTATGTTGTACAATCTCACATTCAAGATTCCAAAGTTTACTCAAAAGCATAGTGACTATCAAACAACCTTATATTTGGGGGCTTGGACTATTAAACGACTTGACAACCAATAACATTGAGGTTTTCGAAAGATAGCACTTTGATTGGATCTATCATCATCCATGTGTTAACCTTTGATTTATGATTTAATAATTAATTAACAAGCAAGTGTCCTTAAACTAAAGGTACAAAATCACGAGGAGATATTCTCGCATTTTGCTTAACTTTGGCTACTAATCTTCATTGGTTAAAGTTCTTAGTCAACTTAATTTTCTAAGAATATTTTAAAGAAGATTTAATTAAATAATGTTATCTTAAATGACCTTTTTTAAAATTTTTAAAAAATGTAAAGTTTCTTAGACAATGTAAAGAGCTATAATATTCACCTCTTGTACACCACTTTTTTCTTTGAAGGACGCCTTGAGCAACTTGAAAAGATTCTTTATGCAAATACTTTAAAAAAAACACTATTATTGTAGAATAATCTCTATATTCCTTGATGGTTCATAATGAATGAAAAATAATATTCCCTACGTTCTAATTATTTATTTAATTTCTCCTAATTTTTATGAAAAATATTTTAATCAAATATAAATAAATAATTGGAACAAAGAGGCCGGGTATTATAGTTTGTAAGTTTTGCTTTACAAGAGTACCAAGACACAAAGTGGCAAATAGAAGGGGTTCACAAATTGTTCTATAAGACCAATTTTAACAAAAGCCTAATAACACCAAGCCTAACTAAATAATTTAATAAACTTGTAAAAAAATAGTTTATTTTGATAACATAATATTTTAGTTTGATAATCTACATATTTAAATATGTCATTATTTATCAATGTCATTATTTATCATAAAATATTGAGTAGTCAAAATAAAACCGAAATATGAATATAATTAAATGTAAACATTGGACTTTTCTCCTTTTGGGTCAGTCATATGCTATAAGACGGTCCTATAGGAGTAGACTACTTTTATTAATTTTATTAATTCTATTATTTTGTTGATTAAGTATCTCGTTTATATTACTTTTGCGTTTTCAGTTTTAGTATAGTTTTCAGGTATAATGGAATCGAGCTAATAACCGTGAGTCCGTGACTAATTAAATTGGCCGATAATGGGCAAAAATTGATATTATCGTCATTTAGTAGTAAATTAGCCACAAATGATCACCATATAACCAACCGATAATTTCAAGTTGGTTGCAAAATTAATAGCAAATTATCGACCAATCTCAATTGATAGCTAGCTAATTATGAGTAGCAATAAACTTTTAGTTTAATGAATAGAAAATTAGCAACCAAACATAGTCCTTCTATACTAAATTACTAATAGCATTTTAGATTTAGATAATTAGCTAGCTAAGCAACCATTATGGATAGTAGTAGTTAGCTAGCATAATATCATTAGCATATTGTATTCCAAGCTTTAAAAAAATTATCCTCCCAACTCAATTATTAGTCCAAGCTCAGTCAATATGCCTCAAATTGAATAATAAAGCATAATATTTGGAAAATTTTACATTATTGTTATCAACAAGTCTTTAACGATAGTATTCGTCTCTGAGTTAAATAAATTCTCTACTGTTTATATAGGACAAATTTATTATGGTAAAATTAACAGTAAGACTTTCCCAAATTTTAAAAACTTTGTCACATCAACTTTTCACTAACTTTTATTATTTCTTTATTGTTCAGACTCTTCCTAAACTTTATACATTATTCGTCAAACACCTCAAACTCTACTTTCCCATTTCACTACTTTTTTTTACAAACTTTTTTTTAAAAAAAAAAGGACAAAATGAAATGATACATTATTGGATAATTTTCCTTGAAAGTGGGGTTTAAACTCGCCCAAAATCTTAAGTTGAGTCTTGAATTTTTAAAACTCACCTTAAAACTTTATCAAGACTAGGGCAATAATCTTACTCTTAATCCATAGATATTCATTATACTTTTATTTTATTTATCATACTTAATTTACTTTAAATTTATAACGGACATCTACATAGTATAAAAGCCAGGTTTTTTAAAGCTTTCTGATTGGCCGACAAAATTTAGAAAGTTGGTTTTGTATGGGTCCCTCCATGTTTTACATTTCATTTAATTACCCTCTCTCCTCTCTAATAAATTCCTACTCTTATTCTGATTATTCTATTGTCAATTCTTAATTACTCAAATTCAATAATTAGTAATAATAATTGTAAATGAGTTATCACTATCCCACCCACTTTAAATAATCTTCTTAACTTTAATTTCAACAAGTCACCTGTCACATAAAAAAAGAAACAAATTAAAAGAAAAATAGTTTCATGTTCAAAGAAAATGATGTTTAAAAAAGAAGTACGGAGTTTAGTAAATAAATATAAATTCCTTAAAAAATCATATCTTAATAAAAAAACATCAGCTATCTAAAAATATTATGTGTATAATTGTTTTGCGGAAATAAATCTTAATCATTGGAAATACATTTATCGACCTATTTAAAAAAAATAACCATAATAATTATAATTATACTACTGAATCTTTAAAAATTGTAGATTTGAAGGTTTCGAAAAAAATATTGATAAATCTTTTAAAATGAAAAAAATACGAGTAACACTTAACGTAGAAGTGAAGATTTTCGGGGGAAAAAAGCAAAAAATAATAATAAAATATTTACGAATAATCCTTTAAAAAAAACACCTTAATGAATATACTCAAATATAACAAATAAGAAATAGTCAAATAAGGAGTATATTAGATCTGAAAAAATCTTGGAAAAAACATATTGAGAAAATTTTAAAAATCGAAAAAAATATGCACTTTGAAATGAACCAAGCGAATAAAAGAACCCGGATAGTATAATTTTTGGATCATACTTACATGAATTTCTTCTACTTATACTCTTCAATTAACTCCAATATTGACATTAAATTTATTAAATTCGAATATAAAAGGCATTAAAGGTTAAAGAATATGTATATTGATGTAAATTGTTGATGAGGCGGAAAATTAGAGGAAAATTTATCTTTTTTTTTTTCTGTTAGGGTGGAGACCCGATAGAGATCGGAATAAGAGGTGAAAAGTGTGAGGGTGATACTTAAGAATGGGTAGGATCACAAAAAGGAGAAAGAAGATGATGAACAAATTAAAGTTTGGTTTAAAGAAGCTTAAAAATATAAGAGGTGACTGATGAGGAGTGCGGCGGAACTTTAAGATGGTGTTAGAGAGCCATATGAAATGGGACGAGGGGGTAAAATGAGTGAGGAGGTGGCTGGGTAGGGTTAATTACTTAAAACATATTTTTGGTTATGTATAATTTGTTTAGTTTTAAAGTTTTGTGGGTTTATCCGTTTATATGTCAAAATCAAAATTTATAGGTAGGTAATACGGACTTACGGAGTACGTAGTAGTTAATAATATGGCGTACGATAGTAGTGAATAATATGGGATATAGTAGTTTTTGTGAAGTGGTTTTGCCCGATAAGACAGTTTTATTGTCTAAAATTACAAATATTTATTAGCATTAAATAAAAAAAATTCTAATAAAAATAGACCGTTTACAGTATAATGTCATACTATTCATAATTTGTGTAAGGGACATATTTGTCATTTTGTGAAAAGTTATTTACCTGATATGGAAATAGATAAGGTATAAATAATATACTTAAAATAAAAACAGATAACAAATGATCCGGCCGGAGGGAATAATAGTTTTGGACTCATATTTTAGTCGTATGTGCATTTAAAGAACTGAGAATGTCGGCCCAATTACAATTTAGGCACATTAGGATTTTTGATCTAAATATTGTAGGAGTATAATTTATAGATGTACATTTATTTTAACATGTCGAGATAATATTACAGTATTCTCACTCCCGTCGGCCCTCCATATAAGATTTTTCTTTATTCTTCATATCAGTTTAAATGTATTATAATCACGTTATATTCACTAGATACTTTTAATCAATGTAATTGATCATGAATTTAAAATTCATTTTATAAACATATATTTATATTTTGTTTTTATCTTTACCGCTGGCAAAAAAAAAACCTTATATTTTATTTGAATATATTCTCATTGTTGTTTGTTTTGCGATGTGGATAAACAAAGTCATGGATAATCATAATTATTTAAGTGCTCTTATATACAATGATAAATTGATAACGTATGTTATTAATTACGACCCGTGCATTTTCTGCACGGGTATAAAACTAGTTATCACCATAAACAATTGTATTACTCCGTACGAAGCACGCAAAAGTGAAATAAGGGAGACATGATAGTGAATTAGTGAGGTCCAACAACTATCTTATCTGAGCTTATCTTCCACTCACATGTATTTTATCTCCATTCTCCACTACTGTAAAGAGGGATAGGCCATTCGATTATCATGGACTAAAAAAGAAACCAGTTTCGGACGTCATGCGATAGTACTACTATCTCTCCTCCGTAAATTTTTGTTTTAAACGACCACTTTTCGTCTAGACCTTCAGATAGATATATGTGATTATTTATGGTTAAATATAACAGTTATTATTACAGCTTAGTGTAACTTGTGTTTCAATAATAATTATATTTGACTATAAAATGGTTACAAATCACGTTTTATTGTTTCAGACCAAAATAGCCCATCTGAAGCAAGACCGAGTGCTCTCTCAAGTCTCAAATAATATGGTTATTATAGTATTATTTGCTAAATGTTGTTTTGTTTCAATGGGATTAAATATTTGTGTAATACTCCCTCCGATTCACACCAAAGATAATATAGGGAAAAATGAAGTATTTAAAAAATGTGGAAAAAGTAAGGGTAAAGAGGGAAAAAATTGAAGGGCCATGTAATTGTGGGTTTAATTGTGGGTATGTAATGACATTTTGTGTAAATATAAAATGAGTATAAGGACAACTTACTTGGTAATGTTGTGAGCCAAATAAGATATGTTATCTTTGGTGTGGATCGTCTATTTTAGGTAAGTGTTACCTTTGGTGTGATCGGAGGGAGTACTTTATCTGTCCAAATCATTTGTTGATTAAAATATTTCTCATAAAAAATAACAAATATAAACAAGTGATTGAGACACAGGGAGTAAGAGTTTATTTGGAGTAAAGTGCTATTGTAAATTAATTTTGGAGAAAATGATAAGGTCAATGATGAAATGTACTCTGATCACTCATTATGTGAGAGTATTATTTAATAACTTTACCATTTTAGTGTGAATTTATAACGACCTAAATTTTACTGACTCCGTTTCAATTAATAGTTTACATTTGTATGATTTTTCCCTCATAAAATAAATCAAACGTAAACTATTCACTTTTTCAAATTAACTATGGTCAAAAAAATATGCTCCGTACTAATTTTTTTTTAAAAAAACATTGTTATTTATTTTTGTGTCATGGTAGATTTTAACTTATTATATTCACATACAAGATTAATATAGCATTTAGATTGGGCTATTTTTTTCTCCAAAAGTTATAAACTTATAATTACGAAATTACATTGCTCTGTTCAAATTTTAAGTCACAACTCTTTAATCTTTAATTGGTTTAAACAAAAAACTAACAAAATAGTACAAGGACCATGTGACCATGTTTAATACCTTCATTCATTCACCTCGTTATACACTCTGTGAAATGCATACAACATAGTACAATACAGATATTTATTTATTTAGTTTTTTTTGTCTTCTAATATGAATATTATTAAAGTTTAAAAAAAAACATAAAACATGGTGCGCCAAATAAAAAAATGAAAAAAATAGCAATTTGATGGAATTGATTCCGTAGATAAAATCACAAATTCTTACTTAGACCATCCCCAAGCAAGGTCACCGACTGGGTCGTGACCTTGTTGGGTCACCTTAATTACACCTTAAATTAGGATTAAGGGGATAATTTTGGTGACCTTGAATTACTTAGGGTCAATTGGTGACCTTGAATTGAGTTGGTGACCCGATATGTGGCACTCTCTTATTGGCTGGAAACAGAAAAAAAGGACAACCATCAAAACAAAGGGAGGTGACCTTTGGTTGAGTATGGTGACCCGGTAGGTGGCACCCTCTCATTGGCTGTAAAGTGGAAAATGATTGGGTTGGTGACCTAGGTCGTGACCTTTTGCTTGAGAGGGTGAAAGTAGGTCAAGATAATTAAGGTGTGATTAAGAGGAAAAATATTGGTGACCCGATTAACTCGACCTTCTACTTGGGGATGGTCTTATAACGGAGATATTTGACTTAGGCAAAAAAACGAGTCAAATAGCAGGATGAGATAAAAAGTTGAATGCATAATAAAAGTAAATTCTTGTCTGATCTATTTAAATAGACAGTATTTAAAACTATTTTATACTCCCTCCTATTCACTATATTCTTCCCCTTTCCTTTTTGCACAAGGAATAAGAAACCGATTTTGGATCACACAAAACACACTACCCACATGTAATTTAATTTGGACTACACAAATCAACCCAAAAAAAGAAAATAGGAAAGAAAACCCGAATAATCCGAATAGAAAAATAGTGAAGAAAATGGTGAATAGGAGGGAGTATTTAAGATAAATATATTCGTTTTAAAAAAGACGGTCTCGGATGAAATGGTGGGAAAGGGAACATGAGCACCTCATGCCAGTACGGAAGACCATAACTGTTGTAGGATTCACCCATCCATTATGTTTGAGTGATGAATAAATGAATGAATGAATGAGTGGGCTATCCTCTTATTCATCCCATATTCATTGTCAAATAATATGGACCAATAAAAACTTTCTCAACAAAAGAGACAGAAAGGAGAAACAGGATAGACCCTTGATTTAAAAGCCACATGTTAGGCTTAGACAACTTCGACATATTCATTGCTTTCCTCCTCCTCTTCCTACCCCACTTTTTATTTTATTTTATTTTTTATTTTTTTGACAAATGTGTACTAGTTTTATATATATAAAAAGGTTCGAGTACAAACGAAGCTGTTACAAAACAAACCGAGGGCCAGAAAAGACCCCTAAACTACTAGAAACACAACTAACATAACTACTATTACAAATCGAATTAACAAGAACACAAAGACGACGCTTTTTAAACGGGGGATGGAAATGGCTATCAAAAAGGATTGTGTTTTCCTCTTTTCTCTTAAAACTCGTAACCTTCTCCACAGCTCCAAACCTGCAAAAAACAGATGAACTCCTATCCGTCAGCAAAGACTTACCCTTTACCTTTGCTCGAACCGAGGTTGAACATTGCCGGCTAATAGTCTTCGTTTCAAATCTGCTACAAGCCCTATTTGAATGTGTCTTCATGGCTGTGAAAATAAACATGCTTTGACATGGCGCGGGGATCCCAGGCTGGTCCAAAATGGCGCCTTCAATCATTGAAATATCACTACAAGTCATGCTTGAATTATCCCTAATAGGAGCAAATTGAAATTGAAACTGATCCACTGAACATTTGCTAACAAGAGAAATGTTCTGCGAAAGGCGCTTCTTCTTCTCGATATGGATGATGGCCTCCTCTTCAACCAACTTAACCTCATCTGCCTCCGTTGACTCATCCGTTGAGACAACTGTAGATATCTGATTACGCATCTCGGGTAAATAGCTAGAAAGGGGAACTGCTGCTTCCCTTGAAGTCACTTCATGGGGAGTTCCCGTCTGGGCTTCCTTATGTGGAAGCGAGTGAACACGAACTATCATTGTAGTAAAAGATTTACTATGGTGAACATGAACTTCCTTACCTTGTAGAAGGTTATTGTAGGAGCTGGCGTCAATTTTAAGGTGGGAATGACCTCCACCTTTCTTGTTGAATTTGTGAAAATGATCCCTTTGATTCGGAGTAGCAGAATCAACAACATTCATGTATGAGGATGAAACTTTACTACCAGCACCACTACTACTATCAAAATGCATATGATTGACGGAGGATGTAACATTCTCATTAGGACACAACTGAGATGATGTATGCTTGATGTCCTCATCCATTTTTGTTACCAAACAGGCTTCTTTAGTTTTGAGGGAAGAAACACACTTTTCCCCCGGGCGAACCGAATCTTCAACCAAAGGGTCGATAACAACTCTCTTACCATTTTGATTAATCTCAAGGGCCTGCGTAACTTCATTCAATTCTCGAATAATATCTTTATTATGAGGTTCTATCGCATGTGCCTCCTTCAAAATAACACATGCCTCTGAAATCCTATTTAAATTCCTAAGAGCCACAGCCTTGCGAAAGAGGGCCTTAGAATTATTAGGGAAGAAGGTTAAAACCATAGAACAGATAATTAGAGCACCCTCAAATGCTCGAAGCTTAATGGAACAGGCCGCTAAATTCAAACACAAAGAGATAGCTAAGGATACGGTTGAGTTTAAATCAAAAAAAATTCTTATCCTTAAGATTCACACACAACTGGCGGCATGCCTTATCATAACAATCTCCCGCAAAATCAAACTGATGTTGTCGAAAAAGACTATTACCAAAGTCTTTAAGAGCATGAATTTTAGAAAGGGGGGAACCATCCAATTGGATAAAAAGCTTCTGAAATTCTGCATCCTCACCCACAACACGTCACTCCCAAAAACAAAACCAAAGTATTGGAGAAAGTCGGTACCGGAAACAGACGACATAACTGGAAACGAAAACTGAGATTGATAAAGGAGAAAAGCACTTAGCTGAGGCCAGGAAAACAGATGGTTGTCAGAGATGGAGAAAATCGACAGCTACCACCACAACGAAAATATTTAATCGGCCACCAAAAGACACCGCCTTGGAGTTGAAAGAACAACGACAAACAACCAAGCCTATAGAGCAGAAAGGAAAAGGAGACTCCCGCCGGCGATCTGAGGTGAGTCGGTGAAGGTCGCCGGCGAGACAGAAGATTTTAGGTTTGGCGGTGGGATTAATTGGGTTTTTTTAGAGAGGTTTGGCGGTCCCACTCTAGTTTTTTTGTACTCCGTGACTACCCCACTTTTTAACTTCTTGTTCAAAATATCATTAGTTGTACAGTCAGTTACTCTTCCTTAAAACGGAGGTATTTGTCCTAATTTAAAACACGTTAAATATCATATCGCATGAATATATAGGACAATGTCTTAAGCTTTCATCATATTCATCCATGTGGGTATATTTAACCTGTGAAGTTCTTCTGTTTATCTCTGAACACTTAAAACGGAGGTATTTGTCCTAATTTAAAACACGTTAAATATCATATCACATGAATATATAGGACAATGTCTTAAGCTTTCATCATATTCATCCATGTGGGTATATTTAACCTGTGAAGTTCTTCTGTTTATCTCTGAACACAAGTTGTCTTAAGTTCGAAACGAAGTGAGTACATTTTAAATGGTAGAGCCGTAGAGACTAGACCTTACACAAAACCAAACCGACTGACCAAAAAAAGCTAATCCGAGACCTAAAATTGACTCGAACACAACTCTCGAATGTGATCTGAAACACGAAATGACCCGTCCCATCTGAACATGACCCGAATTTCTGATCCTGAATTGATCCAACCCGAAATGACCGATTCGAAACTACTCAACCTGACAATGACCGGACAAAATACTAACTCTAGTTAACAAAAAAAAAAGAATTGAAATGACTAGATTAAAAGCACATTTAATATTATTTATGTTAAAAAAAAAACAATTATCAAAATTAAATTAAAAACATAATTATACTAACGTACTTTTTTTCTTTTAATCATCGACCTTAAAATGACTCGGATCCGAAATAACCCGATCTGTTTGACCCGAAAATGGCCCACCAATTTACCCGAAAAACACCCGAAATTCAAAATAATCCGACCCAAATTGACCCAGTAATATGGCGGATCCAAACTAACCCGACTCAAATTAGCTCGACTCAAACCCTACCCAATTAACCTACTTATCAAGTCTAGTAGAGACAAGAGACGAAGTCAAACACAGCCCTAGATTCAGTGAAAAATAAAACGGAAAATAAATCGCAAAAACTCGTATTCTACACAAGGATTACGTGACAACTGTTTTACCAAAAAAAATGTTGATATAAAAAAAGGAATAATATCCAATGGCGATAAACCAACCATTACCTTATCTGACAGCCAGTAATCTTATCAAATCCCATCCATTTTTCCATAAACCAACTAATTTCCAAATAATTAAAAAAATAAATTAAACTCCATCCAATCACAATCCTTTAAATAAATATAATATATATAACCCCCCTCGTACGGACCCCCTCACCTCATCTCACCATTATAGATATTCCTTCAAAACCCTCCTTTCCTTTCCCTTCCTTCTATCTACTCTTCCATCTTTCTCTCCCTTCTACTTTTTCTCTCTCTAAGAGTCGTTACGACTTTACGATAATCAATCAATCAATTAATCAATGACGGAAACAAATACCGCTGGCGGACGCAACGAAATTATGTTGTTCGGCGTCCGCCTTGTGGTTGACTCTATGAGAAAAAGTGTTTCTCTTAATAATCTTTCTCAGTATCAACACCGTCTCGATGCCGAAACCGATAACGCTAAGTTAACCGCCGCCACCGCGAGTAACGCTGTTATTGATTACGCTTCCGCTGATGAAGCTGTCGTTCACCGACAATCATCTCCTACTGTCGCTGCTGTTAACCGTGAGCGTAAACGAGGTACACATCGGAATATACTTTCTCCGTTCCAGTCAATAGTTATATTACTTCCTCTGTTACGATCATTTTTTTTTAAACGTATTTTAATTTAATTTAAACAAAATGATTGAGACGGAGAGACTATTTGACTTTATTGTTAGGATGATTTTATTGATTGAGACGGAAGGAGCATTAATCATGATTCTTGTGAAAAAAAACAGTTAACAAAAGTATTAATTGTGTGAAATAGGATATTAATTAAGGTATTAATTGCGAAGAATTGTTAGATTTGATTGATGATTAACTGATTAAGTAAATTGATGATGATTTGTTGTTGTGATTGATGAATGTAGGAGTACCGTGGACGGAGGAAGAACACAAGCTGTTCTTAGTTGGATTACAGAAAGTAGGAAAGGGAGATTGGCGAGGTATTTCGAGAAATTACGTCAAAACTCGAACGCCGACTCAAGTGGCTAGTCATGCTCAGAAATACTTTCTTCGTCGGAGTAATCTTAATCGCCGTCGTCGTCGATCTAGTCTCTTTGATATCACTACTGATTCTGTAATTTTTCTTTCTTCTTTTCAACTCAAATCATTGTTTTCTCGACATTTTTCGATTAATCTGAACTATAACGATTGTTATTGTTTGATTACAGGTTCCTGCAAGTTCATCAAATGATCAGATGAGTAAAGAGAATCAATCGACATTAATGCAATCGAGTTTTGAAGAGCCAAAGGTTAAATTTACGATATCTCCATCGCCGATCTACGATCCAACTCCAGCTAATAGCAGCAACATGTCAATGATGAACTTCGATCTAAACACGAATACAAACATGAACACGAATAAGAATTCGAGTTCATTGTCACTCAATCTATCTCTGTCTATGTCGACCGAGACGGCTAATTCAACGTTTCAGGTTATGCAAGGTTTCCGTAATCAGGAAGGGATGATTACCGTGGTGTAGTAGCTTGATCATCAAGTTTTTCTTGTTTTAGTTAATTTGTTACTACTTCGTATCTGATTAATTAATTAACTGGTGGATGAATGTTTAACAATTGATAAATCGATAATAATCGATGATTTAAGAGTTTCTTTTGTTGGTTGATGAATTTGTAATGCTGATTAAGAGAAAACAATGATTTAGTAAGTTTAGTTCATTTAGATGGATTATCCGTAATTATTATAATGCTAATTTAAAGTCGAATATTTCAAGATCAACTTTTTTTTTTTCCCAACTTTAACTTTGTGGTCTTATAAATGGCAAGTTGCAATCGATCTACAATAAGTGAGTAACTACACAATGGTAAATTTTATTTTAAATTTCAATGTCGCGCTTATAGTAGTTGTATTTCTGGTATATTCATTTTAATTGAATTATTGTTCGATTATTGAATAAAATAAATATGATCAAATTAATTTTGTAAAAAATATTTGATAAATAAGTAAAACAAAACTTCAGATTTAGTTGACCGTAACTTCAACGTTGGTTCATTGATGGTGATGAAAGTCAAACTTCAATCTAGTCAATAAAATTTTAAAAATTAATGAACAAACATATAAACGACAACATATCTTTTTTGGATTAAGAGATTAGGTGAATGGATGCCGAAAGTTGCATACTTGCATGACAATAAGAGCTTAGGTTGATGGAGACCAATTTTTCTTTTCGGTGTTGTAAGTTGTAACGAAATGTACACTTACTCACATCACCGTAAATTAAGAAGAGATGAATGAATTAAAACCAGTGACCTAAATCTATACGATCGGAATCGTTCCTTTGATAATATATTGACCAAACAAATATGCATTGGATTTAAGATTCTAGGAGTAATTAATTTGGTAGTACACTCTTACTTAATAAAGTGTTACTCCTATTAATTGTGTGATTAAAGCTTGTTGTCAAAGAGTCAATATCAGCCTCTCAATTAAAGATTTGCTACCTATAATGATGTGGGTTAGAGATAATATGGGGTGTGTGTCGTATGTTATCCAAACTCTTTGACAATAAATCGGAATAGCATTGTTTTGCGCATTTGCTTGGTCTAATGGCCATCCATAGGCCGAGAATATATTGCCTCGATTCACTCAATTGCTTGTGCCACTACTCGATAATGCAAGGATGTGGTATCTATTTTTACGGGTGAAAAATAAAAGTGAATGGTACATATTCCTATTTAAGAGACTTATTTATATAGCTGAGCAAAAAATCCGATTATTCAAACTGATTTGATCTGAATTTTTGGATATCCGATCCGAAACTTAAGTTTGGTTTGGATATCTGATCCGAAATCTTTGGTTTTGCTTTGGATATGGATATTAGAATTAAAACATTTGGATATCCGTTCCGATCCGCAACTTTGTTTTTCTAGTATAATTTCGAGAAAATAATTTTTTATTTGATACAACAACTTAATTAATATTTAAAATATTAGAGAAATAATTAAGTGCTACTTAAATTTTATGTCGAGAATATTGGATTAAGAATACAAAAGAAAGTCATCATGTAAAACAATAAATATAATCGTGTTTTAAACTTAATTTTAAAGTAAATTCAAAAGTATGGATATCCGATGGATATCCGCATCCGATCCGATTATTTTGGGTACCCAAACATTGGATATCCGATATATTTGGTTTGGATATTGGATATCTAATTTCAGGATTTTTAATATGGATACCCGATCCGAACTAGCACTTTGGATCAGATACCCGATCCGTACTCTGCCCTACAGTTGTTCATCCGTTTTAGGCTTAAAGTGAGTTATGTTGAGTTTATGGATTCAAGTACCTAAGAGGGGGAGGGGGTGAATTAGGTACTATTTAAAAAATTATAACTTCAACTTTATTGAATTAAAGTGAGTTATGAGGACAAAAGAGATGAGAAGATACTTTGAATAATATTGAAAGACTAAACAAGTATCACGATAAATGTTTGCTGAAGTATGAAAGTAACAATCGTTCTGACTGTAGCTATTTGTCTCAGTTTGTGGAATACGACTGCAGACCAAATGTGACAGTATGATGAACTGTTACTTCGTAGGTTTAGCAAAGCAAAACAAACAAACAAAATAAATTGCAGCGGAAATAAAGTAAAACAATAGAACACGAGATTTTTGAATTGGTTCGGCAATAAACTCAAGTGCCTACGTCCAATCTACCTTTTTATTGCTTTCTTTTAGTGATCTACTCCGACAACTAAAAGACCCTTACAATAAAAGAAACCAACCTACTCCGGTTGTAAAGCTAGTACAAGAACTACTTCGTTCTTATGACAAGCTAACTCGCAACCTACTCCGGTTGCCAAGAGTTAAAGACTACTCCGTCCTAAACTCTACTAACACACTTAGAATGTTATAGGATCAAGTTTCCACTAACATATTCTTAGCAAAGAATAGAGATGGACAACTTTTACAAGATCAACAATTCTTAAGCAAGAGAGTTTAGTATTATAAAGTAACAGTAGCCACGACTGTAGCAACTTGAAGACTTTTAAAGGTTTTTGCAAAGACTCACGATTTTTAAGCTTTAAAAACAATTTGCAAAGTTGGAAAAATTATTTCAGAAAAGTCTTGGGATTTTATGAGGAGGATGGCTCGCCTTTTATAGAGGAAATGGGTGAGGAGGTTGTTAGGGTTTTGAAGGGTCAAAGACCACACATGTGAAAGACATTTGCAACCACCCAAAACTTGCACCAAAGAGGGCTCTTTTGCAAAGGCAAGAATAGAGAAAGAGTGTTTGAAAGATATCCTTAAAAGCTCATGCAAATTCAGAAAACAAAGAGAGAAAAGACAAGTCACATGATATCAAGTTAACACTAAAGTGGCAAAAAGCATTTTTTGTTTTCTTAAAGAACCAAAGGGTTGAATTTGCATAAAGAGGAAATATTTTGAAATTAATAATAATTCAAACCACTCTTTATTGAAGATCATCTCCTAATAAAATCTGAAGTTTTATCTTTGAAGAATAAGAGTCACGTGAAAGCTTTTTAAAAGATAAAAAGGGCTTCAAGTTTTACGAATTGTGGCAACAATCCAAGCAGCTGTTTTCTAATGAAAGCAACAGTCGACTTGACTGTTTCTATTACTCTATGATACTCTACTTTCTCGCTTGTACATTAGATGACACTAAGACTCAATATAAAGGGATGATTAACAACTTCAACACTTCTTAATCCAAGCTTGATTACATCAATAATCCTGAAAAGGTAAACTAAGATAATACAAATCAAATGGGCATGTCATCATCAACCATAAGGAACCCAACAAGTTAAATATTATGAATATAGAGAAAACTAGCAGATTTGTCTTATAACCACAATTTAGTATGATACTTAATCCGTTTTATTGTTAAAAACATCTATATTAAAACACAAATAGGATTATACATCTAGTTGTACCATAAGCATGGTACAACCATGGTATAAGAATTCGAGCTTATAATGTGTAAATGGATGAGTTCAATACTTTTTTATAAAGCTCATATTCTTTAACATAAAACTCAGATACTTTATCACAAAGCTAAGATTCTACATCGTACAACATATACAACTGGTTGTATAATCAATGAATTAATATTAAAGGAGATTAACTGAACTTTTACGTGCTTTTTTTAGTTGGTCATTTACTTTTGTGGTTGAACTAATTTGACTTGGAGATTATTTTTTTTTTTTGGATTTTTCTATATGATAACTCTGTGTTTTTTCAAATTCTACATGGTAACCCTGTTCTTTAGAGAACACACATGGTAACCCTCAACTCTATTAATACGTATCGCCGTGACCCTAAACTTTTTTTCCGTCAATTTTGTCCGTTAAGTATGTGACGTGACCAATTAAACTTTGAGATTTTCTACATGGTAACCCTATATTTTTAAAAATAATACAAGATAACCCTACTTTTTCTACAAATCACGTTCTTAAAAACATAATCCGTTAATTAATCTTCTTTTCACAGTTTTACTCAATTACATCCAACTTGTCAAATCCACCCTCATTACCTTCAATTAACCAAGTTTTAAAAGAAAAATCTAGTAAGAACTTTGTTGGATATTAAAAAATTCCCGACAAGATATTCTAAATACCAAAGTAATAAAAGTACTCAATACCGAGCATTATAATAATCAATCCAAATTTTGATTCATAGGTTTAATCTAATTAATTTTTTTTTCGAAACTTCATCAAATACCCAAAATTGAACAAACACAACAATGACTCATTTCAATTATTCGACAAATTGGCACAATAAAGTTTGATACAATTGAAAGTTTGATACAATTGAAGAGTGGAGACTCATTTGTAAACAATGGGCTTAATAGTGGATTTCTTTATTAATTATTAATTGAACCTGATTTGAAGATTCATGATAATGATACCTTAAAGAGATAATGATACTGAGAGTTGACATTTTTTCTAAGTAATCGAGTAAAAAACGTGCTAAGAAATAAATTGAGGAACTAAGGACGTACTTTTAAGAGTGTTTCTTTTGTAAAAATAAACACAAAAAACAAATAGAGTTTTCTTGTAGAATTTAAAAGAAAAACATAGGGTTACATTGTAGAAATCTAAAATCCAATTGGCCACGTCATATACTTAACGGAAAATATTGATGGAAAAAAAAGTTTAAGGTCACGCCAATACGTATTAATAAAGTTGAGGGTTACCATGTGTGTTATCTGAAAATTAGGGTTACCATGTAGAATTTGAAAAAATACAGGGTTACTTTATAGAAAAATCCTATTTATATTACTCCATAATATTGAACTTTATTATATCTTGAAGAAGTGTATTATTCTTATTGTCCATCTACCACCTTCCGGGGGCTAGTAAAGTACTCTGTAAATAGTTTTATATCTGAAATTTTAGCAAATAACACATAGAGTTTTCCTCTTAAAAGGATCAACTTTATTATCGTCCGTCTATCGGGCCTGAGAACGTTCAAACTCGACATAAAACTATTTACAGAGTACTTTACTAGCCCCCGGAAGGTGGTAGATGGAATATAAGAATAATACACTTCTTCAAGATATAATAAAGTTCAATATTATGGAGTAATATAAATATCACTTTCGGTTCATTATAATTAGTTGATAAAGTATTGACTTCTAGATTAAAAGGTGAGATGGATAAAGGCATAAAGCATCATATATGTTGAAGTTGCTTTCCAACCTAACTTGATCACTTTGGTAAGACTCGTGCAGTAGACATCTCAATTTCTTATTTTAGAGGAGATAATAAAGCTAAATTGTGTTCTTGTGTAGTTGTGTGTCTTAATTTGGACTTGGTAGTGTTAAATTAAATCACACAAGTATACTACTCGGTACATCAACCATAATATGTGAATGTGTGACGGGTTATATTTTTTCACATACGCATTGACATTTATACTTGTATTACATCGGTCTTTCAATACAATTAGGAACTGGAATTTCTCATGAATTATATCCTCCCTATCTACAAAGGAAAAAAAAAAAAAGTTACCTAAACCGAGTAGTAATGGAAGCTACATTACCAAAAACTCTATAAAGTTTGGTGATATTCGTACTATATAAGCGCGAAAATAGATGGTATAATAATTAGAGGGGTTCAAAAGTTAGATTAAGTGAGATGGCGAAAGCAATTTCTAAACATGATGATTCCTGGTTTGATGAAGATGACGAGGTCGTGAACAAGGACATAAAGGGTATGTATTCTTGCCATACGTCAGAAGATGAAGATGAGGACGGAAAGGAAATATGGCTAACAGATGAGATTCTAGCATTTAGTTGTCGAGAGTATGCAGAGGCGGCCTTAGAGTACTTTAATAACCGAGGTGGGGGTAAAACGTATGAGCTTGTAGAGCATGGTCATACTGTGTCAATCGATCCTATATTGGATCATCTTAATTTCAAGGCGAAGGAAAAAGATTGTGCAAGCGCTCCAGTCGAGACATTCTTTGCGCAATTGAGTTTTGTTCGGGGTATGAGGGTCGACTGTTGCGTAAAATTGGGGCCTAGTCATGAGCTACCACATCGGAGTGAAGCGGAACTTGGTGGATGTGAATATTGTGATGGTATAATTAATCATCCTACTGAATTGGTTGATAATTTAAGATCACAAATTCTTATTGAAGATGGATACTATTCGTCACAAGTTGAAGACGGATAATGTCCCTCTCATAATATGCAAGTGGCACTATTTATGGGTTGCTCCATTTTCCCACCACTTGCCCTCCCACTTGCCTTATTGTGAGAGTAACACTATCCGTCTTCAGCTTGTAACGTATATTGCCCGTCACAAGCAAGACGTTTTGATTTAAGATTAGACCAGATTGATTGATAATTTTCTTATCTTATGTATATAACACACTTCTATTATAGCTTTGCTTGTTTATCAAGTTTCATCCATAAATAAAATAATTAAATAAATGATCAGAATGAATGGAGTAATCATTTTTTTTATGTTTTGCTGATGTATGTTGATCTTGTGCGTGCTTCTTTTAAGTGTTCGTTATTTGATCGTTGTTTACACGAGAAAGCATGGAACTTGAGACATATATTGGTCTGGAAGAAGTATTTATCAAACAATTTCTATCTTAAAGCACTTTAATTATTTACCAAACGACTCGTGCATTGCACAGACATTAAATCTAGTTATATTATTATACGAGTAATATATGTAAGACTTTTTATGTGAGAGGTGGTTACTTTTCCTTTTTTTCTTGGTTTGCTACTATTAAGTAGACTGGTAAAATTGACCCGATACCCGAACTTGACCAAAACCCGAATTGATTCAGTTTGACCCGAAGTCTACAGACCCGAAATGAACCGACCCGACCCAAACCCGACCCGACAGCCCTGTTTTTTGGCTGAAAAAAGGCAAAGAGCTGAACTTAAGGAGCTGCATTGAACTGAACTTAATGGAACTAAACTGAACTGATACAAGAGTTAATTTATAAAGAGATGAGTTGAACTGAGCTGAATTAAATTGAATGGAGTTGAACTGAGTAAAGCTTGAACTTAACTGAATAAAACAAAATTGAATCAAAATAAGTTGAAATTGAATTTAAAAGAACAAGGTCTTAACATGTTTTAGTTCTATGATTTAGCTCAAGATATGCTTTTAATATGAGACTGTTTTACAGGAGATCATTTGACATGAAATAAATGGGCGTAAAAGTAGGAAGTGGTGGACAAGAAGGGACAATGGACAGGTCTACCTAAGACCGTAATAAAAGAGAGGAGCATATTTAGAAGCCCAATGTAATAATCTTGAATTTTATGGGTAACTGTATTGCAGTTGGACGTGTCAATTAGTAGCCGCAAACTTCGTATCCCTATGCATAATTCGCACATGCTAATTACTTTCTAACCCCTTGTCTTATCTTCTAGACTTGCATAATTATTCAACACTAACCCATCATTAATTAACTAATCTCTTCCTACTCTTTCGTTGAATTTCTTCTTAGACTTTGTCTTACTATCGTTTTTTATGAGATGTATGGCTCTAGATGATCTGAGCTAGTTTATAGAATCCTCGAAATCAACTAGGTTAAAGTTAGGCTCAGAATCGGTCAAAAGTGATTTCTAGCCGATTTCAAACCGAGATGGATCAAATCCGAGCCGATTATGAGCTTAATAGAGCTCGGAATCGGAAGCTCGTTTTTTTTGTTCTTATTTAATTTGACATTTTACAAGTGTTTTTGATAAGTATTTTCTAATTGCATTTTTTTTTAACTTTTTATTTTAAATTTGATTTAAAGTTCAAGAAAATAAAGAAATAATGATTTAACCGAGCTCGAGTTGAGCTCGAGCCTAATTCAAGCTTTGATTTTTTAAACTCGGAAAAATCAGAATCAATTCCGAGCTCAAGCTCAAGTTTCTAAGCCAATTCCAAGTCCATTCGAGTTCAAACTCAAATCGGATTGATTACACCCCTATATGAGATAATATTAATCATTTATTTTGTGTTAAAGAGGACAATATGTTGATCGTAGTAAATGAAGAGAAAAGTTTTCTTATGAGTTTACTTTTGCGTTGATTTGTAAGCTATTGATGTTAGTTATCATCTTCTTTGTAAATTCTGGTTTTAACTGTTAGAATAAAAATGAGGAAGGGATAGGGACTTTAGAGGGTAAACTCTAATGTGTTGAAGTGTCAAAATGTGTATGGAATGGAACACGAAATGAGATATCAAATGGAACAGAGAATCCTCATTGAAACCTTAGAGGGTAAAAGTGAGGGAAAGAGGGGAAGCGACAAAGTCGGAAATATTATGCCAAAAAGCGACAATGTGAAGTAAAAAAGGGTAATGTTTACAAAAGGAATCAACTCGACTAAGCCGACTAAACTTGGTAGATTGTAAAAGAGCTCAACTCCCAAGGCCGGTATGAATACGCAAATAAACTCAACTCAATTGAATTCGGTAACTTCATAAAATAGCTCACTTTCTTCGATTTCCATTCTTCACCGGAAAAAAAAAAATCGCCTTTTTTGAGTAGAAACAAACCATTATGAACGCAGATGGACGTAGCATAATACCAATAGAATACAAGATTAACTGTGCTGTTATAACCCATTAATCCTTGAATATCAAAGCAGTAATAGTTAGTTTGTACATTCATGTTACCTCTTGTAGGAATTCAATTTAGAAGTCACTAAGAATCACCAAAGAATGTAAGTACAGCTTCCTAGTTTTCATGTCGTTCGCTACCTCTCTAAGTATGTTCTTAGTTCTTACTGTCTTGCAATTATGGAGATGAAAGCCACGGGTTGGGAGCAACGTAAGTGTAACCTTGAAAACATAGTTCATCGCCAGTAGGGGTTGGAGCTGGCGAGTCATTTGCAGGCATTGTCGTCCAGCATTTGTCGAAGTTGGCAGTGCATTCCTTTCCGCTAACATCGGGTTTGAACTTGGGCTCTAATTCTTTACTTTCTAATTTCTTCCAGTTGATGGGCTTAAACCATTTATGGCTCTTCACCTCATCCGCTCCTTGAGGCCCACTGCCTAGCCTCTTTGATGGATCCTTCTGCAGCAACTGAACAGAGAAAGCACCGAAATTGACAGTGAATTTTCAAGCAAGAGAAGTTGATGGACAAAGGAAGATATCGTCATAAGAAACAGGTTCACTCACCCCTTTGAGTAAAGAGTGTGCTTCAGTAGAGACCATTGGCGGAAGCTTTACTTTCTCATTGAGTATTCTCTGCTGGAGCTTCTGTCGATTAGCGTGTGCAAATGGTGGCTGCAGAAACCACAAAGGCAGATTCAGGAAACAGTCGGTGAAGAGAGCAGCTACCGAAATAGAGTTGGTAAATGGACATTTGAGCCGGGTCGAGTTGTTTTAAGGTATTACATGCACTTTGGGTTGGACTGGAATGAACTATTTCAGGCTGGATTGTTTCGGGGATATTCGTCTCCAAGCAGGTCAGTATCGGGTTTAACAAAGACTGAGTCAGCCATTAGTCAGACCAGTCAAATCAGATTTCTTTGTTTGGATATAAATAATGTTTTGGGCCGGGTTAGTTTTGCCTAGTCTAGAAAGAAGGGCAACCTATGTTACTCAGACTCGCTTGGAAGTGTGGGACGAGACTATTTTGTTGAAAAGTGTTGGATGATTTTTTTGGAATAAAATAAAGTGTCCTGAGTGTTGTGTGATGTCGAGTCCGAGGTGTCGGACTGCCGCGACATGCGATAGACAGCCAAGTGAAGTGTCAAAGACTCAAAAGTAACAAAGAGACTAACAAAGGAATGCAATATGCAAAGAAAAAGAACATGATTCAATAAGAGAATTATAATCCATGCTCTGAGTTCCCGGCATCAGATTGGGGTACACAAACGACAGGTCTTCATGTACAGAAAAGAGGAATAGAAGTCAATAGGACATGAGCAAAGCTCAGGATATGCAAGTGTATCATCTACGAAAAGATGTCAACAAGATCAGCAATCTAATACTAAGATTTAACCAATTGCTTGCACCTATGATGCTATATATTTAATGAATTCTTACATCCGACAGAGCATGTCTCCGAAAAAGAAAAGCCAAATTTAATAATCAACAGCATGCCACTACCAATGAAACAAGCATGCACAACAAAGGATTATCTTACCTGTCCTGTTAACATTTCGTACAAGAGAATTCCGATACTCCACCAATCAGCATTTTTATTATGACCTTTAGCCTGTAAAATCTCTGGCGCCATGTATTCCATGGTTCCACATAAAGAATTTGATCTGCTAGATTCATCTATTTCCTTAGCAAGCCCAAAATCTGTTAGTCTTACATGTCCATCAGAGCCCATTAGTATATTTTCAGGTTTTAGATCTCGATGAACAATCCCGTTTTTGTGAAGATGAGATACAGCTGATACTATTTCAGCAGTGTAAAGTCTTGCCTGATCCTCACTATCCAAATACATCACGAAGCTAGGATTAGCTCGAATCAACATGCACTTGAAGCTGTCAAACAGTTGAAGTTCAAAAAGAGTACCTGAAAATTCCTTGTCTGTACAAATGAAAAAATAGATGTCCTCCATTTATAAAATCTAGGATTAGATAGAGCTTAGTCTTCGTCTGCAGTTACAAAAAGGGAAAGAAAAACAGAAAAGCTCACAATCTCATCCAGAATCAAAGAACAGAATATCTGTCAAGTTACAACAAAATCTTCAAAAAACTTTTATAAGTACAACAAAATGCGATTCTTAAGACCGTGAAGGATACAGTTAAAAAGGCACTCAACAAGTTTTTCAAGTAAATGATTTTGCCCCACTCACCCGCTGCGATGAAGAGTAGCATAAGATGAATTTTATCAGAGGTAATGCCTTATGCAAGAGCAGAAGGGCTTCAATGGTGCTTGACTTTTCTATAGCTTACGTGTACATGGATTACTTAACAGCATGTGATTCCATTAAATTAATGGCCTAAGCAATAAAAGGTCTATAACTATGAGCAGTCAATGTAGAGGATGGGTCAAAATGGGGACTATCGACTTCTCATAACTCGTGATAGTAGACCTGAGGAGAAGCAACTTGACACAGCATAACAGTCTACCAAAGATATCTTGGCCTACTAGTAAAGACTGTTAGTCTATGAAAGATGGGTCGTAACTCGTAGGTTCATATTCCCCTTTCCTCTTTACTGTACCACCCTTGTGGCTCATTTCACACACCCAAAGTTATGCACATATGTCTGTAAATTTTTCAGTATATAACTACAGAATAAGATGGCCAACCAATTATCAATCTAACAGGTGCTTGGGAAGGACAGCTAATCAGGTTCCTATTTCTTGATAAAAATCCCGATTTTTCTCTTTCTTTACAGTATCCACATCCAAAGTTCATTATCTTTTGAGTACAAAAGTATTTGCATCAAAGTTGATAACTTGACATATCTAAGGCCATGAAGTCACATCCGGACCATGGACATAAGCTACCACTGTTTTTGTCAGACGGAGATGGAGCAACTAGGAAGCCAACTAAATCTTCAACTAATTAGAACAATCCGACTAACCTGAGAAGTCCATAAGCCAAGCACACCTACTAATAGTTGCTCAAAATCAACACAACAAAATTTCACCCGCCTTGAAACTTGAAAGAATGAATCACTCACTTTGCTCTAATATGAGATTAGAGGTGTTTGGTTGAGAAGGTTGGAACTTGGAATGTAATGGAATGAATTTGCTCCATTCTAGTGTTTGGTTGGAGCATTTTGGAATGGAGTTAGAATCAGGATTCTAATTTCACCCCAACCCTGTGGAATCCCATACCCACCTTCCCTCTCCAGTTTCAAACTCCATTCCCTCCTCCATACAAGAATTAATATGTATGAGGTTCTAAATCCATTTCCCCGTGGTATCTCATTCAATTCCATTCCATTAACATTTACGACTAGATGTGACCAAAATTGAAGTTGGGCTTGAAACACATATATCCAATTCCTCACCAATTCATTCAATTGGTTATCATATCTCATTCACCATAGAGAATATCAGTGGCAAATACATAACTGTCAACTAATCATAATTAAGAAACACCAAAGTCACCTGATTCCACAATAGAAAAAAAAGAGCAATAATGTATTCCCACCATCTCATATACTAACTTCGATTAAAATTATCTCCCACAGAATTAAAAAGGTAAACAAATAAATGAGACGGAGTAATAACACACTACACAATCAATTTTTCCAAAAACAAAACTATTTTGCATCAAACCCACCAATCAAAAACCAATCTTTTAATCCTAAACACCTACAAAACCCAGATAAATCATCACAATCAGTCATAATAACACACAATCAATTCTTACTTCACAAGAACAAAACATTATTCCCCCAAATACAAAACTAAATTATTTTGCATCAAACCCACCAATCAAAATCCAATCTTTTCAGCCTAAAACAGATACTACTAAAAAAAAGACTGTTTTAAACTAAGACGGCTCTCACCCCCGTTCAAAATAGAGTCGGAAATGAGGTCTTAAGTTAAGACGGTCTTAAACAATACCAAATGAAGGAAAGATGAATAATAGTACTCCTACCTGAAAAGAGTACCTAAGCTGAACAATAAAAGGATGAACAACTTTAGTAAGAATATCCCTTTCAGCCTTCATATAATCAACATGATTCTTCTTAATTATATTATCTTTTCTCATTACTTTCATTGCAAACAACCCATCATTATCTTCATCACCACCATCATCATCATCATCATCATCATCATCATCATCATCATCGCCACCATCATCACCACCCTTTTTCCTCACTAAAAACACTTTCCCAAATGCACCTTTCCCAATAACCCTAATTATCTCAAAATCATCTGGGCCCACCTTACTTACCATATTATCATCATCATTTTTCATGCACACCAACTGTTCGACGAAATGCCCACTTCCAAAATCATCATTTTTCTCCACAACAACATCAATTTCATCATCATCAGTAATTTGGGATTTGATTTCTTCAGGAAATAAATGAAATGGATGTGTAGTTACCCTAGGAGAGGGACCCACAAATGAATGTGATCTGTTATGAATAACTACTTGTAATTGAGGAGGTGGGTCCCTCAAATATGATGAAGAAGAAGAAGGTGATTGTGACGGTCCAAAAACATCAGAAAAGTCGAATTCTTCAGTTGGTGAAGATGATTTTGATGAATTTGGGATTGTTAGGGTTAGTTTTGATGCTAAGATCTTGTGTAAGTTTTTGCTTTGTTGTGATGTTGATACCATGTTTCTTTTTTGAATGGTATAAATTGGGGGTTATATTAATTAAGGTCGCTTTACACAAGAATTTGTATACGGAGATTTATTAATAAGTTTTTTTATGAGCTAAAGATGATAGGATTAGTTTTGTGACGGGTAAAGCCGTCTTACATAAGAATTTGTACCCGGAGATTTATAAAAGAGTTTATGTAATGTAAGAAAGCAAGAAATGGGAGTGTGTCTGATTGTCGGGTAAGATCGTCTTACATAAGAATTTGTGTACGGAGATTTATGTAATGGAGCCAACCAAGAAAGGGGGGTTTTTTCTGGGTAGGCTGAAAAAGAGGAGGTTACATCTTAGAAAGGGGAGAAAGGGAAGGAGTGTTAAAGATGAACAAGTGAGTGAATGAATGAATGAATGAATGAATGAATGCAAGTGGGGTTTGAGAGAAAGGAAGGAGTGGAAAATGGGAAGTGTGATGAGGAGAATATACTCTCTCAAACAAGAATTTTTAGTAGGGCTGGTGGATGGGATGGGATGGGATTGGAATGGGAAATAATTGACTGATGGTAGCTTAAGATATGTTAAAAGTGGACAACTTGAGTCTTTCTAAAATGAGAAAAAAATTATTGAGTTGGGACTTGGGGATGATGATTAAGGCTGGTCAAACATGCGGGCAGGATTGGGCCGAGCTAGGCTGTGGCCTGTGTGAACCCATACACGGCCTGGTGGGAGGATAGGTTATCACGGGTTGGATTGGCCCTTCTGAGACGGTACTTGAAATCGGCCTGAGAGTGAACTGAGACTCGAGAGCGGGTTAAGGGCAATTATAGTGTGGGTTTGGGTTGAGGGTGGGTCTCGTGGAGGGCACGTCGAAGGTCGCCTGGGCTATATTTACTCGACTCAGACCCTGGTTCAAGTCGGGCCGGGGCAGGCCAGTCAAGGGTTGGGCTAGCCGGTTTAAAATGACTTGAAAGACGGGTTGGGTTCAAGCGGGTCGAGTTGACCCGAACATTTGACCATCCCTAATGACTAGTGAGGATGATTTGGATTGGATTGGATTTAGATTGGATTTGGGGTCTTAATATAGTTTTTGAATTAGAGATAGGTGGCCATGTGGGGTAATTGGTCTACGATAAGTTATGTTATCAACATCAAAAATACCTTTGGTGATTGATTTGGTTCAAAAGAGGATTTTCTGAGACTTTAGTTTAAAAAAAAACTCTTCATACAAACAAATCAATCATTAAAATTATTTTTTAAAAGCGGAAGGGACTGAAATAACTCGATAGATTCAAGATTACTCATTTAACAATAAGTCTTCCTTGTGACGGGTATATTCGTCACAAGTTTGCGACGGGTAAAATATTATCCACATGGGTAGATAAGACAAAACAGAATGTTACTCCCTAAACAAATTGCTTTTGTCTTGTCTCCGTATTTGGGTAGTATTTGACCCGTCGCAAACTTGCGACTGATATGTCCGTCACAAATGAGAATTTGTGCTCATTTAAACCCAAATCAGCAATTCTTATACCATGCACCCAAGAGTATGGTGCATGGTACTCCCATCAGTTTTTTTTAATTATAATGTAATTAGTGGGTAGTTACTAAAATGTGCATATATATTTAAAATGACTTTATTTTTAATCAAACTACCAATTTTAAAAAATAAAAAATCACTAATGTTCATAATATTTTTTACTCAATAAAAAAAGATCATATTTGCTATATTTTGAAACTCTTTTATAATATTTAAATATATATTCACAAAATTTAAGTGACATATTCACATGTTAAATTGTGTGAATATGTATATTTTGTTAAATGAATATCTGTGAATAACTCAATAAAATGTTTGCTGCTCTTATGAATAAGTAATTTGTGAGCGTGTGTGTTATATTATTTGAATATCTATATTAGTTGTGCGAGTATGTGAGTTTTACTTTGTGAATATAATTTTTAATCTATGTGAATATGCTAATTATGTAATATGAATATCTGATGATGAGTATGTTACGTGATGTGAATATCTCATTGTTATGAATATGTCAATTATGTGATGTGAATATGTGAGTAAAATCAAAATAAACACCAAAATATATCAAAAGCGATCTCTATTTATAGAGGAGCGAAAATTATAAATTGTGGTACTAATTTTTATATTTTTCAAATGTATCAAATTTAAATTTTAAAGGTTTTAAATTTTAATTTTATAGTTTTCCAATAACTAAATGATGAGAGTATCCTACTCCATATTCATAGGATTAGGATATAATTTACCAAAACCAATTGTCCATGGCTGCATACGTTTTTGGCAAAGTATGGTGACACTTCTATTTATAGAAAAATAAAATAAAATAACCACCATAGAAATTCTTCAAGGAAAATAAAACTGATTTTATGAAAAATAAACCCTGATTTTTAATTTATTTTGATTTTAGACAACAAATTTGTCACCAATATCATGATCTAACCTTTGCCATCATCAGTTATAATCCATTTAATTTCATTTTCATATGAAACAAAACTTCACATTTAATTTCCTCACATTTTCATGCCAAAACACATAAATTCAGACAAATCTCAAATCTTTGATTTTTTTTCATATTCATTTCCATGCACATTGATTGAATTTATCTTGATTCTGTAAGCCTGATAGATGACTTCAGGACGTGAATTCCGGCATTTTGTCGAAGAAGAACTCGGAAAATTCCCACATTTTGTAATCTATGCCATCCTAGAATGGACCCTTATAGGCATACTCTTCCTAGATGGGTTCCTAGCATTTGTTTCGAGCGAATTTGCAGAGTATTTCGATTTAAGACCGCCATGTGTGCTATGTACGAGAATCGATCACATTCTAATGCGTAAAAAATTGCGGTATTGCTATAATGAGTCGATATGTGAAGGGCATAAAAGAGATTTATCATCTCTTGCATATTGTCATGTTCATAGGAAATTGTCTGATATTAAAAGAATGTGTGAAGGATGTCTTCTTTCCTTTGCGACCGACAAAACCGATAATAAATCGGATAAATCGGATGGTGAAGCATATAAATCTTTGAATAATGGAGGTATGAATAAAGATATTGGGGTATTTGATGAGGAAATTAGGGCTAGGCTTAAGCTACAACCGTATGGGCCGGTTGAGGCTGCACCGGGTGGGGAAAAGCCCGCTAATGGGGCCGGGAATGTGGTATTGTGCTCGTGTTGTGGCGAGCCTATGAAGGTTAAATCTTCGGGTTATCAGAAGAGCAATACTATGAGTAACAGTAATAGTAACAGTAACAATAATAGCAGTAACAATGTTGTGAGTTCGACATTTCAAAGGGTTCCAAGTAGGCTTTCGCAGCAGGCGCCAGCGCCTTCACCGCGCGCTCCATTTGGCGCATGGAGGGCGGATGAGGCTCGAGCCACCTTGGAATTGTCGTCGATTAGATGCACGGAGCTTAAGATGGCTGATAGCACTGGACTTCTAGAGGATGAGGATAAAGGCAATCCAATGACCCCAGGTAATTGTATGGTTTTGCTGATATGACAATTGTATTAGTCGTTGGCTAGACTTGGTAAAATTAACCCGACTGAAATAAAATTACCTTGATCCACTCGATTTGATATGTATTGATCAAAACTTTGTCGAGCTAATATACATGACATAAAATGACTAACTCTACATTTTAATTAACTTTTGGGATATTTCTCCTATTTTATTACCAAAAAAAAAATTTTGACCGTCAATAACTTTTGGCTACAAATTCACAATACGATAAACTTTTTTTCAAATTGACCGTCTTTAAGAGGTCTTCAGTCTGAAAAAGAATTCAACGACGTCTAAACTCGTAGTCGGGAATTATGGCCGGTCAAAGTTTATTCGTTAAAAAAGCTTTGACCAACCATAACTATCGGCTACGAGTTCAAAAAGCGGTGAATTTTTTTTCAAATTCAAGGCCTTGACGACGAGATAGTTGGTTTGAAAAAAAAAATTACCGTTTTCTGAACTCGTAACAGAGAATTATTGTCGGTCAAAGGTTTTTTTGTGAAAAACGAGGAGTACACCTTAGAAAACGAAAAAGTTCAAGGATACACGAGATAATATCCCTTAATTTTTTGTGCATAAAAAATAACAAAAATCTAATAAACCCGACCCAAAATGACATGACACAACCCGAAGTGCATAGTATACCCAAACCAACCAAACTCAAATAACCCTGAACCTTATCAAACCCGAGTGACTCATTTGCCAGGTCGTGAACATTGTGTATGGAATTTTACCAAACTGGCAGCATTGTCATATCTAGATCAATTGTTTTCTTGTAGCACTCAGGGAAGAAACCAGAGCTGCAACAATGCCATTACCAACAGAACAACCAGACGATCTTAACCTCGAAGAAGCGGGCAGAACACCTACATTTGCCAGAGGAAACAGATTCTTTAATATAACAGATTCAGCAGCTTCAAGTCCAAGGTGGGCCAACAGGATGCCTCGAAAATCCCTGCTCGACCGAGTTGAACTAGCCTCAGATCCTGTAGAAGCAATTGCAGGAAGCGAGACAAACACTGAAGTACTCTTGAACCGGTTAAAGAACCAAGTCAGAATGGATAAGAAGTCACTTATTGCCTTATACATGGAGTTAGACGAAGAGAGGAGCGCTTCAGCAGTCGCAGCCAACAATGCAATGGCTATGATTACGAGATTACAGGCGGAAAAAGCGGCTGCACAGATGGAGCAATTACAGTACCAGAGGATGATGGAAGAACAAGCAGAGTATGATCAGGAAGCTATACAGATGTTGAAGGAATTTCTCGCAAAACGAGAGGATGAAATTAAGGATTTGGAAGCTGAGATTGATATTTATAGGTTTAGGTATGGTGATCCAGATGTTTGTCGAGGCGATCACCTTGAAAAGTCTCAGTCTTTTTCGTCTATTACTGACCATGGAAGTCCGCTTTTCAGTATTGTTGCTACTGATACTGAGATGGATGTTCATGATGATCAGGTTTCTGATAGTAGTAGTAATAAGGAAGGCGATGACAATGATAATGATAATGATGATGTTGATCATAATGTTGGTGATGGCGATAATTATGACGCTGTTCATATTGTTGGTGATGGCGATAATTATGACGCTGATCATAGTGTTGGTGATGGGGATAATGGTGATGTGTCGTCGTCTATTGATATGGAACAAGAGGAGTTATCTCATGAATCAGCTATGAGCTTCGGAATTTAGGATCAGTCGTCGTTCAGCTGATAAAAAGTAAGCCCTGGATGAGACGGTCTGTGCGGTGAAACAAGTTTTGTGTTGTAGAAAGAACGAGTTTTGCGTGAGATAGTCTCATATGTACGTTTAGACCAACCAAAATTGAATAATTAAAAATGTAATGATCATTTTTATTACAGGGTTAAGGAAATTAGTCTCATTGTTTTCGATTTCCTTAGGCTATGTGATTTTATGTGAACGATTGGACTTCAGTTCTAAGAGTCATTTAGATGCAGAAGGGGACGATAATAAAATAGCGAAGGAAGTGACATTTTTTGATGAATTGTTAACGTTATTTGGATGCAGAAGGGGACGATAATATACGAATACTAATAATAGTACTCCGTATACGATAAAAGTTGTGTAACTAAGTGGGAGCCATTTTCAAAGTGCATAGTAATTTCCCCGGAAATTTCTCAAGAAAATGACAGCTTGATTTCGCAATTTCTAAGAAGTAGACTTTTCAAAAAAAAAAAACAAATGAAATGAAGTTTAGGAACTCTTACCTATATTAGACTATAGCCTTCATTCTCACCTTCGTTCACTTCATCTTTCTAATAGTTTCGTTTCAAAACTATGGAACTCGAAATCAAAACAACAAAACCATCGCAGATTATTTGGAAGACGGAATTATTTCGCCAGTCTTCCTTGGAGTCAAAACATTCTTTTAGTAGCTCTTTGGATGTCGTTAATGAAGGAATTTGGAGTAGGTACCAAAAATTCCAAGAGAGCATTGTAAATCTTGGTATTTATCGAGTCCTTAGGCCGAAACACGAGATGAAAGACGAAGACAAAGATGATGAGGAGCTTAGAAATAGCTGTAAGAAAATAATATCAGGTTTTTGTTGTAATGTGAATAACATCGCGCCTCAAGTTTTCGAGACTAGTATCACGGACGGAGGCATTACACAAGAACAAGTAGATCAAGATCGAGTTATTGCTGGTGGTTATTGTAGGGGTATTCGAGACCATGATGAGCAAGATGACGAGGAACAAGAAATAATGGGTGTAGTCGAAAAGCCGTCTAGACTAAAGAATTTACTGTATTTAATCTTAACTGTCTCAAGCTTGATTCTCTGCCTCTTGCCTCGGGTTTATGGGGATAAAATCCCGAACTTGTTTCTCCCCAATCCGTGGCTCTTCTATGGTTTCAACTTTGCACTTATGCTGGCAGCTGCGGCTTCCCTCTTGTCCATAGACACCATGTCTAACTTCAAGAAAGTCACGCGTTCTTTCTCGGATCTCGCTATTCTCTCCATCCTCACCGCCCTTGCGTTATTCCTCTTTTCATCGTTCCTTTGGGCTATCTAATGCTATATCCGGCATTTCGTCTCAAAAATCAGTACAACAATGTGAAAAAATTACTTGTTTGATCTCTGAATTATATATATATATGTGTATCATCTTCTTATATTCTATATACGCGTGCCTGAAATGTAATGTTATTGTTCTTATTACACTGTGATCGTCCTTACACGTTTTATGTAATTGAGTCCGATGCAAGTTTTCATATGATAATTAAAGTTTTAATTTGATATTGTAAATTACTGCCTAGAAATTTTCCCTGCTTTCGAAAGAAAAATAAGCCATGCCTCTGTTTTTAAGGAACAACGAGTTTTTTACAAGACAGTTTTACATGTGAGATCAACCCAATTAAAGTACTCCGTATTTGTTTATCATTTGATAGTCGGATTAGTGAGTCTTATATGAGTTTCACATGTAAGGCCATCGCAAAAACTTGCCTGCTTGCCACCACTTTCCCGTGCCAACATTGTATTAGACTGTCAAAACAACCTTCATTCAAATAAGCGATTTTAATGTACGAGAATTGTTACACGGAAAATCCAAATCCAAGTGTGATTGGACCAGTTTGTCTAATATAATCCCAGATTTTTCAACAGCATTATTTTTTTAATATAACACAAGTGTGATTGGACCAGTTTAATATAACACAACATTTCTGTAAAAACATAGCATCGGAAAAGTTACTGCTCCCTCCAAATTTCCTGCATTAAAAAAAGAAAAAGAAAGCAGGGCTAAATTTACTATTAGATAGAAAATATAGTATAATTCAAATTAAGCAAGGGAAGTGTAAAGAAACATACAGGCTCGATTATAGAGAACTATGGTTGGAAAAACATGGCAGCCCCAAGAATAAGAGCAACTCCGAGAGGCGGAATCCAAGCATAAGTAACAGGAAGCTGCAACATACTCCCCTGAATTACCATCAGACCAACCAAGCAATTGAGATGGCCAAAGCGTTGAAGCCACTTGGACAGCTTAGGCCTTTTACCTTGTATATACAATCCCGCCATCATTGACAATATCGCCACCCACTCAAAGATGATCTCGAGTTTTGTGCTGGTGGAATGGGTAGTGACTTGAGGTGTAAGGATGGCTGCGAAACAAGTTCCAATTAGAATCTTGGTAATAGTTGGAATTTCGTTGGATCCATCTTCATTAGTACTTGTTGGTTTTGGTTTGTTGTCAAGTGAAGTGCTTCTTCGTTTTCTTGGTACATTATTCAGAAAATTGAGAGTCGAGTTATGGTTGCTAGACTTCATTTAACTGAATTGATGGTTTAGATTAATGAAGGGATTAAGATGGCAAAGGTTATCAAATGTGTTGGGTTTGATATTTAATATAGAAATGGAAATCAAGCGGCTTTTATATACGGACTACGGAGTACTTCTATAAGACTATAACACTGTCTCAAGTCAATCGCAAGGGCTTTTGACAAAACGCGTTTTCTTTAGATTCAAGTAAAAATCGGGTTCAGCTCTATTTCAGATTTGTATGTGTCGGACTTATACGGATATTTGATCAGAAATACTCTATTTCCATCCCGGGCCAGATCCAGTTCATATAGCCATGAACTAGAGCCGAACCTGTTTTTGAATAAAAAAAAGAATATACGGAGTATGATGTAATTTTATTGCAAGGATATATGATCGACTTTTTTTTTTTTTTTTTTTTTTTTGTTGTTGTTGTTGTTGTTGTTACATCTCGACTTATTATTTGCAAAACAATTCTCTACCACATGTTACTATGTTACTATGTTACTGTTGGGCCCTAAATTGTCCTGTCTGACCTGATGTAGGCCAGGTAACAGCCAAGGACAACTTCAAGACAAAAGATATCTAAAATCAGGCATTACTTCAACACGGACAGGCACCAAGCAGGAGTTGATAAAAGACAGGCAAAAGATAACCAGCAGCCTAAAAAGGAGAAGCACCAGGCCACTGCAGGCGACAAATGGGCGCTTGATATATGTTCCCTACAAAAAAGGAAGACCAATTCCAGAAGGCTATAATAAAGGAAGCAGTCAAAACAAACAGCTAAGAGAGAGGCAACTACCTCCGGGTAAATAGGGCACATTCCCTATTTACCAGGAAAACCTAAACGGCCTAAGAGGAAGGAAAAAATCACCTATAAATAGAAAAGAAGAGAAGATAAGAAGGATCATGAGATAGACACTCACTTTTGACATATATTCTTTGTATTCTTAAGCCATATATTCTTTCATCACGCCCGATATAACAATACTGTCACAAAGGCTATCTAAAATCATAGTAACAATCACTCCTGGCTTGGTGCCCGTGGTTTTTCCTTATTCCCGTGGTTTTTCCACGTATAAATATCTTTGTGTCATTGTTTATTAGTTCGTTTTACACCTAATTATACCAATCAAGCGAGTTGTTTGAGTTAGATCACCCTACATATAAATCCCTGGCAGGACGCTCTAGATCAAGTAAAAAGCCCGCAAAACAATTGGCGCCCACCGTGGGGCATCTAACTCAAAAATAATCAAAAGCCCACCACCAAATACCACAAAAAACTAAAAAAAAAATGGCAGGAGATAGCGTTGAGCAACAATTAGCTGCTGCCAAACAACAGTTGTTGGAGATGGAACAACTGAAACAAAAAATGATCCAGGCTGGTACTATGTTACTATGTTACTATGTTAGAGCTTGTGATCAAACCTCTTGTTTTTCTGGTATTTGCTTGTTGGATAAGTCTGTGTACATTAGCACGCAGTTAATAAATTATACAACCAGTTGTATTATAACTGACGGTTGAAAATTCTAGTTTTATACTCCCTCCATTTTCCTATTTTCACCCTATTTTCTCTTTTTAGCAAATTATTTCTTTTCACTCTATTTCTCTTCTTTCCTTATTTAGACATCCAAATGACAAAAGTACCCTTATTTCACTTGTATATTTACAATATTTGTCATTGCTTTTTCATTACTTTTCCATTCTTTAATCCATTTTCTACTATTAACAAGGCCCACTTACATCTCCTTCATTATTTTCCATTCTTTAACCGGTTTTCTTAATAACCGTGCAAAAAGGAATGGGGTGAAATAAAAAAAATAGAGGGAGTATTACAGTTTTCGAGTTTTGTATTAGAATTCAAGCTATATCAGAAAGTTTCTGAACTCACTCACTTAATGATCAAAAAAAAATTACACATCTAGATATATGTTGGTTGCACGATGCTAATATGCAACTGATTGTAGCCTTGTAGGATAGTATTTGTGATTGTCATGTTGTCCATTTTGCTTTGGCTCTATTTTTTATACTTCAATTATTACCCCCTCTTATTCTCCATATTGTTTCATTTTGCTAAGGGCACAAGGATTAAGGAAAAGAATAAAATATGAGTAAAAAGGTTGTGTAGGGTTTGATGATAGTAGAGAGGGATAAATAATTAGGAGTTAAATAAGGAATTGTGGGCCAAAACATTAAGGACAGTAATAAAATATGAGTAAAAGAGTTGGATGGGGTTTGATGATAGAAGAGAGTAATGAATAAAATAAGAGTAAAAGTTTCCAAAATCGGAAAGGGAAAGAAAATCTGAATAATCCGTTTAAGAAAATAGGGAAGAAAATAGTGAATAAGAGAAAGTATTATTTTACTCTTTTATGGTTGAAAACAAGATTTTATTTTCTATATTTATTTCTTCTCGCTCCCCCTTGTTTTTTTAGCCTTATATCTCCTTCCCTTGTTTTTTACCCGAATAATATCAAGTATTTCGTTATTAAGACTTGAAACTCGTGATATTGTTATTCGCTGGGTATGTTTGGATTGAGTGATTTGGAGGGAAAAGAAAGAAAGGGAGAATAGGTAATTTAAAATCTCTTGTTTTGATAGCAAATGAGGGTGAAGGGAAATGCTTGGGGAGAGATTTGGAAGGATCTATTTTCCCTCCTTCAAGCCTAATCAAAATCTCTCTACAATAGACAAAATTTGGAAAGGAACTGTATCCAAACAACCACACTCCATTGCCCCTCCCTTTCCTCATCTCCCTTTCTCTTCCCTTCTTCCCCCTCCTCCCTCTTTCCCTTCACTTTTACTATCCAAACACACCCTAAAAGATTGGTAATATCAGCTTGACTCAAATATCATGAAACTGACATGTAAAATACAACCTTGATAAAAATCTAACTTCAATAATTCCTAAGTTAATAACTAGAATAGTTACATATATAACCTCATTTAACGCCCAATAACTTTAGTAGTATAATATCGATAAAATCTAAAAAAATTTGATTAAAATGACATGAAAGTGAGACAAAAATATTTTAGTAAGGGGTTAAATTACATATAATCCAATAACTTCAAGCCACTTATTAAATCATTATCCATTCTCCATCTCGCCAAATAATTAACCGTTGGATCGTTTCGGGCCAAAATATGGGCTATTGAGAGGTAATGAAAGGAAATGGAGATGAGAAAAAATAGAGAGGATGTAATACTACGGTTTTATGAGTCTCTGGGTACTCTATCGAGTGGGCCTTACTCTGTCGAGTAAGGTTGTTTTGGTTTTTAAAACAGTGTTCTGTCTGTAGGGTACTCGATCGAGTAGCCTTGGTACTCGATCGAGTAGGGGGCACTCGATCGAGTACGTTAGTTACTCGATCGAGTGGCTCGGTTTACGGGTAATATTTTGTCGGGTTTTGTTAATAATGCGAATAGGTATATATAACTTTCCGTCATCATCATTAAACACTTTTATTAAACCTAATCACTTTAAAAGAGATTTCAAACTACGTTCTTCGCATCTTTCGCATTATTGACAAATCCTGGAGCTTTTGAGGTCGGAATTCATCATCCTTTACATTCTTGTGATCCTTGCGTCGAGGGTAAGATCTACGTACCGAATTTATAGTATTTTATTAAGTTTGTCTAAACCCTAATTTGGGGGATTGGGGTTTTTTGTTAGTTTTTATGATTGTTAGTAATTATGTGATCATATGTTAGGAGGAGGATTCGTAGAGGAGGCTTTTTGATAACAGCTGTTGAGATCATCTGATTGTATTGCATTCCAGATAGGGTTTCCCTACTCAGTATTAGTCACATGATGTGTTGGTTGTGCTTTGTGATTGTTGAGTTTTATCATACTCGTATTGTGACAGTTGTTGGGTTTGATTGCTGATTAGTAGTTGCGATTGATTGTATCTGTCTGTGTTCTTCTGGGTGCGTCCCTGGCTGAGTGGAGTCACTTGCGGGAGTGGCTTCACGCCCATGATTCGCCTTCTGTGGAACCCGCCACAGAAGGGATGTGCACATTAATGAATTTGAGTTTATCGCTCGATGGAGATTAGCGGGGCTTAGGTGGGAACGGCTGCGGTCCCCCACTGGCGGCGAGGAGTAACCTGTTGTGATGGGTACTCTGGCAGGGCTACACACTTTAGTGTGTAGTCAGTATTGTGGAGTTGGTGATGGAGTTCGGACTATATCTGTGACGATTGAGCTGTGTTGTGTGTTATTTTGTTGAGTTATGTAAATTGTGTGATTAGTACTGACCTCGTTTTATTGTTTTAAAAACTGTGGTGATCCATTCGGGGATGGTGAGCAGTTCTTGAGCAGGTATGAGTCGAGATACATGGGATAGCTGGGATGTGTCGCCATCAGATGATAGAGTCTTTCGATGTAGTTTTGATAGTTTTTAGACAGTTGTTTTGAGATTATGTAAACCGTATTTTGGCAGTTGGTTTTGGATTGTATTTACTCACTTAAACTTTATACTATTTAATTGTTGTTTCTTTATTGTTTTTTTATTATCATTGTCTCGGGAAACCGAGATGGTGACGTTCTTATACCTGAGTAGTCCTGGTAAGGCACTTGAAGTATGGGGGTGTCACAAAGTGGTATCAGAGCGACGATCCTGAAACCTGTAAGTAATGAATTTAATGAACATAGGGAGTCATCTAAAATGAACCCGGGGTAAAGGTTGTAGGGGCTAATGCAAAGACTTGGGAGACGTTCTAAATTCGCGAACTCGCCCTACAATTTTGAACCGGTCACATGGGGGGTATATGTCAGAGTCGTATGTGTTATCTTTTGGTTTGTATGAGTACGTAACGATATATGTTGAGAATTATTGAATGTTGGAAGTAGAGAATTGAAATTGTGGTTGAGAAGTCGGTAAAGTATGTTTATATGTTGATTTGAATAAAGAAGCATGATGGTTGTTTATAACGTGGCACTTGATAACATGAAGTAGATTATTTTGTTGATTGTATGAGGAGTTGCGTAGATTTGCATGCGTAGTTGTAATTATAATGTTGAGATAATAATGAATGCATAGTACGTTGGGGTATGTGAGATAACATGCGGGTAGTATTCACGAGTCTGCATGACTCGATCAAGTGGGGGGCACTCGATCGAGTGGGTGAGGTACTCAATCGAGTGGGTCTGACTCGATCGAGTGGGTATTTGACGTTTTTATGATCAGAATCGTGTTTTTGGGTACTCGATCGAGTACATAGAGGCACTCGATCGAGTAGGGACACTCGATCGAGTGGCTTGTCAGCTCGATCGAGTGGGTTAGAGATCAGAAGGTCTGTTTGGGTTCTGGAGTCGGGGCACTCGATCGAGCATGTTGGGCACTCGATCGAGTAGCCTCCACTCAATCGAGTAGGTTTGGGCACTCGATCGAGTGGGTTCTGGGCAGGTTGTTTCGTGTTTTAGGTCATACTATGTATGTTTATATCTACCCTTTTCTTATATAGTTTCAAGATGCCGCCAAAGAAAACCGCCTTGTATGCGAGAGCTGAGGGCATGAACGTTGACGATATAGTTAAGATGTTGGAGCATCAAGATGCTCTTACGGAGGCCCTTAAGAGAGTGGGGAAAGATAAGGAGGTTGATCACTCAAAGATCAGTCTATACATAGCGAGGTTTAACCCAAAAGAGTATAAGGGAACCGGGGAGCCAATTCTGCTTGACAATTGGCATCGTGAGATGGAGAACATTCTGGATCTGGTACATTGTCCCGATGAGATGAAAGTAGAACAAGTTGCGTTCTACTTGAGAGAGGCAGCAGGAGAGTGGTGGGATAAGGTAAAGGTGAGCGCTAGAGATATGTATGCGAAGCAGGGGCTGCCTATTATTCCTTGGGAAGAGTTTAGGAAAGCTATGAAGAGGGAGTTCTTGCCGGAGCATGTGAGGAGTAAGCTGAGGGAGGAGTTTGATGGGTTCAAGATGACATCTGATATGTCGGTAGCTGAGTATTATCGACAGTTCAATGAGAAGTCTAGGTATGCTGAGGATATGGGTTTGAGTGATGAGAACCTAGCTCTGAGGTTTGAGAAGGGGTTGACCCCCAGGATAATGGAGAAGTTACCCGTGGGAATCCTTACAGATGTTAAGGAAGCTTATGAGAGGGCTGGGAGAGCTGAGAGGTTGGTAGAGATGGCCCGGGAGAGAGGAGGTGAGAAAAGGAAGGCTGAGAGTGAGGCTGGTGGCCAATCTAATTACAAGAAAGGCAACCATAATCAGGCTAGAGCGTTTTCTTACAGTTCGGGGTTGATCTTGGGGCTTCCTTTGGACGTGGCCGTGGGAGCGGTAGTAGTAGTTGGGGGATGACCTGCTTTGGCTGTGGCGGTGTAGGCCACAAGAGACATGAGTGCACGAGTGTGGACATGGGCCACGGGGGCGCTTGGGAAACAAGCGTTTGCATTTGTGGAGTCGCCACCAATTTATTGTGGAAAATTGGAAACCGTTCGAATACTTCGCGTCATGTCAAGACACAAAATAGTGACATGAACACCAAGAACTCGTTACCCTTAGCATTCTATGTCTAGAATGACTCTCGTGGATGCCAATGAACACGGATGTTCACAGAGATCTGGAGTAAGGGGTGAGGGTACGTATTAGGAAGCTCTTTTGATCGAACACCTAATCCCGCCCGCCTCGATAGCGGCCTCTACTAATGATTAGGGAAAATCATCTGTACTCGATATACTGTCGATTATATGCATGCAATGCAACATCCATTAGATTAATCCTAACATGTGAGAATTAATACTAAGTCGGTAAAACATGTAATTTAGCATACAATTAGGTCGAATCGGGATTTAAGTTCAATTACATATGAAGGCATACAAGTGATAATAAAGAAATACAATGATAAATACAATAAAGGAAAATTACAATAATTACATCGGGTTTATTGATTTGTGTCGAAAATACATCTAAAACGGATAATTTGGAAAAGAGAAAGAATAAACGAAGGAGTTAACGAACAGATTATGGGATAATACGATTAATAGTTAATTAGATACGTAACTAAAACTACGTCAAGGCAACACGGGAGTTCAGAGACAGTAAATCAACCAGAACAGCGCGAGAGAGAGTCGTCCCTTGGGAAGAGGCGCAGCGATTCTTTCGCGTCGTTCTTGGCTCAATAAATTTGTGAAGCTGGAATTGCAAGTCGTTAATATTCGTTGGTGATTTAAATGATTGATTAGTATTATTTACTCAGATGAAAGTGATTATCAGGTTATTTACATATGATTAACGGTCATAAAAGCAATAAACATGGATGAAAACGATTAGAACGAATTATTACAAAATTAAAGAGGATTAATGAAATAAATTAAACAAACTATAACTAATTAATTAGGTTAAATATGATGGATTAATTACGGACTAATGACGAACATGATAATAAACAGGTGAGAATATATCAAAGATCGAATTCCAGAAACCCAATATGAATGAATCGAATTTCTACAACCCGGATTTGACTTTAATGACGAAAACCCGCAAATATTAATTACTTGGGATTTAAGTCGGGAATTTAAGAGATGAATTATATGTTAATGATGATTAATAATACACATGTCAAATTATTATGTTCAGATTGTTATATTAAAACAAGGAACAAATGAAAACAAAAGAAAAATAAACGAATTAACGAAAGACGAAGGAAGAAGAAAAGAAGCAGGAACTGCGACAGCCTTACGAAGAGGCGCAGCAGGTACAACGTCCCTTCGAAGAGGCGCAACAGTTGCTGCGTCCTTTCTCGACGGTTGTCCTATGATAATCCGTAAAAAAGGGTTTTAAACAAAGGGTTTTAGAAATCGGTTTTAATTGTATTTTCGACATAAATCTTACAATATGATTACAATAAATAAATAACAATGAATAAAAGAGAGATTTACACCCTCAGACTTACATGTTTGACGAAATGAGATGAAATAAGTTATCGATTAGTGATGCTCGACTCGAATGTAGACGAAAGTGCCCTCGTAAGAGGAATTAAAATAGATTGATTAAAGATGATTATGGTGGAGTTGGTCAAATTGGTCGGTCATGCAAAACGAGGCTGGTACTCAGAAAGATCCGAGCTTACGTGGTCGAAAGTTCAAGCACGTAGGCGCCAAAAAGTAAGAACATGGTCTAGAATGCAAAGGGAGAAGAGAAGGGCGGACACTCGCGTGAGAAATATGTGAGACCGAAGGTCTCTATTTATACTAATCACGTGGAGGAAGTAGGGTTTTTCGGAGAGACTTTGGAAGTGAATCTCGAAAAAATATGAAAAGATACGAAAAATACGTAGAAAAGGACTTGGAAAGAGGCGCAGCAAGCACTGCGTCTCTTGGAAGAGGCGCAAAGACTGCTTTGCGTCTATTCCCAAGTGGTTTCCTCCCGCGGAAGAAAGATTTCCGTGTTTAGTTTATGGAATAACGGAATAATTTGGTTTTCCTTAATATTTTGTGTGAATATTACGGGAAATTGTTTACCAAAGATTAAAAGATTTATAAAATATAGAATAGAAATATCCGGAACATTCCAGAACATTCCGACTCAGCATTTTAATGGTTGTCAGAAAATGAAGACGATTTTAGGCCCGGACTCCAAATGTACTCTAATTACTGTCAAAACGACCGTATCGGCACGTAGATGACAATTAAGAGGTAGACATAAATGTTTGAGCGATCACTTGACGATAAACTTACGAACTGTCACAAATAGTTCTGCGTACCAAACATGCGGCCCAATCATCACCGGGTGGTTCGCGGAAGGTGCAGAAATGAGGTATCTCTGAGCCCCCACTTTGACCGAGGCTTGGACAAGGCGAATGTCAAAGTATAGCCATCAGGTCAATCGAAGATTACAACCCGACGACTATGGCGACGCGAGGCGGTTCAAGGGGTCTCGAACCAATGACTGTCGTCGGGAACATTTTAGAGTCGTCGACTTAGGGAGGGTCGTTTAAAGTCCATTAGACTACGTAAGGAGGCTCGCTTGACCATAAGAAGAAACCATACCTGAAATTCTTTGAAACTCTAGGGAAAACGAAACGCGATATTGGGAGAAGACAGCAGGACACGATCTGGGCTCGCCGGGAGAAATGCTTGTGTTCGACTTCAAACAAACTTCGGAAGTATTTGGGGTCGATGTTGATCTCCATGTCTCGAGAGGAAGTGACTGTCGGTCGTGAACTCTCGCTGGGGGAACTTAATCGGGAACTGATCTCCATGTCTCTAGAGGGAAAGTCTATCCGTGTACTCTCGCTGGGGGAACGTAATCGGGAACTGATCTCCATGTCTCGAGAGGGAAAGTCTATCCGTGTACTCTCGCTGGGGGAACAGAATAAAGGCGTGTCGAAACACCTGTCAAAGAAGGAATGCTCGTTGTGACAAGCTAGGTCTTGGGTAAAAAATAAGGCAATAATTTGTTGTTGGCTTGGAAGATGTGGATCCGGGCGAAGAACATACGTCAAACGGACCAAATATGTGATGTAGCATCAAGGAAGAGGCGCACCAAGGATGGGCCCACAAAAATAACGAACTCACAATGAATTTTTGAAAACTCGTATGAAGGGAAGCTGAGGAAGAGGCGCAGCAAGAGATGCATCTCTTGGAAGAGGCGCAACACCTGCTGCGTCTTTTCCTGGGCGTGTCTTTTCTGCGTAAAAACCCGATGAAACAGGGGTTTCATTTCATTATTTCGAAACATAATTCCTCAATTACTTTCTCAAATTCCAACCATTTCCGTCAAAATTTGATCCAAAAGCTTGCATTTGCCATGACTAATCGAGATATGTGTATCAATCTTGCATTTATCTTCCGTATTTGCTCAAATGGGATCGACAAAATTATGGTTTTCGACCCTAATTAGTCGAAAATTTGGGGCTTTTCCCCCAAATGATTTTGCTTTGCAAAATTGACTTTGTAAATGGCCAATTGGTAATATAAGGATCATAACCATGTATTTGTTTCGAATTTTCGTTGAGTTTTGAGCATTTGAGTGAAATTGAGACGGTTTCACAGCTAAACCGTAAATTGCTTCGAAAATAGCCTTAGGATTGCCCATTTGTGACGAAACTTGATATTTGGAATCCTTGTATGATGGGTAAACTTCATACCATCTCGGAATTTTGGTTTGTGACGGCTTTTTCAGGACACTTTTCTAGGGCATAATCGTCGTTATAACGAAATGCTGCCGAAATTCCGACTTGAACCCATGACTAGGCTTCAACTTAGGCTTTACTTGACCCAAATTACCACATGAGCGGGCGGGTTTATGGGAAAATTGCCAAAGATGGCGAGAAAAGAGCGATTTCGGAGCTCCGAAAACTCGAAAATCCCCTAATCAAGGCTTGTCGTCACTTGACGCGGCCTAAATTTACTTTAATTTTGCAGGTGACGAGGCTTCTACGTTTGGGAGGACTCCCATGGACGTGGACACTGCTGTGCACTCTTCTCAGGTGCTTGAGGAGGCGTTGGAGGAGGCTTTCACCTCTGCGGTGATGGCTGCTGAGGACGAGGTCCGGGAGGAGGAGGCTGCTGAGGAGGAGGAGGCCCCGAGACGGGCCATCATTGGACGAGGTGGTCGCCATATGAGGGAAGCACCTGCGTGGGCTGAGACCTAGGACAGTAGGCACCTGCTCTGGGCTGCGGAGGGTCACCTGTCCTACAGGACGGTGAAGAGCTTGGTAAATAGGATTCATAACTCTTCATTCATCTTTTTTCATCTCTGTTTGTCATTCCTTTTCTTCTTCATTTGAGCTAAAGATAGCTTTTGTTTCAAATCAACATAGGAGGAATTTGGGAACATCAGGTCGTTCTCGGGCTACACGACAGCGATGAGGTGCTACGAGAGGCTGTCGGCTGAGGAGCGGGCCATGATCGAGCGGGGAGCGTTCGGCGCCTTGGTGCAGGCTTGGAGGGATATTGCGAGAAGGAAGCTTCGGGCTAACCTCAGTCTCGTCCGAGCGTTCTTGGACCGGTTTTGGGACACGACCTCTACGTTTCACATGCCTTTTGGTGAGGTGGGGGTCACGTTGGAGGATTACGGCATGATTTTTCTGCCAGGTGTGGTCTTTGAGGTGGTGGAGTGGCCAGAGACGGCCATGAGGGTTGACTCGGCGGAGGCCAGGAGGTTGATCGGCTGGAACTTGGCGCCGAAGGCGGCTGCGGTACCTGGCTTGGTGCCTAGTTATTACGTGCGGGACTACTTCGCGGGGAAGACCCCAGCGTTGGTGGTGATCGAGGGGAGGGAGAAGGCTCCTCCTCCCTGCACTGTAGAGCAGAGAGTCCGCTTGTGGCTCTGGTGGTTCTTGTCTTCGATTTACCTCGGAGACAAGGGAGAGAGGCTTTCGACAAAGCTTCTTCCCTTTGTTTCTGACTTGAGCTCCCTAGGCCGTTGGGACTGGGTCACTGCTAGTTTTGCGGTCCTCATCCGCTTCATGAGGGCCATGGTTCATCCGGAGTTGATGGAGAAGGGGACTTCTCTTGCTGCTGTCGGCCCTAGACTGTTGTTGGAGGTATGAGCCTTCACTTCTTCTCATGAAAGATCATTCCTTTTTCTTATCAAATCACGAAAGACCGTTGCTGATTATCTTGATTTACAGGCATGGGTGTACTTCTACTTTCCGGGCTTCGCGCCCAAGAGGACGGAGCCGGTGGAGAAGGCCTATCCCGTTGTGAGGGATTGGGTGATGTGCCGCACGAGGAGTCGGCGTTCCTTCCACGACGTCTGTCGGCGGGAGGTGAACGCTCTTCAGCTGGACGGCGTGAGTACTTTACCTTACATTTGTCTGTCTTACTTTCTCTTTCTTTTAGAACTGATCATAAGAATGACCCTTCGTTTGCTTTTCTAGTGGGTGCCTAGGCCTTGGGAGGAGTACGCTGGCGCTCCTCCTTTCGTGGCTGAGGTCCTTCGACCTAGGAGCTCGAGCCGGCTGCTGCTGAGGACGTCGATGGGTCTTGTGTGGTACTTGGGCGAGCGCTTGGCTCGACAATGCTCTCGGGATGTCTTGACGGTTCCCATCAATCCTCCTCGGATGATGTTTAGGGAGCCTTCTGAGGCTGAGAGGGAGACTGACTTGGCTGGCGTCGGTGGAGACGCCCTCCTCCTTCCTGGTGAGGACTACTCGGCGTTCCTCTACGGGAGGTTGGCGTACTGGCCGGTTGTGGTAGGTGCTTTGCCCTCTTTCATTTTTGATTGTTTGAGCATACGATGAAGGATCATCGGTTAACGAAATCATCTGACTTTGTAGGAGGTCGAGGCGGCGGGCATCGAGCCCCCAGAGTACCCCGAGACCCTTGAGTACACCGACACGACGGGGATGACGACGATCTCCGAGCTACGTGACTTTGACGTGGCGGTGAGAGATGCTGGTTTGGACGATTGGCAGCATCTGATCCGGAGGGTGAGTCTTCTAGCTCGCATAGTTTTCGTGTAAGAACACATTTGCTCAAGTTTGCTCAATTGCTAAACATTTTTCTTTTGAAATGCAGGTTGCGCCATCCCGGTTCGTGGCTTTGTGGAGGGTAGCCAACCGGCTGCGGGCTACTGCCGTCGAGGCACTTGCTGGTGGCCGAGGACGTCAGGTATGAACCTTCCGTTTAATTTATTTTTGAGTTTTCTAATTTTCCTTTATGCTTGAAATGATTGGCATGAGTCAGTTTTGTCGTTTGCAGAGGGAGCGCGAGCTGGAGCGAGAGCTTGCTCAGTCCCTAGAGGAGACGGCTCGTCTGCTGAGGGAGCTCGAGGTTCGCGACGCCGAGGTTGCTGCTCTCGAGGTGAGAGTTGCTGAGCTAGACGGCGACGAGCAGTAGCTTCCGCGTTGCTTCTTGTTTTTTTTGGTTGTATTTTTGTACATTTATACATTTTTGGACATTTGGATTTTGTTTTGGGGCTCGAGCCCCCAGTTTGGTGTACATATCCCTTTTTGATCGTATATATGACGGCCTGAGTGCCTTTGCTGCTGGGTTGCCTTGTTTGTACCCGCAGGTTAGCTTTGAACAGATTTGGTAGATGACGGTTTACGCCGTCATGCTACCGAAATTTACACAGAACATATATTTGTACATATGGCCTAAATTAGCGCAAAACAATGACTCGAAAATGCAAAGAAATGACCAGAAATGAAAATGCAAAAATTTGGTCGGAAATGGCAAAAAAATGCAAAAATTTGGTCGGAAATGGCCGGACGGTAGGGAGGGTTACCCCTAAAAAAAGAAAAAATAAAAAACATATAAGTTTGAAGTGGAGAGTGAAATGATTCCCAAAAAAAGGAAAAAAGGGTAAAGTTCAAAAAAATGATATAATTAAATACCAAAATGTAAAAAAGAATAAATGAGATTAAATTGGTAAAATGATTCCCCAAAAAAGAAAATTAAAAAGAAATGTACAAGTGTGCTAAAATGACGAAAATGTCGATATCGTCTCGAGATGCGTGCCCGCGAAATTAGGAAACATGAAATATGGTAACTTGACGCATTTACCAAAATAATAACCCGTATGAATAGGAAATTATTCGTTGAGGAATTTAGGAAAGATCCAACGCGGAAAATCACAGAAAAACAGCTGAGGAAGAGGCGCAGCAAGAGGCTGCGTCCGCCGAAGAGGCGCAAAGACTGGCCTGCGCTTTGTTGTTCCCAAATCGTCCGTTCTGACGGATTTTAGGAAACAACGTTTAGTATAAATAGAGACGTCGAAGGAGGTTTTATTCACATAATTCTTCCGTCTTTCTTCGTCTTATTACACAAAACTCCCAAAATAATCCTACATCATGAATACTCTTGAAATTCGTCTAAAATAATGGACAAATGAGTTCTCTAGTGTGGAGAAGTATGACATGGGTGCTTATAATTTTGGAGCACTTTTGAGCCTGAAGTTGATCAAGGTAGTCAAACCGTTTCTCGATGCTTGCCTTGACTATTGGGACCCGAATCATCACGTATTTGCCTTTCCTGGAGGAGACATTTGCCCATTTCCTGAGGAGATTGCTGCGATTGGTGGTTGGGATCCGGAACATTTGTCTGTTATTCCCTCCACTTCTCAAGGGTATAAGAATAAGTTTAGAGCCTTGCTTGGATTGGCTAGAGTTGATGTTGACCGTCTTGTGACTTCTAAAGGAGTGCGAATGTTGGATTTCATCGATCGCTTCATCAATACGGCTGATCCTATTGTTTCTTATGTTGCGAGGCGAAGGGCATTCAGATTCTGCCTGTTACATGTATATGTCCTTCAAGGGCATGTTGATGAGGACATGAGGGGCGAACCTCGTCTTTTGAGCCTGATTGAGCAAATGGAGCTGCGCAGGAGCGCAACTTGTCTATGTTTAGGAGAGATCATATTGGGCTTGGATAATAGGAAAGCCAATCGCGACCTACCTTATCTGGGAAGTCCCATTATTTTGCAGGTAAAAGAATACTTTTCGTTCTTTTTTTTTTTCGTTTTCTTTTTTTGTTTTTTCTTTTTTTTTCGATTTTTTTTTTCTTTTTTTTTTCTAATACCCGCTTTTGGTAGGTCTGGCTTATGGAGCGTCTTCGATTGATCGAGCCCCCAGCTAATGTTCCCTCTTATCATGCTCGTTCGATTGCAATGAGGACCAGGCTTTACATGGTGGACTTCACTCGAGTGTGCAACTACTGGGAAAACAAGTTGAAAAGTGAAGATGGCCCCTTAGTTAGATGGATTGTACCATGGTGACACCTCAAATCTGTCACTGGAGTATCTTCCCTGGATCCTACCCGAGCTGTTCGCATTCCCGGTTTGGAGTTTATGATATGCATCTTCCCGGAGAGGTTGATGAGGCAGGTTGGATTAAAGCAGATGAACCCGAAATTTGACACTGTCCCGCAGACTGCCGTGGCGCTTACTACGGAGAGTCGAAGAGAGTGGGCCATCAAATGGGCTCAGAGGAACATTTGGTTCTTGAATTCTTCTGTCAGTGCTCTATGGGTTTCAGATTCCTATATGCGGTGGAGGAAGGCTGCTACTCCGGAGGAGCGCGAGAGACTGAGAAAGCGTGAACCTGTTGACTACAAGGTTCGCGAGGTGGAAATGGAGAAGGAGAAGCATATAACCGAGGGAGAGGAAGAAGCCGGGTTTCGAGTTGTTCATCCTTCAAAGAAACCGAAGACCTCTCCTGCCGTCGAGATGGTGGTTGGCAAGAATGGCAAAGCGAGACCACGAGAGAGACCATTGGTGATTAGGTCGAAAGTGGCGCAGGAGCGTCCGGCTCGAGGTCGCGACAAGAAGTATGATAAGAATGACAAAGGCAAAGGGAAAATGGAAGAGTAGCCTATGTCTTTTATTATTATTTATTATTATTATTATTGTAATAAGAAGGTGGGGTTTTTAGAATCCTAGCCTATTTATTTTTATTATGATTTTATTATGTAACGTATTATTATTATGAATGAAATAAAAGAGGTTGATTGGTTATGAAACCGTTGTGGTTTTCTTTTCATTATTCTTGTTGAATTTCAAATGCATTTGCAAATGTCCTTCTATTTACATTTAAAGCGATTAAGTGGGTTGTATCCCGTGAAAGATTGCCTACGTATTCATTAAAAAATGAAATCAAACCCTTGCGCGTAGTTCGAGTAAATGTAAAAGAATAATTGTTCTAAGCAAGAGCTTGTAATGAACTTTTAGAAAATAAGCATGTGCTTTACTTACTCCGAAAATGCAATTTAGTTTATTTGATGATATGAGAATGACAAATTGTCAAAATGCAAGAGCAAGATGACATTAGCTTGATTCAGCTTGGCCAGGGGCCGTTTATTTTGTGCCACAAGAGCGACACGTGAGGTTACGCGAGGCGCGTTTTTTGCTCCTACTCTAGGCATAATAACGTTTTAATTGGTCAAGGTTTGTTGGGTTGGCAAATTCGTTCCCGTCTAAGTCTGTGATCCTAACCGCACCCCTGAAAGTATGGACTTGACTAGGAATAGCCCGGCCCAATTGGGTTTGAATTTTCCTCGTGGATCGACAGGTAAAAGAGCCCTAACTGATTTGAGGACTAAGTCTCCTTCTTTGATGTTCATTGGCTTAACCCTTTTGTTGAAGGCTCGTTTGATACGCGCCTGTTATGTCTGCACATTATGTAATGCACGTAACCTTCGTTCATCCAGGAGGATGAGTTCTTCATATCTATCCCTCTTCCAATCGGCTTCGGGTATTTGACTTTCGAGTAAAATACACAAGGATGGTATTTTTAGCTCGACTGGTTGTACAGCTTCCATGCCGTAGGTTAAATAGAAAGGAGTAGCCCCAGTGTGATCTATTTTATTTAACTTCTTGAATATGGGTTCGCAGATCATGGTGAGTTTCGATATGAATCGACTGATGTATTGTACCTTGCATAGGAATCCCCTAACTTTTTTATCTGTTTGAGGTTGCGGCATTTCGATTAAAGCTTTGATCTTTGAAGGGTCTATTTCTATACCTCGTTGGCTAACCACGTATCCCAGGAGTTTGCCAGATGTTACTCCGAATGCGCATTTCTAGGGATTGAGCCTCATGTTGTACTTCCGTAGCCTCGAGAAGAATTTGCGAAGGTTCGCAATATGTCCCTCTCTTTCCTTGGACTTGACAATTATGTCATCTACGTATACCTCAACTTCTTTATGCATCATGTCATGTAAGAGCGTAGTTGCGGTTCTTTGGTATGTAGCTCCGGCTTTGATTAACCCAAACGGAATGACCGTGTAACAGTAGGTTCCCCATTGAGTGACAAAGGCGGTCTTATGCATATGTTCTAAGGCCATCTTGATCTGGTTATATCCCGCATATCCATCCATGAAGGATAGCAACGCGTGATCCGCCGTATTATCCACTAATATGTCGATATGTGGTAGAGGAAAGTCGTCCTTAGGGCTTGCTTTGTTTAAGTCTCTAAAGTCAACATAAACACGGATTCTCCCATCCTTTTTGGGTACGGGTACTATGTTAGCTACCTAGTCTGAGTACTCGAAAACTTTGATGAACCCGGCTTTGAGTTGTTTATCGACTTCTTCTTTGATCTTAAGTGCCCATTCTGTCCTCATTCTTCGAAGCTTCTATTTCACGGGTTTGAACCCTGGTTTGATTGGGATTCTATGCTCTGCAATCTCCCTGTCAATCCCTGGCATATCTTTGTAGGACCAAGCAAAAACGTCTTTGAACTCGTGTAGAAGGTCTATGAAATTGGTCCTTTCGGTGGGGCTCAGGGTTGTCCATATCCTAAGTTCTTGGGGTTCTAGTTCAGTTCCTACGTTGATGGGTTCAGTATTTTCTATCACTGGTCCCCCTTCCCCCTCTTGTAGTATTTCTTTGTCTATGTAGGGAGGTATCTCAATTGAGTCAGGGTCTGGGTCATTCTCATCATCATCGTAAACAGAATTGCATTCAAGATAACACGAAGAATAAGCAGAACCTGATTTATTCATATTAAGATTTGAGAAAAGTTGAAACAAAGAAGCCATCTGATCTGTGGTCAGTGGCGGCAAAGGCACAGCGGTTGGGACATTTCCCGAACTACTGTTGCTATTCGATACTAGGCTAGGAGAAACGAGGGGAGTGGGAATGACGACAGGAGGAGACTCTCTAGGAACTTCTCTAGACTCCGACTCTGACTCCGACTCTGACTATGACTCGAATTCATCGTCTTCTGGTTCTCCTTTGAACATCTCTCCTTCTCCAGTAGTAAGCTTGAAGAGTTGATGCGTGTCATTTATATGATGTTTTACACCTCATTTTACACGCATTTCAGAGCTCAATTAAGTAGTTTATGCTACTATTTGCCCCATTTCGTCTACTTTCGTATTTTTGTGTAATATTGCAGATTTATGCGGAAATGAGTAGAAATGAGCCAAATCCGTCCCTAAGTGTTTAGCATAGTATTTGACATGGATTAAAGACTCGGGAAGCGAACTTGGTGCACGTTTCAAGGCCTAAAGATAGCGGAAGCATGGGTGTGTACAAGTTACAAGCATTTGACAAGCAAAGAAGCACTTCACGATATTGCAGCCTGTTTCAAATTGCTATATATTTAGTTTTAGAGCTGATAATCAAGTGATTATAATTGGAGGTGAAAGCTTATCCTCTTAGCTTTCCAACGCCGCGAGAATCGCTTTATTCCGATAAGTAACGAAGAAATGGCAGCTGTTTTAAGATCGGCGCGCGCTGCAGAATTCGTCAGAATGCATTGCTGTACAGTACGTTTGGTCGATCTACTGGATACATTGGTCGACCGACCATGTATACTGAAGCACGGGATTTATTTTGTCAGAAGCTACTGTTACCCCGACATCTGGTCGGTCGACTGCTACCTGTGGTCGGTCGACCACCCTAGCTGTTAGACGGAAATTAAAAGACGTGATTTAAGCCCATATGTAATTAGGTTTTGAGAGGGTATTACGTGACTTTGCTATATAACGTAATACTCCTCCCCTGTATTAGGAATTCAGTTTTTAAGTCATTCAACATCAGATTCTAAGTATCGAATAATTAGGGTTCGTTTCATACAATTTATTTTCGTTCGTGCTTACGGATTCTTCTCTTGCTTTCTATCGGTATTTTTTTGTTCCTTATTTCAGTTTATTGCTTTAATTCCTCCGTAGTTAGAATTGCTAGTTAGGATTCCCAAAGCCGTATTATTGATTCATGTTAGTTATTTGTTTAATTATTTCGATTATGAATTCTAATGTCATATTTGTTAATTTTATTGCCGTAATTACTTTCAGCATGTCTAGCTAAATACCATTTGCTAGGATGTAGGCGAACTTAGCGTAGATGGCATACGAATAGGTACCCTCGGATTAGGGCTTGGTCGATCGACTGGCTTATCCGGTCTGGCCGAGTCGAGTTGGTTGGCCGACATTTGGGGTAGCTGGTCGATCGACCACCTTCGTGTCTGTTTTGCTTCGTTTGAATCGTTAAGTACAATATCTATCAATGAGACCTAGCGAAGACTTGTTAGATGCTTAGTTTTGACCAACCCGTAGATCGAAAGATAGGGAAGGGCTTAGATTAACGATTTAAGACGGCTGAATTGCTAGACTGAAAGGTAAGTGATTTAGGCATTAGGATCACTAGTCAAGAACGAAAGTTAGTATTAGTGACACCTAGGGACTAATAGCATAGACCGAGAGGGGCTATTAGTTGACTTGGACCGAGAGGACTTGTCATACCCATCACCCACGACTGTATTTAGAGACCTACCTAGACTTATGTGCCATCGTAGCTGTAGTGACCCGACCATCCTAGCTCCTTTTTATTATTTATTCACATCATTTATTTTCATTGCTTATTTTTAATTGTCTTTTTATTTTACTCACATTTAGTTTAGCTATTAATCATTCAAAATCCCCCTCATTGTTACCCTTAGACTAAAAATAGAAAGTAACTATTATCTCCCTACCTTCCTGCGGATCGACCCTTACTACCACTTGCTAGTAGTAGTTTGTTTTTATAAATTTTATTTTTGGTGCACACAACGACATACATCAAGAGTCTTCCTTGATTGTTTGTCCACTTGATCGATTTTCTCCATCCTTTCTGCTGATTAGTGTTGATTTCAGTGATTAACGCAGTAGGGTTGAAGTGATCATCTTGAAGTATCATAGTAATGATCTCGTCCTGTGCGGCTCTAACAAATCGATCTTCTCCAAATAATAGACTCGCGGCTTGTTCGTCTAGGCAAGGTGCTTGGCGAGTCATGACGGTAGGAACCGTTTCTGGAGGAATGAAGTAACAATCGTGAAAGATCTCGATTCCGGCTAACTTCCTTTCGAGATAATGCCAAGGTTCTGGAAATCCATGAAAGAATTCTTGACTTCCTTCCCTAACGAAGTATCCATTTAGGGTAGGGAGATAGGGTCGCATTTGGATTCCCACATTCTTACGGTTTTGAATTTGAGCGAGCATCTCAAGAGCTTCCTCTTTGGTGGGTTTTTATCCGAATCCAAGGGGTATTATTTCTGAATTACCCTCCTTGTAGGGGGCAATAGTGCTCCTTCGGATAGGATTCAAAGGCATTCCCGGGAAGTATCCCTGGGTTTTGAGTATGTGGTTGACCACTAGGTTAAAGTAGGGATTGAAGTATAATGGTGCCAATTCACTCTCTATGACGTTTATGATATGGAAGCCCCCAAGCTCGTGCACTGGATCTGTAAGGACTTGATTGCTTGACTTCCTTTCGATGATTGCCTTGATGGGCGACGAAGTGATCGTCACCACCTTACCATTTAGTGGGATTTTGATTTTCTGGTGGAGTGTGGATGTTATCGCTTTAGAAGCGTGAATCCAGGGTCTTTCCAGAAGTATGTTGAAGGATGCCTCGATGTCCACTATTTGAAAATTGACCTTTCGCTCAATCGGCTCTATGGCTATGGTTAGGTCAACAAGTCCCACCACCTTTCGTCGTGTACCATCATATGCGCGAACACCTTGATTGGTAGGAGTCCAATCTGATTCTTTCATGCCCAATTTATATGCCGTTTTCAAGGGTATGACATTGACCGCGGAGCCATCATCTACCAAGGTCATTGGCACATTCTTCTTTAAGCAAATGACGGTGATATAAAGAGCCAAGTTATGACTAGCACCGAAAGGTGGCAAATCCTCATCCGAGAAAGTAATAGGATTACTTAGCTTTGGTGATTCTTGGAAGACCAAGTTGACCACGTCGTCGGGTGTGGAGTTATGTGCCACATTTAGTTTGGCCAAAGCTTGCAGCAAAGCTTGGCGATGTGGGAATGAGCTTGACACTAGTTGCCAGACTGAAAGATCAGCCTTTGTCTTTTGTAGTTGCTTTAGTAGATGGTCGGTAGAGCCTTTTTCATTATCATTTGGGACGGCTACATTAGTTGGACCGTTTGCTATGGGACCATTTTGAGAAGTATTTTGGTATGGGCGTCCTGAACGAGTGAGATGATCTACATCTTGATCTTCACAATTTTGGACTATTTCCTCACTGACTTTGACTAAGTAGTGCTCAGTGAGATACAGATCTTCGTCATCATCGGCCCATATTCCATTGATAGTAGCAAGCTCCCTCATTTTTATGATTTCAGCTTCTAATTGGATAATCTGGTCGACTAGTTCATCAACCATGGCTACTACTTCTTGCATTGTAGTGTTTTGAGAGAAAACTAGTGGTGCACGTTCTTTAGGTGTGGCGTTGGGGCCACGTAAGGTTGCCACTGCACTCTCTAGTTCCAAGACTTGCCTATCCACACTTTTTGCCCATGCGATGAAATCAGTGATGGTTGGGGAAATGGTGGAGTAGTTCCCTTCATTTTCTACTGCATGAACTTCATCTTCGACTGGGGAAATGAGATATGAACAATCTATGGTAGATTCTTCATTTGTAATCACTAGAACTCCAAGAGGATTCTTAGTGTTGTTAGGCTTACCTCCAGGTGGTATTGGTAGGCGACCGTCTTCAATCATGTCTTGAAGTACATTTTTCAATTTGTAGCATTTCTCTGTATCATGTCCCTTACCTCTATGGTATTCGCAATACGAATTCTCATCCCAGAACTTGGATTTCTTTTCTGGTTCGGGCGTAGGGCCTATGGGTTGAAGTTTCCCGAGTTTCATCAATCTTTTCAGAGCGTTGGAATATGTGTCCCCTAGATTTGTGAATTTCCTTGGAGGGGTACTCTTCTTAGATGGCTCAAGGAGGTTAACTTCATCAGTCTTGCTAGTGGAGCCGTAAGAACGACTTGTTGAGCCTTGATATCCACGACCTATCGTTTTGGACAAGAGCCCTTTACGAATGTCATCTTTGATCCTTGTCCCTAGTACGGTCAAATCTTTGAAAGTCTTGATGTTTTGATACCTCAAATGATTTTCATAGATGGGCTTTAGGTTGTCCACGAATTTCTCCACAAGGGTAGCCTCATCCGGACGTTCAACAAGTTAAGTACTAGTCTTCCTCCACCGACTTAGGAAATCGGTGAAACCTTCTTTGTCGTTTTGGGTAAGAACCTCTAAAGTGCGCATGTTGACTTGGATTTCAGCGTTATCCGCATATTGTTTAGCAAACTCGATTGCGGCATCGTCCCAAGTAGCGATTTTCTTGTGATCTAGCGAATAGAACCATTGTTTTGGGATGGTGTCAAGAGATGAAGGAAAGATCCTTAAGAACATCTCGGGTTTAATGCCTTTGATAGACATGTAATCCTTGAAGGCACTGATATGGTTCAAAGGGTTTTCATGCCCCTTGAATTTAGGGATATCCGTCATGTTGAAGTTGGTTGGCAACTTGGAACTCACGGCCTCATACTTGAGGTTATTATCCATATAAATGTCATCCCCTTTAAGATACATCAATTGCTCCTCTAAGTATTGGAGTCGTTTCTCAGCTGCAGTCATACCCATGGGAGGGTTTTGGTCCCTGAAGTCATTCACGAAGTCATCAACGATTTCACTTTCTCGAGGAGGCATCCTCGTTTACACGGCATATATTCGGCCCTCAATGGTGTCAAGGCGATCATACACTTGGTCTTGAGTAACTTGGAGACGAGCTAGCGCAGTTAGGATTCGATCATTACTATCCTGGAGTTGATTGAAGTTCACGTCGCTTGTTCCAGGCATCTTGGAAACTGGATAAGAGATCGACGATGAATCAAAACACGATCGACCACTCTAGCACACTTACTTGAAAAGAAATGTTTTGACTCGTGAAGTGGGAGTGTGCCACTTGTGTCAGTGAATTTTGAGGAAATGACAAAATTTGAAAAATGTTAGTCCTAGTCAACTTTAGTGTAGTTGTAGGAGTGGACTCGAAGTGAGGTTTTGAAATGGGTTTTGAGGCCCGAACTTTGACTCGACAATTGGACAGAGTTTCGACTTGTTTTGCGCTAGTATTGGGCCCAAGTTCGAAATTTTACATGTTAAAGAAGGATTTTGAATTTTACAAAAAATCGTCATGGTTTTGTTTAGAAAAGGGTGATCACGTATGGTACAAACAATATACAAGAATTATAACAGGATGCTGAGTGCATTTAAATGGGTTTTGGTTTAAAGGGTGGGTTGTCATACCGAACAATCAAACCCGAAGTTTGTGGAGAAGTTCGTACCAAACAAGAGTAAGGCCGATTCCTAGTCCATTTCCTCAAGTAGTAAAAGTCCTTGATACAAACAAGAGTAAGTACCAGGGTATGGATGACGTCAATCGCTATCCATCCTTAGGCCCAAATAAGAATTAGGACCGTTTAGACGGGACGATTGGTCGAATGGGTTGGGTTGGGCCTAGGAAGGCCGAATAAATGATCTAGGAAGATCGAGTTATGAAAACCGACAATTGTCTTGTACAAACTATTCCCTAACCTTGTTCAAGTTTCACCCTTTTGGCTACACGTAAGTGTATTATCCCCAGCGGAGTCGCCAAACTGTGGTGATGGGCCACGGGGGCGCTTGGGAAACAAGCGTTTGCATTTGTGGAGTCGCCACCAATTTATTGTGGAAAATTGGAAACCGTTCGAATACTTCGCGTCATGTCAAGACACAAAGTAGTGACATGAACACCAAGAACTCGTTACCCTTAGCATTCTATGTCTAGAATGACTCTCGTGGTTGCCAATGAACACGGATGTTCACAGAGATCTGGAGTAAGGGGTGAGGGTACGTATTAGGAAGCTCTTTTGATCGAACACCTAATCCCGCCCGCCTCGATAGCGACCTCTACTAATGATTAGGGAAAATCATCTATACTCGATATACTGTCGATTATATGCATGCAATGCAACATCCATTAGATTAATCCTAACATGTGAGAATTAATACTAAGTCGGTAAAACATGTAATTTAGCATACAATTAGGTCGAATCGGGATTTAAGTTCAATTACATATGAAGGCATACAAGTGATAATAAAGAAATACAATGATAAATACAATAAAGAAAAATTACAATAATTACATCGGGTTTATTGATTTGTGTCGAAAATACATCTAAAACGGATAATTTGGAAAAGAGAAAGAATAAACGAAGGAGTTAACGAACAGATTATGGGATAATACGATTAATAGTTAATTAGATACGTAACTAAAACTAGGTCAAGGCAACACGGGAGTTCAGAGACAGAAATCAACCAGAACAAAGCAGCAGAGAGCGTCCCTCGGAAGAGAGCGCGGCAGATTCTTGCCGCGTCCGTTCCTTTGGCTCGATCGGCCGGGCCGTAGCCGGAATTGCAAGTCGTTAATATTCGTTGGTGATTTAAATGATTGATTAGTATTATTTACTCAGATGAAAGTGATTATCAGGTTATTTACATATGATTAACGGTCATAAAAGCAATAAACATGGATGAAAACGATTAGAACGAATTATTACAAAATTAAAGAGGATTAATGAAATAAATTAAACAAACTAACTAATTAATTAGGTTAAATATGATGGATTAATTACGGACTAATGACGAACATGATAATAAAAAGGTGAGAATATATCAAAGATCGAATTCCAGAAACCCAATATGAATGAATCGAATCTCTACAACCCGGATTTGACTTTAATGACGAAAACCCGCAAATATTAATTACTTGGGATTTAAGTCGGGAATTTAAGATATAAATTATATGTTAATGATGATTAATAATACACATGTCAAATTATTATGTTCAGATTGTTATATTAAAACAAGGAACAAATGAAAACAAAAGAAAAATAAACGAATTAACGAAAGACGAAGGAAGAAGAAAGGAAGCAGGAAATGCGGCAGCCTTACGAAGAGGCGCAGCAGGTACGGCGTCCCTTCGAAGAGGCGCAGCAGTTGCTGCGTCCTTTCTCGACGGTTGTCCTATGATAATCCGTAAAAAAGGGTTTTAAACAAAGGGTTTTAGAAATCGGTTTTAATTGTATTTTCGACATAAATCTTACAATATGATTACAATAAATAAATAACAATGAATAAAAGAGAGATTTACACCCTCAGACTTACATGTTTGACGAAACGAGATGAAATAAGTTATCGATTAGTGATGCTCGACTCAAATGTAGACGAAAGTGCCCTCGTAAGAGGAATTAAAATAGATTGATTAAAGATGATTATGGTGGAGTTGGTCAAATTGGTCGGTCATGCAAAACGAGGCTGGTACTCAGAAATATCCGAGCTTACGTGGTCGAAAGTTCAAGCACGTAGGCGCCAAAAAGTAAGAACATGGTCTAGAATGCTGATAACGGGGTAGAGGTCGTCGTACCCGATCAAACAATTTACTCAACTAGTAAAGGGTAGTCGAGGTCGAACCACAAGGAGCAAGGGTGATTACTAATTGTCTAAATTCTTATGCTTAGCTAAGTCGGATAAATTGAGTTTGGATGAGGTTTTAAACTAAACAACTAAACTAAATAAAATAAAATGCAAATTAACAAAAGATGATAAATGAGTAAGAGAGGAATAAAGTTGTAAGTCAAATGAATAAAAGGCCTAGAACTCGGTTCTCCCACAACAATTCGTAATTCCACATCACGATTCCCTAGGCTAATCATAAGGGTAGACAAGCAAGGGGGAGATGGCTCTAATTCGCCTACTAACTCCCTCTCGGGCTCATAGTAGGACACTAGCTCTACCCACCAACCCCCCTCTCGGGTTCGAAGGTCGGAATCCCTAACTCAACACTCAACAACCCCAAAAACGTGCACTTTCTCAAGGAGGTCAAGAAATTGGTCAAGGTCATTAAGTACTCATCGTAATCCGGGTCATCCCACTCCTCCTCTCGGAGGTCGATTTCAAACGCTAGTCTAGAGGTACCCTCCCTTGGTTCTCCCTTTCGGTCTCAACCTAGGTTAGCAATAGGGTCGAATTCCGAGTACCCAACTTACAACCTAACCAACTCTCGTTGGTGGACAAGGGTCACAAGTCGACACTACCCAAAATCAATCCATAAACCATATCATTCCTCTAAACTACCCTCACCAATTTCCCCAAACAATTAACCTTTATGAGAATCAATTAGTGAAGTTACTCATGTCGGGTCAAACCGAGTCCTAGTGAAAGACTACTCACTAATCATTACTAATCTAACACAAGAGACATAACTAACTACTCTAAACATGGTATTACACAAATTAAAGTTATAAAGATTGAAACTTTAACTAATCTAGTGAGCAAACATTAATAAATTAACACTAAACATGTTAAGAGGATTAAAGACTAAAACTTTAATTAATTTAAGATGACTAATCTAATTAAAACATAACAATAATTAAATAACAACAAGAGAAAGAGAGAAGAAATTAATACCAATACTTGAACTTAAATGGAAGTGAAATGGGAGATCTTCATATAATTGTTGTGAATTAAAAGAAAGACACACAAAATCTAGACTAAAACAAATGAAAAAGGATGGGATTTTTGGTTATGGAAGAACAAAGCTCTCTGCCCAGCACCTCTGGTGACGGCTCCCCAATGAAGAGCTTCCCTTCTATTCCTAACCTCGTACCTTTTTGCTTCCCGAAAAACAGCTGTCCCCAAAAAAATATCACTCCCCAGCTGTTTCTCTCGTCTTTTCCTTTTTGTTCCAGCGGGCTCTCAAACTTGGAATTGTGGGATTTTTAGTTACTTTGTTACATGGCCCATATGAAAACATGTTGGCCACAATATAGATAAAGCAACGAGGCCCAAGGTTGAACAAAACACATGAATATCAACTATCATCCGTGACCCGCTTGCTCCATTTGACTTGTTTTCACTTGACCCACTTAGCTTACCCGGCTCCTTTCGTCTTGGTACCTACTAACATTAAACACAAAAGCAGTACCAAAATTCCGAAGATAACATAGATCGCCACAAATTAACATAAAATCAATAAATATTCTATTTTATTTCAAAACGAGTGAATAATTACAAGTCCGGTAATAAATTAGACTAAATAAGAGACGAAATATGGGATAAAAACGAGTAAAATATTGTGTTATCAAATGCAAAGGGAGAAGAGAAGGGCGGACACTCGCGTGAGAAATATGTGAGACCGAAGGTCTCTATTTATACTAATCACGTGGAGGAAGTAGGGTTTTTCGGAGAGACTTTGGAAGTGAATCTCGAAAAGATATGAAAAGATACGAAAAATACGCAGAAAAGGACTTGGAAAGAGGCGCAGCAAGCACTGCGTCTCTTGGAAGAGGCGCAACACCTGCTGCGTCTATTCCCAAGTGGTTTCCTCCCGCGGAAGAAAGATTTCCGTGTTTAGTTTATGGAATAACGGAATAATTTGGTTTTCCTTAATATTTTGTGTGAATATTACGGGAAATTGTTTACCAAAGATTAAAAGATTTATAAAATATGGAATAGAAATATCCGGAACATTCCAGAACATTCCGACTCAGCATTTTAATGGTTGTCAGAAAATGAAGACGGTTTTAGGCCCGGACTCCAAATGTACTCTAATTATCACAAAACGACCGTATCGGCACGTAGATGACAATTAAGAGGTAGACATAAATGTTTGAGCGATCACTTGACGATAAACTTACGAACTGTCACAAATCGTTCCGCGTACCAAACATGCGGCCCAATCATCACCGGGTGGTTTGCGGAAGGTGCAGAAATGAGGTATCTACAACGAGTGTACCGGGAGCTTTTCAGAGATCGGCTCAGGGGAGCTATTCTCAGGGTCCAGCACAGAGTTATGCGAGCAACATACCAGCTGGGTAATGGAACAACCGGGGAGGTCAGGGTAATCAGGGTGGAGGTAACCGCAATGGCGGTAATTCTTATCAGAAACCAGCTAAGAACAACAACAACAACAACAACAACCAGGGGTCGGGTGCTAAGCCGACTACTTCAGCCAGTACTGTCCAGGGAGGTGGGCAGAAGACCAGTGGAAAGCTGTTTATGATGGAAAAGAAAGCAGCTGAGTACGACGTACATGTTATCACTGTACCTTTCTTGTTAACGGTATTCATACCTTTGTTTTGTTTGATTCGGGGGCGTCTCAGTCGTTTGTATCTTCGAGTCATGTTAAACAGTTGGGGTTGAGATCATATGAGTCTGTAAGTGAGAAAGTCTTTATACCTTCGGGAGAGTCTCTAACATGTGGGAGGTTGTATAGGTATGTATCTATGATAGTTGGGCAAGTTGATCTACCTGTAGACTTGCTAGAGTTTCCTTTAGACGGTTTTGAGATGATAGTCGGGATGGATTGGTTAGGGAAGTACAAAGCTAAGATAGACTGTCATCAAAAGAAAGTGTCTTTGAGAGGTCCTAAGGGCGTTAGTGTGTCTTATCGTGGGTTTGTGGTCAAACCCAAAGTTAAGTTGATTGCAGCTGTGACTTTAAAATCTTATCTTAGGAAGGGGTGCCAGTTGATCTTGTGCCATGTGAGAGATGACCGGATAGAGAGTCCGACAGTTGATCAGATACCAGTGGTGGCCGGTGGGTGAGTTTTCAAATGTCTTTCCAGAGGAGATTCCGGGGTTGCCGCCGAAGAGGGAGATGGATTTCACGGTTGAGCTGAAACCGGGGACGGGGCCAATCTCTAAGGCACTGTATCGGATGGGTCCTAAGGAGTTGGAGGAGCTCAGGAAACAGCTAGATGATCTGATAGAGAAGGGATACATTAGACCTAGTGTATCACCGTGGGGAGCACCAGTTCGTTTTGTGAAGAATAAAGATGGGAGCTTGAGGTTGTGTATAGATTACAGGGAGCTGAACCGAGTGACGGTGAAGAACAAGTATCCTTTGCTAAGGATAGATGACCTGTTAGATCAGTTGAGTGGTGCATCAGTCTTTTCCAAGATTGATTTGAGGTCGGGGTACCATCAGGTGAAGATTAGAGAGGTGGACATACCAAAGACAACTTTCACCTCGAGGTATGGCCATTATGAGTATGTGGTAATGCCTTTTGGGTTATCTAATGCACCGGCTGTGTTTATGGATTTGATGAACAGAGTGAAATTTTAATGCTGATATGATAGATTAGGAGCGCAGGTCACTTCTCACGAGTACCATCTGACGTTGACTTTACCAGTTAAGCTAACTAACATTTAATTTTGACCAGAGGTTGTTAATAACGGTAAATGATGAAGTTGTGTAACTAATCACGCACCCTCATATACAGACTATTCGTTAATGGCCAGCCTGCAGGGTGTTAAATGTCCTAATCAACGATGTGGTCAATGCAGAGGAGAAGGGATCCCCTGGGGTGTTCTTTTGTATAGTTGCTCTTGGTTTATTACGAATTGTGATGCAAGTAAACGGATGACTCTTTTTCCTCTTGTATCAGAGTTAGGAGGGAATTCGTTTTTGGTTTTGTAGTTGAGGATGGCCTGGTACCAAGGTTCGACATGGTTTTCCTCGTCGTTGTTGATGGCGCAGATGTGAGCTGGCTCGCTCCTTCTTTCGACACACAAGGGCATGGATGTCTTAATTTTGACCTGGGAAGACAGTTTCTAAGAAAGCAGAAGAGGCATAGACTAAGTGGGAGGCATTTTCAAAGGGCATTGGCATAGCACATTTCCCTGGAAAATTCTCAAGAAAATGACAGCTTGATTTCGCAATTTCTAAGAAGTAGACTTTTCAAAAAAAAAAAACAAATGAAATGGAGTTGAGGAACTCTTACTTATATTAGACTATAGCCTTCATTCTCACATTCGTTCACTTCATCTTTCTAATAGTTTCGTTTCAAAATTATGGAACTCGAAATCAAAACAACAAAACCATCGCAGATTATTTGGAAGGCGGAATTATTTAGCCAGTCTTCCTTGGAGTCGAAACATTCTTTTAGTAGCTCTGTGGATGTCGTTAATGAAGGAATTTGGAGTAGGTACCAAAAATTCCGAGAGAGCATTGTAAATCTTGGAATTTATCGAATCCATAGGCCGAAATACGAGATGAAAGACGAAAACCAAGATGATGAGGAGCATAAAAATAGGTGTAAGAAAATAATAGGTTCCGAAAATTCCATGGGGGTATCAGGTTCCATTTCAAATAAGATTTTATCAGATGGGGTACGCAACATCGCGCCTCAAGTTTTCGAGACTAGTATCACGGACGGAGGCATTACACAAGAACAAGTAGATCAAGATCGAGTTATTGCTGGTGGGTATTGTAGGGGTATTCGAGACCATGATGAGCAAGATGATGACGAACAAGAAATAATGGGTGTAGTTGAAAAGCCGTCTAGACTAAAGAATTTACTCTATTTAATCTTAACTGTCTCGAGCTTGATTCTCTGTTTTTTGCCTCGGGTTTATGGGGACAAAATCCCGAACTTGTTTCTCCCCTGTCCATGGCTCTTCTATGGTTTCAACTTTGCACTTATGCTGGCAGCCGCGGCTTCACTCGTGTCAATAGACACCATGTCTAACTTCAAGAAAGTCACGCGTTGTTTCTCAGACCTCGCTATCCTCTCCATCCTCACCGCCCTTGCGTTATTCCTCTTTTCATCGTTCCTTTGGGCTATCTAATGCTATATCCGGCATTTCGTCTCAAAAATCAGTACAACAATGTGAAAAAATTACTAGCTTGATCCCTCAATTATATATATGTGTATCATCTTCTTATACTCTATATACGTGTGCCTGAAATGTAATGTTATTGTTCTTATTACACTGTGATCGTCCTTACACGTTTTATGTAATTGAGTCCGATGCAAGTTTTCATATGATAATTAAAGTTTCAATTTGATATTGCAAATTACTGCTTAGAAATTTTCCGTGCTTTCGAAAGAAAAATAAGCCATGCCTCTGTTTTTATAGGAATGAGTCTTTTACAAGACAGTTTTACATGTGAGATCAACCCAATTAAAGTACTCCGTATTTGTTTATCATTTGATAGTCGGATTAGTGAGTCTCATATGAGTTTCACATGTAAGGCCAACGGAAAAACTTGCCTGCTTGCCGCCACTTTCCCGTGCCAACATTGTATTAGACTGTCAAAACAACCTTCTTTCAAATAAGCGATTTTAATGTACGAGAATTGTTACACGGAAAATCCAAATCCAAGTGTGATTGGACCAGTTTGTCGAATATAATCCCAGATTTTTCAACAGCATTATTTTTTTAATATCAACACATCTAATTCTGTGAACTTAAAGAAATATATATGCATACAAGAATGAAAATATAAACAACATTTCTGTAAAAACATAGCATCGGAAAAGTTACTGCTCCCTCCAAATTTCCTGCATTAAAAAAAGAAAAAGAAAGCAGGGCTAAATTTACTATTAGATAGAAAATATAGTATAATTCAAATTAAGCAAGGGAAGTGTAAAGAAAATATAGTATAATTCAATTTGTAATGCTCGATAACGACGTTATCTGCTATATTCAATAGTTTACAAAGCTCTTCACATATCATCCTAATTTCCTGTCATTCTCCTTTTTTTTTTTTTATATAATTTTTTTTTATATAATAAAAGTGAGAATAGGTCCATGTCTAGTTGTCTACTGTCTGGTGTCTAGTCATATGATTTGGGTAGATTTCGCATTCTCAATTGTTTATAAAATTTGTGCAATCTATTGTTGTTCGTAAATTCTGTAGCAGCTAAGAATTACGAAAGGATTAAAAATGCAGTGACGAAATAAATGCCAAAGATCAGAAATACCGACGGAGGAAAGGTAGTGACACGGCACGGATTTTAACCCGCCTTAAAAACTATTTCTCCTAAGACGACCGTGGTGGCGATCAAGATCGACCAGGTAGTCCCCAAGGTTTACACTACAACCGCCTTACAAACTCGCCCACTCAAGAATGTAAGGCCTGGAACGATATCAATTAGCAATACCCAGAAATTTATGAGAGAGCAGAGAAGACGAGAGAAGAGAGTTAATGTTTTTGTGTGTTTTGATAGAGTAGTCGGGCGATTGCCAAATCCCAAATCCGAAATCCGGGCTCGGGCTCGGGCAGCACGGGCGGCGTGGTGTGCGAGCCGAATTAAGACACCTCGCAAAGTCTCTACAAAAGACTCCCCATGACCACTAGTGATAAGGTAAGGGAAGGGGTGTTATATAAACCCATAAAACACCCACTTCCTCACCAATGTGGGACAAATGGAAACTAAGAAAATGGCTCTCAAAGCCTCTATTTCCAACAATCCCCCACTAGAGGCGCCAGAGCCAGAGAAAGAAGAATTCCTGGGTAAAGGAAGGGTGGATACTTAGGTATCAATATCTTTCGATTTGAATTGACACTTTAGTGAAATGAGGAAACAACTTACTTACAACTATAGAATATCTTGCGATTTGAATTCCTAGCTGAACTTCGATCGATACCCCCCACTACACATATCATACCTTCAAATTAAGATCGTCCCGCGATTTCAGAGTGCAACGCGCTCTTTTAGAGCTTATGCGTTACCTTGGTACTGATAGGTGTGACCACAAGACTTCTCATAGTCTTAGGATCATTACACCTACGTAGGTGGCTCAACTGCTTCTCATCAGCACTTCTCACACGAGCCATTAAGGACATAAGTCCAACCTAGAGTATAATTCATCAAGTGCGTCTCAAAAGCACCACCATAAAGGCTATGAATCATACTACGCCATAGGAATGGAAACTTTGGACCTAGTCAATCTCAACCTTGACTCAAGGACCTAAGCCCCATTCCCCTCGACGTATTAACGACTAATCTCTTAGTCAACCCCTTAGTAAAAGGATCAGCAAAATTACTTTCGGACTTCACATAGTCCACAGTAATCACTCCATTCTCAAGGAGTTGTTTAACTGCAGCGTGCCTTATTCGCATGTGTCTCTTTTTCGAATTGTAGACACTATTCTTTGCAACGCCAATAGCAGCTTTCGAGTCACACAGCATGGAGACCGGTGTCACCATCCTCCCATATCGGTACATCACCCAATAGGTTTTTCAACCAATCAGCTTCTTGTCCCGCCAACTCAAGAGCTATGAACTCCGACTCCATGGTAGAGCATGCAATACAAGTCTGTTTAGAAGACTTCCACGATATAGCACCTCCACCCATGGTGAAGACATAACCACTAGTAGAACAAATCTCATCGTTCGTTACTCGCAACCCGGTTTGCATCACAATATCCTTCTAACACAAAGCAGAAATTTACCATAATGCAAACACAGATCAACTGTTCCTCTTAGGTATTTTAGCAAACGATTTAAGAGCATTCCAATGTTCATTACTGGGTTATGAGTATAACGACTCGATCTACTAATCGCATATGCAATATCCGGTCGAGTACGATTCATAAGAAACATCACACTCCCTAAGATTTTAGCATACTCTTCTTGGGAAACACTGTTACCCAAGTTTTTACTCAAATGTATACTAGAGTCATAGGGTGTTCTAGCAGGCACAACATCAAAACAGTTAAACTTTTTCAACACTTTTTCAACATAATGAGATTGACTCAAAGAAATTCCATTGGAGTTTCGGATAACCTTAACTCCTAGGATAACATCAGCTTCTCCTAAGTCCTTCATCTCAAAATGTGATGACAAAAATTCTTTGGTTCTAATTATCACCTCTAAATTATTACCAAGTATTAACATGTCATCAACATAAAGGCATATAAGCACACAATCAGATTCTATTACTTTTGAATAAACACATGAATCAGAATTGTTAACCACATAGCCATTACTTATCAAAGTGTTGTTAAATTTCTCATACCATTGTTTAGGTGCTTGTTTGATCCATAAAGAGACTTGTTCAGTTTACACACTTTACTCTCTTGACCCTCAATCACAAAACCTTCAGGTTGAGACATATAGATCTCTTCCCTTAGTTCACCATTCAAAAAGGCAGTTTTAACATCCATCTGATGTATAATAAGGTTATGAATAGCAGCTAAGGCGACAAGAGTCCTAATAGTCGAAATTTTGGTCACAGGAGAGTAAGTATCAAAATAATCAATACCCTTCTTTTGTGTAAAGCCTCTAACTACAAGTCTAGCTTTGAACCTCTCTATTGTACCGTCAGGTCTCATTTTCTTTTAAAGATCCATTTACTTGTAATGGGTTTACTACCTTTAGGTAAATCAGTCAACTCCCAAGTCCGATTTGACACAATAGAGTCAAGTTCACTTTTAATAGCATCTTTCCAAAAATTAGCATCAATAGATTTCATTGCCTCACTATAAGTTTTTGGGTCATCCTCTATTAAAAAGTCAAACAAACTCATCACTTGCACAAACAGAGTATCCATATTCAGATAAATGTGTTGTAACATAATCACTATAATCCTTTGGACATCTAGGTCTTTTACTCCTCCTAGGTTCAACAACATGATCAATAGGAGTGCTACTACAACTAGCATGAGAAGACATATCAACGGAGATGCAACAGTAAGGAAGTAGATGAAACAACATTTTTCTGAAAAGGGAAAACATGCTCAAAAAATTCGGCATCTCTAGCCTCAGATATAGAACGGTCACTCAAAGACATAAATCTATAGGCAGAGCTATTTTGAGCATAACCTATAAAAACAAAATCATAGGTCTTAGGTCCAACGGTAGGTCTCCTAAAGTCAGGTAAACCCACTTTAGCCAAACACCCCCACACTCTAAGGTAACTTAGGTTAGGAGGATAACCCTTCCAAATCTCGTAGGGTGTCTTGTCAATTTTCTTATGAGGTACACGGTTAAGAATGTGACAAGCAGAAAGAATTGCTTAGCTTCCCCCCACATATCGTCAGATAGGCCAGAACTTAAAAGCATAGCATTCATCATCTCCTTTAAAGTTCTATTTTTACGTTCAGCTACACCATTGGATTGGGGTAAATAAGGTGGACTAGTCTCATGTATTAAACCATTTGCAGCACAAAAGTCTGCTAAATAACTGGATTTATACTCACCACCTCTATCAGACCTTACCCTTTTAATCTTTCTGTCGAGTTGATTTTCGACCTCATTTTTAAAGTTTATAAACGATTGTTCTGCTTCATCTTTAGTCTTAAGCAGATAAACACGGGTGTACCTTGAACAGTCGTCTATAAAAGTCACATAATAATTCTTGCCACCTCTACTTGCTTGCAACATATTTGAAGTCAGCTAGGTCAGTGTGAATTAACTCAAGAAGACTCGTAGTCCTAGTTGTCACAGGTTTACTAGGTTTCTTTGTGAATTTAGCCTCAACGCAGCTACCACATTTAGAGAATTCTTGACTCGATAAACCCGGAATTAAACTCATAGTTCTAAGTTTTTTAATGTAGTCAACATTCACATGACCTAATCTACCATACCAAACATCAATAGACTCAGCGATATAAGCAGAAGTAGATGCAATATTATTAAAAACAGAATCAGTGTTCAATACAAAAAGACCCCCAGACAGATAACCCTTGCCCATAAAATCCCCATTGCGCGACATTACAACCTTGTCAGCCTCAAAAACAAGTTTCAAGACAGCTTTGTTTAACAAGGCACCAGACACGAGGTTTCGACGCAATGTAGGTACAAATAAAACATTATTAAGGGCAAGTGTTTTCCCCGAGGTGAGTTTGAGAAAGATCTTGCCTTTGCCTGTGATCTTTGCAGCTGAAGAATTACCCATGTAGACGCATTCCCCATCAGCTATCTCCTCGAACTCAAAGAAATAACCCTTATCAAAGACAGAGGTGTCCGGAAGCGCCGATATCAAGACCCATTCAAAGAAAGATTACCCACCAGATTAGCTTCAACAACCACAAAGAAGCAATGACATCATCAGTCACAACATTGGCTTGACTTCAGCAGATCTTCTTATCGATTGCACTTTGGTAGGCTTTGTGACCCGATTTCCCACAAACATAGCAAACCAAAGGACCCTTAGGCTTCTGAATCTTTGCAACCGGCTTGGTGTACTTCCCTGGATCAGTCTTCTTTCCTTTACCCTTACCCTGACCAACCTTGGCCTTACCCTTACCCTTGAACTTTTCAAAGAAAGATTTGACGGACCACCGGACTCAACCAAATTAGCTTTGACAAAGAGCAAGAGATGCATTCACAGACCGGTAAACAACGGGGTTGTCTTTGAGGCGATTTGCCTCTTCGGTCCTCATATGATCGATAAGTTCCATAAGGGACATGTCTTTCTTTTTGTGTTTTAGCTGATTTCTATACTCGGACCGGGAGGGAGGAATTTTTCCAACAAAGACATTAGCAACAAAAAGGTCGTCTAATTTCATGCCCTCACTAACAATATCAAGACACAAATTTTCATAGACATGGACTGTTCCATAATAGATTTCCCATCCACCAACTTATATTGCGACCACTTACCCACAACATATTTCTTTTTCCCAGCGTCATCAGCCCCATATTTTTTCAGTAAGGACTCCCAAATGACTTTAGCCGATTTATTATCAGCAAATAAATCGAACAGCGGGTTAATCATGTTATTAAGTATGTGACACCTAGCAGTTTTGTTGTCCTTAACAAATTTAGCAATTTCATCTTCATTTGACTTAAGCGCCTTAGCCGCGGGAGGGGTAGTCTCAAAGATCGACGGAACAATAGGTTTTGGCGGGTCATTAAATAAAACATAATCAATTTCATTTGCTCAAAAAACATCACAGTTTCGGGACCAACGCTTATAATTCTGACCATCTAATTGCTCAATTTTCGAAATATCAGGTACAATTTTCGAAATAACAGACATGGCAACTGCACTAATTAAATAGTTTTTAAATTGTTGTTCGTAAATTCTGTAGCAGCTAAGAATTACGAAAGGATTAAAAATGCAGTGACGAAATAAATGCCAAAGATCAGAAATACCGACAGAGAAAAGGTAGTGACACGGCATGAACCGCCTTAAAAACTATTTCTCCGGACGACCGTGGTGGGGATCAAAGACGACCGGTAGTCCCCAAGGTTTACACTCTCGCGCCTTACAAACTCGCCCACTCAAGAATGTAAGGCCTGGAACGATATCAATTAGCAATACCCAGAAATTTATGAGAGAGCAGAGAAGACGAGAGAAGAGAGTTAATGTTTTTGTGTGTTTTGATAGAGTAGTCGGGCTCTTATTTATAGCCAAAAACAGAAGCAACAGAAGCAGCAAAACGTGCTCCTAAGAAGTTGCAGTCAAGGGCTAAAAACGTGGAGCATGACCCTCCTGTTGACAGTCAGTTGGACTGACTGATTCAACTCAACAAAGAACACAGCCCAAAACAAAACTCGGATGCGGCCCAAAAAGACAGTCAGTTGGACTGACTGATTCAACTCAACAAAGAACACAGCCCAAAACAAAACTCGGATGCGGCCCAAAAAGATAGGCATAGGCTGCCCGCAAGCGAGCGATTGCCAAATCCCAAATCCCAAATCCCAAATCCGAATCCGGGCTCGGGCTCTACAAAAGACTCCCCATGACCACTAGTGATAAGGTAAGGGAAGGGGTGTTATATAAACCCATAAAACACCCACTTCCTCACCAATGTGGGACAAATGGAAACTAAGAAAATGGCTCTCAAAGCCTCTATTTCCAACATCTATATCTATCTATTCTATATAAATTTATAATACAGGAACTATTGTACACGTATCCTGCTCACGTTAAATATTTTCCCGCCCAACTTCACCCCATCGACAAAAAATGGAAACAAACTACGAAAGACAATATTCGATTTTCTAATGTCAATTACACCTTTCTTTGTAATGTTTAACTAGTATAGCAACCCGTGCTACAACACGGTAATTTTATAAAGGTTAATTCTAGATATTTAGAGTATTAATATTATTTTAATAAATTGAATTTGAATTTAATTTAATGTAAATGTACTTTTATATATAAAACTAACCATAAGAAATATTTCATATATGGGAGTATAGTGATTAACGGCTATATTATTATTAATTGTGAAGAATATTGTAGTAGAAATATTCCATATATGGGTTGACTAAAATATTTTGACTACAATATATTAGAAGGGAATATTCCGTATGGGGGAAAGATGAGCGGGAAACTTGAGCGGAAATAATACACATGTGTTATTCTTTTAGTCTATAGGGGATGATATTTAAAAAATATTCCATTTAATTAACATATCTTTTAATTTGGCAAATTATTTTCTTTCCGTATGTTTTGGTAATTTTCTACCGAATTAGGTTTAGTAAGGTCAATGTGGTCTTATTCGTTGTTTGTCGATTGAACCGTTTGCGTTAATGCTAAGTAAGGAGATTAAAGACGTAAGTAAAGATTGACACGAGAGATTTGGTGACGCGGAAAACCCAATGTGGGAAACGACCGCGGGAAGGGACAATACCCTTCCAATGAGTGCACTAGCTTTTAATACGAGAATGAGTACAGAGGAGATGGCGTGGTAATCTAGCTAGCACAATGTGTTGTGTTTGTATGATAGTTCTTGAATGAATCTTTTTCCTCGACTTCTTGGCTATTTATAGGGTAGGAACCCTAGCCGTGTCCTACTCCTTCTATGGCAAGTAATATAAGTCCTATCGTGCTTCTTTCCATAAACGCGGCCTTGTATTCTATTCTCCCTGATCTCCCTGATGATCTTCAATGCGCGGGGTCCTCCCAATGGCTAGCTTCCTCGGCCCAATTATCCAAACCAGCTCTAATAGACCCAATCCTATGTTGGCCCAATATGCAAAAATTGGCCCAAACACCGTAAAAAATTCGATCTCTCATCCAAACTCATAATGAGATTTCTCCAATCTCCTACAAGGCTACAACTACTTTTACAAGATACTTTACATCTTCCTTTTCTTTCTCTATGCATGCACTTTAATTGCAAGATTCACTTTTATTTTTTTTATTTTTTTGCGATCTTTGTTTTAATCAGCGTCGAAGTACTTACCTTCATCTAATTGTTTTCGGCGAGAATGAGAATTCTTTGGAATGGAGAGCCTATGGAACAATTTCTTCCATCAAGAGGAGTTCGACAAGGGGATCCCTTGTCTTCTTATCTTTTTATAATGTGCCTAGAAAAGTTACAACAGGCTATTGATCAAGAAGTTCGTCGTAACAATTGGAAGCTGATTATCTTATGTCGCAATGGTCGAAATATAACAAATCTTTTCTTTGCTGATGATATGGTCCTATTCGGGGAAGCTATGGAAGAGCAAGCTATAGTAATGCGGTGATAGACTAAAAATGAGAGAGAAGAGTGAAATATAAGGAGAAAGTTATCGAAACTAACTCAATTAATAATCAAATAACATAGCCTTTATATAGGCTTACAAGTAAAACTAAATATCCTAAATTTGTGGGAGTAACCCACGTAACACACTAATGCTAATCTAAAGCAATTACCTAAACATGCTCATTATAAACCAACTAGTAGCTATTTCTTAGGAGTTGTAATTATACCCATTAACTAAACAATAGGAAACAAACTTTGACTAATATTTTGGATCACAATAATCCAACACACCCCCATGATCCAAAATCGATAATCCACGTTCGACTTCTTGCCATGTCGAACCATACTCGTTACGTCCTTTGCCATAACACAAAACCTTACGAGACTTTATATTCTCGTTTTCTTCAACTATGATGAAGGGTTGCACCAGAAAAATGATCACACCGTCACTCATGTCGTACTCCTTGGCATAGAGTGCAATTTTCTTGCTTGAGATTTGCAGTACTCAACTTGATGTGTGTAGTCTTCTAGCACTCTTTCACCCGAGACTCCTCAAAAATCTTTCGCAAATTAAAATTTGATGCAATGCTTGCGTCAAAAAAATATCTTCTAATCTTCAAATCTTCATTGATGAACAATCTACCCTTAAATAAACGGTATGCAATCCTTCTCGCACCCGCACATGTTGGGCTCCACACCCAACTTCAAACATAGCCTCCTTTCGAGACTTAAACTGGGCCTGTTTGCTTGGACTCCATAAAATCGTAAATTGCTCGATCAAATAGACTTTTCTCCATCTAACTTTGTGAAGCCCTTGTCTTCACTCCGTGACGCACTTCTCGTCACCCTCTTGTCGATGCACCTGTCACCAACTTTCATTTGGAGCACTTTTCTCCAAAAAACGATTGTCGATGGAGCCTTTATCTCCACCATTTCATTGGTGCACTTCTCACCATACATGCGAAGCACTTCTCTTCACCCAAAACACGGTAGAGCCATTTTTCTCTACCAAACCCGATAGAGCACTTCTCTCTATCTCTCAATTATGGTGCACTTCTCACCATTTTTTTACTCAAATAATTTACTCACCTTCTCTCTCAATTTTTTTTTTCAATGCGGAAATAAATCGATACAAGGGCTGCGTGGCTCACTTGTAACTCAAACAAAAAATGTGATTTTTTTTTTTTTAAAAATTTTTTTGTGATCGCCCTATTTCGGGAATCGAACCTGGCTACTTGAGCAGAGGTGACAAGGTTGTCAACACCGCCTCAAGAGCTCTGATACCACATGATAGACTAAAAATGAGAGAGGAGAGTGAAATATAAGGAGAAAGTTATCGTAAACTAACTCAATTAATAATCAAATAACATAGCCTTTATATAGACTTACAAGTAAAACTAAATATCCTAAATTTGTGGGAGTAACCCACGTAACACACTAATGCTAATCTAAGGGGTCGTTTGGTTACCCATTTTAAAACACATGAATTACAATTCATGGGATTTGCAAAATGGGAGAGTTGTTTGTTTGCCCAAAATCACATGAATTGAAGTTCCATAGGAACTCCAAATCCTCCATGATGTGGGAAGTTGCTTACCTAGGCCCCCCTAGGTAAGTGTGAATTCCTGTGGAATTAACTTCCCACATTCCAACCAAACAACTTTTTTCCATTTCATGTGATTTACAAAATCATGGGAACTCTTATTTCCTTGGAACTTCAATTCCCTTAGCGAACCAAACGACCCCTAAAGCAATTACCTAAACATGCTCATTATAAACCAACTAGTAGCTATTTCTTAGGAGTTGTAATTATACCCATTAACTAAACAATAGGAATCAAACTTTGACTAATATTTTGGATCACAATAATCCAACATGCGGTACGTTCTCGATAATTTTTGTAATGCTTTAGGAGAGAAGGTTAGTGAGGCAAAGTCACGAGTTTTTTTTTTCATCCAACACTAACACCAATGTAAGAGACGCGGTCAGTACCGCCTTTGGCTTTGAGGAGACCGACGACTTGGGCACCTATCTTGGTATGCCTACTATTAATGGTCGAGTAACTAGACAAACTTTCGCCCACCTTGAGGAAAAAGTGAATAAAAGATTAGCGGGTTGGTCGTCGAAAAGACTCTCGTTGGCAGGAAGGACCACGTTGGTTCAGTCGACTTTTAGTACTCTAGGTAATTATAGTATGCAATCGGCTAAAATTCCAAGGTCAGTTTGTGATTCTGTTGATAGAAAATCTCGTCGTTTTCTATGGGGCGGAGACGAAAATAAAAAGGCCATTCATCTAATTTCATGGGAGAATCTGCAAAAGCCGAAATCAATTGGAGGCTTAGGTATAATGTCAGCCCGTCAAGCTAACGCGGCCTTTCTTACCAAGCTTGGGTGGCGGGTTTTATCTGAACCTGCTAGCCTTTGGTCACGAGTCCTTTGGGCCAATTATTGTAACAGCCGTTGTGACATCAATATTTTTCAACTTAAGAATAATATGTCTAATGTTTGGGCTGGTATATCAGAGTGAGCATAAAATTTTCAACCCAAGAATATCATCCAGCCCAAATTTTTGCCTCACCTCTGAAATATCAGAGTGAGCATAGCAAGAATCACACAAGAACAGTTCAGAAAGAACCCTCGTGGATCCAAAGGAAGTAGAGGAAGAGGGAGGAGATGGTGAAGCGCGAGATGGAGGACGACAAATGGATTTCTTGGTCATAGTGAATGGAAATAGAAAGGGAAAGAAGAAAGAGAAGAAGAAAATACTTGAAAAAAGGCGTTTTGGGAAGTAGAATAAAGAGATAAAGGGGTTGGGGGTATTTAAAGAGAGGGAAGTTGAAAGGGGAAAGTGTTGGAAGTAGGGAAGGAGATCGTGGGGAAGTGGATAGGGGAAGTTAAGAAGATAGGCGGCGTGGTATTGATGGGACTTCTACGACAGTCCGACTTTTTAGGGAAAGCAATTCCCATCATTACATTGAGCAAGTGGATGGCAATTACTTTGGGGGTAATTGTTTGGGTTATTTTTACACAAAAAGTCGCTTCATGACGTGGCAACTAGCAATTGGGTCAAGAGGAAGCAGATTAATGACGTGGCAAAGAAATATCTTAATCAAACCTCACACAAAGCTGTGGTCAAATACAAAGTTAAACAAGGCCCGTGAGACTCGGTCCAACAACAGATCCCACGAAAATAGAGAAGTTGAGAGAAACAGGGAATAGGCGCTGAGGAGGAGCGAGAATGTGGTATTGTGCTCTTGTTGTGGGGAGCCTATGAAGGTTAAATCTTCGGGTTATCAGAAGAGCAATACTATGAGTAACATTAATAGTAACAGTAATAGTAGTAACAATGTTGTGAGTTTGACATTTCAAAGGGTTCCAAGTAGGCTTTCGCAGCAGGCGCCATCGCCTTCACCACGCGCTCCATTTGGCGCATGGAGGGCGGATGAGGCTCGCGCCACCTTGGAATTGTCGTCTATTAGATGCACGGAGCTTAAGATGGCTGATAGCACTGAACTTCTAGAGGATGGGGATAAAGGGAATCCAATGACCCCAGGTAATTGTATGCATTAACTGGTATGACGATTGTATTAGTCGTTGGCTAGACATGGTAAAATTAACCCGACTGAAACAAAATTACCCTAACCCACCCGATTAACCCACCCGATTTGATATGAATCTGATCAAAACTTTGTCGAGCTAATGAACATGACCCAAAATGACTATTTCTATATTTTAATCAACTTTTGGGATACTCTCTTGTACCTCTTTAACTTTTTCATTTTCTAAGATTTACTACTCTTTTCTTGGAAAAAAAAATTAAGAATACTCTAGGCTACAAATTAAGAATGCGATAAACGTTTTTTTTTTTCAAATTAACCGTTTTTTAAAGGTCCTCAGTCTGAAAAAGAATTCACCGACGTCGAAACTTGTGGTCGGGAATTATGGTTGGTCAAAGTTTATTCGTTAAAAAAGCTTTGACCAAGCATAACTATCGGCTACGAGTTCAAAAAGCGGTGTTTTTTTTTTCCAAATTCAAGGCCTTGACGAGATAGTTGGTTTGAAAAAAAAATTACCGTTTTTTGAACTTGTAACAGAAAATTATTGTCGGTCAAAGTTTTTTTGTTAAAAACGAGGGGTATACCTTAGAAAACGAAAAAGTTCAAGGGTAAACAAGAGAAAATCCCTTAACTTTTTGTGCATAACAAATAACAAAAATCTAATAAACCCGACCCAAAATGACATGACACAACCCGAAGTGCATAGTATACCCAAACCAACCAAACTCGAATAACCCTGAACCTTATCAAACCCGAGTGACTCATTTGCCAAGTCGTAAACATAGTGTACGGAATTTTACCAAACTGGCAGCATTGTCATATCTAGATCAATTGTTTTCTTGTAGCACTCAGGGAAACCAGTCGACAATCTGTATTTTAAAAAACTCGAATAACCCTGAACCTTAAAAAAGTAAGCCATGGATGAGACGGTCTCTGAGGTGAAACCAGTCGACAATCTGTATGTAAGTTTTTGTGTTCTAGAAAGAATGAGTTTTGCGTGAGATAGTCTCATATGTACGTTTAGACCAACCAAAATTGAATAATTAAAAATGTAATGATCATTTTTATTACAGGGTTAAGGAAATTAGTCTCATTGTTTTCGATTTCCTTAGGCTATGTGATTTTATGTGAACGATTGGACTTCAGTTCTAAGAGTCATTTAGATGCAGAAGGGGACGATAATAAAATAGCGAAGGAAGTGACATTTTTGATGAATTGTTAACGTTATTTGGATGCAGAAGGGGACGATAATATACGAGTACTAATAATAGTACTCCGTATACGATAAAAGTTGTGTAACTAAGTGGGAGCCATTTTCAAAGAGCATAGTAATTTCCCCGGAAATTTCTCAAGAAAATGACAGCTTGATTTCGCAATTTCTAAGAAGTAGACTTTTCAAAAAAAAAAAAACAAATGAAATGAAGTTTAGGAACTCTTACCTATATTAGACTATAGCCTTCATTCTCACCTTCGTTCACTTCATCTTTCTAATACTTTCGTTTCAAAACTATGGAACTCGAAATCAAAACAACAAAACCATCGCAGATTATTTGGAAGACGAAATTATTTCGCCAGTCTTCCTTGGAGTCAAAACTTTCTTTTAGTAGCTCTTCGGATGTCGTTAATGAAGGAATTTGGAGTAGGTACCAAAAATTCCGAGAGAGCATTGTAAATCTTGGAATTTATCGAGTCCTTAGGCCGAAATACGAGATGAAAGACGAAAACGAAAATGATGAGGAGAATAAAAATAGGTGTAAGAAAATAGTATCAGGTTATTGTAGGGGTATTCGAGACCATGATGAGCAAGATGACGAGGAACAAGAAATAATGGGTGTAGTCGAAAAGCCGTCTAGACTAAAGAATTTACTGTATTTAATCTTAACTGTCTCGAGCTTGATTCTCTGTTTCCTGCCTCGGGTTTATGGGGACAAAATACCGAACTTGTTTCTCCCCTGTCCATGGCTCTTCTATGGTTTCAACTTTGCACTTATGTTGGCAGCTGCGGCTTCCCTCGTGTCAATAGACACCATGTCTAACTTCAAGAAAGTCACGCGTTCTTTCTCGGATCTCGCTATCCTCTCCATCCTCACCGCCCTTGCTTTATTCCTCTTTTCATCGTTCCTTTGGGCTATCTAATGCTATATCCCGCATTTCGTCTCAAAAATCAGTACAACAATGTGAAAAAATTACTTGTTTGATCTCTGAATTATATATATATATGTGTATCATCTTCTTATATTCTATATACGCGTGCCTGAAATTTAATGTTATTGTTCTTACACTGTGATCGTCCTGTTGGGATAATTCTCCCCAAACTCGAAACACAAGAGACCTCGTATTATAAATACTAGTTAGTAGTAGTCTAGTATTTTATTTGTGTCGGAAAATCGGAAAAGACCAAAAATATGTTCAGTGGATTTTTTGGTGTTAGCCGTGTTGCTGTTGATGCCAAGTTTGGGTTTGCAAGGTTACGTGTTTTGGCCCAATGATGAAGTGGGTGGACTTTTCTTTAGTCATTAGTTGACTAAATTTGTGTCCACAAAATGGGACATCACGTGAAGGCACAAAAAAAAGGATGTGCCTTAAAACATTCAAGGGGCAGCAGTGCACACATAGACAGAGGGCAAATCATACGAGGGTTCACAATTGGTGAGAGCAAATAGAGTGTTCAACAACCATTAAAAAGAGTAAGAGAGAGTTAGGGTTTGAGTGAGTGAGTGACAAATAAAAGAGGTGATTTGGTCCCATTTACTCGAAGCCGATCTAGCTCAAGGGTGGTTCAAGCTTCATCAACGCTCCTCCGGTGACGATGTACCGGTCCTCTTCAATAGGTATTGTGGTAGACCTTTGGGGTGGTGAGAGTACTAAATTGACAAGGGTAGGTTCAATTTAATATTATATCTCCATTAATTATATACTTATTGTTGAGCTTGTGAGGTGATGGTTGTTGTAACCTTGAACAAATTAATCTCTTATTAGTGGATCGATTTGCCGAGAGGCCGTGCTTTTTCCCCTTATTTGAGAAGGGGTTTCCCACGTAAATTGTGGTATCGATTGTTCTAGTTTTTTGCACTTTACTTACTTTATAGGTGTCCCCTTAATAGTTTGTGGTTGTGTGTGTAAGACGGTCTCCCTACACCTTGTTGTTTGTTTGTTGTAGTGACCCGCTTCCGCCGCGAGTAGAAAAAACCCCAACAAGTGGTATCAGAGCCGAAGGTTCGTTATACTTGAGAGAGGGGGGAGACTTTGATTTAGGGAGGAACTTGTTTGTATTGTGTAAGTAAGATGGCGGAGTCCAAGTTTCATATTGATGGTTGTCAAGCCTACCTCGCAAGTGCACGATTTTATCGATGTACACTATTAAGGGTCGATCCCACAAGGAGTTGAAAAGATTACTAATTGTTCTAATCCGATCGTTTAGCTAAGTCGACAATAAGGGATGAGGTTGTTATAGTAATGCTATCTAAAACAAAATGAAATGCAATTTGACTAGAGAATGTAAAAATGAGCAAGGAGGATTAAGTTGTAATTCAAGTTAATTAAAACCTAAGACTCGGTTCTTCCCAAAACAATTTGTAACTCCACACAATCAAATCTCTAGACTAATCATAAGGGTAGCTAGGTGAGGAGGTGACGGCTCTAATTCGCCTAAGACCTCCCTCTCGGGTTCGAAATAGGACACTAGCACTACCCACCAATCCCCCTCTCGGGTTCGAAGGTTGGAATCCCTAACTCAACACCCGACTACCCCAAAAACATGCATTTTTCTCCAAGGTAGTCCGATATTTGCTAAGGTCATTAAGCCCCATCAATTTCCGGGTCATCCCACTCCTCCTCTCGGAGGTCGATTTCAAACACTAATTTAGAGGTGCTCTACCCGGTTCTCCCTTTCGGTCTCAACCTAGGTTAGCAATAGGGTCGAACTCCGGGTATCCAAATCACAACCTAACCAACTCTCGTTGGTGGACGAGGGTCGTAAATCAACACTACCCAAAACTCGACCCATAAGCCCAAATCAATCCTCTAAACTACCCTCACCAATTTCCCCAAATAATTAGTCTTTTTGAGATTCAATTAGCGAAATTACTCATATTGGGTCAAACCGAGCCCTAGTGAAAGACTACTCACTAATCATGGTCCTAGTTGCAAGATAAACAATAAAGATGGAGTCTTTAAGCATGAACATGGTGAGAGGATAAATTCTACTTCTAAACATGCAACAATCCAATAATAATTATAAAGAAAGATGGTTTAATCTAATAACAAGGATGAACAAACCAAAAGGCTCAATCTTTAACACAATCACTCAAAGATTAAGTCTTTGAGGACAACTAGCAAGGGTGAACAAAGGAAAGAGAAATAATGAAAAGATGAACAATGAAAAGATGAACAAGAGAGAGAAAAACAACAATAAAAACAACAATTCTCAACAACTACTAGCAAAAGGGAATTAAAATCAACTATTGAAAACAATTGATGAACAAAAGAGAAAAAGGAAGAAGCAAAGAAGTAATACCAACTATGGAAGGATGAATAAAGATGAAGAACAAGATAAGAACAATAATAATAAGCTTTGATTGATGAAGAAAGATTGATAAGTTACAAAGGAATTGAGTTCTCTCCTCTCTTAACCTTACAAATTTCTTCCCCAAACTAGGATAGATCCCTAATTTTCTGGGAAATTAAGTATTTATATCAAGTACAAAGAGTTAGGTGAGAATACAAGAGAGAAACGAAATCTGCAACCGAGGAGTATAATTATGCCCGGTCCGAGCAAAGTTTTACCCGGCCGGGTATAATTACGCCCGGTAGGGGCAAAGTTTTACCTAGCGGGTATAATTATGCCCGGTCCAGGCAAAGTTTTGCCTCTCGGCCGTAATTTCTCCTAGTTACTTCCATTCTTCAAGCGAATCACCTTCCAACTCCGTTCTTCTTATATCTTGGAGCACAGTACCTACAAAAAGGGTTCATGAGTACGGGAAAAAATGCTTAAAACATGTCCTACGCGAAGAGTGAAGGGAAAGTAATCGGGTAAAGCTAATACTAACTAAATGAGTTTATAATGCTTCATTTATTAAGACAAAAATGGGTCCGGGACATCAAAATATGGGGGTTAAAATGGTGTTATCACATATTCCGTTGTTTGATGGGAAAATGAACTTTATGGTTTGGAAGAGTACCATTGAGGACTTACTAGTTCAATCGAGTCTTGATGAGGCTTTAGAGAAGTCTAAGCCGTTGGGAATGAGTGATTCCGATTGGGAGTCAAAGAAGAAGAAAGCCGTGAGTATGATTAGGTTAGCAGTGGCACCGGAAATTAAGTGAAATCTTTTGGGTGATAAGGTAGCAAAACTCCGAGAAGGTGTGGTTTCTGCTCTGTTGCCTTTTGTTAAAAATTAGCAGCACTGTTGTGGTTCTAAAATTGAAATGCCAGTTCGCTTGGCAGCATTGGTTTCGAAAATTAAGCAATGATGTATATGAAGGAATAAAAACCGATTTACAACCTTCATTCAAATAACCGATTTTATTGTACAAGAATCGTCACACGAAATTGAATATAATCCCAGATTTTTGAACAGCATTATTTTTTTAATATCAACACATCTAATTCTGTGAACTTAAAGAAATATATATACATACAAGAATGAAAATATAAACAACATTTCTGTAAAAACATAGCATCGGAAAAGTTACTGCTCCCTCCAAATTTCCTGCATTAAAAAAAGAAAAAGAAAGCAGGGCTAAATTTACTATTAGATAGAAAATATAGTATAATTCAAATTAAGCAAGGGAAGTGTGAAGAAACATACAGGTTCGATTATAGAGAACTATGGTTGGAAAAACATGGCAGCCCCAAGAATGAGAGCAACTCCGAGAGGCGGAATCCAAGCATAAGTAACAGGAAGCTGCAACATACTCCCCTGAATTACCATCAGACCAACCAAGCAATTGAGATGGCCAAAGCGTTGAAGCCACTTTGACAGCTTAGGCCTTTTACCTTGTATATACAATCCCGCCATCATTGACAGTATCGCCACCCACTCAAAGATGATCTCGAGTTTTGTGCTGGTGGAATGGGTAGTGACTTGAGGTGTAAGGATAGCCGCAAAACAAGTTCCAATCAGAATCTTGCTAATAGTCGTTGGAATTTCATTTGATGCATCTTCATTAGTACTTGTTGGTTTTGGTTTGTTGTCAAGTGAAGTGCTTCTTCGTTTTCTTGGTACATTTTTCAGAAAATTTCCCTCATTTTCATTTTGTCTAAAGTAGATGGGCAAAGTGCCAACCAAACGTCTCTGGTTGGCGGCTTGAGTATCGAAATTGAGAATCGAAATATGGTTGCTAGAGTTCATTTGACTGAATTGATGGTTTAGGAATTTCGATGAACCAGGGATTAAGATGCAAAGGTTTGTAAGTTAAGTGTGTTGTGCTGATGTTTTTCTTTGGTATGATGTTTATTCCAAAATGGAAATAAAGCTCTATTTATATTTATTTTTTTGGGGTATTTTTGGTCGCAGCTTAATTGCCATTTGCAAGTGGGAACACTTCAAACATGTAGGATATTTTAAGTTGTAGAAACTTCAAAGTTGTAGGAACTTCAAAATGAAAAATGATAACTAACCTCTCTATTGAAAATGCACAGATTCTCATTTGTGACGACACATATCCGTTACAAATGAATGACGGATACCATTTTACCTCACAAAGTACCCACTTTTTCTCTCTCTACAATACTATTCATGTGGTCCCCTTTCTCCACTAACCCATTTTGTTACCATTTAACTCACAAAATATCCGCCACAAATGGTGCCACCTCTAGGTGAGGGATCCATAAAATTTATTTATTTCCAATTATGTCTCTCACTAAATTAGTGAGAGACGATCTCTCATGAGACCTACTGGTAAAATAATTACACTGAAACAGTGGTAGGAGGTACAATATATACAACAATTCTCATTTGTGACAGCGATATCCGTCACAAGCTTGTGACGGGTACTGTTTCCTCTCACAAAATGTCCATTGAGAGGTGAGTGGGAAGCACATGGGGGATGCCCCACCTTGTCCCCTCTTTCTTTTTGTGAGAGCCCTCACCCCATCATGACAGAGGTCTCTCAATAACGTTATTGAGAGACCGTCTTTCGGAAATTTTGTGTTATTTTGCTAAAACACGCGTTAAATTTTTTATTACCTCCTACCAAATTAGGATGCACAGAGAAATACAAATCTCTCTATTACTCGTCTAGCCCAAGTTATTATCCAAACAATCAACAATAAGTCTTACTTAAGACGGGTCAAATATTATCACATGTGGGAATAAAGACAAAACTTTAGTTATTTTCTAGGTAACTTGCCGGATCATTTGATATGTATTTAACCCGTTTTAAGCTTAAGAGAGAAAGTGCCGTCTTTAAACGAGAATTTGTGAACAATCAAAATTATCCCCCTCCCCCATGAGTCCATGACCCCCATCTAAATCCCATCATCTAAACCAGTAGCAAGTCTTTAAAGCCACATCAAAGAGAGACAACTTTGTGTTTGTTTCTGAAAATAGGTATTAATATAAGACTATTAACAGTACAAGTTTTAGATCATAAAAAATGTTTGGATTACATAAACATTCAGAAGTGCCACAATCTAGGCAACTTTGTACTACTATGTAAATCATACAACTTATAGACCAGAGGCCCAAAGGTATAAACTGCACATGAATACTTTCTACAGGTGACGGGTTTTGTACGACAAAACAATGAACATTGCTAACGGTAGAATGAAATAGACTAGAGCTCCTTGATGATTCGATGTGAATGGCAAGGTGATAATTTTGCAAATTTACCATTGAAGAAGATTTCTTACATTTACAATGAATCAAGATGTTCGTCCGAAACTTCCCCCCAATTGCATATGTAACCACTCCAATTGAGGCCCTCCTACTGCTGCTGCTGCTGCTGCCGTTTCTAATTCCCTTGTGGCTTGTGAAGCGAACATCATTCCACTTGGATCAAATGAAGGCATCCCGTGCTGGTTTATCTGAATATGTTCATTTAACTCGATTAGGTTTAGCAGCTAAACAAACATAGTCACATGAAAAGGCATTTAACTTGTAAACTTTAGGTAACTTTGTAAACACGCGTTAGCAATACTGAATACTGCATATAACTATGACGTTAAGAAAGTTCGAACACCAATCAATACTTAAATGTAGCAGGAATTATCAGGTGTGGACAGATTCACGTCCAACTTACATCTTTCGAGTGGAATCCACTAATAGTGTGGATCATCCCAGAATTTACTGTTTCAAGCTTCATGGATAAGAACTGCAATAAAAGAGAGAGACAGACGACAAACAGTAAATTTCAACACAACACCAGTGAGGCTTTCTAAGGAAAAGAATAGAAGAAAAGAACTTCGACATTGAAATCTGATGAGAATGGTTCAACATTAGAGGATCGTTTTTTTTTTACTTTTTTAGTGTCAAAGATCCCTCGATCTTAACCACTAGGCTAAGACATTTCTGCTTACATCAAAGAAAATGGACACAAAGCATGCAATTTCATAATTTCCCATTCAAAACCTAACACCCGTTTGGTCGATAACTTTGTTAATTTTACAAGGGATCATATCGCGGCAAGTATAAATAAGTTGATAGGTGATATGTATCGCCTAGTTGCCTACCTCGACCTGTCGTTGCAGTGACTGTACATAATTGATAATCTCATCAAGAACAAGAGCTTTTCCAGTTACCTGCAGGGATATAATATACGCAAACAGTCTGTCAAAATAATATGGGAATTTTCAGAACTAGGAAACTGGCAAAAGAACATCATTTTTGCTCCCAAGGCCACCCTAATAATCGCAGAAGCAGACACAAAAACCCTTGATTATTTACATCCCAACACACGACTCAAGCAGGAATGGAACAAATTCCTTTCCATGTCAAGTCGCCGGGGATGAAACTTCCATGTACTTTTTACATCCTAAATGATACGATTTTATCTACCAATGGTACCAACCTTGTTAGTTCCAGGAACCAAGTCTTGTAAAACCTTCATCCTTTCACCAATCTTCTCTCTCCTAGCCTGCCAGTGCCAGTACAAGACACAAGTGAGCAACATGTATGGCTAAATGCCGTGGGACAATATCTAATTGTTGCAGAAAGCCTAGGAGATCATAGCTTTGAGGGAAAAAAATCGGGTGAGGCCGGCCCAAATTATGAAGTACTTGTTTGTCGGTTTTATTTTTAAATGGGTTGACAGGTATATGGGTTACAATATGAAGAAAGGAGGGACGTTGTCAGGATGAGGAAGAGAATTACCCTCTCAGCCAAACTATGACTATCTGTAGCTTGACCCCTCCTTGACCTTACATGTATGTAATCTTTTAGTGGTTCGTCAGCTGCTTTGTTACCAGGCTTCTCTGAATCAACGTCAGCCTTTGAATTGCCCTTTTCTTCCCCAGACCCTGCTGTTTTCATGCGTTTCCCATTTGAGTTCTTCTGAATTACAAGTGTAGTTTTATCAATGAAATGCACAAACCCAAATTCATGGTACTCAAAAGCAAGAGTTAAGTGTATAACTATGTTTCTTGTGATAAATGATAAATCAAATTGTGAAATTTTGTACAATGTCAAGATATAATTGATACCTAAATCAATTAGTTTTTCCTTCACGGAAACAAGAGTTGGGTGCGCTGTGCCTGCATAGTTCAAGATAACAACGGCTATGACACAAATCACAAGGCAACAAGTAAGGGTGTGTTTGGATAAGGAGACTTGGAGGGAAAGGGGGGGGAGAGGGAGGTAATATCCTTTGTGTGGTTAGCAAAATGGATGTAGAGGAATCTGGGAGCGAGAGAAAATGGATCTCTCGATTTTCCTCCTACAGGCCAAATTATAATCTCTCCAACATTGGAACCATTTGGACAGAAAACTCACCCCATGTATTGCCCCTCCCCTTTCCTTTCCTCTTGTTTTGTATCTAACCTTACCCTCAATCTTTAAGATAGCACATGAAATCGAGTGCATCAAGGAAGAAAGGCGGATGATCCTTCCTCCCATGCATGGTTAGCCCCTAATAGCGAAAACTTGGTTTCGGCTAACTTTAGGAGGCATGCTTTACATTTTATTCTTGAAGGCCACATAGCCAATACATATCGCTCGTTTCAGGGCTGCTCTATTAAATATCAGCATATTTTTTATGGATAAGACAGTTATGTTTTCAAGCACAAATTGTTACTTCCTACAAGGGATGTAACATTACTCTTTCAAGCAGGACATTCACACATTGCTCGCCAGGGAGAATTCACCTAGCTATCGAAAACTAAACACCATCATAAGAACACTGAACTGCGAAAGATAAATGTTGTTCAAGTTGAGCCAAGTTCAAACGAGATGCCGAGTGTTCATCATTACACAGCATAGCAGAAAACAATTACCAATATCTAAAGAATCAAGCACTTAAATCCAGAGAAATATTTTTATGTACTCGGTACTAGCATGAATTTGACTTAATCAAGACCAACCAGCTTCACAAAGTATTACTCCCTCCGTTTACAACGAATAAAAAAGGTAAATGACTTGAGACAGGGGGAGTATTAGTATTAGGAATAGTAATAGACTAAGAGTTAGACGGAAATTATGATAATATCTAACTCTTAGTCTATTACTATTCCTAATAATTAGTCAATCAAGTATTTGATCGGGAGAAGTTGAACTAAATTAAATAAAGTTGAAGTCACCCAAAATTTATCGTTCTTTTTTCTCTCTCTAGTTTTCTCTTCCCCTTCTCTCTAAAAAACAAAACCCTAAATCTTCCCCCTTTGCTGCCGCCGTTCTCCTCCCACCGCCACCCATCAACCCCCTACCATGTCGCCGGGGATGGGGTCTCTCAAGACCTTTCTCCGGCGACCCGTCTCCTCTCTTCCGATTAACCCTCCTCCCTTTTATTACCAACACCCGGTTCTGGATCGTACGGGTCTGCCCGTTCCTCTCGGCCTGCGTGGTGTATGTGGGCTGTTCGGGTCTTATCGGGCGAGTTTGTTGAGGTGGTGTGGCAGGGTGGTGCTTGGATCTGGCGGTGTTGTGGGTTGGTAGGGAGGCGGTGGCTTCCGTGTTTTTCTCCTGTGTTCCGCTTTGTTTCCTGTATGTTTTTGTTTAATTTCCGCTTTCGTTTTTGTTTCGTCTCTCTTTCTGAGGGCTCTGTCCCCGTCTATCGGTGGTGTCCTTCTTTCAGTTTGAGAGCTTTCGTTTTCTCGTTCGTTTGCAGTTTTCTATTTAATCAGCAGAAGATCAGCGTTGTTATAGATCGTTATATGGTTTTACATATTTTGCCCGATTCATGGCTACAATCAATCACGTCAGAAGAAATGGATACTCGTCAAGGAAGATTCGGAGACCCTCTTATGGATGAAAGCCTTTTGCGGCGAATCGATGATAGAGACTGTTGGAAAAATAAGGTCCCTCCAAGTGGGGGCCACACTCATTAAATAAAAGAAAGAAAAATGGGATTGTTGGAGTAGTGCACGTAGTAGGTGCTAGGAGTAGTGCACGTAGTAGGTGTAGTGCTCATAGTAGGTGCAGTGTTGAGTAATATAAATAGCAAGCATGCGGGAGCACTTCCTTCATTCCACATCCACAACAATCCCATAAAAAGCCAGTGAGTAAGCAATAATCTACTTACTGAGGAAAATACAGAGAGTTTGAGAGTTAGTGTGGTACTGCTCAAATAATCCTGTCAGTACGGTATTCAGTCGGAAAGGCGTAAAATCTCAGACTGAGTCTCACACATTTAGAATATTATTCTGGTCCGAGTGTTTATCCGGATAGTCAGAATAATACTTGTAATCTCCTAGTGGGTACTAGGAAAGGCATTGTGTTCCCATTATTTTGCTTATAGTGGAGATATTAAGCGGCCTAAGGGTCCCGTGGTTTTACCCTTATTCAAAGGGGTTTTCCACGTAGAAAATCGGTGTTCATATTCTCTATTTTGTTGACGTATTTATTATCGTCTTGTCCATTTTATAATTACACTCCCGTAAGAGGGTAATAGGTCCACGCTTCCGCTCAATATTTACGCCTGTTACCCAACAGAGACTCTGTTGCAGTGTTTCATTCTTTGAACAAGAATTTATTTCCTATGGTTGTAATCGATTTGTATCCGATTGAGTTCGGCATATGTTGTAGATATCGTATGACTTTTTATTAATGATAATGATCTTTTCTCAAAAATAATTAGTCAATCAAAATTTCACAAAGAAATCAAACCCTACAAAGCAAGTAGAATTAAGAATTATAAAAATGATCCCAATGATACAACACCACTCAATGATTCACTCAATCCATACTTACCATTTGCATCACTAGTTTCTAACACTACATAAATAGGCACTACTACAACAAAAGTTCCCAAACAATATGATAATTTGGGCAATGATGAGTATCACACTTAACTTTACCCGCTAAACTAGCTGACATCAACGAATACACCCCGTAATTCAAACTCCCTTTGTCTAAAATACCGCTCACAATAAATAAATAAAAAAGTAAACAAATGATTGGGACTGAGGGAGTAGTATACAACAAAACTTCAAACTAACATTTGCATCACAAAATTCCCAATTATAATAAAAAAGAGGATACAATGAACAACATACCAATTCATTAACATCACCACCAAGACTCCGACTTTGATCACTCATCATTTGTTCTTGATTGCAACCACCATTGTTACTCAACAAATGCTCAATAAAACCACTTGCAAACTCTCCACCATTATAAGGCCAATTCTCAGTCAATGAAGGATCCATCTTTATTGAATTTTCAGTTTATCAATCCTACATTCAAAATTCTCAAATTTAAAGATATAAAGTTTCAAAATTTTGGGAAATTGAGATGTGGGTATTGCAATTAGCAAGTGATTCGCAATTGGGTAATGCTTAAATTGGTGAATTTTGCCGAAATTTAGCACATTTAGGTAGAGAGAGAAAGAAGTGTAGGGTGAGAGATGAGAGATCTGTTTTATTTGGACGTTAGTCAAGTGAGGAAGTGAAGACTGAAGATGGAGGGAAATAGGCTTTTGCGAGGATCTCAACTTCTCAAGTTCCGAACGACGTATTTTTTTTTATTTTTATTTTTATGATAAGAGAATCCGTAGCCGCTATTTTTTACTCTTTTGAGAATTTCAATCACGCTTTAACCACTAGACTCCCACCCACAGAGTATTATTGTCACCACTTTGGGATGTTTGGTAGAGTTGTTTATGGGGTTGTCCCGTCCATCGAACAAAAAAATCGAATATGGATAAAAGCCATAAGAAAATTACAAAGGCTCAGTCTCAAACCCGCTTGTTCGGGGGTCAAAAATCTAACGTATAGCCGATTTATGTCAGGCCAAACCCGTATTGGATCACCTCTATTTTTAAGGCCAAGACAAAATATTATTGTAATATTAATTTATTATACTCCGTACTATACAACTACTATTATTAATAAGATTTTTGCTTAGTTTAGTTCAATTTAGCTCAGCGTCATTGTTCAGTTAGTTCTATTCCATTCAATTTATTTCAACTAGTTTTAGCATGAAAGTCTAGGGCTTAATGGGGAAATAGTTGCCCATCAATTCTCCTAAATGTTAAATTCAATATTGGGTCTGGGTCGCACCTATACGGAGGAGAACGAGTTCACAATACATGCCTGAGAGAGTTCCACTAGGGGGAAAGACACCTGGTAAAGCTGACCCAACCCGATAACCGAAAGTGACCCGAACTTGCTTGACCCGGATATGACCCGACCCAGACCCGCCCCGAAATTTGATTGACCAAATGTTGACCCGACCCGACCGACTCGTAAAGACTCGTCTCATAGTTGACCCGAATCAAAATGACTCTAAGTGTCCCAAAATAACCCGAAAAGACAAATATTAAGTCATATTAATGTTATATGCATCAAAATAGATTTTCATTGGTTACAGTCATATTAATGTTATATGCATCAAAAATTTAACGTGTAACCGACTTATGTCAGGCTAAACCCGCATTGGATCACCTCTAGTTTTAAGCCCAAGACAAAATATTATTGTATTATTAATTTATTATACTATACAATTATTATTATTATTATTATTATTATTAATAAGATTTTCGTTTAGTTTAGTTCAATTCAGCGCAGCGTCATATTATTCAGTTAATTCTGTTCCAATCAATTTATTTCAACTAGTTTTAGCATGAAAGTTTAGGGCTTAATGAGGAAACAGTTACCCATCAAATTTTCCTAAGTATTAAATTCAACAATTGGTCTGGATTGCTCCATACGGAGGAGAAGGAGTCCACAATACATGCCCGAGAGGGTTTCATTAGGGGAAAGACACCTAGCAAAGATGACTCGACACGATAAGGCTGCCCCCGAGACCCGAAAGTGACTCGAACTTGCTTGGCCCGGATATGACCCGACCCAGACCCAGACCTGACCGAACCTTGATTGACCAAATGTTGACCCGGCTCGAGATGACTCGATTTGAAAAGGCTCGTCTCATAGTTGACCCGATTCAAAATGACTTAAAGTGACCCAAAATGACCCGGACAGACAGTAATTAAGTCATATTAATGTTATATGCATCAAAATAGAGTTTCATTAGTTACAATCATTCTTAATAAATAGTTAAATTGTGAAATAGTATTTCTTAATCAAAATATTACTAACTAAAGTGTTTTAGTCCTTCAATCCGAAAACGACCAAACCAAAAATGACCCATAACCGCCAGTGACCCGACAACAGGTAACCCGAAATTGACTCAAAATCCGAAATGACCCGATCCGACCCGACCCAACCCAAAATATATGACTGACCCAAAATAACCCGACCCAAACTGATTCAACCCATACCCAATCCAATTAACCCATTTATCACCTTTAAAAAAGAGGATAAAAACTTACATAGAACTATCCGAAAAAGCGAAACACTATGAATGCAACATGCTTGCAGGGCTTGCAGCAGACATATAATCGAACATTTTGGTCTTAATTGCAAATTTAATTTGACTAAGAAGTAAGAAGTTGTGTAGTAGTAGCCTCTCTACCAGTAAAGACACTCTGATTTCGTTCCTGCCAAAGATAGTACTTGCATATGGTAGCAGCTACACAGCTCTTTCTCTATTCATGCTTGCAAATTTAATTATTTGTACTCAATTTTTTTATTTAGTACTTCGTAGTTTTATATTATAATATAGTTATATTTATGAGCGGTTGTTTGTGGGTATGAAATGAGGGTGGAAAGTCGAAAAAAATGAGAACCTAAATAAGTTGACGTGAAAGGGATACCTGAGATACTCTGCTCCAATTATATACTCCCTCTGTCCCGGTCATTTGTTGTCCTTTTTCATTTTGGGGTGTCTCAGTCATTTGTTGTCCTTTCTATTTTAAGAATGAATTTGATGAGTAATTTGGTCATTCACATTCAATTTATTCCACATGTCATTTAGTAATTGACTCATTCCCCTTTTTCTTGGTCTTTGTGCCAAAACCAAAGGACAACAAATGATCGGGACGGAGGGAGTAACTAACATTACAGTCTACAGACATGGCCAACGGTCAGAAGTTGGCATATACAATCATATTATGAGGACTATACCCAAAATTTAAATGGATGCAATGACTTCTAACATGTTGTCAACACCCAAATCCCATATATCCCGAAACGTAAATGATTGATGCTATTCATTGTACATTTGTACTCTTGATTCTTCAATTCTTGTAGAATGAATGTCTTAAACAGTTCAAATTATGAAGGTTCAACCGAATGCTAGCACATAATAATTACGCATATGTCAATTAGCTTAGCTGGTGAAATCGTACTCATAACCTGGGTTCAAACTCTGACAGCATTAAAATTGCTTGGTGGCTCCCTTTACAAAAAACAACATGCATTACACCAAAAAAAAAACATGATGCACTAATTGTCTAATTATATGCTAATACATTTTTTTCGATATTAAAAGGTGTCATTTTCGATAAATCAATAAGAACGACGTTCTATTTAAACCAATTTTGTTGGACAAAAACGTCATTTTTCAAATCCATCAAATGGTTCAGTTTCACATCATAACCTAAGTCACGTAGTCATAGACTCTGATACTATATTAAATTCGCATGAGTCTGCGCCGCATCTATGGAGAAGGAGATATAGCCAGCTTCGTAAGTCTAAGGAGGTTTCATCACAAAATCAATTGGTAATGGCTGAAATAGTTGGCTTGATTTATTGCTCTCTTATACACATTTCATTAATGTGAGGCTTTTCTTCATCTAATCAACTCCGGAAATTATATATAATAATATAGTCTACTCAGTAAAACAATTGCATGGCGTATATACAACGCTACTGTAATTAACAAGAGCAACATATATACGGAGTACATTATTATCCCAAAAAGAGATTGATCTAGTTTATAAATCAATGAGCTATTCCATATACCATCGATTCGTTTATGAGATAGAACCTCCTTAAACTTCTAAATTATACACTTCATCTTCCTTGATTACATGAGTGCACGACTCGAGCCATGTAATGGAGTGAGTCAAGAATTGTCGTTCAGATTTATTGCACACAATTTATTGAAACATCGCTTTAGGAGTTGTACCCTATTGTTTGTTTGTTTGATTCATTGATGTACTAATGGCTTTTGATTAAAGTCCAACACTGCTGACAGTACTTGAAAAACTCAATGTACCCCAATCAAGCTGTATTTTAAATGTTTTATTTTGTTGCTCAAAGCATATACTCGGTACTTCGTAGTAATTTTGTGTAATGAGATTCGAACTCGGGTCCTAGGGTGTCACTTTATAACTTTATCAGCTAACCTAACTAGTATTTACATTTCCTCCTAAATATATTATACAAGTTTCTTTGCATTTTAGGTAAGTACACATATTTTATGTGACTAATGTAAGGCAATTAAACTTTTTTCCTGATAATAAAGTTGATCAATTAAAAATGCATTCTACCTTGAAATATAGAATAAATAAAGGGCCAAACAAAGTAGAATCTACTATTGTTGTTAAAGCTGCCTCTTATACTTTTTCAAAGTTTAAAGCTTATTTATATACTCCATATATAGTCCATACTTCATAATTCTATTCGATCAAAAAATCGTCGGAGAAAAAGGAACATACATCGGATGTACTACCTCCAACTTTTTTGTTTTTGAGCATATATGTATATTTTTTGAGCTTATTACCTGAAACTTTATTTGTTTTTGAGCATATGTATATTTTTTTTGAGCTTATTAAAATTTATAAGTTAGATTTTAATTTTTTTTCCATCAAAACTCAAATTTTACTAAATTTATATGTAATGTTTTTGAATTTTATTGTAATTTTTTAGAGCTTAATGTTTAAGTGAATAGACTCAGAAAATTTATTGTAAAACTCATAATTTTTAAATCAAAACTCAAAATATTTACTATAATACTCAAAAACTCTTAAATTGGTGGTAATACATTAGGTGTATAATCCACATATTGATGAAGTCGTTGGTTTGCTTAAAAATAACGTATGAAATGAAGGAAATTAATGTAATATTGTTAGTCCGTATTAATTGTAGCCAATTTTACGATTTTTAAACTACTGAACTCCTTATTTAAGTATTCCATATCTCATGTCAAATGGCATAAAAAAGGTGACCGGTATCTCTTTTAGAAATGCGAAATGGGCACAAAACAAGCTGAAGTAGGAAACAAATTTTCATTCTCGTGGGCAAATCGACTTTATCATCCAAGTAACACTTAAACCAGCCAAATATCAAAGTAAACGACATAACCAAAATAGCTCGTACACACAATTATATCAACAAGACAAGAAGATATAAAAATATGCGTGATAATGAGCATTAATTACTCAATATTCAAATGGATACAATTAAAAAGTCTTCCTTAAAACATCTACGGGCGTGCATACACATAAATAAAAGAACAACCTTAAAACAACAAATCTTCACAAATCTCACAAAAAGATGGAAAATAAGAAATTTGTTATTAGTAAATGACTGCTGAAAATCTAACCTGAGAACTCGAATCAACGATTCAATCGGTGAAAATGAATCACCTCCAAAATTTTGCAGCAATTCAAATTCGTTTGGATGCTCATGTCGATCGATGATAATACAACTCTTACAATTGTAGACAAGATCTAAATGCATTTTTTAAATGAAATTAAATTTAATTTATGCTTTTACCTCCATTTTTTAACCTTAAATATTTCCTTAAACACAAATTCTTGTTTCAGACCGCCACTATCCGTCTTAAGCTTAAGACGGATAGTGGTCTCTCACACAAATGCAAATGGGAGGCAAGTGGGTGGGAAATGGATATCCACTGCCTAAACTTTGCGTTTGTGTGAGAGGCCACTATCCGTCTTAAGCTTAAGACGGATAGTGACGGTCTTAAGCAAGACGGACTGTTCTTAAAAATGGTTTAACCCATAACGGTTTCCAAACCAAAAAAATGTGTACTTTTTTACTTCGAAAAAGCAAACAATATGTAGCACATTATTCGGCAGTAATGCAGAAAGAAGTGGGAGAGAGAAATATAGCTGTTACATAAGTCGGTCACTTCCACATCTCTTTCGGTCTCTCCTCCTCCATCACTCTCTTTCTCTTCTTCTTCATCCCTTTAACTTCTCTTCATCTCTTTACGAAACGCGTTTCTACCTCCCGTTTTTCCTTCTACTCCAAGTTTTTCTGCATTTTCTTGTTCAACTAACTCAGCTTTCTCTCTCTAAATTCTCCCACTTTTTTCAAACTACTAAGCTCAGACTAGAAGGGTGTTCATATTTCAACCCGAATTGGAAAACCCACTTTTTAGTTTCTCTTCTAATCCCCCAATTTTTCTGGGTTTAAATTTCTAGGGTTTTGTATTGTAACAATTTGTGTAATTTTTTTTTTTTTGAAGTATCTAAGCTCCACAGCAAAAGGGTATTTATATTTCTAACCGAATTGAAAAACCCACTTTTTAGTTTCTCTTCTAATCCTTCAATTTTTCTGGGTTTGAATTTCTAGGGTTTTTTGTAACAATTTGTGTAATTTGATAATGAAGAAAGGGGGAAAGGTGGAAACTTATGTGAGAATAACACGAGCTCGATCAGTACAACTTATCGGATTATTAGGATTATTATATATGATTTTTATGACATTTGAAGTTCCTTTTGTTTTCCGAAACGTTTCGAGTGATACTACCACAGACGTTTCGTTCCAAAACGACGCGTTTGTGAGGCCGCAGCAGCTTGACAGTGAGGAAGAGTTGCAGGAGAAAGAAGCTCCGATTCGACCGTTGAAACAACCATGGAAGGTACCCACATCAGCTGTGTCGGTTTCCCCGAAACCTCAGAGACAAATGAGGGAATATAAGACGCTTTCCGGGTTGGTTTTCGATTGGAAAGCGCTAAATAGTAGCGAAAAAGACGGGTTTTCAGGGTTACATAAGTCGGCAATAATGGCATTTCAATTAGGTGAGAAAATGTGGGAGGAATTGAAGTTAGGTAAGGTGATAATCAAGCCTGAGAATCATAATGCAACCCAATTGCAATGCCCGAACTCGGTTTCGTTGTCCGGGATGCAATTCATGGAGAAAGGGAAAGTAATGGTGTTGCCTTGTGGGTTGACATTAGGGTCTCACATTACAGTAGTTGGGAAACCAAGAATTGCTCATGCTGAATATGATCCTAAGATATCAATGTTGAAAGATGGTGATCAAAGTGTTATGGTTTCGCAGTTTATGATGGAGTTAATTGGGTTAAAGACGGTTGATGGCGAAGACCCACCGCGAATTCTTCATTATAATCCAAGGTTGAAGGGAGATTGGAGTGGGAAACCTGTAATTGAGCAGAATACTTGTTATAGGCAGCAATGGGGTACTTCTTTGAGATGTGAAGGATGGAAGTCTAAGTCCGAGGAAGAGACTGGTATATGATCAATATCATTGCTTTACCTTTGAATTCGTCTTTTTTCGGTTATTGTAATTGTGGCTTGTTGTAAATTTGGTATATTGAATTGTTCTTGCTTGGATTTGTTGGATGTGGTAAATATGAAGTTATTACATCATGTAGTTTTAGTTTGAAATTGTTACTCCCTTCGTTCTAATCATTCGTTTACCTTTTAAAATATTACTCGCAAAGAATAAAAAAGGTAAACAAATGATTGGGACGGAGAGTAGTGAAAGGGGATTTTTTTGAGTGGTGTAGGGTGATTTTGGTTGGTATTGACCAGATAAGATGTGCTGTTTATGTGATTAATTTTTATGGATGTAAGGTGGTTGTGATGAACGGTGGATTAGCGGGGCGGCTTATTGGTGTAGTATAGTTATCCATTTAGATCCTTTTCCCTCTAAGAACAGAATGTTGAGAAAAATCGAGTTCATGAACATTCTTTTGGTTTGTACTGCCATATTTTGAGCTTGATTTTTGCTTGGTTTGTGTATTGCCTTTTGTTTCTTTATGTTTACACGGTTCTTGTACTACACAGTTGATGGCCATGTAAAATGTGAGAAATGGGTCCGGGAGGATGATAGTCATGCTGAAGAATCTAGGTCAACATGGTGGTTGAGTAGGCTGTTGAGTAGGCCTAAGAAGGTTACTATGGACTGGCCATTTCCTTTTGCTGAAGACAAGCTGTTTGTTCTAACAGTCAGCGCGGGCTTGGAAGGTTATCATGTCAATGTAGATGGGAGGCACGTCACATCCTTTGCTTATCGCACGGTGAGTAGCATCCACTCATCCAGAACCTGCTAAAAATCGTTTATATTAGTTTTTTTTTGGGCACTAAATTTGTTTTGCAATTGTTACAGGGGTATTCTCTTGAAGATGCAACTGGATTAACCTTGAACGGCGACATTGATGTTCATTCTATATTTGCTGCATCTTTGCCATCATCGCATCCTAGCTTCACTCCTCAAAAACGTCTTGAGATGTCTAGTAGATTTCAAGCTCCATCTCTTCCTGATGGTCGTGTGGAGCTCTTCATTGGCATCCTTTCTGCCGGAAACCATTTTGCCGAGAGAATGGCTGTAAGGAAGTCTTGGATGCAACATAATCTTATAAAAAGTTCAAAAGTTGTAGCCCGTTTCTTTGTAGCATTGGTTAGTCAGTTGACAGTTTCTTCATTCTTGTACTACCTTTTAGTACTGACGTAAATTTTGCCGTCTCTTTCTGTCATATTCATCGACCTTTGTTTATCTCAGCATTCTAGGAATGAAGTAAACGTTGAGTTAAAGAAAGAGGCAGATTTTTTTGGGGACATTGTAGTAGTCCCTTACATGGATAACTATGATCTTGTTGTCGTGAAGACTGTCGCTATTTGTGAATATGGGGTAAGACTCAATGACAAAATCGGCTTATTTTTTCTTTCCTATGCCCCCAAACAAATAAATTTACGAGAACCTTCTTATGGCTACAGGTTCGCACAGTTGCAGCTAAGCATATCATGAAGTGTGACGATGACACGTTTGTGCGGGTCGATGCAATATTAAACGAAGCAAACAAAGTTCCTGAAAGTAGGAGTTTATATGTGGGTAATATCAATTACTATCACAAGCCTTTGCGCCATGGTAAATGGGCTGTTACGTACGAGGTACGTCTTCTTCCATGCAACTGCTTTATTCACCTCTTCTACTGTTTTTTTGAGCCTTTTGTGTATTGTGATGCTCGAAACTGGTTAAAATGAGTTGTTGTTTATCATCCAGCACATCATAAAATCTATCGTCTAATAGTTTACCTGTGATTGATTGTATTCAACGTTTCTAGGGACCCTAGGTTGGAAAGAATATACTTCTATTTTTGTTATGAGATAGTGATTACTTGTTCTCTAGGCTTCATTTGACCATTTTGTCGGTTATTGTTCATAATATTTGGTATGCTTACATGACCAAATATCGGATTTTTTTTTAAGTAATGCGTATTTTATTCATTCGTTCTATAAATCAACGACCAAGCTTTTTCATCTTGTTCTAACTTAGCAGCAAGCTTGCTAAAAGTATTCATCTTAGGTTTTTATATGCTTTGCTGTAAATGTTGAGTCGTACGGAGTGAGGAATGATTTGTTGTATACTTGTGAATACTGCTGGAAAAATCCTATCTATATCTATACAACTATAATCAAGTATCTGGCATTTGATCCAAAGTTATTTGTTCATTATCTGGACCACCTGGTAATGCCTCTTCCTAATTAGTTGGCAATCTTGCATTGTTTAATGACTTGAAAAAACACTCTTTTTTCTACTCCGTATTTGACTGCAAAACTGTATGTTTTAGTTCAGTTGATATTGTAAAATGTAAATTACCTCTCGTTAGCTTACGGGTGAAACCACGTAGTAATACTCATCAGCTGTATTCGAAAGCTGTCAGCACTCAGCAATGAACTGCCTTGTGAGCTTGTTACCCCTTTACACGAAAAAAGTAAAATAGAATAAATCAGCTCACTTTTTCGTTCCATTTCTCATTCAGGAGTGGCCAGAGGAAGATTACCCACCTTATGCAAATGGGCCAGGTTACATATTGTCATCGGATATAGCACATTTTATCGTCTCAGAATTCGAGAAGCATAAATTAAGGGTAAGCTTCAACTCATCTAGTGAATCACCTCCCAGTCCCCTTCCCCGAAAATATGTCTAGTGTGTTGCTCCGAAACTTCATCTGACCTTGCATGCCCTTGTTTGTCGCATATACATGGGAATGTCTCCGAGATCCTCCATTTTAAGTCAAACATGAGTGCTTTTTTAATATTATAGACCCCTATTGCATAATTTTATTTTTGATGTTATATACTGTTATCATGGAAATATTTAAATGCAGTTGTTCAAGATGGAAGATGTGAGTATGGGAATGTGGGTAGAACATTTCAATAGCACGAAGCGAGTGGAATATGTACACAGCTTCAAGTATTGCCAGTTTGGCTGTATAGAAGATTATTACACCGCTCATTATCAATCTCCCAAGCAAATGATCTGTCTATGGAACAAGTTGCAACAATTTGGTCGCGCTGTTTGCTGTAATATGAGATGATAGTTTAGCAATTCCAAAGCCATTTTTAGGTGAGCTTCTGTAAATTGTGCAAGAGCCTGTTGATTAGGAGGTTCTTTAGTCTCTAGAGCCGCGTAAAGTTCCATTCCCATATTTATTCATTGTTTCATCTTTGCCCGAGAATTGTTGGATATAACATGGAAGGAAGAGGCAAACAACGAGCATTTGCTGTGGTCCGGTGCAGTTTTCCCATATTTTCTCATTCTCGGTTCAAGGGCGGGGTTGTAATTTAATGTAGAAAACAGTTCTTGGAAATGATATTCATAAGTTTCCAGTTCTCATTGGATCGAATGCAAGGGAAATTACCATTTACCACTCCATCCCGGTTTTCCTTTTATTATGGGTGTTGATTTTCGCAGTACACATTTTACTCACTATAGTACACTTTTGACATTTCTGCCCTTCTCATTTTTCATTCATTTCACAAATGTGTTACGTACTACCTGGAGAAGAAAACAATAAAAGAAAATACCCAAAAATTCAAACTCACACTAGTACACCATTACCACCATTGTTAACCACCTTTCACCCACCACCAGCCTCCCCACCGCCATCCCCTTGAGTGACCTCCCCTTCCCCTTCCCATTGTCGACGATCTCCAGCGTCCGCCTGCCCCCGACGAAGGTATAACAAAGATCGAGTACAATGTCTAATCCGGCAACCCCGTGCAAATCCCTTTGCCTATGTCGTTCTCCCTTATTGTTGTCCATGGCTCCACCCACGTCGTTCCTACCACCATCAAACTACCCATGAAATAGTTTGTAATTATCACAAACCCTAAATCAAAAGGTCCAAAAAAATGATGTAAAAGAATCAATTCGATTCATAATTATGCAATTAAGGAATTTAAAACTTGTTTAATACCCAAATTATCAGTTATAATCGAATTAATTTGTTTAATTTGAGAGGTTGTAGGGTTATCAATTGAGAGAGCAATAGGTTGGTTTTTTTGTTAAGGGGTATGCAAATGGAAAATAATGTGTAAAAAGTATTGAGTTGAGTAAAATGTGTACTGCGAAAATAAATTACGTTTATTATTTATATGGGGCAGTAAGATTAAATTTTGGGTTTTGAGATCAAGAAGTCGATAGGATTGCTTCCTTTTTTTTAGGAAAAGAGCGGCTTCAATGTATACTCGAGGCTTAACCGGCTCCGAGCCTAACCAAAATCTTGTTGAGTAGTCCTAGGAAGAAATATGGCAATACATTGATCCTTACAAATAAGGTTTTTTTTTTTTTTTTTTTTTTTTTCAATTTGGTGTCAAATGAGACGTAAGGTCAGTACATTATATGGGTAAAGGAGATCCAAACTTGTCACGATATCTCCGTTTTAAGTTTTAACCATTAGACTGTTCTCTTCGGTTTTTGAGTTAATACTTGGCAAGTCAATATGGAAGTGGAATATTGTACCTAATTTGTGAAGACCAGCATAAGAGGATCATTTCACAAGGTGGACGAGCAGTAGCAGTAATGTGCACAAACATGAAACATGACAAATTAGAGACATTTGATTCACAAATGCACAAAGTGGGTGGGACGTGGGTTACTGACAATTTGAAAATGTATATGTGGCTATGTAACATCTAATTTTGAAATTTCTGGTCTTATTCGAGTGTCCTTTTGCTTTTGGTGTAAGCTCACATTGTTGTTGCAAATTGCCATTTTGCCGGATGTGGGGTTGCTTTGTCTAGAGGTATCTTATAATTGGGCCTCCCGGGCATATTTTAAGTCGGGTTAAGGATCTCAAGTTTTGATCGAGTCAGATTATCATTAAGTTTGGAGTATATCCATTACAAGTCGACTTGAGTTAGTATCGAGCTAGTTCCGATGGTTTTGACATGGAGTACTAAGTTTGGGTTAAGTTGGGTTTTGTTCGAGTCATTATTGTGCAATCTTCCATCCGCACCAAGGATTCTGATTCTTTATCGGCTTGAGCGCGTTTTGTAACGTCTTTGATTATTAAAAATTATAAAAATTTGATATTCTTATAACATTAAATGCTTTAGATAAATTAAACAAGATCTCATATGAGTATATTTTGTCTTATAGATTAATAATAATATCAAAGATTCCCTACTGTGTGAATAGTATATGTTAACTATAGGTAAATTTGAGTTATTATTATTATTTTTTTTTTTTGTGCAATAGAGGGGACGACCCCCGAATTTAAGTTGTTATTTATAAACATCTAATACATGCTAAAAAATTAAAATCAAATTTTTATAGTCCATTTAGTCTACTTTCAAGGTATTGAAAACTTGAAATTATTAAGATAAAACGTTGAGTATAGTTAAGTTCGGTTATTATTAAATTTGTCATCGCATTATCAATCAGGACAAATAATTATCATGTCCTCGTTTAATACAACAAATATGAAATAATTTTAAGTTCGCTGCATTATTATTAAGGAATTTGATTGTTTACTTTATGTTTTTGTCAACTATTCAATGTTTTTTGGTTTGTACGTGTTGGAAGACTTTTCGCCAATTCATATTGACCTTTGTTGTGTTCTAATTCTGCTGTTCAAATGTCATGACTCGTGTGTTAAGTACTAGCCAATAATTATTTCTATTTTATGCAATTAATAGGCTTGAACCAATCTCAATTAGTAGTAGGACAATTAAAAAAAGGTGTTTGGGTTCAAGTTCTCTTGCTTAACCGTATTTTAATGTCCAAATATTTTTTTTTTTTAAGTTTTTTTTTCCTGTTTTGGTTCTTGCAAAAACGAAACCTAACGAATTCCATCAAACTCATCAATATAGTTTGTAATGTAACAAGTAGAAACATATTTAAAACAAAATGTAAAGATTTAATTTAATAAATACATTGAAAATTTAAAGAATTGAACAAGACAGAAGCAGCTAAATACTTAGGAATATCAAATCATGGTGCTTTCGTGAATCAAATAAAATTTGTGTTTTTAGTATTATGAAAGATGTAAAATTAGATCTTCATTTTTTTCGATAAAGCGATAATCAAACATTGCTTTCGTGAACCAAATAAAATTGCTGACTTTATGGATGGTTTGAAAACCGGTGGCTTCAACTTACCTCACTCATTCGAAAGCATGAGATAGGTTAATCATATTCTAGGAGATCAATTCAGTTTCTTTACCTTGTAAAAAAAATACAACTCAACTTCTTGAAGGAGTACTACATATTTTCCATAATTTTCAATACAAAAATAATCATAATCATTTGGTATATTAGTTAGAACAGCAAGTCTTTCTATAGAGGGATATATCCGTCTATAGCAAGATACGGGTCAAATACCCTTAAAGTGGTGATATTTTTGGGCCCCATCACGCAAGCTGTTGTTTGTCTTATGTGTGGTATGTTACTTGGTCCATCTTTAATTATAGACGGATCGTCTATAATGAGATTTTGTGTAGTTAGAATGATATCCAAAGATAAAAGTAGAAAGCGCACCCGAAATCAACGGATAGGACATCAATCACGGTTTCTTGGATCGTAAAATCGCAAAATTCTACAATCCGAATCATGGGATCGTCTATAATGAGGTTTTGTGTAGTTAGAATGATATCCAAAGATAAAAGTAGAAAGCGCACCCGAAATCAACTAGGTAAGACATCAATCGCGGTTTCTTGAATCGTAAAATCGCAGAATTCTACAATCCGAATCGTGATTTTAAAAACCATGAAATACCAGATAGCTAGATACGATTAATTTTAGGGGAAAATATAAATTATGGAAAATATAAAATATAAAAGAGAAAATTGTTGATTACAGCCTTTTATAAACCTCATTTTGAAAATTACAGCCTTATATAATTTTTTTTGAAAATTACATCCAAAATATTACTTTTCTTCTAAAATTGCACCAACTTGAGTTTTCCGGTGAATTTTTATGATGTTTTTATGATGTTTGGGGTGATTAATTGGTTTGTGTTAAGGAGAGGTAAGAAATTTGGGTAAGTAGACTCTCAAATAATAAAGGGTACATCATAAAAAACATCATCAAAAATCACCAAAAACCTTAAGTTGGTGCAATTTTAGAAGAAAAGTAATATTTTGGATGTAATTTTCAAAAAAAATTATATAAGGCTGTAATTTTCAAAATGAGGTTTATAAAAGGCTGTAATCAACAATTTTCTCAATATAAAATTATTTTTTTCAACAAGAATGGCATGAGTTAGTGGCAACGCACCACCATCAACACTATTGTAATGACCTACCTTCTATATTGGTTAACTAATCTAAATTCTTAATTCTTAATAAATTCTTAATTATTAAAGAGTTAAACAATTACAGTTTGAATAATCGCAATCTAAAATTCATTGACTTCAATTATCCATCAACAACTTAAGCATCTTCATATAATCCAATCTTCTATAATTTGCTTCATAAAAATCTTCAAAACCCAACTACTTTTTCTCTATTTTTCTTTCCAAAAAATAATTAACTTTCTTATTGTTAGAAATTAAATTGTGAGAAGACATATGCAATTTTATTCTTGGATTATAAAGGTGAATACAATTAGTATTAGAGGTTACTTTAGATTATTTATGTGCACTGGCGGAGTCAGGATTCACCGTTAAGGGGGCGAAAAAGAGAGGTTGCTTTCGAATTTTATTGATGATGAATGAAAAGATAGTTCCACAATTGAACAAAACAGAATCATCAGGCAAAACTGGAAGACTTGAGAGATTCTCTCATTATCTTGGTAATTAACTTTTCTCTCTTTTTTGTATGCTTTATTTTTTGTAGTTTATGTTAAGTTTAATTTGCTAGCTTTTGAAATTTAATTACCATATAAATATTTCCTTCGTTTCAATATACGGAGTAATAATTATGTACGTTTTCGATTTGGGTTCGTTCTAGGTTGTTTTATAGATTGTTTTCGAATGAGATTGTTTTGTAATAGGATTCGAATAAATGACCTAGTTGTTCTTTACCTTCGCTATTTATTGTATTTTTTTGAGATAACGGTAAGAATTGTATTTTTTGTGCGGGATTTAGCACGTCCTTATTTATATGAAATCGTGGCTAAAGAGACTAATTGAATTATTTTAGCAATGTATTGTTCACGATAAACGAGAATTCTACCACAGACAACCTAACAAATGTCAGCTAGCTCAGCTAGTAAAGTCATGAGAATGGAAAGTCATAATTTAAACCTAGTAGTGACATTTTGCACTTTTTTTTTATATGAAATTACACGAAATTGTAAAGTAATTTCAATCTTATTGTGAGTTATTTTTCTAAATAAAATGCAGCAAGGCAAATCGGGTTCGAAGATCCGAATGAATGTCCACAATTATGCAAGATAGCAAATGATTACTTGAAGAAAATAGATGGATGTGAAAGAAACATTTTTGAGTTCTTAGCAAATGAACCAAATGCCGAGGCACTCTATGTCAAATTACTTCAAGAGATTGATACTTGCATTCTTTCTTATTTCTCATTTCATTGGAATCAAACTTCTGCAATGATTAATTTGGTAACGAAATTTCATACCTACTTGTATATTTATATTCGGTGTACAATAGTGACAGATATTGGAGTAAACAAGAAGTAGGTCTGATGTGTTAATTATGGACGCTGTGGGTGAATTTTTTTTAAAATTGAAAAACCCAGTGGGGTCGAGCCCCATCCCGACATAACTAAGATTACGGAAAATGTGTCCTCCCCTTTATTATGTTAAATCGCAAATAAACTAATTGAATATTTGATTATTTTGGAATTGAATGAATGAAGGTGTTGGGCGATGACGATGTTGAGCGAAAAACAAAGCTTAAGGATTTTGTGATGGCAGCCACAAGGTTAGACACATTTTAAACAAATTTATTCTTCATTTTATTTTGGTTTATACGGAGTATATTATTTGATTTCTGTAAGTACTTCCTCCGTCTCAGTCATTTATTTACCTGTTCAATTGTTTATCTTTCTAATTCGATAATGTTTGTGACGGACAATTTAATACTGCACACTCAATTTGATCCACTTGTTATCCAATAATAATTGAGCTTCTCCTCTTTTTTTGGTCTTTGTGCCAATATTAAAGGAAATAAATGAACGGGATGGAGGGAGTACTATAAGAATGCATAGTTGCATGCATAGCACAAACGATAATAAGATATGGTAGGATGATGAGCAAATCAAGCTACCTACCATTGATAAAATACGACAATCTAATTCCGTTGAAGACAACAAATGCAATAATAGAGAATATATGCTATACGCCTATAGGCTATAGCCATTAGGTCATCGTGTTGTATATATGTAAGACTCATAATCATGCAAGTGCATAGATAGTTAATGATTTCATATTATGTCGAGAAAAAAATATGATTATTATGATGCTCGAATTCGTTACAAAAAAATTACTCCCTCTGTCCCGGTTATTTGTTGTCCTTTTCCATTTTGGAGTGTCTCAGTCATTTGTTGTCCTTTCTATTTCAAGAATGAATTTGATGAGTAATTTGATCATTCACACTCAATTTATTCCATTTGTCATTTAGTAATTGACCTCCTCTCCTTTCCTTGGTCTTTGTGCCAAAATCAAAGGACAACAAATGACCGGGACGGAGGGAGTACTACGTATTAATGTACGACATTCCACCTATTGGTTAAACTTGAACAATCGTGGTCGTTCGGTTTGACAATGGTATAATTATGATTTGAAATTAGGAAGCCGGAAAATTTTCTGAGATAGAACTAATAAATGCAAAAGAAAATGACTTTTTTTTTCATTAGTAGGGTGCAACCGCTCTTCCTTAACCCTCATGTCGCGAACATATAATACTCGTAAGAGCATATTTACATAAGAAAGACACCAAATTAAAATTCCGGTCATTCTCTAAACTTATTAGGGCCTTCCATTTTCAATTAACAAGGTCAAAGCAAGTATACATGCAACGACCTCAATTTTGTACAAAAATACGACATTCATGTAGGTTTGAAGTCTCCTAATATTTTATTATGTTGTCTAACGAGCAACCAAGTACCAACCCTTTTTTGTTAACTTAAATGACAATATATGAAAAGTGCCATACATGTTCAAATTGTCATTTCACATACAAAGTGTTTTAAATTTGTGTATTGTTTCCCTCCATCAGACATGACGACTTTATAAAGCCATGCCCCTCTGTTGATCATAATCCATGCATTACACGTACTTTATTGTTATTTGTTTAAAACTGTCTAAAAAAGTTAAATAATTGACCGAGACAAAACGGAGCAATGATTTAAAATAAAATTTGATCTGAATAGACATATACAACGGGTATTAAACAGTATCTCCTCCATTCCGATCATCTATTTGACTGTTCACCGTCATTAAAACAAGAACCAAAACGGGAGCAGCAGAAAACAATTATTTGTATTGACCATTTTTATTAGATGACAAGTGAATTAAATATACTTCAGAGATTCAATTTGTCCATTAAAAATATTTTCAAATTGAAAGATAAATCAATGACAAAACATGTAGAAAAAGTAGGTAAGTAAATAAATAATCCGAACTAAGAGGTATATTTAATTGTCTTCTGAATTACATTATTGTTACATATAGCTGAAATTAATCTTGTGACACCCCTTAATAGAGTCACGTCAAATATTATCCTATAACCAGTTGTATAGTAGCACTGTACAACCGCTTTAAAGTTGTTGAGCTCTTACACAAAGTTGTTGATATATTTTATAAGTTATTGAGCTATTTTATGAAGTTATTGAGCTTAATAATTATTCTGTTAAACTCAATAACTTTGTATCATAACTCAATAATTTTGTTAGTAGAGCTCGATAACTTTATAACAAAGCTCAACTACATTAAATAAGTTGTATACACAACCAGTTATATAATACATTAACTCTAATAGAGTTGGTGTGTGAAATAATGTAGGCAACAAAGATTTGAAAGGGTAGAGAAGAACTTGAAGGTGACAAGGGTATTTTTGACATTAGTAGAAGAGATGAAGGCAATTGGAGGGATATCAAGTAACGGAAATGGAGTATCCAAATGCACCGAGGTGATGGTTCCGATGGCTCACAATAAAAGAAGTCCGGTCCTCCTCCTCATGGGTGGCGGTATGGGTGCCGGCAAGAGCACCGTCCTTAAAGACATCCTCAAAGAGTAATCTCCTTCTCCTAATCTTATTTTATCTTCATTTTGTATTATACTAACAAAAACAACGTACAAAAATTTACTAAAATAAGTTTTCTGTAAGACGGTCTAGCTAATAGTCGGCTCAAACAAAATGTTATGTAAAAAATCGCGTTACTAAATTTACTAAATTTTTAAACTTAAGATGAATCAAGAAGTTTGGATAAGACAAAGCAGAATATATAGAAAAAAAGATTTATCGTATATGTTCAAGTGGGATAATATTTGACCCGTTGCAGGCCATTTTGGTCGGGAGTGGCGGCAAATGCAGTAGTAGTGGAAGCGGATGCATTTAAAGAGACAGACGTGATCTATAAAGCCCTTAGCTCAACTGGTCATCATGGAGACATGCTCCAAACTGCTGAATTGGTACCATTTCGATCTCACCCTTACTTTTAACTCATTTTATTCCCAGATTTTTGTTTAAGACAGAAGTATCTGACTTAAATATGAAACAGGTTAAAAAAGTAGAATATCTAGAAAATAATAATAAATTTGTCTTATCTATCTATATAGAGTAGTATTTGACTCGTTTAATCTTAAGATGGATATGATCGTTTTAAGGGAGACCAACTGTATTTTATGACGTTAGGGACTTTAGGGTGATCGATTTTTATTAGAAGCATACAATGTCAGGACGAATATAGTCATTTTACTCACCCCATGGTTGTTAACAAATACAAATACTTTTACCATCTCAATCATTTATTTAGTTTTGATTAAAATACCGCTTAGAAGACATAATGTGTTTTAGTTTAGTTTAAGGCGGCTAATTACAATCATAATGTGTTAATACATTGAATCAAATCACTTATGGTTATGACTTATGAATGATTGTGTTCACTGAAGATTCGTATTGTATCTCTTAACAGTTGACTTCAATATTTGTTAATACCATGCAATTACGTCAATTAACAATTAAGAAAACGTGTACAGAGACGACGAAGATAAATAATGTTTCGACTATCATAGAGTTGTGCCTCGGATAAAAAAAAAAATTTCTTATTAGGAAAATGAGATAATGTTATCGTATCATACAGAGTCTGGAACCATAGTCCTTTCTAAATAGTCTGATTACGTAGTTGGACGATCTTAGCATTACACGAATTGTGTCAACAAGACGACAACTCTAACTTATTCTAACACGGTATATGGCCGTATGTGTCGATATTTGAAAATGGGCAGGTACACCAATCATCAACAGATGCAGCATCATCCTTGTTAGTAACAGCATTAAACGAAGGAAGGGATGTAATAATGGATGGTACATTATCATGGGCTCCCTTTGTGGAGCAAACTATCGAAATGGCTAGAAACGTTCACAAGTCAAGGTATCGGATGGGAGTTGGCTACAAGGTCGCGGAGGATGGCACGATTAATGAGAATTACTGGGAGAGAGTCCGAGATGAGCAAGAGAAGGATCGAAAGCCTTATAGAATTGAACTTGTTGGTGTTGTTTGTGATGCTTATCTTGCTGTTGTTAGAGGTATAAGGTAATCTAATATATATAACTAGTTTGTTGTTATGTATTAGCAGTTGTTATTTAAGCGTAAGTCTCCTGTAAAACGGTCTGCTGACGATATGAAATGAAACAGGAGAGCGATAATGGTGAAAAGAGCAGTGAGGGTGAAATCACAGCTCCAGTCTCATAAGAGATTTGCAAGTGCATTCTCTCAATATTGCCTACTTGTTGACAATGCTAGGCTTTATTGCACTAGTACCCTTAGCGGTCCACCCCGGGTACGCCTTTTCTTTCTTTAGAGATTTGCAATCCTTATTACTCGATTATCTGGGTTATGCTCTGTTTTCTTAGCTGAAACCTGAAAAAGTAGCTGAATTGGAAACTTGACGCAATGCTTAACCTAAAATGCTTTCCTCTATTACGACCTTACTTGAAGATAATCTGTTCTACAGGATCGTACCACTATATCCTCGAGATCTACATATAAAATGCCTTCCTCTAATTGTTAATTGAATTTGAAAATGATGCAGTTGATAGGATGGAAAGATGTAGCAAGCAGATTATTGGTAGATGTTGAAGAAATTCAATGTCTTACAATTTTGGGCCAACTCAATGATGAAGCCCAATCAATTTATCAACTTCATAGTGATACAACTCCACTTACTCATCATGGTTCAGCTTGGAAAGAGCTAGTTTTGTCACCTTTTAGGCCCAATACTCAAGCCCAACTCAAGTCTACCATTCTTAATTGTGAAATTCAAATTTTACCATCTAATTCACCTCCGCCTCTTAAAAATATTGTAAACAAAGGTAAATAAATGATTAAGATACTGTTACCTGAAGCGATATGGTAAAGACAATGAACCTTGTAGTGAGACTTGGAGTAGTGGTTTCTCCATTCTTTCATTTTTTTTTTAAAGTCTCTCTACTTCAATGAAATATTAGCATTATGACCTTTTATTTATGAGAAAAATTCGATTGGGTAATTGATTGATATGGTATTGATGTTTGTGGCTATAGTTGTACTTATAGACTAAGTAGCACGGACACTTCTCCTAATCGGCGTTTTCGCGTCGGACACGACACTCGTCGGACACACGTCAAAACGTGTCGGACACTTGTAAAGCCATGTCTAACTTTCATCTTTTATTTAGGCACGTGTCCAACATGTGTCCATGGTATTTTGAGCCGTGTCCATGGTATATGAACACACCTCCAAACGAAATCAAGTTGAATTTAAGGTAAATGACGAGAATTGTTACATGGTTGAATTTGGTGGGGAAATAAGCTGAATTGGAGACAAATGATTTTCTTTAGTCTAGTAATGAGATGTCGAAATAGATTGATTATAAGTTGGTTTTTGGTTTTTGAAATGAGAATGAGTTATAATTAACGTAAATTTTATTTTCACTTATTTAAATTTAATATTCAATACTTTTTCAAAAATAAAATCACACATATATAACTATAAAATATATATTTTATTAAATTTAAATGACGTGTCCCGTGTCCTAAATTTCATGGGATGCCGTGCCACGTGTCCGTGTCGTGTCAGTGTCCGTGTCCGTTTTGGTGCAACCTAGCTTATAGGTGAAATATTTTTTAATAACATCCTAAAGTTCGTGGTCAAATCGTAGTTGATTAACAAAAGTAATTAGAGATGGCTGTATCAGAGTGAATTCTCTATTTTATTTTATGTCCCAACTTGTGATCCATTATATTCTTCTTATGACACACTGACGCATCATTAGTTTAATAGAAATTGTCATCTATTTTATCATGGCTATGATGAGGTGTCGTAAAATAAAGGCAATGAAACAGAAGATGAGAAACAAATGTGGGATAGATGATCTCAACTCCTCTTATTCAACTAGTTTATACATTTGTTTTTGGTGCGGATTTTTATTATATACATATGACTTTTAAATAGTACTTTTCTTGTTTTAACCATTCATTTAGACCGAAAACGGAACATAAAGATCCTGTGGAACATACTAAAAAAAGAAAACCCAAAACACTTTGGCGAATAGGAGACAATATCTATCTAAAAACAGGAAAATCTTTTTTAAAAGTTACAACACATTACTATCAACTGCATGTCGGGCTAGACGCTTATGGCAAGTGAGCGGACCCGATCAGACGGATTAAGTACATGTCGGGCTAGACGCTTATGGCCTATTGGGCTACCTAACTGTCTAAAATTGTTGATCTTAAGTAGGGGAGTCCAAGCACAATCGTCGACTCGAGTAGAGCTCACCTTCCAAATCTATAGTCCTATACAAATTTTGAAGAATAACGGATGACATTTGAGATTGCCAGTGTCCGATTTTCACGCGAGACTGGTTTATCGCACACCGACACTCTCAAATGTCATCAGTTAGTCCTCAAAATTTTTAAGGCTACTTTGTCTGACCCGAGAAAGAGCATGTGTGATTTATGGACATTTTTATTCCGGAAGTCTGAAATCTCGAAAATCGTGTATTATAACACTGCATTTTGAGACATTCGGGAGGCCGTATCGGGCCGTATTTATTTTTCTCCTGATTTTTCTAGCACGTTTCCAGGGTTGCTTCAAGAGTTACCTTATTTAATTTAAGCCCCAAATAACAAGTATTAAACCATTTTTTAACGAGTATTCGATTTCCGATCGAGACTTGTTTATCGCACACTGGCAGCCTCAAATTTCCAATATTCTTTCTCAAATTTGCGAGGTCGCTTAGACAGACCCGAGAAATCGTCCTTGTGATTTATAGACATTTTTGTTCCGAGACCCTGGAATCCCGAAATCGTGTATTACACTGCAATTTGAGCCGTTCGGGAGGCCGTACCAGGTCGTGCTTCTTTTTCTCCCGATTTTTCTATCACATGTTAAGGGTTGCTTTAGGAGCTACCTTAATCGATTTCAGCCCAAATAATATGAATTAGCTTAACGAGTTTCCGATTTCCGTCCAAAACAAGTTTATCGCACACCGGCAGCCTCAAATGTCCTTTGTTGCTTTTCAGATTTTGTTAGACCGCTTTGTCTTACCCAAGAAATCATCCATGTGATTTAAGCACATATTTGTTCGGGGACCTTAGAATCCCAAAAAACGTATATTATACACATCAATTTGAGCAGTTCGGGAGACCGTTCCAATTCGTGTTTTTTTCTCTTGGTTTTCTATCATGTGTCCGGAGTCGTTTCAGGAGTTATATTATTCATTTTCAGCTCCAATTAAATAACGCAATTTATTTTCGCAGTACGATTTTTACTCATTACAGTACTTTTTATGTCAAATTTTCCATTTCTCTACCCTTGGCTAAAAAACATCAAATCTAATTCTCTCTACCATCTCTCTATTGTTAAATCTGAACTTCTCCAAGCTCCTTAAAATAGTGCAATTATAAACGATTATTCGAATGAAGAGCGAGTATTTAATTCATTAAGCCCATAATAACAATTTAATTGACTCTTTCTCACAATTTTATTCCTTTTTAATTAGGGTTTATGTGTAAATTAATTAAGGGCTAATTAGTATATAGTATGGTGGGTGCATTGGTGGTGACGGTGGTCCGCCGTTGTGGTTCGATGGTGAGAGTCACCCTTGCAGCAGTGGTACGGTGATAATGGAGCCAAAATTCTCTCCATTTCCTAAAAAGAAATGGAGAGGCCATTACCTATCAACGGCTAAGATTGTATCGTGTCAACATTGAACGGTTCATGATTTATACATAAAAATAAAGGGTTAATAGAGTTAGATGAGATAATATTATTAAATGGGTTTGTGAGAGGAAATGGAGAGAAAAGAAATGGAGAGGATCCTTGTTGGTGATAATGTTGTTTGTGGTACCGTGGTAATGGACCGCCGTTAGCCGTAGTACGTAGTAGTATTGTTGTATGTCAACGTAGTACAGGGTTAGGAATAGTTGAATACAATACGTCTAGTCATGGCTTTAATTTTTCTACTTTTCTCAATGTACTACAAGTATTGATTAATCAATTTTTTAACCTAATGCTTTTTATTTAATGTAGTACACAGTGGGTGAAATGTACTATCCCGTAAATTAATTACGTTCACAACATACCGCCGGCGACGGCAACCTACTCCATCGGTAAACCCCCTCCCCCAACGACGACTGACAAGTCGATAACATTAGCTGGAAATAGCGCAATATGAAATTAAAGGAGAATAGGTATGTGAAATTAGAGAGTATAGAATAGAGAGAAGTTAGAGAAAATAGAAGTGGAAATGAGAGGGGTATAATTGTCAACAATGTACTACTATGAGTAAAATGTGTACTGCGAAAATCAGCACCCTATTAACCTATTTTTAACGAATAACCGATTTCTGTTTCTCACTTAATTATCTCACACCGACAACCTTAAATGTTATTCGTTATTCCTCAAAATTTATGAGGCCGCTTTATTTGACCCTAGAAACCGTTTGTGCGATTTACAGATATTTTTGTTCCGGGCCCCTAGAATCCCTAAAACCGTGTATTATCCATTTCAATATACAGTTCAATTTGAGCCGTTTGGGAGGCCGTATAGGATCCTGTTTCTTTTTCTCTGGGGTTTTCTACCACATTTTCCCATAAATACAATCATCTTTAGGTGTTTTTCATTGATTCTTATTTATGAATGGTATTATGAATTATTATATCTATAAATATTATTAAAAGGCTAGACATTAAACGCCATGTAGACAAATGTGACATGACAACAATTAATTGTGATGTGGCAAAATATAGTCCACGTGGAAATACTAGCATAGTAGTACACATGAAAAAAAATTATCAATTCCACCTTTAAAAGTTACTCTCATAATTAATGGTAAAAAACTAAATTTAGATAATTTTAATTTCATAGGATAATTTTTAAATCACTCTCATGCAAAGTGGATTTAATAATAATAATAATAATAATCTATAAATATAATTAAAAAGTAAGTCAAACTATCAACCATCAACTATGAAGTATGTCTTATTTTAATTTCATAACATAATTTATAAACCACTCTCATGCAAACCTTTTACATTACATTTCTCCTTGCTCCATATTTATGTATGTAAAATCAATAACTCTATAATCTAAATACAAAATCTATATATCTAACATAAAGGCATGCTAAATTACCTATCATAATCTACATGTCATATCTATACAATAATATAAAAAGGCTACCTTGAGCATATGTATAAGACAAGCGACAGCGTAGAATCACTAAGAAACTTTCATTTGATAATATGTGACTAATTAATAATATTCATTCATAGAATTAAGATAGAATATGTGAAATTGTGAAGCAGAGAAAGAATATGTTGAATGGTTATTCACATCAATCTTAACATCGACAGAAGAATACATATATTCACCTACAACACCAAATATATGCTTCTATGATATCTTATAAAGAAAGGTAACTATATAATCTACTTTACTTAAAACACAATATTTACATATCACCATATCAAAAGAATATCATGTAAATCTTATGGTATATTTCATGATATTCTTATACTCCCCCTCAAGTTGGAGCACTTGGAAGTCCGAGTCCCAACTTGAACTGAAGATGATCATAAGTCTCGCCTCCCAAAGCCTTTGTGAATAGATCAGCTATTTGCTCTTTACTCCGAACATGGTACAAATTAATCGTATTGGAAACCAAATGTTGTCGCACAAAATGACAATCAATTTCGATGTGCTTCGTTCTATCATGAAAGACCGGATTCCTTGCTATATGGAGGGCAGCTTGGTTATCACAAAACAAGCTCATAGGTCGAGTAAGAAAGACACCCAACGATGCTAAAAACGCCTTTATCCATATCATTTCACTCGTGACTGCCCCCCTTGCGAATTCTCTGTTCTATGAAAGCGAATTTTCTGTTCTATTTTGTGTCCCAATTTGTGATTCATTATATTCTTCTTGTAACACATTGACACATCATTAGTTTAATAGAAACTAGTTTGAATGCCCGTGCGTTGCAACGGGATAATTAACTTATTTATAATGCGAAAAAAAAAAAGTTATAAGGGTTTAATGTTTATATTCTATGACTAATGATTTGTTTACATATTATGAAAACATCTCTTTCAAAAAAATCCAAGATTAATATATACTTGGGTTAACTCTTATTTATAATCGTATAATCACCCCACCCTATACTAATCTTTCGATGTGGACAATTCTACTATTTATAAGTAATATATTCACTAAACTTGGATTATTTTTTTGATATGGGACAATTCTACTATTTATCCGTGGTACATCATCAAACCTGCATTGTTTTTCAATGTGGGACAAATAACAAACTCAAAATTACACCATCTTTTTTGCACTTAGTTCGAAATTTAATCAGATCCCGAATACCGAATACGGACAATTGCTACTCATTATATCTTATAGTTATATTTAAATTTAATAATAAGATCAACTACTCTCCATTAATATTTGTCATTGTTTTTCTTCATTTTTTTTATCATAGTTGAGATACGGAAACTTCCCGTGGTACCTCTTAATTTTGTCAGATTTTCCATGTTACCCCTACTTTTAAGAATCTGCCTATGGTATCCTTGAGATTCCATTTTTTTTTTCTCATGGTACCCCCTAATGTAAAGGCTATTAAATGGACGCTAAGTTTGATGGCATGACAATAAAATGACAATTAAAAAATAATACCCCCTTTATTGTTTTATTAGTACAGATATCTCTCTCTTTTAAATAAAAATTTAATTAACTATATCATTATAATATTGGAATTTCTCATGGTAACCTTGAACTTTGATAGATTACACATGATACCCCTAATTTTAAGTTTCTACAAATGGTACTCTTGTGTTCACCTTTTTCTTTCCCTGAATACCATTTGACAACTTCCATCATAACGTCATTACTCCTAAGACTTTTGACGCCTTTTTCTTTTATTATCTATTACACAAACACTTCATAATCTAATTCTTAAATCCATATTTTATTTAATAAACTAAATAACAAAACACAAATAGCATGGCATGCTCAATTACTCCTCTAGTTACTCATAGGAATAACGACGTTATGAAAAAAGTAAACACAAGGGTATTATATGTACAAATTTAAAATTAGAGGTACGATGTGTAATCTAACAAAATTCGAGGGTACCATGAAAAATTTCCGTTATAATATTAACCATTTTATTGCTATTTCTCACACCTAAAAAAATGTTACAACTTTAAAAATTTAACATTTAATTCAAGATTATGTTTAAAGTCTCATATATAATAAGTATACTTTGAGAGATTCAATATATTTGGGGTAATACCTAAGTTCCAAGGATAAATCCTATTTATAATCATGGGATCACCCCACCTTATGATAATCTTATGATGCGGGACAATTCAACTATTTATACGTAGTTTATCACATCTACATTATTTTTCAATGTGAGACGAATAACATATTTAAAAGTACACCATATTTTTTGAACCTTATTCGACATCCAACCCGATTTAATAATAAGCAAATACTATATTATCTATTAATATTCATACGTTTTTTTTTCATAATTAAAATATGTTATAATATTGATCATTTTTATCGATCTTTCTCACACCTAAAAAAATGTTATAACTTTGAAAATTAAACATTTAATTCAAGTTTATATTTAAAATCTCTTATATAATAAGTATACTTTGTGAGATTCAATATATTTGAGGTGATACCTAAGTTCTAAGGATAAATCTTATTTATAATCATGGGATCACCCCACCTTTATGATAATCTTATGATGTGGGACAATTCAACTATTTATACGTAGTGTATATTTATCACATCTACATTATTTTTCAATGTGAGATGAATAACATATTTTAAAGTACACCATATTTTTTGAACCTAATTCGACATCCAACCCGATTTAATAATAAGTAAATACTATATTATCTATTAATATTCATACGTTTGTTTTTTTATTTTTTTCATCATAATTAAAATATGTGCAAATGATATGAACCTATACTCTAATGATAGAATTTTTTTTAACACAATTCTAATTATATTATTTAAACGTAGTATATTTACCACACCTACATTATTTTTCAATATGGGACATATAAAATCTATAGGTAGAAAATATAATGACATGAACTTTTAAGAGCTCTCCAAGACAATACTTAAGAGACTTAAAAGGTTTTGGGTTGATGCCTAAGTTCCAAATATGCCTCCTATTTATAATTATAGAATCACCACCTTATACTAATCTTTCGATGTGGGACAATTCTTCTTATTTTTATATAGTATGTTCACCACACCTACTTATTTTCCAACGTGGGACAAAACATACTAAAAAGTACACAATTTTATATATTAAGAACTACACCATCTTTAATGTGTCCAAATAATATAAAATTTATACTCTAGTGATAACATGCATTTTTTACCACAAAGCTAATTATATTATTTTCATAATTTTTTTAACGATATTTTTTTGACAAATGAAATGTAAAAGTTTGATATAAAAATTGGAAATATCACTTGAATATAATTTAGGAAATATACATATTATAATAATTAAAAGATTCTCCACTTTATTTTTTACATCAAAAATTATACTTTCCTAAATTTATTTTTGATGATGTGGACGCTCTCAGATCGCTCGAAAAAACTTTGTTTTATATATATATATATAGACTAGATTTTGTGTCTGTGCGTTGCACGGGTTATAATATTGGTTCACCTCTCAATATTAATTAAAAAGGTAAGATATTGTAAATGACATGAACAGAAATGTGAAATTATTGTTGAAGTCAAATTTAATTTATCAACCTCTTTATTTTTAAAAAAATATTTAAATTTAAATTTAAATTTTATAATTTTTAATTTAAATAATAATTATCTAATCAAAACTAATTTAATCCAGATAACTAATAATTGCGTTAGCAATAATTATCCTCTTTATATATAGATAGAGTCCACATTGTACCTAAAATACATATTAAATCCAATTTTATTTAGATATTTATCAAAACAAAAACAAATTTTATCTTATTGGGATGATAAATTTATATAAGTTACAAATATTATCACGGGTGAAAAATTATTAGCCTATATATACAACTTAATTCAACCACAAGTTGAAAGACCTAACAACCGTTCATCAACTTTGAGTTTTTTCTGAGTTTTTTCTCATGCAAATTAATCCCTATGAGATCTTCCCAACTTCTAGCTAAATGTTTAAAAAAGGGTTTTTTTCAGAGCACGTGATAGTTTCCAAGTTTTCTAAAACACCTAAATATAAAAAATAATTAAATATAATTAAAAAGTAAAATTAAAAATATACTATTTAAAATTCAATCCAAATTAGTTGCGTAAAATTCTATTCAAATTTAATTAATTTTTGAAATATATTAATATGTACATTAACCCCCAAAATTTTATATTTACCAGAATCCGACGTAACGATTTGTGGAATTAAGGGGGCTGAAAAATCCAAAACTAAATCTCTTTTTGTTTGAGCTATTCCTTAGAAACTTAGAAACTTTTGGATTTTACTATAGGCTAGCTTATTTCATTAGTCGGTAATTATTGTGTAAGACCGTTCTACACTGTGCAACGATTCTTTTGTAGATTAAATAATTCATTTACTGATAGTAGGGTTTAACAAATTAAGGGCCGTGTTATTCAATGCTATTGGAAGCTTTTTCCTGATATGTCTTCAATGGGATTTGGAAGGTAGTCGAGATCGAATCTCGAGCTAAATTTCATCGGGAATGTGTCTTGTACGTCGACGTCGACGATATGTCTTCAATGGAGTTATCTTCTTCTCCTTATCCTTGTCTTCAACTTTCATCATCTCCAATGGTAATTTGACAGATTAATAATACTGAATTCCCTTAAAGGGTTGGAGGTTCGATTCTTTTGTGTATATTTATAGCTAATTATTTATACACTAGTTTAGATCCCGCGCAATGCGCGGTATATATAGAGATTTCACATTTTAATGTATTATATAAGTATAGACCTGGTGCAATTTATGCACGGTATATATGAAATTTTACTTTTTAGTTTATAACTTGACAATTCATTAATTTTCGACAATTCATTAATTTTTTATGTATTCGTCATCTGTATATTTTGATTTGAAAAATAAACTCAATATTGAAAAAGTAATCAAGAGAATTGAATAGGGTTAGAAATGTCTATTTTAATGAGATCATTTTTCATAATCATTTTATTTTAAAACATTTTATTTATTTTGTAATTTTAATCCGCAATTTCTTATATTTTCATAGAAAATCAATGAATTTTTTATTATAAAACTCGTGGACGCAAATCTTGCAGATTGTGAGCATTTCAATTTATGAATATAAAAGATTATATCCATTTATAGTTCAAGATACAACTATAGAATAGACTATAATAATAACCCAATTTTAGATTCTAAAATTTTAGGCGGGAAAATTTAGAATTTCACCTATTCTTTTACTCCTAGTAGATAGGGGATTTTAAGTAATCTTATCAGTAAATTTGCCAAGAGCTTAATTAATATTATTATTTACTAATCTTGAATGCGTTACGTCTATAAATTATTGTCTTATTTCCTAGTTTAGATCACGTGATATAAGACAATAATTTTTGGAAATTCATTATATCTATATACTCATACTAAGACGGATCTATTCATATTTAGTAAACATTATGTAAATATTCCTGCCTCCTAAATCTTCCTTTATTATCACAGATTTTGGCCTTGTTAATATATCACATATCTTGAATAGAAGGACGTTATATATATTTTTTATGCAATCATTTTTTACGTTAGACTTGGCCCATAGTAGAATGCAAAAATTAAAAGCCCAATTAGAAGTTAATATTTTAGGCGGGAAAAAACGTAGAATCGCCTATTCATTTAGTAAATAGGGGATTACAAATTTACAAGAGATTGCAATATTGCATCCAACGATTATTTACCTAAACTACAATATAGGACGAAATCAAGAAATTACATACAATATACGACGATTAAGGAAATATTTCCTCTTATATATTTTTTTCATATTTTATTTACGAGAAAGATTTACAAAATTATTTCATTAATTATGGTAAGTGGTAACCTTAGTTTTATCAATTTTGATGATATATTCTTAAATTTTTTTCTTTAATTAGCTTCTTATCGTGGGTCTTAAGAGCACACGTTACAAATTACATGTGGAAGTAAAATAGTTCATACAGAATAGTTTTTTTTTCTTTGATTATTATTTTTTGACGCCTAGACTATTACTTACCTGAACTACAAAAAAACTCACCATTACATTACACAACATAAATTCTTGTTAAAGATAGATACGGAGTATAACTTAAAATGGGTCGAAGGATATACTTCCTCTCTATGGTCATTTGTTTACCTATTCTATTTATCGTTGTCTCATTCATTTGTTTAACTTTTTATATTAGAATTTGAGAATAATTGTGAAGGATTATTTGATCTCCAAACAACCTACTGTCCACTTGTAACTTAATAACAACACCCATTAATGATCTCCTCTCCTCTCCTCGGTCTTTGTGCTGAAATCAAAGGTAAACAAATGACTGAGACATATTTTGGGAGTATGAGACAACACAAATTCTCATTTGTGATTTTGATGTTTTCCGACGTGTCAAGTATTATTCATGTGGGGTAGAAAAAGCAAAAGTAGAATGGCCGGGGGTAGCAATCTGTTGTCTTATCTAACCACATGAGTATTACTTGACCCGTCGTAAACTATCTCCGTCACAAGAAAGACTTGTTGATGAGACAAGCTCGTGACGGAGGGAGACTTGTTGGACAACATAATGTATAGAAATTGACAAAAAAATGCGTCTCGTCAAATAAAATATTATTTAATCCGTTTTAATGTTAACACGGTTATATCCGTCGAACTAGCTGCACAACACCAAAGGATGACAATAACTTCTTGTTTGTTGAGCATTCACAACAACACAAAATTTCATTATAGACGACACATATCCGTCTATAACTAAAGACGAACCAAATACAATACCACATTCCTAATAGGACAAACAACAAGAGGGGTGATGAGGGCAAAAAATGTCACCACTTTCAAGCTATTTAACCCATCTTTAGCTATAGATGGATATATCCGTCTATAGTAAGACTAGCTTTAACAAATGAGAATTATCACCCTTTTTATCCTCTCTTTCCTTGTAAAAGGATCACTCTTCAGCTTTCATTGTCAATCCCTTTTAATAAGAGGAAACCTTTTCGAAGAGGGGCAATAATACAACACAAATTCTCATTATAGACGGTCACTATCCGTCTATACGTATAGACGGATATTATTTTCCCTCATAAAATACCCATTTGTCATAAAGTGGGAAGCACATGGGGGTGCCCCACCTTGTCCCCCCTACCCATTTTATTAGAGGTCTTTACCCGTCTGTTCGCCCCACCCGTCTATATCAAGACCTATTGATAATACAAAGGCTCTGGTGCCATAAGTTGCACTTTTTATTAGTTTTTAATTTGGTTTCACACTCACATAGGAGGAATTGCACCAATGAGGACTCTCTCCATTTCCTAAAAGAAATGTAAAAGAAATGGAGGGTCCATGTTTTTTTAGCGGACAAAATTTCATTTGGGGACAATCCAACACTTCAGGTTTTATCGCGACAAATAAAGGCAAAAGGTAGTAAAGAGAGGAGTGTAATATAATATTACATTGTGAGAGAGAAATGGACTCTCCATTTCTTTTAGAAAATTTGTGAAGAGCAAATATGGGGCCTGGTTGTCAGTGCATGTGGTCCCATTGCTTTGTTTTTTGCTTTTCTCATTTCAAAACGACGAGTACCAGTACACGTACACCAAAAGCACATCGTATAACTTTGTCAAATAAAATAAGCGGGTCGAGTGAAATGGTGATATGGATATGTGGGGTATAATAAAGCACAAATTCTCATTGAAGACATGACATATCCGTCACAAGCTGAAGACGGATATCATTTTTACTTCACAATGTACCCACTTTTTCTCTCTCTGCAACACTATTCATGTGGTCCCCTTTCTCCACTAACCCATTTTGTTACCATTTTATCTCACAAAATATCCGTCACAAATGGTAACCCGTCACAAGGGAGACCCACTGATAATAAAGTATGAAAGCCAATAAAAGTTGAGTACTATTTGTTAATGTAGTTTTTTTTGATGTTTTTTGATAAATTTTAGTGGTGAGTGGAAAGGTGAGGTGGCGGGTGAAAAGTATAGATTGAAAATTGGTGAAAATTTCACCCTTGCGGATGGTTTAAGATATACTAGTAAATTGGTTGAAGGAAAAAAAGAAAATGAGGTGTAAAACATATAAGAAGAGAGAGGAAAATTATAGATTCTTTTGGTACAAAGAAGTCAAATATTGGGCTCAAATACTGACATGATCATCATGCCAAGCTTCAAATCAAATCACTCCATATCAAAACATCTTGATTTGTTGCAAGTTGGGTAGACAGACTTCAGGCCAATTGCCAACTGCCAAATGTCAAGCAAATGTAAATGGAGGTCCATTACCTCTTAAACGGTCTAGATCTACCCAAATACCCAAATTCTCATTATAGACGGACACTATCCATCTATACGTATAGACGGATACCATTTCCCCTCACAAAATACCCATTTGGCATAAAGTGGAAAGCACATGGGGGGTGCCCCACCTTGTCCCTCATACCCATTTTGTTAGAGATCTTTATCCGTCTGTTCGCCCCACCTGTCTATACCAAGACCTATTGCTAGATCTAATTCTAAATCCATCCGGTGGTCGTAATTTAACTAGAAAAGTACTGCAGAGGGATTCCCTTCCCTTAAATGTGCCTTATTCATCTGAAAATAATCTTTCCATTTGTGTTGATTTTATTTGTGGACAAAGTTGGAAATTCTTTTACTTTGAATTAGTGTTGAAATTGACTAAAAATAAATATTAATACTGAAATATTAAATCTACAATAAAATAACAAAATATATCATAAGAGATTAATTTTTTTATTACCTTTTTCAAAAAAAAAAAATTAATAATTTTTTTTAATTTAAAACAGACTCAAAATGCCTCTTCTAATCAAATGAGAAAATAAATTTGAGATACATAAAGTATATTGTTAAATTAACAGAAATGTCATTATTTGCCTACAATATTTCGACAAAAAAAAAATTACGCTCCACAATTATTAACGCTCTGTCACATGGAACTACAAAACACCCCTATAAGAGCATCCGCAAAGGTGAAGCTCCCCATATTTTCTCTTTCATTTTTTTACTCGTCCACCTCATTTTCCACTAACTTTTACATTTACCCTCCCCAATTCATATCTACATCTATACAACAATGGGGTTCCCCAACACACACCCAAATATAAGGGAACCTCCCCAAAAGAACACTTTTTATCCTTCTTATTTTTTTTGGGACCTCCTCTATAAATGGTGGAGCCTCTAATTAAGGGGAAGTGTGTGCAATAATAAGGCTCCCCATTTGAGAAGAGAGAGGACATATGGGAAGACATTTTCCCATCTTTGCGGATGCTCTAAGACTACGTTTATGGGTAGGTCTAAGGTGGGCTAGGTCTTGAATAAAGACAAAAGCCTTGAAAAAAGAAAAAAGGAAAAATAAAAGAAAAAAGCAAACCTGGTTTGCCAAATGAGTTCTACATGGTCTATTTTGGACCTGTTGGAACGAAATGAAGGACCTGGCGTGGTAACAAATCATTGGGGAGGAGAGTTTTTAACTTTAAAGACAAAGACAAAGGCATCAACATTTTTGTTTTCAAAAAGTTTTTTTTTGTGAAATTTTACACAAAAAATTGATAATACTTTCTCCTATTCACCATTTTCTTCCCTATTTCCTTAAACGGATTATTTAGGTTTTCTTCCCCTTTCTTTTTTTAGAAACTTTTACTCTTATTTTATTCATTCTCTCTCCTATCACCAAACCTCACCCAACTCACAATTCCTTATTTAATTCATATTTATTCATTACTCTCTCGTATCATCAAACCCCACCCAACCCACAATTCCTTATTTAATTCATAATTATTCATTCCTCTATCCTATTACCAAACCCCACCCAACTCACAATCTATATTTTATTTCCCTCTTAAAACCTTGTGCCCACAACAAAGGGGAACAAAATGGAGAATATGAGGGAGTATAATTTTACCAAAATTCATAATTTTTCATGATCTACAATTAGAGACCACATTTGATATACTTTAGAGCTTATTTTACTTATATTTTTGTTTATGCCAATAATCTTCAATAAATAAAAATAAAATTTTAAAAAATCTAAACTTTAACATATATCAAAAGTATTAATTTTAAACTGCACAAAAATAAATTGGTCAAAAATTCGATTATTTGAATTATTTTTTTAAGGTTGGTTAAAGCCGGTTAAGGCAGGGCTTGATAAAACAACAAAATCAGGAATTAGGTCTTCTAAATGGATTGAAATGTATATATTAATATTTTAATGCAAGAACTAGGTCTAAGTAGGGCTTCAAGACCAGCTGATAAACATGCTCTAACCCCGGTCCCCTATCTCCTATCACAAATTCTTCTTATTTCAGATGGTCTTAATTTAAGCAAAGCGTCTTGTAATCCCGTCACAAGCTGAAAACCTCTCACAAAAAGGGAGAGGGGACAAGGTGGGGCACCCCCATGTGCTCCCCCACTCACCTCTCATGGGTATTTTGTGAGAGGAAATGGTATCCGTCACAAGCTTGTGACGGATATCGCCGTCTTCAATGAGATTTTGTGTAATTTAAGACCGTCTTAAGTAAGACCTATTTATCGCCTATATATATCAAGCCCTATAGTTGTATACTCTATCACAGCAAAAATTGCATGAAACTATATTAAAAATTAAAATGTTCTCTCTTTCAAAACTCCCTCTATATTCCTTATACAATAATACCATGCTATCATCAAACAATAATAGCACAATGTTAGAATTATTCACAAAACTAGTTTCATCAATTGCAAGTTTCATGTTTATATGGGCAATGTTTAAGGATTTCATCCCTTACCAGCTCCGCGGTTTCATTGACAAGAGACTAACCAAAGCCTACTCTCGTTTCCGTCCCTACATTGAAATCAAAATTCCCGAGTACTCGGGTGATCGCCTTCAGCGAAATGATGCTTTCATTTCCATTCAGTCTTATCTCGCCTCATTGCCTAACAAGACGGCCAAGAGCCTTACGGCTGAGATTGGACAGAATGGAAACAACATCGTTCTCACCATGGACGAACATGAGCAAGTCGAAGATGAATTTAAGGGGATCAAATTTGGGTGGGTTTTGAAGACAGACACTGGACCAAAGCAAACAGGTGGGGGAATGTTCTCACAACATGATTCGGAGTCGGAAAAGAAGTATTATAGGGTGAAGTTTCATCAGAAGTACAGGGACATTGTTACAGGAGATTATTTGAAATATGTGGTTGAAAAAGGGAAGGAAATTAGAGTGCAAAATAGGCAGAGAAAGCTTTATACTAATGTTGGTATGATGTATTATAGTAGCATGTGGAGTCATACACTATTCGAGCACCCGGCTACGTTTGAGACAGTAGCTATGGATATCGAAAAGAAGAGGGAAATCATTGATGATCTCGAAAATTTCAGTAGGAGTAAGGAGTTTTATGCAAGGATTGGTAAGGCTTGGAAAAGAGGGTATTTACTGTATGGACATCCAGGGACAGGAAAGTCGACATTGATCGCAGCAATGGCTAATTTGCTTAAGTATGATGTCTATGATCTTGAGTTAACAGCGGTTCATGATAATAGTGAGCTTAGGAGGCTTTTGATTGAGACAACGAGTAAGTCGATAATTGTGATCGAGGATATCGATTGCTCCCTCGAGTTGACTGGTCAAAGGAAGCAGGGTGATGTGGAAGATGAGAATGATGCTGATAAAAAAGATATGGAAATAGCTGAGAAGGTTCAGGGAGGTAGTAGGGTTACACTTTCGGGGTTGCTTAATTTTATTGATGGGATATGGTCTAGTTGTGGAGGAGAAAGGGTTATTGTATTCACGACAAATTATGTCGAGAAACTTGACCCTGCCTTGGTTCGGAGAGGAAGGATGGATAAGCATATCGAGATGTCGTACTGTACTTTTGAAGGGTTTAAGGTTCTTGTGAAGAACTATTTGCTTGTTGAGGAGGATGATCATGGTCTGTTTGATGAGATTAAGAGGTTGTTGAGCGAGGTTAATATTACTCCAGCTGATGTTGCAGAGAACCTCATGCCTAAGAACTCGGAAGAAAATGCAGAGAAGTGTATCAGGAAACTCATTACTGCACTTGAGGATGCTAAAAAGAAGAAGAATCCTGGAGAGGAAACAAAGGAGGATTAATTAGAAGGTTTTATTAGGTTCAATTTTCTAGGGTTAGGATACTAACTTACTTGAGCCTACGGTTTAGTAATTCAGTACTCGTATTTAGTATGGAGCTTATCGTGTTTAGGATATGTGTTTAGACTACGCAGAATAGTAGAAACTGCCTAAGAAAACATCCTACTATTAGTGCATGTATGATTGTGTTCTGTGTGAAAAATGTTGCTTCTTGTTTCTTTCTCTCTTCCACCTCTCACAGTAAATGGCTAAAAAACAATTTCACCACTTCAGCAATATTTGCCGTTAAGACGAGAATTAGGGAAGCTCCTGCTAAAGCAAAGCTGGTAGAAGTGTAGAAGTAAAGGTAACTCATCCCTTCAGGAAAAAAATTGGAGAACAGAAAAAAAAAGGCGCATAGATTTTGATGCGCGGCATTTATCAGGTTTAAAAAAAAAAAACAATCAAGAACACATCATGTACGAGTATCAGGGATCATAATTCAGAATGTACGCCAATTTTGCACTAAAGAAAAGCAAATTCAAAAAGATATAATTTTGATGGAAACCTGCAAGATGCTAGTGTTCTATACACACAGACTTGGTAGTCAGGAGTAGGAGAAAACAACAAAGAGCCAACTTGATAAAACTTAGTAGTCAGGGATTGCACCAAAACGATAACCTGCAGCGCCCCTCCAAGAATAATAGGCAATCCGAGTTTCATAAAATCCTGCAGTTAACAGTTAAAGGCATGTTAATGATTATGAAGAGAAAATAACACAATATAATGTATTTCGTGGATTACAAATGATAATAATCCCTATTTCACTAAAAGGAAACTGGAATCTACAGAAGAGGAAAAATGCAAACAGATCCATCCGCTTATTCTGATTTCCGTAACATAGTTTTCTCTACTGATTGGGTTTCATAACATGTGCACAAGCTACTCAAAAACCAAGTTTACAGCACAGGGTGTACCTATATATTGCTAATGATAGAATCTCAGATGTATGCAGATAAATATTCATCCTTCTAAATCAATAGCTTAATTTAGATGCCATTAAGGTACAACAAAAGGCTAGGCTATTTACAAACACCGTCAACCCGGCCAAACATAGCCATAAAAACTACAAGGTTGACCGGCTAGAAATTATATGAGGCTGTAAGCCTGTAAACCTGTTATTGCCCGGTAGATGGAAAACTAAAGATGAAAACAGTTAAGACAACTCCTTTGTGCAAATATGCCTCCGAAGTCCCAAGGGAAACCATAAGCAAATAGTCAGCAAATTCAACTTGATGACAAGCTTTTACAACAGATGATAATAATCAGAGAGGTCAAGGGATATCAATTTGAGCCCAAAAGTCGTCTTAAGATCGACACCCTTGCACAATACTTGAAGGTGAAAAAGGCACAGACGCCTTCCACATATATGACAGAAACTTTATATAACTTACTGTCATGCACAGAACAGGTTAATAGATATCTTGGTTGTCATGCCAATGTGGCAGAAATAAAACTTTCACTAATTACACAGCATTTACTAATATAAAACAAAGCGAAGCTCGTAATCAGTTGGCCACACGAAGTGTGATTAACAAATCAATCAATCATTAAGAAAATGTGTCCTCTAACCTATACTTCCTCTCGGCTGTTCAATGCCACTGAACTAGATAACAATCTGAGTGAATTTCATACTCTTAACAATAAACAAGGGCGATGGTATAACTCTTCAACCCTAGCCGCTATTCTCTAATACTCTCAGTTTACTAGAGAGGGGAGCTTGCCCATACTACCTTTCTCAGTTTATATATTCCATAAACTAATTATCAATTGGCCATTTCCATCAAAATGTAAGAAATGCGATATAGTAAAACAATTTCAAGCTCCTCTCTCTATCAGAGTTGCCTTCCCATCTACCGGTGACTTTATCTCTCAATTTGAGTCTCTTAAGTTCTATGATTCTTCCAAGTATCCGCAAGATCACTGCTCATATGGTTCTTCAAATAGTTCTACAATCGGCTTCAAATTTCCACGGAACTTTGTCCAGAGACCTGTATTTCCTCAAAATTGACACCATCGAAATGGTACGATAGTGGGTATACAAAATGTTTCACTTAATTAAACGATCTTTAATTTGATAAGGATTGTTTTTCTTAGATTTACATAGACCTATATTTCGTCAAATTTGACACCTATTTAAGATGCCGTACGACCTTTACTTAACTAATCAATGTTTTCATTCAAAAAAAGAAAACAAATTAAGAACACAACAAAAATAATTCCAAGCTTGATGATAAGCACGCCAAGATACCTGGAAGGAAGGCAATAATTCCAAGAGCAAACAGGCCATAAGCTTGCGATCTCTCGCCTCCCATATGATCAGTGAGAATGAAAATTGACAGAACGAGAAGTAAGCAACCAAGGGACAGAAGGAATAAGGCTAGAAGAATTGATTTCCACGGAACTTTGTCCAGAGACTTTGGCGTGTACTCAAACCGAGGATCATATCCCTTTCCTCTTATATTATCAGCATCAGTATAGTTATAACTTTCATCATCCTCACCATCACCAAGTCGAGAATATTTGACATTACGCCGTGATGCCATTACAGAACCAGAGTCGTACGATTGTAAAATCCTAATGCAGAACTGCACTTGCCTAACAGAAGGATAGAACACAAAATTCAATTAAAAGGTACTTCTGCAACTCTACAGCGCGTATAAACGACACAAAAATGCACATTATTGTGTGTTTGGGAACGAGAATTTCATTTCAAATTCTAGAAATGCTAAATCACATGATTAGGAAGGTTAAATTTTATGTTTGTAACCCTAGGGCTAGATTCTGAAATTATACTTAACAATCCTCAATTCGAAAGAAAATGGATGACTTGACGACTCGATAATTATACGCGCTTTAACCCCTTACTATTTAAGGAAAGTATCACTACAAATGAATCCAATCACTGTATTTTACATTGTATAGTAATTCAAAAACTACAATCAAGAAGAGTAATCTGAGATATTCATCCCCTCCGTCTCAATCATTTATTTACCTTTAATTAAACCGACAGTTCAGGGTAACAATTCGAGCTTAACTAGTAAACAATTCAATATAGCTGCAAATTACACACACAGAATTAAAACTACAATCAAGTAGAGTAATCTGAGATATTCATTCCCTCCGTCTCAATCATTTGTTTACCTTTAATTAAAACACAGGGTAACAATTCGAGCTTAACTAGTAAACAATTCAATATAGTTGCAAATTATACACATAGAATTGAAACTACAATCAATACAATCAAGTAGAGTAATCTGAGATAATCATTCCCTCCGTCTCAATCATTTATTTACCTTTATTAAAACGACAGTTAACGGTAACAATTCAAGCGTAACTAGTAAACAATTCAATACAGTTGGAAATTACACACAGAATTAAATTTGATTAGAGAAATTGGAACTGAATTAACAGTAAGGTAAGGAGATCAAATTAAGATAATTAGGGATTTACCTTACAGAATACAAGAAGAGAGGAAATAAATTAGGGATTTGAATTTCCAGAAATCGCGATTGAAAGTTTTTATCGGTGTGTTCAATAGAGAAGATATTTTTTTTTTTAATCGAATGAACTCACTATGTTTTCGGGAGATTCGAACCCCAAACTTCATGGTTAAGTTCAATTGAGAAGATTATCAAAAGTTGATTTTAACCGCGGTTAATTTTGCAGTGTGAAAAATAGACCTGGCAAATAAGTCAGGTCGGATCGTGTCGGGTTCGTGTTCGTGTCATCCTTAAATGGTTTATGATCCCCTCAACCCTAACCCGACCCACTTAGATAAACGGGTCACATGCGTTAACGCTAACCCAACTCAATTATTTTTTCAATAACCCAACCCGACTTGTGTACCCCATTTAATTTTTAACAGATTAATTTCAACCCATTAAACCCGTTTAACCCAGCTAACCCGTCCAACCCATATAATGCATTTCAAAATTAAATTTTACAGCAAAATAAATTCAATCTTAAATTTATTAAGAAATACCAATAATATAACGTTAATGACTTGCCTTTGGTTTTAAACGGTGAGCAGATCAATAGATGTATTATAACCCATTTAAGTTAATGATTTATTCGTGTCAGGTTCGTGTCGCAGAATCCCAACCCTAACCCGACCCATATAAGTTCGAGTCGTGCTCGTGTCGACCCAATTACGTAAACGGGTCGAAACACCTTGACCCTAACACGCTAATTTCGTGTCGGGTTCGTGTCGGGTTTTCAGGTCGTGTCAATGATTGCCGCCTCTAAGTGTGATACGTATGGAACTACGGACTTACAAAAATCCCCTATTTACTAAATGAATAGGTGATCTCTATCACTTTCCCGCCAAAATGCATATTCTCAAAAAAAGAAACTAATGATAATTATATTCATTCACTAAATAAGAAAACTAAAAATTACAATTTAATTCATCTATATATTTTCATTAAAATTAATCTTTTTTTATCAAATTATATTATTTTCACTAAACTCTAAGTCTCTAAGCTATAATATTTTAATTAAAATAAAATAAAATTGATATAAAACTATAAATTGTTAAACCTTTTACTGATATTATTAGACGATGAATTAACTCATATTCCTTATAAAATCAAAATTAGAAATTATTATTATTACTTTCGTGACAAAATAAATTGAAAAAAAAATTGAAACTCATTAGCTTTATACTATAAAATTATTTTCATTAAAATACATTTTAACTCATTACTCAATTCTCCTAACTAATTTTCAGTTATAGCTTTTATTTATCAAAGAAAAATATAATGATGGGAAATGTAAACAATTATAAGGTACCAATATTATATAAGTAATTTTATAAAAAAAATATTAAACTTTAAGTACCGTGCATATAATGCACGGGGTCTAAACTAGTTATTCACTAATCACTAATCACCAATTTAACATAAAATGTTGTAATATTTTGAATTGATTCGAGTAAAGGTAAAACGAACTGGTTGATTTTTCTTTCCAGCGGCTGTAAAAAGGATTATACAATTACAAGAAACTTTACTCGAGTAAAGGTAAAAAAGTCATCATCCGCTGATCGCATTGGCCCCAATTTTAATTTTTTGTTTATTGATTTCTCTAATATAATACGGAATAACCATAATGCTCCAACAACAAAGAGATAATCATTAAACTAATTCCTTTCATTAGCTTGATTTGCTTAATATAACACTACTTTAAATCTATAATTAACTAGTTGTTTCATTAGCGTCTTCATAAGCGTCTTCTTCTGCGTCTTCGTCGTCCTTGATAATGTTTACCTCTTGCTCCTCATGTTCATCAACTTTAGCCGCTTCCTCTACCTCTACCGTCTTCACCTTCTTAAGCTTTAACTCTGACGCTTTCTCCTTGGCAGCCTGATCAGCCTGAGCTTTTTCTAGAGCACGAATCAGGTTATCGAGACCTTTCTCATCATCTTCATTAGGGAGCTTTGGGATTAGATGCTCTGCAACATCTGCCGGCGACATTTTAGTAACCGCTAATAGGCTTTTGATTGCATCAAATTTCGGGTGTGTTTCAAGTAACAAGTAATTCTTGGCAAGCACTTTAAACCCTTCAAAACAACAATATCCCATCTCTATATGCTTGTCCATCCGCCCTGCCCTAGTGAATACAAAAATCAAATGAGACGGTTTTATAAGCGAGACTATCTAATCATAATCAATATATGTAATACTTTTACTAGACAAGAATTACTACCTGATCAATGCTGGATCCAACTTATGCATAGCATTTGTCGTAAAAATGATAATTCGTTCACCCTCTGAAGACGACCATATCCCGTCGATGAAATTCAACAGCCCTGATAATGTTACACCAGTTGGTTTCTTCTCAGTTGTGTTGGCACTACTTCCTTTACTGTCCTTTTCATCCTTCGAGCTAGAATCAGAATCAATATTCCGGTTTTTAGTAATTGCAAGTGAGCAATCAATGTCCTCAATCGCGATAATAGACCTCCTCTTGGTGTTAATTAGTAGTTTCCGAAGTTGCTCATTGCTACTAACCGCAGTCAGCTCAAGGTCATACACATCATACCCTAGCAAATTAGCCATTGCAGCTATCATAGTAGATTTACCGGTCCCTGGTGGGCCGTAAAGCAAGTAGCCTCGCTTCCAAGCCTTACCGACCCTTGCATAGAAATCCTTACTTTTACTAAATTTCAACAAATCCTCAACAATCTCCCTCTTCTTTTCCGGGTCCATTGCCAAATTATCGAAATTTGCAGGATGTCGAAAATCAACAGAAGTCCACAACTTTGTTGTGGGCTTCGAATCCAAACCCTTGTTAACATAAATCTTCCTAATCCTGTTCTTCTCTAAAACCATCTTCCCTTCACTAATCACATGATCCAAATACTCCCCTGAAATCAACTCTCTGTACTTCCTGTGAAACACGAGTTTATACGCTTTAGTCGGGTAACTGTCCTTCACAGGTAAGACTGTCACTCTTAATGCCCACCAAACTGTAACACCCCGAAATGTATCAGTAACCTCCTCCTCATCCGCTATTTGAAAAACCCGATTCCCTCCTAAAGTGTTCACGCGTAAATTTCTTGAGGTTTTGCTGCCATGTTCACCAAGATAAGCTCGGACGTTACAATAAATCTCATTGCTACCCAGCCAATTATCGTTGGAATACTCATCAATGTAGAGGTGAATGTAAGGAGATATTAATTTAATTAGTTGATGGGTGTACCGTAGTACAAATTTGCGAAAAGGTGCATAATTTTTAAGAATTGAGCATACAAAAAACAGTAATTCTAGTGGCCTTATCTTTGTATAAATTGAAAGAGTTGAGGTTTTTTTTCTCATGTTTTTTTTTTGAATAAAGGGAGTTAAGGACAATTTTAATGCTTATGGTATTTTATAGAGTTGCATGGGTTAGGGTTTATGGCAAGTTGTGTTTTATGGCATGTACATTGCATGTAGTGGCATGTACATCAGTAGTTCAGTACATGTACAGTACATTACATAGTAACCTTTATAGAGGTAAAGGCAATTGAACATAACATTACATTGCGTTTTTAATAGAGTTTTTTCAAAAATATCACTGATACCCTTAAACTTAATGATAAACTCTTAAATACCCAAAATGTTCTAATTTGTCTCTCTTAGACTTTTAGTTGATGCACTTTTTGTTGATCTTTTCGCAATAATTGTCATATCATTAATATCCTTTACGCAACCATAAACAAATTTTCGTTACAAATTTAACTGTTTAAAACTCGATTTTTAGTAGTGTGGGTATTTTAAGAACTATTATTTATTAAGTGATGTTTTTAAGAAACGAGAGATATCATGTAGAATTCTAAAAAACACAAGGGTACCATGTAGAAAACCCTATTAAAATAATTCCATAGTTCTCCTTTTCTTTTCTTTTTTCTTTGACGCCTAGTAAAGATAGCTTTCAACAAAGTCTTTATGACAATGTTAATAGCGGGAGTATTTAATTTCACTAAAACTGTAAAACTTGGGAGAGAAGGTCTCTCACTAACTTATTAAGATACGACTTTGTCGTACCCTTTTTTGTATTTTTTTGTACCCTTTACTATTGATTGTGAGTTGTGACTCAAAATGTCTCTTTTACTTGGTATATGTTTACGTAACAATCGTACCTATTTACGCAAAAGGGATGACAATAACTTGTTGTTTGTTATAGGCTCAACTTATGATACTCTCAGAAATTACAGATTCTTTTCGTACAAAAAGAACTCACATATTGCCATCTTGGCCAGAAATACTGACATGATCTGATGATCATGCCAAATACCACCCACCCAGAATCTCTCCATATCAACTCTTCTGATTTGTTTCAGTCTGCAAGAGTTCATGCTAACCAAATGTTCACAAATATTCGTACCATATTGTTATTGTAGAACTGCTGTTCACTTAATGACCCTTCATTGTATCTTTGAAAAAACAACTAGTATCTCCGTTTTAAGTTAAACACAGGTTAAATATTATATAGGACAAATATTTTGCTTTTCCCTATTAAAAAAAATTAAGAGAATTTTTCAAAATATTTATTATATTTATTTGTCCAAACATGAGTATGTACTTATGGTTTTCGCAATTCTTGTGTATGCAAATCAATCATATATACGTTTTATATATGATTATACCACTAAATTGTGCAACCATAACAAATTACAAATTTAATTGAGCTTATGTGCATTCTTTTTGAGCTTTTAAAATTTTTGAGTTATATTTTAATTTTATAGGTGTCAAAATTAAAATCTAATTAAGATTATATCTATTATTTTTGAGTTTCATCTATAACATTTTGAGTTTAACATTTATATAAAGTAGCTCAGATTCTTTCCAATAAAGCTCATAAAATGTGCATATAAGCTCAGATAATGTATAGTCTAGTTTCCTCTACCGCATAGAAAACATGATTTTCTGCTTTAACCCATTGCATTTCTCTCTTTTTATTTTCATGGCCATTGCTATGGCTGTATATTGACATATTTGACTATATTACATGTAAATTTATGTGTGTGTGTGTGTGTGTACATGGCCATCTTGCTACAATGTAATTCTTCATCCATCTTAAAATAATCTTCACATCTGACTTTTTGTGAGCAAAAACGGGTTGTAATTTTATCGCAGGATGACCAAGGCCCTTTTTTTTCAAAAAAAAAATTATTTACCAAATCGAGAAGTGGTTTACTCATGCGGGTTGATCCCCAAAAAGAAGCATCAATAGCAATCATGGTTAGAGTGCAAGTTTAATCTTTTTCTACCTTGAATTATTTTTGAAATATTAAAAACCAACATAACATACTCCGTAATAAAATATAAAATATTTACATTCATCATCAAATGTGTTTTACCAATAATAATTTTGAATAAAAATAAAGTCAAATGGCGCCTTGAATACTGTTTAAAGTCAAATGAGAATTAATTAAATTTGAGATAGGAAAAGTATATATTGTTAAATAAAAAGAAATGTCATATTTTCATTTGTTTGTGTACAATATTTTCACCCAAAAATTTATACGATCTCACAAGAACCTATAGAAGTCACACCCCTATATATATCAAAGCCCTGTAGAAATAGCAGTATACTAGAAATATTCACAAAACTAGTTTCATCACTTGCAAGTTTCATGTTGATATGAGCAATGTTTAAGGATAATTTCATCCGTTTTCAACTCCGTAGTTTCATTGACAAGAGACTAACCTGCAAGATGCTAGTGTTTTATGCACACAGATGTGGTAGTCAGGAGTAGGAGAAACGGAGTGGACAACAAAGAGTCAACTTGATAAACTTAGTAATCGGGGATTGCAGCAAAACAATAACCTGCAGCACCCCTCCAAGAATAATAGGCAATCCGAGTCTCATAAAATCCTGCAGTTAACAGTTAAAAGGCATATTAATGATCGTCTGAAGAAATAATAACACAATAATATGTATTCCTGGATTACAGAATGATAATGGTCCCTATTTCATTGAAAGGAAACTGGAATCTACAAGCGGAAAAAAATGCAAACAGATCCACCAGGTTGTTCTGATTTCTGTAACTTGTGCACAAGCTAGCCGAAGGCCCAAGTTTAAAGCATAGAGTGTACCGATATATTACTATTTGATAGAATCTCAGATATATGCAGATAAATATTCATCCTTCTAAATCAATAGCTTAATTTAGATACCATTAAGGTACAACAAAAGGCTAGGCAATTTACAAACACCGTCAACCCAAAGTCCCAAACGTAGCCATAAGGCTGTAAACCTGTTATTGCCTGGTAGATGGAAAACTGAAGATGGGGAAGACAGTCAAGACAACTCCTTTGAGCAAATATGCCTCCGGAGTCCCAAGGGAAGCCACAAGCAATTGAAGCAAATAGTCGGCAAATTCAATTTTTATGACAAGCTTTTACACCAGATGATAATAATCAGAGAGGTCAAAATATATCAATTTGAGCCCAAAAGTCGGCTACAGATCGACACCCTTGTGCTAGACGTGATAGTGAAAAAAGCTCAGACGCCTTTCACATCTATGACAAACTTGATGTCATTTGCCGTCATGCACAGAGCAGTTTAATAAGTTATCCTAGGTGCTCATGCCAATGTCTCAGAAATAAAACTTTCACTAATTACACTAACATTTACTAATACTCCTGTAAAGCAAAGCTAAGCTTGTAATCAATTAGCCAGACGAAGTGTGTGCACCAAATCAATCAACCATTAAGAAAACGTGTCGTCTATACGATACCTTCTCCTCACTGTTCAAGTCCACTGAACTAGATAATTATTTGAGTGAAATCCACACTCTTAACAATAAACAAGAGAGATGACATAACTCTTCAACCCTAGCAACTATTCTCTTCTGCTCTAAAAAAACACCAACTTTCATCATAAACAAAGGGCTGCCACCCATGACGGATGAGTGGATCTTGGTTTACTAGAGAGGGGGCTTGCCCATGCTACCTTTCTCAGTTTATATATTCCATGTACAAAGTATCACTTGGCCCTTCTAAATTTCCATAAAAATGTAATAAGATGATAAAACAATTCCACGCCCCTCTGTCTATCAGAATTGACTTCCATCTACCAGTGAGTTTTATCTCTCAATTTGAGATGCTCAAGTTCTATGATTGTTCCGAGTACGTGTAAGAACACTACTCATGGTTTTTCATACAGTGCTAAAATCAGCTTCAAATTTCCGCCAACAATCTAGAGGTTAAATGCAACACATCCTCTTCAAAGTCATCGAAATGGTACGATAGAGGGGTATACAAAATGTTTCACTTAATTAAGCGATCTTTAATTTGATGAGGATTGTTTTTCTTAGATTTGCATAGACGGATAGACCTGTATTTCCTCAAAATTGACAGCCTATTTAAGATGTCATACAACCTTTACTTAATAAATCAATGTTTCCATCCAAGAAAGGAAAACAAATTAAGAACGCAACAAAAATAATTCCAAGCTTGATGATAAGCATGCCAAGATACCTGAAAGGAAGGCAATAATTCCAAGAGCAAACAGGCCGTAAGCTTGTGATCTCTCGCCTCCCATATGATCAGTGAGAATATGAAAACTGACAGGACGAGAAGTAAGCAACCAAGGGACAAAAGAAACAAGGCTAGAAGAACTGATTTCCACGGAACTTTGTCTAGAGACTTGGGCATGTACTCAAACCTATTATCAGCACCATCAACAAGTCGAGAATATTTGACATTACGCCTTGGTGCCATTAAAGCACTAGAGTCGTAGGATTGTAAAATCTGAATGCAGAACTGCAATAGCCTAACAGAAGGATAGAACATGAAGTTCGATTAAAAGGTCGTTTTACAACTTTACAGCGCGTATAAATGACAGAATAATGCATATTATAGTGCGTTTGGGAACGAGAATTTCATTTCAAATTCTGGATTTGAAAGGAAAGGGATTGCTTAAAGAGTCGATAATTATACACGCTTTAACCCTCACTATTAAAGGAGAGTATCATTATAAATGAATCCAATCACTGTAATTTCCAATGTTTAGTCATTAACAATTTCAATTAAGAAAATTAGTCCGGGATATTCCTCGGTATCAAACTATCAATCATTTGTTTACCTTTACAATCTGTATCAATCATTTGTTTACCTTTAATGGAGAGTATCACTATAAATGAATCCAATCACTGTGTTTTGCAATGTATAGTCATTCAAAATTTTCAATTAGGAAAATTAATCGGGGATATTCCTCGGTATCAAACTATCAATCATTTGTTTACGTTTAATTAAATAAATGATTGGGACGGAGCGAGCAGATACATCATTATTCTCCGTCACTCCGATAATCTCAAAAACGACAGTTCAGAGTAACAATTCAAGCTTAAATAGTAAACAATTTAATATAGTGCAAATTTCACATAAAAAGATTGATTACAGAAATTGGAATTGAACTAACAGTAAGGTAAAGAGATCAAATTGAGATAATTAGGGATTTTTTACCTCACAGAATACAAGTAGAGAGGAAATAAATTAGGGCTTTTGAATTTCCAGTAATCGCGATTGAAAGTTTTTATCGGCGTGTTCAATTGAGAAGATCATCAAAAGTTGATTTTAACCGCGGTCAATTTTTGCAGTGTAAAATGTCTTCATGTATAGAATTGAGTTTAGTAAGAGGTAAAAACGCGAAAGTGTTCATTAGACCTCTTAACTTTGTTTAATTGTGAAATTAAGCCCCTAAGTTTTATTTGGAGCAATTAAACTCATTTATATAATTTTCACCAAATTCTTATATTAAAATCACTTTTGATACAATTTATCAAATATAAAATATTTTGTTTTATAATTTTAGAACTTTTATATTTCTATTAAATATTGAGAATTGTTTTATTTTGAATTTTATAGTATATAGACAATTTATTATATATGTATGAATATTATATAAATTATAAACAATTTACTAAATATATATATGAAAGTGTTCTTCAATGATTAATAAATTTTGTAGAGATTCGTAAAGTTGCAAATAGTAACTTTTAGTTATTTAATAAATTGTTTAATACTAATATAAAATGTTTTTAATTAAAATTCTTGTGAAAATTTAAAAAATAGGGTTGAATTTCACTTTTGGTGAAACTTAAGGGGTTTGATTGCTCCAAATAAAACTTATGGGACCTCATTTCACAATTTAACAGAGTTAAGGGACTTAATTACCACTTTTGCGGAGGTAAAAACAATCTGGTTGAATTTTTGAATTTTTTTATATATTTTTTTCCGACCGATGTAAAAACTACTCCCTTCTATTCACTATTTTCTTCCATATTTCCTTAAACGGATTATTCAGGTTTTCTTCCCCTTTCTTATTTTAGAAATTTTTACTCTTATTTTATTCATCACTCTCTCCTATTACCAAACCCCACCCAACTTTTACTCTTATTTTATTCATCCATCTCTCCTATCACCAAACTCAACTTAACTCACAATTTCTTATTTAATTCTTAATTATTCATTCTTCTCTCCAATACAGAAACCCCACCATCTTCCTTTATTCATTCTTTAATCATCTCCTAAAATCATGTGGCCACATCAAATGAGAAGAAAACCCCGAATATGAGGAGTAAAAAGGATCATACAATTACAAAATGTTATGACTCTCTGCATAACCTCATTTAGATTCAGGTTATGCCTTCTAATTTAGACTTGTGTAAAGGTAAAAACGCCATCGGGTAATTACATTGACCTCGTTTTAATTTTAGTTTATAAATTTATCTAACTAGGTTTGTGACCCGTGAAATTCACGGGTTTATCTGTTTTAGTTTTGATATTTTTATCGTATTGTTAATATTTGTTCGAACAATTAGTTGTTAATCCATTTAAAAATATACAGTCTTGAAATACATAGAAATTAGTTAGTTAATACCTTATTTCTTTGGCAACTTTGGTTTATTTTTTTAAATCGAAATCCTGCAACTAACAGTGTGGTAACTATTAATTTTGAGAAATTTGACAACGGAGCAATGACAAAGACGACTCATTATATATACGTGTGTTTTACTCCGCAATATAATAAAGTGAGTTTTTTACATATTAAAAGTTGAAACTATCCGTATATAATAAATTCTGTATGGAAAAATCTTCAATAACGCCTTATAAGGTTGTAAACTCAATACCACAGTATAGTCATCTCCAAATTATTTTCAGACCTCTCCATCAACCCTCCCATGAAAATATCTTTGAATTCTTATCACCACGTGCATGCTTCAAATATTATTTACATCCGAAAAATATTTATTATATCGATAGACAAATATTAGATACGATTCAATGGTATGGCCGGTATCTACTCCATGTATTACGAATTAAATTTTCATTTCAATTGCTCAACAATCTAAAAAACTATATTCCCTAAATTCGAATTCCAAAAGGTTCATAAAATTTTTTAAGTTCCTTATTACTATTTCAAGAAATTGATCCATCTCTTGTTATACTTATGTCCACGATCCTATATAAAAATAAAAATTATATTAAAGACTATAAAATAATCTATTCCGGTTTTGAAAAAAAAAACACATTAACTTAAAAATATACGGATTAGAATTTAAAAACCATAATATTTAATATATATCTGAAAGTTCACTTTCGCTTCTTTTTAGTACGGTTCCTTTTAGTACATGCCTTGATAATAGTTCATATGAAGTTAAAAAGAAAAATATATGTTAGAGATGGTTATAATCACGAATACAAAAATACAAATTCAAATAGGTTGATCGGGAAAGCATAATAGTAAAATTACACAATAATATACGCTTAATAACAAATTTAAAGAAATATTATAAGAACTCCATTTTGAGATCAACGATCATCTTATAGTGGTTAAAAAAACATAAACCACTTAAAAAAATAAAGTAAATTTTATAGAAAAACAATCAAAAGGTGGGAGTTGGAGAAAACTTAAATTGGAAGAGGAAATGACATAATTAAAATAATTAATTATTTTTATGATGGTTCAAAAAATAAATTGTGAAATTTTAAACATTTTTCATTCAATTATTTGTACTTATTTATTTACCATTAATTATGAGCGTAGTTTTTTTTTTTATTTTTTTTTTTAGGAAATTATGAGAGTAGTTTTATGTATTTTTCCTGTTTTGACAAAAAAAAAACACATAAACTTAAAACCATACGAAATAGAATTTAGAAATCATAATATTTAATATTTACCCGAAGGTTCACTTTCGCTTCCTTTTATTACATGCCTTCATAATAGTTCATATAAAATTAAAAAGGAAAATATATGTTAGAGATGATTATACTCGTGAATACAAAAATACAAATTCAAATAGGTTGATCAGGAAAATATAATAGTAAAATTACACCACAATATACGTTTAATAACAAATTAAATGAAATATTATAAGACTTCTATTTTGAGATCAACAATCATCCATTACTTATCAGTTTCTACCTTACGTTTTTTACCTTTAATTTTACCTCAGTTTTGTGCCTTTTGTATTTCTTTCCTCTTCAAATTACCCACGTGATGGTTTGCTTTATCTGCATTCACATACGTTTCATGGTGATTTAAAGTTATATAAAAAATACATTGACCAAAAGATAAAACATCAACATGGCTAAAACTTGACAAACGAATCAAAACATTGTCACATGTAAGTCACTTAAATTAAACCAACAGGAAAACATGAATTCAAATATAAAGCAAACGATTCATAAAACCAACAACATAACAAATTAAAATATACTTTATTTGACAAAACTGATATCCTTCAGGTTGCAGGGTGTAATGAAGGACACCTACCTTTCAGGTACTTGGGTGTTCCTATTACCTGTGGTAGAATGAAGAAACAGGATTGCAGTATCCTGGTGGATAAGTTGGTAGAAAGAATAAGGAATTTTGGTACAAAAAAACTATCATATGCTGGCAGACTTACTTTAGTTAACTCAGTTCTGACGGCTATGTACAACTATTGGGTTAACATTTTTATTATTCCAAAGGGAGTTTTGAACAAAATTAATGTCATCTGTAGAAATTACTTATGGGATGGCAATGCTGATTATATTAGGGTCCCTTTGGTAGGCTGGGATAAGGTGTGTGCTTCAAAGCAGGAAGGTGGCCTGACTATTAGAGATAGTTTGTCTTGGAATTGGGCCATCATTGGTAAACTGGTTTGGTGGGTTTATTGCTATCCTGATAGGCTGTGGGTGAGATGGGTCCATCAAATTTATTTAAAAGGCCGACTGCCTTGGCTTGATTACCACCCTAGTGAAGATATCAGCTCGGGGTGGAAGAACATTTGTCGTGTCAAGGATATGTTGGTCCTGGTTATGTGAATGGGCAGTGGGTGGTAGGCAGTAATGAGTATGTGGTAAGTGATGGTTATGAGATGTTGAGGCATAAATTTCAGAGTGTACAATGGGATCAACATGTCTCGAATAGCTGGTACATCCCAAAACATCAATTTGTGGGATGGCCTATAGCTAGGAAGGCTTTGTTACTGAAAGAGAGATTATTTGCTTTGGGTGTGGCTGCAGACGATCTTTGTTTATTGTGTGGCCGTGAAACAAAAACTGTTGAACATCTGTTTCAGAATTGTCAGTACAGTTGCAGGCTCTTGGATATATTGGCTTAGAAGGGTAGCCTTGTATTGCCTCATGCTGATTTAATTTTGTGGCTTGGTCAACTGTAATGTACTAATCTCAGGAAAGGCATTCTATTATGTCTGGTGCAGTCCATTTTCTATCAGATTTGGATGCAGCGGAACAAAGCTTGTATTGAAGGGTGTGTGCTTAGGCCTGAGGTTGTGTTCCAATTGATCTTGAAAGAAGTGTAGGTTTGGGTGAGGTCTAGGTTTAGTCCTTATATTGATAGACGGGATAAGGATTGGCTAAAGATTCACTTGTGTATATAATACCTCTATGAGGTATTTGAATTGGTTGTAATGAAAGTGTAGCTTGTAATAGCTGTTTGATCTTAATGATATTTTCACATTTCACCAAAAAAAAAAAAAACAATAATAATACTCGACAATAATACTCAATATACTCAATATAATCAAATAAATAAATTAAACCATAAAATACAATCCACAACTTCGAAACTAATGACAAATGGGCTTATTTTAAATAAATAAAATGAATATAAACTATTATAGGTATTGTAATTTTTATACTCATTACACAACAATAAATTCCTATATTTTAATTTAATTTTTAATTTATTTTGTGATATTATTAAATTAGATAATTGATTGCCGAGGACCTCAAGAGATAAATTAAATAGGAAAAATGTTAATGAAATTATGGGTGTTGAGTACTATAAGGAGTTTTAATAAATCTATTAACATATTATATTACAAAAATTAATTAAATAGGAAAACATTTTAATTAATTTGGTGTGTATTAAGTATTATGAAGAGTTTTAATCAATTTATTACCATGTTTAATTAAAAAAAATTAAATAGAAAAATATTAATAATAGTGGGTGTTCACTAATATGAAGAGGTTTAATTAATTTATTAACATGTTTTATTACAAAATTTTTAAAAATAATGAATTAAATAGGAAAATGTTAATAATGGTGAGTGTTTAGTAATATGAAGAGGTTTAATTAATTCCTTAACATGTTTTATTATGAAAATTTCAATTTAAATTATGTAATTTATTAACATGTTTTATTACAAAATTTCAATTAAAATGTCAATATTAATTATAAATTATGAAATTTGATGTAAATTTGTAAGGGTTATATAAATTTTGGAACACAATATATTTAATATACAAAATTAATTTAAGAATAATGATAATATCCTTTCATATTATAGATATAAGTGGATTAAATTAATTTATAGATAAATGATTTAAATTAATGTCTTGTAATAATAAATTGATAATCCATGTCACATTAATTAGCCATGTCACATTAAAAATATGCAACATAACATTTACATATGCCACATCACATTAAATTTTAATCTAGGTGGCTTTTTGGATCCTACGTGGCTTTGTCTAGGTGGCGTTTATTTGCCATTTTAGGATAACCTTTTAATTATATTTTATAGATTAAACAATCATTAAAAATGAAAATGAATACTAATTAAATTTTGTGATTTTTTTGTTATAATAAATTTTACAGACAAAATCAACATTTATTTTTCAGCGTTTATAGTTCTCACCATATTCTTTCAAAATAATGTTAACTATTTAATCTACCTTGAATTATAGTTCGCAAATAAAAATATAGAAATTTTTATTTGGAAAAAATTCTTTTAGGTTCAATTAATTACATAAATCAATTGTTTTTAATTAAATAACAATAAAAGGTAGAAAAATGATTGAGACAGAGGGATCATAATAATTAAAAAAGGAAAATAATAGAAAACAATAATAAAAATAATAGTTGCAAAACACTAACAAACGTACCAATATTCGTGACAATATATCAATAAACCGTGGCAAAAATTTAGTAAATTGTGGTCATATACATAACAATAAATATATTTTAATGATATAATAGACAATATACATATTGGTTAATAATTTTTATTCTTACGAGTCCCTTTTGTCCCTAGGCCTATTGAGATCACAAATTTGGGCTTGTATAATACCATAACCATGACAACATTGATATTCCCGTGAAATTCACGGGTAATAAAACTAGTTGATTCATATTAAAAGTCATCAAATTCTTCTATAATCTAGCATAGCCATACATAATTAAAATTAAAATTCTAATTAAAACATCCAGATAATAAATTTAAAATCTCACAATTCAAATAAAAAAAATTTAACAAATTACTACAACCAACCTGGAATTACATTTCTAGTTGTCCATAAGTTGACAATTCCGAACAAATTAAGAAACTAAGTTACCTTCCCTATTTATTAGCTCACGCTTCCTCGTTCTCGCCCTCTTCCCCTTCCTCTTTCTCGTTGTCTTCTTTTTCGGGACCAGGATTAGGTGTTGGGGAGCCCCTGGATTATGGCGGACATGGTTGAATCACGCCATTATTCGGGTGACCGGCATTTACAAACTTAATTGTATCTTGATCTTCGAGGTTGTGTTGGCTACAATAAACCGACCAACCATTCAGACAACGTCTATTGCTTACAATTTCAAGTTGAAAATCTCACCACTCGCGGCAGTAAGAATCCCACAATCATATACTATTGCCTTCAGGAAGTTGAAAACCACCAATTGACAATGTTCGAGAGTTGACATCAGCCGGGTCCAACAATCTGGTAAATATTTCAGCTCCTGCTTCATAACTGATTAAATTGTTGTCTGGTATGTGTAGGTTGGTAAGGTTCACATTAATATCATGATCAAATAGACCATATGTAACATCAAGGTAATACTCATTTTCATGCTCTCGGCGAATATATCAGTTGTTAGCCATTGAGTTGTGGAGGGTGATGGAGTGGTAGCTAGTATTTTTTGTGATGTCTTTAACGGTGGGACTTTGGAGTAAGAGATATATTTGAGGCACTTGTATTATTTTTAATGTAGATTGATATGTTTAAGCATAAAAATTGGATTTGGAGTAACAATTAGTCTCACTTTAGACGGGTATATCCGTCTAGAGTGTAGACGAATCAAATATGTCGCCACTTACATAATATGACAAAACGGTGACATCTTATTTGTTATTTGTCTTATTATAAAAGTGGTGTGATATTTGACTCATCTACAACTTTAGACGGGATAGTTTCCATCTAAAGTGAGAATTTGGGTAGGAGTAAGGCTATGCACTTTCATCGTACTATGAAGTAATGGGCATGTAGAAAAATTCGGTAAAAAGTGAATATGACCATTTATTATGGGGTTTAGAGCATATGCACCCATAGAGTGCCCCAAATCTTCTCTTTCTTTTTCACATCACTTTCCAGTAACTATTTAACTTAAACTTTCTATTTTACAACTTGTTTTGTGACCCGTGCAATGCACGAGTTTTATCAAGACGCTTCCTTAAAACTTTGTTCTCATACGAAAATTTAATGAAGGGGAAGAAAAATGGAGACCAATTTTTTTTTCAACTATAAATAAAAGATTTTAAGATAAAATGTAAAATCGTTGACACATGTTGTGAAATAATCCATGTTGTGGTAAGATTTAAAATAGGGAAAAATTTAGTTTGAGAAGTGGGTAGTTAATACAGATCGAGTATAATCCTGCTTAAAAACTTATTCATGCATATGTTTGTTCAAAGTAGGTTGCGAAGTCGAAATGTACTTTTTTGTTAGTAAGTCGACGTGTATTTAATGTCATGACATTATAAACAAAGAAGGAACACATAGTTTTATTTACGTGAAAATTCTTATGTTAATGACAAAGTTTGCAAACTTAAATTCATTTTGGTGGACTATCTTGTGAATTTGAGTTGTATATATTACAGTTATAATCTACATAACATTCTAAAAATGATGACGTAACTTGTTGCCTCAAGTCATATGCAGAATCATTTTTCATTGTATTTAACTACTTTGTAGGGTAACAACCGAATATTCTACATCACGTTTCAAACCAAACATTGTTGTGACTAATCACATACTGCAAATCTGTCGGAATCTTGAAATAGGACGAATTTGTCTTAGCAATGCAAATCAAACTACTTAACGATGAATGCACACAACATCTTCCATATTAGCTTGTTCAATTACATAATCTATACGTACCACCTGCATGTCAACAAAAAAATACATGTAAGTTAATTAATCACCTTATAAGCAGATTACACATACCAATCACGTGATTTAGAGATTAGCAAGGAAGGAACTAGAGTTGATTATTTGACTTCATAACTATGAAGTTTAACTTTTTTTATTTTACGCATAACTTAAATATTAATTTTTTAAATTTGTAGCTTTATACTATGAAAACTATGAACAATCAGGAGAAATCAAGATGGAAACAAACTAAAAAGTTTAAACATTAGTAGAAATGTAGCGTCTTTGAGATTCAAAATTTATATGAAATTGAACCATTGATTTTCATATCACAATAAAACGGAGGCGGATGTAATGTTTGTCTTCAATGTACATTTCACATGACCCATGGAGAATTAAGGATGAGTGATATAAAATGTGTTAGTGTGGACAAGGCCCTCGGGAACTGCGTCCGCGGGATCCACACTAGGCATAATCGACTCGAGGTTCTTTCGAATCGAATTAAGACAAATTAGAGTCGCCACCAAGTTTTATGGGAACTTGGAACCGTTCAAGTCAACTTTACACCTTTCATCGAAAAGCATAAAGCCAATCGACTACGAGTGATTAAAGATAAAGACTTGTACCCTATATCACTCGATTTGAATGACTCTCGTAATCCAATGGTATTTAGACGGATCCACAAACCATAGATCTTGAGTAAGGGGTGAGGGTACGTGTTAGGAAGCCCATAAGGACACCTAACCCCGCCCGTCAATAACGGCCTCTACTAAGTCAAGTATGGATTTCAAACAAGGTCATAGCTACTACGATGTATGATATGCAAACGTTGTTTTAACCCTATCATGTGACAACAATTTCTATGTCGTTTTAGATGCAACTAAACTAACTTTGTCAAAGTTGTAATTTAGCATGTGGGTTGATTGATCTAACAACATACAAAACAAAGCAAGCAAGGCTTAAGGGGGAATGGGGGAGCCGTTGGGATCTACCTATTACAAACCAGACATTTCATGCCGACGCAACGATAAATTAAAGATACAACTCGATCTAAATACAACGCTATACACACGACGCAAAACACGGCCATTCGGCCTAGAAAACCGTGCACAAAGGGGTGACTCACGGCCTACATGACACACGGCCTTGAGTCACTCCTCGTAATGCGTGCTTTCACTTAATCTCATCGAATTAGGCATAAGGCTACGCACCAAAGCATGCATTAGCATAAACCGGGCCATGTTGCTTTAAACAACATGCGGTTTACTACGCTCCTACAAGCATTGGGGAACAACCGTCTAACCAAACAAGACTAAGGTTTTTTGAAGAGGTTTTGACTCAATAAAAGTAAAACAAGCTCGAAAATTACAACTCGATAAACAAATTACAAATTACAAGCAACGAAACAACGAGGAACAAAAGGTATAAAAAAACGAAGCAAGAAAGACAAAGAAGACGGCCAAGCTCACGGCCCAAACCACGACCACCCTTACGGCCAAGACAAGGCCATCCTAGTTCCTAGGTTAGGTTCATTGGTTAGATCGAATGATTGTAAAACGGATTAGAAAACGAGTTAGAAAACAAGTTATAAAACAGGTTGATCGATTGAGAAGAAACGCGCGAGTGTGTATTCTACACGGCCTAAAGGGTCCAATTAGGTCACAATATCATAAGATTAATGCTTATTCGTCGAGTGTTAATAGGAAGGTGCTAATCACGCACTCCTATGCTAGCGAGAAATCAAGTGATAAGAAAGATGTATTCAATTAGGTTATAGAATTGTTAATCGATTTTAAAAGCTATGTCGATGCCAGCTAACATGTCTAATTAGGTTATTAAAATGATCGAATGTCGTCTAAATACGTCATATGTTAACAATCAGAGGTTAAACTAACATACAACGGATCCTAGGGTGTGTCGAGTTGGCCGAAATAACAAAGGGGTCAAAAGCGAAGAGCGAAGTTAGAAATTCGTTTTATTTATGCCCTACCTTGAACACGAGGATATGTAAATGAGACGGGGGTGTACGACCGACTGAAGTAGCGGTTTATTTTCCCATCTCAAGTCAACGCGGGTGTTCATGATGGTACTTTAACTCATACTCGGACTAAACTAGTTTCATAGTTAATTAAACAATCGATAAACAAAAACGATAAACGAATAAAACAAACTATAAAAGAACAAGCATAAAAAACGAAATAAAAAAGGAGAAAGAGGAGGATTTGATGCACCCTCAACCTACATGTATCGTTGACACCGTCTTGGGTCGTAATCGATGGTAGATTTTATCTCGAGAGGCCGTCGTCGACGAAGAAACAAAGCAAACACGCGTTTTTTGACAAATCTGGACAGCAACTTTCAAACGATAATTTCTCCCTCGTTTTACGACGAAAATTCGATTTAAAAGATGTTTTGAAAACTAGAAAGAGAGGAGAACAGAGATCTTAAAGCAACCCCTGCTCGTTTTGAGTTATTGGGCACGAAAAACGAGCACAAACAGAACTGGACAGACAAGAACAAACCGCGAAAACAGAGTGTATAACACTCTGTTTTTCGAGGGATTTCGTGTACTCTCAAGGGTAATTTGGCTCGTAAATCTTTGTCTAATGTGTAGATGGATGTTATGTGGTTAATTAGGAACAAGAAAATCGAGTTTTGATGGAGGTTTGAGGGAGGAACGAATTGTTTTTCGAGGAAGACACACAAACAGTTTCAGTTTGTATGTCGGTTTTGTGGAGGGGTTTTGAGAGGCAATTAGGGTTTGTTTCTGAGGTTTAAAGCTTGTGAGTGATGGTAGGATGTGGGGAGAACTTAGAGGAATGAATGTATGGTGAAAGGGTGATATTTATAAGGAGTTAAAGTAGGGTAAAAGAGAGGGAGAGGCAGTCGGGCCTGCTCACGCATAGCTGCTGTCCAGCAGCTTTTGTGAGGGTTTGAGAGGGGTTTTCTTGGTGATTAAGCTAGGGTAATATGGGTAGGATACTAGGGTATGGGTTAAGGTTAATGGGTACGGGTTTTGGTGGTATTTGGAGCGGGTTTTGGGCTCGGGATTCATCACGCAAAACAGGGAGGCTGTTTGTATGCGCGGGCTGGTTGGGGGTTGTTTGGGGATGGAATTTGGGCCGTGGATAGGGGTTTCGAACAAGGGTGGATGGGTAGAGGCTTAGGTTGGTTAGTGTACTCGATATTCGTGCCAAGTCGTAAAGAAAACGGGCCCAAAAACCGAGCTAAAATCGAGCTCAAAAACATGCTTCTAAAACGAGTTTTCTTCGCTTTTAAAATCGATTTTTCAAATCAATTAACACATTAAAATAAATGATTTTTCAAATCAAATATATTCATAAAATGATTTTTCAAATCAAATATTTATTTTATTTTCAATAAAATAAACTTGGGAAAATAAATTCAAAATAAAATAAAATAAATTGAATTCACCTAAAAAAGCTATAATTTAAATATCATTTAAATTAATAAAATGAACTCACTTAAAAAAACATTAATTTAAATATCATTTAAATTAATAAAATACTTCATCGACGACGCCCATTCTACATCGTAAAACGAACCCAAATAAACGACAGTGACAACTAAAAAATACATGTGTCCTATCATCATCGGGTGTTTGTCGGGTTCTCTATAAATTCCAATATCGACGGATACGGGTATCTACAGTTAGGCTTTAGAGAGTTACAATATTAATTTTACATTTGCTTGGTTCTCTTATTTCTCTATGGGGAGGTATTTATACAAACTCGGTGAGCAGCTGAAAAGTCATCACTAATACACTTAATTACGCAAATTCATTGTATCATAATTTCACTAATAAACTTAATTATGATAATTCATTGTATCATAATTTATACATATCAACTCATAGTAGAATGAAGAAGGTCTCATTTAAATTCACCATGAACACAAGATTGTAAATATAATATTTTAGTTTTACTTACTAAATATATTGCTAAACAATGCAATCTTTTTAATTTTTTTGTAAAAAAATTATCCTTTACGTGAAATAATTTCATGAACTAAATACACGGTATTATTACCCTTTTAAAATTCTATTATTAGTGTTTAATTTCACTTAAGTTTTTACAGAATTTGTTTGTAAATTACTTAAATTAAATAAATATTTTCTTTTCCATATATATTTTATATTTTCCTAAGAAAATATTTATATGATCTTTAATACTTATTTGTCGATTAATTAGTTCCATAAAACATCTTCTATATACAACAAATTTATAGTAACAACAATATTGAATTAGAATTAGTGCCTTTAAAAAAAAGTAGTGAATTAGTGATAATACAAATTTTTTTGTTTTCAACTTCATCTATTCTTCTTCGTTCTTAATTTTCTATGTATTCAGTTTTTTTTTTTTCTAATACATATATGAAATATCTTGAAATTATTAACTTATAGTTAATGCATATTTTTTTATTGTACTTTTTTTTAGTTAATTAAGTTTAAAGATAATGGAATATGGATGGATTTTTAAAGGAAAAAAGTGAATTAAATTATTGCAATATAATAATACATTGATAATCCATGTCATATTAGTTTGCCAAGTCATATTGTTATTATCTACGTGGTTTTTTTCATCCCATGTGACATTGTCTACATGACATTTTTAAGCTAGCCTTTTAATCTTATCTTTATAAAAGCAAAAGACAATACTCATCAGAGAACGCGCCACGTCATTAATACATCTTTTTTTTTTTTTTTCAAAAATTGAGATTATGGTGGGACCCATGTGTGTGCAACGTATTTAATTTCTGAGATATCCGTGGCATGCGCTTAAACCCGTCTCGCAACAAATTATATAAAGATTTTTTTTTTAAATATCAATGAACTTATTATTCTTTTTTAATAAATACAGTGTACGAGAATTTAATGAAAACATGATTTTTTTTTTAAATATCAATGAATTTTTTTGTACGTAAATAATTACCCTCTCTCAGTATTATGAATGAACTAAAGATTACACATTAAAATCCTCGAAATTAAAAATTATAGTACAAATAAATATCTAAAATGAAAAATTACACTCTAAAAATTAGAAAAATTTAAAAATTAATGATATGCTTAAATTTTCATTAAATAATAATAATAATAATAATAATAATAATAATAATAATAATATCTTTCAAAATAATAATAATAATATTAATAATAATAATAATAATAATATTAAAAAAACAAAAAAAATGGCAGCTCTACTTTACAAGTAAAAAAATAATGATAATAACAACCATCATATTTTTAAAAACATAACAACATATCAACTTTGAAAAATTGACAAGTTTAGATGTTAATAAATTTTTTTTTAAAAAAAAATAATAATCTTAAAACAAAAACAAAACTTGACCGGTCTATTAAAAAATAATAATAATAATAATAATAATAATAATAATAATAATAACCAAGAGAATTTACGGCAGCAGTGATGTAGCATATGGGCGAAAACGGCAGACGATGTTGGTCGGAGTAAGGCGGACGGTGAGGGTTAGAGTAAGTCGAATGAGTGAAATGAGGGAGAGGGGAAATGATAAAAATTTGAGAGGATGAGAGTGATTTTAGCCGAGTGAAAGTATGAGGATGAGGTAGGCGGCCAAAATTTGGTGTTAGGGTTAGGATTATAGGGAGTGTTGGGTGAGGATGAGTGCGTGGTTATATATACGACGAGTTTAGGGTTAGGACAAGTGTGTTTGGGTCGAAATATATATGGGCTATTTTTTTTTTGGTTTATTCGGCCCATTTCACATAGTCCGACATGTTAAACATTATATCATGTTTGGTCCATTTATTTGTGGGGGATTTATGGTCAGATTGTTAACATTATTAGTTATTAATGTTGTCGGACCATATTAGCAAATTTGGTTTAGCAATATAATCGGTCCATTTTATCAATATTAGCATATTCGGGTTTGGTTTTTAATTTCATAAAATTTATCGTTTAATTTTAATAATTATTGTTTATTCGAGCCAACAAATAAGACGGGTGTTTGGTGACACAACTCAACAACCAATGTCAAATTCCCATCCTCCGCTCTCTACCATTTCGAACGATACTCCACTTTTTTAATGCTACTTATAATTTATTATGTCTATTAAATAATAATAATAATTTGTGGCAGTATACATTTTCTACTATGTGTACATTTTATTTGTTGGGAGGTATTTTTTTAGGATTTTAGAATTTACTAATTATTGTATTTTTATATAAATAACATGTATTTAATTCAATATAGCTAGAAAACATGGAAGAGGAAGTTCAAAATCGAAAAAATGCAATTAGGTAAATATATTTTCTTTCCGTAATAAATTTTTTTTGTATAATATTTTTTTTCGTAGGCAATAATTTTGTTTTTAATTGTAGTCCAGGGGATCCATCAAGGTTCAATGACGAGTTAATACGATTGTTGGAAAATATGATTGACTCGCACAATACAATTGCAAAGACATTTAGGAAGGTTAGGGATAGACTGACTGAAAATATAGACAGTGAAGTGAGTATCAAACTGATTTCAAGGAGATCAAGTGATGGAAGAACTTACAATCTTCCAACAGTTTCAGAGGTAGCGGCTTTAATTGAGGGTGATATTGGTCCACATATGGAGAAGCGAGATATTATTGTCAGAAGGTCGTGCGGTGGTTTGCAGCGGATATCTGAGTTGCACCCTTTATACACCCCCTTACAATATCCTTTGTTAATTCCATCCGGAGAAGATGAGTATAGGCCGGGTATCATAGAAATGCAAAAACAAATATACAATTAAAAAAAATTCATTCTGGCCCAAATACATACCCGTGCAATTTTGCACGGGTTTAAAACTAGTAATATTTTATAGATATAATACGGACGGACTACGGAGTAACTATAATGCTCCAACGACAGAAGAGAATCATCAACCTAATTCCTTTCAATTGCTTGATTTGCTTTTAATATACTGTAATAATAAATTTATAATTAACTAATTGTTTCATTAGCGACTTCTTCTTCCTCGTCGCCTTTAATAATCTTTACTTCTTGCTCCTTGTGTTCAACAACTTTAGCCGCTTCCCCTGCCTTGTTTGCGTTCTTAAGCTCTAAGGCTTTTAACTCTGACAATTTCGCCTTGGCAGCCTGATCAGCCTTAGCTTTTTCTAGAGCGCAAATTAGGTTATCGAGACATCTATCATCATCTTCGTCATGCAGCTTTGGGATTAGATGCTCTCCAACATCTGCCGGCGTCATATTAGTAACCTCTAACAGGCTTCTAATTTCATCAAATTTCGGGTGTGTTTCGAGTAACAAGTAATTCTTGGCAAGAACCTTAAACCCTTCAAAACAACAGTATGACATCTCTATATGCTTGTCCATCCGCCCTGTCCTGTTCAATGCAAAAATCATAGGAGACGGTTTTATATGTCATTCAGTCATCATTCATCAACTTTATACTTACTGATTAACCGAGTTTATGTGTATTTTTTTCGAGCTTTTATAATTTTTGATGTCAAAATTAAAATTTAATTGAGCTCAGTTTCATTATAATTTTTTAAAACCAATATTTTTATAATGGAGCTCAGATTCTTTCAAATAAAGCTCGTAATATATAGATCTAACCTCAAACAATTCATTATAAAGCTCAAATTCTTTAATACCTGATCAATGCTGGATCCAATTTGTGCAAAGCATTAGTCGTAAAAACGATAATTCTTTCGCCTTCAGAAGACGACCATATCCCATCAATAAAATTCAACAACCCTGATAATGTTACTCCATTAGGTTTCTTCTCAGTGAATTTTTCTTTACTATCCTTAGTTTCATCCTTCGAGGTAGAATCAATATTCCGGTTATTAGTAATTGGAAGCGAACAATCAATGTCCTCAATCGCGATAATACACCTTTTACCTGTGGTAATTAAAAGCCTCCTAAGTTGCTCATTACTACTAACCGCGGTCAATTCAAGGTCATACACATCATACGATAACAAATTAGCCATTGCCGCAATCATAGTAGATTTACCGGTCCCTGGTGGTCCATAAAGCAAATACCCTCGTTTCCACGCTTTACCGGCCCTAGCATAGAAATCCTTACTCTTACTAAACTTCAACAAATCCTCAACAATTTCCCTCTTCTTTTCCGGGTCCATAGCCAAATTATCAAAATTAGCAGGGTGTTTAAAAACGACTTTAGTCCATAACACGCGATTATCATGACTTGAACTTGAATCCGAACCCTTGTTAACATAAAGCTTCCTAGTCCTGTTTTTCTCTATTATCATCTTCCCTTCACTAGTCACGTGATCTAAGTACTCTCCTGTTATCAATTCCCGATACTTCTTATGGAAAACCAGCTTATACGCTTTTCTCGCCACGCTAGTCTTTACAGGAGAATTAAACACTCTCAGTACCCACCAAACTGTAACACCCTGAAATGTATCAGTAACCTCTTCCTCATCCGCCATTCTAAAAACCCGCTTCCCTCCTACAGAACTCAGTCGCAAACTTCTTGATTTTTTACAACCATGTTCACCAAGATAAGCCCGGACTTGACTGTAAATCTCATTGGTGGATCCCCAATGATCATGGGATAATTGATCAATGTATATGTGAATATAAGGAGACATCAACCCGAAGAACTGATGCGTGTACCGAAGAACTAATTGACGAAATTCAGAAGATAGGTAGTTTCCGAAAATTGACCATACAAAGAAGAGTAATTGTAAGTGCCCTAATTTTGTCCAGTTTGCAAGAGTAAAGCTCTTTTTCGCCATGTTAAACTTCTTCAAGTTTTTTTCAAGAAGGGGTTAAAATAAAAATTGTTTAAGTTGGCATTTTTATAACAGCTAGTCTTCCTTGAGACGGATGCGTGTTAGAATTTGGCTTTTTATAAAGTTGCATTGGTCAGGGTTGAAGGCAAGTATATATATAATTATAACATGTTTTCCTAATTTTCTTAGGTAAGTCTTTTTTTGGTTAATTTTTTATTTTATGGAAAAGTTAATATAAGAAAATCATGATTACAAAATCTTCAAGTATTTGAATAATTACTCATCAAATCTTGAATTATTTATGTATTCACATGAGAAGAATATCGATCATTTATGTACTATGAGTAACTATATTTGATACAATAAAGATTAAAGAGTGTGCTAGGTGAAGGGACCGCGGTACATCACATGTAGCGGCGGAAGACAGAAACGCGGTCCTCCTGAGACCTATTACATTAAAAAAACTTGTAAAATTGGGTAAAGGGACACATACTTTAAGTGTAGACAATAAATTGGTCTAACCCCGAAAATATACACCGGTAGATAGACTAACGTTCTCAACCCTTGAGACGACCTCGGAATAATAGAGAGACACTTTCTCACTTTTTTTTTTTGAGGGGGACACTTTCTCACTTTTGTATGAGTGTCAAACGAGCTCGGATCTCTTTTTTCTTATGTAACAAAACAAGTGATCCTTGCTATTTATAGAAGATTAATTCTTACTTTCCTAGCCATTAAGGCATGTAGTAAATCCTTAACAATTAAGGATTCTATGTTGAAAATGCACGTGGCTTTAAATGATTAGCATATCACATTTCACTAAAATTTTGGAGAGATGGTCTCTCACTAAGTTATTGAGTCACTAAGCTATTGAGAGACCAACATTTCGTACCCTTTTATTTATATTTTGTACCCCTTTTGTTGTTGATCGTATTATAGTACTTTCGTACCTATTTACATAAAAAATGTACTCATTTTATCTTTAATCATGATTTGTACCTATTTTATTACCTTTAGTACCACTTTTTCTTAAAATTGTACAATGGTCTCTCAATAAAGCTTATTAAGAGACCGTCTCTCAGAAGACCTACTCATCACATTTTATGTTTATCAAACCACGTAACATAATTATCTTCCATCGATCTCTCATACAAACGTCTTTCCGATATTAACTATATTTCCGTGTTAGGCGGACAATATAAAAAATCTGTCATCGAGATTATTTAACTTTATTATCTCATAATAAATTAAATAACCGTAAACGTTAAATATCAACCGCAAGTGTGTGACCACATACGTTCATCGCTAAACCGGTAATAATTAATCTCATTAACTATTAATCGAGGTTGGCGTTTAACAACACTCCCCAACGGCCGGATAGCGTGAATACCAATATTCACTGTACTCGAACCAGTAAAGGATCTTGTATTTATTTCCCTCGTCGTTCTAACTCCGGATCGTCCTAGGGTATGGTTTGACTGTCAAACCCCACTAGACGACCACTATGTTACATGTCGATCATTATCGGTCAAGAATGACTTTAAGAAACTCCTTTCTTAAAACATTCGTATGCCCTGGCCAAGGTCTTTATATGACCAATAAGATTAATGACAACATAGAGTTCAAACTCATTACCTTTGAGTTAACGGATTCCATCTTGACTCACCACTAATTACATAGGTACTTAATTATATCCAATGACCATTCAACTAGCATTTTTACACACTAGGTGTCCGGTATCTAAGTATAATAAGTAGTCTATTAACTACAATGATGATCTCAGGTCAAAGGATAAAATATACAATTACTCCTTAAGAGAATTTCACATTGACAGTGCATTGGTAATAATAACCATTTGAGAAATCTCACTGTTGGTCAGTTCAATAATCATATCTTCATATGCATCATCTATATTATAACTTAATGAATGAGATCCATTAATACTCAACTTATGAGTACCGTTATCAATATATTGGTCTATCCGGATTATCATAGTCCCATTCTGATAATGCCACGACCAAGAATATTTTTAGACTAAACTCTATAACAATACTCGACTCTCATTATCATAATCTCCATTATGATGTCAAGTATACCAGTTTAATCAAGGACTTATCATCGTATTAACACTTAATGAGATAATAAGAAAATGTCATCTAATTATTAATCTCCCTTAATAATTACACTGTATGAAGTTCGTTCAAAAACGTTTCATAACGATTGCTGATCTGGGGCATAGTTCCAACACTAGGCACCACAGGCGAAGTCAGAATCGTTTATATGTGGGGTCTATTCTAAAGTGATTGTTATATATTTCTTATTACGGGATCTTAAAGATATAATTTTTTTTAAACAGACAAATTTTAATGATAAAAAACGTCAATTATCGAAAAGTTGTGGGGACTGGAGACCCCCACTAGGCCACTACTCTATATGTGGCTATCTTATTATTGAAATGAACCTAGAAATAAAATTCTAAGATAGCGAATTTTCCTAATGTTGTTTTATACTAATATTAAGGTCCATATATAAGAATTTTGGGTAGCAAAAATCGATAATTCTAACCATTTTCTAGAAATTTCTGGTAGTGAGTGCTACCTTTGGCTATTAGCTAGGTTCCCCATGTCTTCTGATTCAGATGTGAGTGAGAAATTAATTTTAAGGCACAGGGGGCGAAAGGGAAATATTATAAGGGGGCCTCGAAAAAATTCGGAAATTTTAACTAAAAAATTCGAAATTTACAAATTTCGGCGGCGGCGGCCGCCCCTCGGGTTCTCTCACAAAGAGGTAAACGGCTTGCCAAAGAGTTTGTTTCATTCTTATTAAGATCTCTAACCTCATGGTTAAGGGATGACGTAAGCAACCACCATCCATTTGATTACACTTGATTACTAATGTACAGAGTAACAAATTACTCTATAATATTAGATCGCTGAATTGTAACTTGTAAGTTGTCCTCCGATTTTATGTACCAATTAAACTTTACCGACTACAACAAATCAGTTATTTGTATTCTCAGACGAGTTGAATCAGAAATTGAGCCTAACAAACAACAATTTCTTGTCATCCCTTTATGATCCCGAATTGTAATTGTTCTCGCTTAAGATGGTTATATCAGTTCTAAAATTAAAAGAGTTTAAATAACATCTCACTTGAACATATAGTTTCATTTTCTCGCTATTGTAATAAGGGTTTTTCTAATTAATAAACCAAATATGGAAAGATTCACAACATATTCTCATGATAAATGCAATTATAAACTTATTTTTACCATAATTAGTAAGAATAGTCTATGAATTTTTCCTTATTTGATTTATTAATGTGTACTTTAAGAGCACACGTTAGAAAAATCCTTGTAATACAGCTCAATTGCTAGCACACTTTTGGCCGGCCGGGATCATATGCATCGATCACAAATGTTGATTTGATTATTGAATAAAAATCCGTGACTTTTATCTTTAAAAGAGAAAAGAAATCGCTTCAGTTTGAAAATAATACAATTACATGATTTACATAAACGGTAGTGATTCGAAAACTATTATTACAACTTACTTACAAGCTAGTAATAAACAAGATGTTTTTACAAGCTCTTGGGTTTCGAATTACCAATGTTGTTTAAGCGACGACATCCACACACAGTAAGCACAAACAATCATCTGAGATATGTAAACATAAACAGCAAAGGAGATACTCATGAGGACCAAATCTTTCCAATCTCCGCCTTTCTGTTTCGGGCTTAAATTCTCTTTCAACCCTTTGCTCAGCTTCTTAACTGTTCCGCCTATGTCTCGCAACACTGGCAATCGCGTCTTATTACCCGTAACTTTGTGCTCATTTTTCTCAGTTGGATCTTTACTTTGGCAAGGGAAGAATACCGACGATGTAGGAATTTTTATGCCTTGATCTTTTTTCAGGTCATAGCTTATATTTTGTAGACAACATCTCATAGGAAATGAAGCCATGATTTCGTTACACAATTTTGATGTTAAACCAACCAAATTAAAATAAAATATCATCCATTATATGCCAAGAAAATATAGGACTATAGAAAAGTCTTAGATAAGGTAGTCCCCCACAAAAACTGGTATCCACTAAAAATTTTCACTTACCCTCAATTATTTAGTTATTTTTAGGGGTGAACATCGGTTTGGACCGGGCGAACATGATCAAACTGGACCTAACTGAAGACCGAAATTGTGAATTTCGAGGACCGAAGACCAGACCAGACCGAGGACCAAAACCTAAAAAAATGTGGACCGAGGACCAGACCTATGAGAATTCGGTCAAATGAAAACCTGACTTGAGACGAGTCAAATATCATCCCATACAATAAGTCTTGCTGAAGACGGGTCGGAGCAAGCGACGGATAATGCCACTCACAAAACGGATAGGGGGGACAAGGTGGGGGCACCCCATGTGCTTCCCTCTCTCCTCTATTTGGGTCATTTGTGAGGAAAAATGGTATCACTTTAAAGTGACGGATACGTGCCGTCACAAATGAGATTTTGTGCATCCCATATGGGTATATATAGGACAAAACTTTTACCTTTTCCAATACATTATGTTTTTGTCTTAGTCATTCCACATTTGTACATTTGATCGTCTTAAACTTACAACGGATAGTGTTCATCTTTAACAAGACAATAAATTAGATGTTCGGGCATTAATTCTATCAGACGTTCGGGCAAACGAACAATGACTCCAAAAATTGTACATAAAATTATGCCAAACAAATAAATCACGAAAATTTTCACACTTAATTACAAATGTCAAACAAATTATAAAATAAGATCGTTGTAAGCTGTACACGATCTTACACACCAAAATACTCTACTAATGTAGAGAATGTGAGTTAAGTATAGTATAAGGACCCAAATTATCAAGAACAATAGCAATAAGGACCTCAAATACTAACGCGTAGCTTTAAGGACCTGTCTAACACTTCCGTCAAACTTGCTGTTATCTTTCCTTTAATTTCTCCTTCGAAACAATTACTGAGTACATGAGTTGTCAACAGCAACTTGATCATAAGTTAGAATTATTTAACCATCATGTAGATTATTAGTGAACATAAATTCTCATTGTAGACGGGCACATGCTAAAGACGAATAGTATCTCTCTCATAATATACAAGTGACACTATTTATGGGGTGCTCCATTTCCCCACTTGCCCTCTCACTTGCTTTATTGTGAGAGGGGGCGACTATCCGTCTTCAACTAATGATTGGTAGTGTCGTCCGTCACAAAAGACGCTTTGTTATTAATTTGTTTTGCGCTTTTTCAACAAATTCCAAGGAGAAACGCTATTTATTTATAAGTAATTTAGTCTTTTACATAGACCTGACAAACAGATCAGATCACGTCGGGTTCGTGTCACTTATAAATAGACCACAAACTCTTTTATCCAAACTAAACTCAAATAAAACTCGTATCGTGTTCATATTGACCTAATCACCTAAATAGGTCATCAAGTATCAATCCAAAGCCGTAACTTTTGTATCAGGTTCGTCCATTCGTATATGGTTTTCAAGTCATATATCATTTCTATTTCTAAAACTCGTTAATGTTTTCCAAGTAACTTTTAAATGAATACAAATAGGTCTATGTCATTAATATATATGGTGGAATTATCGAATCTTTGATTAGGTAGCTAGATCATTTTTATTTTATATAAAAAGAGTAAAATAAGTTTAAAAGAATTTGTATATAATAATTAATAAATATATAACGTACAGACAATTATGAAGGTCCACCACTGAATTACACACCCTATAAAACTATAAATGAAATATTTCTGTTACGGACTCGAAAAAGGCAAATTCTCACTACTTAAGACAGGTATATCCGTCTTAAGCTTAAAACGGGTCAAATGTGTTCGTGTGAAAGGAATAAGAAGAAAAAAAGCAAAATTACATTTGGAAAAACAAAATATTTGTCTTATACGGTTATGCAGGTTTATATTTGACTCGTTTTATTATTAAGACGGATACCTCTATTTTAAGGAATACTGGTTAAAAAAATTGCAGTAAAAAAGCGTGAGTCAAAATAATTTGCATGTCTAAAAAATACTCCAGGTTAAAAAAAATTGCAGTAAAAAAGCGTGAGTCAAAATAATTTGCATGTCTAAAAAATACTCCATATTTTTTTTTTTTTTTTTTTTTTGACAACAATGAACTGAGATATATAAATAAAGAAAACATGAAAACAAACAAGACAAGCGGTTTAGCCTGTAGCTAGACTAACAGACCAGAAAGGATATAATACAAGGAGATATCTAATTTTCGCAATTGAATTGCGAACGCTTATTGGTACTGACTGATGATTCGTCAGAACGGAAGATAGCTTTGAACACGAAAACTGAAACTTAGCAGTGTGACATCTTGCTGATTGAGCATGAACCATAGCTTGAAGTAAAGCTCTTGTGGTAGCAATGAAAAAGGACGCAGCACGAATATGTGTTAAAAAGGAGCAACCAGAAGCTTCAGAAATGATACAGCTGTAACCTTGATGGGTAGGAAGCCGCTTGATGTGGACATAAAACAGAGTTGCTAAAGTGCTTTCTTGCGTCTGGAAATGAGAGACTCCGGTGGGAGGGCATGGTAAGGAACTGGAAGGAGTTAGTGAAGCCCATATATCCGGGAATTGTTGATGTGAAAAAGCAAGGGAGTCTGCAAGTTGACAAATACGCAAGGGTTCCACGGGTTGTCCTCGGAAAACAGCAGCATTTCGGATGGACCAGATGGCAGATAGAGTCGAGCAGAAATATAGAAGATAGTTATGAGAGTCAGAGGAAAGTCGTGAGAAATAGGAGATCATATTAGCCAGCCATGTTGGAAAAGGTATAGATGCGTTTACCTGTGTATCAAGACCAAGGGAAGTGGCTTTCCAAACATGGCGAGCAATAGAACATGACCGGAAGAGGTGATCAGCTGATTCCGGTGCATTGTGGCAGAGATTACAAGTTGATGAAATACCAATACCTCGAGAGGAGAGCTTTTCCGCAGTTGGCATAATATTATGGCCCAGACGCCAAAGTAAAATCCCAAATTTTGTAGAGCCACGCATCTTCCAAATACGTGTCCACGGAAAAGAGGAGGTTAAAGGCAAAATAGCGGAGCCGAAGGTGTTGAACCATAAGAAAAGATAGCCTGATTGGACAGAGTAAGATCCATCTTCAGTAAACTTCCAATAAACAAAGTCATCAATGTCAGAGTGTGGCGGTTCCATAGCAATAATCTCCCTGGCTGAGTGAGGTTCAAAATAACGGAAAATTGCACTTGGATTCCAGTTCCCAGATGGCAGAACCAAATCTGGAACAGATAAGGTCGGAGTATCAGCAGGAGCAGATCGCAAAGAAGGTATGTTGCCATTCACCCAAGGATGTCGTGTTAAATCAATAGAATTTCCTTTTCCTAGTTTCCAAGCTAAAGCTTCAGATGAGGCAGCAGCAGCACGACAAACGCCATTCCAAAGAAAAGAGGGACGTGAAGTCCGTGAACGCCGAGATGGAACAGGAAAGTCTTTTGCATACTTAGGATATAGAAACTTGGCTAACAGGCCCAAGGGATTGGAGTGAACTCGCCAAAAGATCTTAAGCAGAGATGCTTGACTCCATAGGAGAGTATTCTTAATACCGAGGCCACCACAATCCTTGGGTGCCTGGATAACATCACGTTTGAGCCAGTGAATCGCAGGGCGTTGCCAATCACTTCGCCACCAGAATGCAGCAATTAAGGAGTCAATTTTGTTGCAAATTGAAACCGGGAAGGGAATGGCCATCATCAAATGATTGAAAGATGAAAGAAGAATGGCGGAGATAAGAAGCAGCTTGCATGGTTGACTAAGGTGCAAGGACGACCATAAGGCAATACGGGTTGAAAGCTTGTCAATGTATGGGTTGAAAACAGCAGATCTTTTACGAGGAATATCAATAGGAACGCCGAGGTAAGTGTTGAAGGAAGTCACCGTCTGCATCTTTAGAATATTGGTCAAATGGGTCTTGAAATCAGGAGGAGCATTTGGACTGAATTTGATGTAGGACTTGCTCAAATTAATCATCTGACCAGAAGTTGCTTCAAATTTTTTGAATAAATCACGCAAAACAGCAAAGGAGTCTGGAGTAGCCTTGAGACAGAGAAGAGCGTCATCAGCATAGAAAAGGTGAGATAAAGGAGGGGCATATCTTGAAACCTTAATACCCACAAGTTCACCCAAATTCTCAGCATGTGAAAGTTGACGGGATAGAACTTCCATGCACAGAATAAACAAATAAGGAGATAAAGGATCGCCTTGACGAAGGCCGCGTGTTGAATGAAAACAGGTAGTGGGTTCGCCATTGATCAGGACACGGTAGGAAACTGTAGAGATGCATTCCCAAATAATGCTACACCAAGCAGAAGGAAAACCCATATGTCGCATAACGGCCATAAGAAATTGCCAGGAGACTCTATCAAAGGCTTTGTGCATATCCAGCTTGAGGACCGCGTAACAATTATTACCTCTAGTTGTTTTATTAACATAGTGCATAATTTCATGAGCAATTATCGAGCTGTCTGACATCAGTCTTCCAGGTACAAAAGCTTGTTGCGTATCCGAAAAAAGAGAAGGAATGACCATCTTCAGCCTATTAGCCAAACACTTTGAAGAAATCCGGTAAATAACATTGCAAAGGCTGATTGGGCGATAATGTGAAACCATTTCCGGATGATCAATTTTTGGAATAAGAACAAGAAGGGTAGCATTCCATTCCTTTAACATCACGCCGGAGTTAAGAAAGCGGAGAATAGCCGTGGTTACCAGATGACCAATCCTGGACCAAAACAACTGGAAAAAACGTGGAGTAATACCATCAGGTCCCGGGGATTTCGAGCCATTCATACAACGTAGTGCACTAATGACATCGCTTTCTGAAAAAGGAGTGGATAAAAGGGAGCAGGCCGACTGTGAAAGAGAAGGGAGGCCCAGATTGGAAAGAAAAGAATCATACATATCACTTGAAAACCCCGGATTAGGAGATATCGGATTTAGGAACAAATCTTGAAAGTATTGTATAATTTCAGCTTCAATAGCAAGAGGATCATGTAACCAATCACCCGCCTGAGTTTGAAGTGCAACCAAACGTTGTTTCGAGGTTCGTTGTTTAACTTTACTGAATAAGAAACGAGATGGGAGACCGTCCATGATTTCTTTTCGAAGCTTCGCACGCTGGCACCAGTAACTATGCATTTTGTGAATAAGTTGTAGATGGTCAGCACGAAGAGATTGAAAAGCATCAGCAGAAAGGGTGTCAGAAATCGAAGTGGCTGACTGGTCTAAATCATTTTCAACAGAGGACCAGTTAATGCCATGTGAAACACGGTGCTTAACAACCCATTTGAGAAGAGCAAACCTAACAGCAGCCAATTTCCTAGATACCATGAACATAGTTGAGCCTCGCACAGGAGTAGCCCAAGCCACTGTAACCAAGTCAGCAACCTCAGGCAGAGGAAGGCACCAATTATCCAGACGATAAGGGCGTTTGGAATGAGCAGGCCGAGAGAGACGTAAAATTATTGGTGCGTGGTCCGAGACAAGGATTTGCAGATGAGTAATTGATGCGAAAGGAAAGAGATTAAACCAATCAGCGGTGGCATAAGCACGATCAAGACGCTCCATGATGCAGTCGGAATGATGTTGGCTATTCGACCAGGTGAAACGAGGGCCAAAAAACGGAACGTCAATGAGATTGTTATGTAGCTTCCAATTTGTAAAAACATCCTGACCACGGATCAAATTTGATCCACCAAGCTTGTCGGAGTGTAATTCAACCTGATTAAAATCCCCAATAATAACAAAAGGTGAGTAACCTAAAATTACATCAGAAATTTTGTCCCATAAAGATGATCGATACATAAACACAGGTTCCCCATATATAAACATACAATACATATTTTGCATCACAGAAGGGCTAACTTCAACTGAGAGATTACAAAAGATAAAGTGGGGGTCACTACATAAGACACTAATATTTACAGAGTCAGCCCAACGAAGAAGAAGACCACCACTACGACCTAGAGAATCGACACCACAAAAATTAGGTAGGTCTTGAAAAGAAGTTCGCAAAGCCGCAGTCCCAACAGAAGTATGGGTTTCTTGTAAAAACAAAATAGACGGATGATATTTATGGATGCAGTGACGTATATACGGAATTGTAGGATCATCCGTCTCGCCAAATCCCCTACAATTCCAACAAAAGATATTCATGATTTCCCTGGTGGTGAATTAAGGTCCACCACCAGACCTATGACAGAAGCTTCGTCTTCAACGCTGAAACAGGACACAGATGAAAAAGAAGTCAGTAGTTGCGGATAAAAATCACAGGTAAAGAAAGAAGAGAGTTTACAGCGCTTGGATGGACTGCCTTCCAAAAGCGAAAAGTCCAAAGGAAAAACTCTTTTTTTGCTAAAAATAGTAGGCGACTTAGGCCAACTGTAATTAAAACCAAACAGGCCCAAAAAATGGAGAAGACGGTCAGTGGGTAAGGAAAGAGGCGAAGCCTCAGCAAAAGAGAGGTCCATAAAATTGGACTTACCAAACTTCTTAAACTTGGGCCTACTAAAGAAATTTAAAGAGCTGGGTACCTTTCTTTTATAAACAAACTTTATTTTCTTGCCCGCTGTATCAACTGGGTCCAAAGGAAGCCCAGTGCCAGCAGGCCCAAAACCACCCTGTGAGTCACGAAAAAGAAAACCAACATCAATGGGCTGAGAAGGAGTCAAAGGTTCAGCCAGGCCCAACGATAAAGGCTCATCAAGGTCTTCCTCAGGTGCGGAGACCCTAAAAGCAGGTGACGCACGACGGCGGCTTGATTCGGCGTGAGACGGTGGCTGAGGAGGCGCTTCCTGATCACGAAAAGAAGATCTAACCAACGGGTGCGTTTCCAGAAGCACTTCCCTTGAGAGGTCCTCATGAACCTCAAAACCAGGAGGAGGTTTAGAAATAGGTGCGTCCCCGTCATCAGCATCATCATCCGAGGGTGATGATGAGAAAGAAAATACAGGGGAAGCTCCACCGGAATCCATACGAACAGAATTGTCAGGTGATGCAATATTAATCTCTGTATTGAGATATTTCAAACGCGAAGGAAGGCCCAAAATTTCAGGCGAATAAAAGCGGGAACCCGGAGGTCCGTGCAACACCAGCAAACCACGGTTACTGAGCTCGTCCATACGAGCGCGGATGCGCCTAGCTCCTTCCACCTTGCCTGAAGGGCAAAAAGAAACCCGATGACCAACTTCCCCACAAGTTTTGCAAAAGCGGAAAACCCCTTCGTATGAGAACGCAATCCATTGATGCTGACGATCATTAAGAGCCAAGAAGCATCCAGGGATAAGAGGTTTGGATAAGTCAATCCAGACCTTAACCCTAACAAAATTCCTTGTGGGCATCAAAGTAGTAATGCTTTCTTCTTCAGAAATATCTCCCACATGGGAGAGGAGGTAAGAAGCCACAGAAGAGTGCATAAGGTGGAAAGGAAGGTGCAAAACCCTAATCCAAATCGGGACAACATGAAAGAGCATGTTATCCGGAAATGAAGTAGGTGCAATTTGTCTGAAAACAAGCAGACTTCCATCTATATTGATGATCGTCGCACGCTCAAGTAAGAGTAATCTTCCGGCGAGGAGAAAGAGAACAGGTAGTAAGGTTCCATTGAGCGGATGGAAACAACACCATTAAGCTTCCAATGAAGATCAATGACTTCAAAGATTCTGTCAGTATCCAGGTAGCGCTGATCAATGAATCTTGCCAACAGAACAGTTTTGAAATCGATTCCAGTGAAATCGATGCATAAGTGGGGTGGTAATTTGATACTAACACCAGCGCGACATGGAGCTGGCATGGATGATGAAGCCATATGTATATATATGATGTATTAGGGTTTTAAAGTATTATAGTAATAAGGGTCTGTATGTTGTTTGGTTCTTTTTTTTTTTTTTTTATATATAAATATAGATAAGAAGGAAGGAAGGATTATATGAACTGAGAAAGAAAGACAAACAGGCGCTTAAAAAGGGGAAGAGGTAGATGTTAGGCGGTGTTTCATGCAAGAAGAAGGATTGAGGGGTTGACACGCAAAATAAAAGGAGGTTGCATGCAAGGCAGATCAAAAACAGGAAGGGAAGTTAGGCAGATGGAGAAGAAAGTGGAGGGGGTAGTGGAGGGGAGGAGATAAGGTTTGGCAGCCATGAAAGGGAAGAAACCTTAATACTAAGGAAACTCTCAGAAGAGAGGAACTCTCTAGACCTAGAGAGGATTTATTTTTTATTTTTTATTTTTCGTACGCGTTAAAATACTCCATATTAACTTCTTGTTAATTGTTTATGCTCTTTAACAGTTTCAAACAAAAAAGAAGAGAAGATAACAGAATATTTGACGGAAATACAAATTAGGTCCTTATAGCTACGCAAAAATAGTTGAAGTCCTTATTGCTTTCCTCCTTCATATTTGAGGTCCTTACTTTATAGTTTACTCTAGAGAATGTTGCAATCTTCTCATCACAACTGACCTATAAAACACCCTTGTTCGGAAGTACAAACTCAAGGCAAAAAGAAACCCAAGAAAACTGACAAATGCTAAGATAAAGAAGGATACTCGGAAACAATGAACTCCTAAACAAGACTCGGTTTCCTCTGCTTTTTCATCGTATAGCCGCCCAACAACCCATACCGATAAAATGTAAGTGCCTACAGGACACGCAATGGCGATGGTGTTGAAAATGGTCCCCATATGTGTAACCCCGAAAACCTCTGAGGTAACAGTAGGCATCATACTCCATTGTGCTCCATAGCAAATGCCAACAACTACTGTTCCGATGTACAAGCTTCCTGACAATCCAGTCGCGATGGTGAGATGTCCTCCTGCCATAATGGCCAGCGTGATCGCTATCATTATTGGCCTAGGCCACTCTTTTTGGTGCAGTAAGACATCTGATATGTAACCTGCTCCAAATTAAACCAACATTAACTAATACGACCTGAAATGACTCAAAATGAAAATTACATATAACGAGTTACTACGTTTTATTCAGAAGGTGTTTGGTAAACAGTAGATTGATGAAATTGCAGCATATTAAAGGCTTTTAGCATGTTTGACTCAACAATCTACTAAATTACGTGTTTGATAAATGGCATATTAAAACAGTAGATTCAGCTCTAATCTACTTTTTTTCCAATATGCTGCTCCTCCCAGCATATTCACTTTAGTAGATTGTAAAAAATGAATCCGGCTATAATTTACACATGTATACAACAATCTATTAACCTAAACCCGCTAATTACCAAACACTTTTACTAAATCTGTTAATCGTAATATACTAGTCAAACATGTAATCTGCTTCTGCTAATTATAATCTGCTGAGAATAACGAGCCTAGAACTCAATTGAAAAGGAACACAAACCTGCTCCAAATCGGCCGAGGAAATTCCATATGGACCATAATGAAACCAGTGTATTGATCTGCACAATGTTAAATCCAAAGGACTGACCTATCTGGTTCATGTTATTTATCGTCGCAAGCCCTGAACCCATTCCACAGGACATAGCTGCAAACAATAGCCAGAAGTCAAGTCTTTTCATGGCCTCTACAACGTTCACGCTTTCCCTATCAATTGAAGAACCAGGAAGCTCTTGATATTCCTCATGAACCATAAATTTTATAGGAGCAATTGAGTTAGAACTGTGTAGTACAAATGCACTTTCTTCTGTATGTAATGTGCCGGTTATTATGTCGTTGCTGATAGCTTCTACAGCAATTTTTAGAGGTAATGAAAGTAGCATTAACATGCCCACAAGTGCAAAAAACCGCCCCCAAGTTGGGAAATTGAAAATGTTTTCGAATATGATGATGATCATCATATATGCAGCTAGGAACAGCGCGATTATGGAGAAACCGTTGAGGTATTTCTTTTCGTCATTAGCTCTGCTTTGAGGGGAGATTCTCACCAAACACATTAGGGAGAGGGTTAGCGTGCTTGGCAACAACGCGAGCATAAGGATGAATGTGGTTGGATTGCCTTTGAAAAAGGCTTGATGAACTTGGATCAACATTGCTCCGCTAAGTCCACTGAAACCCTGAGAACAACAACGTCCAAAATTAACAAAATGCAGGAGTTGAGAGGTCACGGGTTCGACTACCAGTTGGGGGCGATGTTCACTTGGCCACTGCAGCCCCGAAGGGGGTGGATTACATGGTCCATGTGGTGGTGCGGGAATGCATGGGCCCGGGGGATTCAATCCCATCGTCATAAAAAAAAAAATCAGCAAATAAGAAAAAATACCTTCATAATTCCAACAATAGTACCACTGTACTCAGGAAAATTCTGAACAGCAGTGACAACATTCGCGGTATTAAAAAACGTCTGAGAATGAGCAGCAACCAACATGAAAACACACATGAAACCAACACGCGGTTTATCAATCACCCCAACCACAGACAACCACAACAGAAAGTACCCCAAAAAACACTGAGCCGAACCCAACACAAGAACCACCCACGGACTACCACAGCACCCACCACGCTGGTTGCGAACAGAGGAGACAGCTGAGTACAGGAGACCAGAAAGCACACCAAAATTGGCACCGAGGTCTTTAAACACAGAAATAGTGTCAAGGGTTGACTGATCATACGACTGAGACGACTTTATAGCGGCCGAGTATATACTAAAGGTATAGGACCAACCTGTCATCGCTTGTATCCATATACTTGCCACAGTCGCGACCCATCTGCTTTCGCTGCTGATGATGTTGATTGAGCTATCCATGGCATATTGGTCCATTAACAGGTAATTATTGATATGCTTTTTTCGCGTTAATCATATCATATTTTTCGGTTGTTGATGTCAGTTGGACCTTCTCCTGTATTATTAAAAATGGTTGATAAGCTAATCCAATACTTAATACAGTACTTTAATTAATAAGAGGGTCCATGATAAACACTTTATTACTTTTGTTTAACACCTTGCATTTCCAAACATATAGAAAATAGAATAAATTTGTGTCGAAACACGGGTTGTTTACTGTCAAGTCCCACCGCGCTAACTCGCGCTATTAGTCTATGACTATTTCAGTTGCGTAGTCAGGGCTTGATAACTCTAATTTATTTTGCCTTGAGGAATCAGTCATAACTCATAATTTGTTATCGCACATCCAATTTTCTCATTTGACTTTTTAAGATCAATGTGTCACAACTTCGACTATAAATATGAAAATTACACAAATATATAGAGATAAAATCGAGTAGTTAATGAATTCCCGCGGGAAATGTCAGGGGTATTGGATATTTGGATGTACGTTGAACCTGGTTGAAAGAAAACAGGAAATCAGGAATGTAACCTGCAAGTATCGAGTCGAATGACGATCTTCTACTGTTAGAAATACCTGAAGGCTGCAGAGCGCAAACAGAAATCAGCATTCTGAAAAATTTTCATTAGTTCAGCTGGTTTATGGCACTTATTCTTCCAGTTGTGCAGTGAATGATCATCATACATTTTCTTGATTTGTCACACTGGTTTATCAGCTGGTTCCTGATTGAGTCGGGTTTGTCGGATTTGGGAGCTTCTGCACAGGCAGCAAAACAAGTTCTTCGCATGTCATTATAAAAACAATGCGAAACAAGGTACTAAATATGAAAGACAGCGAGATAATAAATAGGTACTAACATTATAGAATTGGTACTAATTAAAAACATCGAAAATATCAGCAAAAAAGTTGCGCCGGATGAAAAAGATCGCAATTTTATACCCGCAAATCGTCTGTTAATAAAATGAATGTGTTATATGTATTTTTAGTAAGGGACATGATAAATTTCGCTCTTAACAATTCGCAATCCATAACATAACCTAGCGAATCCGGAAATTCTGGTTCTACCTAAAGAGTATGGATCATCTTTTCCTTTTCTCTCTAATTCCTTTCATTTACTCCCGTAGAACAACAATTTAATCATTTTTCTTTCTTAACCTCGTCAAACAATGGAGACAGTTTAGAGGTGGCAATCGGGTCAGTCGGGTCGGGTTTGGGTCGGGTCGGGTCGGGTCATATCGGGTTCGGGTCATATCGGGTCAGCATACCCTTTCGGGTCGGGTCGGGTCGTTATCGGGTCGGGTCATTTCGGGTCAAATGGTGTGTCGGGTCGGGTCATTATCGGGTCCTGTAACTTAATCGCATTACTATAATTTTTTACCAATAAATTTATTTTTTAAGCTATTATTTGGTTTAATTAATTCACTAGTATGGATCCCGCGCATACATGCGCGGTATTTATAGATCTTTTACTTTATGATGTATTATTTAAGATTTAAAATTGACGTATTATTAATTTTTCATATTTTAATATAAGGATAAAAAATTGAAATGGAAAATTAATTAAAAGAATTAAGTAAGTTCATGAAATGTATATTTTAATGAAATTTTTCATAACAAAACTAATAATTAACATTTATAAATTTTCTCAAATAATTTTAAAGTTTTTTTTTGTCAAGAAATTAATAATATAAGTCCATAATTTTTTTATACGAATTAAATACTCGTACTTGGTAAAAAAAAATATGCGAAACTAATAATATCAAATTTTTCGGTTTTTCATATACGAATTTTAGATTTATACCAGTTTTGTTTTATTTTTGAATTAAAAGATTATAATTTAATTAAAAAAATTATAATGATTAAAGATTATATCTTAACTAAAAGATAATAGTTTAATAAAGGGGAATGCAAGTTGAAAAAATATTATCCCCTTTTTAAATGTCATAGAATTATTTATTATATGAAATAAATCAATACGGCCTAGTCAAAGATAGGACATAATGAAGCCCAAAGCCCAATATAGAGCAACTCATTTAGGCGGGAAAACTTGAAAATCTCTTATTCTTTTAGTTTAAGGGAGATTACTAAGTCAAACATCTCAATCTAAACACAAAATCACTTACATTTTGATCAAAAGTAAGCTTAATAATTATCGGGTCATCAATTTAATCGGGTCAGTATCGGGTCGAGTCAATATCGGGTCGGGTCTGGGTCGGGTTCGGGTCACTGATAATCGGGTCATGTCGGGTTACGGGTCATTATCGGGTCGGGTCGGGTTGGTTTCGGGTCACAGTATTTTCGGGTCGGGTTGGGTTTGGTCGGGTTTGGGTCGGGTCACTCGGGTCGGGTCAAACTTGCCAGCTCTAGTTTAGATCCTTGAAGAGCATTGCTCCAAGGACGTGATCCATGGACAACAGTATGCGGCGTTAGCCAAGGCCCATATTCTTGGCTAGGTAAATAGCCCAATATTTTTCCAAGTGTATGGCCAAAGTTGGACCGGGTAAAACCAACACGATCTGTATGATTTTGAACCAAAACGACTAATCCATGGTCCGAAATTAACCTGAATTGTAGAGCCTGAATAAAACTCGAATTGATCCAGCCCGACACGAACTTAATCCCGTTGACCCATAGTAAACCCATACCGAAATGACTTACCTAGAACCACCCGACTCGAAAAGGGAGTTGTTATATCACGCAACTAGTTTTACTAATCACACCCAACGTTTTCATAAAGTTTTCCGTTGCCATTTTCTTTATTTTGTGTGTTTGGTTAACAGTTAATTTTTTACATATATTATTAAACGATAACTAATAACAAAAAAAAAAAAATTAATAACAAGAACGAATAAATTAGGTACAAAAAATGACAATTAAAAACTAAAAAACTGTAAATGAACATAACTTTGTACTCGGATGTCCGTTTGCAACGACAATTATTCAATTAGCTTATCTTAACCAGACGAACGCAGTGGAAAAAATTGGACCTAGTCCATTTGTGTAAGTAAAAAAACGAACTGGACTTGATCGATTCATGTGGTTTACACGAACCAACCACCGACTAGTTTATGTAAAGCACACGAATGACCTAAGTTAGTTCATGTTGTCTACACGAACTTGTTGTGGTTGATTCGTGTAAACCACATAAACTGGCGAATTCATGTTTTTACACGAATGAACCTGGCCGTAATTTATTTATATATAGTCGGTATCTTTTAGAATAGACTATTATAAGTGTCAATGTATAGTCAAATAAAAGATCTTTTTATAAGAAACTTAGGCTCTGTTTGGTAGCGCATTTCAGGTACCTTTTTTCATCGAAGTAGCTTTTTTGACAAAAATTTCAGGTAGTTTATTTTCTTGAACGCGTTTGGCAAGTAGCATTTTATAGCAAAAAAGGTACCTTAAATGAAATGCTACCTAGGGTAGCATTTGGGATTTCAGATACCTGATTATATTTTGCTTCCCTTTTTTACCCTTCAACTTTTTATATATTACTCCATTATTATTATTTTTTATATTACGATCTCAAATAAAACCAATTAAATAGTTTCTACGAAAATGAAAAGCGTCCGTGATAATATCAATTCAGGGTGCAATTTAATTAACTACTAGTTTGAATGCCCGTGCGTTGCAACGGGGTAATTAACTTAGTTAAAAAAAATTGGTTATAAGGTCTTAATATTTACATCTTATCTCTAATCATTTATTTAGATATGATCAAAAGTCAAAACATCTTGAATGTGTCATAGTGGTAATAGTAAGGGTACTAAAACCAAGAGGTTATGGGTTCGATCTTCACTAGATGACAATTTATATTTAACACATTTTCACCTCAAAAAAAAAAAAAAGTCAAAACATCTTATTTAAGAGACGCAAAAGATGTTAGGTTGATACCTAAGTTCCAAGGATGTCTCATATTTATAATCATAAGACCACTACATCTTATGTTAATCTTTCAATGTGGGACAATTCTATTATTTTTATATAATCCTACATTATTTTTCAATGTAGGACATATAACATACTAAGAAATACACAATTTTATATATGTACAAATTATATGAAATCTATACGCTAATGATATCATTTTTACCACGAATCAAATTATGTTCTTTCATAATTTTCTTAATGATATTTTTTTGCCAAATGAAATGTAAAATTTTTTATATAAAAATTAGAAACATCACTTGAATATAATATAGGAAATAAATTTTATAATAATTAAAAGATTCTCCACTTTATTTTTTACATCAAAAAATATTATTTATAATACTTTCCTAAATTAATTTTTAAGATCACCCCACCTTATGTGAATTTTCTAATGTGGGACAATTCAACTATTTATATGTAGTATATTTACTACACCTACATTATTTTTCAATGTGGGACAAATAACACACGAAAAAGTACACCATCTTTTTTGCACCTATTTCGATATCCAACCCGATTTAATAATGAGAAAATATTATACTATCTATTTATATTTGTACGTTTTTTCCATTTTTTGTCATAAATAAATATGTACAAATGATATGATTTAAATTACATTTTTTTGCCTAACACGACTTTTAAGATATAATTGAGGGACAATAGAATGTATAAACAAATGCAAAATATTTCTTTTTTCTGGTGCGATTTTGATTAATAGTTAAAAATTATGATGTATTTTAGTTACTCAAATGTAACGAGGCATAATAATTACTTATGTTTGAAAGTTAAAAAGATTTAATTCTACTATTTATCAAAGTAAAAAAGCTCATTATTGATTTGTTTGTGGATTCAAGATCTTTTTATGCAACACTTGATTGTATTATAATTCATAAATTTTCTATTTTAGTGCAGAGATTATTATTATATGACACAAACAAATTTATGTATATTTAGCACCCATTTTATTTTTTAATTATGACTTTGTCTTAAATAAAGTTATTATATTATCGATTGTCTTAAAATAAACATTATAATATCACTAATATAGTAATATATAACCGCTTTTATAAATATCTATGTGATTAATATTTGTATGGTATTGTTGTAACTAAGGTTTGCCGTTAATACAAACTTTTATAATAACTCGATCTCTAAGATAATTTTTAAGCGATTCAAAAGATTTTGGGTTGATACCCCTAAGTTATGACTCATATTTATAATTATGTGATACCTCACCTCATGATAATCTTCTAATGTGGGACAATTTAACTATTTATATGTAGTTTATTTACCACACCTACATTATTTTTCAATGTGGGACAAACAATATACTTAGAAATACACCATCTTTTTCACACCTAATTCGACATCTAACCCAGTTTAATAATAATAATAAGCAAATACTATAGGAGTACTATTTATTAATATTCGTATAATACATTTTTTTAACTTCTTATCGTAATTAAAATATGTGCAAATAATATGATACTATATTCTAATGCTAGCATTTATTTACCACGAATCTAATTATATAATTTTTCAAAAAAAAAAAAAAATTATGTTACTTTGTTGCTAAATGAGATGTATAAGTTTTTATATAAAAATTATAAACATTACTTGGACATAATATAAAAAATATATATCATATCGTGGAGTTAATGATATAAACTCTTAAGAGTTCTCCAAGACAATGTTTAAGAGACTCAGAAGGTTTTGGGTTGGTATTTAGGTTCTAAGGATACCTTCTATTTATAATCATATGATCACCCACCTTATGCTAAACTTTCGATGTGGGACAACTCTATTATTTATACGTAATATATTCACCACACCAACATATTTTTCAATGTGGACAAATATCATACTTAGATATACACCATCTTTTTCGTACATAATTCGACATCTAACCCAGGTTAATAATAATGAGCAAATACTATACTCCCTCGATTCAAGACCAAATACAACATTCCTTTTTTACACTATTCATGAATGAATAGAATCGTAATATGGTCATGTGGGATCTTATTTGATTCACCTATAAAGTACAATGAGAATATCAAACTTTAAATTTTTTATAATGTAAACTTAAAGATATTTACGTTGTAATTTGTGTCTTGGCAAGCGTGTAAATGAAATGTTGTATTTGGTCTTGAATGGAGGGAGTACTATTTATTAATATTCGCACGTTTTTTTTATAATATTTTTTTTGGCAAATGAGATGTATAAGTTTTTATATAAAGATTATAAACATCACTTGAATATAATACATAATATAGAAAAAATATTTATATATCATACTGTGAAGATAATGATATAAACTCTTAAGAGCTCTCCAAAACAATACTTAAGAGACTCAAAAAGTTTTTGGTTGGTATATAGGTTCCAATGATGACTTCTATTTATAATCATAGGATCACCCACCTTATGTTAATCTTTCGATGTGGGACAATTATATAATTTATACGTATTATAATCACCACACTAACATTGTTTTTCAATGTGGGCATATAACATATTAAAAAAAGTACACCATCTTTAATACTCGTATGTGCAAATCATATGAATTCTATACTCTAATGAAAGCATTTTTTGTCACGAATCTAATTATATTATTTTCATAATTTTTATAACGACATTCTTTTGCCAGATAAAATGTCAAAGTTTTTATATAAAAATTAGAAACTTCTCATGAATATAAAATAGGAAATATAGATATTATAATAATTAAAAGATTCTCCACTTTATTTTTTATGTGGAAAATATTATTTATAAAACTTTCCTAAATTAATTTTTGATGATGTGGACGCTCTAGAATCGCTCGAAAAAACTCTCTAGTTTTTATATAAAAATTAGAAACTTCTCATGAATATAAAATAGGAAATATAGATATTATAATAATTAAAAGATTCTCCACTTTATTTTTTATGTGGAAAATATTATTTATAAAACTTTCCTAAATTAATTTTTGATGATGTGGACGCTCTAGAATCGCTCGAAAAAACTCTCTTTTATGTATATATATAAATTTTTATGTATGGTTTAATAGAAAACTTAATTCGTATCCATAAAATACATTTTTTTGATGATATAGTGTTTGATATTTATTTATTACGTTATCGTGATATTTTAATTATTGTTTCCGTCATTTTGAAACATGTTGAAGGCTTGTGCAATTATAGTGAAAAAAATTACATTTTCTTCTAATTACTAATAATGCCAATGACAATAACACAACAATAATAAGCCATGTCCTTTTACGTCATTTGACTAAATATCATCAACCTTTTCAGCTAGTTTTCCAAACAGTTTTAATAAAAATCAGGTACCTTTTCAGGTCGTAATTTTCAGCTACCTTTTCAGTTACCTTTTCAGGTTTCAGCTACCTTTTCAGGTTTCAGGTAGCTTTTAAGCTAGTTTTACCAAACGGAGCCTTAATGGTGCATTATAACTAAAAGACTCAAATTGAGAAATAAAAACGTCAAAAAAAAAATCATTTTTATTGGATATAATTGAGCGTAATATGTCGCGGGTAAGAATTAAACCTTCAATATCAAGTGAGTACAAGTGCTCTTATTACTTGAGCTAACTCTTATTTTTACCTAAAAAGAAAAGCATTAAGGGATCTGTTTCCCATTACTTATTTATCGTCACCATTATACCACGTAACCTTGTTGTGGGACAACATTCCACACAAAAATTAAAGAAAAAAAGCATGAATTTGACGGTATTAATGTATTATGAATTATGATCCTCCAAAGTGAAAATGACAACCTTAATAAAACTATAAATTGATTTGGTCTAAGAGGCTAAGAGCCCCACGATAAGTATATGATGGAAATGTTTACCGAAACCTAATTTATTAATGATTTCAATTTGGAACAAGTTATTGTCGTTATTAGTTATAACTTAGTGTTTTTTGTCTAACACCACCTTATAAAAAAGGTTTTTGCGAAACACCACCTTTAATAAATTTTCTGGCATTTTGGTACCTTTAAAAAAAAACAAATTGTAAGACACCACTGAATGGCCGGAAACTGGGTATTATTGTAAAAACTCCGACAATTTCCCTCGATTTTCTCCCTTATATTCCCACCATAATTTTTCCCTCCATTTCCTCTTCACTATCTTCTGTCTTCTGTTCCTCTCTCCTCTCTTCTCTTTTGTCGCCTCACTTTTCACTTAACATACTCATTAATAATCAAATGTCGATGCGAGTATTCCAACACAATTGAAGACATCATTAAAAGAAGCAAAATACGGGAAGAAGTTATATGCTGAATGACGGAGATGAGAAACAATGAAGAGGGAACTGAAACTTTATCTTATAACAAATACTTAATCAAGCAATTGAAAGCACATATGCTCTCCACCGGAAAAGGAAAGCACATATACTCAATCACCAAGCACATATCCTTTAATCATTCCCAGTTTCCGACCGGAATTAATACACATATATTTATTTTCCAGTGGGACTTTTCACACTTAATTTCTTTGAGGATGTGTTAAATTGCTTGAATGTAAATGTATTGAAAGCACATATGCGCAAGCAACCATAATCTAAGTTCATTAAGAAGACTTGTTAATAAAGCAGGAGCTAGATGACGAATGATGGAGATGATAGCTAGAGTGAAGAGGGAAAGAGTGCGATGAAGGAGATGAAGAAAATAAGATGGAAGAAGGGAGATTAGCAGTGTGGTGTTGGGGAAGTTTGGGTTTTGATTTAAAATTGTTACAAATGACGCCTGAGAATGTTAATAAGACGAAATCAACGCCGGATATTTTTCAATTTGGTCAAATTCCGGCAGTTTGGTTGTGTTTTACAATTTTTATTTTTTAAAGGTACCAAAATGCCAGAATTTTTTTTAAAGGTGGTGTTTCACAAATGACCTTATATTAAAGGTGGTCTTGGACAAAAAACCCTTACCTGATGACCTTTGCGTTTGTAAGTACATCCGTACCTTTTGCGCATATTTCGCAACGAAATCCATAAGCTAATAATAATAATAATAATAATAATAATAATAATAATACCGTGAAACAAGTACAAGTACAACTACAACTACGTATTATTCATCACATGCATGTCCGGATGATTAACCGATTAATCGAATCACTTAACGTTCTCATTCCGACCAGGCCAGGTCAACCACAATCTAGTTAGATAGTAATAATGTCACTAGGGCTGGCTGAGACGATAACGAATGTAGGCTTCACCACTCTCGTATCCATTAAGGTAGAGTTCGTATATTGATAGTATTTTTCATGGTAATATAAATACTAGTTTAGATCCCGCGCAATGAATGTGCGGTATTTATAGGGAAAAAAAAATTAACTATAAAACAAATAAAAAAATGAGTAATAATGTCATGAAATGGGTATATTTTTAAACAAAATTAATGAAATTGTTTATAAATTCTTTATTAGCATATATTTAGGTACGATTTAGCATAGAAAGAACGAATTTTTTATCACAAAAATCTTAGAAACAAATTTTAAACAAGGGATTATATCAAAATAGGAAACTAAATAAGAAATTTTATCAAAATAGTAAATGTGCTTTAGGCTGGAAAACTTGAAGTTTTCCTATTCTTTTACCCAATTTGTAAACATCGACGACGTTTTAGTAAATATCGACGACGTTTTCATTCTAAAAGACAATTTTGCCCTCCACATCTCACCAGCTCACTCTTTTTTCTCTCTAATTCAAATTCCCCCAAAATAAACTCAATTTCCACCACCACCACCACCTAGCCAGCTACCGCCACGCCACCACCAGTCCCACCACGCAACCACCACAGCCAGGACGTCGGGAAAATATTAGAAGGGTTTCTTGGTAGAACTATCATAAAATATCTTACCAAAAAAAAAAAATTATCATAAAATGAGTTAGAAACATATTGTCCGATAATTATAAAACATACTCCCTCTTATTCACTATATTCTTCCCCTTTCCTTTTTGCATAAGAAATAAGAAAGTGATTTTGGACCACACAAAACACACTACCCCACATGTAATTTAATTTGGACCACACAAATCAACCCAAAAAAGGAAATAGGGAAGAAAATCCGAATAATCCGAATAAGGAAATAGGGAAGAAAATGGTGAATAGGAGGGAGTATTTATTATCGAATTAGAGAGGTTAAACGGAAGCCAAAAAAAAAAAAAAAACAAGTTAATTGTCCGACCATGGACTGAAAGTTGATATTCAACAATCGCTCCATGGCCAAACAATGAGATTCATTGTTCAACCATGACCAAACAATGATACCCAACAATCAACCATGGACGAACAATGAATCTCATTGATCAACCATGGCAAAACAATGGTGATGAACGTTTACCATGGGGAAACGTTGGGCATGCACGTTTACCATGGGCAAAACGTTGGGATTCATTGTTCGGCCCATGGTTGAACTTTGAATCTCAACTTTTCGTCCATGGTTGATCGTTAAGTCTCATTTTTAGTCCATTGTTTGTATAATACGCAATAAAAACACGCAATGTTTACTCTAATTTAGTAAAACGTAACGTAATTCAACTAACGAATAGATTAATTAAAAAGATTAAGTTGTTTATATACCGGTGATTGCGGATCCGTCATGCTAATTGTTGTTTGCAATTTTTAAAATTGTTGTTGGTGATTTTTTTTTTAATTTAATTAGTTTTCGTTGAATTTGAGAGAATTTAGTTTAGAGAGAGAAAGTAGTGCAAGGGGCATTATCGTCTTTTTTATGAAAAACGTCGTCGATATTTACTAAAACGTCGTCGATATAAATCAGCCCCCTTCTTTTAGTATATAGGGATTGTCATTGTTTAGGTATTTTTACCCAAATTGATTAATTAGGGTCAATGTAGTCTATATTCGTTGGTCGATTGTATGAAGATTCGTATGTCAATAAGTAAACGGAAAAAATAAGGTACGTAATGTAAATCGACACGTAAGATTTTGGTGACGCGGAAAACCCAATGTGGGAACAACCGCGGGAGGGACGGTACCCTGCCAAGTATTGCACTATATGAATTGGAGGATGATTACAATTGTGATGCGTAGCTAATCCTGTTGGCCCTAGGCGTCAGGCCTGCAAGATCCAGAATGACCGTATATTATTTGCCGAGATGTGATCTTGAATGCTGTTGTATGAATGAATACGGATGTGTTGAATGAGTTGTCTTGGATCTCCTCTTTGATTTGCTTCCTTGGCTATTTATAGGGTAAGAACCCTAGACATGTCCTACCTTGAATATGGAAAGGGAATATTATTTCCATAACGACTTCTTTCCAAACCCGAACTCTTTTACCAATTCTCCCCAATCTCCCTAACTTCTCCCTAACTTATCCCTGACTTCTCCCTAACACTTTTTCCTTAACGCGGGCACCTTCTATGATGGGCTCTTGATCCTTCTCAAGCCCATCTCCCCTTTTCCTGACCGCGGGCTCCCTTCCTCCCTACCTCTTCTTTCATAATCTTTACCTTATCCAATGGGTCTTCTTTATTGTGCTATTTTTAGCCCAAACAGTCATCAAACCGCTTTTCCTATTCTTTAATAGGTGAAGTTTTAAAACTATTTTTAATGCATTTCTTCGCATATTAGTAAGTTTTAAGTACAAGATATACCTACGCTTTTTCAAATTTACAAGATAGTAATCGATGATGCAATATTATATTTCATTGCTCGATAGCTAAATTATGTTTAAAAACACAATTATGTGTTACTGGGCTAGTTTGTGATTGACTTCTTTCTACAATATGTAAAAATAAAACAATGATGTCCAATGACTATATCTTTATATTTGACAAGTTGACATAAAATGTTTTTTATCATAAAATTTTATGTTGTAATACTAAATGTTTTCATCATAAGTTGACTTTAATTGGGTACTAATATGAGCTATTTGACTTAAATATTAGACATAATATTACTTTACTAAAGTTTATAATCTTACAACCAAGTCAACCATTATTTATCAAAATGCAAAACCACATTTGCTCAAGTGAAAGTTTAATAAAACCAAATTCAACCCATTTCTTCGAAAATTATTGAAACTTAATATTGTCGAACAAGTTGTTATATTGTTGAACAAGTTACAAAATATAAGTACGCTTTTACAAATATTTTAGCGGTTCATTTTAGCTATATATTCAAACCAGTTCTCGTAGAAAAGCCTTTCTCATGCGGTTTTTAATGACAGATTCGTTATTTTTAAAGACTATTGTCAAACCTATATATGGTTAAACAATTATGGTTTGAGGCAATTCTTTTTTCTTTTTTTTAAGAATACTGTAATAAACAATGATCGCAGTAAAATATTTCATTTACTGCTTGATAACTAAACTAAACTATGTTTAAAACACAATTATACGCCACTCAGCTTATTTGTCATTGACTTCTTATTCTATACTCCGGTCTTCGTACAATAATTATGTAAAAATAAAACGGTTATGCCCAAACAACTACGTCTTTATATTTGACAAGTTGACATAAAATGTTTTATCATAAAATTTTATGTTGTGAATTGTGATATACTCCCTCCACTTTTTTATATATGACGTTTTGCATTTACGAGGTAAGCCTTTGACTTTAATATTTACAAAAATATATTTGTTCAAAAAATATAAAAATGGTACCATTAAATTCCTTACGAAAAACTCTTTCATATGAGTATACATATCATAATATTTAGTCTTATATTTTAAGAGATATTGAAGAGAGAAGGGAGTGTCTCGAAATGTGAGAAAGTCATATATAAAAAAATAGAGGGAGTAAAACATTTCCATCCCAAGTTGACTTTAATCGGTTATTAAATCGTATTAACATATCATATATGATCTATTTGACTTATAAATATTAGACACATAATTCATCTAAATTATTGTATCTTCGCCCGACTAGATCGACTGGCAACAATTGTTTCATAAATCTACTGTCAATATTATATGAGTGCCCACATTATTGATTAGGTCGTAAACAAGAAGCTGGCCGTACTTCCTCGTAGTTATTTTATAACCTTATTAAATTAATTATTGTGATTATTGCCTCCGGCTATTATCAATCAATGATAAATTTAAATCCTTAGTTACAAAAAATTGCGAGAGAAACGGTCTTTTATTACGTTGTTGAGAGACTATGTTTTTCATAAGAGCGGATTCTCTATTGCATTTTGTGTTCTATCTCGTGTCCACTATACTCTCCTTGTAATACATCATTAATTTACTAGAAATTGCTATCAATTTTATCATGTGAATGATGATGTGTCACAAGATAAAAGAAATAGGACAGAAAATAAGACACAAAAGTGGAACAGGAGATCTCAACTCGTTTTCCGCACCCCATAAGGCACAAAAGTGGGACAGAAGATCTCAACTCGTTTTCCGCACCCCTTCATGTATTGTTCATAACCCATTTATTATTGGGAGAGCGGATTCTCTGTCCCATTTTGTGTCCATCTTATATCCCACTATATTCACCTTGTGACACATCATTAGTTTAAGAGAATTTGTTATCAATCTTATCATATAAATGATGATGTGTCGCAAGATTAAGGTACTGGCCTGGGACAAGAGATGGGACACAAAAGTTGGACAAGTGATCTCAACTCTATTATTGGATGCTCCTCAAATAATGAATCAGGAGCCTCTGTCCCATTACCGTGTCTCATCTTATGTCACACTACTTTTATCTTCTGATACATAATCCTCATATTACATTTACAAAATTATTTAATAATGGTTAATGCTTATGTGTTAAATAATGGAGAATTAGTGGAACACAGAAATGCGACAAAGAATTCGAACTCCCTCAAAACTATTATTACAATAAGTGTCCCCCTTTATTACCAATTTTATTACATTTAGTATCATTTTTACTTCAATTTATAATTGCACTTCCAATATTAACGAGAGAGCATCACTCAGAAGACATACTCTTTATTAATTAGGTCAACATTCAAAATGAGAAGAGTGATTAACAAATTAAGAGGACGGAAAGTGGCAACTACTTCACGCCCCTGAGGACAATCGAGCAGCCATTTTCAATAGATTAGATTTGATTTTGTTTAAATTAATCTAAATCGAAAACCATAGATTATGTGATCATGGCAACATAATTAAAACACATATTGACACGCACATTCCACACCCCAACTAATCCTCATTATTAGATAATAATACTCGTATTTTCACAACTTGTTAAATAATTACCTGATTTTCCAATCACCTAATACCATGCATGACTCGCTGTTATATACCTGGATTTATTATGTTAGCTGTTATATACGTGGATATATTGTGTTTTTGTTTTTCGTACATTATGTGGATATTATGAATTTATGAGGATATATGTTTCCTATGTTTTTCTTTGGTCACTATTATCAAGAGTATGTTTCGATATACATGTTGGACTGTTGGAGTATAAAACCGATCTTGAAACTTTAACCATTAACTTGAATTTTTGGTTGAAATGATTTATTGACATGGTATTAAAGCTATGTGATCAAAAGGTCACGGGTCTGAATCTCAGCCCCCTCAATTCTAAAGTGGAATATTAGCACCAGATAGTAGAGTGTAGATAAAACAACAACAAAATGTTTAAAAATTAGCAAAAAAAAACTTGTTCTAGCTATGAAAGTGAGATGTTATTTGGCACGTGAATATGCCCGTCTTATGAAAGACTAATTATTCTATACCTATAACTTATACTCCGTCTATGATTGGATAAGTCATTCTCATTAGTGTAATTCTTTTTACTAAAACCAAAAATCATCATATACTCCGTATTTTTTGTCGTCCAAAAAAAAAATGGCTCTTCATTTTTCTATTAGTCATTACATTTTGAATTACATAATTATACTCTATTTGTGTTTGCCATTTGTTTACTTCTACTTTTGACATAAAGAACAAAGGTAGAAGACACCATTTATTTGTAGTTAATATTAGTGAGTAACAAGTAAACGAAAAATGTATGCGGATGATCAATCAAATCATCTATAAAATTCATTCCCATTAAAATAGAAAGGTAAACAAATACAGTATTTGAGACACTCTCAAATGAAATAGATAGAAATCGTACAAATTAATTTTTATACTAAATTATAAGAATAAGAAGTAGTAGATAAAGTAAAGACTAATTCAACATTGACGATAAACAATATATTGAAGATCTTAATAAGAATAATCCTATGTTTCACTCATAGCGTATTATTAATCACCTTCTTTAAATAATTCCAAATTTTGATTATTTATTTCGTTTTTAAAACCTTAATATGATATGATTAATGTTTTTTTTTTTTTTTTTTGAAATAAAACCACAAGGGCTTTAAAATATATTAACTAAATCATGAGAAGCAAGATCATTAATGTTACGAGGCATATCCTCATACCAAATTCTTCTCCCTATCTGCCATGGTTGCATATGAGCTAACTCATGGGCCACACTATTAAATTGTCGTCTAACAAATAAAAACTCAACAGACTCAAAAGCTAAACATAACTCGTAAATATCGTCATAAATAAGAAAAATGTCACTCCTGCCAGAGCTCCTCTTCTTTAAGTCTTGAATCACATTCAAACAGTCGCTCTCTATTATCACCCGTGCAACGCCATGCCTTCGAGCTTCAGACAACCCCAAAAGAATCGCTTCAGCTTCAAGTATCTTTGGCTCCTTCTCCATCATCGTCTGCATGGCCACGCACCACTTCACAGCACCCCCTGCATCTCGACATACCGCTCCCATTCCCGAACCCTGTCCACTCACACGCCCCGCATCCACATTTACCTTACGCCACCCCTCCCTCGGCTGCTCCCATCTCCCCACCGTCCCACCGGGCACTAAATCCAGTCCCTCTTCCACCGATGAGCCCGCCTCATGCATCTCCTCCACTAGCTCCGTTACCCTACTCAACACAGCCCGCACACTCACATTGCACCCCTCAAATATAGACTTATTCCTCGCCTCCCATATCGCCCAGCACCCAGTCATAAGAGTCACACAATCCTCCATAGTCCCTTCTTTCATCATCGCCTCACCCCACTCCCTCACATTATCATAATCGATTTCCCTCATTGTATCCAACCCCAGCCCATCCCATACTCCCCCAACCCAGTCACACCCTCGGGTAACATGCAAACATGTTTCCGCAGCATAAGAGCAAATAGGACAAACACCATCTACCCCACTGATCCGACGAGCTAAGTTATGCTTAGTAGCAATAGCTTCGTTACACAATTGCGGAAGAACACTTTAATACGCGGAAGTACCAAGACTTTCCAAATCTTGTTCCAAAGCCATTTCTCCGGGCAAAGTCCGACTGCTCCACCAACTCTTCCCCCTCCTCAACCTGCGCCCAATAGGCATACCTCACCGAGTAATTACCATCCTTTGTCAGATCCCAGCACCACCCATCCTGCTGATCCCTCTCACTAATACGAATACGCTTAATCCTATCAGCTTCAAATGGCAGAAACAAACCTGAAATGCGGTCATGATCCCACGTACGCCCTCCCTGCACCATCAACTCGGCAACTTTCATATTCACATCCGCAGACCCTAATGGCGAAAGAACGAACTTCGACCTCGATTCCTGGATCCACGGATCGAGCCAAACCCGTGTCTCCATTCCATTACCAATTCGCTTCCTAGCAGCTAGGCCGATCACATCCCTAGCCTCCCATATACTCCTCCATGTATAGCTCGGATTTGTCCCTAATTCGGCCTCCATAAAATCGGAAGAAGGAAAATACTTAGCTTTCAAAACCCGCGTTAGAAACGAGTTCACATCAGTCATAAGCCGCCACCCTTGCTTACCCAACAAAGCTCTATTAAATTTATTAAAGTCTCGAAACCCCAACCCACCCCTATTCTTCGGCCTACACAGCTTATCCCACGCTAACCATGCCATCTTCCGCTTCCCACCCTCAGAGCCCCACCAAAATCTAGAGACAACAGCACGCAATTCGTCACAAAAATTAGCTGGTAGCTTAAACACACTCATCGCATATGTCGGAATTGATTGGGCAATTGCCTTTATCAACACTTCCCGCCCTGCTTTACTAAGTAGTAAGCCCCTCCAACCTTGTAACTTCTTACTAAGCTTGTCTCGTATAATTTTCGTAACCACCTGCTTTGAATGCCCTACAACTGTCGGCAAACCCAAATATTTATCCTGCACATCAACCACACGGACCCCTAGAACAGCTGCCACCCGCTGCCTCCTCTCCACCCTAGTTCCCTTACTGAAAGATACCGTCGTCTTATCAAAGTTAACTACCTGCCCAGACGCCGCCTCATATTCCCTAAGGATGCCTTTAACTGTCATAGCCTCTGTCTCATTCGCCTTTACAAAAAATATACTATCGTCTGCAAAAAGTAAATGAGACACAACAGGAGCTGTCACAGCCACGCGAATCCCATGAAGAGAGTTACTCTCCACAGCCCTCCTAACAAGACTAGACAACACTTCAGCGCACAAAATAAACAAGTATGGCGAAATCGGGTCACCCTGCCTCAATCCCCGTGCCGGTCGAAATTGCGCCGAAAGCTTACCATTAACAAGGACCTCATACTTCACCGAAGTCACACACTCCATAACTCGCCCTACCCACAAATCATCAAACCCCATACGCACCAAAAGCTCCTTCAGAAAAGCCCATTCTATCCTGTCATATGCCTTAGACATATCCAATTTAAGGGCCATATGCCCTCCACCTCCCCTCGAATTTTTCATATAATGAAACATTTCAAAGGCCAGTAAAATATTGTCTGTAATAATCCGACCAGGAGTGAACGCACTTTGATTCTCAGAGACTATAGCCCCTAAAAACTGCTTCAATCTATTAGCCAGAACCTTAGCCACAATCTTATATAAAACGTTACATAAGCTTATAGGCCTAAAGTCGACCATCTTATCCGGAGCCTTCTTCTTAGGTATCAAAACAATATGAGTAAGATTCATGTTACCTGGTATTGGTGCACCATTAAGAATACGCAAAACTTGACGAATAACGGACGGACCCACAATGTGCCAGTAGGTCTGGAAAAATAACCCATTCATCCCATCAGGCCCCGGTGCTTTCAACGGATTCATCTGATTTAAAGCTTGCACAACCTCTTCCCCAGTATACTGAGCTCGCAACCCATCATTCATTTCTCTTGTAACACGCCCCTCCACTCCACGCATAACATCCCCAAAATCAGACGGTCTCGTCGAAGTAAACAGCTGCTGAAAATACCCAACCGCCACATCCGCTACTTCCTCGGTTCTCTCAGCTATCTTACCCGAATCATCAACTAGCCTGGGAATATGATTCCGCTGCTTTCTTTGACTAGCCTTCCGATGGAAAAATTTCGTGTTCTTATCTCCCTCCTTGAGCCATATCGCACGGGACCGCTGTCTCCAAAAGAGCTCCTCCTGCCTCAGTAATTTAGATATATCCCGAACCACCCGTCTCCTCTCATCCACCTCCCTGGCCGACACGCCTCCTTCATTGAGCTCCTTAAGCCGTACCCGCTTAGACCGCAACTCTTTAACCACCTTCCCAATACTTACCCCCTTCCAATCCTGAAGTTCCCTAGCACAATTCTCAATCGTCTCAAGCACATCACCTCCATCTCGTTCCCATGCTCTCCTAATCGTATCCTCACACCCTTCCTCCCCAACCCACACATGCTCAAAACGAAATTTCTTCCTCGGCACAACCTCATCCCTCAACCGTCTATCAAAGGCCACCCTCAAGGGTGCATGGTCAGACCACTCCCTATTAAGATGGAAAAGACGGCCATAAGGAAACAAATCAAACCACTCATCCGTAACCATAGCCCTATCAATTCGGCTTTGTCTATTATTATCCCCACTCTGTCCATTATCAAAAGTGAACGCATAACCCTCAGAGGGTAAATCCCGAAGACCACACTCATCAACAGCATCCCTAAAATTATTCATCTGCCATTGGGCACGCTCTCCTCCTCTCATTTCACTAGAAAAAAGAATTTCATTATAATCTCCAACACACAGCCAAGGTCCCGTCGACTCCGAAGCTAAGAGACGAAGAAGATCCCAGGATAGGTGCCGATCCTGCACATTTGGCCACCCATAAAAACCAGTAACCCTACACTTAACTTCCCCAATCTCAACATCAAAATCCATGTGATGCACCGACGCACTCCGAAGTGTACATCTGACACCCCCTCGCCACAAAAACGCCAGACCTCCAGCTCGACCCACACTATCCACAGCAACTCCAGTGTACCCATCAAACCTACGCCACACCCTTTGCATCTCTCTACTACTCAACTTAGTCTCACACAAAAAAACCACACTAGCCTCCTCCCTCCTGAGCAGATTTTTCAAGCCGCCTACTGCATCGGGGTTGCCCAGCCCCCTGCAGTTAAGGCTCAAAAGATTCATAATGCCCGGCGGGGTTGAGAGCCCTCAACCTCCGCCTCAGGTGAACATACACCCATGTCAATGTGTCGTCTCTTACCAGCCAATTCCCCATCCTCGAACTCCAACTCACCCTTCCTTTTATTATTAACCAGCAACCCCCCCTCCGCCAAACCCTTATTTGCATCACCTTTGATTACTAAAATATCCTGCCTAACACGCCTAGTCCACTTCGAACCGATTTGAGCGCTCTCCTCATCCACCCCCACTCCCACGACATCCCCTCCTCCCAAATTCGCACTTCTGCCCCTCTCCACACCGCACCAGTTCTCCCTTCCACCCTTCTCCTTCACTTGACCCTCCACCACCACTATCTCCACCCCACCACTGTTAACTACCTCCTGAACACAATGGCCATCTCCAGCACTCTCCCCTCCACTGTCAGCACCACCCCCAATACACTCCACACTCTGCCCGGCCACTTTCACACAACCCATACGCCCCTCCACTCCACTAGGTACTCCACCTACACCAGCCACAGACACCCCTCGTAACGAGCCTCCCCTTGCATCCCCGAACTCGCACAATCCTCCTCCCACAGCATCCCCTAACACGCTACACAGCTGCTTCCCATCCTTCTCCATTTGTGACTTAGCTTTGCTCGACAATGAGAATTTACGTAGCTTCTCAATCATCTCATGTTCACTCCTCAAGAACTCCTCCTCGAATTCTGGCCGCAAATCCCTACTTGTCCTCCTCCCCTCCGCAACCCCAGCCTTGCCACCCTTACGTGGTGACGCTCGTAGCCCATCACCAAACTTCAACTCCTCATCCTCATAAGGTCCCTCCTCACACTCCTTAGCACCGTGCCCTAATACACCACACCCATAGCAAAACAGCGGTAACCTTTCATATTTCACCTCAAAAGACGTAACCTTTCCACTGGGCATCCGTACATTCGCACTAGCCTGAAGCGGTTTCCGTACATCGTGAAGAATTCGAACCCTAACTGCCCTCTCCATCTCCGGGAAGGGAGCATCGTCTTTCGCTACAAACTTCCCTAACTGCATACCCAGCCGTCGTAGGTTCTCCTCATTCGACCGTCCTTTGATAGGAAGATCATATATGCGTGCCCATATAGGAAGATAGAACAGAGGAGTATCCGACAACTTACCCTCATCAACTGGTTCATTAAAGCACCATGCGAACTTATCGAAGTGCCATGGTTGTCCTTCCATAACTTTAATCTTGTCTTTTTCCTCCTCAAACCGAAATATGAACGTCTTCTCCCTTACATCCAATGCGTTACCCATAACTTTCCCTGAAGGATTCCACAACCTAAGCATCGTGTCTACAGCAGCACGCGCATTAATGGCCTTCGATGCCCAAACCTTGCCCACCAGAATTCGCTCCATAGTTGTTTCCTGAGTTTCCATATCCCCGACCTCCCATTCGAACACATCCCTACCTTCCCCTACTTCCTCCCTCATAATTCCTTTCCCCTTAGAGCAATTGCCGTGCTCCATACGAGTCGCTTCACGAGAATCAGAAAGAAACAAGAAACCCTAAAAGTAAGAAACCCTAATACTACCAAATCTTATAGCACTCCTTTCCTAACCCTTGTATGAAACCCTAATACTACCAAGAGAAAAGAAAGCCAACCACAACACACAACGCAGCACCGACCACAGCCCTACAAACCTAGTCGTAGAGTAGCCTTGAGCAAAGAAGGAAGGAGCAAAGATAACACTAAGACGGAACTCCCATAGAAACCCTAGGAAGACGGAAGGAGGTTTTTTTTTTATATGATTAATGTTAGATTAACATTATTGTTACAATTAATTGTGTATTATTGTCTTTAATCGCGTTCATACTCCTAACCTCTTTCTTAACCCGTGAGCCGTGACATCATCATACACTAACCACTTCTCATGTTCTCAGTCGATTGCCTTCGGTCCAAACATGCCCCCATATGCCCGTACACATTTTAATTGGCTTCAACCAACCTCTTTTCCACCATTCACCTTCTTCCACTTGTACGTTAAAGGTTAATCCTACCTACTAACTTGCAGTGGCGGATTTAGAGGGATAGTAAGGACGCTCGCCCTCGTTGACCAAAGAAAAATTAGCAAGTTTTGTTTAAAATTTTGAAATTTTTTCAAGTTTTTGTTATGTCAATTTAAGATTTTTTTTTAAAGTAAACTAATAAACTAGCCATTAGAGTAGAGCCGATGCCATAAAATAACGATATCATTTAGGGCGACTTTTATATATGTAACATAAGTTATACATTTGTCTTTTTCATATTATACGTTGTAACACTCCCAAATGATAAATAACTCTAAAAATGTGTGTCAACATTCATGTAGAGTCTTAAGTTGAGTCTTGCATTTTAAAGACTCAACATAAAACCTTGTTAGTCTTGAGAGTGTCTTGTTTCAAAATTACCGATAATTTTATCCTTAGTACTTCTACGTTACTTAGTTCGACCTAGTTTTAACTAAACACGTAATTCTCTAGTTACGAGTGTCTCTTTTAACCTGTAGTAATATTGTAAGTACATTTGATACTTCATTATCTATAAGTGTCTTTCTAATGATTATGAGTATTTGTTAGTCCAGACACATATCATCTTCTATTTTCAATACTTGTATAGATACATCAATCCTAGCCCTTCATATTATAAAGGTTCACAAAATTTAGAAGAATAGTTACAATCTCCAACTACCTTACATATATCATGCTTATTTTCACATAAACAATAACTTAGAAAAAAAAACAAAAAACTCTCGGACATATCCTCAACTTTCAACAAGAAGTCTCCCTTAAGACGGAGTTTTCCCGTATGAAATGAAGTATGAGAAATTGTAACATTTTTAGATAAAATGTGACCATGTTTTGATAAAAAGATGTGAACAATTTTAGTTGTAACTCTCTGTTACTAAATGGTCATTTTTTATTACAAAATGATGATATTTTCTCCGTTTTAGATTTAGACGAAAACAAACCCATCTAAAATAAGAATTTGACAATTTTTAATAAACACTAACCTTAAAATAAAAAGTGGTCCAAACTTGAATGATTATTACCATCCAATTTTCCTAATACATTTACTCCAAATTACCTTAAAACTATACTATAGATTACCTTAAACTATAGTATAGACTATATAGACTAAATATAGAATATGTTGGAGAGATAAGTTGAATTGACTTTTATGTTCAGTTCGTTTCAGCTATTTTCAGATGGAAAGAACCTGACTTTAATTCAGTCCAGTTCAGATCTTATAATTTCATAAAAGTTCAGATCCAATAAATTCAGTTCAGAAAAGTTCAAATCTTATAAGTTCAGTTCAGAAAAATTCAACAAAATTAAGTCCAAGAGAACAGGGCCTAAAGCGGCACAAATACAATCCTACAACCATCGTACAACCAACATATATCTAACCGAGCTTATGTGTACTTTTTTTGAGCTGACTTAAAGTTTATTTTTTTTTTTATGCTTAAGTGACTGAGTTCAGAAACTTTATGATACAACTCGAATTTTTTAAAATAATGCTCGAAAACATTAATATAAAATTCAGATTCTATCCCATCGGTTGTATTACAAGGTCTACAACTGGTTGTATAGTCTATTAACTGCTAAACCGGTATATAACTTAGAAAAAACAAACTCGAAAAAACAATCATAAATATCCCAAATATTTAATAAACACTAACATTAAAATAAAAAATGGTCTAAACTTGAATTATTATTACCTTCCAATTTTCCTAGTATATTTACACCAACTTACCTTAACATTACCTTAAACAATACTAGTACTAGACTATAGACTTAATAGACAATTTGGATCATATTCATTATTTTCATTCAATTTTCTCTTTAATACACTCTTATTTTAATATATTTTCTTCTTTATTTATTAAAATATTACTTATATGAAATAATTACAGCCATTAGATCGTCCCAAGATTTAATCCAGACCGTTCAACAGTAAAAATATCCATTTCTTTTCAAGTAATGGAGAGAATCCGGACCGCTAAATAGACTATGACAAAGGTAAGAGAGAGAAGATGAATTGACTTTAATTATATGTTTGTCTGTTGTATCACACCATTAGCTCACACAAACTTACTCCCTCCCTTCCTCCCTATTATATCATCACCTTTCTTCACCTGTCTCATGCCTTTCTCTCTCCTTCCTTCTAGAACTATCTCATGGACGATTCCACTCACCGACCTTCCGCTTCTTCTACTCGCCGTTCCTCATCGTCGGCGGCGGAGGAGGCGCCGGCGGAATCGTCTGCCGGCGTACGACATGACGGAGCTCCGGTGAGGCTTCTGGTGTTGCTTCATACGGCGTTTCGGCGCGAGCTTAAGGAGTTGAGGCGTGTGATTGTGGAAATTGGTGGCGCGTGGAGTACACGGATGAGTGATCGGGAGGTTATGGTGGTTGAGTTGATGAGGAGAGTTGAGTTTTTTAGGAGTGTGTATAAGTATCATTGTGTTGCTGAAGCTGAGGTATTGAATTATTTGCTGTTATTAATTAAAGTTTAATTAGTTTGATGTAAGGCGGTTTTACACAAAGATTGATGATCATACTAGTGGCCGAAAGTAGTTGTTATAAGAACTCATTTTAGGATAAATTTGTGTAAGGCCGCATTATACAAGTACTCCTATATTTGATTAAAAGTTAGTTGTTGATTAATTGTGTTAATTTGGCTATAATGTTTGTGTAATGTGTGGTTAATCAATCAAGTTATTAATTCATTGTTAAGAGTGTTGCTGAAGCTGAGGTATTGAATTATTTATTGTATTAATTAAAGTTCAGTTAGTTTGGCGTAAGACAGTTTTACACAAATATTACCTGAAATGGATCCAAACATAATCATATAGTGAACAAAAGTAGTTATTGAAAGTAGTTATTAATTCATTATTAGAGTGTAAGGCTGTCTTATACAAGTATATGTGATTAAAAGTTAGTTATTGATTAATTGTTTTATTCGCTATATTGTTTGGGTAATGTGTGTTATATAACGCTCTTATTGGAGTTTTTAGTGAATTATTACTAGAAGATTTGTTTGACTTAAAAATGCAATATAATTGGTAGTTATTGTGGTGGATATTGTTGTAGGGGTGAGCTAGCTTTTAGCCGATAAAGTTTATAGTTGGAGACTTGGAATTTGGAAGCAGTGATTGTGTTTTGCAATCGGACTTTTGCGCCTGGCTGGCGCCGTTGTGTATTTTATGGTTGACATAGGTTTTTGATGGAGCTAATTATGCAATGCTTAGTAATTAGTTTGGCTGTTATTGTGGATTATAGATGTCAATTAACTTGGTTGACGATGAGCTTTTCTATTGGACTATTGAGATCAGTTTGTTTTGTGTGGATAAAATGGTTCACATGAATTTTGACTCCATTGTTAAAATTATTCTATTCAATACCCGGGGTGAAGAACAAAGTTGTAAACCGGTTTGGGGTGATTTGCAGAATTCTGGAAATTCCTATACAATGTTGTGTTTAACAAAGCCAATGATGCTGGTGTACTGGAACATTTTGGTGACGTTTGAGTTTCTAAATAGTTTTCCGTATGAGAGTGATGAAGGAAAGAAAACTGAATATAGCCAATTCTCAAATAGATGCTGTAACTTTTTTAATTATTTCATAGGAGAGTTTGTTTACCTGTGAGTTTTCAATATTTAACTATCAGGCTTTAAATCTTTAATATAATACGTCGTGCTGTAAATATGTGTCATCACTATTTTGAAACTTAAAATTTTATATTGAAAGCTACATATTTATCTCAACAAGTAAACTGACATGGGAAGACTTTTAATGTAGGAACTTGCTAGACGGTCTAATAGGACAGTTATGTATCAAAATCTTCATCGTATGTATAAGTTATGGTGGATTTTGCCGAAAATATAATTGTATAAAGTCTATGTACTTATGTAGCGACCAGCTGACCATGTCAAAGTCAACTTGGAAGAAGATAATTTTGGACTTTGAGCGGGCACTTTGAAATTACTTGATTAAAAATAAAGGTTGAAGATTAATAAGCATAGAAGACCGAAAAACTCGAAGGTATACCGTAGAATATCCCTAAAATTAATAAGCAATTGCAATTGCAATGAAAGTAGCAATCACGATCTCAATTAATTGTTTGTTTATTGTGCTCATGATTTTAGTTGATGATGTTGTTCTCAAGTTCTACATTACCTTGTTTGAATTTTGTTGAGGGTTTTTGGAAATCAGGGATGTTTATTGTTTACAATGTTGGGTTGTTTTATTGAGGGCATGTGATGCATGGAAATTAGTATTTGCTAATTGTTATAGCTGCCTACGCCTTCTACTGGCATCCAAATGATAAATGTTGAAATAATGTTCGAAGTTCCTTGAAAATTATACTGCAGAAGTATATTTGTGATGCCTTGATGATTGATCCCGCATTATTTTGAACCAGGTTATATTTTTGGCGTTGGACGCACGTGTTGAAAACATCGCCAGCACGTATTACCTGCAACACAGCAGCACAGGTTCTATGTTTGAATCTATAGTTTCTTGTCTAAAAGGTATACTTGACAACCTCGGAAATCCAAGTCAAGGGCTCCAAGAAGTTACATTTCAAATTGGCACTCTTCAGGACTCAATATGTCAGCATATGGTTAAAGAAGAGAAGCACGTAAGTAATCTTCAATTGCATTTTGTTAATATTATGTTACATGAACTGAGTGATGCATACAGAAGCCTCTATAGGACTTCTGTAGTTCTGGTTGAGACAAAAATAAGAGCCAATAATTGGAAGAGACTTGATCATATTAGTTCCCGTTTAATTGCATCTTTACTCATGTGTCGAATACCGGGGGAGAAAGTGTTGCTTGTTATGTTAGTTTTGAACTTAGAGGATCTTCGTCTTATTGTTTATGGCAGGTTTTCCCTCTACTAATGAGCCATTTCTGTGGTGAAGAGCAAGCTTCGCTAATTTGGCAATTCTTGTGTAGTTTCCCCGTGATGCTATTGGCGGATCTTTTCCCATGGTTCGCCAGTTTACTTTCTTTAGAAGAGCAACTGGAACTGAACAATTGCATAAATAACATTCTGACAGAAGATGAATCGACTTTGAAAGAGGTACATATCTGACACCGCTCTTCGCTCATCCTTTAAAGTCAACCTTCTAAACTTAATGGCTGAGATTTTCTACTTAAGGTGGTGATTTTATGGATCAATAAAGCTGGCCAAGAATCCCATGATGGTTTCAATAGATATAACAGATCATCGGAGTATCCTCAAGAGCAAGATAATCTGAGACAATTGTCCAACCTTTGTTTGCTTAAGAAATACCCTAGTGAGAAGCAGGACTTGCAAAAAATCGTTGAGAACAGTCCTTTTGATGGATTATTGCTCTGGCATGCTGCCATTAGATCTGACTTCCAGGAAATTCTGAACAAGCTAAATCAAGCAAGGCTTCAGAAAATTTCGAGGTTGACATCAGTTATTGTTCAAATTAAGTTCTTGAATGAGGTGCTGATATTTTATAGGTACCGTTCTTTGCCTTTTATTGCCATAATTTCTGGAAATATTTGTTTGTTAGTCTTCATTTTCTCCCCTCTTATAAGCATAGTTTTTCTTTTGTTTGTAGTAACATATTGGAAGAAGTCTTCTATCCTTTACTAGAAGACACTTGTTCACAACAGTCATTACCATTGTACAATCCGTTTCCTCACAAAAATGAGGTTGAAAGACTTCAGAAGATTCTGTACGATGCTGATCAAGTCAAATTAACCGAACCCACTTTTCTGGCAAACCTATGTAGTCAAGTGGAAAGTCTTGTATTAGTGACTACTGAACACTTGTCTTTTCAAGAAAAAGAGGTATGCTAGTTGTTTTATTGCTTGCTCAAACTGTATACATAAACTCTACAATTGGTCTCCCTTGTGACGGGTTACCATTTGTGACGGATATTTTGTGAGATAAAATGGTAACAAAATGGGTTAGTGGAGAAAGGGGACCACATGAATAGTGTTGCAGAGAGAGAAAAAGTGGGTACATTGTGAGGTAAAATGGTATCCGTCTTCAGCTTGTGATGGATATGTCATGTCTTCAATGAGAATTTGTGTAAACTCTAATACGTGAGTTGCCTATTGTACTCTGATTATAAAAGTTGATATTGAGTAGCAGATTCCTTTGAAGGAAAAATCTCCATAGCATCATTACTCGTTTCTGTTGTCATTTTAAATATATACCGTCTTTATCAGCTTAATCACACTGCTTTTAGTTCATTATCAGGTGTTTCCTCTCATCGTTGAGAAGTACAACTACGAATACCAGCAGAAGTTGTTGATCAGGAGCTTGTGTATGCTTCCCCTTGGGCTTCTAAAGTGTGTGGTTACTTGGTTTTCATCTCGCCTGCCCAGAGATAAGTTGAACTCTGTTATCAATGGCATTGATCAATGTAGCATCCTTGATAGACCCTTTGCCTCACTTTTACATGGATGGGTTCGTTGTGGTTATTCCGGCAAAACCAGTACCGAAAATCTGCAAGAGATGTTCAATAGAACAATACCATTCATAGCTGAGCTCAGAAGAGAAGAGAGAGATTCCTGTGAAAACGTAAAGCAGGCTAACCTTAGTACTGTTGGTAGCTCTAGGATATTTCCTTCACGGGCGACAAATCTGCTTGGTTCAATTTCCAGTTATCCTACTGAAGCTGTTTCTAATAATTTCCAGGAGCCAAGGCCAATGGACCACATTTATTACTTTCACAAAGCAATAAAAAAAGACCTTGAGTCATTGGTCTTTGACGCAACTAAACTATCCAAAAATTTGGGGCTTCTTAGGGAGTTCACCCGGCATTTTCACTTTGTGAGATCGTTGTATGAACTTCACAGTGAAACAGAGGATAAGGTAGCATTTCCAGCTCTGGAGTCAAATCCAAATGCCCGCAACCTTACACAATCCTACTCTATTGATCATGATATGGAAGCTGAATGTTTTGAGAGAGTATCACGGATTTTAGATGAAATGTCTGAGTTGTATAAGACACTGTCTAATACAGATGTGGTGCCCGTTGATCCGGCATTGGTGAAGTATCATCTGCTATGTTTACAGCTTGAAGATAGCTGCAAATCACTGAAAAAGATATTGGAAGATCACATTAGTCGTGAGGAGGCGGAACTTTGGCCTTTATTTCGAGAGTACTTTTCGATTGAGGAACAAATAACAATTTTGGGATATATGCTTGGAAGAACAAGGGCAGAGATTCTGCAGGAAATGTTAGAATGGCTTATGGCCTACTTAACATTAGAGGAGCAACAAGCTATGATGAGCTATTGGCTTAAGGCCACATATTGCACAAAGTTCAACGAATGGCTTAGTGAATGGTGGGAAGGTGTGAATCAATACGAATTTGATGAGATGGAGGAGCCAACTAAGGGCACTTCAGCAGACGATGTGAATGTTGCCTCCAAATGTGGGGATGGTTCTCTTGATTGGAGAGACAATCTCAGTGCTGCAAACTTCAAGTTACGTGATAATGACTCCAAGGCAGCTAACATGGCTAAGAAAATGGATGGTATCAATGTGGACAACCAAAAACACCTATATATGGAACATGAATTGGTCTTCAAGAAAAAGAAGGATATGCATAGAATGGGTGAATATACTGATGGTGACAGCAAATTTTCGGGACCAACCCATGAGGTGGACCAACGAACTAAACACTTGGTTATTAGTCAGGATGGATTGGAAGCTGCAACTAAAACAGTAACCTACGACTCTTGGTTTAATGTTCAAGCAAACTCACAAGTAACCCTCGACTCGACAATAAGGTTTGTTTACATTTTTTCTTTCAGTTTCCTTCTTTTAATTTGTTCTCTTCCTGGAATTGCTCGACCTGGGATCATTGAAGCGTAACCACCTCCTATGGCAGCAAGAAATCTGTAATCATTAGGTCTTGGCTAAAAAGGCTTATTTGGTTGGATGACTACTTCTATTCTTCTATTCATAGTTGTAAAATGATATCCTTCTAGGTATCTACCTTGCTTATTGGTATGCTCCTTTAGCAAATTCCTACATACAAGTAAATCGTATGTATAGAAACGTTCGTTTGGAACCTCTGAAAGTCGTTCATCCGAAGCTACACTTTGGATGAACCTGTGGACGACCTTTTACCCTCAGCTTTGTCTTTCCAGCAATCCTCATTGTTCTATCTCCTAAATGACATATAATGATGCTTGTATTCTTTCATTTCTCAGTCAATGCCTTGAGGCAAAATCACATTATGATTCAGATACTGCAATTACAAGTGAGACTGGGAAACTTCAGGGTCAGTTCCCCTCATATCGGGACACTGAGGGCTCTGTATTTGGTTGCAAACACTACAAACAGAACTGTAAGCTTGTTGCAACCTGTTGCAACAGGATTTTCACTTGCAGGCGTTGCCATGATGAAGAGATTTCTGATCATGTGATGGATAGGTATATAACTAAAATTATTACTGCCACTCAACTGTTAGTTGTCTCTGAAAGTTCCATGTCCTCAAAGAGTGGGTGTTTGTTATGCACAGGAAATCCACCACTCAAATGATGTGCATGAAATGCTTAGAAATTCAGCCGATTGGACGTACTTGCTCAACTCCTTCCTGTAATGAGTATTCTATGGCACGATTCTATTGCAGATTTTGCAGATTGTTCGATGATGATAGGTACAGTTACTATGTTCTCATATTATAGGCATAGTTGGTATTTAACCTTTTTCCCACTTTGCAAGTGTTCTGTCTATCAGGGACATATTAAGCTCTTTGAAAAATCAGTTGTCTTGGCCACAACTAAAACAAAAAAACAACTTTTTCCTTCCTCGCATTTCTAAATGCCGTGTGTTTTGTATGCTTAATTTTTGGTTTTGTATAAGTAATAATCAATTCTGTTTTCTTTTGACTTACCATCCTCATTCATTTGTTAGTTGCTCTCTGCTACACTGCTCCAGCTCCATGATCACAAGTTCACAACTCACCTATAGAATGATAATATAATAAGGTTAAACTAGAATAATCTGTGCGGCAGTGGCTTGAATTGCGTTCTGTTTCATCTTTATGTGTAGGGCTGGTATCTAAAAAAATGCAGCAGACAAGTTTTTTTCTCTCAATTGGGAGTGATTTCCTGTGCAGAGAGTACTTAGATTTTGCCACCAATTATAGTAGATATTAGGATCGTATGATACTACGATATATGTCAATATTCCATATAGTAGTCATGTGGTAGGATATCTTTAAGAATTAAATAAAAAGGGAAGTAGGATTGGATTGTAATGGTCTCTTCCAATGTGTGCTGGGGCATTGTCCCATGTCGGTAGAAATGTAGAATTACAGTGATGGGACTTGTTAATAAGTAAGTGAGTTACTTCTCCTCCCATCACCGATTGGTTTTACGATAGAACCTCATTCGCATGTGTAACAGTCTACTCAATTTGTGAACAGAATTGTTTGCGGCTCTTATACTCGGGAATAGTAATATGCAACACAGTTGCCATCATGGTCATCTTGAAACAAGCTCTTTGTAGTATAAGTGGTTTGTTTTGTAGCTTCGGTTTAAGTGGCCATACAACTTTGTTACTTGCGTTGACTATATTTTCATTCAACAGGGACATCTACCACTGCCCCTATTGTAACCTATGTCGGGTAGGGAGAGGACTGGGGATTGATTATTTTCATTGCATGAAATGCAATGCTTGCATGGGACGTACTCTTACGGTGCATAAATGCATTGAGAAGTGCATCGAGGACAAGTGTCCTATATGCCAAGAGGATATGTTCACATCAACAAATCCTGTCAAGTCCCTAAACTGCGGTCATGTGATGCACTCCTCATGCTTTCAGGTACACGGATATCCACTAGTTCTGTTTCTCTCAATATAATTTGAAAAACGACTCTGACTTTGTTGTGGGATGGTCAGGACTACACTTGCATGAAATACACGTGTCCGATTTGCAGCAAATCACTTGGGGATATGCAGGTCCGTCATTATGATCTTTCCTCATACATTTCTGAGTGATGATTTAGAGTACAGTTTGTCTCCGTTCATCCTTAAAACAGAAATCTTTGTGTCTATTTTTACAACTTTTGTCTGGAGCATTTGTTGTAGTGATTATTTTCTCCATGATTGTGATGTGTAGGAGACTTTTTTTTTTGAGGACTACCCTTTAAGTGTATGATGTAGACCTTTGTGTTCCATATAGGTTATTTGGTTGTTCGGAATTGTGAATACTATTCCAGATTGTCCATGTGATGTACACATTCATGCAAGAGCATGCGCATGAGATCGATACATCATACGTTTCTGTAGAACTCGAGCAAAAAACTGCACCTACATTTTAAGTTCAACGTTTTTGCCATTAGGGTTGAGTAAAATGAATTGTGTCTGAATGTAGTCATGAACGACTATACTCTGTTGGAATGATGTAAGAAACAATCATCAATGAACATGGATACTAATTTGACATTCTAATTTCCCAGTGTCCCCCTAACACGGATGCGGTGAGTGGAATATGTGTCAAATGAAAGGCTACTTTGCTAAATCGGATATGGCTTTGAAGGACTTTTTTTGTTAGCTTTCTAACAATGTTCTTTTACAGGTGTATTTCAAAATGTTGGATGCACTTTTGGCTGAAGAGAAAATGCCGGAGGAGTACAGTGGCCAAACTCAGGTTAGTTACTTAGTTTGCTATCCTTTCCAAGGTATAGACTAAATATGGTTATGTATGACATATATCACTAATAGACTCTAATCCTCAGGGCATATTATGCAATGATTGTGCAAAGAAAGGAACTGCTCCCTTTCATTGGCTGTATCACAAGTGCTCATTTTGCAGCTCATACAACACCCGGCTTTTATGACTCTTCTGATACATCATCAGGTAAATATGGTAAATGTGACTCTTAAATAGAAACCTGTTGTGTGGTTTAACAGTTTAACCAATACTAGGCCACTGAACTGATCATATTACTCCGTACTTGCAAAGTTGCAAAGATTCATGGATAAGCAACTAGTTAAATCCTTAATGGGGCGGTTCAAGTGCTTTAGATTATCTAACTCCTTTTTCTTTGATAAGCTGTGTGGCACATCTAACACTTTAGGATAATCCCTCTATCCTTCAACAATAACAACTAAATTACCTCAGTGCCTCAGTGGCTGCAAATTTTCGGATGTACGCAGTCTTACCCTTGTCTTAGCAACACAAAGAGACTGTTTCCAAATGACCAAGATGATAAAATAAAAACGGTCATTAATCTGATGTAATCTACGAAGTAGTATGCTGTAAGAAACTTTTGTTCTAAACATAGAATGAGCTCTGGCCTTTAACTTCGTTTCCCTCGCAATTTTTACATACATCTATGGAATAGTGAGAAATATTCCCAACATAAATGCATTCATATCATATTTATGCAGTGTCTTGTAGTGGTGATACCTTGGGCCGATGTTTGATATTGTGTGTCCTCAATTGTACAAAATAATAGGGAATGCTGTCATACATGTGAAAATCCTGCTGTTGAATAGCTGATTCCTGTGAAGTAAGCAGCTCAAGATTGGGTGGTGTCGCCTTTCAACATCTTATCTCGGAACAAACCCGCTAGACTTGGCACACAGGTCAAGTCACTTTTGTCGGGTTTACCTCCGTCACCCAGAACATTGAACGTTCAATAGACCGTCTCTGGCTGTGTGAGTGATTTTTTTTGTTTGGGGTGCATTTGAGAGATGAAGGATAACCCTGTAAATTCACCAGTGAATAAATCTAGGAGTAGTTTGTTCCTAACAGGTCTTGAACAATTACTGTAATCCGAAATTACTGGAGCCTAGAGGTGTGACAGGGTTACTTCAAGCAGATTTTGAAGATTGCAACTGGTTTTTACTGGGCGTGGTACTTTGAAATACAACAGCACGAGAATCGAGATCAACCGATGGAAAGTTTGATATAGATGAAGTGCCCCCTTCGTTTCTGGCAAAACGGGCAGTGTTTTGCGTAGTTTATTTTAGTCCATTTTCAATTAACATCGTGTGGTCGATTCAGATTATTTTTACTTCACTAATTCAGTTTTGATAGCATAATTCTTAGCTCTCTTGCGTGAGCTTGTAACAAACTAACTATTATGGAGTAATATATATGAAATCATTGATTGGATTTTAACCATTAGTTTAAGCTTTTGATTAAGATGAATTCGCTCACACGATATTAGAGCCTAATGACAAGTTCAAATAGTATAGGTTCATGTGGCGACTGATATCCACTCTTCAATCCCAAAGGATATTCAGGTGATCGTGGCTAATGATCACAATTTTTAGGATTCCTTACAAGCGATTTAGTTACTTTACGTCACATCTTCGATTCTTCAATTGAGGCACGTATTTTGACACGAGACGACTATTCTTTTAGGCATGTCGTATTTCAACAAGCTAGGAGTGGTAGAGTAAAAAAGACGGGTTTTTTTGTTCGTTTCCGTCAGCAACCTCCATTGATTAGTAGTCGGTATTCATTTTTTTTTTTTTTTTTTTTTTGGCAACAAGAAAGAAAGTTTCCTTACATAGTAGCTATCCGACTCGTCGGTATTCATTTTATTTTCATGCATTTGATTAAAATTCTTCTCACATGTATATACAAACATGTGGAGATGAAATAAAAGGAGGGAGTACTCAAGTAGAGAAGAGACGATCTCATGATAAATTTATTTAGGAGACCGTTTTGAAGTAAAAATCGTACCAAAGGTAATAAATAGGTACATTTGATATAAAATAGTACTACTATTTTACTAATAAAATTGGTCACATTTACATATATTCTTATGTAAATTTGTACAAAATGAAATAATCATTCTGAACTACAATTAAAAACACATAAAAAAAAGTATAAACAAAAGATACATGGCCGTTGCATAAATATTTCGATAATTACTATCATAAAAAAATACAAAACGATGTGAACTATTCCTTACACCAATTAACATCAAGCGGGGATAGCTCAGTTGGGAGAGCGTCAGACTGAAGATCTGAAGGTCGCGTGTTCGATCCACGCTCACCGCAATTGTTTTTGGTGCGGTCTTTGGTTAGAAACGTGGTTTTTGTCATAAAAGACTATTTCTTACATCAATTAATATCAAGCGGGGATAGCTCAGTTGGGAGAGCGTCAGACTGAAGATCTGAAGGTCGCGTGTTCGATCCACGCTCACCGCATTTTTTTTTGTTTATTTTTATTGTTTTTTTTGCTCAATCAATTGAAATGTATTTTTTTTTTGTTTATTTTTATTGTTTTTTTGCTCAATCAATTGATTTTTGTTTTTTTTTATTGTTTTTTTCGCTCAATCAATTGAAATGTATTTTTTTGGTTTATTTTTATTGTTTTTTTCGCTCAATCAATTGAAATGTTTCTCAGAATAAGACCTTTACACTTTGGGATTTACCCAGAATAAGACCTTTACACTTTGGGATTTACCCACCATTTGTGGAGTAGTCGAGTACTATATACAAATGAATTAAATTTACGAAATTTAGGACTTGTTTGGTTGCCCGTCAAAAAGACATAAATTGACAATTCATGGGCAGTGTGAAAATAACTACTCCCTAGTAAGTGAAAGTTTCTATGAAATTGGAGTTACCACATGCAACCAAACAACTTTTTCAAATTCACGTGAATTAGAATAGCATAGTAATTAGAACTTACCGGCCATTGCATTTTCCCGTTGCGAACCAAACGACCCCTTTAGTGCTAGTTAATACAGAGTAAAGGGTTTCGAGCCCTCTGACAACTGATAATTGAAATGACCTGCGTTTGTCGAAAAGCGAAAAAAAAAATTTGGCAAAAGCCATAGATTACATTTAACTGAAAAAGAAACAGAGAGGAGCAAAGTTTTACAAGAATTGTGAACACTAAACCACGGTACGCTGCTGCTGCTGCTGCTGCTGCTGCATGTCTGCAACTAACTAAATAGCCTTCTGATAACAGGATACCAATGCTAAGAAAATTCAGGAGCAGCTAAAAAAGACCACCGTAACGAAAATAAAAACAAATACTAAGTACTATTGTTCTACACTCTTAACTTGCTAAGATAAAAGAAAGCAATAATGGCCTACATGGCTACATACACAATTTTATTTAACCTCCACAAAAATGCAGCTCAGATATGAGCTAAAGCAAATGCATCCTCTCGACGCAGGGTTGCTGCAACCATTGATTGAGGGGCTCTCCACATCCCACAAAGCACCCGGAATTCCCATTTTCTGTAAAGAATGGGAAGCTGAAAAGATCGAGTAGTTCCTGAACTGCCTGCCTAACCAAAGAGGTCCCGGTAACTCTGCTCCTTCGACCCCAACCAGTCACGATGTCGATCCTGGTTGGTCCTACGCCTGAGATGAGTAACTGTCTTCGGAACGAAGCAAGTGTCCTTGAGAGAGCGGTCACTGCAGTCCCGTCTGACATGACGTGGAGGTTGATGAGCCAGTAGCATGAACTCTTTTCCTTTACGGCATCAGGGTACACATTCTTTATAGCAGCCACCTCCCAGACTGACCCGGCTTCTTCCTTTAGCCCGGACTTGTGTAGAAAATCCACTATTGCATCGACAAGCCCTCTTTTGCTCTCCCTGTCTTCACTATGCATCATGTCGAAAAACCTTCCTGCATGGTCTTTTACGTTCTTCCCATCTGGGCCTGCTGAGGGCAGACTTAGCAGAAACATATGGGCCGGATGGCCTGTGATGGCCATCAGCTGTCCACAAAAGCCCATGTCATATGATGATTTCGAGTCTGTGCAACAACTGAGAAGTAAAGTGTAAGTCTGAAGAGACGGGTTCAGGCCCATCTGGATCATGCCTTGAAGCAAGTTATAAGCATCTGCAAATCGGTGAGCTCGAAGGAAAGCGCTGAGCAAAGAATTGCAAGTCGGGACATTAGGGCATAAACTAGCATTAAGCATTGCCAGATACCAGTGTAGGGCTTTTTCAGGATTCCCAGCTTTACCCCATAAGTCAACAAGAAGACCATAAACATGCTCATCAGGCACCCAATTCTTGCGTTTCATCTCTGAAAATATTGCTTCAGCCTCCTCCAGATATCCACAATGTCCGAGGACTTCCATCACTATACTATACGTCACTTTGTCGGGCTCAAATCCTGCATTTTGCATGTCACGATAGATCTGCAAGGCAATGGGATAGTTCCTAGCCTTCCCCTGCAAGGCGATCATGATGTTGTAAGTAACTAGATTGGGGACACAACCTTGATCAATCATCTCACAGAAGAGCTTGTGGGCAGCAGTAAGATGGCCTGCCTTCCCGAGGCAGTTGATCATAACACTATAAGTAAATGTATCGGGGGAAAGGCCGGCCTCTTGCATTTTCTGGTACATATGCAATGCGACATCAAGAAATCCGGCTTTGGCGTGGATATCAATGAGCGTGCAATAAGTGACTCGGTCTGGTTCACAGCCCATTTTTTGCATCTGGTGGAAAACACGGAGTGCTTCGCTGAGAAAATTTGCACGCCCATAACTGTGGATAAGGCGGTTATATGTGACCACATTAGGCTCGCACCCATCGCTCACCATCTGATCAAGCAAGATATTGATTGCATTGAACTTTTTGGCCCTACCGAGAATGCCAACCATGGTAGTATAAGTATGTCCATCGTGCTTGAAACCCGCTTGACGTTTCAACCAGTTGAAAAAACCAATTGCAACACCACAGTCTGGAATTTGCTTCAAAACTTGATTTGCTTGATAAGCATCCATCGAGAATCTGAGATTGTCAAGAGTTGATTCAACTAAAGGGCTCCATTTCAGAGTTTTTAACACATTTGTAAAACTTTCAACAACCTGGCTACTGTTACCAAATTGCCTGACAAATGGAGCAGCTCCCGTATGCGACTTAAACTCTCTCTGACGGTGGTTGGTATAAGGTGGTATTCCACCAGATTGTCTCTGTGCTTGTACATTGGGGATGCTATGTGGCGTAGACTGACCAGCATATGATTTGGAATTTGTACATTGGGGATGGTAACTCGTCTTTTCTGAAGCAACGACCCGAGTCCCTCCACAGGTTTTCTTCTCTGATGATATTCTGACCTTTTTAGTCTCATGGCCATAAGTTGGATCCGGGTTATGAGCATTGGCTTGCGGAGCTTGAGAATCTATTGGACTTGCAGTGGCCCTTATATTTGACGAAGGTTTCTCATGTACATCAGAAAAGTTGTTCTCTACAGGCTTTACAGATGATGGCTTGACAGTAACACGATATCTCGTTTGACCAACCATATAATTTTGACCAGGAGAATCTGTTCCACTTCCATCCTTCAAGGGTATTTTATAATTTACAACATCTGAAATAAAACCAACTGCAGCAATACCTGCCTTAACCAATTGATCTGTTATGTGAACTGATGACTGTGTGACATCAGTTTGACCAGAATCAGTTGCATAGCTTACGCAGTCTGTTTTTCCCAAAGAGCTGGAAAGAGAAGTGCCCTTCGAGTGAGAAACTGCACGGTCAATACCATCAATCTTCTTAGAAGACAATGATTTTTGCCGGAGCAATGTAGTATGTCTCCTTGAGACACATTTTTCATCGTCCGCGCAGGAACAAGAACTCCCATCAGCTGTATTACATCTTGACCCGCTATATAATATGGATCTAGCACAACTGGATAGGTTACTGATCTGCTTGGCCCGTAGCATAATCTCAATATGCAATCAACCCTGCAGTATCAGAGGCAGATTTAGGTAAATAAGAGGACTTTTGGACGTGATTGGAAAAATAAAATAAAAAATAAGGTACCCAAGCCCTAATGCAAAGTGCAGGAAGCCACATAAGCTTACGATGTCTGACAAGAGAAGGCTGCAAAAGCACCCAGTGCAGTCTCACCCACAAAGTACACCGATTTGAGATCTTGAAACTTTTATTTAAAAATGACGTCAATACTGAAGCTATGCAGTAAGTCGTATAAAGCATGCATTGAGATTTGTGGACGACATACACAAGTGGAATCTACTGTTTCATACACGACTAAAAATCATGATCGGAAACTACGAAATGCAGCAAAAAGACCATACAATACAAGAGAGACTATCACATGATTCCTGCCTCACGAATCTAAGCCCATTTAAGATTTTTGTCTTCCACATATGGCCAGTCATGTCAGATCATTTTAGGGAACCCCATCATTCTTTCTTAAGTTATAAACTTTCTATGCAAAAAAAAGAGATCTTATATACTCGCACATAGTCATTAAGTCCCCATATGAAATTAACTGAGAGTAAAATAGTAAACAAACAGGAGCAATAGTTTCACCCTTGCAAAGTTCATTTGCGCTTGTTAGCTTTATCTAGCGGACAAATTAACTTCAGAGCTAGGTACTGATCTAACACAATTAAAAGAAGAGGCTTGAACCTCTAAAATCCGAAGTTTGCAACTTGGGCTTAAGAGTTAAGACCTGACTTAAGGATGCACACAAAGACTATACAATATGAAGTACTGATTACTGAACCCTCAAATCATGTTTAGCCAAACTGAACAAACTTGAGTCTCACTTTAAAACATGGGTCAACAAATTTGGCTTAAAGGTATAATCAAGGTGTCTATATGGCAGTTGAATTGCAATTAGCATGGAATTGCAATTAGCATGGTGCATTCATGTATTGGAACTAATTACAGGGATCTATATCTTAGTTAAACAAAGCGTGCCTGAGCCCGTGGTGGAGTGAGGCACTAGCCTTATACCTATATCGCCTTGTTGGGCCTAGGCATGCCTTGTAGATAAGGCGCTTCTAGCGAGCACTATTGTGCAATACTGTGCCTTTTCTTAGAACTTAGATTTGTAAGTGTCTACCTCTAAAACTTCATTTCAAGACTTAATTCATGTTTTTGAAAAAAAAAAAAAAAAAAATTAGTTAGTGTAACACTACTGCCCTATTAGCATTCTGCATGATGCGTTCCTATGCCCTACATAGAATAGAGGGATTTATAAGTTCACTTGCGCCTCTACCCTAGCAACGCTTGGGTAGACAAGAGTTACAACTCACTTGTACATGGGTCAACCAACTCCCAAGTTTTGGACAAAAACCGCTACAAATCTCCAGTATTTAAGGGTCCATCACAATACTGCAAGAATATATTCCCCCTAAATGCCTAATCTTGGAAATACACCTCTAGAGTTCATGTACTTGCCACACAAAGGTTCAGTGAACTCGACGTTGGAATAAAGAGTCCACCATATGTCGAACTCTAAATATGCAACAGAAATTACCAGGATACAACCACAGAACGATTTAATTCAATAAAACAAAGACAGTGGAAGGGGAAAAATCCCAAATAGGATGTTGATAGCAGCTCTGATAAATCAGCTATTCTACCAAAGATCATCTTCCATTGTTCTCCTTTAGAAATGCAGCTACCATTAATATAACGGTAGCGAAATCGACCCTGGGTTATACAAGCACAGGGTAATTATCAGTAACTACAACACTTACCACTTCCAAATTTCTCATTTTTCACACCACAATACACTACTATTTCTTCCACAAATATTGGAAATAACATAACTAACATCAAATCAAATAAATTACACATATCCATTTCAAACAAGAAAACGGGTCAAATAGATAGATAAGACAAAAAGCAGAATGCCTACGGAATGCCAAACTCTTTCCCTATCCACCTATACGGGGTACTATTTAACCCGTTTTGCACTTAAGACGGATAAGGCTGTCTCTCAAGGAATTAACACCACAGCTAATTAACTAAAAAAAACCTAAATAGTTAAAAACAAAAATGACAACCCAAATTAGAAATCTAACACATTTAGGTCAAAAACATGAAATCTAATTATCTAAACACGAAAATGCAAAATTAAGAAAAACCCATTACATAATTAAACCTAAAAACACAGAAAAATCAAAACTTTTCATCAAAGATTGTAACTTTTATAATCCAGAATCATATAATGACAGTCAATTATTGAAATTGAATATGAAAAAAACAGGGGAATGAGAGTAGCGAAAGGTAATAATAATGAGAAATTAAAAAGTGGGTAATTAGAAAAAGAAAAGGATTAGAAGAAAAACCTGAAAAATCATGCGGTAAAATAATTAAGTGAAGGGTAAAAAGGAAGAGAAGAAGAAGAATGAGAAGGGAGGCGGCTACTCAATCTCAAAGTTCTTCTTCTCTTATGTTTTTGGTTGTCAGTCAACTTTGTAGAGTTTTCTCCAAGTTACCTGGCTTTCCTCTTTTATGTTTTTTTTTTTTTTAAATATTTTACTTTTGTGCCTTTTTAAGTATTTTACCCATAAAAGTAGGAGTAGATCGGATTTTTTTTTTTTGAGTTAGACATATTTGGGTCGGGTTTACATTGATGTAGTTCGATCCAAATACAACTCTATTAGTGGATAATCGTAATTACTAGAAGATTCCGTTTTAGGATATATTTGCGTAAACCTGTCCTATAGAAGTATTTGTGTTTTTTCATTTGTACCCAACTGGTTTATTTTTACGTAATCGTTGTTTCATATATAAGTTGCTAAATTATTATACACACTTTTCATAATTTTTCCATTCAAGACTTTTATTCTCGTGAAAAAAAAAAATCTTCTCTTAACCTAATCAACCAATTAGACATAAATGATTCTGTTTTGTTGATTAAACCACATGAATTTGCGTTTTTGAATAAATTAATTGATGTTTTATTATTTTAATTAGAACTTTCCTTCAGTAAGAGAAGGTGATGGTGGTGGATGCATAGTGGCGAAGGTGTGGTGGGGTGTTGCATGTGGGGGCTTGGTGGTGGCGGTAGAGGGATTATTGCGTGTGTGTTTTTTTTGTTGGGAGAGAAGATTATTGTATATTATTTTTATTGGTGTATGAATGCGGAAAGGGTAAAACTGAAAATTACGCGTATAAATTAGTAATCTTTGTATATAAAATAGCAGAAATCGCACCTTTATACTTCCTCACTTGGTCTTAGACTCTTAGTGCTTCATAATTCATATCTCTTCATCTTATACTCCCTCCATTCAACTCCACTTTGCAACTTTCTATTTTGCGCACTATTCACAAGTGAACATTCAACTTCAATTTTCTCTCGATACATAAGTGAAAATATATTGATGTGGGATCTTATTTGATTCGTCTATAAGAGTACATCAAAAATATGCAACTTTTATAATTTTTGCAAATACGCAGCTAATGATATTTATAGTGTAAAAGTTGCTTTGACAAACGTGATAAAAGAAACTTGTAAAGTGGAGTTGAATGGAGGGAGTAGGTTTAACTCAATTTCGCCTCATCTTTCAATGATCGAGCCTATTGAGTGTTGTAATGTTGCGATGGGCTTTGTTGCAAACAGATTATTATTATCCATAAATAACTTGATAATTTCAAAAAAAAAATGACCTAGACCTAGACCTGAAATGACTCAGCTCGACCCTAAATCACCACACCCGAAATTAACCCGGGACATGAAATAGCTCAGCCCAAACCTAATCTAGTTGATCTATTTATCATACCTAATTTCAACTACCTTTCCACTTAATTTTACCAAATAAAACCTAAATAAAACTCGGAGAATTACCGTAAATTATCAATAATAATTGCTCTGAAATGAACCAAAAATGGGAAGTTTCCCCTCAAGTTGATGATATTTTGGATTGTACGATGGTGAGCGTGGCAACTTGTTAGTGATTGTATTTTCATGGTCCAAATACTCGTGTATCTTTAACCAAATGTGTTTGGGGTAGTGGTTGCTCACCTCATCCCTTAACCATGAGGTCAGGGGTTTGATCCCTGCCCATGGGAATGGAGCAAACTCTTTGGCCAGCCGTTTACCTCTTCGTGAGAGCACACGCGGTGAGGGGATTATACACTGTTGTCGACGGTGGACACCCCGGTTTACACCAAAAAAAATACTCGTGTATCTTTTGTTTGGCAATGTGTGTCTATCTTGTGCTCCAAGCCTCCAAATTATGCACCTGATATTATTCTCAACCACACACATCAACAACAGTTGCCTTCTGTTGTAGCTAGTTTGTGTTCATTATCTGTCCCCTATTTTGGAAATTATTTGTCTTTTACCACATATATTCTGGAAAAGTATAATATCACTTTGAAATTACTAATGAAATTACTAATATCACTCATATTTGTCAAATGGAAAATAGTGACATACATTGATACATACTCCTACATGTCTTTGGATTTACAAAGCGTCTTGTTTGTGATGGATAGTGTCAGATTCTATTTGAAGACAAGAATAATATCCTCTGTGATAAGGCAAGTGAGAAGACAAGTTGGGGGAAAATGGAGCACCCGATGGATAGTGAGTGTCACTTGCATATTATGAGAGGGGCACTATCCGTCTTCAACTTATGACGGATAGTGCCCGTCTTCAATGAGAATTTGTGTTAGACAGACTTATTAGCTTGTATTTTGGGACATTAATAAAAAGTGTAATGACACTATCATTTCCTTATATTTATCTTTAAAATTTTATTTTATATAAGAAAATATTAACTAAATTACGAAACACTCGTTGTTAGTGTTGTAGCTTACACCGCACCCTCTACTACTACTACTAGGGAGTGTTTGGCATTGAGTGTGGGGAAAAGGATAGGATATGAAAAAGACTATAACCATGAAAAACGAAAGTGCTCCATGAAGCGGGCTTATTTTTCACAAATTCAAGAATAAAACGGTCTCATGACATCATTCATTTAATCATTTTATTGCTATCGATAAAAAAAGTGACTATTTTAATTGATTGTGAAAGCAAACTAGGTATTCGAGTATAATAACACAGGAGCGTAATTTGCTTCATATAAATAGACAGTAAGAGCAAGCTTTAGCATAACAATTGTGTTTTCATCACAGAAACGCATACAAAAAACCCCAAAAAATGTATAGGAGTAAGAAGAGAAGGCGAGATGGAGAAGGAAAGCGAGAACGATTAGGTGGACTACCAGAGCACCTACTATTGTCGATACTATGTCTCATGCCACTGAAATCAGCCATAAAAACGTCTGTATTATCTCGCCGATGGCATTTTCTGTGGATGGATCTCCCCAACATCAACATCTCTACTGATAAGGATTTCTGCGACGATAACCACAGAGATAATTTTTTCAGTATTGTCGACAATGTCCTTGCTAAATTAGTTTTGAAAATTTCAGAAAACTTGATGGTAACTATTCCTCCTATATTAATTCCTGGTTTGATATCAAGTCGGAGTTTGAAGCGGTTGGATATGAGCCTTAATCAAACCATGACGGTTGTATTAAACATGCTAAAGTTGGAGTACCTCGGCTTTCAGGTGATCTATCCCGACAAAGCATTAAGTTATCGGGTTTCTTTTGTGAATCACCCGCCTGCGTTGCTTGGTTGTTCAATTTGGGCACAATGCCATTCCGTCAATGACATCTTCATGCCCTGCAACCTTTTCAGTCTTGTTTCCAACGTTAAATCTCTCGCTACAAATGATAACAAGCCCGGCCCTCTCATAGCACCGTTAACCTTTACACGCCTCACTCATTTGAGGCGTGTAAAGGTTACCTTTACTGAAACAGTGCCCTCTCTTGGAAATCCTTACCTTGGACTTGACCAAATGCTTTAACCAAAGCGACCGCACATGGTCATTACCCGAATCCACACCTCAATGTCTGGTCACCGGTGTCAAGACAATCCAGATTAAAGCACTCCCCAATCCTTGTCACCTCGAGACTCCATTGTTGCTTTTGCTCAATTACTTGTTAGGGACTGCACACGCTTTAGAGCTGCTTAGGATCCATATTGTTGCTTTTCGTCCTGAGTATTCCTTTGGTAATGCAAGTTACAATGAGCAACGCTTGATCAACAAAGTGTTCCAGGTCCCAAGGAGTTCTCCACTTTGCCTGATTGAATTTAACGCGTCCATCAGAGAATATTAGCCTGAGGTATCGACGACAAAGCTACTTCAATGGGATCCCGGATACATTCTTACCTCACTAGGTCTTCCTTAAGACGGATATATCTATTTGTGCAACTTATTATTTTTGATTAAGAATTTTTCTTGCTGTTTTACGGAGTAATTTGCTATACGACGTAAACTATTATCTTTGTTTCTGGAACAATGTATTTCCTGAATGTGTTCTAGTGTATTCTCTATGCAGTTCATAAAACAGTTTCCAAAGTACGATTGTTGTAGCAAAAGTTTAAGATATGCGTCTTGCTTCAGACAGCTGTTTTCCGTCTGAAATAAGATGGACAACATGTTATCATTTTACAATAAAATGTTGCTATTTTCTGATAACATATTATTTTTCACATCATTTTCGGGGTAAAAAGTGACACCTCTAGTTATAACATTTTCTGGATTAAATGGTTACATTCTCTCTATGTTACTCTGACACTTCACTTAACTGCCGTGTCGCGTGTCAGACACATGTCGGTGTCCGACACGGCACGACACTTCGACACTTCAATTTAGACCACAAAAGAGGAAAATTAACCCCAAATAGCCATGTCCGGCACGTCCGAAATAAGAATTTGCGAAGAAGACTTCTTTTTTTTTGGTTAAATACTCATTTATTACTATCAATAAATAATATAGATGGTGTAATACATAGCCATATTAGTCAAAACGTCGTAGTTGTAGTAAGACCACCTTACACAAGTATTTGTATATCATGAAAACGCTGTCGTATGAAAAAGGACTTAACTTGATAAAACCATGAAATTCGAATGGTGCTCTATGAAGGCGGAATTATTTTGAGATTGTTGTCTGAAGAGGCAGAATACTCTCTATTTCCTGTCGGTCAGCAGCAGCTGCTCTCTCTGAAACTACTTTTGACATTCTGAACATCTGATCATAAGAACAAGAAGAAATTAAAGGGATTAGAGTGTATAAATACATGAACATCGAAAACAAATAAGCAAGAATATAATATAAGAATACCGACCTTCTGAATGGTCTTTGTAAAGCATTCCTTATGTTCATCCATGGAAGCATATATAAACTCATCGATATGCTCCTTTACATCCTCTAGGAAAGTTGCCTCTTCGTTTTTCTTTTTTCGACAGGAAGTTACCGTTGGAGACGGGGCAACAGTTGATGAAGTCGGTTTAACTTCTGTTTGCTCACTCTTGGATTCCATTGTCTGCGACCTTCAATAAAGATCGTAAAGTAAAACTTAAAGTTCACTCAAAAATCTCTAATTATTCCTATTGTCTAGTAAATAATTGTTCTCGAAAAGTGGGGAGAATAAGAAGGAAATCACAATCCTCGGACTACCCAGTGCACGAAAAAACTTGACTGTGTAAGCCGATGTATACCCGACACACCATCTAAAAGAAACTAGGTTTAATGATATAACAAACAAATTCATAAGTAAACAGCCGAAGAAGGGAAGTCCCACATCAACATGGCCAACATATAAACCTTCAAGTAACAGGAAGCGATTACTACTCCAAGTAAGACCTCTTTGTAGGAATAAACCCCTCCCCAAATTCCAAAAATTTCGTTGATAAAAGAAAGGAGGAAGAAAGCAGCGTTAAAAGAAGAGGCTCGAGCTAAAGAGTTAAGACCTGACTTAAAACTATGCACACAGAGACAAATTGCATAATATGAAATACTGATAACCAAAACATCAAAATCATGTTTGGCCAAGCTAAACAAAGTCGAGTGACTCGAGTCTCATTTTAAAATATGAGTCAGCAAATTTGGTTTAAAGGTTTAATCAAGGTGTCAATATGGCGGTTGAATAGCAATTAGCATGGTGCATTCATGCATTGGAACTAATTCCTAATTCCAAGCATCTATATCTTAGTTAATCAAAGCGTGCCTAAGCCCATAGTTAAGTGTGGCACTAACCATATGCCCATATCGCGACGCCTTGTTGGGCCTTAGGCATGCCTTGTAAATAAGGCGCAACTAGCGAGTTGCACTATTGTGCAATTTTAATGCCTCTTGGAAAGCATATTTTACCACAAAATAGGACGGAGTATATTTGTAGTTTAAAATAAAATTGTGTTTGCAAAAAAAGGTCCCCTTGTGTATATGAGCACGCGTCTTGCACCACGCCCTTTCTTAAAACTAAGATATGTATGTGTTAGTGTGTACCTCTAAGCCTTCATTTCATGCCTTGATTCCTTTTTGAAAGTTTTTTTGGTCAGTGTAACACTATTGCCCCAGCATTCCGCATAATGCGTTCATGTGGCCTACATAGATTAGAAGCGAGGAATTTATATGTTCAGTTTTGGGGTAGACAAGGGTTACAACACACTCGTACATGGGTTAATCAATTCCGGTACTGAATAAACACGGCTCTACAAATCTTCGGGATTGAAGGTTTCATCACAATACTACAAGTCTACAAGCATATCTTCCTCCTAGTTGCCTAATCTTGGAAATACACCTCTATAATACATCCAAAACTATATATGCATCAGAAATTACCGCGAAACAGCCTCGCAACGTCTTAATTCAACAAAAACAAAACAAAGACAGATATAAGGACAATGGAAGGGGAGAAAGCCCAAATAGGATGTTGATAGCAGCTCTGATAAATCAGTTTTTCTACCAACAATCATCATCCATTATTCTCCTTTAGTAATGCAGCTAACCTTAATATAACCGTAGCGAAATCGGCACCGGGTTATACAAACACAGGGCAATCATCAGTAATTAACACAATACTTCTACTTCTAAATTCCTCAATTTCATTCCAGACTAAACTAAACTAACATTTTCTTGCATCAAATGAATTAACATCACATCTAAACAACCCAATTAGATCATAAACATGAAATTTAAACAAAAAAATGCAAGAATTAAGAAAACCCATTACATAATTAAACCTAAATACACAGAAAGATTGAATCTTTTCATCAAAGATTGTAACTTTAATAATCCAGAATCATAATGACAATCAATTACTAATAACCAAAATCAGATTCTAAGAAAAACGAGAGGAATGAGAGATTGGAAAGCAATAATGAGAAAATTAAAAGAAGAAGAAGAAACCTGAAATAAAATGTGAAGAATTTTGGCTGCTCAAATTCTTGTGCTATGTAATGTTTTTGGTTGACAGTCAACTTTGAAGAGTTTTCTCCAAGTTACCCGTTTTTTTTTTTTTTGGGTACGTCTAGAGTCTAGACCTGGTATACGGGTCAACTGAATCAGTATTTCGGATTGGCAATTGTTCGGGTCGAGTCAAGTCATTTTGAGTTCGATTTGTTATCAAGTTATTTATGGATAATAATTAGTTTGCAACAATATACATTCAGGTCAAATTATATGAATCAGATCAAAATCGAGTCTTGAGTTCGGTTGTCAGATCGAGTTAATTTTGTCAGGTCCGTCCTTTTTTTTTCGGATTTTAATATATACCAGTGTTTTTCAAAATATCCCTAAACTCGATGATTTGTTTTAAAAATAGACAAATGATTAGAGCTTGGTTTTTTAAGGGTCGGATTTCATCGCTTAAAGTTGTCTGTTGATGAGTAAACAATAACGATGATGATATACTCGATAACTCTCAAGTTTTTTTTTTTTGTGTGTAGATAAGTCTTGCTCATAAACGTTGTAACTTACTACGAATCGGTGTTATGCACCATCTCCCAAAAACGGTGTTGCATTGAACAATTTTATAATCTCGCTCTAAATTATTCTCATTTACTACGGTTGTAAATGAAAATTAGAGGTAAAGTTGATAAAAGTCTATATGGGCCATGCTAAGACGCATAACTTGGGCCAAATATTATGCCCCTCTATGTCTAAGACGTACTGTCTTCCTTGGGCCAAACATTATGCCCCTCTATGTCAAATTGAGTAATTGAGTAAACTATTTTACACTCTCGTTCTAAATAATTCTCCTTTGCATTTTCTTTTGTTTCGTAGATAAATGAGTTACGCATGTTAGGTTGTGACCGTTTTGTTTATGTATTTAACCAAAGTCCTAAATAAAAACTTATGATATACTTCCTCTATTTTTTTATATATGACTTTCTTACATTTCGAGACACTCCCTTCTCTCTTCAATATCTCTTAAAATATAAGACTAAATATTATGATATGTATACTCATATGAAAGAGTTTTTCATAAGGAATTTAATGGTACCATTTTTATATTTTTTGAACAAATATATTTTTGTAAAAATTAAAGTCAAAGACTTACCTCGTAAATGCAAAACGTCATATATAAAAAAGTGAAGGGAGTAAAATACAAAGGTGTTTAGGTTCACAAATCAAGATATGTGAGTTCGGTTAATCGGTTGATGAACTATATGTAGCTGCGATAAACACAACACTAGTTTATTAGCTACTTAAGAGTTAAGTCTAAAGTATTGTTGAGAAAATTAAAATTTACGATTTACGATGCCCGGATATTTGAATGAATCTCAATTGCCCTAAAATTTCAGTCTAATAATTTGCCAATTTTGATGATCGTTTTAATTCGGATATTTAATATTAACTTGGTACTCCGTATTTACAATTTCTATTTAATATTTAAACCTAGTTCATCTCTCTTTTTTCTCTCACGATAGTATGTGGAACTAATTTACCTTCTTTATTCCTCTCACAAAATTAAGTGGGATTACATTTAGAGTATAGTTTTCTTATCGTATTTTTCCTCAATCGACGCAACAGTCAAAATTTTAAACACTATGATAACGCAAAGGTGAAACCGTGAAATAATAAATGATCTCATCAAAGTAAATGAATCTCCATTTCTTTTAAAAAAAATGATGCATCCTAATTAGATCGCACGTTGTATTCCATATATATGTATATACTAGGTAGTACCAAAACAGATACGAGGTGGTTAGTTAAAAGGAGTGTCTGTGCTGAATAGGTAACATAATAATCAATTGGTCTCCCTTGTGACGGGTTACCATTTGTGACGGATATTTTGTGAGATAAAATGGTAACAAAATGGGTTAGTGGAGAAAGGGGACCACATGAATAGTGTTACAGAGAGAGAAAAAGTGGGTACATTGTGAGGTAAAATGGTATCCGTCTTCAGTTTGTGACGGATATGTCATGTCTTCAATGAGAATTTGTGCATAATAATATTGGTGCACCTATAGTAAAGGAAATAAGGTGTAAAGTGAGGTTAAAGCAACAATGCAATTCCTATAGTCCCTAATAATTCCATCACGTTTGTCTAACTTTTTGCTTCCCTTAAATTTTGCTTTATATGATTATTAAGTGTTGCTCTTTGGACCTTTGCTGTGACGCAACACTTGTAGGGTACTTGCCATTGCTAATGCCATTTTCCCGTAATTTACCTTCCATTATGAAATATGATATGCAAAGCAAACACGCACGTGTCAACGTGTACTATGATGTAAATTTAAGGTAAAATAGAACAAATAGATCAATAAATCAAATTATTCGGTTTTTCCGCGTTTTATGTTCTTTAAATTTCTTTTTTCTAATGTGTTACACATTAGAAAAACTGTAATAAACAAAAAATTATACTTGCAAAATTATCGAAGTATGGAATTTCTTAATTCGCTTTTCACTAGTCTCTATGTAGTTGTATAATTTTTTTAGGAAGTTTTCCAACATATGATTAAGTAAACGAGTATTTAACGAATTCAAGTAAAATAAAATTGTCATTCCTATACGTGAGCTCAGACATTATTTAGCTTAAGGTGAAATTTTGCTTAGACTTTACGTAATGTACTTATGTGCATGTGATATACAATTAAGTATTCCTTTTATTATACACATGCATGTTTCCTTTGCATATCCTAAATCCTAATTAATTATTGGAAGGTAAATTATCAAATTAATTTAAGTGTTCGGTGGAACAATGTGCCAATTATGTAGATGATCAAATGTTTATTATTATTCGTATCGTAGGGGTAAATTAGGGGCATCTAAGGCCGTATCCAGCCACTAGTGCGGAGGATAAAACATACTCCCTCCCATTCAAAATAAACATCCCTATTTTTTTTTCCGTCTATTCACAATAACCTCCCTATTTCCTTTTTTGGTAAGTGTTTGTGTGGTCCAAATTTAATTGTATGGTGGGGTAGTGTATTTGTGTGGTTCAAATTTAATTATATGATGGGGTAGTGTATTTCCTTAATATTTGTGCCAAAATGAAATGGGAGGTTTATTGTGAATGGGAGGGAGTATTTTATTTGGTGATTATAACATGACTCCTTTTGTATCAAATTAAAGGTTGAGTGGCTATTAATTAATTAAACTCAACGCATAACTTAAATATTCGTATAAAGAGTTGTCACGAGACACGATGTAAGACTAAACCTCTCATCCTGCTATCCCATCTCTAAAGTAGTCTAACTTATTAACCCTCTTGTCTATGAGCCAAAAATCCATCATGGACAAATTTAATCACATCTACCGTCGACAATTTTATTATTATGTATATTGTATACGTTACTCCATTTGTTACTTTATAATAATGCAAATAATTGGTGGTAAATGATACTCGTATCATACAAGACTTGTTATATAAACATAATTATCTTTGGTGCAAATTAGTTATTATGTGATTACAATAAAAAGTTGACTGAAAATTGAAGGTCAGCGGTCAAATGTTGCACGCTTAGGATAAATAACGCAGGTAAACAACTTCAACAAAACTTGTTTTCTAGTCTTTATCGTTTCTGGAAGAATTTGACTTTTTCAAACCTTATTTCTCCGTCCTTAGACTTTAAGACTATCCCTTATACATCGTCTTTACTCTTTCCATCACGGATTCTTCTATTCTTTCCAAAATGTGGATATTTGCGGAGTAATTTGCATTAGTTTATTGTTTACATAGTCAATTAGGAAAATTCATGCTTGTTTAGGGGAATACGCGTTGAGATCATTCCAACACCCATTTTAATGCACTTACATTAAATATTATGTAGATTCTTGTCACGACCAACTAATGACCTAGAGCTCTTCGCATACATATCAAGTTATAGAATAATTTGTCTATATATGTCAGCTAATTTAACTGGTAATTAGTAAAATCATGAGAATAGGTATAACCTGAGGGCTGAGAGTCTGAGACCTTTAAATTAAACTACAAAAAAATTTGATATTTTTCATAGAATATTGAGCTTGTTGTATTATTACTTTTCGAGTAGAAAGTTATTGATTCGCGATTAGAAATACTGAAATAGTACGAAGTATGTTGGAGTAACTTAAAGTAGTGCAGTAGATATATATCATATTCATTAACACAAATTCTTATATATAAGAGTCAGAACCACAATATAGTTTTAAAATTTTCTTATTTCATCTTTTTTTCCTTTTCTATTTTTAACATTTATAGTGTATACTTCTTAATTTATTTGTCTCTCATTATCCTAGTGGGAGACGGTTTCTTAGAAAACTAAGTCTGAATCACAATAATTAATCACTGATACTTCGTATATTTTAAGTCGGATGATTCAAACCCACAAATTAGTGATTATTCTTCTAGTAGAAGTATGAGGTATCATAATCCTTCTTGTTCCGGGTGTAATTCCAGAGCAGATATTCGTTACCACTCGTAGCTTGTAGAATGTCGTCTTTGGTTGAATCCTTCTTTTCTTAATTGTTCCTCTCGGCCTCTCCAGATGAATAGTTTCTTTTAGGTTAAGTTCTGGATCCTTTCCTCAATGAAGGTTGAGGAGTATTTATAGACCTTTCACCTTTTGTCACGTAGTGGCCAAGTGGCCAAGTGGCTAGCGGTGGAAAGATCGATCTACCCGGGTGAGGGACCTATGTCGGCCGGCGGGCCTGTTGACTCACCGCCGAGGGATCTTGGATATGAGTACGCGGGTATGTGCCCCGCCGGGCAAGTTGCCATGCCGAGACCAGCCGACCGGCCACGGGTCATTGCATCGGCAGTTGTCTAAGCCGTTGACTTCTTTGTGGATATCTTTGACCTTGCTCAATATGTTGACTTGGTCGGCGGTGCAGAATATGCCCCATCAATTTGCCCGGGCGTAGTCTATCTTAGTGGTATGGGCCCGATGTACGTTTGAGCGTATATTCTGCGCAAGTAATTTGTAAAAAAATTTCGATCGGCTCTTCTGCGGCGGCTTCTTTTACCTCGCTGGTCTTTCTTAGGCCGTACCATATCCCCCTCCACATGGATGCGTAAAGGGCATCCGATGTGGAAAAGAAAGTGACGCCGCCGAGACCGGGGTTGAGTGTGCGGTTGTTTTTGATTGCCCCCGTGGCGCTACCTAGCTTGGTTGATAGAGTGGCCGGCGGAGAACAGATGCTTGGGAATTTTGTTCAGGAAGGTGAATAGGCGGAGAGATATGAATGGGCGTGTTGAAGACGCTTGGTCACTGTTGCATTGATTGACGCCCAACTGTTGCAACGATTGACATCCCGTGGTTGCATGTCCGACACGTGTCTGCACGCTGATTGGTTGACGCTTCATGGGTCATTGTTGATTGGTCCTTCTTTATGGGCTTTTCCCTATAAATAGGCAGTTATTCCGTGAAATTGGCCACCAATTTCATTCTCCAAAATTTTTCTTCTCTCTAAACTTTCAAGGGCTTCTTTGTCTTCTAATTTTCAGAGTTGTTACTCCGGCGAGTGTTTTTCTTCAAGGTAAACAAACAAATTTCTTCATTTTTTATTTTGTTAAATAATTATTGTTATTATGTCTTCTGCTGACGCCGTGACTAGCACTTCTGCGCCGGAGGGTTCCCCGTCGCGTCTTGATGGGGAGGGGATACTAGATGCCATTCCGATAAGGTTTGGGGGCCCTAGGTCTCCTGGGCGGTTTCCGCCGCTCTTGTCGGCGTGACAGTGTGAGCAGGCGTATTACTAATTAGGTCCAGGAGCATTTTCAGTTTTGCTACGTCAACCACATGTCCCATGATGGTGACCTGGTTGGCGGGCAGTGGCGTGAACCGGGGTATTATTGGCATCCCGAACTCCGGTTGGATTACTCCGCCGGTGGAGGGCTGCACGACTCCAGAATTGTTGAAGGTATCATCTTGGTAGAGTGCGGTTTCGTCGGTCACGACTGCGTCTTGTTGTTTCGACATCTTCTTAGCTTTTTGGGTGGGTTTTTGTTGTTTGTTTTTTTTTTTTGTTTGGGAATGAATGTGACTAGCTTCTAGTAGCGATTTCCCACAGACGGCGCCAATTGTTCCGAGTGTAATTCCAGAGCAGATATTCGTTACCACTCGTAGCTTGTAGAATGTCGTCTTTGGTTGAATCCTTCTTTTCTTAATTGTTCCTCTCGGCCTCTCCAGATGAATAGTTTCTTTTAGGTTAAGTTCTGGATCTTTTCCTCAATGAAGGTTGAGGAGTATTTATAGACCTTTCACCTTTTGTCACGTAGTGGCCAAGTGGCCAAGTGGCTAGCAGGTGGAAAGACTGATCTACCCCTCGACTGAGGGACCTATGGCAGGCCGGCGGGCCCTGTTGACTCACCGCCGAGGGATCTTGGATATGAGTACGCGGGTATGTGCCCCGGCTGGCAAGTTGCCATGCCGAGACCAGTGACAGCCGATGGTCAGATCGGCTAAGTTGTCTTTTTCGCCGATTGACTTCTTGTGGATATCTTTGACCTTGCTCAATATGTTGACTTGGTCAGCGGTGCAGAATATGCCCCATCACTTCTTTTCACTCGTAAGCTTCCTCCTAAAATTCCAAAGTGAGGACATAATTTCTAAAGTGAAATCATGCAAATAGTTTGGTAGATCACAAATTCTCCCTTATGACGGCATGTATCCGTCGCAAACTTGCGACGGTACCATATCGTCTCACAAAAAACCCATAAGGGTGAGAGAAGGAGCACATGGGGTGGGTGTCCACCTTGTCCCCTCTACCCATTTTCACTCACATAATACCCGTTACAATATCCGACCCGTCGCAAGGGAGACCTACTGTTGGTAGATATATCAAGTATGATGCGAGCGAGTACTACTAAAATTCGACTATTTTCTTGGAATTGACTTTGAATCTATGTTTGTAACTAAAACGGGACCCTCTTCCTTTGACATGTTCTATGACTCGTATTTACTATTTTGCTCCACCCATATTGTTTGCATCCCAATTGTTCATCAAATATTCCCTTCACCAACTTTGTTATAAAAGTAATTTATACTCCCTCCTATTCTCCATTTTCTTCACTTTTTCCTAAAACGGATTATTCAGGTTTTCTTCTCCTTTCCTTTTTTGAAAACTTTTAGGGTGTGCTTGGATTGAGTAATTTGGAGGGAAAAGAAAGGGAGGGAGAGTATGAGATTTAAAATCTCTTGTTTGGATAGCAAATAAGGATGGATGGAAATAAAAAGGGAGAGATTTGGAGGGATCCATTTTCCCTCCTTCAAGGCAAATCAAAATCTCTCCACAATAGGCAAGATTTGGAAGAAAATTTTATCCAAACACTCACTCCCCATTTGCCCTCCATTTCCCTTACCTCCCTTTCTCTTCCCTCCTTCCCCCTCCCCTCCCTTTCCCTCCACTTTCGCTATCCAAACACACCCTTAATCTTATTTTATTCATTCCTCTTCCCTATCACCAAACCTCACACAACTCACAATTCTTTATTTATTCATTTCTCTCTCATATCTCCAAAGTCCACCCAACTCCAATTCCTTATGATGGGGCATATTCTGCACCGCTGACCAAGTCAACATATTGAGCAAGGTCAAAGATATCCACAGCAAGTCAACGACTTAGATAGCCTAGCCGATCGACCCATCTACTGTCACTGGTCTCGGCATGGCAACTTGCCGGTAAGGGGCACATACCCGCGTACTCACATCCAAGACCCCTCGGTGAGTGAGTCAGGCCCGCCGCCGCCATAGGTCCCTCGGCCGAGGGGTAGATCAGTCTTTCCACCTGCTAGCCACTTGGCCACTTGGCCACTACGTGACAAAAGGTGAAAGCCTATAAATACTCCTCAACCTTCATTGAGGAAAGGATCCAGAAAATACACAACTAAGCCTAAATACACTATTCATCTGGTAACATCTTCCTTATCTCTCTACAATATACATTCAGCTAAGTAACAACTTATCCTTTAAGTTTACTGACTTGAGCGTCGGAGTGAGTACGCTTGGCACAAAGCCAAGCCTCGATTCGTTCATTGTTGTGAGAGGCCGAGAGGAACGATTAAGACCAAAGGAGAATCCAACTCAAGACATCATTCAACAAGCCACGGGTGGTAACTATACTTGCTCCGGGAATTACACCGGAACAATTGGCGCCGTCGTGGGAATAGATACTAGAAGCTAGTCACATTCATTCCCAAAAAAAAAAAAAAAAAAAAACAACAAAAACCCACCCAAAAAGCTAAGATGTCAAAACAACAAGACGCAGTCGTGACCGACGAAACCGCATTCTACCACGATGATACTTTCAACAAGTCGAGTCGCGGCCCTCCACCGGCGGAGTAATCCAACCGGAGTTCGGGATGCCAATAAGGCGGACACGCCGCGCCCCAACCAGGTCACCATCATGGGACACGTGGTCGACATAGCAAAACCGAAAATGGTCCCGGACCTAATTAGTAATACGCCCGCTCACATCGTCACGCCGACAAGAGCGGCGGAAACCGCCCAGAGACCAGGGCCCAAAACGTGACTCCGAGAAATTTGAACGGAGCATTGGGAGAAGCTGACCCAACCAAGTCGCCGGGGGAGCCCAAAGTGGGCGTGGTAGACCTAAGTCCTTCCCGCACTCATGGGAGGACAGCGTCCCCGCAACACGAACGAGGCTTACCCCGAAGGAACCAGAGGAGTCCGACTCAGCAGAGTTGGAGAAGAAGTCCGAGTCGAAGAAGAAGTCCTTCCCGCTACGAGGAGAGGAGCCGGATTAGGAATGCGAGGAGCCGATCGCCGCGTGTCGTTCGACACGTGGTCGACAAACCCCTCAACGCCACGTCCTAGAAGTCCGGTGCCAACTAAGCTCAAGTTGCCACCCCTATCATACAAAGGAGATAGTGATCCACCCGACCACGCTGAGGCTTTCGAGTCTTACATGTCGGTATGGGAGCGGCCCGATGAGGTGCAGTGCCGAGTCTTCCCAACAACTTTGCATGGGATGGCTCAAAGTTGGTACAAAGGGCTTCCCGACGGCTCGGTATACTACTACGCCGACCTAAGGGACGCCTTTCTAGCCCAGTACTCTTGCAACAAGAGAAGGGCCGTGGAGACGTCGGACCTCCTAACTATCAAACAGGAGGGGGGCGAGTCTCTGCGAAGCTATGTGAAGAGGTTCGACGGAAAGGTCCAGCAGATTCGAGAAATTAATCCCGAATTGGCGGCCTTCGCGCTGATGAAAGGCCTCCCAAGGGGAGACTTGAAAAATGAGCTCATCAAGTGCGGAGGCCTAAACTTGGACGCCGCTAGGAAGATGGCCGACCAGGCCATCAAGGTAGAGGACTATCACAAGACCTGGGTAGGCCCCAGCGAGGCCGAACACTCAGAAAAGAAGAACCGCCGGGAGGACAACCCGGATGAAAGGCGCCGTGACAACAATGGATCACGGTCCGATGAGAGACGCCGTGACAATAATAGATCACGGTCGGACAAGTCTGCCAGGAAACAGGACTCGACAGGCGCCGGGTGGAGTTCGGGAATGTACCACCAGAGGCGGTATAGTGATAAAACCCCTCTCGTCGTATCAGCCGCCGAGGTCTTCGCCCGAGCAAAACGAGGGCCGGAAGTGGGAGAGACCCCCAAGCCAAAAAGTGACGGTGACATGAGCCGATCGTGAGTACCACGGCCACACCGGCCATTTAACAACGATCACGAGCATCGAAGAATGCCATTGAAGAGCCGATCCGGAAGGGGAGCCTCGGCAAGTACGTCGCCAAAGGCCAAAAGACCGACGCCGACGATTCGGGAAAGAAATCCGTCTTCGAACGGATAGGGGTAATTCATGTTGTCATCGGGGCAACGAGAACGGAGGGTCCGCTCATGGGCACAAACGGCACCTGAACGAGCTATATCAGGCCATCAACTTTGTGCCCAACACAGCGATCCCTGCTTCCAACATCCCCGATATAACCATTGGAAGGAAGGACTACGAAGGAGTCATCGCTCCTCACAGCGACCCACTTGTAGTCAATTTGGACATATCCAACCACCTAGTCAAGAGGTGCCTGATTGACACATGCGCCTACACGAACATCATGTTCGGGAGTGCTTCCTCGGCCTACCGAAAGTCAAGGACTTGAGCCCCGCACCAACCCACCGTACGGCTTCTGCGGGGCGGCCTGGTACCACTGGGATCAATCAGACTCCCGGTGACATTCGGCGAAAAGAATGCGGCTAAAAATCTCCTAGCTGAGTTCGTGGTCATCGACGGCTCGTCCGCCTACAACGTTCTTATAGGCCGAGTCACCCTGAGTGAGGCTGACGCAGTGATGTCCATCCTGGCCCTAACACTGATGTATGTCTCGGACCGGGGGGAAGCGCATAAGCTCGTCTCCAAAGACGAGAATGACGAGGTGGTCAACGTCCAGATAGCCGCCAGAGGATGCAACATGCAATCCCTCAAAGTGGCAAAGAAATCAGAAAAAGGGAAAAGTCTATCCTTACAACAGGAGGACGACCTCATGGATGTAACTAGCGGCTGACTAGGACAGTGTGCCCTTGATAGGCCATTAGGACGCTGGTAATCTCGGGAATACTCTATGTAGCGGCGGAGGTGTCCAAAACAGCTGTGGGCACCCCGACGCATGTTTTTACCTAATGAAAAATCGTCCAAGTCTTCCGTCAAAATGTTCATCTTCCCCCTAGTCACTAGGAAGCAAAGACGCCTGACTCACTGTCGTCATACCGACAAGAGCGGTAGTCTTTATCGATAGCGATATGTCGGCTCACACACGCCATACCGACAAGAGCGGCAGTCTCCATGAAGAAATAGGCGTCGTCGCAGTCACCCCAAGTAGTAGACGCCACGGCAGTCACCCCAAGAGGTTTGACGCCGTCGCAGTCACTCCAAGTGGTAGACGCCACGGCAGTCTCCATGAAGAAATAGGCGCCGTCGCAGTCACCCCAAGTAGTAGACGCCACGGCAGTCACCCCAAGAGGTTTGACGCCGTCGCAGTCACTCCAAGTGGTAGACGCCACAGCAGTCTCCATGAAGAAATAGGCGCCGTCGCAGTCACCCCAAGTAGTAGACGCCACGGCAGTCACCCCAAGAGGTTTGACGCGTCGTCGCGATCACCCAAGTGGTAGACGCACGGCGATCTCCATGAAGAAATAGGCGCCGTCGCAGTCACCCCAAGTAGTAGACGCCACGGCAGTCACCCCAAGAGGTTTGACGCCGTCGCAGTCACTCCAAGTGGTAGACGCCACGGCAGTCTCCATGAAGAAATAGGCGTCGTCGCAGTCACCACAAGTAGTAGACGCCACGGCAGCCACCCCAAGAGGTGAGACGCCGTCGCAGTCACTCCAAGTGGTAGACGCCACGGCAATCAATAACAAGAAGCGGATGCTGGCTCACACTGTCACACACCGACAAGAGCGGCAATCACCACCAGGAAGCAGACACCTCGATGGTAACGACCAGCGCAGGTGATACTCGCAGCGTTCAAAATGCCTCGAAACGTTAACACATTGAGATACGCACTCTAGGCCGCCTCGGCCAAGCCGAGGCGGAAACAAAAGAGACACTCAATTAATAACGTAAGGAGACAACCCAGGCGAAGACATAGACGCTGAAGTACAATTGAGACGCTCAAATACTAGCGCAAGAAAAAGAAGTGAGGTAAAAACCTCGGCCAGGCCGGAGGCAGAAGAAACGAACTCTTATTAAAAATGTTCAATGAATTACAAGAAATTACAAGGGTAAGCCAAAACACAAAAGGCTACAGATATCATCTCCCTATGTCCGTTGTTGCTCGCCATCAGCAGCGGCAGCGGCACCTTCTTTGATGGGTAGCCCAAAGAGCTCCTCCTTAGCTGACCTCGGCTTCGGCAGCCTCGGCCTTAGCCTCGGCGCCTCGTTGCCCTTGCCCGATCGGCTTCCTCCCGGCCGCTTTAGCCTTCTCAAGAAGAGTCGCCTTCTCCGCGGCCGCCTCCTTCTCTATCTTCGCCCTCACCGCCTCCTTGGCCTTCTCCGCCACGGCTTTCTCCTTGGCTTCAAGCTTGTCATCAAGCAGCTCGTCATATCTGCCCCACGGAAAGGAACCATCAAGAGGGAAGAGCTCCCCAATCACTTCCCTAGCAGCTCCTTCGGCCAAATCCCGGAATTCAAAGCACACATGTTAGGGAGCATGACGGTTTGGAGCATCTCAATGTCCTTCTCCTTTTGCCTGGTGACGGCCTCTTTGCTCCGAATCACCTCCGCCCGGGCCTTAAAAAGGTCCCCGGATTCGTTCCTCGCTGGAGGTAGAGGTCGGCGTGCCTCGAACAAGTTTACACTTCTCCCAGCCTTCGTAGCCGGTGCCGCGGCCTCGGCCTTGGCTCTCTCAAGAAGGACCTCCTTTTCAGCGTCCCGCTCGAGTTTTCTTTCACCAAGAGAGCCTTCAAGATCTCCCCTAAGCCTCGCTCATTGAGAAGATCCAGCTTCGCCTTCGCGGCCACCTTCTTAGTGGCATTTAGCTCAAAAGCGGATTGAGCCACGGCTTTCTCCTGCTCAGTGATACGAGCACCGGTAAGATCGTTCCACCTCGCCAGCTCCTTGATCAGCTCCGTGCCTTCCTCTATAAGCTGGGAGACGGAAACCTCTCGGGATGAGGGAACAAGTGGTGACATTTTGATCACCTACCAGCCGGGAGGGGAAGCCTTCTGGGATGAAGAAACAGTGGTGACATTTTGATCACCGGCCTGTAGCTGGGAGAGGGAAGCCTTCTGAGATGAAGAGACAACGGTGACGTCTTGATCACCAGCCCACACAGAATTCCCCTCCACTTGCTGCCCAACAAGAGCGGCGGACGACTGCGGCTGGTCTACAAAATTTAAAGTAAGCATCAGTATCAACATACACAGACATGCCGGAGAGCCTGTCACCGGCAGCGCCTAAGGAACCGGCTAAGTCTGAGCCACAGGATAGATCAATACCGTGCTTGGCCTTCTTGGCCGAAGGGCGCATTTCCTCGTCAACTGTCTGCTTTCTTTTACGGACAAGGGGCGACCCCTCCTCTTCATCGGAGTCATCCCCATTGGAGATATAAACGATCTCCACCGTCTCCTTCTGAACAGGGGGGGTGGAAGGCGGAGCCGATGTCGACGCCATCACCGCCGAAGGCTTTGTTTTTCGCGTGCGGCGCGGCATGTTACTTACAACCCTCGCCAGGCCTCCACCACATTCAAGCTTTTCACCGCCGATCCATAAGTTCATTCGGCGACGTCCTGCGGTCATGGGCTAGAGCCTTGGGATGCAAGTTGGCAACGGTTTTATCTTTGTGCAGCCCCATTCTCCGGAGGATATCCTCATGTGTCCGGTCCAAAGTGGTCTCGCGAAAGAGACAGAGCAAGAGTTAAGTAGAAGAAATAAATCAAAGTTCAAGACACAATGAGAACGGTGATGGGCCTCACACCGACCCCACTCACCCTGCGCTAGGGCCGGTATGAGGCCGACATGGCAAAGCGGCTCATCCTGAAGAATGATCTGCGTTGGGGGGATCCATCTTTTCGGCAGCCCACTCTTGTCCAACTCAAAAGCCTCATCGCGACCTCTCGTCCTCCTTAAGAAGGACCTGCGGCATCCATTTTAAGCTTCTTCCGCCTGACCCATCCTGTCATGCTCCGCCTTAGTCTCACACCACAAATTCACTTGGTCCGAAAGGAGAGGGGCGCGGATAGTCATCCAAGCACCTTAACATACACCCACCGATTTCTCCAGTCTTTGCAAGAAGTAAGTTTGTCAACAGAGACATAACCTTTCTCCGTGTGCACACTGTACCAACCGACGCGCCAGAGATTGACTATTTGGAGATAATGAAGCCGGCGGAATAAATTTACCGTCGGGGCCTCCCCCTTGAAGAGACAAAGCCACACAAAGCCGACTATCGTCCTCATGGCCAACGGATGCAGTTGGGCCACAGCGACGTTCATAGCTTTAATAATGGCCATGACGTACTCATTCAGCGGAAACCGGAGCCCGTACTCCAAATGTCGCATGTATACGCCGGTATGGCCCGGCGGAGGGCAACAGACGGCCTGGCCCTCCTCAGGGATAACAATCTTGTATCCCCTGCCAAAGAAGAAGTGACCCTCGAAAAATTTCTCACCAGAACAACTGGCAAACTTATGTGTCCAAGTTCGGTAAACACGTATCTTGCAGACGTCACCGTGATCCATAACGTACCGCCTCACCTCTTTGGGACGAGCCTCTTCAGCATCATCACCAAAATCGTCTGCGTCATCATCGACATCAGAGTCATCCTCCCATTCCTCCAAAATTCGAGGATCGACTTCGGGAGAAGGAGACCTAGGGCCCCAGTGCCTTATCGGGGGCGTCCAACCTCTCCTCCTCATCAAGGCGCGACAGGGGAACCCCCGCGTCGGTTTGCTAGGCCCGGCATCAGAAGACATGTTTACAATAATAACTTACGAGTTAAGAAATTGGAAAGTTTGTTTACCTTGAAGAAAAACACCACGAGTAACAACTCGAAAATTAGAAGACAATGAAACCCTTGAAAGTTTAGAGAAAATTTTGGAGAATGAAATTGGTGGCCAATTTCACGGGATAACTGCCCTATTTATAGGGAAAAGCCCATGAAGAAGGACCAATCAGAGAACAGCCCATGAAGCATCAACCAATCAGCATGCAGACACGTGTCGGGCATGCAATTACGGAATGTCAATCAATGCAACAGTAACCAAGCGTCTTCAACACGCCTATTCATATCTCCTCGCCTATTCACCTTCCTCAACAAATTCCCAAGCATCTGTTCTCCGCCGGCCACATGATCAACCAAGCTAAGTAGCGCCGGCCGGGGGCAATCAAAAGCAACCGGCACACTCAATCCTGGTCTCGGCCAGCGCCACTTTCTTTTCCACATCGGATGCCCTTTACACATCCATGTGGAGGGGGGATATGGTACGGCCTAGAAAGACCAGGCCGAGGTAAAAGAAGCCGCCGCAGAAGAAGCCGATGCAGAAATTTTCCGCGAAACACTTACGCAGAATATACGCTCAAACGTACATCGGAGCCCATACCACGGCATAGACTACGCTGGGGGCAAATTGATGGGGCATATTCTGCACCGCTGACCAAGTCAACATATTGAGCAAGGTCAAAGATATCCACAAACAAGTCAACGACTTAGATAGCTAGCCGATGCAGCCCATCGGCTGTCGGCACTGGTCTCGGCATGACAACTTGCCACCGGGGCACATACCCGCGTACTCACATCCAAGACCCTCGGCGGTGAGTCAACGGGGCCCGCCGGCCTGCCATAGGTCCCTCGGCCGAGGGGTAGATCGATCTTTCCACCGCTAGCCACTTGGCCACTTGGCCACTATGTGACAAAAGGTGAAAGCCTATAAATACTCCTCAACCTTCATTGAGGAAAGGATCCCAAAAATACACAACTAAACCTAAATACACTATTCATCCCAGTAACATCTTCCTTATCTCTCTACAATATACATTCAGCCAAGTAACAACTTATCCTTTAAGTTTACTGACTTGAGCGTCGGAGTGAGTACGCTTGGCACAAAGCCAAGCCCTCAGTTCGTTCATTGTTGCAGGAGAGGCCGAGAGGAACGATTAAGACCAAAGGAGAATCCAACTCAAGACATCATTCAACAAGCCACGGGTGGTAACTATACTTGCTCTGGAATTACACCCGGAACACCTTATTTTATTCATTCCTCTCTCTTATCACCAAACCCCATCCAACTCACAATTCATACTTTATTCCCTCCTTAATTATTGTGCCCCCAACAAAGGGGAAGAATATGGAGAATAGGAGGGAGTAAAATACTACAAGTTTAAACTCGGTAATGTTCATTGGACGTGAAATGTGGATTCACTACATGCCTTCCATACGAAATGCTGATACTCTAATACCCGTGACTTCTTGGCCACACTAGCTATAAATATGTCATGTGAAGAAAAAATCTCAGCCAAAATTAACAGATAGTTAAAATCCTATGATCGATTTTATATATTAAGGCCATGTTTGGTACTCAACAGATTAATAATGGCAGAAGCAGATTATAAATGACCGATTGAATTGACATGTTTGACCAGTATGTTTCAATTAGCAGATTTAATAATAGTGTTTGGTAATTAACGGATTTAGGTTAATAGATTGTTGTATCTATATGTAAATGGTGGACAGATTCAATTTTCCCAAACTACTAACGTGAATATGCTGGATCGAACAACATATTGGAAAACAGTAGATTGGAGCTCAATCTACTGTTTCAATATACCATTTACCAAACACGTAAATTAGTAGATTGATGAGTCAAACATGCTAAAAGGCTATACTGTTTACCAAACACCCCCAGCACTACCAAATAATACGACCCTCTTCATAAAATAAGAATCAACTAATCAAAATCTCCAATTTTTTTCTTACTTGCTTACCAAATTTGTGTAAAAACTATCACTACTCACATCAACTAATAAACAAAAGAGTGTACTTTTCATACTTCCTACCAAATATTAGAATATAAAAAAAATCTAACCCCCTCTCATTATATTGACAACACCCCTTAATCTAACTTTTATGAATCTTATATAATATAAAAACCCAAATTAAAATACATTGTCACCAACTCCTTTATACACCTTCATCTCTTCATTTCTATACCTCCCTTCATTCATTTTTTGATCATACCATAAAATTCAAAAATTCCAAAATTAATCGATAAAATTGATCAAAAAATATGGGAAATTGTCTTGCATGTATAAACCCACAAGAGCTAGCTAAACAAAAACCTCCTACCCCTAGAAAAAACAACGTTAAAAAAACTCGACCCAACCCGTATTCACTAACACAAACTCAACCCGCCCCGATCAAGGTCTTAAAAGACCTACCATCGACCGGGCCACGTATAGGTGACAAATACGTAATAGGACGTGAACTTGGACGTGGCGAATTTGGTGTTACGTATTTATGTACGGACCGGGAAACTAAAATAAAACTCGCGGTTAAGTCAATTTCTAAAAGAAAATTGCGAACCGCGGTCGACGTGGAAGATGTAAGACGTGAAGTTGCTATTATGAGTACACTTCCGGTTCATCCTAATATTGTCCGGCTTAAAGCGGTTTATGAGGATAATGAGGCGGTTCACTTGGTTATGGAGTTATGTGAGGGTGGAGAGTTGTTCGACCGGATTGTTGCTCGTGGACATTATTCGGAACGGGCCGCCGCTACCGTGGCGAAAACCGTTGCTGAGGTTGTTAGGATGTGCCATGAGAATGGTGTTATTCATAGAGACCTTAAACCGGAGAATTTTCTTTTTGCTAATAAAAAGGAGAATTCTCCTTTGAAGGCTATTGATTTCGGTCTATCGGTCTTTTTCCGGCCTGGTAAGTATTTTATTTTTAGAACTTTTGGTTTTTTTTGGTTGGAGTAGACTAGTAAAGTATTTTGAGTTAGGTCGTTGTTTGCGAGTTGTGTGTGACTTTGATTTGGTATTTTTACTGTCCTGTTGGCCCATAAAAAGTAAATTAGTTGGTATTTACATTTTTTTTTTGTAATCGGGTGTCTTAATCATTTCTTTATTAATTGTCGTTTTAAATCTATATAAGTTGGCAATTTTCGCAATGTGTAATTGCGTCAAAAATACTACTATAAAATCAGTTGTATAATGAGTATTGTACAACCCTATATATTAATTCGAGTTTATGTGTAATTTTTCTGAGTTTTGTAAGAGAGTATTTTTTTTATGTTTAAGTGTGTGAGTTCAAAAACTTTACAGCATAGCTCAGATTCTTTTAAACAAAACTCGAAAACTTTAGTACAAAGCTCGGATTCGACATCATACAGCTGCATACAACATGTTGTATAATCTACTCATTGTAATTGCGTATGTGTTTAAATTTTGTATTTTTGTAAACATGTATGAACTTGGTTTTCGTGATTAAAGCAAATATAAAAATTTGATCAGGACGAAGGGAGTATAACACAGTTTAATAACAATAGACTCAATTATACATATCGATAAGCTAATTTTCATGACGATGGTCGACATATTTAGGTACGTTGTCATCATCAAAGACTTAACTATTAATGCACATAAATATTGTCATATATTGAGTTACCTTTTATTGAAATCGTGTCACAAATTATACTACAAACGTGTTCTGTAAGAGAGTTGTTGTAATCGACAATGTAGAATTAGGTTATTAATCTATAGTCTATACTATACACAAGTGTCCATGAAAACCTCAAAGCTAGTGTTAGTGGGTGATGGGTTGGTGAAGATCACCTTTTTTTTTTTTTTTTTTTTTTCATGCAATCATTAGTATTATTCCCTAATAATTGTACCCTTAAATTGTGTTAATGTAGTCATATTTTATGATTGTTTGGTAATTCGGATAAGTGTTTGTTGTAGCTTATCTTTGGGTTAGGGAATTTTGAATATTCAATCAAATTTATTGGTGGGGTGGTTGGTAAAAGAGGACTTATTAGGTGCACCTAGGGGACTAGAAGTATACCATTGTGTAGTTCAACTAATTTTATAGGGTTGTGACTACTTTGTGTTACATAAGTGGAGGAAGTGTGCTCTTAGATACCTAATTTGTAAATATTAGTAAGTCCTTCTTGAGACAGACATATCTGTTTTCCAATTAAAACGTGTTAACTAGTATCTACTAATTTTAAATAAATATGATGATAAAACTTTTGTTATTCTCTAAATGAGTATTACTTAACCCGTTTTAATTATAAACTGGATACGTCTGCCTTGAAAACAAGAATTTGTGAATATGTTAGTACATGGAGTAACAATTTACAAGCATGCACAATTAGTCAATGGTAGATATGTTTTGTGGGTTTGAGTCAAAATTCAAAGGGTTTACTTTACCATGGTTGATTGGCTGTCAACACATTGAATAGGTATGGCAAAATTGTAAGGCATTTGTTTGTTTATGAATTTTCTAGATTCTCTTTGAATAATGAAAATTGAAAACAATTACACATGAATTTTAATATTCTGAGGTCATTGACCAAATCCATTTGTAAAATAATACTTCTAGCAATATGTAGTTCTAGATGATAGGAGTAGGTGCAAGGACTTGTAAACATGACCAGTATGACACTCGCACATTTCATTTGGATGTCACAATCGGCCATACTAATATTTAGAGTATGATTTTCGTTATTTTGATCGGGTCAAATCTATTCACCTGGCTGTAGACTGTCGATTTTTTTTGACATTATGTGACATTGATAGATTCATTGTTGTCTTTCGATCTGATCCCTTTACCTCGTCATGGAAACGAGCCTTAATGATTAATGAATGACCCTTTTTACCCCGTTATGTGAGATAATCTTTAAGACACTCGAGTAATCCTGTTGTTATCGATTAATTTATTCCGTCTTTTGAATAAATGTGGTAATGATTTTTTACAGGGGAAAAGTTCACAGAAATAGTTGGCAGTCCATATTACATGGCCCCAGAGGTTTTGAAGAGGAATTATGGACCTGAGGTGGATGTATGGAGTGCAGGAGTTATTTTGTACATTCTTCTTTGTGGTGTTCCTCCTTTTTGGGCTGGTACTTTTTCAACCTTCTTTTTCATCATGTTCACTACTACATTCATGTTCAATTGCCAACTTTTCGAAAAAAATATGAATTTAATTTCCTTACTAAAGCGACGACAAATGACAATTTTCTTTCTGGAACAATGAGTCTTGTATGAGACGGTCTTACCTGTGAAACCAACCAATTTCTCAAGTATATTAGTCTAATGGGTTGGTTTCACATCTAAGACGATTCTTTTTGGAAGGACAATGATTCTTGTATGAGGCGGTCTTACCTGTAAAACCAACCAATTCCGCGAGTATATTAGGCTAATGGGTTGGTTTCACATTTAAGACGATTCTTTTTGGAAGGACAATGAATCTTGTATGAGGCGGTCTTACCTATAAAACCAACCAATTTCGCGAGTATATTAGTCTAATGGGTTGGTTTCACATCTAAGACGATTCTTTTTGAAGGACAATGAATCTTGTATGAGGCGGTCTTACCTATAAAACCAACCAATTCCGCGAGTATATTAGGCTAATGGGTTGGTTTCACATCTAAGACGATTCTTTTTGGAAGGACAATGAATCTTGTATGAGGCGGTCTTACCAGTGAAACCAACCAATTTCGCGAGTATATTAGTCTAATGGGCTGATTAAACTCTTTGAATGTACAGAGACGGAACAAGGGGTGGCTTTGGCGATTTTGCGAGGGAATCTAGATTTTAAGAGGGAACCATGGCCTCAAATCTCTGATAATGCTAAAAACCTTGTAAAACAGATGTTGGAACCTGACCCTAAGAAGCGATTAACTGCGCAGCAAGTTCTTGGTGAGTCTTTATATTTGCTGTTTTCTCGTTACTTCGAAGTATAAACTTGGTCAGGCGCCAACGTGCCAGTGTACTCTATATTGACTGTTTTCTCCTCATTTTGTAGAACATCCGTGGATACAGAATGCAAAGAAAGCTTCGAATGTGCCTTTAGGAGATATCGTGAGGTCAAGACTTAAACAGTTTGCAGGAATGAACAGATTCAAGAAGAAGGCACTCAGGGTAGGAATTTAATTATTTCGCATCAACAGCACGATTACAGTTCTGAACAAAAAAACTGAAGTTACAAAACAATGTTTTGTAGGTCATAGCCGAACATTTATCAGTGGAGGAGGTAGAAATCATCAGAGATATGTTTACCCTAATGGACGTCGACCATGATGGGAAAATAACATATGAAGAATTGAGAACTGGACTAAAAAAGGTCGGTTCTCAACTAGGCGAATCTGAGATTCAGCTTCTCATGGAAGTGGTATGTTCTCGCAACTTACTGCTAAATTCAGAATTTTAAATAAGACAGTCTTACATTCGGGTTGGTATAACATCAGAAACCGTCTCATATGTGCAGGCTGATGTTGATAGAAACGGGTACTTGGATTACGGGGAGTTTGTAGCAGTGACAATCCACTTGCAGAAAATGGAGAACGACGAGCACTTCCAAAAGGCATTCCTGTACTTTGACCAGGATGGAAGTGGTTATATCGAGCTAGACGAGCTACGAGATGGCTTGGCTGATGAATCAGGGGAGACTGATTCCGAGGTTCTCAATCAAATTATGCATGAAGTTGATACCGATAAGGTAAGATGACTGACATTACTTAACTAACCACTAGGCGAAGATCTCATCCGCAGGCTTATGACAAATTGTGTTGTACTGTTTGTTGTGTATGGCAGGATGGTCGCATAAGTTACGAAGAATTTGTAGCAATGATGAAGACAGGAACAGATTGGAGAAAGGCTTCTCGACAATACTCGAGGGAAAGATTCAAGAGCTTGAGTCTTAACCTAATGAAAGATGGATCATTACAGTTACAAGATGGGATGACTGGCACATCTGTTGTGGTTTGACAGGACTAACCCAACATTTTTCTTTCTTTGTTTTTTCATACTTCTTGATTTAAGTATAAACCAAGCAGCCTGTCATCAGAAGTTGATATAACAGATTCCATGAAATGGGAATGGATATCGAAACTGTAAGCAGCGATCGGAAATTGAGTCGAATTTCGTTGTTTATTGAGAAGAGATCATCAAAGTGTGTTTGTTAGCAGCACAGAACCTTTATGAGGAGTGCTGCAGGTGGTTTCTTTCAGATTATGTTTGCACAGAAGTTCCAATTTTTATTGTATATCTTTTTTTTTTTAATGATTTTAATATATAGTTTTTTTTTTTTTTTATTTGTGCATAAAGATTCAAGTTTTTTTTTTTTTTTTTTTGGCATGTGTAACAACGTAAGTTTATTTGATGTGCTCTTCAAGTTAAATATAACTTGATCTCATTTTATGTCTTGCTTATTTTGCTCATCTCTTAATCATCAATTTAATGTTTCATAGTTACATGTTCAACCCTGATAAAAGATAGAAAAGTACTCGGTAATATAATGCTAAAAATTAGGGATGTCAGTGGGGCGGGTATAAGCGGGTACCGCCCCGCACCCGTCCCAGTTGGGGCGGGTATAGGTACAGCTTTTGCGGGTGATGGGGTGGGTACGGGTAGAAAAATTCCACCCGCCATAGGTGGTGGGGCGGGGATGGGTTTTACCTCCTACCCACCAAATACCCGCCTACCCACCAATTACTAAAAAAATATACTCCCTCCTATTCTAAATAACTGTCTCATTTGTCATTTCCGTCTATTCACATAACTGTCACATTTGCCATATTTGGACATGGTTTTTTACCTTCCTACCCTTAGCTCTTTTCTTTATTTACCATCCCAACCACCCATAACCCATCATATTCAGTACTTTTCATTATTTAACTCATATATTCTTACCCATATACAATAATTTTCATTATTTTAACTATATTCCTTAATTTGCGTGTCATTGTTCAAATGAGACACTTATTGGGAATATGAGGGGTATATTTTATTATGACTTTCGATAATGTTATTTACTAATTTTATTGAAAATCTTAAATTAAGATTATAAATATGAAAATTTACGGAAATTCATAGTGATTAAATTACATTTTATTTTAAAAAGTATCGACAAAAAATTATGACATAGGTGGTTGTTAGGTAAACGGGGCGGGTACGGGTCTAGATTTTCATTTGGTGGGGCTGGTACGGGTATGGAAACTCGTACCCGCCATGGGTGGTGGGGCGGGTACGGGTATGGGAATTGCTTAGTGGGTACGGGTACTGGGGAGGCTATATCCACCACCGCCCCGCCTCAATGACATCCCTACTAGAAATAGAGGTGGTAATCACGTCACTTAAGTCAGTTATGAATCGAGTTAAAGCGGGTTGGTCAAATCGGGTTCTGCTTGTGTTGGGTTGATGGCGGGAGGTCGGTTATGTTGCGTAATTATTAGGTCGGTCATCATGTGGTGACAATATGGGTCGAGCTGATTCGGGTCGGTACTAGGTCAAGTTATCGAATATATTTTATCTTGTACAGAGTATATACTTGATAGGTAATTTTATAAAACAATGTATAGATGTATTAGTTGTAGTTTAAAGTGAAAAATAAGTAAAAGATAAATGTCAATTTAGTTTAAGTTGTACTGTTATTAAGCTACTTCGTTATATGGTCATACATGAGGTTGATTCAATATCGAATCACGGGTCGGGTTCAAGCTGAAAGAAATACATTTGCGGTCAGTTATTGTTGGAGTTTGAGGTTGCTCCAAATTTATGTGTTTAAATTGTCCACCTATGGAATAGTGGGGAACTAGGGATGTCTTCTCCTTATATATGGAAGTGCTCTCTAGTGTTAACTAGATTATAGAAAAGGGACTGTAATCTCCTACGCTCGTGCCGCCACTGCCGGCCTGCTTGTGCTCGTGTCACGCGCGATGGGGCTCCCTTTTTGCTGCTAGTCTGAACTCTTACATGAATTCTTTACTAACCGTTAAAAATTTTTAAATTTTATTACATAATAAAATACTCTATGTACTTACTATACGATTTTATTACCAATTTCATTATCAATAAATATGGTATCTCTTTGTGAAATTAGAATCTTTTTACTATTATAAAATCTTCTCATCTTCTAAAATTTTAGGGTATAGAAGAGTAAATAGATTTCGAATTCAGATTTAAACGATTATAATATGCATAACTGTTAAAGTGAGGCTTAGAGTCGGGCTCGGGTATAATCAATAGATGACAAAAACGAGAGGCCGTAACCATCACCCGAAGTCCCGAACCTTTCATTTCCTCTCATGTCTCCTCCCCTGTCAATTACAAACCCCCACGTCTCCTAAAATTTTCCCCAAATCAAACAAAAACCCTAAATCGAATGCAATTCCACCCCCAAAAATGGGGGCAGATTACTACAATATCCTCAAAGTAAACCGCAACGCAACCGAAGATGATCTCCGTAAATCCTACCGTCGTCTCGCAATGATCTGGCATCCGGATAAAAACCCTACCAATAAACGCGAATCTGAATCCAAATTCAAACAAATTTCCGAAGCTTACGACGTTTTATCCGACCCGCAAAAGCGTCAGATCTATGACCTTTACGGTGAGGAAGCGTTGAAGTCGGGTCAAGTTCCGCCACCGCCTTCCGCGGCGCACGGTGGTGCTAGTGGGCGGAGACGGCGGCAAGGGGAAGCGACGTCGTTTCGGTTTAATCCGCGTGATGCGGATGATATTTATGCGGAAATTTTTGCGGAGGGGAGTGGAAGAGCGGAGAGTAGAGGGAGAGGAAGAGGGTTTTTTCGGACGTCGAATGGTGAATCAAGTGGAGATGGTGGCGCGAGTTCGAGTGCGAGTGCGAGTGGGGGGTTGAGGAAGGCGGCGCCGGTTGAGAATGGGTTGGCTTGTAATTTGGAGGATTTGTATAAGGGTGCTAAGAAGAAGATGAAGATTTCTAGGACTATTACTGATTCTTCTGGGTATGGATTCTATCTGTTTTTCTACTCGTTTCGCGCAATTTATAGGATAAGACGGTCTTATAGTGTGAGACAGGAGGTCATTTTATTGGTTCAACACTGATTTATTACTATTAATGTTTGTTTCACGCCTTTTGTATTAGACTCTTTTGCATTAGACTGTCTTATACAATAATTAATGCTTGTTTCGAGAATTTAAGGTAGGAGTAATAACTAATAAGGTAGCATAGGATATATATAGGTAATATTAGCAATGGAAATTAGGAGTGTGATGGGAATGTACCTTTGATATTATGGAAATAGTTGTGGAAAAGTGGGTGGTGATTCTAAAACCAGCTAATAGCGGAGAATGGAAGGTGTTTTGGACATTTAGGAAGTAGGTATATATGTATGTTATGTGATATTTTCTTTAGGGTTGTTGCGGTGATCGTTTGAGAACCCTTAAGGTTGGATTTGGGGAGGAGGGATATGCAGGGGAAGAAATCTTTTTGTTAATGAGCAACATCACATGCTGGATAGGAGGGATTTGGAGAGGGAAAATCCAGTTTCTGTAGTACAAGCTAAATTAAAAATTTTGTTGGCGTAATTGAACATTTGGATCCTTTTTGATCCTGCTCATCCTTCTCTCCGCAATGTGTATTGAGACAAAGGACTCAAGGTTGATGTATGATAGATAATACTACGTAGGTGTTACGATTATGCGTGTAATGCAAGAGTGTGTCCGTGTAAGGAACAACAGAAAACAGGATCATATGACTTGAATTGTAATTTTGTCTATTGATGAAAGGTGGTACTGAAACGGAGGGATAGAAATGTATGTTCTGTGATATTTTGTTTATGTTTGATGTGGTGATCAATTGATAACCCTTAGGTTGGATTGGGGAATGTAGAGGGGAACATATCTTTTGTTAAGGTAGCAATTTAACATGTTGGATTGAAGGAATTTGGAGAGGTGGAATACATTTTCCGTTGTACAAGACAAATTAGAATTATTCCACACATTTGTGATTTTGAATCCTTTTTGAGCTGCTCTTCATTCTCCTGTTCTCTCATCTCTTATCATCGATGTGTATCGAGAGAAAAGACTCAAGGTGGATGTATGATAGATAAAACGAGTAGGTGTTTAAGTTTATGGTAGTAATGAAAGAGAGAGATCCTTGAAGACACAACCAAAAGTAGAATTATAAATTTTTGAAGTGTAGCTTAGTCTATTGACGAGTTATGTAGGCTAAGTGCATGTCTAAGTGATTCCTTGACTTCGATCACCACGAAATCACCATTATGGTTGTCAACCACCACTAAGTGATCCACCTTCCTTTGATCTCCTTTTCGCCATTTCTAAACCAGTCGACCTATTCCCCTATCACGTATCAGATGGTGGTTTGATGGGCGAGATGAAATGGGTGGAACACAATAGAATAGAGGGACTAATATTTTTTAGTATATTTCTTCATTTTTAGGTTAAAAAACATGTTCTAGTACTGGTTTTTGGTCTTTTTAGTGCTAAATCTGGTGTTTGTGTTCACATATTATGAAACTTGTGAAAAATTGTGGCTTTGAAATAGTTGCTCATTTAATGGAGGCTACACCACTGCATAAGTTCTGGTTCAGTCGTAAGTCGTAACTTGCTCCTGGGTTTGTTAGTAAAAAAGTAGAATTAAAAGCCTATGATACCATCCTAGAACTTACGTTTCTTTTTTAGTTGGAAAAAATCATAACTCTCCCTTTTAAAACTATGTTTTCAAACTCCTGCCTTTGGGGGAAAAAAAACTTTAAAGCTCCTACCATATGCTTACCTTCATTCCAAAACTACTACTGATACGATTCCTAATGATGACGTATAAATTAATTAAGTACACGGGTAGGGATCGAACGCAGGTGAGCGAGTTCATGTAGCAGCATTCCTTGGACTCTAGTTAGTCAATTTAGACGAATAGAATCTAATCATTTGATAAGAATTAGTTAGTTAGCTAGTAGCTTATTGGTTAGGTTTAGTATCTTAGTTTATGTTATCTTATTTAACAAATAATATCTTTAGGGGATAGTTTGTGTGATTTGAAAGACAACCTTATTCGAGTCCTATAAAAGACCGAATAGCTGCCAATGTATTAGTCAGATTATGAATTTTGAAGTTTGAAATAAACAAAAACCGTTGCAAGCTTTTGATCATTCTCGATCAGTTGTATACAAAACTTCGAGATTGTATTTCGAATTGGCGTTTGAAGATTGGGCTCCAATCTCATCGTTATTAGCACCGGGTTCGAGGTAGAACTACGGACTAAATATCCCCTTAAGTTCGTTAAAATCCGCTACTAGCTTCCGCTTTTGTATTAACTACTTGTACTAGTTAACCTTTCCGAACAAAAAGTATGAAAAATGTCTAAAATACCCTTCATTATCGTATGTTTCCTTTACCCCAATTACACCCCCCCCCCCCCCCTCACCAATCACCAACCACCACCTCCACTGCTCACCTATGCGACATGCGCCAATGCGAGAGACAACCAATCATTGGCGGTACCACCCGTCTGCAACGTGCGTTCCCTCACCCCTATTTGAAGCCACCACCCCTCAAAATATAGAAAACCGTCCCCACCCTTGGGATCCCCTTCTCCAAACTTGAAAGTTGAAACCACCCAGTTGGGGTGTTTTCGAAGGTGATGAAGGGGATTCCGGGGGTGGGGAGGTTTTTTTTAGGGTTTGTGGTGGCGATTGTACGGTGGGTGGTGGTTTGAAATTGGAGGATGGATGGATGTTGAGGACGGCGTGGGGATGCCGGCGCCCGGCGGTAGGTTTGGGCGAATTAGCTTGATATTTGATGATTTTTATTTTGGCAAAGAGAACTTTTTTATGGCAGTTTTTGAGGAAGTTGGTAGAAGAGGTGGAAGTTCGAAAAATAAAATAATAAAAGGGGAGAGCTTTAAAATAAGGTATATAAAAGGTGAGAGTTATGAATTAATTCTTTTTTCGACAGTTCCAAGTTTACAACTAAACTGATTTGTACTGAACCAGAAAATTTGGTGAATTAATACCAAACTAATACCACAACATCGCATAGAGAGAATTTTTGTAATTCTGCTTCCACGCCTGCTGCTCTTGAATTTCCTTATATTTGGGATGCCCGCATTATATTTGGGATAAATTATGAAGCTTGATATTTGATGACTTTTATTTTAGCTAGACGACTTTTCGATGGGAGTTTTGGAGGAAATTGGTAGAAGTGGTGTGTTCTGAAAATAATAATAATACACGGTGAGAGCTTTGAAAGTGAGGTATATAGAAGGTGAGAGTTATTAATACCAAACTAATACCACAATCGCATAGAGAGAATTTTTATAATTCTGCTTCCACACCAGCGGCTCTTTCATTTACTTGTTCTATAATCTTTTTTTCAATTACAGTTGTCTAGGTCATCTGACTATAGGTCTCCATCTCTCTCACTCTATCTCCCGTCTCAGTTTTCTGCCCATTTGTGCGATTTATTATGAATGCCACTTTGTCTTTCCACTTCTGTTTCTCTTCAGCAGTACAAAAGTTCAGCTAGCAGAGAATGCAGAATGGTTGGTAGTTGCTATCTTTTGAAATTTTTGATACTTTAATGGTTGGGGTTGCGTGTCAAAAATTCTCTCAGGTGAAGTGATGGTTAATTGCGGTAATGCTGCTGAATATGCAGTGTTAGCAATGTGGCCTTTTCAATGTTAAAAGTATTTTTAGCCGTTGGTTAGAGCATGTAGTTGGTGCATTTTTCGACAAGAAAGTCCTGCAAGTAGAATACGGAGTATATCAAAATTTATGCTTTTCCGTCCGATTTTATAGGGTGTTCCATTCTGTTGGGTTTCTCTTTATTATCTCTGTTTTTATTACTTTTTGGCTTGTTTGAAAGTTTATAGTGTCTGCCTTTTATGCAGCAAGGTTCGGACAGTAGAGGAAATACTGACTATTGATATCAAGCCGGGTTGGAAAAAAGGTACAAAGATCACTTTCCCTGAGAAGGGTAACCAGGAGCCTGGCATCATCCCATCAGACCTTATCTTTGTAATAGACGAGAAACCCCACACCCTCTTTAAACGAGATGGAAATGACTTGGTTGTGGATCAAGAGATAACCCTCTTGGAATCCTTAACTGGGAAGAAGCTTGAACTGACAACCCTCGATGGAAGAAACCTCATCATACCCGTAAATGATATCATCAAACCAGGGTTTGAAGTAGTGGTTCCTGATCAAGGGATGCCAATCTCAAAAGAACCTAACAAGAGAGGAAACTTGCGAGTTAAATTTAATGTCAGATATCCAACAAGGCTTACCGAAGAACAAAAGGCTGATCTGCGTAGAGTTTTGGGTGGAGTCTCGTGAAATAATACCAGTTACCACGCATTTCAGAGTAAAGCTACCACTAATTTGCTACTGCATGTAAATACTGAAAAGATGCCAGTTGTGAATACTAGCATGACGGTGACTGAAGTAGTAGGATTTCCACCAAGAGAATAGGCTAGTAGTCTCGTTGGAGGTGGTTTCATAGAACGATTGGGATTAGGGTTTATTCTTTTACCACAATTTTTGTGCATTTGGGCTTTGCAGTAGTTTGTGTCCCTAGCCTTCTATACCCAGAACATATTTTAGATGGGTATGATACTATGATTAATGTTATTGTTTTATAACTTAGGACACGAGAACTTGCAGCCATAATCATATTTTGTCGTGGACATTGAATGTTCATCGTCAGCTTTGTTCGTCTGACGTAAGTTTCTTCTTCCTTTCCCGTCTCCCCATTGTAATATTGGTTTAGCTCTCTAATTGAAGAGTACGACAAAGGGTCTAGCCGTCTAGGACTATGATTTCATTTTTTCCCTTTTTTTTCTTGATTGGCTTCTGTTGGTTATCTTATAACATGATGCAAGTAATTGTAATTTATATATAGTTGTTTATAGTGTCTTCAAAAAGCTTAAACGGCCTCGATCGTTTACCCATCCAAACCTCGCCTGCTTATCGTGTGGGCCACGGAAGCTATATCAAGTCTGGTATGTGTTTATGTTGTATAACATGAATGGCTATTTGTACACAATTGGCGAAGTTGATGGAGAGGTAGTAGATGGTGATGGACGACCTTTAATTGCATCACAAAATCTCATTATAGACGGAACATATCCGTCTATAACTAAAGACGGGTCAAATACAATACCACATTCCTAATAGGACAAACAACAAGTGGGGTGGTGGGGGCAAAAAATATTACCACTTTCAAGCTATTTGACATGTCTTTGGCTATAGACGGATATAACAAGACTAGCTGTAATTGCATACTCAAGTTCTCGGTCAATTCGGAACTTCAAAGAACAAGCCTCATTAGGTTTGAATAGTTTTATGGGTTGTAAATAGGGTTGGTTACCGTCGACAACAGAAGTAAATCAGTAATCTTTTTAGGTGCTCTTAAAAGAGTTAATGCACTGGCCATGAAGTCTCCTCCATTCTCATTGATATGGATTAAATCCTAATGTCATGGCTACGAAAACCCTAATGTCATGGCTACGGAATAAGGTGAACAACTAGCATACCGAACTGACTTTCTATGTTCAATCTATTCCGGATCATTTCGAACGGGTGACATTTTGAATTCTAGTCACTTATGGAAGTGTTTTAAAACAGTGAAATAGTATTGTGACAAAACCTAATCACATGAGATAGTAGGTAAGCTGATTGGGGAATGATGAAAAATAGCAATAAAAAATGTGCAACTAATGCAATTGCTTTCAGTACATGACATTTGGTTCCATACAATGTTGTAGAGATTGTTAGGAAATACGATTGCCTACCAATAATTTAACAAATAATTCACCATCAAAGTTATACAACAAAATTAACAAATAAAAGTACAACACGTCTTATTATGCCTACCAATTTCTAAACTGTTGTAGACTTGTAGTAGTGATTGTCAAAGAAGTAAGAGCCACGAAATCAACTCACCATTAATCCATTATCATGAAAGATCAACACAATTTTGACAAAGAGTTTCCTTTAATTGCTTAGGCATTTTAAATCAGTGTAATTAGTTTGGTAGTGTGTCTACTATTTTAACTAATTAATCAAGTCATTTGATGACTAAGATTTGGTATTGTGTTACTAGTTTGGGTATTAAGGCCCTGTTCTTTTCGGTTGGAAAGAGCTGAACTGAACTGAATGAGGCTGAGTTAAACTGAATGGAGCTGAGCTAAACTTAATAAAACTGAAATAAGAGTTAATTTGGGAAGAAATTGGCTAAAATGAACTGAAATAAGTTGAATTGAACTGCAATAAGTTGAAATTAAGCCAGGAAGAACATAACCTAAATGAGGTAGAGGGGACAGGATTTGAAGGAATCAATATTTCCTCCGTCAAATCTAAATCTAGGGTGGTGGAGGTCGAGTATGAGTGTTACAGTTATGATGAGGAAGAGTCATCGGGTTTAAGTGAGATTTTAGGTGAGATGGATAGTGTAAATAAACCTGGAACTGGGACGATGGACTGTGGTGATTAGAGAATAGGATGGTCCTAACTCTTAATGATGCCAATGGTAGGGATGTGGGAGTTTCAGCAACGTTGGCTGGTTTGGTTCTAGTTGGTGGGGGGAGCGAGGGTTTGTAAATTAACACCGTCATTGACACGTAGTATTTGCAAAGTTTCAATGACATTATTTACATATAAAGTTTTTATTTATTTTATTTTATTTTATTTTATTTTATCTTTAGCAAGTGGATCAGTTACACAAATATGTTAATACTTTATCTTATATATAATGATTCACGCACTATGTTATTTTAAGTTTTAATATAGAGATAATGCAGTAAGGATCATCTGTCCCACTCTTGTGTCTCATTGTGTGTGCCACTCCACTCATCTTTTGACACATCACTTGTTGTAAAATAAAATATTGCAATAATTATATTAATTTGTTGATGTGTTAGAAGGTGATTGAAGTGGCACACAGATTGGGACACCAAATGGGACAGAGGATCCCCACTGAAGATAATGATATTTCAGTTATATGTCCTATTTTAGTATGAAATTAAGAACAATGATCTCATTACCCTAATTGTTTATGTAATAATGTTAATTCAAATTGCAAGAAATCCCATAACAAAATCACTAATTAACATCTCACTAACTTACACTATCTCTACGGTTTTGGAATGATATTTCTAAATAAGATCATTGTTCACTATCAAAACTTTTAGAATATTATCTATAGCCATAATTGATAATTATTTTAGAATGAAACTTTCTATGTATATTAAGATGAAGAAGATAAAGGATATTGTACCACAAATGGAGTACTAGTTAAACACGTTTAAATGTGTCTAAAAATATACAAAATGCACTAGTATGTGAAGATACTTGTGTGAGTGTGTTATCCCTGAATTTTATTTCATTTGATGTATCTTACGATTTCTATATCCATTTTAAATATAAAACGGGTTAAGTACTACCTCATATAGATGATGTGACAAGTTTATTGTTAGTTTCCACGCATTTTAATTTTTATCTTATCTATCTGTTTGTAACTTCCCGACCTAACGTGGAGCGAAAGCAGTTACTCACGGTAGCTCGCTAGGCTATGTACATGGCTCACACGTATCAACAAGGGTCTTGTCATGAAACCATTTCAACCAAAAGTTTAAGCTAATGGTTGAAGTTCCAAGATCGGTTTTATACTCTAACAACTCTTTTCCATCGTATTTTGTCCTCACTCATGCGCATCCCGGGAATCATCCATGAGTTCACTCATCCTAATACTACTCTCGATCAAGCAATTATGAGTATTACTTTCAATATCTTTAAGCACTAGTCAGTTAAGCTTATCTATCGTCCTTTATAATTATCTTTACAATTATCGTGGGGTGTTATACTATTTGATCCGTTTTACATTTAAGACGGAAATTTCCGTCTCAGACAATTAATGCCACTTGTAGTTGCATAGAGAGTACGGACAAGTAGTACGGGTGGGTACGATGCTAAAATGAGAGTAAATGTGTGAATTAGGTGGGGACTCGATTTCATGTGGTGTTGTAAATGTGATAGTCTGGCATTTCTATCATTTTTTGAACATGAATATTGAATAGTTTCAATAGTGGAGCAAGATTTTCCTAATCTTTACATGCAGCCAAACACATTGTCTACAAACTTACATGTACATGTGCCCTCCTTTTGCCATTATTAGGTGTATTTCCACTCACTTCATCACTTTCTCATTTCTATACATCATACCTTTAATCACAAATTCTCCTTTAAGACAGTACTGTTCATTTTAAGCTTAAAACAGGTCAAAATCCAAGTAAATTACATGGCAAGTTATCTAGAAAATACCAAAATGTTTGTCTTTATTACCTCTATGTGATGATATTTGACATATCTTAAACTTAATGTATGTCCATCTTAAACAAGACTAACTGATCTTTAATAACGTACCTTAACAACAACTACGATTACGTAGTCCTACAAATCTTAGTTTTCATGTAATTTTACAATAACATCATCCAACAGAGGTATGGATAATAGGTCTCAGGTTCGAATTACCTTACTCTGTATTGTAATGAAACTAAGTGCGCGCTTCGTTAAAAAAATAAATTAACATCATCCAGCTATAAGATCGTTTTTAAATTCCAATTTTTTGTTTAGAAGGGAAATTGGAGGAAAGAATGAAAGATTGTCTTTGAAGGGCAAGTCTTGTCAAATTTTTTATAACCAAAATATTGTAACCAAATCATATAATAAAAATAAAACCAGACTTTATGTTTATAAATTTTTTGTGTAAAATCGTTATATACAATAATGGATTATTAATAATCAAATACTCCGTATTTGCTACATTTGAGGGAAAAATTGTCTTTGGAGGAAAAGTTTTATTGAAAATGTTATTCGGTGTAAGTTTATTTATGTCAAAAATATTATAATCAAATCATATAATAAAAATAAAATCAGACTTTATGTTATTAAAATTAAAAATCTTGGGTAACACCGTTATATGCAATCGTTTGTATATTTGGTTAATGGATTCTTATTAATCAAATATTATACTAGTTAAATGATTTGATATTCCAACTAGTTGATTTCACGACTCTGCTGTACTTTGTACGGATAAGAAGACAATGGTCACCAACAAATCAACAATTGACCATTTATGCGTCATTCTTATTTATTATATAAAGTATATAGGTAAGTCTACTTTAAGATGGTATTTTCTATTTTACGCTTAAAATAGGTCATCAAATATTATACCACTTGTGTAGTGAATAATGCATAGAGAAAAGTACTCCGTAATTCATTTGTGTTATATACACGAATATATTTGTATTATAGACACAGTTGTATAATATTTGACCCGTCTTAAGCTTTTAAATTTAAAATGGATAATACCGTCTTAGTAAGAGTTTGTGTTACGTGATTAATCCCTTAACTTTTAACACCACTTTTTATTCTCTTCAGGTTAGTCTAAATTAATTAATTTATCCAATAGTTCTTTTTGGAGATTCTCTATAATTCAAGCAAAAAAAATCTAGTTAAAAGTTAAAAGTTAAAATTTCAAATTTTAATTTAATTTATCAATATTATAAATACAGCTCTAAGGGCTGTATTTAAGAAGTCAAAAGAGAAAATTAATCTTTAATATTGTTGTTAATTGCATCATTTTTTGTGCAATTTTGTCACAAATTCCTTTTTTAATACCTAAATTAGAAGGTTTTAACTCCTTAAATACAGCCCTTAAGGCTGTATTTAACATTACCCTTATATTATATATAAAACAAAAAAAATGATATTAATTCTAGAATGAAGTGGATTCAATTGGGCCTTTATTGAACAAGAGTAGAAGCACATGGGGTTTTGGTGGGTTCATCACTCTCTCAAATTTCACTCCTTTCATTAATTATTATTTTAATAATAAAAATAATATATTATTTATAAATATAAATATTATAGAGGAAATTTATTGTGAAGGGAAGATAAGAGAGTAAGGAAGGTAATGTAATGTTATCAACTGTTACATAATACAGTACTAAAGGTATCGTTTCGTAGTCTGGTAATATTGATGGGAGATTAATTCCGTCATGGCAACCAAACGACACCTAATAAAAGTCGAATAAAAGTGTGTTTTCAGTTGCTAGGAATTCTGGGTTTTGTTAAAGATTTGTTTTTTTGAATTGGGTATTCCTTAATTTGTGCTACTTTCTTGCCAACCCTAACTAATTTTTACTAAAGATTGGATTTTTTTAATTGGGTAATCTTTAATTTGTTTGTTAATCTGCTATATTTCTGGGGTTTTGTTTGTTTATTTTTCTCATGGTCTTTCTGTTGCAGTTATTCTTTTCCTTTCTTTTCTTTCTATGATCTAAAGTTTTGGTATTTTAGGAGAAGAAAAAGGAGGAATCTTTGAGGTTATAGAGAGAGAAATTAGAGAGAGAAAGTCGAGTAAACAATAATGGCTGCTGAAAACCCTGAAGGTCTTGAAGCTGTACTGAAAGAGGCTGTTGATTTGGTGATGAATCTTTGCTTTTTACATCTTTTTTTGTATTTTATTTTGTTATTACTCGGGTTATTTACCTCGCAATTTGCGGGAGCCATTGAGGCATCGGGTAATGTTGTTGTTGTTAAGTTATTTTCTGATTTTGTTATTTTTGTTTGACGATTTGTGGGTGCAGGAGAATATACCAATTGAGGAAGTGTTTGAGAATTTGAGATGCACCAAAGAGGGTCTTACCAGTGAGGCTGCTGAAGAAAGATTAATAATTTTTGGGCCCAATAAACTTGAGGAGAAAAAGGTTGTAATTTTATTACCAATTTTGTTTCATTTTATGCATTGCAATTTGAAGTGTCGATTGACGGTTCCAAAGGATGATTCATGTTGGCGGAACCCAAATCATTAGGGATTAACGGTCTGTGATGTTGTTGCTATTTTTTCTGCAGTGTAACATTTCAAGTCTCAACATTTTGCATCCTTGTAAATTTTGATAGAAAGTTTCGAAATTGGCAGTTTTTTCATCTTGGGGATGTCTAATATTGTACCCATTTTCATTGTTAATGTTGACTGGTAGTCCTTGAAGTGTCAAATATGTGAAAATATCTGCTGCAAATTGTAGAAGATTTTCAACTTTGTTGGTGATGTTATATACAGTAATAGAATGTGAAATAAAAATATTGACTGTCTTGTAAAACATCTTATTTGGGTGTTGCAGGAGAGCAAATTCTTGAAATTTTTAGGGTTTATGTGGAACCCTCTATCATGGGTCATGGAAGCGGCTGCCATCATGGCGATTGCACTTGCTAATGGAGGGGTAAGGATATTTATTCGAGTGTCCTTTTACTCCTACACTAATTGTTCTGTTGTCGTTAGTGATGTTAAGTTCTGTCTTATTGTGTTCAGAATAAGCCTCCTGACTGGCAAGACTTTGTGGGTATCATTACCTTGTTGATCATTAACTCAACTATCAGTTTCATTGAAGAAAACAATGCTGGTAATGCCGCAGCAGCTCTTATGGCTCGTTTGGCACCAAAAGCAAAGGTATGCATCACCTACTTTCAGTGAGTCTTGTAAGAGACGGTCTCACGTACAAGAGTAGCCTAAATTCTTATGTATTCTGATTTATTAAGAGGCCTAGTGGGTTTGTCTCACATGTATGACCATCTCATATAAGTGTTTGTGATTTGCTTTATAAATTGCGTGTTGTGGTCTTTAGTATTTGCAGTTTTCGATCCTTATTTGTGCTGTGTGTAGATTTTACGTGATGGGAGGTGGAGCGAGGAGGATGCAGCAGCCTTGGTTCCTGGTGACATTATAAGTATTAAACTAGGAGATATTGTTCCAGCGGATGCTCGTCTCTTGGAGGGAGATCCTTTGAAAATTGACCAGGTAGATTAATTACCACTATCAAAAGAGGTATCAAATACTCATGACATTCTAAAGATGTCTTTAGTTTACTGAAGTTGTAACGTTTGCAGTCTGCTTTGACCGGGGAGTCTCTCCCAGTCACAAAAGGCCCTAGCGATGGTGTTTACTCAGGCTCTACTTGCAAACAAGGAGAAATAGAAGCTATCGTCATTGCAACTGGGGTCCACACATTTTTTGGAAAAGCTGCTCACCTTGTTGACTCAACCAACCAAGTTGGTCATTTCCAACAGGTAATGAATTTAAACTCATAAGTTGGCTACTTCTCTGGAATTCTGGATCCCCATTGTATTCATTCTGAAATGTTTTGTTTCTATGCAGGTCTTAACAGCTATCGGGAACTTCTGTATATGTTCTATAGCTGTTGGGATGTTGGTAGAAATCATTGTCATGTACACTATACAACGCCGTGGATATCGTCCTGGAATTGACAATTTGCTTGTCCTTCTCATTGGTGGAATTCCTATTGCCATGCCCACTGTCCTGTCTGTTACCATGGCTATTGGTTCCCATAGACTCGCTCAGCAGGTTGTTTTTTTCTCTTAGCCCCAATGGTATTAAGATGCTCATTGCGTCTTGTATACGTCCTTCTCATACTGAATCATACTTCCCTTGCCCCCATTTAAATATATACATTTTTCCAAATTCCCCTTGTATTTTGAAAACATATACAGTCAAATGGAAGGTTGAAAATATGTGAGACCAACCTGAATCTTTTTTGTATTCCTTATATAATTATAGGGATAATGAGTTGATTCCACATGTAAGACCGTTTTATATGAGTTTGTGTGTAAGGTTTTTGATGTTGAGGTCTAAAACCATTTATAACTGTCTTTAGGGAGCTATCACCAAAAGAATGACTGCTATAGAGGAAATGGCTGGTATGGATGTGCTGTGTAGTGACAAAACTGGAACTTTAACATTGAACAAGCTCACAGTGGACAAAAATCTGATTGAAGTAAGTTGTTTGACTTCCGACTTCTATCTATCTCACTTCTAGCGCTATTCTATTAAACTGTAGGCAAACTCACTTGCAGGTCTTTGCGAAAGGTGTAGATGCCGATACTGTTGTTCTAATGGCAGCTCGAGCATCTCGAACAGAAAACCAAGACGCAATTGATGCAGCCATAGTTAACATGTTAGCGGACCCTAAGGAGGTTAGCTGTTTGGTCTGTTATTTTTTTAACAGTTTACTTTATCTTACTTGTGGCTTGATTTATGTGTCTTCACATTTTGTAGGCTCGTGCTGGCATTCGAGAGATACACTTTTTGCCATTTAATCCAACTGACAAAAGGACAGCATTAACTTATTTTGACAGCAATGGTAAAATGCACCGTGTTAGCAAAGGTGCTCCAGAACAGGTACGTTGTAAATCTTATTCTCCCTTTGTCGAATATATTGTCACCATTTGACTTTGGGGTCAGACGATGTTGACCGTGACCGATATTTCCTCACAGTATAGAATAGTTACAACTTTTTTAATGATGATATGAAAATTGTCATTTTGATAAATGCAGTATGAAATTTTACAATGTGGAGTAATTAATGGTGAAAGTTGACATTGGTTAAACACAAGTTACATGGGGAATAAATTTTGGATGGAGGTAGTCATATCTTGTTTTATAATTTGTACTTCTGCTGTTTGTGATTTGCAGATCTTGAATCTTGCTCATAACAAGTCAGATATAGAAAGAAGAGTACACGCTATTATTGATAAATTTGCTGAGCGCGGGTTACGTTCACTCGCAGTAGCATACCAAGTGAGCCTTTACAATCACATAAAGAACAGGAAATGTTGGAAGTTGATTACTTGTTTTGCAATGAGAATATTGATATGTGCTTCTGAATTCTCAGGAAGTTCCAGAAGGTGTGAAAGAAAGTCCTGGTGGCCCTTGGCAATTCATCGGCCTCATGCCTCTGTTTGACCCACCAAGACATGACAGTGCGGAAACTATTAGAAGGGCTTTGAATCTCGGAGTGAATGTTAAGATGATCACTGGTATGTCTCTTTTAATGTTGTAGGCACTTTTCTTCTTTTGCGATGTAAATGGAAGCCAATACCAATGGATACAACCTTTCAATCCCCGCTAAGAACTGTTTTTCTGTCATTAGGGGATCAGCTGGCCATTGGTAAGGAAACTGGTCGTCGATTGGGTATGGGTACCAACATGTATCCTTCATCTTCTTTATTGGGCCAAAGCAAGGATGAGTCCATCGCTTCTTTGCCTATTGATGATCTGATTGAAAAGGCGGATGGATTTGCTGGTGTCTTTCCTGGTAAATAACCTCTGTTACTTTTGTCAAACCTATTAAATGACTAAAACAAGGATTTCAGTTGGTCTGACATTTGAGATTGTTTCATACAACTCTACAAGACTAGCTGATTTTTATTTAAAATTCTGTTAGTCTGAAACTCTGAATGTGTTTTGTAGAGCAGGCAAATTTTAGTTTCTGAAATATAATTGACTGTTTTGACCTTGTAACACGATCCAGAGCACAAATATGAAATTGTCAAGAGGTTGCAAGCAAGGAAGCATATTTGCGGGATGACAGGGGATGGTGTCAATGATGCTCCCGCCCTTAAGAAAGCTGATATTGGGATAGCAGTAGCTGATGCAACAGACGCTGCTCGCAGTGCTTCTGATATCGTCCTCACCGAGCCTGGTCTAAGTGTTATTATTAGTGCTGTTTTAACCAGCCGAGCAATCTTTCAGAGAATGAAAAATTACACGGTAAGTTATCTATCTGATGGCAGAATACGATGGTATTTCTGTTTTCTTATGCAAGGAGGCGACTTATCAGTATGATAAATGTTTGTATTGTTGCAAAATATCAATCCTTACTTTTTCATTGCTAATTATTAATTTTTTATTTATTTTTTTGCCTTTTCAGATTTATGCCGTTTCTGTTACTATTCGTATTGTGGTAAGTTAGCAAATTTTCAACAATATCAATATGGTTGTTACTAAAACTGGTACAATGACATCAGACTACAGTCCTTGTGGCTGGTGTATACTGGCTATAAGCAGAATGTCTTATTCACTGCGTTTCTTTTTAAAATGGCAGCTTGGCTTCATGCTGCTGGCTCTCATATGGAAATTTGATTTCCCTCCCTTCATGGTGCTGATCATTGCCATTCTCAATGATGGTACTCTTATCTTCTCTTCATATCTTTACGGTTGCATATATCTTTATCTTGAAATGTTACTAATAGGTCTACGCTGAGACCTTGTCCTTTTGGTGTATACGCCTATACGGTCAAAGCTTATTCCCAAATTCCAACCACTTTTAGAGCCTGGTCTCTTATGTTAATGTTACTTAAGACACTCGTACTGGTTAAAACGACATATAGGCTCTATGCATTGGCAGATCTACCTAGGAGCCTCCGTAGTCGAGAGATACCCAAAAACCTAAATATTTTTGTGCATTTTACCCGTTACGTATTCCAAATAAAAAATGTTACTGTAACTTTTTCTTACCAAAATACCTCGAAATTTTTAGGGATCACTAAAGATTTTTTCCTAGATCAAGCCAATATAGTGCCCCAAGGCTTTAACTTGCTTTCCTAGTCTGATACTGTGATCATTGAACCACTGTTTTCCCAATTATATTGTATAACAATCTTGGCCCAAACGTTTCCTGCTTATGACATTTTTCTTTGGATTTTTTCCCATGAAAATTTCTCATACATTCTATCAGCACCTCAGTCGTGCGATTTCATTGTCATACCCTCCTACGACATTTGTGTATGATGTGTTCGTCAATTTACATGCATGTTGGTGTTGCAGGTACCATAATGACTATATCAAAGGATAGAGTAAAGCCATCTCCTATGCCAGATAGCTGGAAGTTATCCGAGATTTTTGCCACAGGAGTTGTCATTGGAAGCTACTTGGCCATGATGACAGTTATATTTTTCTGGGCTGCATATGAGACTGATTTCTTCCCGGTATGCAGATTTTCATTACTCAAATACTGACTTGGATGATCTGAGCCAGACTGCAGTTGTTGAATGTTGCAACTTGCTTTACTTGAATTAATGATGGTTTTGCACTGACCACCCCAGACCTCGCAAACTTGATCCAACCACTGACTAGTTTGATTTCTATATGAAGAGCCATGATCAACATGACCTGATTGTAGGCAAAATTACCTTACAATAACGCGCCTGAAGTGAGTCAGACTTGTAACGACTCTTCGAATCCGTTGACTTGTCTAAACTCACCTTTAAATAATTTTTGATTTTTTTTGTGCTATAGTTGCCTACAGTTTTTGTAGTAATTTTATAGCTGTGATGACTAATTTACTTCCTGGTTATTTTGCAGAGAATATTTGGAGTTGCACACTTGGGCAAGTCATCCGCTACAACTCCTGAGGCGAGTCTGGTTATCACACACAAGCTTGCCTCTGCAATATATCTTCAAGTCAGCACCATTAGTCAGGCTCTTATATTTGTCACTCGATCTCGAAGTTGGTCTTTCGTTGAACGTCCTGGCCTATTTCTTGTTGGAGCTTTTATTATTGCCCAGCTGGTAATTTCTCATACAATCTCCTTTTTCTTCATACTCAGAATAAATACTTTTTTTTTTAGTATTGTAAACTCTCAAAACAAGCGGTCTTATTATTGCGCAACTGGTAATCTCAGAGAATCTCCTTTTCCTTCATACTCAGAAAGAATACTTTTTTTTTTAACTATTGTCAACTCTTAAAACAAACCGTCTTATGCGGTATTTTTTTTTTGCCGGCCTATTTACATAAATCTAATTGAGGCCCCATTATTAATCGTGCTACTCGCAATTTCTGTATTTGAGACTGTCTCTTACGTGGATCGTCCACTTTGCAGATTGCTACTCTCATTGCAGTATATGCAAATTGGGCTTTCGCAGCTGTTGAGGGGATCGGCTGGGGTTGGGCTGGTGTGATTTGGCTGTATAATCTCATCTTCTATATCCCACTCGATTTTATAAAGTTCTTCATTCGCTATGTTCTGAGTGGAAGAGCTTGGGATCTTGTAATTGAACAAAGGGTATGTGTTGGTTTAATTGTCTCTACTGTGAACTTCCACGGTTTTGTGACCATTTTAACTAATTTGTCGTTTCTTTAGATTGCCTTCACTAAGAAAAAGGACTTCGGAAAGGAAGAACGTGAGCTGAAATGGGCACACGCACAAAGAACCCTTCATGGATTGCAAATGCCTGAGGCAACAATGTTCACAGAGCGGACAAGCTACCATGATCTCAACCAAATGGCCGAGGAAGCCAAAAGAAGAGCTGAAATGGCCAGGTACTGTTTGCGCTCCTGTCGTCTCAATTAAATTTGGCTTCGTGGCACTAGTTTTGCTGGTCGGGCTTCTAGTGCAACCCGATCCAATAGTTTATCCTGTAATGTTTGGGGTACTATAATCACCCTCTTTCTTTCTGACAAAAAAAAAAAAAAAAATTACTCTCTTGTGCGGTCAATCCATTTTGCATACAAATCGTCTTGTGCTTACATCTCACATAACTTGGCTTCTTATAGGTTAAGGGAGCTTCATACACTGAAAGGGCACGTGGACTCCGTGGTGAAGCTGAAGGGGCTTGACATCGAGACAATCCAAGGAGCATACACAGTCTAAGTCCTACGCGGAGTATATGATTGCTGAGGGTAAAAATTAGTTCAGCTTGTAGTTGTGAGTTAGCTTTGCAAACAACTTTCTCGTCTTCGTTTTATATGCTTTTGGTCTTTTGATACAAAAAGTTTGCATGGGTGCCGATATTCATCATCCACTTTTCACCGATGGCCAATTGCATATATTGTATAGGCTTATTATTTATTACGGAGTACAAGGCAAGCTATTAAACCTTCGTCTATTTGTCATTGTTATGCCCTAGAGGAGTTGTTCATGGACCATCCCGCCCCATCTTGTCCTGCCCATTTTTTTTAGCGGGATTGGGCAAGTGTTTTATGCCATAACTTCTCATAGGCTTTGCAATATTGGTCTCATTTTCGATATTTGACAAATTTAAGCTTTTGGTGTTTTTCTCTAAAATTCTTTAGGATATTTGTGAATATTTTTCCTATCGGTTGCAAAATGAGAGCAAGATTTTCATTGTTTTCACTCAATACAATCGCCATTAGTCATCATATGTCGCGGTGTCTTCCATTTTTCCGTGTAGGTGAAGCTCTCGTATTTCGATAATAATACTCCTCAAGCAAGATTTGATCGTGTTTTCTCGTAAGTCATGGGGCAGGAGGGTAGTTTACCACAAACTTCGCTTTGGACGAATAGGCAGATGGGTCAGGTGGCCTTGAAGGTTACGAGTTCAACTAAAGTAGCTTACGGGCTTGTCCGAAAGACACAGTAGGGTATGCCGTCGTTAGGAGCTCAAGCTTCCAACTGTAAGCTAAATCTTGCAGCCAATTATTGGATTCGAATAAGCCCAACAAAACGACCCGTGTAAACAAGGCCGAGATTGGCCCATATTATACAACAAGCCCTATTTAGACAGATTTGGGTTGTGGGCTGGTGGCTCTCTGTGTTACACATACTCTATCCCCTCAACCATCTCAATTATACTTTCGTTTTGACACAAAGATTAAAGGGAAGGGGAGGGAGACGTTCACATTTGACAGGATTCCATATTTGGAAGACACGTTGAGAAAAATTATTCAAAACAAGTGATAGAGCTATCTTACACATTAAAATAACCGAATCAAAAAGATAAATGTTAAACCGAGTTGCTATTTCCGAGTATTGACTCGCCTCTTCCCGAGCAATTCAGACCTTTCATTATAATTTGAACCCGTGACCTAGGTCACGCTGACTCTCAACCCATGTCAGAATACCATCTTAACCTAAACCGTAATATAATACAGTTGAGACCCAATCAACGATGTTTTACCTTAACAAGAACGAATGGAGTAGTTAAATTTGGAAAAGTCTAATTGCAAAATTGCACATAAAATGACATAAGCACCTAAATCACAGGTGACAAAACGTGAGACCACACCTTGAATTATAAGGTAATAAAATGGCATGAAACAAGCAAAGGTCGACTTCTAGTAAATGAAATGGGGCATTTGCACTTGGTCTCTTAAGTTGTTCCTATGGTTTTGGTAATGGAATCTCATTAATCCTTACTTATTCCTTATGTTTTTGCCTTGTCTTTGACCATTTATTTAATTATATATCATCACCAATTCCACAAGGTATGAATTCAACACTAACAATGTTTAATTAAGATAATTATGATGATTATTGAAATACTATGTCAAATGTTTTATCGAATACGTAGTCATCGTCGTACGAGTTATACGTAACTTGCCACTACAAAACTATTCTGATGGCGGCTAACGATCTCAGACATCCAACCTCGAAAGGACCCATCATATTCATGGCATCCAACTTGATTAGGGCCCGCCGGATCAAAAGTTCTAGCACACAAACGGTTTTTAGCGTACCATAAGACTTATGGCGCCTTTCATCCAATTTTCCCTTGACCACCCCAAGCAAGGAGTTCCATGCACCTTCAAGTCTTGACTCGATGCTTCACCGACGCATCTCTAACTCGCGAATGATATATGTTTCGCTCTCCAAGCTCTCCACCATTTGTACGTTGTAACGCCTAGGCCCTTTTCTCCCGGTTTTTCTACCACGTTTCAGGGGTCCTTTCAGAAATTACCGTGTTCAATTTCAGTCCCAAATAATTAGTATTAAACTATTTAACGAGTACCCGATTTCCGCCCGAGACTAGTTCATCGCACACTGGCAGCCTCAAACAATGTCCACTGTTCTTTCTCAAATTTGAGAGGTCGCTTAATCTGATCCGAGAAATTGTCCTTATGATTTACAGACATATTTGTTCTGAAACCTTGGAATCTCGAAACCGTATATTATAAACTTCAATTTGATCTGAGAAACTGTCCTTGTGATTTACGGTTTTTCTACCACGTGTTCAGGGTCGTTTCAGGAGTTACCCTATTCGATTTCATCTCCAAATAATAAGGTATTAATCCATTTTTAACGAGTCTCCGATTTCTGCCCAAAACTGGTTTATCGCACACCGGCAGCCATAAATGTCCTATGTTGCTTCTCAAATCTTACGAGGCCGCTTTGTCTGACCCTAAAAATCATCCGTGTGATTTACGGACATTTTTGTTTCGGAACCTTAGACTCCCGAAAAACGTGTATTATTATATACTCCCTCTGCGCCACAACAAAGGTACTCCACATTTACTATAAATGGACGTGCCATACTAAAGGTAAAATTTCTTATTTGGCTCACAACATTACCAAGTTATCCTTATACCCATTTGATATTTACACAAAATGTCACTACATACTCCACCTATCAACCCACAATTACATATTCTACCTATTTTTTCTCTCTTTACCCTTACTTTTTCCACCTTTCTTAAATACTCCATTTTTCCTTATGTTACCTTTGTTGTGATACGAAGGGAGTACACTTCAATTTGAGACATTCGAGAGGCCGTTCCGGGTCGTGCTTCTTTTTCTCCTGATTTTCTACCACATGTCCAAAGTCGCTCCAAGATTTACATTATTCAATTTCAGCACCAAATAAATACTCCCTCATATTCACTGTTTTCTTCCCTATTTCCTTAAACGGATTATTCAGGGTTTCTTCCCCTCTCTTATTTTGGAAACTTTTTACTCTTATTTTATTCATTCATTTCTCCTATCACTAAACCCCACATAACTTTTACTCTTATTTTATTCATCCCTCTCTCCTATCACCATACCCCACATAACTCACAATTCCTTATTTAATTCTCAATTATTCATTCCTCTATCCAATCCACAAACCCCACCATCTTTCTTTATTCATTCTTTAACTACCTCCTTAATTCTTGTGCCCCAAACAAAAGGAAGAAAACACTGAATTGGAGGGAGTAATATTAAACCATTTTAAACGAGTATCCAATTTTCGTCTCTGACTTAATTATCGCGAACCGGCAACCTCAATTGTCATCCGTTATTCCTCAAAATTTGGGAAGCCGCTTTATCGGACCCGAGAAACCGTCTTTGCGATTTTCGGACATTTTCGTTCCGGGATTCTGGAATCTCGAAAACCGAGTATTATACACTTCAATATATAGTTCAATTTGAGCCGTTCGGGAGGCTGTATCGGGTCGTGTTTCTATCTATCCCCGTTTTTTTACCACATGTCTAGGGTCGCTTTAGTAGTTACCCAATTCAATTTCAAAACCAAATGACAAGTATTAAACCAATTTCAACGAGTATCCGATTTTCGCCCGAAACTGGTTTATCGCACATCGACAGCTTCAAAAGTCATGAGCTGATCCTCAAAATTTTTGAGGTTGCTTTGTCTGACACGAGAAATCGTACATGTGATTTGCGGAATTTTTTGTTCCGGGACCATAAAATCCTGAAAACCGTGTATTATACACTCTATTTTGAGCCGTTACGAATGTCGTTTCGAGTCGTTTTTCTTTTTCTCCCGGTTTTTCCACCACGTTTCCGGGGTCACTTAAGAGGTTACCCTATTCAGCCCCAAATAAAAAGTATTAAACCATTTTGTAACAATTATTCGATTTCGGCCCCAGACTTGTTTATCGCACACTGGTTGCCTCAAATGTCCAGTGTTCTTTCTCAAATTTGTGAGGTCGCTTAGACTGATCCAAGAAACCGTCCTTGTGATTTACAGACAATTTTGTTCTCAGCCCTGGAATCCTGAAAATCGTGTATTATACATTTTAATTTGAGTCGTTCGGGAGACCGTATCGGGTCGTGCTGCTTTTTCTCCAGGTTTTTCTACCAAGTATCCAGAGTCGCTTCAGGGGTTACCCTATTCGATTTCATCTCCAATATCAAGTATTATACCATTTTTAACTTGTCTCCGATTTCTACTTAAGGTTTATTGCACACCTGCAGCGTCAAGTGTCCTCTACTGCACCTCAAATTTTGCGAGGTCGCTTTGTATAACCCGAGCAATCATCCGTGTGATTTATGGTCATTTTTTTTCCGGAAACTTAGAATCTCGAAAAAAGTGTATTATCTACTTCAATTTGAGCCGTTCGAGAAGTCGTTCTTGGTCGTATTTCTTTTTCCCCTGATTTTCTACCACGTGCTCGGGGTCACTTCAGAAGTTACATTACTCAATTTCAGCTCCAAATAAATAGTATTAAACCATTTTTAACGAGTATTCGATTTCCGTCTCTGACTTAATTATCGCACACTGCAACCTCAAATGACATCCATTATTCTTAAATATTTGTGAGGCCGCTTTATCTGACCCGAGAAATTGTCTTTGTGATTTACGGACATTTTTGTTTCAGGACCAAGAAATCTCGAAAACCGTGTATTATACACTTCAATATACAGTTCAATTTGAGCCGTTCGGGATGCCGTACTAGTTTGTGTTTCTATCTCTCCTGATTTCTCTACCACGTGTTTAGGATCGCTTCTGGAGTTACCCTATTCAATTTCAAACCAAATAGCAAGTATTAAACCAATTTCAACGTCTATCCGATTTTCGCGCAATACTGATTTATCGCACACCATCAACCTCAAATATCATAAGTTGTTCCTCAAAATTTTTGAGGCCTCTTAGTCTGATCTGGGAAATCGTTCTTGTGATTTGCCGACATTTTTTGTTCTAGGACCCTGAAATCCCGAAAACCGTGTATTATACACTCTAATTTGAGTCGTTCAGAAGGCCATATCGGGTCATGTTTTTTTTTTCTCACGGTTTTTGCACCATGTTTCCGGGGTCACTTCAGGTGTTATCCTATTAATGTTCAGCCCCAAATAACAAATATTAAACAAGTTTTTAACGAATATCCGATTTTCGCCCGAGACTTTTTTATCGCACACTCGCAGCCTCAAATGTCCATTTTTTTTCTCAAATTTGTAAGATCGCTTAGTTTGACCCAAGAAACCGTCCACGTGATTAACGAACATTTTTGTTCCGGGATCTCGAAATCCCGTAAACCGTGTATTATACACTCCGTTTTGAGCCGTTCGGGAGGCCGTATCGGGTTTGTTTCTTCCTCTCCCGGTTTTCTACCACGTTTTCGGGGTCGCTTCAGGAGTTACCATATTCAACTTTAGTCTCAAATAACGAGTATTAAACTATTTTTTAACGAGTATACGTTTTCTGGCCGAGACTTGTTTATCACACAGTGATAGCCTCAAATGTCCCCTGTTCTTTCTCAAATTTGAGAGGTGACTTGTCTGACCGGAGAAACTGTCCTTGTGACTTAAATATATTTTTGTGCTGAAACCTAACATCCCGATAACCGTGTATTATTCACTTCAATTACCCTTCTATTTGCGCCGGTCAGGAGGCCGTACTGACAATGATTTAGCAGAAAGAGAGAAATGTAAGAGAAAGTTTCTGTATTTTGTGTGTTTTGAAATGCTAGAATTATAGGGTTTATATAGCTGTTAGAGACCTATAACAGTTACAAAAGAGTCATAAAATCTGGTGTTTAATGGCAATAAACCACGACAATGATTTGTAATAAATTTGTGTAATTAAGAACTATTATTGTGTATCAATTGCAACGGATGGAATCCAACGGCTAGAATCCGTGGAAAATATTTGACTAAAAGAAAAAAGGGGCTCACCGTCCACGTCTCACGAGCCGAACCAGACGCCGCGGCGGCGCGCGCGGGGGGAGACTATAGTCTCTCTTCTATAGTCTAGTTAACACTTGGTAGCATCCATATATAAGGATAACATTCCCCCTCTATTCTTTCTATGTGGGACAAATACTGTCATTTTTAGTTTGGAGCAACACCATACTCCAACATTACATAAAAAATTAAACAATTAAGAAGGAGAAATGAAATTTAGAGTAAGTAGACTATACCGGTTGTATAGAATAAAACCCGAGCTTTATAATGTGTTTACTTGAGCTTAGACCATAGATCACGTGTTTTATTTAAAAGAATTCGAGCTCCATTATATAAATATTGTACTTAAAAAATTATAATGAAACTCAAAAATAATTTATATATATGAGCTCAATTAAATTTTAATTTTTGAAATTAAAAAATCAAAATATAAATCAAAAAGTATAAAAGGTCCAAAAGAATACATATAAACTAAGTTAAATTGGTTATGATTGTACAATGCACTTGTACAATCAGTTGTATAATAATATTTGTGTGAAATTTAAGAAAGAGAATAACGAAAATAAAATAGTTGACTAAATGACAGTTTGAAGCCTAGGGCTTTATATTACATAGAAAATGACGCCCTCCTAATAATAACTCGTATTTGATTTAGCTACTTAAATCCTTAGTAGTAATAGATTAGAGAGAAAATTTAGGATTTCCACGTACTAGAAATTGGGCCAAATTGAAAAAATGGTAAAAAAGTAAGGAATTATGAATAAATTGGTAAAAAAAGTTTCCCTTTGTACAAATATGTAAATAAAAATGATGGGTTAGACAAATACACAAAAAAAAGCATTGAAAATAATTAAAAAATATACGGAAACTTACTAAATGGGTAATCCCGTATCCGGACATATTCCGATCGGAGCTGAAATCCCCGGTCGAAAACTGTACCTATGACGCGGAGTTGCGTCCGAATCGAAGCTGTTACTTCGGTTTGGTGATCTTCCAACCATTTTTTTTGTATTTCGTTCAAATAATGGTGATTATCATTGGGCGCCAGCCGCCAGCCGCCAAAGTACGCAATATATTGACATTACTACAATAGAGGAGCATAAATGATGAGTCCAAACTTAATTACACACTATTAGTATTCTCCGATTTATGATGGCGATAGAATGCAACCATTCTTAGAAACTGTCTCCCGTCTATGGGCTTACAATTAACATTAACTAAAACTTCTTTTTAAAATTTTCATAACACAGTTTTCATATTATGCAATCTTCATTTTACACGTTATCATCATCATCACTAACCTAGCGTAGCAGTTGAGGTTGAACTGGACCCAACAAACATGCCCCGTAAAAAAATACATTATATGTATGTATATTGTCACCAAAAATATATTTATATTATGTATATTGTCACAATTTACTAAAATTTTGCCACGATTGTTAGTATTCGCAACTATTGTTATGTTTATTAGTGTTATATCAAAAAATTTATTATTATTATTCTTACAAACGTTTTTCATTTTCGTTTTCTTATTTATATCGTTATAGTTATTACTGATCAATTTTTTTAAACACTGGTCCTCTTAAATACCATCTCCAGTGTTTACCATCACCATCGCCAACGACGCCCTTATACCACTTATTACCATTGATGTGTCTTATTTTTATATGATTTTCACCCCTTTTTAGCTCAATTGTACATGACATTGCACTTTATAAAGTGATTATGTATGTTTTGTTGCATTTTGTAAGAAATTGAGCTTTTGGCGGCTTTTTTCTATCGTTTTGGCATTCACTGATTATCACGAGACTATTTGGATCAAGTCTTGACCGCGTAAGGGGATTTTGGGAAGATTCATACGTCCCAAAGAAGCGAAAACGAGGTTTGATGAAATTTGAATGAATAAAACAAGTATAGTGAAGATACGAATAATTTATATGCGACCCCATAGCTAGATGTAACCCCTATCCTCTACCATTTGGGTCATTACTCTTGATATTTCAAGGGGAAATTTGCTCAAAATTAAAATCTTCACGACCTATATCGGGGTTGGTGACATCGGACCTCTGGAGTGACAAGCTAGTATAAGAAGAAAAGAGTTTAAGCTATTCCTTTTTTATATATAAGGCAATAGTTTCCGTCATTTGTAATCATACATTTCTTTACATTTCTTAGTCTCTAAAAATCCTAGTTTACATTTCAATAATTTACATTTTCTATCAACACATTGTTTAAGTAATTTCAAGTTCAATTTCCGGGTTTGTTTTAGCTTTGTTTCTTCAGGTTCTTGTTCTTATTTTCATTAGTTTGGTAATTTCTTTTCTCTTGCTTTATTTTGTTATTATTATTTCCAATTTCTTTACATAGTTGCAATCCTTTTTCATCTACATATTGTTATAATGTTATAATGTTTATGATATTAGAGATTATTGTTGTTCATTTTATTTCAAGTATGTGTGAGTAGTTTCTTAATCTAGGGGATAAGGAAGCCATGTATGTTTAGCTAATTATATTTTTTGAATTGGGATTTATTATAATCATCTTGTTGTCTCTATAATATGTTTGTGATGTTTTGTTAATCTTTAATTCTTGATCACAATTTTTGGTTAATTTATCGATTCATTTCCTAAGAGCGAGAGTCGGGATTTGAATAAGGTTAAGCATGTTGTAATAGTTTGATCTAGTAAGTGCGAGAGCTCGCTAGTAATCATCCTAATATTTGCACCTAAACCGATAGGCATTTGCTATATCAGTCTAGACAACTTTCGATTATTTGTTCTTCCAATTTGACATTTGTTAATTGTTAAAATTACAAGTGCAACCCCTTTCCTTTAGATCTTTTAATATCATTGATCTACATCTTGCTTTGTTATTTACTTGATAAACCAATCAAACAACCACTCGTTACCGACCTTGATAAGATTCTAACCATAGCTAATCATATTGCATTTACGTTCTCCCTGAAATCGACCTCTACTTTCCTAATTAACTACATTTGTTTGTTAGTCAAGCCTGGAATATCTTTGTTAGGTACGTGATAAGCCTATCAAATTTTGGCGGCGTTGCTGGGGAGCACGGTTTTGTTGCTTTGAGATTTATTGAATTTAATCTTGTTTTTCTTTGTTTTGGGGAATGCTTGTTCTTTGAGATCGTTACTTACAATCTTCTTGTAGGTTGTTTGTCTTATGCCCGGGTCCTCTCGTATCGATGAACTACTTCCATTTGATCCCGAGCCCGAGAAAACCTTCCATAGAGGATTCCGCTTCCTTAAGGAGATTTCTCAAGCTACATCTCTTGAAAATCTTGAAAGGCTAGGAAATATTACATAGAAGATCTCCAAGCTATTGAGGAAGAGACCTCTAGTTCTAATCCATCAATCAAGAAGATAGTTCGTTTATACACTCCATTTTGAGTCGTTCGGGAGCCGTATCGGGTCTATTTCTTATTCTCCCGATTTTCTACCACATTTCCGGGGTCGCTTCAGAAGTAACCATATTCAATTCCAGTCTCAAACAACGAGTATTAAACCATTTTTAAACGAGTATACAATTTCCTTTCAAAACTTATTTGTCGCACACTGACAGTCTCAAATGTTCCCTGTTCTTTCTCAAATTTGAGAGGTTGCTTAGTCTGACCGGAGAAACTATCCTTGTGATTTACAACATTTTTGTTTAAACACCTAAGATCCCGAAAATCGCGTATTATTCACTTCAATTACACTTCAATTTGCGCTATTCGGGAAGTCGTACTGGGTCGTGCTTCTTTTTCTCACGATTTTTTTACCATGTGTCTATGGTCGCTACAGGAGTTACCCAATTCGATTTCATCTCCATATAAGAAATATTAAACCATTTTTAACGAGTTTTCAATTTCTGCTCAAGACTAGTGTATCGCACAACGGCAGCCTCAAATGTCCGATGTTGCTCCTTAAATTTTGTGAGGCCGCTTTGTCTGACCCGAGAAATCATCCCTATGATTCACGAACATTTTTGCTCTGGGACCTTAGAATCCCGAAAAACATGTATTATACAAATGAATTTGAGCCGTTGAAGAGGCAATTACGAATCGTGTTTTTTTTCTCCTTGTTTTTTTACCACGTGCCCGGGGTCGCTTCAGGAGTTACATTATTCAAGTAAAGCTCCAAATATATAGTATTAATCCAATTTTAACGAGTATCTGATTTCTGTCTCTGACTTAATTATCGCACACCGGCAACATCAAATGTTATCCATTATTTCTCAAATTTTGTGAAGCCGCTTTATCTAGCCCGAGAAACCGTCTTTGCGATATACGGACACTTTTGTTTCAGGACCCAGAAATCTCGAATACAGTGTATTACACTTCAATGTACAGTTTATTTTGAGTCGTGTTTTTATCTTTGCCGATTTTTCTACCACGTGTCTAAGGTCGCTTCTGGAGTTACCCTATTCAATTTTAACACCAAATGATAAGTATTAAACCAATTTCATTGAGTATCCGATTTTCGCCCGAGGCTTGTTTATTGCACACCGATAGCCTCAAATATCATCAGTTGCTCCTCAAAACTTTTTAGGCTCCTTTGTCTAACCCATGAAAACGTCCGTGTGATTTAGAGACATTTTTGTTCCGAAATCCTAAAATCCTGAAAATCGTGTATTATACACTCCATTTTGAACCCGTTCAGGTGACTGTATCAGGTCGTATATCCTTTTCTCCCGGGTTTTTTTACCACGTTTCCAGGGTCGTTTTATAAGTTACATTATTCAATTACAACCCCAAATAACAATTATTAAACCGGTTTTTAACGAGTACCCGATTTACGCACGAGACTTGTTTACCGTACAATAACAGCCTTAAATTTCTACTATTATTTCACAAATATGTGAGGTCGCTTAGTCTCACGTGAGAAGCTGAACGTGTGATTTATGAACATTTTTGTTCCGGGATATCGGAAATCCCGAAAACCGTGTATTACACTCCATTTTTTAGAAGTTCGGGAGGCCGCATCAGGTCGTGTTTATTTTCTCCTGGTTTTTCTACCACGTTTCCGGAGTCGCGTCAGGAGTTATCCTATTCAATTTCAATCTCAAATAACAAGTATTAAACAAATAGTATAGATCCCGGGCGAATGCGCAGTTTTTTAGTTAGGAATATTAAAGAAAATAACAATTATACAACTGATATTTAACTCAATTTGAAATTTAATTGTAAAATTTATTATTATCTGCATTAATCGGTGGAAAAAGGAAAGTTCAGTAAAATCCAATTGTAGATATAATATAATGAAAGCCCAATTACAGATATGATATAATGAAAGCCCAATTATAGCCAAACTCATTTAGGCGGGAAAATTAATTGTAAAATTTATTATTATCTGCATTAATCGGTGGAAAAAGGAAAGTTCAGTAAAATCCAATTGTAGATATAATATAATGAAAGCCCAATTACAGATATGATATAATGAAAGCCCAATTATAGCCAAACTCATTTAGGCGGGAAAATTTGAGAGATCTCTTATATTATTCTTTTAGTATAAGCGGGATTTTTAACGAGTAACCGATTTCCTCCCGTGACTTGTTTATCGCACACTGACAACCTCAAATATTGTCCAGTGTACTCTCTCAAATTTGAGAGGTCGCTTACTCTGAACCGAGAAATTGTCCTTGTGATTTATAGACATTTTTGTTATGATACCCTGGATTCTCGAAAACCGTATATTATAAACTTCAATTTGCACTGTTCAGGAGGCCATATCGTATCATACTTCTTTTTCTTACGATTTTACTACCACGTGCTTCAGGTGTTACTCCATTTGATTTCATCTCCAAGTAACAAGTAGTACAACATTTTTACCGAGTCTTCTATTTCCGCCCAATACAGGTTTATCGCACAACGGCAGCCTTAAATGTACTATATTTCTCCTCAAATTATGTGTGGTTGCTTCGTCTGGCCCTAGAAATCATCTGTGTGATTTACAGACATTTTTATTCCGACACTTTAGAATCCCGAAAAACGTGTATTATATATTTATATACACATCAATTTGAGCCATTCGAGAGCCCGTTCCGAGACACGATTCATTTTCTCCTGATTTTTAATCACGTGTCCGGGATCGCTTGAGGATTTGCATTATACAATTTGAGCACCAAATAAATAGTATTAAACCATTTTCAACGAGTATTCCGTCTCTGAATTAATTATCGCACACCGGCAACCTCAAGTGTCATCCGTTATTCCTTAAAATTTGTGAGGCCTCTTTACCTGACCTGAGAAAACGTCTTTGTGATTTTCGGACACTTTAATATACAGTTCAATTTGAGCCGTTCGGGAGGCCGTACCGGGTCGTGTTTCTATCTCTCCCCGTTTTTTACCACGTGTCCATGGTCACTTCTGTAGCTACCTTATTCAATTTCAAAACCAAATAACAAATATTAAACCATTTTCAACGAGTATCCAGTTTTCGCTCGATACTGGTTTATCGCGCACCGACAGCCTGAAATGTCATCCGCTGGTCCTCAAATTTTTTGAGACTACTTTGTTTGAACCGAAAAAGAACATGTGTGATTTACGGACATTTTTGTTTCGGGAGTCTGAAATCCCGAAAAGCGTGTATTACACTTCATTTTGACCCGTTCGGGAGACCGTATTGGGTCGTGTATCTTTTCATCCCGGTTTTCCACCACGTTTTCAGGGTCACTTCAGGAGTTACCCTATTCAATTTAATCTCCAAAAAAACAAGTAATAAACTTTTTATAACGAGTCTCTGATTTCCGCCTAAGACTGGTTTATCGCACACCTTCAACCTCAAATGTCCCCTGTTGCTTTTCAAATTTTATGAGGTCGCTTTTTCAGACCCGAGAAATCATCCGAGTGATTTATGGACATTTTTTATCCGGGACCTTATAATACCGAAAAACGTGTATTATACATTTCAATTTGAGCGGTTCAAGACGCTGTTTCGGGTCTTGTTTTTTTTTTCCTGGTTTCTAACCACGTGTCTGGGGGTCGCTTCAGGAGTTACATTATTCAATTTTAGCTCCAAATAAATAGTATTAAACCATTATTAACGAGTATCTGATTTTCTTCTTTGACTTAATTATCGCACGCTGGCAACCTCAAATGTCATCCGTTATTTCTCAAATTTTGTGAGTCCGCTTTATCTGACCCCGAGAAACCATTTTTACGATTTACAGAATTTTTTTTTCAGGACTCTAGAATCCTGAAATCCGTGTATTATTATCACACTTCAATATACAGTTCAATTTGAGGTGTTTGGGAGGCTGTACCGTGTCGTGTTTTTTTCTCTCCTAGTTTTCAACCACGTGTCCAGGGTCGCTTCTGGAGTTACGCTATTCAAATTCAACACCAAATAACAAGTACTCCCTCCGTACTACACCAAAGGCAACACTTACTATAAACGGACGTACCACACCAAAGGTAACATTCCTTATTTGACTTACAACATTACCAAGTTATTCTTATACCCATTTGATATTTACACAAAGAGTCGGCCATTACATACCCCCACCTACCAATCACAATTAAACCCACAATTACGTACCCCACCTATTTTCTCCCTCTTTAGTCTTTACCCTTTACTTTTTCCGCCTTTTCTTAAATACTCAATTTTTCCCTACGTTACTTTTGGTGTGCTACGGAGGGATTGCACATCAACGGCCTCCAATGTCACCCGTTGCTCCTCAAAATTTTTAAGGTCGCTTTATCTGACCATTGAAACCGTTCGTGTGATTTACGAACACTTGTTCTGGGACCCTTAAATCGTGTATTATATACTCTATTTTGAGCCGTTCGAAAGGCCGTATCAAGTCGTGTTTCTTTTTTCCCGGTTTTTATACCAAGTTTACAGGGTCACTTCAGGAGTTACCCTATCCAATTTCAGCCCCAAATAACAAGTATTAAACCTTTTTTTTTACGAGTATCTGGTTTTCGCCCGAGACTTTTTTATCGCACACTAGGAGCCTCAAATGACACTGTTCTTTCTCAAAGTTGTGAGGTCGCTTAGTCTGATCCAAGAAAACATATATGTTATTTACAGACATTTTTGTTCTGAGACCTTGAAATCACGAAAACCGTGTATAATACACTTCAATTACACTTCCATTTGAGCTGTTCGGGAGCCCATACCGGGTCGTGCTTCTTTTCTCCCGGTTTTTCTACCATGTGTCCAGGGTCGCTTCAGGAGTTATTTTATTCGATATCATCACCAAATATCAAGTATCAAAACAATTTTTATCAAATTTACGATTTCCGCCCAATACTGGTTTATCGCACACCGGCAGCCTCAAATGTCCTCTATTGGTCCTCAAATTTTGTGAGACCCTTGGTCAGACACGAGAAATCAACCATGTGATTACGGATATTTTTGTTCTGACACCTTAGAATCCTAAAAAAACGTGTATTATACACTTCCATTTGAGCAGTTCGAGAGGTTGTTTTGAGTCGTGTTTGTTTTTCTCCTGGATTTTTTACCACGTTTTCGGGGTCGCTTCAAAACTTACATTATTTAATTTTAGCTCCAAATCACAAATATAAACCAGTTTTAACAAGTATCCGATTTTTGCCTGAGACTTGTTTATCGCACACTAGTAGGCTCAAATGACACCGTTCTTTCTCAAATTTGTGAGGTCGCTTAGTCTGAACCGAAAAACCGTCTATATACATACATTTTTTTTTGAGACCCTGAAATCGCGAAAACCGTGTATTATACACTTCAATTACACTTTCATTTGAGCCGTTCGGGAGCTTGTACCAGGTCGTGCTTCTTTTCTCTCGGTTTTTCTACCACTTGTCCAGGGTCGCTTCAAGAGTTATTCTATTCGACTTCATCACCAAATATCAAGTATCAAAACATTTTTTATCGCATCTACGATTTCCGCCAAGACTGGTTTATCGCACACGTACAGGCAGCCTCAAATGTCCTCTATTGCTCCACAAATTTTGTGAGACCCTTGGTCAGACACGAGAAATCATCCAGATATTTTTGTTCCGAGACCTTAGAATCCCGAAAAACGTGTATTATACACTTCCATTTGAGAAGTTCGAGAGGCTGTTCTGGGTCGTGTTTTTTTTTCTTCCGGTTTTTTACCACGTTTCCGGGGTCGCTTCACGAGTTATCCTATTCAATTTCAGTCCCAAATAACAACTATTAAACCAGTTTTTAACGAGTATCCGATTTTCGTCCGAGACTCGTTTATCACACACCGACAACCTCAAATGTCGACTGTTCTTTCTCAAATTTGCGAGGTCGCTTAGTCTGACCCGAGAAACCGTCCTTGTGATTTACAGACATTTTTGTTTTGAGACCTCAGAATACTGAAAACAATGTATTATACACTTAAATTTCTCACACACTCCACTTCGAGCTAGGAGTTCCACCTTCGTCTTGACTCGATGCTTCACCGACGTTCCACCCATGGACTTGACTCGAGGGACAGATCGAGCACACGCGTCCGTGATTCTCGAATGCTATATGTTCCGCTCTCCAAGCTCTACCATTTATACGTTGTAGGGCCTAGGCCTAAGTTTTATCTTGGACTTTCCTTGGACTTTGATACCACTTGTTGTGCGAAAGCATTGACACCTCTTGTTGTGTCTATGCTGGCATCGATGTGTACGATCCACAATAGTACGACACTGTACCCTTTGAACCAAACCCTCAAGGTACTAATGATATATGTTCCGTTCTCCAAGCTCTCCACCATTTGTACGTTGTACTGCCTAGGCCCAGGTTTTAACCTTGGACTTTCCTTGGACTTTGATACCACTTGTTGTGTGGAAGCGTTGGCACCTCTTGTTGGGTCTCTGCTGCATCGATGTCCACGATCCACAATAATACGACTTTGTCCGCTTTGGACCAAACTCTCACAATTTTATTCTTAAGCTCCTTTTCAAAAAGCCTCATACTGTTATATGTTATAGACACTTATAAAGACGACTTTTAGCTTTGCACTATCGATATAAGACATGAGTTTACATCCTAATAATCCTCCCCTTAAGTAAAGACTATCATTTCACTTCGGACCTTAACCTTCATGAAGAACTCCCATACCACAGAGCCCAATCAATTTTTAAGCACCGCAAACATAATTGATTTTCTTAAATTTTAAAATTTAATCATAAATATCCACCTTAATATCTGAAGACTTATTACCTTAACAATAAGATTAAATCGAAGCAATTGGACCAAGTTGGACACTGGACAGTGAGTGACCTTACAACATTGGATTGCAAAATGACAAAAAGTTTATGTAGTTAAGCTATCAAAACAGAGGGATACGTGAATTTATTAGAAACCCTGATTGTTTTTCACATGGTCTCCTAAGTCCTACCAACTAAAAGTGTCATGCTTTTACAATTAATTAATCAAAATGAAGCACTTTTTTTTGTTGATAATAGTAAATTAAACCTTGTTCCAACCTTTATCTATGCGTAATTAAGTAAGATTTTGTGTCAACTCTTTTTATAATTTGTGTGCTAAATTAAGTAATCTAGTGTAGTGTACGGTTGAGTCAGACCTTACTGTGATTTCAACATAATTTTGTAATTTGTGATTATACTTGATTATATATTTTGGCCTCCCAAATGTTAGTTACGGAGTACATCTTAATTTTTAATGTAAAATTCCAAAGTTTACTCAAGGCAAAAAAGAAAAAAAAATGGTGTTTTCTATGTGATCCTTTAATTTTCGACTTTTTATGTTATATCCTTGCATTTTTCAAAACAGACGTTAATCTCGTGACATATCACACTTTAAATTATAAAATAGTAATAATTTATGCTAAATGGACTGTGTTTTATATGGAGAAATAATGAGATATGAGATGGAACTCAACAGTGGCGGACGCAAGATTTTCTTTAAGGGGGGCACAATTTTTTTTCCACCGTGGCAAATATCGGTTGAAAATATGGTCTCGAAAAATTCGATAACTAAACCATGAATTTCACGGTCGATTGCTAAAATCCTTCGTGCAAATTTATTATTTTTTGAAAATAAAATACAAGATTAACGTAATTAAAAAAACACTTTTATAGATATATTAGAGTTCAAATTCGAATAAGCAAAGAGTAATGAGTTAAACACGATATGAGTAACCTTGAATTGTGGTTTATAATAATTTTTAATTCCTCAAACATACAAAAATAAGAGTTGTCAAAGTGGTCTTATCTGGAAAATTTTAGGGGTTCGAATGTGCAGTAGGAATCGAACACAAAATCTCTTGGAAATAGTGCACCGCCCTTACCGCTGCGCCATATTCACTTAGTGATATTATTAGCTATTCCTAATACTTAACATAAATCTGTAGAATTTCATGGTGGACACGTGCCCACCTGGGCCACCCCCTAAATCCGCCCCTGAAACTCAATATGGGATAAATGATTTGAATTACCCCTAAACTATGTTACTAACTTTAAACTGTGATTATTAATAGTAATCCGTCAACGTTTTTCGTTTAGTGTTGACTTGGCGTAACATGTAACCTCATAATTGTATTATCTTGAAAAAAAAACGAGTTGAACTGAACTGAATTGTGTTAAGCTAAACTAAAATGAACTGAATGAAGTCGAGCTGAATTGAATGGAGCTAATATAACAATTAATTTGAATTAAACTAAGCTGAACTGAATGGAGTTAAGCTAAACTGAATGAAGTTGAGTTGAATTGAACTAAACTATATATAGTTGAGCCTAACTTGGACATTGGGTCGGGCTGGGGAGCGGGCTAGGTTGGGAGGGGGTGAGCCTTATCCCACAACACGGGTATGGGGTACGTGGGCTGGGCCAGGGGTGTGATAACCCTGAACCGGCCCAGCTAACATGGGGCCAGTAGGCTTGGGTTTTTCGGGCCGGGCTACACCATTCACAACCCGACCCTAACCCGATGGAGATCACGGGTTTACGGGCAAGGAGTCTGGGGTAGCTAGCGGGCTGAGGTGGGGTGAGGCCCGATGGCCGGACTGGCCCACACTGTTGTCCATGTTAGTTAAGCTAAACCGAAATATAATAAAATTAAGCCAAAAAAGAAAAGGACTTTAGAATTTCTCAATTTAGAATCTTTCATTTTATGCCACACATTATAAAATTCTTGTAACTTTATTTACCAAAAAGAGTAAATGTCATGAGAGTAGAAGATAAGACATAACTATCTCACGTAGACATACCAATAAGAAAACAAGTGATGATAGAAAGATCAATAAAAATACGACAAGTAGGAAAACATGCATGATGAAAGAGAGCTAGACATAATATCGTATAGCCACATGCTTCTTCTTCAAACTGACCTTTCGACCTTACTAAAAGTTCACACCACCATTCCTAATTACCCTTTCTTCTTCTTTTTAATTCTTCAACAGTCAACTTCCCATTCATATCTCTCTCTCTTTATAAAGGCACAATTAACAAGAACTTAGATTTGTTAACAAACAAAAAATAACCCATAATTTTGCAGAAAAAATTATCATTTTTTCAAACTTGTATATAGCAAAATATTGCATAAAATTATGGGTTTGCAAATAATTGCACAAAATAAAAGTTTATTGTTTTCTCCACAATTTTTATCTTGTTTTACCTCATTAGATTGCAAGATTAATGGGTTAAATTCATTGTGTTATAAGAAGAATAATGTTCATAATAATAATATTAATGAAGTTGGTTTTGGTGTGAAATATGATCCTTTGGTTAGAAGAAATAATAAGAAGAGATGTAATAATGTGGTGGTTGTTTCTTCATCAATTGGGAACGTGGGTGCACCTCTTTGGGACACTTGGTCTCCTGATAAAGCATCTCCTTCTCCTTCCTTAAGTGATGTTCTTTGGCCTTCTCTAGGTATGCATGCCTCTCCTTTTGTGTTTTTGTTTTTTTATAACATCTGGTTTAATTCGGATTTGAACTTGGTAGTCAGAATAGCATTAAATCGAAGGTTTTGGTTATGGGTGGAAATTTAAGGCTTTTATATATTAGGACGATTGCTTTGAGTGGCGGAGTTAGGATTTTAAATCATCAGATGGGATGGGCAAGTAATGGTACAACAAAAAACTCAAAAAATGTTCAAATAACAAACTTTTAAATTTTCATGCTCTGGCAAGCGTCTCTGCTAGCCCTCTTTAAACTCCATAGCTAATTGCCCTTACTAATCTCTTAGTTACGATATTGTTGAATAACGACTATAAACTAAGTTATCGTTCATGTGTTTTAACATTGCTATAATCGATTGTCAAGTGTACCCTCTTGTAAGAATTTCATTATTTGTATATATACCAACTTGGTTGATGTCTATATTCTAATTTTACACTAAATGTGCTTGTCGTTGTTACGTGATTTTTTATCATCTTGAGTATTGGTGCACTTTAGCGTACGTAATAAAAGCGTATGATTGTGTTGCAAATTGCAATAGTCAGGTTGACATTTCCGTTATTATGCCGGAATAGTCAATGCATAATTAAAAAGGGTTATTTATATGTTGACCTTAACTTAATTTGAAAATAATAGGGTACCCTAATTCATCTACTAGGTATTTTTTTAATACATGTTAGATTAAAATCTCTATTTGATTTGTTATTGGAGCATATTCCTAATTTTGTGTCATATGGAGTAATTGCTAGTATAATTTGATGCATGTTTCGGTCAAATGTAAAATATATGGACTTAAAAGGTTAGCGAGAATCAGGCCCCCTTTCGAACATAACTAAGGTCTTCAACTAATAAACACGAGATGGATCTGGCCTTACCCGCGGTGGAGGAGAGAAGTCTAACTCACAAGCCCAAGAATGCTCTTATCTCCCAAAACCAATTGGCAATGGGAGAAACACCCCTAGGCCTTATAAGATAGACAATCTCTCTCTTTTTCACCGATGTGGGACTCACAAGTGGATTTATACTCCAACATCAACTGATCCGCATGATCAATGCTAAGGGTTATTCAAACTCGTTCATTTCAATATTATAATCAAACCTATATGAATAAATCTCGACTTTGAAAAGGGCGGGTATTTGGAAACGTTACAAAACTATCATGACATCGTCTCATATAGAAATTAGCGATTTAGATTAATATAGTCCGCTAACTTAAAACGATGAACAGGTGCATTTGCGGCAATGGCGATGTTAGGGAAGATGGATCAAGTGCTAGCAACAAAAGGAGTGTCGATAACGGTAGCGCCATTAGGAGCAGTGTGTGCTGTGTTATTCATCACACCTAAATCTCCGGCTGCAAGGGTACGTTTTTTATTGTCTCTTGTTTTAATTTATGCTTTGGTCCCCCTTGTCTACCCAATTTGCACGTACTTTATCAACTCCATTAAGAAGGAGTATCTATCTTGCTCTTATTACAGTCTTACACTCTTACCACACATTTGTGGCTCTACCTTTCATCCATCATTATTGATGTGAAATAACTCATTGTTGTGTCTCTTTCCGTCATTCTTGACCATTTAATTCTATTTTACTTTTAGGAAGATTATATTATTCTAATCACACTTTTGGTGCTCGAGGGTCACATACTCGAAGTTTAGAAGGCACGGCCTCATGCTATAAATACTCCACAAGATTGTTCTTGGGAAAGCTTAAGCATGAGACCCTTAGGAATTTCACTCGAGTTTTAACCACTAACCTGTAGACTCTACTCTTGTGGGCACAAAATAACTTTTTTTTTTTTTTTTGTAAAGTTTAGTTGCCTATGAATTTCAATAGTACACAATCACATAAATTCCTCTATTACGTTGCAGAAATACTTTCTCGTATCAAGGTGTAAAAAGTACCGGATCTTGTTGGTTCTAATACATTATACTTGTTATAACAGTCGCGAGAAAGACAAATAAAGAACAATAAGAAAAGCAACAAACAGATTTACGTGGTTTACTTACAATGTCTTAAAAGCAACAAACAGATTTACGTGGTTTACTAACAATGTCTTAGCTACATCCACATGACAGAAGGGAAGGAGAAGGTTTTACATTCAGAAGTTATGATATGATATGCATAACTCCTAGTGTGAGGCTTAAAGAGTTTATACAGTAATCTCTAAGACCTAATACAAAAAAACTAGAAAGGCCAAGACAGAACCCTAACCCAAAACAAAATAGATAAGTGGTAAACAACCCCCTTAAGTTTACTTCTACGTGAGATTAAGCCCCTTAAGTTTGATTTGGAGTAAATACCTAATATGTACACCGATATGAGAAATTGGTGAGAAATTGAAAAATCCGGTGAGATTTTGGCCGGAAAAATAAAAGGGGCTTGATTTCACATTTTAGCAAACTTAAGAGGGTTGTTTACTCCAAATCAAACTTAAGGGGCTTAATCTCACGTTGAAGTAAACTTAAAGGGTTGTTTACCACTTTCGCGCATAGATTAACAATACGGACTAATATACAATACAATGGCTGAGCAAGATTATTACATATAGATAAAAAGCACTCTTAAGAGGATTAATAAATGGAATAGATAATAAGTCCTTAACATACATGGTCATGGTGGGACTGTGGGAGAAATCCCAAACCCTATTGGCTTTTTAAGGTCATGGTCCTTTTGGTTCAATGGCAGGAGGGTAGTTAATATTTCAAACACGGACTGGAGTAGACACGACTTCTGGCTCTTAACTAACTACACCTGATAGATGAACCAACTAAACCAAAACCTTAAATTGATGGTTGAGGTCCAACTATTATATTTATTCCTATTAACACCACTATATTTCAGGCGTTCCCTAGCTCAAAACAACACCTATGCATCATAAAGTATCCGCCATTATTACGAATTGATCAGGATACTTATTTAAGTATTTACTATTAGCAAGTTATTTATGTAATTTTTCTGATATATTATGCAGAAATACAACATGTTCATGGCTCAGATTGGATGCGCGGCAATAGGAGTGTTGGCATTCTCAATCTTCGGCCCAGGTTGGCTTGCCAGGAGCACCGCTTTAGCCGCATCCCTCGCTTTCATGATCTTCACCAAGTCCACTCACCCTCCCGGTATTTTCCTTTTACTACTACAAAGCCCATATTGTTTTATTTATTCCGTCTATTTTCCCTTCTTGATTTTAAATTGTTTTGTGTTTGAATATGTAGCTGCAAGCTTACCATTGTTGTTCATCGATGGAGCGAAATTTCACGGTTTGAATTTCTGGTACGCGCTATTTCCAGGCGCGGCAGGATGCCTCCTCATCTCTCTCATTGTAAGTTCTCACTTGACACTTGACATTACATCCCGCCTTCATTCATTTAGGTGTCTCATTCATTTATTTACCTTATTATATGCGATGAGCTAGCTAGTATGGGTCCAAACAACAATTTTATACCTCAAGTAGTTGAGTTACTATACCTATACAAATTGCAGCCAGTTTAAAATTATTAAGGATATTCTATCGTATACCCCTTAACTTTTTCATTTTCCAAGATGTATCCCTCTTTTTTTGCAAAAAAAACTTTGACCGTCAATAACTCTTTGCTACAAGTTCAGAATACCATAAACTTTATTTTTCAAATTAACCGTCTTTAAGAGGTCTTCAGTTTGAAAAAGAATTCACCGACGTCTCAACTCGTAGTTGGGAATTATGGTCGGTCAAAGTTTATTCGTTAAAAAAGTTTTAACCAACCATAACTACCGTCTACGAGTTCAAAAAGCACTGAATTTTTTTTTTTCAAATTCAAGGCCTTGACAAAATAATTGGTTTGAAAAAAAAATTTACCGTTTTCTTTACTCGTAACAGAGAATTATTGCCGGCAAAGTTTTGTGAAAAACGAAAGGTAGTAGAACTTAGAAAACGAAAAAGTTGAGGGGTACACGAGAGAATATCCGAAGTTATTAAATGGCATGGATAAGCATTTAAGCAATATGCCCCCTAAAAGATCAATTGCTAGATTATACAACCAGTTGTATGTAGTTGTACGGTGTACAATCCGAGCTGTGTAATAAAGTTTTCGAGTTTTGTTTAAAAGAATCGAAATTTATCTTTGTCAGAAAGTTTCAACTCACACACTTAAACATAAAAAAATAAACTCTTATAAAACTCAGAAAAATTACACATAAGCTCGGATTAATGTATATGGTTGTACAATGCTTATTATACAACTGGTTGTATAGTAATATTTGTGCCTAAAAGATAGAGTAGCTTTTGCTTAAATGGAAAGCTTTGCTCCATAGCTCCTTGCCTCCTAGTGGGAATCGTCGAATCGAGGATCGTTTCATGAATTATGACTTCTACAGTCTATACAGAATTGAAAATTACTTGGTTGAAGACTTTCGAGCATGTCAAGGGGTTTCTAGCTTCCCCTTTATTCTAATTTCAATTTATTTTTCAGTTTTCCGGCGACCACATGTCGAATTGGCTAGATTATTAGTATAGGTTTTTGACTTTTTAACCTAGCTATTAACTATAGAAATCATTATTTTACTTCTTGATTAGTTTTCCTCCTATGTTCATTAGGCTATAGATTAGTTTAAGCTTTGAACTCTTTGTATCATATAGCTAATTAACAATGCATAAAATTCCTTGGATGAAAAGCATAAATTTTACTCCCTTCGTCCTGGTCATTTGTTGTCCTTTGGTTTTGGCACAAAGAACAAGGGAAGAAGAGAGGGTCAATTACAATTTGACATGAACTGGTGTTTTCACTATAGTTTTAAGGCCGCCAACATTCTTTAACCTTTAGGTTATGTTGCTCAAACTCTGTTAGAAGTATCTGACATTGATGCATGTCCAAGTGTCAGATTCGGCTGTTTTTGGAGAAATTTGTTTTTTTTGTTGGTCTAAAATGGTATGTCCGAGTGTCCTACCCATGTCCGATTCACACTTGTCCAACACGGGTACCATGCAAGGTAATATTGAAGCGTCCGGGCAACATAGCCCTTAGCCATTACCCTTCTTGTTTTGGATACTTTCACTGGCTTTCTTCTTCATCTAATTTAAATGCAGAAGTTTTTGAAGTATACAAAATGAACAATTTTCATTCTGTTTGATGACATTGCAGCAAGAGATAGTATTCTACTTGCAGCAGAATTTCAAGTTCTAATGACCTCTCAAGGCGATCTATTTTCAATTAGTTCTTCCGACTTAAGCAAGCGCACTACGAGATATTTTTGTCAACAAGAGTAGTTATATTCATTTTTGAGACACACTCCAAAGTCTTCAACAAAATCAGGAAGATGATGAGTTTCTGGTATCGATCACATTGTTAGAAGGGATGTAATTATGCAAATATGAAGCTTCTACTGTACGAACGTACAATATGTACAGGAAATCGGTCATTTAAGCATTAGATGTAAATCCCTTATGTTTATACTAATACTATATATTTTTTTGTATAGAAGAGTCCAATGGAAGTTGTACTCGTTTCTACTACGTAGATAATCACATGCTTCAAATTCGATTTTGGGACAACTTGTGACGGTCCGCCGTGCACCCTGTAATACGACTTAAAAAAAATCGACCTTGGGGATCCAAAAATTAAATAAACGTGTTGGCCTTGATGTTTTTTTTCGAAAGATAATAGCATTACAGACTTACAGTTTACTGGTGTGTGATTGTAGAGTTGCAGCCATAAAAAGGATTAATAGATATCTGAAGGCAGAAAATAAAAAATGTGTGGCTGCTGGGATTCGAGCCCAGGTCTCCACGGCCACAACGTGGAATTCTTACCACTAAACTACAGCCACTTTTTTGAAAGTTAATAGCATTATGAAGTTACAGTTAGTGGTGTGTGACTGTAGAGTTGCAGCCAAAAAGAGGATTAATAGAGGCAGAAAATAAAAAATGTGTGGCTGCTGGGATTCGAGCCCAGGTCTCCACGGCCACAACGTGGAATTCTTACCACTAAACTACAGCCACTTTGTTGTCTGGATATGGTAAAAACATACCTATACTGAATGAAATATATTCTATCGTGGTTTTCACTCCTATCATTCCTCTTTGTCCTAGAATACATTTTTGAATTTAAACAGTGCTATTTATATTTATAATAATGGTATTAAGCTAGCCATTAAAAACTTTCCACATTATATAATTCTCTCTCTAGAAAATCTTACATTGATTTTTATCTGTTTACAAGAAAATCTTACATTGATATAATTCAATCTGGATCATTAAAAGTAAATGAACCTTTATTATTTATTATGAGAAATGGAGAGGAGAGGAACCTTACTCGGTCGTGACTCATGACACCCCAACCACTTCTTAAGCTAGCTAGTTGCTTGCGCCTATGTTATCATACGCCTAAACAAATGAGAAGTCTTATATTTTTAATTCTGGATATATTTAGTTGTATACTTGTATATAGTAAATTTTGTAAATTATATTATTATTCTCATTGGTTGGGGACTGGGGTGTGTACGGTAACATGATACATTCGTTGTACTCAAATAACTCCTTATAGTGAGTATTATATTTTTGTAATTTAATACTTTTTGTCGCAAATATGATGTACATGTAGGCATGTAGCAAGTATTTCCTAATGACGCACTTTATAAATTTCTTAGATTTATGATATTCAATAATCCATAAACCATCTAAGTACCAATAGAAACTCGATATAATTTCTTTAAATCTATAACGCCATCTCATTTTCTCCTCCAAGGACCAATAGATCAAGATTGACATGTGTAAATAGTACCCAACACATTTTTTTTTTTTGAAACAAACCCCAAAAGGGCTCAACTAGCATTAGAATGATCAACCGAAGCAAAAGCCTCAATGTTTAATGGAAATACATTAACCCAAACACGCTTCCCAAAAGACAGAGGTCTCACATGAGCAAGCTCATGGGCAACCCTATTACTCGACCGCCTAACATAGAGGAATTCAACAGAAGTAAAGAAAGAACATAAGGTAAAGATATCATCGTAAATAAGACACATATCACTTCGTCCTCGCTTTTTCTTGCGCAAGTCTTCAACCACGGACAAACAATCGCTTTTGACTTCAACCTTTGCCACTCCCTTCTTCTTTGCCTCGGTAAGCCCCAAAAGGATTGCTTCCGCTTCCAGTAAAGACGGGTCCCGAATCTCCTCTTCCTGCAACGTAACACCCCCACAAGACCCTCCCTTCCTCATCTTGACAAACCACCCCCAGACCCATTCCTACTCCCTCGAATCTTCCCGCGTCTACATTAATCTTAACCTATCCCGGTTTTGGCGTCTTCCACCCACGATCCTCCTCACCATGCGCCTTTCCCCCTTCTACTGCAATCCCCCTCATCTCACTAATAAGCTCCCTAGCCCTTTGTATGACTCCATCCGCACTCCATCGCGCCCCCTCGAATATGACCTTATTGCGCATCTCCCATATCGCCCAACACCCCGTCATGAGCTCTACACATTCCTTTACTCCCAATTCCCTCATCATAGCCTCCGCCCACTCCCTCACCCGCTCAAACCCAACACATTATTGATTATTGAGCATAAATTCTCATTTAAGACGGAGGTAACATGTATAAGCGGTACCCACTACCCAGCACATTATTGATTGAGCACAAGATGCACTAGGAACATTGACACTGCGGCCTGCGCCAATCCTCATATGCATGTCTAGTATCTACCGTTACTCAAGCACGCTGTTCTAATAGACACACGATACATTATTCCAAATTCCTCATCATAGGGAACAAGTAACATTTTAACCCAATTTTATCCTCTAATCCAACATTGAGTATTCGGATTCCATCTAAGTATCAGCAATGCAAAATACTCGTACATATGCGATGACACAAATCATATTTTTTTTTAACAGGAAAAAAATAAGTCATATTTTAATTTTACAAAGAATCGTATAAAATTTACTTTTATTTTTACTAGGTTTGATGCCCGGCTACGTCCGAGTTACCTTTATCTACCATTTAAATTTTATTTTCTATAACACATGCATTTATAATTTATATCTTGAAATTATAATGAGATGTAAGATTAATTAACAAATTATGAGATACGTTCATCACTCCCGCTGTTAATATTATATTATTATTACTTTCACTACATCTGTTCCGGGTGTAATTCCAGAGCAGTTATTTGTTACCACCCGTGCTTGTAGAATGACGTCTTTGGTTGACTCCTCCTTGCGGTCTCCTGAAACAATGAGCAAACTGAGGGCTCGGCTTCGGGCCGAGCGAACTCACTCCGACGCTCAAGTCAGTAAACTTAGAAAGATAAGTTGTTGTTACTTGACGAAGTACGTATTGTAGAGAGATAAGGAAGATATTACCAGATGAATAGTGATTCTTAGGTTAAATTGTGGATCCCTTACTCAATGAGAGTTGAGGAGTATTTATAGTCTTTCACCTTTTGTCACGTAGTGGCCAAGTGGCTAGCAGGTGGAAAGACTGAGCTACCCTCGGCCGAGGGGCCATGGCAGGCCGGCGGGCCCTCTTGACTCGCCGCCGAGGGGTCTTGGATATGAGTTCGCGGATGTGTGCCCCGGCTGGCTGGTTGCCCCGGCCGGGGCCCATCTGACAGGCCGACAGGCCTCGTCGGTTAGGCTGCCTAAGCCGTTGACTTGCTGTGGATATCTTTGACCTTGCTCAATATGTTGATGGTCGCCGGGTCGAGAATATGCCCCATCAATTTGCCCCCAGCGTAGTCTATGCCGTGGTATGGGCTCCGATGTACGTTGAGCGTATATTCTGCGTAAGACAAAATTTTCTGCCCCGGCTTCTTTTACCTCGGCGTGGCTCTGGCTAGGCCGTACCATATCCCCCCTCCACATGGTTGTGTAATGGACATCCGATGTGGAAAAGGCAATAATGATTTGGCCGAGACCAGGGTGGAGAGTCTTAGGTTGTTTCGATTGCCCCCCCGGCGGTGCTTTACAGGCGTGGTTGATCACGTGGCGGTGGAGAAACGGACACTTAGGAATTTGTTGAGGAAGATGAACAGGCAGAGAGATATGAAGGGGTGTGTTGAAGACGCTTGGTCACTGTTGCATTGATTGACATTCAACTGTCGCAACGATTGACATTCCGTGGCTGCATGTCTGACACGTGTCTGATTGCTGATTGGTTGACGTTTCATGGGCTGTGCCCTGATTGGTCCTTCTTCATGGGTTTTTTTCTATAAATAGGGCAGTTAGTTTTTGAAATTGGGCACCAATTTCGTTCTCTTAAAATTTTCTTTCCTCCAAATTTCCAAGGGTTTTTCTCTCTTCTAATCTTCAGTGTCGTTACTTTGGCTAGTGTTTTTTTCTTCAAGGTAAACAAACAAACTTTTCTCGATCTCTTATTTTGTTGAATCACTATTGTTACCATGTCTTCTCGAGGTAGGACCTAGTAACCTGCGCAGGGGTTCCCCGTCGCGTCCGGATGAAGGGGAGGCCGGCCACCGGCCACCGTCCCACTAAGGTCCAGGGGTCCGAGGTCTCCTTCTCCGAAGTTGATCCTTAAATTTTGGAGGAATGGGAGGATGATGATGATGTTGATGACGACGGAGACGATTTCGGTGATGATCTTGAAAGGGCTCATCCTAATGAGGGAGGCGATCGTCATGGATCACGGCGAGCCTTGTAAGGTCGGCCCTGACCGTACTTGGACCCATAAGTTCGCCCGTTGTTCCGGCGAGACATTTTTCGAGGGCCATTTCTACTTTGGCAGGGGATACAAAATTGTTATCCCTGAGAGGGGTCAGGCCATCTGTTGCCCTCCACCGGGTTGCACCGGCGTATATATGCGGCACCTGGAGTACGGGCTCTGGTTTCCGGTGAATGATTACGTTATGGCCATCATTAGGGCCATGAACGTCGCTGTGGCCCAGCTTCACCCGTTGGCTGTTAGGACCATAGTCGGCTTTGTCTGGCTCTGTCTCTTTAAGGGGGAGGTCCCAACGGTTAATTTATTCCGTCGGCTTCACCACCTTCGGCCGTCGTTTCCCGGTAAGGTGGGGTGGTACAGCGTGCAAGTGGAGCCGGGGTACATCTCCGTTGATAAGCTTTCCTCCTGCAAGGATTGGAAAGATCGGTGGGTGTACGTTGAGGTCTTGGGATGACTATCCACGCCCGGTCCTTCGGCACCAAGTTAATTTGCGGTGCGAGACTAAGGCGGAGCATGACGGATGGGTTACCGGAAAAAACTTAAGATGGACGCGACAAGGTCCCTCTTAATGAGGATGAGAGGTCGGCGATGAGGCTCTTTGAGACGGACAAGAGTGGGGTGTCGAAAGATGGATCCCCAGACGCGAGATCATCCTTCGGGATGAGCCGCTCTGCCATGTCGGCCTCATCTCAAGCCCTGGCGCAGGTGAGTGGGGTCGGTGTGAGGCCCATGTTCGCTCTCAATGTTTCGTCCGTTTTGAATTTTGGTTCATTCCTTGCTTAACTCTTGCTTTGCTTCTTTTGCAGATCATTTTGGCGCGGACCTGTCCGAGGATATTCTTAAGAGGATGGGCCGCACAAGGACAAGACCGTTCTTGATTTGCACCCTAAGACTCGGCCCGTGATCGCGGGGACGTCGCCGAATGATCCGATGGATCGCCAGCTTAAAGGCCGAATGTGGAGGCGGCCCAGGCGAGGGTTGCTAGTAACATGCCGCGTCGAACGCGGAAAACAAAGTCTTCAGCGGCGACGGCGTCGACATCCGTTCCACCTTCCATCCCTTCAGTCCAGAAGGAGACGGTGGAGATCGTTGACATCACCAACGGGGAGGACTCTGATGCGGAGGGATCTCCCCTCGTCCTTAAGAGGAAAAGGTCCACCCCGCCTGCTCTTCGTTGCCATTCTACGCTATCGAGGGCGGCAAGGAAATGGGCCCTCCGACAAAGAAGTCCAAGACTGGTACCGATTTATCCTATGGCCCAAACTCAGCCGGTTCATTGGGCGTTCTTGATGAGTGGCTTTCCGATATGTCCATGTATACTGACACGGATGTTTTAATTGACCTTTTGTAGATCAACGCGGCAGCCGTTCTCTCACCGTGCGGCAATTGGAGAAGCAACCCGAGAAGGCGGGTGATAGAAATGTCACCGTCGCTCCCCTACCTCGAAGATTTCCCCGCCGAGCTTGTGGCGAGAGGGTGCAAAAATATCCAAGAGGTCGGCGAAGTGGACTCGCTAGCCGGCTCCCACATTATGGAGCATGAGAAGACCATGGGCGAGGCCGCCCACGCTCGAGCGGCTAAGGCTGGAACTTGACGCGGCGAACAAGGAGGCTAAGAGGGCCAAGGCGGAGGCTGAAGAGGCAGTCCGTGCTGAGAGAAAACTTAGGGAGGACGCTGAAAAGGAAGTCCTTGCTGAGAGAGCCAAGGCTGAGGCGGCTGAAGCTTCCAAGCTGCGGGAGATGCGTGACCTTATTCAGAAGCGCGCCGACCTTTACCTTACACAGAGGAACGAATTTAGGGACCTGTTCCAGACCCAAGGGAAGGTGGTCCGGGACAAGGATGCTATCATTGCCCAAAGGGAGGAGGACATTGAGAAACTCCAAACCGTTCTTCTCCCTAACATGTGCGCCCAATATCGGGACCTGGCCGAAGGAGCTGCCAGGGAAGTGATTGAGGAGCTCTTCCCTCTCGATGGCTCCTTTCCGTGGGACAGATTTGACGAGCTGTTTGATGACAAGCTCGAAGCAAAGGAGGAAGAGGCGAAGGAAAAGGCCAAGGAGGAAGTAAGGGTGAAGAGGGAGGCGGAGGCGACCGCGGAGAAGGCGGCCCTTGCTGAGTAGGCTAGGGCAGCCAAAGAGGAAGCCGAGAGGATGAAGGCGGTGAGGTCGCCGAGGCCGCGGCCGCCGAGAAAGCCGAGGCCGAGACAGCTTCGGGTCGCCTATTAAGGACGATGCGCTAACGCCGCGACGGCGAGCAAAGAAGGGCATAGGGAGACGGGCGGTTGTCACGGGCTCTCCCGGCGCCTCAGATAGCTTTAGCTGTTCGGGGGCCAATTATTAAGCCTTTCCTTCCTGCCATCTTTTGGCGCTTAAATGATATCTGTAACCTTTTGCCTTTCTTTTCCTTGTATTTTGTACAACTTTGGTAGGTTGTCTTTTGGCTTATCCTTATGGGGACGGCCGTCGTCTGCATTTCTTGTAATCTGTTGAACATTTTTAATAAGAGCTCGCTTCTTTTGCCTCCGGCTTGGCCGAGGTCTTTACCCCATTTTTCTGAGTTGTCTTCTTGCGCTAGTAGTTGAGCGTCTCAACTGTAAACGTTTTCGCTTGGCCGAGGTCTTTTCTCGTCTTCGTCTGGGTTGTCGTCTCACGTTATTAATTGAGCGCCTCTTTTGTTTTCGCCTCGGCCTGGCCGAGGCAGTCTAGAGTGCGTATCTCAACTGTTTAACGTTCCTAAGGAATGTTGATTGCTTTTGACGGTAGTATTTATCTTGGTAGTGACTGCCGTGGCGTCTACCTCCTGGGGTGACTGCGACGACGCCTGCTTCTTGATGATGGCTGCCGTGGCGTCTACCACTTGGAGTGACTGCTGCATCGTCTGCTTCTTGATGATGACTGCCGTGGCGTCTACCACTTGGGGTGACTGCGACGGCGCCTGCTTCTTGATGATGGCTGCCGTGGCGTCTACCACTTGGAGTGACTGCTGCGGCGTCTACTGTAGGGTAATATCCGTGTAAGACCCTTTAAATTTAGGACTATAACGTAAATTTAACATGTGAAATATTGTCATAAACGAAAAATAATAAAGAAACAATAAGGATTAAGAATCAACCTCGGGTCCTTTATAGTGCGGCGTAAAGAACAAAAATCAAACGAGATTCCCTCCTAATTGTTGCACCCAAGACTTGTCCGAGAAATGCCCTTGTGCTAGAAGGTGTTCTCCGATTGCCTTGCAATATTGGGAGAACTTGATGTGAGTTTTTCTCGAGATGTGAGATCTCGGTTTCAGAGAAAGCTTGATCTCCAAAACCCTAGTTTTTCTGTAAATGAAAATCGCTAGGTCAAAAGGAGAGGGAGCCTCTCCTTTTGTTGCCTCGGTCCGCGGGTCATGAGAGGGGGGAGTGGGCTTTCCACTTTCTCCTCATTTAACTCGTGATCCGATTGAACCGACCCCACTCGCTAAAATGTATATGACGCGGTTTTTATTATAAATCGTCATCGGTTATCGGCTATTAAAACATCAACTAATAACACGGGTTAGTTGAAGTATTAACACATGTCCGACAAAGACGATATTGTATAATTAAATTCAATATACATTAATCAAATATAAAACGCTTATATTTAATTTTACGAATTAACTGGTTAATTCGCCTTAGCCCATAATATTTAATCCGTATTAAATATAATATCTCAACATCACATTTTGACTAATTACTAGTCAAATAACTCGGACTAACTGGTTAGTCAAATTTGGCATCTACATGACTGTATTTTCATACCGTCACATCTCTCGAACGTATCCTATAGGTGTGACTTTTAGGGATCAGTTGATCACCGCCATCTGTATGACAATAACGTCAAACTTATCTAGCAAGCCAACCGTTATTGATAAACGTGGATCAACCGATAATAATACCAAAAGTATGCCCTTTGATCCTTTTAGAGGTTTATAAGTCCTTGCACTAATTGTTAAGGACACCAACCCCAACAAGCTCCCACTTGTCCGTACAAGTGTATGTGCAATGACGTTATCCGCACTAACCGGAGGACACAAGCTCCAACAAACTCCCACTTGTCCGTACAAGTGTATGTGCGATAACCGATTCTCATATTCATTTAAAATTTCTCCCACTCAATGTAAAACAATTTGCAGATCCGGATCCGCAAAGGTCGTATTTTACAATCGATCTGTATCTAGAGTGGTTTCCCCGACTAGAGAGTAACTTAACTGATAAAACGAATCCGTATCCGAGCATGGCCATGCATTTCGATTCTGACTCCTCGAGTGGCCCCGAGAAATATCGAGTACTGATAAAGGCTGAATATTTCCTTCAACTCGACTCCTTCCGATCTAAGCACGCATGAAATGACCAGAAAAAATCTACTTGGCCCCCGTTACGGATGACCGTGAGAAAGAAACCAAAGTCACCCAAAATCTGCCTTAGTCTCAAGAGACAGTCGATAGTCAAAAGAATCGACTCTTAGGATCACCATGGAGGTCCTATCCACGACCGGGCACCGAATGTTGTTAAACATTTAGGACTCCACGTCGATGTCACAATTGTGTCCTACGAAATATCCGTATAAATCGCCTCGTGATTGGTGGTCAACCGGTTGACTTATGGCTCGTTGAACCCACCATCAACCAACGTCACAAAATAATTGCCGAGTTATCAGCTCATGTGGGCAATTAAGGACTCGAAAAAAATATAATGTTCGTTGAGTTCACTTTGTGGTGTTCAAAAATTGTCGTACAATTCCACATGAAAAACAAAATATATATATAAAATATCAAAACGATGATGTTGTATAGAGTACAAAAGCGAATGAATCTAATCCATAAAAGAGTACTACAACTTAGGAACACGTTTAATTCCCATGGAATTAACGTGCCCTTCATGCTTATCTTGTCGTAATGCTTTAGTGAGAGGATCTGCTATGTTATCATCTGTAGCAATCTTTTCTATCACTACTTCCTTTTGCTCCACGTAATCTCGGATTAGATGAGCTTTCCGTTGTACATGTCTAGACTTGTTGCTAGACTTAGGCTCCTTAGCTTGGAAGATGGCAACACTATTGTCACAATAGATGGTGATCGGGTCATTCGAACTAGGCACTACAGAGAGCCCATGTAAGAATTGACGCATCCATATCGCTTCCTTTGTAGCTTCTGACGCGGCATAGTACTCGGACTCGATCGTAGAATCTGTAATGTGATTTGTTTGAACTCTTCGGTGATCATGCAGCGCCATTAAGAGTAAAAACGAATCCGATCGAGATTTCGAGTCATCACGATCCGTTTGGAAGCTAGCATCTGCGAATCGGTTGCGCATAGCTTTTGATCGCCTCCATAAGTCAATGCCCAATCTTTAGTCCTCCGTAGGTACTTAAGAATGTTCTTGATGACCAACCAATGTGATTCACCCGGATCTTTGTTGGAATCGACTTGTCATACTCAATGCATATGCCACGTCCGGGCGTGTGCATATCATGGCATACATGATTGATCCTATAGCCGAAGCATAAGGAATCCGTGTCATGCGCTCTTTCTCTTCCGGTGTCTCGGTGCACGAGACTTGCTCAAATGCACCCCCGGAGCCATAGGAATGAACCCTTCTTGGAGTTAGTCATGCTTGAATCTCTCTAGGACTTTGTCTATGTAAGACTCCGATCGAGAGATAGCATCCGTCGTGATCTATCTCGATAGATACGGATGCCTAGAATTCTTTGTGCCTCTCCCAGATCTTTCATCTGGAAATGGTTTTTCAACCATACTTTCACCGAAGTTAAGAGAGGTATGTCATTCCCAATCATGAGTATGTCGTCAACATACAATATTAGGAAAACAATCTTGCTCCCACTCGACTTGATATATAAACATGGTTCCTCGACCGATCGAGTAAATCCATTTTCTTTAATCACTTGGTCGAAGCGATGATTCCAACTCCGAGATGCTTGCTTAAGTCCATAAATGGAACGTTTAAGTTTGCATACTTTCTTAGGATGTTGTGGATCGATGAAACCTTCGGGTTGTATCATGTACAACTCTTCCTCCAAAAAGCCGTTTAAGAAGGCGGTTTTCACATCCATTTGCCAAATTTCATAGTCATGAAACGCGGCGATCGCTAAGATAATCCGAATGGAACGCAAAGATGACTACGGGTGCAAAAATTTCATCGTAGTGCAAACCTGGCACTTGGGTGAAACCTTTAGCAACTAGTCGTGCTTTATAGATATCTTGTTGACCTTCCACAGAATGCTTTATCTTGTAAAGCCATTTGCATTGAAGGGGACGAACCTTAGCAGGTAAGTCAACAAGATCCCATACGTTGTTCTCATACATAGAGTCCATCTCGGATTGCATGGCCTCAAGCCATAACTTTGAGTCGGAACTAGTCATGGCACCTTTATAGGTTGCGGGTTCACTACTCGTTAAGAGTAGGACGTCATCTATGTCATGTTCCTCGACCATACCAATGTATCTGTCTGGAGGAATAGAGACTCTTCCCGACCTCCTAGGTTCCTCGGGAATGTTAAGCGGCGGGATTGAAGGAATAGGTTCCTCCAATAGTTGCTCGGTACTTGGTTCTGGAATCTCCGACAGTTCGAAGGTTCTATCACTCTTGGCATTCTCGAGAAATTCCTTCTCTAAGAATGTCGCACTAGCCGCAACAAAAACACGTTGTTCGGTTGGCGAATAAAAGTAATGACCAAGCGTTCCTTTAGGATAACCTATAAAGTATGTCTTGACCGATCGCGGGCCGAGCTTATCCTCGTGTCTCCACTTGACATAAGCCTCGCAGCCCCAAACCCGTATAAAGGACAAGTTAGGGACCGTTCCCTTCCATAGTTCATATGGAGTCTTGTCAATGACTTTAGACGGACTTGATTAAGTATTAGAGCGGTGACAAAAGAGCATAACCCCATAATGAATCGGGTAAAACCGTGTGACTCATCATGGATCGAACCATATCAAGTAGTGTTCGATTTCTCCGTTCGGACACACCATTCAACCGAGGTGTTCCGGTGGAGTTAAGCGTAGGGCAATCCCCAGTCCTTTAGGTGTTGATCAAACTCGTGAGAAAGATACTCGCCACCACGATCCGAACGCAGTGTTTTAATCTTCCTACCTAATAGGTTCTGTACCCTATTCTGGTATTCCTTGAATTTCTCAAAGGATTCACTTTTGTGCTTTATTAAGTAGACATAGCCATATCTACTTAAATCGTCCGTGAAAGTGATGAAATACCTATAGCCTTCTCGTGCGGTGATTGACATAGGGCCACATACATCCGTGTGTATGAGTCCTAATAGGTCAGCAGCGCGCATTCCAACACCTTTGAAGGAAATCCGAGTCATCTTACTGTGGACAGCGGGCCGCCCACGGGGGCGCTTGGATGAAGGGGCTCGAAAACAAGCGTTTGCATTTTGTATGGAGTCGCCACCAATTTTTATGGGAAATTGGAACCGTTCGAATACCTCGCGTCACGTCAAGACACAAAGTAGTGACATGAACACTAAGCAATCGTTACCCTTAGCATTCTATGTCTAGAATGACTCTCGTGGATGCCAATGAACACGGGTGCTCACGGAGATCTGGAGTAAGGGGTGAGGGTACGTATTAGGAAGCTCTTTTGATCGAACACCTAATCCCGCCCGCCTCGATAGCGGCCTCTACTAATGATTGGGGAAGTTATTCGTACTCGATATATCGTCGGCTATATGCATGAATGCAACATCCATAGATTAATCCTAACATGTGAAGATTAGACTAAGTCGGTGAAACACGTAATTAGCATACAATTGGGTCGAAGTAGGATTTAATGTATATTTACATGTGAGAACATACAAATGATGAAAGAAATGCAATAATTATAAACTACAATAAATATAAATTACAATAATTACATTGGATTAGGCGATTTATGTCGAAAATACCTTTAAAACGGATAATTTGGGAAAAAGGAAATAAAAGAATGAAAGAATAAAAATTACGAACAGGAATTAGCGTGATAATACGGATATTAGTTAGTTAATACGTAATCTAAACAAACTAGGTCAAGGCAGAAAAGGGATTCAGGGACAGAATTCACCCTGGAACAGGCGCAGCAGACACTGCGCCCTTTGGAAGAGGCGCACAATTTTGCGTCGTCTGTTCAAGGGTGAGTTGAGGCCGAAGCCGGAGCGCAAATCGTTAATATTAATTGGTAAATTTTAAGGATTGATTAGATTATTTACTCGGATGAAAGTTATTAATGAATTATTTACATATGATTGAGGTCATAAAAACAGTAAAACATGAGTGAGACGGAAACAAGACAGATTAATCATGTGAAGGGTCGATGTTAATGAACGATTAATTAGTGACATCGGTGAAACAAACTAAACAATGACGAAATATCAATGAATATGGATGCAAATATATCAATGACGAATCTCAGAAACTCAATATGGACAGATTGAATCCCTAAAAATCCGGGTTTGAACATTAATGACGAAAACCCGTAAATATTGATTATCTAGGATTTAAGTCGGAACAACAATGAATAAAACATATTAATGATGAATGAATAATTTATTAATGATCATGTGAACGAATTAACAGAAAACAAAACAAAAGAAATTAATTTGACACGAATTACAGAGGACGGAGGAAGAAGAAAAGAAGCAGGAACTGCGGTAGCCTCACGAAGAGGCGCAGCAGATGCTGCGCTCCTTTGAAGAGCGCGGCGATTCTTTGCGTCTTTTCTCGACGTCGTCACCGGAAATCCGCAAAAAAGGGTTTTAAAGACGGTTTTAGAAATCGGTTTTAATGGTGTTTTTCGACATAAATCTTACAATTGTTATACGAAAAATCAAAAGTACAATAAAATAAAAGGATTAATACACCCTCAGACTTACATGTTGACGAAACGAGAAGAACTAAGAAGATCGATTAGTGATGCTCGACGCGAATGCAAGGAAAGAGTGCCCTCGAAAGAGGAAAACGATTTAACAAATTGATTAATTAGATTGATTGAGTGTAGTGGTCAAATTGGTCGGTCATGCAACGGAGAGGCTGGTACCCGGAAGGATCCGAGCTTACGTGGTCGAATGTTCAAGCACGTAGGCGCCAATTAGTAAGAACGAAGTCTAGAATGCAAAGGGAGAAGAGAAGGGCGGACACTCGCGTGAGAAATATGAGGAACGAAAGCTCCTATTTATACTAATCACGTGAAGGAATAGGGTTTCGGAGACTCTTTGGAAGTGAATCTCGGAAAGATAAAAAAAAAAGATACGTAAATCATGCAAAGAAGGGCCTGGGAAGAGGCGCAGCAGCCACTGCGTCTCTTGGAAGAGGCGCAAAGACTGGCGTTGCGTCTGTTCCCGGGAGGTTTCCTCTGTTTAAGAAAGATTTCCGTGTTTAAGTTATGGTAGGACGGATTTAATTCGATTATCTTTTGAATATTACGGGATATTATTTGCCAAAAGATAAAATTTGTGAAATATGGAATAGAAATATCCGGAATATTCGGTAACATTCGACTCGGGATTTACTTGACTATCGAGAAAATGGAGACGGTTTTTGACCCGGACTCGAATGTACTCTAATTCTGCCAAAACGACCGTATCGGCACGTAGATGACAACTAAGAGGTTGACATTAATATTTGAGCAATCACTTGACGATAATCTTACGAATTGTCACTAATCGTTCCGCGAATCAAACATGCGGCCCAATCATCACCGGGTGGTTTGCGAGGGTGCGTAAACGAGGTGTCTCTGAGCCCCCACTTTGACCGAGGCTTGGACAAGGCGAAAGTCAAAGTATAGCCATCAGGTCAATCGAAGATTACAACCTGACGACTATGGCGACGCGAGGCGGCTCAAGGGGTCTGAACCAAGGACCTGTCGTCGGGAACATTTTAGAGTCTGTCGACTATCGGGGAGGGTCGTTTAAAGTCCATTAGACTACGTAAGGAGGCTCGCCAGCCATAAGAAGAGACCATACCTGAGACTTCTTCTCGAGATACTTCCGGAGGTGCATAGGAGCTAAGGTTGAGCGTAGGAGCTAAGGGTAAGACCTAAAAGATATATAAGGATTGGTGCTAGGGATGTGGGACCCTAAAGGAAAGCATTGACGGGAAGGAGGCCAAATATGAGTTTCGACCTAAGGGTAACTAAGCTTTGGGTATAGGGACCTCTGGAGAGCGACACCCTGTCGAACTCCGCGGGGAAACGAGAAATATTGGAAGCAGCAGGACGTCGGTAGAAACTGCTGGGGGGAATCCGCTTGCGTTGGTCTCAAGCGAACTCAGGCAAGAAAACTTGAGGTTGAAGTTGAATTTGCTTGCGTTGGTCTCAAACGAACTCTTGTTGGGGAACATACCGACAATTAGGGACATCTTGATCGACGGGGAAGAAGGTCTTGAGTGAGCAGTACTGCAAAATACCACTGCGCTGGGCGAAATAAACTGAGCAATACTGCAAAATACTGCTGCGAGGGATAAAATGAATTTGGACGATTTCGCAAAATATCTTGTCGCTGGATAAAATGTGGGCGAAACGAAGGAAAATCGTCGAAACGGACCAAAAGTGATGAAAATGTCATCGAGGAAGAGGCGCACCAAAGATGGGCCCACAAATAACGAACTCATAACGAATTTTCGAAAATCCGCAAGGAGGGAAACAGGGAAGAGGCGCAGCAAGAGCTGCGTCTCTTGGAAGAGGCGCAGCGCCTGCTGCGTCTTTTCCCCAATTTGACAATTCTGCGTAAAAAACGCGAAATCAGAAGGGTTTTATTTCATTATTTCGAAACACAAATCCTTCAATTTCTCTCTCAAATCTTCACCATTTCCGTCAAGGTTGGATTCAAAAGCTTGCTTAAAATATGACTAATCGAGGTATGTGTTTTAATCTTGCATTAATCTTCCACATTTGTCGAATTTTGAGCCGCGAACATTAGGGTTTTCGACCCTTTTGATCGAAAATTTGGGGCTTTTCCCCCAAATGGATTTGTCATGCCAAATTGATACTAGAAATGAGTAGTAGGCAATGTTAGGAACATAACCATGTATTTGCTTTGAATTTTCATCAAGTTTTGAGCCCTTGAGCGAATTTTGGGACGGTTTCACAGCTAGATCGAAAATTGCTTCGAAAATGGCCTTAGGATTGCCCATTTGTGATGAAATTTGATATTTGGGACCCTTGGGTGATGGGTAAACTTCCTGTCATCTCGGAATTTTGGTTGGTGACAACTTTTGCAGGGCACCTTTCTAGGGCATAATCGCCGTTATAGCGAAATCTTTGCCGAATTTTCGACTTGAACCGGAACTAGGCTTTGATTTTGACTTGACTTGACCCAATTTGTCACATGAGTGATTGATTTGGTGAGAATATGGCCAAGGATGGCCAGACGGGGCAATTTAGGGCCTTGAAGGCTCGAAATACTACTTAACAAAGGGTGTCATCATGTGATGCGGCCTGGATTTGCTTTAACATTGCAGGGGACGATGCTTCCACTTCCGGGAGGACTCCCATGGAGGTAGACGCCAGCGCGGTTGAGGAGGCTTTAGAGCAGGCTTTCACTGACGCGGTGATGGGCTGCTGAGACGAGGTTCCGAGGAGGAGGCTGTTGATGAGGAGGAGATTCGAGACGGGCCCACCTCGGACGAGGGGTCGTCGGTGAGAGGAGCTCCGCGTGGCCGAGACCGGGAGAGTAGGCACCTTGTGTGGGCTGCAGAGGGTCACTTGTCCTACAGGACGGTGAAGAGCTTGGTAAATAGGAATTCCCTAACTCTTTCTGCTTTTTGTTCAAATTTCTTTCAAATTCACTTCAAAACTAAAGATAGCTTTATTTCGAATCCTAATAGGAGGCCGGGAACATCCGGTCGTTCTCGGGGTACACGACGGCGATGGAGCACTACGAGCGGCTGTCGGAGGAGGAGAGGGCCATGATCGAGCGTGGAGCGTTTGGTCCTCTGGTTCAGGTCTGGAGGGATATCGTGAAGAGGAAGTTGCGGGCCAACCTTAGCCTGGTCCGCGCTTTCTTGGATCGATTTTGGGATACGACTTCCACGTTTCACCTGCCTTTTGGTGAGGTGGGAGTCACCTTGGAGGACTACGGCATGATTTTCGGTCTGCGTGTGGGGATCGAGGAGATGGTGTGGCGGAGAGGCGGCATGAGAGCGGATTCGGCCGAGGCGAGGAGGCTGATCGGCTGGAACCTGTCGCCGAAGGCTGTTGCGGTGCCGGGTTTGGTACCCAGTACCTATGTTCGAGATTACTTTGCGGGGAAGACCCCGGCATCGGTGGTGATCGATGGGAGGGAGACGGCTCCTCCTCCTTGTACAGCCGAGCAGAGGGCTCGTCTGTGGCTTTGGTGGTTCTTGTCTTCGATTTACCTCGGAGACAAGGGTGAGAGGCTGTCGACGAAGCTTCTTCCCTTTCTTGCTGACCTGAGTTCCCTAGGGCGCTGGGACTGGGTCACTGCTGGTTTTGCGGTCCTCATCCGCTTCATGAGGGCCATGGTTCGTCCGGAGTTGATGGAGAAGGGGACTTCTCCTGGTGCCGTCGGACCTGGGCTACTGTTGGAGGTATGAACCTTCCTTTGGACCAAAGTAAATTCATTTCTTTTATCAAAGATCGAAAGATCGTCATTGACTATCCTGTTTTATAGGCGTGGGTGTACTCTTACTTCCCGGGCCTCGCGCCCAAGAGGACGGAGCCGTTGGAGAGGGCCTATCCCGTGGTGAGGGATTGGGTCATGTGCCGGACGAAGAGCAAGCGTTCTTCTCACAATGTCTACCGGCGGGATGTGAACGCTCTTCAGCTGAGCAGCGTGAGTATCCTATTTGTATGCACTTATACTTCTTTTCCTTCATCTGATCATAGGAATGATCTTTGCCTTTATCTTGTCGCAGTGGGTGCCCAGACCTTGGGCGGAGTATGCCGAGGCGCCTCCTTTTGTTGCTGAGGTCCTTCGACCTAGGAGCCCGAGTCGGCTGTTGTTGTGGACGTCGATGGGTCCTGTGTGGTACTTAGGCGAGCGTTTGGCTCGTCAGTGCTCTCGGGCGCATTGACGGTTCCCATTGACCCTCCGAGGGACGATGTTTAGGGAGCCTTCGAGGCCGAGAGGAGGCGAGACTTGGGCGGTGCCGGTGGCGACGACCTCCTTTCGCCTGGTGAGGACTACTCGGCGTTCCTTTACGGGAGGGCGTGCGGCGTAGTGGTGAGTATCCTTTTATTTCTCTTTGATTGACTTCGGGAATTATGCTGAAAGATTATCGATTAATGAAAGCTTTATTTGTCTTTGCAGGAGGTTGAGGCGGCGGGCATCGAGCCCCAGTGTATCCCGAGACTTTCGAGTACACCGACGCGACCGGGAGGACGACGATCTCCGAGCTGTGTGATTTTGACGTGGCTGTGACGGATGCTGGCTTAGATGACTGGCAGCATCTGATTCGGAGGGTGAGTTTTTTACTTTGCATAGTTTTTCGTGTAAGAACACATTTGATTGAACTTGTTCAGTTTACTGAGAACTCTTTTGAAACGCAGGTCGCGCCATCTCGGTTTGTGGCACTATGGAGGGTGGCCAACCGGCTACGAGCTACCGCCATCGAGGCACTCATCGGCGGTCGAGGTCGTCAGGTATGAACCTCATTTGATTTTCCTTGATCTTTGGTTTTTTTTCATTTTGTTTGAATTGATTGACATGAGCCAATTTGTTGTTGTTTCTGAGGGGGTGACCGCGAGCCGGGAGCGAGAGTTAGCCCAGTCTCGGGAGGAGACGGCTCGTTTGTCGAGGGAGCTCGAGTTTCGGGACGCCGAGAATGCCGTTCTTGCGGCAAGAATTGCTGAGTTGGAGGGTGCCCGGCAGTAGTCTGCGTGGTTTTGTAGACTTGATTTTGAACATTTTTGGATTTGTTTTGGGGCGCAAGCCCCCAGTTTGCCTGGATTTGGACCTTGTTTGGGGCGAAGCCCCCAGTTGCACATTTGGACTTGTTTGGGGCGAAGCCCCCAGTTTGCTTGTACATTTGCTTTTTTGTTGTATATCTGACGGCCCGAGTGCCTTTTCTTTCTTTGGGTTGTGTTGTTTGTACTGCAGTTAGTTCTTGGACGGAGTTTGGTAGATAACGGTTTACGCCGTCATGTCCGGAATTTACATAGAAAAATCACGCAACACATACATTTTATATACACATAAGGCCTTTAATTGGTGCAAAATGAGACTCGAAAAGGACGCGAAAATGCAAAAATTTTGTCGGAAATGACCGGACGATAGGGAGGGTTACCCCCGCATAAAAAAGAAAAAGAGAAATCTATAAGTTGGAAAATGAAGAAAATAGAAATTAAGAAAATGGAGCGACTAAGTAAATGTTTTAATAAAAAGAATTAAAATGAAAACTAAATATAAAAGTGTGAGAAAAAATGGCGGAAAAGTGTCGATGTCGCCTCGAAATGCGCGTTTGCGGGTCAAGGAAACCTGAAGCATGGTAAATTTCTCGGCTTTACCAAAATAAAATCCCGTAGGAATAGGAAATTATTCGTTTATAGAATTAGGAAAGATCCAAACGCGGAAATCACAGAAGTGATGCTAGGGAAGAGGCGCAGCATGAGCTGCGTCCCTTTGAAGAGGCGCGAGTGCGCTTTGTTCCCAGCGGTCGGTTACGGCAGATTTTTGGAAACAGCAATTAGTATAAATAGAAGCGTCGACGAAGCTTTAATTCATATAATTCTTCCGTCTCTTCTTCGTCGATTTACACATAAAACTCCCCATAAATTTTCAAGAGAAAATTATCATCATGAATACCTTAGAAATTCGCTTGAAGGAATGGACTAACGAGTTTTCGAACATTGAGAAACATGACATGGGTGCTTACAACCTTGGGTCTTTGTTGAGTTTGAAACTCATTAAGGTAGTAAAACCGTTCCTGGATGCTTGCCTTGATTATTGGGACCCAAATTATCATGTTTTTGCGTTCCCAGGAGGTGATATTTGTCCTTTAGGAGGAAATTTCGCTATTGGCGGGTGGGACCCCGAACATTTACCTGCCATCCCTTCTACTGCTCAAGGGTATAAGAGCAAGTTTAGAGATTTGCTTGGACTGACCAGACTCGAGGTGGATCGTCTCGTTACTCCGAAGGGCGTGAGGATGCTGGACTTTATAGACCGATTCATCAACAGGGCCGACCCTACTGTCTCTTATGTTGCTAGGAGGAGAGCATTTGGCTTTTGTTTCTTTGCATGTTTATGTCTTTCAGGGACATGTTGACGAAGAACTGCGAGGTGATCCCCGTCTATTGGGTCTTATTGAGCAAATGGAGCTGCGCAGGAGCCCAGCTTGCTTGTGTTTAGGGGAGATTATCTTGGGTTTGGATAATAGGAAATCCAACCGCGATCTTCCATGCTTGGGGAGTCCCGTCATCTTACAGGTAAAAGACACTTTTTTCCCTTTTTTTTTTTTTTTTTTTTTTTTTTTTTTTTTTTTTTTTTTTTTTTTTTTTGTTTTTTTTTTTTTTTTTCGTTTTTTTTTTTTTTTTTTTTTTCGTTTGGGTGTCTAATACCTGTTTTTGGTAGGTTTGGCTTATGGAACGGCTCCGATTGCTCGAGCCCCCAGTTCATGCACTTTCCTATCATGCCCGTATGATTTCGATGAGGACACGGCTGTACATGGTGGACTTCACCCGGGTCTGCGATTATTGGAAGAACAAGCTGAAGAATGATGATGGCCCGTTGATCAGGTGGGTCGTTCCGTGGTGGCACCTCAAGTCTGTCACTGGAGTGTCTTCTTTGGATCCTACTAGGTCCGTGCGCATTCCTGGATTGGAGTTTATGGTATGCATCTTTCCTGAGAGGTTGATGAGGCAAGTCGGGTTGAAGCAGATGATTCCTAGGCTTGACACCGTTCCATGCAGACTGCTATGGCGTTTACTACAGAGAGCCGAAGAGAGTGGGCTATGAAATGGGCCCAAAGAAACATGTGGTTCTTGAACTTCTCCTCCAATGCCTTGTGGGTGTCGGATTCTTATCTGAGGTGGAGGAAGGCCGCAACTTCGGAAGAGCGCGAAAGACTGAGGAAGCGCGAGCCCGTTGACTACAAGGTGCGCGAGGGAGAGAAGGAGAAAGAGAAGCATCTGACTGAAGGAGAAGAAGAAGCCGGATTCCAAGTCATTCATCCTTCGAAGAAATCGAAGACTACTCCTGTCGCGGAGATGGTGGTTGGCAAGAATGGAAGAGTCAGGCCTCGAGAAAGACCGTTGGTGATTAGGTCTGAAGTGGTGCAAGAGCGCCCGGCTCGAGGTCGTGACAAGAAGTATGACAAGAACGACAAGGGCAAGGGAAAGATGGAGGAATAGCCCAAGTCTTATTATTATTATTTGATTATTATTATTATTATTGTAATAAAAAGGAGGGATTTTTAGAATCCTAGCCTATCTATTTTTATTATTTGTCGTACTATTTTTATTAGAAAATGGATGAATGAAATAAAAAGGTTAAATGGTTATGAAACCGTTGTGATTTTCTTTAATTATTCTTGTCGAATTTCAAATGCAATGCAAATGTCCTTCTATTTACATTTTAAATATAACGGTGGGTTGAATCCCGTGAAGGATTGCCTACGTATTCACTTAAAAAAGCGAAATCAAACCCTTGCGCGTAGTTCGAGTAAATGTAAAAGAATAATTGTTCGAAGCAAGAGCTTGTAATTAACATAGAAAATAAGCATGAGCTTTTGCTTACTCTGAAGGTGCGAATTTTAGTTTGTTTGATGATATGAGGATGACAAGTTTGCCAAGATGTAAGAGCATAGTGACATTCAAATAGGCCAGGGGCCGTTTATTTAGTGCCACAAGAGCGACACGTGGGTTTACGCGAGGCGCGTTTCTGTTCTATCCTAGGCATAGTATCGTTTCAGTTGGTCGAGATTTGTGGGGTTTGAGAACTCATTCCGTCTAGGTCGTGATTCTAACCGCACCCACGGGAGTATGGATTTGACTAGATATGGTCCGGCCCGATTAGGTTTGAATTTTCCCCTTGGGTCGACAGGTAAAAGAGCTCTGACCGATTTGAGAACTAAGTCTCCTTCTTTGATGTTTCTTGGCCTAACCCTTTTGTTGAAAGCTCGTTTGATACGTGCTTGATATGTTTGGACATTATGTAAGGCACGTAGCCTACGCTCATCCAGGAGGATGAGTTCTTCGTATCTATCTTTCTTCCAATCGGCTTCCGGGATTTGACTCTCGAGCAGGATGCCCAAGGATGGTATTTCTAGCTCGACTGGTTGTACGGCTTCCATGCCGTAAGTCAAATAGAAAGGAGTAGCCCCAGTGGGCGTCCTGACGGATGTTCGATACCCCCACAAAGCGAAGGGTATTTTGCTTGGCCAATCTCTATAATTGTCAGTCATTTTCTTGAGGATTGTGACGACGTTCTTGTTAGCCGCTTCTACCGCGCCGTTAGTCTGTGGTCTATAGGGCGATGAGTGATGATGCTTGATCTTGTACTTGGCTAGCAATTGCTCGGTTTCGGCTTGGAAGTGGGACCCATTATCGCTGATGATCTCATGTGGGCAACCATATCGGCAGATGATGTTATTTTGTATGAATTTGGCTACATTTTTTGCCGTAAGAGCGGTGTAGGAAGCCGCTTCTACCCACTTGGTGAAGTAGTCAATTGCTACTAGGATGAGACAGGTGACCTCCTGTTTATTTGGGTTATTTTCCCAATTATGTCAATTCCCCATGCGGAGAATGGCCAAGGAGATGTCATCGTATAAAGCAACGAAGGAGGGACATGTTGTACGTTCGAAGATTTGTGATTGTGGCAATGCCTCACATATTTGATGCAATCGGATTCCATTGTGGTCCAATAGTACCCTAGACGTGTTATTTTCTTTGCCATCATAGGTCCACTCATATGAGGACCGCATTCTCCGTCGTGGACTTCCTCCATCACCTTTCGTGCCTGTGAATGATCAAGGCAACGTAGGACTACACCAAGAGGTGTTCTTTTGTACAATTCTCCTTGCATGAGGACGTATTGTGAAGCTAGTAGGCGTATAGCTCGTTGTCCCCTTTTGTCCATATCTGGTGGATAGGTACCATTAAGCTTGAAATTCAGGATTGCTTGGAACCAGGGTTCTTGTGCGATTTCTTCTTCATCGGTAATTTGATGGACATAAGCCGGCTCCGACCGTCGTTCGATACACAAAGGCATTTCCATCATGTAATCTGGCATGTTTATCAAAGATGCAAGCTTCGCAAGAGCGTCTGCAAATTGATTTTCTTCTCGAGGTAGGTGTAAGTAGGTTACGTGATCAAAGAATTGAGCCACTTGGTCTATTCTAGCCTGATAGGGTGCTAGGCTTTCACTTCGGATTTTCCAGGATCCTGTAACTTGGTTGATGATCAGTGACGAATCCCCGTGCACTCGTAGGTTTTTGATGCCTAAGCTTACTGCCGCTTGTAGTCCAATGAGACAAGCTTCATACTGCAGGCGTTGTTTGTCACCTCGAAGTCGAGTTTGACAAAGAATTGGTGTATGCCCACCTTCGGGAGAAATGAGCAACACTCCTATCCCAAATCCTCTTAGGTTTGATGCTCCATCAAAGTATAGATCCCAAGAGTCTACATCGGTTTGAAGTATATCCTCGTCGGGAAATGACCAAGTATCTATGGTTTGTGCGTCGTTGATGGGATTTTCTGCGAAGAATTCGGCGACGGCGCGACCCTTTATTACTTTCGGTGGCACATATTTGAGGTCGAATTCGAGAGCATCATGGTCCATCTTGCCAGACGTCCGTTGAGAACGGGTTTCTCGAAGAGGTATTTGACTGGATCCATTTTGGAGAATATCTTGACAGAGTAGCTAAGCATGTAGTGACGTAGCTTCTTTGTTGCCCACACAAGAGCGAGGCATGTCTTTTCGAGTTGTGAGTATTTGCACTCGTATTCCAAGAACTTCTTACTTAGATAGTAAATAGCTCTTTCTTCGCTTCCTACGGTTTGAGCTAGCATGGCTCCCATGGCAGTTTCAGTTACTGTGAGATATAAACCAAGAGGTTGATCTCGTTGTGGTGGCATGAGCACTGGTGGTTTAGCCAATATCTCCTTGATTCGGTCGAACGCCTTTTGACAATCATCATCCCACATGGTGTGGTCTGTTTTCTTGAGTTTCTTGAAGATAGGCTCGCAAATCATCGTAAGTTTTGATATGAATCGACTTATGTATTGGACTTTTCCCAGGAATCCTCTGACTTCTTTTTCTGTTTGAGGTTGTGGCATTTCAATCAGAGCTTTGATTTTGGAAGGATCTATTTCTATACCTCGTTGGCTAACGACGTATCCTAGGAGTTTGCCAGATGTTACCCCAAATGTGCATTTTTGAGGGTTGAGTCTCATGTTGTACTTCCGTAGCCTTGCGAAGAACTTGCGAAGGTTCGCAATATGTCCCTCTCTTTCCTTGGATTTGACGATCATGTCATCCACATATACCTCGACTTCTTTATGCATCATGTCATGTAGGAGTGTAGTCGCGGTGCGTTGGTATGTAGCTCCGGCGTTGATCAATCCGAACGGCATTACTGTATAGCAATAGGTTCCCCATTGGGTGACGAACGCGGTCTTATGCATGTCTTCCATGGCCATTTTGATTTGGTTATAACCCGCATATCCATCCATGAAGGATAGCAATGCGTGGTCTGCAGTGTTGTCCACTAATATGTCAATGTGAGGTAGAGGGAAGTCGTCTTTTGGGCTTGCTTTGTTCAAATCCCTAAAGTCAACACAAACTCGGATTCTCCCATCCTTTTTGGGTACGGGTACTATGTTAGCTACCCAGTCAGAATACTCGGAAACTTTGATGAACCCGGCTTTGAATTGCTTGTCAACTTCTTCCTTAATCTTTAGAGCCCACTCTGTTCTCATTCGTCGAAGCTTCTGTTTTACAGGTTTGAAACCCGGCTTAATTGGAATTCTATGTTCGGCAATGTCCCTGTCGATCCCTGGCATGTCTTTGTAGGACCAAGCGAAAACGTCTTTGAATTCATTTAGGAGGTCTATGAAGTCGGCCCGTTCGGTAGAGCTCAAGGTAGTCCCTATCCTAAGTTCTTTGGGTCCTAGTTCAGTTCCTACATTGATGGGTTCGGTGTCCTCAATTACAGGTCCCCCTTCCCCTTCCTGCAGTATTTCTTTGGCTACGTAGGGAGGTATTTCGGTCAAGTCTGGGTTTTGGTCATCCTCAGTATCATCATAAACAGAATTGCACTCAAAATAACGCAAAGAGTAAGCAGAACCTGATTTATTCATATTAAGATTTGAGTAAAGTTGAAACAAATGAGCCAACTGATCGATGGATAGTGGCGGCAAAGGGACGAATGGTGGGGCATTTCCGAACTATCGTGACTATTTGAGAATAAGCTAGGAGAAACGAGGGAGTGGGGATGACGACGGGAGTAGACTCTCTAATGACTCCTCTAGACTCGACTCGACTCCGACTCGACTCGATTCGAACTCGTCGTCTTCGGTTCTTCTTTGAACATCTCTCCTTCTCCAAAGTGGTGAGCTTGAAGAGTCTTCCTTGATTGTTGGTCCATTTGATAGATTTCCTCCACCCATTCTGCTGCTTTGTGTCGATTTCCGTGATCAAGGCGGTGGGGTTGAAGCGATCGTCTTGAAGTATCGTAGTAATGATCTCATCCTGCGCGGCCCTAACAAATCGGTCCTCTCCAAATAGGAGGCTAACAGCTTGTTCGTCTAAGCAAGGTGCTTGACGGGTTTTGACGGTAGGAACCGTTTCTGGAGGGATGAAGTAGCAATCGTGAAAGATCTCGATTCCGGCTAGCTTCCTCTCAAGGTAATGCCAAGGTTCGGGAAATCCATGAAAGAGTTCCGAACTTCCTTCTTGAACGAAGTACCCATTCAAGGTGGGGAGATATGGCCTCATTTGGACTCCTACATACTTGCGATTTTGGACTTGGGCAAGCATTTCGAGGACTTCTTCTGTTGTGGGTTTGTACCCTAGTCCAAGTGGTATTCTCGATGAGTTGCCTTTCTTGTATGGCGCGAAGGTGTTCTTCCGAATTGGGTTCAAGGGCATTCCAGGGAAGTATCCCTGATTTTTGAGTATGTGGTTGACCACCAAGTTAGAGTAGGGATTATAGTACAAGGGTGCCAACTCACTTTCTATGACATTTACACTTTGGAAGCCCCCAAGTTCGTATATGGGATCCGCAAGGACTTGATTGTTTGATTGCTTCTCGATTATGGCTTTGATGGGTGACGAAGTGATCGTCACAACCTTGCCATTTAGTGGGATCTTGATCTTTTGATGAAGGGTGGATGTTACTGCTTTAGAAGCATGAATCCAAGGCCTTCCCAGAAGTATGTTGAATGAAGCTTCGATGTCCACTATTTGGAAGTTGACCTTTCGTTCGATTGGTCCCGTTGCTATGGTTAGGTTAGCAAGTCCTACCACTTTTCGTCGTGTACCATCATATGCACGTACACCTTGATTTGTAGGGGTCCAGTCTGACTCTTTCATGCCTAGCTTATATGCCGTTTTGAGGGGTATGACGTTGACCGCGGAGCCATCATCTACCAAGGTCATTGGCACATTCTTCTTTAGACAAATGACGGTGATGTATAGAGCAAGGTTGTGACTGGCGCCAAAAGGTGGCAAGTCTTCGTCTGAAAAAGTAATAGGGTTACTTAGCTTCGGTGATTCTTGGAAGACCAAGTTGACTACATCTTCGGGAGTAGAGTTATGTGCCACATTCAATTTGGCCAAAGCTTGCAGTAAAGCTTGGCGGTGTGGAAATGAGCTTGCCACTAGTTGCCGGTGAAAGATCGCCTTGGTTCTTTGTAATTGCTTGAGCAAATGATCAGTGGGGTCATCTTCGTTGTCATTTGGTGTGATGACATTGGTTGGACCGTTTTGAGTGGTGCTTTGGTATGGACGACCCGAGCGAGTTAGGTGATCCACATCTTGGTCTTCGCCATTTTGGACTATTTCCTTGACTAAGGAGTTTTCGATGAGATACTCGTCCTCGTCGTCATCGGCCCAAACCCCATTAACTGCAGCTAGTTCCCTCATTCTCATGATGTCACTTTCTAGTTGTATGATTTGATCGACTAGCTTGTCGACCATGGTGACTACTTCTTGCATAGTGGCATTTTGAGAGAAGATCAATGGTGCGCGCTTTTTAGGTGTTGCCTTGGGATCGCGTAAGGTCGTTACCATGTTTTCTAGTTCCCACACTTGTCTATCTACACTCCTTGCCCATGCGATGAAGTCGGAAATGGCAGGGGAGATGGTAGAGTAGAGTCTTTCCTTCTCAATCGCATGGATTTCATTTTCGGTGGGAGAAATGAGGTGTGAGCAATCTAAGGTAGATTCGTCACTTGTAATCACTAGAACTCCAAGAGGATTCTGAGTGTTGTTGGGCTTACCTCCTGGTGGAATTGGAAGTCGACCATCTTCAATCATATCTTGAAGCACGTGTTTCAACTTGTAGCATTTTTCTGTGTCATGCCCCTTGCCCCTATGGTATTCACAGTAGGAATTTTCATCCCGTAATTTGGACTTCCTTTCGGGTTCGGGAGTAGGCCCAATGGGTTGGAGTTTACCTTGCTTCATTAGCCTTTTTAGAGCGTTGGAGTACGTATCCCCAAGGTTTGTGAACTTCCTTGGTGGGCTAGTTTTCTTGGATGGCTCGAGAAGGTTAACTTCGTCGGTCTTGCTAGTAGAGCCGTATGAACGCCTCGTGGACCCTTGATATCCTCGACCTACCGTTTTGGACAAGAGTCCTTTACGGATGTCGTCTTCGATTCGTGTCCCTAGTACAGTTAAGTCCTTGAAGGTCTTGATGTTTTGATATCTCAAATGGTTGGCATATATGGGCTTGAGATTGTCCACAAACTTTTCCACAAGAGTAGCCTCATCCGGGCGTTCAACTAGTTGAGTACTAGTCTTCCTCCACCTGCTTAGAAAGTCGGTGAATCCTTCCTTGTCATTCTGGGTAAGAACCTCTAGAGTGCGCATGTTGACTTGGATCTCGGCATTATCCGCGTATTGTTTTGAGAACTCGATGGCGGCGTCCTCCCAAGTAGCGACCTTTTTGTGATCTAAAGTGTAGAACCATTGCTTTGGGATGGTGTCAAGAGATGAAGGAAAGATCCTTAAGAACATCTCGGGTTTGATACCTTTGATAGACATGTAGTCCTTGAAGGCGCGGATGTGGTTCAAAGGGTTCTCATGTCCTTTAAACTTAGGGATATCCGTCATGCTAAAGTTAGTGGGCAATTTGGAATTGACGGCTTCATACTTACGATTGTTCTCCCTGTAAATGTCATCCCCCTTAAGGTACATCAATTGCTCCTCTAGGTATTGGAGTCTTTTTCTCATTGCGGTTGTTCTAGGACAGGATTCTCACCTTTAGACTCGTCATCGGAAAATTGTAGTACTTCACCTTTAATGGGAGGTAGCTTTCCCTCTACATCAAAGATGCGGCCTTCGATAAGCTCAAGGCGGTCATAGGTTTGTTCTTGAGTGATTTGCATTTGGGCTATCGCGGCTAGGATTCGATCATTACTCTCTTGAATTTGCTGGAGGTTCGTATCATCACTTGACCCAGGCATCTTGAAAACTGGATAAGAGACCGGCGACGAATCAAAACACGATCGACCATTCTATCACACTTGCTAAAAGAGGAAAAGTTTTGACTCGTGAAGTGGGTGTGTGCCACTTGTGTTGAGTGAGTTTTGAAGAAAGACAAGGTCTTTGAAAAATGTGTGTCCTAGCCAACTGTAGTGTAGTTGTAGGAGTGGACTCGAAGTGAGGTTTTGAAATGGGCTTGTGGCCCGAATTTTGACTTGACAAACGGACAGAGTTTTGACCGGATTTTGTACTAATTAAAGGCCCTATTTTCGAAATTCTTGATTGAAAACGGGTTTTGATTTTTTTTTTGAAAACTCGTCATGGTTTTGTTTAGAAATGGTGATCACATAAGGTTTTACATATTTATACAAGCATTATAACGGGATGCTGAGTGCATTTAGAAGGGTTTTGGTTTAAAGGGTGGGTTGCCATACCGAACCATCAAACCCGAAGTCGTGGGAGAGGCTCGTGCCAAACAAGAGTAAGGCCGATTCTAGTCCATTTCCTCAAGTAGTGAAGGCCCTTGATACAAACAAGAGTAAGCATCATGGTATGGATGACGTCAATCGCTATTCATCCTTAGGCCCAAATAAGAATTAGGACCGTTTAGACGGGACGATTGGTCGAATGGGTTGGGTTGGGCCTAGGAAGGCCGAATTAAACGGTCTAGGAAGACCGAGTTATGAAAACCGACAATTGTCTTGTACAAACTTATTCCCTAACCTTGTTCAAGTTTCACCCTTGGCTACACGTAAGTGTATTATCCCCCGGAGTCGCCAAGCGTGGACGCGGGCCGCCACGGGGCGCTTGGATGAAGGGGCTCGAAAACAAGCGTTTGCATTTTGTATGGAGTCGCCACCAATTTTTATGGGAAATTGGAACCGTTCGAATACCTCGCGTCACGTCAAGACACAAAGTAGTGACATGAACACTAAGCAATCGTTACCCTTAGCATTCTATGTCTAGAATGACTCTCGTGGATGCCAATGAACACGGGTGCTCACGGAGATCTGGAGTAAGGGGTGAGGGTACGTATTAGGAAGCTCTTTTGATCGAACACCTAATCCCGCCCGCCTCGATAGCGGCCTCTACTAATGATTGGGGAAGTTATTCGTACTCGATATATCGTCGGCTATATGCATGAATGCAACATCCATAGATTAATCCTAACATGTGAAGATTAGACTAAGTCGGTGAAACACGTAATTAGCATACAATTGGGTCGAAGTAGGATTTAATGTATATTTACATGTGAGAACATACAAATGATGAAAGAAATGCAATAATTATAAACTACAATAAATATAAATTACAATAATTACATTGGATTAGGCGATTTATGTCGAAAATACCTTTAAAACGGATAATTTAGGAAAAAGGAAATAAAAGAATGAAAGAATAAAAATTACTTAACAGGAATTAGCGTGATAATACGGATATTAGTTAGTTAATACGTAATCTAAACAAACTAGGTCAAGGCAGAAAAGGGATTCGGGACAGATTCACTCGAACAGCGCAGCAGACATCGCGCCCTTTGGAAGAGGCGCACAATTCTTGCGTCTCGTTTCCAAGGGTGAGTTCAGGCCGTGAAGTTTTGAATCGCAAATCGTTAATATTAATTGGTAAATTTTAAGGATTGATTAGATTATTTACTCGGATGAAAGTTATTAATGAATTATTTACATATGATTGAGGTCATAAAAACAGTAAAACATGAGTGAGACGGAAACAAGACAGATTAATCATGTGAAGGGTCGATGTTAATGAACGATTAATTAGTGACATCGGTGAAACAAACTAAACAATGACGAAATATCAATGAATATGGATGCAAATATATCAATGACGAATCTCAGAAACTCAATATGGACAGATTGAATCCCTAAAAATCCGGGTTTGAACATTAATGACGAAAAACCCGTAAATATTGATTATCTAGGATTTAAGTCGGAACAACAATGAATAAAACATATTAATGATGAATGAATAATTTATTAATGATCATGTGAACGAATTAATGTAAAAACAAAACAAAAGAAATTAATTTGACACGAATTACGAGAGGACGGAGGAAGAAGAAAAGAAGGAGCTGAATCGGCCCCCTCACGAAGAGGCGCAGCAGATCTTCGCGCTCCTTTGAAGAGGCGCAGCGATTCTTTGCGTCTTTTCTCGACGTCTGTCTACTGGAAATCCGCAAAAAAGGGTTTTAAAGACGGTTTTAGAAATCGGTTTTAATGGTGTTTTTCGACATAAATCTTACAATTGTTATACGAAAAATCAAAAGTACAATAAAATAAAAGGATTAATACACCCTCAGACTTACATGTTGACGAAACGAGAAGAACTAAGAAGATCGATTAGTGATGCTCGACGCGAATGCAAGGAAAGAGTGCCCTCGAAAGAGGAAAACGATTTAACAAATTGATTAATTAGATTGATTGAGTGTAGTGGTCAAATTGGTCGGTCATGCAACGGAGAGGCTGGTACCCGGAAGGATCCGAGCTTACGTGGTCGAATGTTCAAGCACGTAGGCGCCAATTAGTAAGAACGAAGTCTAGAATGCAAAGGGAGAAGAGAAGGGCGGACACTCGCGTGAGAAATATGAGGAACGAAAGCTCCTATTTATACTAATCACGTGAAGGAATAGGGTTTCGGAGACTCTTTGGAAGTGAATCTCGGAAAGATAAAAAAAAAGATACGTAAATCATGCAAAGAAGGGCCTGGGAAGAGGCGCAGCAGCCACTGCGTCTCTTGGAAGAGGCGCAGCACCTGCTGCGTCTGTTCCCAGGAGGTTTCCTCCTGTTTAAGAAAGATTTCCGTGTTTAAGTTATGGTAGGACGGATTTAATTCGATTATCTTTTGAATATTACGGGATATTATTTGCCAAAAGATAAAATTTGTGAAATATGGAATAGAAATATCCGGAATATTCCAGAACATTCGACTGGATTTAACAAACTATCGGAAAATGGAGACGGTTTTTGACCCGGACTCGAATGTACTCTAATTCTTGCCAAAACGACCGTATCGGCACGTAGATGACAACTAAGAGGTTGACATTAATATTTGAGCAATCACTTGACGATAATCTTACGAACTGTCACTAATCGTTCCGCGAATCAAACATGCGGCCCAATCATCACCGGGTGGTTTGCGAGGGGTGCAGAAACGAGGTGTCTACACTTACCGATGAGACATGATTCACACGTGCCAAATGATTGAAAATCAAAGGCCGAGATAGCTCCATGTTTAATGAGCTGTTTTACGCGTTTCTCATTAATGTGTCCCATACGGCAGTGCCATAGATACGTTTGATCTTTGTCACCAACCTTTAACTTTTTATTCATTACGTGTAATATTTCCGTGGTCTGATCTAAAACATAAATTTCGTTCATGGAGACTGCCTTGCCATAAATCATATCGTGTAATGAGAAAATGCAAGTATTATTTTCTATTACAAATGAAAAACCAAGTTTATCAAGTGCGTAAACCGAAATAATGTTTTTCAAACACTAGGTACATAATAGCAAGTCATATAATGACAACTCAAATCCGCTAGGAAGCTCGGATCACATATGTCCCCTTTGAGATGGCAGCCACTCTTGCTCCATTCCCAACACGCAGTTCCACCTCACCCTTTACGAGGGGTTCGATGTTTCGGAGCCCCCGCACATGATTACACAGATGAGAGAACCACAACCAAGTATCAAGTACCCAAGTTCCGTAACTTGCGTGGTTAATCTCAATCATATGAATAAAAGTAGAAGAGAGAGAAGACATACCAACAGGTTTAACACGACCGGCCTTTAAGTCCTCATGATAAACAGGACATGTACGCCTCCAATGCCCATCTTGTGGCGGTGATGGCATTCCATGTTTTCATTCTTGCTCTTTGTCGTGCCCGATGAGGTGCTCGACTCACCAGGCCCACTCTTACCTGAACCCGACTTCTTGAACTTCGGTTTACCTCATCGCTAGGTTTGCTCGAGCTTTGCCCTTACCTTTCCCTTTGTTTGACACAACGAGAACATCCTGTTTCAAGCTCCCACTGAACTTCATGTCCTTCTCGGTGCACGAGAAGGAGTGCAGTTCATGTGGGGTTTTCTTCAAATCATTCATATAGTAATTCGCTCTAAATTGCGAAAAACCATCGTGGAGTGAATGAAGCATGCGGTCGATAACAATGTTCTCGCTGATGTTACAATTAAAGGTCTCGACTTCTCGACATTCTCAATCATTTGAGAATGTGTGGGCTAATGGTTGGCCCTTCCGGAGTCTCGCGTCAAAGAAGCGAGTGGTATGCTCATAGGTCACGATTCTCGGTGCTTTCGAGAATTCCTTAGTGAGCGTGGTGAAAATCTTGTTTGCACCATGGGTTATGAAGCGTTTCTGCAAATTGGATTCCATTGCAAAAATGAGTACGTTTTTAATCGCACCCGCTTCCATACGTAAAATCATTAAACTTGGTGATTTCAAAGACTCTAGCCGTGGGACCTGGGTTTGCGGGATGGGCTCCAAGAGATATTTGAGCTTCTGTCGCCAGCGGCAAAGATTCCGTAATGCCGCCTCCCGGTCGCGAAGTTTGATCCATCATTCTTGATCGAGTAGACCGATTCATCCGATTCATGAAGATCCGAAGCCAGGACTCACGGTCCAATGTGGCACTTGGCATTGGGTTATCGGTAGAACCAGCCATTTGATATTAGCAGTTTAAAAGTTCGTGATCTACACTGAAAAGAAAGAAAAACAAAACGAAATAAGCAACTCATCGAGGTGATTTAAGTCTATTTTAAAATTCATTTTAAACATGTAGACTCTCGCACTTGCATAATTGATCTCCCTCAAGAATGATACAAGTGATCCCAAGATTCAATTTGAAGAAATTGATAAGCCAACTGTTTAGCTAATTCTTCCGTAAGAACTCTTGGTCGATAGATTTCCGTAAATCCTATCTATAGTCCACCATAGTCACAGGATCGTACGAGTGACCATAGTGTTGAGATAAAATAGGTCAATCGGTTCCAACTTACCCGACGTAGAAGGGGTCATATTATGCCTACCGACGAAGAAGGGACTCATTGGAGTTTGACCTATAAAGACCGTTCTCAATTTTTGTTTATACGAGGAAGATCCCATCAACTAAATTATAATTCATATTAAGTGAACGAATAACTAGCGTCTGCGTGAATGAATTAATTTGGGTGATGGCTTAAAAATCGTGTGACATGAGAATGTCAATGAAAACTAACTCGTGACCTCTATATGTGTCAGTTTTCATATATTGGCGGAATATGATGCATACTATCGTAACGGAAAAATAAATAAAAGAATGCAATACGTAAATAAAAATTCCTAGTGTGGCCTATCCTAGTAAAATAAAACATAAAACAACTTTGGAATCCACCGTTGGACCCGAGAAGCTTGTCTTGATGTTCCATCTTGATCCAAGTAGCGGGAGTGAGCATCCGGTCTCCATCTTTGGTCTTCTCAAAAATTACAATTTAAAATTACAAATATAAACCTATTTACATTCTAATTAAAAACTGTAATTAAAAGAAATAAAATGGAGATACGAGATCTCAAAATACAACCAAGACCGTGTTCCATCATTACGGTAACACGTTCTACTAAGGCCACACTAAGTTACAACCGTTTGCAAAAATAAAAAAAATACGTAATAAAAGGCATTCAAGGCATTCAACAAAACGATAATTAAATGCATCAACTAAAAACAAATTCATTCGTGACATAATTCTGTAATTATGTTAAATTTATCCAAACCACCTTTTAATGATTAAAATTCATGTGATAAAACTACTTCTATCAATTTAATTTTAATCTAATACGATCCAGATTACTTTAAATACGCTTTAAAATAACTTAATGGTACGTGTGTGAACCGTTTCACAATCATAGCGAGTGTACAATATCCGTATAAAGTACATAATAAGGCCAAAAGAAAATTTAAAGCAAAAAGAATAAATTTTCAAAGTCGCTTAAGACAAAAATCCTCGATCCGGTGGACAAAAGTGTTCGATCGAGGAACTACAGGGCTCGATCGACTGAACTGCGAGTCGATCGAGGGGTATGCCAATCAGAAAGTACTCGATCGACAGTACTGGAGGTCGATCGAGAGCTTTTATCAGCAAATCTGCTCGATCGAGTACGAGGACAACTCGATCGAGCAGAGGGGTTTTGAAAGTGGTCGATCGAGTACAGCTAGGACTCGATCGAGTAAAAACATGACAGAAAACCTCTCGATCGAGTAAGAACATGCTCGATCGAGTGCAAAAATTTCTGGAAAAACAAAACCCTCGTGAAAACAGTTTTGACGAAACAAAACAACCTCAATTTTTGATCAAAACCGCATCAAATCAATTTAACAATTGACAAAACATGACATATTTTTATAATCTCCGTATAAAATAACAATATGCAAAAGAACAATATGAAAATTGAAACAAAAACAGCCGTGTAAAGCATGAAACGGCACACGGTTTTGAGACAAAACAACAACAAGTGCAACGTGTAAACGGACACGGTTCCCAAGACACAAAATTTCAAAACAAAGCCGTGTGCAAAAAAAAAAAATCACGAGAGGTCGCCGCACGGTTTTTATGACAAAAACAAAATCGTTTCAAATCGATTTATGAAAAATCACAATGAAAATTTACGTGGCCTCGCTCTGATACCTCTTGTAGGGTAATATCCGTATAAGACCCTTTAAATTTAGGACTATAACGTAAATTTAACATGTGAAATATTGTCATAAACGAAAAACAATAAAGAAACAATAAGGATTAAGAATCAACCTCGGGTCCTTTATAGTGCGGCGTAAAGAAGAGTAAATCAAACGAGATTCCTCCTAATTGTTGCACCCAAGACTTGTCCGAGAAATGCCCTTGTGCTAGAAGGTGTTCTCCGATTGCCTTGCAATATTGGGAGAACTTGATGTGAGTTTTTCTCGAGATGTGAGATCTCGGTTTCAGAGAAAGCTTGATCTCCAAAACCCTAGTTTTTCTGTAAATGAAAATCGCTAGGTCAAAAGGAGAGGGAGCCTCTCCTTTTGTTGCCTCGGTCCGCGGGTCATGAGAGGGGGGAGTGGGCTTTCCACTTTCTTCTCATTTAACTCGTGATCCGATTGAACCGACCCCACTCGCTAAAATGTATATGACGCGGTTTTTATTATAAATCGTCATCGGTTATCGGCTATTAAAACATCAACTAATAACACGGGTTAGTTGAAGTATTAACACATGTCCGACAAAGACGATATTGTATAATTAAATTCAATATACATTAATCAAATATAAAACGCTTATATTTAATTTTACGAATTAACTGGTTAATTCGCCTTAGCCCATAATATTTAATCCGTATTAAATATAATATCTCAACATCACATTTTGACTAATTACTAGTCAAATAACTCGGACTAACTGGTTAGTCAAATTTGGCATCTACATGACTGTATTTTCATACCGTCACATCTCTCGAACGTATCCTATAGGTGTGACTTTTAGGGATCAGTTGATCACCGCCATCTGTATGACAATAACGTCAAACTTATCTAGCAAGCCAACCGTTATTGATAAACGTGGATCAACTGATAATAATACCAAAAGTATGCCCTTTGATCCTTTTAGAGGTTTATAAGTCCTTGCACTAACTGTTAAGGACACCAACCCCAACATCTACCTCTTGGAGTGACTGCCGTAGCGTCTACTACTTGGGGTGACTGCGACGGCGCCTGCTTTTTGATGATGACTGCCGTGGCGTCTACCACTTGGAGTGACTGCTGCGGCGTCTGCTTCTTGATGATGACTGCCGTGGCGTCTACCACTTGGAGTGACCGCCGCGGCGTCTACCTCTTGGGGTGATCGCCGTAGCGTCTACTACTTGGGGTGACCGCGACGGCGTCTCGCTTCTTGATGATGATCGCCGTGGCGTCTACCACTTGAGTGACGCCGCGGCGTCTACCTCTTGGGGTGATCGCCGTAGCGTCTACTACTTGGGGTGACTGCGACGGCGCCGGCTTCTTGATGATGGCGCCGCTCTTGTCGGTATGACAGTGTGAGCTAAGACTGTTTCGATAGTGACTATTTGGGAAATGAACACTTTGATGGAGAACTTGGACGATTCCTCATTAGATATAAACATGTGTCGGGTACCCACGATTGTCTTGGGCACCTCCGCACTTTACAAGGTACTCTCGAGATCGTCGTGTTCTAACGGCTTATTAAAGGCACACCTTCCTAGTTAGCCGTCGGTTGCATCCATGAGGTCGCCCTCCTGTTGTAAGGATGGGCTTTTCCCATTCTCTGACTTCTTTGCCGCTTTGAGGGATTGCAAGTTGCATCCTCTCGCGGATATCGGACGTTGACCACCTCGTCCTTCTCGTCCTTGGAGACGAGCTTATGCGCTTCCCCCGGTCCGAGACATACATCGTGTCGTGGCCCGTATGGACATCACCGCGTCGGCCTCGCTCGCAGTGACTCGGCCGATAAGAACGTTGTAGGCGGACGAGCCGTCAATGACCACGAACTCGGCTAGGACATTCTTAGCCGTACTCCCTTCACCGAACATCACCGTGATCGATTGACCCCGGGGTACTAGGCCGGCCCTGGAGAAGCTGTACGGTGCTGGACTGGTGCAAGGGCTTAGGTCCTTGACTTTGCATCGAGGTTGAGGAAGCATTCCCCGAACATGATGTTCGTGTAGGCGCTGTGTCAATCGGCACCTCTTGACCAGTGTGGTTGGATATGTCCAAGTGGACTATAAGTGGGTCATTTGTGAGGGGCGATGACTCCTCGTAGTCCTTCTTCCCAATAGTTATATCGGGGATGTTGGAAGCGGGGGTCGCTGTGTTGGGCACAAAGTTGATGGCCTGATATAGCTCATTCAGATGCCGTTTGTGCCCATGAGCGGACCCACCGTTCTCGTTGCCCCCGATGACCACGTGGATGACCCCTATCCGTTCAAAGACGGATTTCTTGTTTGAGCCGCCAAATCGTTTTTGGCCTTTGGCAACATACTTACCGAGGCTCCCCTTAGGATCGCTCTTCAATGGCATTCTTCGATGCGGCAGCGATGGTTGTCGATAAGGTGACCGGTGTGGCCGTGGTACTCGCAAAGATCGCTCGTGTCACCGTCCCCCCAGCTTGGGGGCCTTTCCCATTTCTCGCCCTCGCCCTTGCTCGGGCGAAGATCTCGGCGCAGATACAACCAGGGGGTGTGATCACCGCATCGCCTTTGGTGGTACGTTCCCGAACTCCCCCGGGCGCCCGCCGAGCTCGCTTCCCGGGCAGATCTATCGACCGTGACCTATTATTGTCACGGCGTCTTTCATCCGGGTTGTCCTCCCGGTGGCTCTTCTTTCTCGAGTGCCCGGCCTCGTGTGCCGAGCCAGTCTTGTGATAGTCCTCTACCTTGATGGCTTGGTGGCCATCTTCCCGGCGGCGTCTAAGCCCGTGCCTCCGGACTTGATGAGCTCGTTTTTAAGTCTCCCCTTGGGAGGCCTTTCATCGCAAGGCCGCCACTCGGGATTAATCTCTCGAATCTGCCGAACCTTGGCATCGAACCTCTTCACATAGCTTCCAGAGACTCGCCCCTCCCCGCCTAATAGTTAGGAGGTCCGATGTCTCCACGGCCCTCCTCTTATTGCAAGAGTCTTTGGGCTAGGAAGGCGTCCCTTAGGTCGGCGTAATAAAGATACCGAGCCGTCGGGGGCAGCCCTTTGTACCAACTCCGAGCCATCCCATGCAAGGTCGTTGGGAAGACTCGGCACCGTGACTTCATCGGGTTGTTCCCACACCGACATGTACGATTCAAAGACCTCGGCATGGTCGGTGGGGTCGCTATCCCCTTTATATGTGAACGCCAGTTTTTAGTTTGGTTGGCACGGCGGTGTCAAGGACATAGGCACCGAGGGGTTTGCCCGACCACGTGTCGAATGACACGCGGCGATCGGCTCCTCGCGTTCCTAGTCCGACTCCTCTCCGCATCGGGTGGGGCTTCTCCTCCGACTATGGTAAGTCGGGCTTCTCCTCCGACTCTGACGAGTCGGACTTCTTTCACTTCTCTGAGGCAGGCCTCGTCGGTGCCGCGGCGAGCCGTCCTCCGCGGTGCGGGAAGGACTTAGGTCCACCACCGGCATCTTTGGGCTCCTCAAGGCGTCTTGAAGGGCCGACTTCTTCCGTGCTCCATTCAAGTCCCTTGGAGTCACGTTCGGGCCTGGTCTCCGGACGGGTTCCGCCGCTCTTGTCGGTGTGACGGTGTGAGCCGACGTACTACTAATGAGGTCCGGAGTAGCTCCGGTTTCGCTACATCAACCACATGTCCCATGATGGTGACCTGGTTGGCGAGGCGTGGCGTATCTGTATTATTGGCATCCGTACTCCGGTGAATTACGCGGCGGTGGAGGGCCTGTGCGACTCGAGTTATGGACGGTATCGTCTTGCGCGTAACTCGGTTTCGTCGATTCTGAATACCTCTTGTTGTTTTGACATCTTCTTACCTTTTGGGGTGGGTTTTTGTTTTGTTTCTTTTTTTTTTGTTTGGGAATGAATGTGACTAGCTTCTAGTACTTTTTTCCCACAGACGGCGCCAATTGTTCCGGGTGTAATCCAGAGCAGTTATTTGTTACCACCCGTGCTTGTAGAATGACGTCTTTGGTTGACTCCTCCTTGCGGTCTCCTGAAACAATGAGCAAGCGAGGCTCGGCTCGGGCCGAGCGAACTCACTCCGACGCTCAAGTCAGTAAACTTAGAAAGATAAGTTGTTGTTACTTGACGAAGTACGTATTGTAGAGAGATAAGGAAGATATTACCAGATGAATAGTGATTCTTAGGTTAAATTGTGGATCCCTTACTCAATGAGAGTTGAGGAGTATTTATAGGCTTTCACCTTTTGTCACGTAGTGGCCAAGTGGCCAAGTGGCTAGCAGGTGGAAAGACTGAGCTACCCTCGGCCGAGGAGCCATGGCAGGCCGGCGGGCCCTCTTGACTCGCCGCCGAGGGGTCTTGGATATGAGTTCGCGGATGTGTGCCCCCCGCAATGGTTGCCCGGGCGGGGCCCATCCGACAGCCGACAGTGCCTCGTGTTAGGGCCGCCTAAGCCGTTGACTTGCTGTGGATATCTTTGACCTTGCTCAATATGTTGACTGGTCAGCGGGTGCAGAATATGCCCCATAAACATCCATTGTTAATACTATTACGTTCACTATTTCTTCGGTTACTGTTGTTTATTTAACTACTCCTGCTATTTTTACGATTAACTTGTTAATTTTGTCAAAAATAAATTAACATTTTTCTAAAATCGAATTGTTAGTTAATTTTTCATACTCTCTCCGTTGTTTTTACCGTTACTTTTATTACATGTGTTATGACTGCAATTACTTTCACTTCTCAGCCGTCATTATTTTTTCTTTCACTACTCCTACATTTATTATTGTTAATTTCACTACTCCCGTTGCTGCTAGTATGACTTTCAGTATTACCGTTGCTATTATTGTTGCTTTTAGTACGCACATGGGTGGTTACTATCATATTAGTTTATTATCTAGTTGTATTAGAGTTACATATTTAAATAAATCTGAAATATTAGATTAGAATATTATTTAAAACCAACCATTATTATTTACTAATTAAATTACAAATCATAATGAATTATGGAGTATTATATTTTTTGAAAATATAGATTGTTTTATTTACCTTTTAATAGTTTCCAAAATATAACATACTTATATTATATTTGTGTAGGTTAAGTAATTAACATCTTTATACTAATTAATATCATATAAGTGGAGTCTATTTATTTTAAGGAAAATCACCATATTCTGGTATTTTCTAAATTTATACATCAATCAAAACTATATAATATTTACATTGAACTCCTTTATCAGACGCATCACACAACGCTACGATTTAAAACTATATAGTATAATTAATTTGTATAGATTTATTTAATTACATAGAAGTCCCTTGATTTTTGGATGATTTTTTTTATTATAATAATAAAATTGGTATTAAACTATAGATCATCAAGTTGCTAAATTTTTTTATAATGCAATAATTATTATTTAGAAAATAACTTGACACACACTTACTATTAGGTTCGTGACAAAAAAATTCAATAAAAAAATCGGAGAAAACTATAAAATGAAATCCGTAGTTTTATGGTAAAAAGATTATTTTCATAAATATTTCATAATTTTACTCAATTTTCTTTGATTAATTTTCATTTCAATCTCTTTCTTTTTTCATATCAAAATACAATGGAGTGAAATATTAAATATTAATGAGGTGCCGATTTGAGTAATACTCTAAAAAATAAAAAACCTATAAACACCGCGCATTTATTACGTGGGATCTATACAAGTTATAATAAATATGGAAACTCTCAAATGGTGAAGAGGTGACAATTAAAAAGCTCGCAAGAAACTCTAAACAAGGGATAGATGAATTCAAAAATGAAGGCGCGTTACTCGCGAGTCTACAACATAAGAATTTGGTGAAGCAATCTAACACCGACAGAATCGCAGGGACTCCGTAAGCATTGACATTTTTTTAGGGTTTGATAAATATTTTCTTGAATTTGATTAATTAATAATATTTAACAGTTTTTTACTTGTTTGCAGAGGCTACATGGATCCGGAGTACACAAGAGAAGGCAATATCTTAGCGAAATCTTATGTATATAGTGTGGGGATCGTGATTCTCGAAATAATATGTAGTCAAATAAACGACTTCTTTGACTAACAATCTAACGAGGAAGGTCTAATATACCCCGCATGAGCAAGGTCGAATTTTACCCAATGCAGCATGTGCGGTTAGCCGGTTACACTGAGCCCAAAAACAAAAGGGGCCCGTAGGAAAAAAGTTTCATTATTTATATGTATATTCAATTGCCACAATATATATTGTCACAGTATATATAGACACAATATATATACAATATATATTCCCATTTTACTAAAATATATATTAATCTTATGCCACAACTATCGTTATTATTGTTATTGTCGACGTTTTTCTTTTTCTCTTTCTTTTTCTTCGTTCTATTATTATAGTTATTAATAACATAAATAAATTCCCGCACTGGGTCTCTTAATTACAAGATTCGATTCCGCCAGTGAGTAATCTTAACTCGTCCAACAACGTTATTCTGTAGAGATTTTGACATGGAAATCGCTTTAAAAAATATTGTTCACCCTAACTTGTATTGGATTATTGTAATTTTTATTTTATTAGCTCATCATCGTCATTAAAAGGATTATATAACCATAACATAAATAATCCATCATAAAAGTCTACAAACATAATAAAGAGTTTAAAAATACACAACATAGTCCATAAATGACAAATACGACAATTCTCCTCATAACTCTCATTAGGACTATCATAACCATCGACTCTACGCTGCACTCGATTGATTACCAGGTGTTGGGCCTTTACCCGGGTTTCGCCTGTTTTGACGAGTATCGATTAATGGGCATATGCTTTTCATCATGTTGCGTAAGAACTGAAGTTGTTATCTGTCATTCGAAATCTTTTTAGCGGTAATAAATTGGTCAAGTAAGTGTAGATTGCTAAAATGAAAAGGTAAAGGAGACATTGAGAAGTGACAGTAAAATAATAAATGAAATGACATTTATAAAACATTTACCTCAACTCTGACATCTGCATCGTCATGTGGTAAGGAGGTATCTCGATTATCGGGGTCAATGATGAGCGAGTGAGTAACGCCTCAATACCAACCCTCGTAGTCTCGTACAGGCTCCCCGGGAAAGAAGCTGGGCTCGATCTCTCACAAAGGTGGACTCGGTGATCCTTCAAAGTGTCCCATAGATGATCGCCTAACAGACGGGCCTATGTCTATCTCATACGGTCATACCTTATTACATAAGATGGCCTTTCCTCTTAACAACGGGCCCCGTGTAACACCCCAAGTTATTGAGATTAAAGTTGTCCTAAATCGGGAAATTGAGAGGCTTGTGATATGTTTATAAAGGATTCCACCCACCACTTAGTAACAAGACCTTGTGCTTTTAGGCTTAAGTGAGGAAAAATAATGGTCCAAAAGTGCACATCTCATCTTATTGGGGTTGTGCTACGACGGTAGCGTATCAAGTTATTATAAATGGTATCAAAGCAACCCTGCAACCGTGTTGTGAGCCTGTGGTCAGGAGTACTCGAGTCACCCACTTAGCGGGGGAGGATTTTGAGGTTGGTTGTGGTCAGCTTTAAGTGTAATATTCCACTGAAACGAATACATTATTCGGGTGGGGTATCCTCTTGAATGGGTCTATTAATAGGCTTAAAATCTGACTAGTGCTTAAAGGAATTGAAAGTACTACTCATATCAACAAAGTGAACTCTCTTTTATGGTTATCCATGCGAAAGAACTCCAAAGTTAAGCGTGCTTGTCTGGGAGTAGTCTTAGGATGGACGACTTCCTGGGAAGGTTCCCAAGATGCGCATGAGTGAGGATAAAATGCGCTGAAAATGATCTATGTTGATTTGTGGGCCACATGTACACAGTCCGACGAGCTATCGTGAGTGACCGCTCCCGACCCAGGGTTTGGGCCGGGGTGTTACATTAAGGCACAACGAGGACGTTTTGTTCTTTAAGTGAGGAGTTTTCAACACCCAAGTTATTGAAAGTAAAATTGTCCCACATCGTGAAATTGAGATGCTTGTGATATGTTTATAAAAAATTTCATCCACCAGTTAGTAACTAGGCCATATATTTCTGGGTTTAAGTGAGGACAAATAATGACCCAAAAATGCACATCTCATCTTAATGGGGTTGTGTTACAATGGTGGCGGGTCGGGTTGTTAACCCGGAATCACCTGCTTGTACCCAAACTGACGTACACCGATCGGGTTACTATGTCTCCTGGATGTTCATGAACCGTACACAACTGGAAAAAAGAATACGAGGGTACAAGTGTACAACTTCTCCTAACCCGGATCAAACGGCTCCCACCTAACAGAAGCCGTCATAAGACCGTCTAGCAACCTCCGATACTCCAATAACTTCTTCGGAGTCTGAAGAAAAGGACCAACAGATTGCCAACAATGAGCCATACTATTGAAGTATTATTCACAATTTTATGAAATATCCTTCAAACATATATCTAAATTATAAATGTGGTAATTAAACAAATCAACATAATTAGTTAATACATGTTTTTAGCATTGAGCACAAAATATTTTAAATGCTTAATGCTAAAATATCCTACATGTAGCTCTTGAGTAAGTTTATGTACAGACTGAAAAATGGATTGGATTGGACTATTTGGTATGAACCGAACCCGAACATGATTAATTTAAATCCAATCCTTGGTGCACACTTTTTGAAGTTTTGGTTTTTGGTCAAGTCCGATCCAGGACCGGTTAATTTTGGTCCAGACCGAATGCACGGAAATTTAGGTGTTTTGTAACCAATTTTCGTAACTTTATAATAAAGTAATCAACTATTTTATCTTTAGCACACTATTAAAAACTTAATAGGGTAGTGCTCATTCATGTACGAGTTTTACTCATTCATGAACGTAAATGACCATAATACTCTTTTATTTTAATACACTTTTTCAGTCTCTCTCTTCTTCATTTACTCTTTACACTCTCTAACTACAGCCATTAATAACCACTACCCGACAGCCACCATCCACCATCCACCACCCACCATCCACCACCCTCACCGTCGTCTCCCTTGCGCCACCGGCCGGTCTTGGCGACCTCCTCAGACCGGCCATCAGATGATCACACGGATCCGCCTCCCAACGAGGATCCGCCACCCTAATTTAATTAGCGAAAAAACTTGAAAATTGAAATAACATAATTAACAGAATTAAGAATTGGAATTATTACTTGATCAATACGAGAATTAGCATCCATAATTGTGTTATTTGACGGAATTTGATTAATTTTTTAGATTTGATTAATTTTGTAAGGGAGAGAATTAGAGAGACCTAAAAGAGAATTAAAGAGAATCAAAGAGAATTAAGCAAAAGGTATATTATGGAAAAATAATGAAAAAAAGTCATAAAAGAGTAAAATCCGTCCATAAATGAACAGCTTCGTCGCTACAAACTTAATATTGGTGATTATTTATACTAAAATATCCAACTAGTGTATTTATTTTAAGGAAATTATATTTTAATTATCATATACTCCCTCCTATTCAGAATAAGTGTCCCATTTGGATAATGACACGAAAATTAAGGAATATAGTTAAAATAATGAAAATTATTGTATATGGGTAAGAATATAAGAGTTAAATAATGAAAATGATTGAATATGATGGGTTATTGGTGGTTGGGGTGGTAAATAAAGAAAATAGCCAAGGGTAGGAAAGTAAAAAAACCATGTCCAAATATGGCAAATGAGATAGTTATATGAATTGACGGAAATGACAAATGGGACAGTTATTTAGAATAGGAGGGAGTACTAGAGGTGATCATGGGCCGGGCCAGTGCGGGCTTGGGCCGGGCCTTTCTATCCAAAATGGCCCATTTGTGTGGGCTGGGCTGGGCCGGGCCAGATGCGTGGGCTTATTTGACAAGCCCAAACCCGGCCCTTATGGGCTAATTTGGGCTTTTGGGCCTAAATGGGCTTTTCGGGCCCTAAAATTTATGACTTACCTTAGAAAATAATTAGCATAATACCTTCAATTACTACTTTGAAAACATACGTAGTTTATAAAATTGTACAAAATATGATGAAATGCTTATGAATTGCTCTCCAAAATAAAATAAAGACAAACACCCCCACTTTAGAATGTTTAATCATGCATTCGTGATATGATTTATGTTATATACACATTGTTTTATAAATCTAAAAAAATATACTTGAGTTTTTAAAAAGGTGTTTATAACTTAAATACTATTTTAATAGGTTTTATAAAAAAAATATTCATTTATTAATAAATATGGGCCGGGCCGGGCCAAAATTTGGGCCGAATGCTTGGCCCAAACCCGGCCCAAAAATATGTTGGGCCTTTTTGGGCCAGGCCATGGGCTTTTTTGGCCCAAAACAAAAGGCCCAAGCCCTTCTAAAAAGCGGGCCGGGCCGGGTAGGGCCAATGGGCTTGGGCCATTTGATCAGCTCTAGGGAGTACATAAAAACGAAAAATTATCATTTCAGTCCAAGGCTGGCCGGATCGGAAAAAAACGGGTTCGGTCCAGTCCGAAACTTGCCACACAACCGTCTTTCAAGTGCCCCGATTTGCATGAACTTAATTCAAATAGTATGCAGTTTCTTTTTTTTTTTTGAAGGGAAAAACGTTAGCATTTTATTCAATTAAATCAAGGTCCGCCAAACGAATGACGGAAAGCGGGAAATCATTTACAAGGATTTGTTCCTCACCAGCACTCGAACAGAGTCTAGCACACCAATGAGCCACCGTATTACCCCCCCTCTTAACATGAGAAAAGCTTCTACAGCCTATCGACTTTGCGAGGTTACCCACTTCCCGAACACATAACCCAAACGGACTACGCAAAACGACTTCTTTACGAACAGCTCGTACCACATTCAGAGCATCGGTCTCCAAGCTAACATTGCCCAATCCCATCCGCTGCACCACCTCAATGCCAAAGAGCAAGGCTTTTGCCTCCGCCATCTCCGCAGTCCACCTTGCCCTCACCCTCCGGCAGGTCACCACCTTCACCGTCCCTGCACAATCTCTGCCCACCACCCCCAAGCCCACAGTTGAGTCCTCCATGATTGCCGCATCCGTGTTAATTTTAAGAGCTCCCTCACTCGGTGGTTCCCACCTGTCTCTGCCCACCCCTTCCACGGTCCCCATATGCTCCTTCGTCATACTAGCAAGGCCCTGGTAATCCGCCACCATACGCTCAAAACCCATGATCACCACTTCTGGTTTGCACGGTTCCTCCTCGAAAGTACGAGAATTCCGTATCGTCCACATTGCCCAAACAAGTGCCAGGAACCTCCCCCTTGCATCCCCATTAATATGCTGCAGCGCCCATATTAACCATTCTCGGAACGAAGATTGAGGTGCCTCACTCATTATCTCATCAAAGCCACTCGCAGCCCAGAAGACTCGTGTCCAACTACACAAGAACACCGCATGGATGTCCGTTTCCACCCCTTCCTCACATAACGCGCACAGCTCACTTGGGCAACAATGACGACGGAATAAATTTGCCTTGACCGCAAGCATACCCACACACCCCCTCCAGAGGAAATGTATAAGTTTTGGTGGTACCTGCAAACCCCATAGCACTTTCCACAACCCACCCCCCTCCTCCACAGCCTGATACGAAGCTCTCATTGGCTCCATTCCCAGCCAATAACCCGTCTTGACCGTATAATCCCCACTACGACTCGGCCACCAATAAGCAGAATCAGCCGGCATATCTCTGCTTAACGGAATTGTTTGGACCCTTCTAACCTCAGCCTCCGAGAGTAGAGCATGTAGAGCATCTTCCCTCCAAGAACCCGTATCCCTATCAATAAAGGCAGCCACGCACAAGGATGGATCAGCTTCGATATTTGGTAATGGGACCCTTTCACCCCGCTCCCCTGGAAGCCACGGGTCCTCCCACACCCTTACTGATTTCCCATCCCCAATCCGCCACATTAGACCCTCCATCAACAGAGATTTCGCCCCCCATAAGCTCCTCCAAGCAAAGCTCGGATCATGTCCCCTTCTTGCATCAATAACCGAGTCATTCTTAAAATACCGAGCCTTCAAAACTCTCCCTACCAGAGACCCCGGATTCGTCAATAAGCGCCATATCTGTTTTGCGAGTAATGCTTGATTAAATACGCGCAAATCCCTAAAACCCATTCCTCCCATCGCCTTTGGTTTGCACAACTTTTCCCACCTCCACCAATGTATTTTCCGTTGACTCTCCGTAGAACCCCACCAAAACCTCGCCATCGTCATATGAAGTTCCTCTATGAGCCCCTCCGGTATCGCAAACATACTCATCATATATGTCGGGATAGCTTGAGCTACGGCTTTGATAAGAATTTCTTTGCCTGGTTTCGACAACATCTTCTCCTTCCACCCCTGCATTTTTTTCCACACTCTCTCCTTGAGGCACGCAAAAATGGATTTTTTCGACCTCCCAATAATCGTAGGAAGTCCCAAATATTTCTCATGTCTATCCACCTCCCGGACACCTAGAGCCTCGCATAAACTTGTTCGCATAGCAGGTAGGACTTTCTTGCTAAAGACAACTTCCGACTTTGAATAATTAATTTTCTGCCCGGATGCTCGTTCATATTTGCTGATAATTTCAGCGATTTTCGAGCATTCTCTCAAGTTTGCCCTTGCAAAAAGAATACTATCGTCTGCGAAAAAGAGATGTGAAACCCTCGGCGCACCTCGACACACTCTTGCCCCATGTAAACTACCCCTCCTCACGGCCTCATTGAGCATATGAGAGAAGGCGTCCGCGCAAAGGAGAAAAAGATAGGGCGAAATTGGGTCTCCCTGGCGCAGACCCCTACTCGGCCTAACCAACCCCGAAGCCTTCCCGTTAATAAGAAAGGAATGAGCGACCGTGGTGATACAGTTCATCACCCTATTCCTCCACATCGACGAGAATCCCATCCGTTTCATGACCTCATCAAGAAACACCCATTCCACTCTATCATATGCTTTACTCATATCGAGTTTCAATGCTACTGTCCCATGCCTTCCTTCACCACCACGCTTGATTCTCCGTCCCGGAGTGAAGGCACTTTGATTCTCCGTAATAAAATCATTCAAGAAACCCTTCAACCTGTTCGCCAGAGTCTTTGATATAACCTTATAATTTACATTACATAGGCTAATGGGGCGGTACTCCGTAATCTTCTTTGGCGAATCGCATTTCGGGATGAGGACAACATTAGTCATATTTACTCGGTCAATATCCCCTCTTCCTTCCCACCACTGCCGGGTAAAAGTGCATAAGTCCGGACCAATTATCTCCCAGTATCGTTGATAAAATAAAGCATGCATTCCGTCCGGGCCGGGAGCTTTGTTTGGGTGCATACTAAACAGAGCCGACTTTACCTCATCATCACACAGTGGGCGGTCCAAAACCGCATTCATCTCGGGAGATATCACCTCAGGTATGCAACGTAACACATCCTCTAACCCCGACGGGTTACTGGAGCAGAAAAGTTGGTTAAAATATTCCTCAATGACATTTGTAATTTCCCCTTCATCCGTACGCCATTGCCCTCCATTATCCTCGATCCCCTTAATAGCATTACGTCTCTTTCTTTGCTTCGCCTTGTGATGAAAGTAGCTAGTGTTCTTATCCCCGTCACGCAACTCGCATTTTCGTGCCCTTGTGTACCAGTAAGTCTCAACCTGCCTCCTTAAAACATCGAGCTCATTCACTATCTCCCGACACTTGGACAACATGTCTGCAGAAGGGGGTTGTCGTTGCCAAAAGGTTAAATCAGCTTCTCTCTCTCGTAGCTTTCTCTTCACATCACCAAAGCGTTGTCGTGCCCATTCTGCCAGCTTTACCGAGCACGCTTTTACTTTCCCCGGAACGTCCTCACCAATCTCCCCTTCCCAAGCCTCCTTCACCACCCCTCTACACTGCTCGTCAGCCGCCCAAAAGGGTTCAAATTTGAACCCCCTTCTCCCCCCACCACGGAACTGCCCCTCCTCTTCCTTAATAATAATGGCCGAGTGATCAGAAGAATAAATCGGGAAATGTTGGACAAAAGCCCTAGGGAACAGGTAGCTCCATTCCGTCGTAGCGATAGCTCTATCAAGTCGTTCTCGAATCATCGTCTCAAAAGTAAGTCCTCTCTGCCAAGTGAAAACGTTCCCTCTATATCCCAAATCATGAAGCGCACAGTCATCAATTGCTCCTCTAAACGCATCCATTTGACTCTCCCTCCGAACCGCACCACCCTCCTTTTCATTGCCACTTAGGATCTCATTAAAATCACCAAATAAAACAATAGGTACACGGCTCCCACCGCAAAGACTCCGCATCAAATCCCACGTTCTAAACTTATTGCTTGTCTCCGGCCATCCGTAAATCCCTCCTGCCCTCCACACCGGTGCATTGTGTGCATCAAGGATCTCCACCAAAATGTGATTATTATTATAAGAAATCAACTGTACATTAATATCTCTCCACCACAACCCTAAACCACCCGCTCTCCCCCTACTACTTACACAAATACCCGACGAAAAACCACAACTATTACGTATCTTTTCCAACTCTCTCGCACTCACCATTGTCTCCATTACGAAGACAATGTTTGGGCACTCCCTCCAACACCAATCCCGGAGGGTCCCAACTGTCAAAGGATTGCCCAACCCTTGACAGTTCCAACTGAAGATTTTCATTGTTGTTCGCGGTGCTGGTCATCGCCAGTCACCGCTACTGTCATAAGAACGTCATCAACTTCGTGCTCAACTCGACACCTCTTATTCACTCCCCTTTCTATCACCCTTCCTTCCTCCTCCTGCTCCAATTCCTTCCTTTTCCCACTGCCTGCCACCTTCGTACCCTTCATGCCACCCCCATCGCTTTTATCCCTTCCCATGCTCCGCCTCACTTTGATCACCCTCCTGCCAGCCCCCTCCACACTTTGTATCCCCCTCTGTACCACCAAACCCCCAACCTTATTTTGCATTGGTACATCAGCACTTGACGCCCCATCAGAGAGGTTTTCATCCCCACCCTCCTTTCTCCCCTCCTTCGCACCCACTGTTTCCTCTCCTGACCCCCCTGTTTTAGTACCATCCTCAGAGATTGATACCCCCCTAAGTAGCTCAACCATCCGGCTAAGCTCCTTCTCCTCCTCCCCATCACTGTCGTCCTCCCCAAAGCATAACTTCCTGCCACACATACCCTGCGTGCTATCTTTGGTAACACCCCTGCTAGCAACTCTCCACGGAGACGCCTTCAGCCACTCCCCATACTTTCTCCCCTCCCCTACTTGGCCCTTCCTCTCTCCGCAGTCTTTCTCCCCATGCCCCACCCTGCCACACACAAAAACAAAAGAGTGGAAGTTGTTCATAGCTTATGCGTACTCTCCATTGCTTACCCCCCTTCAACTTCATAAGGAGCGAATCAGTTAACGGCTTACGCACATCCATCACAACTCGCATTCTCATCGACCTATTAATGGTAGGGTTAACAGAATTGTCCACCTCAACAAACGACCCTATCGCATTTCCTATGTTCACCGCATTTTCCAAGTTCTGTCTACCCAAAATAGGGAGGTCGTAAACCCTAACCCACATAGGAGAAAAAAAGAGAGGTACCTCAGTAGGAATTGCCTCCCCCTGTAAGTCAGAGAGAATAAGCACATGTCTATCGAAATGCCACGGCTGCTCTGACAGGACCCGCCACTTATCTGCCTCATTCTTAAATTCGAACGTGAAAATCTTCTTTTGTCTATCCACCACTTCCCCAACCACGGTCTCCTTAGCCTTCCACGCAGTTATCATAGTGTCGATCAAGGCTTTTGGATTGACATTGCGTTCCGTCCATAGTCGCCCAACCACACATAAACGGGCCGCATTCAACCCCTCCTCACCTTCAGCCACCCACTCAACCTCGACAGCAGAGGTTGTCCCCGAGTCACCACTTTGTGCGGCATACGGAATATTCAGGTTAATATTTGGTTCATTATCTTCTGACGCCATAATTACGAACTGAAACAAGAAAACCGCCAAAAAAAAACTAACAAAGAGAGATGTTTTGTGAACAGGAAGAAGATATTCTGTGAAAAGGAAGAGAGAGAGAAGAAAAGGATGAAAGAAACTGTCAGAAAGCCCTGCAAACTGCAAGGTTTCAGTCCTAGGAAACCCTAGGGGCGCACACCCTCCCAAGAGAAAACCCTAGAGGGAACTTGTTAGTATGCAGTTTCTTTATAACTCTTCAATTCATTTTCACTGATTACAATTGATTTGAATTCATTTTTAACAATTATGGGTAGTTTATCTAGAGCTCTTCAATTCGTTTTCAGGAACCCAGTTCCTTCAGACCCATCATTTTACATGAACTTAATTCAAATGTGTATCGATGCAAAAGCTAGTATAGAAGGTCGTTTGATTCACAAATATCTCTTCTTTAATGGGTTGGATTCAAACACGACTTTAAATACCAAAATGATCATATTTTATGGTAAAATCGGCGACATGGGTAGTGCACGCAAAGTGTTTGATAAAATGCCTGAACGAAATATTGTATCTTGGACTGCTTTGTTATCTGGGTACTCCCAAAATGGGTTTTTTAAGGATTCCCTGATGGTTTTTTCGGAGCTGCGTTGCGCGGGAGTGAAGGGTAATCAGTTTACTTATGGTAGTGCATTGAGGGCTTGTACCAAGTTAATGTGTTTAAGGAGTGGGATGCAAATCCAGGGGTGTTTGCAAAAGAGTAGGTTTGTTGGGAATGTGTTTGTGCAGAGTGCATTGGTGGATATGCATTCGAAATGTGGGGATATTGAGGATGCGAGTTGTGTGTTTCAGTCGATGACTGAGAGGGATTTGGTCTGTTGGAATACTATGATTGGCGGATATTCAGCTCAGGGCTTTGTGAATGATTCATTTTGTATGTTTCAGTCAATGCTGAGTGAAGGTGAGCCTATAGTGACTTGATACTTGCTTGGTGCTATCGTTGTGATGCTGTCGTAATGCTTATAATCACTCGAAGCAGGTCTTGGTTAAGAGTTTAAGACAGACATATCGGTTTTTTTGGGCAAGTCCTAGGCAACTTATCTTGTCAAATGATTTGACCCGTTTCTTATTTACTCGGTACTTGATGTTGTCATCGTGATATCCTGTTTATTATGCACTTGTTGCGGTTAGATTAGAACAATGGCGTGAGAGTTGGTAATGCATTCAAATGTGAGATTGTCTTTATACTTTGACATTGCTTTTGTGAAACTTGACATGTTATGTTTTCCTCTGATGTTTCCTAGGTATGACACCAGATTGCTTTACTTTCGGAAGTTTATTGACTGCTTGTGCTCAACGAATCCATCTTCCTAGGGTCAGTCAACTACATTGCTTAATCTTGCAACATGGTTATGAATCAAATCAACTGTTAAGCAGACTATTAATTGATGCATACACAAAATGTGGCAGCATCAAGTGTGCTTACAATGTATTTAACTGCGTGACGGTGAAAGATGTAATGCTGTACACAGCTTTGATTGCTGGATTTGCACGTGAAGGTGACCATTATATAGATGCTTTTCATCTCTTTCTTCAATTATATCGAAGTGGCAGGGCACTGGATGATTATATATTTTGCACTGTGCTCAGTACTTGTGCCAATTCATCCTCTTTGATGTTGGGAAGGCAAGTTCATGGTCTTGCCTATAAGTGTGTGGCGATGTATGATGTTGCTATGGGCAATGTTCTCATTGATATGTACGCCAAATGTGGAGAGATTGAAGAAGCTAACCGTGCTTTTGACCAAATGATAGAGAAGAATGTAATTTCGTGGTCATCTATAATTGATGGATATGCCAAACACGGCAACGGACACAAGGCAATGACATTGTACAATAAGATGGAAAACGAAGGCCTCAAGCCAAATGATGTTACGTTCTTGTCTCTTCTGTTTGCTTGTAGCCATGCGGGATTGACTCAGGAAGGGTTGAAAGCCTTCACTATTATGATTGAAAAGCACAACATCTCCCCATCCGAAAAGCACTATTCATGCATGGTAGATATTCTTGCACGAGGAGGTCAATTAGAGGAAGCTTTAAGTTTAATGCAGAAGATGAAAATTCAGCCAAGTCCCTCTCTTTTGGGTGCAATTGCTGGTGCCTCCAATCTCTATGGAGATATATCCTCTGCGAAAATAGCAGCTAAGAAACTCTCTGACCTTGATGCTGAAGATCCTGCTAATTATGTTGCTCTGGCCAGTTTATATGCTACTTCCGGTTCGTGGGATGACTCTAATAGTATGCATAAACTAATCGGGGATAAAAACTTAAGGAAGACTCCTGGCTACAGCCTTGTACCATTCCATGGGAAGCATACAAGACTTCTGCAGAATTGAAAACAATTTCAGATTAAGATGCTCGTTTTAGAATATTTGATGATATGCTATGTTACGGGTGTTGCACATGGATAACTTATTTACCTAACTGTTGGACTTGCCAGGCCTCAATTTACATACACGTGGAATCTCTCCACAAACGAGGAGAGTGGTAACACTGCTAAGATTGGATGCATTTTCAGAGTTTATATTTAATTTAATTTGAACTATTTTGAGTCTTTTTATGTGACCTCAAAATGATGTTTGAGGAATACGAATCTAGAATCATTAAAAATCTGAGTTGTCTTGGGAGCTAGGATAAGTGTCAATCCAGAAAGAGTGGGAAACACATTCCTTATCATTTGTTGAGTGTCGTGTTGGACACATATGTGATCCTAGTAGTAAAAACCCGAACCAGCATAGTTGATAGGTTTGGTGTGGATCGTCTGTTGATTGGTGAAAATATTAATTCAAGGGATGCATTTTTACAGAGGTTAAGTACTTGAAAAATCATTAGGTAAATTCCTTATGATGGGAGTCCTGTGTTTTTCAGAAAATTAGAGTTGCAGTTCTGCATATATTGTCATTGCCTGTTTTGGGTGCCTGTTCTGTTTACTCCAATAGCATTGTCGATATTGTATATGATACCCGTAAATCTTTATAGTAGAGCAAGAGCTAGTTTAGAGATTTGTTTTAAGAATGCATTTTCAAGTTTAGAAAATGGGGGTAGAAGGTGCAAAAATGTTGCAATATATCTGTGGCACATGATCCAAAGTAGTTTGCATGAATAAAGAGCTTATGACTTGTCTACAAGTATCCAACACGTATATCTCAGCAGTAACATTCGCAACATTAATTTTTATTTAAGTTTTACATATTGGCCTTTTAGACAGCTATGAAATAAACATTCACATGATAAGATTTTCCTTTAGTCTTCCTACTTTCTTCTTGTTATTTCAAGGAATTTGGGACTACATGTCTAATGTGGAAATTCATTCATAATTCCATTGACTTGCAGGAGGCAAGTAATGTGCGCTATGCAGATCCTTGCGTGAAAGTTTAATGCTTTTAAAGTCTCATGCTATGGGCTAGTTCAGGGTTGCAAACATGCAACTGAAGAATCTTTTTCAGATCAGTCGAAGATGATCCAGCTAAAAGTGAGTTTCCTTACAAACATAATTTTCAGAACTCGATGCAGTTGTATGCAATTACTGTCCATATCGTAGTTGAGCAGTGCTTCTTCATAGTCCTTGCTATTCTTGCATTGCATTATCAAATGGATAAGGTAATTCAGTCTAAAAGAGATTTTTGAATAATTTAAGTTCGAAATTATGAAGCTAAACCTAATGTGTTGGAAGTTGTAGAGGCAGCTACAAGTTGCATTTACATTGCCATATCTTGAAGACTTTCAAGTGTGAAACTGAATAATTGGAAGGGATAAATTGAATCAAGCCTTATTAGATAGAGACTTCTCTTAAGAAGCTTTGTGTATTGTGAATGTAATAGAAACCTGAATTGGTAAAGATTTTAACTTAGCCTACAATCATTTACTCCTATGGAATTTGAAATAAGTGAACCTAGCTTGACTTTAGCTTATTTCGAATGTATGAGTTCAGTGGCAAGAGCTAGGATTTGAAGTGAGGGGATCTAAAATAGATCGAAATTTCAAGGGGATGGAAGTGATGTTTTTATGAAATAGTCACTTAAAAAAATCAACTAAAAATAATTCAGATGTGTCATTTTCAGGGAGGAGGCAGCCTCGGCTAACCCCCTCGTTCCACCAAGTGATTAGGGCTTCTATCATGTAGTTCTATACCATAGTTAATTACATTTTTGAAGCTAGTATAGTTTCACATTTTTTTTTTGTTTTTTAGTTTTTCTCTAAGATTTGCTTCTTTCAGTGACTATCTCCATTGTACAGAAGTTTTCTTGATTTCATAGAGATCTATGTTCTTGAATGCCTTGCTATGCTGTCTCCGCCTCTTTACTAGGGATGTCAATAAGTCGGGGAGTGATAGGATCCTTGATAGGATATAGGCTCTCTGAACCCGCCTCACTACTAATCAAAACTAAAGTTTCCAAAGCAACATACTCTCCACTGGTAGAGGTTTGAAATCTAACTCACAATTCCTACCTACTAGTCTACTACCCATCTAAGTATCTAACCTATAACCATTTTTATCCCCATACAGTGTCTGAGATGTTTGCAGTTTTATGTTGTAGTAACTTGTAATCTAACTTTACAAAAAATGAATATTTTTCGAAAAAATTGTATTACGCCCTTTGATTTGTTTGACATATCATGACTCAAAAGTTTAGGATAAAACAAATAATTTTTTTTTGAGTGGATGTGGGTTGGCTAACTATAGAGTCATTTAGAAAAATATTTGAGAGTTTTAACTAAAATTATTGCTTTAAGGCGAACTGCTAACCCCTTGAACTAGTTATTGAAATTAATTTAAACAAGCAGCTCATAAAAAGGTACATTTATCATTATCTTTTGAAAGTTGAATAAATATATTTGAAAAACAGTCTCATCTTGGAAAATTTATGCAATGTTTTGGTATAAATTTTTTGGGATGATTCACTAATAGAGAGACTAATGATCTCAGACAAACCTTGTCATACTAATATAGACAGACTGTATAATTTATCTTAAGATGGCTAATAAGATATTGTTTACACAACTTATACTCCAGTAAAATTATTTATAAATCTGTATTCTAACTACATATATACCCTAGATATTCAAGAATCAAGATGCTATGTGGCTACAACTCCATGTAAATAAATTGCCCTTAGAGTCGTAATAACCATTGAAAACTTGACTGCGGCTACAAATTAGAATTTTATTAATGGAAGAGACTACACTGCCAATGCCGTAAAAATGGGAAAAACCTAGTAAAATAACCAAAGTAAAAAGTGTAAAGAATGCTCTAAAATAGAAGAATATTAAGGCTTTGTGGTGGGAAGTTGAATTGCATAAATGATGGAGAACAGAGGTACTAGGAAAATCAGTACTGAACATTGATTGAAATGACTGATGAGGGAATGATTGTTCTAGAGAGATGTACAGCACTGTTAATGGCCCAAAATAGAGGATACAATACAGGGCACTTAAATAAAGTAGGACAGCACTGTAACATTGTACTAGTTCTGGGTTTGGTACTGATAACCGATTAATATCCAGAAAAAAACAGCATCTTCTAAATGGTGTTTCTCATAATCACAGACCACATATCAACATCTTTGGAGTTTGGTTACTAGAACATTCTTCCTCTCGAGTATTGTCGGTGGTGTGTTTGTGTCGTACATGAGAAACAAATACGAATACAATCTTATTATACCACTTGCTCAAATGTCTTGGACCTTAAGTTCGTGCTTTGGTGGTTTGTATGTAGCCATGTAGGTAAGTGGTTTTGGAACTTGGACTATTCACAACTTTGGGAAAATGCTTTAGTAAGTTCTTAGATTAAGAAAACACACTTCAAGTTCGCCTAAGCCCTAGGCTTAGTGAGACACTAGCTAAACAACTTTGATGGCCTTAAGTGCGTCTTGTAGATAAAGCGTGATTTACAAAATGCTCTACTACACAATTTTTATATTCTTTTTCTCCTTCTAGTTCTTTTATGTAGCCGTTCTCTTTATAAGTTATCTCTTGTTATTGTTTTGTATGTTGGCCCTCTTAAGAATCCACAAATGGGTATTGTTGAGGGAAAGTTTTAACTTTTAAAATACATTTTTTTTCTTCAAAATAATAGGCCTTCACCTTTCCCTTCGTTGCCATGGCTCCTTGTCGTTTAACTGCGCCTTGGCCCTTTTAGAACTAAGGATTAATTTTGGAGTTTGTTTCTGAAAAACGCCATAAAACTTCAAAGTGCGCTCTATAGCTTTAGATATTACTCTCTGTATGTTTTTACCACTTCTTTTGGGCATTACTATAAAAAAAACAAGCAGGAACGCCATTGAGACTAAACATAAATATACTTTTAGTGTAATTTCACCCTCTTTGCCACACAATACCACCCTCAATGGCCTCAACAACTGCATAACGCCATCCTCACATCTACATCAGCACAACGCCACCCACACAACAAAACAAGTGGTGAGATAGATGCATGGGTCTGGATGGATAGATTGTGTGGGTCTTGGATAAGGGAGGTCGTCACTCATCAGGGCTTTAAGGGCATGAGGTTGAGGCTATGGGGATTTCGAAGGAGGTCGTCGATTCTATGTCGAAGAGTCTCAGTTGTCTTGGGGAGAGGATAAAATCATCTGTTGTGTGGGGAGGAGGGTGGTAAGGGGAGAGGGGACACCGGGTTGGTTAATTACTACTTTGTGTTAGGTTAGTGGTTACTAATTTATGTTTTATGGGAAACTAAAGCTATGTTTAGTCATGTTATTTTTTTGGGGGAAATTCTACGTGTTATCCTTGTGTTTTCAGGTTTTTTTGCAGTTGTACACTTTAATTTGTACCTCTAATTGCACGAGTTCTGGATTTGTTGAATTCTTTTTTTTTTTTTTTTTTTTTTGGTTGAAGATCTCGTAAAACTATTTGAAAAAAAATCGTCACTTTCTGAACTTGCAGCCAAGAGAACAGTAAAAGTTTATTTGGCTTAAAAAGGTTTGACTGAGAAAGCTACGCTTTTATTTTTCTTTCCCAAAACGAAAATTAGCGAACACATTCAATCTCTAAAAAAATGTCGCTTTCAAAACTCGCGACATAAAATTATTGCCACTCAGAGTTTATTTTTTTATTTTTTTTTCCCAAAAGAAGGGATAAAACTTAGAATACGTAATGTAAATTTTCCATTCTTTTTACCCGAGTTGGTTGGTGTGAATGGTAGCTCTCATATCTCATACAAGTTGTCATGGGTTCGATTCCTTAACCCTTGGGAAATGAAAAAGCCAAACTTGAGAAAAGTTTACCCATTAAGTTGTCTTCAATACCCTAAGGAGATTGCCCCAATTGTCGATCGAGGATATCCCTGGTCTACACCAAAAGAAAAATGTGTGTGTGTGTGTGTTTTTTTTAAAATTGTCCAATAGTTATAATGACCACTTGGCAGCTTTGACAAAAAGACATACGGGAATGTGAATGACAATGGAAAACATCTAAAAGAAATGTGGGAAGACATTCCAATATTCCATGACGGAAAGAGTATACTGTTTGTTCAAATGTTATGGTAAGGGTCTTATTTAAGTGGCTAAGTTATCTCTTTGATCAATCATCCATATTGGAAAGCAGTTTTGAGTTGCATATTAGCTTAATTAATACGGAGTAATACTTATAATAAAAACGAGAACAGCATTTGAATGAATTTAGTGGCTACAGTTTAGCATTTTGAACTATATTACCTACAATTCTACAAAAGCAATTAAAATACCATGTTAAAACGGTAATTTTAATTCTGTTTTCCTTTTGAAGGTCCTTAGGAGGCTTCATTAGATGAATACTTGTAGTATAGTTTGAAGAAGCTGTTTAGTGGTGCTGCCAAATTGTGTGGCTTGAAGCTGTCTTATCACAAGAAGGAAACTTTTACTTGAGCAATGTTTTGCAGGAGATGGAAATTCCCCTTCTGTTAATCAACTCTAATATGGACCGCTTTGCAGGAAAAATGACCCAAATCTGATAAACTATTGGTGATTCTGTTCCATGTTAGTTATGGAACAGACTGATGTGGTTTGAAACCTTACTGTACTTTAGTCGGTGCAATTTGGAAATGATATGTACCTTTACCATAACATGGTATGAAACATTGTTCTTAGTCGTGATTGCGGAATTGGTCGTGTATGCATTGCACAATAAATATTTTTAAATTTTTTTACTGGACATAGTTAACAAATTTCAGAGATCGACCACTAATCTTGTGATCTTGATGATGGTTTTTTTCACCTGAAATAGCGCCTCAGAATGTAGTGATGTCCTCAAATTTGATTCCATGACAATAAGTATAATTTATAAGGTTGTTTTATATGAGGGAGACCCAGAAAGAGTAACTAAGCCCATACCATGATGCTGAGGAGCGTATCATATTTACCATGATGCTACGCGTACTTAATCTGGTCATATCCCACATGTCCAAGATAGAAAGGAGCTAAATGGCCTCCATTGGCGCAAGGGATTAACTAACCAACTGTGGCTGATCTTAGAAGAGTTAGGCTGTAGCCTGACTTTTGCATATGTAATAATTGGTTATACATGCAATAGTTTGTGGCCTTTTAGGTACAACCTGGAGGCGTAGGGAAGCGGCTAGTTCTCAATCCGTATACACATAAGGCAATATATAGTGGTGAAGGGAGTGTAAATAAATTTAGGAATTGAGAAAAACAAGGTAGTTATTGTGAACCAAATTATTAAGAGAAAAGATGAAGTTAAAATCATCACAACAATTTTGAGATAAAATGTAGGACTTAATAATGGAATAGTAAAAGCTTCTTCTGGAGCCCTTTATCCAGCATTATTACGCGGGTTCAAATCCTCTCCAAGGTCGGCTTTTTGTCAAGTTCTGCCTTTCCAGGTAGGGCTCCATTAGGGTCCCGTTCATATGATATAGAATGTAAACTAATTTCGATAATTCTATGTGTGGTTGACAAATTTGATTATAACCGATTTCACTTGTTTAAAGCCAAAACACTATTTTGTATTTGTGTTCTTTTTCCTTGTGTGCTTTTTAAAATTGTACAAAAATGAGTCTCTCAAATTTAATGTTGTGAAAGGTACAAGAACAAGGAAAGGGGAAATCGCCATGGTGCTACACCAATGCGGAATTTAACTTGCGGATTACGCCATCAATTGTTGTGCCGTAGAGTTCTCAGATCCATAGAAATGCAGCCAAGTCTTTATCAGGTGAAAAAACAGTTGGTTGTGGTCCGAATAACAGAGGAAAATTGTCATCTAGAGAATGTCCTTGTAGTGATGTTAACATTACTAATATGAGGTAAGAATAGGTCCTACCCACATGGAAGAAAAAAAAAAAAACAAACATTTTAAATATCTTAATGTGACTTTGTTAATTATCTTTGGTGGGTATGTTGTGCACATTCCGGTTCGTCTTTTAATAGATGATTTAGCATATTAGTAGTGTAAAGTTTAAGCATTATTCATTAGGTTGATGACCCTTATCTTTGGTAAATTATAAGAGTATGAGATCACTTTAGCTAGAAATTAGGTGATCACTCCATATTTATCTAAAGTAACTTCTGAAACCGTCGATGACCATTTTAGTTCATGACTATTTTTGATATTGTTAGTGATTATGTTGTTATTTACAGGTGTTCTTTTAATGAGCTAATGAAAAACTGGTTTGCGGGAGTGAAATATCCAACCAGGGATGGACTTGATAGAAAAATGGTGAGGTGATGGTGGTGGTGGGTTTGAACCTCTGGGTTATCCTGGAAACCAACAGATGAAACTAATTTTGACGAGCTTGCGCGTGGGAGGTGTGTGCTGTGAATCTATAATCCGTCCTTGTTTATCTAAAGGTAATGACAGAAGGGGTAAGGATTAAGGATCAATTTTCTTATGGCCAGACATCTAAGCTTTTTAGTTTTTTCATTGATAATTATTGGAAAATACAAGAAATTTGTTTGTTTTCCTGCTAGATTCGGAAATGTGTCTTTTCTAACTTAACCATCTCCCCAAGAGGAGGATGTAGAGCCACGAAGGATACTAGAACAGTATAACTTTGATGATTATCTGAACAGTTGCTTTAGACTAAGTGGCCGTAGCACTAGGAAGGTGTGAGGGGGATGAAAACAATGTGAAAGTAGGTGATGAAAAAAACCAATGTAGGACATAGCATCAAACTGATACAACCTCTTAACTTGTAACCTGAAACTTTTTGAGAATTTTAGATCACATGGCCACTTGCATTTGTCCCTCCACACATTACATCCTGAAACCTTTTGAGCATTTAATCTCACATACCCACAAGCCACAATTAACAACCTAATTGAAAGCCTAAACTAAACTATACTGTACCAGTATCTGTTCTTCTGTTAATCTACGGCCCTTAGAATAATCGATAATCAACTATGTCAATATTACCCCTGATTCCCGGTGCCAAAAAAGGGCGTCTACAAGCACAAAAGCTCCTAACTTTTTGTCTTACCCGTCCCAGGAACTTGTAAACTTTATATCGTTTTTATTAAATTCACTTGAAATTCGTGTTTCATTTCTTTGCCCATGCAACAATCTAACGTAGGGGGTATTTGTGTGCACGACGAAACCTATAGGTTGATTACTTTCTCTAGATGGTTCGAAGGACGCGTCACTGATGGCTAATGGGTTTTTGAATTTTGTGTTGTCTAATCAGATTCATTATTTCTTTATCTAGTAAGCCAACTTATCCATAAATGGATAAAGTTCAGTTGATATACTCCTCATTAGTGGTAAGATGTGATCTCCACTAGACAGTAACAATCATTAACTTTATGGTTTCTGGTATAAATAGAGAACCTGTTCTTGTCTGTTTGTCTCACACTAATAGCTATGTTACTTTGACACTTTACTTTGGTTGGATATTATCTGTTAACATGACACTTCTTCCAACATGATCTTCCATGTAATAATTAATAACTTCGGTTAGACTGAAAATGCGCATACTAGTCTGACACTTGCAGTCGAGTCTGAGTAAGATAGCTGATAGAGACTCCTGGAGATCAAACATTGGTCGAGCGAAAAGGTCCAAGGGGATGTCTAGTCATTTTCATGGAAGTCTAGACCATTCTCTGTGGCTAATAACCTTCAGTCTCACGCTACTATAAATACCGAGTCACCATGAGCCTGTGTTTGCAGCAAGAAAAAAAAGCTACTTTAAACTAAGTTGTACAACAGTTTCTTTAAACTAGAGAAAATGGTTAGTTTGCTGATCACGTGTCCTTCGCAAAACTGTAACTTTTTCAGGCTTTGCTATAGTTTCTTGCTCTTTTTACTGATCTGTTACATGAACTTGCGCAGGATGAAACACAACGGCTAAGCAAATGGGAAGGCTATGTTGATTGGAGAAACAGACCTGCATTGAGGGGTCGTCATGGTGGAGTTCTTGCAGCATTTTTTGTCTTAGGTTAGTGTTAATACATCTATTCTCTATACTCTTATCTTGCATTATTTTATCGGTGTGACTCCAGTCCATATGATAAATGTATTGCCTACTATTTAGAGTACCTGTAAAAAAGCTTGTCACTTTCAATACCCCTTACAAATTCTGGTATCAAATAACACAGTTACCGTCAATATAATAACCTCATGTCCAGAGACGGAGGCACTTTAAATGCAGCGGATTCTTAAGACCCATAGTTTTTAATGCAATAATGTAAAAATATTATAAACGTAAGTCAAACTATAACTATTTTGTTATATAAGACTCCACTAATTTATACGGGGAGTGCTATAGGTCCACTTTTGACCCATCTATGAGAGTCTAATGCAAGAATAGTTGCGACTTATAAGATCAACATGAAGCTAATGTGTTAAAGAATAAAGACAACCGAGTGATTGTGTCCTTGTTTATTATGATCAGTTGTGGAGGTACTGGAGAACCTTGCATACTTGGCGAATGCGAGCAATCTTGTGCTGTACTTATCAAAGTACATGCATTTCTCTCCATCAAGATCAGCCATTATGGTCACGAATTTCATGGGAACTGCCTTCTTACTGGCACTGCTTGGAGGTTTTTTCTCTGATGCCTTCTTCACCACATACCACATATTTTGTATCAGCGCGGTTATAGAATTCATGGTAAGTAATTTAAGAGATGCATATTAATATTCCCGACTCCACGTGTCATTCTCAACTTACTATGTTTTCCAATATACGACCTCTATCTGGTGAAAAGGGTGCCACAAGGGCAGTTATGATGTTGACAGGTCGAACCCATTTCATGAGTACCACGGCTCAATGATATTACCAGCTAAGCTAGCTAAACTCTCCTCTCACATTTGACTTTAACATCAACACTTACCTGGGTCTGTAACTAACTTCAGTATATAGCTTTACCATCAATAGTGACCTTACTCTGTAACTAACTTAACTGTCAAATTAATTTTCTAAATAATTAAGAAAGGCCGACAACAAGTCATCAAGTAAATATCCTTGCAAGTGGTTTGATGAGGACGTGGTAGGATTTTGGGGAATTCTTACCAGACCGGGGATAGATCTGTCATACGGGTCGGGCTAGGGTCATAATACGGGCCAAAAAATAATTTTTAACGCCTTTTTTTCCGATTTTTTGATCAAAAAATTGTAAAACATGTTTAAAATTAATATTTTAATCATACTCATTGTTTAGATTAGTTATATTGACATAATTATAAAATTCGAGTTTTTTTAATAATTATTTTATTATTAAATCTTATAAAAGTTATATAAAATGATTTTTAATTGTGTGTGTAATTTAAAGTACTAAAAATAATAATTTTTAACTATTATTTCAAATACTCCGTATAACATATAAATATAAATATAAATGTTTATTATTCAATAAAATTCTTAATTTACCTTTGACCAAATGGGTCGGGTTTCGACCCTAAAATAACGGGTCATTTCGGGTTAGGATCGAACGGATTGTTGGGTCGAAATTTTCAGGTCTTGACCCTAGAAAAACGGATGGGCCAGGTTTCGGATCGAGACAGAATTTGACAGGTCTACCAGCCTACCAGGGGAGCCTAGTGTATTTTTTAATAGCATGATATCTTGATGAGTTGAACTTGCAATTTGAAATAAATGCTGATAAGATAACATACTGTTCACCAAGGCGATATTATATCCAGCATCTAAAGTAGTAGTTCTCTGATGATTGGCAATCCATTTTTATGTCCATTTCTATTGAGATACCAAAGCCACTATTATTTGACTTTGATATATGATGGAATAAAAATGTGGCACAAATATGCGCGCTGCTTATGTTGTGAGAAGCTGCTGATCAATGTTATTTTTGATGTTTATTGTGGCTCCTCCGAAACCACCTCTTTATCCTGTTACTCCGTCATAGGCAGTGGCCTTTAAGGCATAGTGTTATGTTGTTATTGATAGTCTAGAGCACAACTCATATACATACTCCTAATTTTTTTCCCTGAGGAAGCCCCTTATATTAGATTAATTACATTAGTTTTGGATTAATGAAATTTGGGAAATTAATCTACAGGGTCTCTTGATACTCACGATACAAGCACAGAAGCCTTCATTGCAGCCGTCACCCTGTTCACCGAACATCACAAACAATGTGTGTGATGAAGTCCCAGGTGTGAAAGCTGCAGTGCTATTCACCGGCCTATATCTGGTGGCACTTGGTGTTGGAGGCATCAAAGGTTCCCTGCCTCCACATGGGGCTAATCAATTTGATGAAAATAGTACAGATGGGAGGAAAAGGAGGTCCAGTTTCTTCAACTATTATGTCTTCTGCCTCTCCTGTGGCGCTTTAATCGCAGTCACATTTGTGGTATGGATTGAGGATAATGTAGGTTGGCAGTGGGGTTTTGGGGTTTCCACTCTTACCATATTGCTTTCTGTACCTGTCTTTCTCCTGGGATCTTTCAGTTACAGGATCAAAGTTCCTGCTGGAAGTCCAATCACAACCATTTTCAAGGTAACTCCTTTACTAGTTAATAATTTCAGATCTTGTAGAAGGAATTTTGTAGGAATGAACCACCAAATAGAGGCCTTTAATTTAAACTAACACATCAGTTTACATAACCTTATCGAGAATCCAACGGAAAAACCATATATCTCAACCTGTTTACTTAAATGCTTCACTTTGGTTGGCTAGTCGTGTGTCGCTTAAACATGAGTACATGATACGTAGACCATCGTAGGCCAAATATATGAATAAATTGTTGCCAGACACGGTTATAACTATCTGATTAAGTGCGTGTCCTGGTGTCAGGCTCGGTAAATTTTTGAAAATTCTCCTGTTCTCGGCTTGAAATAAAGTGTCCATTATCCATTTAGCGGGGAATCCCTTTATTAAGAGAAAAAAAATGTTCCCTTTATTTGTAAGAACGGACTATTAGGGTCAGCTATCCAGCTAACTTTCAAAATGAAATACCGTTACTGTATAGGTGAATCTAATTGTGAAAGACCCGTTACTGGATAATTCATGGGTAGAGCTAAAAAAAGTTTTTTACATGTTCGGTCTAGATTTTATGACACTGGTACGCAAGTTGGTATGAAACGTCGAAAAGCATAGTGAATATATATAACCATTTTTCTCAACATAAATGCCCTATATGTTACTCTCAGAAGCACCCGTGTCGGTCACTTACCTTCAAATCTAACATTGATTTAAGCAGCTCAAGTGAATATCTCTACCTTCTAAACAGGTTTTGATGGCAGCAATTTGCAAAAAGTTCTTCCCCAAGAAGCGTAGCAATGCTATTAGGAGCATGGGTACTAGTCCTCCATCTGTACCCGATGACGCACCCCAAACAAATGCAACATCAAGAGAAACAAATTCCATGAATCCCCTAAACAAAGCAATGACAAGCAATCCTACCATCCACCAACAGCTAGAATGTACCCCAAATCAAGTGGAAGATGTTAAAATCGTCATTAAAACGATTCCAATATTTGCATCCACCATAATGTTAAACTCCTGCCTTGCTCAACTCTCCACCTTCTCAGTCCAACAAGCAGCCTCCATGAACACAGAACTCGGCTCCTTGAAAGTCCCTCCGGCGTCACTCCCTGTATTTCCCGTCATCTTCATCATGGTTCTCGCCCCTGTATACGACCACATTGTCCTTCCATTTGCAAGACGAGTAACACAATCCGAGATGGGCATTACTCACTTGCAAAGAATAGGGACTGGTCTATTCATGTCAATTGTAGCGATGGCAGTAGCCGCTCTAGTGGAGATTAAAAGAAAGACTGTTGCAGCCCACCACAACCTTTTAAACTCCACGGAGCCACTTCCAATTACGTTTCTATGGATTGCGATTCAGTACTTGTTTCTTGGCTCAGCTGACCTGTTTAGCCTAGCCGGGTTATTGGAGTTTTTCTATACTGAAGCACCTACAAGTATGAGATCATTAGCTACTTCATTCTCCTGGGCATCATTGGCAGTTGGGTACTACCTCAGTTCAGTGCTTGTATCCGTGGTTAACCGTGTCACTGGGTTATCCGGCCACAACCCATGGCTCATGGGCAGCAACCTGAACCATTACCAATTGGACAGGTTTTACTGGCTCATGTGTGTGTTAAGTGGATTGAACTTTCTGAACTATCTCTTCTGGGCTAGACGATACAACTACCGATCTGTAAATCAGGGATACTAAATAACTAAATAAGTATTTGCAGAAGATATAGCATGCATCTAAAACTTAATGGCAACATTAGTAGTTGTAAGTATTAAAAGAGCTTTTATCTAGAGATTTCATGCCATGTTAAGTGCCACTCTGTTGTAGTTATGGAGTACTTGTTTTAATTTATACGTAATTTTGCGGAATTATGAACTTTCTAACATTCTCTTGCTCAACTCGTCAGTATCAAAATTGTCTTTTTTTTTTGTGCAGAAAAAGGAAAAGGAAAAACAAAAAGCGTTTCAGCTTCTCGATAATAGAAGCCTACATTCAAATTGTAAATCATAGGTTTGAGATAAACAATCAAGTTAAGAATTTAATCGTAAATACAAAATCTCAACCGTTGATTTTCACAAAATACGACATTTTGCGCTAAATTATATGGAACACTATAGTAGTCCTATATATCATGCATGAATTCTCCATTGGCGCGCTATAGTTCATTATATATCAACTCTACAATAATCCTATATATCATGCATGAATTCTCATATTACAAGACTCGGCTAGACCTAGCCATAGCAGCCACCATTACAAAATAAAGAAACTTAAAGAAAGGAACTTTGTACAACTGTGTACAACTACGAAACTCTGATATGTAATAGTGGTGTACAACTACCCGAGCTTTATTGAAAAGTCACTTTTTTTAAATTCTTTTATGGATTTTATATATCCTGCATGAATTCTCAAATTATTATTTTGCAGATCTACACAAATCTGTTGCTACAATAACATTTACAACTAACAAAATATTATACCATGATGCATGATATCCTAGTTTTTCTTAGTCTTGTTTTACAGTAGGATGATCTCCCTTCTTAGGACTAACTCCATTTTTCTCCGCTTCTTGAATAAGCTTCAAAATTTCCTCCCTTTTAACCGCCAAATCCTGCATCTTCCCATCGAGTTTCTCCAACTTAAGCTTGAGTTTTGCTGGATCATTCTTATCCTCCGGATTCTTAACCTTTTTCGCCTTCTTTTCCTTTCCTTCCCCTTTTTCTTTCCCTTCATTATTATCGTCTTCGCTGCTCTTTTCTTTATCCTTCTTCTTCTTCTCCTTAACTTTCTCCTCTCCTTTTCCGCTTTCTTTTCCCTCCCCATCTTTGTGCTTTTGTTTCACTTCCTCCTCCGTTCCTCCCATAATAATCCGATACTACGAAAATATTTAAAATTTGGACAATTGAGTTTTATGAATTATAACAAATTGTTAGGAGAAACTTTTGTTTATGTAGAAATGTTAATTACTATAATTAGCAACAATATTTTTAGTGTTCTATCATTACAAAATTATCAATGGATTAAACAAGATTTGCTCCTAGATTTATGAAAAGCCTCTAATGCAAAATTGTAAATAACATCCAATTTAATATGGTGAATGGATAGAAAAAAAATGTTGTATCTTGGCCAAAGTGATCATGTCAATTTGTCATGAACATGGACTACTAACAGTACTTCGTATTAAACATTACATTATTTATGTGAGAATAAAAAAAAGGACATTTTGTTGTTTTACTCTAAGTCAATAGTATAAAAGTATAAAACAAAGGAACTTAAAGAACGTGACGTTTCAACAAAGCTCAGATAACTGTACATCACTATTCCATATCACAGTTTTGTAATTGTACATCCGAGAAATCATTGACGAAGATAGAATGGTCACATCGACTATTGATAGTACTTGTAAACAAATGATTCATGGGATGTGAAACTACAAAACTCTGGTATGGAATAGTGGTGTACAACTACCTGAGCTAAGCATGCTTGGAGGATTGTTTCGAAGGACAGTTCTTTCTTCAGTTTAACTTTCAGAGAGAAAATCTTTGGGGAATCTCTCTGGTCAGGTGCAATCAATCCGCGACCCCCAAGACGTAGGGGGTGAAGAGTGTGTTGCATGGGCTGCAGTTCATTTTTGATAACATAAGCTGGCAGCCTAGCTATTCTTCTGACCTGAATGTCTGGACTTTTAGATGGGTTAACGGGAAGTGTCCGGAACCAAAGGGCGAACTCTTAGGACTGGAATTCCACTTCCTAAAAGATCTCAGAATCAGAGATCTATGTTTCAATTCGGGTGGATGGAATCAACAGCTGATCGAATTGCTTTTTGAAGAGGAAACCACTAATAGGATCTTAGCCATTCCATTGAGGTCTAACTAGGGTGCGGATGAGCTCATATGGCCTTTTACCCATAATGGATCGTACTCGGTGAAAAGCGGGTATGAGATTCTTTTCAGTGAATTATTTTCCAGGAATGCCTCGGTGCTGGATAAATCGAGGATGAATGTTAGGAGAAAAGAATTTTGTGGTTCTCGTTTATGGCATCTACCTGGACCACAGTCGTGGAAGATTTTAGTGTGGAAGATCCTTTCAAATTCGCTTCCGGTGGGAGGGGAATTTGCTAAGCGTCAAATGACATGGAATGCCTCATGCCGCTTATGCCACAACTCCTGTGATATAATTGAAACAGTGGACCACCTTTTCAAGGACTATGACGTGACGACACGGATTTGGGCGGGTTCACCATTGGGTATTAACACTAGACATGCAAGTAACATCAGTGCTGGGGATTGGATTGTTAATTGGCTACAGTACTTACGAACAGTCGATGATTGACAGTTGCGAACAATTCAGTTCTTGGCAATCATTGTGTCTTTATGGAACCTGCGTAACAATGTTATATTTAGTGGAGAAGGTTTCATTCCTAAGATTTCCTTTTTGGGTTATAACCACTTGGTGGGAGTGGGGTTGAGGCTAAAAATGAGACTGAGAAGGCTCTTGATCGGGGATCTAGTGCGGATCATGATAATGGTAGTGCCGAATTGGTTCTTGGAATGAATATGCTCCGTGAGGGTAACCCAGTTTATGTTACGGGGGGCATGGGTTCATGTACTATGGTCAGACTGATGGTTGATGCAAGTTGGAAGAAATCATGTGAGGCAGCGTGGGGATGGATTGCGTTGGATTTAGTTGGGCATGTGATTTGTAAGGGCAGCGGAAGGGGTTACTCGGAATCTCCCTTACAAGCTGAGGTTCTGAGGGTTATGAAGGCCCTTAAATGGGCTTGCGATTGTGGATTCCTTCATCTGGAAGTTTCATCAGATTGCCTCTCACTCCTGACTCAATGGGCGGGCATTGGATCAAGGCATCATCAAATTGCAGGAACTCTCGATGACATTACTTACTTATCGGCTAACTTTCACTATTTATGTTGATGGGGCATATTCTGCACCCGCTGACCGAGTCAACATATTGAGCAAGGTCAAAGATATCCACAGCAAGTCAACGACTTAGACAGCCTAACCGACGCAGCCTGTCGGCCTGTCTCTTGGGTCTCGGCTGGGACAACTAGCCGGTAGGGGCACATATCCGCGTACTCATATCCAAGACCCCTCGGCATGGAGTCAACAGGGCCCGCCGGCCTGCCATGGGTCCCTCGGCCGAGGGTAGATCAGTCTTTCCACCTGCTAGCCACTTGGCCACTTGGCCACTACGTGACAAAAGGTGAAAGTCTATAAATACTCCTCAACCCTCATTGAGGAAAGGATCCACAATCTAACCTAAAACTCACTATTCATCTGGTATAAACTCCCTTATCTCTCTACAATATACTTTGTCAAGTAACATACAACTTAATCCCTTTAAGTTCACTGACTTGAGCGTCGGAGTGAGTACGCTCGGTACAAAGCCGAGCCCTCAGTTTGTTCATCGTTTCAGGAGAGACCGAGAGGAAGAGTCAAGGCAAGGAAGGACATCCATTCACCAAGCTTGCGTGGTAAACAACACTGCTCTGGAATTACACCCGGAACATATGTTTTAGTTATGTTTGTAGGGAACGCAATGTCGCGGCTCATCGTTTAGCGCGGAGGGTCATGACAATGGCTTAGGAATCTTTCTGAGCTTTGTTGAAATGTCACTTTCTTTAAGTTCCTTTGTTTTATATTATTGACTTAGAGTAAAATAACAAAATGTCGCTTTTTATTTTGTCACATAAATAATATACGGGGTAATGTTTAATACTAAGTACAATTAGTAGTAGCCAACTGCCAATGATGCCCACTTGCCCAGGAGAATGAAGTAGCTAATGATCTCATACTAACATACTTGTGGTGTTTCAGTATATGTATATCAGTATAGAAAAACTTCAATGACCGGCTAGGCTAAATAGGTCAGCTGATCCAAGAAAAAAGTACTGGACCGCGATCATAGAAACGTAATTGGAAGTGGCTCCGTGGAGCCTTGAAGAGTTGAAGGTTGTGTTGGGCTGCAACCACCTTTCTTTTGGTCTCCACTAGAGCGACTATTGCCATCGCTACAATTGACATGACTAGTCCAGTCCCTGCTAGTCTTTGCAAGGAAGCTTGGACAAAATTTTAACGCAAAATGATTGATAGTTGAAATTCCAAGATCGGTTTTATACGTAACGCGCCCGCTCACATGAATGTTCGTTGGGCTTGGTGTCCATGCAACTGCCACTTTCCCTTGCCCGGTGCTTAATATTACACTTTAGAATTGAGGGGGTGAGATTCGAAACCGTGACCTTTTGATCAAAATAATAAATATCCGTTTTAGATAAGATGGTTTTATATAAGTATTTAAGGACTTTTAAGACATGAGTGTTGACTGTTGAGTCCTAAACCATTAATTAATCAACTTTTTTCTTTATTCATCCTTTACCTCCATCATTCATAAAACACCTGAGACAAAATCCCCAGAAAACCCTAGAAAACCTAATTCAAATCAAATTCAATTGAAATAATCAAATCACCTTTCAATTGAAATCTCACTCAATGGATCATTCATGGCGTCCGCGCCCAATTCAAGGTAATAATATTTGTCCAACTTGTTCAATTTCTCATTTCCCATTTTGCCCTTCTCTTCCCCATCCCTCTAGATACCCTGGGCCCAATATTGAGCCCAATAGAGGCTCAATTAACATGGGTCGACCCGTTTATGTGAATAATCCAGACCCATATCATGATCCGGGTTATTGGAATAGGAACCCGAATCCGAATCCGAATCCCCCAATTCAGGTGTGTCCTCCTGGAACTGTTGATAATAGTAATGGTGGTGCATATGCAATGCAAGGTTATGGATATGATTATAATAATAGTTATAGTAATGTGAATAATGATGATAGGAGTAGTAAAAGATTGAGAGTTGATGGGGGGTATCCCGGATCGTATGGGGGCGAAAGCGGTCCTAATGTGGTGAATTCAGGGATTGGGTATGATAGGATGGCGAATAAGGTGGGTATGGGGCATGGGGGTGATTATCAAAAGGAAGGATTTGAATACGGGTCGAGGTATGGATCGGGGAATGATATGAATAGGAGTGTGTCGGATGTGGAACATGGTCGTTTGGGGAGTGAATATCAGAGTCATGATCATCAGATTGGTATGTATGGGAATGTGGCTAAGCCGGTTAATTCTGGGAGTTTTAGTCAGGGAGGGTTTAGACCTGATAATAATAGCCATAGCCAGTCGTATGGATATCGTCCTCCGAATTATGGAAGCAATTTTGAGCATATGCAGTCTAATGGGGCTGCCATGCACTATGATAATAGAAATAGTATTGTGAGGCCAGATCAGTACTCGAGCACCCACCCACCGGTTCAACCTGGTCCCTTGGGATATCAACCTGGTCACATGGGATATGATCATAATTCTCCTCGCCACTTTGGCGGTGAAAGGCGGCCAGTTGATTCCAGGTCATCCTTTGTTGAAGGTTACCAAAGTCTTGGGAATCAACATGTTCCAATGCAGGCTCCTTTTGAACCTCCCCATATGAGTAGGCAAATTGAATATGGGAACTCGGTTCCAGAACATGTGGGTCACTTGCATCCTTCGCAAAGAGCGGATTTTCAGCCTCCGCTTCCATTGTCTCCTCCTCCTCCTCTGCCTATGGAGCCGCCGGTTCAGTGGTCAACAGATCACCAGCCTTCATTATCACCTAAAAAAGAATCACCATCATTATTTCCAGTTCACAGTAGATCCTCTGCTGCTTTGCACTATTCACATTCCCCTACCACTGATTCTCATATACGGGGAAATCCTCATTTGGACAACTCTAAGATTGGCCATGGCTCTCGTGGAACATTTCAAGGGGTGAGTAGTATTCTGACTTTTTTGTTGTTCTCTATGTTTGGGTTTGCAGTGACACCAATTAAGTGTACCTTGGTGCCGACAGTTGGTTGATGCCGTTGAGAGGACAAAACATAGATATGTGTGAATCTTGATTCATCTCTACTAGGTTGCTTGTATTTATTGTATTTTTGTACAAATAATGTGTCATACGAGTTACGAAATATATTGTAATGAGGGATAATGTTTAAACACATGGTTATTAACTAATTATTGCTCTTCCATCTGCTCACTTGTCTATGATGTCTTTAAATCCTTCATTGTTTTTGTTGTTGTATATGTCCGTTTCATTGGTTTGGGTGGTAGCTGTATATAAAATTAACCTGTATCTTGCCCTTCTAAGTACACTGGGGATCTAGGGAGGAATCAGAAAACATAATCAGTTTTGGAAGATATTTTTGATTGCCTAGCTCTACATCTCTACATCAAAGGATACTCACTTTCTGACACTTTCCTGCTCATGGACCTGTCTCTTTGGACGTGAATCTTATTATTTCATATAAATAGATTGCCTGTATCAGGCCTGTCATTTCTTCAATGAAGCGTGACTAAGCTTCAAGCACATTGCTGCAAATGTAGTGAAAACTACCTTAACTCAATTTTATAATTCTTGACAATCTTCAGGATTCTCAAGGCATGTTGACAACATTCGGACAGTATTCCAGAGGAAACCAAGCATTTCCGTCAAACAATAACCTTCCTGATAAACCAAGAACTGTTGACATTGCTCACTTATTTAGACAACCGCATCGAACTTCTCGTCCAGATCATTTTGTGATCATACTTCGAGGGTTACCGGGTAACTATTCTGTGCCATTCTAATCCTACTTTGGACTTCTTTCCTTCCATGAAACAGCTTCTTAAGTCTATACTGACAGCGTGTGCTGTTACTGGGCTGTTATTTTGTGGTCCATATTGGCCCCGCTTCGTGATTCGATTGTGTGTTCCCAAATATTCTCTACCGTGTAGTTTCCTAAACAATTATCTTCATGTTTCTCACACTTCTCTGCCACTCATAGGTTCTTACGAGTATCCCATTTAAATTGCTTGTGCAAACATGGTTAGGTAGCCATTATAGGATGTGTCTCGTTTGATCTCTCCATTCACATAGGTTTCTTTTGTTAAGAGTCACTTCATGCTAAATGCTACGCATGTGTGATGTGTCCTATGATGCCCCTTTTTTTCCAGAAATAAAAAATATAGTACTGTAGTAGCTAACTAGTTTGTACTATAATATCATGATTAGTAAGTTTTGGCCTAAATTACAGGAGTGCTGCCACAAATTAGTATAAACATGATTAGTAAGATGGGAATCACTATGTACCAAAAGTCTGAAACATTATTCTATTTTCAGGCATTCAAAACTACCGGAGTGGAGATTTTTTTTTTTTTTTTTGCATTGCCTCTTGCTATTCTTCACCATAAGAGTCCCATCCTTTTTTAGGACATTTTTTGCATTGTCTCTAGCTATTCTTCATCATATTAGTCTCATCCTTTTTTATAAGACAGTGATTCTGCTAACTATAAGACAATCAGCTGGCATATTTGCATGTTGCCTGTAGTTAATTATCTGTTATTTAATGTCTTCAGTCGAACGTCTTGAGATAAGTTTGTTTATCTCATATGATGTATACACATTCAAGTAATTACAATTTTTTTCATCCTTGTCTTTGTTAATGTGTGTTGGCATCGCCATTACCCACTATCTGAGAGGCTGAACCTATTTAAAGGTTAGGAGTTTTGGTGGATGTAACCTTACCCTTTCGCTCGAAATACATAGAGAATATTTCCGGATGACCCATAGGCCATAACCCTAAATTAAGCTTGGGGGACTTTTGGTTGGAGCCTGGGAAGGTTATAGGAAAGGGAAAGTGAATGAAAATTTCTTATTCGTACTTGATGTCTGTTTACTCCCAGTTTCTTACTCTTCACACCCATTTTCCATGTTAGGATTACCCTTATTCCACCACTCTCCCAAGGGTTTCCCATACCTTTATCCTATTACCTACGCTCACCACCAACATCCACCACTTCAAGTCTTAAACCACCTACACCCACCAACACCTCCCCCACTCGCAAGTCGCATCACCATCATCTTCGTGCCCTCTCCCTCTTCAGCCCCCACTGGCGCCCCTTCCCCACCCCACCCACTTTCTTAGACACTACTGCTTACCCGTGTTGACCTCCCCACCCCGTCCACTTCCACCCCCACCCCCACCTCCTAACCCCAACCCTAGATGGACGGGGGAGAGTTTTTAAGGGTTGAGGGTGGGGTATAGTGGGAGGTGACAGGGGCTCCGAAAGAGCTGTGCGGCCGCTTCGGACGTGATTGTAGGGGGTGTCGTCGGCGATAGGATCCCGGTGTGGGTGTTGCTTACCCCCGTTGAACGCTCTCTTCTTGTTATCTTTGAATTACTTTTCTAACTAGTAAGTAGTAACATATGCCTTATTTCAGGAAGTGGAAAGAGCTACTTTGCCAAAATGCTACGTGACTTGGAGCTTGAGCATGGTGGCAATGCACCTCGAATTCATTCAATGGATGATTATTTTATGACTGAAGTTGAGAAGGTTTGCTTATAGCTTTTCAAAGCATTTATTTGGCTATCTCGCTCTATTTTTTACTTGGTGCTTATCTACTTATACTTTTATGTAGACTGAAGAAAATGATGCTTCAAAACCTTCGGCAAGAGGAAAGAAACCTGTGACTAAAACCGTTATAGAATATTGCTATGAACCTGAAATGGAAGAGGTAATGAATTTCATTGAATTTTTTGAACTTTGTCCATAATGTGACTGTCATGTATTGCTGTATAATACATATTTTATTATTTATAGATATCCTTGATATGCTCTGGCTTCCAATATTTTCTTCAAACATTGCCATTTTGTTCCTGTGACAGGCCTACAGATTAAGCATGCTAAAAGCATTCAAAAAGACGCTTGAAGAGGGTGTCTACACCTTTGTTATTGGTATGAGTTGTTATGCTACTGAAACTCTGTATTTAATGTTCAATTCTTCATATCGGAAAATAATCAAATGGCATGTTTTTTCTTGTTGGATGAAAATAGTACTACGTGTTTGATTTTCTGTGATTGGGAGTGGTCTCTTATACTGTTGAGACTATTATTGGCGTAATATAGGAAGCATAGATATTTACCTTTTTCAGTTGTTGAGTTAGTTGTGGAATTAAGTGGTTGTGCAGTGCTGTTGCACTGTGGTCATCTTCACTGACATCAGATGCAGTTTTCATTGGAAATTGACCCATTTGTCGCTGATATGTTTTGCCTCTCTTAGTGGATGACCGCAATCTGCGGGTAGCTGATTTTGCTCAGTTTTGGGCAACTGCAAAGGTATATTCTTTCTCCTTATAGAATGTTCTGTGAACTTTGTGTTCTCTGTTGCTTCATCATGGGGCCTGGTAATGCTTTCTGCTAATGGATTCTCACCAAGTTCACTCCGATTATTATTATGTGATTTGGATTGTTATGATTGTGGTGGCTTCTCTGTGCCTGTCTTTTGGCTTGCACTTCTTGTGATTTGTCATCTATCAGTATTTTCTTGTGATCTGATAGTGCAACATAAGTAAATACAAGAAGTTAGGCTTGACCTACTATATTTGTGGGCAATTGCGGCAATTTGATACACCCTAAGATTCTGTCATTGGTGATTCACGTGGTTATCTAGTTTTGAAGTTGGAGGCATGTGCATAATGGTTTATCTTTGTGATTTCTGAATTGTTTTCTACAACGATATCATCATTATTACTCTAGTGCAAGGCTCCCACCTATAGCAGAGCAAGCAGGGGTCATATGTACACAGTCTAACCCTTGTGTTGAAAACACAATGATTAATCAGGCATGGGTGCTGATAGAAAGTGCGTATCGTGTATGCGTATTACATATTCGTATTGGAGCGTACTACGGATTAGGCAACCATGGTTTCAGGATGACCTATTATGGAAATACCGTCTAATTTTATTCTCTCTTTCAGAAAATTGATTTTGACGTTCATTCATGATGGTTTTATTGTTTGTTGCAGAGGTCGGGCTATGAAGTTTATGTGCTTGAAGCTCCATACAAGGACCCAGCAGTAAGTAGTTCACTTTATTTATTTCTTTTAGGTTTTATCCCATAGCATGTTCTTTATAAATGTTTAGGTGCATTCTGGATTTTTGGTTACATTGTGGAACCATTGCTTCCATTTGCTACATGTTCTTTATCAATAATAACGGGAAAACTATCCTTTTCTTTCTAAAGGAAAGATATCCTGCCTAATGTTCTTTTTCCCTATTAGTATAAGGTGATGAAATATCTTCAAGGGTTAAGGTATCTGTTGTATGCTAGAAAAAGTTGATTTTCCTGTTTGGAACTTGTAGGGTTGCACCGCTAGGAATGTTCATGGTTTCTCTCAAGACGAAGTAGAAAAGATGGCTGCACTGTGGGAAGAAGCTCCATCACTATACTTACAATTGGATGTTAAGGTTAATTATTGTGTCTCTGTTGGCTATTTTGAGAATATACCTCCTATTTCACTGTTAACTTAAAGGGTGTAAGATGATAATTTGATATTTCTCTGACAGTCCTTACTCCATGGAGATGATTTGAAGGAGGGGAATATAGAAGAGGTATATACTTTACTGCGTTTGTTTCAATTATGTATTGTATGCTCTAATATCTTGTTCACCACCGAGGTTTTCTTTCTGCAAGATATAGAAAGGTATTTCTTTCATTAAAATGTTTGATCTCATATGATTGTTGTGTTGTATAATCCAGGTTGATATGGACACAGAAGATGGGGATAGTGATCCAAGTTTGTCTAGTGAGAAACAAGCGGAAAGAGTATCTTTGGCTGAAAACTCAAGCCCCGATGGTATGATTGAGACCCCTTTTAGTCTCACGCTATTCGGTTGCACAATTTATTCCCGACGTGATTTGAGTTTCCATTCATAAAAAACGAAGGAGTAGTGTCTTCTTTTCCTCTATATATATGAATATGCAACATTTAATATGTGATCTGCTATTAATATAATGTTTGATATATTCCCTTCGTTTCATCCATTTGTTTATCTTAAAATACCACTCACAGAGAATAAAAAAGGTAAACAAATGATTGAGACGTAGGGAGTGTATATTTTAAGGCAGTATCCATACAAATGACCTTGTGGGTTTTTCTTTTGAACATATGCCTACAGCCTTACCTACCCTTAGTGCCTGCTTGACAAAAACAATATTTGTAAACAAAGTGCCGGCTTTTTTGAAGAGCAAAGGGGGATCTTTATACTTTCTTCTGTTTTTCAGTGTCTTCTGATCTCCATGTACAGTCTAAAAGTCCATTTTGAAACTATCTTGTAATTGGAATAAAGATAGTCATCTGTTTGGATGTATCCATTTTATTTTTCGACTGTTAATTCGAGTTATAGAGGCCATGTGGTTGATCTCTTTTTATTTCTGGCTATACAGCTTCACCCAAGGATAAAAGGAATTTAGATGCGGAGGCATGCAATCGGACAGAAAAAGTAAAAGATTTAGGACAGAGTAAGTGGTCAGACAATTTGGATGATGACGATGTCGAAAAAAGTGAGCTGTTTAAGGGAAAGACGAATGTTCTATCGGGGTTGCTTGGAACATACGGAAAAGAAGGTAAATCTGTACACTGGGGTGATCAGGTAAGATATATTTTCTGATTAGCCAGCGCATTCATTTTTGTTTTCAAGATCAAGTCTCAAACCGATTTTTTCATACCATGCATGAATGTGGTTCCTTCTGAGAGTGCCTGTGTGACAGTTTGACTATGAAGGATGTTTAATTACGTTCACAAAATATAACGTGGTGTGCTGTTAGATGCTTATTAAGTACGACCTCCCCATACAGAAAAAGATCACCGAGTATCTTAAAAATTTTTATACACACATTCAGCAGCATTTTACTTCATACCATGTGTAAATACTATCTGCTTGCATTTTATTAAACACAATTGATTTGTTATGACCAAATGTTGTGATCATTCAGGCTGGCCGTTCGGGTTTTTCAATTGGGGCCGTCAAGAAGGCAAAAATGGCATCTTTAGTCATAGGCCCTGGGGCAGGGTACAACATGGTACGTTTTCCTGCTCTTTCTAGCAAAAATGATCTAACCTGAATACCTGATCCAACAATAACCTGATCTGAAATAACCCGAAATAAGTAATTTGAAACAAAACATTGTTGGTCATGGCCCAAAAATTACCCAAAAGACCTATACCAAGTGACTCGATTACAACGGACGCGAAATGACCCAAACTTGTGATGACCCGACCCGAATAACTCATCTGCTAGTTAAACATTGTTGGTCATGCTAGTCTCTTTTTTTCTGGCTAAACTTGCAGAAATCCAACCCATTACCTGAGGAGGATACAATGCCTGGAAAATCCAAGGAAACGAAGAAGCATAGTGCTTTTAAAGAGAGGTTACAAGCTGAGCAAGAGTCTTTCAGAGCTGTTTTTGATAGAAGACGACACCGTATTGGATTTGGCAGTGTTCTTACAGAAGAAGAATGATGTGCTCTACAAACTTTTGCTGTTTAATTAGCATCTCATAAACATAAAAAGAATAATGCTAATTGGTACGGAGTACTAAATTTTGTTATTTTGGCTGTAATCATTTGTAGTAAACACAATTTCAAGTCCACGGAAAATATCATTGCAGTTGCCTAGAAAGAGCTGTGCATGAGGCTGAAGCTCTAATTCTGTAGTAATACTGTCAAAAACATTGTAAAAAGTGCAATATATACAAATTGTTCCATAATCGATACTTCCTCTGTTTCGCATAGCGCTCTAGCACAAATGATGTTTTGATTTAGTTACTTTAGCAGTTGTAGTTAAACAGTTACTCCATATAGCTATGTTCTGTGTTACGGAAGCTTGCTTCTTGTTACTCAAGCGCAATCACTCAAAAAATCATGTTATAGCGCTTCTACTATATGCTGCTCCTGCTACTTCTACTATCCACCCACACAAATAAAATCTAAAAAAAGAAGGAAAAAAAAGCAACTGAGCAGTGCCTAACAACTAACTGAGCAAAAGAAGGGCATTATGACAACCAAAAGCTCCTTTATAAACATATGTTTCATCAATGATAACAAAACTATTTGATGAATGGGGAATCGCGCTTTACAAACGTAGGGGAAAAAACTTGGAGAGCACGGTGAATAAAGAACCCAAAACAGATGATCAAAACATTAGAATGAAGAAACGGAAATAAAACCGATTGAATTTAGACAACTAATAAGAAAATAACCAACAATATTTACTTTAGATTTGACAAAATTCGTTGAAATTTTACATAAAATGGCAAGATGGACAAGGGAAGCATATCTGGAATGGTGATCAACTGCAACCGGTATAAGACGGCAATCAGTATACCATTCGGGCATTAACAAGCCTACACACCAGTTATAGTACAGTGGCTAGAATCTTACTAAATCTTTGTAATACCAATCTAGCATGAACATGAAGCCAGTTCCTCTGTGCAGACTAAGACGGGTAGCAAAGCGATTTCCCAGTGGAAGTCATGGTGGCCACAACATTTTTGCCACACATGAACCTTAATAGGCTCGACCTGCACAAATAAAAAATATAACTATAGAAGTTACTAATTTTAGTATTTACCCGTTGTAAGCATTAGGACAGCTGGACAGGACCAGAAGCCATGGCTTATAGCTTAGTTATTATTCCTAAAGCATTTCGAGCAAACTTTGTATTAGCTGATAGCTCATTCGGGATCTCAGTCAAGTCTTCTACTCCGGCATTGATTTCTTCAACAGACTATCTGCACCAAATACCAAAGCATGTAACACCATTCATCAAATCTCAGTCATAGAGCCAAATACGCAGCCATATCGCCTCATGTACGATTGCAGTAATTTTCAAAACATTATAGCTAGGTTGTTAAGTGGTGTTGCAGGGTAGATTTAACACCATTCGTCAAATCTCTTGAACCTTAATTACTGAGTATGACCAATAGTTTTCATTTCACTTGCTAAACTACAGAGAGGATGAATTTGAAAATCAAAAATCATAATGTAAAGGCAATGAAGTAGAAAGAACACGTTGTCGAAATTATCAAAGCAAAAGTTAAACTCAGAAAATACCTGTCCTTTAGATCCCAAGTCTTTCTTAAGATGTTCAAGCATTGACAGGACAACAGCTTAGAATAGCTACATCCCAAAATTAACTCGCAATCAACATCGGCAGATCCCAACATCATCATATATGACAGAGCTTCTGTATATCTAATCTACACGAATTTGAACTCAACCGAATGTTGTAGACAAACCAGATTACAACTTCAAGACATACAAACAAGATAGAGGATGCACCCTTTGTTCTGGTGATGATCAACAAAGGTTTATACCTCCCATTACCCCAAATGAGAAGTTGGATATATTAACACAACCAAAATCCATTTTTTTACGGAAAAAAAGGAGATCAGGTTCATAATAGTGATAAACTAAAGTAGGGGTATTTTAGAACATGGTCGCAAGTCTTTCGCTCAACAACTACAGACTTCATCATGACTATCACCTCTTTGCAACCTCTTCCGATGGGGTAGCTTGGCATGAGGCATACATCTCGCGAATTGCCTCATGTTCACGGACACAGAGAGGGCTTGCATTAATCAAATCGTTGACCTCTGAATATCTACCTTGTTCATAGAAAGCTTGAATGATATTCTTATAACCTGGAATATAAGAAGTGTCATTTGGAGACAGTACCATAAGTAATCTCTTGGCATCATCAACTAATCCACACTTAGCAATGTATCGGATAATTGGCCCAGGCAAAACCCTGATTTTACTCTCCTTCATTACACCAAGAACCTGGAATGCTTCTTCGAGTTTTCCAGCTTCCATTAGCTTTTCAATCATAAGGTTATACGTATCATGTGAAGGTTGTGCTCGCCTTTCAGTCTTGATGAACTCAGTAAAGAATTTATAAGCATCAAGCACCTTATTTTCGGAGAGAAAACCATTTAGCAAAACTAACAATGTTTGAGGATCCGGTCTGAAATTTTTCTCCTTCATCTTTGCCAAACAGGATAATGCCTGAGCCATTTGAAGACCTTTACAATGGCCTTCGATTAACAAAGTCCACGTATTTACATTAGGAACACAACCCTCGACCTCCATTTGCTCAGGCACCTTACACGCTTCATCAAACCTGTTGCTTCTACAAAGGTCAATAATTTTTTGGTGGTAGGTAAAGTTGTCGGGCTTATACCCCAATTTCCTCATGTCCTCCACAATCTTTTTTGCTTCATCAAATTTCCCTAACTTACACAAAGCTCTATGTGCAACATCATAGAGGAATTTAGTGGGGGCATTTCCAGCACCAACAAACTTGTTAGCAACCCGATACACCAAATCCGGATTAGGATCCTCTTTATTCGAGATCCTACTCAACAAAGACTTTACCTGTGACAGCGAAGGCTTGTAAGGCCCATCCATCATTAACTCGAACAATTCAACTGCATCCTTGCGTGGTAGAGACTTACAAATCCTTAAGTATATATAGATATCAATATGATGCCCCTTAAGTCTCATTTCCTTCACAAAATCCCAAAACTCGCCAACTGTTTCAGCACGAGCTAAAACTTCGGTCATTGCATTATAAGTTACACTGCCATGTTCATATCCTCCGCAACTTCCAATCCATTCGAAGAACCTAAGTGCTTTCAATGGTTGTTCCCATAATCCAGCAATAATCCTTAACACAAAAATCTCAGTCAAAGGAAACTTAAGCTTCAGTTTCAACTCACACTCGACCTCCTCACTCCAATCAGACGACAAAATCACCTCCAACACCTCATTTGCAAAACCCTTTTCGACATCTGTTTCAACCATCTCTTGGTACCTTTTGCTCCATTCGACCGACTCCTCGTTCAATTTCTCACATGTTAATTTTATATTGATACCCTTAAAAACCCTATCATCCAAATAAAACCCTTTGCTCTTCATTTCTGAGAGAACATTCCAAAACTCCCTTATAAACCTTCTACAAGCCAAACACCTAAGCAATATAATATACGGCGTAAAACTTGGATTAAATCCTTTTTTAACGCATACCCATTTGAAAAAATCCAAACTTTTTCGTGGGTTTAAACTTAAATTTATCAAAACATAAACTACAGATTCATGGGTCAATTTAGGGTTCAATTTTTCCAATTCATTCTCAATTTGTTCTGACCATTGATTATTTGATAATACTAATTGAATGAATGATTCCGGCTTCGACGAAAAGAAGAGATTTTGCTGGAAATTAAAGGAATTAAAACAATTGTATGTCATTTTTGGGATTGAAATAGGATCAAATTGAGGGAAATTTGAGAAACGATTCACCTGAGTTGAGTTGATCATCCGGTAGTAGTGACCGTAACGCCGAGTTGAGGAGACCGAGTTGGCGAGTGCAGTTGACAGCTTCAATAACTTGGATCTGTTCATGGTTTTTGTCTTTTGAGAGTTGAGAGTTGAGACTTGAGAGAAAAGGGGACAGGGTTTAAGAGTTAACAAAGAGTTTAGAGTTAACGGTTTGTGTTTATATACTTGGATCTCAGGTAGATGGATAGATATATCCGTATCTGTTTAAAGTGAAAGATGAGTATATCCGTTTCAAGTAAAAGATAGGTTAAATATGTTTAAAGTGGTGATATTTTTGGACCCCACCATGCAACTTGTTGCTTGTTTTATTCAAGTGGGTAGATATTTGGCTCGTCTATGTACTATAGACGGATATCTCTCGTGTATAATGAGAATTTGTGTTTACAATGTAAGACGATTCACTATTGTAAAAAGTTAAACTTTTCATTTATCGCTAAATCCGTAATAAATGGGTTAGTTTTCTATACGATGGGAAGTAAAGCGGTCTTCGGGTCGAGCTCTTCTGGTCAACAGGCCAGGGGTAGGAGCGGGCTGGGTCAGGCCGGGCTCTTCTGGTCAGGCCCTGAACCGGCCAGGGATAGGGTCGGGCATGCCTTGCTGGGAGTATGTTCGATCCGGGTCAGGTCTGTGATGGGTGGAGGGTGGACTGGGGGGCCTATGTAAATTTTTTTACTAAAATGTGGGGCCAAGGGCTGGTCGGGCTGGAAATTTAGGTTGCGGGCCAAGAACGACTAGGTCGGGCTAGATTGTCTAACATAACAGGCCAAGGATGGGTCGGGGCTTGGTCAGCTCGTGCTAATGGTCAACTCAAATTGGAAGTAAAAATTTATTCTTTATATTAGTCTCCTCTTTAAGTTTACTTAACTTTACTATGTCAATATATCTAAGTTAATGGTAATGGTGATGATGGGGCATATTCTGCACCGCTGACCAAGTCAACATATTGAGCAAGGTCAAAGATATCCACAGCAAGTCAACGGCTTAGACAGCCTAGCCGTGCGACCCCATCTACTGTCAACCTGGTCTCGGCTGGCAACTTTGCCAAGGGGCACATACCCGCGTACTCATATTCAAGACCCTCGGCGGTGAGTCAACGGGGCCCGCCGGCCTGCCATAGGTCCCTCGGCCGAGGGGTAGATCAGTCTTTCCACCTGCTAGCCACTTGGCCACTACGTGACAAAAGGTGAAAGTCTATAAATACTCCTCAACCTTCATTGAGGAAAGGATCCACAACTTAACCCAAGAAACACTATTCATCTGGTATTATCTTCCTTATCTCTCTACAATATACATTCAGCCAAGTAACAACTTATCCCTTAAGTTTACTGACTTGAGCGTCGGAGTGAGTACGCTTGGCACAAAGCCAAGCCCTCAGTTCGTTCATTGTTGCAGGAGAGGCCGAGAGGAACAATTAAGGAAAGAAGGATTCAACCAAAGACGACATTCTACTAGCTACGAGTGGTAACGAATATCTGCTCTGGAATTACACCCGGAACAATTGGCGCCGTCTGTGGGAAATCGCTACTAGAAGCTAGTCACATTCATTCCCAAACAAAAAAAAAAACACAAACCCACCCCAAAAGCTAAGATGTCGAAACAACAAGACGCAGTCGTGACCGACGAAACCGCATTCTACCAAGATGATACCTTCAACAATTGCGAGTCGTGCGGCCCTCCACCGCGGAGTAATCCACCGGAGTTCGGGATGCCAATAATACCAGACACGCACGCGCCACCAACCAGGTCACCATCATGGGACATGTGGTTGACGTAGCAAACCTGAAAATGCTCCTGGACCTAATTAGTAATACGCCCTGCTCACTTTGTCACGCCGACAAGAGAGCGAAACCGTCCGGGAGACCAGGGCCCAAAATGTGACTCGAGAAATTTGAACGGAGCACTAGGAGAAGCCGACCCGGTCAAGTCGCGGGGAGCCCAAAGTGGGTGTGGTAGACCTAAGTCCTTCCCGTACTCAGGGGAGGACAGCGGCCCCGCGCAAAGACGAACGAGGCTTACCCCAAAGGAGGAGCGGAGGAGTCCGACTCAGCAGAGTTGGAGAAGAAGTCCGAGTCGAAGAAGGAGTCCTTCCCGTTACGAGGGGAGGAGCCGGATTAGGAACGCGAGGAGCCGATCGCCACGTGTCGTTCGACACGTGGTCAGACAGCCCCTCAACACCTACGTCCTAGAAGTCCAGGTGCCAACTAAGCTCAAGTTGCCACCCATATCATACAAAGGGGAAAGTGATCCAGCCGACCACGCTGAGGCTTTCGAGTCTTACATGTCGGTATGGGAGCAGCCCGATGAGGTCTGGTGCCGAGTTTTCCCAACAAATTTGCATAGGATGGCTCAAAGTTGGTACAAGGGGCTTCCCGACGGCTCGGTATACTATTACGCCGACCTAAGGGACGCCTTTCTAGCCCAGTACTCTTGCAACAAGAGAAGGGCCGTGGAGACATCGGACCTCCTAACTATCAAACAGGAGGGGGGCGAGTCTCTACGAAGCTATGTGAAGAGGTTCGATGGAAAGGTCCAGCAGATTCGAGAAATTAATCCCGAACTGGCGGCCTTCGCGCTGATGAAGGGCCTCCCAATGGGAGACTTAAAAAATGAGCTCATCAAGTGCGGAGGCCTGGGCTTGGATGCCGCCAGGAAGATGGCCGACCAGGCCATCAAGGTAGAGGACTATCACAAGACCTGGGTAGGCCCCAGCGAGGCCGAGCACTCAGAAAAGAAGAGCCGCCAGGAGGACAACCCGGATGTAAGACGCCGTGAGAATAATAGGTCACGGTCGGACAAATCTGCCAGGAAACAGGACTCGACGGGCGCCGGGTGGAGTGCGGGAACGTACCACCAGAGGCGGTATAATGATAAAACCCCTCTCGTCGTATCGCCCGCCGAGGTTTTCGCCCGAGCAAAACGAGGGCCGAAGTGGGAGAGACCCCCAAGCCAAAAAGTGACGGTGACACGAGCCGATCGTGAGTACCACGGCCACACCGCCATTTAACCAACGATCGCCGGCATCCGAAGAATGCCATTGAAGAGCGATCCGGAAGGGGAGCCTCGGCAAGTATGTTGCCAAAGGCCAAAAGACCGACGCCGACGATTCGGGTAAGAAATCCGTCTTGAACGGATAAGAGTGATCCATGTTGTCATCGGGGGCAACGAGAACGGAGGGTCCGCTCATGGGCACAAACGGCACCTGAACGAGCTATATCAGGCCATCAACTTTGTGCCCAACACAGCGGTCCCCGCTTCCAACATCCCCGATATAACCATTGGAAGGAAGGACTACGAAGGAGTCTTCGCTCCTCACAGCGACCCACTTGTAGTCAATTTAGACATATCCAACCACCTGGTCAAGAGGTGCCTGATTGACACAGGCGCGTACACGAACATCATGTTCGGGAGTGCTTCCTCGACCTCGGCCCGAAAGTCAAGGACTTGAGCCCCCGCACCAACCCACTATACGACTTTCTGGGGGCGGCCTGGTACCACTGGGATCAATCGGACTCCGGTGACGTTCGCGAAAAGAATGCGGCTAAGAATGTCCTAGCCGAGTTCGTGGTCATCGACGGCTCGTCCGCCTACAACGTTCTCATAGGCCGAGTCACCCGAGCGAGGCGACGCAGTGATGTCCATCCGGGCCCTAACACTGATGTATGTCTCGGACCGGGGGGAAGCGCATAAGCGCGTCTCCAAAGACGAGAATGACGAGGTGGTCAACGTCCAGATAGCTGCCAGAGGATGCAACATGCAATCCCTCAAAGTGGCAAAGAAATCAGAGAAAGGGAAAAGTCTATCCTTACAACAGGAGGGCGACCTCATGGATGTAGCTAGCGGTTGACCGGGAAGGCGTGCCTTTGATAAACCGTTAGGACACTGGTAATCTCGGGAAAACTCTGTGTAGCGGCGGAGGTGTCCAAAAATTTGTGGGCACCCGACGCATGTTTTTATCTAATGAAAAATCGTCCAAGTCTTCCATCAAAATGTCATTTTCCCCATAGTCACTAGGAAGCGTGACGCCGGCTCGACTTGTCATACCGACAAGAGCGGCAGTCTCTCTATCGAAGCAGCGACGTCGGCTCACACCTGTCATACCGACAAGAGCGGCGATCTCTATCGATAGCGACGTCGGCTCACACACTGTCATACCGACAAAGAGCGATCTCCATCAAGAAGTAGGCGCCGCAGTCACCCCAAGTAGTAGACGCCACGGCAGATCACCCCAAGAGGTTTGACGCCGTCATCGCATCACTCCAAGTGGTAGACGCCACAGCGATCTCCATCAAGAAGTAGCGCCGTCGCATCACCCCAAGTAGTAGACGCCACGGCAGTCACCCCAAGAGGTTTGACGCCGTCGTAGTCACTCTAAGTGGTAGACGCCACGGCAGTCTCCATCAAGCGAGGCGCCGTCGCGATCACCCCAGTAGTAGACGCCACAGTCACCCCAAGAGGTTGACGCCGTCGCATCCACTCCAAGTGGTAGACGCCACGGCAGCGATCTCCATCAAGAAGTAGGCGCCGTCGCAGTCACCCCAGTAGTAGACGCCACGGCGATCACCCCAAGAGGTTTGACGCCGTCGCAGTCACTCCAGTGGTAGACGCCACGGCGATCTCCATCAAAAGTAGGCGCGTCGCAGTCACCCCAAGTAGTAGACGCCACGGCGATCACCCCCAGAGGTTTGACGCCGTCGCGATCACTCCAAGTGGCAGACGCCACGGCAGATCAATAACAAGGAGCACTCGCCGTCGACACCACACACCGGCAAGAATGGCAATCACCCTCGGGAAACAAACACCTCGACGGTCACGACCGGCGCAGTTGATACTCGCAAAGCGATCAAAACGCCTTAGAAGCGTTACACGCGGTTGAGGAACGTACTCTAGATCGCCTCGGCCAAGCCAAGGCGGAAACAAAGGAGACGCCCAATTAATAACATGAGAAAAACTCAGACAAGGACGAGAAAAGACCTCGGCCGAGCGCAGACAAAGTGAAAACGTTAAGTACAGATTGAGACGCTCAACTATTAGCACAAGAAAAAGGAATGAGGTAAAGACCTCGGCCAAGCCGGGAGGCGAAGAAACGAGCTCTTATTAAATATGTTCAACAAATTACAAGAAATACAAACGACGGCCGTCCCCATAAGGGTCGACCAAAAGACAACCTACCAAAGTTGTACAAAATGCAAAGACAGAAAGGCAAAGGGTGCAGATATCATCTCCTATGTCTGCGTTTCTTGCTCGCCATCGCAATATGTAGCAAAGCATCTCCTTCGATGGGCAACCCAACGGTTTTCCTGGCAGCCTCAGCTTCAGCGGCCTCAGCCTTTGCCTCGGCAGCCTCAGCTTCCCTCATTCTCTTGGCCTCCTCATTGGCCGTCTTAGCCTTCTCAGCAAGGGCTGCTGCCTCCTCGGCCGCCTCTTTCTCTATCTTCACCCTCACCGCCTCCTTGGCTCTCTCCTCCACGGCATTCTCCTTAGCTTCGAGCTTGTCGTCAAACAGCTCGTTAAATCTGCCCCACGGGAAGGAACCTTCAAGAGGGAAGAGTTCCCCAATCACTTCCCTGGCAGCGTCTTCGGCTAGATCCCGGAATTCGGCGCACATGTTAGGGAGCATGTCGGTTTGGAGCATCTCAATGTCGTCCTCCTTTTGCCTGATGATGGCCTCCTTGCTCCGAATCACCTTCCCCTGGATCTGAAACCGTTCCCTGAATTCATTCCTCTCTTTGGAGATAAAGGTCGGCGTGCCCTCGAACAAGGTCACACTTCGCCGGCGTGACTTTTCAACTTCGGCCGCAGCGGCCTCGGCATTGGCTCTCTCAGCAAGGACCTCCTTTTCAGCGTCCTCCCTTAGTTTTCTCTCAGCCAAGAGCGCTTTCTCAGCCTCCCCCCTAAGCCTCTGCTCATTGAGAAGATCCAGCTTCGCCTTCGCGGCCACCTTCTTAGTGGCATTAAGCTCAAAAGCGGATTGAGCCACGGCCTTCTCCTGCTCCATGATACGAGCACCGGTCAGCTCGTTCCACCTCGCCAGTCTCTTGATCAACCTCGCGCTTTCCGCTACAAGGTCGGGAGGGGAAGCCTTTGGGATGAAGAACCGGTGGCGGCGTTTCGATCACCACTGCGGTCGGGAAAGGGAAAACGGGATGAAGAGTCAATGGCGACGTTATGATCACCAGCCTGCGCGGGGTTCTCCTCCACTTGCTGCTCAACAAGAGCGGCGGTCGACAGCGGCTGATCTACAAAATTAAAAAAAAAAAAAGAGCATCAGTATCAACATGCATAGGCATGCCGAAGAGCCTATCATCAGCAGCGCCTGATGAACAGAAGCTAAATCGAGCCACCGGATAGATCAATACCGTGCTTGGCCTTCTTGGCGAAGGGCGCATTTCCTCGTCAGCAAGAAAGTAACGGCGCAGAAGGGCTGTCGCTTTCTTTTTACGGACAAGGGGCGACCCCTCCACCTCATCGAGTCATCCCCATTGGAGATATAAACGATCTCCACCGTCTCCTTCGAACGGGGGATGGAAGGCGGAGCCGATGTCGACGCCATCACCGCCGAAGGCTTTGTTTTTCGCGTATGGCGCGACATGTTACTAACAACCTTCGCCTGGGCCTCCACCACATTCAAGCTTTTCACTTTGGTCCATAAGATCATTCGGCGACGTCCTGCGGTCATGGGTCAGAGCCTTGGGATGCAAGTTAGCAACGGTTTTGTCTTTGTGCGGCCCATTCTCCGGAGGATATCCTCGAGACAAATCCGGTCCAAAGTAGTCTGCGAAGGAAATAAAGCAAGAATTAAGTAGAAGAAATAAATCGAAGTTCGAAAAACAGGAACATTGAGAGCGGTGATGGGCCTCATACCGACCCCACTCACCCGTGCTAAGGTAGGTATGAGGCCGACACGGGTGAGCGGCTCATCACGAAGAATGATGTGCGCCGGGGAATCCATCTTTCGACACCCCACTCTTGTCCGCCTCAAAAGCCTCATCGCCGACTTCTCGTCCTCTTTAAGAAGGACCTTGCTGGCATCCATCTTGAGCTTTTTCGGGTGACCCATCCGTCATGTTCCGCCTTAGTCTCACACCGCAAGTTAACTTGGTCTTTGAAAAAGGGGGGCGTGGATAGTCATCCAAGCACCTTAACGTACACCCACCGATCTCTCCAGTCTTTGCAAGAAGTAAGTTTGTCAACAGAGACATAACCCTTCTCCATGTGCACACTGTACCAACCGACACGGCCAGAGATTGTGGTGGAGATAATGAAGCCGGCGGAATAAATTCACCGTCGGGCCTCCCCTTGAAGAGACAAAGCCACACAAAGCCGACTATCGTCCTCATGGCCAACGGATGCAGTTGGGCCACAGCGACGTTCATAGCTTTGATGATGGCCATGACGTACTCATTCAGCGGAAACCGGAGCCCGTACTCCAAGTGTCGCATGTATACGCCGGTATGGCCCGGTGGAGGGCAACAGACGGCCTGACCCTCCTCAGGGATAACAATCTTGTATCCCCTGCCAAAGAAGAAATGGCCCTCGAAAAACGTCTCACCGGAACAACTGGCTAACTTATGGGTCCAAGCTCGGTCAACGCGTACCTTACAGGCGTCACCGTGATCCATAACGTACTGCCTCCCCTCTTTGGGACGAGCCTCTTCAGCATCATCACCAAAATCGTCTGCGTCATCATCAACATCATCGTCATCCTCCCATTCCTCCAAAATTCAAGGATCAACTTCAGGAGAAGGTGACCTAGGGCCCCCAGGCCTTATCAGGAGGGCGTCCAACTTCTCCTCCTCATCAAGACGCGACGGGGAACCCCCCCGCGCCGGTTTGCTAGGCCCGGCATCAGCAGAAGACATGTTTACAATAAAAACTTACAAAAGAAATTGGAAAGTTTGTTTACCTTGAAGAAAAACACTCGCCGGAGTAACAACTCTGAAAATTAGAAGACAAAGAAGCCCTTGAAAGTTTAGAGAGAAGAAAAATTTTGGAGAATGAAATTGGTGGCCAATTTCACGGAATAACTGCCTTATTTATAGGGAAAAGCCCATAAAGAAGGACCAATAAAACGACCCATGAAGCGTCAACCAATCAGCGTGCAGACACGTGTCGGACATGCAACCACGGGATGTCAATCGTTGCAACAGTTGGACATCAATCAATGCAACAGTGACCAAGCGTCTTCAACACGCCCACTCATATCTCTCCGCCTATTCACCTTCCTCAACAAATTCCCACGCATCTGTTTTCCGCCGGCCACATGATCAACCAAGCTAAGTAGCGCCGGCCGGGGGCAATCAAAAACAACTAAAGACACTCAACCCCTGGTCTCGGCGGCGTCACTTTCTTTTCCACATCGGATGCCCTTTACACATCCATGTGGAGGGGGGATATGGTACGGCCTAAGAAAGACCAGGCCGAGGTAAAAGAAGCCGCCGCAGAAGAAGCCGATGCAGGAAATTTTTCACAGATTACTTACGCAGAATATACGCTCAGACATACATCGGAGCCCATACCACGGCATAGACTACGCTGGGGGCAAATTGATGGGGCATATTCTGCACCGCTGACCAAGTCAACATATTGAGCAAGGTCAAAGATATCCACAGCAAGTCAACGGCTTAGACGGCTTTTAGCCGATGCGACCCATCTACTGTCAACTGGGTCTCGGCTTAACCCACTGCCGGGGGCACATACCCGCGTACTCATATTCAAGACCCCTCGGCGGTGAGTCAACAGGGCCCGCCGGCCTGCCATAGGTCCCTCGGCCGAGGGGTAGATCAGTCTTTCCACCTGCTAGCCACTTGGCCACTTGGCCACTACGTGACAAAAGGTGAAAGTCTATAAATACTCCCCAACCTTCATTGAGGAAAGGATCCACAACTTAACCCAAGAAACACTATTCATCTGGTATTATCTTCCTTATCTCTCTACAATATACATTCAGCCAAGTAACAACTTATCCCTTAAGTTTACTGACTTGAGCGTCGGAGTGAGTACGCTTGGCACAAAGCCAAGCCCTCAGTTCGTTCATTGTTGCAGGAGAGGCCGAGAGGAACAATTAAGGAAAGAAGGATTCAACCAAAGACGACATTCTACTAGCTACGAGTGGTAACGAATATCTGCTCCTGAATTACACCCGGAACAGGTGATATTAAAGACCGGAAAAAGGGGTTATGTGGTTTCATATTGAAGATGACTAATATATGGAATACACTGTCTGGCTAAAGTTATATAATTATATATAACGAATATTTTCCTTAATAATATTACTTCCTTCATTCCATAATTATATATGGCCGCCTTCTATTTCGAAACATTTAAGGAAACTTGGCGAAATGTGAAATGCATATTCTACCCCAAGAATTATAAAAATTTGACACAATAATATTGTAGTGGGAACTGGGAACGAGATAGTCAATAATTTAGGAGTAACATTGGGCGTTCAAATTTTTCATTCACAAATTTTAAAAAGGGGTAATTATATTGTCATAAATTTTGAGAAAAAATGGACAATAAAAATGGGATAGAGATAGTAATAGACTACGGTCGGGACTCGGGAGCTAAGAGATCAGTGGAACTAGAGCACAAAAGAGTGAGTGTGAGTGTCAAACATAGGACAAAAGATTTTTATTCTCTTTATTTTTTTTATCAAAAGTCTAAACAAATATTTTGTTAGACTATAAAATCAATCTTGGAATTCTAACCATCTGTTTAAAGTTTTGGTTGAGATAATTTCTTGGCATTATATCAGATTCTTCATCAATTTAGCTTGTTTAATTAGTTGAATCAATTTAGAGTATGATCAGACGATTTCAATTATTATAGCAATCATAATCTAATACTATATGATGATCAGAGATGATTTCAATTTTTAAAACCCTAACTAAACACAATGTCCTATGCAATGAAACTTGGAAACTTTTAGTAATAATTTGATTGACCAAAAACTTGCACAAATAGGATTATACATTCAGTTGTATATAAGCATTGTACAACCAAGCTAAGGTATAAAAATTCTAGGTTATATGTATTCTTTCTGAGCTAATTAAAAGTTCATATTTTTAATGTGTAATTGGATGAGTTCAGAAATTATTTAGCTTTTAAGCTCGGATACTTTATTACAAAACTCAGATTCTACACCGTACAATTGGTACAACTGGTTGTATAGTCCATGAATTGAAAAACTTGTATTATTACAATAGAACTCAAAATCAACAATTAATTGGAATCTTCAATAGGTAACTCGAAACGACAAAGAGGACAAACATGATTACTACTAAACCATTCAACAATACAATCCTCATGGAACTCATGCTTGCATGGCAACTTAACTATCTTCTTCTCCTTCACCAAAAGCCTTTCTAAACACACAACACAATTATCCTCCTTCGTCAACACGTCACTATCCGCTGCCATGTCCACCCTCTCGAGCTCATCAACAGCTGACTTTGCAGCCGGGTAGGGCCTTGGCGTTAGTTCGCTAACGTCAAGCCATCCAGCATCCAAGGCCTGTGACAAGAAACCCTCCAGCTCTTCCAAACAAGAGAAAGGTATGTCATAGTGCCATGTTACTTCAACCTCGAGATTGACAATTCTACCCGTCTCTTCACCTCCATGCTTCGTCCTCTCGAGCTTACTTTGTTTCATGCTTTCGGCTTTTTCATTAAGCTTTGTACGAAGGTCTCCGAATATCCTGTCAATTCGTCGACTCGACCTGCGCATGGACGTGAGTTTATCTCTAATGGCGGAATTGCAATTAGGGCAGAAGGGATCTATAGGGTTTGATGTCCATGTGAATGCCCTAAGACGAATTTCTGTATCTTGGTACACTGCTATTGGGATAGCTTTACATATTAATCTAAGAAATATACGATCATATGATTGTGGAATGTTTGCAAAATAATTGTTGTGCCTGCAGGCGGTTAGCACCATTTTTATGTAATTTGGGTATTGATTATGGAAGTAAGGATGTAGAGAATGGATTTGACGATGACGATGACGATGACAATGACGATATATATATTAAGGTAAGTAATAGTTAGTTTTTTTTTTTTGGGTTGTATAGAGTAATTATGTGTGTATATATAATAACAACGTGTGCCCTAGCTATGACATAAAATTATTTCCTTAAAGGATAAGAGTAGAGAAAAGAAAAAAAAAATAATATTGGTTGATGGCTTAATTTTAGGAAAGTTTTGTAATTATCCGTTAATTTAAGTTGTACGAGAAGAACCCAACCAAATAGAGGAAACTATTTCCTTAATTAAACAGAAGTGTGTAAAAGAAAAACAAACGAAAATACCATGGAATTAAGGAAACTTGGGTAGCTATCTAGATCTATGTTGCATTGTTGTTATTCCCGTTGTGATGTTCGGGCGTCTCAAACGCGCATTATCATAACTACGTTACTCCTTAAAGAATACGAGAACTATTTAAAGTTAATTATTCTCCTATAATGAGTGGCCTTTTGTAAAAATTTACTAATATCGCCCAAAATTAGACTTTATTTGACTATCAAAATCTACCCTTAATTATTTCTATATCCTCTATCTCTTTTATTTATTATCTTCCAATTTTAAACTCAGTTACGTACATAACTTATAAACACCACATATAAAAAATAATGGATGGATTATTATTATTATTATTATTATTTTTATATAAAAAAATGCAAACTTTTATTAGTCAATCAAAAGTTTAAAAAAAAAATTAGAAACACAAACTATTATTATTATTATTATTATTATTATTATTATTATTATTATTATTATTATTATTATTATTATTTTCGAATTCATACTATTAACTAATCTCACAAATTTATTTATTGTATAGTGTCATTATCATATCCTAAAAGTTAACATGAGTCGACAAAAATGCTAAATTATGACTATAAATATACAAGTACACAAATTTTGGTTAAGACCGTCCGTACTCCTTAGGCAACAATACAACGGTACATATAACCTTTCTAAATACTCCATAGGTAAAAAGAAAAAAAGACTAGGGGTTTTAGCAAAGTTACAAAACTCTTGCGGTCAATATTCGAACGGTACCCTATTGATACTTAATCGCTTCATATTTCAACTAATACAGATCTCGCACATGCATGCGCGGTATATATAGAGTCGTCAATTATTTTTCATATGTCACCCCTTTTATTATAATATTAGAAAAAAAATATTGAATTCGATAAAATACTAATAAAGAGAACTAAGTGAAGCCATGAAATGTGTATTTAAATGAAAATATAATTTCTAGCCGATGTGCGTTAATTTCTAACATCTTTTAATTGGTTTAATGCAATGAAAGATCGAAATGTAGTTGGTTTTTAGTAGAATTTGAGAGAAAATTGTTTAGAAAGAGAAAATAGTATAATTATGCAAAGGGCATTATCGTCTTTTGGAATGAAAGCGTCGACGATATTTACTAAAACGTCGACGATATTTACAAATCGGGTTTTTTTTAATACAAAACTAATGATGTTAATTTATAAATTTTCTTAAATAATTTTGATGAATTTTTTTTATCCTGAAACTAATAATATCACTCAATAGTTTTTTATACGAATTAAGTACGTGCGAAGCATTCTTTACATATAATAAGGGTTTTTCTAAATACCGCACCTTTATTGTGCGGGATCTGCACTACTGTTACATTTATTTTAGGACTATGGTCAGTTACTCAACTAGTATAGTTACCGCGTTATCCAGCTCCTACTTTACAAACTTTCCATAAAATAACACCTCATCAATTTCTGATTTTCTTATTTCCAAATTCCATAAGTCGGTTACTTATTCCCCAAGAAATCAATCCCTTTATAAATACCCACTCAACCATACTTATCTTCCCTCACAAATTCACATACATACCCTACCCAACAACAACAACAACAACAACAACAACAACAAATTAAAAACCCTTAATTAATAATCATCATAATAAAAATGGAGTTAATTGCATGCGAGCACAATGATCGAGCCATATTTCCAGAATCGTCGTACGATCTTATATATTTTAGAGTGGAATTTGAAGAAAATACACGTATAGTTTACGAAGATACGAGTACGATTCTTAGATCAAGCATAACCACGTCAGACCCTGTTGTGCGGAAGCGTCGTGTAAACGATAACAAAAGCAATAAAGATTGAACACAAAGATTTACGTGGTTCACTATCAAGGTGATAGCTACGTCCACAGGGGCAAGGGATCAATTTCACTATGTATGGAGAAATACAGATACAACGATGAACTTCCGAGTTTTTCAAGAACTGCCTCTCTAGAAAACTCACTGTGTTTTAGCTCTCTTTTCTCTCCTTAAACCTAAGATAGGTAATTGGGGGTGTTTATATAGTAAACCCACAAATTAACCTAATACAAAAGAGATTAGGAAACTATTAAGAAAACTGCCATAAAACAAATCAACCCGAAAAAGTCCAAGCAAGTCACTTGGCCCAACTCCGTCTTCCTTCATCGATATTCATCCTACTCCAACATAATTCCCGATGCGACTATCAAGTCACATTCCAACAATTCTCCACCTTGACTTGGATCTCGCATTTAGCAACGAACTCCAATCATCTTGCCCCCTCCACCATTCTAGCTATTGTGCACACAACTAGAACACCATAGACTTCGAACCCGAATCTACACATCCTCTATACCCTGGATTGGGTCTGCATCCGTTATACCCTGACCGGGTCTTCCATCCTCTAAACCCGGACAAAGGTTGCTCAAAGAACTCCACCTTGAGCTCAACTCCCCTAAGGGACTAGACATATCTGTCTATGTTCAATAAGTCCAAGCAATGTTTGAACTTATTGAACGGGGCAGCTTAGTAAAGCAATCCGCGGGATTGTCATTTGTTCCTACCTTCTTTACTACTATCCTTTTCTCGACGCAAGAAATGATACGACATCAATGTGCTTGGTTCGATCATGATGCACCGATCCTTTGCCAAGCAAATAGCGCTTAAACTATCACAAAACACAACAAACATTATCATGATGTAAACCCAGCAAACTCACAAGCCCCTTTAACCATATTGCCTCCTTGGCGCGGTCAAAGCCAAATATATACTGCCTCCGTGGTTGACAAAGTCACGAGAAGATTGAAGCGTAGACTTCCAACCCGACAAGCGATCCACCAAGAGTAAACACATACCGGTTCACGGACCTCCGCTATCTACATCAGCAAGATAATCGAATCGAATAACTTTGCTACCAAGCAATTTGTATCATTCCGTATATGAGGCCAATATCCGTTCCCCTCAAATAGCGGAAAATACGCTTAACCGCTAACCAGTGCTCCTTCCCAGGTTGAGCCATAAAACCGCTAACAACACTTACAAACATGTGCAATATCAGGCCTAGTACAAACCATAGCATACATTAAACTTCCTACTGCACTAGCATACGGAACCATCGACATATAAGACTTCTCATCGTCACTTTGAGGTGCAGAAGAAACTGTAAGCTTACCAACTGCATAAGGAGTGTTCAAGGCCTTCGCTTGGCTCATCCCGAAACGACCAAGCAACTTCTCTACATAACTTTTCTGAGATAAGAAAAGCTTCTTCTTTGAACGGTCCCTTAATATCTCCATGCCTAAGATTTTCTTTGCAACTCCAAGATCCTTCATATCAAACTCAATCGAGCATAGCCTTCAATCTGTCAATATCAGATTTACACTTCGCAGCAACTAGCATGTCATCCACATATAACAATAGATAGGTCATAGACCCGTCAGCAAGCTTATTGTGATAAACACAACAATCGTATGGATTTCTATCATACCCATGCTCAACCATGAAAGTGTCAAATCTCTTGTACCATTGCCTCGGAGATTGTTTTAGTCCATACAAGGACTTTTTCAATTTGCACGCATGATGTTCCTTCCCTGGAATCTCGAACCCCTCCGTTTTGTTTCATTAGAATATCCTCCTCCAACTCTCCATGTAGGAAAGCTGTCTTGACATCAAGTTGCTCAAGCTCAAGATCAAAATGTGCCACTATTGCTAGTAACACGCGAATAGAGGTGTCCGAACAACGGAGAGAAAATCTCCATATAATCGACTCCTTCCACCTGACTGAAGCCTTTTGCAACTAGCCGCGCTTTGTACCTAACCATCTCAGCCTCTGAAGTTCCTTCCTTACGCTTGAACACCCACTTGCAACCAATTAACTTTCTCCCTTTCGGTGCTGGCACAAGATCCCAAGTTCCATTTTTGTGAAGAGATTCAATCTCCTCACCCATTGCGGCAAGCCATTGCACAGACTCGTCACAAGTAACAGCTTCCCTGTAGGACATAGGCTCATGTGACTCTATTATATCCGCTACCTGTAAAGCATAACCTATCATATCCTCAGCAAAGTGGTTTTGGCCGACTTTTCGACCGGACATCTCCTCAATGAGCCTATTCGGCTTCCTTGATACACGTTTAGGTATTTCAGGAATTGGACTTTGCTCACTAGATGCCTCCTCCTGCGGTTCTTCCTCCTCCTCAGCTGGATTAACCTCAGGTCTAGGAGTTACTGGCTCGGCATCCTCCTCGATCACAACCCGTGGGAACATGGAAATAGTGGAAGTGGCCACCTCAAACTCCACCTCACTGGCGGTGCTCCCTTGCTTGTCTACGGTACCTGTAGAAGGATCATGAGAAAAGAACATAGAATTTTCGTCAAAGGTTACATCCCTGCTGATAATAACACGGCCCTCTGACGGAGACCAAATCCTGAATCCCTTCACTCCTTCTCCATAACCCATGAAGCTGCCCTTTCTAGCTCTTGGATCAAGCTTACTGTCACGAACGTGGTAGTAGGCTACACACCCAAAAGTCCGTAAACCCGAATAATCTGGTACACTACCGCTCCATAGCTCATACGGGATTTTGGTCAACTCCATATGAGGCCCTCGATTGATCAAGTAACAAGCTGTTTTCACAGCTTCAGGCCAATATCTTCTAGCTACACTTGCATTTGAGAGCATGCATCGAACTCTCTCTAGCAAGGTCTGGTTCATGCGCTCTGCAACACCGTTCTGCTGTGGTGTTTTCCGGACGGTATGATGCCTTCCAATACCCTCATCTTTCTGAGAACTCATCGAACTTGTTTGAACAAAACTCCATCCCGTTGTCAGTTCGTAGCTTCTTAATCTTCTTATCTTTCTGGTTTTCCACCAAAGCTTTCCATTGCGTGAAAGCCTTGAAAGCCTCATCCTTGTGTTTCAATAACACCAACCACGTGTACCTGGAAAAATCATCAATAAATGTAACGAAGTAGTTAATTCCTCCAAGTCCCTCTACACGAGAAGGCCCCCAGCAATCTGAATGGATGTAATCCAGAATTTCTCTAGTAGTATGAGCACCCTTGCTAAATTTCGACCTGTGTTTCTTACCAAACACGCAATGCTCACAAAACTCTAGGTTCTTCACCTTAGCACCCTCCAGAAGATTTCTATTTGACAACAGCTGCATCCCTCTATTACTCATATGACCAAGTCTTTGGTGCCATAACTTGGTCATCTCCATGTGATTTCTTGATGCACAATCCGCAGAACTAATCGGCGTCTCACCTCAGTAAAACATACAAGGTGTCTATCTTGATACCTCGAAGTACCAAGTCGAACCACTCCGGATCGTCAATTCCCTTTAGAGCACGAAACCGAAATCCCTTATCATCTAAGACACCAAGTGATAACAAGTTTTTACCCAATCCTGGAACATGACGAACTTTGTGCAAAGTACGAATTTTTCCTTCACCCGTCCGAATCCTAATTGATCCAATACCAATCACCTTACAAGTAGCGTTGTTGCCAACGACAACGTGACCACCATCAAATGACTCATAAGTATAGAACCAATTTCTATGACGACACATGTGATAAGAGCAACCCGAATCAAGAATCCAACGATCCTTAGAGCATGTATCACCCACTGTAAGAGCGTAGTCCCCTTCAGAATCGTAGTCTTTCGCCTTACTTTGTACAACTGCCGCAGCATTATTCTTGCCCTTTAACAGAGGACATTGAAAACGCTTATGCCCTGGTTCTTTACATTTGTAACAAATTATAGGACCTGAATCAGTGCTAGTACTTACTTGAGAAGACTTGGCCTTTCCCTTTCCTGACCACTTTTTATTCGACTTAGCCACCAATCCCGAACCTGAACTGTCACCAACGTCTGCCGTTGCCTTTTGACGCAACTCCCTAGAATGAAGTGCTGACTTCACTTCCTCTAGGGTCACCGTTTCTCTACCCACCACAAAAGTTTCAACAAAATTCTCAAAACTATCTGGCAAAGAAACCAAGCAGTAACAATGCAGCATCCTCATCTTCTACTTTAACATCTATATTACGCGATTCTAATAATACTGATGTTAAACTTTTCAAGATGATCTCTAAGTGACGTACCTCCTTGCATTCTTAGGGCAAACAAACGTTTTTTCAACAGAAGTTTATTTGTAAGCGATTTTGTCATGTATAACGCCTCCAATTTCTTCCATAATCCTAGCGCCGTTGTTTGTTCCACAACCTCTGCGATTATATCGTCTGCGAGGCTCAGCAAGATGGTGGAATGAGCCTTTTCCTCCATAAGCACTTCGGCATCCGAAGGTGCGCCCGATGCAGCATCAGCCTCGCTCTTCTTCTTTGAGAGCGGTTTCCAAATTCCTTGTTGTTTCAACAAAGCACTCATCTTTTCTCGCCATAGCGTGAATGAATTCTTCCCGATAAACTTTTCAACCCTCATCGTTGATTGGTCATCGTCTCCCCTCGGATCACGAACCTGGCTCTGGTGCCACTTGTTGTGCGGAAGCGTCGTGTAAACGATAACAAAAGCAATAAAGATTGAACACAAAGATTTACGTGGTTCACTATCAAGGTGATAGCTACGTCCACAGGGGCAAGGGATCAATTTCACTATGTATGGAGAAATACAGATACAACGATGAACTTCCGAGTTTTTCAAGAACTGCCTCTCTAGAAAACTCACTGTGTTTTAGCTCTCTTTTCTCTCCTTAAACCTAAGATAGGTAATTGGGGGTGTTTATATAGTAAACCCACAAATTAACCTAATACAAAAGGGATTAGGAAACTATTAAGAAAACTGCCATAAAACAAATCAACCCGAAAAAGTCCAAGCAAGTCACTTGGCCCAACTCCGTCTTCCTTCATCGATATTCATCCTACTCCAACATAATTCCCGATGCGACTATCAAGTCACATTCCAACAGACCCTATATCTCCCTACTGCCCTGATTGCATGCCTAATATCATCGGTGAATTCACGTCCAATGGTTGGTCATTCCAAGAAGCCCAACAGTTACTCCACCAGCTACAAACTAGGGTTGGTCTTGAAATCGAACAACTTAAGAAACTTGGAGAACAAGAAACGGGTAGAATTAGCGATGTCGATGTTACCTTTCAAACTTATCGTGATATAAGTTGTACAAGCGCTCAAGAGCTAGAGGCGACCTTGTTAGGGGCACGGGCTGCTGGACTGCTTGATGTTGAGTACTCCGCTGTTAATTAGCTCGAGAAGGTGGACACGGTGACCAAGGAGGATGCCATCTAAGCACGAGTTTCACGAGGATTGTATTGTCGAGTGGCTAACTAGTAGTCATGTTTGTCCTCTTCAAGTTTAATTTCTAATTAGTTTATTTTTAGCTTTATTATATATTTATATATGTACATGTTTATTTATGGTGAATCATAATTTTATTGTTCATCCAAATTCACTAGACAAATAGGACAACAATACTCTTCTTCATCATTATTAAAACCCTTTATGTCTTCAACCTTAATTCTCTATAATAACCCTTTATGATCGTAAATCGTCCGAGCTAGATACTCTCTGATACTCGATTAACGTACCAACAAGTAGACTTGTTGGTCGCCAGTTATGTTCGACATAATTTTTTAATCGATGTATCACTTCTTGGCACAAGTCATTTTTTTTTTGGTCAAAAACTTGGCACAAGTCATTGTCTAGGGGTAGGCACTTGTGGATCGATGCGTACGCAAGTCGTATTTTTTTTTTAACGCACACAAGTCTTTATCAAGATGTAGGCAATGCTCTAGGCAAACTCGATTTTCGATACGGTGATGTTTCTATTAGGGTTAAAGACCATTGTTGTCGACTGATTGATAAATTGTGGATCGAGGTGCATTACGAAGCCATCTATATCTTCGTAGTTGTCGGTGATGAAATTCGGAGATGATACTATCACGCGGTCGATGCGTTGGTGGGTGAAATTTACGGAGAAATTGGAGAAATTAGAGAGTTTGGCGTTATGGAAATCATAATTAACCCGGTTATTGTGGCAATAGTCGATGATTTCAATTTCTGTAAGCAATTTAGGGAGTGATGGAGAATTCGCCATTGTTATTGTATTTTAGTTCTGAATTCTATCTGTAAGCAATTGACAATTTAGAGGTTAAGTGGTGCATAAATCGTTAATTATAAGTTGGATAGTAATCAGAGAATTTGGCTACACCACCTATAAGAGGTTTGTGGTTTATTGGTTGGTTCTTTAGTTTTTATATATAAAGTTTCCATGAATACTAGGTCTGGTTAAACAGGCGGGCTGGGGCGTCGGGCAGGCATGGTTTGGGGGATACGGAACCTGCTTGAGATAGGGATGGGCGGGTAAAAGGAGACCCGAGTAGTGAGTTTTGGGCGGGCTTTGAGGCGGGTACGGGGCGGGCCATGCTTGGTTTGGAGGACATGGAACCGGCCCCATAAGGAGGACGGGTCGGATTGACCCGCACTTTTGACCATCCCTAATGAATACCAGTGGGAGTAGGCATGCATTAGACGTCAATTTCACTAAATATTTATGATTTCAAAAACAATAAATTTAAGATGGGAGCTACACATGTCAAACAGGTTGGGCGAATCGGGTCTCGAGTCGAGTTATATGAGCCGAGTAAGGATACCAGTCGGCTTAGGTTCGGAAATCCGAATATGGGTAAAATAAAAGTTCGTGACGTCTTTTATTTTTTTTTATAATTTTATTTTCAGTTGGAAAAAAACATAATTTTTAAAATTAAACGATATTTTATCATTAATAATATGATTATAACGGGTCATTTCGAATCCGGATCAAAATTTACAGGTCTTTGACCCTAAAACAAATCAACTCAGGTCGGATTTATAGGTCGGGTCATGTTTTAATAAGTCTAGATGTAGGTCTCGTGACAAGAGGTCACGGGTTTCGAAACCCGTCCCTTGCCCCTCATATTATATGGAGTATTGACGTTGCGTCTCATTTAACACAAAAAAAACATAATTACCTGAAATATTTTGCTGATATTGAGTAGGAAAATATCTTAATTTAAAACTCAAAACCCAAATGAATACAAGTAACTTGTTTATTTTAGAATTGTGGTCAACTAGTTACTAAAAAGGTTATGATACTCAATGTATAATAGAATCTTTTATACACTGATTAAATTTGAGAACATGGAACAATGATGAAATTTGAGATAGAATATTTTTTAGGTTTAATATCAAAATTTGGTAGCCAAAATTTAAAAACTCAAATTTGGAATTTAGAACTTTTCCTAAATTACCGTGGTCAACTAGTTACTGCGTAGGAACATACTGCATGTGCAACCAAAGCCGATCATTTGATATATCCATCTACTACTTTGCAAACTTTCCATAAAATAAATCCTTATTAATTTCAGATTTTCGATATGCTTGTTTAATTTCCTTTCCAAATTCCATAAGACGGTCACTTATTCCTCAAGAAATCAGGCCCTTTATAAATACCAACACAACCATACTACTCTTCCCATCATAAATTCACATACATACCCTACACAAACAACAACAACTACAACAACAACAACAACTACAACAAATTCAAAACCCTTAATAATGATCATAATAAAAATGGCGTTAATTGCATGCGAGCACAATGATCTATCCATATTTCCAGAATCGTTATACAATCGTATATATCTTCGACTGACATACGAAGATATTCCAATTATAGTGTACGAAGATACGAGTACTATTCTTAGATCAACCATAAGTACATCGTCAAACCCTATTTCTCCCTACTGCCCTGATTGTATCGATAATATCATCGACGAATTCATCTCCATTGGCAGCTCAAACCAACAACCCCAACAGTTACTCCAACAGCTACGAACAAGGGTTGATCTTGAAATCGAAGAGCTTGAGAAACTTGGAGAACAAGAAACTGGTAGAGTTCGCGATATCTCTGTTAACTTTCAAAGATACCATGATATACTTTGTACAAGCGCTCAAGAGCTAGAGGCGACCTTGTTAGGGGCACGGGCTGCTGGACTGCTTTATGTGGATGAGTATGTTGAGTACGCGATGAGGACTAACCCCGCTGCCAAGTCGGCTGTTGATGAGCTTGAGAGGGTGGATACGGTGACGAAGGAGGATAATTGTGTTGTGTGTTTAGAAGGGTTTTTGGAGAAGCAAGGGAAGGTGGTTAGGATGCCGTGTAAGCACGAGTTTCATGAGGATTGTATTATCGAGTGGCTAAGTAGTAGTCATGTTTGTCCTCTTTGTCGTTTCGAACTTCCTCTTCAAGTTTAGTTTCTATTAATTAGTTTATTTTTAGTTTTATTATTGTATAATTGAGATGAGATTGGTAGTGGCTAAGTAGTAGTCATGTTTATGTATGGTGAATCATAATTTTATAGAATGATTATTATAAATTCTGATTCTGATTAGTTTTTATAATTGAGATGAGATTGTAACCTACTTGTTAAATTCGTAGTATTTATTGGTCGGGAATAAGTAAATGAAGCGATCTCATAATATAATTGTGCGAATTGTATCTACTTTTAAAATTGAAATCGCCTCAAAAGATTACTGTTCCGGGTGCGATTACGGAGCAGTTATTTGTTACCACGTAAGCTTGTAGAATGATGACTTTGCTTGACTCTTCCTTTCGGCCTCTCCTGAAACAATGAACAAACTGAGGGCTCGGCTTGGTACCGAGCGTACTCATTCCGACGCTCAAGTCAGTAAACTTAAAGGGATTAAGTTGTGTGTAACTTGGCAAAGTATATTGTAGAGAAATAAAGGAGTTGATACCAGATTAGTGTATTGTGAGGTGATTAGGTTATATTTCGGATCCTTTTCTCGTTGAGAGAAGTGGAGTATTTATAGGCTTTCACCTTTTGTCACGTAGTGGCCAAGTGGCTAGCAGGTGGAAAGACCGTTATGCCCTCGGCCGAGGGACCCATGGCAGGCCGGCCGAGGGGTCTTGGATATGAGTACGCGGATATGTATCCCGGCTGGCTAGGTGTCCTAGCCGGGACCCAAATGACAGGCCGACAGGCTGCATCGGTTAGTCCGTCTGATATGTCGAATTGTTGTGGATGTCTTTGACCTTGGTCAATATGTTGACTCGGTCAGCGGGTGCAGAATATGCCCCATCAATTACAACACAAGTATACAATCGGTATATATAATAACAAAATCGGAACAACGTTGTTTACGAATACAATTCTTTCAAGTTTTTTGTCCACCTAAATAATTTGGGGCAACGATTACAGGAGTAAAGTTCATGTCAATTAGAATTAATTTGATTAAAACCAATATCAAGAATAAAAATCAGAGATCGAATAAGGATTGGAATCCTCTTAAATAAGGAAACAATTTCTTTTATTAATTATTATCACCTTTTCATTCAATAATCTTTTAATCACTATTATAATCTTTTATAAACTCTAAATTAAAATAAAACAAAATGGTATAAATATAAAAATTATAAATTCGTAAATCTTTCATTATTAGTGCTATTATTATAGAGTTTTTCTAACATGTGCCCTTACGGTACATGATAAGAAGTTAAGTAAGGAAAGATTTTCAACATTATATAACTAATTATGGTAAATATGAGTTATTACTCCCTCCGTCCCGGTCATTTGTTGTCCTTTTCCATTTTTGGGTGTCTCAGTCATTTGTTGTCCTTTCTATTTTAAGAATGAATTTGATGAGTAATTTGATCATTCACACTCAATTTGTTCCACTTGTCATTTAGCTATTGGGTCTCTCCTCTTTCCTTGGTCTTTGTGCCAAAACCAAAGGACAACAAATGACCGGGACGGAGGGAGTATAATATACTGGTTGTATACTTGTAATCTTGCAAAAAACTTAACATAGTATCAGAGTCGTGCTAAAAAAACTTGCAAAAATTGTACTCGTAAACGATGTTGTCCGATTTTGTTATTATAATATACTGGTTGTATACTTGTAATCTTTTGAGGCCATTTCAATTTTACAAAGTAGATATCAGTATACAACTTGGCACAATTATATTATGAGATCGCTCCATTTATTCACGACCAATAAATACTAAGAAGTTAACAAATACGGAGTATATAGTGTATAAACTCGACTCACAGTGTATAAAAGATGGTTTAATTTTAAGTTTTAAATATTCTATCTCAAATTTTGGCGACCAACTTTTGATAAAATAGGGTTTAATTTTAAAAATTATGTTTTTTTCCAACTGAAAATAAAATTATACGGAGTAGAAAATAAAAGACGTCACAAACTTCGTCGTCGTCCAAAATTCATCACGGACGACGACGAAGATATAGATTGCTTACATGTTTATTTATGGTGAATCACCATATGGAAAATCAAGTTTTGCCTAGAGCATTGCCTACATCTTGATAAAGACTTGAGCCAAGAAGTGATACATCGATTAAAAAGTTACGTCGAACATAACCGGCGACCAACAAGTCTACTTGTGTACGTTAATCGAGTATCAGAGTATCTAGCTCGGACGATTTACGATCATAAAGGGTTATTAAAGAGAATTAAGGTTGAAGACAAAAAGGGTTTTAAGAATGATGAAGAAGAGTATTGTTGTCCTATTTCACTATTTGTCTAGTGAATTTGGATGAACAATAAAATTATGATTCACCATACATAAACATGTACATATACAATAATCTTATTTATTAAAGCAATAACCACAGAGCCTGCGTGTCGCTCTGTGGTTGAAAGTCAAGAAGTCATTTTTTCTTTCCTGAATTCCAGCCCCACGTTCTATAGGAGCAATTAATTACAATGCTACTTGCTTTCTCTCAATTGTTCATTGTTCACGAGATATATATTGACAAATAAAAATCAACACTCCATCGCATAGTAGATACTACTGAATATATTGATGCGTAGAAAATATAATGTTTGTGAAGAAAAATGTTTTGAAAAAATACAATAAAATGAAATCTCAATAAAAAAAACAACAGAAAGTTACAATGTCAAGGCCCCATATAATAAACGGATTAAACTTAATTACACATTTATTAAAAAAAAAAAAAAAAAAAAAAAAGTCACAGATTTGTGAAGGAATAAAAAAATGAAATCTGATTTAAAAAACTAAAAAAAAATTCTAAATTTGTTTCAACCATGAACAAAGACCATTAAAAGTGTCATGTGAAAAACATCAAAGTCAGTATTAAAAAATAACAACGAAATATGTAAGAAAACGAAAAGCTACTGTAAAATATTGGTTTTTATAAAGTACTATTATTAAGAATAAATTTGGAGACAATAATAACAAAATTCAAGATCAAAAACCTAAACATACATATTTCTTCAAAGGTAGGCAGATATATAAGTACTACTTTTGAGATGGAGGTAGACAAATATATAAGTTAATAAAGATGAGGTTGGCAGTGACTAAGAAATGGAGTATGGAAGCGTTGGGAGAATGATGGAGGGAGAGTATGTGGGTGACGCTGAATTAAAGCCAGGGTTAATAATTTTTTACTAATATCAAATTTATTTATAGGGCTGGTAAATCGTAGGGGCAGGGCAGCCCAATATTGTTATTGTGTGTTCAGATAATCAACAAGTTTTAAATTATCATTTAAAACGCATATATTCATCTTAACATAAGACGGGTTAAATAGAATAGATAAGATGAAACAAACGTTCCTAAAAACTAGCAAAATAATTATCTTATTTAGTGAAATGAAGTATTATTTAACCCTTTTACTCTTAAGACGGATATACCCGCCTTAAGAGACCAATTGTCATAGCTTATATATATTGAGTATAAACAATGTTATTTGGGTGCAGATAGTATATATAGTACTGTAGTTAATTATTTAGAGGTGATAATTTTTTTTTTAGTCAAATGAACTATAAGGGAAGTATAATATTACGGATAAGCGGATTTAAACTCGAGGCCATATTACGGATAAGCGGATTTAAACTATAAGGGAAGTATAATATTATAATATGGGCCATATTCTTTTCACTAATTCTCATTTGTTACGGCTCTTTTCGTTACAAATTATGACGGACCTAAATGTGACCATTTCTATGAAAAAAAATGTGACCATTATTTGATAAGTAACATTTTATAAGTGATTAATTTTATCATAATGTGGTCACATTTACGACCGTCACAATTTGTGATCGTCATAACCCAAGCTGGCTGGTGTGAGTAATAAGGACTCTTATCTCTTAAACAAGTGGTCAGGGGGTTCAATTTCTGACTCTTGCGAATGAAAATGTCAAACTTGGGAAGGGTCAACCCATTAAATTGCCTTCAGCACCCCAAAGGAGATTGCCCCAGCTGTCCATAAAAAAAAACAATTTGTGACCGTTACAAGAAAGACCAACTTTTTATTAGCAAGTATTGCCTGGTAAATTTTGAGTTATCCTCTTTTACACATAAATTGTTTATACTCCATATTTGTATAGGCTAATTAACATCTTCATAGACAAATACATTTGTGGGGAAAGCACTGGTTAAAAGTTTTTGCCATTTTAAAATTATATCACTGATTCGTATATCAAATTTTGCATCATATTTGTATAATTATATGACGGATTTGTATATTTAACAATTCGACAAAATTGTTCTAAAATATGCACGGGTCACAATTTTCATTTTGTCCTATTTTTAATGGTTAATACTACATGATTTGTACTAGATGATAAACGGGCCAAAAGTTCTCATTTTAGTGCACCGGTTCTCCAAACATGCACGCACGAGTTTTAAAAACGAGTATAACAATTTGCACGGGTGACTCATGCAATTTGACTAATTATGTGTTATTTTTTTTATCTAAGTAATTTTGTTTCATACGTCGCTTTATATCATTTACGTTAATTGTAATTGAAATTTATAATCCAAATATAAAAACATAATATGACTATGTGAAACTCAACTATTACTTAGCTTTTGTAATATAAAATTTTCAAAAAAAAAAAAGGCAAAGAGCTATTATTGCTTTATTTTTAATTTTTATTTCTAAAGATAATTAACTTGAACAGAAAGATTATTAATCAATGTAAAACGCAGCTTAAAAATTCACATTTTTGTATTGTAACAAATTTAAAAGAGCATACCCGTGCATTTTGCATTGGTTTAAGACTAATATAATTAATATTACACGGGTGATACAACAATTCACATTGCTACAACATTTACTTTTGTTATGCTTTGATATATGACTATATAAATTGTAATTTTATTATTGCATATTTTAAATACCCTCAATAGATACAATTTTGGTAATTGCAAACGAAATTACGATGAGCATTGAGAACATGAAATATGAGTTCAGTTAAAGACCAACCACTATTAACACACCTTGCTACAACATTCTAAATAACAAACCCGTGCAATTTGCACGGGTTTAAGACTAGTAAAGCTAAAAATAAACTATTTAGAAATTAAACTTCAAGATGCAGTTTGAAACGACAAAGATAAACACGACTACTACTTAACATCAAGCAGTCCAGCAAACTAATTATTAAAAATAAACACGACTACTAGTTAGCCAGTCGACAATACAATCCTCGTGAAACTCGTGCTTAGATGGCATCCTCCTTGGTCACCGTGTCCACCTTCTCGAGCTCATCAACAGCGGAGTACTCAACATCAAGCAGTCCAGCAGCCCGTGCCCCTAACAAGGTCGCCTCTAGCTCTTGAGAGCTTGTACAACTTATATCACGATAAGTTTGAAAGGTAACATCGACATCACGAATTCTACCCGTTTCTTGTTCTCCAAGTTTCTTAAGTTCTTCGATTTCAAGATCAACCTTAGTTTGTAGCTGGTGGAGTAACTGTTGGGCTTCTTGGAATGACCAGCCATTGGACGTGAATTCGCCGATGATATTAGGCATGCAATCAGGGCAGTAGGGAGAAATAGGGTCTGACGTCGTTATGCTTGATCTAAGAATCGTACTCGTATCTTGGTAAACTATACGTGTATTTTCTTCAAATTCCACTCTAAAATATATAAGATCGTACGACGATTCTGGAAATATGGCTCGATCATTGTGCTCGCATGCAATTAACTCCATTTTTATTATGATGATTATTAAGGGTTTTTAATTTGTTGTTGTTGTTGTTGTTATTGTTGTGTGGGCTGTAGGGTATGTATGTGAATTTATGAGGGAAGAGTAGTATGGGTTATGTTGGTATTTATAAAGGGGTTGATTTCTTGAGGAATAAATAACCAGACTTATGGAATTTGGAAACAAGAAAATCAGAAATTGATGAGGATTTATTTTATGGAAAGTTTGTAAAGTAGTATGGACTGTTTCATACACCACTAATAAAATTTGGACATGTGGCGAATCCAATTTTGCAAACAATGAAGTCAAATAGGAAATTATTTTAGTGTTGGAAGAAAAATTGGAAAGGAATTTAGTGAATATTTTTTGGGTATTGCTCATTCAAGTACACATTTTACTTAATCATGGACACTTTTTCATAAGATTTCCATGTCCTACCCTTTTACCATACGAAGAATTCTCTCCCATTAGCTAGGTTACCCTCTTCATCCAGATTCCAAACGCACTACTTCCGGTCTCGGCGCCGGACCACCATACTACATCCGACAAGCTCGACAACGGAGTACCCTAAAACTGCCGACGACGAGTTGCACCCCCAACCCTGCTCACACGAAAATTAAAGACATTAATCTGGGCTCATCCCGTTACATAATCAATCAATAAAACAATAATTATATTTAATCAATAAGTGATTATAATCCTTGATTTTTTATAGTATTATGTTAGGCAAATAATCATTGTAATTGGCAAATACACATATGCGTTCTTTATATGCAGGCAAAATGAATCACATTATCATATCCGTGAAACCCTCGAAGCTTCTCCGATAGCGTTGCTTCCAAAATTTGACACAAGGCACATGAACCAAACGATTAAGTAAAAACAGGCCGAGTATGCCCAATCGATTTCAGGTGGAGGCTAGGCGTTTAGGTGGGGTTGCCTTGCGAGAGAGTGAGTGGCTGGACTGGAGTCGATCGGTCGTCTTAGAAAAAAATTATTGAGGAGAGAGAGAGAAAGGAGAAGAAAAGATCTAAATAAGAGGGGTAAAATTGGAAATGTTGTCCATGATTAAGTAAAATGCGTACTTGAAAGAGCAATGACGTATTTTTTTAGGAATTTATTTACTATAATTAAAAGATACGCAATATTCCATTAACATTGGATGAAATATTGTAATGTTGTTTAGTTCTTATTTTTTTCTCACGTTAGATGAATGGTAAGGCATTTTTTTTCTCTCATTCAATAATCATCTATAACTATTTCTTCATGATAAATTTAATCCCCTTTTTATTTCAATTATTATTACATTCTTTATGTTTTTTTAATTATTAAAATAAAACTAAATTAAATAATGAAATACAATTAACAAAGAGCTCTATTAGAAAAATGAAGAACAATTTACCCCTAATAACTTGAATAATCATATGAACTTTGATTATAAATAAATTATTTTATTGAAATAACAAATCAAAACTTCTAAATATTAATAACTAATAATTACAACAAGTGGATTTTAAAAATTATGAGGGGGAAAAACGTAATAAGCAATATATAAGAAAATTATTAAGAAATACTAAAATTAGTTCTAAAAATATGGACATATTATCAAAAGGAAAATATTTAGGTGGAATAAAATTAATAACAATTTGAGAAAGAAATTAATAAGGGTAAACATATAAATTTCAAATCTAGCCTAATACTTAAATGTTAAAAGGAGATTCTATTACATGGCCCACCGCTACCACGTGTCACCATGTTACTCGTAGTGTATGAAAAATTCTATACACTGAGTGTAACCGTAGCCTTTTCGCGGGTAGGACTTGTACTAGATTGAATAAGTTACTGCTTACTCATACTTATTTGGGTTTGATTTTTAAATTAAGATATATACTCCATAGAGCAAAATATTTCAGGTAAATATGTTTTTTTTGTTAAATAATACGCAACGTCAATACTCCGTATAATATAGGGACTAAGGAGACGGGTTTCGAAACCCATGACCTCATGTCACGAGACCTCCATCTAGACTTGTCAAAACGTGACCCGACCCATAAACCCTACCCGACCTGATTTTTTTAGAGTCAACGACCTGCAAATCTTGACCCGAATTCGAAATGACCCGTTATAATCAGGTCACTAACTTTCTCTAATTAACTTATTAACATGTGCCCTTAACATGTTAGAAAAACCCTATTAATTTGTCAAAATTAATTTGACTTGATTTTTTTTTTTTTTTTTTTGATAATAAGGTTATAAAATTAGATTGATTTTCAAGGTAAGGTGAATTTATCTCATCCTTTCGAATCATCGAGCTAAGGTGAAGTCATCGAATGTGATAGAGGATGAAATGGCCAATGGGTGACTAAAATATGACAATAAACCCAAATCGATCTGGCTGGACTTATTCGTTCCAAATTAATTTGACGCATACAAAAATGACGCAACATTCCCAAAAGAAATTTACTCCACTAAAAATTATTATTCGAGATGATCATTCAAACTAACAATGAACACAAACTAGTTTTAAATTCGTGCAAAATTGCACGGGTATGTATTTGGGCCGGTATTAATATTTTTGGATGTATTTTTTTTTTTTGCATTTTTATTGTACTTATCTATTTGGTCTAAATCAGCGATCTACATAATTAATGTTTAAACTTGTTACAAATACGTGCTCACATGCAATGGTTTAAGAGGAAATAACAATGGATATTTTTTTAAAAAATATATCGTACTATCTAGTTTTTAAAAATAATGCATGTAATTTATTCGCATTATATGTAATTCAATTCCGTAATTAAATGTAATTCCTTCTCGTAATTATGTAATTTTATTATTCTTTAATTTTTTTAAAATTATGTAATTCATTTATTTGTAATTAGTTGCATTTATTCCGATTTGTAATTCATTTCGCTTATATGCCATTAATTTCATTTATTCGGAATGTATAAAATTATTTCATAGTATTATTTCATAGTATTTGTTCTAAGTCGGAATTTGTCGCATGTTTGTATAGCCGGAATTCTGAAAAAATAAATACGTTGCACACTAACGGGTCCCACCATAACATGCATTTCCCAAAAAAAAAGGCTGAATTAATGACGTGGCACGCCCTGGATTAAGTATTGTCTTCTGAATTAATAAAGATAAGATTGTAATAAAAGACGGTCCATTTTTATAAAAAAAGTTGTTCATTTATTGCTAACAAAAAAATTCTCTTTTTATACAATAAGACCGTCTCACAGTGTAAGACGGTTTATACAATTACTAGTGAACAATGAAAGATCAATTTATTGTTTTTGAAATCATAAATATATTTAGTGAAAAGACTTCGAATGCCTACTCCCATTAGCATTCATTAGGGGTGATCAAAAGTGCGGGCAAGCCTGACCCGTCATCTTTCTCGGGCCGGTTTCGTGTACCACAAACCAAGCATGGCCCGCCCCATACCCGCCTTAAATCCCGCCCAAAACTCACTCCCCAGGTCTCCTTTTACCCGCCCCGCTCCTATCTCAAGCAGGTTCCATGTCCCCCAAACTAAGCCCACCCCGCCCCAACTCGACCCCCTGCCCGCCTGTTTGACCAGTCCTAGTACAAAACTTATATAAAAACTAAAGAACCAATAAACCACAAACTTCTTATAGGTTTAGGCAAATTCTCTAGTTCCTACGTCCTCTGATTAGTATAAAACTTATAATTAACGATTTATGCACTTACAGAAGTTTCAATCACGGACTATTGCCGCGATAACCGGGTTGATTATGATTTCCATAACGCCAAACTCTCTAATTTCTCCGTCAATTTCACCCACCAATGCATCGATCGCGTGATAAAATCATCTCCGAATTTCATCATCGACGACGATGACAATTTAATATAGACTGCAAGGTAATGCACCTAGCTCAATCCACAATAACAACCTCACCATATTCAACATCGATTAAAAACCTACGTTGAATAACATAACCCACGACCAACGAATATACTTGTGTAGATTAATCGAGGTTTGGAGTATCTAGCTAATTAATGTATGTTAAAGTATAAAATCGATCTTGGGACTTCAACCATCAGCTTAAATTTTTGGTTGGAATTGTCAAAAAACCATCTCAACCAAAAGATTAAACTGATGGTTGGAGTTCCAAGATTGGTTTTATACTCTCACAATGTATTAAACGATTTCAAGAGACTAATAAAAACCACAAGTAGATCAGATCATACAAAAATGCAATTGATCAAATAATGTACATACAATAGAATTCAAAATTCAATAATAATTAACTAGTTGGAACCTTCAAGAGGCAACTCAAAACGACATAGCGGACAAACATGACTACTACTAAACCACTCGACAATACAATCTTCATGAAACTCATGCTTGCATGGCATCCTCACTATTTTCTCCTCCTTTAAAAGCCCTTCCAAGCACACAACACAATCATCCTGATTCGCATTGTCACCATCCGCCTCCACCTCCACCCTCTCGAGCTCATCAACAGCCCACTTGGCAGCCGGGTTAGGGCTCGGGGTGTACTCGCCCACGTCGAGCAATCCCGCAGCCCAAGCCCATGACAAGGAAGCCTCTAACTGTTGAGAATCAAAGCAGTATGTGTCATGATACCTTACTACTTGGATATTGATTTTTACGGTTCTAATCCTTTCTTGACCTCCAAGATTCCTCACACGGTGACGTTGGCGACGTTGATCAATGCTTTTAACTTTGTTGCTAACGTCGAGACGTAGGTTTTCAAAAAACGTATCGATTTCTCTGATGGAGCTGCCTGAGTACGTAAAGTTGTCAATGACATCGGCCTTGCAATTAGGGCAATAGGGATTTATAGGGTTTGAGAAGCTTGTACATGCCCTAAGCATGGTCCTTATATCTTGATAAACTAGTTGAGGAATATCTTGATATATTAAGGTAGGAAATATACGATCATATGATTGCGGAAATTTGGCTAGATGATTATTGTTGTGGTTGCATGGGATTAGATACATTTTTATGTAATTTGATTATCGAAGTAATTAATTAATCTATTATTATGGGTAATAATTTAGGAGGTTGAATGAGAATTTGTGAGAGAATTGTAGGGCTAATTGTGTATATAATGGGAATTGTTACTTGAGGAATAAGTAACCGACTTAAGTATTTATTTGTATATGTAAATATTGTTGTTAACATAAATTATTTCCTTAATTAAACAGAAGTGTGAAACGAAAAGTACGATGTACTCCCTCTGTTCCGGTCATTTGTTGTCCTTTTCCATTTTTGGGTGTCTCAGTCATTTGTTGTTCTTTCTATTTTAAGAATGAATTTGATGAGTAATTTGATAATTCACATTCAATTTATTCCACATGTCATTTAGTAATTGACCCCTTCCCCCTTTCCTTGGTCTTTGTGTCAAAACCAAAGGACAGCAAATGACCGGGACGGAGGGAGTAATATGTTAATTTAAGGAAACTTCGGTATCTATCTGGATGTTGAGGCCACTAGTCATACTCGCACAATTATATTACGAGATCGCTCCATTTACTTATTTACGACCAATAAATACTAAGAATTTAACAAATAGTTTACAATCTCATCTCAATGAAAACTAATCAGAATTTATAATAATAATCATTTAATAAAATTATGATTCACCAACATAAACATGTACTACATATACAATAAACTTAAAAATAAACTAATTATTAGAAACTTCAAGAGGGAGTTCGAAACGACAAAGAGGACAAACATGACTACTACTTAGCCACTCGACAATACAATCTTCATGAAACTCGTGCTTACATGGCATCCTAACAACCTTCTCTTTCTTCTCCAAAAACCCTTCTAAACACACAACACAATTATCCTCCTTCGTCACGGTGTCCACCCTCTCAAGCTCATCAACGGCCGACTTGGCAGCGGGGTTAGTCCTCATCACGTACTCAACATACTCATCCACATCAAGCAGTCTAGCAGCCCGTGCCCCAAACAAGGTCTCCTCTAGCTCTTGAGCGCTTGTACAACGTATATCATGGTATCTTTGAAAGTTAACAGAGATATCGCGAACTCTACCAGTTTCTTGTTCTCCAAGTTTCTCAAGCTCTTCGATTTCAAGACTAACCCTTGTTTGTAGGTAGTCGAGTAACTGTTGGGGTTCTTGGTTAGAGCTGCCAATGGACGTGAATTCGTCGATGATATTAGCGATGCAATCAGGACAGTAGGGAGAAATAGGGTTTGAGGATGTACTTATGGTTGATCTAAGAATCGTACTCGTATCTTCGTACACGATAACTGGAATATCTTCGTATGTCACTCTAACATATATACGATCGTATAACGATTCTGGAATTATGGATAGATCATTGTGCTCGCATGCAATTAACGCCATTTTTTTTTATGGTAATTAAAGTTTTATTTTAATTTGTTGTTGTTGTTTTTGTGTAGGGTAAATATGTATGCGAATTTATGAGGGAAGAGTAGTATGGATTGTGTTGGTATTTATAAAGGGGTTGATTTCTTGGGGAATAAGTGACCGACTTATGGAATTTGGAAAGGAAATAAGCCGAAAATTAGAAATTGATGAGGCTTTATTTTATGGAAAGTTTTAGTGGATGGGTATATCAAATTATCGGCTTTGGTTGCACATGCAGTATGCTCCTACGCAGTAATAGCTAGTTGACCACAGTAATTTAGGAAAAAGTTTGAATTCAAAATTTAATTTTAAAAATTTTGGGCTACTAAATTTTGATAAAATAAAACCTAAAAAGGATTCTATCTCAAATATCATCATTGTCATATGTCGTAACTTTACTCACAGTTACAAACGATTCTATTATACACTGAGTATAATCATAACCTTTTCGGTAACTAGTTGACCACAATTCTAAAATAAAGAAGTTACTCGTACTTATTTGGGTTTTGAGTTTTAAATTAAGATATTTTTCAACTCGATATCAGCAACATATTTCAGGTAACTATGTTTTTCTTTTTGTAATATGAGACGCAACGTCAATACTCCGTATAATATAAGGGGTATAAGGGACGGGTTTCGAAACCCGTGACCTCTTGTCACAAGACCTTCATCTAGACTTATCAAAACATGACCTGACCCATAAACTCGACCTGGCCTGATTTTTTTTTGGGTCAAAGACTTGTAAATCTTGACCCGAAACCCGAAATTATCCGAATCCGAAATGACCCGCCCCGCTCCTATCTCAAGCAGGTTCCATGTCCCCCAAAGCCGAAACCAAGCCCGCCCCGCCCCGACTCGCCCCCGGGCCGCATGTTTGATCAGCCCTACTATTCATGGAAACTTTATATAAAAACTAAAGAACCAATAAACCACAAACTTCTTATATATAGGTGTAGGCAAATTCTCTAGTTCCTACGTACTCTGATTAGTATACAACTTATAATTAACGATTTATGCACCACTTATAATTAACGATGACAATATAGACGGCAACGTAATGCACCTAGCTCAACCCACAATAACAGCCTCACCATATTCAACATCGATTAAAAACCTACGTTGAACATAAATAACCCACGACCAACAAATCTACTTGTGTAGATTAATCGAGTTTCGTAGTATCTAGCTAATTAATGTACTCTTTCTGTCCCAGTTATTTGTTGTCTTTTTTTTTTTATATTAGGGTGTCTCAGTAAGTTGTTGTCCTTTCTATTTTAAGAATAAATTTGATTAACAATTTAATCATTCACACTCAATTAGTTTCACTTGTCATTTGGTAATTGACCTCTTTTTCTTTCCTTAGTTTTTGTGCCAAAATCAAAGGACAACAATTGACCAAGTGGTGTTAGTCCAGTGGTAGCCGGGTTAAACCTTGAAACTTGCAGAAATGCAGGAGTTGAGAGGTCCCGGGTTCGACTACCATCTGGGGGCGAGATCACTTGGCCACTGCAGCCCCCGAAGGGGGTGACTTACATGGTGGTGCAAGAATGCATGGGCCCGATTCAACCCCCTCGTCACCAAAAAAAAAAAAAAAAAAAAAAAAATAATTGACCGAGACGGAGGGAGTATGTTAAATTATAAAACTAGTCTTGGAACTCCAACCATCAACTTAAGTTTTTGGTTGGAGTTGTCAAGAAACCATCTCATCCAAAAGCTTAAGCTGATAGTTAGAGTCTTAAGATCGGTTTTATATATTAAACGATTTCAAGAGACTAATAAAAAACACAAGTAGATCAGATCAGATTATACAAAAATGCAATTGATCAAATAATGTACCTACAATAGAATTCAAAATCCAAGTAGATCAGATCATACTAAAATGAAATTGATCAAATAAATAATGTACAATAGAATTCAAAATTCAATAATAATAATTAAACTAGTTGGAACCTTCAAGAGGCAACTCAAAACGACAAAGCGGACAAACATGACTACTATTAAGCCACACAACACAATCATCCTGATTCGCATTGTCACCATCCGCCTCCACCTCCACCCTCTCGAGCTCATCAACAGCCCACTTCGCAGCCGGGTTAGGCCTCGGGGTGTACTCGCCCACGTCGAGCAAACCAGCAGCCCATGCCCATGACAAGGAAGCCTCTAACTGTTGAGAATCAAAGCAGTATGTATCATGATACCTTACTACTTGCATATTGATTTTTACGGTTCTAACCCTTTCTTGACCTCCAAGATTCCTTACACGGCGACGTTGGCGACGTTGATCAATTCTTTTAACTTTCTCGCTAACGTCGAGACGTAGGTTTTCAAAAAACGTATCGATTTCTCTGATGGAGCTGCCGCCTGCCTGAGTACGTAAAGTTGTCAATGACATCGGCCTTGCAATTAGGGCAATAGGGATTTATAGGGTTTGAGAAGCTTGTACATGCCCTAAGCATGGTCCTTATATCTTGATAAACTAGTTGAGGAATATCTTGATATATTAAGGTAAGAAATATACGATCATACCATTGCGGAAATTTGGCTAGATGATTATTGTTGTGGTTGCATGGGATTAGATACATTTTTATGTAATTTGTTTATCGAATTAATCTATAAATACTATTAAAAGGCTACCCTAAAATGTTCAATTAAGTCCACGTAGACAATGCCACGTAGGATAAAAAAAGCCACGCAGACATTTGAAGCCCACCTCAGCCCCATAACCCAAATGCCACATACACATCTATAAATACTATTAAAAGGCTACCCTAAAATGTTCAATTAAGTCCACGTAGACAATGCCACGTAGGATAAAAAAAGCCACGCAGACATTTGAAGCCCACCTCAGCCCCATAACCCAAATGCCACATACACATTCATACCCAATTACCCCGTCTCTTATCATCACTGTTCCTACCGACAACGACAATCCCCCTTTTTCCGCTCATTTTGTTAACCGGCATTAATTTAATTCATTTATCTATAAATTAATTTAGTTCACTTATCTATAATATTAAAAGATATTATCTATATTCTTAAATGATTTTTGTATATTAAATATATTGTTTTCCCAAATTTATGTAAACCTTAGAAATTACATCAAAATTTCATAATTTATAGTTAATATTGACATTTTAATTGAAATTTTGTGATAAAACATAGAGGTGGCAAACAATGACACGACACGAAAACACGACACGAACCCGACACGAAATTAACGGGTTTGGGTTGAGACTTAATGACCCATTTATGTAAGTGGGTCGACACGAACACGACACGATATTTAATTGGGTTGGGTTAGGGTTGACCTCTCTAAACACGAACCCGACACGAATGACCTGTTTACTAAATTAATCTTAATTTTTCTTGATCCTGCATCATATAAATATACTTAAACTTTCAAAATATGGACGTGACACGAAAACACGACACGAACCCGACACGAAATTAACGGGTTAGGGTTGAGGCCTTATGGACCATTTATGTAAGTGGGTCGACACGGACACGACACGAGACTTAATTGGGTCGGGTTTGGGTTGGAGAGATTGTGACCCGTTTACATGTGACACCAACACGAACCCGACACGACCCGATCTGTTTGCCAGGTCTAAATTAAAACATGTTAATAAAATTTATAATTTATAATTAAAATTGAAATTTTTATAATAAAATATGTTAATAAATTAATTAAAACTCTTCATATTACTTACCACCCACCATTTTTATTAACATTTTTTCCTATTTAATTCATTTTTTTTAATTAAACACGGAAATAAATTGATTAAAACTCTTCATAATACTTAACACCCACCAAATTAATTAAATTTTTTTTCTATTTAATCAATTTTTATAATATAATATGTTAATAAATTGATTAAAACTCTTTATATTACTTAACGATTAACACCAATAATTTTCATTAACATTCTTTCCTATTTAATTCACCTCTTGAGTTTCTCGGCAATCAATTATCTAATTAAATAATACCACAAAATAAATTAAAAATAAAATTAAAATATTGGATTTTATGGTTGTATAATGGCTATAAAACCTATAAAACCTATAATAGTTTCTATCTATAAAATCTTATTAAAAGGCTAACAAAAAAAAAGGTAAAAAAAGTTAAAAAAATATAAGGGATAAACACACACACACAAAAAAAAAAAAAAAAAAAATTGTAAACCATTGATCTCCTCTCATAATTTTATTTATTTATTTACCTTATTTATTTAATAACCATTATTTCCTTTATTTAATGAAATGACCTTTTAACTTTCCCTTCATCATTACTATATATATACTCCGTATTTATGTACCATATTTTTTTTATTTTTCTTTTATTCATAAAATTTTGAGAGAATTTGTAATAGAATTTTTCATATATATAACTATTATATTCACCCTAATTTTCAATTTTATTCAAAAAATAGCACCTAAAGTATACATAGAAAAGTAAACTAATTGTTTCATTTTTCATTTTTCTTATGTTTTGTATTAATTTGTTATTATTTTTTTGTGTTTGTATTAATATTGCAGGAGAATGAATTTCCAACTTTATTCAAAAAATTGGTAGGTAAGGTATAGCTAAAGAACTAAATTAATTATTTCGCTTTTTATTTTTATTATGTTTTGAATTAATTAGAATCTTATTAGTTACTTTTTTGTGTTTATATTAATATTGCAGGAGAATGAATTTCCAACTTTATTCAAAAAATTGGTAAGTAAGGTCCCCCAGTCGTGTTTATTTATTTACTTTTTTTTTTAATTATTTGTGAGTGGTTTTTTAATTAAAATTAAACAAATGATTGAGAGGGGGACTACTCCATATAAGTTATTCACAAATTAAACACTTAAACACAATCAATTATTAACGATCCCGTGATTTTCACGGGCTCCAAAACTAGTTAATTATTAATTAATCTATTATTATGGGTAATAATTTAGGAGGTTTCAATGATAGATAGGTTTTTTTTTTTGTGGATAATGAATGAGAATTTATGAGAGAATTGTAGGGCTAATTGTGTATATATAATGGGAATTGTTACTTGAGGAATAAGTAACCGACTTAATATTTGTATATGGAAATATTGTTGTTAACATAAATTATTTCCTTAATAATAAGAAGTGTGAAACGAAGAGGTTAATTTAAGGAAACTTCCATATCTATCTGGATGTTGAGGCCACTCCTTACTACGTGCATACTAAAAAAATCAATTATTCCTTAAAATAAGCAGGCAGTCATTTGTTTGTTAAGTTTCATTATAAGACTTAAGTTTAACCGGGTACCAAGATGGGTACCAGCAACAGTAAAAAGCAAATTCTCAACTAAAAGGAGGGATAAAGGCAACTATACTGTAGAAAAATTTGAGGGTGGGTCTTGGATTTCCAAGACTCGCCTTAAGACCCGTAAATAGTATTTTGTGTGGGTAAAAGTGGGTCCTATTTATTGTTGTTGCGATTTTTAATGAGTTTGAGGGATAAAGTGGAAGAAACAAAAGAGTCTGAGTTGAATCTTTAGAATAAAATAATAATATTTTACTGTTGTTAAGACTTATATTAAGTCTGTGGATAAACATAGTCTAAGGCCTCGTCACACCCATATAGAGAAGAGAAAGCACTCTTTATAATTCCAAGTAAATTCCATCCAAAAAACAATTGGAGTTAAGGATAAACTTTGGAATTTGGAAATAAGCTAAAAATCAGAAAGTGATTTAGTGTTTTTTTTAATTGACTCGAAATAACTTATACTCATATTTAATGACTCACAAATAATGATCTCGTCAGTATATGACTTGACTCGAAATAACTTGTAATACATACACCCTTAATTATACTTGAAACGTATAACTCAACATAATTAGAGATGATTTGATTCAAACTAAAGAATGAAATATCAATTTAATTATTGTTTTGGAAATCGTGAATATTTAGTGAAATTGACATCTAATTCCTACTCCGATTCGTATTCATAGAAACTTCTTTTACGTGTAGGTAAAATCAGTAATTCCTTTAGTTCTACTCCGAGTAGTAGTATACAAGGCTTGATTCACGATTTATATATGCAGTACTTATTAACCTCTAAATTGCATACAGAAATCAGAACTAAAATACAATAACAATGGTAAATTCTCCATCACTCCCTAAATTGCTTACAGAAATTGAAATCACCGAGTTACATGAGGAATAAGTAACCGACTTAAGTATTTGTATATGGAAATATTGTTGTTAACATAAATTATTTCCTTAAGCAAAAGGCTATATTCGTCTTAAATCTAAAACGGACCACATATTAACCCAAATAAATAGATGAAACAAGTTTATTGTCATTCCCTATGTGTTCTACCCTTTCTCTCATATGTCTATTTGACTCATTTTATATTTAAGACGGATATAAGTCATATAACCATCTTATTGTAAGACGGGAATAATAAATTGTACTCAAAACCTCAAATCTCTTGACTGGCCTTTAGTGTTTCACCTAGTGCTAGTTACGAGACGACTTAAAATACTTGACAAATATGTATTTTTGAGGTGAAAAAACTAGAGAAATATAAAATATTGACAAAGACTCAAATATCGATTTAGGCACATGGTATCCAAAACTTCGAAGTTCAAACCATGACTTCAATAAAAACATGTTTGGACTTGCAATGAGAGGTGTATAATGGTACAAAAATAGTTGAGCGTCAACCATTAATCTAGATTCTTAATTCAGCTTTTGGTTAAGATGATTCTTTGATAAAAATGCACAAGTTGAGATCAATACGACATGAGTAGTGATGATGGATTTGGCCAGATAATAAATTAAAGGAAATATCTCAAGGGTTTTATGTGAATTCACGTTACTCGATCCATCCCCGATGTTTTTCTGCAAGGAAGCAATGAGATGTATAATTAATGAGATTGTTAATACAAATGTATAATCTCCCTAATATGTTCCTAGTTCCTACATTCTTGCAAAATTTGATATAGTATCAACTATCAACCTTAACTAATTAGTAATTAGCCTAGGTTCAAAACTCGTCCGCATCATAACACTATTTTCGACTCCCTTCAAATTTGTTAGGGTGCAAACCCATGTTCTACATCGATAGAATAAAGATGAAAGATCATTTTATAACTGTCTACAAAATATAATAGTACGAGATCTTTTGGGAATGAGCCCAAGAGTAAATCCATGAGGGCTTGGCCCAAAGCGGACAATATCGTACTATTATGGGTTGTGGACACAGATGCAGTAGAGGCCCAACACGGGATTTTCACGCTTCCACGCACAACAAAATTGATAAAAAGGAAGTTAAAAAAGGGTAACTTGCCTTTCTTAATTCACAAATTCTCATTTGTGACGGCCTTACCCGTCGCAAGCTTGCGACGGCTCGAATACATACCATATTAGATGGGAATGGGCCGGATAGCTAATAAAAGTGGCTGACAAAGTGTTGATGTAGGTGCATGAGTCATGTACTTTATAATTACAAAATCCAATATAACACTTACACAAAATCTCCCTTATGACGGAGGGTATCCGTCGCAAACTTGCGACGGATACCATATCGTCTCACAAAAAACCCATAAGGGTGAGAGACAAAGCACATGGGGTGGGTGCCCACCTTGTCCCCTCTACCAATTTCCACTCACATAATACCCGTCGCAATATCCGACCCGTCGCAAGGGAGACCTACTGTAACACTTATTCATTGGATTTTACATCAATGCATTTAATGCTTTTCAGTGTAAAATATGCATCAACTCCATACTTTTCTCCATTGTTTTGTATTCATTAATCTATTTCTCATTTTATTCGTCATTTTTACATCCAAAAATTCTCAAAAATTCACACTTTAACATTCACAAGTTTTTTTTTTAAAATAAAAATAAAATCTTTCACTTTTTTAAAGATTATAATTTGAAGATCTACCAAAAAATCTCAAAAGATTCATTGTCATGTGCAATACGAGTATGGAGATCTACCAACAAAGATTAACTAGAAGAAGCCATCAAATACGGTTTAGCATTCTTTTGTTTTTGATTTTTTTTTTCTTATTATGAATGTTTTGGTGAATAATTGTGTTTGACGGAAGAAATGAGTTAAACAATCTCAATTTTCAGCAAATTAGGGGTTTTAGTTGTTCTTTTCCAGTTATTGGGATTTTGGTAAAAATTAAGGATTTTTTTATTTGCAAGACTTGTTATGGAAGTGAATCTTTTGAAATTTGTTTGTATATTTGATCACTTTATAATATATTATGTAACTAAAAGAAGCCATCAAATCTGGTTCTTTTTTTTTTTTTTTTTTTTTTGGTAGATTAATGTACAATACATTTTTTGTTGAATAAGATGTTTCCATTTTATCCATATTTTTATGTGCTAGATGTGGTCATTATATCCTTATTTGTAGGTGCTAGGCTGTTACGTGGTTACAATAATTGAAATTTAAGGTCATGTTGTAAGATGCGTAAACCGGTTTATGTGTGTCAGAAATGGTAACACTATTTGACTAAATGTTAACATATCCTATTACATTTTAGTTTAGTATACTATATATGGTTCATTATATTTATAGAGTTGGACACTTTGTCACTATTTGTAGATATAACTTTGTTTCATTGCTCATTATTAATGGACATTAAAGTGAGAATGGTAACATATATAATTAAACTGTCAACAGGGTGACCGGCGATGGGAAGTTCTTGAGTACTATAAAATGTAACCAATTATCAAGTATTTGTGACCGTTTTTTATTTATGCATATAGGGCAACATATTATATCGATGTGGTGACAATTTATACTTGTGAGGTGTATTTGTGAAGTATATATTGTGACCAATTTCGTTGAAATTGTTGCTAAACTGAGATGGTTCTATTACAAATGGTACATTTGTTACTACTTGTGGATATAACTTAGTTTATTAATTATTATTAATTAATATATTACTGAGGATGATAACATATAAAGTTAAACCGTCAACAAGGTGAATTCTTTAGTAAAGTTGTGGATTACTATAAAATGAAACCAAGTATCAATTTTTTATGACCATTTCTTCTAGTTATATTATGGTAACATTGTTCTCTTAACGTGGTGACATAATGTATATTTCGTTATTTTATGTCCAAATGAGTCCACAACTAAACCTAAATCTTTCACTGATGAGGTTCTGAAGTACAACCAACGCTACACACGCATGACAATCAGAAGAGGTCAAAAGACTGTTGGTTATGCTGCAAAAGGTGGAGTAGGTCCCAATAAACAACAATTTGATGAATTGGGACACTTATTTTGGACATGTTTGGTGGTCGTGTTAAAACAATTGTTAATTAAGTTGTATGTAAAACTATGACTTGTATTTCGTATTTTAGGGGACTTAGTTTCAACATGTTATCATTTAAATCAGTAAATTACCTATAACATTGTATATGTCAAGTAATGTTATCATTTTTCCACAAACTGTTACCATATTGAAATTGGTAACATAATGGATAAATATGTAAACAAGTTGTCATTCTTTGTGTACTACTTATAGCATTATATTTTACAAATTATGTTTATATCTTTTTTCAATATGTTACCATTAAAAAAAGGGAATTACCTATAATATTATATGTTAAGTAATGTTTTAAAGTGTACCATCTGTTACCATTTTGAAGTTGATAACCATTGTCAATGTATATGCCTATAATGTTTACATCCTTATCGAATATGTTAACATTCCGAAATAGGTAACATATTGGCAAATTGTGCAAATATTGGTGCTTAAATTTAATGACTATCTAGAACTCAAAATCAACGAAGAACTATGCCACCCAAAAGAACATGTCCAAGATAAAGTCCCAAACATTAAACACAAGTTGAGTACATCATAAAATGGTTACATACTCTGATAAATATGGTTACATTATAGCTAATATGCTTACATTTTGTAATACGTTTTGTAAAATGGTTACAAATTCTAACTAAGATGGTAACATTATTATACACAAATTTAAAACCGCACCATCACCCACTTCTGCCTCACCTTCCTTCGCTAATGCCCTAGTCTTAACCACCTTTACTTGCTGCACTTTTCTTTATTTTTGCTCCAATACACCTCTTCCTAAGCTTCGGACAAAACTGATAACATATCAAATAAATTTGACAACATATAACAAACACAAATCAACTACAATTCAAAATCAAAATAGATTTCTTGTCCAACAAAACTGAAAAACATAACCAACAAAATGGTAACATATTAATATATATCAATAACTTATATTATTAAATGATAATATATTCAACAAAAATGATAACATATTACTACAATGTACTGATTTAATACCCACAAATGTTATAACAAACACAAATCAAGTACAATTTCAAAATCAAAATAGATTTCATGTCCAAAAAAACTGACAACATAACCAACAAAATGGTAACATCTTAATATATATCAATAACTTATGTTATTAAATGATAACATATTCAACAAAAATGATAACATATTACTATAGTGTTCTGATTTAATACCCACAAATGTTAACAAAACCAATAAAATTGTAATAACAAATATATATTTAAGTGAGATCACTAAATTATAACATACTCAACAAAATCGATAGCATATCAAATAAACATTCATCAAACAAAAGTATCAACAAACTTCAAAACTAAAAAAACTAAAACCAGTATAAAACATTCAATCAAACTAAAATGAAAAAAAAAAAAAAATTTAAACCCAAAACAATAAACAACAAACACTGATCTAAAACCGAAAACAACAAAAACCAATTTAAAACCAAAAACAACAAACAAAAAAAACCAACTTAAAACAAAAACAACAAACCTCAAAACTGAAAATTAAAGTTATATGGAAATGAAAATACCTTTTTCGACATCATCAATTGCATGTGCCCCTCTATTATTCTTCTTAAAACAACTTAAAATGGTGACATCAAACCAAAAAACAAATGAAAAATGATGAATCAAAATTAATATTTGAATTTGTGGTTAAATTGTAAGAAGCTGAAGAATAATGTATGAGTTTTGGAATTGGAAAATTTGAAATGAATGTTGGGGTGGTGAAAAGGATGAGAAAGGAAGAGAATTTGAAAAGATGAAAATATAAATATTACACGGTCAATTATGTGTTGAATAACTCAAATTGATTTGTCTGGTGAATAATGAAACATTGGAAAACTAATACTGTTTTTTTATTACCTAATGTCACTTCCTCTTTTTGAGATGTCAATTCATGGGGCCCCATTTCCCATACTACTCATATGGTACACTTTTCTACCATTTTGCAAATAATGTGGTACTATCCGACCCGTCGCAAACTTGCGACGGGTATCTCCGTCACAAGCAAGACAAACTGTTCTTAATTGTGCCTAGGTGGATGAGATTTGGGATCCTTATAATCAGCAGTTAATGCTACAAAACTACCAATTCTGACATTATTATTACATACCACCTGTGTTTTCTAATGTCTCACGCCAACGACCAATCTTCTGTTGGTCCCCCCTAGCTTTCACCCTCTCCTCAGAATCGATTTTCTCTATCTTTTTCCTTCATTTCGTTACTTTCATCCTCCTTTATTAGAAAAGGGCTAACCTAAATTTTCTGTGCATGTTCAGACGACATATTATCTGTGAATTAATTGGAAATTAAATATCTGTTGGTTGAACATAAATAAAGAGCAACAAGTCTTATTTGAACTGAGGTATATTCGTCTCAATATTAAAACGGGTTAAAACCATCTCACATTGCATAAAGGACAAATTTTTGTTTTTTTCTTATACATATACTGCTTTTGTCTTATTCATCTCATATGGATATAATTGAGCCGTTTAAAATGAGAATTTGCCTGTTAAAAGTTATACGTTTTCATTTTTTTTTTGGATGACGAACAACCTGCAAGGGTTGCAACTAATAAAACCCTAACATGTGATAAGTTGCTAATCACGTATATCAAGTCACACACTCGATGTAAAAATGTATAATCTCGCTGTCTTGTATTGGACTTTATTATCGACTCCTTCCATTTAAAACAAGGAAAAAAAACGCAATGTTCTATGCTATTTTTATAGTTGTCAACAAGCTAGTAAGTAGTAAGATGTCAATAAAGTTTCCAGGCACACATTTCTTTTCTAATTTGATTAAATTAAATACTTTCTACAGAGAATGCAAGGAGAAGACAACTCGGTCGAGAGCTTTTGCTGGCTTAGTTCATCGATCGAGTACTTTTAGATGGTGAACAGTTCTCGATCGAACCCATGCTATGTTCGATCGAAAGGTGCATATTTGGTATTCCTCGATCGAGTACTTTTTGTACTCGATCGAGAGGTTTTTACGTTGTTCGATCGAGCTATTTCAATGTGCTCGATCGAGTAACTTTAGATCTGACGCGGGATTTTACTTGAGCACTAAATAAACAAACGTTTTATAAAAATGGATCATCTCACGGTGTCTGAAGAAACCCAATTTGATTAAGCTAGAGTTGATGATGCCTTAAGACAAATTAATCTCATTATTATTTAATTGTGTGCCTCTTAAGTTTAACCATGTAGCATGAAGCTCCAATTGTCAATTCAAGGTTATCAAGAATGTCATCATGAAGATCAAAGGTGAAGATTGTCATTAGTATCAATGTCAAGTATTGTAAGGTGATCGTTTAACACGAATTTACGTTTAGGTGAAAAAACAACAGTTCAGTGAACTGTTAATTAAGGCTCGTCTTTGAAAGAAATATTTCGAAAATATTTGAATCTTTGTTAAAATGCTTTCAAGTATCACAAATGATTTCTGGAAATATTTTGAAGTCTTTTAAAGAAAACTAAGCTTTCAATGTCTTGCTAAGGAGTTTGCTTGCGCAATAAGACACTTACCATAAAAGGGTTGTTTGCTTTTTACATTTATGAAAATGTTTATGGTTCCCATAAACAGAACCATTTATGCTTGTTTTTTGTTGAAAAACCCAAGCCATATTTGTGTGTGTGCAAAATCTGATTTCTTGCAATCTTAGGCACCGATTTCTTGAGGAAAAATACTCGGTTGCTTGGTGAAGAATTCGGATGGCTTGTGCATGGTGTTCAAGCAAACTACTTACATTATTTTATTCACTTGTGCTTATGAGTGTAAGATATTTTTAATGTGTAAAGTATACTACTTGGCCATTATAAATAGCTTGCTTAATTCATTTTTACAAGTGTGCAATAACGAGTTTTAAACTGAAAAAGACTTAAGCTTTCAATCGAGTAAATTAACTTTGCAAAACCGTTTATCATTTCAAAATCTTTGAATCATTTTGCAAGTTTGTTTATTTATCTTTTGAGTCTTTTATTGAGTTATTGTATTGCACCTAGTCATTTTAATCGTATTCAAGGATCCCGTGTTTTGTACTTAAACTTTATCTCCTCCGTTCAATTGAGTGAACAACATTGAGATAAGTGGAGTCTTGTAACAACCGGGTAGAACCGAACAAAGTCTTAGGATAGAGTTATCCTTAAGCATGAAGTCTTCGAAGCGGAGTAGCTTTTGAGTATGAAGTCTTTCGGCGGAGTAGCCCAAAGCAAAAGTCTTATTGCGGAGTAGCTTTAAGCAAGGAGTCTTTCGGCGGAGTAGCCCAAAGGAAAAGTCTTGGAAGCGGAGTAGCTTTTAAGCATTAGCAACCGGAATAGGTTGGGGAGTTGTTTTATTATTCGGGGTAGTCTTAGTTTCTATGAGTTTACTTCTGAGACGTTTAATAAAATAGCGTTGGACGTAGGTCGCGGAGTAGTGACCGAACCAGTTTTTAAAAACCTCGTTTGTCGTGTCTATTTCGTTTTATTTCCGCTGCACACTCTACTCACGTTTTTATCTAATGAATTTACTTTTGAGTACACTGTAACTTCTGCTTGCTGAATCGTTGTTTAATATTTCTAACTCTCTAGTTCTAAGTATCGACTTCTCCTTTCATCTAAGCATAGTTTAAAGTCTTTAAAAGTTTTAAAAGAAGCTTTCATTAAGCTTAAAATTTTAAATAGACACCTAATTCACCCTCTCCCCCTCTTAGGTGCTCTCGCCCGTGACTCTTCAGTGTGAGACCCTCTTATTCTAGTATTTGTGGTTTAACAATAATTCATACATGCATATAGTCATTGCATGGAAAAAAAATGCATGCATATAGTTAAACACAAAATCTTAAATGTATTTCCACGTAATGTAGATATGTACTTATTTGAAAGTGAGTCTTTACAAGTATTAATGACGACGATGGTAATGTATGTAAAAGTGAGTCTTTACAACGTAACTTACATGAGCAAAATTACAGTAATTTATTTGAATAGTAACTAGTTTTGTGACCCGTGAAATTCACGGGTTGTTCTGTTTCTAGTGTAATACTTTAGTGATTTAATACAATAACATACTACGATCAATTCAATTTACGGTTTTCATGTTTTAAGGGTTGTATAAATTCAATTAGTCTTTTATACAACAGTTTATCAGAAATTAAAATTTCATACATTAGATAGACTAAGATACTCCTATCAAAACTAAAGTAACTCAATGCAAGCTAAAATGAATTAAAAATATAAGTATTCATATAATCAAATTAAACAAAACTATATTATAAAACAAAGATCCCCAAAGATAGAGCACCCTCACAAATTAGATATCAAAATTTCATCAACAATTATGAAAATAACATAAAACACACAATTATAAATGTTATGACAAAACTAACATTTCATACCCCCATAAAATTGAAGCTAATAAAATAATAAATTGCGGAACTAAAAGTTTTAAAGCAGCAACAACTTGAACAACAATTGGATCATTATTGCCGAATACGTCACCTATTAAACAATATTATACAAAAAAAAAATGTTATGTCATCCCCTCAAATTTTCCACCTTTTAGCCATATATTTCAATACTTGGTCTCATGAGAGACCGTCTCCCATTAATTTAGTGGGAGACATAATAGGGAAAAAAAGAAATTCAGTGGGTCACACACCCCATCATGTGAGAGGTCTCTCAATAACGCTATTGAGAGACCGTCTCTCCGGAGTTTTTGTGATATTTCAAAATATATATAATAAATGCTCAAAAAATCATTAATCATCCACGATTCCAGGTTGATGTCACCAATCTTTAGTTAGTATGTAAAATATAGTTGTTTAAGCAATCTTAGTATTTCACTTCTCCTTATAATCTTCTTTCTTCAATAAATATACCTATTAAAAAAAAGTAACACAATAATAGTGAAATTTGTTTTATGCAATATTATCGTTATTAACTTAGTTTCACCTTATTTAATGAAAAAAAGAGGGAATGATAATCAAATCGTAGAGATGTAAGTATATTTACCTTGGAAGAGTTTAACACAATAAATAATCTTGATAGCACCTAAATGAGAACAAAACAAACGCATACGCGAAATTGAAAATGTGATGAACACTTCATAACCCAATGAAACTTCCAATAAAAAAATAAAAAAAAAATAGTTAATAATATCGGTGACACATACCATTCTACTAACAATAGAGATAAGAAATTTTTTGCTTACAAATTTTGCCTTCCATAAAAAATATATAAACAATTGAGGATGCGTTTTATGGCTATTAAATAATATTTTTTCATTATTATCAAATTTAATATAGGTATAAATAAAGATCAAGTTTATGACTTTTGAGCATCCATTTTTCATTATTATGAAGTTTAATATAAACATAAATATGGGAAAATGAGAAATGATATGTAAAAGGTTTGCATTATTATTATTATTATTATTATTATTATTATTATTATTATTATTAATAATAATTTTTTTTCTTACAAACTCCAGTAATTTATGTAAAAGTCAGTCTTTACAATGTAACTTACACGTGCAAAATTACAGTAATTTATTTGAATAGTAATTACCCCTTTCACTCTCATTAATACGATTTGGACTATTAATAGGAACTTCTCTCTCCATTTGTTCTCTCAACCATCATACCTCCTATATATATGTCCCCATTGCCAATTGTTCTCTCAATCATCATACCCCCTTAATGCTTTATCTGGGAACCCATGAAATATAAGGTTAAAGGATACAACAAGACATCATCGTCCTTCAAAGTTGGTTCGTGGAAGGACCTTATCATATCGTACATCATGCCAAGATGCGATATTGATGCTAGAAGAAATGTTGCACTGGTTTGCAAAGCGTGGGACAATTACTATACAGAAGGTATTACTGAAATGAGAAAGTATATTGACACAGATTCAAATTGTAGTTGGGGAAGACGACCTTTAAAAGAATGCGAGAAGCCGCTTGTGTACAAGTATTGTCCATGAAAATGAACGTTATTCAATAATGAATCTAAGAGACTTATTATTTAATCGTTGCCTTTTCTTTCAAAGTATTGTTGTTTGTATTTTATGAATAACTAGTTTAATTACCCGTGAAATTCACGGGGCGTGTTGGTGGTGTTATACAAACCCGGATTTGCGATCGCAGTGGGCCTCAAGGAAAAAAGGGTTTTTAAATAAAAAATAATTTTTTAATCAATATGTATACTGTCATAATATATCATCAAAGTATATATTTTTTGTTATATATATGACCACAATTTACTAAACTTTTGCCACGGTTTATTAGTATTTTGTCAGGAATATTGCTACGTTTGTTAATATTTTGCAACGATTATTGGTATTATTATTATTTTTTTTTTAGAAGGTAAGCTTAGCATCTTGAATTTATATGCAGAAAGCAATAGCCCATAGCATTAAAAATTCTGAATAACAAAAGTACTACATTGACAATAACCGAAAACAAAATCCAAATAAACAGCGAACAAAAATTCTGAATAACATTGACAATAACAGAATAAAACTTAATCCAAATTACATGTCGCCCGACTGCCTGACTAGGGCATATCGAGTCCTCTCGTAACGCGATATTCAGGTTGGATGAGGTAGGAATAAGTCTTGTTGGGGCGAATACATCGGATGATTCGTATCCCATCTCCAGTGCCGAGCTCCATAATGCCCTTGTGGCTTCTCCACTCGTTTCCAACAAAGTAATATTGGTTGTTAACGTGGTTGCACTGGAACTTGAAGTTCATAGTACTACCAACTGCCCAGTACTGGCAGTGCTGGTTCACCAATTCCCCTGGTATTTGACCCCCAACATTGAGCATAAGACCATCATCAGGTATAATAATCACAGCTATATCACCATCATACTTATAGCCGCTGAAATCTCTAAGGTCCGCGAGATACTTCAGTATAAAATTCATCTCCTTGTCACCGTGGATGTGTGTTCGGGTGACCACCACGCTTTCAGCTTTTACCCTAATCTTACAATTGCCAGGCGCAGCAGCCATTGTCACCTGAATACCGTTGTGCGAGTGAGGAGAGAGAAGATGAGTGACCAATACCCAATTATTACCACCAGCAGCCATTATTGGTATTATTGTTTCATATTAGAATGTGTGATTTTTTTCCTTTATCTTATTCTAACGATAAACGTAGAAATTTAAAATTTAGTATGTATCTTAGTTTTTGATTGTTGTTTAATTTATTTTAAAAGTAAATAAGTCAAAGTTTAATATTTATTATGCTATTTATTTGGTATTCAAAGTTTACAAATTCATTTTTCTTTTCACTTTTCTTTTTAAAATAAGAAATGGTGATGTGGCTTGATAAATTGCTCTTAAATAATTTAATGGTGAAATATGATGCTTTGGATTCTCTTTTTATTATATTTATAGATATAATAACTAATGTTTATTTAAGTAAGTATTCCCTTTTCTAATTTAAGCAATAGTTCTAGATAATACTTCTAGATAGGTCTATGTTAATATAATATAAGCATATAAATTAATTTTTTAATGAAATACATAAAATAAAAAAAAGATAAAAAAAATAAACATTCCGTATGAAGTAAATATAATAGTCACCTATTCATCTTGAAATACATAAAAAAAAATAAAAAGATAAAAAAAAATAAACGTTCCGTATGAAGTAAATATAATAGTCACCTATCATCTTGAAATTACGATGAGATGTAAAATTAATCAACAAAAAATTGTTGATTAATTTTTGTGTGACGTGGTGTATTTCGTTCCAGGTTCCAAAGACCACATGTCCTCCCTCAGAATGTTGTACAAGTCGGTATATGTTACCAATGATTCCCTGAAAACAGTGCAATTAGTATAGTCAAGTGCTTTATAATTTGTTCCAGAAACAACAATTTTAACTACTATAAGGACTTTGCAGATGACTTGCGATTTGTTGTAGTTGTCGGAGGTACTAAAGACGTAATCCATTACGTTCTTCCTCAAGCTAAAAACTGACCTGAAAAGACTAATGTTGCAGAGCAGTACCTCGGACACTACTAACTGATCCGGATCAGGTGCCCCACAATCATTAGAGCATCCGAGATTCTCACCCTTATCACAAGTTCTACTGATGCGTGCATTTTATATAGGTATTTCGTACTTCATTTGCACGCATTTCTATGCATTTTGTGTAGTGTTTAGCTACAAATGTCCCCCGAATTGTCTACTTTGGTTTCTCTTGTATTATTTACAGGTATGAACCGGAAAGGAGCATAATCAAGCCTAAAACATGTCCTTATGCATGCATTTAGGAGATGAGTCGAGTCGGAGCCTTAAGACTACTATTTTGAGATGCGCAAAGAAGTAAGTTAGCTAGGCGAGCAAAGGAAGAACTTCAAATTACAAGTGCCTAATTTTAAGAGCCATATCTCGAGTTCCACAACAGATTTTCAGGTGAATCTAATTGGAAATGAAAGCTTGTCCTCTTAGCTTTCCAACACCACCGGAATCGTCCTGTTTGCCAAGTAACGAAGAAATGGCAGCCATTTGAAGTTGATCTTGCGAATCGGAATTGTATTTGGAAAGTACTCGATCGAGTACAATTGTGTTCGATCGACTCCTTTTTCTACTCGATCGATTAGTTGCATTTTATGGTTTACCGGATCGAGTAGATTTTCTACTCGATCGAGTGGTTTGAGCTTCATTTTGTGATAGACTTTTGTTTTCCTATTTAAGCTTTCATAATTAGGTTAATAAGGACGTTTTTACTCATCTTGGAACGCCACTTACTCTCTGAATCTCTCCCTTAAACTTTCCACTGTAACTTTTACTCTTGGATCTCTTGGCTTAGATTTTGGTTGTTCTTTACACCGGAATCACTTGTGATTGTAATCTCTTTTCTCCTCTTAATCTTAATCTCATTACTTTCTTGCTTTAATCCTTGCTTTATTGTCTTAATTATTCTGCCATAATCTCAGTTTATGCTTAATTTCTGTTGTTGCATCATGTCTCTAGTTAGTTTGATCATTATTGTTATTGTTGACATCACTAGCGATATGAGTAGGTAATTTATCTTATGTCGGGATTAGGGGATCTATGGTAGGATTGTGACTATGTAGCGAATAGACTAGACGGTTTACTTGTGAGAATCTGTCCCCATAGCAATATAATTGTATCAACAATTTAGTTGAATGCATGTCTAAATTATTTTAATTTGGTTAACTTCGTTCCTGGATCGGAAGATTGGAATGAACAGACCTGCTATGAACAGTAGACTACCATAATGAGGACGGAAGTTAAGTTAGTGGAAATCTAGGATAGAAAGTGGACCGGAAGGACCTTTCCTGTATCCTTCTCTCACTAGATTGTCTAGGCTATTTGCAGCTGAGTCGATAGACTACCATGGTGAACCGAAATTCTGACATATTCTCTCTCTTTTGATCATCTTACTTGCATTCTCTGTCTTTTATTGCTTTTTCTTTACTGCTCTTCCCTTAAGCCTTCTTTAGTTTATAAATCAAACTAAAACCCCCCAATCGTGACATAGATAGACGGACTACAGATAGATACGTTGCCTCCCTGTGGAGATCGACCCTACTTGCTGCTAGCTTCTGTTAGTTGTATTTAGGTATTATTTTTGGTACAGAAACGACCGTATCAAATTTTGGCGCCGTTGGCGGGGAGGCAATTGGCCTATTTATCTGTTTATTTTCGTTTGTCTTCCGCCTCAAGGGATTTATTCCTTGAGGCAGTTTTTATGTTTTTCCTTCAGTGTTGTTTTGATAGGTCCTACTGGTCCTACCTAGACAGGATTCTAGGAGAAAGATCGTCAAAGGGAAGGCTTGAGTACCTTTGACCCTTCTACCAAGATGTCTAGTGTCTCCCGAATTATAGCACAGTTTGAAGCTCAGAATGCAGGATCTGGCAAGCTAGAGAGTAGACAGTCTTGGAGTGGTTCACCTCAGCTCCACACTACGGCGCAACAGGTGGTCCACTGTAAGAGATGCGGTACTGCGGGGCACGAAGTTGTCGTTTGTCCAGCAGACAATGATGTAATCTATGCGTTCAGACGGCGTAGACGGGCTAGCCATTCTTCTTCACATGTGCCGCCACATCCATTTCAGTAAAGAGGCTATCAAGAGCCCCCATTTGTTTGGCCGCCGCCGCAACAAAGTCCTCCTAATAGGCAGAAGGAAGAAATTGCTGAGTTGACATCTGTAGTAAAGGCACTTGCGCTTCAAATGCAAGAAGTTGTGCAAGCAAAAGACGACATTATCAACTCACTTAAAGCTCAGCTGGCTATAGTATTAGCCGAGCAAACCTCTAAGCAACCTAAAACGGTCTATGCTATTCGCACCTGGATTGACACTCCCTATGAAGGACCGGTTCTGCCTATTGATGCTGAAAATGATGGCATAGATGCTGAAGATACCATTCAAGAGGATATTGTCTCGCCTACCCATGCTCAATCACTCGATCGAGAGCCCTATTTTGCTCGATCGAGTGAAATTACCGAGGAAGTACTCGATCGAGAGGGTGAAAGCTCTCGATCGAGCAATGAGGAAAATCAAGTCCTCGATCGAGTAACACAAGTTGCTCAATCGAGTATAAATACTGAAAAAATACTTCGATCGGGCTACATAAGTGCTCGATCGAGTAATTTTTTGGCTGATATCAATGAATGGTCGTCTAAATTTATTTCAGACGATATTTCTGCAATTAAAGCTAATTCCTTTGTTACTTCTTCTGCAGGTACTGATGGGTTGATGGACCCAGGAGGTGGGCATCATACGTTGACTTTGGAGACTGGAACGGTGTGGATTGATGACCCAGGCGGAGGAATGGACGAGGCTAGGCCGTACAAGAAAGCGCGCAAAAGGGCAAAAAGTGGAGGCCAATACACTGCGATAAGTTGTTGTTCTCTTGTTGCTCGGATGGTATGGAGGCCTAAAGTCAAGCTGATGGATGCTGAGGGAACCTCATTCAGTCAACAACCTTGCTGTGGGCCATTAATTTCTGTCGGTGGATGTGTGGACAGCGGGGGCCCACGGGGGCGCTTGGGAGGAAAGAGAAACAAGCGTTTGCATTTTTGTATGGAGTCGCCACCAATTTTTATGGGAAATTGGAATCGTTCGAATACCTCGTGCCATGTCAAGACACAAAGTAGAGACATGAACACTAAGTAATCGTTACCCTTAGCATTCTATGTCTAGAATGACTCTCGTGGATGCCAATGAACACGGGTGTTCACAGAGATCTGGAGTAAGGGGTGAGGGTACGTATTAGGAAGCTCTTTTGATCGAACACCTAATCCCGCCCGCCTCGATAGCGGCCTCTACTAATGATTAGGGAAGTTATTCGTACTTGATATATCGTCGATTATATGCATGCAATGCAACATCCAAGTTTTGATCCTAACATGTGAGAATTAGGCTAAGTCGGTGAACAATTAATTAGCATACAATTAATGTCGAAGTAGGATTTAATGTTCAATTACATGTGAAAACATACAAACAATAAAAGAAATAAAATAATTATAAATTACAATAATGAAAATTACAATAATTACATTGGGATAGGCGATTTATGTCGAAAATACCTTTAAAACGGATAATTTGAGAAAAAGAATAAAAGAATAAAATTAACGAACAAATCAGAAAGTGATAATATGGATAATAATTAATTATACGTAGTTAGTAAACTAGGTCAAGGCAAAGACGGAGTTCAGAGACAGAATTCATCCAGGAAGAGGCGCAGCAGAGCTGCGTCCTTTGGAAGAGGCGCAGCAGACGCTGCGTCTGTTCCTTGGCTCAGTTCTGGCTGTGAAGCCGTAATTGCAAGCCGCTAATGCCAATTGGTGATTTTAAAGATCGATTAAATTATTTACTCGGATGAAAGTGATTAATAGGTTATTTAACATATGAATGGGTCATAAAAAACAGTAAACATGGATGAGACGGATTATTACTAATTAATATAAGATTAAAAGATTGATTAACGAATTATAAACAAACTAAACTAATTAATTAGGTTAAACATGATGAATTGATGACGAATATATGATAAACATGTGAATAAAAAGATGGAAATATGTCAAAGGATGAATTCCAGAAACTCAATATGAACAAATCGAATTTCTAAAACCCGGATTGAATTTATGACGAAAACCCGCAAATATTGATTATAAGGGATTTAAGTCGGATTTATGATGATAAATTACATGTTGATGATGATAAATAATATACATGTGAATTAATATGCTATGATATCAAAGAATTAACAAGAACAAACGAAACAAATACAAGCAATAACGAATAACAGAGGACGAAGGAAGAAGAAAGGAAGCAGGAACTGCGGCAGCCTCACGAAGAGGCGCAGCAGATACTGCGCTCCTTCAAGAGGCGCAGCGATTCTTTGCGTCCTTTCTCGACGGTCATCTACTGGAAATCCGTAAAAAGGGTTTTAAACAAAGGGTTTTAGAAATCGGTTTTAAGAGGTATTTTCGACATAAACCTTACAATTGATGATACAAAAAGATAAAATACAATAAATAAAAGAGAGATTATACACCCTCAGACTTACATGTTGACGAAACGAGAAGGACTAAGATATCGATTAGTGATGCTCGACGCGAATGTAAAGAAAGTGCCCTCGTAAGAGGAAAACGATTAATTTAATTAAGTTGATTGATGTGGAGTTGGTCAAATTGGTCGGTCATGCAAACGAGGCTGGTACTCAGAAGGATCCGAGCTTACGTGGTCGAATGTTCAAGCACGTAGACGCCAAAAAGTAAGAACAAAGGTCTAGAATGCAAAGGGAGAAGAGAAGGGCGGACACTCGCGTGAGAAATATGAGGAGCGAAGGCTCCTATTTATACTAATCACGTGAAGGAATTAGGGTTTCGGAGTCTCTTTGGAAGTGAATCTCGAAAAGATATAGAAAAGATACGAAAAATATGCAGAAAAGGACCTCGGAAGAGGCGCAGCAACCACTGCGTCTCTTGGAAGAGGCGCAGCACCTTGCGTCTATTCCCAGTGGTTTCCTCTCGGAAGAAAGATTTCCGTGTTTAAGTTATGGTAGGACGGAAATAATTTGGTTTTCCTTAATATCTTATGTGAATATTTCGGGAAATTGTTTACCAAAGGATGAAAATTATGAAATATGGAATAGAAATATCCGGAACATTCCAGAACATTCTGACTCGGGATTTAACGGTTATCAGAAAATGAAAACGGTTTTAGGCCCGGACTCCAAATGTACTCTAATTACTGGCAAAACGACCGTATCGGCACGTAGATGACAACTAAGAGGTAGACATTAATGTTTGAGCAATCACTTGACGATAATGTTACGAATTGTCACAAATCGTTCCACGTAGCAAACATGCGGCCCAATCATCACCGGGTGGTTTGCGGGAGGTGCAGAAATGAGGTATCTACAGAGCCCCCACTTTGACTGAGGCTTGGACAAGGCGAAAGTCGAAGTATAGCCATCAGGTCAATCGAAGATTACAACCTGACGACTATGGCGACGCGAGGCGGCTCAAGGGGTCTGAGCCAAGGACCTGTCGTAGGGAACATTTTAGAGTCTGTCGACTATCGGGGAGGGTCGTTTAAAGTCCATTAGACTACGTAAGGAAGCTCGCCGGCCATAAGAAGAGACCATACCTGAGACTTCTTTCTCGAGATGCTTCCGGAGGTGCGTAGGAGCTAAAGGTAAGCGTAGGAGCTAAGGTTAAGATCTAAAAGATATATAAGGATTGGTGCTAGGGTGTGGGGCCCTAAAGGAAAGCATCGGCGGGAAGGAGGCCAAATATAAGTTCAACTTAAGGGTAACTAAAGCTTGGGTATAGGAACTCTATCGGTTTGGGAACTTTTGAAGAACGACACCTTTGTCGAACTCTGCGGGGAAACAAGAAATATTGTGAGTAGCAGGACACAGGCGGGAACTGCTGAGAGAAAACTGCTTGGGTAGTCTTCGAGAAATAATTGCGAGTAGCAGGACACAGGCGGGAACTGCTGAGGAGGAATCTGCTTAGGTAGTCTTCGAGAAATAATTGCGAGTAGCAGGACACAGGCGGGAACTGCTGAGGAGGAATCTGCTTAGGTAGATGTTAATCCTCATGTCTTGAGAGGGACAGTACGTCCGCTTACTCTCGCTGGAGACATGATTGGGAATTATTCTTCATGTTATGAGAGGGAAAGTGTATCCGCTTACTCTCGCTTATAATGAAGGCGTATCGAATGCTGTGAAGGAATAAATGCTCGTTGCGACAAGCATAGGTCTTGGAAGAAATAAATAATACGCAATGATCTGCTTGGCTGAGAAAATGCGGGCGGAACGAAAGAAAAATCGCCAAACGGACCAAAAGGATAAAATAGCATCGGGGAAGAGGCGCACCAAAGATGGGCCCACAAATAACGAATTCATAACGAATTTTTGAAAATCCGTATGGAGGGAACACAAGGAAGAGGCGCAGCAAGAGCTGCGTCTCTTGGAAGAGGCGCAGCGCCTGCTGCGTCTATTCCCCAAAGCGTTTTTTCTGCGTAAAAACGCGAAAATCAGAGGCTTTGCAAATCATTTGTTCGAAACATAAATTTCACATTTCTCTCTCAAATCTTCACCATTTCCGTCAAGGTTTGATCCAAAATCTTGCATTAATCATGACTAATCTAGGTATGTGTCTCATTCTTGCATTAATCGTCTATATTTGTCGAATTTTGGATCGAAAAAATTAGGGTTTATGACCCAATTGATCGAAAATTTGGGGCTTTTCCCCCAAATGCATTTGCCTTGTCAAATTGACATTAGAAATGGATAATAGGTAATATAAGGAACATAACCATGTATTTGTCTCGAATTTTCGTCGAGTTTTGAGCCTTTGAGTAAAATTTGAGACGGTTTCACAGCTAAACCGTAAATCGCTTCGAAAATAGCCTTAGGATTGCCTATTTGCGATGAAACTTGATATTTGGGATCCTTGAATGATGGGTAAACTTTCTACCATCTCGGAATTTTGATTTGTGACAGCTTTTTCAGAACACTTTTCTAGGGCATAATCGCTGTTATAATGAGATGCTGCCGAAATTTCGGCTCGAACCCGGAACTAGGCTTCACATTAGGCTTGACTTGACCCTAGTTAACACATTAGTGATCAGGTTGGTGAGAATGTGGCCAAGGATGGCGAAAAAAGAGCGATTTCAGGGCTTCCGAAGGCTCGAAAATCCCTTAACCAAGGCTTGTCGTCACGTGACGCGGCTTAAATTTGCTTTAATGTTGCAGGTGATGAGGCTTCTACTTCTGGGAGAGCTCCCATGGAGACAGACGTTGCCACTGTCGAGGAGGCTTTGGAGCAGGCCTTCACCGCTGCGGTGATGGCTGCTGGGGACGAGGTCCATGAGGAGGAGGCTGTCGAGGAGGAGGAGGCTCCGAGACGGGCCAACGTTGGGCGAGGAGGTCGTCAGCTGAGAGGAGATCTGCGTGGGCCGAGACTTGGGAGAACAGCACCTCTTTGTGGGCGCAAGAGTCACCTGTCCTACAGGACGGTGAAGAGCTTGGTAAATAAGAATTCACTACTTCTTACTCATCTTCTTTCATTCATTTGTTCAAATCTCTTTCGATTTTCATTCAAAACTAAAGATAGCTTTTGTTTCAAATCACAATAGGAGGCCGGGAACATCAGGTCGTTCTCGGGCTACACGACAGCGATGGAGCACTACGAGCGGCTGTCGGCAGAGGAGCGGGCCATGATCGAGCATGGAGCGTTTGGTCCTTTGGTGCAGGTCTGGAGGGATATCGCGAAGAGGAAGCTGCGGGCTAACCTTAGCCTGGTCCGCGCTTTCTTGGACCGATTCTAGGATATGACTTCCACGTTTCACATGCCTTTCGGTGAGGTGGGAGTCACTCCGGGAGGACTACGGTATGATTTACGGTCCAGGTGTGGGGATCGAGGAGGTGGAGTGGCGGAGGCGCCATGAGGGTGGACTCAGCCGAGGCGAGGAGGTTGATCGGCTGGAACTTGCCGCCGAAGGCTGTCACAGTGCCGGGTTTGATACCCAGCTCCTACGTTCGGGACTACTTTGCGGGAAAGATCCCGGCGCTGGTGACGATTGACGGGAGGGAGACGGCTCCTCCTCCCTGTCTTCGCCCGAGCGAGAGGGCTCGTTTGTGGCTCTGGTGGTTTTTGTCTTCGATTTACCTCGGAGACAAGGGCGAAGAGGTCGACGAAGCTTCTTCCCTTCCTTTTCGACCCGAGTTCCCTAGGGCATTGGGGACCGGGTCATCGCCGATTTTGCGGTCCTCATCCGTTTCATGAGGGCCATGGTTCGTCCGGAGTTGATGGAGAAGGGGACTTCTCCTGGTGCTGTCGGACCTGGACTACTACTGGAGGTATGAACCTTCTTTCAGACCGAAATCAATTCCTTTCCTTATCAAATTACGAAAGACCGCCATTGACTATCTTGCTTTACAGGCGTGGGTGTACTCCTACTTCCCGGGCCTCGCGCCCAAGAGGACGGAGCCGCTGGAGAAGGCCTGTCCCGTGGTGAGGGATTGTGTGATGTGCAGGACGAAGAGCAAGTGTTCTTCTCACGGTGTACCGGCGGGACGTGAACGCTCTTCAGCTAGACAGCGTAAGTATCTTACTTATATTCATTTGCTTCTATATCGTCTTTTAATTGATCATAGGAATGATCCTTGTTTATCTTGTCGCAGTGGGTGCCCAGACCTTGGGTGGAGTACGCTGGAGCGCCTCCTTTTGTGGCGGAGGTCCTTCGACCCAGGAGCTCGAGCCGACTGCTGTTGAGGACGTCGATGGGTCCTGTGTGGTACTTGGGCGAGCGCTTGGCTCGTCAGTGCTCGCGGGACGTGTTGACGGTTCCCGTCGATCCTCCCAGGACGATGTTTAGGGAGCCTTCTGAGGCAGAGAGGGAGGCGGACTTGGCTGGCGTTAGTGGCGACGCCCTCCTTCTTCCTGGCGAGGACTACTCGGCGTTCCTCTACGGGAGGTTGGCGTACTGGCCGGTAGTGGTGAGCATTTTTACTCTTCCTCTTTACTTGATTTCCTTTTGAGAACTATGATGAAAGATCATCGGTTAATGAGAAATATTTGACTATGTAGGAGGTTGAGGCGGCGGGCATCGAGCCCCCAGAGTACCCCGAGACCCTTGAGTACACTGATGCGACCGGGAGGACGACGATCTCCGAGCTGCGTGACTTTGACGTAGCTGTGACGGATGCTGGCCTGGACGATTGGCAGCATCTGATTCGGAGGGTAAATCCTCTAACTTTGCATAACTTTTGTGTAAGAACACATATGACTGAGTTTGTTCGATTATTGAGAGCTTTTTTTTTTTGAAAATGCAGGTTGCGCCGTCTCGGTTCGTGGCGTTGTGGAGGGTGGCCAACCGGCTGCGAGCTACTGCTGTCGAGGCACTTGTCGGCGGTCGAGGCCGTCAGGTATGAACCTTGTGCCTATTTCATTTTTGAATTTTTGATTTTCCAACTTTCTTGTAATCGATTGACACGAGCCATTTGTTGTTGTTTACAGGGTGACGGCGAGCTGGAGCGAGAGTTGACCCAGTCTCGGGAGGAGACAGCTCGCTTGCTGAGGGAGCTCGAGGTTCGGGACGCCGAGATTGCCGTTCTTGCGGCAAGGGTTGCAGAGTTGGAGGGCGCCCAGCAGTAGTTTTGTGTAGCTTTTTGTTAGTTTGTTGGCTGTATTTTGCACAGTTGTACATTTGGACCATCATTTTGAACATTCTGGACTTTGTTTGGGGCTCGAGCCCCCGGTTTGTTGTACATTTCCTTTTTGGTTGTATATAAGATGGCACGAGTGCCTTTCTTTGTTGGGTTGCGTTGCTTGTACCTGCAGGTTAGCTTTGAACAGGTTTGGTAGATGACGGTTTACGCCGTCATGCTGCCGAAATTTACATAGAAATCACGTAGAACATACATATGTATACATATATGGCCTTAATTAGCGCAAAACGAGTGACTCAAACGAATGCAAAAATGCAAAAATGCAAAAATTTTGCCGGAAATGACCGGACGGTAGGGAGGGTTACCCCCTAAAAAAAAAAGAAAAAAAAAGAAATCTATAAGTTAGAAATGCAGAAACGATATTAAGAAATTAAAATTAATATATACATGTTGAAATTCGGTAAATTGCGAATTATTTTCTAAAATAAATGAAATAAATGAGAAATGTAAAATTAAAATGAATTAAAACGAAAATTATTCCCTAAAATGAGAATGAAAATTATTTCCTAAAATGAGAATGAAAATGTGCAAGTGTGGTAAAATGGCGAAAATGTTGATGTCGCCTCGAAATGCGTGCCCGCGAAATTAGGAAACCTGAAACATGGTAATCTTCACGTATTTACCAAAATAATAACCCGTAGGAATAGGAAATTATTCGTCATGTAATTATGAAAGATCCAATGCGGAAAATCACAGAAGTGAGGTTGAGGAAGAGGCGCAGCATGAGCTGCGTCCCTTTGAAGAGGCGCAGCAGGTGCTGCGCCTGTTCCCAAGGTGTTCTGCTCTGACGGATTTTTGGAAACAGAAATTAGTATAAATAGAAACGTCGATGGAGCTTTTATTCACACAAATCTTCCGTCTCTTCTTTGTCTTTTTACATAAATTTCTCAAAATAATCTTTTCATCATGAATACTTTGGAGATTCGTTTGAAGGAATGGACCAACGAATTTTCGAACATGGAGAAACATGATATAGGCTCTTATAATTTTGGGTCTCTGTTGAGTTTAAAGCTTATTAAGGTTGTCAAACCGTTCTTGGATGCTTGTCTTGACTATTTGGACCCGAATTACCATGTTTTTGCGTTCCCTGGAGGTGATATTTGCCCATTTCCTGAAAAAATTGCTGCTATTGGTGGGTGGGATCCCGAACACTTACCTGCTATTCCTTCTACTTCGCAAGGGTACAAGAGCAAATTTAGAGACTTGCTTGGGTTGACTAGACTTGAGGTGGACCGTCTAGTTACCTCGAAAGGCGTGAGAATGTTGGACTTCATAGATCGATTCATCAACAGGGCCGACCCCACCGTTTCTCATGTTGCTAGGCGGAGGGCATTTGGCTTTTGCTTGTTACATGTGTATGTCTTCCAAGGGCATGTTGATGAAGACTTGAGAGGTGACCCCCGTCTTCTAGGCCTTGTTGAGCAAATGGAGCTGCGCAGGAGCCCAGCTTGTTTATGCTTAGGAGAATAACATCATGCTTGATGAAGTGCCAACATTTATGGAAGAAAATAGCAGGAATACCATCAGGTCCGGGAGATTTTAAAGGGCCAAGCTGAAACACTGCCGTGTGAACCTCTTTAGGAGTGAAATGGTTGCCAAGAGCATCACTGTCATCCGGAGAAAGGAACCCTTTATTGACAGTGAACAAATTCTTAACAGTAGGGAAGTACTCATCAAATGAGACCCCATTCACTCCTTCCTTAAACAGACCAGAGTAGAATTGGACAAATAATGCCATAATGTCCTCGGTGTCAAAATTCCACTCCCCATTATCCATTTTAATCCCAGCAATAAAATTCCTGCCAGCTCTACCCTTAACCCAATTAAAGAAGTACTTGGAGCATGTATCTCCTTCTATATTCCATTTAATCTTGGCACGCTGTTTCCAATACTTAGCCGAAACCTTAGCATACTCCACTTGACTATCATATGCCGTAGTGAAAGTCCGAGTCACTCCCATCGTCTCGATTTCATGCAAACCTTTTTCCAAATTGTCATCAAAATCACTCCATTTCTTATTCCACTCTTTTCTTTTAGAAATAGACCAGAGACGCATACAATTTCTAGCCCTAGAGAATTTTCGTATCATTCTGACCGTAATAGAGCCAGGGACAGGGACAAACCATTCTTTATGTACCAAACAAATACACTCCTCGTAGTCCAGATTCCAGGCCTCCATTCTGTAAGGTCTTCTACCATTACAAGAAAGTAAATCTGTTTCAAAAATAATAGGTGCATGGTCTGAAACTTGAATAGGAAGGTGAGTGATACCAGAATTCGGAAAGATATCATTCCAATCCCACGATCCGTAGCCCTTATCAAGTCGTTCCAACACTATACTATGATCTTCTCTCTTGTTACACCATGTAAATCTTGGCCCCTTAAAAGGAATATCAATCAAAAAATGTTGAGCCTTCCATTTATTAAAACATGAAGCTCCTGGGATCCTACCTTTACTACCTCCCCATTTATCTTCTTGATAGTCAACTTGGTTAAAGTCCCCTAAAAGAAGGAAAGGGTTTTCAAAAGATCGGATCCATTGACTGAGATCATTCCAAACGACTTCTCTCTTATGAGTGACTGGTTCGCCGTAAATAAGACACAAATACCAAAAGCTCTCATTACATTGCATGACTTTGATGATAATGAAGTTTTGACAAGCAAAAATACACTCAAACTGAGCATTAGGCCTAAAACCAAACCAGAGGCCTCCTTTGGTTTCATGAGCATCTACACCAAAACTCTGGGTGAACCCAAAGGATCGGAAAATAGGATCAACTAATCTTACTTTACACTTCGTTTCACATAAGAACAGAAAATCAAAATAAGTACTCGAAATAATTTCTCTAGTCTTCGCAATCGTAGGAGCAAGAGGGTTATTTAAACCCCTTACATTCCAACAAAGTCCTTTCATGAAGAAGAAATCCACCACTATAGGACCACCAACTCCACACCAGGCTCATATCGACACAACCCAATGATTCACCCCAAACAAGAACCCAACCATCAGAGACACACCATCGACAGAAGAAAACTACAAAGCCCACCCATACATCTCACATAACCGACACACAAAGTGTGACCGTAGCATTTTCCTACACACAAATCAATAAGTAGAGGTCTTGAAGCTCATTCATTCACGCTATCAACTCAATATAAGTAAGTCTCGACGCTCAAGACTCGAAAAGGTACACACAAACTTCCTTCTTTAATCTTCTTCTTTCTGTCTATACAGTTTAATTTAATTCCTAGCATAATTCAGAGTAGATAATGTATCTCTGGCTGGTTAAGTTATTTTATTTATGTTACATGATGTTCTTTCGTCAACCACGCACAGACGCACTAATGGGTCGGATCATTCACCCGTGTGAGTCAATCTCTTAAATATTTTGTTAATAAATCTTAATATAATCTCATGTGACTTATAAGGGATCTTATTCCCTAACCAAAACCAAGACGAACTGATATTCTTTCGAGAATATAAGTTTGTAACGTGTGCCCTTAGAAAAATTGGTTTAACCTAATTATTATAATTAAAGGTAAGTAAAGTCATAGTATGTTAAGATGTAAATATTTTCTTGCTTGTATTTAGGAGATATGATGTATATTGTTAAGTAGTATGGTAATATACGTATCTTGTAGTTAGGGTAATGTATTATTTAGTTACCATCTAAATAGGAGAGTCAAAGATAGAGAAGATCTTTTACTTTGTATATAGGCATCCTTTGTACGCAGCTTTTCATATGAATGAGATTGATCATCTTCCCATACTTCTCTGTTTCTCAAAGTTTCACATGGTATCGTGAGCATTAAACGATCCACACACAAAAAAAAAACGAAGATCAATAAATCCGTTTCCTCCATGACTGGTGACGATAAACCCAAAGGTTCTATGGGTGGTCCAAAGACCATACCCGTAACATCACCATACTATCTTCATCCTTCAGACGGTCCAAACCTAAATGTCACACAAATCATCTTTGATGGTAGCAACTATGATTTATGGGCAGATGCATTCAAGAATGGGTTGGATGCTAAAAACAAGCTAGCCTTCATTGAAGGGAAGGTAAAGCAACCGGAAATCAACGAAGACGAAGAAGAAGAAAGCATTGAGTCCGTCGCATGGAGGCAGTGTAATGCCACGTTAAGGGCGTGGCTTCGAAACGTAATAGATCCAAAACTACACCCAAGTATTTCTTTTAATCAACCAATAAAAGATGTTTGGGAGGAACTGCGAGGCAGATATTCAGCGGGAAACGCACCTCGTATTCACCAACTGAAAGGCGATTTGAGTGAATGCAAACAGGGAAAAGACTCGGTTGTTGAGTACTATACTCGACTTAAAACAATCTGGGACGAGTTAGCGAAATACAGCAAAATCAAGGGTTGCACTTGTGGAGCAGCGGTCTCAATAGCAAAGGAGCAGGAAGAAGAACGTGTTCACCAATTCTTGATGGGATTGGATTCCAAATTGTATGGGAATGTTCGAAGCAATTTGTTAATGGAAGACCCAATTGCACCTTTGAATCGAGTTTATGCTCTCGTTTTGAGAGAAGAGCGACATGTTACCATAACCAAAGGCAAAGAGGAACAAATAGAAGCTGCCATGGCAGCAAAGATCTATGGTGGAAAAGGTAAGAGCGGGTACAATAAGGAAGAAAACGAGGAAGGAGAATCATGGCAACCACCATCGTGCACACACTGTGGAAAATTCTACCACACATAAGCCAATTGCTACGACAAGCATGGTTACGAAGTGGTTAAGGCACGAGAAAGGGGCCGTGGCAGCAGAGGTAGGAGCAACGGACGCGGCAGAGGAAGAGGTAGGGGCCGTGGACAAGGCAACTACCAAGCCAATGCAGTGGGAAGCAGTTCCGGTGGAGAAGCTAAAGGGGACGGAGTGTCGAAACCAGAATTTCCGTTTACCAATGACGAAGTCAAAAAGCTTCGAGTTTTGTTGAGTGGTAGTTCAGATGGTACCGAGAAATTACAAGGTATGAAAGTTACTGTTAATATTGAATGGATGATTGATACGCAGCTTCGCATCATATGACGGGAAGACAAGATTTGTTGATTAATCAATGGAAGGAGGAAGTTTCGAAAGTGAGTCTGCCTGATGGGAGAATAGTCGAAGCTAGTGTGCATGGAGAATTTCGACTAAATGAAAATTTTAGTCTTAAAAATGTTTTATTTGTTCCAAATCTTAAATGTCATCTTATTTCCGTGGCACAGTTAATACGTGAAAATAATTGTGTAATAACGTTTCATTCGGACTATTGTGAAATGCAGGACCCGACTACGAAGACGATGATTGGACGGGGTGAACATCGACATGGAGTATATTACTATCAGTCGAAGAAGGTAGAAGCAGTGGGAAGTGTGACGGTGACCAAAGAAGCAAAGTTGTGGCATAGGAGATTGGGACATCCGTCGAAGAATATTTTTTCTCATTTTTCTAGTTTAATTGGATGCAATTTACATTGGAATACGGATATTGTTTGTGATTCTTGTTGTCGAGCGAAATTAACTCGATCACCTTTCAAGGTTAATAATAAGAAGTGTAGTGTTTTATTTGGATTAATACATTGTGACATATGGGGAAAGTATCGGGTAGCAAGCTTGACACAAGCACATTATTTCTTGACCATTGTTGATGACCATAGTCGGGGAGTTTGGGTATATTTAATGAAAGACAAAAGCGAAGCAGGAGATTACATGAAATTTTTTTGTCAAATGGTGAAAACTCAATTTGAAACATGTGTTAAGGTCATTCAGAGTGACAATGGAACAGAATTATTATCCGGGCCAATGCAACGATATTATGAGGAAAATGGGATTAAATTTCAAACTAGTAATGTAGATACGCCACAACAAAACGGAAGAGTGGAGAGAAAGCACAGACACATCCTAGAAAAGACTAGGGCGATACGTTTTGAGAGTGGTTTACCTTTGTTGTTTTGGGGAGAATGTGTGTTAACAGCGGCTTATCTTATAAATCGAACACCCACACCATTGTTAGATGGAAAAACACCATATGAAATTTTGTATCAAAGAAAACCTTGTTTCGATAATGTTAAAGTCTTAGGTTGTCTGTGTTATGCACACAACAAGGAGAGACCTAAGGACAAGTTTGGCGAAAGGGGGAAGCGATGCATTTTCATAGGTTACCCACATAGTAAAAAGGGGTGGAAGGTGTATGATTTGAAGGAGAAACGGGTTTTCGTTTCTCGTGATGTCGTGTTTTATGAGAATGTGAGCCCATATTTAGTCCTTGACAAAGACACGGGTACACAGCAAGGGGCTGTTAATACAAACATTCAAGACCAAATTTTCATTGAATATGACCATACTGATGACATAACCCAAAACGAAAGGGGGAATCACGAAAGGATAGTTGAACAAGAGGAAGTCAATGCTGAAACAGAGGATGTCAATGAAGAGACTGGTGACGGTACTGTAGGTGAAGTGCACATGAGTAGTGAAACAGGAAGTGCAACGGAAGGAGGAGAAGAAAGGATGGGCAGAGGTGCTCGAGAAAAATTCGAACCGGCATGGAAAAGGGACTATTACTGCAAATCGATGAAAGTAATTACTCCAATGTCGACTGCTCAACCGGACAAACCAACGTCTTCTGCGTCAGGTACTCGTTATCCTTTGTCTAAATACGTTGTTACTAATTGTTTTTCATCGTCACACAAAACCTTTCTAGCTAAGATCGATGCAGAGAAGGAGCCCATGACTTACAAAGAAGCAGCGCGGAGTGAGCAGTGGCGCGATGCTATGAGGAAGGAAATAGAAGCATTAGAGAAAAATCATACATGGAAGATTGTGGAGTTGCCAAAGGGAAAGAAAGCCATTGGGTGCCGATGGATATATAAAATTAAGTACTTGGCTAATGGAGAAGTTGAAAGGTACAAAGCGCGGCTCGTAGCCCAAGGCTTTACGCAAGTAGAAGGCATCGACTTCCATGAAACATATGCGCCAGTTGCGAAGATGACGAGTGTTCGATGCATGCTAGCCATAGCCGTGATGAAGGGGTGGAAAATAGAACAACTCGACGTAAACAATGCCTTTCTCCATGGTGACTTAGATGAAAATGTTTACATGAGAATACCGCAAGGATTCGAACGAGACAAAGAGAATAAAGTTTGTAAATTAATGAAGTCGATTTATGGGTTAAAACAAGCTTCCCGAAATTGGTTCGCAAAACTTACGGATTCGATGCGAAGGTATGGTTTTGTTCAATCGTTGGCAGATTACTCTTTGTTTACGTTTAATCGTGATGGTATTTTCATTGGAGTTCTAGTATACGTGGATGACATGATTGTGGTTAGCAATAGTGATGATGCTTGTCTTCGATTCAAACGGTTCCTTGATTCGAAATTTGGGATTAAGGATTTGGGTCGTTTGAAATACTTCTTGGGGATTGAGGTTGCTCATGGGAAAGATGGATTGTTCCTTAACCAAAGGAAGTATCCAATGAACATTATTGAGGAAAGCGGTATGGCAGGTGCACGGACTGTTTATACACCCATACAACCTCGTCACAATTTAGCATTAGCAAAGGGGAATGTTTTGAAGGATGTTATGAAATATAGGAGACTCGTTGGGAGGTTAGTGTACCTTACCATCACAAGACCCGACCTCGTCTACGCCGTACATATCTTATCTCAGTTTGTTAATGAACCAAAATTAGAGCATTGGGATGCAGCAATTCGAGTGGTTCGTTACATTAAGAGAAACCCGAGCAAAGGGATATCGATCAAGAAAGATAGGGATTTTCAACTACGGGGATATTGTGACTCGGATTATGCAAGTTGTCCAATTACGAGGCGTTCGTTAAGTGGGTATTTTGTTTCCTTGGGACAATCACCCATCTCATGGCGAGCGAAGAAGCAAGTGACGGTAGCAAAATCGACCGCGGAAGCAGAATATAGGGCGATGGGAGCAGCTACAAGTGAGTTAATTTGGCTCAAATCGTTTCTTGGCTCGTTTGGTATATTTCACACTAAACCGATGTTTTTATACTGTGACAATCAAGCCGCGCTTCACATTGCCAAAAATCCGGTATTTCATGATCGGACAAAACATATAGAAATTGATTGCCATTTCATTCGACAACATCTGGTAGCAAAAACGATTACCACATGTCATGTACGAAGCAAGGAGCAAATCGCAAACTTGTTTACAAAGGCGCTTGGAGGAGAATCGTTTGATCATTTGCAATTCAAGTTGGGACTTGGTTTACCTCGTACTCCAACTTGAGGGGGAATGTTAAGATGTAAATATTTTCTTACTTGTATTTAGGAGATATGATGTATATTGTTAAGTAGTATGGTAATATACGTATCTTGTAGTTAGGGTAATGTATTATTTAGTTACCATCTAAATAGGAGAGTCAAAGATAGAGAAGATCTTTTACTTTGTATATAGGCATCCTTTGTACGCAGCTTTTCATATGAATGAGATTGATCATCTTCCCATACTTCTCTGTTTCTCAAAGTTTCACATAGTATATATCATTCTCGAATTAATCCGCCTCATTTATCATCCCACCTCGCTCCATCTTTTGGTTGCCATACACGTTTTATCTTAAGGTATATATGGTAACTCGTTTTTTCTTTTGATTTATTATGTTATTATTACATACAATTTAATTGTTACTTTGTGTATACTCGTCACGGTTTAATTATTACATAAAATTGATGTCGTCACCTTGTTATGCTCCGTTTTAGAGTTGTTATACAATATAATCACATTCATTAGGCGTCGTCTTTCGATGATCTTTAAAGTTTAAACTCAGTGCTATCAATTATTGTTGAACAAAGTTATTATTTAATTTATGACCTACATGTTTATAATAATATCGTTTGATTATTATTATTATTTTTATTTTTATTTTTATTTTTATTTTTTAGGAATCTAATAAATGAAGAAATTGAAAAGCACAATGATACGAGTTGATTGGTCTAGACTTCCGGATGATTTATTGAGGCGAATTGTTGAGAATTATTTGACAACAGTCAAAGATTATGTCATATTCTCTTGTGTTTGTCGATCTTGGTATTCGATTGCTCGTGATTTGGATAAGTCGGAACTAAGAAAAAAGTGGAGTCGTCAAATGCCGTTGCTAATGCTAACTGATGGCAACACTGACATATATGATACTAAGACCAAGTGTAGGAGTTTCTATGTCTATAAATCGTTGAACACGTACGATATCAGACGATTTAATGTTAAAGACTATGTCAAGGGTTATGATTTCGAGACAAAACAATATATTCATAGTGACGAAGATGATGAGGATACTGATAACGATAATAATAATGGTGAAGATAGGAATGCATCAAGATGTCTGCTGAACCTGAGTGGCGGAATGAACAAGTGCTACAAAGCAAACCTCCCTGAAGCCTACGGGAGGTCTTGTTGGGGAACGCGTTATGGTTGGATAGTGACCTTAGGATGTGATCGACAAATGAACTTGTTAAACCCTCTTACCAAAGCTACCCTCCCCCTCCCTTCCCAAAAGACCTTCCCCTTTCCATGGAAGGGAGCGAGTGGCAAAACTATTAGATGGACATTTATGGAAAGAGCTGTCTTACTCCTAGTACCTCGAGACAATGGTTGTCATAGTCATATAAGCCGTGACTCACCTTGTTCCGCTACTGATTACGATGATAGTATTTGGCTTGTGGTGGCACTACACCATGATAAACTTGCTAGTATTGCCAAGCCAGGGGATTCGTCATGGACACCAATTCTTAGGCCATCTCGCAGTGATAGCAACTTTCATTACTTGGAGGATGTCACATATTGCAGTCATTTGAAATCGCTACTATTTGTCGACAATAATATGAAGGTTTTTATTTGCGACCTTAGTGACATTGAACACCCCCAAGTTCTAATACCCTATTTTAAGGGTCGGAAAATTTAGATGGAAAGACCGCCAATCCAATCGGATAGAATCTACTTTGTTGAGTTGGGTGGCGAAACGCTTATAATCGCACGCTACATAATGCTAAGGGCAGAGGTTCTTTTATACAAAGATTTTAAAATTGAAGATTATGGTGAATTTGAGAGTCACTTGACTTTCAATTTTAGGGTTCATAAGATTAATTTTAAGACCAAAAAATTAAAAGAAATACATGATTTGGGTAAGGTTGCATTGTTTGTGGGTCATAATGCTGCTATTTCTGTGTGTAGTACGGAGGTTGGTTGTGAAGCTAATTGCGTTTATTATTGCGATGATTATCGAGTTGTACCTACAAAAAGGTTCCAAGGGAAAGATATGGGTATATTCAAGATGGATAATAGAACAATTCGCCCATTCTACGATGGACATAAATCAATTTCCTCTTATTGTTGTCCATTTTGGTTTTGTCCTTCCCTCTAGATTTTACATAATGTATGTACGTCTTGATTATTTATTTATTAATATTATTATTGCTTTTTTATTCTTCTGCAACACCATTATATGGTCTACGGTCTACACCGACTTTATAACATTGAGCATAGAATGAATTTGAGCATAATGCACGAAAGTAATCACATTCCTTGACATTATTGTTATTAGAAAGTATTGAGATTATCCATTTACACATTAAAAATATGAACTTTGATTTAGCTCAGAAAAAAATACATATAAGCTCGGATTTTTATACCTTGGTTGAACAATACTTCTACTACAACTGGATGTATAATATTATTTGTGATTGAGAATGCAGTAACATAATGCATTTTTTTATTTTTATTTTTTGATATTTTGGACTTTTGGATTAAAAGCTGGTCTTATACTAAGAGACCGTCATACCTAAAATACAACATACAATCACTTTTTTTGACCAAGTTTAGATAATATGTTAGAAGAGCTTCCTAATTTAAAATAAAATATGGGATCATATAATCACTTTTTTTGACCAAGTTTTTTCACTAAATAATACTCCCTCCTATTCTAGATAAACCTCGCTATTTATAGGGCACTAGAATTAAGGAGATGGATTAAAATAAGGTAAAGTATTATAGTGGGTTAGGTAATTGGAGAGAGGGAAGGTATTGTGAGGTACTATTGTGGGTGAAGTGATTAAAATAAGTATTGTTGTGAGGTAAGTTGATTAAAATAAGTATTGTTGTGTGTGGGGTGGGGTATTGTTGTGAGGTGAAGTGATTAAAATAAGTATAAAACTTTACTAAATAAAGAAATAGGAAATGTATTGTGTTGAAACAGTTTGTTTGTTTGTCCCACATTAGTGGGTTAAGAGGAATTAAGAGAGTTTATAAGTGAAAGTAGAATGATTATATTAGTTAAGATAAATGGGCCGTTTTGCAATTCCCGAACTGAAACCAAACCCTTGTTTTGCCCAAACAGAATGTCTGCACATTCCTGAACCAATGCAACTGTTCATTGTGCCTCCTCTTCAACACTTATAAATACAATGCTCTGACAACAATTCAGAACATACAAAAAATAGTAATCTCATCAATAACAGAATCATATATTGGCTTACAAAGAAAGCAGTATCGTATCCTAGAGGAATATTACCCTTTATAGTGGGGGATAATTTCCTTAAGAAAAGTATAAATTAACGTTGTTGGGTTCCTGATAACATGCCCATTTGATTTGTGTCATCTTAGTTTACCTTTTCAGGTTTATTGATCATATCAAGCATGGATTAAGAAGTGTTGAAGTTGTTATTTATCCCATTGTATTAAGTCAAGTGTCATCTAATGTACAAGTGAGAAAGTAGAGTATATTAGAGTAATAGAAACAGTCCAGACGACTGTTGCTTTCACAAGTAAACAGCTGCTTGGATTATTGCCACAACTCGTAAAACTTGAAGTCTCATTTTATCTTTCAAAAGCCTTTCACGTGACTCTTATTTTTCAAAGATAAAAATCAGATTTTTATTAAGGAGATGGTCTTCATTAAAGAGTGGTTTGAATTATTATTTTCAAAATGTTTCCTCTTTATGCAAATTCAACCCTTTGGTTCTTTAAGAAAACAAAGAATGCTTTTTGCCATTTTAGTGTCAACTTGTCATCATGTGACTTGTCTTTTCTCTCTTTGTTTTCTGAATTTGCAAGAGCTTTTAAGGTTATCTTTCAAACACTCTTTCTCTATTCTTACCTTTGCAAAAGAGGCCTTTTTGGTGCAAGTTTTGGGTGGTTGCAAATACCCTTCACATGTGAGGTCTTTGACCCTTCAAAACCCTAGCAACCTCCTTCACTCACCTCCTCTATATAAACCGTGCCTCTCCTTCATTAAAACCCAAGACTTTTCTGAATTAATTCTTCCATCTTTGCAAATTATTTTTAAAGCTTAAAAATCGTGTTTATTTGCAAAAACCTTTAAAAGTCTTCAAGTGTCTTCAAGTTGTTACAGTCGTGGCTACTGTTACTTTTCTATACTAAACTCTCTTGCTTATGAATTGTTGATCTTGTAAAAGTTGTCCATCTCTATTCTTTGTTAAGAATGTGTTGTGGAAACTTGATCCTATAACATTCTAAGTGTGTTAGTAGAGTTTAGGACGGAGTAGTCTTTAACTTTTGGCAACCGGAGTAGGTTGTGAGTTGGCGACCGGAGTAGGTCGCGAGTTAGCTTGTCATAAGAACGGAGTAGTTCTTGTACTAGCTTTACAACCGGAGTAGGTTGGTGTCTTTTATTGTAAGGGTCTTTTAGTTGTCGGAGTAGATCACTAAAAGAAAAGCAATAAAATGGTAGATTGGACGTAGGCACTTGAGTTTCTTGCCGAACCAATTCAAAAATCTCGTGTTCAAGTGTTTACTTTATTTCCGCTGCAATTTACTTTGTTTGGTTGTTTTGCTTTGCTTAACCTTAGAAGTAACAGTTCATCATACTATCGCATTTGGTCTGCAGTCATATTCCACAAACTGAGACAAATAGATACAGTCAGAACGATTGTTACTTTCATACTTCAGCAAACAATCATCGTGATACTTGTTCAATCTTTCAATATTATTCAAAGTATCTTCTCATCTCTTTTGTCCTCGTAACTCACTTTAATTCAATAAAGTTGAAGTTATAAATTTTTTAAATAGTACCTAATTCACCCCCTCCCCCTCTTAGGTACTTGAATCCATAAACTCAACAATTGGTATCAGAGCCTCGTGCTCTTGATCGAGGCTAACCGTCTTAGAGTTTGATTCGTGGGTAATGGATTCCGAGAAACACTCCAAGATCCCGGTCTTTACCGGTTCGAATTTTGGATGGTGGAAACTCAAAATGGAACATTACATCAAAAGTATCGATTATCAATGTTGGAACATCATCCAAAATGGACCTCTTGTCATTGAGGAAACCGATATTCTTAACGGTTTTACCAAGATAAAAGAGGAAAGAAATTACAATGAGAACGACTTCAAGCTTGCCGAAAAGAATTCCAAAGCAATGTCGATTCTTCAACGTTGTGTTGGTGAGGGGGAAGTTAGTCGAATCTCCGGGTGTCCTACGGCAAAATCTATTTGGGATTCCCTTGTACTTGCATATGAAGGGACGTCCCAAGTAAGAAAACACCGTATTGATCTTCTCATGCAACAATATGAGATGTTTAGAATGTCAAAGGACGAGTCTTTAAATAGTTTTTCTTCTCGTTTTTCTTGTATTATTAATGAGCTTAAAAGTCTAGGAAGGAATTTCGAGTCCGAGGACATCATTCGAAAAATCCTTCGTAGTCTAACTCCTAAATGGCAACCTAAAGTCACCGCCATAGAGGAAGCTAAAGACTTGTCAACCCTATCTCTTCATGAACTAATGGGATCACTAATGGCTCACGAGTTTAACCTCGATAAGCATTCTAGTGAGTCATCAAAGGGAAAGAGTCTCGCCCTCACATCTTCTCCAAGTGATGAAGAAGATGAGGAGGAAGACGAGTTTGCTATGTTCACAAGGAACTTAGCCGGGTTGGTCAATGGACAAGGTAACAAAAGGTTCACTAATAATTACTCGAAAAAACGCTTTCCTAAGAAACGACCTAACTCCACCGTGGGATGCTTTAAATGTGGTGATAAAACTCACCAAATTAAAGAATGTCCCAAGTGGGAAGAAATCAAATCAAAGGAAAGAAGAGAAAAAGTTAAAAAGGACTACAAACATAGAGTCATGAGTGCTATTTGGGGAATGTCCGACTCCGAGGAAGATGAGGAACTCATCGAGGAGGAACTTGAGGCTAAAATGTGTCTTGCAAATCATGGTAAAGAAAAAGTCTCAAAAACCTCAAAAATTGAACACTTAAGATGCCTCATGGCTAACCCCGACGATTCCGACTCCGATTCCGACAACGAGGTAAATCATCTAAAGGCCAAGGCTAGAACTTACTCCAAAGAGAAAGTATGTAAGCTTCTTGATCAACTCCTTGATAAATGTCGGTCTCAAAATGATAAGCTTAATGTAATGCAAAATGAGATTGAAGAAATTGCTCAAGAGAACTTTAATCTGAAAAATGAACTAAAAGCAACAGACTGCGTCACTGTCACCTCTGAGGCATATGATGAAGTTAAAAGAGTCAACAAGTTAAACAAACATTTGACTAAAGAACTAGAGCGTCTTAGGTCGACACCCACGAACGTCTCTGACCTTGAAAATGTCAACACTACCTTGGTGATGCAAGTTTCCTCACTAACCAAGGAACGTGATGATCTTTTGAAGGACAAAGATGATCTTGAAAATGAGATCTATGACCTTGTAGTTGAAGTTGTAGACTTAAGAGAAACAGTGTCTAAGACTGTTGCTTCTGACCACGATTTACACGAGTCAAAAGAAAGGATTAAATGTTTGGAAAATGAAAACAAGTGTCTAAAAGGTGAGGTTGTTTGTCTCAAAAAGGAAATAGAAGTCCTCCATGATAGGCTTACTTTTCTTCAAAAAGGTATGCCCGAATGTAGCACTTCTAGGTTTTCTCCTCATCATAGATCCGATGAAATCGTTGATCTAAACAAAAGACTTGACGAGATGACATCTAAATATGAAGAGTCCAAAGAAAGAATCATGTATCTCATGTCTAAACTCAACAACCACACCCATGACTTCATTGTTGAGAAAAGATTGTCCATTGAAAGTGTCAACAATGATGAACTCAAAAGAGAAAAAGAAAAGAATTTGCATCTCCTCTCACGTGTCAAAGACTTGACCAATGAACTTGTTAATGCTAAGAACGTCACTGAAAAATGGGAAGGAAGTCAAACCGTGTTAAATTTCCTCACGAAACAAACCGAGAAATGTGATAAAGTTGCTGGTTTGGGCTTCAAATGGAACAGTCAGACTGACTGTTGCATCCAGAAGCCTAAAAACGATTTTAGAGGAAGGAAGTATGTAGGTCTTCCCGAATACATCATTTGCAATTATTGTGGTGACAATGGTCATGTTTTTAATGGATGTACAAAACGGTTTGATGACATTGACAAGAATACCAAAACGTTAAAAGAAATGAGCATTAAGAAAGACACCACAAGTTATGTTGATCACAAAAAGGGACCCAAATTCATTTGGGTTCCTAAACTCAAAAACTAATCTTGTGTAGGGCTTGGTGAGAGGCGGCCGCAATTGGTACTTGGATAGTGGATGCTCTCGTCACATGACGGGTGATAGAAGCCAATTCCTCTCACTTAAAGCGTATGATGGTGGCACGGTAAGGTTTGGTGACAACAAGAAAGGTGAAGTAATTGGCATTGGAAAAGTTGGTAAGTCATCCTTACTTTGTGTCGACAATGTGCGGCTTGTCAAAGGTTTGAAGCATAATCTCCTTAGCATTTCTCAACTTTGTGATAAGGGTAATTTTGTTGAATTTCGTGCCAATATGTGTCGAATTTTTGATGCCACTACTAATGAACTAATACTCGAAGGAAGACGTGTCAAAGATGTGTACTTAACTAATTTGAACTCTCTATCCGGTCACACCATGTCTTGCATGAGTGTAATGAACAATGATCCTTGGTTATGGCATAAAAGGTTGGTCATGTTAGTACAAAAACTCTTAATACCCTTAAAAGACTTGACTTAGTTGAAGGCATTCCCAATATAAAGTTTGATTTTGATAAAGTATGTGATGAATGTGCTAGAGGTAAGCATGTTAAAAGTTCCTTTAAATCCAAAAGAATTATGAGTACATCTCAACCTTTGCAACTTTTACATATCGACTTGTGTGGACCAATGAGAACTAGAAGTAGAGGTGGTAGTCGTTATGTGTGTGTCATTGTTGATGATTACTCTAGGTTCGTTTGGGCACTCTTCCTAAGCTCTAAGGATGAGACATTTGATGAGTTTCTAATTTGGTTAAGAAAGATTCAAAATAAACTTGGTTTAAAACTTGTTTCAATGAGAACCGATCACGGAACCGAATTCGAAAACTCATCATTTGGTGCTTATTGTGATGACAATGGTGTAGACCATAACTTCTCGGCTCCTAGAACCCCACAACAAAATGGTGTGGTTGAAAGGATGAATAGAACCCTTGAAGGAATGGCTAGAACAATGTTATTATCTAGTAAGTTGCCTAAGAACTTTTGGGCCGAAGCGGTAAATACCGCTTGCTACATTCATAATCGTGTCATGATAAGGAGTATTTTGAATAAAACTCCCTATGAATCGCTACGTGGAAGAAAACCCAACATTTCATATTTTAGATGTTTTGGAAGCAAATGTTTTGTTCATAACAATGGTAAAAACAATTTGGGTAAGTTCGATCCACGTAGTGATGAAGGAATATTTATTGGGTACTCCGACCATAGCAAGGCCTATAAAGTCTACAATAAACGAACCTTGTTAATTGAAGAAAGCATCCATGTCATTTTTTATGAATCTAGTGTGCTTGGACAGGTACAAAACATGGATGATGATGATGAAGATGAGGATGATGAGTTTGAGATTGGTCTTGTTCGAAAGGACTTCGTGTTCACGGATGAAGAAGCTCCAAAGATCGAATTGCAATGACACGAGACTGTCACCTTCAAAAGATATCAACAACTCAGGGGGAACACGTAGCACCTCTGCTACTGAATCTTCTCTGGAAGCAACAGACCCAACGACTGTTGCTTCCACCTCCAGAACTGAAGAAAACCAAAACAGTGAGGACGAAGATCTTTCCAGGCCAAAAGAAACAGTCACTTGGATATTGATTTTTCCGGTTCTAACCCTTTCTTGACTTCCAAGCTTTGTCACACCGCGACATTGATCAATGCTTTTAGCCATGCCGCTAACCTTGAGACGTAGGCTTTCAAAAAACGTATTGATTTCTCTGATGGAGCTGCCTGAGTACGTAAAGTTGTCGATGACATCGGTCTTGCAATTAGGGCAATAGGGATTTATAGGGTTTGAGAAGCTTGTACATGCCCTAAGCATGGTCCTTAAAACTTGATAAACTAGTTGAGGAATATCTTGATATATTAAGGTAAGAAATATACGATCATACGATTGCGGAAATTTGGCTAGATGATTATTGTTGTGGTTGCATTGGATTAGATACATTTTTATGTAATTTGATTATCAAAGTAATTAATTAATTAATCTATTATTATGGGTAATAATTTAGGAGGTTTCAATGATAGATAGTTTTTTTTTTGTGGGTAATGAATGAGAATTTATGAGAGAATTGTAAGGCTAATTGTGTATATATAATGGGAATTGTTACTTGAGGAATAAGTAACCGACTTATAAGTATTTGTATATGGAAATATTGTTGTTAACATATATTATTTCCTTAATTAAACAGAAGTGTGAAACGGAAGTACGATGTAATCTGTTAATTTAAGGAAACTTCAGTATCTATCCGGATGTTGATTGTTTGAGGCCAGTCCTTACTACTCCGTACATACTAAAAAATCAATTATTCTCCTAAAAGAAGCGGGCTCGTTATAAGGTCTCGTCACACGTATGGAGGAGAAAAAACATAGTTCATAAGTTTCATCCAAAAAGCAATTGGAGTTATAAACCAGACTCTCTCTCTTCCGTACAGAGTGCCTCAAACTCGATAAAAAAAAATTAGCATGGTATATGGTATTAAAAAAAACTAGCTTTTGAACCCGTGCCAGCACGGGAGATCTTCAAAATTGCATTATAAATAATGTTTATATTGTAATTGTAATTATCATAATTTATATGTAAATAAAAAGTATATGTGCCTTTAATCGAGTATAAACAAATAACTATTTGTATATCCAACATCATATAATAACTATTATGCTCTAAAAGCATACACGATTGTGCATCACGCTCATTTATCTTCTTGTATATTTGCAAAAAAAAAAAAAATGCTTGAGATGAATATTATAAATACAAATCATATATACGATGTAAAACCCATTTTTGAGATACCATCCACACGAGAACAATGTTGAAAACCCTTCTCCAATCACTCTCTAAAAATCTTTCTTAAATGCATTTAACAGACGGTTGTCTTGCAATACATCAAAGTTCATCAGGCTGCTCGGCTCAGCTCGAATTTTGTCTCAAATCGTAGTGACCCGTCTTTATCCCGACATATTTAACCCGTGTTACAAATTTAAATATTTTTTTATGGATTCACATGCTTTATGTTCAATCTATGGGTATTTCTACATGATACCCTCGAGTTTTTTCAAATCCCCCATGGTACATATATATGGTTGATTGGCAAGTAGTCGAAGTAGGTTAAGGTAACTCAAACTTGTCAAAGTTTACCTGATCTGAACGCGTATTGTGTAAAATAATGGATAAGGAACTCCTTATACGATGCTCCCTTTGTCTCGATCATTTGTTTACCTCTTCCATTTTGGGATGGCTCAATGATCAATTGTTTGCCTTTCTATTATAGGAATGTCTTTGATGTGCAATTTGATACTCCACGGTATACACTCAATTTGTTTCACTTGTCATCTAATAATTGACCCTCTTTCTTTTATTGGTTTTTGTCCTCAAACCAAAGACAAACGAATGACCGAGACGAAGGAGTATGAAACTTCATATTTTACCCAATTGTTATTACCCAAACTTCATATTTTTTGTTGAAATTGTATAATATTAAATTTTCTTAATGAGGTACCAAAAAATAATTTGTGCTATAATGTATAAGTAGATTTGGCAGAAAATTCATGTTGAGCTACGTTATTTTGTTCACTTTAAAATAGATAATCAAACATGTATCCCAAATCCGAAAAAAAAATATTCGTTATTCTAACGTGTGCCCTAAGGGTATACATTAAGAAGTTATATGACGAAAGATTCCCGAGATTATTTCATAAGACATTAAAAGATAAACTCATTGTTACTATTTATAATGAAATAATCTTGATAATCTTTCCTTATATGACTTTTAACATGTATCGTTAAGACCCGTTAGAAAACCGAAAATATATAAGTCACACTGATTAAATATTATTTTTAGTTGGGTTATTCTACGCGGTAACCCTGTGTTTTTTTGAATTCTAGCTAGTAACCCTTCATTTTTCAACCACCCACATGGTAACCCTGAACTTATCAAAAAAAGTTCTCCGTGACCCCCAACTTTTATTCCGTCAAAAAACTCCGTTAGTTTGCATGTTTATTGGGACTTGGGCTTGTTTTTTAGAGTTCAAATGCTTAAATGGCCAACTAACTATGGTCTTCTCAACTCAATTAAATAAATATACCCCAAATTTTCCTAACAAATAATTATATTCTAGGTGTGGTAAGATTTAAGAGTATAATTCATAATCTTTTTATCATCATTATTATTATTATCATCATTTTTATTGTTTAACAAAGAATATTAAAGTAGTAAAAATACCGATCCACATCTTACCTTTGTTTTTTTTTTTTATAAAAATAATAATAATATAATATCAATTATAATCTAATATAATTTATAACAAAAACAAAAGTAAGATGTGTTTCAATATATTTACTACTTTAATATTCTTTGTTAAGCAATAAAAATGATGATAATAATAAGAATGATAATAAAAATGTTATGAATTATACTCTTAACACACCTATAATATAATTATTTGTTAGCAAAGTTCGTGGTTTATTTATTTTAATTGGGTTGAGAAAACCATAGTTACTTGGTCATTTAAACATTTAAAGTGTAAAAGACAAGCCCAAGTCTCGATAAACATTCAAACTAACGGAGTTTTTTAACGGAATAAAAGTTGAGGGTCATGGAGAACCTTTTTTCATAAGTTCAGGATTACCAGGTGGGTAGTTAAAAAACGAAGGGTTACCAGCTAGAATTCAGAAAAAACACAAGATTACTACGTAGAATAACCCTTTTTATTTTCTCAAAGTCGACATGGTCACGATTCATTTTTCTCTTAACACCGACAAATATATCTAACCCATTTATTTGAAAACATCTCAGCCATTAGTGTTCACCCGATATCTCTTAATGATTTATACTCGTATGAAATTAGCCATATATGACGGGTAACATACTTTTTTTTTTGTCTAAACCATCCGGTAATCTAAATCACATTGGACCGACTAATCCGGATTTCGGGGCGTGTCCAAGGATTACGGTATTTAAACCCCTCCAATCGCAGTTGTGGGGGATCGATCCGCAGACCTCCCTACCAAGCGCAGCCCCATGCTACCACTGCGCCAACCAACGATTGGTATGACGGGTAACATACTAACATGCATCTTTTTGCTATGCCAAATATGATATCTATAAAATTAAACAAAAAATAGAAATAAGATGCTGCAATATTTGGTAGCTAAAAAACAAATTTACCAAATTGATTTTAGTTTCCGGATTTTGTTGAAATCTCAGCCAATAGCAATTTGATTCCAAATTTGACCAGCATGCTTATTAACTTGTATGATCTGGTTTCCGTGAATTATGCTTTAATATTATTCCATTTACTCAAATTTTTTTACCTTCCAAATTATTATTATTAAATTATTAAATAAAACCGGTAAACATACAACATGCTGACACGTGGCAAACATATAAGACACCGGTTTTAGCTTTAATATAGTATATGATGATATGATATGATATGATATGATGTAGCTCATCGATACCCATTGCTTCATATAACAATTATTCGATCACTGATTTATATTCTGAATTGATGTTAAATTTACTCGAATTCTTATTCATATGAACATCACTAGTTCACTACTGATGAATTGTTACCCCAAATTCTGAATAAAGAAAAAGGAGATGGAAGATTAAGGAAGGAAAAGAGATAGAAGCATATATAATATTATAATCCGATCCAATGAATTTCAATTGGTGTACACCGAAACTAGCATAAATTTCAATTTATGATGTGGTTCTGATTTTGGTATTATCCTCGTTGTATACTTGTATTATAATCTTTTGAGGCCTTTTAGACAATTTCGCACAATTATATTATTAAATCGCTCCAGTTACTTAATCACACTACCAATTAACGAGTTTCACAAACGAGTTTAACAAATGAATTTAATATAATTCACTAGAAACATGTAACTATACAATATAGCTAAAAATAAACTAATTAGAAACTTCAATAGGCAACTCGAAACGACAAAGAGGACAGACATGACTACTACTAAGCCACTCAACAATACAATCCTCATGAAACTCATGCTTACATGGCATCCTCACTACTTTCTCTTCCTTCTCCAAAAGCCCTTCTAAACACACAACACAACTATCCTCCTTCGCCGCCTTGTTGTCCTTGTCCACCCTCTCAAGGTCATCAACGGCCGACTTGGCAGCAGGGTTAGGCCTTGAAGTATACTCGAAATACTCATCCATGTCATCGAGCAATCCATCTTCCCATGCCTGAGACAAGCGATCCTCTAGTTCTTGAAGGTCAGTACAAATAATGTCATTATACCTTTCAACAGGGACATTAACAGCGCACATAATACCCGATTCAATTTCTGATCCACGCTTGCTAGCAAGAAATTTAATTTCTTTGATTCGTTTCTCTAGTTTCCTAACTTCGTCACGTAGGTGTTCCAAAAATCTGTTGGCTTCTTGAACTGGCCAGCCAACGGAGGTGCAGTCGTTGATGATATCGGCCATGCAGTTAGCGCAGTTGGGATTAACAGGGTTTGATAAGCTTGTGGATGACCTAAGAATAGTACATGTATCTTGGTACATTATTCGTGGAATATCTTCATATCTACATCTAATTTCTATACAATCGCTTGATTCTAGAAGTCCGGCTAGATAATTGTTGTGACAGCATTTAATAATTGGCACCATTTTTATGTAAGAGAAAGTCTTCCGAGAGACGGTCTCTCAATAATTTTGAGAGAATTAATAGTGGAATAGCATATGGTTTTTTTTACGAGTATTTATAATGGAGATGATTATAACTTGAGGTGACCGACTTATATGCTATGATTAGAGTAACGTGGTTAACATAAAAAAATTCCTAATAAATTTCGAGTATTTGGAATTTCGAAATAAGCCAAAAATCAGAAAGTGATCAGGTGTTTTTTTTTAATTGACTCGAAATATCTAATTAATTATACTCATATACAATGACTCGTAATTGATCTCGTCAAAATATGCATGACTTGACTCGAAATAACTTATACTCGTAATACTGATATACTGATATACACCCTTAAAATACTTGAAACGTATAACTCAACATAATTCGAGATGATTTGATTCAAACTACACAATGAAATAAAAATTTAATTATTGTGATTTTTTTAAATCAAGAATATTTAGTGAAATTGACATCTAATTCCTACTCCGATTCGTATTCATAGAAACTTCTTTTACGTGTAGGTAAAATCAGTAATTCCTATAGTCCTACTCCGATTAGTAGTATACAACGCTTGATTCACGATTTATATATGCAGTACTTATTAACCTCTAAATTGCATACAGAAATCAGAACTACAATACAATAACAATGGCAAATTCTCCATCACTCCCTAAATTGCTTACAGAAATTGAAATCATCGACTATTGCCTCGATAACCGGGTTAATTATGATGTCCATAACGCCAAACTCTCTAATTTCTCCGTAAATTTCACCCACCAACGCATCGACCGCGTGATAGTATCACATCCGAATTTCATCACGGACGACGACGGAGATATAGATGGTTACATAATGCACCTCGATCCACAAGTGATCAATCAGTCGACAACAATGGTCTTTAACCCTAATAACAACCTCACCATATCGAAAATCGAGTTTTGCCTAGAGCATTGCCTACACCTAGACAAAGACTTGTGCCAAGAAGTGATACACCGATTAAAAAGCTACGTCGAATATAACCGGCGACCAACAAGTCTACTTGTGTACGTTAATCGAGTATCGGAGTATCTAGCTCGGACGATTTACGATCATAAAGGGTTGTTAAAGAGAATTAAGGTTGAAGACATAAAGGGTTTTAAGAATAATGATGAAGAGTATTGTTGCCCTATTTGTCTAGTGAATTTGGATGAACAAAAGGGCGTAACAGTAACATGCATGCCATGCAATCACGTGTTTCATGATGATTGTATTATTGACTGGATCAAGAGGTGTCCAATTGGCGCTACATGTCCGGTTTGCCGATATGACTTGGATAAACAAGACAACGAAACCAAGTAATAATGGACGGCCCATCACTCAATGGATATCACTCAACCAAGGCAACAATCAAGCCTTTCCCTATGTATATATTTTCTAGCTGTTATGTATATTTCCTACCGTAAATATCGTAACCTAGCTTGTAGTATAAATAGCTGTACACCTTTGCTTACAAACACAATTTGGCAATAAACGATATAGAATTTCTCCAATATTACAATTATATTATGGTATCAGACGTTTAGGTTTTCTCAACCCAACGCCTCTGCCTCCGTTTTTCTTTCATCCACGATGACTAATTCCGACACAGGAACATTCATCGATTCCTCGAAACCTTCGAATTACTCCTATATCCATGTCGAAAGTCCCGGCACAAATATCACTCAAGTATTCTTTAATGGCAAAAACTACGACGAATGGTCCCGGACTTTTAACCTTGCTCTTCTTGCGAAGGGTAAATTAGGTTATATTGACGGCACCGTTGTGAAACCCGCATCAACAGCCGCCAATTTTGAAGCATGGCGATCTGCAAACGCATTGGTTACTATGTGGATATTTAATTCCATCGATTCCTCGCTTCGCAATCAAATCTCTCTACGTCCGGAAGCCAAGCAGGTATGGCTCGATATCCGTCACCGTTTCTGTCAACGAAACGATGCCTGTATCTATCATTTGCAGGCAGAACTTGTGGCGTGTCGACAGGGACCAACGGAGTCTCTCATGGATTACTACGGTCGTCACACCAAACTTTGGGACGATCTCTCTGAAGTCGATCCCCTACCAGCCTGTGCGTGTAACCCATGTACTTGTAACTGGGTAACAATCCTCGATGCTCGTCATAGTAAGAAACGGGTACGTAATTTTTTAATGGGTCTCGATATTCGTTTTGACAACGCTCGTTCTCAAATTTTAGGAATTAATCCCCTGCCCTCTCTTGCCATTGCTTATAATCAACTTCTTCAAGAAGAAGGAGTCCGTGCCCTTGCTCATATTCCTACCATACCCAGACCCGACACCATGGCACTCGCTGCCCGGACCCATAATGGACCACGGGGTACAAGGGGGGGACGGGAAAACCGCTCTAACAACCCTCCCACAACGACTGTATTTACATTAATGAAGCCGATATGAGTCACACCGTTGTTCCCGACGTTGCTGGCCGCGCTCAATATGACCGCACAAAACAGGCCACGGGTACTCCTGCTGCTCGTGCTAATATGGTTGCAGGACAGTCACAATCGAACTCGGGAGACGGGTCCTCTTCATCTCGTCCTATGCAAACCTTCGACAAACTGGACCTCAACAATTTAAGTCCAGCCGAACTGGATCAATTATCTCAGCTCCTGCAGGCTCGCAAAACAGACTACTCCAATGATCGTCTGAACGGTAACGATCTTTCTCTTTCTTGGATAATTGATACGAGTGCGTCGCACCACATGTCAGGTTGTTTATCTAAATTTTCGAACCTTCGTAATATTCATCCGTTAACAGTAGGATTACCTAATGGTGATCTCACTATAGCTAATCAAAGTGGTGATATACACTTATCCTCTCGGCTGATTTTGCATAATGTTTTATATATTTCAAATCTTAATTGCAATTTAATTTCCGTCTCTAGTTTATTACTCGGTAGCTCTTTAATTATTCAATTCTCTCACAAATTATGCCTTATTCAGGACCGTTCCTCGAAGATGGTGATTGGAGCATGTGAGCAACACGAGGGGCTATACTATCTCAAGAGTGTCCAAAATAATGAAGCCCATGCCTGTCACATAGGTACTCTTGATAAACACGAACTCTGGCATCGGCGTTTGAGTCATCCGTCCTCATCGATTTCTCGTTTTCTTCCTTTTATTAACAATAATAAAACTGCTTTTTCTAGTAAACATTGCGATACTTGCATTCGGGCAAAACAAACCCGAGAACAATTTTCTTTAAGCACAAACATTGCAGACGGTATTTTTGATTTGGTACACTGTGATTTATGGGGTCCGTATTCTGAAAATGCTTCTTGTGGTTCGCAATATTTTTTAACCCTTGTTGACGATTTTTCTCGCACCACTTGGGTTTATTTGTTGCGTCGTAAAAGTGACACCCGTCAAACTTTGTTAATTTTTTTCGCCATGATCGAACGTCAATTTAATAAGAAAATAAAAACTGTAAGAAGCGATAATGGCAATGAATTTACATGTCTCGTCAATTTTTTTAATGAAAACGGTATTGTTTTTCAAACATCACAAGTTGATACTCCGCAACAAAATGGTCGGGTCGAGCGAAAACATCGTCATATTTTAAACGTCGCTCGCGCCCTTCTTTTTCAAGCTAGCCTACCCATATTTTTTTGGGGGGAATGTATTCTTACAGCAGTCTATCTCATTAATCGAACTCCGTCATCCATTCATAAAGGAAAAACACCCTACGAAATTCTTTTTCAAAAACCCCCACCAATGGATAACATTCGAACTTTTGGGTGCCTCTGTTACGCGAGGAATATCAATCGCACTCGGGATAAATTTGCACCTCGCGAGCACAAATGCATTTTTCTTGGATATCCATTTGGCAAAAAGGGATGGCGTGTGTACGGCCTTGACACCGGTAAAAAATTTTCATCTCGAGATGTTATTTTTATAGAACATGAATTCCCGTACGCCAATATGCATATCCACGATATCACACCCGATACTTCCTCTTTTCCTGATGAGACACTCACACCCATTGATCACATACTTGTCCCCGTCACTCCCTCACCTTCACCAGACCAGTCCACGAACCAGGCCACATCCACCACGCCACCTGACCCACCCGAACCAACCTCCACGACCTCTCCTTCCACGACCACAGCCGATACCAATCCTGCCTCCCAACCAGACCACACGCCTCCTTCACCTGATTCCCCTCCTCCGGACTCTCGACAACCACCAGGCACCACCTCGTGCATCCTCTCCTCCACAGGTACGGATGCCACACACATGGGTAAGGGTCATCGACCCAAATTTCCCAACTCCCGTCTCAAAGATTTCGTAACCAACACCAAGGGCCCCTCGACACACTTGCTCACGATCCAACCATCATCGACAGGTACAAAATTCCCGATTTCTCATTTTATTAACAACGACAAATTTTCTACTAACCACAAAGTTTTTCTAACGGCCGTGACCACAAATTACGAGCCTAGCCACTATAATGATGCCGTGCAGGTACCCGCATGGAGGGAAGCTATGAAACTCGAATTGGACGCACTAGAAAAGAATGGCACTTGGACACTCGAAACTCTACCACCGACAAAGAAAGCTATTGCCTCAAAATGGGTTTACAAGATTAAATACAACGCCGACGGGACCATCGAACGACACAAAGCAAGATTGGTTGTTATGGGCAACTGACAAGTTGAAGGGATTGATTATAATGAAACATTCGCTCCCACGGTAAAGTTGGTAACAGTGTACACATTGCTCGCCGTCGCCGCCGTTAAGAATTGGGCTCTCCATCAAATGGATGTCCACAATGCCTTTCTCCATGGTGACCTACACGAAGAAGTATACATGAAACCACCACCCGGATTCCACCCCTCGACAAATGGGAAAGTTTGCAGGTTACGGAAATCTTTATACGGCCTCAAACAAGCCCCTCGATGTTGGTATGCTAAACTCGCCTCCGCCCTCAACAATTATGGCTTCAAGCAATGCCCATATGATCACTCTCTTTTTTCCATCACAAATCCCACGACTGAAGTTCATATACTTGTCTACGTCGACGATCTCGTCATATGTGGTAACAACTCCGCTTTCATCGACAAATTCAAGTCTTATTTAAGCACGTGCTTCCATATGAAGGACCTAGGGCCATTGAAGTACTTTCTCGGCCTGGAAATCGCCCGCAATAAGTCAGGGATTTTTATCTCACAACGAAAATATGCCCTCGATATCCTCAATGAAACAGGGTTAGTTGCCGCAAAGCCTGCTGCCGTGCCAATTGAACCCAATCATCACTTGGGTATATCGAAAGCCGCGGCCCTGAAAGATCCACAGCCATATCGCAGACTAGTGGGACACTATCACTCGACCCGAACTTATCTATTCGGTCCACATTCTTGCTCAATTTATGAATTCCCCAACCATGGACCATTGGAACGCGGGTCTCCAAGTCGTTCGCTACCTAAAGAATAAACCAGGCCAAGGGATCCTTCTTCGAGCTGATTCCGCACTTGCCCTCCGCGCCTACTGTGACGCTGATTATGCATCCTGCCCCATGACTCGCCGTTCTCTAAGTGCTTATCTAGTCTTCCTCGGCAACTCTCCCATATCCTGGAAAACGAAGAAACAACACACGGTGTCGAAATCATCCTCCGATGCAGAATACAGAGCAATTGCTTACGCGACATGTGAACTAAAATGGTTAAAAGGATTGCTCTCCTCTCTCGGCATACATCACACCAAACCGATTCAACTTCTGTGTGATAATCAATCGGCTCTCCATATAGCTCGCAATCCGGTCTTCCATGAACGCACCAAACACATTGAGGTCGATTGTCACTTTGTCCGTGATGAGATACAAAAGGGAGTCATCTCCCCGAGCTACGTTCATACAAAGGAGCAACTTGCCAATATCTTTACAAAGGCTCTCGGACGCATACCGTTTGATGGCTTACTATCCAAGTTGGGCGTCTCGAATCCCCACGCTCCAACTTGAGGGGGGTAGTAATGGACGGCCCATCACTCAATGGACTAGCCGTTGCATATCACTCAACCAAGGCAACAATCAAGCCTTTCCCTATGTATATATTTTCTAGCTGTTATGTATATTTCCTACCGTAAATATCGTAACCTAGCTTGTAGTATAAATAGCTGTACACCTTTGCTTACAAACACAATTTGGCAATAAACGATATAGAATTTCTCCAATATTACAATTATATATTACCAAGCAAATATAATTTGTATTAGAATTGGAGAGGGAGAATTGCATAAGAGTAAAGAGTTATTGTCGTATTATTGATTATTGATAATCGTTTGTATCTTAAACAATTACTGTTAGAATATGACTCGTCCGAGTCGTTTTCGATTTGGGTATGTGAGAGTGAAATTAAAAGACGGAGCAAAAATAGACTAAGGAAGAAAATAGGGGAAGCAAAGTCCGATATCGCGGGTCGCACGTATGCCTGGTATATGGCGTTAACTTTTCCATTCTATGCTAGGTGATTTTGATTGGTATTAGGAAGTTTGCAGGGCCCACCAATTTCTTATTTTATGTTTGGTTTGGACGTCACTTTTTGTGATTCCTTAGTTTAGTTTTCTAAGTTTGTTTAATTAGTTTCCTAATTACTTTAGGTATATAGTTTTGGGTGGAATAATACTATATAAAGACCCGACTATATTCTAGGTTAATTAAGAGAGAAAGGTAGAAAACTTGGTGAGGCAAGTTTGAGGGCTCGTCTTTTGTAATCTGTAATTCTCTCCATACATAGTGAAATATTTCCCTGGCCTTTGTGGACGTAGCTATCATATTGATAGTAAACCACGTAAATTCTTGTGTTCTTTATTTTGCTATTGTTATTGCATCGTCTCAACACGCTTCCGCGCATAACAATTGGCATCTGAGCTAGGTTATTTGATCTGGGAGAGATGATGGCACAACAGTTAGCTACAAAAATCGACAGATTTACGGGAAGGAATAATTTTGGACTATGGCGAGATAAAGATGAGAGCTTTGCTTTAAAAAGCGGTGTATCCGGAGACCGTTGACGCCGGGTTTCTCCACAAAGGTGACAAAGACTACCGCAGGGCGGTGGCAAGTCTTGAGTCGTCGATCCACGGTGGATCGAGGATCCTGAGTTGGTAACAATGGAGGAAAGGGCTCATGCTACAATCTTGTTATGTCCGGCGAGACGATGTTATTACGAAGTTGCGGGTGAGGAAAGCTGCGGTGGCTTGTGGGCAAAATTGGAGAGTCTTTATATGACTAAAACACTCACCAATAAATTGTTATTGAAACAACGTTTGTTTGGCCTCAGAATGCAAGAAGGTATGTCACTTCGGGATCATCTAGATAAGCTTAACTCTATTTTACTAGATCTACGTAATTTAGATGTTAAGATAGAAGATGAGGATCTTTGCGCTTATTTTGTTAGTTTCTTTACCGTTATCATATGAGAACTTTGTAGAGTCACTTGTGGTGGGTAAGGAGACTTTGACCCTAGAGGAGGTGAAGTCGTCGCTTCACACTAGGGAGTTACGCCAGAAGGCAACTAATGTTGTGGTAGATAATCGGGCTTTGGGATTGGTTGCTAAAGCTGAAAAGGAAACAGTTCAGGATTGGAGGGAAAAAGAAGAAGTCTTATAGGCCTAAGTCAAAGGGACCAAGTTCTAGTGATTATTGCCATAAGCGTGGGGAAAAGGGTCATTGGAAGTTAGAATGTCCTAAGCCAAAGAAGGGAAATTTTGCTTCTTTTGCGGTACCGCACAACAATCAAAAAGTGATTACGACTCTGAGGATGATCTAGCATTGGTGGTCCAAGAAAAGAAGCATCTAGGTGATAGATGGGTTCTTGATAGTGGATGCACATCTCACATGTGTTCTAAACGGGGGATGTTTCTGACATATAGTCATCATAGGAGCACTGTTACCATGGGTGATGGAGCCGTTTGTGAGGCTGTTGGAGTAGGCTCTGTGAAGTTTTTAATGCATGATGGAAAGGTTAGATATCTCAAGGGTGTAAGGCATGTTCCACAACTTAAGAGTAATCTTATTTCTCTTGGAATGTTAGACAAGAGGGGTTTTCAATTTCAAGGAAAAGGTGGAGTATTGAGTGTGTGCAAGGGTCCATGGGAGTTGCTTCGTGGTGTGAAGTCAAGTGCAGGTAACTTGTATCTTTTACAAGGTAAGGCATTGACTAGGGGGATGTCACCTTCTAAACATTGTGGTAATGTAGAGGTGAGTCATACTAGGCATGTTGGTCTAGAGGGGTTGAATCTTGCTTCTGGTTTGATAGTTGATGATGTCGAAGGTGAGGTGGAGCTTGCCGAGGCTCTAGTGGTCGATGGATCAGGATCAACAAGAAGAAGTTCAACAACCGAATTGAAGAGTTCATCTTTTGTTGAGGATGATTGTGTCAACGGGAAGGTGGAGTTAGGGGATACTCCTAAAGGCCGGGTTGATAAAACAGATTGTCAAGAAGAACAACAAAGAGTCTTTCAATTGCGGAGTGGTATGATAAGGTTTGGAAATTTCGAGCCTTGTATACTAAAAGGTAGCTATTTTGTCTCAAGCAACAAGTCTAAGCCAGAAGATGTTGGTTCGAGAGGTGATTTTATGGGGAGTCACCAGTTAGCTAGCGCGTCCCAGTGAGGGCGCGGGATCACCCTGGCGAGGGTGTGAGTGCTCCGGCGCGAGCACAGGTAAGGAGCTCCGACGGGGGCGTCCATGCCTCGGCGTAGGCATTTGACTCCAGCGTGGGTCGGGTTCTGGCTATAGTGTAGCTCATCTTGGTTAAGGTGGAGCTAGCACGGTGTCTCATGGTTTGAGACTGATATCGGCAATCGTAGTGTGACTATGGTGGAGGGCTCAGTTGACTGGAAGTTGTTCGTAGATCCGACTGTCCGAGTCAAGGTGGAGATTGTTAGAATATGACTCGTCCGAGTCGTTTTCGATTTGGGTATGTGAGAGTGAAATTAAAAGACGGAGCAAAAATAGACTAAGGAAGAAAATAGGGGAAGCAAAGTCCGATATCGCGGGTCGCACGTATGCCTGGTATATGGCGTTAACTTTTCCATTCTATGCTAGGTGATTTTGATTGGTATTAGGAAGTTTGCAGGGCCCACCAATTTCTTATTTTATGTTTGGTTTGGACGTCACTTTTTGTGATTCCTTAGTTTAGTTTTCTAAGTTTGTTTAATTAGTTTCCTAATTACTTTAGGTATATAGTTTTGGGTGGAATAATACTATATAAAGACCCGACTATATTCTAGGTTAATTAAGAGAGAAAGGTAGAAAACTTGGTGAGGCAAGTTTGAGGGCTCGTCTTTTGTAATCAGTAATTCTCTCCATACATAGTGAAATATTTCCCTGGCCCTTGTGGACGTAGCTATCATATTGATAGTGAACCACGTAAATTCTTGTGTTCTTTATTTTGCTATTGTTATTGCATCGTCTCAACACGCTTCCGCGCATAACAATTACAATGGTCTAAGTTACAATTATTGTTATTGTTGGCCTCAGTGTACTACATACTACTGGTCAAAGTTGTCACGTTGTTTGTGCTAATTTATCATGAATATATAAGCATTTGGTGAATGTAGGAACGAATGAATTTGCCCTAAATTTTGGTACTAAAGTGAAATGAACAATGAAAAAATAAGGTTTTAAGATTACATGATACTGTTGCCGACGGTAGACATCCCGGTTTACAGAAGAAGAAAAAGGTTTTAAGAGAATTAATTCAGCAATCAAAAGCCCCAAATTTACAGAATAAAAAAAAAACAAAATTCACCTAATTTAGGGTTTAAGAAAGCTAAAATAAACCAAAACAGATTATTATAATCAATAACAAAATGAACTACGTGTAAATAAGTCCCCTAAGTTTCACTTGTAGCAAATTAGCCCCACAACTTTTCAAAAATGTGCAATTAAGCACAAATCAAGTTTTTACTGTTTTTTTTTTAACCAAAACCTATTTTTTTCTATTATAAAAACTATTATAAATATATTTCTTAAATAATTAAATACTCGTATAATATTTACATATTCAACGAAAAATGCGAACCAATTTTAGATGTAACTTTTCATTATAACATCATTAATAACTCTCATATTACGAACATTTTTCGCCAAGATAAATAAAAAAAAGTTGAACATGTTTTTTAATAAACAAGAATTTTAGGATTAAAGTTTAATCAATAATTTTGATTTCCAATAATAGTAAAATATTTAATTAACAAATTTTATTATTAAAAATAAGATATGTGGTTAATTGCACATTAAAAGAAATTTATGGGGTTGATTTGCTACATTTATAAGTTAAGGGCTTGATTGCACATATTATCAAACTTATGAGGGTGATTTGCTATATTTCCCAAATTAAAACTGGTATATTAGAAAAACTTGTTATTTTTGTCGATTCATTCTAATTCTGACACGAGTTTGGAATTTGTAGCAAAATCCGATTAGAAGTTCAATATAAGTGAGTAATTTTAAATTTATTTCTAAAAGTTATAATAAATTTGAGAGTAAATTAGATTTTATTCCCTTTTAAAACTAACTTTTTTAAAATTACTGCTTTTTTTTTTTAAATTACTCCCTTAAGTTATTTTTTGCCTAAAGTTACTCCCATAATTTGCATTTTTTCTTAAAATTACTTCAAAACTCCAATTTAAGTTGACTTATTTCTTCTATTTTTGAACTCCCCTTACATTTGTTGTCTACATAATTATACCTTTCAAAGTATAGATTGGCTAAACAAAATAAGTTCAAAAATAGACGAAATAAGTCACTTAAACTGGAGTTTAGGAACAATTTTAGCCAAAAAAAAATGCAACTTAAGGGAATAGTTTTAACAAAAAAATTTAAAAGGGGGTACTTTTACTCTAAATATTTTGATTTCAAAAAGAAGTAAAATTTAATTTACTCTAAAGATAGTATAAATAAAAAAAACTGTCAGAAACCCTAACCTATATGGCTATATACCACATGCCGCCGTGCTGCCGTACGAACCGTTTAATTGACTTTGATTAAAAAAACCCTCACAAAAATCGTGTCTTCGATTTCGTGCCATCATCACTGATAGATAAACTGAGAAAAGCCTAGGAGAATGATGCTAACAGAAGCTGGAGTTCAACATATGGAAGAAGGAATAACACTTGTTTTATCACGTTGGTCGGAACTTCAACATGCCGTAGCTTGTGGATGGGGAGGACCTCATTCCCGTGACAAAGCATCTCGTTTTCGAGACTCAATTCTCCGTTTCTTCTCCGCTTCTAATCGTAAAGGTGCCCTTTCTTTTTCAACATGTACCGCAATTTTACTCTTATCATTTTTCTACTCTTGTTCAGTTATTGATGTTTCACTTGTGACGGAAATCTTTGAAAAATGTGCGGTGACATTCATATCTTTCGCATTATTACTCGAGTAATAATTACTCTCATTCTAAGCGAACCCTAAATGTTACAGGACATTTCGAGATTAAAATATGGTTTTTTGTTCTTGTTTCAATTAAGATTTGGACGATTTGGAAGATTTGCTTGCACAATGGACGGATTCATTCTCTTTGATACTCGAAGTTGATAGCATTGCGGAGGTATTTTTTTTCATTACTAGATTTCAATTCTTTTCTTATATATTTTGCGCAATTCATGGATTATACAACCGGTTGTATATGTTGTACGGTGTAAAATCTGAGCTTTGTGATTAAGTATCCGAGCTTTAGGTTAAAGAATATGAGCTCTATTAGAGTATTAGAAAGTATTGAGCTCATCCATTTACACATTAAAAACATGAACTTTGAATTAGCTCAGAAAGAATACATATAAGCTCGGATTCTTATACCTTGGTTGTTCAATGCTTATGGTACAACTGGATGTACAATCCTATTTGTGAATTTTGCGCTCTCCCCCTTCACCAAATCGCTACATATTTTTGTCGTTTGTTGTACTACTAATAAACGAATTTGATGTAGGGAACTTTGGTTTATTTTGCTCATTCACTGAATCATTGTATGTAGGTGGCACATATACTGATGAATATGTATGAAGAATGCTTGGTAAACAATTATCAAAGCATTCAAAAGCTTAGGGAAGCCGTAGTCCGGCCTCCTCATGCCGCAAAGGTATTTTGCTTAGTAACGCGATTGATGCATACATTATTTTGAGTAAGTATTGTGTAAGGCAGTTTTACGCAAACATAATGTAAAACAAAGCCAGGCATAACCACATTACTGAGTAAAAGTAGTTCTGAAAAAAGACATGTTCTACAATATAACTTGTATCCGGCCGCCTTACACAAGTATCTTTGCTTGCTCTGCCTATGAGTTCCTAGATTGAAACTTTAATCCAAAGTATTACAACTTCTTTCAGGCGGTCTATATTAGCGATCCTAATGAGGAGGAGGAGCCCGAGGAGGATGTAGGTTCAACCACGACGACTAATTTATCAGTGTCTTTAACCGATCATGAGGAAGACTGCGAGACAATGGAGTTAGATGAAGCTCCTTGGATACAAGTTCCATCAAAACAGAGGAAGGGTAAGAAAAAGTAGGCTCGTCAATCGTCATGAGAAATACATAACCTTTTATTTCGATTACCTAAATAAGCCGAGGGGCCTTACTATCGGTACTGAGAATTGTTATCGATCTACCTTCTGTTTTTTACCTTCCCCCTCTCATATTCGGTTAAAATATTATGTATTTTGCTGATTCACTTGTCATTCAACCCCACACGATATAATATTAATTTAACCGATTGTGAAAGTTTAAAGGGAGAAGGTAGATAGCAATCCTCACCGGTAAGATGGTGGTATGGGAGGCCGTTTCCCTAGGGTATTCCTTGTGTCATGTTAATTTGACTTTTTTATTTCCTAACCCGAAAGTCGAAAGTTTGTACTTAATTTTTATGAACGGTTTTTTGAGTTTCTCTAATACCATTACTCGTTTCTAGTCTGATATTCTCGATGTCAGCAACAATGTTACTCGTTTCTAGTCTGATAAATGGAGGGGATTGTTGCTTTGTGTTGATTGTGGAAGGTGGAAAAATGAGGTGAGCAAGGAATTATTACCTTCATAGGGAGGTAATGCATTACTTAAGAGAGGAGGTAGGTAATAATTACTCCCTTAATTAATGGACTATTACGTTATATTTCGCCATTTCTATCTCCAACCTATATCCTTTCCCTCTATTTTTTAGTTAATTCAAGTTCTATTACTCCCTTAATAATTAATCTCATCTCAAAATTCCTCCCACAAAATAAATTACTCATTTACACTTTATATATGAATTATGTTGTAACTATAAAATTTATAAGGTTAACTAATATATCCTCCTATGTATTATCTACTCATACCCGTGCAATTTTGCACGGGTTCTAAACTAGTGACTATATATACGCAATTGGTCATCGTGTTTGGTTGAAAAGCTATCGTAGGTCAATATATAAGACGGTCGTACAATAAATTAACTACGGAGTAAAAAATAATCATTTCAATAATAAAAATTGAATTATCATCATTGAGAGAATTCACATAAACATGTACATACACAATAGAGCTAAAAATCAACAAAGGTAGAATCTTTAAGACTCAAGAGGCAACTCAAAACGACAAAGAGGACAAACATGACTACTACTAAACCACTCGACAATACAATCTTCATGAAACTCATGCTTACATGGGATCCTAACCACCTTCTCCGCCTTATTCAAAAGCCCTTCTAAACACACAACACAATTACCCTCTTTCGCAACCTCGTCACCATTGACCGTCATGTTGACTCTCTCAAGCTCATCAACAGCCCACTTGGCAGCCGGATAATAATTCGGCATTAGCATATACTCGACGTACTCATCCACATCAAGCAGTCCAGCATCCGGGTCGGGACTCAGCGTGTACTCGACGTACTCGTCCTCGTCCATGTCAAACAGTCCATCCTCGTCAGACTCATCCACATCAAGCAGTCCAGAAACCGGGTTGGGACTCAGCATGTACTCGATGAACTCATCATCCACGTCGAGCAATCCATACTCATCCACATCAAGCAGTCCAGCAACCGGGTTGGGACTCGGCGTGTACTCAATGTACTCATCATCCTCGTCGAGCAATCCAGACTCATCCACATCAAGCAATCCAGCAACCGGGTTGGGACTCGGCCTGTACTCGATGTACTCATCATCCTCGTCGAGCAGTCCAGAAATCCGTGCCCCTGACAAGTTCGACTCTAACTCTCGAGAGTTATTACAACGTATCTCACGATACCTTTGAACGTCGACATTGACATTGGCAACTCTACCCACCAATTCTCGCTCTCTAACCTCATCGTTCGCAATATTATTACGTTGTTGTTCGATTTCATCAACTACTTCGTAAAACCTGTTACATAGGCGGTCGATTAATAATTCGGCTTCTTCGATCGAGCTGCCAACGGAGTTATAGTCGTTCATGATTTCATCAATGCAGTTACCGCAGAAGGGATCTATAGGGCGTGACATGCACGTGTATGACCTAAGAATGGTAATTTTGTCTTCGAATACTATACGGGGGAATTCTTCATATATTACTGTAAGAAATATACGATCATATGTATTTGGATTCGAAATATTCGCTAGATAATCGTTGTGGTAGCAAGCAATTAGCACCATTGTTATGGTATTAAGGAATTTTGAATTTGTTGTTTTATTTTTGTAGGGATTAGTATGGTTGTGGCCGGCTTGTAGGGACTATTTATATTGAGGGTTATTACTTGGGGAATACGGGACCGACTTATGAACTTGTTTCCATAAAATAATTTCCTAAAAAAAGAGTATTTGAACCTAGACCCGATAAACATACAAGTTAGGTCGGGTCGCTTCCAAACCCGTTAATTTCCTAACGGGTTTTCGTGTCACTTCAATATTTGGAAAGTTTATATTGTATATATTTTTTTGTAATGAAGGATAAAAAAAATTAATATATTCCCTCTGTCCCGGTCAATTGATGTTGTTCTTTGATTTTTGCACAAAAACCAAGGAAAGAGGAGGGAGTTAATTACTAAATGACAAGTGAATTAAATTAAGTGTGAATGATCAAATTGCTATTCAAGTTCATTCTTAAAATAGAAAGGACAATAATTGACTGAGACATCCTAAAATGGAATAGGACAACAAATAATCGGGACAGAGGGAGTATTTAGTAAACTGGTCATTTTCGTGGGGTTCGTGTTTATAATGGTCAACTCAAACCTGACCCAATTAAATCTCGTGTTGTATTCGTATCGACCCACCTACATAAATGGGTCATTAAACCTCAACTCAAACCCGTTAATTTCGTGTCGTGTCATTATTTGTTAGCTCTATTTGAACCTAAAATTAATTTTTTTTTGTCTTAGAAATTGACATCTAATTCCTACTCCGAATATTATTCATAGAAACTTATTAACTAATTCATATAGGATTAGGAGTGTAGGCAATTCTCTAATTCATACTCCGATTAGTGTCCATTAAATTGTATAAAAAAAACTATATATATGCAATTAACCTCTCATCATATTTCTTCTCAACCTCATACTTCTACAAAAATTTACCCCTTGTGATAACTACATCCGTTAAAAAGTTACGGAGTAAATAATTAGTAAAAATACAATGGCGGCAAATCCTCTTACAGATATTATAATCAGCGACTACAGTCAAATGATGAACCAGATTGAATATGACTCCAAACTCACTGATTTCTCCGTCAATTTCATCCACGAAATCATCGACCGCATTGTAGTACCATTCCCGGATTTCAACGACGACTACGTATTGTACCGCAACCCACAAACGATCAATCAGTCCACAACAATGGAATTTAACCCTAATAACAACCTCACCATATCGAAAATCGAGTTTTGCCTAGACCATTGCCTACATCTTGACAAAGACTTGAGCCAAGAAGTGATACACCGATTAATAACCTACGTTGAACGTAACCCGCGACCAACAAGTCTACTTGTCTGCATTAGTCAAGTTTTGGAGTACCGAGGGTCATCTTACGAGCAATTATTGTCGTCTTCAGGCGGGATGAAGCTGGAAAGTGACTCGGAAAGTGACTCGGGAATCGCGTTGTTGAAGAGGATTAGGGTTGAAGATATAAAGGGTTTTAAGGAGGGTGAAGATTGTTGTTGCCCTATTTGTTTAGTGAATTTTGGTGAAAAAAAGGACGTAATGGTTACATGCATGCCATGCAATCACGTGTTTCATGATGATTGTATTCTTGAATGGTTCAAGAGGTGTGAAAGTTTTGTTACGTGTCCGGTTTGCCGGTATGAATTGGGTGAGAAAGATTTAGCGTGACCTTCAAGTAATCTACTTCGGGGATATTTTTCAGGTTGACGGACTAAAAAGTTACCTATTTATGTTGATTATTTATATGTAGGTACATGACTCATTTGTGATTATTATTGATTTTATGCATTTGAATTATTTTCTTAGTTCTAATCACATTGTCATCATTCAATATATAAGTCAAGTTTATTTATAAGATTTAATGATGAAATGTTATGAGTAGTGAGTGGCGGATTTCGGAGTCAAAAATAAGGGGGTCGGGTTCTAAACTACTTTATTAATTAACTCTATATTTGGATATTTTATATACTTAATCATCGAATCAAGGAGGGCCAAGTGATAATTTAATAAATAAAAATGAAAAATTAGCGGCGGTCAGGGCCTCTCCCATTATAACTAAGATTCTAGCTCCATTGTGACTTTGTAACTAGTCATTAACATCAAAGAAAAATAAGAAAAAGTTACTCTTACGTCTTTTTGTTATCTCGAGATAAAGAGAATAATATATTGATGACCAGCTTTTCCCTTCACCGTGTGTATTTGACTTTTAATTCCAATATCACATAAGCATCTAAATAGCGTCGAAACCAGAATTTAAACTCAGCATTGTCGAGCGATGAAAAAATTTAACTAAATACTTCGAAATGTTTTTCCTCCGGTAAAAATGATTACTCATCTTAACCTTCCGTAACTCCACCTCTAGTCCAGAACAAAATATAACTCGGCAAAAACTCCTTCAAATCTTCTTTATATCCAAATTGACCAGAGCTAACTACATCCAACTCAAAATCTAAGGTAATACATATTTCAAGAATCACCCCTTCTCTATTTCTATTTTGTAACACCTTCACCATTACAATTTGGACATACTAGCTAGATTTGGCTCGAGTTCTTCGACCTCACAAGTCATTTGGCCGGGAGGGGTCAACCCATTAAATTGCCTTCAGTATTCCGAAGGAGATTGCCTCATCTGTTGGTAGGGCCGGGGATACTCTTGGTCAACACACAAAAAAAAAATCAATGCCAAACCCTAATACACGCCAAATTGCAAATTATGTTCATTTTAATCAATTTCTATTGTCATACATTATTCCCTCATGAATAAAATCAATCTATTCAAAGTTCAAATTAAGTGAAACTATCCATAGCTGAACTGTTGAACAATAACTAAAAATAAATTGTAACTGATAACATTGGCTATACAACATACGACTCTGTTTTTTTGGGCTTAATGGAGTTAAACTGAACTAAATTAGCCAAAATAAATTGAATTAAACTGAACTAAAATCAGCAAAACTAAGCGAAATGAAAGCCGAAATTAATCCTAAAAGAACAAGGCCCTCCAATAACAACACGTTCAAAACTTTAAGTCCCACCCACATGAAATACATGATGCTTAGGGATGACAATTGTGGCTCAGACCGAACCGAAACCGAACTGAACCGAATAAAAAAATCCGATCCAAACCCAACGTTTAAATATCCACACTCATCCACTATTTAAATACCCATATCCATATCCACTATTAGAAAACTCAAGCCATATCCAAACCCGATCCATTCATACCCGAACCTGATCCAATCAAATATTTTGAAAATTTAGGATTTATTAAACGTGAATTTCAATTTTGTCATATAATATAGAATATTTTATATAGTCAAATCAAGTTTCAGATTGGGTTTTAGATTATATGGTTGATCGGGTATGGATTTTAAAGTTTTGTAATGGATAGAGATTCAATAAGTAAGTGGATCGGGTTTGGATCTGGGTTTGGATCTAGCAATCCAACCCGATGATGCTCCATGAGTCCTTGGTAAAAGATCAAACATTATCCGAAATCATTCGTATTTTGAAGTATCTTTTACCGGTACCGCGTACGCAACCTAAATAACCCGTCCGCCATTAAAGCTCGAAAGCTCATCAAAACCTAACCCTAGCGCGCCAAATTGCAAATTCAATTCAATCCAACCAAATTTCATGTATGTTGATTACTATTCTCTATATCATATGCTCTTTAATTACTTTAATTGCTATTGATTCTGCTCAAATTGTTACTGACATTTGTTAATTTCATTTCTGCAATTATTTCCCCCAAATTGTAAGGGAGAAGAAGGAGGAGAAGCAGATTAATGAAGGTTTAAAGATTGAAGGATATAAAATCGAAGGAATTTCGATTGGTGGACAAGAAACTTGCATAATTTTCCCTAGTCTTAGCCTCGCTTTCGATATCGGAAAATGTCCTCGTCTCGCTGTTAATCAAGAATTTCTCTTCATTTCTCATGGACACTTGGATCACATTGTATATTTCTCTTCTTATTTTTTCGTCTAATTTACCTTCTCCAGTTTAATTTATGATGTTTTTGGTATAATAATGCTTAGTTCTTTTGATGTTTGAATTGATTGCTTTTGAGATTGATTGATCCTAAGTTTAACAGGAATTCTCATGTGAGACGGTCTCTCAATGATTGCTTATTTATTACTCTTTTGAGTCATTTGTTTGCCTTTTATATTTATTGTGAGAATGTGAGGAATATTTTAATCAAAGGTGAACAAATGGTTGGGACAGAGGGAGTATTTTATTTTATCCTTTATCTTTTCGTTTTCAGTTTGTTTCTAGTGAAGTAGTAAGTAGTAATTGGTACACCATATGTCTAATTTAGCGTGAGACGGTCTCCTGCAGGAATTGTTACATGTATTGCGAATTCTGTTTCAATTTATGTCATTACCTTCAAATGAAACTTGTATTGCCTTGAAATCTCGGTTAGGTTACTAGGTAGATGCTTTCTTGAATTGCTTGGTCATTGTTGTAAGTATGATACTATGATGTGATTGATGATTCGGTTGTCATGGCCTGATTTTGGTCCTGGCACTATGACTGCAGTAGATACTGCGTCAAAATAGAGTCGTAGTAACTTTCAAAACTTAGGTAACTCGGTTGTGATTCGGTGTTGCAGCCTATATTTAATACCATGCGTACCAATATAATAAAACGATTTCTTTGCCGTGTCATAATGCCTACATAGGTTGCTAGGTTCTAGCTTGTAAGTAATTCTCTTTTTATTTATTTCATCTTTATGCTCTTGAAATAAAAATTCTGTGAACAGATTACTGTATTATCTTTTTCACAGAATGATATTGGGCTACCTATTTGATCTATGTTTATTTATGTCTGTTTGTTGTTTGCTGTTTGCTTTTCTCCTTTTTTATAACATTAAGTAATCTCCAATGCTAACCTTCATGACAGGGTGGGCTGCCTATGTATGTATCAATGCGTGGCTTATTGTCGATGAAGCCTCCAACCATAATTGTGCCTAAGTCTATAAAAGAGAATGTGGAACGACTTTTTGATGTGCATAGAGCAATTGACCAGTCTGAGTTGAATCATAAATTAGTTGGTCTCGATGTAGGTAAATATTGGGTCATTTGTCAAATCACCCATGTTTCTTTGCGCTTTCTCTCTATTATCTTCCTTGGCCCTATATGATCGTATCGGCAGTTGACATAAATTGCTTGATTGATTCTCGTTTACCAGGAGAAGAGTTCTACATTCGAAAGGATCTAAAAGTGAAAGCGTTTAGAACACATCATGTCATCCCTAGTCAGGTACGTGTGGCGTGTGGTCCCTTCATCCTATCCATGGTTTTTGCTTTTGAGATCTCATTTTTTCCTGCTTGAACCATATCTACTATCTACCTTCCTTAAAGGATGCTCCGAATTAAATATTGCAGGGTTATGTTGTTTATTCATTCAAGCAGAAACTCAAGCCGAAGTATATTGGGCTTCCTGGAAATGAAATCAAGGAATTAAAGACTTCTGGTGTCGAGGTCTGTTACCTTCGTAGCTTTTATATTTATAGTCTCAATTGATATTTCTCATGCAATGACCCATTTACATGGATATATATTCCCTTTCGTTGTCTCTTTCTATTGGAATGGACGTGAGATTCAGGCAACTGTAATTTATTTTATTTTAAGTTACACATATTGTGGTTAAGCTCGGATATACTTTCATGTCTAAGTTTACAACCTCATTCTTATTATACTCCTTATTTTTTGTTTTGTCTGTGATGGTGTAACAAGTTGGAATTTCGTTTACTTGCGCCCGTGTACTTGTGATTGATATTATCATGCTACCTGACAGATTTGTGCCTTCTGTAGTAATATCTGTTCTGTATACTTGTTTACATGGTATTGCATTCATTAGAATTGTTTGGGTGTTGCCAGATTACGGATACCTCCTGTTCACCTGAGATAGCATTCACTGGAGATACAACAGCTGAATTTATTGTTGATCCATCTAATGTTGATGTGCTAAGAGCAAAGATTCTTGTAATGGAGGTAATTCTTTCTTGTAACCCGTCTTCGGGACTTTACGTGTTGGAACCATAGTATGGTGGTTGGCAAATATTTCCAGTTTTCTGTGCATGGAACTCCTAAAGTCATCATTCATGTAAGTTGATGTTGAATATAAGCTTCTTTATTGACTTTGCTTGGTCAGAGTACTACAGCTAACTCTGCTTTAACTTATTGTTCCGGTCATTTTCCCTGTTCATCAGCAAGATGAAAAAGTTGCCTGAAATAAATTTGCCCTATTTGAGTTGTTTGAGCATAAGTTTCTTTGAAACCTTTCAAATTAAAACAAGTAAATTTAGACGAATAAATGATCTGCTAAACATTGAGGTCTGAGGACAGAAACTGTTTTTTGTTTGAAAAGATGGTGGTTTATGCTGTAAATGTCATAGTTGTTGGAGTGGGATATTTTGTAGGAAGCAAAGTCCTAGCCCAGCAAAATGACACCATTTTCCTTTGTGGGCACCGAGCCGAGCCGTACAAGGGCGCTAGGGTTTGGGAAAGGCAGCGCGGGATTGTATTGATTTTTCTCTCTTGTGGTCAGATAATTAAATTCCTAGCTATCTCCCTCCCACATTTATTCCGTTCCAGAACTTGCTCCCAATTAATTCCTCGTTCACACTCGATTATCCTGATTATCCTGATTTTCATCTCAACCGCTATAATATACAAAGCTTTTTACACTCTCATAATGACACAAAACTAAATATATTCATTCTCTCCAAACTATTATCCTCATTGGCAACATTCTTAGTGGTTTCCACGTTCGCCTTCGTTTACATGGGAGATTGGGAGTTGCACAAGTAGTTTCTTGGGAATCGTTTGTCAGAAGTTGAGTGCAGAACGTGGGCGGGCAAAATACTACTTTACGCCTTTACGGCATTGACTCTTATCATGTAACGGCCATTCAGATAAGCTCGATTTTGCTGTCTTTTTTGGCTACTTGCATTAATGCAAACAAAAATACCTTGAAAATATGAAGTTGACGTTGAGCAATAGCTAACTAGGCATAGACTAAAACTAAGATACATTACTGTTCCTTGAAAGAGGATCGTAAATGCTTGCTGTTCAATAATTTCATTGACTTTTGGATGATTTATCAACTTTCAAACTTTGTCTCTCAATGCAGTGCACCTTTGTAGATGACAGAGCTACTGTTGCGCATGCAAAAGATTATGGACATACACATCTTGCAGAGGTTTCTTTTCCGACCTCCTTTGTTTTACTTTTTACAGGGGGTAAATGTTTGATATAATATTTTAAAATCTATTATTAACTAAAATGTACAGGTTGTAAAATATACAGAGATGTTTCAGAATAAAGCGATTCTTCTCACCCATTTCTCAGCAAGATACCAAGCAGATGTAAGAAATCTTCTTATTCTGCTTTCCCGCCTCTGTCCCTGTTTAATTTCTTTGTTCTCAGTTTGCCGCATGTTTTAGTTGTTTACTGTACAGAAGCAAACATAAAACTGAAGGGGATATCAGGCACATAACTAAAAAGTAAATTAAAAAGAACAAACAATGTCGCTGCTATCATCAATTTATAAAAAATACAATAGTTGTTATTGACCATTTTGAATCAGGGAAAACTATCTTCTTCCGACACACAACACATCCTGCTTGTCGATATCTCAGCCCTTCTTTCCTCTGTTATGTTTCCTGATACTCTCTTATATATGTTCCATACTTCCATGATCTTTCTGCATAATTTGAGTTTGTAAAGTGGATATGACCAAATTGAGCGTCAGCGTTGAGAAGTTCACAAAATTCTGACAACAGCACCTTAATGTTGAGTTAGTTTGTATTTATGTAATATTATATTATTATACCTAAGAAAGAACCATCAACGGTCGCTTTTGTTGACCAATGCCGTAAATAGGAGAGAAAGCCAAATTGTGCATCTTCTGTGTGTTCATATGTAAGTGATACGTGAAGTAATGCCGGGCTTTGGCAGTTTTTGTGGAAATAGCTGATTGATCTGCACAGGCCATTCAGTTCCGGATTAATTTTAATAGTAGTCCCTTTTGCTTTTTCTTAACTTTTTTTTGGTAGGAAATAAGAGAAGCTGTGTCCAGGTTGCCAGAAGCATTTGCTGGGCGAATTTTTACCCTTACTGAAGGGTTCTAAATTCGACGACTGGGTGCTGCCGTAGTTTGCCCTTTGGGGAAATTTGCTAATGTCCGTACGATCTTAACCTCTACAAGTTTGTGGCCTGGATCATGCTAGGTGGCTCTTAACCTGCGTGACCCGATTTAATCAAATGCATAAACTATTGGTGTTATGGCCAACTGGCCAAGTTACATGGTTTCGCACATTGTGTCTCCATGTAAAAGACTAAAAGCGTCACGTATTTTTGAAGAAAGGCTATTAGCAGGAGCTGCATTTGAATCTTGTTAGCATCGCCTCGAGAACTGGTCCCATGTCCTACATGGTGGAAGGAGATGTGGGGGTGAGATAGGTTTTCAAGGGTAAGAGCCGAGTTTTTGAGGTTATTACGGTGATTTCCATTAGAAGGAGGTGTTTCAGGGTAGGTGAAGTTGCCGGATGTTGGGAAAATTTTTTGAAGGTTCGGATTGAATATAGGGTAGTCGGTAGTTGGGTGTGCCGGGTGAGCTAGCTAGGCGCGGTAGATTGTCGAGGTTGTCAAGGGTAAATTTGCAGTTACATAAATTGAAAAAATCTGTGTGAGAACGGAGTCGATATTGAGATGAGTAGATGCAGATTGATTGACAACAGTTAGCTGGCGTCGATTCTTTGGGTTTGACAAACAACGTTGAATCTTGGAAGCTCTCTTCACATTATGTATCGCATTATACGCATCGGACAAGTGATCATCTCTAGTTTATGTTATTACAATAGCTGGACTTGTTGACTCTTTTTTTCCTTTTGTTTTTCTCCGTTTCTCCAATTTTTTATTCTTCGTCTTAAAATATACTCCATCTGTTTTTATATGATATATGGAATATATTTTTTATATTTTCAGTTTTGGCAATTGGAAAGAAAATATAGTATACATTCCAAAATAGTTCGGTATTTTCTGTGTGTTTTATCCACTGATCCTTGAGCTATGTTGCATTGTTGCGCATAATGTAGCAATGGAGGTTAAGGCTTTGTTATAATCAAATACAGAGTATGATTAAATGTAAACTAATTTTGAATTTTTTATGATTAATTGTTTAGTTATTTGAGCTCATAATTTTTCTCGAAGTATATACAATTAACGACTTGAAAGTTAATGACTTGTATCAAAATACATTGTAGAATATGGGTAGAGGGAGTATAATTCTACATAAACTTAGTTTACCCTCAACAAGGTAACGATTTTTTAATATGCTTTTCAATCTGAATTGTTAATTATTAGCTCTTAATAAGATAAATTTTAAAAATGACATTACCACAATTTAAAAAATAAAAAATTATACATACCGTGTACTGTTTTAGAATTCATCCCTAAATTGACTTCCAATTCTTTTCTTTTTTTTAGGGGATTGAGAATTCGAAGGGGTAGACTACTCAAAAATTTCATAATTTATTTTTATTGTAATTTAATTGAATAAAAAAAAAGAATGAATCAAAGCAATGATGCTTAGTCTTCAAAAAAACTTGAGTAAAGAATAGATCTTTTATTTTGGAGATGCTATATAATTTTCGAATTTTTTTGAAAGTAAGAATTCCTTTATTTAATTTGTTTGCTGTAACTATTTGAGTCGGGCGAGAGGAAACTTTCACGTTCAGTTTTGAAGGAGGAGATCCTATAGGATCCTATCCCAAGACTCATACATCTAACCCGAAAGTCTCACATTACAGTAAGTCTTACTTGTGATAGGTATATCCACGATACATAGCTAAATATGATAAAAATGAGGGGTTTTTTGTCAAACACAACCTTTAAATTTTTTTTTCCAAACACCATCTTTAAAAAAAAAGTTTGTCAAACACGACTTTTTGGCCGCTTGCAATGGGATGACTTTCAGTCTATATTTGAGATAGCAAACGAGGTTGGTTTGAGGTGTTCTTGGACTCGTTGGAAAGGTTGGAGTACAGGCTTTCTAGGAGTTGTAAACATGATGGCCAAAGGTGGCCTTATATGGGATCGATTGGTGCGTAAAGTAAGGTTGGTCTGAGTAAGGGTTAGAAGTTTGGATTTATAGCGGGTTGTTAGAGGGGTTTTCGAGGGTCTTTTAATGGGGTTATGATATTTTGTTTGGTCTGAAATTTGGTATGCGGGTTAAAGGGACTGCATGGTATATCGTAGTTGTGTTGTTTGTAGTGGCCGTTGGTTGAAAGTGGTGGTTCAAGGGGAGCAAATTGACCCACGAAAAAATTCTACTTTGACTTACATCAACCTCATGTGACCAGCCTTACTTTATACACCAATCTACTCCACATAAGGCCACCTTTGACCACCATATAAACAACCGCTAGAAAGCATGTACTCCCACCTTTCCAACGAGTTCAAGAACACCTCAAACCGACGTCGTTTGCTATCTCGAATATCAATTGAAAGTCACCCCTAATACAAGTGCTCAAACTTTGGCCAAATGTCGTGTTTGGCAAAAAAAAAATTATTAAAGATTGTGTTTGACAAACTTTTTTTTTAAATGTAATATTTGGAAAAAAAAATTTAAAGGTTGTGTTTGAAAAAACCAAAAATGAGAGTGCTTAAAGAGTGACAAGCTTGTGACGGATATTATGCTTGTCACAAACGAGAATTTGTGCTCACATTAAGGCATGAATCTTAATCCTAAGAAGTTGGGATTTGTTTTTTTGATAAGAAACAAAAACAATGTACTCCGTTGACCCTGGTACTAGTACTAAATAAAGTGATCATGTACTTAAAAATTGCCGCAGAATATAATTTATGAATCCAATTTTTTTGGATCAACCCACGAGGCACGAGCGATCAATTATTTCTCGTCAACGACTTCAATCCCGATGCTTATTTTGGATTATTTGAGCTACAAAAATTATGCAAATTAACGGTAACGACAACAAAGGTACATACATGACGCACTTATTTCGACTCAAATACAGTGACGGAGTCGGGATTTATAGTTAGGGGGCCGAAAAAACTTAGCGAAGGCAAACAAATAATGACATAATGGAAACTTGAAAAAAATTCGGAGATTTTAGCCAAAACTTGCGAATTTTTCCTTGACCAGCGATGACGAGCGCCCCTGCTAACCTCCCTATATGCTCAAATGTACATTCACAGACTCACAGTCTATCATCATTTCCTACTAGGTTACTAACGTAAGGCTATGTTTAACGGGGGACGAGCAATGGGTATGAGCAACAGTACCAGCCAAAAAGTAAAGAAAAAGCAACTTTACTGTAGCAAAGTCTTAGAGTGGGTCTTGGATTTCCAAGACTCACTTTAAGACCCGTAAATAGTGTTTTGTTTGTGTAAAAGTGGGTCCTTTTTACTATTGTTGAGATTTTTGATAGGTTTGAGGGATAAAGTGGAATAAATAAGAGAGTTTGAGTTAAATCTTAATGATAAAATGGGCCATTTTTACTGTTATTAAGACTCATATTCGGTTTATGGATAAACTTAGTCTAAATGACATTATGAAACTATTGAGAACCCCTATGGTATCAGGGATATGTATGCATTTGCACGAGAATGAGAAACGTCTTTTTTTTTCATGCATGCAGGTGCCCTTTTTATTGTTGACACCAAAATCCGTAGCTTTATGAAGCATTACAACAACTAGTTTGATCAAATCCAAATGTGTGGACAAAATAGAAGTCTATAAGTAGTTAAAAACTGAGTAATCTTCAACATTTTAAATTTCAACTTTAAACGTCATTTGCATGATAGGACATTTGCATGATATAATAAGGTGTAGGACGATGTTTTCAAATTCCATCAATTCAACTTTCGAATCGATACAAAACGTATTATAGCACAAATTGTCATTATAAACAGGCGGGTATATTCGTCTATAATAAGAGGCGGGTCGGATCTCACTCACAAAGAAACAAGTGAGAGGGCAAGTGGGTTACCATTTAGCCTTTTACTTGTCTCTTTGTGAGAGGGATCTGACCCGTCTCTCATTATAGACGAATATGCCCCGTCTATAATGAGACTTGCTGGTATTATAAATGTATGTTAAAAGTGTCTGGTGCTACCTAGTCGAGTAGTTTACTATGTACTGATTGCAATAATGTAAGTTATTCACCTTCTGTTAAAAAATAAATAAATAAATAAATAAATGAAGGACCCGCAATCTTGTCCTCCTAATTAAAGGAATCTTTATTATCAAGCACAAATATTTATATAAGCAGTCCGTTTTTCTTAAGACCATTGTTTTTGGTCTGAAATAAGACGGGTAACATGTCATCATTTTACAATAAAATGTTGTTATTTTTTGATAATATGTTACCATTATTGTTCACATCATTTTCAGGGTAAAAAATGACACCTCTAGTCATAACATTTTGTGAATTAATTGGTTACATTTTCTTAAAAAATGGCAACATTTTATCCGTCTGACAAATAAGACCAAAAGTGTCGGTCTGAAACAAGAATTTGTGTTATATAAGAGGGTTTTTCAAAAATTTATCGTAAAACTGATTCTTGTAATAATCAGTTTAAAATGGGCAAAATTGAAATGGGACGAATTTAGTGGAGCTGAATAGAGTTAAGCTGAACTGAGCTGAACTGAACAAAATAGAGTTAAAAATAAGCTAGAAAGAAGAGGGCCTAACTGATTATCAAGACTATAATCTAGATTTTATCACAAGTCAAGGTACAGCAAATATGATAGTGTATGAAACAAAATATTCCAAGCTGGAAATATTGGACTAAAAATTGAAATAGAAGTTAGAAAATTGACCTAATTATTATTAGAAGAAAAATACCCACGGATTTAGGAATCCATGTGACCTCTGTAATGTACGAAACTTCAACGCTCTATCTCTTACGACTTGCATGCATCAAATTAAAGTCGTCTCTCAATATTAGTTCTGTACACTTGATTGTATATTGACATTATTATCAGCCATAATAATTAATAATAACCCGATTTATACGCCTTAAACACCTCTCTCTTTCAATAATTATCTTTTATTACAAATTTACAATCTCACAACTATGTCTACTTGATTTATATTCATGGTTTATATTATCTTAACACCGTTGAGGTTGAATTTTCTTGATATGATTACAAGCTATCTACATATCGACGACTTTTTGTATGAATGTTATTAATAATGGATTAATGTCTTAGTGGTTAAAATTAAACTTGGGTGAAACTCCTAAGGGTTTTAGAGTCAATTCTCGCCAAGAGCAGTTTGGGGAGGGTAGAATGGTTTGGTGTTATGTCTTTTAGACTTCGAGCTCGTCACCCTCGAAAAAAGGTGGTTGACCTAATATACGTGGTTTGCAGTCTATCACGTATATTCGGAGGTTTACTCAGTGCACACCAAAAAATAGCGGTTGCGGATTCTGTCGTCATCTAAAAATGAAAAAAATGATGTCTTGTACTTTCATGGTATGTAAATAAATACGGACTTACGGAGTATAATAGGAGTACTTTGAGGTCCTCTTATAATATTACCGTTTCGTCCCAGCTGACTTAAATTCCTGGCTCCGTCATTGTATGTACGTCTATTCAAATTTCTACTTCGTAATAAAAGTAAGTGTAAGCCATTTTAATGAAGCATTTTGTTATGCTCGATTATAATTCAGAACTAAATAATACAAGTAACGATCTTTTGGTATATTGAACGTGGAATCGATTAAAAAGCGAATTCATTAAAATACAAATATACAATTCCCCAACTAGAGGTTTTGAATAATAGAAATGACATTATTGACTGCATCACAATTTAAGACTAGAATTTTATTAGAATGAACTGTGTGCATGTATAGGAGTCATACTTGTACGGAGTATTAAAGTTTCAAAAGACCACCTAAAGATTGTAAGGAAATCTGAATAGCTCATGGGTTTTAATTAGACCTGGCAAAAAAAATCCGACTTATATTTACCTGATCGAATACTTACCGAAAACAATTTGAAATAGATCCAAAACCAAATTAATCAAACCCTAAATTGACCCGATCAATAACCAATTAACCACTATAACCACTAACCTAATTAAGTGATCAAACCCTAACGTTGAAATGAATGATAATGGCAACTTTGTTCATCAATTTTAATTTAATATATTAAAGAAGAATTAATTGAATTATAAACAAATGATGGACGGGGTGTAAGTTGACTTATATGGTGGGAGTATTTCAAAGACATGCACCTATTTTATATATATTTATAGACTTATTAATAATGTTGATTATCTTTTATACTCCATAGTAGACTATTATTATTGTCTAATAACCTAGTTGAAATTTTCAATTAATTAATCTTTATTAGTCAAATTAAGACTTGAGCAACGCAACCATGCTTTCCTTGCACTTGTGTTTATTTAAGAGAGACCAAGTAAATACACAAAACTTGCATTTAATTTTAACAAGATAATATAGAGAAGAAAGCATGGATCAACTTCATGAAAACATTTCTTCTAAAGAAACAAAAATCAAAGAAATTGGGGATAATAATCATGTCAAGAGGATGAATTCTTCATCTCCTAGTGCTTTAAATACTAGTTGCGATTATCAAGTTCACAAGGTATTTATTAACATCAATTACTTTCTCCGTCTCAATTATCTGTTTATCATTTTGTTTATTTCATTTTTTTTAAACTTTCTTGTTTAATTTCTAGTTAATTGTCTACGCCAAAAAACAAGTACTCCGTATTTATTCTGTTTCATATGATTTTTTTTTGGAGTCTTTATCTATCGTATTAAAACAATAATATTCAAATACTTGTCATTTGAATCGATTTTTTGGATCTTAATTATGCGAATAGAATCAATAAATGAATATTATTACATAGACGAATGATTAATTGATATATTTGTGGTATATGATAGCAGATGTCGAGTGAGACGGATCATACTCGTAATAAGGAAGAAGAATTGAAGTTATCATCACCATCTACGTCCGAGAATAACAAGGTTTCACCCACTTTCACTCGGGCTTTCTTTATATAGTTAATCTTGCTTAATACCGTTTTAACTCAATATCTCACAACCTTCTTCTATTTTCACCTCTGTTTTAATCGGGGCTAAGAGTCATCTTAAGTCATCTTGTATAATATTTTTTTAGTGAATCATAAAGTAGAATTATGGTATTCACGGGATTTAATATAAGTTTTGGTATCATGCCTAAACGACTCCATGTGAAGTCGATATATGTCGTATGCTAATAATTATTGTGTAGTTAAATAATTTTACCGATGCCAAAAAAAAAATTAGCCCTTTTCACCTATTGAAATGTTTTTTAAAACAACAAAAGTTGGATAAGATTGGTGTACAACGTGTGATAAGTTCACATATAAGATATTCCTTTTAGTGTAAATGAAACCTTTTTTTTTTGTAAACGGAGCCATGAGGGCAATTTTAGGATAACAAAAGTCAAACGCATGTTCTGAATATCAATTTTTACTTTATCGACTAAGTTGGTTGATATTTGTTAGTGTAAATAGAATTTAATGAAACCTTATATGCCTTAGAATTTCAAAATTGTGATACGAGTTGACACTCTTCATTATCTTTGACGTACCAACTAACACATTTGATATTACCTTTATACAGGGTAAAGAAATTGAATCGACAAAAGCTGAACTGAATGAAGCAATGGAAGAAAATGAAAGACTCAAGAAATGTATAGATCAAATCATGAAAGATTATGAAGCATTGCAAAGAAAATTCTCTCAAATTTCCCAAGACTCTAAATCACAATCCAAGCAACAAATGAATGATAAAATGGTGATTAAAGATGACGATGACGATGACGAAGACGAGGCAGAGCTAGTTTTACTTACCCTAGGGAGAACTTCAAGCCTTGACACTAAGAAGAGAACCGGTCCGAAACAATTAAATTCAAATTCAAATATCGATACAATGGATAAAGAAAATGGTAAAAGAAAGAGGGATGTTGATGATGATGGACTAGAAGATGGAAGATTAGGGCTTAGTCTTGATAGAAAATTTGAAGTACCAAAATCAATAAATTTTCTTGACCAAGAAAAATTATTAAGGGAAAATTCGAGCTTAAGCAAAACCAATGGTAATGGTGAAGATGAAATGGTGCAACAACCTCCAACCAAGAAGCCGAGAGTTTCTGTAAGAGCTAGATGCGACACACCTACTGTAAGTACAATTTAAACTCGTCTTTACTCATTCACCGTATCTAATAGGAATAATTATAATAGTTGGGTCTTAACCATCGCCTTAAGGTTTTGGTTGAGATGGTTCATTTATCAGTATCTATTTAAAAACGGAAATTTCTCATGGTACCCTTTAATTTTGTCAGATTTTCCATGGTACCCCTGCTTTTAAGAATCTGGCTATAAGACCCTTGAGATTACATTTTTGTGCCAATGGTAACCCTTAATGTAACGGCCGTTAAATGGCCTTTAAATTTTGATGATGTGGCAATGAATTAGTAATTAAAAATTAGGGGTATCATGGGAAATCTGACAAAATTAAGGGGTGTCACGGGAAATTTCCGTAATTTTTAATCGGAAAAGGCACGTGGTACCCTCGAAATTTGTCATTTTGCACATGGTACCCAAATTTTTAAGTTTGTGTACATGATACCCTCCATGTTTGATTTTCATGAACAACATGCCCTTTTTGTCGATATAAAAAAATTAGATTGCGCTTAACTCCTAGACCTGAATTCGGAATCGACCAATTTTTTTTCCTAAAATGATTATCTCGTCATAATCTACGATTTGAGAAAAAAAATTTGTCGACTGACATTTTATAGGGTTTTTTTTAAAGCAAATCTCAAATCAACCATATCTTCGATCTTAAATTTTCGAATGACCATTTTTATTTTATCAATTTATAGATCTCGAAAAGGTAATCAATTTGAAAAAAAAAAAAAAAAAAAAAAAAAAAAAAAAACTAGTTAATTCCGATTTGTGGTATATGATTTATGCTCAATTAAAAATTTTAAGAACGATAAAAAGGGCACATTGGGCTTGAACATTAAAACTCAAGGATATCATGTGCACAAACTTAAAAAGTTGGGTACCACGTACAAAATGGCGAAGCTCAAGGGTACCACGTGAATTTTACGATTTTTAATTACTAATTTATTGTCGCATCATCAAAACTTAACCTTCAATTAACGACCGTTACATTAGCCATTAGAGGTACCATGGACACAAAAATGGAAACTCAGGGATACCATAGACACATTCTTAAAAATAGGGTATCATGGGAAATCTGACAAAATTAAGGGGTACCATGAAAAATTTCCGATTTAAAAAATTAGAGAAACTTTTTTTTTTTTTTTTTGTAAAATATAGTGTCTAATAATGGCCTTAAAATGTGTATGTAGATGAATGATGGATGTCAATGGAGAAAGTATGGACAAAAGATAGCTAAGGGAAACCCTTGCCCTCGAGCTTATTACCGTTGTACGGTCGCACCGTCTTGTCCGGTAAGGAAACAGGTACAAAGATGTGTCGAGGACATGTCGATCTTGATCACAACATACGAAGGAGCACACAACCATCCATTACCTATCTCCGCAACTGCCATGGCCTCCACCACATCCGCGGCCTCTTATATGTTGATGTCGGGTTCATCAACGTCCTCAAATCAAGGGTACTCTTACCTTCCAAGTCCGACTACCACGACAACTCCTTTTAAAACCGACTTATACAAGAATACTAATTTCGCCGTCCCTAATAACTCATCCATATTCTCTAATACCCTTACCCATCCTACAATTACCCTTGACCTTACCTCTACAACCCAAGAAAATAAAATCCCTCAAAATTATACTTTAAATAATTCAAATAATAATGTTTTTTCATCAAAATACTTCAATTCTCATCATCAAGATCATAATTTAAATTTCCAAAATTTGTTTCAACAAAATAACAATGTTGTTACTCATCCTTTACCAGACACAATAGCACAAGCTGCTAAAGTTTTAACATCGGATCCAAATTTTCACTCGGTTTTAACCGCGGCTTTATCATCTTTCATTAGTGGTAAAAACTAATTTTTTATCAATATTAGTAAATCTTACTTATTTGATATTGATATTGATATTTTCTCTGTTTTTCGACATTCTTGTATTTTCGATATTATTTGACTGTGATTTAAAATAGTATTCCGTATAGTTGATGTAACTATTGACGGACTTAATCTTTTAATTTGTTTGAATTGAAATTGATAAACCATGAATGTAAATCAAATATCAACTATGAATGTAAATCAAATATAGGAGATTGTGAATCAAGTTGCTTCCATTTCCAACTGCACACTGACAGTAGCCTAGCAGCACAGGAGCTCAGTAGTATAGATGTTCTAGAATAGTCTAGCACCTTCCATTGTACAGCTGTAATCGTCTAACAACCTTTGACTTAGCATGACAAACTTTGACTCAGTTAGTTAGAAGATATTTTGTGATTGTTGTATATAAGCTCATCTTGTAAACATTGTTAATTAATTAATACAATCACATTTCTATTTACATCTTTTCCAGTTTTGTTTCTCTCTCAAAGCTTTCAGCATTTCATCAATGGCTTCCCTAAGCTTCATCAATGGCGTCATTTTATGTCATTCTGCTCCATTTCACATGGTATCAGAGCAGGCGTAGCCTGTCTCTTTGATATCCTATCTTCATTCTTCCGCATAATACTCTGATTAGTTGTTTCTTCTTTCATTTTCTTTAATTCAATTAGTTGAAACTTGTTTGTTTCTTCTTTCTTCTTCAAATTCCATAAAATTACTAAAATCGCAAGTTTTTCATCATGACGAATGATACCGCTGCTACTAGTGATGCTTCTTACAGTAATCCATATGATGATCCTACATTTCTAGCTACTTCTGATTCACCTGCTATGGAGCTCGGGAATACAAAGTTTTCTGGCAAGAACTTCATGTTATGGAGTCGTTGTGTAGTCATGGCGTTAGGTACAAAGAATAAGCAAGGATTTCTGACTGGAGCTGTGCCTATGCCTTCTTTGACCTCGCCTAAGCTTCAACAATGGCAGCGAAGTGATCATATGGTCCGATGCTGGTTGTTGAACTCTATTTCTCAGGAATTAAAGGAAAATTTTGTCTCTTGCAAATCTGCTAAACATCTTTGGACAGATTTATGTGAGAGGTATGGACAGTCAAATGCACCTTTACTCTTTCAATTGAAAAAAGAATTGCGCAATATTAGTCAAGGAAATGATTCTGTAGTTGAATACTTCACGAAATTGAAGCGTTATTGGGATGATATTGATGAATTGGAGGTTATTCCTCAATGTGATTGTGGTGCTATGGATGCTTGTACTTGCAATTTGTACAGGCAGATGCTTGATATGTCTTCCAGAGAAAAGGTTCTCAATTTCTTAATGGGATTAAGTGATGTTTATGAGCATCCTAGGTCTAATATTCTGGCTATGGATCCAATTCCGCCATTAAACAAAGTGTATGCTATTGTCCAGCAGATTGAGAGTCAGAAAATGATATCTAATGTGGTTAATTGTTCTCAAGATGCTAGTGCTTTGAATGCGTCTAAATCTGCTGGTAAAACTCCTTGGAATGTTTGGAAGAGAGATGCTAATGCTAAGGATGATAAGAAACCTAAGGTTGATGATAGATGGTGTAATCATTGCAATAAGAAAGGTCATCTTCCTTCAAGTTGTTTCATTAAGTTTCCTGAATTGAAGGCAAAATATTTTGCTAGATTTTCTGGTAATGTTACTGGAGAATTTCTTCCTGGCAATGTTTCTGGTGGACCTGCTGATAGCAGCCCTATGTTTGGCCAGCAGCAGCAAGGTTCGCAGTATTATGGTCAACCTTCTCAGTATGCATCACAACTTCCTCCGTATTATAGTCAGGGCTCCCAATATATGCAGGGTGCTTCTTCTTCTCATTCTCAGGGTCAGCAAGGTTTTGCTGCGGCTTCTTATCATCAAGGCTGTTCTCAGGGTCAGCAGTCATTGCCTCATCAGGTTTCTCCTGTGCAGTTTGATCCAGCTATGTTGACAGCATTATATAATCATATGATGCAGATTGCACAGGCTAAGCATGATTCTCCTGTGGATATTTCAGATGCTTCTGTCAATTTTGCAGGTATCACCTCAGCTTCTCCTAAAGCTTGTGATACTTGTTTTGATAATTGGATTGTTGATTCTGGTGCTACAGATCACATGACTGGCCATAAGCATTATTTTGACAGTTTAAATTTGTTAAAGAAGCCTGTCTTAATTGGACTTCCTGATGGTACATCTCAATTAGTATCACATGGTGGTCATATTACCCTTTCTTCTGGAATAAAATTATATGATGCACTTTATGTTCCAATTTTTAAACATAACTTGCTTTCAGTTGGCAAATTGTTATCCACAACTGGTTTGTTAATACACTTTGCTGTGGACAAATGTGTGATTCAGGACCCTGCTTCTAGCATTCCTGTTGGCATTGGTTTTCAAGAGAAAGGTTTATACAAGTTGAAGCATAAGACTGTCAAGTTTGCTAATGTTGCTGTTGGATCCTTTCCTGTTGATTCAGCTCATAGTTGTAGTTGTTCTAAACTTGTCAGTTGTAATAAGCATAATAATGTAGCTGTTTTTCATGCTAGATTAGGTCATACATCTTTGTCCAAGATGCAACACATTGATGTAATTCCTTGTAAGAGCATGAAACAGTATGAGTGTGAGACTTGTTTGCAAGCTAAGTTGCATAGATTACCTTTTAACAGAAGTATTAGTAGAGCTAATTGTAAATTTGAACTCATTCATATAGATCTATGGGGACCTTATAAAGTTGCTACTATTACTGGTGCACATTATTTCTTTACCATTGTTGATGATCACACTAGGGTGACTTGGACTTTTTTGTTGAAGTATAAAACTCAAGTTGCCTCTATTCTCGAAAATTTTATTGCTCAAATAGAAAATCTCTACAACTCCAGAATCAAAATAGTGAGAAGTGATAATGGTACTGAAGTTGTGCAAGATACTTGTTTAGGAATTTTTGCTAAGAAAGGCATAATGCACCAAAAGAGTGTGCCAGGAGTTGCTCAACAAAATGGTCGAGTTGAAAGAAAACATAGACATTTGGTTGAGACAGCTAGGGCTATGATGTTGTTTGCTAAGTTACCAAAAAGATTTTGGGGAGAAAGTGTGTTGACAGCTACTTACATCATCAACAAACTCCCTTCCTCTATCCTTGGGTGGAAGAGTCCATATGAAGTATTAATAGGACAATCACCCTCTTATGATGAGCTGAGGGTATTTGGATGCCTATGTTATGCTCTTTCTAATTCTCTCATTAAGGATAAGTTTGCTTCCAAAGGAAAAAGATGCTTATTTTTAGGATATCCTTTTGGTCAAAAAGCTTATAAACTTTTTGATTTAGAAAGGCAGAAGATTATAATTAGTAGGGATGTTGTGTTTCTTGAGGATAAATTCCCTTACCACACTCCTGTTGTCAATTCTACTCCTTCTGAAAGTTGTCAATCTCCTTTCTTTTCTTCTCATATTGCTGATGAAGATGTCATTATTTCTAGATCAGCAGATCAGGCACACACACCTGATGCTTATTCTGATACTATTAATTCTTCTAACACTGACAACAGTACAGAAACTTCTGCTAGTATGCCCCATTCTGATTTCAATCATAATAGTATTCCTACTACTCAGAATATCCCTGTTTCTAGACAGTCCTCAAGACCTAAAAAAATTTCTTCCAAATTACAAGGTTTTGTTGTTCCAAAAACAATTCAAAATATTTTACAACCTGAGAATTCACAGTCATTCTCAGTGTTCAATACTGCTACTCATTCTCTAGCATTGAAAGCTTCTTTAAATGCTGTACTTCAAACTTCAGAGCCTTCCTCTTATAGTCAGGCTCAAAATAATCCTCACTGGGTGGCTGCCATGGACAAGGAACTCCAAGCCTTGGAGGATAACCAGACATGGGAGCTAGTGTTCCTACCACCTGGTTTTCGTGCTATTGGCTCCAAGTGGGTATACAAAATTAAATTCAGGCCTGATGGGAGTATAGAAAGACATAAAGCTAGGTTGGTAGCCAAGGGATACAGTCAAGTGGAAGGGAAGGACTATAAGCATACCTTTTCACCAGTTGCAAAATTTGTCACTGTCAGGATTTTTTTGGCAGTAGCTGCTGCTAAACAATGGCAAATTCACCAACTTGACATTAACAATGCCTTCCTTCATGGGTTTCTTGATGAAGAGGTGTATATGCAACCTCCTGAAGGGTACACTAAGGCTCTTCCAGGCCAAGTTTGCAAGTTAAGAAGGTCCTTATATGGATTAAAACAGGCCTCCCGGCAATGGAATCTTGAATTAACCAAACTTCTCATATCTCACAAGTTTGTGCAGTCTAAGAGTGATTACTCTCTATTCATCAGACAGGAGGAGGGTTTGGTAACCATTGTCTTGGTATATGTTGATGACTTACTTATCACTGGTAATCACACCAGTTTTATTCCCACATTAAAGAAATCCCTTGATCAAGCATTTACTATCAAAGACCTAGGTCTCATTAGATATTTTTTGGGATTAGAGGTATTGCAATCTTCAGAGGGCATTTTGTTAAGCCAAAGGAAATATGTGCTAGATATCTTGCAGGACACTGGACTACAGGAGGCCAAGCACACTGATTTTCCCTTGCCTAAGGGTTTACATCTCTCTATTGATAGTGGGGTACCACTCTCTGATCCTGAAAGCTACAGACGATTGGTAGGAAGGCTGCTATATCTCAATTTAACTCGTCCAGATCTTTCATATGCAGTGCAGCATCTTAGCCAATTCTTAAATGTACCCAGAGAACCCCATTTTCAGGCTGCCTTACATGTTGTAAGGTATCTCAAAGGCACTACTGAGGCAGCTCTCTTTTACCCTGCACATAATGATCTAAATCTTAGGGCTTATTGTGATGCTGACTGGGGGTCTTGTACCTATAGCTGCAGATCTCTGACAGGACATTGTGTTTTCTTGGGAGAGTCACTGATCTCTTGGAAAACAAAAAAACAAAAAACCATTTCTAAAAGTTCTGCAGAGTCAGAATATAGGGCTATGTCTTATACGGCTTCTGAAATTGTTTGGATTCAAGCTCTGCTCAAAGACTTTGGTATTGAGGTTTCCCTTCCTATTCAACTTAACTGTGATAACAAGGCAGCACAGCACATTGCAGCCAACCCTGTGTTCCATGAGCGAACTAAACATATCAATATCGACTGTCATTACATCAGGGAGAAGATTCAGGAAGGCTTGATCTCTACTAATCATGTAAAATCCAGCTTACAATTGGCTGATTTGATGACTAAGCCTCTGGGAACCCAGCAACATCACTTTTTATCTTCCAAGTTGGGATTGCATTTCAGTCCTTTTCATGCAGATCCAACTTGAAGGGGGGCTGTGAATCAAGTTGCTTCCATTTCCAACTGCACACTGACAGTAGCCTAGCAGCACAGGAGCTCAGTAGTATAGATGTTCTAGAATAGTCTAGCACCTTCCATTGTACAGCTGTAATCGTCTAACAACCTTTGACTTAGCATAACAAACTTTGACTCAGTTAGTTAGAAGATATTTTGTGATTGTTGTATATAAGCTCATCTTGTAAACATTGTTAATTAATTAATACAATCACATTTCTATTTACATCTTTTCCAGTTTTGTTTCTCTCTCAAAGCTTTCAGCATTTCATCAATGGCTTCCCTAAGCTTCATCAATGGCGTCATTTTATGTCATTCTGCTCCATTTCACAGAGATGGTCGAATCTCAAAAGTTCATGAATATGTGTTCAAATTCGAGTTTGGGCTAGATATGGGTTGCGACATACAGGAATAATATGGCCTTTAAGTTTAGTGGCCAGGTCGCGCTAAACGTAACACGCCACTTGCTTTTGCCCTTACCCCGCCTTATCAAGTCAGGTCATTTTATTCCGATGCATTATCGAATCTTTAATCAACACAATTACACAATGATAAATCCTATTATAACCATTCATGATTGAAAAAAAAATCCTATTTTAACCAGAATATTGTATAGTAAACACACAAACTTCATAATTGACATCCACACTAGAAAAAACCAAAAAAAAAAAAAAAAAAAAAAAAAAAAAGATTAGGATGATCTTTCTGCACACAGGAAATCCCTCTCTACTAAAGACATTGAAGACAACCTCCTACAGTCCTTACTAACAAATACGGAGTACCATAGACGACGCCATCTGTAGACCATATATTCAGCTTAAGTAGAGCTGATTGTACTGCTTAATTCCCTTCTATCACATTTACTTCCCCAATCAGTGGATCATCCTGCAAAATTTACGACAAATGATTTAGAATTTTAGACAAACTGACACTCGAAATGCGTACTCAAACTAACATAACAAGAATGACTCGGTTATAAGGTCTAACTCGGACAAAGGGAGTACAAAATAGATGAGGAAAATGTAGAAGCTAGGAGTTAAAATAATGGTCTTACCATGTTTTCTTTGTTTTCCTCCTGGATCTCCTCCATGTCGACTGACTTGGGTGCGCCTGAAACTGACAGACGAATGAGCAATTAGAGATATATACGGGAGTAGTTTGCTGTAATACGAGAGACCAGCAGACCAGTATTGCATAATGATGCTAAGACGACGAGAAAATCAGCAAGGTTCAGATGGGTTTGAGTTATTTTGGGTTCCAGAATAGTTTGTGTTCGGGTTGTTTTAGGTAGTGATTATAAAGGTTTCGTTCAAATTAAATAACAAAAATGGTTTTGAGCGTTTTCAGGTGAATTTGGATAGGACTTTCCGTGTTCAAGTGGGTCAAATCGGTTAGGAAAGTTTTGTCAATTTGAATGCTAAGAAAATTCTGTACCTTCTGAGCTTTCGTCCAGCGTTTTGATCTTGTCGTCCCCATCCTTTGGCTCTTGCTTGCCTGCCCTTTGAACTCTCTTCTTGATAATATCAGCTATGCTGCCTTTGCTCTTCTTGTCTGATTTAACAGGACTGCGATTAACAGAAGTGCGCATCTTACTGATTGCTCTAGTCCTGTGTGCACTATCCTTGGTAGACGACACATTTGCTGAGGAAGCTTGAGTATCAATGTTTAGAGATTTAGGTTTGAGCTTCCTAGTTCCTACTGTTGAAGAAGTGCTAAGAACATCGTCACCAGAGGGAGTAGTTGCATCTTCAGGCACGTGAGAGCAGGTGACAGATACTTGCAGTTGGTCCAAGGATTCCGTGATTTCATAGCTCTCAAATAAGCTTTTCACAGTCTCCTCAAATTCAGCTAGGTTGTGCCTTCTCGCATATGACTTAAGCTCTTCACGCAGTCGTTGCAGAGTCTTTACATATCCATGAAATAAAAAACCAAGATGTCAGATGGTTTCCGAGTTTGCAAAATTCTTCAACCAATAAACTTAAAACAGTCAATGGCCTGTGATCTACTCCCTTAGGCCCTGAAACTCAACCTTACAAATCACTGGGATAATCCGTATCAAAATTCTGCAAACTGGGCTAACTAATAATTAAGCAAAGGATACCATTAGGGTTTAGCAGGACACGACGCGTTTATTCAAATATGTCTGTAAATCAGTAAGTCAGTTACTTTGATTTCCCCAAAGCAAAATCGTATTACTGACAGCAACATTTGTACATGGAAACGCTTCTACTTATGAAGGTTCGACTAGTACAGACAGTATAACATATTAACATCTCCAATTTTCCACGACAAAGGTTCGACTAGTACAGACAGTATAACATCTCCAATTTTCCACGACAAAGGTTCGACTAGTACAGACAGTATAGCATCTCCAATTTTCCACGACAAAGGTTCGACTAGTACAGACAGTATAACATCTCCAATTTTCCACGACAATCAGCAAAAAACCGTAGTCTGTTTCATGATTAACACAGCATTGCAAGCATTCTTATACCAATTTTCCACGACAATCAGGCATCAGCAAAAAACCATAGTCTGTTTCATGATTAACACAGCATTGAAAGCATTCTTATACTAAACAACTAGTATAGATAGATATGGGGGTACCTCACAACCTGCCTCCAAGGCAAGCTTGAAAAAGCCCAAAGAAACCGAGTGTTTACCAGCAGACTCCGACAGCTTAATTTGTGAAAGCCAATATGATGCAGAAGTCAAGACACTAAACTTCCTGCGAATTATTGACGACCTAGAAACATCTGATAACGGTGTGACACAGTTCTCGCGGTCATTAGCAGATCGCCTTGCCCTTGCTTCTGAAACAGGAGTAACACTAGGAGAAGGAATGGAAAGCCTTCTTGGAGGTTTGGCAGCTGCTTTGTCCTTGGCAGAGAGCTCAAGAACACTAACACTCTTGCTCACACTCGGCGGCCTTCCTCTGAACAATTATACATTACACAGTAAGCAACTATATAAGATTACAAAGAAATACTCCCTCCGTCCCAATCAATTGTTGTTCTTTGGTTTTGGCACAGAGACCAGAGAAAGAGGAGAGGGCCAATTACTAAATGACAAGTGGACCAAATTTAGTGTGAATGATCAAATTGTTCATCAAGTTCATTCTTAAAATAGAAAGGACAACAATTGACCGAAACAGCCAAAATAGAATAGGACAACAAATGACCAGGAGTCGGGACAGAGAGAGTATTTCATCATTTACATTGTACTCTTTACGTCTCAGTCATTTGTTTACCTTTCATCTTCATTTCGAGTGATATTTTAATCAAAGGCAAACAAATAATTGGGGCGGAGGAGTCCATTCCATAGTGACACAATATGATTTCCAGTTACAGGTCAACAAATGATCGGGACAAAGGGAGTATTTCATCATTTACATTGTACTCTTTCCATCTCAGTCATTTGTTTATCTTTCATCTTTATTTCGAGTGATATTTTAATCAAAGGCAAACAAATGATTGGGACGGAAGGAGTCCATTCCACAGTAACAGAATATGATTTCCAGGTCATGGGCCAAAAAAATTCAGGGGGAGAGAAACTAGTAAGAGTAGTAACGCAACCATTAAAAAAAAAAGTCGCAATTTTTAAACTATAAAACATTCATATTTTTCATATATCGGTCAGCGATCAGTCGATAACCATTATAAACATAACCCCCTCGCTCCACCACTGCGATGAAATTGAAACACTAAAATTCGAATATTAAATTCAGGTGAGACGTAATTTAGGTCACTAATAACTGATAAAAACCCTAAATCCCTGGTATAACTAAATAACACACATAAATTCATCATTCAAATACTTCCTCCGTCTCATTCATTTGTTAATCAAAGGTAAACAAATGATCGAGACGAGGTGTAGAATCAAAGAAGGATGTAGGAAAAACCTCTTGGAAGCAACCGAAGCCGAATTGTTAGCAATTTCAGGGGATTTCGATTTCGATGCTGATCTTAACGGATACCTCAGTTTCGATTTCCCTATCAAAAACATTAAACCACTCATCATAAATCATAAATAATTATAAATAAAATCGTCTCACAGAAGACTAACCAAACGATAAATTCACAAACCTGACACGACCGAAGACGGAACGGTCTTCACGGAATCCTCCATTACTAAATATCGATCGATAGAGAAGAGTAAATAAAATAAAATAAATGAGTTTTAATTGGATATGGAGAGACGATTATAAAACATTAAGAAAAAAAAACCACCTCTCTTTATTCTTGAAATGTTGGGCGGGAAAATAATAATCACTTTTTTTTCCTTTTTCTTTTTTTCGGATTTGAATTCTTCCCGTTTAAAATACTGTATTAGAGACTTTTGGTGGTTTAAGTGTAATTTTCTGGAATATTAAATTCTTTTTTTAGGGAAAAGGTGGTACGTGTTGAATGATGATTGGTGGAAAAGGTGTTTAATTAAGGGATTACTTTTTGAAACGGTTCAATTATGGCGGGACCTACGGTTGCTGATATCACCACGCTCCTCAACTTCCCTCCCCTTTTTCTCGGTTCAAATTTTCGAATTTTGTAAATCACAATTTGTTCTTCCTTATCGTTTAATCATTTACCTCGCTTCTTTTTTTATCTCTTTTTCGTTTTTTAAGTTTTCTTTTTATCGTTATTATATTCTTATTTTGAAAAATTTTATCTGTCTTGAAAACTAACTAATGAGATTTATACGATTTAACAAATAACTAAACATTTAAAATAAAAATAAAAATTTCAAGATAATAACGATAAAGTGTTTGGAAACTACTTCATTTTATTTGTCAAAAATTATATTGTTCCAACATCAACTCGTCTGTTCACACTTTATATATCACGTCGGGTAAATGTACCCAACTTAAAATCAGCGTAGTATGTCACATGGGGATAACTCAATAGATTTAACTTACTTAATTAAGTTAACTGTGAATAAGCCATGTGTTAATGTCTTAATGGAAGATGGAAATCATATCTCATAGGAGTAAATCACAATCACTTAAGGTGACTTTAGTTTAGGAAAAAAAAAAAGTGGGAGTTTAATACTTGTATCGGCGAGTCTAAATTGGAATTATAGTACAATCTTGTTGCACTTGCACTATCTTTATATGAATTTTAATGGGTTAGGCTAGTGGTTTTACACTTCTGCCTTTATCTGAAAGGGTTTCACCACTTGTTTAATACTGTACTAAATATTGTCTAACTTTCATAGTTCACTTGTCAATTATTGTTTTTGTTACGCGTGGAAGATTGATGCTAATTCTCCAACAATTTTTGTTATTAGTTTGTCGCTTTTTGTCTACACCGGACACAATAAGCCACCACCATATACAAAGCTAAACCTGGAAAATGGGTTATTCGGGCGGGTAATTTTTGATTGAATTATTCTCGGGTCGTTTTGGGCCAGATGACTACGGGTCGGGTCATTTAAGGTCGGGTGACCTGGTCGTTAGGCCACTTTAAGTCAACATTTTACTTAAATTAAGTCATTACGGGGTCAACTGGGTCATTTTAAGTTACTTGAAGTCGGGCCACTTTCCGTCTATCGGGTCACATTTTTAAGGTCATTTTCGGGTTTCAGGTCAACCTTATCTGATCGGGTCATTCGGGTCGAGTTAGTTTGTCATGCTACACAAAGCCCCACCACCTCACATTTGAAAGACCTCATCACAGCCAAATGAGTAGGTAGATGACATAGACTTTAGTTGACTTATAAAGTGTATAATTCACACTTATTATTCATTTATTCGTTATGTCATTCACAAACATGTTATTTATATAAAGTGTTACTTAATTGTAGTTACGATTTATTGTCTTGGAAAACTGAGATGGTGAGATCTCCCGATTACCTTGGTCGAGTAAGAAAAGGATATTACACATAGCCTACGCACAATCTCTCCATCTCTCTCAAAAATTCTAGGGTCTTTGAGAGTTGGGGATATATTTTCCTTTGTCAATAGTAAAAATTGTTAACGGTTATACTAAACATAATGAATCCCCCAAAAAAATGTCGTATCAAAGACAACAAATCAAAAATAAATAGCCACCAAAAAAACTCAACGGAAAATTCACGTGGTACCCTCGAACTTTGCCATTTTGCACACGGTATCCAATTTTTTAAGTTTATGTACATTATACCATCCATGTTTGATTTTCATGCACAACATATCCTTTTTGTCGCTCTAAAAAAACTCAATTGCACATAACTCCTAGATCGGAATTCAGAATCGGCCAATTTTTTTTCGTTAAATTATTATCTCGTCATAATCTACGATTTGAGAAAAAAAATTTGTCGACTGACATTTTATAGGTTTTTTTTAACGAAAATCCCAAATCGAACATATCTTTGATCTTAAATTTCTGAATGGCCATTTTCGTTTTATCAATTTATAGATCTCGAAGAGTTAATCAATTTGAAAAAAAAAATTAGTCAATTCCGATTTCTGGTCTATAATTTATGCTCAATTAAAATTTTTAAAAACGATAAAAAGGGCACGTTGTGTTTGAAAATCAAATTTCAAGGATATCATGTGCACAAACTTAAAAAGTTGGGTACTACGTGCAAAATGGCAAAGTTCGAGGGTACCACGTGAATTTTCCGAAAACTCAAAAATAAATTCAATCATGACCCCATAATAATTCGTTGAGGTGGTGATGACTGATGATGCATGATTTCAAATCAAATTCATAAATAGAAGTTGAAACATTCAACCAATCTTTGTATTGCCTGGCTCTATCACTCTATGCACTATGCTACCAAGTACCAAGTACATTACCAAGGAATGCCCGCCCTTTACTCCACTCTGTCCCTTAGCCAAAAATAACCCAACTAACCCCCACAGTACAAAGACCAAACACCCCCCTCCCCCTTGAACAAGTGAACAACAAAGAATATCAATTTGTATCCTCTCCGTTATCTCATTTCTCCATTTCTTTTTAAACAGCTTAAATTATTTCTTGACACGATCTAATGGTCATAAGTAGAAATAATGGATGATGATGTATGAATGAAATAATATAAACTATACATCTATTTGAGGTAATGGACCAGAAATGGAGAGGATCTTTACTCGATCATGCAAGTAAGATCATCTATAATCCATTTTCATTTTGAAACTAATACCGTTAACACTAAACGGATCGAAACCCTCCTAAAAACGTATTAGAATCTTCTCCATTTTTTTAAGAAAATAGAGGTGTTCATTTTCTCTTTAAGAATCATATAATAGTTTATTGTCCAGTGACAAAGTCAGAAATTAACTCCAGTGAGGGCGAACTGGTAATGTTGTAAGGTTTACACGAAAAAAGTTGAAAATTTTAACTAAAGACTTTGAAATTCCAGCCGCCAGCGGGGACGGCCGCCCCTGCTAACCCCCTAGATCCGCCACTATTCTTGTCTATATTACATTATTTATTTATTTTCATGCATAAGTTTAGAGTCGTTGGATGACACCAAAACACAATTTAGACAGTTAAAAAGAAATAAAACCTCTATTTTTGTAAGGAAATATAGAAAAATTTGATATCCTAAACTAGACCTGACAAAGTTAACCCGACTCGAATAACCCAACCCGACATCCGAACTCAAGACTTAAACTTGACCGAACTCGAAATGACCCGACTCAATAGACCCGAATGTTTATTGTTGCACATTGATTATTATCCATAAATAACTTCATAATAGTTGAACAAAAAAACCGGTCCAATCCAAATTTCGGAAATTCAAAATTGACTTATTCCGACTCGATTAATCCGTTTGCCAGCTCTACTGGCCTAAACAAACCGTTCAACAAACTACCCCCGCAAAGGACATACTTGTCATTACACCATAAACAACAAAGAATCATCCAACTCCCTTCTTTCCCAAGCAAACACAAATGACCTGTCAGTCCCAATACCACATTCCCCACAATCTAACCCTTCATCACACCTCATCTTCCCCAATCAAACGGCTAAAATCTTCACCCACACCATAACACCCTACACCCGCATCACACCTGATCCCCTCCCTTCCACCGCAACAAATTTAATAATAAAATAATATTTTTTAAAAAATTTGCTTTTTTTAATGAGTTTAGTACACAAGTTTCTGTAGCAGTTGCAGTGTCTCAGTGAGTAAAAGCTTGAGAAAATACCAACCAACTTTCATGGTGATTTTCCCTCTCTCTTATTTATACACATAATAATATATAAATTATCTATTTTTTTTTTAAAATCATGTATATACATTTTTACATTTTTGAGATTAGTTGAGTAAATTCTTATTTTTTTATTTTTAATTCTAACATTTTTTTTCTTTTTTTAATTTGTTTGGTGAATTGTTTTGCTAGATTTAGGGTTTGTAAGAGCTGCATTGAATTGGTAAGTTATAGATCTGTACTTTAATGAAGCTTAAATCAATTGTTTTGATGTTATGATTGTGTTAATCTGTTAATTGTCTCCCACTTGTGCTTGAACTGCATTATTATATTGTTTTTTTAGTGTTTAGTGTTTGAGTGAGGAATGATTGGGGAAAGTTGTGGTAGTAATGGATGTGATCATCATTGTTGATAATTAAATCAGATTTCCGGTTCGGGTTCGGGTTCGGGTTCGGGTTAAGTAGGATTGTATTTTTCGGTTTTAAATGAGTCGCAAGGGCAGTACAATATACGGAAAAAGGGAATTTGAACCGGAACCTGATGTCTATGATACCTCCGTTTTAACCATTAGACTAAGACATTATTGGTGTCTCGGTGATGACATTGAAGTGTTTTTTTCTGAAGAATGTTTTTGAAAAGTTCTGCAGATTTTTCAGGATTGTATGATTTAGTGTCGGTGCTCTTAGTTTTGTAATGACGATTGTACCGAAAAAATTGTTGATGGGATGAAATAAGAGGTGGGAACATGAGTGATTATCGATCTCGTGGGCATTGTTTATATTTTCCTAATTTTCATTATGGATGATAGGAACTACTCCCTCTGTCCCGTTTATTTGTTGTCATTTTTCATATTGGTTGTCTCGGTCAATTGTTGTTCACTTGTTCTTTCTATTTTAAGAATGAATTTGATGAGCAATTTGATCATTCACAATCAATTTGTTTCACTTGTCATTTAGTAATTGGCCCCTTCCTCTTTTCTTGCTCTTTGTGACAAAATCAAAGGACAACAGTTGACCGGGACGGAGGGAGTATGTTATTTTGTTCCGGTTATAGTGAACTCGGAAAACGACTTCCTCTATTAATATGGTTGTTGATTTCCGTGCTGTATAGCATAAGATGTTTAAGCTTTTAGTTTTCCTATCAAATAACTTGGAAATGCTTTTTCTACACTAAGATTTATTGCAACTTGCTTTGAAGTTAGAAACATTAACTAGCTGAAACTGTATCGCGTATCGCATGACTTATGTAGTTTTGACAGCTTTCTGTTCGGCAAAGTGTTCAATTACCATTTATCTGATAGTAGGTTCCAAGTTTTTCAATTAGTTTTGTAGCATTTTCTTTATCTGCATTTAGTAGTTCATCAATTTCTGTAATGACGCAGAATTTCGAGTGAAGAATTCCAGTTGTCATTTTGTCAATGGGAAAATCACCAGGAAAATGGATCAAAACCAAATTTTTTGGCAAGAAAACTTCCAAATCTAAATATTCCGCGGGTAAAGAGGTACTGGTTTAATTCTGAACGTCAATTGTAACTTTTGAATTCTGAAAAAATCTTGAAGCTGTTATACCTTTACAGTATTGATTATTGTAGTTTTTCCATGGACAACTGGATAAGACCTCATTACCGTTTTTTGTCTGCCTAGTAACACTTAACGCACTACATTGTAGTGAGCCTGACTTATTCCCATCATATGTGTACCTATCCATGCGGTCATGATCTTACCATATGTAATGAAACCTAATTCTGTCCGTAGGTACTAATAGCAATTTTATCTTTAAATAACCCATAGACTAAAGGTATCACCGACGTTCTATAATCCCATTTGCCAGGCGCTTATTTAAAGGTGCTAATATTTTACCTTGAAATTTGACTTAGGAATTTCTATAGCTGTCGGGAGAGTTAGTATTAGTTATTCAGGCTAGAATAGGGGTCATAATAGGGTAAATATCAGAGAACTTCTAAAGGTTATGGGGAAACGAAAATCGTTGATGGCGGTTTTGTCTAGGAGTCGAAATCTCTTCTATCACTTGCTCCTTGTCTTGGTTTTTGTGCATCAGCATTCAGATGATCTGTATTATGTATACCATCACTTTGTTCTTTGTAGATGCGTGGCCACAACTCATAAGTTGATCGCCTAAATGTTAGCTTTCTGTATTAAAAAGAGAGCAAAGGAATTTACTGTTATTCTGTGAGAAGGTTGTCCTATTGAAAATTAAAATTTAAGAGTCAACAATATCTTTATGTTTTCGCTAATGTTTCGAAGTTGTAGGCTTCTCTGATTCATATGTGGTTTCATACACCACATCATAGACCTTTTGATTTGTGCTACTTTTGGAGCATCTTTATTATTAAAGATTGACTGTAAGAGAATTACATATTTACATCTCACATGTTTATTTTTTGCTTTCTTATTGATTTTTCTCCCGTGTGAAGAAACCCGCGAATGAGAAAGATGTGCATGTTCAGGCGATGTCTCCTGAAACTGGTATTGATGATAATCATCAGGAGGTAGTTAGTGCAGTTCAGGTGGATGAGCAGAACTCATGTTCCGAGAACAGGGAAATGTCCTTTATTCAGCAGGACCACGAAATATCAGAACTTGGGGACCAAAATGCTGAAGTGGAACAAAGAAGGGAGTTGGATATGTTAAGTGATGCGGAGAGGATAGCTCAAGAAAAGGCTGCAACGACGGTGCAAGCTGCTTTTAGAAGTTATCTGGTAAGTTCTTTTGCTGGCCTGCTGTACAACCATGAGTCCATGACATGAAATGACATCATTCTGTTACATTCCATCTTACTTTTGCATGTTCTTATAACTAACCGTCAATTTTTGGAGAAATTTTGAGGATATTGTCGGTAAGACGGTAAATGACACAGTAACCCTACTATTAAAACAGTGTTATTAATTGTGTTATGTCCTTTTATACCTACACATTTTCTTCTTTATTTTAGCGCCCAGCTGTGCTGTCCATGTCCATGGGACATTTTTTAAAACTTAAGATACTTCCGATTGAGGCGTGTCTGCGTGCGAACTTTTAATATCCTCTTACTAGAGTTCCTATCAAATTTATCATCTTTCAACTGCTTGAAGATTTGTTCATTGATTCTGATTTTTTTATCTGAAGGCCCGCCGCGCGTTCAAGGCCCTGAAAGGCATCATAAGGCTTCAGGCTCTTATTCGTGGTCACTTGGTTAGAAGACAGGCTGTGGCAACCTTATATTGTGTTATAGGCATTGTCAAGCTTCAAGCACTTGTACGTGGGTCAAAAATTCGATGTTCAGACGTAGGGATTGAAGTGCAGAGACTATGCGTAGTGAAGCCTTTGGTAATCCCTTTAAGATTTTATTATTTGTAGTTTACTTTCTTTTATTATGTTTAATTGTAAGGGTTTTGTGTGACTGTTGATTTGTTGTAGGCAACAGATATTTGTTGTAGGCAACAGATAGCATGTACTTGGTCTAGACGTACCAGATTGGAAGAAGACAGTCTGTCTCCCTAGTAGACTTAGGTCATGAGTATCATCCTTTAATGACTATCTACCAAGCTTGACATTTGCAAGGGGCTTATCTATTATCACATGAGAGTTGAGACTGAGGCGTTAGAATGCTTTTAAGCTGTCTGTTTCTAATATTTGTCTGCATTATGCCGTTATTTGCCCATCTTGAAATTATTCACACTCTTCATATAGTAAGTATTATACTAACTAGATTCGTCATTCAACATTATTCACTCACACAGCTCTCAGAAGTCAGGAATGTTAAGTTGCTCAGGATTAACTTACATGGATGCACCCCTTGATTTTTGGTTTTTTCTAGATTAACCGGCCTAATATTATCTTTTTACTTCTGCCCAAACATTTTTTAAGCAAAGAAAAGACGTTCAGTTAAAAATAGTGTTTACTGTACTAGAAATGTAATTGTATGGTTTGTTACTTTGTTAAGAACACTATGAATTCTTGTTGACATTGATCAATTAATGGTTGTACTCTTTGCTTCTGCTGGGATGGTATGGAATCTTATCTGGGTTCTGTGGTAGCTGATTACAAGTCTTGTTCTTTTTCTTGTTTTCCTTGCTGTTGCTTCTGCTTAATATTGTGCAATTTTCAGGATGTGGCAAATGGGTTACACGAGAATGGTGTGTCTACCAGTACCGCGAGCTTTTTAACAAATGCCTTTATCAAAAAAGTAAGTTTGAAGTGATGCTTGCTTTAATTTTTCTTCTTTATTTGTTCAACAACTGTAGTCTACAGTGAACTTGTTGTCTATTTTCTTTTTCTTTTTAGTTCTTCTCTATTAAACCTGTCTGCCATCGCTGCCACCTGTCCACCACCATCTGCTCTAAAGTTTGATTTTAGCTCTTGTGAGAGCCAACTATCAATCCAGTCTTTGGAAATTTTACTTTTCTCTAGATGAGAGTGGTTTGTTAAACAAAGCTAAAGGATTTTTCCAAGGAACCTATTTCTTTTGACATTTTGAACTTGTTGTACGTGGATTGTATCCACAAACCTTAATATACGGTAAAAATGGTAAATGTTACTAATAAACTTCTTTTAATAATATTATCCCTATCCTGCCTCTGGGAACATTTATATCCATATCATTCTATAGTTTCATGTTTTTCAACCATATACAAATATTTATTTTGCATAATTTTTTTTAACTTTATCCACTATTCTGCATCATCCGTTTTCAGTATATATATCATGCACCATTGGAACAGGCGCATATAATATCTACTTCAAGTGTTCCGTTATTGAGTCATTTTGGGAATGTCTAGCTTCTGGTCGAGTTGTTTTCATACTCGTATTTGTCAAATCTATAATCTTAAGTATGATTTGAAAATAGTCATTTTGGGTTACTTGGAATGAGTCATTCTTCATGTAGGTAGGTCATTTCAGCCGTGTTGATGTCGGGTCCATTAGTTTGGGGTCTGTTCAGCTCAATTCGGGCTTTGAGTTATATTCGGCTAGTTCTATTCAAGTCTGATTCGTGTCTTAATTATTTGGATTGGGCCAACTTTATCAGTTCTAGCCATGCGTGAGGGACTGAGCGTTCATATTTTTAACTGCGTGATTAGTTAGAAGCTAAATTTGGTGTATCACTTGTCCTTGGGGGTTTTTGTTAATGAAAGTTTATCAATGTACTATGATATCCTAACACATGAAAAATAGAAGTATTTCGTCAAGATTGAACTTATCAACCCTCAGGCCTCATTCATCGCTCACCCACCTTAGTCCCTATCAGTCAGTTACTGGAAAAAGTTTGAATAAACTGCGTGTTTGTGGGGACCATTATGCCTGCACCAGTCTGAGAACCATGGTACAACTTGCATGTTGATTGATCAATGTGCCAAACATTTATTCTGACACTGTATATGTTGTAAAATCACATCAATTATATAAGTACAGGATCCTACAATATATGCGCCAACACTGCTTTGAATTTAAAAGAGCATGAAAAAAACACTGCAAAATATATTGCATTCTGTCTTCAACATAGAATTTGCAATTTGACACGTTGTCCGAATTTTTTTTAAGACAGACGTCTCTTTATTGGTTTTCAGCAACTGCTGCATTTATCATTTGGGTCTGTTACATTTATTTCATGCACTGATCAACCTTGTTGTCCCGTACAGCTTTTAGCGCCAACACCAGAAGGAATGCCTCTGCGAGTCCAATATGATGAGACAGATTCAAATTCAGTCCAAATATGGTTGGAAAGGTGGTCAATATCATGTCCATGGAAACCAGTTTCTCCACCAAAGAAAGCCACTAATACCAAAACCCAGAAAAAACTAGGAAACTCACAAGCTGTTGAAGGTGAAACTGTCAGGCCAAAGCGTAGTGTCCGAAAGGTTCCCTCAATTTTCGATAATCCATCAGCTCAGTCAACCTCTGAGTTAGAGAAACCACGACGTAATCCAAAGAAAGTCTCTAGCCATCCAGTAGATTCAGTTCAAGAGAATCCACAGAATGAGTTCGAGAAGGTAAAGCGTAGTTTGAGAAAGGTTCACAGTCCTGTAACTGAAACCTCTGCTCAATCTGAAGTACCTGAGAGGCCTCCTCAAAGCCAGGCAAAATCTGAAGTAACTGAGAGGCCTTCTCAAAACCAAGCAAAATCTGAAGTAACCGAGAGGCCTTCTCAAAGCCAGACAAAATCTGAAGTAGCTGAAAGGCCTTCTCAAAGCCAGACGAAATCTGAAGTAGCTGAAAGGCCTTCTCAAAGCCAGGCAAAAATGACCCCTATTGTTCAGGATGTTACAGACCCAAATGAGGTAAACCCGGTTGAGAATATGAAGGAAGCAACCACTATTATTTTGAAGGAAGAGGCGATAACTGCTCCTAAAGAAATTGACCAGGAAACTACCAAGGTTCCCATAGAAAATAACCAGTCCAGAGAGATTTCCGTTGACGATGTTATCAAGGTTAAGTCCGAGTCTCTTGAGGGCGATGAAAAGGATGAAAATACTCCTGTGTCAAATGGGGAGTTAAAATCAACCGAAGAATCCATTCCAAGTGATAATCAAAAGCCCAGTAGAAGAGCTTCTTTCCCAGCAAAGCAGGAACATGCAGATGATGGCTTGCAGAATACCCCGAAGCTTCCAAGCTATATGCAAGCAACCCAATCTGCTAAGGCAAAATTGAGAGCACAAGGGTCCCCTAAACTCGGTCAAGAATCGGCTGAGAAGAACAATGTCATACGTCGTCAGTCATTACCTTCTCCAGCAAATGGAAAAGTTAGCTCAGTATCACCAAGGACACCGAAACCAGTTCAAGTTAATGGAAAAGGCGGAAACAAAAGTGACAAATCTTTGTTGTCTTCAAAAGAAGGAAATGGTAAGCTGCTTTAAATCATGAATGTCTTATTTTGTTGAAAGGTTTTATTAGGAGCCTTTTCGTAAACCAAGGTGTTGCACTGAGCAAGCACAAGAAAGCAGGCATAAATCATGCTTTTTTATTGTTCTTGTTAGTGGTATTTTTCTTGTTGCCCTAGTTTATCATTAACTGTGATTATACAGTTGTGACATCCTAAAGAACGATTGTCAGTGGTGGGAAGGGGATTAATAAAACATCAAAAGTATGAAAATGGACCTTGGCAATCTTTCAAAGAGTATTTTTTTTGCGACACTTTCATGAATATCTTCTTCCTTCTCTCTGATGTGTAGAACTGGTTAGAGTTGCATCAACCTTTTCGTCCCTTTGAAATCTGTACATTATATCTTTCGTCCGTATGTCGGAGCGGGGCTGAACGGAAACATGGTTTGCTGGTTGTCTAGCTGATCTTCATTTGTGTGATGTTGTATAGTAACAAGCATTCTGTTCAGTTTTGGCAGGAAAGGCTACACAAGGATGGCGAAGATGATTGTATTTTCAAGGTCAGATGATTTACAACTACTATGATGAAGGTTAAAATTTTATGCATTTTTTTTAACATAAGTCCTGGCATTTTGTGATTAATGTGACCTCTTTAAGCTTTAAAACTTAGAGTGGCTCATCAGGAAGTTGTGTGAGTGTGTAAATTGCAGGCTTTGTTTCGACTCAGCTGAAGAAACTTTATTTTGTGAACCTAATGTTCTATCCTGGATGTTGAAAAATGCTATGTTTATGGTTATGTATAGAGTCTAGAGATGTCTATTTATTTATATTTCTGGCAGTTTGTTCTTTGTAGTCGCTTTTTTAACCGATAATCATGGAAGCGGGTTTATCAATGGCTTTGTTTAGCAAGCGGTAGCAAAGGTGACTTGAGTCTACTGAAAGAATCGATCTTTATTCCCTTGCAAAACAATTCTTTTTTCTGGTATTATGCCGCTTCAAAAGAGTGTTAAAACACTCGAGTGAGTTTTAATATTGCTGCATTTGAAAAGCTGGAACTAAAGCAACTGCACAAAGCTAGAGTAATTTTTTACCAGTTGACTTAAGTTGGAGATTATCAAATGCTTGTTAGGTCAAGACATGGGTGCGGTCCTACTTGTTTTTTTTTTTTTGGCTTGATGAACAAGCGGGTTGGACCGTATTGTCGTATACAAACCTAAGTGGATTTGCTAGCCGACCCCAAATCATGTTAGGACTAAGGCTAAAATGGTTTTTTTTTTCCCGGGTAATTTTTTGAAAATGCAGTTTCAGATAGCTTGGGATTCAGACTAATAGAACCTCTGAACAAAGTTGAATAATGAATACATGTATCCTAGAAATTCAATTAGACTAATCAATGTTCGACGTTCGTCGAAAAAATAAGACGCAACTATATTGACAAAGGAAAGAAACGGTAACATCACTGTAGAAGTTAACCGTCGTTGAAAATATACGCCCATTAACGGGATTTTCTATGCTCTGTTTCTCGATTTCTTAGGACAATAAACAAACCTTACACATCTTGTATATCACGAGAAGCCTTTTTCTTTTGGCAACAAGTCTCCCTTGTGACGGGTATATCCGTCACAAGTTTGCGACGGGTTAAATATTACCCACATGGGTAGATAAGACAAGAGAATGCTACTCCTTGACAATTTGCTTTTGTCTTATCTCCCCATGTGGGTTGTATTTGGTCCGTCGTAAACTTGCGACGGATATGTCCGTCACAAATGAGAATTTGTGTTCTTTTGGTACATAGGAGGCTCCTTTGTCGAACCTTTGAATTCGTGTGTTAACCGAATTGCTTTAAACTTGGGTATCCAACTTGCAAATTCGCCGCAACTCGTTAATGAAGTGCGGCAGAGTCTTTACATTTGAGCATCAAGTTACATCTAGAGTTCCTCCAAACACTTCAAATTCAAACCCTCTCCTTATTTTTTTTTTTTTTTGATAAAAAGTGTCGTATTATTCGGTGATATTCACAATTTAAAGAGTGGCGTTGAGATTGTGCGCCACCTGGTAACGCTAACTCATTTTCCATATCCTTCACAAATAAATAAGATTGGAAAAAAGGGAGAAATAACATGAATATAAGAAGAAAATAAAGACAAGTGACTTTGAAGTTGATTAGGGGAACTCAAGAAGGCAACATGATCTTGCTTCTGGCTTTAATTTTTTTTTTTTTTTTTTTTTTTTTTTTTTTTTGTGCTTGTGATGCTATATATGGACAAATGTTATAACTGAAACTATAACTATGGAATATTGGAATTGTCTAAAATGGGTAATCACTAACAAGTTTGAACTGGTCTTTCACAGACGGTTTATTAAAATCGTATGAGTTAATATGATGGCGGTTTAGAATATTATTTTTACGACACTTGCTGAAAATTTATTGGTCACTATCATATAAAAGTTATGAATTTCATTATATTTTAACACTAATAAGTTGCACAACATACACTAAAGAAACATGCTTACGGGTCCTGGGCAACTCATCACCAATCGTGTTATAGACCGTCTTATATAGAGCTATAATAAGTTAGCGCACGACGTCTCCCCGCTTTTATTGCTACTGGGAGTTATACGAGTGATTTTTAGGTTGACGGGATTTGAACTCAGGTCATGACTCATGAGGTCGTGCCACGCGCACTACAGACGCGTGACCTCATGACCTGAGTTCAAATCCCGTCAACCTAAAAATCACCCGTATAACTCACGACTTTACCAATTATACCTAGACCTGGCAAACAGATCGGGTCGTGTCGGGTTCGTGTTCGTGTCACATGTAAACGGGTCACAAACCCTTCAACCCAAACCCGACCAGTTTAAATCTCGTGTCGTGTTCGTGTCAACCCACTTACATAAATGGGTCATCAAGTCTCAACCCTAACCCGCTAATATCGTGTCGGGTTCGGGTCGTGTTTTCGTGTCATGTCAATATTTGGAAAGTTTAAGTATATTTATCTGATGAAAGATAAAAAAAAAATTAGGATTAATTTATTAAACAGGTTATTCGTGTCGGGTTCGTGTTTAGAGAGCTCAACCCAAACCCGACCCAATTAAATATCGTGTCGTGTTCGTGTCGACCCACTTACATAAATGGGTCATTGAGCCTCAACCCAAACCCGTTAATTTCGTGTCGGGTTCGTGTCGTGTTTTCGTGTCGTGTTATTATTTGCCAGCTCTAATTATACCAGTTGATATCGGCTGATATTATGGTATATTGGTATGTCATATGTGAAAAATATGGCAGGACGAAAAAGAGGGATCACCGATCATACACATGAGACAATGAACGTAGTCCTATTTGTGGGATGAATAAACACTAGAATTTGTGTAGTTATTAAATCACAAATTGTGTTGTGTTGGGCTGTTTCAGGTGAAGTGTGGATGTCAACTCTTGCTTGTCTACAGTGTACATCTCGTCATCTAAAAGTTGACTTTGTGATTATAAACTACTAGTGAGTTTTGCAATCACAAATGCAATCGTGTTACTATTAACACAGATTCTCACAAGTGAGGGACATTTTTTCGTCACAAATTTATTACTCCTTATAAAATATAAGTGGGAGAGCAAGTAAAAGATGGCTTGTGAGGAGAAGTCTTTGTTACCGCGAGTTACAAATTTTGTAATCATTTCTAAGTCATTTCAAAGAGATTTTCTGTAATACTCCTTATAAAGGCATACTGGCTCTATTTTAGTCTATTGGTATTGTTTCGTTAAAAAACCTCACTGGTGCCCAAATATCCCCAAAAAAGCTAATATAACAAAGGCCATAATTCATGGTTTCTAGGCCGATTACTCGATTAGTCCCCTCAGGATAAAACGTTTTTAACGAGTATCCGATTTCCACCCAACAATTGTTTATCGCACACCGACAGCCGCAAATGTCCTTTGTTGCTCCTCATATTTTGTGAGGCCGCTTTTTATGACCCGAGAAATCATCCGTGTGATTTACGGACATTTTTATTCCGGCACCTTAGAATCCCGAAAAACATGTATTATTTATATACACTTCAATTTGAGCCGTTCGGGAGGCCGTTCAGGGTCGTGTTTCTTTTTCTCCTGGATTTTCTACCACGTGTCCCGGGTCGCTTCAGCAATTACATTATTCAATTTCAGCTCCAAATAAATAGTATTAAGCCATTTTTAACGAGTATCCGATTTCCGTCTCTCACTTAATTATTGCACACCGGTAACCTCAAATGTCATCCGTGATTCTTCTAAGTTTGTGAGGCCGCTTTATTTGACCCTAGAAATCGTCTATGCGATTTACGGACATTTTTGTTCGGAACCCTGAAATACCAAAAACCGTGTGACTTATACACTTCAAAATACAGTTAAATTTAAGCCGTTCGAGAGCCCGTATCGGGTCGTGTTTCTTTTTCTCCCGGTTTTTCTACCTCCTTTCCTAGGTCGCTTCATGAGTTATCCTCTTCAATTTCGCCACAAATAGCAACTATTAAACCATTTTTTAACGAGTATTCGATTTCTGCCCGACACTTGTTTATCGCACACCGGTAGCCTGAAATGCCCTTTGTTGCTCCTCATATTTTATGAGGCCGCTTTTTATGACTCGAGAAATCATCCGTGTGATTTACGCGCATTTTTATTCCGGCATCTTAGAATCTCGAAAAACGTGTATTATACACTTCAATTTGAGCCGTTCGGGAGACCATATCGGGCCGTGTTTTTTTTCCCGGATTTTATACCGCGTTTCCGTGGTCGCTTCACGAGTTTTCCTATTCAAATTCAGCCCCAAATAACAACTATTAAACCATTTTTTAACGAGTATCCGATTTTCGCCCGATACTTGTTTATCGCACAATGGAGCCTTAGATATCCACTTTTTTTTTACTCCACAAAAATTTTTGAGGCCCCTTTGTTTGACCTGAAAACCGCCTGTGTGATTTACGGACATTTATGATTCGGGATTCGAAAACCGTGTATTATACATTTATACCCATTATTTTGAATCGTTCCGGATGCCGTATCGAGTCGTGTTTCTTCTCTCTGTTTTTCTATCACGTTTCCGGGGTCGCTGCAGGAGTTACCCTATTCAATTTCATCCCAAATAACAAGTATTAAACCAATTTTTAACGAGTATTGGATTTCCGTCTAAGACTTGTTTATTGCACATACACCAGCAACCTCAAATGTCCTTTGTTACTCCTCAAATCTTGCGAGGCCACTTTTTACTATACGACCCGAGAAATCATCTGTATGATTTACGGACATTTTTATTCCGGCACCTTAGAATCCCGAAAAACGTGTATTATAACATTTCAATTTGAGTCGTTCGGGAGGCTGTTCCAGGTCGTGTTTCTTTTCCTCCTGGATTTTCTACCACGTGTCCCGGGTCGCTTAAGCAGTTACATGATTCAATTTCAGCTCGAAATAAATAGTATTAAGCCATTTTTGACGAGTATCCGATTTTCGTCTCCCACTTAATTATACACACCGGTAACCTCAAATGTCATCCGTGATTCCTCTAAATTTGTGAGGCCGCTTTATTTGACCCTAGCAATCGTCTATGCGATTTCCGGACATTTTTGTTCCGGGACACTGGAATCCCGAAAACCGTGTGTTTATACACTTCAATATACAGTTCAATTTAAGCCGTTCGGGAGCCCGTATCGTGTCGTGTTTCTTTTTCTCCCGGTTTTCTAAGACATTTCCGTGGTCGCTTCACGAGTTATTCTTTTCAATTTCAGCCCCACATAACAACTATTAAACCATTTTTTAACGAGTATTCGATTTCCGCCCGACACTACTTGTTTATCGCACACCGTCAGCCTCAAATGTCCTTTGTTGCTCCTCATATTTTGTAAGACCGCTTTTTATGACCCGAGAAATCTTCATGTATCAAGATCAAGCAGTCGGGGACATTTTATTTTAACATGGTTGCCTTGTATTAAGGTCTTGCCTCATAATTATATGTCAATATGTAAAACAATACCAAGAAATATAGACAACATAGGTAAATGCCAACGGTTGAAATACAAGGAAAATCAAGAAATACTTTACTCAAAAAGACTTAGAACATTGCCTTAAGCAAAAATACAATGTTGATTTTAACATAAATTCCCCATAAAGAACATCTAATTAACATATAAGCAAATGAGAAGTGCACAAGTATTGGAGGTGGTCTCACATTATGTGAGACCGTCTCGTAGAAGACCAGCTGTAAAATTACAGTCACCACAAAATATTGCAATGTTATCATCTCTAAACAAATGCAACAAGAGCAAGCTGATCAGGTTGAATACACCGCCAATATTAATTCCTTAGAAAACTGTCGCAAACATAACTTGCTGCCTAATCTCTTGAATGATACAACAATATCTAACATACAACAAGGAAAAACAGAGAAGCCTAATTAACTAAAAATCTGAATGACTAATATACATCTACATTATAAATTGTCTGTTTAATAGTCATCACAAACCTCGTCCAGATCCAGGGGTACGTCATTTTCCTCGTCTGCTGATTTATTTTTGGACTTGGAAGCTTTCCCAGAAGGCTTTGCCTTCTTTACAGGTTTCTTTACCATCTCTGCCTGCATATCCAAGACTTTCTCTGAGGGTTTTCGACGTCTTTTCACACGCCCCCCATTAGTGTCCTCAGCAGAGTTGTCAAAACCTGTAAATTAGGATGAAAGTCAGGTCAGTAAGGTTGAAATTTCACAATTCACTTAATGTGTTCACTTTTCGTTACCAAATGATGTACTCCGTATGAAGTAGAGTAGTAATCAAGAGGGCAGTTAGCTGTTGTGAAAGAATACTGAAAGTATCCTACAAATGCAGAGTTTATACTACATCTCTGCTCTAACTGAAGTTCACAAATACCACCTAATTTTTGACTTCGAGCACATTGAAATACTTCATGCATGCAACTTTTGTAGCTAAATATTTAAGAAATTTCACAACAAATGAAGCCTCAAACATCACCGTCAGAGAGGGGGCACACGCATAAACCAGAAAATTAAAAAAGAAAAAAAAGTTCTTCTAGAGTTATAGAAATCTAAACCTAGTGATTTCAAGCCTTCAGTTTCATAACAGTAGGCCCTACATATTTTGCATTGGCAACTCCCAGGGCCTCAGCTAGGTAAGTACAAGGGGTAAAAACTGCTAGTCTGCTACGGAAGCAGTGACTTCATACACAGAAGAGCAAAAGAGTTAGCATTACCTTCAATTGGACTTGACTCATGGTTCATAGCATTACCGTTCATCAACGCTTCTCCCGAAAGGGGAAAGGCAGAATTATTATTGTCCAACATCTTCACAGAGTTGCCAACACGTTTATCTTGCTGCTCAGGAGCATCAGGACAAGGAAATACTGGCAAGAACAAAAGTTCCTTGTGTGAAGACTCTGAGTCACTACAGGATGAATCATTCTCCACTGTGAGAATATCAACCTCTTCATCTTGGTTAACCTCTGACTCTTTCACCTGGCAGTATCAAACAAATTGTCAAAAACCAATCATGAAATAACAGCTACAGCTAAACTTACACCATTGTCACCACCAACAACATTATCCCAATGCCTAGATGGCTCCTGCTTGTGGAGGTTAAGGGAAATTGGATGTACGCGGCCTTACCCATGTGTTAAAAACAGACAGGATGTTTTCAAAAGATTAATGAAACGACATATTGCTACTTCCCCATACAAGAAGAATATAGTGTTTAGTGAACGATTTTGCTTTATTACATCTTATTCCAAATCCGAAGAAGAGAGTCTCTTTGGCACCGTTAAAAAAAAAAAAAAAAAAATTAATCAATCATGAAAAGCAGCACAAAAAGTCAGCTATTGGTAATTAGTTTACCTTTTCGGTTTCAGGCACAATATCAAATTCATCTTCTCGTTCCACAAACTCTTCATTCTCTTCCAGCTCTTTGAAATCTGGGGCAAATGCACTCCAGTTTTCAGTGTAGTCTTTAGCCCATATATAGATCAAGCCAGTCAACGAGACTGAGATAACAATAGGACGAACAGGATGCCATGCTAGATCAATCAAGGCTTCTTTTGGCCCTTCAAGAATTTTCACAAGGTGTCCAGCGCGGTCCCATATGTATATTTTGTGCTCTCCTTTGCTAGCAGAACCACCAATTACCCAATCACCATCACCACTAAACCCAGGTGCCTTCCAATGGATCCGGGTTACCGAATCTTGAAATTCGCGAAACAGCACCAAACTCTTACATCCAATGGCTTTCAGCTTCTCTACCTCATTGAGATCATTCAACGCTACACACATCTCATCAAGCGCCTTTAAGCCTCCTTTTGGAGGTAGCAAGTTCTCATAAACCCTAATAGTGCGATCACTTGAATTTGTTAGAAGATACCGGCCATTTCTGCAAAATACAATGTTCTTAATCACAGCACCCCCTGTGATGGGGATCACTGCATGAACTTGAACATTGCTGTGATCAATTATGAGGATTTCTCCCTTAGAATTTCCCAAATAAACCAGGTCACCATGCATATTAAAGCACGCAGGAGTCTGAGGAGCAGAATCGTCTGGAACTTTGTTACGTAATGGAGCCGAACGCCCATCTCCCTCTACCAGAACTGACGCAAGCAACACGGTAGTTTTACCGGTCAATAAGTCGACAATCAAAGGAGCGGAATAGACAGGACAGGCCAAGCACAGAGATGGAGTTGGGGAGCTAGGATGTAAGCGAGCATGCAAAGGGGTTTTCTCCAACACTGTCTGAGCTATTTTCTCTCCAGTAGCAACATCCCATAAGATTAATGCCTTGTCAGCAGAAGAAACTAGGATGCGATGACCGTACTTTGACCAACAAACGCTAGTTATTGCATTTGAACAGTCTTTATCCCGCAGCTCTTTTGCAATCCCCCTGGTTTCGAAGTCCCATATAACACAAGTTCCATTGGAGCAACCAGCTGAAAGAAATAAGCATTAGCCACTCAGCGGTAATGCAAAGACACGAAGAGCAACATAGGTTGATATATAAAATCATCCTGGCTATGAAAGTGCTTTAATCAACATCAAGCATATAGTAACAAACAAAACGACAAGAACAGAAGTCGACCAAAGAACATACATAATAAGCAAAGTTTGGTAGCTAAGTGAGGGAAGAAATTATTTTGTCAAGGCCTTGTTTGTCACTCCCTGTAATCCATTGAATTGTATACCTATTCCATTTGATAGTATATGTAACCTATTTTTCCACCTCAACAGCATATTCAGGCTTCTACCTTTAAATTTTCAAAGTCAATACATATCAAACAACAAAGTTCAAAATCATGGTCTTGCACTCCAAACATAAATTATTATTCCAAAAAACTGGTTTTACCGATAATGCAAATATAACCATCAGCAAGATAACACATTTTCATTTCATAGTGGAAACATAACCTATTCCAAGCTCAAACTCAGCCTATAAACCTCAACGCCACACAGAAACACGAAAATTATACGAAAAAGAACATAAAACACAGATAACAAGTTAATAATAATACCAGCAAGAAGGGTTCCGCGGCGATTAAAAGCAACGCACTTCATAACACCATGCTCCAAATACTCTTCTATCACCTCCGGAAAATCGCCTTGCAACGGATCTACACACGACCTAATTCAAAATTAAGTTCAATTGAACAATGAAGAGCGTTAAAATATCAAAATTAAACACAAAATAAGAGAGAAAATCACCTATAATTGCAGAATTCATTGTGCATTACACAGCAATGCAACAGCGACAGCAACCTGATAAAGCAAAAGAATGGAAATATAAGAAATACCCAATTCAATTCTCTTTAAAGGGTACTCAAATATCAAATTTAATTAGGGAAAAAATTCGGATATATAATGAAATTCAAATTCTGGGTTGTCTATTAATTGGGTGTTCAATTAGATAAGGTCAGTACTTAATTAGGTAAAAATTCAAAGATTAAGTGTGAGAATTTAAGAAATACCCAGTTCAATGCTCCTTAAAGGGTACTCAAATATCAAAATTAATTAGGGAAAAAGTTGGGAAATAGAATCAAATTGAAATACTGGGTTGTATGTTAATTGGGTGTTTAATTAGGTAAAAATTGAAAGATTACGTGGGAGAGTTAAAGGAAATTACTTACGAAGTTGGCAGCGAAAAGGGTTTTTACCGTTTTTGATTTTGACTGTGGAGAAGCTGTGAATTATATGGGAAGGAATCAAAGAAAGTGTGAGGTAAAGAACTAAAGATGAAGGAAATGAATGAAAGAGAAGTTATTTGTGTTTGTTTATGTGAAGTTGTGAACCCAGCAACTAAATTACGTAGATCTACATATATATTGAGTCGACTTACCAAAAAAAAAGGGAAAATAAGAGGGGAGCTAGAGTAAATGAGTTCAACTGTTCAAGATAATCAAGAGTTCAACTGTTCAACTCTTGAAGCACTACCTAATCCAAGTGACATTTTCTCAGTAACTATGCACTCCATATTATTATTAGGGCAGAGTACGGATCGGGTATCCAATCTAAATTGCTAGTTCGGATCGGATATTCATATTAGAAATCTTTAAGTTAGATCTTTAGTTAGATATCCAATATCCAAACCAAATGTTTCAGATATCCAATGTTCAGGTATGCAAAATGATGGGATGCGGGTATCCATCGGATATCCATACTTTTGAATTTACTTTAAAATTAAGTTTGAAACACGATTATATTCATTGTCTTCCATGATGATTTTCTTTAGTATTCTTACTCCAATGTTCTTGACATAAAATTTAAGTATCACTTACATATTTCTCTAATATTTTAAACATTAATTAAGTTGTTGTATCAAATAAAATTTTATTTTCTCAAAATTATACTAGAAAACTATAGTTTCGGATCGGATCTAATATCCAAATGTTTTAATTCTAATATCCATATCCAAACTAAAACCAAAGATTTCGGATCAGATATCCAAACCAAACTTAACTTTCGGATCGAATATCCAAAAAATCGGAACAGGTTTAGATCGGATATCGAATCGGTTTTGATAATCGAATTTTTTGTCCAACCCTAATTATTATCATAACTAAAACACTGCATAAACATATGTCATTATGGATAACCAAATCCGATAAAAAAAATGTCATCTCTCCATCCCAGTCATTTGTTTGCCCCTCATATATTGTGAGGCCGCTTTTTATGACCCGAGAAATCATCCGTGTGATTTACGGACATTTTTATTTCGGCACCTTAGAATCCCAAAAAACGTGTATTATACACTTAAATTTGAGTCGTTCGGTAGCCCATATCGGGTCGTGCTTCTTTTCCTCCCGGTTTTTCTACCACATTTCCGTGGTCGCTTCACGAGTTTTCTTATTCAAATTCAGCCCCAAATAACAAATGTTAAACCATTTTTTAACGAGTATCCGGTTTCCGCCCGATACTTGTCTATCGCACACTGAAGCCTTAGATATCCACAATTTTTTTCTCCTCAAAATTATTGAGGCCTTTTTGCTTAACCATAGAATCGTCCGTGTGAATGTGTGATTTACAGACATTTTTTGTTCTAGGACCCGAAAACCGTGTATTATACATTCATACCCTCCATTTTGAGTCATTCCGGAGGCAGTATCGAGTCGTGTTTCTTTTTCTCCCTGTTTTTCTATCACGTTTTCGGGGTCGTTGTAGGAGTTACGCTATTCAATATCGCCCCAAATAACAAGTATTAAACCATTTTTTAACGAGTATCAGATCCAAGACTTGTTTATCATACACCGACAAACTCAAATGTTCTTTGTTACTACTTAAATGTTGTGACGCCACTTTCTACGACTCGAGAAATCATCCGTGTGATTTACGGACATATTTATTCCGGCACCTTAGAATCCCGAAAAACGTGTATTAAGGCAAGTGTCCGGGAGGCCGTTCCGGGTCGTGTTTGAGCCGTTCAGGAGGCCATTTCGGGTCGTGTTTCTTTTTCTCCTGGATTTTTTCGACCAAGTTTTCGGGGTCGCTTCAGCAGTTACTTATTCAATTCAGCCTCCAAATAAATAGTATTAAGCCATTTTTAATGAGTATCCGATTTCTGTCTCTCACTTAATTATACCACATCGGTAACCTCAAATGTCATCCGTGATTCCTCTAAATTTGTGAGGCCGCTTTATTTGACCCTAGCAAACGTCTATGCGATTTACGGACATTTTTGTTCCAGGACTTGGAATCCCGAAAACCGTGTGTTATACACTTCAATATACAGTTAAATTTATGCGGTTCGGGAGCCCGTATCAGGTCGTGTTTCTTTTTCTCCCAGTTTTTCTACCACGTTTCCGGGGTCGCTTCACGAGTTATCCTATTCAATTTCAGCCCCAAATAACAACTATTAAACCATTTTTTTAACGAGTAGCAAATTTTGTGAGGCCGCTTTTTACGACCCGAGAAATTATCCGTGTGATTTACGGACATTTTTATCCGGCACCTTTAAATCTCGAAAAACGTGTATTATACAGTTCAATTTGAGCCGTTCAGGAGCCCATATCGGGTCGCGTTTCTTTTTCTCTCGGTTCTTCTACCACGTGTCCCGGGTCAATTCACGAGTTATGCTATTTAATTTCAGCTCCAAATAACAATTATTAAACTATTTTTTAACAAGTATCCGATCTACGTCAGACTGGAGCCTCAAATGTCCACTTTTTTTTGTTCTTCAAAATTTTTGAGAACCAAGTGGTGTTAGTCCAGTGGTAGCCGGGTTAAACCTTGAAGCTTGTAGAAGTGCAGGAGTTGAGAGGTCCCGGGTTCGACTACCAGCTGGGGCGATGATCACTTGGCCACTGCAGCCCCCAAAGGGGGTGGCTTACATGGTCTATGTGGTGGTGCGGGAATGCATGAGCCTGGGGGGATTCAACCCCCTCGTCATTAAAAAAAAAAAAAAAAAAAAGAAGCAAAATCAAATTTTTTGATGCCGCTTTGTTTGATCCCATAACCGTCCGTGTGATTTATGGACATTTTTGTTCTGCTACTCTAAAATCCCGAAAACCGTGTATTATACACTCCATTTTGAGTCGTTCAGAAAGTCGTATCCACTCGTGTTTCTTTTTCTCCTGGTTTTTCTACCAAGTTTCCGGGGTCGATTCAGGAGTTACCCTATTCAATTTCAGCCCCAAATAACAAGTATTAACCATTTTTTAACGATATCCGTTTTCCGCACGAGACTTGTTTATCGCACATCGGCAACCTTAAATGTCCTTTGTTACTCCTCAAATTTTGTAAGACCGATTTTTACGACCCGAGAAATTATCCTGTGATTTACGGACATTTTTATCCGGCACCTTATAATTCCGGAAACCATGTATTATACACTTCAATTTGAGCTGTTCGAGAGGCCGTTCCGGGTCGTGTTTCTTTTTCTCCTAGATTTTCTACCACGTGTCCGGGGTCACTTCAACAATTACATTATTCACTTTCAGGTCCAACTAAAAAGTATTAAGCCATTTTTAACAATTTTTTATTTCCGTCTTTGACTTAATTATTGTACACCGGTAACCTCAAATATCATCCGTGATTCCTCTAAATTTGTGAGGCCGCTTTATTTGACCCTAGAAACCGTCTATACGATTTACGGACATTTTTGTTCTGGAATCCTGGAATCCCGAAAACCTTTTATTATACACTTCAATATATAGTTCAATTTGAGTCGTTCAGGAGTCCGTATCGGCTCGCGTTTCCTTTTCCCGGTTTTTCTACCACGTTTTCGGGGTGTCTTCACGAGTTATGCTATTCAATTTAAGCCCCAAATAACAACTATTAAACTATTTTTTAGCAAGTATCCGATCTTTGTCAGATACTTGTTTATCTATTTTTTAACAAGTACCCGATCTCCGTCAGATACTTGTTTATCGCACACTCGAGCCTCAAATGTCCACTTGGTTTTGCTCCTCAAAATTTTTGAGGGCGCTTTGTTTGACCCAAGAACCGCCATTTAATTTACGGACATTTTTGTTCCGGGGCTAAAATCCCGAAAACCGTGTATTATACACTCCTATAATTTTGTGAGGCCGCTTTTATGACCCGAGAAATCCTTCATGTGATTTACGGCCATTTTTATTCCGACACCTTAGAATCCCGAAAAACGTGTATTACACTTCAATTTGAGCTGTTCTAGAGGCCGTTCCGGGTCGTGTTTCTTTTTCTCCTGGATTTTCTACCATGTGTCCAGAGTCGCTTTAGCAATTACAATATTTAATTTAAGCTCCAAATTAATACTATTAAGCCATTTTTAACGAGTATCCGATTTCCGTCTCTGACTTAATTATCGCACACCGGCAACCTGAAATATCATCCTTTTCTCCTCGAAATTTGTGAGGCCGCTTTATCTAACCCTCGAAATTGTCTGTGTGATTTATGGACATTTTTGTTGTGCAACCCTTGAATGTCGAAAATCATGTATTATATATACAGTTCAGTTTGAGCCGTCCAGGAAGCCGTACTATTGTAATACTCTGTATTTTGTAGAGCAGCACTCGGTCGAGTATGGGGGTGAACTCGACCGAGTGGGTCATAGTCGGGCGAGTGCGATTGACCGAGTGAGTTGGTGTTTAAGCCTTGTTCTGACTTGTGGTCGGGCACTTAGCTGAGTAGTGACCACTCGGTCAAGTGAGCCCTTTTTACTCGACCTAGTGAGCCGATAATCTGAGTTCTATTTTCGTCGATTTAGTTCGTGGTTGAATGGGTTATTTAATATTTTGCCTAATCAGTTTCTAAACATTGTTTTAACCCTATAATCTTCTTAAGCTCTCCTAAACTCAACTCTCTTCTTTCTATACATCCTTGTGAGAAGATTCATTGCTATCGTTGGATTAACGTTTCGATCTCCACCTTTGTTAGCAATCGTTTGTGTAAGTTTCTATTCTAATTCTTGCAATCAGTTTTCCAGTGTGACTAAACCCTAGAATTTGGGGAAAATGGGAGAATTAGTAATTGGTGTATACTAGATCGATTAATGAAGGGTAGTTAATAATTGTATGTAATTATTGTTTGTAGGTAATGGATTCATAAGAAGATCAGTTGTGATTGATTACTTGGTTCTTGATTCTTAAAATGCGTTTGGTTATGCTCAAAAACTTCAGAGAGACGGTCTCTCAATAACGTTATTGAGAGACCTCTCATATGATGGGGTAATGGACCCACTGAATTTCTTTTTTCCCTATTATGTCTCCCACTAAATTAGCGGGAGATGGTCTCTCATGAGACCTACTGTTGGTTATGCTTGGAACGCTAAAAGGTAGGGTTTCCTACTCAGTTCGGTTATATGATTGATCATGAAATTGATGTGGTTATTGGATCTGCTTGGTACTCGGCAGATTATAATTAGCAGTAACAGATTGGTCAAGTAGATTACAAATGACAGATTTGATTGGCATGTTTGACTAGTATATTACAATTAGCAGATTTAGTCGAAGTGTTTGTAATTAGCTGGTTTAGGTCAATGGATTGTTATATACATGTGTAAATTATAGACAAATTCATTTTTTACAATTTATTAAAGTGAATATGCTGGGTGAGTAACATATTGAAAACCAGTAGTTTGAAGCTCAATCTAGTGTTTCAATATGCTATTTACCAAACACGTAATTTAGTAGATTGTTGAGTCAAATATACTAAAAGGCATGAACATGCTGAAATTTTATCAATCTACTGTTTACCAAACACCCTCATTGTGTTTATATGATTGGATGGTTATTATGTGATTGTAGCTTTGTTATTATGGTGGTGGTGGTGGTGATTATGGTTGTGATTGTGAAGCAACCACGATTTTTAGGCTAATTTGGTCCGGAGTAAAATGTCATTTAATTTGTACTACAATCATTTCATACCATATAAAAATGTCTCAAAATAATAGAAGGGGCACATATGCTTTGAAATAGACACATCTAAAGGTCTATATAGTCTTTTTATTTCGAATTTATGTTGTAAATAGACGAAATAAATTGTATACTCCTTTCTAAATCGTTTAAGGGAGTTTTGGAAACTCACTAGTAATGTCGAGGCCTGATGGTGCTATCGGAATAGTTTTGTCAAAGAACCTCACCGGTGTCAAAATACCCCGCAAATTATTGATTTTATATAAGTGATAATTCATGGTTTCCGTGCCAATTAGTCCCCGGAATCAAAAGTCTTTTTATATTCACACAACAACAATCACTTCGTACCATACAAAAGTGTCTCGGGATATTAGATTTGTGTTGTTTGAAATAGAGACATGTAGAGGGTTTAAGATTATTCCTCGTCCCATTTCGAAGATAGACGAAACAAGGTGTGTAAACTTCATTGTAAGTTCTTTCGGATACTTCTGAACTCACCCAAGCTATTTTAAGGCATAGTAGCCCTACTCAATGGGTTCCGCAAAAACTCTCACCACTATCGGACGATCGGCCAAATCAGTCAAATTCTGAAGGCTATTATCCATGGTTTTTGGGCCGACTTGATCCCAAAATAAAATGTCTCAAAATTCAGACAGCAATCACTCCATACCATATAAAAATGTCCCACGATAGTATAAGAGGCATATGGTTATAAAAATACACATCCAGACGCTGCACGCAATCCGACTACATCAGAAACTTGATGTATACTCCGTTTTAAGTCGTTTCAGAGGGTTCTTATGGAGATAGTACAACGCTGCACGCAATCCGACTACAGCAGAAACACCTCTAAGCTGCTAAAAAGGCAGAAGCTCATAACAAGCACAAAACCAAGTTAAACTCTCAAGAAAACTGTTCCAACTTACAAACTTAACCCTACCTGTAAGTGTGTTTCCCTCTTAATTCACATTCATTCTTTGACATTCACAAATCACAAGAAACAGAAACTACGGAACTAATATCAAGTTTTAACTTCAGCAGCAAAAAAAAAAAAAAAAAAATTATCTCAGCGGCCAGCCCAGATATGATCAGTTTAGGAGAACACAAAAACACAAATCGGGTCAGTGAGGAGAATGAGGAGAAGTGGTCTTCTTGAAATCGATCTTGTCGACCTTAACTTCGCCATCAATCAGCTCATAAACGTAAACCACAACACGGAGCCCATCAATATCCATGAGAACAAAACTCGGGTTAACATCGTAGGTGATGCTGCTGTATGCACCAGTGGCAGATCCAGGGTTGATGACCACACCACCTTCATGCTTGTAGGCTGTAAATTGATGTGTGTGACCCGTTACTAGGATGTCAACGTCCAACTGCCTTTGTAGCATGGCTAGAGAGTCCAAGTCCCCCCATGGGATTACCTGTCAATATATGATTTTTAGGAAGATAACCATGTTAAATGAACAACTGTTATCTATTCTGATGGACAGAAGATGCAAGAAGATCTGCCGACCAACCCAAATAAGAACGCCTTTGTCGCAGTCGGAAGTCAGGGATTGATACTCAGACGTGTTTTTTGGGATATGATGGAGGAATTGTGAAGAAAGTGTCATTTAAGTGAAAATCAGGGCAAGGGTGTTTGAGTCTAAGTGTGAAACATAAAAGTTAAGTTTTATCTACGTAAACTAATACTCCGTATGGAGTAACAAAATCCTAAAAAGACACATACTCAAAATGTACAAACTCCACCCTATTGACTTGACTCAACAAGTAATATCAACCCAAAAAGAATCGCCAGAATGGAAATGCGCCCGAAAAGACTCGATAATAGTACAACACATCTAAAACAGGCTCGGAACCTAGACCCGAAAATCCGACCCAAATGACCCGTTGCCAAGTCTAGATAAGAGTAGCTTGTACCAGTTTTTATTTGCTTATGATTTGGCACAAGTGAGCAAGTACAAAATTAAGGGAAAACAAAAGTTCAAACATATGCCCCACCTGGTGGCCATGACAAAGTCCCAGCTTAAATTGACCAATGGTTATTATTTTCGTGTCTGGATAACGCGTTTCTTCATCATATTCTCCTCGAGTAATATGAAGATCTGGACATATTGTCTTCAAGTAATCATGTACTTCCTGCGAGTAAAAAGTTACATGTTGATCAGTAAACCTTTTTACAGACAAAAAGTCTCCTAAAAACCACATGCTATTTACCATTTTACCTAAATACTCTTATAAAAGAGTTGTTGAAAAACTACCTACTTGGCTACCTCTAGAGTATTAAGGTAACTAGTACTGTATGTGGTTATACAATATTGCTGCATGTAAATTAATGCCAACTATGTTTCGAAGATTATCCAGGCTCCCATGGAAACAAAAGCAACCGCAACCCAACCGCATTCACCCTTAGATCTCTAGAATTTTGAAGACTAACAGCATAACCAAGATCCTGTAGACATTTCAATTCATGTTTTTCCCATTTAAAGATTTTTTAACAAGTTCCACCCAAGGTCTTCCATCAACAAATTGAAATTGGTTATGATTCCTAGAGAATCATCAAACAGCAATTCATCCAAGTAGCCAGTACGGCAATGGCACTGAACATGTATTTAGACCATTAAATTTCATTTTCAAGGGAGTGAATCATTTCAGAATGAGGATTCACAAATTCTTTTCGTTAACCACTCAGTGCTATCTGTACACAGAAGGCTAGCGATTTTCTTTGCCAAACTCATTTCCTGTTAGCGTATGCAACTTAATATAACCTTTCATTGAATTTCAACATTCCTTGGAAATTTGACATTGTAACCGTTGCAAGTCACAATCAATACACTTATCATCGTTGAAATTAAAACCATTGAAGCAACAGAAACAGACTTGTCACCAGGAGAAGTTATATCACATGTCTGTCTTGTAGGATGGTGCAATCAACTTGATTAGGTTTATTCTGTTCACCGACTTTTCAGCAAAATCGACCGTCACCAACGTCGGATGGTAAAATTAATCTAATGCTACCTCAATCCAAATAAAACCTCAAATGCACAAAAGTCGTATCTGCATATTGCATAGATACTTCAGAAACAGGAGAACCTCACATCTGCGAAATTTGAAATGTGAAATAGTAACCTCTTCCTTCTCACTTGTAAACTTACAATAATAGTTACAAAATTACAACCACAGTAGAGATCATATAAATTGGAATCCACAACATGAAAAGGAAGGAGCCCAAGGATTGTTTTGACCAGTTACTTTACATTTTACATCAAGGCAGTTATGTAACACTACTCCTTACGCTACTTCTCGTAGTATGAAGCCCAATAAAAACGGAAATATCTGGCGACGGAAATATCACCACACTAACTCATATTTTATACTCCCTCCCATTCAATAGGTTCTTTACATTTGCTATTGGTGCGATTTTTTAGGAAAGCACATGCAAGTGTGCTAAGTATATGCACATTATGTTAAGCAAATTAGCCAAAGAAAAAAAAAGTAATATGTAAAGAATCTATTTAACATGCCAAAAAAAGGAATACGTAAAGAATATTTGAATAGGAGGGAGTATAATGCAACAACCCTCCTCATTAAGGTTGATTCTCCACTTGCTCATTATGCTTGACACTAGAAAAACATAAATTTTGAAGTTCCACAGAGGGTGTGTCTGCTCTTAAGATAAGCAAGCAGCATTATAGGAATTTTCATATCTTTAAAATTCTAGAACAAATGCTTGGGTACCACAGCTGCTCTTACAAAGATCAAAGGAAGTAATTTAGATAAACGGCGCTCGGACTCGGGTACGAGGTACGGGTACCTATGATGCTCGGACTCTTCACTTACCCCGAAGGATCCGGTGGACACGACCCGGACAGGATATGGATCCCTTGTCGCATCCTTCTATGAGAAATTGGATCCTTCGGTGTGAGTGTGTTTTGTTCTTACCCTCTGTTTTGTACAAAAACCCTATATCAGAAGTGATCTTGACATGAATTTAATGCTGTAATAAAGTCTTCATTCATATTAAACATGAAGAAATTATTTTTCATTTCTTTTCTTTGATTTTTTTTAACTAATAATCAATTTTTTCAGGAAAAATAAAAATTAGCCGAGTCCAAATTTAAATTTGGATCTTCGTATCCGAGTCCTTGTTTTTGAGATTTCAAGGATCCGTAGATTTCAAGGATCCGTACCCGTGTCGGATCCTCATATCCAAGTCCGAGCATCATAGATGTCAGGTACGAATCCTTGTATCCGACACTTGGAAGTCATAAAATTAAGCATACGTGGACATGAGTAACTGATGCGAATTTTACTCTTAGAGAATAAAACTCGTATGAGTGCAACGGAAACAAAGAAAGAACAAACAAGATCCGAACGTACTAGGTACGACCCGATCTGATTTGTAAGGATATTTGATGAATTAGACCTATAACTCACCAATGGTGACGAACTCAAGACCTATTGAGATCGACAAGTTAATATTCAAATGCGCAAGATGAATAATTAACAAAAGAATGCCAGCAGCAATTTCTGAATTTTTATGATAAAACTTGAATGCCCAAAACTACAATCTTCATGGCTATAAATAGCCTTAAGAAAACAACCTTCCAAAGCAAAAGTTACGACTCTTAATGATGAAAGTAACTAGCTAATTATGATCAATGATGAAAGTAACTAGCTAATTATGATCAACGATGAAAGTGATAAGCTAATTATGCCCTTTAATAAAGTGGAAATAAAATACTAAATTGAATGGAAATAAACGACACATTAAACAGGGGCAATAACCACCCTTTATTGACTAATTAAAAAGGCACTTAAATGACTTGTAGAAACCATGCACTTAGATGAATCCATCGTATGTAACCAAGCTTACGAACCCAAACTCCGAACCCGACAATAATGAGACTTGAGTAGTGTTATCCGGATTCTCACCCGTATCATCCCTTCCCCCTTCGAAAGGAATTGACCTCAATTCATGTCGCTTCAATCCGCCGGGATCAAAGACGACTATTACTAACATTAGAACGGACTCATAAACAAAATCATGTGAATTGCACGGTGTCTTGAATTCCGAACCCAAAATATAATGTAATCGAGATGAATCTTTCACACATGCAACATCCTTTGCTATTTCAAAATCAACCAAATAACAATCGGATTGATCTTGAAATTCACAACAACCGTTCGCATTCACGATGGACTTATCAAACAATTCAAACTCATGTGCCGAATTGATAGAACAATATGGTGTTTGAACATAAGTAACACAACCATCCTCATCTCCATAATCATCATAGATAGGAGGTAAAGTTGGGTCAAAATCAACTTGTTGTTCATAGATGCCTTCAATCGAGAATACACCCAACATGTCTCAATTTTTTTTTTTTAGATGAACAGTACACTGACGTGAACAGTTTTTTTATTTTTTCTTTTTATTTTTTTATTTTTTTTTATTTTTTGGTTTTTTTTTCCTCTAAAACCCTCCCCTAAGATAAGTTATCAAAACCGATTAACCCTTGAACGACCTGCCCAAGTTTAACCTTTGAATTCCAATCGCAATCGGAAATTCAACGAAAAGATGGCTTCGACACACCTAGGATCGTCTCGATTATAGGAAATCAAGAGTCGAAGCTCTGATACCACTAATGATACGAATTATAATGCGGAAGCGAAATAAATTAAAATACACGAACTAAGTTCGAGTATGGGATTTTTGGTAACGATAAAAGTTGTAGAATTAGACCTATAATTCGACAACGGTGAACGGACTCAAGACCTATTGAGAACGATCTAGTTAATATTCAAATAGCATTCGAATAAAAACAGTGTTTGTGCTTAACAAACGTTTTTTGAAAGTTTGATTACTCCATACCTTATTGTGGGAAATAAAAGACTATAAATAGCCTATCAAAACAGCCGTTCAAGCCATTGAAAAGGCTACTAAAAAAAATAACAACAGCCTTTCAAGCCATTGAAAAGGCTACTAATGACTAAAATAACGTAGCTCATAAAGGCCATAATTCTATCAATTAAAGGCCATTAAACAACAAAGTAAATAGCAAAACAGTCTTTCAAGCCATTGAAAGGGCTACTAATGACTAAAATAATGTAGCTCATAAAGGCCATAATTCTATCAATTAAGGAGATGCTAGATTCCACCGTAAGAAGCTAAACAAACGAACTTCAGCTTCGGATTTGAAAGACCCATCGAATGACCCATTGTTGCTATAAGGCCCAACGATCCATCGTTACTTGAACCCGTACCCGTATCATCGATGATACGGGTGAGAATCCGGATAACACTACTCAAGTCTCGTTATTGTCGGGTTCGGAGTTTGGGTTCGTAAGCTTGGTTACATACGATGGATTCATCTAAGTGCATGGTTTCTACAAGTCATTTAAGTGCCTTTTTAATTAGTCAATAAAGGGTGGTTATTGCCCCTGTTTAATGTGTCGTTTATTTCCATTCAATTTGGTATTTTATTTCCACTTTATTAAAAGGCATAATTAGCTAATCACTTTCATCATTGATCATAATTAGCTAGTTACTTTCATCATTGATCATAATTAGCTAGTTACTTTCATCATTAAGAGTCGTAACTTTTGCTTTGGAAGGTTGTTTTCTTAAGGCTATTTATAGCCATGAAGATTGTAGTTTTGGGCATTCAAGTTTTATCATAAAAATTCAGAAATTGCTGCTGGCATTCTTTTGTTAATTATTCATCTTGCGCATTTGAATATTAACTTGTCGATCTCAATAGGTCTTGAGTTCGTCACCATTGGTGAGTTATAGGTCTAATTCATCAAATATCCTTACAAATCAGATCGGGTCGTACCTAGTACGTTCGGATCTTGTTTGTTCTTTCTTTGTTTCCGCTGCACTCATACGAGTTTTATTCTCTCGAGTAAAATTCGCATCATAAGTGGTATCAGAGAGACCTTGGGAAGACGTTTCTATGGATTTTATTGTAGCATTGCCACGTACTCAAAGAGGAAAGGATGCTATCATGGTAGTGGTGGATCGATTTTCTAAAATGGCGCATTTTATTCCGTGTCACAAGACCGACGATGCAAGTAACGTGGCCGATTTGTATTTCAGGGAAATAGTGCGTTTACATGGTATTCCTAAAACCATCGTTTCCGATCGTGACTCGAAATTTTTGAGCTATTGCTGGAATACGTTATGGAGGAAAGTGGGTACTAAACTTTTGTTTAGCACCTCGCACCATCCTCAAACGGATGGGCAAACGGAGGTTACTAATCGGACGACGGACGTTGGGCACCTTGTTACGGGGTTTGGTAAGTAAGACCCAAAGAGATTGGGATATCAAGCTTGCTCATGCCGAGTTCGCCTATAATCGATCTCATACCTATGCTACGGGTCGTTCTCCATTCGAAGTTGTCTATGGGTTAAATCCACATGTTCCTCTTGATCTACTTCCAATGCCGGCAGGTGAGCTAGTCCATCGGGATGCCGAATCCAAGCTTAAGGCAATGTTAAAGCTACATCAGCAAGTTCATGACCGGATTGTTAAAGTAAATACTGCTTACCAACGGAAATCCAACAAGCACAAAAGTCCTCGTATATTCAAGGAAGGAGACCTGGTTTGGGTGAATTTAAGAAAGGAACGGTTTCCAAGTAAGCGAAAGAATAAGCTCATGCCTCGAGCCGATGGGCCCTTCAAGGTAGCTGCCCGTGTCAACGATAATGCCTATAAGATCGAGTTACCCGGAGAATATGGAGTTCATGCCACTTTCAATGTGGGTGACTTGTCACCATATCTCGATGATAATGGCCTTGCGGAATTGAGGTCAATTCCTTTCGAAGAGGGAGGAGATGATACGGGTACGGGTTCAAGTAACGATGGATCGTTGGGCCTTATAGCAACAATGGGTCATTCGATGGGTCTTTCAAATCCGAAGCTGAAGTTCGTTTGTTTAGCTTCTTACGGTGGAATCTAGCATCTCCTTAATTGATAGAATTATGGCCTTTATGAGCTACATTATTTTAGTCATTAGTAGCCCTTTCAATGGCTTGAAAGGCTGTTTTGCTATTTACTTTGTTGTTTAATGGCCTTTAATTGATAGAATTATGGCCTTTATGAGCTACGTTATTTTACCTTTTCAATGGCTTGAAAGGATGTTGTTATTTTTTTTAGTAGCCTTTTCAATGGCTTGAACGGCTGTTTTGATAGGCTATTTATAGTCTTTTATTTCCCACAATAAGGTATGGAGTAATCAAACAACAACAACAACATCAGAGCCTTAATCCCAAAATGATTTGGGGTCGGCTGACATGAATCATCCTTTCGAACCGTCCATGGGTGAACGCACGCCTCAAAATGCGAATAAAAAAGGGGAAGATAAAAAACAAAAGGGAGAACGAAAATGTAATGGAAAGTCAAGGTGAACCAAAAATCCCATACTCGAACTTAGTTCGTGTATTTTAATTTATTTCGCTTCCGCATTATAATTCGTATCAGTAACTAACGGATACGATTTTCAGACATGGTCAACATATCCAATTTCATATTTGGACACGGTCAACGCATCTATTTTTCCTATGTATTTTGTTATAAAAATAAAAATAAATTTGTACTGGAAAAAATGGTACTTTTAGTTGTGTATACCTTATACTAGTGAGTAGTAACCAAGATATATTTTTTTCATTTTACAAAAATTAAAAGAAAGATCTTGAAACTATTTACGTAATTAAATAACGTAAAAAGTAATAGCAGTAAATAGTCTTAGAAAACTAAAGATTCCAAGTTCCAACTAGCTTGAATGAATGGATATTTAATAAAGCACTAAACATGCTTTGAAAAGTCAAAGAATTCGATAAAAGTTAGAACACGTGTAAGGTTATAAAAAGAGAGTTAAAAGGCTATCATGCATTGAGAACCTAAAAGTATTAAACAATTAAACAGATAAAGACAGAAAGTAGAAAAAGATATATGAAGAGACCGCACGACTAAATAACACCGTCGTCCGCCATGCCCACCCCCTATTCGGCGTCGAAAACCTAACTATGTCATATCCTTTGTCTTTTTGTCGCTCATCTACGCCGAGTCCATTCTCCGGCAGAGTGCAGTGTCCAGTGTCCGAGCATCATAAATTTAGATTAATGTCATTTTCCTATTAAAAGACGTGTGTAGTCCCCAGTCAGTGGCGTTTCCGAAAAACTTCAATCTAACGTTAACGTCAAAGAAAAGAACGATCCACAGGATATGAACGAACCAAGCCCTGCCACACAAAAACCACCAGCGGATAAAAGAAGAAATACCTAATCCAGCTATGGTCTTTCCAGAGCTATATACAAATAAGGAAACACAGCTAAAATTTAATATGTTTTTACTGAACATATCAGCAATCACAGCTAAACTCATCACCTCCTAACCCTGAACAAGAGACCTTGATAATTAAAAATGCATGCAAAGTCTTTATCCCTCTTTTATAATATTGATGCTAACTGCTAAGTGCTACCCCACAGGGCACTAGCAACAGAAAAGAAAATCCACGGCCTTACAATAAGAAGCATCAAGAGAGCATCTTGTCACATACAGAAAACCAAAATTCTTGAATTCCGTGCCTATTGTTTTTAGAAAAATTCACAACCACGAAACAGAACAATAACATATCTTGAGGTGATATAGAAGTCATGAGCTACATGTTGCGAGCTCATATGATACATTTATAGGTTTACCACTTCCTTCTATAAGACCGTCCCTAATTTTCTATACAACACTACTTTGCACGCATACCAGCAAACAGCCCCCCACCTGGTTACGGATAACCCTTAAACCTCCCAGGCTACACTTTCAGTGGGTAAGCATGAACCATACTGGATAAAGGTAGTAATAATGGCAATCAGTCAATGGCGGTTGTCATTGGCTGATTGCCATGAGCTACATGTTGCGAGCTCATATGATACATTAATAGGTTTACCACTTCCTTCTTATAAGACCGTCCCTAATTTTCTACACAACACTACTTTGCACGTATACCAGAAAATAGCCCCCCACCTGGTTACGGATAACCCTAAAACCTCCCAGGCTACATTTCAGTGGGTAAGCATGAACCATACTGGATAAAGGTAGTAATAATGGCAATCAGCCAATGGCGGTTGTATTTTGCACCACAGCATTAATAAGGCGATTCAAAAATCACAAACAGAAGTTCAAGTGATTAGGGAATAAAGATACACCGAAGTCCAAGCATCTATAGCATAATTTTGTGGAGAATCAAAATGTTGATATCAATGGGAGCCATGATCTTTGCCATTGGAAAGCAAAACTGCCATTATCTTTAAGATGTAAGGGCTGAAAAGGTGAAAACAATAGATCATGTTCTTCCCTTGTGGACCATGGCTGAGTATGGCGATGTAAAGCCTTGATCTGCCACATGGAATCCCCAATCAACAAATAAATCATTATTCATCTGAATTAAGGATTTTCCACTGTTGATATCTAAATGCTATGATGCTCGGACACGGCACTTTACCCCATCATACTCGTGTACGTACGACACGACATGGAATTCGTGTCCGGAAGCCTTGGTGAAAACACTTCAGTTTGTCGGACAAGATGACACAAAAGACAAAGGACATGACATAGTTAGGTTTCCGGTGTCGAATAGGGGGTCCGCATGGCGGACGACGATATTATTTAGTTGTGCTTGCTTTCTTGCTTCATATATCTTTTTCTACTTCATTTATTTGTTTAATTGTTTAATACTTTTAGGTTCTCAATGCATGGTAGCCTTTTAACTCTCTTTTTATAACCTTACACGTGTTCTAACTTTTATTGAATTCTTTGACTTTTCAAAGCATGTTTAGTGCTTTATTAAATATCCATTCATTCAAGCTAGTTGGAACTCTTCAGTTTTCTATGACTATTTACTACTATTACTTGTTACGTTATTAAATTACATAAATAGTTTTAATATCTTTCTGTTAATTTTTGTAAAATGAAAGAAAATATTTCTTGGTCACGGGTATATGGTATACACGTCAAAAAGTACCATTTTTTTCCTGTACAAATTTATTTTTATTTTATAAAAAATCCATATGAAAAATGGATGCATTGACCATGTCCAAATATGAAAATTGGATACGTTGACCGTGTCTAAAAGTCGTATACGCAAGTTAATCGTGTCCTCGTATCCTTAATTTTATGACGTCAAGTGTCAGACACAAGGGGATTTGTATCCGTACAACGTCCCCGAGTCCAAGCACCATAGTCTAAATGTATTTTTTTCCATTGTAGGCTATTTGTCAAGCTTATGTAAAAGCTGCTTCCTTTCAGCTATAGCATTCCTCGTCAAATTTTTCCAACAATCCCTATAATGAGCCCCAGCGACAATGGAACAACTACGAGAACCAATTAGTTTAAAAAAGCGGGCCTTTAGTGCGCCTAAGGCGCGCCTTGGAGGAAACACAGGCCAAAACGCGCCTCGGTGCATTTTAGGTTCGCCTTATAGACTACGCTCACCTAACAAGGCTAACTAGTACGCATTTTCCATATCTTTTAGACATGGCTCACCATTTCTTTTTTCCATTATTCCCAACTTTACCCCTTGACATGTTAGCCAACTAGAAAACTCCTAAAAAGGTTATTGTTGCTAAAAAATTTATTTGGAAGTTACAAACTTGCTATCAACAATAGGGCACCTCGCGTCCAAAAGGCGCGCGCCTTCGCCCTGATTCTTCATCAGAAAACCCACACCAGCATTTTAACCTACACCAGCATTTTAACACAGAGATCCTTAATCGCTCATTCTTCTCCACAGCTCTCGTCAACTATGTCAAGTTTAGTGCACTAGCCCATAGCAAAAATATCCCATTTGACATCTAATATGCTAGTCCAAAATTTGCCATCAAAATGAAATTCCATAGGTTAGGCTTCATCATTTATGGAATGGAAGATAAAACCCAATGGACTTCAATACACCCGAAGATAAATTTTATCAATGTGGTCTTAGGTTTTGTCTTGTTTGTACTCCCTAAACATAATTAAGAAAGCCTTCAGAATAGATGTTCCGTTCACTTCCAAACATATACAACCAAAACTAGTCTACATTTAAGACATGGTGGTCCAAAAGATTAGTGAGTCTTATAATAATTTGCACTGCAATAACCATCAGATTTAGTCCTAAGGACCACACCTCCCATCTACCCTATCTTGGAATAAGCAACATAACAAATTATCAGGCAAAGGGCAATGTATGCCGATCGAAACTTCACACCAGTGGCAGAGTAGCACACGCAAAAGGGAAGTGGTAAAGGCATCCAATTGTATTTAGCTTTAGGGACAGCAAGAAATGGGTTAACTGTTACAGGGTAATGGAACTCAAAACAAAGGAGAAAAGGAGGAAGATGATGGTGGTGAATGACAGTTAAGGAGTGGCGAGGGAGAAAGAGGTGGTGGGGAAATTATTGCTCTCATATGACTAGATGAAGGTAATTTAATAACTCAAGGAAGGTGGGTAACTACTATCTATCCCCTTAATAGAGCACTTATAGTCTATCTTCATCTTTTTCCACTATCAAACACCAATACTACCTCTAACTTTTCTATGTACATTTCCTTAATTACCTCCAAACAATTGCCCTTAATCAAAGCAAAACTATAGTAAAAAGGTATAATATATAGCTCACTGTAGTTGCGCCTTTTCCTCAAGAACCATAAAGCAAAACTATTTATCAGTCCAACTAGGATAAACTCTTTCATTATGACAATTGGCGCCCATGTCTAAGATACTAACAGAGTATATCACATTTGGAACTGCAATAACTCTGTTACTCCAACATGAAATACAATCCAACAATCACAAAGTTAGCAGCATACTACAAAGAAAACGTCACAAACGCTAAAACAACTAAACATCAGCTACAACCAAGCCGAGTCCAACGGCTCATCACACACTCCTTTTTCAATGCATCATAGTCCATTTACAAACACATTTATTTAACAGGTAAACACAAAGAATGCTAACTGGATTAGTGCCCAATAATCAACAGCTTTAATCATAAACATGGCAATATTCAGCGCTTCAACAACAATATTACCCCAGTACCTTAGTGGCTCACTAAAGTAGCTGCGCTTTATTTTATCGTGAAGTAGCAGTCAATGCAGTTCTCTACACACTTTTCATCTCCAAAAGAACCAAAAACCCGACTCAACTAACAACCAAAGAAACCAAATCCTTAATGAAAACAAAGCATTACGAATTCCGGGTACTCTAAATTAAAAACCCACATTGTACCCTAGATCAAAACAACAACACACCCAGATAAAACAACAATCAAATTCATAAAAACCCATCAAAATCAAAACAAAATAAAGCTGAAATCAAATCAAAACAAAGTAACATACTTTGATACAAAGATTGCCAGTGCAAATAATATGTTGAATTTTTCCAGGAACAAGCATTGATTTGAATTTATCAGGTAGATCAGGTGCTCTATGTGGGATATGAAGATCCCCAATTGCCAATACTAACACCATTTAATTGAAAAAATCTGCAACAAAACCCAGAAAATTTGCAAGAAATTCATGATCATTTAATGTCAATTAAAAGGGGGGGAAATTGATTTTGAAGAGGAACAATTAAGAAAATTAAGGGTTAAATTAGGGATTAGGGTAATTACCTTGGGATTTTTTTTTAGGAATGAAATTGAAGAAAGTAGGAGAAGTAGAAGATGACTGATATCAGATCACCGTTGACGATCTTCACAAAACCTTGCGAATATTGTTTTGCAGGAAAGAAATGGGAATCACACTGCCAACGACGTCGTTTCCCCCACTTTTGTAATTTTGTTTTGTTTTGATCGCCTAAGAGACTGATGACTACTCCGTATGACTTTATGACTATTACCCTGACCCTGAACCGATATTAGGCCAACTTGGCCCAGCCCACACTATTGGACCAAATTTTCTAGCCTGCCTAACCCCTGTGTCAGCCCCTCCCCCCAGTCCCGGCCAGGGCCGGAAATTTCCAGCACGCCCTATCCCGGTTAAAATAAAAACACAAATAAAAAAAAGTTATGAGGGTCGGGCCCGGGCCAGGCCATAGGGGGCTTCCCAGCCCACCCCGCCCCCTCTTTTGCATAGGTTGCAACCCCACAACCTAGCTCTAGTCGCACTGGCCCGGCCCAATGTCCAGCCCTACTCAAACGCAACCCGAGTCTAGCCCATAACTATAAATATTGTTTTGTTTATAAAAAAATTACAGATTTGAGTACGGTACTAGGGAGGAAACGGGCTGGGCTAGGCTAGACACATGAGATGTAAAATGTAAATTTTTTTTGTTGTTTACTAAAGCGACAACAAAAGAAGGCAACTGGTTAATCCTCACATAAAATCGCTCATGTGTGAGCACTACAATTTTCAACAATTTTAAAAAAATTTTTTTTACTAAAGTAATATGCATAAGTTTCCACTATTTTAAAATACCTACGATACAATACAAAATTAAAGATTAACCATACTTAGTCAACTTCGTATTTCAATATACATTATAATTTGTTTAAAATTATATAATTATGCTTATTATTTTTAAATTATTATTTCTAGCATGTTCAAAATATTGAATATATTATGTGTACATATGTAGTATTTGATTTAATGAATTATTTTCAAAACATTCTCAGGCAATTTAACACTAGTTATACATTAACAAATTCCTGATATATAATGGTAAATAAATGACCACAAGTCTAGAACGAAGGGAGTACTCCATGTCCATAAAACCAATGATTTAGATAAGCTCATGTTTGGAGGGACATAAACATAAGGCATGTTGCACAGTAAAAATCATTGATTTTCAGATAACAAAAATATATTAATGCTTTTAACTATTCTTTTTAATTTCGGAATTTGGGGCCGGGTAATGTGAGTACTAACCCTTGTTACTATGTTATTCCCCACTATGCACGTATATAGTTTATATATACATTCAACCATGCATATATACATATTCATATATACATTCCAAGTATACATATATGAAGTGATAACATATGATAAAGTGAGTCACTTAGTGACGGAGCTAGGATTTGAGCTTAGGGGGCGAAAATTTTAGGGGGGGACGGATGGGTAATAATATAAGGCACACTTGAATTTTTTTGAAAATTTTAATTAAAAACTTCGAAAAACTATCGTCAGGAGAGGCGACCGCCTCTGCTAGCCCCCCTAACTCCACCACTGGAGTCACTTCATTAGACATATTAGTTGGTGACCATACCGATCCTTAAGAGTTATGTCAATTGGTCAAAATGTCAAACTATTTATAGTTGGTTCATACACAAACATAAGGAAAATGCTTACCTATATAAATTATTCGTACGTCTATGACTATGAGTATGACAATTGGTGCAATACAAGTAGAAGTGGTAAGACTTGCATATAGTTAGTCAATGTTGGTTGTGTTCTTGCAGCTTTTGTCCATGTTTTTAGTGCATTCCCCTTCCCATAATGTTATGCTCCCCCAAATTAAGTTGGATGAAAACAATGCCCTCGTATACTCGAATATTATATATTTCAGTTGGATTTAATTAAAAAGAGGGTACGTTCCCAAATAATAAAGAAGTTTATTATTACAGAGTACTCCATAATCCTTACATTAGGTTTATACTTTTAAATAACGCGAACTATTTATGTATGCATCTGTATTATACTTTGGTCTGTCTTTGTAATCCCGTAACCTGTAATTTTTTGGTATTAAGTGTAGACCTTTAATTGATTATCATGTATTTTACATTTACTCTATTTGACAATTTAGGTTTTTTTACAGGCGTTGTTTGGTAAACGGCATATTGGTCAATTTTTAGCATATTCAAGGGTTTTAGCATGTTTGACCAATCAATATGCTAATTTTAGTGTTTGGTAAACAGCATATTAAAACAACATATTTGGGGTCAATATACTGTTTTACAATATGCTGCTTACCCCAGCATATTGGTTAGCATATTGTAAAATAGGAAATTTTTCTCCATTTTACAAACAAAACTGACAATCTACTAATCGTAATCTGCCAATTACTAAGCACTCAAATTAATTCTGTTAGTTATAATATGTTAGTCAAATCTTCTGATAAAATCTGTCATTTATAATCTGTTTTTGCAATCTGCTTATGCTAAAACTAATCCGCTGTTTACTAAACAGGGCCACAATTTGAGGCATCACATTTTCATTTTAAAGAGAATCTCTGGAGACTTATAAGAGCGAAATAAATTTTTAATTTGAGCGCACTTATTATGGGAGAATTCCTCTTAACCTAAGTGATGGGGCATATTCTGCACCGCTGACCAAGTCAACATATTGAGCAAGGTCAAAGATATCCACAGCAAGTCAACGACTTAGATGACCTAGCCGATCGGCCCATCGGCATCTGTCGGCCACTGGTCTCGGCATGACAACCCGCACCCAAAGGGACACATATCCGCGTACTCACATCCAAGACTCCTCGGCGGTGAGTCAACAGGGCCCGCCGGCCTGCCATAAGTCCCTCGGCCGATGGGTAGATCAGTCTTTCCACCTGCTAGCCACTTGGCCACTACGTGACAAAAGGTGAAAGTCTATAAATACTCCTCAACCTTCATTGAGGAAAGTATCCACAACTTAACCTAAGAAACACTATTCATCTGGAGAGGCCGAGAGGAACGATAAAGACAAGAAGGATTCAACCAAGGACATCATTCTACAAGCAACGGGTGGTAACGAATATCTGCTCTGGAATTACACCCGGAACAATTGGCGCCGTCTGTGGGAAAACGCTACTAGAAGCTAGTCACATTCATTCCCAAACAAAAAAAAAACAACAAAAACCCACCCAAAAAGCTAAGAAGATGTCGAAACAACAAGACGCAGTCGTGACCGACGAAACCGCATTCTACCAAGATGATACCTTCAACAATTGCAGGTCGTGCGACCCTCCACCGCGGAGTAATCCAACCGGAGTTCGGGATGCCAATAACACGGACACGCATTGCGCAACCAACAGGTCACCATCATGGGACATGTGGTTGACATAACAAAACCGAAAATGGTCCTGGACCTAATTAGTAATACGCCTGCTCACACTGTCACGCCGACAAGAGCGGCGGAAACCGTCCGGAGAGACCGGGGCCCAAAATGTGACTCGAGAAATTTGAACGGAGCACTAGGAGAAGCCGACCCGGTCAAGTCAGGGGGAGCCCAAAGTGGGCGTGGTAGACATAAGTCCTTCCCGCGCTCGTGGGAGGAGCGTCCCCGCAAAGCACGAACGAGGCTTACCCCAAAGGAGCAGGAGGAGTCCGACTCGCAGAGTTGGAGAAGAAGTCCGAGTCGAAGAAGGAGTCCTTCCCGCTACGAGGAGAGGAGCCGGATTAGGAATGCGAGGAGCCGATCGCCGCGTGTCGTTCGACACGTGGTCGACAGACCCCTCAACGCCTACGTCCTAGAAGTCCGGTGCCAACTAAGCTCAAGTTGCCACCCCTATCATACAAAGGAGATAGTGATCGGCACCGACCACGCTGAGGCTTTCGAGTCTTACATGTCGGTATGGGAGCAGCCCGATGAGGTATGGTGCCGAGTTTTCCCAACAACTTTGCATGGGATGGCTCAAAGTTGGTACAAAGGGCTTCCCGACGGCTCGGTATACTATTACGCCGACCTAAGAGACGCCTTTCTAGCAAAGACTCTTTGCAACAAGAGAAGGGCCGTGGAGACATCGGACCTCCTAACTATCAAACAGGAGGGGGGCGAATCTCTACGAAGTTATGTGAAGAGGTTCGATGGAAAGGTCCAACAGATTCGAGAAATTAATCCCGAACTGGCGGCCTTCGCGCTGATGAAGGGCCTCCCAAGGGGAGACTTAAAATGATGCCGTTTGGTTTGAAAAACGCCGGCGCAACGTATACAAGACTGGTGGACAAAGTGTTCCAAAATCAAAAAGGGCGAAACATTGAGGCTTACGTCGACGATGCTATTGTGAAAAGCAAGTCCGACAGCGAGCACTGCCGATTACACGAAACATTTTGTTCACTAAGGAAATACAAAATGAAGCTCAACCCAATGAAATGCAATTTCGGTGTCCGGCGGAGTAAATTCCTCGGTGTACTTGTCGGTCCGGAGGCATCGATGCAAATCCGGACAAAATCCAAGCAATCCTAGACTCTTAGGAACCAAGGAATCGAAAAGAGGTTATGATCTTGACCGAGGGAGAATGGCGGCTCTCGCCCGTTTCATCTCTCGGTCAACCGACAAGAGCACCCCATTCTTCAAAGTGTTGAAGGGGAATAAAGACTTGGGGGGGGAGGAACAGAGCACGGCTTTCAAGCAATCGAAAGCTCATCTTCGACTCTCCCAACTCGTCGGCCGATCTTTGGGGAGACGCTATACCTATACATAGCGATTACCTCGGCCACGGTCGGCGCCGTGATCATCGGGAAGAAGACAAACAAAGCAACACCCAATCTACTTTGTCACCATACACTGTTGCCCGCCGAGAGAAATTACCCACTAATTGAAAAAGCGGCCTTCGCCGTCGTCGTTGCCACGAGGAAGTTAAAACCCTACTTCGACGCACACCCCGTGACGGTCCTAACCGATCACCATTGAGAAAGCTTTGGAAAAATTCGAACAATCCCGGCAGCTCATCAAATGGGCGGTGGAACTCTCTGGTTTCGGCATTCAATACAAACCAAGGCCTTCGATAAAGGGGCAAGCACTTGCATTTCTGGCCGAATGCACATATCAAGAAGAGCCAAACCAGGCATATGGGAGGGTTACACCGACGGTTCCTTCACGACGAACAGCTCGGGAGCGGCATCCTTATCATCAGCCCAAACGGGGACGAGTTTGAGTACGCCTTGAAATTCACCTTCTCGGCCTCGAACAACGAATCCGAATACGAGGCGGTGATAACCGGAGTCGAGCTAGCTAGGGCTGCCGGAGCGTAACACATTGTGTCAAGATGACTCTTTGTTGGTTACTAACCAAATCGAGGGGAGTTTGAGGCTCGGGATGACGGAATGATAAGGTACCTAGAGAGGGTAAAGGCCGACATAGCGAAATTGAAATCTTTCCAAATCCAATGCGTTCCCAGATCCGAGAACAACCGGCCGACGCTCTCCAAACTTGCAAGCTCAACCATCAAGAATGTCACCAACCGTCTTTGGTAGATATCAGGAATGCGAAGAGCATCACTGAGACCGTCGGCATGGTGGGCAACATAGAGACCGAGACAACGTGGATGACTCCGATAATGAAATACAAACTTACAGGTGAATTGCCGGAGGACCGCAATCCCTCGGCCAAAATAAAAAGGATCGCCGCCAGGTACTTGGTGTTCGAAGGGGAACGTACGGAAGATCCGTAATAAGACCACTCTTGAAGTGTGTCGGTCCAGCCGACGCAGAACTGATACTGACAGAGATTCATGAAGGCATCTGTGGACACCACATGGGGGCAAGAACACTAGCCCACAAAGCTCTCCGAGCTGGCTACTTCTGGCCCACCATGCTTCAAGATTCCAGAACAAAGACCAAGAAGTGCACGAACTGTCAGATGCATGCCCCGGTGATACACGCTCCCTCCAGAGACCTACAACCGGTGCTTAGTCCCCTTCCTTTCGCACAGTGGGGGATGGACATGCTAGGGCCGTTCCCAACGGCCTCCGGAGGAAGGAAGTTCTTGATCGTCGCCGTTGATTATTTCACCAAATGGGTTGAAGTCGTAGCGATCGGCGAAGACCACGGCCGTCGAGAAAGGTAATCGGGAAAATGTTATAACTCGCCGGATTACCCCAAGTTATGGTATTTGACCACGGCCGAGAGTTTTGGAGCGACCGATAATGAACGGTTAGAAGAGCTTGGCATCAAGTTTGCGTACTCCTCCGTCCGCCACCCCAGAGCAAGGGCGGCAAAGTGAGCGCCCAACAAAACAATCCTCAACGGTTTGAAGAAGACAGTTGAAGACCTTAAGGGAAGGTGGGCCGATGAACTACTGGTGTCTGTGGTCCCTTCGGACCACGGAGAAAGAAGCAACAGGGTACACTCCCTTCCACTTAGTCTACGGTTCCGAAAGCGAGTCCTACCAATTGAAGCGACGGTGCCAACATTCGAACGGCTACCTTTAACCCGGTTGAAAACGAGGAAGGCACGAGAGCTTCCTTAGACTGGTCGAAGAAAGCCGAGATACAAAGCACGCCTCAACTTGGCAAAGTATATCAAAACCGGATGAAAAGAGCCTACAACCGAAGAGTCCACAAAAGGGACCTAAAAGTGGGAGACCTAGTCCTAAGGAGTCACTGCCACCAACAAAGGAAATATTCATGGTAAAGCGACGGCCAATCGGGAGGGTCCCTACAAGGTGGTTGAAGAGATGAGGCCGGGCACATACCGGTGACGAGACATGGGAGGTGTGCCTTTGATGAGCCATTGGAACACCGATAACTTAAGGAAATACTTTGTATAGCGGCGGAGGTGTCCAACCCCTTGTGGACACCCCAACGCACGATCATAACAAGCAAATGAATCACCCAAGTTTTCCATCGAAGTGTTTGTCCCCTCCACAAAATTGCCACCAAGGCGGGCACTCAAAGAGAAGAATTGCTATCGAGCCATAACCCCGATTACCTCGGCCTTAGCCGAGAGCGACGGGGACACAATGACCGATACGCTAGAAGAATTGCTATCGAGCCATAACCCCGATTCACTACAAAAAAAACGTCTCGATGCGACGGACACACTGCGACGGAATAATAATCCGTAGCAAATTTAAACCTGCGACGGACACTGCGACGGACCTTATACTCTGCGACGGACTTGCGCGGACTTTCCGTCATGCCTATTTTCCCAGACCGCCAAATTTTCCGACATGGCGGGAAGGGCTGCGACGGAAATTCCGTCGCGAGAATAAAATAATAATAAAGTCTGCGACGGAAATTCCGTCGCTATATTAAAATAATATTTTTTGTGCGACGGAATTTCCGTCGCAGACATTTTAAAGTGTCCAGCTGTACACCTCTTAACACGCTGGAAAAATAATATTATTTTAAGTCTGCGACGGAAATTCCGTCGCAGGATTTATTATTATTTTATGTTTGCGACGGACAGTCCGTCGCAAAGTCCGTCGCATGTTTTTTTTATACGGGCAGTGAGCGTCTCCTCCCCTTCATTATCACTCTTCAATTATTTTCCCCCAAATCACCCAAAACTCCGTCTCCCTCAATCTCACCACCACCACTCCCACCACCACCACTCCCACCACCACCCTACTCCCCAAATCACTCCTCCTATTTCTCCTTTCCCTTTTCCCCTTTCTTCTCCTTTCCCCTTTCCCTTTTTTCCTTTCCCCTTTCCCTTTTTTTTTTTTTTTTCTCGCCGCCTTGCTCCTCGCCGCCTAGTCGCCGCCGCCGCCGTTTGGTCCCGCCACCGCCGCTCTTCTCCCTTGTCTCCATCTCTTAATTAATTTAAGGTTTGTTTAATTTATTTTACTATTTTGATTAATTAGGGTTTATGGTTATTGTTTAAATTAATTATGATTAGTTTAGGATGCTTAGTATTATTAGGTTGTTTAATTTAGTTGAAAGCCAATTTAGGATGTTTAGTATTATTAGGATTGTTTAGTTTAGTTGAAATCCAATTTAGGATGTTTAGTATTATTAGGATAGTGAAATTTAGTTAAAAGCCAATTTAGGATGTTTAAATCAATTTTATAATACTTAGTTTAATTAAGTTTAGGATTGGTAAAATAAATTAGTTTAATTAATATCTAATTTAGAATGTTTAGGATTATTAGGATAGTTTAATTTAGTTAAAAGCCAATTTAGGATGTTTAAATCAATTTTATAATGCTTAATTTAATTAAGTTTAGGATTATTAAAATGATTTAGTTTAATTAAAAGACAATTTATGATGTTTAAACCAATTTAAGGATGCTTACTCTACTTTTGCTTAGTTTTATAAGATTTATTAGTAATTATTAAGTTTGTTTTGATAAGTTGTGTACATTTGTGTCATGTATATTTTTTTTACAAATATTAATTCATCTTATGCTTGTGTTGTGATTGTTAATATATTTTTGACCTAGTACCAGTTCAGTGATTACACATTAGGTGTAATTCTTGAATAGTCCCCGTTTTGGGACTGTCTTTGAATCTTTTATGCCATTTAGGTGGTAAATACTCAATTTTTTTTGTTGATTGTTATGAGACAAAATTTGGTTGACATTTCCTTTAATATTCTCCGAATACATATGTAGAGTGAGAATTCATTCTAAATAATGTATTTGGAGAACTGTAAGGAAGTCTTTGCGAATTTTTGTCTCATTACAATCAAGAAAAAAATTGGGTATTTACTAATGGTATGAAAGATTCAAAGATGGGTTTAGGTTGGAGAGATAAGGACCCCAATCCGAAAGTATTTTTTTTGCGAGTTGTGGTTGTTGTTGTTGTTGTTGTTGTTTTTGTTGTTGTTGTTGTTGTTGTATGAAAAATTCAAAGATAAGTTTATGAATGCTCTTACCATTTTTATTAATAATTTTTATTTACTAATATATATGTAGATTTGCAATGAAGAGATTAGAACGAAACTGGATGTATGAAAGGTTGGATTCCAATAAAAAATTAAGGAAGGAATTTGTAATAGGGGTTAATAAATTCATTGATTATGTTAAGCAACAAGACGAATTCATTAGAAATAAAGAAATTAGGTGTCCATGTAGTAAGTGCAAAAATAAAAAGTTTTTAGTTGAACAAGATGTACGAAAACACCTTGGTCTAAAGGGTTTTTGTGACAACTATTATGATTGGGTGTGTCACGGAGAGAAATTTCCCGTTGAGGAAGAGGAAATGGCAATGCCCTCTGACAATCCTTATAGGGATATGGTAGAGGATGCGTTGCGCGATAGCATTGATCAAATTAGGGAAGAAGCTCTTAATGCCGAGGTGGTTGATGAATCTCCAAATCCCAATGTATTAGCCTTTTTCCAAATGTTAAAACGTGTCGAGCAACTTTGTCTACGAGGGATGTCGGCTCTCATTGCTACGATCGGCTGCAAGGCTTGTCTCTCTACGAAATATGAATACAACTTAGCCCATAAATGTGTAGATGGTTTCACGTCACTCATGGGAGACCTTCTTCCTCAAGATCATATTTTGATGCGTAACTTCTATGAAACCAAAAATGTTCTCAAAGCTCTTCAACTTCCTCATGAAAAGATAGATGCATGTTTTAATGGATGTATGCTTTTTTGGATGGACGACGCTCTTCTCGACAATTGTAGAAAATGTGGTAGAGCTAGGTACAAAAGTGCAAAGAATGCAAATGGCAAAAGGGTCCCCGAAAATTTCTTAAATTATTTCCCAATAGGGCCACGTTTGCAACGAATTTATGCCACAAAAAACCTCGCGGAACAAATGCGTTGGCATTATGAAAACCCCCGAGTTAGTGGGACAATGTCTCATCCAAGTGACAGTGAGGCGTGGAAACATTTTGATCATCTTCATCCTTCTTTTGCATCTGAGCCTCGGAATGTTAGACTTGGACTTTGCACCGATGGTTTCTCGGCTTTTGGGCCATTCGGGAACACATATTCATGCTGGCCGGTGATGCTTACACCTTACAATTTACCACCCTGGCTATGCATGAAAAGACAATTTATGTTCTTAACATTAATTATTCCTGGACCAAAGAGTCCCAAACAAAACCTTGACGTCTATTTACAACCTCTAATTCACGAGTTGAAGCAATTGTGGGACACGGGATTGTTTACATATGACGTGTCTAGGAAACAAAACTTCGACTTAAGAGCCGCACTCCTATGGACGATCAACGACTTTCCTGCTTATGGCATGTTATCTCGGTTGGTCAACCTGCCGGTGAGAATGCATGTCCATGTTGTACGAAAAAAGAGACTAAATCGACTTGGCTTCAAAGATAGCGAGAAAATGGAGTTGGTTTGATTGTCATAGACAATATTTAGACATTGATCATACTTTTCGCAAGGATAAAGTCCACTTTCGAAAAGGAAGAATAGAGAACGATGTTCTTTGGAACGAGGTTATCGGGCGAACAAGTGTGGGAATGTGTGAAAGATTTACCAAAAATCGTAGATGCATCTGACCATGAATTGAAGACGGTTAAAGCGAAACGAATTGGGTGGTGGAAACAAAGTATTTTTGGGAGCTTCCATATTGGAGCACACTACTAATTCGACATAACCTTGATGTCATGCATATTGAGAAAAAAATTTTCGAACAACTAATTCACACGGTGATGGATAGAAAAGACAAGACAACCTTGAACCCAACTGCACAAAAAGACATCTTACAACTTTGTTCAAGGTCGCGAAAGGTGGATTCAATCGTTTTGAAAAAAGAGCAGAAGAAAGTGTTGTGTGATTGGATATGTAATTTAAAGTTTCCAGATGGCTATGCTTTGATTTGAGAAGATGTGTCGATATGAATGAGTTGAAGCTACATGGCTTGAAAAGCCATGACTATCATGTGTTTATGGAGCGTTTATCACGGTTGCTTTAAGGCACCTTCTCCCTAAAAATGAGTGGAATGCCATAACTGAGATTAGTCAATTTTTCAGAGACTTGTGCACTTCATCAGTACAAATTGAAAAAATAACAAGTCTCGAGAAAAATATTGTCGAGATAATCTGCAAATTGGAAAAAATACTTCCACCTTCATTTTTTAACTCAATGGAACATCTGCCAATTCATTTGCCATATGAAGTGAAAGTGGGTGGTCCTGTGCAATATAGGTGGATGTATCCTTTTGAGAGGTAATATCAATATCTTTTACGAAGCCTTTTAAGGTTAATACTTAATTTCATTCATTCTTAACCAATTTTTTTGTAGGTTCTTGAATCATCTAAAAAAAAAATTGGAAATAAAGCTCGTGTTCAAGGGTCATTATGCAACGCATATTTGCTTGAAGAAATAGCAAATTTTTGTTCTTTTTACTTTGAAGATCATATAGACACAAAGGCAAAAGACCTTGACATAGGTCAGAAAAAGGCGAAGTATTCTACCTTACCCGAGCTATTTCAAGATCATGAGGGCACTACTTCTGGAAAATGTCGTGAAAGATTTTTGGAAGATAACGAATATGAACGTGCACACCTCTATGTTTTATCTAATTGTGATTCTGATGAGTTGAAACGTATGGAAAGGTTGTTTGAGGATTACATCAAAAGAGAATATCCTGAGGTTTCTATGGCCGAGGATATTTGGAACAAATTTGAAACAAAATTCCCTAACTGGCTTAGAGGTCAAGTAAGTAAATAATATATATTCTATAATGCTTATTTAAATTATATTATTATTTGGTAAATAATTGGTTCTTTATCATTAATTCTAGGTAAATAATTTAAAAGATCCAGTTGTAGTTGCCTTAGCAAATGGACCTTCAAAAAAAGTAAGAACATGGAAGCGTTATTCAATCAATGGATACAAATTTCGAGCTTTCATAGATGGGAAAGATTTGGAAAAGTCTACAATTAACAATGGAGTGTGTGTGAGTTCGACTGAAGGAGCTGACTACTATGGAACCCTAAATGAAGTTGTTGAGTTGTCTTATACTGGCGAGAAAAACCCTTACAACGTTATTTTATTCAAATGTAATTGGATAGATAACTAAGAAAGAGGAATGCAAGTACATAAGGAATATAAACTTGTGGATGTTAATCGGAGCAAAAAATTTCCAAAATATGACCCATTTGTATTAGCATATCAAGTGGAACAAGTTTGCTATGCTCCTTATCCAAATATCAAAAGAGATAAAGAGAGTGGTCAAAAGTATTTAAAATAAAGGCAAGATCACAAGTGGATGCTCCTCGATGAATCTATCTTTCAAGAAGATGTTAATGGTGATACAACATTGACAATAATTGAAATAGAGGATGAGAATGAAAATGTGGAGGAGGAACAAGAAGAAACGCAAGGAGATGAAATGCAAGTACAGAATGATGCTATGCAAGAGGAGGAAGATGAGGAAGAGTTAGGAGAGGAGGCTTTGAAGAAGTATTTAGAAGAAGATGATGATGAGGATTTTTAGATTCGCTTTTTGAACGCAACGAAAACACTAATTTAAGTGATGATGATGATGATGATGATGATGATGATGTCTAGGATTTATATTAGTTGTAGATGTTTTGTACCCTTTCTTTCAATCTTATTACTTTGTTGGTACTATTAGTTGTAGATGCCGTATGGCTTAATTTAATGAAATCTTTCTTATTTGGTAGCTATTATTTGATTATTTGATTTCTTACTTTGCCAATTTCTTTTTTTGTTGCTATTATTTGATTATTTGATTTCTTACTTTGCCAATTTCTTATTTTGTTGCTATTATTTGAAGCTTTGATTTCTTACTTTGCCAATTTCTTTTTTTGTTGCTATTATTTGATTATTTGATTTCTTACGTTGCCAATTTCTTACTTTGCTAATTTGTTATTTGGTTGCTATTATTTGATTTCTAACAATGTTGAGGAATTTAGTTGGTTTCTATGGCGTCGAGGAGACGAAGACATGGTAGTAATAGTAATGCAGAAACCAAGGACAGGGGAAACGAGAATGAAGAAATACCAAAGCAGTTGACAAAATTCATCTCGATTCTCTTGAGCAAGATGGTGGCGTTTGGTTAGTATGTTATTTCTTCGTAATTAATTATTTTTATAACGATTTATATATATATTTATTATCTTCTCATTCTTTTTTCAGGTTCAAGAATGAGAAAGTTGTGAGCTTGATATCGGATAATATTGGATGCAACTACAAAGAACATGCTCCTAACTGGAAATCGGCGTCATCTACTCTAAAGAAGGATTGGTGGAATTGGTTTGAGGTATTAGCAATTGTCATTTAATTTAATACTAGGTATTTTATTCATTTATTTTATATTTATTTACAATCAAGTCTATTTTCTAACTTTATTTTTATTGAAGCAGTGGCGTGTTAGTTACGATCCCCGTGACAAGGCAAGGGTTAAGAAGGCTTGGGAAGATGCCATGAAGACCCGTTTACGACAAATGATTTATCGAGCTTATCATAAGGAAGAGCATGAAAAGCTGGATTGGATTAGTGTTGACTTGCACCGTCAATTGAAGAATAGACCACTTGAAGATCCTACTTTCACGCCAAGATCGGAGCAGAATTCGGCCAACCGTAGGTCGGGAAGTGACGAGAAAGGGAAGGCGTTGGCTACTCACGTAATGGGTCGAAAAAGCACTTTGCAATATATGGACTCAATGGTAATTTCTTCACTTCCTTTTTTAATTTATTACCTTTTTTTTCTTTAACTTTATTTAAAGTTAGTAATTATATTTAACAAGTATCAAAATTGTAGATTGATAAAGATGGGAAAGGAGATATTCCGTCCGCTTTGCAAATGTTGGAGAAGACAAGGAAGCATAGCACAAAAGGATGGTTATCCAAAAAAACTGGTCAACTCTTCGTAAGTTACTATAATTATTTAATTTTTAACTCATTTTTTCAATCATGATTATTTAGTAGATGGTATCTAATCTTTCGTTTTTTATTGATATAGGGTAAAATCATCTCAAAGAAAACTGAGCTTCAGAGCCAAGGGTCGAGAACATTGATGATAATGAAATTTATATTGAAGAACATGGAGGGTTTGATAAGAAAGGTAGAGTACTTGGCGCGGGAAATGCAGCACCACAAATTTGGGAGCACCACCGCCGCTCGACTGGTAACCTCTTTTCTACTCCTCATACTCCGGGTTTTGTTGGTAGAGTCGCAAAAGAGAATGCGTGACTAAAGCAAGTCGAGGCCGAACAATCTCAAAGGCTTGCGGCAATAGAGGAGTTCTTGAGCCAACAAGGTTTTACCACTCAAACTTGTAACCCGGGAGGTTCATCTGGAGCTAGAAATGACTTTGATGATGATGGTGGCGACAATGCTAGGCCTACTCCTACTCCCACTCCCGTGTATTGATGTAGTTGTTTGTTGATTAGAAGTTATCATTCCTACCCCGTAGTTTATGGACTTATTTGGCTTTCTTTGTTGAACAATTATTGTACTAAACGGTTGTAAACCTTTTATTTTAAGTTAATGTGAAGACGTTGTTTGGAAATCTCGTCTTGAACGAGTTGTGAATTTCTCAATTGCTGGATTTTCTGAATGTTTGTAGGAAACTTAGGGAGTATATGTAATTGCTTTCAAAGCAATTTGGCCGCTGGAAGAACGCGTAAACCCACCGGGTATTTAATCCTGCGACGGAATTTGCGACGGATTTTCCGTCGCAAGGGTTGACTTTCTGTTTGACTTTAGGGACACGTGTCCCATATGAACGAGGATCTCGCGACGGATTTTCCGTCGCAGATTTTGACTTTCTGTTTGACTTAAGTGCCTACGTGGCCTTTATGAACAGTGATTAGCGACGGAAAATCCGTCGCAGATTTTGACTTCCTGTTTGACTTTGGTGACCACGTGGCCTTCAATGAACAGTGACATGCGACGGATTTTCCGTCGCAAGTCACCTTTTTTGCGACGGGTATTTGCGACGACCGTCCGCCGCAGTCTTTAGCAAGCGACGGAATTTCCGTCGCAGAACCAAAATTTGCGACGAAATAGAGCGACGGATTAAATCCGTCGCAATTCCGTCGCAAGATCTATTTTTGCGACGGGATTGACATATTTGCGACGGAGTTTTCCGTCGCTATGGAACCTTTTTTTTGTAGTGATTACCTCGGCCTTAGCCGAGAGCGACGGGGACACAATGACCGATACGCTAGAAGAATTGCTATCGAGCCATAACCCCGATTACCTCGGCCTTAGCCGAGAGCGACGGGGACACAATGACCGATACTCTAGAAGAATTGATATCGAGCCATAACCCCGATTACCTCGGCCTTAGCCGAGAGCGACGGGGACACAATGACCGATACGCTAGAAGAATTGCTATCGAGCCATAACCCCGATTACCTCGGCCTTAGCCGAGAGCGACGGGGACACAATGACCGATACGCTAGAAGAATTGCTATCGAGCCATAACCCCGATTACCTCGGCCTTAGCCGAGAGCGGCGGGGACACAATGACCGATACGCTAGAAGAATTGCTATCGAGCCATAACCCCGATTACCTCGGCCTTAGCCGAGAGCGACGGGGACACAATGACCGGTACGGTAAAAGAAATGATAAAGACGTTACGCAGTTGAGATATGCATTCTAACTGACTCGGCCATGCCGAGGACCGAAAAGATAAAAGTCCCGGCCAAGCCGAGGACCGAAAAGATAAAACTTTATTGAAAATGATTGCAAGGAGAGTACAGACGACGGCCGCCCCCATAAGGATAGCCCAAACTCTACCTACCAAAGCTTTACAAAAAGCTAGGAAACAAAAAAAAACAAAAGGTTACAGACTTGGGATTTGAAGCGCCAAAAGATGGCAGGGAGAGAAGGCTCAATAATTGGCCCCCGAACAGCTAAAGCTATCCGAGACGCCGGGTGAGTCTGGTGACGACCGCCCGTCTCCCTATGCTCGTTTCGCCCTCCATCAGCGAAGCAGAAGATCCTCGGTGGCCGGCTCGAAGAGGGCTCGACATTTTCAAGTGCCTTTAGCCTGTCACCCTCCTTCACCTTTGCATCATAGGCCGCCTTGGCCTCAGCAATCTGAGTCGCCTTCGCCGCCTCCGCCTTCTCCGCAGCCGCTGCCTCCGCAGCATCAGCCATCTCGTCCAAAAGTTGGTCAAATTTATCCCACGGAAAGAGCCCTCGGGACGAGCCTTCTTATTGCCTCCCCGGTCGCCTCCTCGGCCCCGGTCCCGAATTGGGCGCACATTTTAGGGAGAAGATCATCTTGAAGCATTGCAATATCCTTCTCCTTTTGAGCAAGGGCAGCCTGCGCGTCCCCGAGCGCTCCGCCCGGTTGTGGAACAGATCCTTCCACTTTTCCCCTTGGTAACACGGCGTCATAACCATCCTTGTACCGTCCCGCTCCTCCATCATCTTGGCGGTGGCGGCATCGCCTTCCTCAACCTTGGCTCTCTCGGCCGCTAGCAACTTCTCAATTTCTTCCACGCGCTTCTTGGCAGCGAAGAGATCCAGCTTAGCCTTCGCGGCTTCCCCCCTTGCGGCAGAGAGGTCAAGTTTAAGCTTTGCGATCAGTGGCGCAGCTTGGGCCATGGTTTTCTCCTGCTCCGTGATGTAGGAGCCGGCTTGTTGGGTCCACTTCGCCAGCCTCTTATACAATTTCACACCCTCTGCCACAAGCTCGGAGGCAGGAATTTGCTGGGCTGAGGAGTCAACGATGACATTTCTGTCACCCGCCTTCTCAATAGCCTTCTCAGCCGTCGCTTCCCATTTGCCGTTCAGTGAGAGCGCGGCCAAGGAGGATCTACAAAAAATTTACACAGAGCATCCATGTCACCATGCATTGACACATCAGAAAGCCGGTCATCTGGGATGTCCAACGAACCAGCTAAATCCGAACCACAAGTTAGATCCGTACCAGTCTGGACCCTCTTCGTTCGAGGGCCGGCTGAGTCAGTCTTCTCCCCGGCAACGATGGAAGCAGACGGAGGCTCTTTTCTCTTCTTCGGAGGAGAAAGGACCTTAGCAACGGTCACCGCCCCATCAGCGATTTCGATGACCTCCACAGCTCCCGAACCACCGGGGTCGAAGAGGTAGTTGGCCCGACGCCGCCGCCAACCTCGGACGCCGCTTTTTGTTCTCTTTGGCACGCCCGAGAACCCTTGCTCGGGCCGCCGCCGGATCCAGTGACTTCACCTCCTTATCCATGAGCTCGTTGGGAGACGGTCTACGATCACGCAATTCAGCCGTAGGATCTTTGTCTAATGACCTTCCCGTCCTTGTCAAGCCCTAACCTCTCGCAAGGTCCTCTCGTACATGCATCCCGGCCAAACCGGTCCGCAAGAAATCAAACAAAGGTTACATAAAAGTAAAACAAAGCTCTGAAACAAGAGCATAACAGGCAAAAATGGGCCCCACACCGACCCCACTCACCCCGGGCCGAGGGCCGGTATGAGGCCGACGTGGCGAGAAAGCTCATCCCGAAGAATGATCTCGAGTCGGGGCACCATCCCTTCTCAAAGATCAAACAGTGCAGACGCCCGCTTCTCATCCTCAGGAAGAGGGACCATCGAAGCGTCCATTTTAACTTTACCCCGGGCGGTACACTCCTCATACTCTTCCCGGTTCTCACACCGCAAGTAAACAGGGCTCTGGAAAGACCGAGGCAGGGGGTAGTCCTCCCAAGACTTGAACATACACCCATCGCCGTTGCCGTCTTTGCAAGAAGTAAGTTTGGACACGGAGACGAAGCCTCGGCTCCGCCCGCACGCTATACCAACCCACTTTTACGATTGACGGCCGTAGATGATGAAGGCGGCGGAATAAGTTGACTGTCGGGATCTCCCCTAAAAAAAGACAGAGCCACACAAAGCCAACTATCGTCCTCATGGGCCGGATGTAGTTGGGCCACGCGACGTTCATAGCTTTGATGATGGCCATGACGTATTTATTCAGAGGAAACCGCAGCCCATACTCCAGTGCCCGATGTACACGCGGTGTGACCCGGTGGAGGGCAACAGACCGCCCGACCCTTCTTAGGGATAACGATCTTGTACCCCTCACCGAAGGAGAAATGGCCTCCGAAAAATGTTTCGCCGGAACAACTGACGAACTTATGGGACCAAGCACGGTCAAGACCAGTCGTGCAGGGCTCGCCATGATCCGGGATAGACAGCCTCCTACCATCAGAAGGAGTCCCCTCATCCTCATCAGCATCGTCATCCTCATCCTCCCGTTCCTCCAAAATTGGTGGATCGACTACGGGAGAAGGAGACCTAGGGCCCCCAAACCTTATCGGGATGGCGTCTAGTATCCCCTCCCCATCAAGACGCGACGGGGAACCCCCCGCCGCAAAAGTGCTAGTCCCGGCGTCAGCAGAAGACATAATAGCAATAATTATTTAACAAAATAAAAAGTGAAGAAATTTGTTTGTTTACCTTGAAGAAAAACACTCGCCGGAGTAACAACTCTGAGAAATAGAAGACAAAGAAGCCTTTGAAAGTTTAGAGAGAAGAAAATTTTGGAGAATGAAATTGGTGGCCAATTTCACGGAATAAATGCCCTATTTATAGGGAAAAGCCCATAAAGAAGGACCAATCAGCGAACAGCCCATGAAGCGTCAACCAATCAGCGTGCAGACACGTGTCGGACATGCAACCACGGGATGTCAATCGTTGCACGGATCGAACGTCAATCAATGCAACGGTGACCAAGCGTCTTCAACACGCCCATTCGTATCTCTCCGCCTATCCACCTTCCTCAACAAATTCCCAAGCATCTGTTCTCCGCCGGCCACACGATCAACCAAGCTAAGTAGCGCGTACGGGGCAATAAAAAACAACGGCTCTCTCAACCCCGGGTCTCGGCCGGCGTCACTTTCTTTTCCACATCGGATGCCCTTTACGCATCCATGCGGAGGGGGATATGGTACGGCCTAAGAAAAGACCAGGCCGAGGTAAAAGAAGCCGCCGCAGTAAGAAGCCGTCTGAAAAATTTTTACAAATTACTTGCGCAGAATATACGCTCAAACGTACATCGGAGTCCATACCACGGCATAGACTACGCTGGGGGCAAATTGATGGGGCATATTCGCACCGACCAAGTCAACATATTGAGCAAGGTCAAAGATATCCACAAACAAGTCAACGACTTAGACAAACCTTAGCCGATGCAGCCCATCTACTGTCACTGGTCTCGGATGGCAACCCGCCACCGGGACACATATCCGCGTACTCACATCCAAGACCCCTCGGCGGTGAGTCAACAGGGCCCGCCGGCCTGCCATAGGTCCCTCGGCCGAGGGGTAGATCAGTCTTTCCACCTGCTAGCCACTTGGCCACTACGTGACAAAAGGTGAAAGTCTATAAATACTCCTCAACCTTCATTGAGGAAAGTATCCACAACTTAACCTAAGAAACACTATTCATCTGGAGAGGCCGAGAGGAACGATAAAGACAAGAAGGATTCAACCAAGGACATTATTCTACAAGCAACGGGTGGTAACGAATATCTGCTCTGGAATTACACCCGGAACACTAAGCAAATAATTTAATTATTAAATTTTGGTAGATGACTTTGAATTGACTATTAGTTTCTTTATAATGCTACTAAATACTCCATGAGTTCTACGAGAGTGCATACATGATACATGTACATCCTCTTAAGTACAAATCCATAGAGACGAATATGCCCTAGTGACAAAGTGTACCACTTCCCTGTGAGACAAGAAGTATAGTGTAATAAAAACTATAACCAAGTAATGTTATACATTGACACAAATTAAAATTTTACTATTTTATGTCGACGATTTTTTGAACTCTAATTAACCAAGCTTCTATATAATCATCTAGTTTGTAGTTACAATGTTAAGGGTTGTCATTTGTTTCCAGATTAATTATGAGAAAACTGAAAACCTAACAAAACCCTTTTTTGGTGTGAAGGGTATCAAAAGAATAAATTTAATGTTGACGGAAGTTGCACCCTGGTCATGAGAATATTCTTTCATAACTTTACCAACTGAGTTAGCCGAAATATGATACCAACAAAACCCTTTTAAACACAAGTGAACGTAATTTATTTGTTATATGATTCCTTGTTCAAAGGAGCTTACAAAAAGGTTTCTTTCAGTTTCTGCCCTACTATAGCTTCCTTCAGAAACTAGCTAACTAGTTACAACAAAACCCTAGAGGGCAAAAATTCAAATGGATAAAAAAGGGGGAGAAAATGATCAAGAAGCACAACTGCAAAATTAAAAAGAAAATAAAAAGGAAAATAAGATAAGATTAAGAAAACTAAAAAAAATGTTATCCCCTTAATTAATTAGTTATTGCATTAATAAACTCCTAATTAGTGCAGCTTGAGAGCTATCTGTTGTTTCTAACAGCTGAGATAATCTCTCACTTAAGTCATCCACTTCTCTATGCAAGCTCTTGATGTAAGTGCATGTTTCCTGCAATACCCTAGATGCTGAAACCTGCATCATTTTTTCATAATTTATGATTAAATAATGAGTAATTATGTTAATCAATTCAATATAGTACAAAAAACAATTAAAAAACCATTGAACTACATACCATTCACATTTCACACTAAGATTAGTACAAATAACATATACGGACACAACGGAGTAATTACCGAAGAGGTCTTAGCCTACTGATTAAGACTGAGGTATTGTGATAATAAGTCACGAGTTTGATCCCCCTATCCTCTATATTGTACTAGCCTTACACCTCATTTGACACCCAAAAAAATCATATAGGGAATAATTATTATTAGCAACTAGCTAGTTAAGTTTACATTTTAGATTGTTAGAAAAATAATCAAATAGGCCATGTTTATTTAATTTAATTATACTCATTGAATACTAAAATCAACGATTATCTACTTGTACACACAACATTTTATATTTAGTTCTAGTATTTTCATTTTGTTATCAGAAAAAAAAAATTTAAAAAAATGATTAGTAGCTTATTATCATTTGGAATTATATAAAGTGTTGTAATAACTTTTTATTGCCCTTCCACCATGTATGAATGTATGGTGATTACATTTCTCAAATAAATGGTGCATTTCAACCTCTATCAAAGATCTCAAGTGATATTATTTACGAATTCTCATATAAAATAGCCTCATAATGATATTATCAATTACAAGAGTGAGCCATAAATAGGTTACCACATTATTTCAGTTTTTATCGATTAGTAGGTACATGACAATTGGTCATAATAAAATACATAAGACGGTCTCTCAAGATACTACAACCCGTAATTTACCTTATCAGGGCGTCGAGTAGAGTGGAGCTCAGGGAGAAGTTGCTGCAATTTGGAAACAAGATCTTGAATTTGATCATCTGTAATTCTAGAGCTTCCAGATTGCCTAGACCTTGATCTTCTGCTAGACATATTTCTAAATAATTAAAAAGATATCAAATGTTTTTATTGTGTCACTTGGAAAATAATCTCAGTATGTCAGCAGAGCTAGGTAGGATATAAATGATACAAATTTGTTTCTTTTTTTCTCAGGTAAAAGTAGAATATAAGTAGAGGGAGACAACAATGTGAGGGAGACAAAGTATGGGAAAAGAGATAAGTTATGGAGCTTCAAATATAATGGGGATCAAAGATATATATTAAGTAGGTATATATATAGTAGTAGACTAAGTAGAGTATATGTGTGTTTATATATAATATATAAATATTTAATATAAAAAATAGTAGCACAAAACACTAGTTGTTGGTGTAAGTTTATTTAATTTATATAGAAGACAATTGCATGGGAGAAATAAGTGGAGTGGAACTTGATATTTAAATAGGTTTTTAGGGTATTAAAGTCGGTTGGTGTAAGTGGTAAGAACTCTTATTTTTTTTAAGTAAATGGTTAACGGTATGATTTTTGGCTCTTACAAATAAGATGTTAGGGTAAGGTTTTATTCTTTCTGACTTAATTTCAGCTTATTTCAGTTCAACTCAGCTCTTTCCAATTCAATTCAGCTTAGCTCAGCTTAATTCAATTTAGTTAGTTCTTATCCGCCGAAAAAAAGAGTTCTTAAAATGGGAGAAAAATAAAATGAAGATTATAGAGATATGCCAGCATGGCTACCCTTCTCTTTGTGTTCCCAACTTGGGAGGGTTTGATCTTAGAAAGTAGTAGTAGGGAAAAATAAAATGAAGTGTGGTTTGATTTTGTTTCTTATGTGTGTCAGTGCCAAGCTACTTCACTCAATACCATGTTTTTTTTGGCTATGTCATGTTGGTGTACTTTTTACACTTAAAAATAGACACTATCTATTAGCTATACTTGCATAGCATATTTGTGGCGACAAGTATATAGACTTTGAATCTTAGTTTCAAAATATTTAAGTTAAAAGGGATCGATCAACTTCTCGCTTAATTCTCCAATTTAGATATCGCTTACAAAAACTTGACATATGTGGAATATGAGAAATGTTCAATAATAATGTGATACACCAAAAGTTTTAGTTGTTGGTTGAGATGTTTTTTTTTTGACATGATATGGTATCTGAGTCATGTGACTAAAAGGTCACGTACTGATGAAAAGAAAGTCGAGTAAGGAGCTATTGATGACTAGTGAAGGGTGAAAAGAAAGTTGAATGAGGATCGAGCTACTATGCTCTCATGGCGAGAGGGAATTTTTTTTTAATATTGGTCCATATTTTGTACTCCCTCCTATTCATTTTAACCTTCTCCTTTCAAAATGGCACGCCAATTAAGGGTAGGATTATTTTATTGTAAAGTATTGTGGTGGTGTAAGGTAATTAGAGAGAGGGAAGGTATTATTGTGGGGTAAGATGATTAAAATAAGTATTGTTGTGGGGTAAGTTGATTAAAATAAGATAAAGTATGAGTATTGTGGGGTATTGTTGTGGGGTAAGGTGATTAAAATAAGTATAAAATTTTACTAAATAAGGAAAGGGGGAAAGTTATATGAATAGATGAAAAAGGAAATGGGGAAGGTTAAAATGAATAGGAGGGAGTAAGTTTTACTATTAAACGACTGTTTAGGTTTTTTGTTTTGGCTGAATGGAGCGGAGTTGGATTGAATTGAGCTGGATTGAACTGAAATGAGCTGAACTGAATCGAAGTTTGCTTAGATAAATAGAGCTGAAAAAAGAACTGAAGTGGGTTAAATTGAGTTGAACTAAACTAATTTGAAGTGAACTCAAATGAGCTAAATAAGAAGTGAAATGAAATCTAAAAAAACACATACCTCAAGTAATTATATTGTATTTTTTTGTATAAAATCCTACGTAAATGAGTTAATAATGCAAGTGATAATTAATGGTAGAGAGATTGACCAGTCAAATGAACACAAAATTGTGGGTGTCTCATCCGCGGGAATTGAAGGGAGACAAAGACAGGAAACGTGGTGCGGTGATCTTCTTCGCTTTTGCGTTACTGCAACACCACCGACCTTGTCATCTCTTCTTCTACTCCCTATCCTCGCTAATTAATTACTTGGTGCATGCATACCATTTTTTTTTTCAAAATAAAATATTGTAAAATTTTATTATTATTATATTTAGTTTCAGGTCATTTTTCATATTTTGTTCAAATTATGCAGTTTTCATGCATGGAAGTTAGGGGAAGAAAAATATAGGTTTCATGAAATATTTTTCTACTAATTGTTATTGTATTATGTTAATATGAACAATAATTTCTCATGTTTATTGGGAGTATGTATCATGTTATGCTTCAATAATTCAAAAATTGGTATCAGTAACACTGCATAAATACTCCATAATAACTAATCATAATCTAAGTAAAAAGAAAATGAATTTTGTCATTAATTAAAGGGTACTATTAATACATGAATATCTTATTCATATCCAAATACAGAGTGCTCTTTATAATATAGAAATCATATAGGGAGTAGTAATTTTTATGGGGTATGTTATACGTATGTACCTGATTCCTAATACGTACAATACTCGAATACCCATATAGTCGTATCTTGTACTGTAAGTAAGATAAAACTGTATTACTCTTACGTTTGTTATTGGAAATGTAAGAGTTTGTGCGTGCACCCCTCCAAACTCTCCTCTTTGTGTCGATGTCATCCGCCGCTTTAACCTCAACTTTGTGGCTCTAGATTCCTGTAGCCTGTAGGAATATCTATTATGCTATGTTTGGGAGCCTTGAATTGAAATTGAATTCTGGAATTGAAATATTTTAAGTGTTTGAGAACCCTTAGAATTTGGAATTGGAATTGACTCAATTTCTTATCAATTCCAAGCTAGTTAAAATTTGGGGTACTCAAATACCTACCATATACTAGTCATTTCAATTCCATGACTTCTTACGTTTTATTTTGTGACGCAAATTTCGTCACAATATTTTTATTTATGATATTTTTTCCGATCGCAAATATTTTTCGAGACAATATTTAATTTTTTCAAATATAAAACATCCAACGGTCTCGACCCATGCCCGTCTCGCCCAAATTCAATTCCAATTCCAATTCCACGGGTTTCTCAAATGTAATTTTGGAATTAGATTTGGAATTGAATTCAAACATTTCAATTTCTACAATTGAAATCATGGAAATGAAATCAATTCCGTATTTCCAAACACTACCTTAATTCGAAAGATTTGACAATTTTTCGACTTAGTACACGATATGAATTGCAGTCAGTCTTGCTGAAGACGGGTCGGAGCAAGTGACGGGTAATGTCACTCACAAAACGGATAGGGGGGACAAGGTGGGGCACCCCATTGTGCTTCCCTCTCTCCTCTATTTGGGTCATTTGTGAGAGGAAATGGTATCCGTCACTCCAAAGTGACGGATACGTACCGTCTTCAATGAGATTTTGTGTATGAATTGTGTGCTTCACCTAATAAAAAAACATGTGAATTTTCGAAGTTAAGAGCCTAGGATATTTTTGTAACTTATTCCTTTAATTATTTTCTAAATGACATTTTTTCGTTTTAACTTTTACGAAATAATCGTTCAACTTCAATTATATAAAAACTACTTGAAAAATATTATGAATATTGTTAGATTCGCCATAAAATCTGTTTTCAAAAAACCACCCTACTTTATGTTATTTCAACTACTTTTTGAACATTGAATTATGGCATTCAAAATCTCATAATCTCATATGCATGGCATTTACAATTTCATCGTATGTTTGGGTTAAACTGTCATAAAAGTAAAGGAATCTTTGTACATTTATTACTGTCTGATACTCTGAGTCTCTGATGCATGAAGGAATCTTGATTTCATGTGAGTATATGCGATGTATAATACGCTATTAATAGTATGTTATGCTTTCTATATTTGGAAGTCTTCCTTCCTTATAAATTCAAATGCCACTTTGTAGGGAAATAACGTGACGATTTCAATGATTGAGGAATCCTATGAGTTTTCAGACATTCCATATTAGTTAGTTACTTCTACTCACAGATTGGACATAATCAAATCTTTACAAAGCCTAGTAAATAGTAATAAGAGCTTACTATCGTATTAGTACAAATTTAGGACTTAGTTACGATTACGGTTTGTTATATGACCTTAGAAATTGGACTGAATTCTAATAACAATGTTCAAAAGTTGGATCCTAAAAATAGAATCTAAAATTTTATGATGGACGATGACATCATCGTCCATCGATACTTATATAAGATGAGAGAATTCAAATTTTATTAGATTTTAAGAAAAGAATCTCAATTCACATTTGACATACATGTACTACATAATATTAAATTAGTTTCGCATCAAAATATAATAATCGTACACTAAATTATAACAAAACTAAATGATGGGGCATATTTTGCACCCGCTGACCAAGTCAACATATTGAGCAAGGTCAAAGATATCCACAGCAAGTCAACGGCTTAGACGGGGACCACGACGCAATGCTGTCGGCTGTCTCTCGTGCCTCGGCTAGGACAACTAGCTAGGGGCACATATCCCGCGTACTCATATCCAAGACCCCTCGGCATGGAGTCAACAGGGCCCGCCGGCCTGTCATGGGTCCCTCGGCCGAGGGTAGATCAGTCTTTCCACCTGCTAGCCACTTGGCCACTACGTGACAAAAGGTGAAAGTCTATAAATACTCCTCAACTCTCATTGAGGAAAGGATCCACAATTTAACCTAAACACCTCATAATCTGGTAATATATTCCTTATCTCTCTACAATACATACTTCGCCAAGTAACACATAACTTAATCCCTTTAAGTTTACTGACTTGAGCGTCGGAATGAGTACGCTCGGTACAAAGCCGAGCCCTCAGTTTGTTCATTGTTTCATGAGAGACCGAGAGAAGGATTCGATCAAAGACGTCATTCTACAAGCAAGTGTGGTAGCAAATAACTGCTCTAGAATTACACCCGGAACAATTGGCGCCGTCTGTGGGGAGAACAGATACTAGAAGATAGTCAAATCCCTTACAAAAAAAAACACAAAAACAAAACCCACCCAACAAGCTAAGAAGATGTCAAAGCAGCCAGAAGCAATTGTGATCGATTTAAACCGATTCTCGCAAGATGATACCGTCCACATTTAAGGGTTGTGCAGCCCTCCACCGCCGAGTAATTCAACCGGCGACGGAATGCCAATAATACCATATACGCCGCCGCCGCCGACCAAGTCACCATCATGGGACATGTAGTTGATGCGACTAAGCCGAAGCTACTCCTCGGACCTAATGGGTGGCACGCCGACTCACACTTGTCACAACGACAAGAGCGGCGGCACCCGCACAGAGACCAGGGCCCAAAATGTGACTCCGAGAAACTTGAACGAAGCATTGGAGGAAGTCGACCCGGTCAAGATGCCTGGGAGCCCAGAGCGCTAGTGGTAGACCCGAGTCCTTCGCACCCGCGGAGGACAGCGTCGCCGCAAAGACCGACGAGGCCCGCCCGGAGGAGTGAAAGAAGTCCGACTCACCAGAGTCGGAGAAGAAGTCCGACTCACCAGAGTCGGAATAGAAGCCCGACTCACCAGAGTCGGAGAAGAAGCCCTTCCCGCCACGGGGAGAGGAGTCGGACTAAGGATATGAGGAGCCGATCGCCGCGTGTCATTCGACACGTGGTCAGACAGCCCCTCGATGCCTATGTCCTAGAGGTCCCGGTGCCGACTAAGCTAAAGTTGCCACCCATATCATACAAAGGAGAAGGCGACCCAACCGACCACGCCGAGGCTTTCGAGTCTTACATGTCGGTATGGGAGCAACCCGATGAGGTTTGGTGCCGAGTCTTCCCAACGACTCTGCATGGGATGGCACAAAGTTGGTACAAGGGGCTACCCGATGGGTCGGTATACTGTTATGCCGACCTAAGGGACACATTTTTGGACCAGTATTCTTGCAACAAGAGGAGGGCCGTCGAGACATCGGACCTCCTGACTATCAGACAGGAGGGAGGCGAGTCTCTCCGGAGTTATGTGAAGAGGTTCGACGCCAAGGTTCAGCAGATTCGTGAGCTGAACAGCGAACTGGCGGCCTTCGCACTAATGAAAGGCCTCCCGAGAGGAGACTTAAAAAATGAGCTCATCAAGTGCGGCGGCCTGAACCTAGACTCCGCCAGGAAGATGGCCGACCAAGCCATAAAGGTGGAGGACTACCACAAAACCTGGGTAGGCCCCAGCGAGGCCGGTCACTCAGAGAGAAAGAGCCGCCGGGAGGACAACCCGGATGAAGGACGCCGTGACAATAATAGGTCACGGTCTGACAAATCTGCCAGGAAACAGAACTCGGCGGGCACCGGGGGGAGTTCAGGACCGTACTACCAAAAGCGGTTCAATGGCCACACCCCCTTGGTCGTATCTGCTGCCGAGGTCTTCGCCCTGAGCAAGAACGAGGGTCAGAAGTGGGAAAGGCCTCCCAAGGCGAGGGGGGACGGTGATACGAGCCAGTACTGTGAGTACCACGGCCACACCGGTCACTTAACTGACAACTGCCGGCATCTGAAGAATGCCATTGAAGAGCTGATCCGGAAAGGGAGCCTCAGAAAGTATGTTGCCGGAGGCCAAAAGTAATCCATGTTGTCATCGGGGGCAACGAGAACGGTGGGTCTGCTCATGGGCACAAACGGCACCTGAACGAACTATATCAGGCCATCAACTTTGTGCCCAAAACAGCGATCCCCGCTTCCAACATCCCCGACATAACTATTGGGAAGAAGGACTACGAAGGAGTCATCGCCCGCACAAACGACCCACTAGTAGTCCACTTGGACATATCCAACCACCTGGTCAAGAGGTGCCTGATTGACACAGGCGCCTACACGAACATTATGTTAAGGGAGTGCTTTCTCAACCTCGGTCTGAAGGTTGAGGACTTGAGCCTCTGTACCAATCCGTTGTACAGTTTTTCCGGGGCCGGCCTGGTACCCCTGGGGTCAATCAGGCTGCCAGTGATGTTCGGCGAGGGGAATGCGGCTAAGAACGTCCTGTCTGAGTTCGTGGTCATTGACGGCTCGTCCGCCTACAACGTTCTCATAGGCCGAGTCACTCTGAGCGAGGCCGATGCAGTAATGTCCATCCGGGCCCTGACACTGATGTATGTCTCGGACCGGGGGAAGTGCATAAACTCGTCTCAAAGGATGAGAAAGACGAAGTGGTCAACATCCAGATATCTGCCAGAGGGTGCAACATGCAATCCCTCAAAGTGGCAAAGAAGTCGGAGAAGGGGAAAAGCCCATCCTTACAACGGGAGGGCGACCTCATGGATGCAACTGTCGGCATGGTCGAAGGAGCCGAGACCGAAGAAGTGGAGATTGACCCAGGGCGCACCGTAGAATCGCTTCGGTGTCAACCGGAGCCAAACTTCAGGGCCGCTCTCCTAGACCTGCTGAGGAAGAACAAAGACGTCTTCGCCTATTCAGCGGCCGAGATGCCAGGCGTGAGCCGGGAGGTAATTGTTCACAAGCTGAACGTACTCCCCACCGCTCGCCCTGTCAAGCAGAGGATGAAGAACTCCTCAGCCGAGAAGGATGAGGCCATCAAAGCCGAGGTAGATAAATTACTAGCGGCGGGCTTTATCATGCCTTGTACTCATCCTGAGTGGTTAACTAATGTTGTAATGGTGAGGAAATCATCGGGGGCGTGGAGGATGTGTGTAGATTTTACCAATCTTAATAAAGCGTGCCCCAAAGATTGCTATCCCTTGCCTCGAATAGATAGTTTAATCGACGCCACGCAGGCGAGCTACACTATGCTAAGCCTCGCCGGACGCCTTCTCGGGTATCATCGGTATTCATGGCCGAAGAAGACATGCCTAAATGTGCATTCATCACCGTAAATTGGCACATACATGTATAAAATGATGCCGTTCGGTTTGAAGAACGCCGGCGCAACTTACACAAGACTGGTGGACAAAGTGTTCCAAAATCAAAAAGGGCGAAACATTGAGGCTTACGTCGATGATGCTATTGTAAAAAGCAAGTCTGACAGCGAGCACCTAGCCGATTTACACGAGACATTTTGTTCACTGAGGAAATACAAGATGAAACTTAACCCAATGAAATGCAACTTCGGTGTCCGGTCAGGTAAGTTCCTCGGCGTGCTTGTCAGCGCCAGGGGAATTGATGCCAATCCAGAGAAAGTCCAAGCAATCCTGGACCTGCCGGAGCCGAGGAATCGAAAAGAGGTTATGATGTTGACCGGGAGGATGGCGGCTCTTGCCCGTTTTATCTCTCGGTCAGCCGACAAGAGCACCCCATTCTTCAAAGTGTTAAAGTGAAATAAGGACTTTAGCTGGGGGGAGGAACAGAGCACAGCTTTCAAGCAACTGAAAGCTCATCTTCAAACTCTCCCAACCCTGTCCAGGCCGATGCTGGGGGAGACGCTATATCTATACATAGCAGTTACCTCGACCACGGTCAGTGCCGTGTTCATCAGAGAAGAGGACAAACAGCAACACCCAATCTACTTTGTCAGCCATACATTGTTGCCCGCCGAAAGGAATTACCCACTGATTGAAAAAGCAGCCTTTGCTGTCGTCGTTGCCGCAAGGAAACTGAAGCCTTACTTCGACGCACATCCCGTGACGGTCCTAACCGACCAACCGTTGGAGAAAGCATTGGAAAAATTTGAGCAATCCGGCAGGCTCATCAAATGGGCAGTAGAGCTATCCGGCTTCGGCATTCAATACAAGCCGAGGCCCTCGATAAAGGGACAGGCACTTGCAGATTTCCTGGCCGAGTGCACATATCAAGAAGAGCAAAACCCCGGAGTATGGGAAGTATACACCGACGGGTCCTCCACGGCGAACAGCTCAGGAATCGGCATACTTATCATCAGTCCAAACGGGGACGAGTTTGAGTACGCCTTGAAATTTACCTTCCCGGCCTCAAACAACGAGTCCGAGTACGAGGCGGTGATAACTGGAGTCGAGTTAGCTAGAGCTGCCGGCGCAGAACACATCATTTTGAAAACAGATTCACTTTTAGTGGCTAATCAAATCAGAGAAGAGTACGAGACTCGAGACGACGGAATGGTAAGATACCTGGAAAGGGTAAAAGCTGACACTTCAAAATTGAAATATTTTCAGATACAATGCATTCCCAGGTCTGAGAACAACCGAGCCGACGCTCTCTCAAAGCTTGCCAGTTCAACCATCAAGAATGTCAGTCGAACCGTGCTGGTGGACATCAGGAATACCAAAAGCATTACTGAGACCGTCGGCATGGTAGGCGACATAGAGGCTGAGACGACGTGGATGACTCCGATAATGAAATACAAACTGATGAATGAATTACCGGAGGACCGCAGTCTCTCACAGAAGATAAAGAGGATCGCAGCAAGGTACTTGGTGTTTGAAGGAGAATTATACAGGAGGTCCGTGATAAGGCCACTCTTGAAATGTGTCGGCCCAGCCGACGCGGAGCTAATCTTGTGTAAATTCACGAAGACATCTGTGGTCATCACATGGGGGCAAGAACGCTAGCCCACAAAGCTCTCCGAGCCGGCTACTTCTGGCCCACCATGCTTGAGGATTCCAGAGCCAAAACCAAAAAGTGCAACAACTGTCAAATGCATGCTCCGGTGATACATGCACCTTCCAGAGACCTGCAGCTGGTACTTAGTCTCCTTCCTTTTGCACAGTGGGGGATGGATCTACTAGGGTCGTTTCCAACGGCATCCGGAGGAAGAAAGTACTTGATTGTCGCCGTTGACTACTTCACCAAATGGGTTGAAGCTGTAGCGGTACCTGCGAAGACGACGGCGGCCGTAAGAAAGGTAATCTGGGAAAATGTCATAACTCGTTTTGGGTTACCCTAAGTCATGGTATTTGACCACGGCCGAGAGTTTTGGAGTGACACAATAATGAACTGGTTGGAGGAACTTGGTATCAAATTTGCATACTCCTCCATCTGCCACCCACAGAGCAACGGACAGGCGGAGGCAGCCAATAAAACAATCCTCAACGGTCTGAAGAAGACAGTCGAAGACCTAAAGGAAAGATGGGCCGATGAACTACCCGGCGTCCTGTGGTCCCTCCGGACCACGGAGAAAGAAGCAACGGGGTACAGTCCATTCCACTTAGTCTACGGGTCTGAAGCAGTCCTGCCAATTGAAGCAACGGTGCCCACATTCAGAACGGCCACCTTTAACCCGGTTGAAAATAAGGAAGGTCTAAGAGCCTCCCTAGACCTGGTCGAAGAAAGCCGAGATACAGCACGCCTCAACTTGGCAGTATACCAAAACCGAATGAGAAGAGCCTACAACCGAAGAGTCCACAAAAGGGACTTAAAAGTAGGAGATCTAGTCCTAAGAAAGTCAGCCGCCACCAACAAAGGGAACATTCATGGTAAATTGATGGCTAACTGGGAAGGTCCCTACAAAGTAGTTGAAGAAATGAGGCCGGGTACATACCGGCTGACAGACATGGAGGGTGTGCCTTTGATGAGCCATTGGAACACTGACAATCTCAGGAAATACTTTGTATAGCGGCGGAGGTGTCCAAGACAATTGTTGGCACCCCGACGCGGGTTTATATCTAATAAAGAATCATCCAAGTTTTCCATCAAAGTGTTTATCCCCTCCATAGTCATATCGAGGTAGACGCCACGGCCCAAGCCGGGCAAATCACCCTAAGAAGTAGACGCGGCAAATCACTACCAGCGATTGATTGATACTGCGAAAGCGACCAACATGCCTTAGGAACGTATAAGTACAGATTGAGACGCATTCTAGCCGCCTCGGCCAACCGAAGGCCTGGGCAGAGGAAGCGATCAATATGTCTACAGATATACGAACGCTGTCGAGCCGTAACCTCTAGCCGCCTCGGCCAACCGAAGGCCTGGCAGGGGACACAACGGTCGATACGCTAACATGTTTACAACGGCGGTTGGAAACGCAAATCGGACGCCTCGGCCAGACCGAGAGTGAAAGAGGAAGCGACCAACATGCTAACATGTTTAAAGAAAAAAGACGTTAAACACAGTTGAGATACGCATTCTAGCTGCCTCGGCCAGGCCGAAGGTAAAAACGAAAAAGCGCTCAATTAATAACGCAAGAAGACAAGTGAAGGATTGTGATCAAAACCCGGCCAAGCCGGGGGCCAATAAACAAGCTTTATTAAAAAATGATTACAAGTAAGGAGAATACAGACGACGGCCGTCCCCATAGGGATAAGCCAAAACACAACCTACCAAAGTTTTAAAAAATACAAGGAAAAGAAAAGCAAAAGGTTACAGACATATCATTTGAAGCGCCAAAAGATGGCAGGGAGGAAAGGCTTAATAATTGGCCCCCGAACCGTGGCTATCCGAGATGCCGGGTGAGCCTCGGTGACGACCGCCGTCTCCTATGCTCGTTGTTGCTTGCCATCACAGCAACGTTAGCGAAAGATCGTCTTTGGTGGGCGACCCAGCAGCTATCTTGGCAGCCTCAGCTTTCTTGGCAGCCTCAGCCTCAGCAGCCTCAGCTGCCTTCATCCTCTCAGCTTCCTCCTTGGCCGCCTTAGCCTTCTCAGCAAGGGTCGCCTTCTCCGCGACCTCCCCTTCCTCCTTCTTCACCCTGGCCTCCTCTTTAGCCTTCGCCTCCGCGGCCTTCTCTTTAGCCTAGAGCTTGTCATCAAGCAGCTCGTCGAATTTTTGCCACGGAAAGGAGCCATCAGGATAGAGCTCCCCAATCACTTCCTCGGCGGCTTCTTCGGCCAGGTCCCGTATTGGGCGCACATGTTAGGAAGAATCTTGCTTTGGAGCGTCTCAATGTCCAACTCCTCCGGGCGATGATGGCCATCTTATCCCGAAGCGCCTCCCCCTGGGCCCTAAACATGTCCCTCCACTCGTCCCTCTTCTTAGCATTGAAGTCGGCGACGGCCTGAAGCTTGTTGCGCTCCTCCTGCAGCTTAGCGAAATCAGCCTTAGCAGCCTCAACCTTGGCTGTCTCTGCAAGGACAGCCTTTTCAGCGTCCTCCCTAAGCTTCCGCTCAGCATGGACCGCCTTTTTAGCCTCAGTCTTGGCCCTCTCAGCTTCCTTCTTCGCAACATCGAGCTCGAGCCTGAGCCGCTCAAGCTGTGGGGCAGCTTCGGCCAAAACCTTTTCCTGCTCCATAATATGGGCACCGGCCGCCTCAGCCCACTTCATCTGCATCCTGGCCAAACTTAGACCCTCTGCCCTAAGCTGGCCTGGGGTAGGCTTCGGCAAGGAGGAAACGACGGAGGCATCTTTACCACCTGTCTGCATAGGTCGCTTGTCAGGACGCCGTTCGACATTGTGTCCGGTGGACGGCAGCGGTTGATCTACAAAAAATTCAATCAAATCATCCATGTCAACATTCATGGACAAACCAGAGAGCCTGTCATCAGGAACGCCCAATGAACCGGCTAAGTCTGAGCCATAGGATAGATCTGTACCGGGCTTGGACTTCTTGGTCGGAGGACCCATTTCCTTGCCGCCCTCGGTAGCAGTAGCAGCAGTAAAAGCCGCGGCAACAGCAGCGGCAGCAGTAGGCTCCTTTCTCTTACGAAAGAGAGGAGGTTCCTCTTCCGCAGCGACTTCCTCCTCGGCGGTAATATCAACGACCTCCACCGTCTCTATCTGGACTGAAGGGATGGGAGGTGGAACTGATGTCGACGCCGTCGCCGCCGAAGGCTTTGTTTTCCGCGTTCGGCGCGGTATGTTACCAGCAACCTTCGCCTGGGCCGCCTTCGTATCCAGGGCCTTCAGCTGCTGATCCATGAGATCATTTGGCGGCGGTCTGCGATCACGGGTTAGGGCCTTAGGATGCGAGTCAACAACTGACTTGTCCTTGGCAAGCCCCATTCTCCTAAGGATATCCTCTGACAGGTCCGGGCCAAAATGAACTGCAAAGAAAACAAAGCAAGGGTTAAGCAGAAGGAACAAATCAAAGTTCAAATAACAGAAACATTAAAAGCAGAGATGGGCCTCACACCGACCCCACTCACCCCGTCCGAGGGCCGGTATGAGGCCGACGTGGCGAACGAGAGCGACTCATCCCGAAGAATGATCTCGCGTCGGGGGCATCCATCCTTTCGGCATCCCGTTCTTCTCGGCCTCAAACAAACTTCATCGCCCGCTTCTCATCCGCATTAAGAGGGACCATCAAGGCGTCCATTATGAGCTTACTCCGGGAGACCCATTTGTCATGCTCCCCCTTACTCTCGCACCGCAAATTGACGCAGTGCTGGAAGGACCGGGGCAGTGGGTAATCCTTCGGAACCTCGACGTACACCCACCGCTCCTTCCAGTCCTTGCAGGAAGAAAGCTTATCAACGGAGACATAACCCGGCTCCGCCTGCACGCTGTACCATCCAACGCGACCAGGGGCTGACGGCCGCAGGTGATGTAGCCGGCGGAATAAGTTAACCGTTGGGGCTTCCCCTTTGAAAAGACAGAGCCACACAAAGCTGACTATAGTCCTAATGGCCAACGGGTGCAGTTGGGCCACGGCGACGTTCATAGCTTTAATGATGGGCACGACGTGTTCATTGAGAGGAAACCGGAGCCCATACTCCAGGTGTCTCATGTACACGCCGATGTAACCCGGAGGAGGGCAACAAACGGCCTGACCCGCTCTAGGAATAACAATCTTATACTCCCTGCCAAAGGAGAAATGACGCCCAAAGAGGTCAGGACCAGAACAACTGGCAAATTTATGGGTCCAAGCACGGTCAGTGCCGATCTTACAGGCGTCGCCGTGATCTAGGACGTACGGCCTCTCGTCATCAAAATGACCCCTTTCCTCGTCATCACTGTCATCATCAAAGTCATCGGCATCATCGTCCCTCTCATCATCATCATCCTCCCAATTCTCCGAAGCTTTTGGATCAACTTCGGGAGAATGAGACCTAGGGCCCCCAGACCTTATTGGGATGGCGTCTAATATCTCCTCCTCATCAAGACGCGACGGGGAACCCCCCGGCGCAGGATTACTAGGTCCGGCGTCAGCAGAAGACATGTTTACAACAAAAACTTAAAAAGTTAAAAAGTTGGAAAATTTATTTGTTTACCTTGAAGAAAAAGTGCTACGCCGAGTAACGCTTCGAAGAATAGAGAGAAGTTTCGTCAAAGGAAATTAAGCAAGAAGAAGGAAACTTTTTGAAGGAGAAAATTTTTTGAGAAAATGAATTTGGAAGGCCAAATTTAAGGGCTAACTCTCCTATTTATAGGGCAAAGCCCACTCAATCCGACCAATCAGGGCAAAGCCCATGAAGCGTCAACCAATCAACGCTGAGCCACGTGTCAAGCATGCGGCCATGGAATGTCAATCGACAAGCGATTTGCAAAGCTTCTTCAACACGCTCCTTGACAGAATACCAATCGACGAATCTTCTTCGACACGCTCCTTAAATAATCTACTTGCCAAACGGCCAGCTGATCATCCAAGCTTGGCAGCATCGGCCGGGGGCAATCAAAGCATCCGCCACTCTCAACCTTGGACCCGCCGCCCAGCGACATCTACTCTTCCACATTTGATGTCCATTACACATCCATGTGGAGGGGGGATATGGTACGGCCTGAACAGAACCATGCCGAGGTAGAAGAAGCCGGGGCAGAAAAATTTTTACTTACGCAGAATACGCTCAACACTCATCGAAGGTCCATACCACGCCATAGACTACGCTGGGGGCAAATTGATGGGGCATATTCTGCACCCGCTGACCAAGTCAACATATTGAGCAAGGTCAAAGATATCCACAGCAAGTCAACGGCTTAGACAGCCTGACCGACGCAGCCTGTCGGCCTGTCTCCTGTGCCTCGGCTAGACAACTAGCAGCGGTAGGGCACATATCCGCGTACGCATATCCAAGACCCCTCGGCATGGAGTCAACAGGGCCCGCCGGCCTGCCATGGGTCCCTCGGCCGAGGGTAGATCAGTCTTTCCACCTGCTAGCCACTTGGCCACTTGGCCACTACGTGACAAAAGGTGAAAGTCTATAAATACTCCTCAACTCTCATTGAGGAAAGGATCCACAATTTAACCTAAACACCTCATAATAATCTGGTAATATCTTCCTTATCTCTCTACAATACATACTTCGCCAAGTAACACATAACTTAATCCCTTTAAGTTTACTGACTTGAGCGTCGGAGTGAGTACGCTCGGTACAAAGCCGAGCCCTCAGTTTGTTCATTGTTTCAGGAGAGACCGAGAGAAGGATTCGATCAAAGACGTCATTCTACAAGCAAGTGTGGTAGCAAATAACTGCTCTGGAATTACACCCGGAACACTAAAATTATGAATTAGTGACAATGTATAAATACAATCATACAAATATACGTCAAATTATTATTGTTGACGATCTCAACAAAAAAGGTTTTACGATATCTAACTACAATTTTGTTTTTAGCTGGATTATATGATCATCCATTTTCGTTATAGCTAGCTATAATTTTTTTTCCATAATTGTATCTATTTATAAAGTATCTCGTATAAGGGGTGTATACTGGGTTGGGTTGGGCGGGGGCGGGCTGGGCTGTCTATTTGTAGCCCAGGCCCATCACCCAAGAGGGGCCAGGCTGGGCTCCATATCGTCTGGCCCGACCCATATAGTGTTTTTTGAATTTTTAGCGGACCAAACCGGTCTGGGCTGAAAATTTAGGGCATTGACCCGGTCCGAGTAGAGGGGCGGGATGGGCTAGAAAAAATCGGCCCACCAGGTCGGACTAGACCGAGCTGGCCCGCACCATTGAACAGCTCTATCTCGTATATGTAAGTTGTAAACTAAAACATTAGGCGGGTTTAATATTGGAATGCATTTAATTACGACATTCATTCAAATAACAATGTCAAAACTATAAACCAGAGACTATATACGAGTCAATATTAAAATATTATTGTAATAAAATAATAATATTTTGAATTTCCAAACCAAAAGTTTTCACGATTTTTCTTTTCATAGATCAAAATTAGAATCTTGATACTAACTAAAGTAAATAACCATTAATATTCTGACATAATCCGTGGAAAGAATCATCTTTACCACAGAATAACAGATTGCTATAGATTTACAACCATACGTAAATTGTAAAACAATATTAATTTAAATTTAAATTTTGCATGGATGACCATAGAAACACACAGCATTATGATTGCTGTCGTAGCACGTGCTTATAAACCGTCCAATAGCTGATCATGTATGTAACACAAGATTTGGTCATTAGAGCAAAAAAGATTGTATTTGTAATTCGCATCTTCTGAATTTTAATTTAATTATGATTCTCGAATACTCTACCTGACAAAATTTAGTGCATTTCTCTTTAATTAATTGATCTTCTTGAGTCACTATCCTATCAAAACACGTAAGATATTACGACTACAATTCATAATTTTAATATTTTTATCATTTGTTGAAATCTCCTAGGATAAGGGATAACACTATCTAGTAAGAATGAAAAATAATTTAATCACAAAGATTAAATTCATTAATTAGAAGTGATCAACACTATACTTTACATTTGAAAAAAAACGAAATTTTATATACTCCTTCTGTCCCAGGAAAGAGAGAGTAATATTTTTGTATTCTGTTTTCTAAATTACCCGTCCTTCTAAACATGTTGATATTCATATGTTTTCACGTTTTCTAAGTTATTAAGTGTAGTATACACCTTTTTCTTGGAGGAAAAAAAACTATCTAGTTATAATAACTCTTGGTCAGAACAAAAGTTATGAAAACGATTATTTTTATAATAAAATAAAAATTTCTCGTAAAAGCAATCACTTTGAAAAAAAATAGATACTTCAATAATATTCCAACAAAAAATGATAAATTTTCTTATGATCGGGGCAGGACGGTCCTCTTAATAGGGTATTGGGCCACGCCGGCTGCCTGGTTCCTTCATATACTCTTCGGATTTTCTATTATATTAGGGCACATGTTAATAAGTTAAGTATAGAAAGTTTGTTGAGAATATTTCACTAATTATGGTAAATGTGAGTTTGTACATTTATTTTTCATGATTTATTTCCAACAAAGTTTTTCTAATTAACTTATATTCTTTTGTTATCTAGAATTTGTGGACAGTAAAAAAAAATCGATCATTTTATCTCAAGATTTTTTTGATGCTTTAGCTTAAAAATAAAAACTCAACGTGATCAAGATAAGTAAAATTGAGATTATGGATTAATTTTTTAACACCATTGACTTAAAGTCGTCTATTTCTAGGGTTTTCACTTTTCCACGTAAGTTACATCACTTACTAATTTGCAATTATTCGCATATACCCACGGATTTGACCCAAGTTACACTAAATACTAACCATGGATTAATTATTTGATAGTACTTTATAATTCTAATAAATTAAACGTATGATTAATTAAATTGTGTGATTAATTAGTGTTGATAATCAGACGATGGTGCAGCATGCATCACGGGTCACATGATCTTGATCTAATACACAGCGAATACTGTACTCTACGTCAGTATTATCACTTACATTTTTATTATTTTAATTTTCCTTCTGAATTTTTTTGACAATTCCAAGAAATTCTCATTAATTATTTTATGATTTGGTCTTAATCCTAGGACTAAAGGTTATTTCTGATTATTATATATCTAATTAAGTACACATTAACAAGTAGCAATGCAAGTAGTCACTTATAATTATGCCTTAATTGTACTCGTTAGTGTTCACTAGTTGACATTAGTTTATGACTAATCAACATTATCAATTTGTTTTGTGCTTGGTTAAGCTACTTGATTAGTCGGTGGATTAATACTAATACATTGTAATCTACCTACATAAGATTAACCTTGAGTTCTGACAATTTCACACCGGCCAAATCAATTATGTATTTGTTCTTTTTTTTCTTTATGACCAGAGGACTCGTAGCGCTATTTTTGGTGTATACTAGGTAAATCTCCGGATATACGTACATGATATATAGCCTTTTTATATTTCATGATCACGTGCTAATTAAGTTAGTTCAATCTTATGTATCTCGAAAAACTAAGAAACAGATACAATCATTTACTTTAGATATCGGGCAGATATAACTAAACGGATCATACGTAATATTCTTGGTTAGTGTTTTTCTTGCACGATAAATACATAACAGGTGTCTTGTACGTTACACGCTTGCACAAGTATGAGCTAAGTGGGGGGCCGTGGTTTAAAATGATTTTGTAAAGATATCGGGGTATTTTGAGTGAAATTTGCTAATTAGTAAAGTTGTATGGAGTATATAGTATTTTGTGACCATTTTAGTATAGAAATTCTTTCATAAATTTGATAGGCTTTCTATATTTCATGATCACGTATTAATTAAATTAATTCAATTACATGTATAAAAAAAAATTAAGAAATAAATACAATCATTTACTTTAGATATCGTGCGGATATAACCAGACACATCATATATTATATTTATGATCAGTGTTTTCCTGTGCGCGATAATTTCAGATCACGTGTCTTGTACATCACACCTTTATAGAAGTATAACCCAAGTTAATTAGTTGCCTCTTTGACGAAACATGTAGCTCAAAAACTTATCGAAGCTTGATCGAATTGTACATACACACTTGCATGAAAATACAAAATTTACAAGTTGGTGCTTTTAAATGAGGCAAGTTGAATAAATTCGATCTTACAAAACTTAGAATATTACAATATTACCAGTTGTGGTGAATGAATATATACCAAGTAGTTAGGGAGCATGTATATAAAAAAAATGAGTTCGTGGAGATATGACTTGGTATATTCAAACATTCATCGCCCCCTCACACCATGACACCCCTTCTATGCTATCAACTTGCTATAAAAGTGAGCTACAATATACTGACGGATCCGATATATTCCGATATATCCGTTATAAGGAAGACTTAATGAAACGAGTATTAGTGTATTACCTTGTGGCTGTCACATCACTTTATTCTAATTCCATCTGCTACTAGTTTTAGACGGACGGACTAGGAGTATTTGGAAAGCCTAGACTAACTTTATTCCACCTTTTCAATGGTTTAAGATGTATTTTCCGGATTCACAAATTCTTGTTTCAGACGGATACTTTTGGTCTTATTTGTCAGACGGATAAAATGTTGCCATTTTTTAAGAAAATGTAACCAATTAATTCACAAAATGTTATGACTAGAGGTGTCATTTTTTACCTGAAAATGATGTGAACAATAATGGTAACATGTTATAAAAAAATAACAACATTTTATTGTAAAATGATGACATGTTACCCGTCTTATTTCAGACCAAAAGTAATGATCTTAAGAAAAACGGACATCTCCACCTCATCAAAGTATCTTAATAGTTGGTCTCTAGACTCTTTAGAGTGTCAGAGTAATATATTATAACGATAAAATATGATAATTTTATGATAAAAAATAATGTAATCTGTAACAATTCATAAATTCTTATTTAATAGATAATGAGTACATTTTATCATAATATGGTCTTCTTCTTTACAAGTTTGTGACGCGTCACAAACCAAAATTTATGCCTTATCAAAAATATGGTAAAAATATCCCCTATGAAAAAATATGTAATTACTATTGTCGACGGTGATCACCCCAGTCCCCAGTCATCTTGTATTAACCAAATAGTAATAATACTTGTATGACACAATAGAATCACAAAATTAATTAATTACCTTTTTTTAACAAAAAATTTAAATAAAAATATGAGAAAAATTTCTTATTTTCACCTATTTTAAGCTGCTTTTTAAAACTCGCACCCTTTTTATTTTAATATAATTATATTTTCCAAAATTCCTGCAGTTTTTGGAATATCATTAAGAGTCGGGCCAAAAGCCTAATTTGACCAAATTGTAATGTCACTTTGTATGATTGTTTGCGTAAGATCAGCAATTTTGTTGACATTTGCACGCGCCTTGTATTTGATCTTAAAACCTCTAACCGAGGTCGCCATAAGATTTTATGGACCCAGTTATTAGTTGGAAGACTGCAACATGCGACACCAGACATGATCGTCCCGTTCGTAGATGGTTGGCCATGTACTAGTTCCATAAAACTGGATCGTCGACATTTTCACCTAGGCACTCAATAGCTAGGGAGCCCCTTATCGAGTCGTGGAGTCTAAGTCTTAGGCCTTCTACTCTTGTCGCCTCCAACTTTGGGGCTACAGCTCTTACGGGACGTCCTTCAAAAGCCCCAGTCATTCTGGCTGGATGTGTTGGAAACGGCCCAACATGTTTGTCTAAGTAAAGGCCCAAAGGAGATATAGGCCCAAGTCTGTAACCCAGTTATCTGTGTTGGAAACGGCCCAACATGATTGTCCAAGGAATGGTTACAACAAATTTGTTATAACACATGAATTTGACAAACAAAGTAGAACCCCATTTAATCCCTTCCTACAATTTTGTAATTAAACCGTGTGATAGAAAATCACAAATGTTTGTATAAGATGATCTTAGGCCCTGTTTTTTGGGATTGAAATTCATAGAATTGAACTTAATTTGAAATAAACTGAATTGAAGTAAGAGTGAATTTCTGAAGAGAAGAACTGAACTGAATAGAGCTGAACTTAACTGAAATTAAGTCAAAAAAAACAAGGCCTAAACACTAGTAGTAGTTTATTATAAAACGAGTTTTCATGATAATAACTTTTACCCAGTAATAAAATTATATTTGAATCCATTTTACACAATACTTATATAAAACCGTCCATACACAAGCCTAACTAAAAGCACAAACTCCCATTTAAGAGTTAAAGATGGCACAAAACCGTCATTAAGACAAATATATTATTTATCCGGTTATCCTTATGCATTGTTATATACACAAATAATATGTATATTTGGCTCATCTTAAACTTAAACGAATAATATCGTATTAATATTAATGCACAAAATCTCATTGAAGACGGGCGATATCCGTCACAAGCTTGTGATGGATACCGTTTCCTCTCACAAAATGCCCATTAAGAGGTGAGTGGGAAGACATGCGTAAGGCCCACCTTATCCCCTCTCCTTTTGTGAGAGGCCATGTAAAAAATGACGGGATTTAGCCATCAAAAGTAAAGTTACTAACTGTAATATTCAATGAACTTAGTGAACTAAAAGTCAAAAGCAAATAGACAAAGAAAAGAACATAAGCTAAAGCTAAACAATAGCCTAATAAGTGTCTACAAGTTCCACTGTTTTTTGTGCAAGATTCTCCACTTTTTAAAGCTGCTCTTCATACTTCTCATCTAACCCAATAAAAGCACAACATACAACTTGTATAACTAAAAATACACACCATTTTTAGCAACTATGTTTTGAGCTTTTTATTCATCTTTCCCAAGATCCAATCAGGTAAAATCAATCCCTCTTTCATTCATTTCATCTAATCATTAATCATTTATTCATCACTCAATCATTTCTCACTTGTCATGATCTTGCTTTCCTCACAAATTATAAAATAAGACGATCTCATACTGTCAGATGAAATGATCTTGGCTTTGTCATCAACATATGATTTTGTGATATTGATGGCTAATCAATCCACTAATCCCTGATTAGTGAATGATTTTTTAGTGGGTATGTCCTAGATTTTTGTATTGGCTCAATCAAAAGCTTTATCCACTAATCTGCTGTTTATCTACTTTTTTTTTTATTATTCTGTTTATCCCGATCATTTGTTTGCCTTTTTTATTCTGAACGATATATGTTTACTTGGTAGGAATTAGGTAGAATCTTTCAACTTTTTTTGTTAGAGTAGTTAGTTACATGATCCTTTTGCTTATGCTGGGTGGGACTGAGCTTTAGAACTTGATGAAAAGAAACATAAATTTTCATTGAAGACGGACACTATCCGTCACAAGTCGAAGATGGATAGTGCCCCTCTCACATCCAGAAAAGAAATTAGGGCCTTAGGGATTGATAAGATAGGTTTCCCCTTTTCCGGGTTTTGTATGGTTGTTTGGTTCACAAATTCTCATTTAAGACGGTACTGGTCAGATATCTATTACTTTCATAGATAAGGCAAAAACGATAAGCTTAGATATGATAAGCTTAGATATTTCATATTAGCAAAAGACTTGTAAGTGACATATATTTGACCCGTTTTAATCTTAGAGAGACTTGGTATTTCGTTCATCTTATGAAAAAACTTGGACAATAATATTATCCCAATATATCAAGGACTCTCAGAAATAGTCGGATAAGGGGGTCAGATGTACGCACCTTATTCTAGTGTAACGACACAGATGATTTACAATCAGAAATGCTTTGAGATTTGCTTCGGATGACTGCTACTTCAGTAGTCAGTACTGTCATTTCATTCATCTGAGAGTAATATTGTTCTTGGGTTTACTCTATTTTACCTTTTTCTTGTTAAAGTTGTTATCTTTCAATGCCATTTTGGTTGATGTTTGATTTTGATTTTTGATTCGTCTGCAGAAGGATTTGAGTGTATATTTGTGGTTTATTGGATTTGCATCCAAGTATACTTTAGCCAATGGTGGAGGGTCCTTCCTTTCACCTTTTTCTGGATTTTCGTCGTGTTTGTGACCAAGAGAGGAATTTGATGTACAATGGGTTGGATTCACCAGAGACCTCCAAGTTTAAGCGAAAACCAGAAGATGGAGAAAACCTCGGGAATTCGCTCAAGTTGTTGAAAATAGATAAGACAGATGAAATGGAAGTAGATTTTCTAAGCCTTTCACTTTCGTTGATTGTACATCAACCTTATAAGAACAATAATGATAGCAACAGTAACAATTACGGTGATGGTTGTAATGATCACCTAGACACGACTTCCCTGATTAACCAAATTGGACGGGACAACTCAATAAACTGCATTGCCCATTGTTCAAGATCTGATTATGGTTCTATTGCCTCATTGAACCGCAATTTTCGGTCCTTAACTCAGAGCAAAGAGCTTTACAAGTTTAGGCGTAAAATGGGTATGGTGGAGCATTGGGTGTACATATCCTGCAGCCTCCTTGAATGGGAGGTTTTTGACCCAATTCGATGTAGGTGGAAGCATTTGCCTAGAATGCCCTCGACCAATTGCTTCATGCATTCCGACAAGGAATCACTTGCTGTTGGTACTGAACTTTTGGTGTTCGGAAAGGGAATAGACTCTCATCTTATCTACAAGTACAGTCTCTTGACAAACTCGTGGTCTCACGGGCCAGAAATGAACACACCCAGATGCTTATTTGGATCGTCTACCCTTGGTGAGATTGCGATCTGTGCCGGTGGTTGTGATGTTTGGGGTAATGTATTTTCCTCTGCAGAGCTTTACAATTCGGAAAGTGGGACATGGAAGGTTCTCCCAAACATGAACAAAGCGAGGAAGAAATGCTCGGCTGTGTTTATGGATGGCAAGTTTTATGTTCTTGGAGGGTTTGGGGTTGCAAACTCAAACCCTTATACTTGTGGAGAGGTCTTTGACTTGGAAAGACGGACTTGGACTGAAATCCCCGATATGCTTCCTATAACGACTGGCGCTAGTGCCATGTCTGAGGCGCCCCCTCTTCTTACAGTGGTGAATAATGAGCTCTATGCAGCGAATTATGCAAGGAAAGAAGTACGGAAATATAATAAAAGATCCAACACATGGATAACTGTCGGAAGTTTGCCCGAGAGCGCAGTGTCAATGCAAGGATGGGGTCTTGCATTCCGAGGATGTGGCGATCGACTAACAGTCATAGGGGGGCCCAGGGGTTTAGACGGTGGTTTCATCGAGGTTAATGTGTGGGACCCATCTCAAACCCCTCAACAGTGGACCGTCCTTGATAGAAAACGGTCTGGTGGGTTCGTGTACAATTGTGCAGTTATGGGATGCTAACAATGCAATGGGTTATCTTATGAAAAGCCGGAGTAACAGAGTTTACAGGTATCGAATGGTGCTGTGAAGATTGTTGTGATTCTGCGAACGAGTCTTATTGTGTGGATTAGTTTGCTGCAAATGATTCCTTCAACATCTACTTGGGAAGTCTGATGTTGATTATTGTATTATACTCCACAGATAGATTAATAATTTGGAAGTAGGAAGCCATAGCATATATGGTCTGCAATCTGCATCATTAGTATGTAGAAATGTAATTCTGAAATTACCGAGTCTCTTTTTCTCAATTATTTGCTTTTTTCTGCTACTTTCTCGAGTTGAACATCTGACAGCTTGTCTGCATTTGTTCTGTTTGTGAATGTACAATTCACCCATCAACCGATGAATCAGAACTCGAGAAATAGTGATCAAATTGTGATGGGTTAGACTTACTGTTTAACTCAAGAATTCTGCAGATCATAGGGCTGTCAGAATTATATTTACTGTATTTTTTTGGTGAATATGTTTACTGTATTATGATTATGTAAATCTACTCCAAACCATTTTGGGACTAAATCTTTGTTGTCATTGGTGTCGTGGGTTACTGTCCTATGATAGATTGATAGCTATAACAAATTAACAAAACGTAATGTTACAAACTAGCGATTTTAACATATACATATGTACATCAATTATCATGCATCAAAAGCATTTGTTACATCTGCGAAAATATCAAAGCGATGAGCTGCAACAGCTTTTCGTATCAGCCTGTTTATTATTTTCAAGGGTTCAATTTGAGTTGGGAGTACAAAAAAGAGGGCATAGTTAGGATCCTAGTTCAATTCAACCCCTATGTAATTGAAGGATGAATCGTTTACATCATCAATAAAGAAAAAGCTACATAAAAGGAAGTCATCCTCTACAAACGAACAGAATAATCTAACACGATCTATAGAGCAAACACGGTCATCTAACATTCGCGAGGTTGGTGTCTACTCCCCTTCCAATCCTTCTTCTCTGATCCATGACGAAACTGTAAATCATATTAAATACATCAGTATCTTCAACAATAGTAGATTAAATAACGAAGTAACAAATTAAAAAAAATTAAAATCAAAAGTCTCTTTTTGTAGATCCTCTCCGACTCAACTGTATGAAGGAAACTTATATCGATGGCACCCATCTCTACCAATTCTTTCAACAGGATTGACTATATAAGTAAGAACTAAATAAATTACAGTTTACGCCACTGATCTGATTCTGATATTTATTGAGCAAGCAAAACTAGAACCAAAGCAAAGTCGGAAGACAGTGAATTGTAGTGTGATCACTAGTGAATATCACTGTACAGGATTCTACCCAGTTAAAAAAAAAAAAAAAAAAAAAAAAAAAAAAAAAAAAAAACCACACACAAACTATCAAGACGGCTTAGTTAGGGTTTTCTTATAGCGCAGACTTATGTAATGGTATAAATCACCCCTTAAGAGCCACAACTAATATCAAACCTTCAGTCCCAGAATTCAAATGTTCAGCATATACACCATTACTTACCCTTCAAACCTAAATTATTTACCAAGCATACAAAATTGCAAAGAAAATACAAAAACTACAAAATCCAATTTCATTTACTCGATTTTTCTTCATTGCATGGAACGCCTCTTAATTTAGTACCTGACCTAACAAACAAAACTGTATCAGATGTAAATTCCATGTGCTTATATAGTTTCCACTAGCCAATCCTGAATCCTACATTGCTAAAATGGACCTTTCACAATTTGAACCCGAGTAACTTCGTTCGAAGTTTGTTTGGCCCAACTTCAAACAAACTTCAAACAAGTATCCCCAGATAGCTACGGTGTATGCAGGTCAGCCCGAGTTAAATAGTCAAACTGAATTTACCTGACAATCAATTGAAACATCCTAAACGGATGATCATACATCGGTTTTCTTAAGTTTCCGCACCCATAAGGGGTATGACACAAAATCAGACTATTAACTTATGACCATTCATAACTCCAAATATAGATAAGAGATAAAATGTAAAATTAGTCATGTTTAATTCTATGGTATTTCAACTTGACTACAACTGTTTGACACAACACGGTGAAACTCGGCTGCTGTAGTTTGACACGCAACCAAAGTGAAGTGGCCGATAAATAGGTTTAACTGATTATAAAGAGATACTATTTTCATATTATCATTTTTCTAAATTAGAAACTATTGACTTGTAGTTATAGTATATTTTGATAAAATATCGCAAGCACTAAGCAGTCAAAATTGCCAATAACTCAATATAAATGGAATTCAGACGAATAGTCATCCTCATCCTCATCCCAAGCAATTGAACACACGAACTTCGAAAATGTTTCTAACCACTAATCCAACCCTTTTGCTTTTCTCCTTAACTAAAACTTCTTGGTAATCACTACAACACCTAACAAAATCTCTTTTACAGCAGAAATACAAGCCAAGAATTATACGTCATCAGAGATATCAAAGGGAGGATTGCTGGTGTAGAACTATAGAATCTAACAAGACTCTTCCATAAGAAAATTTAACTCTGGTTTAGCACTTACTAAGTTGTACATCAAAACCATCCAAAAGCTAGGCCAATTCTTTAAGCAGTAAGCACTAATTAATTCCTTGGCCCTAGTAACTATCCACATTGTTAACTATCCATCCGCCTCTAATTCCAATTTTAGCTACGAGAAAATATCGTTGATCCAAGGAATTTCAGCACTATCAACCAAAAAACCTAGTTGTAATTGTGCTACCGTGAGCCACGAATTTTCTAAGTAGAGTAAACTCATGAGGTATCAACCTACAAACTTCCCTCGCTTCAGCGACTAAATTCCTAATTCAGATTTTCACATAGCTGTTACAAAATCATACAGCCAATCAAACAAGGAGTCATAGAAGTAATAGCACATGACAGACCACTCACACCATGTAAAATCAAAAGCCAAATCTTGGCATGAATAGTACAGGACCTATTACTCATTTACTCCTACTTAGACTAATGGACTACATAGAAGCCGCCAAAACAGGTATATCGACATTACTGTTGGTGGTAATAAAACAACGAATTGCTCAACACTACGGAAAGGAATTTGCTTTAAGCTTCCATTACACCAATTTAATCTCACAAGTACACTCAAAACTCAAAAGAGCATTCCTAATAATTTCTTCAGTATGAATTTTCACGTATACTTTAGATAGAAAAACGAGATTGAAAGGTAATTCTCAGAAATTAGAGCTAAAGCAAATAAAGATTAGGGATGAGTACGAGACGGGGGAGACATTAAAGTACTCTTAAATCATTTTTTCCTAATTCGGAGTTTCGAAAGAAGTTGGACAAACTTTATATGTATCAAACTACAAATGCTCTAGGTAACTTCCCCAAAAGAATATACCAGCTAACCGATGCCTTTAAACTACAAGCAAGTCATATACTCCTTCAGTAAGAGGGATTGGGAAGCGGGAATTAATGACCCCATAAATATGAAGGAAAATAAAACAAAAACTGAAACTAATGAAAAGAACTAAATAAATATAAATGAATCACCCATCGCAAATACACCAATAACATTAACTTAAGAGTATATGTAGTGTGCTCACACATAATAAGCACACTCAAGTCTCAACAGAGCATTCCCAATAATTTCGCCAATATGAAGTCCGATAACTACAGCCTATCTAATCAAGCTGAAAAAACATCTATCACACCCCTCAAATGACAGAATCTCAACCATTTCAGATGAGCATTACAACTCCCAAAACAAACCAAGCTCATTGTGGCATGGGAAAAAATATCACAATTTTGACCAACGCCGAATAATTGTGCCATGAAAAATCTGCTCCTTGTTCTTACTAGAGAAGACTAGTATAACGGAATACATCACAATATTCAGAACCACAACAAACATCTAGGCAAATAACCATAGAGGGCTTTAAATCACAGCATATATCTAGTTTCTCTCTTGCATACCCTTCAACCTAAATAATCGCTATGCGTACACAAACTGCAACGAAATTGCAGACGCTACAAAATCATTGGATGCACACTATAACATGCTTTATCTGTGATTTCTCCTCCAGAGTTACAAACTTACAAACCAATTGCATTACAGCTTTCCAAAATTTGGACCTAAGTAGTTTTAACCCAATCATCCACAATTCCCCGTCCACATATAGCCTTGGACACACTATTAACCACCTATATCTAAATAATCCAAATTTTGTTGATCCACCAAGTTTGCTGATATATAGATAACTTATCCACTAATCATCGCCTTCTTTTTGTTCTAGACTTACCTCATTGCCTAAAACACTCTAGAATTAGAACTTAGCCAAATAAACAAACTAGATAATCGAGCTTACACCATGTAAGGACATTTCCAAATTTGAACCTGAGTAGCTTTCACAATAAATCCACTAGACATTATAAACGAGCATACCTCAAAGAAAACCAATTTATTCCTAGGACACGTATCATTAATTGATAACCAATTAATGTTTGCATAAGAAAATGCGTTCTCTTCTATTGGAGTAGCAAATTGTGGGAGTAAGGGGAATAATGTTTACTAATTATGGAATAAGTTAAACATGAAATTGTTACTTAATTGAGTTAGAGTAACAATAGGAGGTAAAAAAGAATTTAAGGTTTGTAATTGTGTGAGGTAATGACCACGCAATAATTAGCGTGTAAGTTACTATAAAATGTCCAGAAGTTTTGTAGTGTTTAATCATCACAACATATATCAACAAATAGGGTGTAACAAATAGATTATCAGTTAATCAATCTTTCTCGTAGACATTTACATTTCTTCATACAAGTTTAGAGTTCAGCTATATTATTTCTTGTTCAACTTTAGTGAGGATTATTTCATATTATTCTATTAGAAGCCTATAATTTCCGCTGCTACTCCAACTTTAGTGAGGATTATTTCATCTAACTCTTAGCCACCACTGAGTCACCTCATACTCAGGAATATTAATCCTGATCCATGGTCTGATTAAAGTCAAACACCTATTACTATACTGAAGAATAAATGATCATGGGACTCATCCTCTTCACACAGCAGCCACCTCTTCTCATTAGTAATGCACATCTTATAAGTCTATCCTTGTAAGGAGTCTATGTTCTACAGCCAACCAAGAAAATAACTAATGTTTAGGTAGAGTCATCTATTCCACACAAGACTATACCAAGTTACTTTCTGAGGAGGAAGCCTAAGCCAATAATAATCATCCTTAATCGTATAACTCCTTCCCTGACTAAGCCATCAATGACCCTCATAACCAGCACACAACTTATCTTTAACATTGCATATCTTATTCCACGCCAAACTTTCCCCTTATTTAGGCTGATAGTTTATCCAACACCCCTGTTTAATGTACACAACATGGATCCATTCCAATTGTATATTTCCAAATTTTCAATTTTTGCACTGCCAAAATGCACATTTCCAAATTTGAACCTGAGTAGTTTTCACAGTTCATCCACTAGATATTATAAAAGAGCTTACATCAAAGAAAACCAAGAACTTATATCTCGGACATGTACCATTAATTGATAACCAATTAAAGTTTGCATAAAAAATCGCATTCCCTTCATCTTAGTCTTTCCAGGGACAACTCTAAACTAAGTGATAAAAGCCTTATCTAATAAACGTCACTTCTAGCGAAAATCCCCGACTACTATAGTTTACGCATTTGTCAAGTTAAATTAGAGCCAAAATTATGTTCCATTAACAAAATATCATATGACACACCAATCATGCTGAGACGCTGAATAAAGACACAAGGCACTTAACATTGATATTGCAGCACCTATTACTTACTAAGCATACGGAGTGGTGGGCTGGTGCAATAGACTGCTTAGAAGCAAGGTTATTAAGGTATATGAAAACGCGATTGGTGGTAATAACCATAAAAGCATTCTTCCAACCTATGCTTTAGGGTGTGTTTGGATAGCAAAAGTGGAGGGAAAGGGAGGGGAGGGGGAATGAGGGAAGGGGAAGGGAGGGAAGGGAAGGGAAGGGGGAATGGGGTGTGAGTGTTTGGATACAATTTCTCTCCAAATCTTGCCTATTGTGGAGAGATTTTGATTTGCCTTGGAGGAGGGAAAATGGATCCCTCTAAATCCCTCCCCCTCCATTTCTCTCCACCCTTATTTGCTATCCAAGCAAGGAATTTTAAATCCCTTACTCTCCCTCCCTTTCTTTTCTCTCCAAATCCCTCGATCCAAACACACCCTTAAGCTCTCATCACACCAATAGGCACTAGCGACTTACAAATAATTCTAACAGTCAACGGAGCATTCCCAATAAATTCTTCAATACGAAGTCCGATCATTAACCATAACAATTATGCTCCATTGTAAGAAGAATTGCTCCATTGTAAGAAGTATCCAGCAGACACACCCATTTCAGATGATCATTACAACTTCCAAATCATAACATGACGAAGACACTAAACCAACTTAATCCATTCACAATTCACCCAAAACGTTTTTTTAAAGCTAACCAACATCTCAGCAAAACAAACTACAAGTACATGAACTCAAATCATAATGTTACTCCAATGAAAGATCAAATCATTCCCTTCACAATTTCGAACCACCTAGTGCATAAAATCCGAAACTCGCTCAAATCAAAACATCCAAAACTTGATCCAAAGCCAGACAAACTAACCCTAATTAACAAAGTCCTAAAATTCCAAAACAAGCAGAAAATGCAAACTTCATAATCAAAAATAATAACACATACAGTAAAACGAACAATAGCGATTAAAATAAATAAACTTATTGCGAGATCGTCTACCTTTCAAATCAATCAAATAATCCGATTCTTCTTCTTAGGACAAGCAGTCTTATACCCACCCTTAGTAGGTTTCCCCCAAGGCGTACACGAAATCCTTCCTTTATTCCTCCCTTCACCACCACCATGAGGATGATCAACAGGATTCATAGCCATACCTCTAACAACAGGCCGTCTACCAAGCCACCTACTATTTCCAGCCTTCCGTAACTTCTTCGCGCCATGACTAGAATTCGATACAACCCCGATAGTAGCGCGACAACGAGTATCAACGAGCTTGTCTACTCCAGAGGGAAGTCGGATAAGTACACGCGCCGCCGCAGAAGGTTCTTTGAGGATTTTAGCGGATGTTCCGGCGGCGCGTACGAGTTTTCCGCCTTCGCCGGGACGGAGTTCGATGTTGTGGATTTGAGTTCCGATTCGCATCATTGAGATTGGCATTGTTGACCCGGTTTGAGATGCGAGATCGTGGGTTAGGAGATAGGATGACACTTTTGAGGTCGGTTTTGTGGTGGTTGTTGTGGAGAAAGCGCGGTGGAGATGGGTGGTTACGGTGGTGACGCGGCGGAGTAGGGCTGACATTTTCGCACTACCGATTTTAGTTAGGTTTTCACGATTTGGGGGTTTAGAGTGAAGACTCGCTCTATTCTCTCCCCAAACTTTTGATTTCTATGTAGTTTGTTTGGCCGGTTCCATAGACTAGACTTGACAAACGGGTCAATCGAATTGAGTTTAGGTTGCTCCGATTTGTAAGAATTTGGGTCGAGTTATTTCAATTTTGGTTTATTTTCGGGTGAGTAGTTATTATCAAATTATTTGGGGATAAGTCCGTATGTAATAATTAATAGAATAGAAAATTTAAATATTCATAATAAACAATTGGATCAGGTTGAATAGGGCTCGGTCAATTTGGGTTTCGGGTCCACAATTCGGGTGCGGGTCAGGTTCGGTTAGTTTTGCCAGATCTTGTGTAAACCACGTAAACCGGCCGAGGCAAGTTCATATTTTCTAATGAATTGACCATTTTTTTTACACTATTTTATTTTACGGTTGTGTCCTCATTGAGATAAGCGATTTAGAAAAAAATGGCTTAATCGAACATTCGAGCGCAAAGTTATAATCGTTCGCAGTTTTTTCGTTTTTAATTGTCTTTTTAATTATTATTAATGTTCGTTGTTTTTATTAATTATCGTTTAATAATACATACAAAAATTGATGTTATCCAAATGCACAAATAATAGGAAGAGCAAAATAAGAGCGTGATGGGTAAAACAAGGGCCGTGATAGAGCAACCCTCATTTTGTATCAAGGGATAGATGATATTAGAGAATCATGATCTATGCGGAATTGTAGAGTCATTTGCTAAACATATTTTGAACCTAACGACTAGAGTCCAATTTTTTTTGGGCATTAGAAATTAAAATCGTCTTTTTTTAAAAAAAAATGTTATTTTTAGCTAAAACATACCTAGCCACCCGTTTGTTATTCATGTTGTAGTTGCCTTGTGACTCTAGCCAGCCTTTAGGCTTTAGCTAACACGAGGTGGGAAGTTCGAAATAAGTAAAGCCCCATGCTTGGTATTTGCCACAAAAGTATAGATAGATAGATACACAGTTACACACATAGTGAACTAACCCTAAACAGCTAATCTAAGTTAAGACCGAGACCAAACTAAAACAAGGTTGACATAATTACATTATCATATGAATACAGCACATGTAAACTGCAACACCAAAAGACTCCAAAGATCAAATTGTGGTGAACGGAGAAATGCTACCACTGATAGTTATTCTCGAATATTCCATACTCCTCCCTTGGTTTGGTTCCGCTGTGTTCAGCCTACAGATAACGAAAAAAGAAATAAGTATGATTGGATAAGTATCTTCGAACAGCATTCAGAAATGTCTCAGGAGTGGCATCAAAGAAAATGCCGTATCGTCAAATTTGCAGTAATGGTCACAAAGTATCAGTATCAGGATGTTGCAGAAGAAACTTCACGTGTATTTGCCAATGCGGCTGTAATTTGAAAACGTTTGCTGAACGCATTAAAAACTTCACTTTTTGTTAAGATCTGAAATGAATGTTGGTGTTTCTACTCTGCATTCAAATAGCACATGAACGCCTAACAAAGGGGCGGAGTGGGGTAAACAACGCGATTAGCATAAAGTCCAATTACCTTGTTGATGATTTCCCGAAAAGCGCCTGTTCCATTTTCCCGTATGTATTTCTCCGCAGCTGTTATGATGTCATCCTTTTTACTGGATACTTCCTTCTTCCTTGGGACATACAACACATTAACGGTTTGATATTGTGCGCTAACAAAGGTCGGTCTCACAAAATGCTCATAAACATACGCAGCTCCACTAAAATATGGTATGACCAGCCAGCATGTAGCGATTAGCTTGGCATACGACCAGATTGGGATCCTACACAAATACAAATTGTATCAAAAAGCAAATTATGGGTTTTGATTCACAACAAAATGAAGTACAACTTGTGACATGAGGCGACTTTGGTTCCATTGTGAAATCCAAGAAAGCTATACATGGAACTAAAATCAATCTTGCATCATCTTATAGATTTTATCACGCTCCATAATGATATACACGGTATACTTTATTTTCACTAAAACCAAAGAATATCATTAAATTGTTTCATAATTCCTACACAGGATAAGATCCTTATGACACTATCACTTTCATAACTGAAGTTGATAATCAAGGAGCTGTAAGCAAAATTATTAGTTACATAATGATGCCTATATGAAAGAGTTTCTCACTTTCTTGTTTACTGGCTATAGTTCGTAAGTTTACAATGTGATCTACAGAAAAATAACTAAGACTCAAAGCTTGGTTCTCACGGGTATCAATTGTCTTCTGTCTACTCTACTGTCTACCAGAACTTGATGATCAAAATAACGAATTAAATGTGGTTCCCACAGAAAAATAACTAAAACTCAAGGCTTAGTTTGAAAAGGCCCTCTGGGGCCGAGGCACCAGGGAGCAAGGAGTGTACCTTTTGGACGCAAGGCGCCCAATTTTAGTAACAAATTTGTATTTTCCAAATAAAATTTTTGGCAACAATATCCTTTCTAGTAGTTTTCAAGATGGCTAACATGTAAAGGAGTAACAGTAAAGAAAATGGGGAAAAGAAATGGCACAACTAAAGATCTAGAAGGAAAATATATGGAAAGTGTATGCTAGTGTAGCGGCCTTCGATAGGTGAGCCTTATTTAAAGGCGCCCCCTAAAATGCATCTAGACGTTTTGGTTAGTGCCTCACCCCAAGACTCACTTTAGGCGCATTCGAGGCGTTTTTTTTTTTTTCATATATAAACTAAGGGCTCAAGCTTCTGACATTAAATGGGTACCAAGTTCCTAGCTTAGGGCTGTATGTCATCCACCATATGATAATAGCATCTGCATGAAAAAGCCTACGGAATGAAGTGTAGAAAAAGAAAAAGGAAACATAAAAAGAATCTTACCATTCAATTAATTTTGCGAAGGTTAGCTCAAACAGAGTGATAAGAGAGTACAGAATCCAGTAGGTAAGCCATTGCTGATCATCAATGGGAGACTTGCTTTCAATAGCTTTGATCGATGAATACCTATTCGAAATTCAAAGCTCAATGATAAAGGTAACTAAGGAAGTTAACTAAGACATTATAAATATCTACTATGTTGTTAAACTACCTTATCCCCACTACTTTGAACATTTTACTCAGATTATAAAACCTCAAGTCCAACAAGTATGCTCGCAAAGACCGCCACAGTCTGTTTAACTGTGCTCAATGTGTGCTAGGGCAGAGTATGGATCAGGTATTTGATCCAAAGTGCTAGTTCGGATCGGATATCCATATTAAAAATCTTGAAGTTAGATATCCAATATCCAAACCAAATGTGTCGGATATCCAATGTTCGGGTATCCAAAATAATCGGATCGGATGTGGATATCCATCGGATATCCATACTTTTAAATTTACTTTAAAATTAAGTTTGAAACACGATTATATTCATAGTCTTATTCCAATGTTTCTCGACGTAAAATTTAATTACCAACTAGATATTTCTCTAATATTTTGAATATTAATTAAGTTGCTCTATCAAATAAGATTTTATTTCCTCTAAATTATACTAGAAAACTAAAGTTTCGGATCAGATCGGATATCCAAATGTTTTCATTCTAATATCCATATCCAAACCAAAACCAAATATTTCGGATCAGATATCCAAACCAAATGTAACTTTCGGATCGGATATCCAAAAATTCGGATCAGATTCAGATCGGATATCGGATCAGTTTGGATAATTGGATATTTTGCTCAGCCCTAATGTGTGCTACCTTTCTCCACTTTCAAGAGTGAGTTAGATGTAAAGCCCACAACAACAACAACAACAACAACAACAACAACAACAACAACAACAACAACAACAACAACAACAACATCAGAGTCTTAATCCCAAAATGATTTGGGGTCGGCTGACATGAATCATCCTTTAGAACCGTCAATGGGTGAACGGACACCTCAAAATGCGAAAATATAGAAAAGAAAAAGTGAAAAACAAAAGGGGGGTAAAACATACGTAATACAAAAGATGGTAAACTTAAGGTTTTAAAATCGAAGTCCGGATTTCTTTTATAAAAACTTAGAATTTAAATCGAGAATAAAGATTAAAACGATTTTGAAAGCCGAAGTAAAACTCAAGGGTCCGGAAAAACTTAAAAGTGAACCAAGTACGTATTAAATGGTATACGAGTGTAGGCTTTATTATTCGCTCAGATAATTTCCATCACAGACTTCAGTCCAGAAACAATATAGCGAGTCCAAGTGATCGGAGGGAGATCTACGACCCATATGTAAACAATCTATATTTCATAAGCCTAATCTTCAGATCATAGACTTTATTACTGCACTGAGAGTGCAAAATTTCAATTTCTTGATTTGATACATTTAACCAAGCAGTCTAAATTCAGGCATTAATAATCGAAACAGACGATGAAATCATGAACAAATATAAAACAAATCAGAAGGTTTCAGAATGCTACTTACAGGGGATAGACAAGACTGACCACAGGCCTGTAACAATCACAAAATGATCACAATTTCAGATACAAACATGATTAAACAACAATTAACAAAGTCAGCCCTCATAAGGTAAACAATAGGTCTTGGTATAGACGGGTGGGGCGAACAGACGGGTAAAGACCTCTAATAAAATGGGTAGGGGGAACAAGGTGGGGCACCCCCATGTGCTTCCCACTTTATGGCAAACGGATATTTTGTGAGGGGAAATGGTATCCGTCTATACGTATAGACGGATAGTGTCCGTCTATAATGAGAATTTGTGTAAGGTAACAATAGGTCTTGGTATAGACGGGTGGGGCGAACAGACGGGTAAAGACCTCTAATAAAATGGGTAGGGGGAACAAGGTAATAAAGGATACTTGTATAAAATGGGTAAAGGCCATTGATCACAATTTGATCGCAATTAGTCTTGTGTAAGCCCGCCTTAAACAAAGATCTTATAAATCGATACTTGTATTAATGTAGAAGTAGTTATCAAAAGAACCGTTTTACCATATACTCGGTACTTGTATAAGACCGTCTTACACAAGTATTACTGAAAGGCCTAATATTGAATTCCCAAATGTAATAAAGGATCCAACTTTATGACAAGCATTAAAGCATTCATCTATGTAGCAAATGCCCATGAATCTAACCATCAAATTGAAATAAAGTTCAATTCTTTCTTCTACGACAGTCATTTCCATACGTTTGTTCAAATTACGAGAAAATTAGGGAAAATAGAGTAAAGGGTACCTAAAATTATGCATAAACTACATTACCCTTTAACAATTCTAGAATTAGAACAGAAAAAAAAAATGTAAAAATAGAAAGTAAAGGTGAGAGACAAACCCAGCAAGAACATCAAAATTCTGGAGAACCACCTTGAGGAAAGCAGTTGCTCCACTTCCTCCCATTATTAATTAGGTAAATTACAAATTTATTGCAAATTAAAGTTAAATTTTGTCAAAGGGGAGAATTGAGGTAGGGTTTTTGTCAGTGATGCTGTGAAAAAAAGTAGGTAGTAATCGGGAAGAATCGATGGTTTATTACATTACTTGAACTGATATAAATTTAAGACGGATATGTCCGTCTTAAAATTAGTCGGTATGCACTTTTTAGAGCCGTTGATCTGTCCACGTGGCAGCATAACAGATAGGTATGTGATGTATAAAATAAATAAAATACTCTTGGTTCTTTGAAGTCCCTTTTCTTGAAGGTTCGGTGAAAGTTGTTGCGCAAACTTTTTTTTTTTTGAGGGAAATTGTTGCGCAAACTTATAGTGTTAGGTACCTTCTTTTTCACTCAAAAAATAGAATGGAAATTATATTATGAGATCGTCGTATGTTACAGCCACATAAAATGGAGAGAATCTCTATTACAGTAACTTTTAAGAATGTCTATAGCATGATTTTCAATTTCGGTTTGTGATTCAGTTTTAAATCGATCGCAATGGTTTGATTCCGGTCATCTCGCTATATATAAGGTCAATATCAACTCAATATGCAATTTTAATAACTTCGTCATCTCGCTATAGATAAAGTCAATATCCAATCAATATGCAATCGTAGCGAGTAACTCAATATGCGATTGTGGTCAATATTTAGAACCATACCGTGAAAGATTACTACCAATATACAGTAAATCGACTTAATAATATCTCGGCTCTAGCGCGTATAGACTATCACTGCTTTTGATTCCCACATATGTTATTAAAGTTATCTTTCAGATTGATAACCAAATAGTGGCAAAGAAAAAAAGGCTTTACATTCTGGTCACTTTCATCGGTTCATCCCTATCACGCACCAATACAGCCGAGACAGCCATCCTGAAGCATGATATGGCCTAATGGCTAATTCTACCAAGCTACATGTTAGTCGTTTCTGGCTGTTTTGACAAGAGATGTAATGGCCAAGAATCCGCTGGTGTAGGATATCGAGGATGAGGTTTACGCACAGGTACAGGTGGGTCAGGGGCAATATCGGCTTTTTGGAAAGTGTGGAAGTCGGGATTTATAGGGATAACATACATTGGAGCGAGAATTGGCGGTTGGTGTGTTGAAGTATCAGTAGGGGGCGGTTGGGATAGATGACCGCCTGGGAAGTGCGGACCTGTTTCTGGTTGCCAACATTCTGGTGCGGGTACGTTTAGGTCAGGCTTCGATATGCCCACCTTCTCTTCTAATTCACCCTGCACGCTCTTGATTTGGAGTTCAAGTGCGGAATTCTCTTCTTTCAGCTCATTCTTTTCTATTGTTACCTATTCAAATAATGCATTCTATTAGAATGAATCATGGACGGATCCCATATTACGAGTCTGAAGCATATAATCAGTAAAAGTTAGTGAGCTTACATAATGAGATTCGGACAATAAAGTTGCATTTTCCATTCTGAGACTTTGAATCTGAGAGATCATATCCTTTAAAAGCCGAATAGTCTCATTTAGTATAGACGCCTTCCCATTGTTCTGTTCACTCAATTCTGCAAAAGAATTTGAGGCGAACATTCATGAAAATTTATTCTATAAAAGCACCAATGCGTACAGCGTATACAACTGTTTCTATGTTGAAGAATGCGACTAAGCCAGAAAGTAAGCTCACCGAGAAGGCTACCCAGTTTATCAAAAAGTCCGTTTAAGTGATCACGCTTCAGTTTTTCTCTTTCGGCTTTTAAAGCCCTTTTCGGAACTCTACAACACTTCTTTTTGTTAGGGTAAGACCTGAAATGGAAAAAAAGTTCATATTCAGGAAAAAAGAACAATCAACAAAAATGATTTTGAAACACCTACGATTTTGACAAGAGAGGTAAAGATCGACAGTGCGGAATCAAATTAAATCTAATTCAGTAAGCTCAGCGAATTCCTTAATCAAGCTTGATAAATGTTCTTTTTGGCAGCATGAAAGATTAATAACCATGAAGGATTGAGGTCTATGCAATACCAAATGATATCATTCCTGTTACGACTAAAGGCTCATAAGTCATAACCATCACGGTCGCCCGTATTACTAAAGACTCGTATCCATCACAGCAGTGGTGGAGCTAGGGGAGGGCTAGCAGGGGCGCTCGCCCCCGCTGGCGGATGGAAATCGCAAAAGTTTTAGTTAGAATTTCCGAAAAAATTTCGAGTTTCCCTTATACCATTACCCGTTCGCCCCCGCTGAAAATTTTCGCCCTTGTTGGGTTCAAATCCTGGCTCCACCACTGCATCACAGGACGGAAATTTTTGAAACTTTGCATCCTAAATTACTTCATTGCCTACTAATTTGCCCCCTAAAATTCTGATTCCTACTTTCGGGCCCCTACTTCAAATCCTGGTTCCGCAACTGCTAAAGCTACAATCACAATTCACAACACAATATAACATCAATTAGGGAAATTTAAGCATGGTATAAAAATCAAAAGACTAATTTACCCAAAATTGATACTAACCCATCATCAACTGCATCCTCAGGTGCATCACTCTCCTCATTTAAAAGGCGATCGTCATCCGAAACATCCATCACCATTACTTTATATGTACCTACTAATACTATAAAACCCTCAAAGCTTCCAAGAAGCCTAAATTTTCACCTATAAAAAAACAAATAAAATCCTGTCATAAAAATAAGCCAACCAATTTAATTATTTCAAAAATCCACAAATCACCCATAATAATATGAAAATCTTTAAATGGCACCATCTTTAGCATAATATCAAAAAATATTAAAATCACAATTCTATCAAATATGCAAGAAAAAGGGTATGTGGGCATGCAAATTGAATACTTTAGTCTTAAGTCAAGACGGCTCACAACCCCTTCCTTTTTAACATTATTTAAATTGGTTGTGATTGTAGTCATAACTCGTGACCATCACAAGTAAGAATTTGACTACTTTAAACCTAATGACACTAAAAAAACAGAGAAACACGTTAAATTTGATCAATACCCATTAAAGTTAAATCATTGAAGCTTCAAAAACCTGAATAAATCTTGAAATAAAGAAATCAAACATCTTCATATCATGATCATGTTCGGTAAAGCAAGAAAAATTAAAGAAAGGAAACAAGAGAAAAATTAAAAAAACAAAAAGTGGATATAAAAGTTGATATTGTATAAGTTTACCTGATTACTGCTGAATGATGGAGGAAATGAAGGGAGAGGTGATAAGGTGATGAACAAAATAAAATAAAACATAGAAAAAGAGAAGAAATGAAAAGACAGAGAAGTATAAGAGGGCGTGTGGAGGGAAGTAGTGAACAACGTGGAAATGGAAGTCTAGACGTAAGGCCTTACACGTCGACGGTATAGCCTTTTAGTGGACCCGATACTCTCATTGGTAAGAGCATCCACATTGAAGAAGATGAAACATCCTTTTAGTACTCTCTTTCATCTAAGAGGATGTCCTCTTCAATGTGGGTATATCCTCTAGGCTTTTAGTGGACCCGATAGTGTCTCATTGGGTAAATGGGTTATTCGAATCGGAGTGAGTCTAGTCGATTTAGATACATATTCTTTCAATCATGTATTCACGGGTCGGGTTCAAGTCTGATCATGTTGATTCAAGGGAAGGTTATGAGCTCCCCTTGACACCGAAATCATTTCAAGTGGAGCGGGCCATGCCGGGTTGACTAGGCTTGATTTGACCGGATTTTGGTAAGGGGGTTGAGGGCAATTTAGGTCAGAAAATTTTTGATTCTAACAGTCTTGGGTTAAGGTATGGGTCGGATCGGGTCGGGTTTAACTTTATTATAGATGAAAATCATAAAGCTTGGACATGGCAAAATAAACACAAACTAGAAAAAACTGTCTAAAAATATCTAAATTGATAACTGATAGAATACCTGGATATATCCGAAATTTGATTTAATCCTAGTTGAACCAAATTCAATTAACCGAGACGAGACTTGAACCTAATTGCATATAAACGGATAATAACTGAACAGGTTGACTTGAATATTTAAAAAAAATAAAAAATAAAAACGCTTTTATTTTAGCTAGGAGTTTTTCATTGATTCTCCATCTTATGGATGATATACTTTGAATTATTACATTCAAATTGAAAAATATAATAAACAGTTTTTCGACCCCTACCTCAAAAAAGTACGACCCAAAATTCACCCGAATTAACCAAGTGCTTGCAGTCTAGTGGTAGACTTGTTTAACCTCAAAGCTTGCAAAGGCAAGAATTGCGAGGTCCCGTGTTCGAACCCACGGATGAGTAATGCATGCGGTTATCTCGGCGGCCCCAATTGGGGTGGTTTACATCAGTGGCGGCCAATGGAATGTTGAGGCCTTGTTCCAAATATTAGATGGAGGCCCTTTTGATGAATATCTCGTATTTTTTTTATAGTTACAAGAACATATGAGATCTTTAATATATGAGGAGCCGCAGTATTCAAAATCTCGAATACTATGAATACAAAAAAGCACGTTATTGTGTTGATTTTAATCATAAACTTTAATCGTGCTTGTATTGTTCTATTTCTCGTAAAACATATATTCCCTCCATTTCTTCACTTATTCCATTTAGATAATTTGTTTCTAAGACTAATTTTAAAAAATTAGGATATACGGAAAAATTTGAGTAATGGTGTTAAACTGTTAACATAACTTATAGATCAAGACGGTCTTATACCGTGAGGCGGTCTATTTCTATTTAAAAATATTCATTCAATTTTTATAGATGAGCGTTGTAATTTACATAATAAGGAGAATCTCGCAGTATGAGACCGTCTCACTCTCACTCTCACTCAATTATTGGTTGATTAACTTCATGCAGATGATTTTTTTGAATTTGTAAATGAGAAGCATTAGAGAGATTAAAAGAAAGAATGAAACCAAAATGTTTAATTTAATTTAAAGTAAGTAATAAAGAAGAGGAAAGATATTAAGTGAGAACAACAAAAAAGATGATGTAAAAACGACAGCAATGGGAATTGAACCGTGGACGTCATGCGGAGGCTATGTAAGTAGCTACCACTATCGAAAAGGAAGTTTCAACTAATATTAATTAACGAGAAAAATTTAATATAATGACGTGGGTACAGATGAGGCCCCAACCATGTTGGGCCCGGTGTCGCGGGCCGAATTGCTCTAGGTATGGGCCGCCCATGGTTTTTACGTGGTCAGGGTGGTGATGTATTTGGAATCGGGCAGGGGAATAAACCCCTCGTCACCAAAAAAAAAAAAAAAAAAAAAAAAAAAAAAAAATCCTGAATTGATATTGACCCCACTCGATCATAACCTGGGTCAACATAGAATAACTCGATTAAAGTGGTTAGACTAGAATCCGATCGAAATCGCAATGAAACCAAAATTATGGTCAACCCTTACAAAATCAAAGCTAATTTAATTCAATTTAGAATTAAACCGGATAAACTGCAGTACAAATTAACACGATCTTCGTGTAACAATGAAAACATACCTACACTCATACAATATTTTATACAAAAAATTCAAACACGATCTTCGTGTAACAATGAAAACATACCTACACTCATACAATATTTTATACAAAAAATTCAAAATCTATGCAATTTCATTACTCCACTCCGACAACATCCTTCGTCACTGAGTTGAAATGGAATCAATTAAATCAAATCAAATTTGCAAAGTTTTCTAGAGAGTTTGGTAGTCACTATTGTAATGCGTACGCCATCCACAAGACCACAAGCCAATCATAGTAATGTAGACTCCATTTTTGGTTAATAAATGAGGTCGTGAAAGTAGACAAATATGCAATCCTATGTGTACTCTTCACGCCATTCGTTTTTTATTAATTTGTGTGATTGTCACACTTTCTTTTGTGTTTGTGCGTTGCTTTTCATGCCATTATTATGTGACTATTAGTTTTTGGGCTTAAGTATCTCTACTGTTGCTTAAAACAATGTTCGTCATTTGATAACGACAACTTAATAAATAGAAAGTCGAAATTAAGATTTTGATCAGCTAGTAAGGATTATTCCATCATAATCAGCGGTTTTAAATCCTAGCCTGAAAATATATGCAATTTTAAAACTCCATGAAGAAGAGTTTTACTAATTTAGTGATCCTACTCTGCTCAAATTCAGATTATACCATATAAAACAACAAAGTTAAGTTGAAATAAATTGTTGTCTACTCACTTTAGAGACCAAACCTTTCCTTTACGGCAATCAACCAATTTTAGTTAGAACATGTAAATGGTATAAATATGATATTACCATTAAAAAAAAAATTATCTATGTCCTAATCAATAGTTTACCTTCGTTATTCTTCGTAGTAATATAATTTAATTGAAAGTAAAGAAGGTGAAAAACAGTTTAATCAAAGATAAACGAATTATTGAAAAAAAAAAAGGTGAATTCATTTAATTATAAAATAAACCTCATCTACTTAATATTTAATATTTGAGTGGGACAAAACCAGATGATACGTAGTATTAGCTGAATTTAACAAATAATGAGGAACTAGTAATCATACCACTCGGATTTGGTTAATTCGAGATTGGCATTACAACTAGGCTAAGACAGATATATAGGCGTCAGGTTCCAGACCTAATGTTCACCAATCAGTCTACTACACCTGGCAAAACGGGTCACTCGGGTCGGGTACGGGTCGGGTCAGTTTGGGTCGAGTCATTTCGGGTCTGTCACATATTTCGAGTCGGGTTGGGTCACTTTCGGGTTTCGGGTCAATTTTGGGTGACCTTTTGTCGGGTCATTTCGGGTCAGGTCATTTTCGGGTATAAGTCATTTTGGGTCGGGTTGCTTTTGAGTTAATGGCTAAGCACTTAAGTTAATATTATTTTGATTAAGAAATACTATTTTGATTAAGAAATACTATTTTGCAAATTTAACTATTTATTAGGGATTATTGTAACCAATGAAACTTTATTTTGATATATATAATATTAATATGAGTTAATACTAGTCGTTTCGGGTCATTTTGGGTCACTTCAAGTCATTTGGGATCAGGTCAGTTATGAGTCGGGTCTTTTCGGATTGGGTCACCCCGGGTCGGGTCAATATTGGGTCAGCAATGTTCGGGTCGGGTTTGGACCGGGTCAGGTCAATTTGGGTTTCGGGTTATATTCGGGTCAAGCAAGTTCGGGTCATTTTCGGGTCTCGGGTCAACCTTTTCGGGTCGGGTCATTCGGGTCTGACCCATTTTGCCAGGTCTACGCAATCACCATACATCCATCTCAACCACTAGGCTAAGACAGATTCCGTAGAGCTCAGAATTATCTGGAGTCTGGACAACTATATAGTGCTATATACATGATGAGTTCATAGAGCTCATGAGTCACAACAGTTCATAGGCCAGAGTTCTTAGTACTACAATAATTTTGGGATCGGAGGTAAGAAGGGCCCAAGAAATATTAGGCATACAATACAACCCCATGTGAAGAAGTATCAGGCTTGTGAGCAGCCAAGTTGGAATCGACGGATCTTCATTCTTCCGTCCAATGCTAGGGCAAGCACATCGAGCTCCTCCACATACCACAACTCAGAAACAACCGCCTAAGTCAATCATGACAAAAGTGACTGGTAAGATTAACTTTAAGTCTCGATGAGCATGTAAAATTTGGTTTGGGTATACATCAGTACATCAAGACAGTACTCTAATTCACATCAGCGCCAGTGTTCGAATCTCTGGATGAGAAACGCTTTTGCTAATCTCACATTCCTACTTAAATTAGTGTCAAACCGACAATTACAGAAGGAACTTAGATGACAGCAAGATTTACGTTTTCCTCCTGCCACGGGATTTGTATAGTTTACAGTAACTAGAAATTAGAATGATGCCTCTTAGCTACTGAATTGCGACCATTTCCACATTAGAAAAATTAACAAGCATTCAAAACCCTTCACAGTATATTAGTTCCTAATCGCTTCCAATTCACTCAAACATGCCACCAAAAATAAAAAATTGCAAGTCGTACACAAAATAAAGTGCGACAATCTCAAGCAGACCTTGAGACCCATACCATTATAATCACACTACCATGAGTAGTCGCCTAGTCAGTAATGCTTTGGATGGTCGATGAGAAAGATTATAACTTTCCCCTCTAGTAAGAGGGGCCACGATCAAAATTTGAGACAAAATTACAACATAGAGCGGTTTTTTATGCATCGAATTCCTTGCATAAACTCAAGTCACATTACCTGAAAACCACGGATCTTATCGTTCAGAACAGCAACCAGTTTATGGAACAATTGGATATCATCTGACCTTCTATGCAGTTCCTACACAAGTTATTTAAGTATTGTTACCACACTATGCTCAAATCTGTGTCAATATTAACAATTTCAGAAAATGAGAAGGATCAAACAAAATTATTCATTTAACGGTCCATCATCCCATTTATATTACTTCCACTTGACTTTGATGGTCAAACGATGTTAATTTTGACAAAGATGTTTTCCCACAATATGCAGAAGTTACAGCTTTTTAATCAGGAAAGTAGTTGTTTTGAGAGATAAATCAAACGTGATAACTTTACGTTGCATCTCTACATATATACGGAGATTAATTGTCCAAGTCGACAACGATTGAACATCAAAGTCAAATAGGGGCACTAATGTTTAAGCATCTGCCTTATGTATCATATTACTGCTTTTGAAATCCTCCCTACACTTACTAAAGCCAGAAGCCACATTGAAATGGTTTTGAACTAGGTAGTACTGTCAATTTTGCCATGTAATACGCGTAAAAAAAAATATTCCAGAAAGCGGATGTAGAGGAAAAATGCCTAACCAGCGCCCAATTAAACTTAACGAAAGTTAGCACGGGCAAACAACACCTCGAATTACAAAATTTCTTAACATTATTGTTATAAAGTGGAGACGAAAAGTCGAAAACCATATACAGAACGAAAAAAACTCTTTTTTCAAAGGGAAACGCTAAATCATCCTTTTAACAATTAAGTCACTTAAGTCTCAAATCTCAATGGCGTCAATGCCAAAAATATCTTAGTTTCATACTTCGTCCTTGAAAGAGTAGAAACATGAGCACTAGATAGTAAAGAGAGAGGGAAATCATGTTATAAAAAAGTAGCAGAATGCAATTACTACAGAATATACTAACCCTCTCTTGGACTCTTGGAGGACCCAATAGCCTTGCAAATGAAGTATGAAGTATTGCGGCATCATACTGCAATGAATAGAACAGTATGTATAAGAAATGCATACACCAATCAATGCTAGTGCATCATCAAATAAATGGAATAACGGACGACTAAGAAGTAAGACCTATTCACTAACATCATGGAGTTCATAGTAGCCCATGTTCATCATCCTGAGGAATTTTCCATGTTCTTAAAGAAAGAAATTGAAGCGAATGGCGAGAATTTGCTTTCGTTTAGATAAGAAAGATGCGCTTGATAACAAGTTTAACAACACATACATCTCAAACAGTTTAGGGGTATTTAAAAAAAAAAAAAAAAAAAAAAAAAAAAAAAAAAAAAAAAGATTGTAGGCCAAAAGCTTATAACATTGTACGAAGATGGCAATTTTTTTTGAAATTAACCTTCAGGACTCAAGAGTACAAGAATGACTACAAATTGGATGTTCTTACAAGCTGTTTTTCTGGTGCATGTGGTAGGGCGCTCCTCAGCTTAGCACGTATAGTAGTCGGATCAGTACCTGAGTTCACCTACACAAAAAGCCATTCAAACAAAGTACAACAGTACCGGATACAGCATTCTCAGTCAAATAAAATATGACAGAGCTATTATCTTTACTTCATCCCATCCAAAAGGAGCTTGAGTAATGTAATTCATATTACATAAATGGTGAAGACATAAGGACATTAGCCTACAGAGTCTACGCCTAAGAACCCGTATAGTTGCAACTATATGCAATGAAGATTTAATCCCAAGTACAACAACCGTGCTCTTTGATTCTTGTACAATTGCCTACCTATTACTGCCAGAGCACAGTGCTCATCCAAATTTCACACCAGTCATGACCACAAGTAAAAAGATTATAATAACAGGAGACAATGCACTTCTTAACACACAAGGAAGATGATAACGATTTTGAAGCATAGCAAATATAAGCCGAGAGCAATAGTTAGCTATCCTATTTCAATTTATTGATAAGTGATAACCCTAGATACCTAAAAATCACGAATATTCTACGAACCACAAGGTAAATAAAAACATCTTGAAAGTTACAGTTCAACAATAATGATAATCATGGTCTTAAATAAAGGTTTCGATTTAGCAATTGGGCGTCATGTTCGATATCAGTCATCGCCTGACTTGCATCATAGAAACGGGCAACACCGCCTAGAAATCATACTGCACTCGAGGTAACCTTTAGAACCATTATAACTAGGCCAAAATGTGGGGTCAGGGGCCATTTTGGTAAGAAAGTGATAATGAGTATATCACCATTAAGCCCTGCAAATACACTCTAATCGATTCTGTTATTTTGATTTGAAGAAGTGTCATTTGAAAACGTCATGACGAAGAATGTGCATACGCACTTTACAAAAGGAGTTCATCAAAGGAATTCATATACGTAACACCGTGCTATTAAAGAAGTTGACGATGCTATTAGGGAGAAATAAGTTAATTGGAAGTACCTGCCAGCATCCAAGAAGAACACCAGTGGAAGTCAAAATCACCCTTTCCAAGACAATTTTCAGCGGACAGAGTGATTGAACTATGCTTTTAACAGCACCAGCTTCTGCTTCAATCTGATAAAGATGGTTGAGGATACTTCAGAACAAAAGCTACGTGACAGTTCTAAATGAGACCGAAACTTATAGAAAGTATCTGAAGACGTACTTCCTCGGGTGTGGCAGGGACAGGTGAGATATGATGTGATGCATGGAACATACTAAAGTGGTATAAACTTGAATTCTGAAACCAGATAGCTAACCAAAGCATGCATGAGCGATAGGACACAGATTATATCGACAAATAAAGAAGTTGTGATGAACTTGAATGAGCGATAGGACAAAGATTATATCGACAAATAAAGAAGTTGTGATGTAGCATAACATGAACATTAACCTTAGCCAAAGAGTACTCATAATCAATTAAAATTTTTGAGAGGAAAAGAAGTATGCCATTAAAAAGAACTTAAATGCTTAAGGTCAATGTTCAGAGTCCAAACATTAGCATTAGTAGCAATCTTCTAACCGAAAAAAAAAAATGCAAAAGAGCAAGCAATTGGAAGTATTTTACCGCTGTCAAAGTATGGCGAGAATACATTTCGTACTGCATTTCTGAGAAAGGTAAAGCAGAAATTGAGACTACCAATGTCAATGTTCAGATTATAACAAGGAAAAACTAATTCAAATAATACATACGATATTGGTGCTGAATATTCAGGCTTTAGATATAAAACATTTGCTCGCACTGGCGGATTAGCTGGCTGCAAATATGGGTTGAATTGTCACATACTTGCTGAAAAAAATAAAACAAGTGGGGGGTAAAAAAAAACACAATCACAACCTACAACCAACTCAAGATCTTACCTTCGGATTAGGGGTTACAATACCATCTTTTACAATAAAAAGATCATTAAGTGACAGTGACTGAGAGGTTTTGCCGTGTTTTAGGAAAGCTGCCCCATTCTCATTCAAATCCCTTGCCATTTTGTCATACATTCTGGTTCTCTGTTCCATGTTTGAGATGGGAGCACCTGTAACCAAGATTCCAGAATGAAAAAGTTGCATTTGACAATATATTGTGTTGGTAAAGATCCAAGAATTTTTCATATTACGCGTCAGCAAACGTTCATTTTAATTATTAGACCAGTTTAAACACAAGCACAAAATATTGCAGGAAATATTTTCCTCCGAATATTATAAGGCAATCATCCAGCCAATCGAGAACACGATTTATGCTTCCTGATCTGACTTATCAAACCACATGTTTTCAGTAAGGACATGGCATCATAGGAGCAAATAGTATACCTTGCCCTACATTGCACCTCCCTGTTACGAGTGTTTCTCTTTTCCCATTATTGAAGTGTTACACATCCATATACCATGGAAAGCATACCAGAAACCGCCAACATAGATCACAACAACATTATTAACCCAGTGCTTTAAAACGCACCGCTACCTATGGTAAGCTAAGGGGGCTTGATATACACAGCCATACCCATCAACCGAACACAAAGAAGTGGTTTCTAATGACCTATAACAAAAATTGCATTAAAAATTTCATCGACTGCCTGCTACTCAACAATGCCAAAGCCAAAACCAAAGCCATTGAAAGCGGAAACAACCTCATTTATCAGTCTTTTATTCTTTCAGACCTCTAAATTCCTATAATCAACATGTTATTCTACAAACTTCTCCTGTTGTGGGATAACTACCATCTAGCTAAGTATTCCCCAACACGTAATTGTACAAATTTACACTCGAGGTGTGTTTGGATTGAGGGATTTGGAGGGAAAAGAAAGAGAGGGAGAGTAAAGGATTTAAAATCCCTTGTTTGGATAACAAATAAGAGTGGGGGGAAATGAAGGAGAGGGATCCATTTTCCCTCCTCCAAGGAGGATCAAAATCTCTCCACAATAGGCAAAATTTGGAGGGAATTTGTATCCAAACACCCACACCCCATTTCCCCTCCCCTTCCCTTCCCTCTCTTTCTCTTCCCTCCTTTCCCTTCAAATTTTGCTATCCAAACACACCCTCAAGCAATTAAGTGATACTGGCCAGTTTTCAGACATTACCCATTTCCCACATTTTTCCATTTCTACTTGAATTGGAGCACAACATTACTGTTACTATTACCCACCCAAACTTGCAATCAAATACTATTTCCGTCTCAGTCATTTGTTTACCTTTTATATTCGTTGTGAGCCGTTAATCAAGTGTTAACAAATGATCGAGACTAATGTATAGTATAGGCAAGAGATCAAAACCCACCCTCCTTTCACTTTATAAACCAACAATTCTTTCAAAAATGGAGGAAATCATACAACTGAACTTACAAATTGCACAAATATAATTACTGAAAAAAAGATGAAAAATTTACCTAGTGTAGAGGTATATTTACCGCGGGAAGAATTGATGTGAAGCAATCGGAATGCAAAAAAGAAGAGAAAAAGAGAAAGAACCCAGAAGAGTAGAGCGCGTTTTGGGTGAACACAATAATTCCTAGCTCTTGCCATCATACTATTATCTAAAGAAAATCTACCCAGAATCCCAGATCATTGAACAAGAACAAGATTGATTTTTTTTTTTTTTTTTTTTAAACCAAAGTGGCTTGAGTGTAGTGTATAGAATGCCTCGAAGCGTTGTAATTGGCAACGAATTGAAAGGTCTTGTAGGGGTGTTAACGAGCCGAGCCGAACCCGAGCATGGCCTTACTCGGCTTGTGCTCAAGAACCAAAACCCGGGCTCGAGCCGATCTCGAGCTTATCCGAGCTTGAAAAAAATGTGCTCATTATTATAAAGCTTGCGAGCTTTAACGCGACCTCGAGCCCAAATCGAGCCTATATAAAACTGTATTTTTTTATTTTAATTTTTTCGATATTTTCTATAACAAGACTCGAAGGTTATTTGTAAAAACATTTGGCAAATCAGCGAGACATTTCATATGTGTGATAAAAAAATATAATCATGATAAAATATTTTTATAAAATATGAGCAATATCTTATGTAATCACACAAGTTCGAGCCGCTCGAGAGCTTTTCGAGTCGAGCCAGCTTTTGCTCGGCTTGACTTGTTAAGCTTTCGAGCCGAGCTTGAGCCCGAGTCGAGCTCGCACGAGCCGAGTTTTGACCAAGCTTTGACCAAGCCGATCTCGAGTAGCTCGCGAGCTGTCTCGTCTCATTAACACCCCTTGTCTCGAGTTCGACTCCATATACGGGAGTGCTACAGTTACTTGTTATCCTAAGAGAATACCTGACCCACGTGATTTGTAGGGTATTGCATGTGCCCAGGGATTAAACCCCTCGTCACCAAAAAAAAAAAAATAATAACAAGACTTTTTTTTTAGGTAAGAAAACTAGACTGATCCTCTGGAGTATAATCAACCTAGAGATGGCAATCCGGACCGGGCTATGGCGGGAAGCACGAATCCGGTACGGGCACGACATGGGCACTGCACGAACGGGTTGGAGGCGGGTCGCGGCTGCGTTTTTTTGGGAATTCTCGTGCCTAGGCACGACACGGCCGAAGATCCGGCACGAACCAGGCACAACGGGCCTGGCACGGCACGGCCGGAGATTTTGCAAGTTTCTTAATTATTTAATTAAAGTCCCTTTTTTAATATCGTTTTTTAATTATTTAATTAAATCTAGTACATTAAAAATACAAGTAATCAACTAATAAAGACATCAAGTACATTAATATTTAATAAAATATATATTTAAATCATTATTATTCATTATTTATATAAATAAAAAAGTATTTAGGAAAAAAAATATTAAGGCTATTGGGCCGGTCCACGTGCTAGGCACGGCCCGAGCACGAAACTAGGCGTGTCAGGAGCGGGCCGCGGCGGGGGTTGGGATGAGTGGGTCAGGCACGGCACGGCCAGCCCAATATCTGTGTATGGGCCGAGCCATTTTTGGGGGGAAGGCACGATAGGCCGGCACGTGGGGCGACCCAGCACCGCCCAATGCCAACTCCATCAACATATCTCATCCTTTCGAATGAGTGAGGTAAGTTAAAGGCATCAGTTTTCAAATCACCTCAAAAGAATTGGACATGAATGTCTAATAGAATACATAAAGTCAGCAAATTTGTTGGTTTCACAATAGCAATGTTTAATTATCACTCATCGAATAAATGAAGATCTAATTTTACATCTTTGATAATACTATAAATTTTCCAAGTAATTTGCTAAATATTACGAATTGAGATTATCAGCTTCTATAATTAACTTTGAAATTCCTAAGTATTTAGCTGCTAAAATGTCTTCTTTTAAAGCGAGAGCTTCCGCAACAAGAATACTATTAGATCGATCATTTCCCCCTTTTTTTTTTCACAAATTCTCATTTGTGACGGTCATATCCATCGCAAGTTTGCGACGGGTCAAGTAATATTCATATGGGGTAGATAAGACAAAAGTAGAGTGTTTAGGGAGTATCAAACTGTTTTGTCTTATCTATCCACTTGGGTAGTATTTGACCCGTCACAAGCTTGTGACGGATATACCCGTCACAATGAAGATTTGCTGCTTTTTTTATGTTTTTTTGACTGAGACCATTTTTTTTATAAGGTAAGAAAACTAGATTGATCATATGGGATAGGACCAAGTTATCTCATCCTTTCGAATGAGAGAGGTAAGTTGAAGACACCGGCTTTCAAACCATCTCGAAAGAGATGGACAAGAATGTCCAATAGAAGACATGAAGTCAGCAACCTTGTTGACGTCACGAAAACAATATTTAATTATCATTTCATCGAAAACATGAATGTCTAATTTCACATATTCGATAATACTAGAAATTTATCAAGGAATTTGTTAAGTCGTATACTTGGCATGTTGCGTTACCTATTACATGCATACTTGTGGTTGTTATATATGTTGGAGGATATGGTGGAGTGGTGGTGGTGATACATGGTTGTTGAGGAAACGTAAGGCGGATTGGGAGACCGTTTTACGCTTAGGTGGAGTGATGATACCTTGTCGGTTTAAACATTGGCAAATAGAAGATGTTAGAAACTTTTTTTTACTCCTAGTCTAATCCCAGCCCAACCTATAACCCGCATGACCCGTTCATTATTATTCAACCCTACCTAGAACTCGACATGTCCGGCCCGTTTGACATATCTAAATGGGAGTAGTCTCCGACCATATTAGGATACATGCAAATGCAAAGTAAGAGAGCCTTTGTTTTAAGTACAATTGATGAAATAATTGGACATGTGAAGTATACAACTCTAGTTACTTAGTTAGTGTACGATAGTGATAGAGCAACTTCAATTTCACAATTATATCTGACAAAAAAAAAAAATTCACAATTATGGTTATAGCTAGAATAGTACACTAAAATGGCTATAAATGCTAAAAACAAAGGCCTCTGAAAATGAAGCTTTCATCTTTATTCATACATGTCTGGGAATCACATATGGCTTGTTCTTATCTCTTGAATCAAGGTAATCATCTCACGTGGTGCCTTTATTTCTTATACCCTTAGACCTTAGTCAATTGTTTACGTTTCTATTTTGAGAATATTTTAGAATAATTTGATTCTCAACTTTCAATTTGATCCAATTATCAAATAATTGGCCGTCTCCTATCAATTTAGTCAGTGTCAAAACCAAAGGTAAACAAATGACCAGAACGGAACAAATATTTTTTTCTTTTTTTTCTTTTTAATATCTATAGACAAATTGATGTACGTAGTTTCGGCCATTGATTATTTGTTAAGGCTTGCATGCATGTAGGGTTTGATTATTTATATGATTGTTTCGGGCGTTATATATAATTAAAATGGCTGAACTTTGTCGACGATTCCTCAACAACTATTTATATACTCTGATTTATGTTTATTTTTTTCCTAATAAAGATTATTATAGCTAAAAGTATGGCTTCACAAAGGCATTGTATACACAATATAATTGTCGATTAGAAGTATTTTCAATCGGCAGTTTCTCTTTGAAGTTAAATTTGATTATTTTCATCTTAGCATTTAGATATTTACGAGTAACCATTTGTTTAAGAGATGAGAACAAGTGAATTTTTCATTATTAAAGAAGACTAAAATAGAAAAACAAATTAAAGATAGTCAAGTATTGAGCAAAATCACAAACACAAATAGAAGACTAACAGTCTAACACAATAGGAAAGCAAAGAAAAAAGTAGTCAAGCTTCAAGGTCAATGTAAAGCAACGATACATTCAAGTGAACCCAAGTTCTAAATGGTTTAATTTGAATTATTGTATGCAGAATTGCAAATACTTCGTATTATCTAGGTTTATTGTACATGAAATTATATTTTCTTGAATTATCTTAAAATTTATAATTAAGTATATAATTAGTTTGTCTACGTATGTATATAGTAATTAAAGATGGTCTATCAGAATTATCAAACGAGAAACTGAACAACAGGTCACGGGTTTAAGTTCGATTCTTTTCTATGAATTTAACAATAATAAAACAAATAACAATTAGACAAGCAACATGGTATAGTGAAGTACATTAAATGAGAGCTCCTAAATGAGGGAAGGACAACTATCTTATCATGTTTGCCATCTAGTTATTTTTGTAGGTGTAACCGTGTAAGTATGAAAAAGACATGAAAATAGTGTTGAAATTCAAACAAATCAATACAACTTGATTTTAAATTGTAATGAGTTGGCTCCTATCTATCATTCTATCTATCTATCTGCATCATATATACTACAAAAACAATAATGCAATTTCAGCTGTAAAGGATAAGCCCACCCCTCTGATTTTGCCAACTTTACTCCAACAATTTAGTGTCCTACACTTTACAACATCAATGTTCACCTTGTAATCAATTATATAGGAGCCTCAACATTTATGTATGACATCATTAGACCTATTTAAGTCACTCTATAATCGAGTTTATCTGATTAATTTGGCATATTATGTTCTAAATTGTAAGTTAGGACCCGAAATAATTGACTTTGTCCTACATTTTCAATGGCCACTCTATAATCGAGTTTATCTCATTAATTTGACATTATGTTCTTAATTTTAAGTTAAAACCCTAAATAATAGAATACTAGTATAGCAACCCGTGCTACAACACGGTAATTTATAAAGGTTAATTCTAGAGATTTAGTGTATTAATATTATTTTAATAAATTGAATATGAATTTAATTTAATGTAAATGTATTTTTATATATAAAACGTAATCATAAGAAATATTCCATATATGGGGGCATAGTGATTGACGGCAATATTATTATTAATTGTGTAGAATAATGTAGTAGAAATATTCCATATATGGGTTTACTAAATATTTTGACTACAATATATTAGGAGGAAAATATATTAGAAGGGAATATTCTAGAAGGCAATATTCCGTATGGGGGAAAAGTTGAGCAGAGCGGGAAACTTGAGCGGGAATAACACAGATGTGTTATTCTTTTAGTCTATAGGGAATGTCCTGCATTTTAAATGATCACTTCATAAGCGAGTTTATCTGATTAATTTGGTATATTATGTCATTCTAGATGTTCAGTTAAAACCCCAAATAATAGACTTTGTTCCGGATTTCTAATAAAGTGTTTAGCGAAGACGCTAAATACAGTGGTACTCATGACCTAAATTCAAAACTTGTCTCTCTTTTTACACACAAAAAAATAATCATTATTTATATTTCAAATCTATATACTCGTATTAAATAGACGATTTATAAATTCGACATACTAATGTGGTCAAGTATACCTTTTGGTACAAAGGTAGAAATACCCTTGACCAAAATTAGTCTACACAAGAGAGAAGAAAACACCTTAGAAAGTTAGAAGATGGGCCATTGTGCTTTGAGTGAAAGCTTAAAGATTCATTGCAATGTTTAATACATCATCATATTATACGAGTAATATTCTATCAAAATAAAGTTGTTTACAGTATATTTATACCATTGTGACCCCAACCCAATCATTCAGTGAGCCCGTTTATGTGGCCCATATACTCCAATAGCTCAGATCAACATATCTATTAGTATTGTGGGTCCATGACCCACATAATATAGGGTCTAAATTTTATATTAAGACCCACAGGCCACAACTAATACCAATTTATTAAAAAAAAAAAAAAAAAAAAAAAAAAAAAAGACGTGTATGTGTTTTTGAGTTTTTCGTGATAAAAATGTTAAGGTCAAAGCCTCGGGCTTATCCAGTTTAAGATCAACTATAAAATAACTATGTACGTGAGAATTGAGAAGGTGATATTAAAACTTGATACGGAGTACTATTCCGCGTCACAACTATCATCGCCGGACCTTAAGCGGATAAAGCGATTCAAATTTTTCACTAGAATATTATTTTGAAAATCTAACAAAAATAAAATAAAAAATAAGATAGCATGAATGAATAGTTTACCTGTATAAATGTCAGTGACAATGAGAAGCAGCCGGGCCTCACCACCTGAGCAATACCTGGAACTGGTAAGGTGTGGGCCCAGGCCAGCCCTATTACAGTATCTTACCCTTTTATCAAAGATACCACCTCTCTCTTTCATTATGGTCTTGCTTTGTAAACGTGTAATTTATTTACAAGAGAGTAGAAATTCACACATGTATATATGAAACCGTCTTTTTATTTTACCGTCCAAATTAACTCAATACAAAAAAATTGAACCTAAATTAGGGTTTTTGAACCGGCCTTTGTACAACTATGTCCGTGCAAAAAAAAAAAAAAAAAAAAAAAGAATTATTATTCAGTACATTATATTACTTTTGTTTAATGGAGCTAGCTGGATAGTAATAATGTAATTCAATGAAATTGCTAGTTAAGTTGACTAAGCTAACTTCGTACGAAATGACAATGTTTTTCTAAAAGAATGAAATGACAATGGAGTATTACCTAATTAAATGGTTTGCTAAGGTATTTAACCTAAATTATTAAGGTTAAATATATCATACCAGTAGAATTGTTACTTTCACGATGAGTGGAAAATAATTAAAGTAGTTTAACTTTGACTAGTCTATAAATTTGCCTAAAAGTCTCATCAATGAGAATGTGAACAAGGAAGGAGAGGAAATAAGGTGTAAATGCATCAATGGACGATTATGATCGAATTGATATTTGATGAGAGCTTTTCGTTACAAAGTTTGGACTAACCCTCGCGAAAATGTGTGGTTAGAAATATGTCATCTTTAATGCGACACGAAAATAAAAGGAATATATAATGATAATGTGAGTATTAGAGGTGGAGGGACCATAATTTACATCAATTAAAGCAGATAATTTAATCAAAGTAATTAGACAAACATATTTTGTTCCCCTAAAATGATCAAAACGTCATCAATTACAAAAAAAAAAATATATCAAAATTTTAAAACAAGCCAAATGTTAAATAATTTGCCTTACTTATCAAACCCTACATTATCCCTAATCATATTAATTAATAATCACACTTGGGAATGAAATTAAAATTCAAAACCTTACAAAAAATAGTAATCTTATTACTTAGAAATAATTAAGCAAACTAAATCCAAACCTCACGTGTGCTACTCATCAAATTAATAGCTCACATATTTTGCTTGATTTATCCGGTGCTTGTACATTGTTGTAGAATTGTAGGTTTTTTTTTGGTGCAAATCGAGTGTTCATCATCGCCAACTGTGTATAATTTCCTCACTGCAGTGTTAAAACACTCCAATTATGTTACCCTTACCATAATAGCCACTTCTAAACACATAAACCCTTAAGAATGATGACTATGATGACTAGTTGTATCGTGTCGATCATCACCACCACCACCGCCACCACGAGAGCCACTCGCTTGTGACTCTGAAATATCGGTCCTATACGGGTTTAAACCAGTAAGGAGCCCCAAATGTCCATCACTAGACCCCAAATTATTTCCACCACCACCTCCACCACCGCCACCTAGACCACCCATTGTGGACCCCATCTGCTGACTAGGCAGTAGGGCCATAGGAGTAGGGAAATTCATAAAGTGGAGCCCACTTGGAACAGTCCCTCTATACAAACCAGCTGTAGTTGCACTATTATTATTCAATGACGGAATTGTCCATATTGGGTCTCCACTCATCACCGCCGCCGCCGCCGCCGGATGATGGTTTCCACTATTCGTAACCATCCAAAAATTCGCCGGAATTTGGCCTCCGGCGGATAAATACCCGCCACCTCCCGCCGCGTTCATATTATCTGATTCTAACCGTCTTTTTCTTCCTCCTCCTCCTCCGCCTCCGTCGTCGCCTCCGGATTCCGACATGTCCACGTGTGTACTATCTGAATTATTGTGATTACTACTACCATTATTGTTGTTGTTGCTGTTTTCGTTGTCGTTGTTGTTGTTGTTGTTATTATCTCGGTACTCTTGTTTTGCGTGGAGAAGTCCGGGGTTTAGATTGAACGTAGCGGTTTGGAAATTTAGTAGCGCGGAAGATGGAGAAGTTTCGGATGACAACCCAATTCCGGCGAAGAAATTCCGGCGAGAAGCGGCAGCAGCTGTGAAGTTCGGGCTGAAGTAGGAAGAAGAGGAGCGAAGCTGAGACGGAACCGATAATGACGAACCGGAGCTACGTAAGGAGATGTTGAGTGAAGTGAAGTTGGCTGGGATGGTACCGGTTCCTGTAGCGGCGATTACGGCGGGTTCGGCTTGTTGGAGAAGCCACTCAATGGTTTCTCCATCAGACTTATGCCCTAATTCTCGAGTCAGCTGAAACACCCGGGCTGCACATAGTGCAGGCATTCTTATCCTCCGGCCACGCCCGTCCACTTTTGTGTGTCGGTCTTTAGTAGAAGTCCGCTTTGGAGCGGGCTTCTTTGACCCGGGTGTTTCAGCTGACTCTGTTGAACCTCCAGCCCCAGCTACAGTTACTTGTAGCTGAGGCTGGAGGGTTGAAGTGGACGGGCCGTGGCCGGAGGATGAGATTGTTAGGGATGGGTAAGGTGTTGAACTCGAACACGCTTCCTCTTCCTTCTTCTCTAAGAGCTGGAAGGGGAAGTTTGGTCGAAGCTGAAGCTGGTGTAGCTCGTGCTGATGCTGGTGGTGGTGGTGATGATGATGGTGATCCCCTCCCTCCATCTTCTAAAAAGATGCTAAAACAACTAGTAGTATAGATGAAGCAAAATGGATTATGATGAATAATAATACAAGTAGTTGCTTATTGCTTATACTATTAGCTTCATCAATCAAGGGATATGATATTGGTCTATAGCAAAAGTAAAAAAAGAGGGAAAAATGTGATAATTTGGGTGATTTGGTTTATATTAGTCTAATATTTGTGCTTGGTGGGGTCTAATGGGATCAACAATTATATAATTATATATATTAATAATATATGAATATAATATTAATTGTTAACCTATCATTGTCATACAAGTGTGGAATTATGTATGAGAATTAGGAGGTGAGGTATGAGAAGTGATAAGTGCCAAGTGGAAGAAAAGCTTGAAGGAGCAAAGATAATGAGTGGGAATTATGGAGGGTGAGCTTTTAAAAGCAAAATTTAGATAAAGAAAACGGAAAATTCACGTGGTACCCTCGAACTTTTCCATTTTGCATGTGCATCCAACTTTTTAAGTTTTGTGACATTATACCCTCCATGTTTGATTTTTTATGCACAACATACCCTTTTTTGTCATTGTAAAAAAACTCAATTGCGCATAACTCCTAGACCGGAATTCTGAATCGACCAATTTTTTTTCCTAAAATGATTATCTCATCATAATCTACGACTTGTGAAAAAAAAATTGTCGACAGACATTTTATAGGGTTTTTTTTAACGAAAATCTCAAATCAACCATATCTTCGATCTTAAATTTTCGAATGACCATTTTCGTTTTATCAATCTATAGATCTCGAAGAGATAATCAATTTGAAAAAAAAAAAATTAATCAATTCCGATTTCTGGTCTATAATTTATGACCAATTGAAAATTTTAAAAACGATAAAAAGGCAAGTTGTGCTTGAAAATCAAATTTCAAGGATATTATGCAAGACAAACTTAAAAAGTTAGGTCTGGCGTGAAAAACAAAATTTGAGTCTGCGTGAATTTTCCGTAAAGAAAAATGGATGCTCTCTTTGGTGTTGGCTTGTGTTGGGTATTATGGACTATGGAGTGTAAATGTTTTATTTTTGAAATATTTTAAAAAATATATAAAAATAAAAAAAAAATGGATTAATTTTTTAAATAAAAATATGGAAAATGTAGACAATAATAATAAAGAAAATGGGAAATGGGGTCCTTAGAATTGTGGTTGGACAGCCCCTTTGGTTCAGGACTCCACGTGAGGTGCTCTTTTTATCATTCAATCCATATCGACAAGGGTGTCCGGGCGTGGGGGCCCATATTCATCTAACCCAAAAAAAAAAAAAAAAAAAAAAAAAAAAAAAATTAAAGGTCGTCGTCATATTACTTTGAATCGTCCATAAATGTAATGAGCTTCCCGAGTTACCCCTCCCCTGCCCTAATGAAATTGTAGCAGTTTCCTAAACTTATTACGGAATATATTTTTACTTACTAATTACGAAGTACTATGTTATTTTACCTTAATTGGACAATGTGTTGTGCCCGGTATTAAATTGGTTGAGAAGGACCAACTTGTTAGCAACAATTTACGTTCGTTGCTTTCACGGTGCAAGGAGCAAGGAACTTATCAAGGCCGATAATAGTACGGTTAAGTTAGAATATGTCTATAAAGAAGTTAATCGGGTCAGTGAATTGTTTACTAATCTGCTAATCAAGAGGTGTTCATTCATTTACAACTATCACCATTTTGGACGCTCCACCATCAGAATTTCGTACCAATCTTCGTGAAAACGGTTCATTTCGGGTGATACAGTAGCTAGTTAAATTTTGGGTTCGACCCGGTATTACACCAAAGAAAAAGAATGTACCTATTTTATTTGGATTTTTAACTATGTGAAACGGGTTTTATATTAGAAAAAAAAAAAAAGATAATAATAATTGAAGAAAAGGAGAGATTATGGGGTGGGACCCATTTAATTGAAGCAATGATTTCAAAATGTTTTTGGATCTTTTCTACTTTGTACTGCAATCTGCACCCTTGTTTGGCTATTTACTCTGTTTTTCCTCAACGGCTCAACGCGCACACCTTCTCTCTCTCTCCCATCATATTAACTACACTGAACTCAGCAACTCACTTCTTCATGGGCCTCATTTGGGCCTCCACTCTCAGTCTCAGGTGTTTTCTTTTCTTAATAACTACTCCGTGCTTCCCTCCCCTCTTCATTTGGTTTGACGGAGCACGCACTTAGTCGCATTACAATAAAAAAAGGGAATTCAAACCTAAAATCTATGCACTATACTCCGTCTTAACGTTTTGACTAAGACATTCTCGGTTCCCCACTTCCTATTAAAACTTAATTACGGTCTCCGTCTCAATGATTTATTTAACTTTTTTTTACATAAACACAAAAAAAAAACACAAATTCTCATTGAAGACATGACATATCCGTCACAAGCTGAAGACGGATACCATTTTACCTCACAATGTACCCACTTTTTCTCTCTCTGCAACACTATTCATGTGGTCCCCTTTCTCCACTAACCCATTTTGTTACCATTTTATCTCACAAAATATCCGTCACAAATGGTAACCCGTCACAAGGGAGACCAATTGAAAAAAAAAAGACCGTTAGTGATTATAGTTATTGAATGAGAAGTGAGTTAGTTAGAGGTGAATGGTCAATTTACCCATCGAAACTGTTCCGGGAGTAATTCCAGAGCAAGTTTGTTTACCACCCGCGCTTGTAAGATGACGTCTTTGGTTGAATCTTCCTCGCCTTGGTTGTTCTCCTCGGCTTCTCCTGCAACAATGAGCGAACTGAGGGCTCTGCTTTGTGCCAAGCGTACTCACTCCGACGCTCAAGTCAGTGAACTCGAATGGACTAAGTTGTATGTTACTTGGCTAAGTATGTGTTGTAGAGAGATAAGGAAGATGTTACCAGATGAATAGTGATTCTTAGGTTAAATTGTGGATCCTCTACTCAATGAGAGTAGAGGAGTATTTATAGACTTTCACCTTTTGTCACGTAGTGGCCAAGTGGCCAAGTGGCTAGCAGGTGGAAAGACTGATCTACCCTCGGCCGAGGGACCCATGGCAGCCGACGGGCCTGTTGGCTCACCGCCGAGGGGTCTTGGATATGAGTTCGCGGATGTGTGCCCATTTGTCTAGTTGTCTCAGCCGGGACCTAGACAGGCTGCGTCGGTTAGGCTGTTTAGGTCGTTGACTTGTTGTGGATGTCCTTGACCTTGCTCAATGTGTTGACTTGGTCAGCGGGGGCAGAATATGCCCCATCAGAAACATTTCAAAAATAGAAGGTAAACAAATGAATAAGACACTGGAAATAGGTAAACACAAAAAAAATACTTATGCGGATTGGTCAGCGAGTATTCAACAAGTATTGATTCGGACATAGGACCTATTGTCCACTATACCTTTATTTTCATTACCAGAATAAGACCCCTTCCATTGTTAATACTGAATTATTTTAACTACGAGGTTCATCACATTTACACAGAAACAAATACTTATGCAGATTGGTCAGCGAGTATTGAGGTGACTACACAACCACAACAACTGGTCATCTGGGAACCTGATGATACACTGAACCACTTATTTTGGCTGATGCAACAAGATGTCAGAGGCGTATCATGGCCTAGGATTGTTTTTTTTATGCATTTTAATTTGTGTGTTTCAGCTTACGTTCTTATTTGGGATTAATCCCAGTTTTGTAAAAAAAATAAAAATAAAAATAAAAAAAATAACTAAATTATGAAGGTGCAAAGAACCATATTAATTAGACGCTAACACCCAAAATTGCAGGAATCATATTATCAATTTGGCCTTTCTAATTGATTAGCTATTGGACACGACAAATTAATGCTATAGCCTAAAGTATACTCGTTCGTACTAATTGTCCTCTTTCTCCTTTTTATATGGTTTCCTTTTTCTTTTTGTGCATCACATTGTTTTGTCTATAGATTAAAGTTGAGAGTATCTTAGTTGAAATAGGTTTGACAATACATAGATTGAATTCTTAATACCAAGTACGAAATTGTGAAAGTCATTATGTCTTTATGTTAATGTCAAAGCTTAACTTAGCCATGAAAATCGACATATTCAAACGTTAATCAAGTGTTATGTGTATCGGTTAACTTATATCACAAATTGTTGTGTAAAATGCTTTACACAAGAATTTGTATAAAATGAACTTTTAGTTGCTGCTTTTTTCAAGTTTGTGAATTTGCTTTATACTAAAATGAGTTCGAGCCTATTATGAGTTTTAACTTTTTAAGCTTGGAGAGTTACGAGTTGATTCCGAGCCGATTTCGAACACAAGTTCGATTTCAAATTGGCTCGGTTACAATACTACTTATACAATACTCCCTCTATCACGGTTATTTGTTGTCCTTTTCCATATTGGATGTCTTAGTCATTTGTTGTCCTTTCTATTTTAAGAATGAATTTGATGAGCAATTTGATCATTCACACTCAATTAGTTCAACGTACTTGTCATTTAGTAATTGGCCCCTTCTTCTTTTCTTGGTTTTGTGCCAAAATCAAAGAACAACAATTAATTACCTCGTATGAGATTAGTTATATAAAAAACTTAATTATTAATTTTAATTATGTTTTAGCCCCCACATTGTAATGTATAGAAATAAAAATGTAAGCTTTTGTAATCAAACAAATTGCCGACCTGTTCTAAGTAAGTAGTCCATTGTCTCCACATTGCTATATTCATTCTTGTGGACTTGTGGTCTCTTCTTCAACACTTTATGCATGTAACGTCACTATGCTTCTACATGTTTTACTGTAGTTTACAACATGCATTTTTAATGGATGCCACTGAAGATTATAATAGGTAAGAACAAGAGTTAGATTAAGTGCGGTAAAAGTTCTGATCTCTTACTCTAATTATGAACTTGGGAGTTTGATTCTTATCCGTGTTACCTGGTATGTTACTGCACAAATTAAATGGGACAAGCTTGTTGTTAGTCTCGAGGATTTTGTATTTGTCTATCTATCTTTTTTTATCCGTGATAAATTTAAGACTGATATATCCGTTAACGGCAGCAAAGATAAGTTTACTCGTTGGATTAGTAAAAAAACTACTACCCACATCTACAAAGCGTCTTGCTTATAACGGCCACTATCCGTCACAAGCTTGTGACGGATAGTAACCCTCACAATATGCAAGTGGGAGGGCAAGTGAGGCGCTCTATATTCGTCCCATTTACCCTCCCACTTACAATTGTGTGAGCAATTAGTCTTGCTGAAAACGGGTCGGAGCAAGTGACGGATAATGCCACTCACAAAACGAATAGGGGGGACAAGGTGGGGCACCTCCATGTGCTTCCCTCTCTCCTCTATTTGAATCATTTGTGAGGGAAAATGGTATCCGTCACTCCAAAGTGACGAATACATACCGTCACAAATAAAATTTTGTGTTGTGTGAGAGGGTCACTAGGAGAAATTTCCCACCTAAAAAGTGACTTTGAAATGAAAATGTGGCAGCAGATTTGTACTGCTTAAACTCACATGCATGCTGTCATGCCTAGTAAAAGTATCTAGCATGCAAGTTTGGGAACAGTCGTGGAGCTGGGGAAGCTATAATGCTACTATCATTCTATCTTCGAGGATAATACTCCGTATTGTTTTTAATTTACAATAATAAAAACTGTTTAATTTCCCTTCATTAAAAATGATCTATATTTATTTTCAAATACTAGCTCGTGAAATACCAAAAATAAATGCGCGCTCGTGCAGATATTGCACTCGCGCTAATTGATACTTGTACCGCGTGCTACAAACCATTAGGCCACTTATCCATCTTCAGCCTATATTGTACAATTGTTACTCTTAAAACCTAAAAGTATATATTCGACCCCCGGCCTTAATCCTGCGGCCCTATTCGCGGAGGGTCCTGCTAATAGACAATATGCCGTAGTTATTCTTTAATAACTATTTTCATTTATTTGTTTGTTCAATCTGATCTTAGCTATCACTTTCTTTATAAATCATATACTTAATAGAATTATTTTGTGTGAATTTTCCTATGCATTTAATTTCGAATATAATCTAACTATTCCGTATCAATCAAACAAATAAAAATGTCAAAGAAATAAAAGTAAAAGTAAATGGGAATGTGGCATGCAAGTCTTTAACACATAAATGGAAAGTGAGGTACAACAAAAATAACGTTGAATGGTGCAACTTGTCTATGCATAATACCACAAAATGCAAGATTGTAGATTTGTAGGTGTCTAAGAAATGACTACTTTTCACATTTTGAAATAATAAAAGTCTATAAAATCATACCAATTTCTATTTACGGTTTTAACTTAAACGAGAAAAATATCACCATTTAATCAATTTCAAAGGTTCGAGTAATGATGTTGTTTCTGAATTCTGTATCAAAGGAAGTGCTGAGAATGCTGAACAAACGGAAGCTTTGGCAATCAGGGAAGCCTTAAAGTGGGCACTCTCGCAAAATCCTTCATATTAACATTTTCTCTAATTGTCTACAGGTTCTTGCTCAAGTCCTACGGTTCTCTCAACTCAAACATTGGACTAGGAATACTATTAACGATATAACCGATCTAGCGGCAAACTTTCATTGTATTTCCTTTGCTTATGTTCCTAGAATTTGTAATAAAGCCGCTCATAGGATAGCTAAGCGTGCTATTAAAATGTAGATCTTGTTAACCCGATGTCAAAAAAAAAAAAGTTTAGAGTAATAAATTGGTGGTATCAGAAATGTTTACATTTTATCTTTAACTTTAGACGAATGTCACAAGTCTGAAATCAGACTTTTCAATAAAAGTCGGTCTGCATATATATTTATTGATTGAAATCGTACTAAGCAAAAGATATAAACAAATCTGCCCTAAATAAATTGGGACCATAAAATACTAGCACATAAACAAAGGGCACTATCACTATCAATTTATATGAAGAAAGTTTGAAAGTTGATGATGATTTCTGTGTAAATGATATGGGTTGTATGCTCTATTCTCTAATTAGATTGATTTTGTTCTAACTTTGTACACTGTTCCTCGTGTGTTTACCAATAGTGTTACTGTCACAAACTCACAATGACGTTACATATATGGTCCATGAAGAGCTCTTTTATTTTGTTTTGGACGGATATACCCGTACCCTCGGATTTAGTCTACCTTAATCGGTAATAAACGAATGTTACCTATTTCGACTTATGAAGTTTGTTGATGGTTGGCGATTATAGCTTCTCTTTAGGCCTGTCAAACGGGTTGGGTTTCAATTAGGTTGTATGAGTTAGATTAAACGGGTTACCAGGTCCGGGTCGTGGATCGAGATTTTGAGGAAAAATACTTCTCCTATCTATATAAAGTTGTTATTTAAGCCGTTTTAACTTTTAATCTATTTATGTCTTAAGAGGAGCTAGGTCAGTAAATTATCTAAGCTGGTTCGTAGAGCCCACGGAATCAACTCGGTCAAATCTGATTTTGAACTGATTTCGAGTGGAGCATGCATGACCAAATCCATTTTAGGCTCGTTTTTTTTTCTTTTTATCATTCAATTTTAGTATTTTGCAACTATTTTTGTTTGTATTGAAATGTTATTTTAGCATTTATGATTATACTTTTATTACGGTATAATTGTTAAATTTTTTGTATTTAATACTTATCTTCAAACATATTTATTTTTAATCTAACTCAAAAACTGAAAAAACCGAAAATAATGACTAAATCGAGTTCGAGTTGTGCTCGAGCCTAACCCAAACCAACTTCGAGTTTCGAGCTTTAAATTTTTAAGCTATGAGGGTTTGAAGCCGATTTTAAGCTCAAGCTTAAACTTTCGAGCCAATTCCAAACCACCCAAGCTCGAGCTTAAATCGGCTGGTTACACTTACACCCCTTAAGAGGAGGTAAATGATTAATTAGTGGAAGCATCCAAGTAAATAAAATTGGAAAAAGAGACAAGAGAATTGGAGTAGTTAGTACAGTAGGACAGAAGCCCACGTGAGTGGAAAATTCTTGACTAATTGGGCCAAGTAAAATGAGATGGGCCCCCAGCACTAAGTAAAAAGTGGGGTCAGTGCTACCTTTTAAGAAACCACTGTCTTAAATGCTGAGAATGAATGAGTGACTGAGATTTCATATATGAGATGTACTGATTACGACGTTTTACCATCAAACACCTAATTCCCCCCTTTCCTCCTGCTTCCCTTCCCCCTTTCTTTTTTGTCGGATTTTGTATTAACTTATTCTTAATGATTATTACTAGTTACTACCCGCCGACATCGCGGGCGGGTTTAAGCTTAATTTGGCCCATTTCGGTCCATTTTTTTTAAAATAAATAAAAAAGTTTGTGAAATTTAATATGTATGACAGAAAGTAATAGGATGGATTTATCATATTTAGAGATGAACTTGGCAACGGTTTTAAATGTTGATCATAGAGCTTAAAACCTGACTTGATCCTAAACATATGGAGTATTAGTATATTTAACAAAGTTTTTATATTTGCCTGTTCTTTTTTTGGCCTCAAACTTATAGGATCTCGAATCGAATCGAATCGAACTTATAGGATCTCGAATCGAACTTATAGGATCTCGAACTTAATCGAACTTATAGGATCTTAATCGAATCAACTTATAGGATCTCGAATCAACTTAAATTAAGTGACATATAGGATCTGAACTGAACTTATAGGATCTGAACTGAACTTAACTTAACTTATAGGATCTGAACTGAACTTATAGGATCTGAACTGAACTGAACTGAACTTATAGGATCTGATCTGAACTGAACTTATAAGATCTGATCTGAACTGAACTTATGGGATCTTAAGTGAACTTAAATTAAGTGACTTTAAGTCCAAAAGAACAGGGCCTTAATTACATCCGAATATCCGGTGCTCAATGTAGTTCTAACTTTGTAGGTTGTAGCATCTTGAACTCGAATAAAATATGAATTCTAACAGACCCTGCCTGGTAATGAATTTGGATCATTTCCATTTCTTTTTCTCCATTTCTTCTCAAATACACCCATATTTTAATATATTTTCTCTCTCCATCCATTAAAACTTTATTTTTATGAAACAATTAGAAGCATTGGATCGTCACAAGATTTGATCTGAACTGTTTATACAAAATGAAGGTCAATTTCTTTTGAGAAAACGGAGAGAATACGGATTGCCTGGTAACAACAAAAATTATTGTTTAAGATATCAATATTCCTTATAAGGGTAAACCAAAGAGGTATTACTTAGTAATCCCTCATTCCAGTCATTTGTTTGCCTTTGATTTTGGCACACAGACCAATAAAAAAGAGGGAGCCAATTATTAGATGACAAGTAGACCAAACTGAGTGTGAATGATTCAATTGCTCATAAAGACATGATTAAAATGTAAAGACAAACAAATGACTAGCTGACTAGTCGACTTAAACAATGATAGTAAGTATATGACAAGGATAGATGTCCAGCCCTCCAGGTAATAGCAAGAAATTGTCTAATTATATGAAGTGGCGAATTTAGATCCGTTCTTTCATTCAGATGAATATATCCGACTTAAGCAAGACTAGCTGACTAGCCGACTTAAACAATGAGAGTAAGTTCAGTTGAGTCACATCATGATATATAAGTAGAATTTAACTAATTACTCGTAGATAGCTTTATTTACTATTTTACTTGCCAAAAGTTGCCACTTAGCATCAATTATGTGGACTTAGGGAAGAAGGATAAAGCGGCCCGCCAAATCTCCGAGTAAATCAGTGTTAACAACTCCGCCACTTTTAGCTATGCATAAGCTGCTTTGATTTGGCTAATCTTATTTAGGATATACTTTAACTACTAGGATCTATTTCTGAGTCATCATTCCAATGCACAACTCTCCTATAATAGACTTTCCGAGACGATGCTTTATTTCTTAGTTTAAGACGGTTCTTACATCTGATTGAAACATAGGTGAAGAAAATGTGAAAGATCTTAAGTTAAGAGCTATTGTTAAAAAATCGATTTGTTTTATGTTGATTAGTTTAACGTTGTTTCAATTAATAATTTGTCGTTTTGATTTTGGAAAAAATTAATTATTTTATGTCGATTAGTTTTACCATTTTTCGATTCGTGGAAAAATCAAAGGTTTTTCAATTGTTTATTATTCGATATTAGGTGTTAGTATCGATTCATCGATAAAATTGTTTGCCGGTAGTTGAATTGAAATGTTTGGTGTCGTCGATTCGAAGCAATTGGGTACCATTTAATGTGATCTACAATTCTACACACTAGGCCCAAATATCCAAGGCCCATGGGAATATTTGGTTGAAAAAATTTCAAAAGCTGTTTTGTAGCTAGCTAAGAATAGAGAACATGCAAGCCTGATATGGACCCAACTCGATATCGAAGCGATTGCTAGCTTAAGAATAGCCTATACAGCACACCATCACTCTTTTACAACAAAAGCTTAATTACTGCATAATAAGTCCGGTGCCAATTTAAATCGAGTATAGCCGCATAGGTTACATAAGCAACTCCAGATGTCGTCATCATCCTCCCTATTAATATGCTTCCAACAATATGGTACTAAGGCGACAATATGGTACTAAGGCGCTAGGTGACCGCTATACAAAAACAAACAAAACTAAGATGATCCGATAAGGTGAGGGCAACACCAAGCTCAAATAGATTCAGCAAATAAGTCATTACCTTGCTCGTTACTCGTCATCATCTTCATCAGAGCCTTCATCTTTGTCCTGTGAAATGTCAATGACATTAATTATTTACACAAGCTTTTTGGTAATTGGCGCCTGGCGGTAATAATGATGGCCAAATAATGTTTGCCTTAGGTGAAGGCCCGTGTTACCCTGACTCTCCGACACGGGTATCGTGTCTGACACGTGTCGAGTGCCGGATACGGCTATTTTGTACGAATTTTTTTATTTTTGGGTCTAAAATGAAGTGTCAAAGTGTCGTTCGATATCGGACAAGTAGGTGTTGGATACGCGACACGGCAGCTAAGTGAAGTGTCGGAGTAACATAGGTGAAGGCATGGTAACTATTTCTCGCATTTTTTTTATTTTATTTTTTTTAAAAAAAAAAAAACTATTTCCCGCATTTCCTAATTTCCCCCCCTCTACTACCACCAGTTTCCTATATGTTTACTTGTATTGAGGCCCAGTTACTCGAGAGGCAAGCATTGAATATAGAAATTTTTTTAATAAAAATTCAGTACCTCATCGTCATCGTCATCGTCATCTCCATCAAAATCGACTTCGTCAGCATCCTGGAACATAGATTATCATTTAAGCTTTGTTTTGGGCAAGGAAAAAAAATGGAGGGAAGGGGATATGGAACCGAGGGAGGAAGTTATCCCTCAAACAAAGGATATTATCTACCCACAAATTCATTCCCTCCCTTTCCGCCCAATTCCCTTATCCAAAACAACGAGTTCAGCTTTATGTGTAATTCAATCAACTAATCATGGAAAAAGAGATTTATATCAACTGCAACTATAAAAGAGAGGACTGAGTCGTAAAAGTTACAATGTTGAAGTATGTCAAAGGATTGGGCCAAAGATCCTCCTTAATGATTTCAGCAACCTGCAAATTTACAAACAGTTGTCCACGAATTATCAGTCCGACAGTCGTTATAGACCAATGCTCAAAGGTCCCAGATAGACCAAATGCCCTTACTTACCTCGTCATTGATGTCGTCATCAATTTGATGTGTCTCAGTAAACCAAGTGAAGAAACTACAGGCACAATAGGAAAAGAAATGAGTAAATTTGACGCATTGATTACTAGAGAAATATCAACATTTTATCCATTACAAACAGATGCATATCTTGTGATCAAAGCTACACATGCATACAGTCACATTGATCAAGTTGCATGTTCAGGTTACAGTTCTTTAAGAAAATCGGAAAGCAGGGCAGAAAATTGCATACAAAATGACGAGTGAATATTGCAGAAAACAAAACAAAATCTTAGGATGAAACCAACAATTAATTCCAATAAACTTTTTCAGAGGCCACCTTGGAACCTCTCACCCTGATCTATTTCGAACACAACCCAGTTATGAAGGCTCCATATTGCAAGACGACATTACCACTTCCATCCTTTAATCTCTCTTCTATTGACTTTGATGGTCGACTTTCATCATTAACTCTCCAAATATATTTAAAGATACAATTTTAAATTTGTCATGTTCGATTTATCAAAACATTTTTTCATGCTATCTTTTTAATTGTATAACGTGAGAAAATAGCAGTCACGATTGACTACCTACTTTAATGGGGACAATATAAATGGGATGGGGAGTAACAACGAACAATTGGATGAAGTAAAAAAAATATCCCCTCTTCAACTAAAAGCCTCACCATTGAAAATTAGTTAAATTACACAGCTAAATTAAGACATTTTACGCATCAATGACAAGCTGACGGCGCTACTAATTCAGTCTTCTGAACTACAAACATTCTCAATGCATCTAGCAGGTTAGCTAAGGTCATGCTGAGGTTTTACCTTTCCTCCGAAAGAAGTCTCTTGTTGCCTTTCTTGTTGTTATCGTTGCCATTAGTAATTCCCTAAACATGCTCGAGATCCTCGAGTCAGCACTCAACACTTCAACAGAGACAAAGGTACAACAATCAATTTGAAAATTAATAAAGAGCAAAAGACAGTTGATTACCATCCCTTCTTTCCATTTGATAGCAGTCGCTGTGACTTTCGTAGTTCCTTCTTCAAGGAACGTGAACGTTTTAGTAAGTTTTTTGTCTTCAAAATAAGGATTGGGGCTGAAATTCTGTAGTCAATAAAAGGTAAAAAATATGGTTTTTTATGTTTTATTTCACAAAGACAAAAAAAATGTTGTTTTAATTAAGATCTTACTTACAAAGCTTATTGAATATCCTGATTTCACATCCTTCGACTCAACCACTTCAATAGAAGTTAGGTGCTTGAAAATCTATGCAAGAAAATTTGGCAAGTAAATTGAATAAGCATACAAAGTCAAATGATAAAGCGTGTATAGATTCTAAACATCAAAAGCAAAGAAAAATCACGAGTAATGCAACTGAAATTTTATAGTCTATATGATGATTGACACCTTAGACTCCAAAAAATCGAATGTACTAAAGTGAAAACAATTAAATACCTGATTATCTTCATCAGTCACAAGAACACTAAGAGCAGGATGACTAAGAAACTACACCAGAGAACGAATAAAGTTAGAGTCGGCAAGAACAAGGAAAGAGTCAGATCCCTGAAACTAAGATCTGTTGAAAGACTATTAACGCCAACAAAGTAAATATCTTACAGCAGTCACCCAGAAATGAGGAATGCCCTGTATGATCTCATATCGCTTATCATAAACTGGCTGACGTATCTCATTATACTTCTTCTCTACTTCCAGAACTTCATCACTGGCTTTCTCGTTAATCTAGAACAGTACACCCAAGATCTATCTGCGTTAATAGGTTTCTATAGCCGAAGACAAGAAAACAAGCAACATTCAAAATAACAAAATTGACAATATCAGAAGTATTTGTTGACGCTGTACATTATTCTTGTTTCATAAAACGTGAAAACTTATCCGGTAGGGTGACATGCATACAAGCTAATAGGTACAAGCAAAACGGCGATCTAATTTGGACATAATAATGACATATAGTACTGACCAAGAGTGATTTGAGACTCTAGGTTACCGAATTTGCTCGGTGCCTTGTGAATCGTGAATTTCTAAAAGCGAATTCTATCATGTTGCATATTGAAAATACATATAACACACATTCTGTAAGAGCGAATCGCGAATTGGTAAGGACGTATTCATAGCGAATTCGGTAACCATGTGACATTTTGAGTCATCAACTGTCTTATAATATAACGCAGCCAGTTTAGCGTAACAAGTTAATACGCTTCTCTGTCATCATTATAAATAACCATGTTGCAACAAATTAAATACCCGCCTTCCCGTCTTTATCCCATTTCCAAACATAATCATCCTCATAGACTCATAGCCCCCTGCTTTACATTTCATTTTTCATTTGGGCTTATAATTAATCCAATGATTCCAATCCAAAGTCCATAATCACAAACCGAAAACTCAGAAGGTTAAAATCGGCAATTTGGATCCTCTCTTCTCCATTCCCTTCCATTTCCTTGCAACGATCCAAATTCTATCTCAGAACGATCAAACACTCACAATCTTAAGCAATGGGTAACAAATAAAATGAATTAATGAATCTATAAGAGGAAATTGACCTCTTCATTTCTTTTAGGAGACGAAGTTGATCCTATCTCTAAAACAGATTATCACATTGGTACCCAACAACAAGTACAGAGGCTATTTGAAGCGACACTCGGCAAAAACATCTCCCACATCAACAAGACAACACTATACAACAACTACATTATCAAAACAAAACCTCACACTCATAAAATTACACTGCAAAATCAAGATGTGATGTCTAAAATGTCGAAAATAACATGAAAATCAAATTACAGAAAATCACCACTAAAATTTTCAACATCTTCTACATGCACAATGAAAATAACACAAACCCAACAAAAATCACCAATCATAAACCACAATTACACACATTTTGTACCAACAACCCTGACATTTCGATATATATACAAATGATCGGTAAACAAATGATTGGGACGGAGGGAGTATTTTTTTTAAGTTAAATAGCAAATTCCATCTACCCGTTATCCGGGTTAAAACTTTCAGCGGGGGTAAACGAGTAATGGCATAAGATAAACTCGAAAAGGAATCGAAAACATAAAAGAAGAAATAAAAAAAGGAGACCTTTTCGAGATCATCTTGGATTTCCTGAAGTTTTTCAATGGAGAGAACAAGGTCAGCGTCAATCTCAGGGGATTCTTCATCATCATCAGTTTTCAATTTCTTGGCTTTTGTGTCAGAAACCATTGTTATTTGTTAATGTTGTTGAAGATTTGTGTGTTCTGAAAAACCCCAGATATGGATTTCCTAAAACCCTAGAGACTGAGAGGTCCCCTCTTTTTTAATCGCTCCGTCCCGGTCAATTGTTATCTTTTAGTTTTGGCACAAAAATAAAGAAAAGAGGGACAATTCAATTATTAAATAACAAGTAGAACAAATTGAGGGTGGTTGATCAAATTGTTCATTACATTTATTCTTAAAATAGAAAACACAACAGTTGACTGAGACACCAAAATAGAATAGGACAACAAATGGCTATGATAGAACACAACAATTGATTGAGACACCAAAATAGAATAGGAAAACAAATGACCGTGATGGAGGAAGTATGTTTTTTTTTTTCTTTCTTTTTCCGGAGACCATCTGATTTAGTTCGGACTTGAGGTGGATACGAGTGTTGTATTTTATGAGCCCATGACTCAAATATGAAGTCTCTCGTTAAGGTAAAACAACCTCTTGTTAATTGATCTTTGTGTTTATGATTAGTTGATTACCTATAAGATTGTTGACCCAATAATTAAGCTTAATATTAATTCAAATAAAAGTGATTTTTAGTGTTTTGGTTAAAATGTTTGACTTAATAATAAATTAACAAAATTAAATAGTGCCGGAAATATTGACATACGCGTTGAAAAAGTTGACAACACTCTCGATAATGACCCCGACTCAAAATATTTTGACCCGGTAATGACTTGGACCGACCTAGCTCAATCCGAAAAGGCGAAAAGTACTCCGATCCGACTTAGCTTGACCAAACTTAACCCGACAGACCTAATTATCACCTCGGTAACGGTATATTGAGAAATATACATTTTTTTATTCAAAATTGTAATGATTATAATGCAAGACAATAAAAAGTCAAAAGGCAACATTATAGTAAATTGTGAAAGTATATATGATTTAAAAACAATATTTTCTTCTTCTCACTCGTTTGGTTGAACTTTTATTTTATTTTTAATATTTTTCTTAATAAACTATTCAATAAATCAACGTTTATTAAGAAGCTATTTTATCTTTTATTTCCAAAATATACCCAGTTTGGAATTTCAGATCAGGTTAAAACGTCTTAACCCTTACACATCAAATTTTTGGGAAATAATACTTGAGTCTATTTAAACTCTGACTTACACATCAAATTTTTGGAAATAATATCAAATAAATTAAGTGAGATGTTTTTTTAATAAATAATATTTTTTTTTTAATTTTAGTAAAGAGTATGAATATTATTGAATAAATAACGAGTGATTTAGACAAGATTTTTCCAACAAAAAAAAAGCGAGATATGCTCATAATACCTTACGCACTCAGTGTAAGAATACGTTGAGATATCACTTATCCAACCTTAACTTCTAAATTTTTTATGTCAAATCTCACAGCCAAACTAAATTTTTTTGAGAAAAATATATCTTAGTGGTCTATATAATTCTTTATATCACTATATATAGCCCTAAAGTGTAAATAACACAAATTAAACGCCTAGGTTGAAGGAGTCACAAGCTACGAACATTTGCATCTTCCAGATTCATTTACACATATTCCATTGTTTTTTCTATGTTACTTGTAAAAAAAATCTAATCTGAATTCTATTACTTTCATCAATTGATTGAGGAAATCATAATTTTCCAATTTTCCTTTCAAAAACCTAATTATATTCTTCTCATCATATCATTTATACGAACAAATCCAATTTCTTTAACTTTCTTACAAAAACCTAATTTTATTCTTCTCAAATCATTCAAATGAACAAATCCATGTTTTTTAGTTTCCTCCATAAACTAATCTTATTTTATTTTTCTTTAATCATTTAAATCATTCATGCCTATTGCGAGGCGAATACTTGTACCGATTGGTTGGCCAACCTGAATTGGGTGCATCAATCACAACAATTATTCAAAGTGGAGCATTGTAACATGCGGAATCAATTATTTCATCTAACCCGGCAAAATATGGAAGGAGTAGTTTAGCCTAATTTCGTTCCGTTTTCTGCTTTATAATTTTATTTTTTTTGTTCGTTTTTTCTAGTTTTGATTGATTCCGCATCTCCTTACCAAAAAAAAAAATCCCCTTCAAAACTTAATTTCCTTTTTCCTACATCAAACAATTTAATCAAACATTTTAGTAGATCAAGTAATCAATGGCAACATTAAATAACACAACCTTAGCACATAATTTATGGATAGATACTTTATGGAGAAATTATACAATTGTATGTCAAGAAAGTATACAACCTCGCAAAGGGATACATGGCCTATTTTCCAACCCTTCTTACATTATTAGTTCCACTACATCATTATGTTATTTTCAAATTGCCTTAATATTGTCTGTAACTTCAGCTGCCTCCTTTTTGCTCAAACCTTCTGGCCTCCCAATTCTTGCACAAATGGCTGTAAGTTTTTCCCCTGCCTTTTTTTTTTACTGTTTTAACCAAAATTCTTATTTAAGATGCGTATATAATTTTAAGCTTAAGAAAAGTCAAATATCCTCATATCGTATGAATAAGATAAAAGCAAAATGCATAGGAAAAAGTGAGTTTTATCTATTATATACTCATGTGAGATGATATTTGACCTGTTTTAATATTAAAATAAACTTACTATTTTAATGTTACATTATATATAGCTTATAACTTTCCAAGGTAGATAAATTTCAAAACTAATGGAAATTAGTTTAAGGAGGTGTTTAGTTGACGGCATATTAGAAGGCTTTGAACATGTTTGATAAATTAATTTGTCATTTATAGTGTTTGGTAATAAAGAGTATTTCAAAACATCTTTTGGGTCAATATGTTAGATAAACATATTGGTTGTCATATTCTAAATAGGAAAATACTTTATTTTACAAAAAAAAATAAGGAACCAAAGTTTACTGGTGTGAGTGGTAAGGCCTCTCATCTCTTAAACAAGTGGTCAGGGGTTCGATTTCTGACTCTTGCGAATGAAAAAGTCAAACTTGGGAGGGGTCAACCCATTAAATGCTTTGATGGAACAAGAAGGAGATTCTTCATTTGTCGGTAGGGATCTCCAGTGTCAACACAAAGAAAATAAGGATCTACTAATCTTATTTTGGTAATGACCAAAATGTTGATTGATCTTTGATAAAATCTACTGTATTATTTATGATCTACTTTCACAATTGCTTATGCTGAAAGTCTGAAACTAATTCGCTGGTTACCAAATACGACATATGGGAAAATGAAACAATGTTATTTTGTATAAACAATGTTATTGTGATCTCTACACATTTATCTCTTCATTGCGAGGATTTACATAATATACAGAGGGTAGTACTAAAACTCAATACTTCAGTGACACCATATCATTATCCTTTGAATGTAGGGAGGTGTAACCGAACTGATTGTAGTATTGCTAACAAAGCTAATTGAACTTTGAATGCAGGGAGGTGTAATAGTTATGGGGTTGCTGTTTCCGAATAAGGGACCGGGCGGGTCTAGAGAACTTCTACCCGAACCGGTCTTGTACACATTAAGATGTTTCTCTCACTTTGGATTTGCCCTACATTCATTCATGTTAGGGGTAGAAACTAATATGACAAGTGCACTAAGACGGATCGGAAAAAAGTCGATTACCATATGTTTTACCGGTTTTAGTTGTTCAGTGATTCTTAGTCTTCTCTCATATAGCCTTCTTCATGGAGTACTACCACCGGACTTCTCACATTCCGGCTCTTTAAGGCTCATAATTCTTCACCAATCTTTGAATTTCTTCGGAGTAACTTGTACAAATGTCAATAATGTCGGAATTAGTAACTCCGAATTGGGTCGATTAGCCTCGGCCATTGCTTTGATCATAGACGTTTTTAGCATGTTCGCGACATTTATCATATTTAATCTCATATTAGCTCTTAAGGCAGGGGATTTTTTGCAACCTATACTAGTATTAGGGGAGAATTTTTTATTATTCGTTCTGCTTCGGCCAATATTAATCCGTATTATAAGTTACACTCCTGAAGGACAAGCTATGAGCCAAAGCAGTTTTATGGCGGTTATAATTGTTATTCTAATTGCTACATTGGCGGGTACATTAGTTGATCAATATTTCTCGGTTTACTTATTCGCGTTATCCATACCAGAAGAACCATTGTCGTCGATTTTAGCAGAAAAATTGGATATAATGACTTCAGGGATACTTTTCCCAATATTTTGTGCAGTTCATGGGTTTCAAACTAATTTTGGATATCTTCATGATTTCGAAACTTCAATTGCAATAGAGCTTATAATACTTTCGGGTCACTTGGGTAAGTTTATAGGGACATTTTTATCTTCAAGGATGTTTTCTATCCCGTTGCGCAGCGCGATCGCACTTGCTATCATCATCACTTCCAAAGGTTACTTTGATATTACTATTCTTTGCCAATGGAGTATGAGTGAGGTAAGTTTATTTTTTTTCTCCCTCGGCTTTGTTTTGGTTACCCATAAGTACTAGAGCTGGCGAAAGCTGGCCCGACCTGAGGAATCCGTCCCGCCCCATCCGAAACCCGACCCGATACAACCCGAAAATTGGGTAAACCGAAACCGACCCGACCAAAACCAGCCCGGCCCGGTCCTATAGTGTTGTTCCCGGGCCCGACCAAAACCAGCCCGGCCCAGCCCGGTCCTATGGTAGTGCCATGCCAGCGCTGCTCTACCCCAACTCGGCCCACCCTTGGCCCGCACCAGCCCAATGAGCACATATACACACCTACCCATTATTTATACATAAAATTACCATCTAAATCTAAATATATAAGATAAAATATATGCTGATAACCTGACCGACACTGGGCCTCTAATGACCCGACCCGAAGATGACCCGACATGAACCGAACGGTCCCGAACCCAACACTGACCCTGACATAATCCGAACCTAATATGACCCGACCCACGTTGACCCGACCCGTAACCGACCCGATTGCCACCTCTACGGCCATAACGCCACTCGCTAATCTCGGTAACTTCCTGTGACTTGTTCTTATTGCAGATACTTAGTGTTCATGCGTACACATTGGCGTCCCTACATATATTTGTCACAACCTTTGGTCTACTACCATTGGTACGAAGATTATACGAGCCATCGAAGCGCTACTCTACTATTTTCCGACAAAATGTGTTAGCATCACGCGAAGGTGGAACGCTGCAGACATTATTTTGCATTTATAACGAAGAAAATGTACCGGGATTTATCCATTTTTTGGAAGCGTTACACCCTTCGAGAATCAACCCAATTCCCGTGGTTACTATCCAACTCATACAACTAACGGGTCGTTGCTCATTACCAATCATGGCTCCATGGGACCAAGTCAAATCATATGCAGCTCTTCGGTCAAACGTTGCACGATGTAACCGGGTGGTCAATGCTTTCACAAACCGTGAACGTAAGTTTAAAGGATACATTCGTGTACAAAACTATGTGTCCGTCTCGTCTTATGCTACAATGCACAATGATATTTGTAACTTGGCCTTTGAGAAGAATGTTAGTCTATTAATTTTACCCTTTCATGTGCTATGGACCGCGGAAGGGACCATCGACCATACGTCCCAATCGATAAGGGAAGTTAACAAGATGGTATTGGAAAAGGCGCCCTGCTCGGTCGCTCTGTTTGTTAACCGAGGTAGTAAAGATTTAATCCAACTTCAACTCCATGCCTCGAATCCTGGTGTGTATCGAATCATAATGTTATTCTTAGGGGGCCCGGACGACCAGGAAGCCCTCGCGATTTCACATTGTTTTGCGAACCACCCCTTTATTTCACTAACCCTACTGTGGGTAAAATCCGACAACAACAAAGCAAAGGACAAGACTTCAAGAGATTATCAAGTTGTCGAGAGATGTCTCGATGAAAACGGACTAAAGACCGATTATAAGGAGGTGATTTGCAATGACGGGTCTGAGACGACCGCTGTTCTGAAATCACTCAATGAAGAAGTTGATTTACTTGTGGTAGGGAAGCATCATGGTGCAGATTGTGTTCCGTTGTATGGACTTGACGGAGAATGGAAAGAATATCCTGAATTAGGAGTGCTTCCTGATCTTTTACTTACAGCTAATTTTAATTTCTCCATTTTGGTTGTTCAACAAGAGCCACAACATGGTTTACCCGTCTACGACGACGACTAATTATTGGATGTCCGTGGGTACGGAACTGTCTGTAGCAAATGACATTGTTTCTTGTAGTGATTAAGTAGATGATATGGTAGCGGAATTTGTAGCTAGATCCAGTTTAACAGTTGTAAACTGATTTTCGAGTAGGGTACGGCCTTTGTGAATTCTGATATTGCATATCTAAGAACAGTTTTACGTCTGATGGAACTCGTAAGTGAGTCTTATATCAGACGGTTCGCTGCATACACAGTAAAAATAAGCTGGTGTTAGAAAAAAGTGTAATCATGTCTTGAAATTTAGTTTTCTAACAAATTCAGTTGTTACCGGAAAGCAGTTTTATTCAAGTAATGACAGTTTGGTGTGGGCATTCCATCAAACACCTTGTGTGTCCGATCAATGTGGTAACTTTTAAGAACAAAGGATACTTATTCTTGTTTATAACCGTCTTAAGTTAAGACAACTCTCACACTCGACTAAAATAGAGGTGAAAATAAAAGGAGATTGTGAATTTTCTGAAGTTAAAAAGATTATGTTAAGCAGGGACAACTTAACAACGAATGCCTCACTTAGTGTTGTCTAGCTAATAAAAGTGGAAATTAAAAATTGGTTACTAAAAAGAAAAATAAAAGATTTACTTAATATTGTATTTTATTTTTTCTGGAGCTCATTAAGAAGGTTGTGTTTTAGGATGACGTATGATCATAGGTTAGTTAATTTAGATTACACTTGTAAGAAATAACAAGAAGTCAGAATGGCCGAGCGGTCTAAGGCGCCAGTTTCAGGTACTGGTCCGAAAGGGCGTGGGTTCAAATCCCACTTCTGACATTTTTTGGATTTTTCACCCTGTTATTTCAAGTTCTGCGTAATTCTTCTGTTTAGTATAGTTTATATATTTTTAAACTTGTAAGATATATCAGCAAGTCAGGATGGCCGAGTGGTCTAAGGCGCCAGTTTCAGGTACTGGTCCGAAAGGGCGTGGGTTCAAATCCCACTTCTGACAAAGTTTTTATTTTTCACGCTAATATCAAGTTTTGCGTACTTTTATTTTTAGATAAATATTTATAACTTGTAATTGATAGCATCAAGTCAGGATGGCCGAGTGGTCTAAGGCGCCAGTTTCAGGTACTGGTCCGAAAGGGCGTGGGTTCAAATCCCACTTCTGACATTTTTCATATTTTTCACGTATTTATTTTGTTTAGCTGATAAAATTAAACTTGTTAGAAATAGCAACAAGTCAGGATGGCCGAGTGGTCTAAGGCGCCAGTTTCAGGTACTGGTCCGAAAGGGCGTGGGTTCAAATCCCACTTCTGACATATTTTTCATTTTCCACTCTAATATCTAAATTAATGCGCCTCTTTTTTTGGGTTATCGTGAACGAAATTACTAAATTAAAATTATAAAATGACGGCTTATTGGTAAATTACTCGGAGGACTTACCCATCTTTGCAAATCACGGGTAAGTCTTCCGAGTCAAGAATTGTTGACATGGCTTTTAACGTGTAAGTCCTCCGAGTAATTATTTTGATTTGTTTCTTCACATTTGAGGTCAACCAATGAAGCAAGTAAGTTTAGCTTAGCTAGCTCAAGGCCAAATTAACATGCACTAAGTACTTTTTATCTCTACTCACATACGGAATAGATGATTATTTAGAATTTAGATGAGAACAAGTTCGATTAGGGTGGTACTGTAATAATTATGAGCTATTTGTGACAAAATTACGAAATTGCTTTTAAACCGTCTCCTATTAGTGAGATCCGTTATGCGTATTGAAGCACGCAATACTCATTACTCATTCGTGATGCGATCATTATTTCTTGTACGCAATACTTCGTACGGACTACAGAGCATCCCCCGACTCGAATGTCATTTGCTCTAAGGTTGGACTTTAAACCACACAATGACAAAAAAAACTTATCACCGTGTCAAAAATAGAAGAAAATTATAGTACGTTTAAGAAACCTAATGATCATTGAAATTTTAATAAAATAGGCCGTACTTCTATAATTGAACCAAACACCAATAATAGAGATGGGACAAGAGACTTAATTAATTTCCTTCATTAGGTAATACAGTACATTACACCAAAATTTGCGGAAACACACAAACACACACTAATTACTTCCTTATTATTAGCAATACATATCACACTTAAAAAAAAAAAAACATTACTAATTCTCATCATCAAAACCGGACAAACCCGAGTGACAGTCTCACCCATGATCAGCTCTAATTAAAACAAAGTATATAGTTAAATATTATAACACACTTATGACTTATCTAAGTTTACCATCGGGAATTGAACTCTGATCATGAATACCACCTCTCGCGACTTTTTAGAACTTTTTGCTCACCTGGTATCTGCAGTTAAGTGAATTAATAATGCCCATGTTGGCCATGTTTCTTCTTCTTATGGTGCAATTTTCCACCAGATTTGTGGAAATGAACCTTCTTTTCTGTCTTCTTAGTTGAAGAAACAAGAGGTGGAATACTTTGTTCATGCCTAAAGAAATTTTCAGGATCAAATTTAGTTTTAATTTGGACTAACCTCTCATAATTACCCTTAAAATACTTAGTACCCCAAATACTTCCTTCACCCACATTAAAATCACTATTTGTGTTCATCCCCAAATCAAGATCCCTATAATTAACATAAGCTTCTCTAGGGTTCTTAGACACATAAGGCTCCATGTAAGAATACAAGTCTTTAATCCAAGCCATATTCTTACACACACCTTCTTGACCATCTTGCCATGAGGCAACATATTGGATTTTATAAATAACGCCTTGTCGATGAGGGAACGGGATTTGTGACTCGGGTATACGACTCATCATCCCGCCGTATGGGTTCCAAATCATTATGTAACTCTCGGCCGCTAATAACTTTTTCCATAGTCCCTCTAACCCGGTTTGATCAATGGGTTCCCTAACATAATCGGACTTGGCCTTAAAGTAGTTTCGGAATGTGGGTTTCCCTTGGAGTAACACATTTGGGTTAGTCCCTGTAGGGAAACCCGCTATATAAAGGACTGACTCAATCCAGCTCATTTCAGTGCAGTCGGTTTTCTGTAACCCTAGTTCTGGATAACTTTTTCCCATCACTTGCATTAACTCTGTCGCGCTACCTAAGTACAGAGCATTAAACAATGCTTGGACTGTGGTTTGAGTAGTGTTAGGGATTGTACCTGGCATAAACTCGACTCTAATGAATAAATTATCGTCTAATTTATCAGCGATTTGTTGCCATTTATAGATTAAATTAGTTAACCCTTGTTCTAATGTTTTTACTGCAGTAAAAGTTGTGACCGTTGCAGGAACCGGTACTAATTTAACCTTCCAAGCAAGAATTACTCCGAAACTACCTCCCCCACCACCTCTAAGGGCCCAAAATAAGTCTTCACCCATGGTTTGCCTATTAAGAACGTTGCCATTTGCATCAACGACACGGACATCAACCACATTATCGGCCCCTAGACCGTATTTTCTCATCATAGAACCATAGGCACCCCCGGTTATATGGCCGCCTATACCAATACTATTACATAACCCGGCAGGGAAACCATGGGTTTTACTTTGTTCGGAAATTCTATAATATAACTCCCCAATTGTGGCCCCTGCCTCGACCCACGCACTGTTATCCTGAATATTCACGATAACAGTGCGTAGTTTTCCCATGTCGAGGACTACGAAGGGGTCTCCCATCTCTGAAGAGTAGGAGATCCCTTCGTAGTCATGTCCCCCACTTCTTACCCTTAGTTGAATCCCAAGTGATCTAGCACAGATAACTGCTGCTTGCACATGGGATTCATCTAAGGGCATGTAAATTAATTGCGGTTTTGCGACCGAGGGGAGAGTATACCTTAGATTATTCGCAGTCGAGTTTAAGATTGCTTCGAAAGAAATGTTAGCCGGAGTGTAAAAATATGATGGAAATGGGTTTGGAGGGTTTACAGATTTTGATAGACATTGTAGGAAGTTAACTTGAGTCGGGTTCGGGTTAGCGAAACAAGAAGAAATTGAGAAGATTATACACAATGCAAAGAAAGCATTGCTTGATGAAAACATTGTTTCTTTTGGTTTTCACTAATCTTGTTTGTATGTTGATTAAGGAAGTGATGAAGATATTTGAGTGTAGTGTTCATGTATTTATAGTGGTTAATGATGACTATAATTGTAGGTAATGCAATCGTCATAATATATAATACACAAATTATACTATTGACAACATGACAACATTGTAATTGTATGGTGTGATCACATAAAAAGTAACTGATAATTTTGTAAAAAGTAGGTCTGGCAAATGAGTTATTTGGACCGGTCTCAAGTCGAGTCTGTTCGGGTCGGGTCATTCTCGGGTTTAATAGAATTTGGAGCTGGTTGGGCCAATTCGGGTTCGAGTCATTATCGGGTCTGCTATTATCAAGTTGTTTAGGATAACAACTAGTTTCTAATAATAAACATTCAGTTCGAGTTATATAAAGTTGAGTCAATACGGGTTCGAGTCAAATTCGAGTCCTCAATTTGGGTGTTGAGTTGGGTACAAGTCGGGTTATTCGGGTTGGGTCTTTTTAACAGGTCCAATAAAAAGGGATTATTTTATATTAAAATGTGACCATATTTATTATTTATAAATAAATGTTTTTTAAAAGTAGTCACATTTTATCGATTGTACCATACAACGATCACAGACTCACAAAGTTATTTGAGTGAAGTATGGGTCGGGTTATGTTTAAATAAATATGTGTCAAAGTCATATCATTGGTGTGAAGTTGAAAATGGTGTTGCATGCTTGGTTTGTTGTAATAAGTGGGGATAAATCAATCAAAAGTTTATACTGTAACAATGCTTATAATCATGGATTAGTTTAAAAGTGGTGTTTAGGTAAATTAAATTAGTGCTTGAGTATCCTACAATTTAGGTCACATTCCGGAAGTCCTATTCACCTTTGTTTTTTGTCCACGATCCCTAAACCCCTCAGGTATATGTAAGTCAAGTATTAGAAGATATCTTCTAAAAAACGAATAAGGGGGACAAGGTGGGGCACCCCTATGTGCTTCTCTCTCTCCTCTATTTGGGTCATTTGTAAGAGTAAATGGTATCCGTCACAGCGTCACTCCAAAGTGACGAATACGTGCCGTCACAAATGAGAATTTGTGTATCAAGTTCTATACTTGTATTTACGTAATGATAAATGATCATGATAATTCTTTGATAATACTCTTTCCTGTTTACAATGATCTTCCACAATTTCCTGATCTTTAAATTTCAATGCGGTTGTTTAACCTGATTTTCAACATTTGTTGGAGTAAATTAAAAGTTATTTTTGTAAAAGTGTAGGTTTATAACAAATGTATATATTTCACGGTGACATCATAATTATCAATTTACATATCTATGGTTAAAGTTGTAAAACTTTGAAATCAAATATACGAAAAACGCACGGCTCCTTTAGAAAAATATCACTAGTGTGATGATCGATCGTCTAAGCTAAAATACAACAATTTATGTACAACAGTTTTGAAAATATTTGACTTATATGAGATTTAGAATTGGCTTTTATCTCATCGCGGTTTGACAATAAAATCAACTCAGATGATTAACCAACCCAAAATAAAACTCAACTCGACTCGACTCAAGAAATTCAAGGTGTACATTATTTTACAATTGAAGACATTCTAGATGTGGCATTCATGTCATCATAATGTCATCTATAATCCAAAGGTTATAGCTATAATAACTCCCTAAGATTCTAAACCTCATGCTCATGCAAGGTGGACAAGGAATTATTTCACCCTTTTGATGAAGGTCCCTTGCTTGATTGCTCTTATCTCTTAAAAGAGATTATAATATCATTATTTGATGTTAATTGTTTTAATTATAAATCAATCTATAGAGGTGACTAGTGGAAGTTGGTAACAAAAAGGGATTCTAAATTAATTTGGGTTGCCCTGTCATGTGAAAACCGAAAACTAAATTATCTTTTACTTGTGCTCGTTAATTAAGTACTAAGAGGTGGCATTTTGGCTTGTCGTATGTTCATTAAAGAAAGGGGAAATGACAAAATCTATCTACTTCTTGTTGGTGATTATGGGTAAATTCGTTTAGTATAGTTTTAGTGGCTTCTTTTTTGCTGTTATATTCCATTCAAATCCCCCTGAGATGTTACAACATGAGATGATCATGATTGGCCTCATATTGATGGCGCTTTAGAAAGAATGGGTGGATAGAGATTTGAATCGTGACCTCTCGGTTATAATGGCTCTAATCATGTTAAGAAATCAGATTAGCTAAAAATTTAGGCTGATGATTGGAGTATTGTGATTGGTTTTATAGTCTAACATACAGAAATTGAGAACTCGGGTAAAATGTTTATATGAGATGAAAGGTAAATATTTTGTATGATCTTTGTTATTTTCCACATATTGATTCAGGAGACTTGGACAGTTGTAGAGGTGACAATTTCGGCAAGTGAGTCTGCCCGATTCATGAGCAATGAATTGGCGGCCCGTTACAAGCCCGGCCTAGATTGCGTCCGATCCCCATTGGGCTGGTTTTGGATCAGAGATTCATAACCCGGTTTGCCCCCTTCAAAAAACCAAAATATAAGAAATACATAATCTAGTCCGACTCGACTTAACCACAAGCCTCTTCAGGGCTAGGCATGACATCGTCCTTTGCCGTGGGCTAGTCTTGTGTCAGGAGGCTAGGTCCAACCTAACATTGTCTTGGTTGATGGTCACCGCTTGCTAGTTATATATTTGCATTGTACTTCTATATAGTTAGACTTGGAAAACGGGTCAACCTAGTCGGATTCGGATAAGGTCAATTCGGGTTTGCTAGAGTTTGGGACAGGTGGTGTCGAGTTGTTAACAGTGCAATAATTAATTAACAGTCGGTCGGGTTATATTGGCTCGAGTCAAACTCGAGAGTTTGGGTGTCGGTCGGGTATAGGTCAGCTTATTCGATTCAAATTATTCGGGGCCGAGTCAATTTTACCAGGTATATATAATCAAACAATTGCATAGACAAAATAATTGTACTAAAGACCTCACTAATGATTAAATTAACCTTTCATTCATCAAAGTAAACAAGAATTAACCACAAAATTTGATGACTAAGGATTAAAAATCTTCATTGATGAATGGAAAGAGGCCAAGGGGAATAGACTACTATTTGTATCACTCAAAGGTTATGCTTACGTCCAATAAAGAGAAGAGTAATGATCCTTTAGTGGGTCAATATACCGGTTTTTCTAACCTATGCCCACTAGGCATAGGATAAGAAACCCAAAAAGGAAAGAAATAAATGATATTTGTATGGGAAATTGCAATATCAACTACTTTTACTTTGATTTACAAGAAAATACATTTATTACTTTCTATTTCGGATTTCTTATCCTATGCCTAGTGGGCATAGGTTAGAAAAACCCTATACCGAATTAGATAAATTGGCACTATTACATGTAATTATGTTGTAGTGAGACCTTAAATTGTTTGCAATAAAAAGACTTGGGACTTGTGAGTATACTTTGGGGTGAGTATACCTTTGTTGAAAGAAGACAAACAAAGCTTAATGCTTTATTGCATTCACCTACCAACGAGAAAAAAACGCCCAATGCATCACATTCCATTTCCATAGGAAGGCCACCACTTTTTTTTTCTTGTCGACCTTAACTTCAATAGTAAGAATCAGTCTAGACGGGTGTAAGCGTGAAATGAAGTTAGGCCCGATTCTTTTTAGCTGAATTGAACAATGGAGCTGAGCTGAGCTGAACTGAAGAATAATAGTAGCTGAATTGGATGAAGTTAAAGTAAGAGTTAATTTGTGAAAATATGAGCTAAGTTGAATAGAGTTAAGCTAAATTAAAATGAGTTGAAATTAAGTATAAAAGAACAGAACTTTAGTAAATATAGTACGAAGTATATTTTTTTTGTTACTAGTTAATCAATGTTTACTACAGAGTATTGACTAAATGTATGAGTTGTTTGGAAAGTTCTCATACTTATGAGTTATGACAATCTTAAACAAAATTTGTGTAACTTGATATAAGATGTCGTATAGGTTTTGTGAATTATTTGTATTATTGGGTACGATTTGCTAGATTAAGATTCATTTTCTCAAAAAATCAGATCTATGGATCCTTTCACGGATGACGGTACGAAGAAACAACGATATAATAGAGGGTATATAGAAGCGTTTTTATATAATAATGACATTTGTTCTAGGAATAATTTATTTGTTCGATTTTTACAAATTTGCATTCGGTTGTTTTTTATATCTTTTGCAAATGTTATACGTATAATTATTATTATTATTATTATTATTATGAATAAAATCATTTTCACTATTAATAATAGTAGTTTCAAAGTATTTTTTGATAAATTTTGAATGAATTAAACATTGGTTATTATTAGAGCTGGCAAATAATGACACGACACGAAAACACGACACGAACCTGACACGAAATTAACGGGTTTGGGTTGAGGCTCAATGACCCATTTGTGTAAGTGGGTTGACACGAACATGACACGATATTTAATTGGGTCGGGTTGGGGTTGAGCTCTCTAAACACGAACCCGACACAAATGACCTGTTTAATAAATTAATCCTAATTTTTTTATCTTTCATCACATAAATATACTTAAAATTTTCCAAATATTGACATGACACGAAAACACGACCCGAACCCGACACGATATTAGCGGGTTAGGGTTGAGGCTTGATGACCCATTTATGTAAGTGGGTCGACACGAACACGACACGAGATTTAAACGGGCCGGGTTTGGGTTGAAGGGTTTGTGACCCGTTTACATGTGACACGAACACGAACCCGACACGACCCGATCTGTTTGCCAGGTCTAGTTAGGGATTGTTTGGTTACCCATTAAATAACATAGGAATTCCAATTAATGTGAATTGCAAAATGGGTAACTTGTTTGGTTACCCCAATTCACATGAAATAGAATTACCTTGAAACTTCAATTCCTCCTTGATGGAGGAAGTTGCTTACCTAGGCCCCTCTAGGTAAGTGGAATGCCTACATGAATTGCATTTTCTTTATGCAACCAAACAACATTTCCTAATTCACATGAATTCTAAAATCATGTGATTTGTCACTTCCTAGGAAATACAACTTCCTACATGCAACCAAACAACCTCTTATTATAGTAATAAATTATTCAAACACGATTCATCGAAACAGAACCTTCTCAAATTTGAGCAATGTCCTAATCTCCGAAACTCAAAATAAAATTTTCTCAAATTAGTAATTTTTTTCTAAATAATTCAAGTTTACTAATCAACTCAAACTAATGACAGGGCCACACGCCATTAGGTAAAATACCAATAATGCAGTGTTGCATACTTGCATGTTCCAGTTGATTTCCAAGTTCTAATTCTACCGTGTCAAGTTTATTTTCCACTACATACATTGCCTCCATGCTTCATGGCAGTGGACACTTTTTTCCTGATTTGATCTGCTTCAAATCTTGTTTAATTTCCACTAATTAACAGTGCTAAGACTATGTTTATCCACAGACTCAATATAAGTCTTAACAACAGTAAAATATTATTATTTTATCCTAAAGACTCAACTCGGACTCTTTTGTTTCTTCCACTTTATCCCTCAAACTCATTAAAAATCTCAACAACAATAAATAGGACCCACTTTTACCCACACAAAATACTATTTACGGGTCTTAAGGTGAGTCTTGGAAATCCAAGACCCACCCTCAGATTTTTCTACAGTATAATTGCCTTTATCCCTCGTTTTAGTTGAGAATTTGCTTTTTACTGTTGCTGGTACCCATCTTGGTACCCGGTTAAACTTAGTCTAACATGGCAACTTAAATCATACTCACAAATTTCAATATTGGAATGTTTCATTATAATATTACCATGCGACTACAAATGTCAACTAGCTTAGGAGAAGTCTTGACAAACTCTTAACCCGAGTCTTTGAAATCCAAGACTCATGACCTCACTTTCAAAAGAAGACATCCAATGAAAGAAAGTCATGTGTTATATTAAGGTAAGTCTGACTGATAATGTATAAAGTTTGAGGTAAGTTTAAAGTGAGTCTGAACAATAAAGAAATAATAAAAGTTAGTGGAAAACCGATGTGGGCCATGTGACAAAGTTTTAAAGACTTTGAAGAGTCTTACCAATAATCATACCCTTAGTTGATGAAGTTATGACTTACTCCGTATAAGAGACGGTGCTTATAACCCAAATTTAAATCCCGTCAGCATTAAAATCGCCTTTGTGACTCCCACAGCCCCTCTTGGTCCCTTTACTCATGTGACTGTGGCTACTAATTGAAGGCATGATAGACTCAAATCACACGGAAAAAATGTGGTAAAAGTCCTCTTCAAATCTAGAATAATTAATTCAAAAACAATTATTCCTAATCTTTTTCTATGATAAAGCAATAAATTTTTTGAAGCGTTGACAGAAAGTTATTCCACAATTAAATTGTAGATTGCGAGTGAAATAAGTTAAATGCAAACTTTTGACGCACCAAACATTTGAAGGCATCAAGTTGAGCAAATTAAAATAAATTAAAATTCAATTAAAACATTGTTGTTTTTTCTTTGATTTACACCTCTTTTGTGAAAGTGTGGCATTAATGCATTATAAAACTAGAACTATGAGTCTATGATTTTGACTTAATTGTACCATGTACTCATGAAGTAAACGCTTAGACTCGAGTCCACGTTCGTACCACTTGAGGAATGCTTCTTTTTTTTTTTTTTTTTTTCAAGTTATTATCAAAATATCTATCGTCGTTTAGCGTCAATTAGAAACTAAGTATCGCAAATGGGTCTACGTCATTAACTTTTTTTTTCCAAATAAGAGAATGAGCATTGAGACGTCGTCCAAAAGGTGTTCATGTATATGAGACGCATGATTGTAGTTGTAAACACTAGTTTCAACCTACAAACATGTAAAACAGATCAAGTACACTACAACCATAACGTTGATGAAAAAACTAACAAATGTCGAATGAGATGCTTACTAGTAGAGCATCATCGGTTGTCGTAGGCTAGTAATAGTTCTAGTTATTATTCTCGGCTTATTTTTTTTTATTGCAATGAAGGCTGATAATGAGACGCATGATACCGGGTTTGCCTCTTTTGAAGCTTCCAAGTGCTGAGGATTCAAGGAAGATAAGCATAAGACTCGTCCCAATCTCCAAAAAGATTTGTCAACGCTTTTTCTTTTGCATTATAAGAGATCGGTGAAATTGAATTCTTGTGTTATAAGTTATAACCGTTTTTTATACACCCATTTTCACTTCCCAATCTGCTTTCAAGATAATAGGCATTGTAGCGAGCATGGGCTAGCCAGGGTAACAAAAATGGTCCATATATATGGGTTAGACCAGGGGCTGGCCACATGTGTAGGCCTATTTAACGAGCCCAAAACCCGACCCTTACGGGCCAGTTCGGGCTTTTTAGCTCAAATAAGCTTTTCGGGTTCTAAGATTTACGAGTTATCGAAGGAGATAAGTAACATAATACCTTCAAGTTTTCAACTGGTACCTTAAATTACATTTTTTACATACTTAGTTTATAATATTTATAAAGATTGAAGAAATATGATGAACTGCATACGAATTGCTCTCTAAATATAAGCTGAAGTGAAGTGAAACATAGCTGCGTTAAAATTTTTAATCATGTACCAGTGGATAAATATACATGAGTTTCTAAAGAGGTTGTTATAACTTACGGCTACTTTAACAAGTTCTATAAGAAAAAATATTCCTCTATTAATAAATGTGGACCGGAGTCCTGACCGGATCAAAATTTGCCCAAACATTTTGCCCAAACCTGACCTCATAATACTCTGGGCCTTTTTGGGCTGATCACCGTGCTTTTTTGGGCCCAAATAAAAGGTTATGGACAACCGGACAAGGACAGTTAAACCACTAGATTGCGGGAACAATTATATTCTGGGCAGTTGAAAAATCCCCCTTTTTCTTCAAACCTGCGTTGCAATTCAATTATTCTATTCGATATACGGTAAACTAAACCCTAAACCCCCAAATTCATACATTTCTATTCAATTGATCCTTCAATTATGGCTTTCCCAGCTACAATTCGATACTCTCCTTTCAAATTTCCCCTTCAATTGAAACATGATTCCTATAATCTTCCTCGACCGTCTTTTAATTCGAATTCACTTTCTTTTAATAAACAATTGGTATTAAGAGTTAATGCTTCTACTTCAATTGATTATTCCAGTGTTTCTGCGCCTGATAAATCATCCACTCTCAAAAAAGTAAGTAAATTCGTTTACTTTGATTTAATTTTTCTGCAAATTTGGGGAATTTTAGATATTAGTGTATTTATTCGATGCAGTTCTCGACGTAATTTTCATTTTGTTTCGTCTGGAAATAGCTACTAGGGTAATTCAGCTCAAAACATAATGATAATATCTTCCCTGCAACTCGACATTCGTATCGAAAACATAACAATTGACGCTGGAATGCATACTGATTACTTTTGTTTGACTGCAAAATTAGAAATAGGAAATTAAGTTTGTAAATTCGTCTAGGGTTTGATTTAATTTTTTCTGCAAATTTGGGGAATTTTAGATATTAAGTGTATTTATTCGATGCAATTCTCGACGCAATTTTCATTTTGTTTCGTCTGGAAATAGCTCAAAACATAATGATCATATCGATTAGGGTAATTCAGCTCAAAACATAATGATCCTTCTATAGCTAAAGACGGGTCAAATAGCTTGAAAGTGGTGACATGTTTAGCCCCCACCACCCCACTTGTTGCTTGTCCTATTAGGAATGTGGTATTGTATTTGACCCGTCTTTAGTTATAGAGGGATATGTGCCGTCTCTATAATGAGATTTTGTGTTCTTTATTTGATCGATTTTTTATCGAATTGTTTTGATAGAATGATAATTGGCAATGGAAATTCAGTGACAAGTCCATCAAGATTTACTATGAGCAACATGAAAAAGAGGGATCTAAGCCTGATAGGAATATTCTTATGATACCAACAATTTCCGATGTTAGCACAGTCGAAGAATGGAGTATGGTGGCTTTGGATATTTTGCAAAGGGATGGTAGTGAAAATTTACGGGCTATGCTTGTGGATTGGCCTGGTTTAGGAAACTCTGATCGTCCTAAGTTGGATTACAATGCCGATGTTATGGAGAAGTTTTTGGTTGACTTTATTAACTCACCTAGCAGCCCCGTGTCTAAATCAGGTATGGTCTTATATTCCATTATTTTGTTCATTATATAACGATTTAAATGAACTTTATAATAACAGTTGTATTTTGCATGAGGACCCTTACAGTTTACTTGTCTATTAGCATGGGAGGCAAAGACAAAAGGCAGTTACTTGAGTATTGCTAGACTGAATGTCTTGAAGGGTAAAATAATTTTCTGCTTTAAACCTGGATTTTCACCTTGAGCAATAGGAATAGCTAGCGAGTCGTGAAGGCAGAGAGAATTGGGCAGTTTTCTTCTGCTCATGTACACTGTGTAGTTTGGTTCAATGATAGGTTCAAGTTTATGCTCTAGTTGCCATACGGTAACTTATGGTGCTGGTGACTCGGAACTGATAAATATTGTACTATATGATATGAAATATCTGGTCCGAAGTGCAATTAATTGACAAAATTCATTTAAGATGGCACCTTGATACACTTCAAAATACTTTAGTTAAGTAGATATATTAGATTTTCAAGTGCCACAACTCGTAATGGCCGCTGCCTCTTCCTGTTAATGGATTTCACTTTGATGCTCTCTATTTCATTGGCCTGGTACATTATGTAGTTAATTCTCTTCATTCAGTTTAGGACCTGTTCGTTAAGTGTTGCTTTTAAGAGTGATAGTGTCATGATACCTTCATCTTAGCCTCCCTTCTGTTTAGTTTGATAGGAACTCTGTTGCTTCTGATGATTTTTTACAACAGCATTGTCCCAATTCCCAATGGCTCCCGCCCTATGAGATAGTAGCAGTAGTCAGATGTGGGACATCTTACCTCTTTGTTAAAAAATACAGTGATGCCTTATTCAAATACCCCATAATGAAAATGGCATCGACACTCTTTTCTTCATCATACAAGAAGCATAGATAGTTTGCAAGACTCATCACTCTTTATTTCTGGATTATGATAGAATAAGTTAAAATGGCTCGCTACAGTGGTTGTGCTTCTTTCGCTTGTGAAGTAGCGGTCTTTCAATGCAGTTCTCGACGCAAATTTTTTCATGTGTCATTCCGAAAAAACTTTTTGTTGCTAACACAAGAGTAAGGCTGCCTACATCTGATCCTCTTTACGCCGCTATTTGCGGGAGCCATTGATGCACTGGAGTAGTGTTGCTGTTGCTGTTGTATAAGACTCCCATGCATTGGGATAAGGCATATTGCTTCGCCTCAACCTGTATCTACGCACAAACTTGTATTCACTCGCAAGTTTTATTGCTTTTATTACCGTACTCAATTTCGCAGCTGATAATTGAGGTTCTATCTGAGATCATCATTTCTTTTTATGCCTGCGTAACTTGTTTTTGCAATAACAGAAGTTTCCTTTTTTGACATTAGGTGAGAATTTGGTGGTAGTTGGAGGTGGACATGCTGCCACAATGGCCGTTCTTGCCGCAAAGAAGGGTTTGGTGAATCCAAAAGCAATTGTAGCTGTAGCACCTACCTGGGCTGGTCCTCTTCCTATCGTCTTTGGACGCGATTCTAGTATGGAGACTAGGTAAGTATCACTTGTTAAATTTTTTTTATAGTTAACTATTTCCTAAAAAGTTGCCCAAGAACCCTGAATATAACGGAGTATAATGCCAGAGTTCGCATCTTTTTGGATGCCAACAGGGTTGGCACTATTTCTTTAAAATTTCCGAAGGCTTGGTTGGCTTAGTGTAATTGTTACTATGCTAATGCATTGCCTCGGATTTGTCATTCTTCTGAATCTTCTCATCATTTAGCTGAATTCATTTTCTCTTCTACTTTTTGGCATGCTTTCCAGTAAGGTGTAGCAGATAGATTGCACGTTTGTTTTTCCGTTTAGAGGAAGGAGGTGCCGTATATACTAATAGATTGCAGCCAAGGTTTAGACATTTGTAGTTAAGTGACTTGAATCTTGGATATGAACATTTATGTGGGGAAATCATGGGTCCTAACTCCCATATATAATCAATCGAAATTGATGGATCTGAATGAAAATTGAAAAATATAACTGAAATGAGTAGAGACTTGGAAATAAAATAATAAACCCTCCTGATACAAAATAAAACTTGAAATAAGATTAGATTTTATTCTGCCCACTATTATCACTAATCTAACAACTCATAACAATTAATTAAATCTGATACAATGATCTTTTTTCATTTGGCTAAATTGACTACCCTAGAGTCTCAAGGAATGTTACTACATGAACTCGCTCACCCGCGTTCGATCCCTGCCTGTGTACTTAATTAATTAATACGTCATCATCAGGAATCGTATCACCTCCATTTCATCAGGATTAGGATATTCAGGTTTTCCTATTTGGACGTTTATAACACATTTTAGCTCCTATTTGGGTGTTTCTAACACATTTTAGTACCTAGTTGAGGTATATTTTAACCATCTGAATTCTGAAGTGACCATTTATACCCTTAATATTTCTAGGATCAACCATGTTTATATTCTGGAACAAATTAATGACATTATTAATTTCTCGATAACATCCACACTCACCCTCTTTGTAGTACGTTCCCGAGACCACAGTCCCTTCTTGACGTGACCTCCCCAACTCAACTAAACCTTCGTCTTATCTCTACACCCTGGCGACCTGCTCATGCACGAACATGGCTCCAATCTCCAAAACTTAAACAACCCTGAAGTTCACAGTACGTCTCATGCTTCACTTGGAACGGAAAAACAACCAGAAAGAAAGGGAAAAAGTGGCAGAGAAAATGGTGGCTGATGGAGGAAGAAATGCTGACACTGTGGGGAAGAATGGCCTGGTGTCGTTTTGGTGGGGAGAAAGTAACTTGGGGGGAGGAGGTGTTGATGATTGATGCTGATGGACTACTGTGGGTACAAAATTGTGAAAATCTGATGTTCAAACCCATCTGCATATAACATAATTCCCCCTATATCTGTTCAAAAAAAAATGCGAACATTTTGGGGAGACTTTGAAACACGTTCGAGTGACTGCCATCAAATTAAGTACTCCGGGCATGTCAGATTTAGTAAAGCAAAACAAATATTGGCCTGTGATCTTCTGCCCCTCTTCCTTTTTTTTTTTCAAATTGTAACTCTGTTTTCTTTAACACACTAGGTATGGGTTACTTCGTGGAACGCTAAGGGCCCCGGCTCTAGGTTGGATGATGTACAACGTTCTCGTCAGCAACGAAAAATCTATCGAATCACAGTACAAATCCCACGTATATGCAGATTCGGCAAATGTGACCCCAGAATTTGTGCAAAGTAGATATGCATTGACAAAGAGGGAAGGGGCTCGATATGTTCCTGCGGCTTTCTTGACCGGTCTGTTGGACCCCGTGAAATCCCGAGAGGAGTTTCTAAGCGCCTTTGAAGCGTTGGACGGAAATATTCCTGTTCTAGTTGTGTCAGCCTCTGGTGCACCCAAGAGGTCAAAAGCCGAGATGGAAGCCCTCCGAGGAGCTAAAGGAGTTTCTAAATTTGTCGAGGTTCCTGGTGCTCTTTTGCCTCAAGAAGAGTACCCTAAGGCCGTTGCAGATCAAATCCATACTTTTTTGCAAGAGATTTGAACAATTTTCATTATCCGAGTTCAGACCCTCCAAGCTTCTCGCTGTCTCTTTCGTTTTGATTGTCCACACTCCACAGTTCTTTAGTTTGTGTAATACTACCTCATATTGTACCATATGATGTTCAATTTGACCATAAATTTCTCCAATATATACATGTAAAGATTATACTAGTAAATTTGTGTTTGGGCAAGATCCGTCTTGGCTCGACCCAACTTTTCTATACTAGGTTAAAGAGAAATAAGATGAACTGGACCGAATTGAAGACAAAAAGTTTACATATTTAAAGAGCGAGGATTGAACCTAAATGTATTTGATCCGGGTTTACTACAATCCGAAGGTTAAAGAAGTATGCATATCCTCTGGATATTTTTAAGCCGAACCAATCAATGTGATGAAGCTTAATAAGGCATAGGACCATTATATTGTCTTCTTGATTGAAATGACTTTGTGCATTTATATTCCCACTAGTGACTAATGTAATGTGACGCTCTTTTTGCGGTGGATACCTTAATGAATATGATAATTACAGGGTTTGCAACCTCAATTTAATTTAATGCACCTCCTTTATGAAGTTGATATGTGAAAAGCATGTTGTATGTTTATTTTAATTGAGAGTTTTATCCCGTGTAAAATTGCACGGGTTTGGTTATTAAACTTGTTATTAAAAAAAGTTTTAAAAAGTTGTAAAATATTGAAATCGGAATTCCACTAAAACCATCATATATGAATGAAAAGTAATAGAGTTTATACATAATTTGACGACAATATAAATATTGAGAAATCTTTATTATCTCATTTTCAAAAGCATTATAAACAACATTATTGTTTGCTTTTTATACAGTTGTAATATTAAATAAGTAATTCACCACAATCCTTAAATCGAACAAAACTTCCAAAAAACATGAAAAAACATTAATTTGATCATAATTCTTTGCTCGGTAAGAACCAATTCCATTGAAATTAATTTAGCCAAACTGATTTTGATGAGTTTAGAAAATTGAGAAAATGAGAAACAAAGATGGTAGTGGGAAGTTTTTATTGTCATGCAAACAATGCGGGGTCCCACATGTGTTGAGTTTCGGGGGGAAAAAAAGTTGTATATGATGATGTGGGTGAAGGAAATTGCTTTAAATGTTATTGGTTTAATAAAGATAAGATTGAGAGTTTTACATTCTAAAATAGCATGTCGCGTGTTAATTCAACACTATTTGTAAACATTTCTCATACTGTATTCTTCAAATTTACCTAATTTAAGGTAAATTTTATGAGAACTGCTACCGACTTTCTCTTTTCTACTTTCTTTTGCCTTTCTTCCAAGATACTAATACATAATTATTGATTTGGTTTACTTATCAATTGTTGATTGAAAATTTGTGTTTTATTTTTAGACGAAGAGATGGTCCGTACATTCAATATCATTCATGGAACGGTCCCATGTATCGAACATGTGTCCCAATTACTACTAGCCACGTAGCTTACGTGATAATTCTCCAGTATTTTCATTTCATTTCAATAGTCCAAAAGTATTGACATTTGTCCAAGAATATAAATGCATCACATATTGCCTGATACAAACAAATAATAAGCTCTTATGTTCTCATGCAAAGTCCATAAATAAAGGAAAAAATATGAAAAAGACTTCAGAAATAAGAGGAGTTTAGTCTCTCTTAAGACGCAAATTAAGATAACCGTCTTTAACATTAAAAGTTTAAAACATGTCATATATTATTCCACTTGAGCATTGAAGATAATTTTTTTTTCTTTGTATTCTGTTTTTGTCATATTCGTATTATTTAAACAATTAAACCATTTTAAACTTAAGACAAACGGATATACCCGTATTAAACAAGAATTTGTCGGGAGAAAATTATTTAGACCTTCTGGATCCAGGCCCACGTCAGCCCAATAGCCCATGCCCCATTTAATACAGATCCATGTCAATCATTTTATCCTAATTTATTTTAAGAAATTGGGTCGGGCCCATGGACCCACTAATGTACCAACCAAGCCCAATCAGAAAGCGTTGGCCACTAATAAAATATAAATTTTATACAAGGATGATTATTTTTTCACTAGTTTTATACAGGTAATATTAGCCATACAAGTGTGCATATTGTAACCAAAAAAAAAAAAGGTGTGCATATTGCCACATTTATGCTTTTTTGTGGGGGTGGATCTAAATTAGGGCTAGAGTGAAAGTTTCGATATCCGAAGGATTCAATATCCGCTTTGAATCTAATCCGAGATTATGGATAATTGATATGATTATGAATTTTAAAATGTTGAGTATCTGATCTGATCCAAAAATATATTTTTTCTATTATTTTATGAGTGTTTTATTTGTGATCATAATAATAAGGGTTTTTTTTATAACTGCTACCACGAGTAAATCACTTTTTGAGAACTGCTACGAAAGTAAAAAAAAAAGTTTAAAAACTGTTACCATATTCATTGGTTCGGTTAAAAGTCAGTACCAATTCATTAAACGGGGCTAAATGAATGAATCTCAACCATTCATTTCAAATCTTTAGATTAAGTTATATTTTCTCTTCCTATTATACCCTTCCCCTCTTCCTTATTATAACATTTTTCTCTTCCTTATAACACTACAATCTTCTACTCCATTAATCCATCTTCAATCTCTCCTTTATTTTTCGTATTTCATAGGTAACATTTCCTTTCAATTCATTCATTCTCAGTCCTTATACTCCATCAACTCATGTCGAATCAAGGGTAATGTAACATTAGCATATTAAACAATGGGTTTATACAATTTTAGAGAAAGGAAAGCCATCAACTTTCTAAAAAACAACCAATTGAATTAGTCAAATCTATGCAATCAACCGGGTTTAAAGTGATAACAAAGACAAAATTTTAATTAAAGAAATCAATGGAACAAATTTCAATGAAATTAAAAAATCGAAAAATTAGGGTTTTATGAAATCTAATAAAGAATTCAATCATACAATCTAATAAACAAATAACTGAGGAAATCAATAAACATTATGAAATTTGTACTACTAAATTAAAGGTTATTGATTTAGAGTAAATAGTAAAGTAGGAAAGGAAACCCGAGAATGAGTAGAAAATGTCGACAAATAAAGGGCTTTCCATTCAAATAAACTTAAGTGAAGAAAGTGAATTTTGTTAGGTTAAATTCTTGAAATGAGTAGATTAATTTGATAGAGTATGAGTGATGAAGTCGAAAATTAGAGTAATGAAGGTGAATTTGACATATTAGTAGAGTGATAAAGTTGAGGAGTTATGTAGAAAGGGGGGAAAGGTTAAAGAAGGGGCAAAGGTTAAAGAAGGGGTAGTTTAGTCTTTTCACGTCAAAAATTGGGGCTCGGTGTGAATTGGTACTGATTTTTAACCGAACCAATGAATATGGTAGCAGTTTTTAAACTTTTTTTTTTTACCTTGGTAGCAGTTCTCAAAAAGTGGTTTACTTGCAGTTCTCAAAAAAACCTAATAATAAAGTTCTTTGATTTCAATTTATATTTGTCTATTATTTCAAAATTATTCCATTTTTTTTTTTGGTGTTTAAAATTTTTATTGCTATTTTAAACATAATTTCCGAACTAGACATTTTTGTGTAATAAAACAATCAAAAATAAAGTTAAAATATAAGCATAGTATGGACCATATCTTGAGAGCCCACCATTTTGCTCCTTAGCTCGAAAAAGCTTGCTTTTCCACGGGTCATGATCGGTTTAAAAGTCTTCGACCTAGCCTTGCCAAAAAGCAAAATTCTTAATCAAAATTACTATCACATACATGTCAGGCTAGAGCCCGGGTCAGCCATAAGGGACAGAATCCCCCACATGATTCAAAATCCATTGTATGTTCTATAAGAAATTCTTAATCAACTATATTACTCCAACTTATTATATCAATGTGGGATAAAAAAAGTTTTTTTTGAAGCAACACTTCCAACAATTCCCCACATGATTCAAAAGAAGAAAAAAAAAATAGCTGATATAAGGCAACGGAACATAAGTCTTAAGATGACAATGTCTTGAGGACTTGTATTGTCACCAAATGCATACAATTACCTGCTACAATCGTATCGAGTTGCTCTTGGCATTGGACTCTCCACGGTGGTTTGTAACGGAAAAATACACAAACCTGCATTCGAATCTGCGTTAGTCCTCGCAAAATGTAATAAGAAAGTGACCCACACATGCCTAGGATCTCGTGAACGCTCTCGAGGTCCTAAAGCAGTAAAGCCTAAGAACCTCGCAGGAGGTAGGGCATTTCCCCCACATTCACATAGGTAAGTCCATTAGGTTTGACTATCACAAACCACCCTTAAAAAAAGAACTATGGACTTATTAAGAGCTTAACTCAGCCTTCCTCACATAACAGTTATAACACAATATAAAAAAAAATATTACATCACATTTTTATTATAAAAAGGAATGGTAGTAGTATTATAACATGAGATTCTCGTGACTTCGTTTGCCCCATTGAACTTAGTTAACCCTAAGTTGGGGATCCCCGTCACAATTCATTCCCAATAGGCTTTAAACCCATTCATTGTGCTGACTCCAGCACTAATTTTCTGCAGAGGCCTTTCGTGAGAGGATCGGCAATATTCCTCTCTGATTTTACATAGTCCGGTAATATCACATTATTTCTTATCAGATTCCGCACTATAGCATGTCTCAAGCGTATATGTCTCCTTTTCCCGTTGTAAGCCTGATTGTCTGCCACACCAATAGCTGCTTGAGGTCACAATGCATTGAGACTGATGGAGTCGATCTCCCCCACAATGGAATGTCTGCTAGCATATTCCTTAGCCATTCAACTTCTTGTCCTGCCAATTCTAAAGCAATAAACTCAAATTCTATTGTTGATTTAGCAATGCGACTTTGTTTAGAATATTTTTATGAAATAGCACCACTAGCCAAAGTTATATCCACTAGTAGAATGAATCTCATCATTATCAGACACCCAATTAACATCACAAAATTCTCCTAAAACACACGGAGTTTTGGAATAATGTAAATAAACCCCAATTCATAGTCCCCCTAAGATATTTTAGAAGTCTAAGGCCCTGTTCTTTCGGACTTAATTTCAGTTCTAATAAGTTCAGTTCATTTCAAACTTCATTCGATTCGATTCGATTCAACTCCATTCGATTCGATTGATTGATTTGATTGATTTGATTCGAGATCAGTTCAATTGATTTGATTGATTGAGTTTATTTCAACATTACTATTATTATTCTTATTGATATCATTATTTTTATGTTTATATTAATGTATTTACTATTGTTATTATTATTATTATATTATTATTTTTATATTTATTATATTAATATTATATTTATTAATAATTAATTCGTACTGTTTATATTATTATATTTATATTTAATATATTTATTATTACTATTATTATCGTCATTATTATTATTATTATATTATATTAATTATTTTATTAATATATTCATTATTATTAATATTATTCATAACATATTTATTATTATTATTATTATTATTATTATAATATTAATAAGTTATTATTTTATTAATATACTCATTATTATTAACATTATTAAGCACATATTTATTATTATTATATTTAATATTATTATATTAATAAGTTACTATATTAGACCTATTATTATTATTTATTTTTTAGTTATTATTATTAATATATTATATTATTATTATTAATAATAATGTTATCATTTATATTACTAATATATTATTATTATTACTATATTTATTATTATATTACTATTTTATTTTTTATATATCTTATTAGATTATTATTATTAAATTATATTAATATATTATTATTATTATTAATGAATAATATTATAATAATATTTATTATTATTATTATTGGTATTATTTTTATTATAATATTTATTATTAGTATTATTATTATTAATAATATAATCTTTTTATTATTATTTTGATTGATTCAGCTCCATTAAGTTGATTCGATTGATTGGCTCCATTAATTTGATTCGATTCGATTTGATTGATTGGCTCCATTAAGTTCAATTCAATTCGATTGATTGACAATTTCAGTCCAAAAGAATAGGGCCTAAGTAATGCATTCCAATATGACTGACTTGGGCTATGTGTATACCTGCTGAGTCGACTTACCACATATATAATGTCAAGTGGTGTAATTCATGAGAAACATAACACTGGCAATAATCTTAGGATATTCTTCTTGGTTCAAGGCGTTATGACGAAAGTTTGTCAAAGGGTACTTTGGGAAAGAAAAAGGTAAACACAGGGGTACCATATGTAGAAATAACTTAAAATGAAGGGTGTCATATGTAATCTGCCAAAGTTCGAGAGTACCATGAAAAATTTCCGATTATCTTATGAAGTACTCTCTCTTTATAATCTTATCACATACTTTTGTGAGTTATGGCTTGTAGTCTTATATTAGTAAGTGAGTAATACAATCATATACTAGCCTTGTTCTTTTGAACAGAAACTGTTTGAACTGAACTAAAATGAACTTATTGGAGTTGAACTGAACTAATTTTAATGGAGTTGAACTGAAGTAAGAATTATGTGTGAAGAGAAGAGTTGAACTGAACTGAACTGAATGAAGCTGAACTGAACTAAAGAAAGCTGAACGGAACTAAAATGAGCTGAAATTAAGTCCAAAAGAACAGGGCCTAAAACTACGTTATTCAACAAATTAAGATAATAATTCACAAGAAGATTTTAAAAATAATTTTCATTTTCCGAAACATTAATCTTTTATTCCGTGTCTTCCAAGGTCAACGAATCAAAATATTATGAAATGACATCTATTAGGGGAATACTTTTATACTATAAACTATAATTTTGTTTATCTCAATTTTATTTTATGAGTCACAGTAGATTGTTTTCTCGTAAATAGAAAATATCTTACGCGAGTACTTTAAAAGAAACGAGGGTATACTACTCCGTATAATAAAAATTCTCATTTACTTGCGACGAGTATTATTTGTGTTAAGCTTAACACGGTCAAATACATACCAAATCACATGTCAAGTTGCATAGGAAATGCCAAAAAATTGTCTTTATTACCAACCAGTGGGTATATTTGACCCGTTTTTAGTTTAAACGGATAGTCTCCGTCTTAAACAAGACTTAGGGGGTGTTTGGTTCGGGGGCTTTAGGAAATAAAAAGAGAATCAAAATGGCCGAATTCTTTTGTTGTTGTTTGTTTGACACAAACAAAGGGTAACACATACCCTCCCTTACCCCCAAAACCATTCTCATCCATACCCAGCCCACCCCACCGGTAACCCCATAACCCCCATTCCTAGTTTCCCACTACCACAAACATCCACCACTACATCCGTACACCCACTGTCAACCACTATCACCAACACCCACCACACCCTCCCACACTGGCATAACCATCACCAGCGACGCCGGCGGTCCCTTATTCCGGCCCACTCACCGGCGCACTCACCGCCTGTCCACGCCACCCTTGCTTTCCATTCGCACCCCACATACACAATCACTAAACACCACACCAATACCCTCAATAACTCTCCCACCCCACCAAAACTTCCTCCCTCGCCGATAATCGCTCTTCCCGAACACCAGATCTTGTGTTTATTAGGGTGAGGAAACGACGGTTTCGTGGGTGGTGGCTTATTTTTAATTGTTTGTTAGGCTTTGGGTTTTGGTGTCCGACAAGGGAGAGGGGAACGACGAGGTGGTTGTCGGTGAGGAAACGACGGTGGGTCGTCGGCGACGCTAGTGTTGGTAGTATCGGTGTGGGTAGTGGTGACAGGTGGTGCGTGATGGCGGTGGCAGGTGGTGGAGTTAGTTTTAATGGTGACGATTCCCTTTCTCTTTAATATCCAACCAAACAATAAAGGATATTAGGGGTGATCTCATACCTTTCCCCTTCTTACCCTTTCTTGATTTCATTCCCTTACCCTTTTCTCGTACCAAACGCCCCCTTAGTGATACTATAAACTCACTAATGTAAGGTAACAAGGTCAACGTATATTAATGTGATTAACATTAACCATAACATAAAATAGCTCTTCTTCTTATATTGTACCCTCCCTTAATTAAAACAACATTAAGTAAAATAAATGAGAGAAATAAAAGAAAGAACAAAGAATTGAATGCCACGCGGTTCGGTGAGGCTCACAGCAAAGCTGACTTTTGCAAACAAATGAAGTTAATGCATTTGCTGTCTCCTGTTGACTCTTTTGATTTGATACCAAGGAGACCCATCGTCTCCTCTCTCCAAGTCAGCGTATTAGTCTGAAACTCTACGTTTTTGTAGATTTCTTGTAGCCTCAGTGTAGAGGGTTAACATACACGGCCGTCTTTGCAATATTGAAATCGTCAACAAAATTCTTGTTTACAACGCTTGTATAAAGATCTGGTATCCGGGTTAATTGAGTTGGATTCGGGTTAAGTTAGTTTGGATTTACAAGAAGTCACAAGTTATTTAGGGATAACGGTCAGTTTAAAAAAATAACATTAGGGTAGGCTCATATAGGGTCGGGTCTGTTCTGGTCAAGTATGAGTGTCAGACTGTCGAGTCGGGTACTGTTTGGGTTATTTACCGGGTCAATTTTAACAAAGTTAGTAGTAGTTTAAAATGAAGTAGGGTTAATTGAGTTTGGGTCAAGTTCGAGTTCTCATTTTGGGTGTTGGGTCTTACCAGTTGGGGTATTATGCCGAGTTAGTTTTACAAGGTTTAGTTATAAATTTAAAATGGATGGATCTAAAATAATCTATATAACAAAGTAGAGTAAATGCTTAGCGTTGCAGATTTAAATTTAAAAACATATTAGAAAATGTTTTTGCCTTTTCTTTGAACAAATTTTATCTCTTCTACTTAAATTGAATGTTAGATTTTACTATTACTTGAATTAGATTGTATTATGATTAGAGAATATAATTGTAATGTGACATTACCCTAGAAATTATTAAGTGGCCATTTATGTTAATTAAATTATCACTAATAATAATAACAAATGATAAAGTCATCACAAATAAACTTAATATTTGTCACTAATTTTTGGGGTTATCTAAACATTAAATAAATATTAGATTATACTTATAGGATTAATTTAAATTGAATCTTAGGTAAAGAGTGGTACTATCAATAATTTTATCGTAACATTGTCTTATATGAAAAATTGACTCCAATGGATCCTATATTTCGACGAGTCTTTATCATCTAGTTTATAATTTCTTGCCCACATTTTGTGAAAATGCGTTGTATCAAATTAATCCGTATATATGAGTATATGTATGACTGTATGTGTTTCCAAATGTTTCAATTATTATGATAATAGTAACAATAAAATATGTATATATAAGATCATCATAATAAATATTTATAAATAATATTAATATTTTTATTATTTTTTATTATTTTAATACTCTGGCTAACTTACACTACCTGTCCACCACGACACTCTATAAATATGTAGAGACAAGGGGTATGCTTACTCGTGGACCATTGTCTAAACAATCACATTTAACAAAATAAAACCAAAACTTTCTCTCACTATTTGTCATCACTACAAATAATTCTACAATAGTACTCATCTTTTAATTTAACCTAATTCAACAGCTTGGAAAGTAAAAAATAGACTTATTTTTCCATAGTACTAATCTTTTTAATTAAGCTTAAATAAGTATATAATTAAGCTTAATAATTCATAGAAATTAAAATAAAGAATAAACAAGATCAAAAATAAATAAAATGGGAAGACCTCCATGTTGTGATAAAATTGGGGTGAAGAAAGGTCCATGGACTCCTGAAGAAGATATCATCTTAGTTTCTTATATTCAAGAGCATGGTCCTGGTAATTGGAGGGCTGTTCCTACTAATACTGGTAATTAATTATTTCATTTTGTTGTTTTAAATTATTCCTCCATCTCGATCATTTGTTTATCTTTTGATTAAAATACCCCCTTATGATGAATATAAAAGGTAAACAAATGATCGAAGTAGAAAGAGTAATCTCTATAGTTATGTTATTATTCATTCAATATGTAGATTTCGATATTTTTTTAGGTCTTTCTAAGGTGGTATATCATATTACCGTACACTCTAGTTAATAACAAGCCTTATACTTTATTCTGCTTAGATTATGCTTTGTTATTTACGATATACTCCGTATATTGTTAATTTCAATTTTCTTATTGATTTGGATCTACGATGATGTGATATACCGAGGAACATAAGTATACTCCAAAAGCTCAAAGTTCAGTCTTTAGTCAAATATTTTTATTTAGGGTTAGATTTCCTGTTTAATTTAATTTATTAGGGTAGGATTCTTGGGAAAGATCAATATTTTTGCATTTATTTATTTTTTTTCCCTTTTTATGTAATTTTACTTGGGTTGAGATCATGTTCTGCGGCTTTAAATTATCTATTTTTAGTGGGTTGGTGACCAATAAATTGTGTGTATTTATTGCCCTAGTACCATGCAGCTGGCAACTTACTTAATACTTTCATTTTATTTTTAATTTTTTAAATTCTTTTTCTTATTTTCATTATGTAGGGTTAACTAAATTAATGAAGTAGCACATATCATAAATAAATTCTTAATTTTTGAAAATCTTGGTTGGATTTTTAGGGTTACGTAGATGCAGTAAAAGTTGCAGGCTGAGATGGACTAATTACCTTCGTCCTGGTATTAAACGTGGAAATTTTACTGAGCAAGAGGAGAAAATGATCATTCATCTTCAAGCTCTTTTGGGAAACAGGTAAAATGTTCATCCTAAATGTCACATAATTTGACTATGTCATTCTTTCTCGAGTTATTTTTGTGTGAGACGGTCTAAAATCATTAATCATATTACTCCGCATCAAATTAAAAATACAATATTAGATGTTTTAGTTGTTTAATTGTCTCACATTATTTTCATTGAATTATATTTGTATGTTTGTAATCCGTATATAATATTAAAGTTAAACAAATGATTTGAATAGACTGATATATTTGATGATATATTGTCAAATTATCAAAAATAAGGTTGAATTATTTGTATGTTTGTAATCCGTATATAATATTAAAATTAAACAAATGATTTGAATAGACTGATATATTTGACGATATATTGTGAAATTATCAGGAATAAGGTTATCTTAGTGAATTTTAATCGATTAAATCATCTGATCTTATTGTAGGAGTCTCTAATTGTAATATTTACTCAAATTAGATCTAGCTATTCGACTTTTAAACTTTAAAATTAATTGTAAATTAATTTTCAACTTTCTTGTGAAATTTCCAATACTAGTAGAGCAATTTATTACTCATGCATTTATTCATGCTATGGGATCTGTCACGTAGATAAAATACTGCAAAAGTGAAAACTTATTATAATGTATCACTGCCTTACTAGATGCGGTACTGAAACTCGATGTCACCCTCTCACATTTAACATGTTAGTTCTATAAAATAATAGAGCTTTTATCAGGGAATGTGAGAGTGTCGTATTGAGTCTTGATATCATTTGATGAAAGTCATGACACCCTATCATGCATTATCCTTTATCATTTATTGTATTTCGTTTGCATGTAGTAAATGATACTCCTTATTGAATAATATTGATGTACTCCGTAAATACTATTATTGTCTTATACAGATGGGCAGCTATAGCATCCTACCTCCCACAAAGGACCGACAACGATATCAAGAATTACTGGAACACCCATCTAAAGAAGAAACTAAAGAAAATCGAAGGGCAAAATGGTCAAACTACACATTCCCAAGAAGGGTTTTCACCAAACAACTCTTCCACCTCCACCTCCTCATCCCACCACCATAACCCCAACAAAGGACAATGGGAAAGGAGGCTTCAAACTGACATCCACTTGGCTAAACAAGCCCTATGTGAAGCTCTATCAATTGACAAACCTGATTTAAAACCCGACCCAAAATTGACCAGACCAGCATATGCCTCGAGTGCTGATAACATAGCCAAATTACTAGAGAATTGGGCCATCCAAAAGCCCAATTCCGGCCCATCATCATCATCTACCGGCCCATCTCCGAAATCACCCCAAGAGTCCACTACCCAAAACTCCTCAACAACAACAATCCATACTAATAAGAACAAATATGATTGTTACCAAGGTTTAGGGTCACTCTTTAGCACCTTAAACACTAAATCCAATTCCTCAATAGGGACCGCCTCCGGTGAGAACTCCATAGAGGTGGCACAAGAGGAGAGCAAGCCAATCCCGGTGGGACCCACTACGACGACAGAAATGCCGTTATCTTTGCTAGAGAAATGGTTGTTTGAGGAAGGTGTGATTAGCCATGATCACCATGTTAACTTGCTTGACATGTCCTTAGATGATCCATCTGTCTCTGCTCAACTCTTCTAGGATAACATAGGAGTTACAACTTTGTTGCTCTTTTGTTTTTGTTTATTTAATTTCGTTTTAATTAGTATAGGCTGGGCTCGTTTGGATTGATAGTAATTATCAATGGATAATAGAGGTAATAAAGTGAAAAGTAAACAATTTTTTCACTATATCACCCCTTGAAAATTACACTCAATCCAAATAAATTTTATAAGTATTTTTTTTTTCATGGTAATTGTTATATTTGGACTACTTGTTATTGATGACTTTGGAATGATTAAAGAATGTCACACAAAAGTGTAAAAAAGGAGTCCATTTTATAGAATGTGGTATTTAATGTATGACACATGAATAATGTCATGCTATAATTTATAATACCTTTTAAACAAATTTGTGGTTACAAATTTAGAAAGTTTAATTTTAATTTTATGTTTCACATGCATAGAAACCAATTCTCTACACTTTAAGCTAGCGCATATCCCGCCCCGTGCATGATAGAAATTAAAATGAAAAATTACCGCAATATATCCGTTACTTTGTACTCCCTCTGTCCCGGTAAGTTACAAAGGCAATTTATGTTCATAAAAATGAACTATTAAACTATAGTCATCTAGTTGAATGGTTATGCGCTCTGCATGCAACCAACGGTATAAAAAAAACTCGTATATATTCATCTTTATATTAACCTCATACTCTTTCATATCATATGCATATTTAATTCTCGAAAATAAGTCTATAAAATTTACCGTACATTCTTGATAATCAAAAACATAACTTGGAAAATAAATTATCGTTAAATATATAACGTTGTGTATACATACATATAGCCGTAATTAATTATAGAGCCAGGATTAAAAGTTAAACGAACAAACATAAATTGAAATTTTAAAAATAAATATTGATAATCAATAACATAACTTGAAAATGAATTAAATCAAAAAAATTAACTATAGAAATTCATTTTGTTCATTGCTCCGCCATTGCCTATGTGACACCTCCTATATATATGTAATATGCGTGGTCCATTGCAAACAAAAGAGTATGTGGATTTTAACCATTTCCTAATTTGAATGATGTCCCATTTCACATTTAACAGTTCGAAAATTAAACTAAAAATTAATCATATGAGACAAGAAAATGATAAAAGCTAGAAAACAATTTTTTTTGTAAGGTAACTTTCGGAGAAATGTATATATATTATGGAAATTGATAGAACGTCACAAGTTCATACTGAACCATCATAATTAAAGAAAAAAATATTGATATACTGCTTAATTTCCACCGAACTTATAAGGGTAGAGATGTAATTTTCCATCTATTGGTTTAACTATTATACCAAGGAAATTAATGTTTTTCTAATATTAACCTAGTTTATACGGTCTTATGCTGAATATAACTAAGTAATCACATACTCCGTAGTTACTTAGATTACAATTTACAAGTAGTGGAGGACCTTGTTTTTGTAAGGAGACTGTACCATAGTGCGTCCAATCCCATTATATATTTCTCGAAACAAATGATCATTTAACTTCCTTTAGTTGATCTCAATTCTAAACTGAATCTGCTATTCAAGCTGAAGCTCATGGCCTCCGGGAGGCTATTTTTTGGGCTCAATCACATGATTAGCTCTCTACGGATTGTCTTCAACTTGTTTTGCAGGTTGCTGGTCTAGCTCAGAAGCAATATCTTTTTCTTGGGGGTGTTGATATTAGTAGTTTATTTTCGTTTTTTCACTGTTTAAGTTGTAACTACATTCCTAGAACCCTAAATAAATGTGTTCATGGTCTAGCTAATTAAGAGAGCCGTGAGAATGTAATTACTTGGTTTTACTGTTGCCAAAAAAAAAAAAAAGACTTCCTTAGTTCGGTTGTTAAGTGTAAATATTCATACATAAAAATTAGGTGTTCGATTCTCAACTTCCTTGGCATTTTTTGAAAATAGGATGTTGATTACTCAGTTTGTCCTCACATGAAGGCAAACTTGTAGAAAATAGACTCAAAACTACTTCATTGATGTATAAATTCACATACAAACAACCAAAATTTTGTTCAATCAAGATTTATCATAAATTAAGAGTGTCAAATTACAAAATATTCAACCTCATTTTTAAATCTTTCTCAAGAATTAAATAGAAAAATTATTTTATAGGACTATAATTATACAATTTATTAAATACTAAAAATTACTAATTGCAACTTTACGAAATTCTACATAATTTATTAATTAAGAACACTTTTACATATTACATGTTTAGTAAAGTGTTTAAGATTTATAAAGTATTTCATACATGTATATGAATTGTCTAAATACTATAAAACTCAAAAAAGTAATTCTCCAAATTTTATACGGAGTATTTGATAAGTTGTATTATAAAGTGATATTAAGATAAGAATTTGGAAAAAAATTAGAAAACGGGGTTAAATTCCACTTTTGCCGAAACTTATGAGGCTTAATTGCTAAATATGAAACTTTAGGGTCTAATTTCTCAATTTAACAACGTTAAGGGGTTTAATTGGTACTTTCACATACTTGTATAAGTTGTATCAATTGTTTTGCCAATTAGTGAAAAGGTTATTATTCAGATAATTAGGTTGAAAAATTTCTAGGCACATTGTGTGTACCACATAATTATACATCCAACCAATGCAAAAAATACGAAGTATAAATAAACACATATTCTCCTAAATAATTAAGTATAATGTAATTAAAATTGATTGTGATGTATCTTGTGTAACACACTCGATGTACGATGTATGCATGTACATAAGAACTTTTTCCACCAAAATAGCGACACCCGATAGAATAATTTTTTCCACCAGAATAGCGACACCCGATAGATTGATGTCCTAATTATAACAAGGAAGAATTAGAGAGATTAAATGTCTTATATGTGGTGCCTAAAATACTAATTAAAGATTAAGACTTGTTACTTAATTAGGGTATGTTGCACGTACGTACATGCAAAAGAAAAGCTCGTTACGCTACAAAAGTTGGACATTAGAATAATTAGTACTAATGGTAGAAATTATACAATCACGGTTCACGGACATGATGATAGATTGCGACGTGTTTTTTCAGTTTTTCCAACTCTTCGTGGAAACGAAAGCGGCTACTTTATTAGACGTTCATTGTTTACAATTCCATAATTTCTTTGTTGGTGTTGACGACATTTCCATGTACTATATGCTCAATTTAAGGCTCTCTAAGATTCAAACACCGAATTGGATCATAATAAGTTACTAATGTTATTCAAATTCAGCAGTCTTTCATTTACAGAAGTAAGTTGAACTATTGCACCAATTCTCTTTTTACTAAATGAATAGGTGAAACTTATTTTCCCGCTCAAATCATTTCACCTATAATTTGGGCCTAACACTTTGGTTATTCTATATAAATATTGGGCCTTTGTAGAGAAAACAATATATTCAGTAAAATATTTTGTACTACCATATATATTTTGGGTTTTTATGTGTGTTAGATTCTACAAATCTTCCTATATACTACGAGTAAAAGAATAAAACGTATCTCAAGTTTTTCCTCCAAAGTGCTCTAACTTATATATGGAAACAAATTAGATTTCATTTATTAAAATAATTTTTCATTTAAAAATAACATTTTTATCATTAAACTTAAAAATATAATCTTTTAATAAAAATATAACAAAATTGGTATAAAACTATAATCTCTATACATAAATTGTTACCCTATTATTAACTTCGCGACGAAAAAAAATTTACTAAAATAATATGGGGTAGTTAAAATATTTTCATAAATAAACACAGTTCATGAAATTACTCAATTCTCTTCATTAATTTTGAGATTAATTTTTGTTTTTTTTTTAAATTCATGAGATATAAATCTGAAATCTATAAATATTATAGCAAAATTTAAAAGCTCTAAATATACCGCGCATTTACGCGGGATCTACACTAGTATCATCACTAAGGACGTAAGGAGTATCATGTGTTCATGAAGTTAAAATTGCTTAAGACAATAATATCTGTTTTAATGGTAAAACGGATTTAAATACTACTACCTCCATTCAAATTTAAACACACAATTTTCTTTTTACACGTGTGTCAATGCACAAATTGTAACGTAAATATCTTTGACCGAGCCAAGCTCGAGTTGTTCGTTTGACCACTCGAGCTCGAGTTGTTCGCGAGTTGTCTCATCTCATTAACACCCCTAATCTGATGAGAAACCTTTCCTGTGATTTACGGACATTTTTGTTCCAGGGCCCTGAAATACCGAAAATCGTTTATTATACACTCCATTTTGAGCCGTTCGGGCAACTTTACCGGGACGTGTTTCCATTTCTACTGATTTTTCTACCACGTGTCCATGGTCGCTTCAGGAGTTAACCTATTCAATTTTAGCACCAAATAACAAGTATTAAACAAATTTCAACGATTATCCGATTTTCTTACGAGACTGGTTTATCGCACACCAAAAGCCTCAAATGTCATCCGCTGCTCCTCAAAATTTGCTAGGTTGCATTGTCTGACTAGAGAAACCGTCCGTGTGAATTACGGACAATTTTGTTCCTGGACCATGAAATCCTGAAAACCGTGTATTATATATAAACTCCATTTTAAGACATACGGGAGGTTGTAATGAGCCATGTTTCTATTTCTCCTGATTTTTCTACCACGTGTACAGGGTCGCTTCAGGAGTTACTCTATTCAATTTCTGCACCGAATAACAAGTATTAAACAAATTTCACCGATTATCCGATTTTCGTCCAAGACTGGTTTATTGCACACCTAAAGTCTCAAAGGTCATCCGTTGCTTAGCAAAATTGTGAGGTTGCTTTGTCTGACCAAAGAAACCGTCCGTTTGAATTACGAACAATTTTGTTCCGGAACCCTGAAATTCCGAAAACTGTGTATTATACACTCCAAGGTCGCTTTGATAGTTACCCTGTTCAATTTTAGCACCAAATAACGAGTATTAAACAAATTTCAACGATTTTCCGATTTTCTTCCGAGATTGGTTTATCGCACACCGAGAGCCTCAAATATCATCCGTTGCTCCATAAAATTTGTGAGGTTGCATTGTAGAAACCGTTTGTGTGATTTACGGACTTTTTTTTTTCCGAAAGCTTGAAATCCCGAAAATTGTGTATTATACACTCCATTTTGAGACATACGGGAAGCTGTAATGGTTCGTGTTTCTATTTCTCCTGATTTTTCTACCATGTGTACTGGGTCGCTTCAAGAGTTACCCTATTCAATTTGTGCACCAAATAACAAGTATTAAACAAATTTCACTTATTATCCGATTTTCGTCCGAGACTGGTTTATCGCACACTAAGATACTTAAATGTCATCCGTTGCTCGGCAACATTTGTGAGATTTCTTTATCTGACATGAGAAACCGTACGTGTGATTTACGAAAGTTTTTTTTTCGGGACCCTGAATTCCCGAAAACCGTGTATTGTACTCCATTTTTAGCTGTTCAGGAGGCTATACCGAGTCGTGTTTCTATTTCTCTTGATTTTTCTACCACGTGTCCAAGCCCGCTTCAGGAGTTACCTTACTCAAATTTTGCACCAAATAACAAGTATTAAACAAATTTCAATGATTATGCGATTTTCGTCGGAGACTGGTCTATCGCATACCGAAAGCCTCAAATGTCATCCGTTGCTCCACAAAATTTGTAAGGTTGCTTTGTCTGACCAAAGAAACTGTCCGTGTGAACTACAGACAATTTTGCTCTGAGACCCTAAAATCCCGAAAACCGTGTATTATACACTTTATTTTGAACCGTACGGGAGGTTGTACCGGGTCGTGTTTCTAATTCTCCTTATTTTTTTACCACGTGACCAGGGTCCGTTCAGTAGTTACCCTATTCAATTTAAGCAACAAATAACAAGTATTAAACAAATTTCAACGATTATCCGATTTTCGTCCGAGATTGGTTACCGCATACCGAAAGCCTCAAATGTCATCTGTTGCTCCGCAAAATTTGTGAGGTTGTTTGTTTGACTAAAGAAACCATCCGTGTGAATTACGGACAATTTTGTTCCGGGACCCTGAAATCCCGAAAACCGTGTATTACACATTCCATTTTGAGCAGTAGGGGAGGCTGTACCGGGTCGTGTTTCTATTTCTCCTTATTTTTCTACCATGTATCCAGGGTCGGTTCAGTAGTTACCCTATTCAATTTAAGCACCATACAACATGTATTAAACAAATTTCAACAATTATCCGATATTCGTTCAAGGCTGGTTTAGCGCACACCGAAAGCCTCAAATGTCATTCGTTGCTCTGCAAAATTTGAGAGGTTGCTTTTTCTGACCAAGGAAACCGTTCGTGTGAATTACGGATAATTTTGTTCCGGGACCCTAAAATACCGAAAACCGAGTGTTATACACTCAATTTTGAGCCGTACATGAGGCTGTACCGGGTTGTGTTTCTATTTCTCTTGATTTTTCTACCACGTGTCCAGGGTCACTTCAGGAGTTACCATCTTCAATTTTAGCACCAAATAACAAGTATTAAACAAATTTCAACGATTATCCGATTTTCGTCCAAGACTGGTTTATCGCACACCAAAAGTCTCAAATGTCATCCGTTGCTTAGCAAAATTTGTGAGGTTGCTTTAATTTGTCTGACCAAGAAAACCGTCCATTTGAAATAAGGACAATTTTGTTCCCGGACCCTGAAATCCCGAAAAACGTGTGTTATACACTCCATTTTGAGCAATAAGGGGGGCTGTACTGGATCGTGTTTATATTTCTCCTGATTTTTCTACCACGTGTCCAGGGTCGATTCGGTAGTTACCCGATTCAATTTTAGCACCAAATAAAAGTATTAAATAAACTTCATCGATTATTCGATTTTCGTCCGAGCCTGGTTTATCGTACATCGAAAGCTCAAATGTCATCCGTCTCTACGCAAAATTTTTGAGGTTGCCTTTTCGGACTAGAGAAACCGTCCGTGTGAATTACAGACAATTTTATTCCCGGACCCTGAAATCCCGAAAACCGTGTATTATACACTCTATTTTGAGCCATTCGGGATGCTATACCGGGTCGTGTTTCTATTTCTCCTGATTTTTCTACCACCTGTCCAGGATCGGTTCAGGAGTTAGTTCATTCAATTCCAGCACAAAAGAACATGTAATAAACAAATTTCAATGATTATCCGATTTTCGTCCAAGACTGGTTTATCGCACATCCAAAGCCTTAAATGTCATCCGTTGCTCGGCAAAATATTTACGGACAATTTTTTTCCAGGACACTGAAATCCCGAAAACCGTGTATTATAGACTTTATTTTGTGCCGTTCGTGAGGCTGTACCGGATCGTGTTTCTATTTCTCCTGATTTTTCTACCACATGTTCAGGATCGGTTAAGGAGTTAGCTTATTCAATTTCAGCACCAAACAACCACTACAAGAATTTCGTTCTCGGGCTACCAAAGTAGGCGACGGAAAAGCATGGTCGCGAAATTGGCGACTGATAAAAAATTCGGGCGATTGCGTCTCGTCGCCAAATTGGCGACTACAGTATAATAACTTGGCGACCGAATTTTGAAGAATAGCGACCGATTTTAGTCGCTAAAATGGCGACTGAATACAGTCCGTCGCCTAAATCCGTCGCCCGCACAAATAATACCATATACCCAGATTTCCTTCCCCTCTCTCTTACTTTACGAATTCATAATAAAAAAAAAAAAAAAAAAAAAAAAAAAAAAAGAGGAGGACGACACAACAGCCAATCATCACCGCCGCGCCACCAATCGTTACCGTCGATGCCGTCAACACTAGCGCACCACCCCGACCCCACCACCGGCGACTACCCAACCACCATACAACCACTAATTTCATTTGAAGAATGTATGAATCTTTGTTTATAATTTCAATTTCTTAGATTAAGTTTAGTTTAATTTGTGATTGTAATTAGTTTATTTAGTATATTAGTGTTTAATTTTAAGGTAGATTTAGTTTGGTTAGCATAAATTAATTTTAGTTTAGTTAGTATTAGTGTTGTTAGTATATGTTAATTATAGTATAGGTTTTGATTTGTTTGTTGAATTTGTTCTTGTAGTTAGTTACTTGGATGTTGTTATGATGTTCAATTAGTTAGAGTTAGTATAAATTGATAATTAGGGTGAATATGAATTGGGGGTTTTTGTGAAATTGGTAATATTATTTGAATTAGGGTTGTAGTTGACAATGTATTGGTGATTTTGATGATGTTAGTATACTTAATTACAAGATTTAGTTTATTGAGTTTGCTAAACAACAAGATGGATATGATTTGGTAAAAAATAAACTTAGGTGCCCTTGTAGTAAATGCAAAAACTTGAAATATTTTCATTACATTCAAGTAGAAGAACATCTTTATACAAATGGGTTTTTTCCAAATTATTATAATTGGATTTGTCATGGAGAACCATATTCTCCAATTACCGAGCAACCTCAAACCAAACAAAATGATAACCCATATAGAAATATGGTATTTGATGCTTTGGAGTTTAATACTTTTAACAATGACAACCACGAACCTATCATTGAACAAGAACCAAACCCACAAGCAAAATCCTTTTTTGAAATGTTAAAGGCTTCAGAAAAACCTTTATATGAAGGGAGTAGAATGACATTGTTACAACCCGCTTCTAAGATAGTAACCTTGAAATGTGAGTTTAATATGCCATTTAATGCCGTTGATGGTATTGCGTCTTTGCTTGAGGACGCTATCCCCGACAATAACGTCATGATCCGAAGTTTCTATAATACCAAAAAAGTAGTTAAAGGGCTTGAGCTTCCGCATCAAAAGATTGATGCATGTCCTAAAGGATATATGCTTTTTTGAGGAGATGATGCTTTACTTGACAAGTGTAAGAAATGTCAAAGGGGCAGATATGAGACAAGTGAGGGAGATATTGTTTTGAAGGGAAAAGGCAAGAAGGGTAATAAGCTCGGCTTAACTCGTTAAGCTATCGAGCCGATCCTGAGCCCGAGTCGAGCTCACATGAGCCGAGATTTGGCCGAGCTTTGACCGAGTCGAGCTCGAGTTGTTTGCGAGCTGTCTCATCTCATTAACACTCTTACCTGTGAATAGTGTCAAAATGATGAATGGCGTGTTTGAATATGAATGGAAGGAGTACAATTTTATGATATAAGACAAAATTTTTGGTATTACCAAGACAACTATCCTTATCATATGATACCTATTTGTATCGACTTTACCATTTTAAGGGATATTGTCGTTGTAATACTACAGTTTTATGAGTCTCTGGGTACTCTATCGAGTGGGCCTTACTCTGCCGAGTAAGGGTGTTTTGAGTTTAGAAACAGTATTCTGCCTGTAGGGTACTCGATCGAGTAGCCTGGGTACTCGATCGAGTAAGTGGCACTCGATCGAGTACGTTAGTTACTCGATCGAGTAGGTCGGTTAACGGGTATTATTTTGGCGGGTTTTGTTAATAACACGGATTAGTATATAATTCATATCGTCTTCTTCCCTAAACACTTTTACAAACCTAATAAACTTAAAAAGGAGATTGAAACTACTTTGTTCGCTTCATACGTGTTATTGACAAATCCCGGAGCTTAAGAGGTCGGATTTCATCTTTCTTTGCATCTTAGTGATCCTTGCGTCAAGGGTAAGATCTACATACCAATTTTATAGCATTTAATTGACTTTGTTTAAACCCTAATTTGAGGGATTGGGAGTTTTTATGGTTAGTTGTGCTAGTAGTAATTATGTGATTATGTGATAGGAGGAAGATTCGTAGAGGAGAGGTTTTGATTCAAATTTGTTGAGATAAATGCCTTGTGTTTGCATTCCAGGTAGGGTTTCCCTACTCAGTATTAGTCACATAATGTGGTTTGGTGTTGATTGTGATTGTTGTTAAAGTATAATATTCGTACTGTGACGGTTGTTAGATTTTATCATTATTGATTGTTGTTGTTTGTATCTGTCTGTGATCTTCAGGGTGCGTCCCTGGCTGAGTGGAGTCACTTGCGGGAGTGGCTTCACGCCCATGATTCGTCTTCTGTGGAACCCGCCACAGAAGAGATGTGCACATTAATGGATTTGGGTTTATCGCTCGATGGAGATGAGCGGGGCTTAGGTGGGAATGGTTGCGGTCCCCCACTGGCGGCGAGGAGTAACCTGTTGCGATGGGTACTCTGACAGGGCTACACACTTTAGTGTGTAGTCAGTATTTAGGAGTTGGTGATGGAGTTCGGGTTTATGTGACGATTGAGCTGTGTTGATTTCTATCTTATTGTGATTATATAATTGTGTGATTAGTACTGACCCCGTCTTTGTTTTATAAAACTGTGGTGATCCATTCGAGGATGGTGAGCAGTTGTTGAGCAGGTTTGATATGGTGCTTATGGGCTAGCTGGGATGAGTCATCACTTGCAGTTAGAAGAGTCTTCCGCTGTTGTCAGACATTGTTGTTTAGTTTTTAGAGAACTTGTATCGTATTTTATCGGTTTGGTTTTGGATTGTAATCACTTAAACTTTATTACTATTTAAATTATGTTTCGTTATTGTCTTTTGATTATCATTGCCTCGGGAAGCCGAGATGGTGACGTCTTTATACCTGAGTGGTCCTGGTAAGGCACTTGGAGTATGGGGGTGTCACAGTCGTCTTAAAGAATAATTTGTGGAGTTCATGTATAACACCTGACCTAACATGGACCGGGGGAGGTTACTCAAGGTAGCTCGTCAGGTACTTCATTTGACCCACAAATCTATACGGGTCCTTTCCCGACACATTTTGACATCATTTATGCGCATCGTGAAAACATCCCAGGAGGTCACTCGTCTCATATTAGCAGTACTCCAGTACTAAACAATCTTAACTATACCAACAAGGGTTGGCCCAAATGGTAAAAAGGCCATCTCCTGGTCATATGAAGTCAGGGGTTTGATTCTCATTGAGTTAAAATATAACCTTGTTGATAGACAATCTGGAGACATCACTTTAAGTCCTTAAAAAGGTCACTGGTTTGCCTTGGCCTTAATTGGATGTGGTAAGACCTACCCTTGAACCTAAACTTTTATGTACCAAAAAAAACACGCTTAACTTTAGACTTCTTATAATGAGTTTCCAGAAAAGAAAGTGCACTTTGTTGATATAAGTAGTACTTCTAATCCCTACCATTTGTAACACCGCGGCCTAACGTGGACTGGAAGTGGTTACTCACGGTAACTCGTCAGGTGTACTTGGCCTAGAGATTAACACGAGTCCTTTTTAGCGCATTTTGGCATCACTTATGCACACGCATCCAGGAAAACTTTCTAGGAGGTCACCCATCCTAAGATTACTCCCTAGCAAGCATGCGTAACTGTAGTGTTGTTATCACGGGTTTTAAAAAATGAAAGTATAGTGCACTTTGTTGGTGTGAGTAGTAATTTCAATTCTCTTAAGCACTAATCATGTAAAACTTATCAATGAACCTCGTCAATGATATTACACATGGTCCATTATCTTAAAAACACTCTGGACAAGGAATCTTACTTTGAACCGATTGTAGTCTTTGTCTCAGTGCATACAACGCCGATTGCACCAGTTGTCCTCTTAGGCCCCGATCTCTAACTGCCTAGCTTATTTTTCTCGGGAACTCGCTAAATCTTGGAAGACCAAGAAACAAAATATCGTCTCCCGATCCTCCGCCGAAGTTGAATATGGATCAGTGGTATAAACCACTTATGAACTCAGATCAATGGCCCTCAGGCTTACTCAACTTCCTCGATATTCCTCAGATCACCTAGCTACGTACACACCAACAACCAACTAGCGGATATGCTTAACAAATTTCTTGGTCGTAGCTCCTTTGAAAACTTGTTATCCTAGTTGGACATCTCAAGCATCCACGCACCAACTTGAATAAGGGTAATAGAGGCATTGCTACCCATTATCTTCCCGAGGCTCGGAAATGGTATATTCATCGTATCAAAGAGGGTCATCAATGAACTTGGCTATTATCCAACCTTTATCTAAACACGAATGCCGTCTTTTCTGCTTATTAACCATAATTTCACATACATGTAGAATTGTAGGTAATTCTTGGAAAAACTTCTGATAGAACGATCTAAACACGAATGCCGTCTTTTCTGGCTTAATTTCAGCTCGATTTAATTCAGCTCAGTTCAGTTCTGTTTAGTTCTGTTCAACTCATCACTTTACAAATTAATTTTAATTTTAGTTTCATTCATTTCAATTCAGCTCATTCCAGCCAAATAAAGACATTTTGTAAGTTATTTGACTTAAACAAAGACAGGCTAATCATTGAAAGAAAGAACGTTATAGTAGTAAAAGCCTAGGCGCCCACAGCAGTTGGTATATGTTCCTTTGAAATTTACAAGAAAACAATAAATATGTTGGTGGCGGCTAATCGTAATGCCTTTGTCCAACCCCTTTAATTTAAAGTCCACACTCTGTCGATATATGATTTGCTCATTTAAACTTTATATCATTTGTTTATTTTATGTGCCAACAAAATAATGATCGAGTACAAAAAGTATTATCTTTTCATTGAAAATCAAGTCATATCATCCTTTAATTGTTTTAACTTGTCATTTTAAATTCGGATAATGATGGATTATGGCAATATAAAAGGATTTAGCAAGACTGTGTAAATAGTACTCTTTCTGTAAGGCCCTGTTCTTTTGGACTTAAAGTCACTCTCTATAAGTTAAGTTCAGCAAAATTAAGTTAAGTTCAGAAAAGTTCAGTAAAATTAAGTTAAGTTAAGTTCAGAAAATTAAGTTGAGAAAAATTCAAAGAAAATTAAGTTCAGCAAAATTAAGTTCAGAAAAGTTCAGCAAAATTAAGTTCAGAAAAGTTAAGCAGAATAATAAGTTTCATAATATTGACGAGTTTTAAAAAATAGATATAATTTTCGTTCAAATCGGCTGTATAAACAATCCGAGATTAATTATTATTCTATATAATTTTTTCAAAAAAAAAACATTTATTTAAAGCCGAATTCTTACCTATCCCCCGAAGGTATGTTAGAGCATTTTAATTACCGACATTCGTCATTGAGAATGAAAGTTGAAATGGCATTTGGTCAATTGAAAAAAAGGTGGAAGGTCAATTGAAAAAAACGTGGAAGGTGTTAAAAGTTATGCCTCAAATGTCACCTAAGTATCAAATGTCCATTATTGTTTCTAATTTCACACTTCATAATTTTATACGGATGCACACTCATGGGATATCTGTTATACAACATGAGAACGTTCTAGGGACAAAAGATTTAGGCATGTTTGATAAGAAGCGGAAAAAAGCTATGTACAAGGTGCGAAATAACATAGTCAAGAACATTTGGCGAGGCAATGGATTTGACGGGGTGAGCTCAAATGAAGATGAAAAAAGTGACGAGGAAGATGATAATATGGAACTAGATGATTATAAAGAAAAAAAAAAGTAATGTGATTTACTTTTTATTTTTATATATTAGGTAATGTGTACGAAAATATTAACTTATATAAATAAAGTATTTTATAATCTTTATTTGTGTTTTTAGTTATATTTCTTTATTATTAATATTAAATAATATTATTATTATTATTATTATTATTAAATATTATTATTATTATTATTATTATTATTAGTAGTAGTAGTATTAAGTGAAATTAAATTAAGTTAATTTAAGTAACATTATTTTAATTTAGAAAAGTTAAGCTATTATAAGTTAAGTTCAGCAAAATTCAGCAAAATTAAGTTCAGCAAAATTAAAGAAAAGTTCAGCAAAATTAAGTTCAGAAAAATTAAGTTCAGAAAAGTTCAGCAAAAATAAGTTAAGTTCAGCAAAATTAAGTTAAGTTCAGAAAAATTAAGTTAAGTTCAGCAACTTTAAGTCCAAAAGAACAGGGCCTAAGAGTCCAAAGTAACTAATTTATATTTGAAAAATAACTTTATCTTTTAAGCTGTAAGTAACTAAATTGTTTATAGATTCATTCAAAAAAAAAAAAAAACTAAATTGTTTATAGTTAATTTTTTTTCTTTTAAGTAAAACATATTTACATTAAGGGGCCGTTTGGTTCAAACAATTGGAATGGATTCTAATATCAAGCTGGTATGGAGTTAGAACCCCATACCTTTTAATATTTGTTTGGTTTGATCTTGTAATGGATTGTAAATGGCATTTATATTTTTTTGGTTCATATTTGAATGGATTTCAAATTATTTGTTTTCTTCATTATTATAAATCAGATCTACAATATTATTTATAAAAAAAAAAAACTAATACAAGATAATAACAAAAGCAAAAAATCCAAATTACACCATAAAATCCAAATTACCCATAAAAATTGGTGAGAAGCATAAAAATTTAATCAAAGAGAAGTCACGTACAAAGTAGCATAAATATCAAATTAGGCCTAACGATATAAAGAACAAATTATTAAAAAAAAAAAAAGAAAAAAAAAGGGGGCGGAGTCTTTGTGGAATGAAGTAATGAACAGTTTTTACACAAAAAAAAAAAAAAAGTAATGAACAATTACCAGCTAAGTACCAAATTTATAATTAAACGAAAAAGAAGAAAATTGAAGACAAATTGCATAGCTGATAATCGAGGATCAAGGAATATCAATGGAGAATAATTCGTGAGATGTGTACAACCTTTTTTTTTTTTACCTTGCTAGGGTTTGGATGTGGAGGGATGGAGTTAGAATCATGGGGTGAGACTTGGGTATGAGATTTCAAGGGGTTGAAATGGATTTAGAACCTAAATATGAATGTATAAGCGTACTACACACGTCAAGGTTTGTATTGAATTTTATCAGCAAAGCTTATAAATTCAGTGGCCAAAACTGAAGGTCCGGCTCCGTTGCCTGTGGTCGCCCGAAATAGTAGACACCCCTGTGCTATTATAAATCTACTTTTATCGTTTACCAAATAGGGTCATAATATGGAATAAAGGCCGTCGTTGTAAGTTGAACAATCATGGCCTCAAATGAGATTTTGTAATTACGAAATCAATAATTGTTTCAACTTGCAAAAATGTAATCTACATCTAAATAAGGAAGGAAAAATCTAAATCTTAATATAAAGAGTAAAAGAATCTTTGCAATCATACATCAAATTCAGTCCGAATTCGCCAGCTGATTTTCAGACGCACTTGATGTCAATTCTGAAGATGCCTACGGTCTCTTTTTTTGGTAACTACTTGGGTGTTCCAATTGATATTCCTCGGAAAAAATCAGAACCCTTTCTTCCTTTAATTGACAAGTTTACTACTCGCATCGCTTCGTGGACATGTTTGCATCCCGATTCCGATCAAGCAAACTTGTTATTATTTCCTCTATCTGCTGGCCTCTTTAAACCATATTCTCTCATGCGTTCCTATACCGCATGGTGTTTGTAGAAAGATTGATGCTACGATTGCGCGTTACGGTGGAGGAGTGATTGGAACAAGAAGACGATTCACTGGCTTCGTCGTGATATGTTACATGCTCCCAAGCCATATGGCGGTCTTGGTATTAAAAATACTTTTGTGCTGGGACAGGATTTACTCCTTAAAAAATTCTGGCGCATAACTTCTCAACCAAATACCTTACTTGCAAAGTTCTGGATGACTAAATACCAGAAGGATCTGCCTATTCCGAAGTCCAGGTCTTTGGTTTCAAATGTTTCTTACGCATGGTCGGGTATTTATCGTGCTGTGAATTTAACCAAAGATGCTGTCTGTTGGAAAATTGGAAGTGGTAAGTTGAGTCGATGGGTTAATGGTGAGCTACCTACACTTAATTCACAGTGTCCTGACCCACCGCCACCTTTATCATCCTTTATTTTGCCATCTGGGGATTGGAATCCAATAATGCTCTTCCGTTATTTTTCGACAAAAACAGCTAAGGCAATCATTGTTATGGAACCTCCCGATCCTGAGATTGATGATTTTATTTATTGGAAATTTACGGAAGATGGTTCTTATTCTGCCAAGTCCGGTTACTGTTTCCTCTGGGCACAAACTTCGTCTGCTTCCTTTGCTCGATCTAGTACACCATGTTTTCCTTGGCATATTATCTGGAGAAAGACACTGTCACGAAAGTTGTCACTGCTTCTTTGGCGAATGGCTTACAATATTTTGCCAACGAATGCGAATTTGCTTTCACGCGGTTTGAATGTGGGACAAGACTGTCACTTCTGTCATAATTTGGTTGAGTCGATAGACCATTTATTTAGATCCTGTTTGATAACACAACACTTATGGAGATCTTCCTGGCTTGGTATCAATTCCATGGCGAATCCGCTTACTCCTTTTAGCACATGGACTGCGGACTTATTATCTTATCTTTCACATCATTCTTATAGCCAGACCAAGGCTTACGGCTTGATTTACTTTTGTTCTTTACTCCGTGCAATTTGGTCCTCGCGAAATTTGGTTGTATTTCAAAATCATCCTGTTGATCCTGGATTTATATATCGTCTCACTGACGAACTGGTAAGTTCTTGTGCTCACTTGCAATTGGCTAGATCATCATTCACGACTCCTGCTGTGTGTTTTCCTCCTACTATTGTCACAGGTACCACTTCATGTCAATCTGGATGTCGTTGGATAACCGTTTCTACACATTGTCATCGTGCTTCACCATTTTTCACTTGTTCGTTTTTGGATTCTGCTTTGGGCCGCTCCTTTTCACTCAACATCCGAGCGGGAACCTCAATTGATGCGTCTGCAAGAGCCCTCCTTCTGGCTATGCGTTATGCTCAAAGCACAGATTACAGCAACGTTGGCTTTCGAGTTACATGTCGAAAACTATCCTCCGTTCTGGCAAACTTACTGCCAATACCAATTACTGTGCGGAACTCTGTTTTTCAGATCCGTACACTGTTTGTTCTTCATCGTTTATGGTCTGTAAGCCTTGCAACAGGCTAAACTTTCTTGTATCTTGCTTATATTTCAATATGAAAGTTTATTGTTGTCAAAAAAAAAAAAATCGAAATAGCCGACTCTCGAAAAATAGGTGGTTATGAGGTGGAATTCATTGGCTACTACAGGTTACAACCATTAGTGGATATCTGTCCTTATTCTAAGGATCTCCATGAATTAGACAATGGGTTGTTGACACGGCCCATCTTGATTTCTCTTTATAGTGCTATCTTGGGCCCACTTCATTTTTGTACCCATTTGTAAACCTTTTATACTCCACTTTCCTATAAATATATTAGGGTTAGGGTTTCCTTCCAAAAAATTTCCCTTAAAACTAAGGTACCTTTCTCTTCTTTGATACTTTTCTTATCAAAACTTAGCTTATCAAGTGTGTAACTTCCTTTTCTTATTCATTTATATTGCTTTTATTTATTTTAAGTTAATAATTAAAGGTCGACTCAGACCCATTTAGTATTCTGATAAAAAAAGGCTCCCGCAACTTGCTGGGTTACATAACTATTAAGTTACTTACTAAAAAGACGAAAATATAAATATCATGAAGAAGAGGCAAGTGGTGGTTAGGAGTCAAGGGAAGAGAACAAGCTATAATTCCCCGGTCATTCGATATGGAGAATGTCAAAAGAATCATGCTGCAAGTATAGGTGGGTATGCTGTGGATGGTTGTAGAGAGTTCATGGCAAGCGGAGCCGAAGGAACAAGCAATGCCCTTATATGTGCAGCTTGTAGCTGCCATAGGAATTTTCATAGAAAGGAGCCCGAAACCGAGGTAGTTTGTGAGAGTTCTTCTTCTTAATTTATTTCATTATAGATGGATTTTATGTAAGGTGTATAAATTCATAGGAAATTTGTGGGATTGATTTATTTTGCCTTATAGTGTAAGATTTGTGATCAAAAGATTTGAAATCAAAGTTACATTTTGTTTTATATAGAATCTACATAGTATAAAAGCCAAGTTTTTTGGAGATTTGTGATTGGCTGCTGATTTTAGGAGTAAAAAAGTAATTTTATAATGTGGGGCCTACCCATGATCTTAACAACAATTAATTACAATTTTCAACAAATTCTCTACAAGTGTTCGGGTAATTTATTTAATTCATTATTACTACATTTCAATTTAATTCAATGTCAATTCTCTAACTTAATTTCAGTTCATATTTTTTTTATTTAATTGCCGATAAAATAATATTATCTCTTATTGTATTCATACAAGGTTAGTATATGATAGTTTAAAATCGACCTGTGCATTTTTTTGCACGGGAGTAAAACTAGTTTCTTATTCAAGACGGGTATATCGTCTTGCATGATTTCCATTGTCTATATATGCATGTGGGTTTGATCAAATTGAGATGTTGTATAAATGGCAGGAATTTAATTGAATCTTTTTTTCAGGTTTTTTCTTATGTGATCATTTTATGTTTAAGATAATGTTATTTTTTTAGATCTCCATGCTATGAATTTTTGAATTAAAAACAACAATTATTAGTTGAACCTTCTACATATAAGTTCAAATTAATAATTGATTCAAGGGATTCAATGCCAACATTTCCAACTTGTTTATAGTATACTATGCAATAATATAAACATAATAAAACTAATATTGTTGGAAAAAAGAAACAAACAAAAGCAAACTCCAAGATAAGGTATGTAAAAGTGTGTGTCTTTAGTTGTCTTTGAGGTGTTTTGCCTATTGATCTTATGCTAGTTTGTCCTTTGGTCTTCTTTAATCATCCATATATATAATTTCCCATCAAATAATATACTAAAAGAAGTGTATGTTAGGTTGTGTAAAGGGAGCCACAAGAATTAGTATGACGCAGATGAGATTTGAACCCAAGTTATGAATACCACTACTTATGACTGTATCAGTGAAGCTGCTAATATATGCCAATTAGGCGAGTATTAGATTGTTTGAACACACTTTCAACACTAGTGTTAAGTACAACAATTAAGTACAATTTGATTTTTGAGATATATATTAAGTACAATAAAAATTAGTAAAATTTATTTCGAAACTCGCTAGTTGATCTAAAGCAAGGCAATTTACATACTTATCAAAGAATAAATTCCAATCAAATCAAATAATCGAACAATTACATTATTAAAGTGTCGAATCGAGATTAATTAGTTAATGTCATGGTCATATGTCAATGTTTATTTGAATTTGCCACGGGTGGGGTTTACTTATCTCCACATGCCCTAGTCGTTAAAGTGGCGTATCAACTAATTAATCAAACTATTTGTTTAAATCTTTTGAAAGTTTTCATGAAGATGCTTCTCGAAAGAAGAATAATATGAAACCAAAGTAACATGAAATTTCGTCAAACTTGCACTCTTTTAGGGACAATTTGTAGAAATCAAGACATTAGTTAAGCTCACACTGCGCTAGGTGGACTTCATGATCATAGAATTTCTCATCTTATTGCCATCGGATCAATAGCTACACTTTTATTTTGTATACTCCCTCTGAAATGGTCATTTGTTTATTTCTGGTTCTGATGTAAAGACCAAGAAAAGAAAAGAGAGTCAATTATTGGATGACAAGTGAAAAAAATTGAGTGAGAAGGATCAATTTACCCATCAAAGACATTCCCAAAATAGAAACATAAAACACACCCCCAAAACGGAAAAGGTAAACAAATGTCCGGACGGAAAGAGTATATAGCTAAAAATCACTATTTTTGTTTGTGTTAAGAGGTTTATTTTCAGTAGATGGATTATACATCTGATGTATTACCACCAATTCTATAGTTTTTGAGCATTAGGATAAAATTTTTGAGTTTTGTTTTAAAATTTTTGAGTTTTACTATAAAGTTTTTGAGTTTATTCACTTGAACATTAAGCTCTAAAAAATTACAATAAAACTCAAAAACATTACATATAAGTTAAGTAAAATTTGAGTTTTGACGGAAAAAAATTAAAATTTAACTTATAAATTTTAATAAGCTCAAAAAAAAACTACATATGCTCAAAAACAAATAAAGTTTGAGGTAATAAGCTCAAAAAATATACATATATGCTCAAAAATAAAAAAGTTGGAGGTAATACCTCCGATGTATGTTCCTTTTTCTCGTTTATTTTCAATGTAGATTTTACTAGGATCATCTGAAAAGAGTATGTTATTGTCTCAAGTTATGCGGAAGAGTAATCTTTTACGAGACCAACTTATCAATCGTATGTAAGAACTTGACATAGCTCGACTCGACCTTGTGAACATTTCTTACAAGACATTAAGGTTGACCTATATATAATTGGTTGTATAGATCGGGTTCAAAGAGGGTTGGCTGACCAATTGGTTGTGATATGTCACAAGTTACTTTTCTTCATAAATAAGATTAACTGTAATTCGATCCCATATATTTTCAATTAAAATTGATTGCTTAACGCGGTTCTTCTCACGTGGTGGCCGGTGGAAGATGGGAAATAATCTGAAATAAGGTACAGTGTGATCTGTAATGTTGCAAACTCTTGAGATTTCATGTCAATTTTATTGAAATGGTTAGTAGTAGTTGGTAACAAATGTAGTTGTCTAACTTCTTATCAAAAATTACAAGACCCTACAAAGGTCTCGTCGATGTTTGCCATATGAATTGTGCTAGTAGATGCTAGTGTTTCTACTACGAAACCTACTCATGACATTTTGTAGTCATTCTTTGACAAATTTGATTGGATGATTAATTGATTGACATATATGTTGCACTTAATCAAAGATTCTTGATAACAAATCTCTTTATTTAGCAATTGAGAGTAGTAAAGTACCAAAGCAAATCTCCACCCTTCTTGAATTCGTAGTACTAACAGTAACATAGTAATGATTTAGGTTAACGATTTTTCTAATATATATCCTTAGAGCACACATTAATAACCTACATATGTTAAAATTAACAAGATACGGAGTATTCCTTTAAATATGGTAAAATAAGTTTATAGTTAAATAACCAAGTGTTGTGAGTGCAGTGGAGCGCGGGTCACCCTCAAAGCATGAAATGGCATGAATTGCGAGGTCCCGGGTTCGACTCCCTGCATGAGCAGTATGCGGTTATTGCACAGGGACCTTTGAGGTTTGTTAAAAGAGAGTGCCGACTTACCGTGCTGCCGCCTATTTCTCGGGGTTTGGTCTCTCAAAGGTGTATTGCCCTAGGCTGCTAACGAGAGATGTTCCTCGTTATAAAAAAAAGTCTCTTTATACCAAAAGGACAAGATGGGACGTCATATATCATAGGACTGGCCAATAAAAAAAGCCTAAATTTAAGACATTGGTATATTAAGTTTTTTATTTTATTTTGATCGCTTCAAACCTCATATACCGAAGAAAACTTACATAATTAAATATGCAAGTTATCAATTTAAAATACGAGTATTAGATTATTTAAATAACGATATTATAATATACGAGACTACGAGTATTTCTTAATTTATTTTGTTGGGCCTAATATTGTTGGGCTACTCTTGCACTTAATTTATTATTTTTGTGTTTTTGTTTATATGAAACCACAAATAAAAGATACACAGGGTATAACAGCATTATAATGCATTAAGCCCACATTTCCAAGACCAAAAATAACAGCCCAACTCATAGATGTAACGTATATGGTCTCTTGCTTTGCGTGAAAATCAGAATGAATGGGTAGGCGAAGACTCGATAGGAAATTTCGACTTGCCCGACCTGTTCTTTCTGGGTTAAGACGAAAAATCTTAACTCGTGACATGTTCGTCTCGAGCCCGAAATAATCCGTTAATTTAGGGTATAATTAATTAAGTTGCACTTGTATTAAAGTACCAATATTATCAATTTATTACATATGCTTATCATTTACATAGATGACTCATTTTTATTTGATATCATAAATATAATGAATCATAGCATTTCATATAAATTGAACGGTAAAAACAGTGGATGCAATATAATCAGCTACCCGAAATTTTCAAATATTAACCTAGGCAGTACTTCATTTCAGATAGGTATCTCATTGTAAAAAACTGTCTGATCGTCCTAGTCCCGAGTTTATAAAGTCACTGTAAAAAACTGAATCCCCTTGATTAGGATATTTCATTCATACGATATATATAGCTAATTACAAGTGTGAACGGTATACAAGATATACGATATCCTAGCCTAGAATACAGGAGTATAATATCAAATATAGACTAACTAATATTTACTGACTAATAGTCACGATTATTCTTATTCTAAATTGCGGAAAGACGATCATTTTGAAAAAAAAAAAAGTTACATTTTGTGAACCAGTGATCGAAAGTTATAGTCGGTCAAAGTTGTTTGAACGAATAAACTTTGACTAATAGTACCAATGGTCTAACTGTCTAAGATATTAGAAAAACGCGATTTTTTTTTGAAATTGAAGATCTTGTAAAGACGATCAACCTAGGTAAAAGGATCTGAACTTTATGATATCGTAACTAAGAGATATAACCCGTCAATTTAAAATTTAAAAAAAAAAAAAAAAAAAAAAAAAAAGGTATTTGAAGAAAAAATGCAAAATTTCGTATAAAAAATTGCATATTTGAAGAATTGGTCAAAAAATACTTGTATATACACCGTATTATTTTAGCTTCATGTACGCGGCACGTCCTGTACAAATGTGCAATAGACCTCCACGTGATTTCAGCAAGAGCAGCATGAATGAATGCATGATATCATCAATTTTGTCAGCTTCCTCTGACCAACCTAATCACTACCAATGTACGGAGTACTGTAGAATACATGTTTTTTTTATTTTGGTCTTCTATTCATTCATACTTCTATACCTCAACGAATAACGACTAGTATTGACAGAGGTTAAGTACAATTAAGACAAAGTTTAGCTCATGACTCCCAACAATAATCTAAATAAATAGATTGTTATTTAGTCATGTCTATCTTAAGAATGATTAATTTGTAATACATTATAGGACCATATTGACATATTGTTGTGCCCTATAATATAAGTGGTATAAATGTTATCACTGATACCTAATCGATAACAAACCTGAATGGCTTTTTTAGGTCCAATTCCATATATTTTGGTTGACAGACAAAATCAATTATAATAATCATATTGTATAATATAGGTTGTTAACTAATTCTATATATGGAGTACATGTTACTCGATAGATTGTAGCCGGAAAATGTGACAAACATATAGAATACCATACGAAATACTCCCTCCTATTCATTCATTTTGTCCCTCTTTCCTTATCGAAGCTAGTCGGATTTTTGTCCCTCTTTCCTTTTTTGGTAACTTTTGTGTGGTCCAAATTTAATTACATGTGGGGTAGAGTGGAATAAAGTGTTTTGTGTGGTCCAAAATCATTTTCTTAATTCTTGTGCAAAATAGAAGGGGGACAAAATGAATGAATAGGAGGAAGTATAAATTATCATTAAACTTATGTATTTTCTAGAATACCATATAAATCAATACTATATATTAATTCTAGAAACCAAAGGACTTCAATGTAATTAAAGAAAGTTATACAAATTAATTATACTATATAGTTTTAATTCACTAGCACCATGTGATGGACCCGATTAAGGGATCTCAATGCAAATATTATATAGTTGAGGTTAAAATTAAATTGTATAGAAGTTTGGTAATTTTCCTAAACATTTGTAAGACACTAAAACATGGTCAATTTCCTTAAAATAAAATAATCAATTAAGATGATCAATTTTCTTAAAATAAAATAATCAGTATAGAATACTAATTATTTATAGAATACTAGAAGATGATCAATTTCCTTAAAAAAATAATAAATTAGTATAAACATGTAGACTTATGGTATCAATTATTATCATCATGAAATTATATTTTAAATTTTAAATCTATGCAATTATATTAAACTTTATAGTTTATTAAATGTATAGAGATGTTAATTATTTAACATACAAAAATATAATATTAGTATTTTATAAATAATCCAAGTTAGATTCCATAATATATAATATTGCATAATTCCTTCGATTTGATTTAATGCATATATGTAATATATTTATACAAATATATAATCCTCTTAAAATTGCATGCCTACAAAGTAAAAGTAATTTCATCAGTAAAGAAAAAAATTGTAGTAACATTGGATATAGTTATATGATAGTAATCACTAATTTGAATAGTAAAAGTAACAATATTATCAGTGAGATTAGTGAAAGTGGTAAAAACAACAACGAGAGTAGTGAAATAATCAATATTAATGCGGCAATAGAGAAAGTAACAATAATTACGGCGGGAGTAGTGAAATTATCAATTTTAATGCGACAGTAGTGACAGTAACAATAATTACGGCGGAAGTAGTGAAAGTAACAATGATTACAGGCAAGTAGTGAAATGTTATTACTATTATTTCATTAATGAGAGTAAAATATTAATATCGGGAGTAGTGAATTCGTCTCAAAATTTATTTCATCGTAATTTTAGGATATGTCATAGAAAAATATATTAATAATAAATTTATAAATTATGCAACTTTAAAATATTTTATTTAATAAAAAAAAATATTTAATGGTAAGTAGATGTAGCCCGGGCGAAGCCGGGCACCAATACTAGTTAACATTAAATTTCCGTATTTTTTAGACGATTAGAAATTTAGAAAGAACAATACTCTCACGAGTCTCATAAAACGAGTCTTGCAACTGTCATACTCCAATAACATTCACATTCCCCTAAACAAACCTTGATTTCAGGCTAACTTTTAAAATTAAAACGGTACACTCGTTTTTCATAATGCACGGACAAGTTATTGCCATAACAGAAACACGATATGCCAATTGCCAAAGTTATGTTGAAAAGTCCTCTAATTTTAATTTTGTGATTTCTGTGATTATGTCCTAGTTAAGATTAAATGGACTCATTCTTATTACTAACATTTTTCTTTTGGTGACCGACACATTCTTATACATTAGACACAGAACTACGCGTATTATACTCAAGAGCGGTGTTAGTGATTATATGTGTATACATTGATTTGTTTTCAAATGGTAGAACCATTGCTAAACCTTGCTTATTCTACATTATCACTTTACCCACTGATTAGACCAGGTGGATAGCATTACAACTCAATGAATTGTTGAAATCCTGACTTTCTCACACTACTATCATTTAATACCATTAAAACTGGGTTAGTGATAAATACAACCCATTGGATTGTATTTAAGAAATTAAAAGAGAAAATAAATTCTTGATATATGCATTAATTATATTGGTTAATGTGTAATTTAGTTCTTAATTCTTAAATTAATACCCAAATTAGAAGGTATTTAATGTTTAAATACAACCCATTGAAATGGGTTGTATTTAGCATTACCCTTAAAACTGTTAATGTTACATCTGAAATTATTTTAAAAGATGTTCTATTTGTCCCAACTTTCAAGTTACCCCCAACAATATATGTTTACCTAGTTTAGTTACTTATAAAAGTGTATTTATTTCTAAATATATCTTTTATAAAGTGCTCAAGTTTATTTTTGTTCACTTATTTTAGTAAACTTTTTGTTTGATTCTTCATCGATCTAAGGGTCGCACTAATATGTTATTGTCTATAATTATTATTGTGCACGACTATTTTATTAGTATGAGCATAAGCACTCGTCTATTAATAGCAATAAACAAATAAATGATTACATAATCAATAAAATAATTGTTAAAACAATTTTTTTTATAATTTATAACTTTTTCCCAAAACACCCTCAAGAAAAAAAAAATTAACTGAAAACAGATGTATCCATGTTAAACTAGTTTTAAACCCGTGCAGAAAATGCACGGGTCGTAATTAATAACATGCGTTATTAATTTATCATTGTATATAAGAGTACTTAAATGAGTATGATTATCTTTGACTTTGTTTATTGACATCGCAAAACAAACAGTAATGAGAATATATTCAAGTAAAATATAAGTATATGTATATAAAATGAATTTTAAATTCATGGTCAATTAAATTGATTAAAAGTATCTAGTGAATATAACATGATTTTAATACATTTAAACTGATATAAAGAACAAAGAAAAATCTTATATGGAGGGCCGACGGGAGTGAAAATAACTATATATTATCTCGACATGTTAAAATAAATGTACATCTATATAACTCCTACAATATTTAGACCAACAATCCTAATGTGCCTAAATTGTAATTGGGCCGACATTCTGAGTTCTTTAAATGCACATACGACTAAAATATGAGTCCAAAACTATTATTCCCTCCGGTTGGATCATTTGTTATCTGTTTTTATTTTAAGTATATTATTCATTCGTTATCTATTTCCATATTCAGGTAAATAACTTTTCACAAAATGATAAATATGCCCCTTACACAAATTATAGAATAATATGACATCATATAGTAAAACGGTCTATTTTTGTTAGAAAACTTTTATTTAATGCTAATAAATAATTTGTATTTTTAGACAATAAAATCGTCTTATCGGGCAAAACCGCTTCACAAAAACTACCATATCCCATATTATTCACTACATCGTACGCCATATTATTCACTACTACGTACTCCGTAAGTCCGTATTACCTACCTATAAATTCTGATTTTGACATATAAACGGATAAACCCACCAAAACTTAAAAGTTAAACAAATTAGAGTACTCGACAAATTATACATAGCCAAAAATGTGTTTTAAGTAATTAACTCTACCGAGCCACCTCCTCACTCATTTTACACCCCCCCCCCGGTCCCATTTCATGTGACTCTCTAACCTTATCTTAAAATTCTGCCGCACTCCTCATCAGTCACCTCTTATATTTTTAAGCTCCTTTAAACCAATCTTTGTTCATCATCATCTTTCTCCCTTTTGTGATCCTACCCATTCTCAAGTGTCACCCTCACACTTTTCACCTCTTATTCCAATCTTTATCGGGTCTCCATCTTAACAGAAAAAACAAAGATAATTTCCCTCTAGTTTTCTGCCTCATCGACAATTTACATTAATATACATACTCTTTAATCTTTAATGCCTTTTAGATTCGAATTTAATAAATTTAATTTAATGTCAATATTGGAGTTAATTGAAGAGTGTAAGTAGAAAAAAATTCATGTAAGTATAATCCAAAAATTATACTATCTGAGTTCTTTTATTCGTTTGGTCCATTTCAAAGTGCATATTTTTTTTTCGATTTTTAAAATTTTGTCAATATGTTTTGTTTATGTTTCTTTAGTATATTTTAGTATATTCATTAAGGTGTTTTGTTTATGTTTCTTTTAAAGGATTATTCGTAAATAGTTTTTTTAATTTTTTTTTTTGCTTTTTTTCTCCGAAAATCTTCACTTCTACATTAATTGTTACTCGCATTTTTTTTCATTTTAAAAGATTTATCAATATTTTTTTTTCCGAAAACCTTCAAATCTACAGTTTTTAAAAGATTCAATAGTATAATTATAATTATTATGGTGATTTAATTTTTTTAAATAGGTCGATAAATGTATTCCCAATGATTAAGATTTATTTCCGCAAAATAATTATACACATAATATTTTTAGATAGCAGGTATTTTTTTTATTAAGATATTATTTTTTAAGGAATTTATATTTATTTACTATACTCCATACTTTTTTTTTAAACATCATTTTTTTTAACATGAAATTATTTTTCTTTTAATTTTTTTTTATGCAACATGTGAGTATGTGACTTATTGAAATTAAAGTCAAGAAGATTATTTAAAGTGGGTTGGAGAGTGATAACTGGTTTACAATTATTATCACTAATTATTGAATTTGAGTAATTAAGAATTGACAATTGAATAATCATAATAGGAGTAGAAATATATTAGAGAGTAGAGAGGGTAATTAAATGAGAAGTAAAACATGGGGGGACCCATACAAAGCCAATTTTCTGAATTTTATCGACAAATCAAAAACCTTTAAAAAACCCGGCTTTTATACTATGTAGATTGTTAAGTAAGACTAATGGCTAGGAGCTCTAATTGTTTTTTATTGTGTAAATAGAATTAGAAGGGCAAGTGATGTTGACAAAATTTTAACTCAAGTCATAAACAATATCGGTCATAACTTTATCAATTGAGTTAATTAATATCTCCTCAATGTCCTAATTATAAAGTTTATATATTACTCGTGCCTGGTGGTATAATATTGATATTGATATCATAAATTCTGAAGAGAGATAGTCTCTCGTTAATGTGAGTGAGAGACCTCTCTCATAAGATTTACTCCTAACTCTTTTTTTTTTTACTTAGTTTTTAGGAATTTATTAGTTCTCTTTCATTAATAATATAGTGAGAGACGACCTCTCAAAAGACTTATTCTGATAATTTGATAATGTATAATCTTTGTATATTTTCCAACATTCGTACTTTTCTCTGATGTCAGAAGACTTTAACTTGTACAGTAGTCGTATTATATTGACATTTCCCCACACATTTTATTACACTTTCTCAAAGGGTTGCCATTAAAATCATCATATTGAAAAGCTCTGAAACCAGCTGTTCTTCCTGTAAGTTCTCATCGACCCACTCCATTAAATTTAATTTCTTAATAACCCTTTTCGTTTCATCTGTTAATTTTCCATTATTTAATCTGAAAATATTTATTTCCTTCGTGAATGTTTAGAGAATTAGAGAGTATATATAATTATTTTTATTTTACTATTATTCTGAGATGTTAGATTTAAAACCATAAATTAGTCTTACAATAAATATAATTAAATTGAACCTGTATGGAAAAAATTATAATTATTAAGCTGGATATTTAGTTTATTTATTGTTTTTCCATATATTTATGCAGGTAAACTTGCAGATTTTATGTTGTTGTGGGAATTAAAGCTTGTGTCTGAGTCCAAATTCCAACCCGTTTTCACAAATAATAAAACCCGACTAATGGAAATCCAAATTCCAACATAATATACACCTTTCAAAGTGTTTAAAGGAGATTGTGTATTGTATCAAAAAAAAATTGATGAGGTTTTTGTAACTTGAGGTAGGTGAGGGTTTGTTGGCTGTAAAATATGTTCTAATGATTTAAAGATTGAATTTTGAATGAGTCGTCGCGATTTTGATAATCTAAGTCAAGATCACTTACCATAAATTGTACAAATTTGAGATTTTTTAGAATTTGTATTATGTGATAGATTGGCCCTCTAGTCACATAAATCCTAATAAATTTAGTGTTTTTCTTAGCTAAGAGCTATGTGATGCCTGGTGGTTCGGAGAAATTATTACTCCCTCGTTTCAGTCATTTGTTTGCCTTTGATTAAAATACTCTACACGAATAAAAAATGGAAAACAAATGAACGGAGTAAAGGGAGTACTTAGTTATGTAGTTATGATTGATATCTTGAAACCTTGGGAGTAAATAAACTGTATATGCAAAGCAAATAGCTATGTCAGGGAAGACCTTGCGATCTTCAAGGTTTTTTCTGAGCATAATCGGGTTTTTGATGATGCTCGTGGTACTGTCATCATTCTTTCTTTTTCATTCAGTCATTAACCCGTTTGAAGATTCCTCGGTTTTTGAGTTCATTGGTGTTGTTGATGAACATGTCTATATTAAACCCGAGGATGATGTTGATTCCTCGGTTTTTGAGTTTAAGGAAAACACAGTAAAAAATCATGCCTCTTGTGATGAAACTAAAGCTCTCCTTAAAGTATATATGTATGATTTGTCTCCTGAATTTCACTTCGGTTTGTTGGATTGGAAGCCTGACTCAAATGAAATATGGCCTGATGTTAGTAATCCTAGTCAAGTCCCACGGTATCGCGGGGGGTTGAATTTGCAACATAGTGTAGAATATTGGCTCACTCTTGATCTTCTGTCATCTAACATTAAGGAAATAGTTAGACCTTGTTCTGTTTTTAGAGTGAAAAATCCAAGTGAGGCCGATGTTATTTTTGTACCCTTCTTTGCATCTGTAAGTTACAATCGACATTCCAAGGTTGACGACACAGAAAAATTCAGTCTTGATAGAAAAATACAGAAACGGCTGGTCAACTTCTTGACCAGGCGTCCAGAGTGGCGGAAGTCTAGAGGGAAGGACCATGTCATTGTGGCACATCATCCGAATAGCTTGTTGTATGCGAGAAGTAAGTTGGGTTCTGCCCGGTTTGTCCTTGCTGATTTTGGGAGGTATGAGAGGAAGACTGCCAATATAGAAAAGGATGTCATTGCTCCTTACAAACATGTTGTCAGTAGTATCAGCAATAACATCTCGGCCCCTTTTGATTCCCGGCCTACATTGATTTATTTCCAAGGAGCAATATTTCGGAAGGATGTGAGTAATCTCAACTCTGTCACTCTTTATTCCCGCTAATCTTCTTTGTCATGATATATTTATGTTTAATTTTGTTGGACATTATGTACTAAGGTTTTCTGATGTGTACTAAGGTTTTCTGATGTAATGAGGTGAGTTGAGGTATGATGTTGCATTAGTATTTGATAAATCGAGTTTTTGCAGAAAACCAGAGAGAATTATATCGAACTGTTATAGAATCTGATACAAAGTTAGATGTTTTACTTGATTCAGGACTTCTAATATACTGATGCGATTTGTATTTTTGGATGTAATTAAGCAAAATGGCTCGCTAAACCGTGTGACTCACATGTTGTGAAGTAGTTATTTTTTCGTTGAAATTTTACTGAAGTTATGTTCTAACACACCGGTAAATTTGAGTAACTTGCTCTGATTTTTTAATAGGGAGGAGCAGTTCGCCAAGAACTATATTATCTGCTCAAAGACGAGAATGACGTTCACTTTACATTTGGAAGCGCACAAAAGAGCGGAGTACGGGAAGCAAGCCAAGGAATGGGATCTTCCAAATTTTGTTTAAACATTGCTGGAGACACCCCATCTTCAAACCGTCTTTTTGATGCCATTGTTAGCCATTGTGTCCCTGTAATTATAAGTGACGACATTGAGCTTCCATACGAGGACATACTGAACTATTCCGATTTCAGCGTGTTTGTACGGGCCACTGATGCTGTGAAGGAAGGATTCTTGCTGAATCTTCTTCGGGGAATCCAAAAGGATGAGTGGACTAAGATGTGGGAGAGGCTTAAAGAAGTTGCCCATCATTTCGAGTATCAGTACCCGTCTAAGCCAGGTGATGCTGTCGATATGATTTGGCAAGCATTAGCTCGGAAACAATCTGCTGTGAACATGAATCGTACTGAGAGAGTATATCGAACGCCTTAAATGTTCTCCACTCGTCTTCTGGTAAGTCGTTTCATTGAGTGCATATAGATAAATCTGGATCAGAGTCAATGTTATTGCTATGGATGGTGTACATAATGCTTTTTAATGCTCAACCTTTAAAAACATAGGAGTTTTAACACTTGGAAGTCTTGAACCCCTAGGAATTTTCCGTGTTCATTGTGTACATGTTCTCACAATGAGCGTAACCCTTTTATCGTCAACTGTAACCATTTCTATTTGTTCCTTGCATATTCCTAAGTCCGAAAGATGTAATGAAATTGACCTAACGGAGAACTAGTAATGGGAAGCACAGTTAGAAATGGTGTTCAAACCTCTAGATCCGTTAGCATGCGAAAATAAAATAGCAGAAATCAAAATAAGCCATAGTGACTTTAGAACAATTACTTTATTATATCGCATATTTTTTATTTTGAGATAATTAATCTAATTCAGTCCGTCTAACGAACATTTAGACGTACTCCGTATATGAAATAATTCCTCAAGAGACTACTAAAGTTAAAAGCTTGGTGACTAGTGAGCAACATGCCCTGATCCCGGGGGAGACGGCCCCTCGTTGAGTTTACGTTCTCTTCCCTTAAAACCTTGATTTTCTTTTTGTTGAACTACGGTTTTGTCATGTCCTGATCCCGGGGGTGACGGCCCTTCGCTGAGTTTACGTTCTCTTCCCTTTAATCCCTGATTTTCTTCTTGTTGAACTACGGTTTTGTCATGTCCTGATCCCGGGGGAGACGGTCCTTCGCTGAGTTTGCGTTCTATTCCCTTTAAACCCAACTTTCTTGACTCTCCGGTTATTGTGGAAGAGGTCAAGAGAAGAACTAAAAAAATTGTCAAACAGGTTTGAGTTTTGAAGGCCATATTCAAGTTAAAAGGTTTTGGTACAAAATTAGATGCTTGGAATGTGAGATTAATGGACTAGGTTAAAAAAACTTGTTCTGTTTTGTTTTGTTTTATATGATGCATTCATGCATTAATTATGGTAATAATCAATCCTTCTGATTCTCCTCCTATTGAAAAACTGATTTTTAGAATCTGTCGAAAATATGTTAAGATATCGACATAATATAACTGGACACGATATAGTATATTATATATTGTGAAATATTCTAGACTTAGGTTAATAGAATTACTTCTCTATATAGACTCGAGTCTATACCATATACCTATCTAACTATATTATGTCGATATCTTGACTTATCTCATCAAATGATTTATTTGCCTTATTGTACAAATCGCAATATTGTGCCAAGTCTTCTTTAAGATAGTAATAGAGTACATGTTTTTCATAATGACCGTAACTGCGTAACCTTTTTATCATAAACTGTAACCAGTTTGTTTTATTCGGTATTAATTCATAACTTAGTGAGAGACGGACTCTTAAAGCCCGATCAGTAACTTAAATCATTCCTTACATACCCCAAAAGTCCGAAAGATGTAATGAAATTTACTTAACGGAGTACTAGTAAGAAGAAACATAATTAATTGATTGATATTGTTCAAACCTTTAGTACCGTTGCACGCAAATATAAATAGCTGAAATCAGAATTAGCCAAAGTGACTTTGGATCAATTACTTTATTATATCGCATATTTATTTGTTTGAAATAGTTAAAACTACAAGGTCAGTCCCATGAATGTGAAACTATTCCTCAAGAGAGACTACTAAAGTAAAAAGCTAGGTGACTCGTGAGCAACATGCCCGTCTCCGGGAGGAGATGGGCCCTCGTTGAGTTTACGTCCTTTCCCCTTTAGCCCTTCATTTTCATGTTGTTGAACAACGGTTCCGTAGACATGTCCGTCTCCAGGGGGAGATGGCCCCTCGTTGAGTTTGCGTTTGCTGTTGTAGACATGTCCGTCTCCAGGGGGAGACGTCCCCTCGTTGAGTTTACGTTCTATGTTGTAAACATGCCCGTCTCCAGGGGGAGAAGGCCCCTTGTTGAGTTTGCGTTCTCTGTTGTAGACATGCCCGTCGGAGACGACCCCTCATTGAGTTTGCGTTCTCTGTTGTAGACATGCCCATCTCCAGGGGGAGATGGCCCCTCGTTGAGTTTACGTTCTATGTTGTAAACATGCCCGTCTCCGGGGGGAGATGGCCCCTCGTTGAGTTTACGTTCAATGTTGTAAACATGTCCGTCTCCGGGGGGAGACGGCCCCTCGTTGAGTTTGCGTTCTCTGTTGTAGACATGCCCGTCTCCAGGGGGAGAGGGCCCCTCGTTGAGTTTACGTTCTCCATTGAAGACATGCCCGTCTCCAGGGAGAAGGCCCCTCGTTGAGTTTGCGTTCTCTGTTGTAGACATGTCCGTCTCCAGGGGGCGACGACCCCTCGTTGAGTTTACGTTCACCGTTGTAGACATGCCCGTCTCTAGGGGGTAACAGCCCCTCGTTGAGTTTACGTTCTCTTCCCTTTAAACTTTCATTTTCACACATCTTTCTTGAGTCTCCTCTAATTATGCAAGAGGTCATGAAAAGAAATAAAAAAATTGTACAACATGTTTGATTTTGGAAGGCCATTTTGTTAAGATTATAGAAGAAGGAGGAATTCATAAATGATAATTGTATTATTGAATGATGTGATTTGATGACAATACCTAGACGATATATATAATAGATGACGATACTGTAAACTCTAGAGAGGTAGCCGACCCTAATGGGCCCAATATCCTAATACCCTCCCGCAATCGTAAAGGCAGTACGTAGTACGAACTTTACGATTGGAGAATTACAATAAAATTATAATTAATAAAGAAAACATCTTTATTTTCGGGACAAGAAAATCAAAATCTTCATCTCTTCTCCATCTTCATTAATTTCTTCGCAAGGTTGGTAAGATAAACGAGTATTAAGACTCGCTAGAAATTTCTTCGAACAAGAACGTTAAGTTTTTCGGACTTGTCGAAAATGAGTTAATTTGCAGGAACCCTAATCGAACCTGACAAATATCAATAGAACGGAAATTATCCGTTAATTTCAAAATTTAGAGAACGTTGATATTTTCGAACTCCAAATATATCAATTTAAATACCACCTTGAAAAAGAGAATTTAAATCAAATTTCAAAAGAAAAGGAAGAGATTGCTTCTTTCTTCTTTTTTTTTTTTTTTCTAAATATTTTGGCAAAAGAAGTCCGTGGGAATATGACAAATTTCTATCAACCGAAAACATCCGTTTGAATGTTGGAACGGCAAGAAATAAATAGCACCTTCATTGATAACTTCAATGGTGTTATCAAATTGCCATTACACCATCATTGGACATTTGGACGAATAAATTTCTACCTATTTTTCTTTTTCTTTTTTTTTTTTTTTTTAGAAATTGATAATGAAAATCCCGCCGGTGAGCGCCATATAATTTCGCCCACCGGCAGAAAGCGGAAGCAATTTTAGAGTCCTCAAGAAAGAGGCTCTGATACCATGTTAAGATTATAGAAGAAGGAGGAATTCATAAATGATAATTGTATTATTGAATGATGTGATTTGATGACAATACCTAGACGATATATATAATAGATGACGATACTGTAAACCCTAGAGAGGTAGCCGGCCCTAATGAGCCCAATATCCTAATACCCTCCCGCAATCGTAAAGGCAGTACGTAGTACGAACTTTACGATTGGAGAATTACAATAAAATTATAATTAATAAAGAAAACATCTTTATTTTCGGGACAAGAAAATCAAAATCTTCATCTCTTCTCCATCTTCATTAATTTCTTCGCAAGGTTGGTAAGATAAACGAGTATTAAGACTCGCTAGAAATTTCTTCGAACAAGAACGTTAAGTTTTTCGGACTTGTCGAAAATGAGTTAATTTGCAGGAACCCTAATCGAACCTGACAAATATCAATAGAACGGAAATTATCCGTTAATTTCAAAATTTAGAGAACGTTGATCTTTTCGAACTCCAAATATATCAATTTAAATACCACCTTGAAAAAGAGAATTTAAATCAAATTTCAAAAGAAAAGGAAGAGATTGCTTCTTTCTTCTTTTTTTTTTTTTTCTAAATATTTTGGCAAAAGAAGTCCGTGGGAATATGACAAATTTCTATCAACCGAAAACATCCGTTTGAATGTTGGAACGGCAAGAAATAAATAGCACCTTCATTGATAACTTCAATGGTGTTATCAAATTGCCATTACACCATCATTGGACATTTGGACGAATAAATTTCTACCTATTTTTCTTTTTCTTTTTTTTTTTTTTAGAAATTGATAATGAAAATCCCGCCGGTGAGCGCCATATAATTTCGCCCACCGGCAGAAAGCGGAAGCAATTTTAGAGTCCTCAAGAAAGAGGCTCTGATACCATGTTAAGATTATAGAAGAAGGAGGAATTCATAAATGATAATTGTATTATTGAATGATGTGATTTGATGACAATACCTAGACGATATATATAATAGATGACGATACTGTAAACCCTAGAGAGGTAGCCGGCCCTAATGGGCCCAATATCCTAATACATTTTCAAGTTGAAGAAGGTTTAGTAGAAAATGAGTGATGCTTAAAATGTAGCATGTTGTGTTTCTTTTTATATGATCCATCAGTCACACATTCATAGTGTGAATTCTCTAATATCATGATCATAAAGATCTCAATCTAATGGAGATTCATGATCATATAGTGATTTTTCTATAATCTAATACAGATTCATGATCATAGTGATTTTTCTATGATTCATGATCATAGTGATTATTCCCATTTGTTTTTTTTCCACTTTTCTTTTTCTAATTTGAGTGTGTCACCACTCATGGACGATTCTAAAGGATGATTCATGTCAGTCGACCCCAATCATTTGGGACTAAGGCTCTGATGTTGTTGTTGTATGGCAGATTCATGACACAAATTCATATTGAGTACCAATCCAAATAGAATTGCGAATATATCAAGGTGTATTGCATTCTTCTTGGAGTTAAGTTTTAATAGATCGCTATTTTCCGATCTAAATTAGACCAAATTACGTATTTAGGTTAATTGCCCCCACCTTAACTTCAATAATTTATTTTTTCTATAATCAAACCCGACTTTTGTAACCAATTTATTTCTCTATTATCTTAAAACCGTGACACTATATTGTGATAGTAAGTCCGCCTTGCACATTCCTAGCAACCCGTTTTTTCAGGAATGTGCCAAAGTAAAATGAGATCCATTGTTATTTTGCTGTCTAGTGTCTTGGGCTTGGTTTATTCCAACCATATATAGAGAGTAAATCTCTTATAAAACGGTTTTACATTATCATATTGTAAAATTATATAACGAAAGAATTTAATGCTCTTATTATGGAAAGTGGTGATTGGTAGAAATTATTTTAGTTGAGGGTTTTTAGGTAAATAATGACTTGGTTTTACAATAATGTTTATGTAAAACGATTTTATATAAGAATTATTGTTTACTATATACGGTGTATAAAAGAAACCATGATGCTAATATTAAGATAACTAATTGGATTACATTAATTTATAGAACTCCCTCCGTCTCAATCGTTTGTTAACCTTTTATATTTTTAATTAATACACACGACTACGGCTATGAATGATCAATACACTACTACGTACTCGCATAAGATATGACTAAATTTACAGTCCAATGAATATAGTACATATATACATAATAGTAGTAATCAAGTTCCATAATGAAGAATTAATTAATGTAAGGTAAATAAAATCATATGCCGTCACCTAAATTTAATGATAGACGCCTTTCTATATTCCTTCTTCATTTAATTTTTGTAAATTATTGTTTGTATATATATAATTATCTAAAAAATTACTCTTATTTATACAGACTTTTCAGAATCATATACTTTTACGCATCAAATTTTCACATTTTTACCCCTCTCCGATTTATGTGGAATCAAAAACATTTACATTGTTGGTCAGTGCCTAATGATGATGAAGAACCCTCCATTCAACCTCATTATCAATCTTTTAATTTCAATTTCAAGTATTTTTTTTATTCTCTATTCTTATTACTATATATTTTAGTAGAATCGATCTAGTTTACGTGTTGGCATCGTATAATATACGCTATTCTCATGTCATATACTCGTAACAAATTACTATACATAACTATGTTATAGTTGTATTAGTCATGAGTTTTTTTTCCATTTTATTATTCTGAATTTGTTTAAGACCGTCTCACCAAAGTTTTTGTTGTATGGCTAGTAGATTTCTTCTTTGCATGAGAATATCTAGTTCATTGATATTATTTGTTGTATTGCTAGTAGATTTCTTCTTTGCATGAGAATATCTAGTTCATTGATATTATTTGAAATGTTACATTTAATTATTTAGTGCATTTTTTAATTATATGTAGTGGATACAATACTCCATTTGAGTGGCAAAATGAGCAACTTCCTTTACACAATGTGGATCCAATTCCTTTGATGGAGTGCTTCCCTACTTATGCTTCAACTCCATTGTGTTCATCACTTGATCTTGTTCCAACCTTCTCAATTCCATATGTTTATCAAGGTAACATATAATTAACTTTCTTTTGATTATGTATCATAATGCAATTGTTCAATTTGTCAAAAATTGAATTTTAAAATAATTAGGCCATCATTTTTTTTAGTTCATTTTAGTTCCAAATATTACGGGCGTAGCCAGAAACGAAATTTAGTTCGTTTTACAGTTTAGTATCTTTACTAAGACTGCATCTTTAGAATCATTCTCTGGTAGCAGAAATTAATAATTTTTTGAGATTTGGGATAACAGTGCTACCCATTGATATTATGTAGGCATGTAACTATGCAAGTATGTAACTCCCCAAATGGTTCCAATCCAATGAATTGTTCTAAGTTACGAAATATTGGACCAAAAGTTTTACTAATGGTTAAGACGAAAATATCGTGTATGTAGTTATATTCAATTTTAAAATTCAAATCCTGCTTCATTGATTTGGCAATTTGCCTGATTTTTTTTTTTAAAATATCCATGCAGATAATAAAAACATGTACGAAGGATATGGAATTGGCTATGAAGAATTAAGCGATTTGGACCAATTAGAGAAAGCACCACCATCACTATTGTGCTATGATGATCTCAAAAGAGAGGATTTTATGGATGATATCAAGAAGATTAAGAGTGATTTATCCTTCGAGCAAAACGGAACAATAATTAATAACAACAACGATAACAATAACAGTAACAATAACGACGAAAATATCAATAACAATAATAATATCGTCGTTAAAGCATTGTCTAAGGAGATAATTAGCCAGTATTTTTACATGCCAATTACAAAAGCAGCAAAAGAGCTGAACGTTGGATTAACATTGCTCAAGAAAAGGTGTAGAGAACTCGGCATTCAAAGATGGCCTCATCGGAAACTGATGAGTTTGCAAACATTAATTAAAAACGTTCAGGTAATTATTATTTGGGAAATCATGTTTATTTATTGGTATTGTTTTAATTAAATTATGATTATGATCGTTAATATTATTAAATTTCAGTTACATGCATTGTTCTACATAAAGTACACTGAACAACAAATTAATGCCACTAAAAACTTGATATTATAATTTTGAGAAAATTTTGAATATTATCCGTTTATCGAAATATTTATTCTTTAAAATTTTTTAATTTTCTTCGTTTTTAATGACTTACAATATATTTGATCGGTTGAAGTTGGCTTTTGAGTTTGATTTTAGATAATTAAACGAGTTTTTGAAATCTCAACTAAAACTATATGTTCTAATCTAAACATTCAGTTCCGCCATTTTTAAACGTAAATACACGTTCTAACCAAACATCCAGGTCCACTTCAGTTTCTTGTCTATACCCATTAAAATCTTTTTATTTTCATGCATAATTTAGAGTCGTTGGATGACATCAAAATATGATGTGAACTGTTGAGAGGAAATTGACTTCTTTTAGGAAATGGAGAGAATCTTGACTCGTATGATTTGTATGCATGCAGGAATTGGGCAAGGAAGGAGGGGATGAAAATGGAGAAAAGCTAAAAGAGGCAATAGAAATACTAGAGCAAGAAAAGAAATTAATGGAGGAAATTCCTGATTTACAACTTGAAACTAGAACCAAAAGACTAAGGCAAGCTTGTTTCAAGGCTAATTACAAGAGGAGAAAGCTTATTAACAACTTGAATTCTGACCTAATTTCTCAAACTTCAAGGATTAGTGAAGCAGATCAATATTTAGATGGAGAAACAAGCATCATGGAGGATCAATATTCTTACTACTAGAAGCCATTATTTATCGACCATCAAAATCGGTCAGGAAGCTTGAAAAAGGGTCGGAAAACCAACTTTCCGACCTATTGTTATTTAGAGTTGCCTAGGGCTCTTTTTTAAGTTTATCTATGTGTTGTCTTGAACAATTTTGGGTTCGACATCTGAAAATGTCTTATTTTCGGGTTTCAGTGGATTATTAAGCAAATTTAAGCATTGGGAATGATTGATTTAATTCCCTAAGAAGGTATTATGGAGAATATCTTTCTCTACTTACATTGATTGATCTCGAAACCGTCCTTAGGATGATTAGCTACTAATCAAATTACAGACAATAGTAAAAGGGAAGACGGGAGGGATGATAATTTATAAAGTCGACTGACCGTCATTAATCGGTAATGATTGGCTGACTAGAGTTTGACATTACTGTTGTGTGACGGTGGTGGTCAGTTGATCCCTTAAGATCACACCTAAATGACAATTCCCTTAATGGATAAATTGATTAATTGTATGACGATACGAGGTAATCAATTCCTTAAAAGTGAACAATTTACTTGTGAGAGAGAATATAAATATCTTATTGTAATGAGATTATATAAGATTCATTTTAAGTAATAAAATGCTTTATTACTAAAATAACATATTGTTTGAGAAACAATTGAGATAAGAATGAATGGTTAATTATAATTACAAGATGTTCTGAATTATAATTTTGTGACCTATTTTATTTATGTGATCAAGTATTACTAGTCAATTTATTGTATGTAATTTAATTAATTCGTAAAATGATATTTATGGGATAAATATGCATTCAATTAATTAATAACATGTAAAATACTACATGTGACATATTGTGTGACAAATGACAAATTGACAAAATAAAATGGTAGTCCATTTTGTGAGGCATGGATCGAATGGAAATTTAATTATGGTAAACAATTGATTTGTTTACTATAATTGCATCATTGGTTTGCTTATTTTTATATCAACCCATACTACCATGTTTTATTCCCTTTGCTTTGTGTTACACAAAAATGATGGGCAATGCACTCTTGTCTCACTCAATGGCACGGTTTGCCTCTTCAAAACCGTGAGTCTTGCTCTTTGGAGCAACTCTCGTTGTTGCACAAAAACATACATTCATTCAACATCTACATGTATTTTTGCTTATCATTCTCTCTACAATTCTTCAACAAGTTTTGAAGATACAAAAGTTATTGTTCATCAATTCTAATATCAAAAACTTCATTACTAGTGTAGTAGTAATAACAATATTAGAATCATTTTAAGGATACTTGTATATTAATCTAGTTAATTAGTATACTAGTTTAAGGGTAAGTCTTGGCTGCAACCAAAGGAGGATTTCTATACTTGGAATCTTGGAAAATCATCCATCATATAAGCTCAAGAACAAGTGAAGGAAGGTGACCTTACTTGTGCCCAATATTTCGAACCAAATTACAATGTAAGGAACATTGTTTTTTTTTACAAATCTTTCATTTAGTTATGCATGCACTAGGTTTAAAGAATAAATTATAAACCATTAATTTGTTCACTATTAGAGGAGTCTAATAATAGGTATATGAACCTAACAGTTTTTAGGTAAATAATCATTTGGTTTTATAATAATAATGTTTATGTAAATCGGTTTTATATAAGAATTGTTGTTTTACTATACACGGATCACGGTGTATAAAAGAAACCATAACTGCTAATATTTTTTTTTTGACGAGGGGGTTGAGTATACCCGGGCCCATGCATTCTCGCGCCACCACATGGACCATGTAAGCTACCCCTTCAGGGACTACAGTGACCAAATGATCATCGCCCCAGCTAGTAGTCGAACTCGAAACCTCTCAATAACTAATTGGATTACATTAGTTTATAGTATTTATTCAGTCTCAATCATTTGTTTATCTTTTATATTTTTTAAAACACACGACTACGGCTATGAATGATCAATATAGTACATATATACATAATAGTAATCAATCAAGTTCTATAATGAAGAATTAATTAATGTAAGGTAAATAAAATCATATGCCGTCACCCGTCACCTAAATTTAATGACAGACTTTTCAGAATCATATACTTTTACGCATCAAATTTTCACATTTTTACCCCTCTCCGATTTATGTGGAATCAAAAACATTTACATTGTTGGTCAGTGCCTAATGATGATGAAGAACCCTCCATTCAACCTCATTATCAATCTTTTAATTTCAATTTCAAGTATTTTTTTTATTCTCTATTCTTATTACTATATATTTTAGTAGAATTGATTTAGTTTACGTGTTGGGATCGTATAATATACGCTATTCTCATGTCATATACTCGTAACAAATTACTATACATAACTATGTTATAGTTGTATCAGTCATGAGTTTTTTTCCATTTTATTATTCTGAATTTGTTTAAGACCGTCTCACCAAAGTTTTTGTTGTATTGCTAGTAGATTTCTTCTTTGCCTGAGAATATCTAGTTCATTGATATTATTTGAAATGTTACATTTAATTATTTAATGCATTTTTTAATTGTATGTAGTGGATACAATACTCCATTTGAATGGCAAAATGAGCAACTTCCTTTACACAATGTGGATCCAATTCCTTTGATGGAGTGCTTCCCTACTTATGCTTCAACTCCATTGTCTTCATCACTTGATCTTGATCCAAACTTCTCAATTCCATATGTTTATCAAGGTAACATATAATTAACTTTCTTTTGATTATGTATCACAATGTAATTGTTCAATTTATCAAAAATTGAATTTTAAAATAACTAGGCCATCATTTTTTTTAGTTCATTTTAGTTCCAAATATTACGGACGTAGCTTGAGAAACGAAATTTAGTTCGTTTTACAGTATCTTTACTAAGACTGCATCTTTAGAATTTCTCTGGTAGCAGAAATCAATAATTTTTTGAGATTTAGGATAGCAAGTCCTACCCATTGATACTATGTAGGCATGTAAGTATGTAACTCCCCAAATGGTTCCAATGAATTGTTCCAAGTTACGAAATATTGGACCAAAAGTTTTACGAAAATATCGTGTATGTAGTTATATTCAATTTTAAAATTCAAATCCTTCTTCATTGATTTGGCAATTTGCCTGATTTTTTTTTTTAAAATATCCATGCAGATAATAAAAACATTTATGAAGGATATGGAATTGGCTACGAAGAATTAAGCGATTTGGACCAATTAGAGAAAGTACTACCATCACTATTGTGCTATGATGATCTCAAAAGAGAGGATTTTATGGATAGCAAGAAGATTAAGAGTGATTTATCCTTCGAGCAAAATGGAACAATAATTAATAACAACAACGATAACAATAACAGTAACAATAACGACGACAATATCAATAACAATAATAATATCGTCGTTAAAGCATTGTCGAAGGAGATAATTAGCCAGTATTTTTATATGCCAATTACAAAAGCAGCAAAAGAGCTTAACGTTGGATCAACATTGCTCAAGAAAAGGTGTAGAGAACTTGGCATTCAAAGATGGCCTCATCGGAAACTGATGAGTTTGCAAACATTAATTAAAAACGTTCAGGTAATTATTATTTGGGAAATCATGTTTATTTATTGGTATTGTTTTAATTAAATTATGATTGTTAATATTATTAAATTTCAGTTACATGCATTGTTCTACATTTTTAATGCCACTAAAAACTTGATATTATGATTTTGAGAAAATTTTGAATATTATCTGTTTATCGAAATATTTATTCTTTAAAATTTTTTAATTTTCTTCGTTTTTAATGACTTACAATATATTTGATTGGTTGAAGTTGGCTTTTGAGTTTGGTTTTAGATAATTAAACGAGTTTTTGAAATCTCAACTAAAACATTCAGTTCCGTCATTTTTAAACATAAATACACGTTCTAACCAAACATCGAGGTCCATTTCATCTCTAAGAATCATATAATATTAGTTTCTTGTCTATACCCATTAAAATCTTTTTATTTTCATGCATAATTTAGAGTCGTTGGATGACATCAAAATATGATGTGAACCGTTGAGAGGAAATGGAGAGAATCTTGACTCGTATGAATGTATGCATGCAGGAATTGGGCAAGGAAGGAGGGGATGAAAATGGAGAAAAGCTAATGGAAGCAATAGAAATATTAGAGCAAGAAAAGAAATTGATGGAGGAAATTCCTGATTTACAACTTGAAACTAGAACCAAAAGATTAAGACAAGCTTGTTTCAAGGCTAAATATAAGAGGAGAAAGCTTATTAACAACTTGAATTCTGACCTAATTTCTCAAACTTCAAGGATTAGTGAAGCAGATCAATATTTAGATGGAGAAACAAGTATCATGGAGGATCAATATTCTTACTTTGCTTGATACTCTTAGACCATCCCCAAGCAGTGGTCACGCTAACTAGGTCACGACCCGATTTTACTCTTAATCCCACCTTATTAACCTTGACCCATTTTCACCCTCCCAAGCAGAAGGTCGCGACCTAGGTCATCAACCCGATCATTTTCCACTTCACAACATTCCCAATCATACCCCACTATCATATTATATACTTTTATTTATTATTTTTTTATTGTTCAACCAATAAAAAGTATCCACCTAGAAGGTCACCAAGGTGGTCAATTTGCTCAACAATGGTCACAAATTGACCTTTTGATGCAAAAGGTCACAAATTAACCATCAAAGGTCACCAATTGTACTTGTTTAATTATGTCATTAGCATGACCAAGCAAGGTCATGACCTACCAATTGACCTTGCTTGGGCATGGTCTTATCACAATTAGGAAGTCGGTATTTATCGACCGTCAAAATCGGTCGGAATAGCTTGGAAAAGGGTCGGAAAACCAACTTTCCGACCTATTGTTATTTAGAGTTGCCTAGGGCTCTTTTTAAAGTTTATCTATGTGTTGTCTTGAACAATTTTGGATTCGACATCTGAAAATGTCTTATTTTCGGGTTTCAGCGGATTATTAAGCAAATTTAAGCATTGGGAACGATTGATTTAATTCCCTACGAAGGTATTATGGAGAATATTTTTCTCTACTTACATTGATTGATTGATCTCGAAACCGTCCATGGGTTGATTAACTACTAATCAAATTACAGACAATAGTAAAAGGGAAGGCGAGATCAAATGAGCGGCCTTTAAAGCTCAAGCCTCGATCTTCTCCATCTCTCTTCTCAACCCGTATGCCCTAACCAAGCTTCCGACAGTCCTCACTGCTAACTTCAAGTCTTGCAAAGGGTTTCCTGGAGCAACAGTCTTGTACAGATAGCTATCGAAAGTCATCTTTTGCACATATTCATCTGCACACATTTCGACAAAGGCCTCCCTGGCTGGGTTAGACCGGTAGAAAACCTTCTGCAAGATATCCAACACCTTGTAAGTCGGCCAATACTTCTTATCCCACTTCTCTAAGTACTTCCTCAAGTCGGCTTCATTCACCATCCTCTTTCCATTTGCGGACCCCTCCACGATTGCTTCAGCGCACATTCTTCCACTCTTTGCCGCAAAGTAAATCCCCTCGCCAGAGCACTTGGTCACGTACCCTGCAGCATCACCTACCAATGCAACTCGGTCAAGCACACGTCTTGGCCTTGGGTGTTCAGGAATAGGGTGAGCCTCAACCCGGATAATCTTTCCTCCCTCTATCTTGTCCATGGCACGAGTGCGTGTGGCAAGTTGGAATTTCTTGATGTCAGGCTTGTGTGTCACGGTTCCTGTTCCTACCGCTACATGGTCACATTTGGGGAACACCCATCCGTAGAAGTCTGGTGACACATCATCTCCAACATACATCTCTGCCAGGTCTTCGTAGTATGTCATCTTTGAGTCGGGTATCTTAATACGTTCCTGAAAGATTTCATACTATGTTTATAAGACATTCACCACGAAAAAATTAGAATAGACTAGCATATGCCAACCCGTTGGCATGGAAACCGCCATTGTGGCTTCCTTAGCCGAGACAAAACCACAATAGTTACATCTTTTGAAGATTCACATATTAATATAGGTTGGTTATGTTCGACATGAAGCAAACAAAAAATAGTTAATTGAACAATAATCCTGAGATAATTTGTTAAATACTCTCTCTGTCCCGGTTAATTGTTGTTCTTTGGTTTTGGCACAAAGACCAAGGAGAGAGGAATGGACCAATTACTAAATGACAAATGGAACAAATTGAGCGTGATTAATCTGTGACAAATGGAACAAATTGTTCATCAAATTCATTCTTATTCACTGAGACACCCCAATATGAAAAAAGACAACAAATGACAGAGACAGAGGGAGTATACAAACCTGGAAGGCGATGGCATACTCATAATCACCAGCACCAATATTCTTAGCGACCCTGGAATTAGCACCATCAGCGCCGATAATGGCATCAACCTCAAGCGTTTCCTTAACACCAACACCACCAGTCTTAGTATCATAAGAAGTATAATAAAGCTTATAAGGAGCATTAGGTGACTTAGGAAGGTCCATCTTAAGGAAAAGTCCATTAATAACCGTAGCACCAGAAGTAGCAGCTCTCTCACGTAAATAAGAGTCAAGTACTTCCCTTCTAACCATGCCAATGTACTCATGTGGTTTGAGGGTTCTTCCAATATCAACCGCCACATTTGATGGCGATATCATCTTCATTTTTGTTACCCTTCGGTCGATGATGTCTAAGGGTATGTCAAACTCTCCTACCATGCACAGTGGGATGGCTCCCCCACATGGTTTGCAGTTGTCCATCTTTCGCTCGATTAGAAACGTTTCTATGCCTCCCTTTGCTAGTGTTTCGGCTGCACAACCTCCTGCTGGCCCACCTCCAATCACGGCAACCCGAAGATTACGACCTTCCACCTATTATATATAGAGACTATTAGGATCTCCATTCCTAGTTTATTGTCAAGAATTGTATATCACGAGTAATTCCGGAGAGACGGTATCTCAATAGTGTTATTGAGAGAACTCTGATGGGAAAGGGACCCACTGGATTTTTTTTTTCCCTATTATGCCTCCCACTAATTTAGTGGGAGACGGTCTCTCATGACTACTTACTGGCCTTACCTTATGGTTACAAATTGCAATAAATAATCCATTAAAATCCCTCAAATAACAAAATCCACCCTGATTAGTCTCCTAAAACCGACTTACAAGAAGTCGGTATTAACCACTAGGCTAAGACATTTCTATCTTAACCTCGGACCTAATGGACCGAGAGTCCGAGACCGGCCTATAACAAGTGGGTTTCATCCTAAAATCAATTGGTGTTGGTGAAAGAACAAGTAACCCACTTAATTATTAATTATAAACGCGGCTCTTAACCGTTTTTCTACCGATATGGGATAATACCCCAATTAAAATTTTGGGGATTATCATTTACCTAAAACAAACTAACTTCTACCATATTATACACCAACAAAAACCCATAAAAATCAACAATGTGACATAACATATATAATAACATGCATGCATAAATAGACAAATTTATTAGAGAATATATTATCATATTAGGAAAGAATAGGTGGTACTTAATGATGACCAGCCGGAGATGGTAATAGGATCGCCATCTCCGGCTAGCGGTTTGGGTACGCAGTTGTAAGCAAGCGGAAGATTTTTAGAGAGGATCGATTTTAAGCTGATACCATGTAAGATAGTAGAAGGAAGATATAACTGAATGACTTGATTATTATTAATGAGATCGGTTACAATATATAGGAGGCCGTCTTGGAGGATACTCCAAGCATATTCCTAAATAATATTCTATAGGATATTATTATGATACCCATAATAATATCTTTCCTAATATGATAATATATTCTCTAATAAAATTATCATTAAAAAAGAAAAGAAAAGAAAAGAAAAGAAAAATTAAACCTTGGGGCTAGTAAGACCAGCTCTAATCTTGGTATTGATCTTAATGGAGGTGGGTTTAACAAGAGCAGTAGTTTCAGGCGCCATTGGAGTGGAATGACGGAGACCAGTAAAGGACTTGAACGCCATTGATGAAGCCATTACCACAACACTTGAGTTTCAGACCTTCCAAATTATTTGAACTGTGAACAAGTGTGAAGTGTGGTGGTTGTTACAAGTAATTTTATTTGTTCATTTATTTGTTAATGCAAGTATGGAGTTGGGATATGGTTACAGATATTTGAAGGGTTTAATACCGTTGGATTGTGAAAATGAAGGGTTGTGATTTGTTTGGGAGATTTTGGGTGATGGGTTCAAGTTTGGTTCAGGACTAAACTTGTCACTTTTCTTCACTTTAGGATGGTTCACATTTGAACACGTCTGTGTTATTTATGGCTTTGTCCTTGCTATTTGTCCCTTGTTACTTGTCACAAATCGTTACTCTAATGTTCAGCTTCTTTGGGTTGGATCCTTCATTATGGGGGATGTAAAATCGTGTAGGTGGTATGGGCTTGGGATGGGTTGGGTTTGATTAGGTCGTATTCGGGTTATATCGAGTTAACGTATTTTTTCCGGATCAAGGCATTGAATTGAGTCATTATCTGGCCAAGCTTATTTTAGGACAAGTATGTATCGAGTTGGGATAGGTTTCGAATTGAATTCGGAACGACTTTTCGGAATCTGAAATCATGAGTTACTAATTGGTGGAATACTAAGCAATTGGAATCTATGGCCGCCTGCCCGATGGGGGCGACGCAGCTGGGGGTTATCGACCTGGGAGGGTGCTTGGCTCGTTTTCGGTTCCGATCATTTCACGTAGGGGTGATCATTAGCGGGTTTGGGCGGGATCTGAACGGTCCTACACTTGAGAAAATTGTTCAACGAGCCTAAATTTATTACACGTGATCATTATAATAAGCCTACTCTGGTTGACCACACAAATATTACAATACAACCAGTTGTATAATAAGCATTGTACAACCTATATGTTAATCCGAGCTTATGTACAATTTTATTGAGTTTTGTAAGAGTTTATTTTTTTAATGTTTTAGTGTGAGTTCAAAAACTTTAAAGCATAGCTCAGATTCTTTTTAATAAAACTCGAAAACTTTAGTACACAGCTCAGATTCTGCACCATACAACCGTATACAACTGGTTGTATAATCTACTAATTGGGTTGACCATACCCGTCCCATCAAAATAGGCGATCTACCCGCAAGCACGTGGACTAAAAGTTACATTAACTTGGTTGCTAATCTAAACTAAAGTATTTGTAGATCTTAGGGTTGGGTTCAGTTCGGGTCAATTCGAATTCGGGTGTTCGGATTTGCAAGAATTTAGGGTCAATTTGGGTTTGGGTTACAATAAAAAGTACCTTCTTAAAAGATGGGAACTGAACTGAATATTGGGACAAACATTTGGCCCAAAATGGCCTAAGATTACTTTGGGCCGTTATATGGCAAACTATAGGCTTTTTTAGATCATGGGCTCAAATATGGGAACAACCGAGTTAGGCTGACTTGGGTTAACCGGATTGCTTTTGACCCGCCGTGAAAAAAGTCATAGACCTTGCTTTTCTAGGTCAATGGTCAACTGATTATACACATTTCAAAAATCAGGAAAATGTACTCATGATTTCCAAGCAAATACTGTATTTTAAATAAAAAAATATTCATTTCCTAGCAAATATATACGGAGTCGAATCGGAGTATTGCTATTAGACCTGACAAAATTAACCCGTTCTGAATAATCTGTTTCACCACCCGAATTAAAGACCGGAGCTTGACCTAAACCAATATAACCCGAGCCGTATGTTTATTGTTGTTCACTGATTATTATCCTTGAATAATTTCACAATAGTTGACTCGAATCCAAAATGACCCGAACCTTGTAAACCTTAAATTGATCGACTGGAATTGACCTGATCTAATTGACCTGTTTGCCAGATCTAAATGCCGTCTTAAAAATAAAAATAAAAAAAGAAGGTTTGTTTAATTATCAAAATACGGAGTACATTATACTTGTAAAACTTAAAATTCGTTAGAAATTTGTTCGTACAACATGAAGAAAGTCGTGTTTAAACTACGTATCTAAATTTTAGTTTCCTAACTTTAAATCCCGACTCGAGCAAGAGAAACATGCGTGGTGCGTGCACTATTAGATGTTGATGTCATTTTCCTCCCTACTTAACTTGCTGGCAAAAAGAAGAACCATTGAGATCCACTAACAAAGGCTTTAAATTCACACTAACATTATAATGTTTCTTCAACGCATGTGTAAGACGAAATGCATGATATAAAGCTTTAAGAGATGACAGAAAAATATATAGTGGCGACATAGTGGCATGTTGCATGTAACACTATATATCCACTACTACACTTCTATTCCACTTGAGTCTTAAACTATCAACTATTTGGGAGATATCCTTTTACACTTCTTTTCCAATTGAGTCTCGTTTTTTCCGGTTAAAAAAATCACAAATTCTTGTTTGTAACGGCACATATCCGTCACTCTTGAGTGACGGATACCATTTTACCTCACAAAATACTCACTTTTTCTCTCTCTGTAATACTATTCATGTGGTCCCATTTTTCCACTAACCCATTTTGTTACCATTTTAACTCACAAAATATCCGCCACAAATGGTAACCCGTCACAAGGGAGACCAATTGTAAAAAAATTGATGTGAATGAAATTGAAAGTAGATGAGCTCAATTAAACTGAATAGAATTAAAATAAGATTTAATTTGTAAAAAGAAAAGTTGAATTGAACTGAATTAAGCTAAATTTAACTGAACTTAATTTAATAGAGCCGAGCTGAATTTAAATAAATTGAAATTAAGTCAGAAAGAACAGAGTCTTAACTGCTTTTAGACCCTTAAATATTCGTAAGCCTTGTCCTATGGCTCACCTCGCACATCTTGTACAATATATTGTTCCGATTCTTTTACAAGTATCCAAAACGGGTCGGACTCGGCTGTTATGAAAAATATGCATATTTTGGTTTAAAATAAGGTGTCGAAGTGTCATATTCATATCCGAATACCGAGTGTTGAATGTCACACGGGTACGTGGAAAATAGAAGAATCGGAGTAACATAGCCTCTAACATGCCTTTGATTGCTTTTATAACCATGTACAGTAGCGGAGTCAGGAATTTAAGTCAGTGGGGGCGAAAATTTTCAGCGGGGGCGAAATGATTATATTATAAGGGGGTCTAAAAAAAATTCGGAAATTTTAACTAAAAATTTCAAAATTTTCAAACGCCAGCGGGGGCGACCGCCCCTGCTAGCCCCTCCCTGGCTCCACCACTGACCATGTATTTGGATACTAATTAACATCATGAAATTAGTATTTCAACTATATGATATATATGTATTAATGTATATAATGTAAGGCTTAATTAAATGTTTAATAACGACGGTTTTTCTAACGTGTGTCGTAAGGGCATGCATGGTTGACCTAAATGTGAAAATATTTCTAGAAATTCCAATTGATTAGGCTAAAAACGAGTTTATACTCAAAAATCTCAAGAGAATGTCTTGTAAATATTTCTACTTTAGGTTATTAATGTGTATTCTTAGGATACACGTTAAAAAAACCGAATCAACATAAGACATATATCAAGGTATATCATGGTTAGAGTACCTGAACATCAAATTTGATAGGTTAAGAGCCCCAATTTTTCAAGTTGAGATTGGCCATTTTGTTGTATACGGACCGGAACCATTAAGAACAAAACGTAGGACTAATTAGATCATACATACTCCCTCCGTATGTTACATAATACTAGAGTTAATTACATAATATGGGTACAAATTTCTAATACATAGAGTAATCGTTAATCAACTTATTAGTAGAGATTATATTAATATGACAATCCCATTTTAATTTAACCAATTTTCCTAGAGAGATTGTGTCAACAATCCACACAACCTCTACCAAATAATTGAGCCGCTCTCGGAGTGTGGCGATCGTTAGCTCCTGATCCCGGGTAGTCTTCAAGCTCCACACCCATCCTTCCTTGAATAATTTTCTCGCCATTATCCTGGATTAATATATTTTATAAATACATACTCCGCATTAGATATTAAATTTAAAATTTATTTACACAAAAATGTTAGACATGTTGTCAACCACTTTTTCTGTCTCATCTTGTGTTACTCTTGGAGGAAACCTTGTATTATAACTAATATGGAGTATTAGGTATATATGGATCTCGAAACTATAACACTAAATGGAAGTATGGAACAGATGATCCACTCTTATATATGTTAGAAGATTAGACAAGGATGATGTAAGTGTCATGTAAACGTACCGGAAGGGACTTGATTGAAGATTTCATACTTGCAAGATTACCATGCATAAGATTTTTAGTTCCTACAACATAAACCATGCAAACATGATAAGCTACAATTAACTTCATATAACTGGTGGTATAGTCTACCTACTGTATTGTTGAGTTAATAAACATGAAAACTTACGTGTTGTCGGGATCGCATTCAAGCCGATAATTACATAGGAAAATCCAAGAATTAATACTAGCATTTGAAGAAGAGTTCTTGGCAATGCCATCCTATTCTACTAAAGAAAAACTAAGTGTAATAAGATGATGAAGTTGTTCTTTGTTTTGGTAGTTTGGGTGGAATGTGGCGCAATTTATTGTGTGGGTGGGGAAGTGTGTTTGAGTGGTGGGAGTAAGCAATCAATATCAACTAAGTCAACAATAAAGTTGATATGAACGTGAATTGGAACACGGTTTATAATTGCAAACAAAGATTGAATTTGAATTAATAATCAAACATTCTCTCAAATCTTTTTTTGCTAAATGATCATATCTTTTTGCACTCTCACTTTCTATATGTCGGCACTAGGATGGTTTTGAGGGGAGTTTCTTTTATAGCAAAAAAGTTAGTTGAAATAATGAGTAAGATTAAAGAAAACGATTAACTAATTATTGTGTAAGATCGTTTTACAGAGTGAGATAGACCTTTTATACACATAAACACTCATACATAGAGGTGGAATGTGGGTCAGATTAGGCTGGTGGTGGTGTGGCCCGTGCCCGCACCATGATGGGCTCATGAGGGCTGAGCCAGGCGGGCCAGGCTTGGGGAATGGTAGAATTGAGAGCGATTCGTGATGGGGCGGGCTGGGCTATTTTTTTCACGGGTCAAGCGGGTCGGCTCTCAAAATTAAAGTCAAGGCCCGGCAGTAGCCAGTGGTGAGACAAGTCGGGTTGTTCTAGAGGCCGAGCTGGCCAAAATTTATCCTAAAGGCGCTGGTTGGGCCACACTTGTGTTGTGTCCACCTCTACTTATATATTGTTAATAATACCCATAAGCACTTAGATCAACCAGTAATGAGTTGTTCTAGCTAAAGTAGAGCTCTTGTGTTCAAGCCCTGAGAATGCATCAATGTTAAAACTCATGAGGGAGAGCTTTACCGCTATAGTGGTCCTACCTGGTTCGAATCCGGATTAAACCGAATGCTCTACACCCAAAAAATATACTCCCTCCTATTCAAGATAAACCTCCTTATTTCCATTTCCGTCTATTCACAATAAATTCCCTATTTCCTTTTTTGGTAAGTGTTTGTGTGGTCCAAATTTAATTGTATGGTGGGGTAGTGTATTTGTGTGGTTCAAATTTATTTATATGGTAGGGTAGTATGAAATCTCTAATCAATCATCATGATTAATGATTGATGATTGATGAACGCAATGATGAAGAGAATGAGTAAGAATCTAGAGAGAAGAAGTAGAGAATTTAGTGTAAGAAAGTAAAATGAATTTATTGAATTGTGTTGTATGAATATGCTATTACATCATAGTATATATAGACCAAGTTGTTAGGAATCTAACAAACTCCCTAACTAACTTGTAACAACTTTAGTAGTTGTTAGAATAACTAACTCTATATTCCCATAACCCCCCCTCAAGCTAGACTACACTCAGAAATGTGGAGGCCAAGCTTGAAGCAGAAAGCTCGATGTTCAGCAGCTCCTAGGGGCTTGGTCATAATGTCAGCAAGCTGATCAGAACTCTTGACATGAGCAGTTTGCAGCAACCTCTCATGTTGCTTGTCACGAACAAAATGGCAATCTACATTGAGATGCTTGGTACGCTCATGGAAGACAGGATGTAAGGCAATGTGTTCAGCTGCAGTGTTGTCACAGAAAAGAGGAATAGGCAATGACACCTGGATACGAAACTCAGCAAGCAACCTTTCCAACCAGACAATCTCAGATGAGGCATAAGACATACTGCGATACTCTGATTCAGCAGTACTCTTGCTGACAGTCACCTGTTTTTTAGTTTTCCAGGAAACCAAACTTGTACCTAACATAATGCAATAACCACTAAGTGACCTGCAACTGAATGCACAAGTTGCCCAATCTGCATCTGAGTAGGCTTTGAGAACAGTTGATGCTGCTGATGAATAAAACAATCCAGTATTGACAGTGCCTTTTAAATATCTGATAACATGGACAGCAGCCTGATAATGTTCTTGTCTTGGTTGATGGACAAACTGGCTGAGATGTTGGACGCTATATGAAATGTCAGGACGTGTCATGTTGAGATACAGTAACCTGCCAATCAGGCGTCTGTATGGCTCAGGATCATCCAAAAGTGTCCCTTTTACAGTAGAAAGCTTCAAACCCTTTTGCATTGAAAATGCCACTGACTTACAGTTTTCTAATCCTGCATCCTTGATAATATCCAATATATATTTCCTCTAATTTATCATTATACCTGAACTATTTCTAGCAACTTCTAGACCTAAGAAATACCTCATTGGTCCTAAGTCTTTAATAGTAAATTTATCATTTAAACTTGCCTTTAAGGAGATGATTTCAGTCAAGCTATCACCAGTTAATAGCACATCATCAACATAAACTAAGGCAGCCAAAAAACAACCTGTTATAGAATTAGTTCTGGTAAACAAGGAGTAATCTTGTTTGGATTGAACAAACCCCAAACCAGTAAGAAATTTTGTTAACTCCAGGTTCCACTGCCTGGATGCTTGCTTTAGACCATACAGAGATCTTTTTAGTTTACATACTTGGCCTTTCTTAGCTTTAGTATAGCCCTGTGGTGGTAGCATATATACCTCCTCATCTAAAAAACCATGTAAAAAGGCATTATTTATATCTAACTGATGCAAGGGCCAGTTCTTAATAGCTGCTAAGGCCATGAATACTCTAACAGTAGCAAACTTGGCAACAGGACTAAAAGTATGCTTGTAATCTTTGTTTTTGATTTGATTATAACCCTTAGCAACAATCCTTGCTTTATATCTTTCCACTGTCCCATCTGGTTTGTGTTTTACTTTATAAACCCACTTACTACCTATGGCTTTCTTATTTGGTGGCAAATTAGTAACCTCCCAAGTATCATTTTGTTCTAAAGCTTGGAGCTCAGCATCCATAGCAGTAATCCAGTTTGAGTCAGTTAAAGCTTGTTTATATGAACTAGGCTCAAGCTGAGAAACTACATTACACAAAGAAAGTAAATATTGTTTATCAAGTAGTTGTAGTTTGATAAGCGGGGTTTGTCGCAGTCCCCCGATCAAACAAATAACTCAACTAATGTAGTAGGGTAGTCGAGGTCGAATCCACAGGGAGCATGGGTGATTACTAATCGTCTAAATTCTCGTGCTTAGCTAAGTCGGCAATATAAGATGAGGTTGTTATACTAATGCTACCTAAAACAAAATGAAATACAAACTTAACAAAACAAAGGTAAATGAGCAAGATAAAGAAGGACAAGTTGTAATTCAAATGATTAAAAGGCCTAGAACTCGGTTCTCCCACAACAATTCGTAATTCCACATACTAATTCCCTAGGCTAATCACTCGGGTAGACAAGCAAGGAGGAGATGGCTCTAATTCGCCTAAGACCCCCCTCTCGGGTTCGAAGTAGGACACTAGCACTACCCACCAACCCCCCTCTCGGGTTCGAAGGTAGGAATCCCTAACTCAACACTCAACTACCCCAAAATCATGCACAATTCCGAGGAGGTCAAGAACTTGGTCAAGGTCATTAAGCCCCCATCGTATTCCGGGTCATCTCACTCCCTCTCTCGAGGGTCGATTTCAAACGCTAGTCTAGAGGCACCCTCCCTTAGTTCTCCCTTTCGGTCTCAACTAAGGTTAGCGATAAGACCAAATTCCGGGTATCCGATTCCCAACCTAACCAACTCTCGTTGGTGGACAAGGGTCACAAATCAACATTACCCAAAATCGATCCTTAAACCATGTAATTCCTCTAAACTACCCTCACCAATTTCCCCAAACAATTAGCCCATATGAGAATCAATTAGTGAAACTACTCATGTCGGGTCAAACCGAGTCCTAGTAGAAGACTACTCACTAATCATGTTCCTAATTGCGAGAGAAACAACAAAGATGGAATCTTTATGCATAATCATGATGGAAGTACAAATTCTATTACTAATCATGCAACAATCCAACTTAAATTATAAGGAAAGACAATTTAATTCAAGAGACAATGAAGATTAAACTAAAGGCACAAACTTTAACTCAATAAACTCAAAGACTCAATCTTTAACATGAGAAATTCAAAGATTCAATCTTTGAGAGCAACAACAATGATAAACAAAGAAAAGATGAACAAGAAAGATAATAGCATCAATTAAACAACAAGAAGTCTAACATGAACAATTAAACAAGAATTAAGAGAAAAGCAAAAAGTAAACAAATGAAATTAAAGAGAGAAATAAGAGTAAAGAATTATACCAATAACATGGGAACTTTGAATTGATGGGATGAAGAACTTCGATAAACAAGAGATTGATTAAACTAATTAAGTAAAGATTACAAATTTTATTGAAGAAATATTGAAAGGGAAATATTTAGGGTTCTACAAATATTGAGAGAGTAAGAGAGACTAATTTCTAATCTAATTTCTAAGGTAAAGTAATGGGTGTAATGTAAGGTGTAATGTGATATCTCTTTTATACTAGTCTAATAATACCACTAATAATAATAATAATAATAATAATAATAATAATAATAATAATCCTCCAAAGTGTCACAAGAGGACACGACACACAGCTAATACCAAAACAATGCAGGCTTCCACATTTCCTTTGTCTTCTTCCGCCAAAAAGCCAAAATATCTTCCTCCAAGATTGTACCCGACCGGGCAACATTTGACCCGCCCGGGTATAACTTCACCCGACCGGGCGTCATTTAGTCCCTCGGCAGCATGATTCACCCGTTAGCTGCAATTAAAATTCAATTGGGACATAACTTCAACCTGGGCTACTTGTGGGTCGATTCGGATTGTCGAGTCGAATACAAATTGAACGGAGGCTGCCAATCGGAAGGGGCAGATGGTGGTTGTTGATTATTCGACTGTGGTGGTCGAATTGGTGGCGAATCTGGGCTGCTCAATCAAATTGAGATCGGTTCTGGGTTAATGCAGAGAAGAGGAGCACGGGTTGGTGGTTGAGCTGGTGATTGCGAGATGTGGTTGTCGCGGGTTGTTGTTGTTGGGTGCTCGACTGACAGTGGTGGCAGAGAACGGTGGCTGTCGAATTTAATGGTGATGAAGATTATGAATGGTGGTGGAGCCGTGGAGGGTTTGAAGGTGGTTATTAATGGAGGTGAGTTTATGGGTGTATGATGGAGGTGAATTAATGGTGAGTGAAGGTGGGTGATGGTGAAATGAAATGGTGTGAATGGTGGTAATGATTGATGAATGGTGGAAGGTTGATGATGCAGGTACGAAATGCTGTTGCTCTGTTGCTAAAGTCAAGAGTTGACTTTGCTTATGTGGATCTTTCCATCACCTTCCTTTGACTCTACCTTGACCCGTCTTATTTCTGTCTCGATTCAATTTGTTCCTTAATTTCCGTCTCTAATTGCGCTTGACTCGAATCCCCTCTTTATTTTTCCGCCTTCCCTACACATTAAATTAATATAATAATAAAATAATGTTAATAAGACTAATATTATATAAAACCGACTAATTATTAAATATAACTAATACGACTAGTTATTATAAATTAGTAATTAAATGAGCTAATTAAACATATAAGCACACAAAAATCGAGTCGAAAATAAGATAAAAGCATGGGTAATATAATGCTAAATTACTAGTTATCATAGTTCATTAAGAACTTTGACATGTAAGGCATTAGCCTTAGGTAGAGTAACCTGATAGTCACTAAGTAAAACTGATGGTCTTCTAATCCTGTCAAACCTTCTAGCAATGATCTCATCCTGAGAATGATGCTGTTCAACATCAGAATGTAATGTAGAAGGATTGTCAGATGTAGGTGGGTTTGAAGATCCTTGTTGGACAGTTAGTCCATTATCAGACTGTATTACAGAAGGAACTTCAGACGTGGGTGATACTGAAGACCCATTCTGATCATCCTGAGAATTGAATACTGAATTATCAGTATGGAGACTGTCAGACTCAATAGGAGTCTGCTGGTTTCCATCTATATGTAAGGTATTAAGACATAAATCAGTGTTACTGATATCAGTTACCAGAGGCAAGCTATGATTGTCTTGGGAAGTGGCATAAGGAAAGATAGTTTCCTGAAACACAACATCCCAATTAGTAAAGATGACCTTTTTTTTCTAAGTCATAAAGCTTGTAGCCCTTTTGGCCATATGGATAACCAATAAAAACACACCTTCTTGCCCTTGGTGCAAACTTATCTTTATTAGTAACTGGCATAGTTGCATAACATTGGCAACCAAAGACCTTTAATTCATCAAATGTAGGTATACTACCAAAAAGCAATTCATATGGAGTCTTCCAATTAAGCACTGGTGTGGGCATTTTGTTAATAAAATATGTTGCAGTTAATAAACACTCTCCCCAAAACTTTGGGGGAACTTTAGATTGAATCTTGAGTTCTCTAGCAGTGTCTAGCAAATGTCTATGTTTGCGTTCAACTCTTCCATTTTGTTGTGGCCTTCCAACAATGCTTCTTTGATGCATTATACCTTTATCTTTAAAAAATTGAGAACACTGAACTTGAAAAAACTCAGTTCCATTGTCAGAACGAATTATCTTGATCTGCTTATGAAACTGTGTTTCTACAAAAGCTATGAACTGTTTGACCAGAGCAGGTACCTGGGCCTTGTTTTGTACTAAAAAGGTCCATGTGTTCCTAGAATGGTCATCCAGTATAGTTAAAAAGGAAGTGGCACCACTGAGAGATGAAACTCTATAAGGTCCCCAAACATCTAAATGAAGCAAAACAACTGTGTAGCATAAGAAGTACTCCTTGGAAAAGGGAGCTTATGATGTTTGGCCAGTACACAAATATCACAAAAGAAAGGTTTTACATTCCTTACACAATGTGGCATATGATGCATCTTGTCAAAACTAGTATGACCAACACGTGAATGAAAAAGAAAATGATCTACTGACTTAGCAGCATTACAAATCCCATTATTACAATGCTTAAATGAAAGCAAACTAAAACTAGTAGTTGAAGCAAGCTCTTTATTTGTCTTGAACTGACTAGTATCCAAGTGATATAGGTCTCCAAATCTTCGAGCAACAGCAATTACTCTTTTACTGGAAAGGTCCTGAGACAAGCAGTTAAATTTCCCAAAAGATACATCTAAGTTAGTAGATGAAACAAGCTTTCCTACTGATAGTAGGTTTTGTTTAAAATCAGGAATGTAAAATACATTCTGCAGAATTAAAGTGCCTGTTAATAAGACCTGGCCAGTGTGATGGACTGATTTAACAGTGCCATCAGGTAAACCAACCAATATTGGTACCTTCAAACGTTTGAGATTCTGTAACAGACCTAAATTAGAGGTCATGTGATCTGAGCCCCCTATGTCTACAACCCAAACAGATGAACTACTACAGGTATTGACAGCAAAAGCATAAGAATTGATTATACCTGCAAAGTTGACTGAAGACTTAAGAGCAGAACCAGCAAGATTAGGTTTTTGAGACTCAGTATTAGCAGCAGAATCAGAGATAGCCATCAGAACACTCTGAGTAACAGAACTGATGATCCCTTGAATAACATCAGAAGATAAATGTGCCTGATGAAAGTCTGCAGCTGCCTGAGAAGTCTGAGGATCAGACAGAGAGAGACAGTCTTGCAGGGGAGTAATTAACTCATATTGAGAGTCTTGATCAGCTTCAGAACCCATGATATCCACATTATTAGCAGATGGCCTAGGATGGACATTAGAGCCTTTGCCTGAAGCTTTACCTTTACCCTTTCGAGCAAGATGAGCCTTATACTTGTAACAATGATCCTGTATGTGACCCTTAACATTGCAAAAGGTACAGGTCTTCAACTTATAACAGTCTTCAATAACATGCCCATCCCTACCACAATAGGTACAATGCTTAAACCCATCCTCAGCATTATCCTCTTTCTGCCTCTTAGAAGCCTGAGTATCAGGACCTGAGAAGTTATGCCTCTTCTTAGAAGCATAAGCAGCAGAAGCAGAAAGAAGGTCCCCAGCAGAATCATTAATATGCTTCTGCTTTTCAATTTTTTGCAACAATCCCAGGGCCTTATTAATTGGAGGTAAGGGTTCCATGGACAAAAGAGTGGTTTGAACATGCTCATACCCAGCATTTAAACCCATAAGCAATTGTATTAACTTTGAATGTGCCTCCCTATCAAGCAAACGTTTAAGAAGTTGACAGGAACACTTAGCCATTATGCCACAAGTACATTGAGGGATAGGGTCAAGATTGTCAATAGTTTCCCAAAGACACTTCAATCTACTATAATATTCAATGAGAGAAGAGTTGTCTTGACTCACATTACTAAGATCTTTCTTCAAGTCATAGAGTTCAAGAGCATTGAGCTGACCATACCTCTCAACAATCTCTGACCAAAGAGCCTTTGAAGATGAAGCATACTGCAGATTCTCACGAAGATTCTTCTCCAAGGAATTCAAGATCCAACACAGAACAAGGAGATCAACACGAACCCACTGATTATATTTTTTATCAGTCTTGGGAGGAACTGCAACTTCACCAGTGATAAAACCAGTCTTGTTCTTTGAGAAGAGAGATTGAATGACATCACGCTGCCATTGAATGAAATTAGTACCATCAAACAACTGAGCAGTCAGCTGTAAGTTAGGCTGATCAGTTGGTGAGAGAAAGAGGGGATCATCAAGCATGGAATAGTAGCTGGATTCAAAAGTTTGTTCAGGCATCTTGAAATGAAGAAAATGATCTGATTATGATGAATAACACCAATTGATCTGGAACAAATTGGATCTCTGATTTGAACAAAGATCAGAAGAAAGAAGAAAAAAAAAATGAAAGCGGAAGCAAAAGAAAGAAAAGAAACTTGTGATTTGGATCGAAAATTAGGCTGATACCATATGAAATCTCTAATCAATCATCATGATTAATGATTGATGATTGATGAACGCAATGATGAAGAGAATGAGTAAGAATCTAGAGAGAAGAATGAGAGAATTTAGTGTAAGAAAGTAAAATGAATTTATTGAATTGTGTTGTATGAATATGCTATTACATCATAGTATATATAGACCAAGTTGTTAGGAATCTAACAAACTCCCTAACTAACTTGTAACAACTTTCTAACAACTTTAGTAGTTGTTAGAATAACTAACTCTATATTTCCATAGGTAGTATGTTTTCTTAATTTTTATGTCAAAATGAAATGGGAGATTTATTGTGAATAAGAGGGAGTATATTGTTAATAATAAACAAGTTTTTGCTCAATTAAAAAATCATTTGACACTGTTAAACTATCTTATTCTATAATTTATGATGCATATAATTCTGTTATACTGTTAAGTAAAGTAAAACCCCCCTTAAAAGGCTAAAGCTAAGCATACCCTAATTAAGTTGGAATGCTTCAAGTCAACTAATGAGTAGGTTGGGAAATGTTGAACATGGAAAGATCATGTATCTAAAGGTGTCATCTATAATACAATGGTGGCTGCCCCGTGAAGATGAAAATGAAGGTAAATGAGGCTCACTATTAGAAGTGGAGCATGACAACTTCAAGAGCGTAATGATGCGCGTCAACATTTCTGGCATGCTGCGACACACTTAAACTCTCACTGTGATCACTCTAGGATTTTTTTTGTTTGGTAAAATCCCTATTTATATATTTCTCTGTTTTTTAATGATCTCACTTCTGAAATACATAGAAGGAGTAATTTTTAGGCAGGGGCGTCTTTAAATAAATGGAGGCCCAGTGCGACACGGAAAAATGACGCCCCAAAATAAATGCACAAGTATATTATACTTCGAGATTTGTATTAAATTTCGTTAATGAAAGCTTATAATACGGTGACCAAAAGCGGAGGCCCGGTTCCCACGCCCGTGGTTACCCGTGGCCTTAGACACCCCTGTTTTTAGGCCGACTTGAAAATAGTGGATACTTGTCTTAAAATACAGTTTTAGAGTACTCCATGGCAATATACCATGACCTTGTCACACCCATGGCCTACTCTTGGCATGGTCTTGATGCCCTTGTCATGGCCCTGTGACATTGTATCTCCACAAAATTTCATTATAGACGGCACATATCCGTCTATAATTAAAGACGGGTCAAATACAATACAGAGTAACCGGCAAATTTAAGTAATATAAATAATTGAATTTGCAGTGAAAATAATTGTGGTAATAGTGAGAATAATAAATATAATAGTCCCTCCTATTCTTTAAGATCTTCCACATTTCCTAAAACGTCAAAGTCACAAAGATCTTTCACTTTTCTTATTTGTCTATTATTTGCGGTTATAATAACTTATGATCCCACATTCTCTCTCTTACTTTCATTTACACCCACATATCATCACCACTAAATTCTACCCAAAAACTAATGTGGAAGAACTTAGTGCAAGACAAAAAGTAACATTAGTATTGGCAAGGGTAGTGAAATTTATAGACAAAAAGTGAAAGACAAAAAGTAACAAAATTTCACTGAAGATGGGCGATATCCGTCACAAGCTTGTGACGGATACCGTTTCCTCTCACAAAATGTCCATTGAGAGGTGAGTGGGAAGCACATGGAGTGGGGCCCCTCTCCCTTTTTAGGAGAGGTCAAAAGCTTGTTACGGGATTAGCCCGTCACAAACAAGACTAGCTGGTATGTATATGATCGTCCAGAGAAGGTTAAATAAACAACAAAGACTAATATACTTGGTTCACTTTTGAAGGTATTTCGGACCTTTACTTTTACTTCGGTTTTCAAAATCGTTTTAATCTTTAATCTCGATTTAAATTCTAAGTTTTTTTAAAAGTAATTTGGACTTCGATTTTAAAACTTATATGTTTACCATGTTCCAGGGGTCCTGCTATATGTCGTCGACAATTTACTAATTATCGTCGACATTTAATGTAAATTTCCAAGTTTGCCCTTCATAACATAACTCCATTTCCGTCTCACTAAAACACGACTCAATTTCCGTCTCACTAAAACACAAGTCAATTTCCGTCTCACTAAAACACAAATCAATTTCCGTCTCACTAAAATCTCTCCAACAAAAAAAAAAGACGGTTTTTCAAAAAAAAAAAAAAGTGGGATTTGTAATTAACAACATGAACGAGATCGATAACAAAACAAGACGGAAAAATAAGTTTTTTTTAAAAAAAAAACAATCGATTTAGGTAGTTTAGAATAGAATCGTTATGGTTAGAACGGATTATCGATTATCGATTACCGCACAAAAAATTAATCTAAGTCAGAAAATGATTATTTTTTTCAAAAAAAAAAAAAAAAAAAAAATTCCGGACGAAAAACATTTTCGTCCAGACCAAGGTCCGGACAAAGAAATTTTTCGTCCAGACGGAAAATATTTTCGTCCAGACCCAGGTCCAGACGGAAAATATTTTCGTCCAGACCCAGGTCCAGACGAAAAATATTTTCGTCCAGGAATTTTTTTTTTTTTTTTTTTTTAAAAATTTTTTTTTTTTTTTTTTAAATTTTTTTTTTTTTTCCGGACGAAATTATTTTTCGTCTGGACCTGGGTTTGGACGAAAATATTTTCCGTCTAGACCTGGGTCTGGACGAAAAATATTTTTGTCTGGACCATGGTCTGGACGAAAAATTTCTTTGTCCGGACCATGGCCTGGACGAAAAATTTCTTCATCCAGGCCTTTTTTCAACAATTTTTTTTTTTTAAAAAAAAATTATTAATTTCCGTCTTAAATTAGTTTTGGGTGCGTGGATCGATAATCGCTAATCCGTTCGTTAAATCATAAACTTGAAACGTAAACATATCTCTTGAACATCGTTACTAGCTTGATTGTTGTTACCGTCATTAGTCGATATGTTTAAAACCGTTTTATTCGAAAAGTTCGTAAATTAAATTACGATATTTTTTTTCAAAAATTTGATGACGGAAATGATGTGGTTGAAACGGTTTTTTGTTGTTATGTGAGTCGGTTTTTTTTTTTAAATTTTGAAGTGGGAAAGGTTGATTTTTGGAGAATATGAAAAATATAAGGGGGAGTGTGAGGGAGGGGTAGATTAGGAAGTTCATTAAAATTGTCGACGATAATTAGTAAATTGTCGACGACCTTTAGCAGCCATGTTCCAGTCACTTTTGTTTTTCACTTTTCCTTTTCTATATTTCGCATTTTGAGATGTCCGATAACCCATAAACGATTCTAAAAAACGATTCATATCAGGCGACCCTAGATTATTTTGGGGTTAAAGCGCTGATGTTGTTGTTGTTGTTTAGACCAATAATTAGAAAGTGGGTAAATCCAATGTGTTTGAGCCCATGGGGCCATATGTTTTGTAGCTGGCCTTTTTGGGCCATTGAGCTAGGTGTGTGTTATATTTCTCTTCGTGGTTAGTTTAATTGGGCTATTCTGATTGACAACCTGAAAGGCCCAGTTAACCACAGTTGCCCACCCTAGCTTAATTAAAGTCCTCAACCCAATCCTTCTTTCCCTTAGTAAATACTCCATCTGTTCCGTTTATTTATTGTCCTATTTTATTTTGGGTTCTTTCAGAGTTTCAGTCAATTGTTATCCTTTTTATTTTAATGATAAACTTGATGAGTCATTTGATAATTCACACTCAATTTGATGTACTTGTCACTTAGTAATTGACCTTCTTTTTTCCTTAGTCTTTGTGCCAAAACTAAAGGCCAACAATCTACCGAAATAGAGGGAGTAATAAACATTGATCTGCCCTTGGTCACCCTCCAAGAGCAATTGACTAGTTACTCCTTTATTGCGATCATTTGTTAAATATTCCTCTTTGGTTTCTCTCTGGAATTTTTGTAATCTGGTCCGGCTCCGATTCAAGATTTTTGTCAATTCTAATTCCGGTCCAAACTCGGTTTGGACCGCTACACATCCTTACTTCCTAGTTCCTACAATCCTACCTGTATAAGAGTCTCGAGTTATTAACTATTTTTGGTAGTGTGTGGTTGTAGGTCCAATGAGCACGTACCATATTGATTACATATTGATTGATATACATGGCTTCACTTCACAACAAATACTGACCTTCCAAACACCCAAAAAGCACAAAAACTATTAGTCCTCTACTCCGGTAGATTTTCAATCATTCAAAAACCAGTTTAATTATTCACAAAATCTCATTGAAGACGGCGATATCCGTCACAAGCTTGTGACGGATACCATTTCCTCTCACAAAATACCCATGAGAGGCAAGTGGGGAAGCACATGGGATGCCCATCCTGTCCCCTCTCCCTTTTTGTGAGATGTCTTCAGCTTGTGACGGAATTAGCCCGTCACAAGTCCGTCACAAGCAAGACGCTTTGTTAATTATTACTCCCCATTATTTGTTGTCGTATTTCATTTTGTGGTATTTCAATTATTATCCTCTTTATTTTAAAATTGTATTTGATGAGTAATTTAATTCCTCACACTCAATTTGGTACACTCATCATCTTATAATTGGCTTCTTCTTCTTTTCTTGATCTTTATGCAAAACTAAAGGATAACAATTAATCGGGACGAGAGTACTTCATTTTAATATTTTGATTTTATCATAGGTGAAGAAAAAAGAACAAATAAACATAGAAAAAAAGGATGCAGGACAAACTATAAAGGTCATATTTATCCCCATAGGGCCAATAGGGTAGTGCCACCCCCTTCCACAAGGGACAAAAATAAATGCAAAACATAAAGATTTTTCCATAGCATCCACCTATAAAATCAGTTGTTCTTATTTGTAACGGATACTATCCGTCACAAGCTAAAAACGGATAGTTTCCTTCTCACAATAAGGCAAGTAGAAGGGCAAGTGAGGGAAACGGAGCACCCCATAAATAGTGTCACTTACATATTGTGAGAGGGGCACTATGCGTCTTCAGCTTATGACGGATAATGCCCGTCTTCAATGAGATTTTGTGCTATAAAATATACCTCATTGGTTTTTTTCCCATTTGTTATGCAGTTGGTCTTGCTTGTGACGGGCACTATCCGTCACAAGCTTGTGACGGATAGTGCCCCTCTCACAATAAGGCAAGTGGGAGGGAAATGGAGTACCCATAGATAGTGCAACTTGCAAATTGTGAGAGGGCACTATCCGTCTTCAACTAGTGACGGATAGTGCCCGTTTTCAATGAAATTTTGTGTTTGTTATGTGATATCTTTAATTTGGTTTGTGATTTGGCTTACAAAATTAACAAAAAAGTCTTGCTATTTTTCGCATTAAGTCACTTTCTAAAAGTTCAATTCAAATGTTCAACGCGTAAGTGGTAATTTGCTCCCTTATGTTCAAAAGTGAAATCAGATCTCTTAAGTTTCAATTGTAGCACTTAAATCCCTTAACTTTTGTTAAAATAAAGCCAAAGGATCACTATTAGGCCCTTTTGAGACTCGATTGGGAAAGAGAGGAAAGTGAAATTAAACTCAATTGTTTGATTTCTCATGAACTTCCACCAAAATTCATTTTATAATCTAATTAATCGATTACAAAATTTAATTTTTATAACTTTACAACTTTTACACAATTTATAATTGTAATTGTTCCGGGTGTAATTCCAGAGCAAGTATCGTTACCACCCGTGGCTTGTAGAATAATGTCTTTGGTTGAACCCTTCTCGCTCCTATCGCCTCTCTTGGCCTTTCTGCAACAATGAGCAAGGCGAGGGCTTGGCTTTGTGCAAGCGTACTCACTCCGACGCCCAAGTCAGTGAACTTAGAGGTATAAGTTGTATACTAATTGGCTAGGAATGTATTGTAGAGAGATAAGGGAGATATTACCAGATGAATAGTGTATTTTAGGTTAAGTTGTGGGATCCTTTCCTCAATGAAGGTTGAGGAGTATTTATAGGCTTTCACCTTTTGTCACGTAGTGGCCAAGTGGCCAAGTGGCTTATCAGGTGGAAAGACCGTTCTACCCTCGGCCGATTGTCCTACGGCGGGCGTAGGGTCTTGGATGTGAGTACGCGGATATGTGCCCCGGTGGCGGGTTGCCATGCCGATACCAGCTAGCGAGGCCGATCGGGTCATCGGCTAAGCGATCTAAGTCGTTGACTTCTTTGTGGATATCTTTGACCTTGCTCGGTGTGTTGACTTGGTCGGCGGTGCGAGAATATGCCCCATCAATTTGCCCCGGCGTAGTCATGCCGTGGTATGGGCTCAGATGTATCTTGAGCATATATTCTGCACTAAGTAAATTTCGAAAATCTTTCTGTATCGGTGTCTTTGTGTATCGGCGTGGCTGTTGCTAGGCCGCACCATATACCATATCCCCCCTCCACATGGATGCGTAAAGGGTATCCGATGTGGAAAAAGGACATGATGTTGGCCGAGACCGGCCGAGAGTCTTAGGTTGACTTTGATTGCCCCACGCCGTACTCCATGGCTTGGTTGATCGGTGGCCGGCGGATACTAGATACCTAGGAATTTGTTTGAGGAGATGAACGAGTCGAAAAAGATGTGAATAGGCGTGTTGAAGACGTTTGGTCACTGTTGCATTGATTGACATTCAACTGTTGCGACGATTGGCGTTCGCGGTTGCATGCTTGACACGTGTGTGTTCGATTGGTTGACGCTTCATGGGGTGTGCCTGATTAGTCCTTCTTCATGGGCTTTTCTCTATAAATAGGGTAGTTATTCCGTGATTTTGGCCTCCATTTTATTTTCGAAAATTTCTCTCTAAAATCTTCATCTCTCCAAACTTTCAAGGGTTTTCTTCTTCTTAATCTTCGGAGGATTTGATCCGTGAGTGTTTTTCTTTAAGGTAAACAAACAAACTTTTATTTTTCTTGCTAGTAATTTTTGTGAATCATGTCTTCGCGATCTTTGGGATTGGTACTTCGCGCGGCGGGGTTCCCCGTCGCGTTTTGAAGAGGAGGAGGAATCTTGGAGGCCATCCGCTAAGGTTTGGGGGCCCTAGGTCTCCTTCCTCCTTGGTGAGATGCCTCTCTGGAGGAGTTGGAAGATGAGGATGAAGATGAGGGGGCTCCTGGTGACGGTGGGAGGGTTACTACTCCGGATCGTGGTGAGGGGCTCCGTTGGTGGTGGGAGGAGGGCTATTCCGGATCATGGTGAGGCTGCACGGTGGCCTCGACCGTGCTGGACAAACAAATTTGCAAGCGACTCGGGGAAACTCTTTTCGGAGATCACTTCTTCCTTGGTGAGGGGTATAAAATTGTTTTCCCTCGGGAGGGTCGCGGTCTCTTTGTCCTCCCCGGTCATATCGGCGTGTACATTAGGCAATTGGAGTACGGGCTCCGGTTTCCTTTGAACGAACACGTCGTGCCCATCATCAGAGCTATGAATCTTGCGTGGCCCAACCGCATCCGTTGGCCGTGAGGACAATAATCGGCTTTGTATGGCTCTGTCTCTTTAAAGGGGAGGTCCCTACGGTTGACTTATTCCGCCGACTTCATAGTCTTCGGCCCTCATTCGCCCGAAGGGTGGGGTGGTATAGCGTGCGAGATGGAGCGGGATATGTCTCCGTAAACAAGCTTACTTCCGCAAAGCGGCAAGAGCGATGGTGTATGTCCGAGTGCGGGAGGATTACCCGTTGCCTCGGTCTTTTCGGGGCCCCGTTCACTTACGGTGTGAGACCCGGGACGAGTACGACAAATACGTCACCGGGCGAGCAAGGTTAAGATGGACGCTTCTTTTGTCCCTCTTCTGCGGATGAGAGGCGGGCAATGCGGCTATTTGATCTTTGAGGAGGGATGGCTGCCCCGAGGCCAGTTATTCTTCAAGACGAGCTGCTATGCGCGTCGGCCTCATCCGAGCCCTCAATGGGGTGAGTGGGGTCGGTGTGAGGCCCACCTTTGCTCGTTATGTTCCTTTTTACGAGCTTTGTTCTTACTCTTTTTTTTTTTATTTAACTCTTGTTCGGTTTCTTGCAGATCGGTTTGGTGGGATCATGTCGAGAAGGACTGAAGAGGTGGGGGCTTGATAAGGACGGGAAGGTTCTTATCCGTCACCCTACGGCTGAAACGAAGGATCGCCGACTATCCCCTAACGAACTCATGGACAAGCAGACGAGGGCGTTGGATCCGGAGACGGCTCAGGCACGGGTTCTTGGCGTCGTGCCGAAGAGGACAAAGAAGGCGGCGTCAAGTCGGGAGGTCGTATCAATGGCAACTCCTCTTCGACCCGGTGGCGAAAAGGTTCATGTGGAGGTGATCAACATTTCGAGGGGGAGGTGACCGTTGCTAAGGCCCCTTCTCGAAGAAGAGGAAAGACCCACCGTCCGCTTCTACCGTGGCCGCGGAGGAGCTGCTCTCACCAGACCCTCCGACTAAGAGGGTTCGAACTGTACGGACTTAACTTGTGGTTGATTTGGCGGCTCGTTGGACATTCCGGCAAGCTTTCGACGTGTCAACGCAAGGTGACATCGATGCTCTGTGTAAACTTTTTGTAGATCCACCGCGGCAAGAATCGTCGTTCTCCTTTGAGCGGCAAGTAGGGAAGCGACTGTGAAGGCGGCGAGAAAGGTGGCGGTCGAACGTCGTCGTGGACTCCTCTCCCAGAGAAGGTTACTCCGCCGAGCTCGTGGCGGAAGGCGAGGAAATATATAAGAGGTTGGGGAGATGGAGTCGTCTGGCGGCCTCTTTCATCGTGGAGCAAGAAAAGGCCACGGCCCGTCTGGGCGGCTGATTGCAAAGGCTCAAGCTTGACCTTTCTGCTGCGAAGGGGAAGCGGGAAGGCTAAGCTGGATCTTCATCTTCTTTGTGAGGCGTGCGGAGGAGGCGAGAAGCTGCGAGGGCCGAGAGAGCCAAAGTTGAGAATCTTGATGGTGCCACGGCCAAAATGATGGAGGAGCGGGACAGGTATAAAGGCGCCTACGACATCTTTGTGGTTGCCAAGAGGGACGAGTGGGAGGATCGATTCCACAAGCAGGCGGAGGCGCTTAGTGACATGCGCAGTGTCCTTGCTCAAAAAGAGAAGGATATTGCGATGCTCCAAGATGATCTCCTCCCTAGAATGTGCGCCGATTCGGACCGGGCCGAGGAGGCGGCGGGAGGCAATCGGGAAGGTCTGTCCCCGAAGGCTCCTTCCCGTGGGAAAAGTATGACCGATTCATGGATGAGATAGGTGAGGCTGCGGAGAAGGCGGAGGCAGCGAAGGTGGCTCAGACAGCTGAGGCCAAGGAGTTGCTTGGAGATGGTCAACCTTCCTCAAAGCCGGCCACCGAAGATGTTGTTGCTACTGATGGAGGGCAACAACAGGCATAGGGAGACGGGCGGTCGTCACCGGACTCACCTGGCGTCTCGGATAGCCGGTGTTCGGGGCCAATTATTGAGCCTTCTCTCCTGCCATCCTTTTGGCGCTTCAAATCCCAAGTGCAATCTTTTGCTTTTCCTTTTGTTTTTCGTTTTTTTTTGTAATGCTTTGGTAGGTAGAGTTTAGGCTACCCCCACGGGGACGGCCGTCGTTTGTACTCTCCTTTCGATCATCCTAATAAAGTTATTTTGTCGGCCTTTGGCTTGGCCGGGGCTTTGATCACGTTTTTCGTTTATTCTTTCGCGTTACTAATTGAGTGCGTTTGCTCTTGCACTTGGCATGACCGAGGCAGTTTGAATGCACGTCAAGCGTGTTCAACGTCTTTAGCGTCGAATCGCTGCGTAGGCATATTGACCGCTAGATTGGCGTCTCGGTTGCTGCGAGTATACGTTTCTTTTTAGCGTATCGGCCGTCGTGTTCCCCGTCGCTCTCGGTTTTGACCGAGGTAATCGGGGTTGCGGCCTCGATAAGCGTCCGTAAGAATCGTGTAGGCATATTGACCGCTAGATTGGCGTCTCAATTGCGGCGAGTATCGTCTATCTTTTAGCGTATCGGCCGTCGTGTTCCCGTCGCTCTCGGTTTTGCCGAGGTAATCGGGGTTGCGGCCGATAAGCGTCGTCAGTAGCTGTGTAGGCATATTGACCGCTAGATTGGCGTCTCAATTGCGGCGAGTATACGTCTATCTTTTAGCGTATCGGCCGTCGTGTTCCCCGTCGCTCTCGGTTTTGACCGAGGTAATCGGGGTTGCGGCTTCGATAGCGTTTCTTTCCTCGTTTGGTGGCAGATTTTGGAGGGGACAGACACTTTGATGGGGAACAGGCGTTTCATTCATATGTTATGATTGTCTTATTTGGGGTGTCCACAATGGGTTTGGATACCTCCGCTCTCTACAAAGTATTTTCTCAAGTTGTCGGTGTTCCAATGGCTCATCAAGGGCACACCTCCCATGTCTGTCAGCCGGTATGTACCCGGCCTCATCTCCTCAACTACTCGCAGGGACCTTCCCGATTGGCCGTCGGTTTGCCGTGAATATTTCCTTTGTTGGTGGCGGCCGACTTCCTTAGGACTAGGTCCCCTATTTTTAAGTCCCTTTTGTGGACTCTTCGATTTGTAGGCTCTCTTCATCCGGTTCGATATACGGCCAAGTTCGGGCGTGCCGTGTCTCGGCTCTCTTCGACCAGATCCGGGAAGCCCTTAGGCCCTCCTCGTTTTCAAGCGGGTCAAAGGTGGTCGTTACGAATGTCGGCATGAAGTCGCCCGATCGCGGGGCGCCGGGCCGTAGACTAGGTGGAAGGGTGTATCCCGTTGCTTCTTTCTCGTGGTTCGAAGGGACCATGGGGGCCGGAGTAGCTCGTCGGCCCACCTTCCCTTAAGGTCTTATTTGTCTTCTTTAAGCGGGTGAGGATGGTTTTGTTGGCGCCTCCCGCCGTTACTCTGCGGATGGCGGACGGAGAATCGCAAACTTGATGCCCAGCTCCTCTAACAGATTCATTATTAGGTCGCTCCAAAATTCTCGACCGTGGTCAAATACCATAACTTGGGGCAATCCAAAGCGGGTTATAACGTTTTCCCAGATTACCTTTCGACGGCCAATTTCTTTGTGGTCTTTCTTTGGATCTTGCTACGGCCTCAACCCATTTGGTGAAGTAGTCAACGGCGACGATTAAGAATTTCCTTCCTCCGGAGGCTGTCGGGAACGGCCCTAGCTAGCTCGACTCCGGTTATCACCGCCTCGTATTCGGACTCATTGTTCGAGGCCGAGAAGGTGAATTTCAGGGCGTACTCAAACTCGTCCCCGTTTGGGCTGATGATAAGGATGCCGGCTCCTGAGCTATTCGTCGTGGATGAGCCGTCGGTGTAGACCTCCCATATGCCTGGGTTTGGCTCTTCCTGATATGTGCATTCGGCCAGGAAATCTGCAAGCGCTTGCCCCTTTATCGAAGGCCTTGGTTTGTATTGAATGCCGAAACCGGAGAGTTCCACCGCCCATTTGATGAGCTGCTTAGGATTGCTCGAATTTTTCTAAAGCTTTCTCCAACGGTGATCGGTTAGGACCGTCACGGGGTGTGCATCGAAGTAGGGTTTTAACTTCCTTGTGGCAACGACAACGGCGAATTTTGCTTTCTCAATTAGTGGGTAATTTCTCTCGGCGGGAACTTGAGTGTATGGTGTGAAGTAGATTGGGTGTTCTTTGCTTGTCTTCTTCCCGATGATCACGGTGACGACCGTGGCGAGGTAATGCTATGTATAGGTATAGTGTCTCCCCAGATCGGCACTGGACAGAGTTGGGAGAGTCGAAGGTGAGCTTTTAGTTGTTTGAAAGCCGTGCTCTGTTCCTCCCCAGTGAAGTCTTTATTTCCTTTCAACACTTTGAAAAATGGGGTGCTTTTGTCGGCTGACCGAGAGATGAAACGAGCAAGAGCCGCCATTCTCCGGTCGACATCATAACCTCTTTCCGATTCCTTGGTTCCGGTAGGTCTAGGATTGCTTGGACCTTGTGCGGATTGGCATCTATGCCCCGGCAGCGACAAGTACGCCTAGGAATTTACTGCCCGGACACCGAAGTTGCATTTCATTGGGTTGAGCTTCATCTTGTATTTCCTTAGTGAACAAAATGTTTCGTGTAAGTCGGCCGGATGCTCATTTGTCGGATTTGCTTTTTACAATAGCATCGTCGACGTAAGCCTCAATGTTTCGCCCTTTTTGGTTTTGGAACACTTTGTCCACCAGCCTCGTGTACGTTGCTCCGGCGTTCTTCAAACCAAACGGCATCATTTTATACATGTATGTGCCGTTGGCGGTGATAAATGCGCATTTAGGCATGTCTTCTTCGGCCATGAACACTTGGTGATACCCTGAGAAGGCGTCCATCGGGCTCGGCATGGTGTAGCTGCCGTGGCGTCGATCAAACTATCTATTCGAGGCAAGGGGTAGCAATCTTTGGGGCATGCTTTATTAAGGTTGGTAAAGTCTACACACATTCTCCATGCCCCGATGACTTCTTCACCATTACAACATTGGCTAACCACTCGGGGTAAGTGCAAGGCATGATAAAACCCGCCGCTAGTAATTTGTCTACTTCGGCTTTGATGGCCTCGTCCTTCTCGGCGGAGGAGTTCCTCATTTCTGCTTGATGGGCGGCGGTGGTGAGTACGTTCACTTGTGAACAATCACCTCCGGTTCACACTGGCATCTCGGCCGCCGAGTATGCAAAAACATCTTTATTTTCCTCGGCGGAGTCCAGGAGGTCGGCTCGAATTTTGGTTCCAGGTTGACACCGATGGTTACGGTGCGGCCTGGGTCAATCTCTACCTCCTCGGTCTCTGCTCCTTCGACCATGCCGATGGTCCGATCGTTTCCGGATCCGGGGGTGTCTTGTAGACGGAAGGATTTTAGTTCGAAGCGACAGACCCTTACCCTCACTAGATACCTTATCGTCCCGTAGTCTGGGCTTCGCACTCCCCTTTGATGCGGTTGGCCGCTAGGAGTGAGTCCGTCGTTACCATGATACGCTCTGCTCCGTGCTTTAGCTAGTTCAACTCCGGTTATTACCGCCTCGTATTTGGATTCATTGCTTGAGGCCAATGAGGTAAGCTTCAAGGCGTGCTCAAACACGTCTCCGTTTGGGCTGATAATAACGATGTCGGCCTTCGAGCTATTAGCGTAAACCTCCCATAAATCGGGGTCTTCGTTTTCCGAGGTGAGCCTGCGCCTCCCCGTCCGAGACATATATCAGTGTCAGGGCCCTGATGGATACCACGGCGTCGATCTCGCTCAAAGTGACCCGGCCTACGAGAACGTTGTGGGCGGACACGCCGTCGATGACTATGAATTCAGACATAACACTCTTGGCTGTATTCCCCTCGCCAAACCTCACCGGCAATCTAACCGATCCCGGGGTACCGGGCCGTCCCCAGAAAAAGCTGTACAATGGGTCGGTGCGGGGATTCGAGATCTTCGATCCTCGGTCGAGGCCGAGAAAGCATTCTCTGTACATAACGTTTGTGTAGGCGCCCGTGTCAATCAGGCATCGCTTCACCAAGTGGTTGGCTATGTCCAGCGGTTGTAAGTGGGTTCTATGAAAGCGCGACTCCATCGTAGTCTTCTTGTCCAATGGTCATGTCCGGGATCTTTGGGGCGGGGGTTCTTTGTGTTGGGCACAAAGTTGATGGCGGATGAGGCTCATCTGGGGCCGTTTGTGCTCATGAGCGGACCTTGCTTTTTTGTCCACGATGACGACATTGACTACTCCTAACCGCTCTCGGTGGACTTTGGTCGATCCGCCGGTATCTCGGTTTTCGGCCTTTGGCAACATATTTGCCGAGGCTCCCCTTTTGGATCAGTTCCTCAATGGCATCCTTCAGGTGTCGGCAATCGTTGGTAAGGTGTCCGGTGTGGCCGTGGTACTTGCGATCTTGGCTCGTGTCACCGTCACTCCTCGACTTTGGGGGTCTTTCCCATTTCGGCCCTCGTTCTTGCTCAAAGCGAAAACTTGGCGGCCGATACAACCAGAGGGTGTGATTTTCGTCTTTTTTTTGTAGTACGTTCCGAGCTCCCCGGGTATCCGCGGGCTTTGTTTCCGGCGAGCTTGTCGGCCGCGACCTATCATTCTTACGGCGTCTTTCGTCGGACCGTGACCTGTTGTCGCCACGGCGTCTTTCCCACAGGTGCTCGGCTTCGCTGGGGCCTACCCGGGCCTTGTGATAGTCCTCTACCTTGATGGCTTGGTCGGCCAAGCCATTGCTGGCGGCGTCCATGCTCGGGCCTCCGCACTTGATGAGCTCATTTTTAAATCTCCCTTCGGGAGGCCCTTCATCGGCGCGAAGGCCGCCGGCTCGGGATTGATTTCTCGAATCTGCTGGACCTTTTCATCAAACCTCTTCACGTAGCTCCGGAGAGACTCGCCCCCCTCTGTCGATAGTCGGGAGGTCGGGGCGTCTCTACGGCCCTTCTCTTGTGCGGGAGTCTTGGGCTAGGAAGGCGCCCTTGGTCGGCGTAGTAGTACAGAGCCATCGGGAAGCCCTTTATACCGGCTACGAGCCATCCCATGCAAAGTTGTTGGGAAAATTCGGCACCTGAGACCTCATCGGTGCTCCCATACCGACATGTAAGACTCGAAGGCCTCGGCGTGGTCGACTGGATCACCATCCCCTTGTATGACGGGGGTGGCGGCTTGAGCTTATTTGGCACCGGGACTTCCGGGACGTAGGCGTTAAGGGGCTGCGACCATGTCCGAACGACACGCGGCGATCGGCTCCTTGCGTCCCTAACTGGCTCCTCCCCGTAGCGGGAGGGGCTCCTTCTTCGGCTCGGACTTCTTCTCCAACTCTGCTGAGTCGGACTCCTCAGCTCCTTCGGGGTGAGCCTCGTTCGTGCGGCGGACGCTGTCCTCCCACGAGTGCGGGAAGGACTTAGGTCTACCGCGCCCACTTTGGGCTCCCGGCGACTTGGTGGGTCGACTTCTCCTAGTGCTCCGTTCAAATTTCTCGGAGTCACGTTTTGGGCCCTGGTCTCTGGACAGTTTCAGCTTTGCTCTTGTCGGCGTGACGGTGTGAGCGGGCGTGTTACTAATTAGGTCAGGAGCATTTTCGGCAGCTACGTCAACCATACGTCCCATGATGGTGACCTGGTTGTTGGGCGCGGCGTGTCGGGTATTGATGGCATCCCGAACTCGGTTGGATTACTCCACCGGTGGAGGGCCGTATGACTCGAGAATTGTTGAAAGTATCATCTTGGTAAAATGCGGTTTCGTCGATTCTGTTGCATCTTGTTGTTTAGACATTTTCTTAGCTTTTTGGGTGGGTTTTTTTTTTTTTTTTTTTTTTTTGTTTGGGAATGAATGTGACTAGCTTCTAGTGTCTCTCTCCCCACGAGGCAGGCGCCAATTGTTCGGGTGTAATTTGAGCAAGTATCGTTACCACCGTGGCTTGTAGAATAATGTCTTTGGTTGAACCCTTCTCGCTCCTATCGCCTCTCTTGGCCTTTCCCGCAACAATGAACAGGCGAGGGCTTGGCTTTGTGCCAAGCGTACTCGCTCCGACGCCAAGTCGGTGAACTTAGAGGTATAAGTTGTATACTAATTGGCTAGGAATGTATTGTAGAGAGATAAGGGAGATATTCTGCAGGATGAATAGTGTATTTTAGGTTAAGTTGTGGGATCCTTTCCTCAATGAAGGTTGAGGAGTATTTATAGGCTTTCACCTTTTGTCACGTAGTGGCCAAGTGGCCAAGTGGCTTATCAGGTGGAAAGACCGTTCTACCCTCGGCCGATTGTCCTACGGCGGGCAGTACGAGGGTCTTGGATGTGAGTACGCGGATATGTGCCCGGTGGCGGGTTGCCATGCCGATACCGACAGCTAGCGGGCGATGGGGTCAGATCGGCTAAAGCGATCTAAGTCGTTGACTTCTTTGTGGATATCTTTGACCTTGCTCAGTGTGTTGACTTGGTCAGCGGTGCAGAATATGCCCCATCAGTAATATCGAGGTTTATTTATTTTTATTTTTTATAATTTTACAATTGTTAGACAATTTATTATGAATATAAGAATAGTTCATAAGATTTACATATTTTTATTTTCTTTATTATAGATGAATATAAAAATATTTTTTAGGTGGATTATTAATTTTATATAAACTAATAGTTAAAATTAATAATTTTTCTGTGATATTAGTTGTATTATATAAATGTAAAATGAACTTTTTTTTGAGATTTTAGTGAAAAATAAAATTTTAGTTTGAATTGCATTTTTTTTCTTAAAGTTAAGGGGGTTGACTGCTACAATTGAAATTTAAGGGGCCTAATTTCACCATTGAACAAAGTTAAGGGGCTAAATTGCCACTTTCGCGAATTTTTGAAGTTTAGTTCAGTCTATGTCCTTTTTTTCAGAATAGTTCTGCACTTCTACTACTTCTGCTCTTACTGTGGAGTTAGAACCTATAAGATTAGTTTAGAAAGGTGAAGATGTGTTAGCTTAATTCAGATAAATTCTCGCGTAGTTCTGAACTCATTTCGCTCAATTTTGTGTGTTTAACTTGTCGAATCACTTTTTGGCTAATTATGTTTGTTTCTTTGGTTAGGTGTTATTTACCAACTACCTCTAATATCATACATCAGTTGGTCTTCCTTAAAACTGACATATTACTTGAGCCATCCAATCATCCATATTCCATAATATATCACTATGTTCCCATTGAATACGCTTTAATTGAAATATTTGTTATAAAGAATATAAAAGGTTAACAAATAAATGCGATGTATAACATATAACACAATATAGACGGTCTCCCTTCAAACGGCCATTTTCTTCCGCAAATACTATCCTACAAGGCTACAACCAGTTCTATATTAGTATCGTACAACCAACATATATCTAACCGAGCTTATGTGTAATTTTTTTGAGCTTATTTAAAATTTATTTTTTTATGATTAAGAGGGTAGATTCAGAAACTTTATAATATACCTCGGATTTTTAAAAGCAAAACTCAGAAACTTTACTATAACATTCAGATTCTACCTCCTCAGTTATTCTACAACTGATTGTATAGTCTATTAACTCGTTTTTTTTTTCTGAAGTCTTCAAATGGGCATATGTGACCATGTGATCATTGACTTTATGTGATCTGTTTGAACACTTTAGACGAAAATGGCTGTATGAAATGAGAATTTGTGAACAAAATAAACCCACTAGATTTGCAGTCTTAATATGAGTACTAGAAAATAAAAGAAGAGAAAAAAGTGGGAGAAAAATATGTGGTTGAAAAATGGGAGGGAACTGACGTGGCAAAGGAGTTTGATATAAACGGATCAAAAACCCAAACCTTGACACTGCAAGCCAACTGCCAAGTCCCACATACTCAAAACTAATTTCTCTCTCTATACAAAACGACAAGCCTAGACATAATAAACGACTGCACCTTTGTCTAGCTGTCTCTTCTCCCTTTGCTCTTTGCTCTTCTTCCGTGAGTTTAATACCAAATAAAGCAACAACAATAAACATAAGTTAAAATGTTGGATCCTCAAATTACTTTGTTTGGGAGAAAAATACAAGTCAAAGGAGATGAAGATTATCATTCTCCTTCTAGTATTAATGATTCTTGTGTTGATCAAGTTGATAAGGTATGCAATTATTGCAATATTATTATTACATGTTTTGTTCGCCCGTTTTGCGACGTCCCAAAGTTGGTTAGTGTGAGTAAAAAAGGTTTTGATCTCTTAATTAAGTGGTCAATGTTTAATTCCTAAGTTTGAGCAGTGTTTGCACTCTTTCCTTTATTAAGTTTGCTTTAGTAGGCAAAATAGATTGTCTCAACTGTCAGTAGAGATACATTGATATGGATTTTTGTCATGAATTTATGATAGGGTTTTTATATGTTTAGGTACGAAATATGAATTAAAACCAAATAAAAATATAAATAAATTTTCATTTGTAACAGTCATAAGTTTGTCACCTCTCATACCGATTAAAGTAATGGCATGTAGGAGAGAGGGTTGTGATCAGAGGTCAAAAGCGAGATTTGCTATATAAATAGGTTAATCTTACTAATAAGATTTTTTTTCAAGTCCAGGATGACTTATTTTATATAACAGTAGGTCTCATGAGAGACCGCCTTTCACTAATTTAGTGGGAGATATAATAGGGAAAAAAATAAATTCAGTGGGTCCCTCATCCCATCATGTGAGAGGTTTCTTAATAACGCTATTGAGAGTCCGTCATAATTATGTGTTTACATTTTATTAAAATATCGAATAAAAAAGGCAAATTTAACAAATATATGTAGAAATATACAGGTAATTTAATTTAATTTGTGAAAATGGCTAAGGCCCTGTTCTTTTGGACTGAAATTGTCTGAACTGAACTGAATTGAACTGAATAGAACTGAACTGAACTGAACTGAACTTAATGGAGCTGAACTGAACTGAACTGAACTGAACTGAACTGATCTGAACTGAACTGAACTGAACTGAAATAATAATAAAAAGATAATAATAATAATAATAATAATAAATATTATAATAAAAATAATACCAATAATAATAAATATTATTATAATATTATTCATTAATAATAATATATTAATATAATCTAATAATAATAATCTAATAAGATATATAAAAAATAAAATATTAATATAATAATAAATAAAGTAATAATAATAATAATATATTAGTTATATAAATGATAAGATTATTTATAATTATATAATATATTAATAATAATAACTAAAAATTAAATAATAAAATAATAATAATAATAATAATAATAATAATAATAATAATAATAATAATAGGTCTAATATAATAACTCATTAACATAATAATATTAAATATAATAATAATAATAATAATAATAATAAATATGTGATTAATATTATTAATAATGAGTATATTAATAAAATAATAAATATTAAATAATAAATTATTAATATAATAATATTAAATATAATAGTAATAATAAATATGTTATGAATAATATTAATAATAATAAATATATTAATAAAATAATAAATATAATATAATATAATAATGATAATAATAATAATAATAATAAATGTTAAATATAAATATAATAATATAAACAATACGAATTAATTATTAATAAATATAATAGTAATATAATAAATATAAAAATAATAATATAATAGTAATAACAATAGTAAATACATTCATATAAAAATAATAATAAGAATATCAAGAAGAATAATAATAGTAATGTTGAAATAAAAAATTGAATTGAATCGAATCGATCGAATCAATCGAATCAATCGAATCAATTGAGTGAATCGAATGAATCGAATCGAATCAATGAAGTCGAATCGAATCGAATCGAATCGATTAGAATCGAAATTAAGTCAAAAAAACAGGCGCAACATATAGGCTTTCTAAATTTCAGGAATTGGTAGAAGCATCACCAATGGAGGAAAATCAAGAGGATGATAATTCCTCAGCTGAAGCAATTGATTCTGAGAAAGATTCACAATCACAGCAGGATATCGAAAAAGAATCAAACGACACGAAAAATCCAGACCAAAAACAACTTAAAAAACCAGACAAATTACTCCCATGTCCTAGATGCAAGAGCATGGACACCAAATTCTGTTATTATAACAACTACAACATTAACCAGCCGCGACACTTTTGTAAGAGTTGTTACAGGTACTGGACTGCTGGTGGGACCATGAGGAATGTTCCGGTTGGTGCTGGAAGACGGAAGAATAAAAGCTCCGCTTCTCGGCTCAGTCATCTGATAGTGTCTGAGGCTCTTGAATCAGCTCGGTTTGATGGGTTAAACCACTCTGGGTTAAGTCCTAATGGAACTGTCCTTACTTTTGGGCCTGACAACCCATTTTGGGAGCCCATGGGTTCTGTCGTCGATATGGGTCAGAAAAAGGTTCTGAATAATCAGGATGATAGGTCGATGGCAGGGGCACACAAAGCCAAACAATATAAAGACGGGTTTGATAGATTTCAGTGGCCTTATATGTGGAACCACCCTGGTGTCAATGTTCTGTCATCGACACCATTTCTGCAGCTTTTTAAGGTGCCAATTTTCCAGCATCCTTACTGGAACCACCCCGGTGCTCCTATTCCTTTTAACCTTCCTACACTCGGGAAACATACGAGGGACGGACAAATGGTAACAACTAATGATAATTCTACGACTACAACTAGTACCGTTCTGATGCCAAAGACATTGAGGATCGATAACCCTGATGAGGCCGCTAAAAGCTCTATTTGGTCGACACTCGGAATTAAAAAGGATAAAAGTGAATCTTTAAGTAAAGGGTTTTTTAATAACTTCCAATCTAAGGTGGTAGACGGAAAAGACCGCGATTTAGAGGTTTCTCGGGCATTTATCAAGGCCAACCCTGTGGCTTTGTGTAGATCACTTGGCTTCCAAGAGAGGGCTTAGTTGTGAAATACAATTTTAGAAATTCTTAACTTCATTTTATAAACTTTTATCAGTTGTAATTAGGCTTTGTTTTGTAATATAGAAATTGAATAATGGAAATTGAACTTCCATTGCTTTTTACAATTTGAGTTATAGATTGATTAAGACCGTGTCAAACTTAAAAGTTACAACATAGCATTGTAAATAACATTAAATGAACCACATAGCATAAATAATTACGGTATAAAATGTTCATATAATATATAGTTGCAAGTAGACTTGAACGTGACATGCCGGTAAACCCTTCCGGTGACTCGATGTGGTGGAGATATTGTTTATGTTAAATGTGATATAAAATATATAATAGGAGTATTAATAATCTATGTGTATTTAAGGCATAAGTAGTATCAAAATATTAATATTTATTTATTAATTGTGAACTAATTATTAAAAAAAATTAAGTTCTCAAAATCACAAACATATGATTAAATAATCATTTTCTTATAACATACTCCTTAGATATCATCATATCAATAATAAAATGATTGTTTAAAAGATCGAAATCAGATTCAAACAGCTAAACCCGACTAATTTGACGGGTTTGATTATATAATTTGTATGTCGGTCAATTGCATAAATCCTTTTATGATGTATACAAGTCACTGAGAACAAAGAATCCGACACTGAATGTAAAAAAGCCTACATTATTGTACCAAAATAAATTCCACATTAATATTGATGCGAAAAAAGGAAAAATTGATTGAAAATGCAAGGACAATAAAAGCAACCAATTAAAGTAACAATTATTCTATCGTAGACTTGTATATCCGTCTAAAAATGTAGACAGGTCAAATATGTCATCACTTTCATAATAAGATCGCCTCCATTATCTTACTTATTGTTTGTCTTATTATGAAAATAATAACATATTTAATCTGTTTAAACTTTAGATAAATAGTATCCGTAGATGAGTAGTGTCACATTTTGGGTTAAAGTAAGGAGAAAAAAAGGACTGAAAAACTAACAGAAACATTGCTGTGGGAGTGAGAGTGAATGTGACAGTTGAAAGATAATGAGTTGGCAGACTGCCAAGTGCTAAGGACACTTAAAAGTTAACACCTTTTCAAGACTGCCAACTAAATCTCCTCAAGGTGGACCATAGCTTTAACAAAAACATTTAAAGATAATGTTAATTTTAGCCAAACTACTAAACCTGCTAAACGGGTTAATCAACTAAATTTCGGGTTAGGTCAATTCAAGTACGTCACATTATTGGGTTAATTCGGGTCTGGTTGGGTCATGTCGGATTTCGAATATGTTAGTTGAGTTATTTTGGGTCAAGCGGGTCGGACTATTCTAGATCAGATCATTTTCGAGTTAAGCGATGATCGAGTTATTTGGGGACGGGTCATTTTTAGGTTAATGATTAAGAGAGAAAAAAAAGCCAGTTTTATGTTCTACTATTATGGATCTATTGTTTAGTTTTTGATGATTGATTTTTTATTTAACATAAATAATACAGTACTCCGTACTAAGTACAATTTTTTTGGTGTAAACCGAGGTGTCCACCGTCGACAATAGTATATAATCTCCTCGTCGCGGGTGCTCTCACGAAGAGGTAAAGAGCTGGCCAAAAAGTTTGCTTCATTTCCATGGGTAGGGATTGAACCCCTGACCTCATGGTTAAAAGATATGGTGAGCAACCACCACATCAAACTCATTTGGTTGTACTAAGTGCGATTTTAAATCATTGACGATTTCAAGTCTTTTGGTCAATTAGAGTTACGTTTTTGTCGGATTCATTTTCTATTGGGTGATATCGAATCGGGTTATTTATGGGTTTGGTCAACAAATAAACTTGGTCATCTTCAGGTCATGTCGGGGTCAAATTCGGGTTTCGGGTCTTATTTGGGTACTGTAGTTCGTGTCAAATTCAGGTCGGGTCAACCTTTTCAAGCCGGGTTAATGTTGTGAGGTCTATATATAGCGGACAAAGTCGCCTTGCATTTAAAACAGTTAAATATGCTAGGTGAAACAAAAGATGATTATATAGGGATTAAAAAAAGCTTCTCGTATGTTCAAGAAAATTGTTATTTAGCCCGTTTTTATCATAAGACGAATATAATGTTGAATAAAGTCTTGAATTTGATAGTTGTCGTTTTAAATGACTAAACAATATCTGACTATGGTTTTCCAAATAATCTGTTTGGGCTAGCTAGGTTATGTTTATTAGCTTATGATCATAGTTATGATTAGGTTTTAGGGAGTTTTCTTATATAAACTCTCTTTAGTCTTTACCTCATTCTAACCGTTATATACTCTCTTTGATTCAGACAGATGTAAACACTTCCCTAAAACGGATGAACTAGGCCAATGTAAACATACCATATTTGGCATGGAAAATGACAAACTTACCCTTACATCCACTATCTATTTACAACTTTATCATCCACTCACCCACTCACCAATTACTTATTTAATCCACCTAAACTCATGTGGCCCCAATCAATATTTCTTACTTTACCCCTCACATTTCCACATTTTCTTAAATAACCACTTTTTGCTTATGTTTACATCTGTCTGGATCGGAAGGAGTATCATATAACTTTTATAATCTGAATCTGAAGCATGTAACTTTTCATTATCATTAAAATGTCTCCCCCTTCTGTTGTTGGACGTAGCTATCACGTCGAAAGTGAACCACAATTTTTTATCTTTTATTTTTTAGGTTTTATATTTTATTTATCTTTCTCATATCTACTATATGAACATATCGTATGTAACACCCTCATACTCCAAGTGCCTTACCAGGACCACTCAGGTATAAGGATACTACCATCTCGGTTGCCCGAGGTACTGAATATCATAAGACAATAAAGAAACGTACTTTTAAAGTAATTATAGATTAAGTGATTACAGGTTCAAACCAAAACTAACAAAAGAAATTACAAGGTTCTCATACGGTCTACAGCTAAAACTATCAAAGCTACTAGACTTCGTCGACACGAGCGGAAGACTTCTAAGCGCCACGTGATGACTCATCCCGGCTATCCCATACGCGTCATATCACACCGCCCAATAATCGCTCACCACCCCGAATGGATCACCACGAGTTTTTAAAACATTTAAACGGGTCGTACTAATCACACAATTCAATACATATATCAACAATAAGATAAACAGACAACCGAACTGAACACACACACACACACACACACCACCAACTCCCATCGTCTCAATATTGATGTCCCCTTTGGACCCATTACGCGATGGGGACGCGGCCGTTCCACCTAAGCCCGCTCATCGTACGAGCGATAACTCGTCCCATTAATGTGCACATCCCCTTCCGTGGCGGGTTCCACGAAGGGCGAAACTAGGGCGTGAGATCACTCCCGCAAGTGACCCACTCGGTAGAGAACGCATCTCGAGAACCATCAACAAACACAACCACAATCACAATCACAATCACAATCACAATCATCATATCAAACAACTAACTACAAAGACATCACCAATATCCCATTATGGGACTAATACCGAGTAGGAAATCCTACCTGGAAAGCACAACACGCAGACGGTATCTACATCTGTATCAAAACGGCTCCTCTACGAATTCTCCTCCTATCATACAAACACATAAAGACTACACATCACAAACTACACACCAAAACCCCAATTCCTAAATTAGGGTTTAACCAATCTTAACAAAACATTATAAAAACTATATTAAAAGTTTACCCTCGACGCAAGGAATCCAACGACACGAAAAACGACAAGAACCGACCGTCGAACTCGGAATTGCTAAGAATGCGATTAGGAAGATGAAGTGGTGCTTTCTCTCTTAAACAGGGTTTTAGGTTTTGTAAAAGTGAATTAAAACAATGACGAATATGTTTAAATACCTTAATCGCATAATTAACAAAACCCGAGAAAACTCCCCGTAAAAACGGACACTCGATCGAGTACCCAAGGTACTCGATCGAGTACCCCCTTACTCGATCGAGTACCCCGGCTACTCGATCGAGTACCCAACAGTCGAAACTATTCTAAAACGCAACTTACCCTTACTCGACGAGTAAGGCCTACTCGATAGAGTACCCAAAGACTCATAAATACGGAGTATTACGGTCTTCCCTCCTTAAAAAGAACTTCGTCCCCGAAGTTCAACCCATACATAAAAACAACCATACAGACTCGACCAAGACACAACAACTTAGCTAAGGACTCAAGAACTCGACCGAACATAGAACATGAACTCTTAACACCCACTCCACCAACTATGTTTACTTCCACAACATGACTCACTATATCGTATCTACCACGTATATATCTCTCACGACACCAACTCCATACATAACCAACTACCATCCTCTAATGCTGCTAGCCCCATAATATCATCAACTATCAAATCCAATACCAAGACACTCATAGACATCAAACGGGATGTTACATTCTACCACCCTTAAAAGGAACTTCGTCCTCGAAGTTTACTCACACTCGTAACCTCATCATCCAACTGTCAACACTAGCGAAATATTCTCACACTCCTAAACATCACGCTACTACAAGCACGGTCATGACTTTTTAACAACATCAATCACAACACGAATCTATCTTTTATTCGACGTCAAGAACCAAACTTCCAAATATATTACCATATGAACAACCATTAAAATCAAAATCTCTTTTATCGCATCCTACTCCTCTTAAGATAAATGTTACGTCCTCGTAACTCACTAATACTAAATCCTAGATATATCTTTTCATTATCCTCATCACCACCGCATGTCAAAGATAACTACCTATAATCTAAACACTCGCCATGCACATATCCAAGGCTCTCTTACTTAAACATTTTCCATACCCCAACTCATACGGCACACTATCTAACCTATACCATAAAACTCGTAGCAAAATAACCATACTAACTCTCCATTATTACTGCAAAACAACATACCTCTCTATGTAAGGCACCCATCTCCCAAAAGCATAACTCACGATCTACACTCGTTACGTACACTCACACTAGATCCTCAAGTTCTTTCCTTCACTACCGCAAAACTCATACACAACTTAACATGACACTATTTCCTCCAACACCCTACACTCACTGCCTCAACAAAGGATTATGAACCACCTGCATCTATCAGGTCATTACCACACATGTTTTACGAATCACTTGCCATTACCATGTCCACTAAAGCCTTATCTAGAACAAGATCAAAATTACTGTAACAACCTCTCACAACCGTGTCCCATCAACAGATTATCACTATCCCATGACAACAACGAAACATATACAACTCTATTTCACATCATACTCTACCTCATTCCCAACTTAACCTGGTAAAGAAAACATGAATAAGCAAGACAACTGTCTATCAGCACAAACTGAAACTCGCAGAGAGCAACATCAAACAAAACAACAATCTATGTATAACTGGTATGTACTTTCGAAACTCGAATCATAATCATCCCGCCTACTCCACCACAACCGGTGACGGCATCACAACACCGCCACCATGACCACACCGTAGTGCGAAAATACCCGCATCACAAAGACTATGTACCGTGCCCGGATCACCACCCGAGGCACCACAACCACACCGATAGACATCACAATTGCATACAATTCCCATAAATACCGACTCAAGATATAACTTCGGACAAGAAAAACTTACTCAAATCCACCTTATTAAATCACCACGCAACATATTATATGGATAAACAGATAAGCATCTCATGAACATCCTCTCTGCCATTTCCCGGAATACACATGTGTTATCAATACACATAAAATGATAACTAGCCATGTCAAATCAATCAAATTATTACCTTTTTGGATATCATTAAATTAAATTACCGTGTCCAACATATATATTACCGAACATTCATAAAACAATTTTATAATTATCATACCATACCACTTCTTGTGAGGTCAGAACCTCACACAAACATTTACACAAATCACAGACCCGTAATCACAACCAACTAGTCAATCCTGACCACGTAAGTCACCACTCGAAAAAGGTTACCTGCCGCCCGAGTTTAGCTCATATGCCCCTCATAACATATTCCTCCATTCGCACAACCATCACTTCCTGCCAAATATAATCACACCTTCACTATTCAACTAATAGCGTCCGCCTCATCTAACCACATCTTATGCCCTCTCACAATCATACACAACAATCAGGTCCCTACCAAATCAACCTCTTTAGAATTGTTACCTTTCTAATATTCCATCACTCTTAACCATTAGTGATAACACCACAATGCCACCGCTGCTCGTATATCAAATCTCTTACACTCATATCAAAATAACATGGTTTTTCTACCATTTTTGGTTAACATTGCAAATAACTAACATCAAACCCATCCACAAAATTACCTCAACATTATTCCCAATGCTATCTTATTTGTATTGTCATCCAACTCTCCACCAAATATCTCGTATCGTGCCAATACTCCACCAACTTCTTACTCCCTTAATTCCTCGAAACTCATTACCAATCATGTTGCCCTGAAACTCCTATATAACCTTTAGCTAACATCCTCGTGATACCATCACACATTTCGATGATTCCTTATCTTTATATCACATAGCTCCGGTGAACATTTTCCTCAGCTTACTTTTATCCTTCTTTTCTCTTTACACTCAATAATACCAATTAATAGTTCAACTCCTTATTCCTTCTAGCTAACTCTTTAGAAATCTGGTTACCCCTTCGTTGCTCCAAAACTTAATTCCATTATTTTCTACCGACATCATCTCACTCTTTCTTACCATGGATCTTCTCTTATTATGCTATCACTCATACTTGCCACTAATCTATCCATAGAACCAACGTTTAATGTTCAAACAATTGCATCCCCCTTTTTACATCTCTAGAAATCAGAATTCATTTAATACCGTTAATTACCCAAGGAAATCACACAGTAGTTTCATCTTTTAATAAACCAAACCTCCCAAACTCACTCACTGTCTACAAATACACCTCGCGACATGTCTCCACAAAGTTCACTATATATTACTCTTCTCAACCCCTTTAAACGAACTTTCACTACATAAATCCATAACCCACACGACTCATAACCATTTCCTTCCATAACTCTTTACACATCTCAAGCTGCCACTATCCACATTCTTACTTTCAATCTTTTCATTCTCACGTTCATTATACTCACATCATCCCTTGCCTATATTCACTTATTTTTACCTTACTCAACACACAATCATATCACTCATCCCGTCTCGCAAAACGTGCGCCATGCCTCAATAAATTATACCAATCTTCCTTTTCTTTTTCCACCATCTATCATAATCACATATAACTCATGTCCTCCCCATCGGACTCATACTCATCATAGTGCCACTCTTTACATCATAAGCTTGGGTAACTTACGCTTCAGGACCAACACATACGTAAAACAATACATAAAGAAGTAATACAACACCTTTGAATTAAACATCATATGCAACGAATGTCAAAAGACAAACATATGACCCGAAATACGCATATGACTGCACGGACCCCGCTCGATCGAGTACGGATCCTACTCGATCGAGTTGAGGCTACTCGATCGAGTGCCCAACATGCTCGATCGAGTGCCCGACTCGTAACCCAAACGGACCTTCGATCTCGACTTACTCGACCGAAAGTAGCCGGCTACTCGATCGAGTGACCCCATACTCGATCGAGTGCCCGAGGTACTCGATCGAGTGCCCAAAAAACACGATTCTGGTCAAAATAACGACAAGTACCCACTCGATCGAATCAAACCCACTCGATCGAGTCATGCGGTTTCGTGAATACTACCCGCATGTTATCTCACATACCCCAACGTACTATGCATTCATTATTATTTCAACATTATGATTACAACTACGCATTCAAATCTGCGAGACTCCTCATACAATTAACAAAATAATCTACTTCGTGTTATCAAGTGCCACGTTATAAACAACCATCATGCTTTTCATCCAATTCGTTATATAAAACACATATCATTGAACCTCTATTCTTCATGTTACTACTCACCAAAAGCCAAACATTACCATCTATCATGCTCATATAACATTCAACTTTCTATTACCCGCATGTTTTAAATTTTCATAACTTTTCATAACACAAACCACACCCATACACTACAAATCCTATTCCCATGTTGCTAATACAACAACATTACAAATCCACTTCATCACACATCATCATATACGAACTACTTTCTTTTTCTACCATATCATTCATCATTCTCATATACTTTTCCAACGATTCCAACCAACATGTAAGCCAACTATCATGCAACATGCTTTCAACAAACCATATACAGCACAATTAACATACACGTCGCACATATACACACGGACTCCACGTTCCCATACCATGTGGCTGGCTTAAGTATCATGGGGCCAAGATTTTGAAGTGAGGGCGCCTACTCACCCAAAACCTAGCATCAGTGGGGCTCCCATTACACATACACCAGGTTCATTTTATTAGACTCCCTATGTTCATTATGTTCATTTGTTACTGGTTCCAAAATCGTCGCTCTGATACCATTTGTAACACCCCATACTCCAAGTGCCTTACCAGGACCACTCGGGTATAAGGATACTACCATCTCGGTTGCCGAGGTGCGAATATCATAAGACAATAAAGAAACGTACTTTTAAAGTAATTATAGATTAAGTGATTACGTGTTCAAACCAAAACTAATAAAAGGAATTACAAGGTTCTTATACGGTCTCTGACTAAAACTATCAAAGCTACTAGACTTCGTCGACACAAATGGAAGACTTCTAAGCGCCACGTGATGACTCATCCCGGCTATCCCATACGCGTCATATCACACCGCCCAATAATCGCTCACCACCCCGAATGGATCACCACAGTTTTTAAAACATTTAAACGGTCAAGATCTATCAATCACACAATTCAATACATATATCAACAATAAGATAAAGCAGACAAACCGAATCACACACACACACACACACACCACCAACTCCCATCGTCTCAATATTGATTTGTCCTTTGGACCAGCCACCGCCGATGGGGACGCGGCCGTTCCACCTAAGCCCCGCTCATCGTACGAGCGATAACCCTGTCCCATTAATGTGCACATCCCCTTAGGTGGCGGGTTCCACGAAGGGCGAAACTAGGGCGTGAGATCACTCCCGCAAGTGACCCCACTCGGCCGAGAACGCATCTCGAGAACCATCAACAAACACAACCACAATCACAATCACAATCACAATCACAATCACAATCACAATCATCATATCAAACAACTAACTACGAAGACATCACCAATATCCCATTATGGGACTAATACCGAGTAGAAATCCTACCGGAAAGCACAACACGCAGACGGTATCTCAATTTGTATCAAAACGGCTCCTCTACGAATTCTCCTCCTATCATACAAACACATAAAGACTACACATCACAAACTACACACCAAAACCCCCAATTCCTAAATTAGGGTTTAACCAATCTTAACAAAACATTATAAAAACTATATTAAAAGCTTACCCTCGACGCAAGGAATCCAACGACACGAAAAACGACAAGAACCGACCGTCGAACTCGGGAATTGCTAAGAATGCGATTAGGAAGATGAAGTGGTGGCTTTCTCTCTTAAACAGGGTTTTAGGTTTTGTAAAAGTGAATTAAAACAATGACGAATATGTTTAAATACCTTAATCGCATAATTAACAAAACCCGAGAAAACTCCCCGTAAAAAAGCAGGACACTCGATCGAGTACCCAAGGTACTCGATCGAGTACCCCTTACTCGATCGAGTACCCCTTACTCGATCGAGTACCCAACAGTCGAAACTATTCTAAAACGCAACTTACCCCTTACTCGACAGAGTAAGGCCTACTCGATAGAGTACCCAAAGACTCATAAATACGGAGTATTACATCGTATTCCAATTTACCCAACTTATAAGACTATGACCCTGTTTTTTTGAACTTAAAGTCACTTAATTTAAGATCATTTCAGATCCTATAAGTTAGTTGATTCGAGATCGATCCTATAAGTTGATTCGAGATCCTATAAGTTCACTTGATTCGAGATCTTATAAGTTGATTCGATTCGAGATCCTATAAACAGATTGATTCTATAAGTTCGATTCGATTTGATTCTATAAGTTGATTCGATTCGAGATCCTATAAGTTGATTCGAGATCCTATAAGTTTAGATCATATAGATTCAGTTTAGAAAAGTAATATACAGATTTTTTTTTTAAATCGATGCAAAAATATTTGACATTATTAATTATTCGATGCATATATACATTATTATTTTCAAATAAAATTCATTCTTCTCATTATTTTTTATCGTAATGTAGCCGTAATATAATGTATGAACAAACCAATGCATATAAAGCGGGAAAATGTTATTATTTTACCTTGTGTTTTAGATTATATTTTCTTATCGGTGTTCTCTCTTAGCTACCCACTAATTTCATGTAAATTTTTTGTTTAATCTCACTAAAAGTTTGCGTTTTTTTTATAATAATAATAATAATAATAATAATAATAATAATAATAATAATAATAATAATAATAAAAGTTGCGGTTTAAAAAAACAAATAATAATAATAATAATAATAATAATAACATCAAGAATAATAATAATAATAATAATAATAAAGTTAAATTAATTTAAGTTAATTTAAATTCGGATCGTGTAAGTTCAGTTCAGATCCTATAAGTTCAGTTCAGATTCAATAAGTTCAGTTCAATTCAGATCCTATAAGTTGATTCGATTCGAGATCCTATAAGTTGATTCGATTCGAGATCCTATAAGTTGATTTAGTTGAGATCCTATAAGTTGATTCGAGATCCTATAAGTTGATTCGATTCAGATCGTATAAGTTGAGATCGATTGAGATCCTATAAGTTCAGTTCAGATCCTATAAGTTCAATTCCGTTCAGTTCAGATCCTATAAGTTCAGTTCAGTTCAGATTCGTTTCAGTCCAAAAGAACAGGGCCTTATTCTTTAATTAGTTAATTTGAACAAATTTTAAGCTATCTTCCTTTTTTTGTAAATGTTTGATAAATAGCTTATTTGATATCTGAAACGAAATGCTATTTAGGGTAGCATTTGAGAAATATGGTACCTCATATATTTTATCTTCCTTTTTTACCCTTTCCATCGATAATATTAACTAATTATTATATCCTTTTAACTCAATTCATCAAAAAATCAATTACTTTTACCGCTAATTTACCACACATTTTTTTTATATAATTAGTTATCTTGACAACTCCTAATTTTCACCTATTTTATCAGTTACCTATTCTGGGTTTAAATTATTTTTTCACTGATCAGTTACCTTTTCAATTTTCATCTAGCTTTTTCAGGTTTCAGCTGCCTTTTTAATCCTAATAATAAACTTGTGAATTTTTTATATTGCCAATTTTGTCCCTTCTAATTAATTTTACGTTTATATAGTTTGAATTCACTTTCATGCACTAGCTTATTAAAAAAGGAACATAAAATATAATATTCCCATCGTCTAACCCACTCTTTTACACACATTAGAGCATCCGCAAAGGTGGGAGGTCCTCCCATATGTCTCTCTCTCTCAAATGGGGGCGCCATTAATCACACACTTCCCTTAATTTAGGGCTCCACCATTTGTAGGGGAGGTTCTCATATGAAAAAGTGGGCCAAGTTCTATTAAAAAGTGGGCTAAATATATTTATGTGAGATCTTGTTTGATTCGTCTTTACGAGTACATTAAAAATATCGAACTTTTATAATTTTTGCAAATACGTAGATAACGATATTTACCGCGTAAAACACGCGTTGACAAACGTGAAAAAGTAAAGTGGTAAAGTGGAGTTGAAATGGGGAACCCCATTGTTGCAGAGATGTAGTTTTGAAATGGGGAGGGTAAATGAAAAAGTTAGTGGAAAATTAGGTGGACGAATAAGAAAAGTAAAGAGAAAATATGGGGAGTCCCATTGTTGCGGATGCTCTTATCAATTTTCAAAGTTTATCAACCAATATTTTGAAATTGATACAATCTATTTCCTTAGCACATTCCGCTTTCGAGTTGATCCAAAGTACGGGAAAATTTATATGTACCTGCCTCTTAGATCATGTTTTTCTCGGCTAAAAAGATTTGAATCGGACGGAACTGAACTTAATGGAGTTGAATCGAATCGAATAAGCGGAAGAATCGAAATAGTGAATTTCAATGAAATTTGAGTTGAATAGAATCGAATCAATTGAAATGAACAAAACTTTAAATTCAAAAAAACATAAACTTAATGTTTGAATAGGAAACAATATGAGTTTTTTTTTTTTTTTTCATTCAAATCAATATCCGCTAAAATCAAAAATAGCAATTAGGATACCGTCGTTGTTTGTACTATGTATTATTGTGTACTACACTTATAAGAGGCACGTACAAATTATGTCAAAATCATAGTGAAATGTTATGTCCCTATGCTTCCTTGTTCATCAACTAGAAAACAATGAGATATTTTTGCTATGAATTTGCAAAGAAAGCTAGGCCACAAATTAGGTCTTAAATATTCATGTCATGGGTCCAAAGCACATAAGTTATTCATTAGTGCTTTTGGCTTTTTTATTATGCTTTGTTTCCTTTTCTTATTTCTTTCTACCTTTTTCAATTTTCTTTTACAAGAAAAATGTGCCCTTTCACTATCATGGTCATGGATCATGGATGTAGCAATTAGTTACCACTTGCATTATTTGTGTTGTATTAGTTGGTTTGATATGAAAGTTGCCTATATTATAGGATTGTGGATGAGAAATATCTAGTTTCTTAAAGGGTTGATAGATGTCCTTGCATGTCATTTGATCCATAAATAGGCTAACAGTTGTCCGTGTATACTAAAATTCATGTAAATTGATTTGGTTTTTAATTACTTGTAATTAATAACATGATGGAGTAGTTGGCAATTGGGCCATTTGGGTAGAGGTTTGATCATGTCGGTCATATTGGGTTCGGGTTCAATTTTAAGGATTTATTCAAAGTCCTAGGTTAAAACTAGTTATTGGTAGTTCAAAGTCATACTCGATCAGAATTTGTTCTAAACTAGAGATTTTAGGTTTAAGTCTCGAGAATGAAGTAGTGTTAAAACATACTCCCTCCTATTCATTCATTTTGTCCCTCTTTCCTTATCGAAGCTAGTCGGATTTTTGTCCCTCTTTCCTTTTCTGGTAACTTTTGTGTAGTCCAAATTTAATACATGTGGGGTAGAGTGGAATAGAGTGTTTTGTGTGGTCCAAAATCATTTTTTTAATTCTTGTGCAAAATAGAAGAGAGACAAAATGAATGAATAGGAGGGAGTCTAAGGAAAGTTTTATCACTCTAGTAATTATGTCCGATTTAAATTTAGACTAAATTGGATGATATACGTCTAGACCTGGCAAACAGATCGGGTCGTGTCATGTTCGTCTCCATGTCAACTTTAAACGAGTCACAACTACCCCAAACCTAACTCGAACCAATTACATAAACGGGTCATTTGTCTCAACCCTAACCCAACCCATTTAATGTTTCTATAACCCAACCCAACCTATTTAACTCATTTATCTTTTAGCATGTCATTTTTAACCACTTAACCCGCTTAACCCAATAAACTAATAAAATAAACTAAGTTTTATAGCTCTATCATCCAAAAAGTTATGAATGGAAATGCTTATTTTTAAGTTGTTTGGTTGGGTTATTGATTCAACCTAAGTATATTAGGACACTTTTTATTTACACAAATTCTCATTATAGACGGACACTATCCGTCTATACGTATAGACGGATAACATTTCTCCTCACAAAATACCCATTTGTCATTGATGGGGCATATTCTGCACCGCTGACCAAGTCAACACATTGAGCAAGGTCAAGGGTATTCACAGCAAAGTCAACGACTTAGATAGTCTAGCAGGTGAAGCCCATCGACTGTCACACTGGTCTCGGCGGATAACTAGCCGTAGGGACACATATCTCTGCGTACTCATATCCAAGACCCTCGGCGAGCCTCGCCACAGTCCATCGGCCGAGGGTATAACGATCTTTTCACGATAGCCACTTGGCCACTACGTGACAAAAGGTGAACGCTTATAAATACTCCTCAATCTTCATTGAGGAAAGGATCCACAAATTGACCTAATAACCACTATTCATCTGGTAATATCTTCCTTATCTCTCTACAATACACTCTTAGCTGAGGTTACAACAACTCTCTCTAAGTTCACCGACTTGAGCGTCGGAGTGAGTACGCTCGGCCAAAGCCGAGCCCTCGGTTTGTTCATCGTTTCAGGAGACCGCAAGGAGGATTCAAGCAAGGACATCATTCTACTAGCTACGAGTGGTAACAAAACACCGCCCGGAATTACAGGAACAATTGGCGCGTCGTGGGGAAAGGCAAACTAGAAGCTAGTCACATTCATTCCCAAACAACAAAAACAAAAACACAAAAAACCCACCCAAAAAGCTAAGATGTCGAAACAACAAGTAGTCGTGACCGACGAAACCGAGCTACACCAAGATGATACATTTCACCATTTTGGAGTAGTGCAACCCTCCACCTACGTGAGTAGTCCAACCGGAATTCGAATGCCGATAATACGGGACACCGCCGTCCGCCAACCAGGTCACCATCATGGGACGGGTGGTTGACGTAGCAAAATCGAAGACACTCCTGGACCTGGTGGGAGTACACCGGCTCACATAGGCACGCCGACACGAGCGGCGGAAGCGTCCCGGGAGGCGGGGCCCGTAACGTGACTCCAAGAAACTTGAACGGAGCACTTTGGGAGAAGCGGACCCTACCAAGACGCCGGAGGAGCCCAAAGTGGTCGTGGTAAACGTAAGTCCTTCGCGCATTCGGGAGAGGACATCGCCGCCGCAACACCGACGAGGCACACCCCGGAGAACCGTGCGAAGCCCGACTCGGAGAGCGGAGAAGAAGCCCGAGCCGGAGAAGAAGTCCTTCCCGCTACGAGGAGAGAAGCCGGACTAGGAACGCGAGGAGTCGGTCGCCGCGTGTCATCCGACACGTGGTCAAACAGCCCCTCAGTGATTATGTCCTAGACACCGCCGTGCCAACCAAGTCAAGTTGCGGCGTTCACATATAAAGGAGACACGACCCGACCGACCACGCCGAGGCTTTCGAGTCTTACATGTCGGTATGGGAGCGACTGATGAGGTGCAGTGCCGAGTCTTCCCAACGACTCTGCATGGGATGGCTCAAAACTGGTACAAGGGGCTTCCCGACGGTTCGGTATACTGTTTCGCCGACCTAAAGGACGCCTTCTTAGCCCAGTACTCTTGCAACAAAAGGACGGTCGTGGAGACGTCGGACCTCCTAACTATCAAACAGGAGGAGGACGAATCTCTACGAAGCTATATGAAGAGGTTCGACGGCAAGGTCCAGCAGATTCGGGAAATCAATCCCGGCGGCGGCTTTCAGCGATGAAGGGCCTCCCAAAGGGAAACTTAAAAGACGAGCTCATCAAGCACGGGGCACAGGCCTAGACGCTGCGAGGAAGATGGCCGACCAGGCCATCAAGGTGGAAGATTACCACAAGACTGGGTAGGCCCGGCGAGGCCGAGCCCTCGAGAGGAAAAGCGCGGGATGATAGTCCGGATGAGAGGCGCCGTGACAATAACAGGTCACGATCCGATGATAAACGCCGTGACAATAACAGTCACGGTCGATAGATCCGCCAAGAAAAGGGCCCGACGGGCGCGGGGAGTTCGGGAATGTTTTACCAAAGGCATTACCATGACAAAACCCCTCTGGTCGCATCGGCCGCCAAGGTCTTCGCCCTGAGCAGAAACGAGGGCCAGAAGTGGGAACGGCCTCCCAAGCCAAAAGGAGACGGTGACTCAAACCAGTACTGCGAGTACCACGGTTGCGCCGGCCACCTCACTAACAACTGCCGGCATCTGAAGAATGCCATTGAAGAGCTAATCCGGAAGGGGAGCCTCGACAAGTATGTGGCCAAAGGCCAAGACCGACGCCGGCGGCTCGGATAAGACATCCGTTTTTCAACGGATAGGAGTTATCAATGTAGTAATCGGAGGTAACGAGAACGGTGGGTCCGCTCATGGGCACAAACGGCACTGAACGAGTCAGTATCGGGCTATCAACTTTGTGCCCAACGCGGCGACCGCCGCCTCCAGCGTTCCCAATATGACTATTGGAGGGAAGGACTACGAGGGAGTCATCGCCCCTCACGGCCGACCCACTCGTAGTCAACTTGGAAATATCCAACCACCTAGTGAAGAGATGTCCGATAGACACGGGCGCCTACACGAACATCATGTTCGGGGAGTGCTTCCGCATGAGCCTCGGCCCGAGAATCAAGGACTTGAGCCCTGCGCCCATCCACTATACGACTTCTCCGGCTGGCCTGGTACCCCCGGGTTCAATCAAACTACCGGTGATGTTCGGCGAGGGGAATGCGGCCAAGAATGTCCTAGCCGAGTTCGTCGTCATCAACGGCTCATCCGCCTACAACGTCCTAATAGGCCGAGTTACTCCGAGCGATGCCGACGCACGCGGTGATGTCCATCCGAGCCCGACACTAATGTATGTCTCGGACCGGGGAAGCGCATAAGCTCGTCTCCGAGACGAGAAGGACGAGGTGGTCAACATCCGGATATCGCGCGAGGATGCAACATGCAATCCCTCAAAGTGGCGAAGCGATCGAGAGAAGGGGAAAAGCTCATCCTCACAACCGAAGGGCGACCTTATGGATGCAACCGACGGCCGACGGGGGAAGCGCCTCTAGATAAGGCATTAGGAAACCGACGGACCTTGTATAGCGCGGAGGTGCCCAAAACATTTGTGGGCATCCCGACGCATGTTAATATCGAATGTAAAATCGACCGAGTCCCCCATGAAGATGTCCATTTTCCCCACAAATCACTGGTACGAGTAAAGAAGCCGACGCCGTCTCATACTGTCGATTCGACAAGAGCGGCGATCGTTAAAAGCCGACGCCGTCTCATCTTGTCGATTCGACAAGAGCGCGATCGTTAAGCCGACGCCGTCTCATCTGTCGATTCGACAAGAGCGGCGATCGTTAAAAGCCGACGCCGTCTCATCTTTGTCGATTCGACAAGAGCGATCGTTAAAAGAAGCCGACGCCGTCTCATACTTGTCGATTCGACAAAGCGGCGATCGTTAAAAGAAGCCGACGCCGTCTCGAATCGTCGATTCGACAAGAGCGGCGATCGTTAAGAAGCCGACGCCGTCTCATACTGTCGATTCGACAAGAGCTGATCGTTAAAAAGCCGACGCCGTCTCATCTGTCGATTCGACAAGAGCTAGTCGTTAAGCCGACACCGTCTCATACCGTCGATTCGACAAGAGCGGCATCGTTAAAAAGCCGACGCCGTCTCATACTGTCGATTCGACAAAGAGCGATCGTTATAAGCGACGCCGTCTCATCTGTCGATTCGACAAGAGCGATCGTTAAAAAAGCCGACGCGTCTCATCTGTCGATTCGACAAGAGCGGCGATCGTTATGAAGAAATGTAGCGCCGTGGCGATCACCCCAAATAGTAGGCGCTTGGCGATCACTTAAAGTGGTAGACGCCGCGTAACACGCTATCCGGACGCCAGCTCACACTGTCATAGACAAGAGCGGCGGTCCCCATGAAGAAATGTAGTGCTGTGGCAGTCACCCCAAATAGTAGACGCTTCGGCAGTCACTTAAAGTGGTAGACGCCGCGTAACACGCTATCCAGACGCCGACTCTTACTGTCGTACCGACAAGAGCGGCAGTCTCCATCAGAAAGCAGACACCGCGACAGTCGCGGCCAGCGCAGTTGACAAACAAATCAAAATATCTTAAAAGCGTTAAAAACAGTTGAGATGCACACTCTAAACTGCCTCGGCCAAACCAAGGCTCAAACAAAAAGAAACGCTCAATTAATAAACGTAAGAGGACAACTCAGACAAGAACGGGAAAAGACCTCGGCCAAGCCAGAGGCAAAGTGGAAACACTAAATACCGTTGAAACGCTCAAAAGAAATAAGGTAAAGACCTCGGCCATGCCGAAGGCAAAAGAAACGAACTCTTATTAATAATAACAGTTTAAGGCGAAAAATGGAGATAATGCCGTAGTCCCGTTGGAATAAACCAAAACACAACCTACCAAAGGATACAAAATACAAGGAGAAAAGCAAAAGCTACAATTATGTCATTTGAGGCACCAAAGGATGACGGGGAGGAAGGGCTTAATGATCGGCCCCCGAACAGCTGAAGCAAATCTGCTGTAAACTTGTTCTCATCAAGCAGCACATGATGGTGTGTGAGGAGTCAAGCAGATCTGCTTTGTAAACTTGTTCTCATCGAGCAACCTATGCCTGGTGTCGCTTACCATCGTGGCGGTAGCCGCATCTTCTTCAATAGGCAACCCAAAGAGCTTTCCTAGCGGCCTCGGCTTTGGCCTCGGCGTCATCAGCCGCCCTCATTCTCTCAGCTTCCTCCTTGGCCGCCTTAGCCCTCTCAGCAAGAGCTGCTTTCTCCGCGGCCGCCTCCTTCTCAATCTTCGCCCTCACCGCCTCCTTGGCCTTCTCCACCATGGCGTTCTCCTTAGCCTCGAGCTTGTCATCAAGCAGCTTGTCATATCTACCCCACGGAAAGGAACCGTCAAGAGGGAAAAGCTCCTCGATCACTTCCCTAGCAGCTCCTTCGGCCAAGTCCCGGAATTCAGCGCACAGATTGGGGAGCATGACAGTTTGGAGCATCTCAATGTCCGCCTCCTTACGCTTGATGATGGCCTCTTTGCCCCGAACCACCTTCGCTCGGGCCTTAAACAGCCCTCGAATTCGTTCCTCTGCTGGAGATAGAGGTCGGCACGCCCTTGAACATGGTTACACTTCTCCTCCAGACTTCAGACTTCATTTCCGCTGGCCTCGGCCTTGGCTTTCTCAAAGAAGGACCTCTTTTTCAAGGCGTCCTCCCCGAGTTTTCTCTCGCCCAAGAGCGCCTTCTCAAAGCATCTCCCCTAAGCTTCCGCTCATTGAGGAGACCCAGCTTTTTGCCGACGCAGCCCACCGCTTAGCGGCATTACGCTCATGAACAGCTCGAGCCACGGCCTTCTCCCCGCTCCGTGAGACGAGCAATGCAGAACCACGTTCCACCTTGCAAGCTCCCTAATTAGCTTCGTGCCTTCCTCTATAAGCTGGGAGACGAAGCCCTCAGGGGATGAAGGGACGGTGGTAACAATTTGACCCCCAACTCGCGGCCGGGAGGAGGAAGCCTTCGGGATGAAGGGTTAACGGTGACGCCTTGATCACCACTGCGCAGAGGTCCCCTCCCCTCGCCGCCCAACGAAACGGAAGCCGGCCATGGTGGCCTACAAAAATTTAATAAAGACGTCGGTATCAACGTATATCGACATGTCGGGAAGCTTGTCATCAGGAGCACCCAATGACTCGGCTAAATTTAAGCCACGGAATGAATAGGTACCGTGCTTCGCCTTCTTGGCCGGAGGAGGCACTTCCTTGCCAACGGTAGAGGCTGCCTCCTTCCTCTTTCGGATAAGGGGAGATTCCTCCGCATCGGAGTCCCCCTCAGAAGGAATATCAACAACCTCCACCTTTTTAGAAGGGGGGGTGGGAGTTGGAACCAACGTCGACGCCCTCGCCGCCGAAGACACTGTTTTCCGCGTCCGACGAACAACGCCGCTGATAACCTTCGCCTGAGCCTCCTCCACACTCAAGCCCCTCGCCCATTTGCTCCATAAGATCACCCGGCGACCTCCTACGGTCGTGGGTTTGAGCCTTGGGATGCAAGTTGGCAACGGTCCCATCTTTGTGCGGCCCATTCTCCGGAGAAGATCCTCGGACAAGCCCTTTCCAAAGTGGTGCGAAAGAAACAAAGCAAGAGTTAAGTAGAGGAAATAAACCGGAATTCGAGGAGCAAGAGCATTAAGAGCGGCGATGGGCCTCACACCGACCCCACTCACCCTGTGCTAGGGCCGGTATGAGGCCGACATGGCAGAGCGACTCATCCTGAAGGATGATCTGCGTCGGAGGAATCCATCTTTTCGGCACCCCACTCTTGTCCACCTCAAAGAGCCTCATTGCGACCTCTCATCGTCCCGGAGATAGACTTTGCTAGCATCCATTTTGAGCTTCTTCCGGAAACCCATCTATCGTGCTCCCGAGTCTCACACCGCAAGTTAACTCGGTCTTTGGAAAAAAGGCGGCGGATAGTCATCCAAGCACCTTAACGTACACCCACCGGCCTTGCCGATCCTTGCAAGAAGAAAGTTTATTGACAGAGACATAACCCGGCTCCATCTCCACACTGTACCATCCGACGCGGCCAGAAAATGGTTTGAGATGGTGAAGCCGGCGGAATAAATTCACCGTTGGGGCCTCTCCCTTGAAGAGACAGAGCCAGACAAAGCCGATTATGGTCCTCATAGCCAACGGGTGCAGTTGTGCAACGGCAACGTTCATGGCTCTAATAATGGCCATAACGTGCTCATTCAACGAAACCGAGCCCATACTCCAAATGCCGCATATACACGCCGGTGTGGCCCGGTGGAGGGCAACAGACGGACTGACCCTCCTCAGGGATAACAATTTTGTATCCCCTACCGAAGAAAAAATGGCCCTCGAAAAATTCCTCGCTTTGAACAATCGGGCGAGCTTATGAGCCCAAGCACGGTCGAACGGACCTTACAGGCGTCGCCGTGATCCATAACATCTCGCCTCCCTTCGTTAGGGACGAGACCTTTCCTCTTCATCACCGAAATCATCACCAAAATCGCCATAGGAATCAGAGTCCTCCCATTCCTCAAGAATTTGAGGATCAACTTCAGAAGAAGGAGACCTAGGGCCCCCGACGCGGGTTTACTAGGTCCAGCATCAGCAGAAGACATGTTCACAACAAACTACAAACGAAATAAAAGAAAATTTGTTTGATTACCTTGAAGAAATACACTCGCCGGATCGAAGACCGAAGATTGGAAGAAAAGAAAGCCCTTGAAAGTTTAAAGAGGAAGATTTTGGGGGAAAATTTTGAAAATTTGAGGAAATGAAAATAATGGCCAAAATCACGGAGTAACTACCCTATTTATAGGGAAAAGCCCATGAAGAAGGACCAATCGGGGCACAATTTGACCCATGAAGCGTCAACCAATCGAAGCGACGGACACGTGTCGGACATGCGCAACCACGGAATGTCAATCGTTGCAACAGTTGAATGTCAATCAATGCTACAGTTACCAAGCGTATTCAACACGCCCATTCACATCCCTTCGCCTGTTCATCTCCCACAACAAATTCCTAGGCACCTGCTCTCCGCCGGCCGCATGATCGACCAGGCCAATAAGCAGGGCCGGGGCAATCAAAAAGAACCTAAGCACTCTCCCCGGTCTCGCCGGCGTCACCTCCTTTTCCACATCGGATACCCTTTACGCATCCATGTGGAGGGGGGATATGGTACGGCCTAACAAGAACACGCCGATGCTTGAAGAAGCCGATACTGAAATTTTGCAAAAATACTTACGCAGAATATACGTTCACATACATCGAAGCCCATACCACGGCATAGACTACGCTGGGGCAAATTGATGGGGCATATTCTGCACCGCCGACCAAGTCAACACATTGAGCAAGGTCAAGGGTATTCACAAAGAAAGTCAACGACTTAGACATCTAGCCGGTGAAGCCCATCGGCTGTCACTGGGTCTCGCGGATAACTAGCCAGTAAGGGACACATATCGCGTACTCATATCCAAGACCCTCGGCGAGCCCGCCATAGGTCCATCGGCCGAGGGTATAACGATCTTTTCACCGATAGCCACTTGGCCACTACGTGACAAAAGGTGAATAACGCTATAAATACTCCTCAATCTTCATTGAGGAAAGGATCCACAAATTGACCTAATAACCACTATTCATCTGGTAATATCTTCCTTATCTCTCTACAATACACTCTTAGCCAGGTTACAACAACCTCTCTCTAAGTTCACTGACTTGAGCGTCGGAGTGAGTACGCTCGGCCAAAGCCGAGCCCTCAGTTTGTTCATCGTTTCAGGAGACCGCAAGGAGGATTCAAGCAAGGACATCATTCTACTAGCTACGAGTGGTAACAAACACCTGCTCTGGAATTACACCCGGAACAGTCATAAAGTGGGAAGCACATGGGAGGTGCCCCACCTTGTCCCCCTACCCATTTTATTAGAGGTCTTTATCCGTCTGTTCGCCCCACACGTCTATACCAAGACCTATTGTTTTATTTATATGGGGTTCGTGTCTAAAGTGCTCAATCCTAACCCGACCCATTTAAGTTTTGTGTCGTGTCCGTGTCAATCCAATTACTTAAATGAGTAATAACATCTTAAGCCTAACCTACTAACTTCGTGTTAAGTTCGTGTCGTATTTTCATGTCGTGTCAATGATTACCACCTCTATATACGCCCAAGGAAATCCTAACTGGGTAATTATTGGTAGTCAGTTCATAGTCCATATTTGGAGTTATAAATGACTTTTAGTGAAAAATACAATTCATGAGGGAAATATTAACCAAGTTGACAGATGACTTATCATGGATCATTATAAATTGGTTATCAATCATAGGAGAAATGTTGTCATGCTGTTGTTGTTTAATTGGCCTTAGATGAGTCAAGCACTTAATTAAAACTTTAAAAGAAGCCTTACTTTTAGGCTTTTAGGTATTATTATTACATTATTAAAAAATGATGATCTTGTATCAAAGGAGACTATACTTTAGCAAAGTCAATGTGCGCGAGAGCAATTTTGTGTAAATAGATAAATAAATTAGTGTCAACCATCAAAATCCACTAATGTTAAATCATTATGCTTAATCAACTTCATTTTTTAAAAGGTAAATCATTAACCAAGTTGCTCCAACAATCAATTCAATTTGTCGAAATATCTTTGTTGAATAACCTAAGGACTTCTCTCCGTTGATTAATCCCCTATTTATAAAAGCTGAAATCAATAGATGATTTTCATTGGCTTCTTGATTTCAGAAAAAAAAAAAAAAAAAATCACCTACATTTAATCTACACGCTTAATTTCTCTCTCTCCTCAGTTTTGTATTGAATTCCTCTCTCTCCTCATTTCAACATTCCTATACTTTAAAGCTTTCTTCGCACAAAAAAAAAAGTTTTCTTATTGGCTCTAATTTATAGGGAATGGAGAAACCAATTTTTTTTTAATGTGGGAACCCCACCACCATTACTAAATTAATTACACTCTTATACACTCATTCTTCTCTTATACTCTTAAAACTATATACTCTTATCATACAACTACAAACTATATATTATACAATTACAAAATAAAAAGTTATAATTACAAAAAAATAATAAAAACTTTAAAAAAACTTCCAAACTGGAAAAATAAAATACGAACGATGCATATGATTAATCGTCCGAAATTAGTAGTTAGATTTATTTTGTATAAATCAGCAAGACAATTATACTACGACATCACAGATAAAGAATATATTAGATATAAGCATTTAGAAAAAAAAAATCATACAAAAATTTTAAGAAATGAGAAATTGAAAAAAAAAATTGAGAAATCAAACAAAAATAATAATTCTAAATTTAAAATGAAAAAAACGCCAGAAAGTAAATTGAAAGAGTGGAAAATTATATTTGCTTGGGAAAAAATCAAGGATAAATGTAATACATATAAAAATAAAAATATCAGATTTACAATTATAAAAAACAAAAAAAAATATATACTATATACTTCTTCAATATGAACTTAAATGCCTATTTTGAAGATAAAGGGTAAATAAAATGTGAGAAATTTTGTATGACTAGTTTGAATGCCCGTGCGTTGCAACGGGGTAATTAACTTATTTATAATGCAAAAAAAAAAACATAAGAGTTTAATGTTTACATTCTATGTCTAATGATTTGTTTACATATTATTAAATCTCTTTTTCAAAAAAAAATAAAAGATTAATATATACGTGGGTTAACTCTTATTTATAATCATATAATTATCCCACCTTATACTAATCTTTCGATGTGGGACAATTCTACTATTTATAAGTAATATATTCACCGAACTTGGATTAATTTTCTGATGTGGGACAATTCTACTATTTATACGTAGTATATCATCAAACCTGCATTGTTTTTCAATGTGGGACAAATAACATACTTAGAATTGCACCATCTTTTTTGCACTTAGTTCGACATTCAACCAGATCCCGAATACCGAATACGGTTAATTGTTACTCATTATATCTAATAGTTATATTTAAATTTAATAATATGATCAGGTACTCTCCATTAATATTTGTCGTTGTTTTTCTTCATTTTTTTTATCATAATTAAGATACGAAAATTTCCCGTGGTACCCCTTAATTTAGTCAGATTTTCCATGTTACCCCTACTTTTAAGAATCTGTCTATGGTATCCTTGAAGTTCCATTTTTTTGCCCATGGTACCCCCTAATATAAAGGCTGTTAAATAGACGTTAAGTTTGATGGCGTGACAATAAAATAACAATTAAAAAATAATACCCCTTTATTATTTTATTGGTACGGATATCTCTCTCTTTTAAATGAAAATTTAATTAAGTATATCATTATAATATTGGAAATTTCTCATGGTAACCTTGAACTTTGATAGATTACACATGGTACCCCTAATTTTAAGTTTCTACAAATGGTATCCCTTGTTGGGGTTGGTGTCCTTAACAGTTAGTGCAAGGACTTACAAACCTCTAAAAGGATCAAAGGGCATACTTTTGGTATTATTATCAGTTGATCCACGTTTATCAATAACGGTTGGCTTGCTAGATAAGTTTGACGTTATTGTCATACAGATGGCGGTGATCAACTGGTCCCTAAAAGTCACACCTATAGGATACGTTTGAGTGATGTGACGGTATGAAAATACAGTCATGTAGATGCCAAATTTGACTAACCAGTTAGTCTGAGTTATTTGACTAATAATTAGTCAAAATGTGATGTTGAGATATTATATTTAATACGGATTAAATATCATGGGCTAAAGGCGAATTAACAAGATTAAGTAAAATTAAATATAAGCGTTTTATATTTAATTAAATGTATATTGAATATAATTATACAAAACTGTTTTGTCGGACATGTATTAATAATTCAACTAACCCGTATTATTAGTTGATGCCTTAATTTCCGATAACCGATAATGATTTATAATCGACCGCGTCGTATACACTTAGCAAGCTTTGGACCGGACCACGAGTTTAAGTAAAGAGGAAATGAAAAGCCCATTTCCTCTTACTCACTCGGTTTGGCCGAGAATCACAAAGACAAAAGGGGAGTTTCCTCCTCTTGTCTAACCTAATCTCATTTGCTAATCAAAATTAGGGTTTTGGGAAATTGTGCCTCTCAGAACTCGGATCTCACATCCAACACAATTCACAAAAACTATCCTCTCAATATTGCAAAGGCAATTAGAGGATTTGATCTAGCACAAGGGCATATCTCGGACTATCTTGGGTGCATCGTTTAGGAGGAGGTCTAACTTGATCTCTCATTGCCTTTTGCACTAGGACCGAAGGTTATTTCTATATCTTTATCGTTTTCATCATGTTTTTCGTTTTATGACTATAAACTACATATAAATTTTACGTTATAATCCTTAATTCGAAGGGTAGTATACGGATATTAACCTACAAGTGGTATCAGAGCGAGGCCACGTAATTTTTTATATGTGTTTTTCATCAAACGATTGTTGAAACGATGAATTTTTGTTCAAAAAGGGTCACGGTTGCCTATTTTTTGTCTCGGCATTTTTTTTAAAAAAAAAAAATTTGCTGCGTTTTTTTTCCTTTGTGTTGGGATCCGTGTCTAGTTTACACGGTTGTGATTTTGTCTTGTTTTTCATTTTAATCTTTGCATATTGCATTGTAATCGATATTCATTGCGATATAAAGAAGATCCGTCAAAATGATTGCATCAAATTTCGTGTGGCAAAATTTTTTATCTCGAAAATTCTGGAAAACCGTGCTTCATGTATCACGGCCTGTTTTTTTCTGTTTTTGCATTGATTTGCGTGCCACACATTTTTGTTAGATCGTTCGATCTCTTGTTTTCGTGTTGTTCTTAGCGATTTGTTGTTTTAATCGATAATTACAACAAAATGTGAAGAACATGTCAATTGCATTTTTATTTTAATCCGGATTAGAGTAAATTGCAATTGTGTTTTAATCAAACCGTTTTGTTTTGATCTTTCATTGCTCAAAAAAAAATTGAGCCGTGTAAAAAAATTTTTTTGCCTTTAGAGGCTCTCGGCATTTCTGCCTATTTATAAAAAAAAAAAAAAAATTTTTTTGGCCCCTGGTACTGTTCACGTACAGTACAGAGAAGAAAAAAAAAAAAAAATTTCTTTGTTTTTTTTTCGGCCCTTTTAATGCATAAAACGTTTTTTTTATGCTCTCGCTTGATTAGTGAAACGGTTCACCCACGTAAAATAAAGTTACTTTAACATGATTTATTGTAACGGATTATCTCGGATTAAAATTAACTTGACTAAAGCGGTTTTGTCATGTAATTTTAATTATCTTTGGTGGTTTGGATAAAAATTTAACATAATTACGGAATTATGTCACGAATAAATTTAATTTTTAGTTGATGCATTTTATTTTATTGTTCTTGTTTATATTTTGAATGTTTTGAATGCCTTTTAATTACGTATTTAATTATTTTGCAAACGGTTGTAACTTAGTGTGGCCTTAGTAGAACGTGTTACCGTAATGATGGAACACGGTCTTGGTTGTATTTTGAGATCTCGTATCTCCATTTTATTTCTTTTAATTACAGTTTTTATTTAGAATGTAAATAGGTTTATATTTGTAAATTTTAAATTGTAATTCTTGAGAAGACTAAAGATGGAGACCGGATGCTCACTCCCGCTACTTGGATAAAGATGGAACATCAAGACAAGCTTTTCGGGTCCAACGGTGGATTCCAAAGTTGTATTTTGTTCTTTTTACTAGGATAGGCCACACTAGGAAATTTTTTTTACGTATTGCATTCATTTATTTATTTTATTGCAACGATAGTATGCATCATATTCCGCCTAAAAACCAAACCACCTAATAATTGCATGAAAACTGACACATATAGAGGTCACGAGTTAGTTTTCTTTGACATTCGCATGTCACACGATTATAAGCCATCACCCAAATTAATTCATTCACGCAAACGCTAGTTATTCGTTCACTTAATATGAATTATAATTTAGTTGATGGGATCTTCCTCGTATAAACAAAAAATGAGAACGGTCTTTATAGGTCAAACTCCAATGACTCCCTTCTTCGTCGGTAGGCATAATATGACCCCTTCTACGTCGGGTAAGTTGGAACCGATTGACCTATTTTATCTCAACACTATGGTCACTCGTACGATCCTGTGACTATGGTGGACTATAGATAGGATTTACGGAAATCTATCGACCAAGAGTTCTTCCGGAAGAATTAGCTAAACAGTTGGCTTATCAATTTACAGAAATTGAGTCTTGGGATCACTTGTATCATTCTTGAGGGAGATCAATTATGCAAGTGCTAGAGTCTAAATGTTTAAAATGAATTTTAAAATAGACTTAAATCACCTCGATGAGTTGCTTATTTCGTTTTGTTTTTCTTTCTTTTTCAGTGTAGATCACGAAATTTTAAACTCGCTTAATATCAAATGGTGGTTCTACCGATAACCCAATGCCAAGTGCCACATTGGACCGTGAGTCACGGCGGATCTTCATGAATCGGATGAATCGGTCTACTCGATGAAGAATGATGGATCCAACCGGAGGCGGGAGGCGGCATTACGGAATCTGCCGCGCCGACGGGAAGCTCAAATATCTATTGGAGCCCCTCCCGCAAACCCAGTCCCACGGCTAGAGTCTTTGAAATCACCAAGTTTAATGATTTTCGTATGGAAGCGGGTGCGATTAAAAACGTACTCATTTTTGCAATGGAATCCAATTTGCAGAAACGCTTCATAGCCCATGGTGCAAACAAGATTTTCACCACGCTCACTAAGGAATTCTCGAAAGCACCGAGAATCGTGACCTATGAGCATACCACTCGCTTCTTTGATGCGAGACTCTTTAAGAGCCAACCGGTTAGCCCACACATTCTCGGCATGATTGAGAATGTCGAGAAACCGGAGACCTTTAATCGTAACATCGGCGAGAACATTGTTATCGACCGCATTCTTCACTCACTCCACGATGGTTATTCGCAATTTAGAGCGAATTACTATATGAATGATTTGAAGAAAACTCCCCATGAACTGCACTCCCTCCTCGTACAGACCGAGAAGGACATGAAGTTCAGTGGGAGCATGAAACAGGATGTTCTCGTTGTGTCAAATAAAGGGAAAGGTAAGGGCAAAGCTCAGGCAAACCTAGCAGTAGGTAAACCGAAGTTCAAGAAGTCGGGTCCAGGTAAGAGTGGGCCTGGTGAGTCGAGCAACTCATCAGGCGCGACAAAGAGCAAAACCGAAAACATGGAATGCCATCACTGCCACAAGACTGGGCATTGGAGGCGGACATGTCCTGTTTATCATGAGGACATAAAAGCGGGTCGCGTTAAACCTGTTGGTATGTCTTCTTCTTCTACTTTTATTCATATGATTGAGATTAACCATGCAAGTTACGGAACTTGGGTACTAGATACTGGTTGTGGTTCTCATCTGTGTAATCATGTGCAGGGCCTCCGAAATCTCGAGCCTCTCGTAAAGGGTGAGGTTGACCTGCGTGTTGGGAATGGAGCAAGAGTGGCTGCCATCTCAAAGGGGACATATGTGATCCAGCTTCCTAGCGGATTTGAGTTATCATTATATGATTGCTATTATGTTCCTAGTCTTTCGAAAAACATTATTTCAGTTTCTGCACTTGACAAACTTGGTTTTTCATTTGTAATAGAAAATAATGCTTGCATTTTCTCTTTACACAATATGATTTATGGCAAGGCAGTCTCCTTGAACGGAATTTATGTTTTAGATCGAGACGACCAGAAATATTACACGTAATGAATAAAAAGTTAAAGGTAGGTGATAAAGATCAAACATATCTATGGCACTGCCGCATGGGACACATTAATGAGAAACGCGTAAAACAACTCATTAAAAATGGAGCTATCTCGGCCTTTGATTTTCAATCATTTGGCACGTGTGAATCATGTCTCATCGGTAAGATGACTCGTATTTCCTTCAAAGGTGTTGGAATGCGCTGCTGACCTATTAGGACTCATACACACGGATGTATGTGGTCCTATGTCAATCACCGCACGAGAAGGCTATAGGTATTTCATCACTTTCACGGATGATTTAAGTAGATATGGCTATGTCTATTTAATGAAGCACAAAAGTGAATCTTTTGAGAAATTCAAAGAATACCAAAATAGGGTACAGAACCTACTTGGTAGAAAGATAAAAACACTACGTTCGGATCGTGGTGGCGAGTATCTTTCTCACGAGTTTGATCAACACCTTAAAGACCGTGGGATCGCCCTACGTTAACTCCACCTGGAACACCTCATTTGAATGGTGTGTCCGAACGGAGAAATCGAACACTACTTGATATGGTTCGATCCATGATGAGTCACACGGTTTTACCCGATTCATTATGGGGTTATGCTCTTTGTCATTTGCTCTAATACTTAACCGAAGTCCGTCTAAAGTGTTGACAAGACTCCATATGAACTATGGAAGGGAACGGTCCCTAACTTGTCCTTTATACGGGTTTGGGGCTGCGAGGCTTATGTCAAGTGGAGACTTGAAGATAAGCTCGGCCCGCGATCGGTCAAGACATACTTTATAGGTTATCCTAAAGGATCACGTGGTCATTACTTCTATTCGCCAACCGAACAACGTGTTTTTGTTGCGGCTAGTGCGACATTCTTAGAGAAGGAATTTCTCGAGAATCCAAAGAGTGATAGAACCTTCGACCTGTCGGAGATTCCAGAACCAAACACCGAGCAACCATTGGAGGAACCTATTCCTTCAATCCCAGCTGCGGTGAATATTCCTGAGGAACCTAGGAGGTCGGGAAGAGTCTCTATTCCTCCGAACAGATACATTGGTATGGTCGAGGAACATGATATAGATGACGTTCTACTCTTAACGAGTAGTGAACCCGCAACCTATAAAGGTGCCATGACTAGTTCTGACTCAAAGCTATGGCTTGAGGCCATGCAATCCGAGATGGACTCTATGTATGAGAACAACGTATGGGATCTTGTTGACTTACCTGCTAAGGTTCGTCCCCTTCAATGCAAATGGCTTTACAAGATAAAGCATTCTGTGGAAGGTCAACAAGATATCTATAAAGCACGACTTGTTGCTAAAGGTTTCACCCAAGTGCCAGGTTTGCACTACGATGAAATTTTTGCACCCGTAGTCATCTTTGCGTTCCATTCGGATTATCTTAGCGATTGCCGCTTTTCATGACTATGAAATTTGGCAAATGGACGTGAAAACCGCCTTCTTAAACGGTTTTTGGGAGGAAGAGTTGTACATGGTACAACCCGAAGGTTTCATCGATCCGAACATCCTAAGAAAGTGTGCAAGCTTAAGCGTTCCATTTATGGACTTAAGCAAGCATCAAGGAGTTGGAATCATCGCTTCGACCAAGTGATAAAAGAAAATGGATTCACTCGATCGGTCGAGGAACCATGTTTATATATCAAGTCGAGTGGGAGCAAGATTGTCTTCCTAATATTGTATGTTGACGACATACTCCCGATTGGGAATGACATACCTCTCTTAACTTCGGTGAAAGTATGGTTGAAAAACCATTTCCGGATGAAAGATCTGGGAGAGGCACAAAGAATTCTAGGCATCCGTATCTATCGAGATAGATCACGACGGATGCTATCTCTCGATCGGGAGTCTTACATAGACAAAGTCCTAGAGAGATTCAAAGCATGACTAACTCCAAGAAGGGGTTCCTTCTATGTCTCCGGGGTGCATTTGAGCAAGTCTCGGGCACCAGAGACAGGAAGAGAAAGAGAGCATGACCCGGATTCCTTATGCTTCGGCTATAGGATCAATCATGTATGCCATGATATGCACACGTCCAGACGTGGCATATGCATTGAGTATGACAAGTCGATTCCAACAGCATCCAGGTGAATCACATTGGTTGGCTGTCAAGAACATTCTTAAGTACCTACGGAGGACTAAAGATTGGGCATTGACTTATGGAGGCTCTCAAAAGCTATGCAGAATCGGTTACGCAGATGCTAGCTTCCAAACGGATCGTGATGACTCGAAATCTCGGTCTGGATTCGTTTTTACTCTTAATGGCGCTGCAATGATCACTGGAAGAGTTCGAAACAAACTCACATAAAGAGATTCTACGACCGAGTCCGAGTACTATGCCGCGTCCTGAAGCTACAAAGGAAGCGATATGGATGCGTCAATTCTTACATGGGCTATCTGTAGTGCCTAGTTCGAATGACCCGATCACCATCTATAGCGACAATAGTGGTGCCATCTTCCAAGCTAAGGAGCCAAAGTCTAGCAACAAGTCTAGACATGTACAACGGAAAGCTCATCTAATCAGGGATTACGTGGAGCAAAAGACAAGAGTGATAGAAAAGATTGCTACTGAGATGATAACATAGCAGATCCTCTCACTAAAGCATTACGACAAGATAAGCATGAAGGGCACGTTAATTCCATGGGAATTAAACGTGTTCCTAAGTTGTAGTACTCTTTTATGGATTAGATTCATTCGCTTTTGTACTCTATACAACATCATCGTTTTGATATTTTATATATATATTTTGTTTTTCATGTGGATTTGTACGACAAATTTTGAACACCACAAAGTGAATCTGCAAGAACATTATATTTTTTTTAGTCCTTAATTGCCCACATGAGCTGATAACTCGGCAATTATTTTGTGACGTTGGTTGATGGTGGGTTCAACTAGCCATAAGTCAACAAAGTTGGTGACCAATCACAGAGGCGTTTTATACGGATATTTCGTAGGACACAATTGTGACATCGACGTGGAGTCCTAAATGTTTTATAACATTCGATGCCAGGTCGTGGATAGGACCTCCATGGTGATCCTAAGAGTCGATTCTTTTGACTATCGACTGTCTCTAGAGACTAAGGCGATTTTGGGTGATTTTGGTTTCTTTCTCACGGTCATCCGTAACAGGGGCCAAGTAGATTGTTTCTGGGTCATTTCATGTTGTGCTTAGATCGGAAGGAGTTCGAGTTGAAGGAAATATTCAGCCTTTATCGGGTACTCGATATTTCTCAGGGCCACTCGAGGAGTCAGAATCGAAATGCATGGCCATGCTCGGATACGGATTCGTTTTATCGGTTGAGTTACTCTCTAGTCGGGGAAACCACTCTAGATACAGATCGATTGTAAAATACGACCTTTGCGGATCCGGATCTCCAAATTGTTTTACATTGAGTGGGAGAAATTTTAAATGAATATGAGAATCGGTTATCGCACATACACTTGTACGGACAAGTGGGAGTTTGTTGGAGCTTGTGTCCTCCAGTTAGTGCGGATAACGTCATTGCACATACACTTGTACGGACAAGTGGGAGCTTGTTGGGGTTAGTGTCCTTAACAGTTAGTGCAAGGACTTACAAACCTCTAAAAGGATCAAAGGGCATACTTTTGGTATTATTATCAGTTGATCCACGTTTATCAATAACAGTTGGCTTGCTAGATAAGTTTGACGTTATTGTCATACAGATGGCGGTGATCAACTGGTCCCTAAAAGTCACACCTATAGGATACGTTTGAGAGATGTGACGGTATGAAAATACAGTCATGTAGATGCCAAATTTGACTAACCAGTTAGTCTGAGTTATTTGACTAATAATTAGTCAAAATGTGATGTTGAGATATTATATTTAATACGGATTAAATATCATGGGCTAAAAGCGAATTAACTGATTAATTCGTAAAATTAAATATAAGCGTTTTATATTTAATTAAATGTATATTGAATATAATTATACAATACTGTTTTGTCGGACATGTATTAATAATTCAACTAACCCGTATTATTAGTTGATGCCTTAATTTCCGATAACCGATGATTTATAATCGACCAGCGTCGTATACACTTAGCAAGCTTTGGACCGGACCACGAGTTTAAGTAAAGAGGAAATGAAAAGCCCATTTCCTCTTACTCACTCGGTTTGGCCGAGAATCACAAAGACAAAAAGGGAGTTTCCTCCTCTTGTCTAACCTAATCTCATTTGCTAATCAAAATTAGGGTTTTGGGAAATTGTGCCTCTCAGAACTCGGATCTCACATCCAACACAATTCACAAAAACTATCCTCTCAATATTGCAAAGGCAATTAGAGGATTTGATCTAGCACAAGGGCATATCTCGGACTATCTTGGGTGCATCGTTTAGGAGGAGGTCTAACTTGATCTCTCATTGCCTTTTGCACTAGGACCGAAGGTTATTTCTATATCTTTATCGTTTTCATCATGTTTTTCGTTTTATGACTATAAACTACATATAAATTTTACGTTATAATCCTTAATTCGAAGGGTAGTATACGGATATTAACCTACATCCCTGTGTTCACCTTTTTCTTTCCCACAATACCATCTGACAACTTCCGTCATAACGTCATTGCTCCTATGACTTTTGACGCCTTTTTCTTTTGTTATCTATTACACAAACACTTCATCATCTAATTCTTAAATCCATATTTTATTTAATAAACTAACATTTAATACCTAAATAACAAAACACAAATAGCATGGCATGCTCAATTACTCATCTAGTTACTCATAGGAGTAACGGCGTTATGAAAAAAAGTAAACACAAGGGTATTATATGTACAAACTTAAAATTAGGGGTATTATGTGTAATCTAACAAAATTCGAGGGTACCATGAAAAATTTCCGTTATAATATTGACCATTTTATCGATCTTTCTCCCACCTAAAAAAATGTTACAACTTTAAAAATTTAACATTTAATTCAAGAATATGTTTAAAGTCTCTTATATAATAAGTATACTTTGAGATATTCAATATTTGGGGTGATACCTAAGTTCCAAGGATAAATCCTATTTATAATCATGAGATCACCCCACCTTATGATAATCTTATGATGTGGGACAATTCAACTATTTATACGTAGTATATATTTATCACACCTACATTATTTTTCAATGCGAGACGAATAACATATTTAAAAGTACACCATATTTTTTGAACCTAATTCGACATCCAACCCGATTTAATAATAAGCAAATACTATATTATCTATTAATATTTATACGTTTGTTTTTTATTTTTTTATCATAATTAAAATATGTGCAAATGATATGAACCTATACTCTAATGATAGAATTATTTTAACACAATTCTAGTTATATTATTTAAACGTAGTATATTTACCACACCTATGTTATTTTTCAATGTGGGACATATAAAATCTATAGGTAGAAAATATAATGATATAAACTTTTAAGAGCTCTCCAAGACAATACTTAAGAGACTCAAAAGATTTTGGGTTGATGCCTAAGTTTCAAGTATGCCTCCTATTTATAATTATAGAATCACCCACCTTATACTAATCTTTCGATGTGGGACAATTCTACTATTTATATGTAGTATGTTCACCACACCTACTTATTTTTCAATGTGGGACAAAACATACTAAAAAGTACACAATTTTTCATATTAAGAAGTACACCGTCTTTAATATGTGCAAATTATATGAAATTTATACTCTAATGATAGCATTTTTTTACCACAAAGCTAATTATATTATTTTCATAATTTTTTTAACGATATTTTTTTTAACAAATGAAATGTAAAAGTTTGATATAAAAATTGGAAATATCACTTGAATATAATTTTGGAAATATATATATTATAATAATTAAAAGATTCTCTGCTTTATTTTTTACATCAAAAATTATACTTTCCTAAATTTATTTTTGATGATGTGGACGCTCTCAGATCGCTCGAAAAAACTCTCTTTTATATATATATATATATATATATATAGAGAGAGAGAGAGAGAGAGAGATTGAATCATGTGAGGCACCCTTCTTAGGGTGAGGCGGCTGGACACCTTCTAAACCGTCAGATTAAAAAACTACAGATGGCTCAGATGATGACACGTGTCCCCATACAAAACCCCAACTAAAACACATTTCCGTCTTCAATTTTGTTCATTTACTCAGATGCGCAATCACTCACATCTCTTCACTTTCTCTCTCTTCATCTATTGTTCTTCAACTCAAATTCGACGTTCACTTCGAATTCAATCACCATTTTATCACCCTGATTTTCATCGTCCACACCATAATCATGCTGTGATTCACCATGTTTCTTCGATCTTCACGTTTTGATCTGGACTCTTATTATGTGTTCATCATCAATCTCGGAGTAAGTATTATTCTCATTTCTCGCTGTTATTCTTTTTTGTTTTTAATTTTCATTTATTTGAATGTTAAACTTGTAATCGCCATATCATGTGATTTTTGTCAGTTATTTGATAATATACTTGCTCTTTTATTGTTCAGATTTTATTATTGTTAGTAATTTCCGGTTTTCTAGGTTTTACTATTGAATTTGTTCATCTTACCATGACTATTATTTTGTTTATGTATTATTCGGTGAAATTATTTGATTAATTCATTAGTTAATTGATCGATTGTGTGAAATTTAAGTATTTAGATATTTGATGATGATTATGATGATTGTGGTGTGGAGGAAAGTCTCTCTTTGGGTACAAGGATTATGCCCATTTCTCTTAGGAAACTAAAATCCTGCCCGCTTCTGTCTGGTTGTTGTGGAGTATGAGAGAGTGTAAGACTAAAAGTATGATACATAATTACATATACTTGGCCATTTGGATATTGACATGAGAATGCTATAAATACTGTAAGAGACTACTTTTTATCTCAATTTCTTTATAAAGAATGAAACACCAAGGACTATAGTATCATGTCCAATAGCTTCAATATGCGTATTGGTAATCTATCTTCTTACATGTTTTACGAGCTCTTCGAAAACCGATTAATCTGAAACATCATTGTGCTTGGCGTTTATCATCATCTTACATTATGTTGGAGGCATATTATAATGGCGATACACAAGTTGCGCGTGATAATTAATGAAGTTGAATTAGTGTCCCTGCTTAGCTTGCATTTGTACTATGGTGTTTGTCGTCATCTTGGAGTCTCTGACTTTATCATGTTCTGAATTTTCTAATTCTTGTAATAAATTTGAATTACAGAAATCATGGACTTTGGTTACCCCCAAAATCTTTCAGCTGAAATTTTAAAGCTATATATTACTCAAGAAGGTGTGCGCTCGCCATTTTCATCAAAGGTAAGTCAGGGCAAAATGTTAACGGAATGAATGATTTGTTCTCGCCTTAGTCAGTAATTGTTGATTGTTTATGAACTCTACTGCTTATCATTTCGGCTGATCTTTTAATGTGAAATGTCCATATAAGTTTCGATTTATTTGCTTTGCTTCCCTTAGGTTAAGCACCACGATTGATGAAGTCATTGTTTACCCCATTCCAGCAATTCTTTATCTTGTCAAGAATTTACTTCAGGTTTGTTTATGGCTTCGGGGATTAATGTACATGTATATTTACAAACAAGTAGTCAACTTGGACTGTTGTCGTTTACTTCTCATTTTACCCTTTTCCTTGAGCAGTATTATATCTTCGCATATGTGGATGCTCCAGGCTATCAGATATTGAAAAACTTGAATATCATCAGCACGGGTGTTCTATACCGTATCATTCTTAAGAAACGGTGAGCCGTGGTTTGTGTTGAGTCATGCTATTAAGTTCTTTCTACTAATCAAGTCAAGAAAAAAATATGGAGTAATAATTTGTTTTGCTGCGCACGTAATTTAGTTCACATCAATGTGATCTGGAACTGATAACATGACAAATCATAGTGCCTAATATGGTAATTCACTCCCGAACATATAATATCTTGCACATAGGCTTTTATCTTACAATACGAACATGGCATCAAGAGTGTATTTGATTCACAAAATGAGTTATTCTATTACATTATTTCCAGGTTGAGTGAAGTCCAGTGGGCAGCTTTTATTCTACTTTGTGCAGGGTGCACCACAGCGCAACTTAAGTCAAAGTAAGAGTGGTTATATACTTATATGTCTCATTATATTTCTTAATTGGGTTTCTGTGTGATTTTATCTATATATAATGAGGGGCAGTTTAATTACTTTGGTATGGAGGTAAAAGAACCGTTATCCTATCATTTCATCTTTACCATAATAATTAGTTCATTTGGCTTGCATATCAGCAGTACACACTACTTTATTAATTCCGTTTCCGTCTCGGGTGTCGGAAGACATGTGAATCAATCTGTACGTAGATTATGTCTGCTCTTTGTTTTCCTGTATTTAATCCCTGAGCATATTTCACTTAATTCGGGTATCTTTCTTCTACTCTGATATGGGATTTTCTTTTCCCAGCTGAAAAAGATAGGTGCAAAAAATATTGAAGCATGCATTGGTTGTGGAGTTGGTTTTGGCCATGGATTTTCTAATCGTCATTGATCATAATCAAGCACAGTCGATTTAGGTACTTTTGATTCAATAATACCCGAACTTGACAACAACAAAAATTAAAGGGGGTGAGGCTTGAATCCTTAAAACGGGGGCTGACTTGAATCTTATGTAGTAGAAACTTGATTTTGTTGATGCACTGCTTGTACTTATTATCTATTAGCTCAAAAGGTAGAGCATTGTGCTATTGCGCAAGGTGTGGGTTCGAGTCCCACATAGATAAACCAATATAAATATACGATTATAATATATTTATCAATGTTAATATAATATATGTCCACTGTCACTTGTTTGTGTGTTAGATTCACAAAATCGGGTCTAGGATTCACAAAATCGGGTCTAGGATTCACAAAACTATGAAGTAAATTGGTGAGGTCGGCCGCCTCGCCATAAACAAGTCAAATTCCAAAATACAAGCAAACAAAACCAAACTACTCAGCACCCCCTGGCGGGCCAGTCTCAGTCTCACCAGAAGTCGCGACTAAAGCAAACACGATCTCGCACTCTGGCCATCTCTCTGGAGAGCTCTCTAGCGTCTCCTCCTCCATCACGATCTCTGGCTCTGTCGTGACACGAGAAGCCTCCGTTGTAGCTAGTTGGGCCCTAAGCGAGACGATCTCAGCCTCTCGACATCGCAGCTCCTCCTCTCAACGCAGCAACTTCTGGTCACGATTGATGATTCCAAGCTCCTGTCCATGGATCGTCGCCCTCGACTCATCTAACTCAGCATGGACCCGAGTCAACTCCTCCGGATCCGCAATGCTCTAAAAAAACATGGATCGTCAAACTCGAAACCATTAAAACAAAGCACAAAAAACAACGAAATTACAAAAATAAGAAAAAGAGCAAAATAGGGGTCTAGATTCACAAAATAAGGTATAAGATTCACAACATAAAGTCTAGATTCACAAAATAAGAAAAAGAGCAAAATAGGTGATTTCGACCATTTTATGACCCAATTTCACAATATTGCCTTTTAGTTTCACAAAACAAGCTCTAGGATTCACAAAATAAGGTACAAGATTCACAAAATAAGACAAGGAGAAAAATAGGTGATTTTGATCATTTATAACCAAGTTTCAAAATATTGTCTTCTAGTTTCACAAAACAAGCTTTAGGATTCACAAAATAGGACATAAGATTCACAAAATAAGAAAAGGAGGAAAATAGGTGATTTCGACCATTTATGACAAGTTTCACAACATTGTCTTCTAACATTCACAATATAAGCGCTAAGATTCACAAAACAGGCTCTAGGATTCACAAAATAAGAATAAGAGCAAAATAGATAATTTCAACCACTTATGACCACGTTTCCCAATATTACCTTTTAGTTTCACAATATAAACTCTAAGATTCACAAAACAAGGTCTAAGATTCACAAAACAGGCTCTAGGATTCACAAAATAAGAACAAGAGCAAAATAGGTGATTTCAACCAATTTATGACCAAGTTTCACAATATTGTCGTTTAGTTTCACAATATAAGCTTTAAGATTCACAAAACAAGGTCTAGGCTTCACAAAATAAGAACAAGAGCAAAATAGATAATTTCAATCATTTATGACCATGTTTCCCAATATTACCTTTTAGTTTCACAATATAAGCTCTAAGATTCACAAAACAAGGTCTAAGATTCACAAAACAGGCTCTAGGATTCACAAAATAAGAACAAGAGCAAAATAGGTGATTTCAACCAATTTATGACCACGTTTCACAATATTACCTTCTAGTTTCACAAAACAAGGTCTAAGATTCACAAAACAGGTTCTAGGATTCACAAAATAAGAACAAGAGCAAAATAGGTGATTTCAACCAATTTATGACCAAGTTTCACAATATTACCTTCTAATTTAACAAAACAAGGTCTAAGATTCACAAAACAGGCTCTAGGATTCACAAAATAAGAACAAGAGCAAAATAGGCGATTTCAACCAATTTATGACCACGTTTCACAATATTACCTTCTAGTTTCATAATATAAGCTCTAAGATTCACAAAACAAGGTCTAAGATTCACAAAACAGGCTTTAGGATTCACAAAATAAGAACAAGAGCAAAATAGGTGATTTCAACCAATTTATGACCAAGTTTCACAATATTGTCGTTTAGTTTCACAATATAAGCTCTAAGATTCACAAAACAAGGTCTAGGCTTCATAAAATAAGAACAAGAGCAAAATAGATAATTTCAACCATTTATGACCACGTTTTCCAATATTACCTTTTAGTTTCACAATATAAGCTCTAAGATTCACAAAACAAGGTCTAAGATTCACAAAACAGGCTCTAGGATTCACAAAATAAGAACAAGAGCAAAATAAGTGATTTCAACCAATTTATGACCAAGTTTCACAATATTGTCTTTTAGTTTCACAATATAAGCTTTAAGATTCACAAAACAAGGTCTAGGCTTCACAAAATAAGAACAAGAACAAATTAGATAATTTCAACCATTTATGACCACGTTTCCCAATATTACCTTTTAGTTTCACAATATAAACTCTAAGATTCACAAAATAAGGTCTAAGATTCACAAAACAGGCTCTAGGATTCACAAAATAAGAACAAGAGCAAAATAGGTGATTTCAACCAATTTATGACCTAAGTTTCACAATATTAGCTTTTAATTTAACAAAACTAAGGTCTAAGATTCACAAAACAGACTCTATGATTCACAAAATAAGAACAAGAGCAAAATAGGTGATTTCAGCGAGTATTTAAATTCACGTGAGACTAACCCTGAAACCTGAATGGCCAAGTAGTCCCCGAGCCTAACCATAACACTAGCTTAAGTTGAAAAGTGATGCTACCAACCGTAGGCAAAGAATAATACGTCCACTACTAGCGCGTTTAACCTTATAGACTTAAATTGAAAAGTGATACTTCACAATTTTACTAAACTAGAATTCTTGAAGCTCAACCAAAGACTATTCAACAAAGTTGCGCAGAGTCGGAATAAAATGCGTGTATCGAGTCAATCAAACAACAACGAAAGAATAACAACTCGATATAAACTTGAACAAGTAAATGAAGCTTTGCTACACTCAATTGTACCGATTGGAACTAAACCGAATTGAACTACCCTTATTGAATCGAACCTCCTTCATTGTTATTTAAACAAGAAACACGCCCTTTCGTGTGCAGAAAGATACTCCCTCCGTCTCGAGTCATTTGTTTTACTTTTATTATTCTTTGTGAGGGATATTTTAATTAAAGATAAACAAACGATTGGGACGGCGGGAGTAGTTCACAAGTACGATTTCAAACCAACAGATGAATGAATAAAACAAATACACCAAGACGGATAAAATTAAACAGTGAGTCTGCTTAAGACGGATAGTGCCCGTCTTAAATAAGAATTAAAATATAAAAAAAAATACCCTTTGGCGCATGAGTTCAGGATCACCAATACTATCACCAAGGATGCCCTTAACTCAAAGATCATTCTTACACGCATCTTCCAACACTCGCATAATCATACAAATACAAAGGTAAACAAATGACGGAGACGGAGAAAGTATTGGACAAGGGACAAGGAACGAAAAAGAGAAGATACTGTGACTTGCCTACTTGTGTGTAATTGTTTACTACTCAAAACCCGATGATGAGCCCTGTCAAAACCCAAACTCCCAAAGACATGCAATGAACAAGAAATAAGGTTCTTTCATTGCCTTCTGAAGCTTAAACAACAAGAAATAAGGTTATCTGGAGTAATTGTTTACTACTTTTCTCGTTGAAGGAGAGACCCTTGAAGGCTCAGAATCATTCTTCTTTTGTTTCTTCTTCTGCTCATTGCCTTCTAAAGCTTAAACAACAAGAAATAAGGTTCTTTCATGGGTCGTCAAAGATGAAATCATATTGAACAAAGAGTACATTAATCTTCGATTTTAAAAGAGCTTTTTAGTAGCTTTTCATATTTAATTTGTGTCACTCAAAGCGTTATTTTCCTTGCTGTGCCAAACAATGTTAATGTCTACATATCCTACATTACTTTCTTACTTAAACAACACTCCCTTTGTTCCCCTTGATTGATAGAATAAAGTTAAGAAACAAGATTCAAAAGGAAACCGAAATAAAGAAGCAGACTTGGGCAACAATACAGGATGCGCATATCTCTTTGCTTGGAAAAATCACGGGGTAAGTGACCTCGACCAAAAGCAAGAAAGAAAAATTTCCGATTATTAAAGTAAGAGAATAAAGAAACCCGACCCATATACCTCAAAGAAAGTAACTAAATATGCAAATACAAATTGAAAATGAAAGGCATTGAAGAACCACTTCAAAGTAGTACTCCACCAAACAAGAGAAAAGCAAGGAAACTCAAAAAGGTAAACTATTCTCAGATATTCCAGGATCAAGGTACCTATCAAAACATGTAGTGAATCTCATTCTATGAAATTTTCATCATTATCGTACTTCGTTCTATATCGGGAAGTCGGGACATCCTTATTTATCTCCACCTAACTAAAATTCCCTCAAACATCATCTAGTATAAATCAATAAACTATTTTCTTCGCCCAAGAGGGGTAATTATGAAGGCGGTCATGTTGACGGCGGTGTTTTTCTTCGCGCAATTTAACAAGACGTCTTCCTCTAGCGCTTGTTCCGGACCCTTTTGCCTCGCCTCGCCGCGGTGTTTTTCTTCGCGCAATCCAACACAAATTAATCGAGCTCAATTTTGATCAAAATTATGAAATTACCTCGAAATTATTCGAAATCTTCTTCTGAAATTGTTGAAATCACGTTGTTGTATGTTATTTTGATGAAATTACCTTCAAATTAATCGAATAAAGTCTTCTGAAATTGATCAAATCACGATATTATTGCTTGTTGATCGGCAAATCGCTGCAATTGGAATCACGATATTAATTGCTTCACAACCCTCACGGAATTCATCAATTGGAATCTATGAACATTAGAAAGCGTAGGAAAGTTGATGAGAATTGTGTTCACAAAAATAACCTGCAATTGATGAATCGTTGATTTTATGGAGTTTGGGTTTGGAATCGTTGATGAAGAAAGCGTAGAAAAGTTTAGAGAATTGATGACCCACATTGGATGAGCCCGTTTAATATCGGTCCACATTCATCCGCCCCCAAGTTTAATGAAGGAATTTGGTGAGGCCGGCCGCCTCGCCATAATGAGGTGCCTCACCGGATCCGGCCTCTATATATATATATATATATATATATATATATATATATATATATATATATATATATATATATAGAGAGAGAGAGAGAGAGAGAGGAAGGATCAAGTGAGTCCACCCTTCTTCATTGAGTCCCTAAGTCCTCTTTAGGGCCATTGAAAAGATGAGATGAGGGGTTGAGATTGGAAGGGAAAAGGGAGGGATTAGTGCTAAAATTAGGGGATCAATCCTAATTAATCACTTTCCCTCACTACCTTCACTAATCAAACCCTAATTTCACTATAAAACCCTTCTTTTTCCACCCACTTCTCTCTCATCTCACAATTATCCTCCCCCTCATCTCTCTAAAAACCAAAAAAATCTCAAATCCTCTCAAAAATCCAACAAAATTCAAAAATCAAATAATTCAAAAAAAAAAATTCCCCCTCTTCCTCACCTACCCGACCCCACGTCCACCTCCACCGCCACCAACCGCACCACCAACCGCACCCACCACCCTCCTCTCATCCTCACCCACCACCCTCCTCTCATCCTCACCACCACCGACTCGCCTGCCACCAGCCGACAACAACATCAGCACCACCCAACTACCCTTCCCACCACCACAAACCACCCCAAAACACCACACATTCTCGACACCTTCAACATCCCAGCCGACACATTCTCACCACCCAAAAACACCACCATCGACACCTTCACTACCACCACCACCACCTTCAACATCCCAGCCGACCCGCCATTCTCGACAACTACCCCAGATCTGCAACCCCGACAACCCGACAACAACCACCACTCCGATAACCCGACTTGTTTTTGTTTTGTTTGCTTTGTTTTATTATTTTTTTTGTTTGCTTTGCTTTTCACGGTTTTAGATCTCGTGGAATTTTCGTTTTGTTTTATAATTTTTTTGTTTGCTTTGCTTTTCATGGTTCAATGTTCTATGCTTTGTGTTTGCTTTGGTTTTCACACTTTTCACGGTTCTTTGCTTTTTGTTTGCTTTGCTTTGCTTTTCACTGTTTTCACGATTTGTGCTTTTCACCTTTTTTTTCTTTTTTTTTTTTTGTGTGTGTCAGATTTCTAAAGAAGTAAATATCGTATTGTTATAAATTTCAAATTTTGTATTTCAAATCTCGTCTTGTTATTATATTGTTTTGTTTCAGATCTGGTTTTAAAAAAATACACTCGTATTTCTTTAAATTTCCACTCGTATTTCTTTACATTTACACTCACATTTCTTTACATTTACACTTGTATTTGTTTACATTTACACTTGTATTTGTTTACATTTACACTTACATTTCTTTACATTTACACTTGTATTTGTTTACATTTACACTCACATTTCTTTACATTTACACTCACATTTCTTTACATTTACACTTGTATTTGTTTACATTTACATTCACATTTCTTTACATTTACACTCACATTTCTTTACATTTACACTTATATTTGTTTACATCTACACTCACATTTCTTTACATTTACACTTGTATTTGTTCACATTTACACTCACATTTCTTTACATTTACACTCATATTTCTTTACATTTACACGCATTTTTCAGATTCACACCCTTATTTCTTTACATTTACACTCGTATTTCTTTACATTTACGCTCATATTTTTTACATTTACACTCGTATATCTTTACATTTACACTCGTTAAAATTATATAGATTTGCACTCATATTTTTTGTGGATATGAGTTGGTGGTGGAGGACGACGGTGGTGGTGTTTTTTGGTAGTCGGACTAAAGTTTTACTCGTAAAAGACAAAGTTGACGGTGGCGTTTTTTGGTAGTTGGACTAATGTTTTACTCGTAAAGGACAAATTTACACTTATAAAGGACCAAATTCACACTCAAAGGACAAAATTTACACTCTAAAACCTTCAAATTGACTAAAAAATCAAATTTACACTCTTAAAATGTTACATTTACACTCGTAAAACCTCACATTTACACTTGTAAAATGTTAAAATTATATAAATTCAAAATTTCCGTCACAAAAAAATCAAATTTACACTCTTAAAATGTTACATTTACACTCGTAAAACCTCACATTTACACTTGTAAAATGTTAAAATTATATAAATTCAAAATTTCCGTCACAAAAAAATCAAATTTACACTCTTAAAATGTTACATTTACACTCGTAAAACATCACATTTACACTTGTAAAATGTTAAAATTATATAAATTCAAAATTTCCGTCACAAAAAAAATCAAATTTACACTCTTAAAATGTTACATTTACACTCGTAAAACCTCACATTTACACTTGTAAAATGTTAAAATTATATAAATTCAAAATTTCCGTCACAAAAAATCAAATTTACACTCTTAAAAATGTTACATTTACACTCGTAAAACTTCACATTTACACTTGTAAAATGTTAAAATTCTATAAATTCAAAATTTCCGTCACAAAAAATCAAATTTACACTCTTAAAAATGTTACATTTACACTCGTAAAACTTCACATTTACACTTGTAGAATGTTAAAATTCTATAAATTCAAACTTTCCGTCACAAAAAATCAAATTTACACTCTTAAAATGTTACATTTACACTCGTAAAACCTCACATTTACACTTGTAAAATGTTAAAATTATATTTCCGTCACATTTACACTTGTAAAACTCATACAACATTACATTTACACTTCTGAAATCTAAAACTAAAAAACTGATTAATTAGGGGCTAGAGAGAGAAAGAAAAATTAATTAGTGTGTAGAAATTTGATTAGTGGTAATTTTTTTTGGTAATTTTCAATCTCAACCATCCATCTCAATCCAACCATCCACATTTTTTTCCTTTTCTTTTTAATGGCCTTTAATCAAATTCATCTCAACCTTCCATTTAGTCCATCCAATGGCCCTTAGAGGGACTTATGGACTCAATGGAAGTGGTGGACTCATTAGATCTTACCTCTCTATATATATATATATAGATTTGATCATCAAACAGCTATTGCTTCTTGGAATTGTTAGGGAAATAAGGGTGAGACGCGGAGCCATAAATTAAAGGCTAATTAGGATTTTTGGTGGCACAAAGGTGATATTTGTGATTTTTTGATTTAGCATCAGAGGGGGAGTTTGAGAGGCAGTGTAATTGATTTGAGATTTATGAGTGGCAGGCGACAGGTAGGGTTGATAATAAGGGGAGCTATTTTTTGGTAATGGACTGGGATGTTATGGGCCAATTTAGCCTATTCGGATATACTCCTTTCGTCTCGGTTATTTGTTGTCCTTTGGTTTTGGCACAAAGACCAAGGAAATGGGAGGGGGCCAATTGCTAAATGACAAGTGGAATAAATCTGCTTTAGTATAAAGTTTTTGAGCACATTTACTAAAACATTACACTAAAAAAATATAATATTGCTCAAAAACTATATTTATAAATGGTAATATGCTCAGAAAAAATGTGTATATGCTCAAAAACTATAAGGTCTGAGGTACTACCTCAGATGCGTAATCTTTTTTCTCATGATCAAATTACTCATCAAATTTATTCTTAAAAGAGAAAAGACAACAAATGACTGAGAGACCCAAAAATGAAAAAGGACAACAAATGACCGGGACGGAGGGAGTATATGATAATATATTTATAAGTTGGATATTACCCATATTACTATAAATATTTTGCATACACCATCGGCCATCACGTACAAACTCGCTAATTGCAAATTAAGTTACAATACAATTGAAGATTTTAAATATAACTTCTTACAAACTTGATAATTTTTTTTCACATTATTTGATAATAACAAAATCCGAAACAGTAATTCCGTGCAAAATTGCACGAGTTATTAATTTACGGCAATAACAAGCGTTCATTGGATACGACTTTTAAAATAGGTTACTCAAAGTTTTCGAGTGGTGGTAACGTTTTGGATTACTTATACACTTTGTAACCTACTTGGCATCAAATAGTAGTTATAATAACTTAAATTATATGAACGTTGAATATCTAACTGTAGACTTATTTATATTGTTATTATGCCTATTATTCCGATATTACGACCCGTGCATTTTTTGCACAGGTTTAAAACTAGTTGATATTAGAGTTGTTTATGGACGGGTCGGTCTGCTAACAAACCGGGTTTTGGCTAACTAATTTTCTAAAATTTATAAAGGCCCGACGCACAAACCCCCCCTAAACCTGTTACCCACATGTCTGTGGCCAAAAAATCATGCTAGCCCGACCCAAACCCACATTTGACCACCTCTAATTGATATACAAATCCGACTAGACTGCGATAGATTGGCCCGAAAGTGGTAATGAGGAGGGGTGGCCGGGTTCCCTTATGTCTGGCCTAGACCCAACCCAAATAAGCATTTTTCTAATGGGCTTGGGTGGGCTGGGTTGGGTTAGGGGATTATGGCCTAGGCCGGCTTGTGTTGGATGCGGATTATACCGGACTAGGAAGCGACCTAGCCAGGCTAGTGAAAGCTGAGCCTAATGTGGCGGGTGGGCCAAGCTGACCCGCCACGTTGTGCAATTTAAATGTAATGATCATAAATCCTGCAATTTAGCTTCTGTATAAAATACATATTTCACAAAATTATTACTCCCGGATAAAATGATACACCAACACAATTGAAAATTGGTAACGAATTTGTATAAGCTTTTTAATTTGTAGTACAATCAAGCAATAAACAAAATTTTCACAGTAATCAAATCTCTCACAAAAAAATTCACTATGATTTAAAAAAAAAGTACAAGACTAACAAAAATTGAATTATTTTGTGGTTCTACAAACGTCCTGAAAAGCTTTTACTAATTACTTCATCTGTTTCATAATCTCGTGTTTCTCTTAATGCACGAACACTTCTACCATCTTCAGCACGAACAAATTTGCTACCAACAAAGGTGAAGTAAAAGAAGTTGAAGACTCCAATACAAGCTATGATTGCATAGAAGTAATCAAGCTTATTTTTGTTTAGGTCATGACCACCTAGCCATGCCATTCCTTCTTCATCTTTTGTCGTCGAGTATATGATGTTAACAATCACGGTACTTAAATAGCTAGCCATCGACAAGCTAAGGAAAAATACGGACCCAGCTAGCGAGCGCATTTGCTCTGGCATTTGTGTTGTGAAAAATTCCATCATTGATACCGCGGCAAATGCTTCAATTAGACCGGACAATATTAATTGAGGTACTAGATATGCTATAGAAAGAGGCGATTCAAATGACTTAGCTTTTATCGCTTCTTCTCGTCTTTTGGACTCGGTTATAGCCCCGGTAACCATACTCAAAATCGACATTACTATCCCAATTCGGATTCTTGCATTTAACGACAATCTCACATCCATACGACCACTCCATTTCCTCCATAACCTTATAATCACGCGTTCATATAAAATTATCCAAATAGATAAGGAAATCATAGAGGTTAACCCGATCCATCCGGGTGGAATGACAAAAGTTGACCCGACTTTCCGGTCCATTTGTATTGCTTGGAGAATACCAAAGCTATTTTGTTGATCCATTGCTATAAAACAAAGAATCCCGGCCACCCAAACGGGTAAAATCCCGATTAAGCTCTTCAATTGTTCGACTTGTTGAACACTACACAATCTCCAATTGTTTTTGGCAATGCCATCGTAACTTAATTCACTCGAATCCTGAATTATCGCTGCCTTATCGAAGAACTTCAATCGATCTGACCTATTAAGCTTAATAACCTTAGAACCTGAACCCGACTCATTAATAATTGGATCGTAGAAATCTACTTTGTTTTCCGAGCTTATTAACCTCTCCTTCCTTTTCCTAAATGCCGCGACTACCACCTTTATCATGTCAATAAAAATACTCCCTTGAGGTACCTTATAAATATACGTCGAGCACCCCGACAAAAAAATAATAATAGACACAGCGAAACAAGCAGTCGGGATAGCGAACCCAATAACCCAACTAATATTAGTTTGGACATAAACCACACCCGTTAGCGCAACAAGAAGAGAAATGGTGAAAGAGAGGTACCACCAATTGTAAAACCGCGACAATTGTGTACGGCCTTTCTCAGTCGATGTGTCGAATTGGTCTGCACCAAAGGCAATGCTGCAAGGCCTGATTAGCCCTGATGCAATGGCTAGTAGCATAAGAGCTGAGAATAGTAAGGCGAGTTGACCCGGTGTAGCCATGATGCAATCGTCGGATTCAGGGTTACAACTTGGCGGCCTTAAGTTTGGTACCCCTGAAGCTAAGGTCAATGCTCCCATCCCCTGTAACACAAGGGTATCCGGTTTTAAAATCAACGACATTGCTGTGAAACATGTTACACGTTAGGGATATTCTACGTGGTAACCCCGTGTTTTTTGTTTTATTTTCTACATGGTAACCTCGTTTTTAACAAAAACGCCTTTGACTTGCCATAACTCACGATCAAAAATTCTGAAAGCAGCGATGATTTTTTTTCAAATTGACCGGCTTTACGAGCTCTTTGATCTGGGAAAAAAAGATTTTAGTTTTTGAACCCGTAGAAAGAATTACGGTCAGACAAACTTTAAACTTTGACTGACTGTACCTCTTTGTAGCGAGTTCCGAATGCGACGTTTTTTTTCAAATTGACCACGTTTATGTCTTTATGATCGATATCTGTGATTTGAAAAAAAAATCATCGTTCTCGAAACTCATGGTTGTGAGTTATGGCCAGTCAAGACATTTTTATTTTTTTGTAAAAATGAGGTTAGCATGTAGAAAATAAAAAAAAAACACGGAATTACCACGTAAAATATCACTAAATGTTACAATCGTTGTAGAAAGAAGACGATTCTTACCAACATGGAAGCTATGGAACCGACGAGCAAAGTGTAGAACCTTCCGATATAGGCATCAGAAACGATAGCACCGAACAATGTTAAAACATTTGATGATCCGACCCAAATGTTAAATACATTGATCAAAAATATGCCGTCTATATTGTATTGCGTGCGCAAAAAGACCGTCATATTGGCAATCAAACTCATCGAGGCCAGCTTCTCAAATGTCTCATTTGCTGAAAAATATTAATAATAAACTTATATAAGAATTATAAATATTAATCAAAAAATTACTTATGTAATTCTTATACACTACAAAAAATCAAATAAGACCTTCCTAATCATCACCAGACTGTATATATAGTTCACAAATTCTGATTTGTGACACAGAAATGTTGTAATTAATATACACGACAAAAAATTAAATAAGACCGTCCTAATCAAGACCATACGGTATATATAGTTCACAAATTCTGATTTGTGACACGTGATAAGCTTGTGATAGAGAAATGTCATCATTTTCTGATACGTAAAATATAACTATTATCTGATAAATAAGAATTTGTGGATAGTTAGTTACTTTTTATCATAAAATATCCACATTTTATCCGACCAGGCGTATATATAGTTAAATTGATAGTGTACCTAAGATGAACTTTATGGCAGTCCATCCTCCTCTCTTCCTACCGGGAGGACGAGGAGGAGGAGAATCCGTATGGCTTGTGGACGAATGTTGATCACCAATCTCGACGTCTTTCTGAGCACTCTCCATAACTTTGAGATCGGGTTCTTTAGACCGTACTTAATCAATTAAAATAACGTGAATTGTGAAAGGTAACCCGACAAAAGAAATCGATAAGAAAGAGAACAAAAATGGAGTGTTAATTATTATGAAAATAGTTAAACACTCGACATTTTCTTGGCGATAGAGATTGAAATAAATGTTTTGAGAAGGGGAAGAGAAGGACAAGGCTATATCTAAGGAAGGAAGTTTGAGTTGAGATGCTGTAAAGCATAGTTTATGTGGTCATAATGTCTTATAGTGGTTGTTAGAACAATACATCCGCCATTTTAGCAAATTTGACAAGCTATTAAGGACTAAGACAACTATGATTTAAGTGAGATTTATTGTGAAATTATTCAACATTTAAATTATATACCTAGTAACAATTTAAATACTATTTATAGACATGAGTTGTAATTTAGGTGTGATTATATTTATATATCAATATTTTTGAAAAAATGGATCTTAATAATCTCGGTAATTCGATTCATGAAGTTTTAGGCCAACAACTATACTATTAATAGTTAAATCATTTTAAGGTAGGAAATCAAATATTGTCATACTTAGTAATTAAAAATTAATCCCTTTTAAAATTCAGTTTTTTTAAAATTACTCCCTTATATAATTTTTTCCTAAAATTACTTCCTTAAAATAGACTTTTATTAAAAATTGCTTCAAAATTCCAACTTAAGTTACTTATTCGTCAGTTTATGAAGTTATTTCGTTTGTGACTTAGCCAATTTATGCTTTGAAAGCTATAACAATGGAGAATAGTTCAAAAACAGACGTAATAAGTCACCTAAATTGGAGTTTTGAAGCATTTTTTGATAAAAGTGAATCTTAAGGGAATAATTTTAGGAAAAAATTATATAAGTGAGTAATTCTAAAAAACCGAATTTTAAAAAGGAGTAATTTTTAATGTACTCTACTTAAAATATTATCTTTGTCTGACTTATATTCATTGTTATACACTGTTGTTCATTGTTACACAACACGGGGAAGGGTTGCGTACATTTGACCCTCGTAACTCGTCATAGGCAGGAGCCTTTGAGACATTAGATAATCTCGCGTGGCTACAATTACTCGGATTTCAAATCTTTGCAGTAAATTGCAAGCTAAAATTCAGAAGTAATCTCTGTTTTTAGAAATAATGTAACATGGTCCAATATTTCTTAGAACAAATTTGATAAAAACTCGAAACAAAAAATAAAGATTCGCGACAACAAAAACTAATTTCAAACGAAAATAGCTATGATAGGGAGAAGAAGTAGTTGTTCTGTACATTGAAAGTCCCTTAATTTCACATAAGTTGAATGCCATGAATCCACACAAGATTTTCAAGGTATTACAAAAGAACTATGACATAATAACTCCGCTTCCAATTCCGTCTAAAAACCGCTCAATGTCTGAATAATGGTGTTGTGCCATGGGTCCGAAAGGTGCTGCAATAAGTTCTCAAATGGCCCCTTTCCGGTCACATTGTGCTGAATCAAGAATCCCAAAAACGCTAACATCGCCAATCTCCCTGCCATGATCACAAAACATACAAAATCAGTTCTCTATCGCTTTTCCGCAACATATTTGTTCGTCTAAAGAACGCAAATGTACATAGTCTTACCTAGAGTTGGCAATCGGGTCAGCCGGGTCGGGTTTGGGTCGGGTCAAGTCGGGATGGGTTTGGGTCGGGCCGGGTTGAGTCGGTGGGAACGGATCACTAACGGGTCGGGTCATTTCGGGTCAAATTATGTAACAGGTCGGGTCGAGTCATTATCGGGTCCTGTTACTTAATCACATTACTACAATTTTTGACCATTAAATTTAGCTTTTAACCTATTATTTGGTTTAATTATTTCATTATTAAGTCAAACGTATCAACGTAAACACAAAATCACTTTCATTTTGATCAAAAATTAGGTTTAATAATTATCGGGTCATCAGTTTAATCGGGTCAGTATCAGGTCGGGTCAATATCGAGTCGGGTCTGGGTCGGGTCACGGATAATCAGGTTGTCATCGGATCGGGCCGGTTTCGGGTCGCAATATTTTTGGGTCCTGTCGGATCGGGTTTGCTCGGGTTCGGGTCGGGTCAGACTTACCAGCTCTAGTCTTACCCTTATAGTCCTCTTGTACTAAACAATTACTCATTTTGACAATTTTAAATTAATCAACATCATTACTCAGTGCCTTAAAGGCTCCAGCCTATGTAAAAAGGTAATTTAGACCCGTAACAAGAGCGGTAAACATTTATTTACCGTTAGCAAGTTCCTTCTCCTTGGCTTCAGTGGTAGGAGCAAAGTTGAGAGGGTTAAAGATGCCACCAGGGTAACCAACTTCACCAGGGGGTAAACTGTATTGCTTAAAGATAGGGTCTTGGTTAACACTTCCAGGGTTCTTGATATCTTGCCATCTCCTAATCTCGACGTAATGGAACAAGATGAATTCGATCACAAAGAGGGTTGATGATGAGGCAAAGTACTCTGCCTTTCCTGCATCATACCATGCAGGTGCATTTATGATCCCTATTTTTGTGAAAACTTCTGGTAGTAGCATTCCGGCTACTCCAAGCATTGCCCATCTGCCGTTCACTAGCTCGGCTTGCACGAACCACTTCAAGTTCTCCGGGTCCTCGGCTAATGCCAAGGGATCAAATCCATTGTCTCCTGGAAGACTGTATCATGGCATAGACATAAGGTTAACATTATGTGACTTATGTCCAACGTAGTGTTTATTCTTAAACTTACAATATAGACTATAGAAGTACTACAAAGGAGAATTAAGTTGTGAAATTCAAATCTCTACATAGTATAAAAGTCAAGTTTTTTGGAGAATTGTAATTGGCGGCTGATTTTAGGGGTAACAAAGTATTTTTTTAATGTGAGGCTAACCCATGATCTTAACCAGTAACGACAATTAATGAAAAATTCCAACAAATTCTCTAGAAGTGTTTGAAAAATTTATTCAATTCATTATTACTATATTTCAATTTAATTCAATGTCAATTCTCTAATTTAATTTCAATTCATATTTTTTTTTTAGTTGTCGATAAAATAAATATTATATCTAATTATATTCATACGAGGTCCGTATATGATAATTTAAACCGACCCGTGCATTTTTTGCACGGGAGTAAAACTAGTTATTAAGATTCTAGAGATTTTTCAATTTGTGAAAACTTTGAAAGTCGGGCTTACAATAAGGCCTTTTTTTTTTTTTTTGTATATCCATACGGTTTAGGCTGGATTTGAGCCAGGTATGACCATTAGAGGGCGTTAAAGCGGTCCCTCGTGAGTTTTAGTACTCATGTAATTTTAGGGTTAGAAACCAAGACCCCAGGTTAGGCTAGAATAATTCTTTACCGGTTAATCCAAATGCACATGGGTTTATAATAAGGCTTATCGGCCCCCAACATTTCCCCTAAATATGGGATCGATGAACCTTTTTTTTTTTTTTTCTAAATTGCATTAGTGTTGATTTATGAGTTAAGAAACCGCGAAAACAAAACCATGACCTATATCGCTTCAACGTCTTATCCTAAATTCAAGCACAAGTACGATCAACATCAACAAAATGCAAATAATTTCAAATTTTCATAAACATTAAACAATATAGTAGTTACTCTATAAGTAGATGGTTCTGTGTAAGACCGTTATATGCATCAGACGAGTTATTATAAGGGTACACTTATTATAACTTAACACATTAACAAAAAGTAATCCGTATAGTAGTAGTACCTTCCATTGAGGTAGTTAGGGGAACTCAAACCAGGCAACCACTCTCCCTTCTTAGCTTCAACCTTAAATGAACAAGTTGACGAAGTTGATGGCAACCTAACAGGGCAATCCTTGTTAAGTTTACCAGGAACACCGGTCAAAAACCGGGATTTCGACGCACACGGCCGGAACCCGGCAATTGAAGCTTGTGTTGTCACTGCTGCCATCTCTTTTCCAACCAAGTTATATTATTTACTCCTATTAAGGATATATTAGAGAAAGAGTGGCACCAAAGCTTAAGGGTAGTTTAAGACTTGAAGTGGTAGTAGTATATTTGATTTTAAGACTTGGGTATGTGGCTCTTGTTTAATGAGGGTCACTTGGGCCTTTAGTGGGCTGGATTTTTTGGGTATGATAGTTGGAATTTTAACCAATGAAAATTGTTGTTTGCTATCCTTATCTAATGCCATATCCATATATCTATTGCTTTGATTTTGTTGGTTGTAAGAAATTATTTGGTCCCATGTTTATGCAAGGTGGAAGATTTTTGCTTGTAGGAATCTTATTGTACCATTTGGCTTGTGACATGTGGATTGTGGAAGGTTGTGTGTGTTTGTCCTAGACATGGCATAGATTATTTTGGTCTATAGAAATACACGACGATAATATGTAGTTGATGAAATTTGAACTCAAGTTATGAGAATTAATCCTAATGAGGCTAAACTAGTAAGAGTAGTAATTCTTGTATCATTTAGGCGGCATGTACTCCTATAGTTAATAACTTAATATCACTATTATTATTATTATTATTATTATTATTATTATTATTATTATTATTATTATTATTATTTTTCAGATAAACGCACTAGGTTGTGAATAAGAATCGAACCTGAATTGAAGTAAGAGAATTCTTACCCCTAAGGTAACCCTTGTTTAGATATGCTTAAAATAACAACCTAACTATATGATATTAGTCAAATCTCCACTTTTGTATCAACTATATTAATACTACCAATGCAATGCAACCCAAGTGATTAAATGCATAACAAAGTACTCCCTATGATTCTTTGAAATTGCAATTTGTAAGTATCATACGATTGATGATTTGGTGACTTAACCAAACTCTCAAAAAAAAAAAAAAAAAAATTAACAATCAAATTCAACAAAAAAAGAAAAAAGAAAAATAACAATCAAATTCAACAATTACAAAAATGTGTGTATTGACTACTACCGTTACTAATCCCCAAAATCAACTACTCACGAATAACGATAACTAGATAGTATCCCGCGCTTCGCGCGACCTGTTTTAAAATTTAGTTATTATAATTGAAGAAAAATAACATAATTTATATATGACCTTTAATATTTTTACTTATAAATAAAAATAAACTAATTTTTCTCAAATTTAATTTTTTTAGGTTTATTTTCAATATTTTAAAATAAAATACATACAATTTTAACTAAAATTAATAAGTGATAATTTATTATGCTGATCAACGTTTTATAAATTATTTTGTGACTAATTCAAATATCATATTAATTAAAATAAAATTTATTCGAATAATGCAACAATCAACATTAAATTCTCAAATTATATCATTTCACAATACGTTAGGTTCCAAATCAATCAATATTTGTTCAAAATGATGTGAATAAAATTTTATGTAATTTTTAATTTTTTTATGTATAGCGTGTGATATTTATTTGGGGATGTAGCAAATTACCCCCATAACTTATGTACTATGTGCAATTTAACCCTCTAAGTTTCACTTGTACCAAATTACCCCTATAAGTTTTCAAAAATGTGCAATTAAGCCCAAATCAATTTTTCTACCATTTTTTTAACTAAAATCTATTATTTTCTATTATAAAAATCATTTTAAATATATCTATTAAAAATTAAATAAAATACTTACATATTCAACAAAAAATGTAAACCAAATTTAAGATAAAAAAAATTGGACATGTAACTTTTCATTGTAACTTCACTAAAGAATAAAAATTCTCATATTATGAATACTTTTTCACCAAAAAAAAATATTTAAACATGCTTTCTAATAATTAGGAATTTTAGGATTAATATTTGATCAATATTTATGACTTTTAATAATAGTAATTATATTTAATTTAGTAAATTTCAATACTAAAAATAAGAAATGTGGCAAATTACACATTAAGAGAAACTTATGGGGCCTATTTGCTACATTTATAAGTTAAGGGGTTTAATTGCACATCGTATCAAACTTATTGAGGTGATTTGCTATATTTCCCGATATCCTCTTATGTATCACACATATAGAGTTCAAACTCAACTTATTTAAATGTTTTGATTGTGTTTTGCATCTGTTATATGTCAAACATATCTATTAAAATTGCACCTTCTGTATTTTTAAACAACTATATATAAATGATGTTTAAGAGTTTACCTATAAATAAAATAGGTTAAACTTTCTCAAATAATATTTTTTGAGGTTTAACTTCAAAGTATTTAAAATATAACATATAAAATATTTAACTAAAAGTAATATTTATCTAGTCATAATCAATATTTATACTTGACGTATACGTATTTTAATTGAAGATATTAAAGAAAAATGTAACGTTTTTTTTTCCTACTTTTTTTATGTCTTTTATAATACTATAATATTTAATAATCATTACTTTTGTTTTGTTTATTCCAATGCATTCGTGATCACTGTGTACATACATACTCGTACACATACTCGGTATCACACTATTTAAATGTAACACCCCGATATTCAGAGGAGCCTTAACTAGGCCTTCCTTAGCATATAAGGGCGTTACCATCTCGGTTGCCCGAGGAAAGTAATTATCAAACGTCAATAAAAGAACTATTAAGTTATATTACAAGTGATTCAAACCAAAATACAATACAGGGTACAACTCAAGGACTACACGCTATGACCATCATATCTCGTGAAGACTCATCCCCGCCCCCGGACTCCCTATCCACGACATCAACTCCTGCTAAGACCGACTGCTCACCATAAGGGATCACGGCAGACACATAACAAACAAACAACCACACAAGGTCAGTACTGAGATACAACACAGCGAATACGACTACAACTAGCAAGACAAAACAATGCCAACGGCTCACACTCAACCACAACACACCAACATCCTCATCATCGATCGTCCTTTGGACGGACCAGCCAGTGGGGGACCGCAGCCGTTCCCACCTAAGCCCCGCTCATCGTACGAGCGATAACCCTGCTCATTAATGTGCACATCCCTTCTGTGGCGGGTTCCACAGAAGGCGAAACTAGGGCGTGAAGTCACTCCCGCAAGCGACCCCACTCAGCCGAGAACGCATCTCGAGAACCATCACAACGATCACAACCACCACCACGACACAATACAATTACCATGTCAAGCAACCACAATACTATCACAACAACCGACACACTAGACGATCTACAGTAACTGAGTAGGCGAACCTACCTTTACGCATCCGCAACCAATCCACGCCGACAAACACAGCATCCAGCGCACAAGCAAAGCCTATTACCATCATGTAAATATCTATTACTACAAGCAAAACCCTAACTATGGAAACAAAGGCACGGATGATGATTATGACATACCTAACGAGGGGAGAGACAAGGCGAAAGACCGCTACCCGACTCAAGGGACGCTCTCCTAAGGCTCAAGAGTCTTCAAAAGGCATCCATGGAGGTTTTGAGGTGAAGGGAAGGGAAAGAGGCGGCTGAAGGATAGGAGGAAAGTGGCGAAAGTGATTTGCGGATTTAACAAAACGCGATATAAAACCCCCGCTGAAAACCAGGCACTCGATCGAGTACCCAACATACTCGATCGAGTAACCCCCTACTCGATCGAGTGCCCTAGCTACTCGATCGAGTAGCCTCTACTCTATCGAGTACCACTCCTAACACGTAGCTCAAAGAGGCTTTGGCATACTTTTCTAAGATTACTCCCGTTCCCGAGGACAGTCAACGATGGTCAAAGGGTCCCTAAAAGGGCGGGTATTACAGTCTTCCCCCCTTAAAAAGAACTTCGTCCCCGAAGTTCACCTCACCTATCTCCCGCTCACATGGAAACAACACGACCTTACCAAACTTCCCGGCCAAACCAATACCTCTTGAAAATACCATCCCCCCCCATGTCATCATCATCACCGACCACATATATACCTATCGACTCTTGCCACTATCATGCAAACTTTATCACAGTCAACCGTTATTTTATATATATCTAAAACGTCCAACTTGCAATGTGAAACGTCATTCGTGATCTCCCAACATACCATAACAATTATCGAGTTGTCAATCTAGAACATGTCTCATATCAACTTTCATGTGGTGTGACTACTACCGCCTTGTTATTTGGCAACACGATTCCATCATAATGAAACATACAATCACACTCACTTTCATTTTAAAGGACTAAGATAATTCGTTATGCTAAAGCAGATCATAACATCAACAACATTTTAAACAACTACCGACAACGTTATAACCACGCAAAACATTATCCATACATGATACCAACAATATTACAAACAACTATTAACAACATTATGAACGAGCAAGACATTATTCAAAACAACCTTTTTATTCCGCGACATTACTCTTCCCCTCTAAAAAGGAACTTCGTCCCCGAAGTTCACCACCCCAAATTATCACGTACATAATTTACTACTTGTATCCTAATCATTAAAGATAACCATATTATTTATTATGGACATTACTCACTAATTATACACTCGTTAAATTAAAATCATACACATGTCACCGGAATAACAAGCCACCGATTGATAACATATATTAATATGGTAAGCACAAAAGTACGAGAAGCTACAACTCTGATAAATAGATCGTAAAAAGGCGCATACAAAATAAAAGCAACAAGAAATTATTATCGCCTCACTAATTGTGACAAATACGCTTATAAAACTTCAATCATGACTTGTAACATATGAAATTAACGGTTCAAATGTGTTACTACGCACTCACAACTGCTTTAAACCTTAAGATCGTAATTATAAAACAATTGAACACTTTTAATTTTCAAAAACCCCCTGTAACAGTGACACTCGATCGAGTAAGTATCGGTACTCGATCGAGTGCCATGCTACTCGATCGAGTGTCTTGGCTACTCGATCGAGTAGCCCGAGATCAGAATGCTTTTTCTCATGTCATCCTGTAGCTACTCGATAGAGTACGGGGTACTCTATCGAGTACCTACAGGCCAACTCCTCATAAATCTGTCACGAGCTAACACCAATGCGCATACTTGACATATAAAATCGAGTCGGGACGACTCCCCGACTTCTAATACCCTGCAAACAGTTAGAATATCAAATTCGGCCTTATGGCCAATCATACAGATCCAACTAAGTCTCAAAACAAAAGGAAACAACTATCAAAGTCTAACAACAATACCACCATCTAACATCAACTACTATCAACACTCACGAACGAAGATAAAACAAGGAGTATCACTCCTGCACGCTTCTTCGCCGCTCGAACATCACCTATCATCACCACCACCACCTCCAGGATGAACCTACTCCCGCATCACCCCCGCTCCCGCTCCCGGGCCCACGTACCAAGGCGTCAAGCCTCCATAAGGAAAGGACCGAGGTGCTCCCCATGTCGATCGTTCCACCCCGTAGGAATGGAAAACCCCGAGTAATCCCCAACGCCACTCCACCAGATGGATGCGGTCCCTCGGTCCCTATCCCCCGGGCGTACGCCACCTCGTGCATGTTCCGGAGTGTCAAGGTAGATGACACTCTCTCCGCCGTAATCGGATCGCGTCTCGGGGTGTCAAGGTAAGGGTAGCATGGGAAGGTCGCCGCTTTGTGGTGGTGCTACCGGGCCGTGGCCTAGCCTCCGGGGCCCTCTCCCTCACTCGACGGGGTCCCCTCACCACTCTGGGTCTCTCCACCCTCTGAACTTCCGCATTCTCGCCCTTCGTCGGCTCCGGCATCTCCTGGAGGATCGTGCCATCAATGAGATAGGTCTGTAGCTGGCGGGGTATGTCCTCATCCTCCTCCTCCTCCTCCTCATCGTCCCCATCCACACGGTCACCACCGCCGGCTCCAAGGGCTCGTGGCTGGGAGGTGCTCAGAGCCGGAATCTTCATCCAACTCATGCCAAGCACCCTCCACGCTAGGCTACCGTCGCCCAAGGTTCTCAACCATTTCGGTCGAGATAGTACTCACGATCCATGGTAGGCACGGGGGTAGCTAGAGGCACGTATCTTTGAAGAAGCCTCAAAGGAGGTTAGCTTTTCAGCTAACCGAGTGGCAATGGCACCACAGCTCAGGTACCGAGAAGTAGAGGAAGCCATCAAGGCAAGAGCAGCACAAACTATGGAAGGAGCATTAAAGACCACTTTCTTGGCCCGCTCCGGATTGAGGTACGACATCAAAAGCAAGACCTCATGGTTATTCAACTTACTGATATCTTTTCGATCATAGAGGAGGTTTGAAAGGGAACGGAGAAAGATTCTCAAAGTGATGTCTTTGAACGTATTAATCAAAGATATTGCTCGCGGTGGGAGCTTGCTTCCCGGTCAAGCAAGGCATTAGGCGGCGGGACGCCGCACTCACCTGGAATGTCGGTGATGGAGTCCTTGGGAGGCTTGGCCAACCCAAGGTGAGAGGCAAACAAATCCATGGTCAAAAGGAAGCGGTATTCATTAGTCCGAACTCCACGGTCGACCCATTTGGGTCATAGTTAAAGGAACTCATAAATTCTAGGGTAAGAAAAGGGTAAGTGTGCTTCCTCAGCCGGTACAAACCAATAAAACCCAAGGTCTCGAATATATGACGGACATCCGTCTCTATTTCCAACTCCTCTAGCACACCGGTGTCTATACACTTTGTGGGTCTCATCTTGCGTTTTTGTAAAGCTACAAAACGCTCTCTTTGCTTAAAGTCAACGAAGACAACAGAAGGGTACTCGGAGATCGGGTACTACCGGTCCACTAGCCTCCCCCTCTCAAGTGGATCAACCCTTCCCCGTTTACTCTGACGGGTTCCAAGGTTTAGTCTCGGCATCTGTTCTAGGCATAAGTCCAAACAACTTGTATAAACATCCAAACACTTATTTCATGTAACTTGAATTCACATATCCAGCTAAGCACACAATTTTCCAACAATTTTGACATGTGAAGCACATAATTCATGTTATTAAACTTGAATATTAAGATAAGTGCACATGTTTATCAACAGTTTCCAATTTTTTTGACATACAAGTTCAAGCAATTTGTATAAAACATGTAGGCATACACTTCATACAATTCGAGTTTTATATAATTGGCAACTTCACTAACTCGTTAACCAATTCCATACTCGAGGCTCATAGTTCATGTCATTAAGCTTAGATGTTTCGCTAGGTATTCATATTTCATCAATAGTTTCCTCAATTTTTATCATATGATCTCAGTTTGTAGCCACTTATAAACCATAATTACGAAAGTTTGGCATGTGGACACATATACTCAGCAATTTGAATATCCTAGCATGCTTCTAAAGGTCGTTCCATTTACATTGCAAACTACATGTTACTAATGCAAGAGAAAGAATAATTTATGACAAATCAATATCACTCTTCACTATTGTGTAAAACAACTCAATCAAAATTTTCAGACGGTCTTTACAGCTGTGAAAATTGTGGCATGTATTCATCAATCATTGTTTCTATTATTATATTGAAGTTCAACTTATACTTATATTGTCAATTACCACTTCAATTTTCCAATTCTAAGTCACGAATTTCCCATAAGGCACTTTTAAGACGGAGTTTTAAGGCAACTTTCTAAGGTGATAATCATCAGAATTCACCTTTCCACATGATATAAACAATGTATAATACTTAATTCCATCACCTAATCAATGTAGAACAATCAAAAATCAATTTTCAAATTTGTAACCCTAGAAATTTCGATTTCATCTTTGCAACTTTTCTAATCTAATCTACGGCAATTAATCACCAACAAACATGGAAAAGAGGCATATGAATCATGTTTCAACTATCTAAAGCAACTATTACATCATGTGAATCGAAAATTTCAGATTACCTCCTCATTCTAACACATTCAAAGTAACATATCACATAAATTGAGAAGAATAACTTACCTTGATTGATTAGTAGAGCAAAGAAACGAATTAAACAAGGAAAATCGACCCCAAGAATCACTACTAACCCAAGAGAAAGAGAGGATTTGGGAGAGATTAAGGGATTTAAGAGTGATATAGGATGGTTGTGCCGAAATATGGAGGAATAAGAAGAAGAAATAGAAAGGTGAAGGGTTTTAAGAAAACCCGTAGGAATCCGCACAAGAACCTACTCGATCGAGTGCAGGGTACTCGATCGAGTACCACCCTACTCGATCGAGTAGGAGCTAAATCATCGAGTAACTGCGGGAATTTTCCCACATTCCGACGTTATAGCCTCCTGACTAGATCGAGTGAGGTCTACTCGGTCTAGTACGCACTCGCACTCGGTCAAGTATGGCTAAGTGCTCGATCAAAAGTACGAAGTAACTTGAAGATTCCCGCAAAAAAACAACACTGCGTGTCGATTCCCACTAAGTTCGGAATTCGGCACTCATTATCAAATTCATTCACGTATTACCATCATTAACAAAATCTACCGTATTGCCAAACAAATGAAGCTTATCCCACGTACACTACAACCTTTACCCTACTCGGTTTACCTGCTACCGACTTTCCGTAAACATAATCACACCATCATACTACATTTAAGCTTACTTTATGTATATTACTACTAAATTGAAACATTTAAACTAATATGAGTTCATTCTTTCACGTATTGCATAAATGCGTACTTTTCAAAACAAACTAATCTACCATGTTTCACATTCTATCATAAGCAATTTACTTTGCCTAAATCAAATATTACGCAGCGGAAAAATTTCAACTAAATAGCGAAGCATATACACATTACCACATCCCGTGATTCGAATTATTACTCATCCCTACTATAATTATCATAAATTTTATGACAAACACTTACATGTTCGCTACTCACACTACACATTCAAATGCACACTTTCACGCATCTCCATGACGTATAATTTCGTCACATAACTCCTAGCTATCATATAAGCTCACTAATCATCCAACGAGCTTCAATAATCTCATCAATAATTACCATACTCGGCCCAAACATTACTATCACACCTCTATTAATTCTAACAAAACTTAACCGGAGGTAGCTCCGGCACAATTAACATACATAGCACACATAGACACACGGACTCCACATTCCCATCCCATGTGTCTGGCTTAAGTATCATGGGGCCAAGATTTTGAAATGAGGGCGCCTACTCACCCAAAATCTAGCATCAGCCGGGGCTCCCATTACACATACACCAGGTTCATTTTACTAGACTCTCTACGTTCATTATGTTCATTTGTTACAGGTTCCAAAATCGTCGCTCTGATACCACTTTGTAACACCCCGATATTCAGAGGAGCCTTAACTAGGCCTTCCTTAGCATATAAGGGCGTTACCATCTCGGTTGCCCGAGGAAAGTAATTATCAAACGTCAATAAAAGAACTATTAAGTTATATTACAAGTGATTCAAACCAAAATACAATACAGGGTACAACTCAAGGACTACACGCTATGACCATCATATCTCGTGAAGACTCATCCCCGCCGGACTCCAGCTATCCACGACATCAACTCCTGCTAAGACCGACTGCTCACCATAAGGGATCACGGCAGACACATAACAAACAAACAACCACACAAGGTCAGTACTGAGATACAACACAGCGAATACGACTACAACTAGCAAGACAAAACAATGCCAACGGCTCACACTCAACCACAACACACCAACATCCTCTGTCACTGACTGTCCACTGGACCAGCCCTGCCAGTGGGGGACCGCAGCCGTTCCCACCTAAGCCCCGCTCATCGTACGAGCGATAACCCTGCTCATTAATGTGCACATCCCCTTCCGTGGCGGGTTCCACAGAAGGCGAAACTAGGGCGTGAAGTCACTCCCGCAAGCGACCCCACTCAGCCGAGAACGCATCTCGAGAACCATCACAACGATCACAACCACCACCACGACACAATACAATTACCATGTCAAGCAACCACAATACTATCACAACAACCGACACACTAGACGATCTACAGTAACTGAGTAGGCGAACCTACCTTTACGCATCCGCAACCAATCCACGCCGACAAACACAGCATCCAGCGCACAAGCAAAGCCTATTACCATCATGTAAATATCTATTACTACAAGCAAAACCCTAACTATGGAAACAAAGGCACGGATGATGATTATGACATACCTAACAGGGAGAGACAAGGCGAAAGACCGCTACCCGACTCAAGGGACGCTCTCCTAAGGCTCAAGAGTCTTCAAAAGGCATCCATGGAGGTTTTGAGGTGAAGGGAAGAGAAAGAGGCGGCTGAAGGATAGGAGGAAAGTGGCGAAAGTGATTTGCGGATTTAACAAAACGCGATATAAAACCCCCGCTGAAAACCAGGCACTCGATCGAGTACCCAACATACTCGATCGAGTAACCCCCTACTCGATCGAGTGCCCTAGCTACTCGATCGAGTAGCCTCTACTCTATCGAGTACCACTCCTAACACGTAGCTCAAAGAGGCTTTGGCATACTTTTCTAAGATTACTCCCGTTCCCGAGGACAGTCAACGATGGTCAAAGGGTCCCTAAAAGGGCGGGTATTACATTAAATCTATCAAAATCTCAGATGTATTAATTTCTCGCAATATAATTTTTTCATTCCCATATAAAAACTTACCTTTAGTAGTTTCCTTTAAGTTATGTTTTTAAGAAGTACAATGACTCTTCCAAATATATTTTTGTTAGGATTTAATGGTCTAAGTTTTATAACTTTATCAAAATGTCTTTTTACGTAAATATAAAATATTATGAGGCACTCACTTTAATCATCTCTACAAATCAAAATATTTCAATAAATATAATGAAAATTATACTCAATTTGAAGCATTTTTCGCAATAAACGTAATTATTTACATTTTAGGATTTTTATCAAAATAATTTGTTAATAAATTTAGAATCAAATCACCGTAATTATTTAATGTAATTTTATAATAAAATTTATTAAGCTGTAATTAATATTTTGCTGAGATTTATACAGCATTTATTATGTTTATATTTAATGTTCAGTGTAATTAATACTTGTATTTAAAGCTGGGTTGACACATGGCGCATCCACAGCGCTTCAACCCAGTTTTATATATATACTAGATTTAATGCCCGTGCGATGCACGGGCCTAAAGTAATATCATCTCTTACTTCAAGTATTTGTAAAACTTTTCAGTTAGTTTTTTTCTAAAAATCTTTAAAAAAAAAATTAAAACTGAAAAGAAATAAATAAGAACAATGAAATTACGCACTAAATTCTCATCATTTGGACTTAAATAACTAAAATATTCGGAGTAAGTTAAAAATAACGTGATGTTCGTACTCTCTTCAAAACTCAATTTCGTGATTTTGCTATAGTCAATTTTAATCATTTTCTTGGCAAATGATAGTTAATCTGACATGCTTTGTTTGCCAGCTATCATGAAATTTAGTCAAATAACCAGTAATACTCGTCAAACGTATTATGTATGTATCGCCGTAGCGGTCGTGAGTTTTCACATTATTTAAATATTATAATGTAATTTCGTTTTACATAACTAAACTCTTAGCGATATTATATTATAATTTTGTTTTTAAAAAAAACTTATTAAATATAGAGTAATTTTTTGTGGTAAATTTTGGTTTACTCTCACTGACTAATTTTTTTATTGTATAGATTAAATACTTCTGGTTGTGTTGGCAATAATGAATGAGTAGACAACTAAAATTCTAGAGTTTGCGTTAGCATAGAGCCGGTAAGGATAAAAGTCGCCTTTATACATTAGACTTTAATTTCTCGGCGATCACTTGCTTATATGCCCTAATGGGAACATAGGGGGACCCGGATCTATTCAATTATTTTTATCAAATCTGAATCACAGACTCATATATTAACCGTTATCATCTTTAAATTTTTTTCCATAGGCTCGTCATTAACAAAGATATATTTGCTTCATGAATCCAAAGTTCAAATTCTAATAAATCGGCTTTTAATATATGTAAGCTTCTGAATTGTGCTCGATTCTCCCTCTCAATTACTTAAGTAGCGAACTCCACCATGTGAACACTAAACCTAATAAAAAGACCTCTCCATGCATACACTCCAATAAAATCTATAATCTTGCCTTAAACAGTTATATTAATCCATCATATTTTAATTCTCCACTTACTAAATTTTAAATAATCCATTATCGACTCATTATACTTTTAACATTGTATATGTCGGTCTGTCATATACTCCGTACTTCATATTTAACCACGTCAATACTCTTGATTAGAAATAAACACGGTCAGTACAACCTACGAAATAAGCATAGGACGTCAATACTCTTGATTAGAAATAAACACGATCAGTAGAACTTACGAAAGCATAGGAATTGAATAAAACGATGTGCAATACGACTATCAAACTAAACAAAAATGAAATTAAAAGAAATTTATATACTTAAAAGTAGAAAGAAGTACTACCTCTTTGCATATATATGGTCGTATGTGAAATACCATGGCAAGTAGTTGAGTATCATATGCATTATTATGCATATAATCAAATTTAAAAGAGATACGAATAATAGAAAATGTAGAACTAACAAAATATACAGAACATCCATGATGATATGGAAAGTGCCTTAATTTTGTTTCCGAGGGGGCAAATCTGACAAAACAAAATTTACATACGGGAGAATGAAGCGATCTTAATTACGTACATGGTGAAGAATGGTATAAACCGTACGGAGTATTTCATACATTTTAGCTTTGGTTGATGAGCCATCATATCTCCCTGACACAAACATTTTGTAATCATACTGCGCTGCAAACAAATTACCAATTGAACAACAAATTGGTTATGACGTACGGTAAAGAGACGTGCATGAAGACGTGAGCTGCGATTGTTTGTTTAGTTTGGGGTTAAAAAAGCACTATATATACATATGCAGGAGTAGTAGGGTAGTTCTAGGATTTGTTACGGAGTAAAATTTAAAGCAATTTCATATTATACAAACGTCAATCCCAGATCAAATTGTATTGAGTTAAGGGATATGCTACGGATAATGATAAAAAAATTTCAGGAATATTAGTGTTTTGCGAAAGTTGGAGTCTATGTAATCGCTTGAAAAAAGCTTTCTTTATTAATATAGATAGATATAAGATAGTAACAATCATACTTTAGAGTTTAGACAAACAAAACTAAAAATATATAACAAAAAAAACAAGAAAAAAAAAAGAAAATTAGTGAAAGAGCCAAGCTAGTCTTAAATTAAGCCTTCAGGGGTGAATAACGGTCCGGAGAATTGAGAGAAACACCATGAAGAAGAGGCATAATGACAACGAATGATGCCCAAAAAACCTCCGTAGTCTAGGATCCTGTATAGGATTTGGGCCAATTACACGGTTTATTTACTAGATAAGCCCAACTAATGAACTCAATTAAGCTCTCTCACTGATTTGGGCCAACCCAGAGGATTACATATGGGCTCAATTCCCAACTCAATTTATGTGAATTTCATATTAATCATATCCCAAGTTGACCTGGCAAAATTGGTTTGACCCGAATCCAACTCGTATCCGAATTAAGGATCACATTTGGACCTGAAACCCGAATGAACCCAAACTTATTGTACACGACCCGAAGGTTTATTATTGGAAACTGAATGTTATCTTCAAATAACTTGAAAACAATCCACCAAAAATGACCCGAATTCAAAATAACTCGACCTGACCGAATTCTTACAATCCCGAGCTAAACCCGACCCAATTAACCTGTTTATCAGGTGTAGTCCCAAGGCAATTCAATAATGAACACATGAATAATTTGCAACAACCGTCGTCGGTGTGGAGTAAATCCTTGAACACATGGCCAAACCCCAAAATTATGATTTTTTTTTTTCTTTTTTCAAATAGATAACAAAAGTAGGCAATTGACAACCCGGGAACCACAAAGTCCAATTGAATCGTCTACGAACTCCACCATTGATGAATTGAAATTCCTGGGACTTACAATTCATGTGAATTACAACATACCATTTTTATAATTTACAAAGTACCAAAAAAAAAAAAAAAAAAAAAAAAACTTTTACAATTTACATAAATTAAAATTCCTATGTATTTGAGAAGATAACCAAACAATTTCGATTTATCCTAAACAATAAAACGGGTCAAATAAATGGATGAGACAAAAAAAAACATAATGTTTGGAAAATGATAAAACTCTTGTCCAATCTAATTGTATAGGGAGAGTAGTATTTTACCCAATCTAAATTTAATATGAATATAATTGTTCTAAGAGATATTAAGTGAGGTAAATAAGTAAATTCTCATTTAAGACATATTTTGTTTTCAAGTCTAAGATGAGTGAAATATACACATGGTATAAATAAATAAGACAAAAGCAGGACGTATATAGAAAGAAGCAAAAGATTTATTAGTATCACTTATGCAGTTATGTCAATGTAAGATGATATTTATCCCGTTTTAATATTAAGACGGGTTGAAGATTAGGTGGGTTTATATGATGGGCCATGAAATCGGGTTTTGAGAAGACAAAAGGCTGGCGCATGGAGCATGGGAAATGAGCATCGTGAGGCCGTCAATCGTATTCAAACTCGAAAGCCACAACACAAGTAAGTTGAGTCAATTCAACGGTTGTAAAGCCTGTCTTCAAACTCGAAACATGTGTCCGCATTCATTTTCTGATTGACTGTTGATGCTCCTCTATACTTTGCTCTACTGCTCGTGGTCTTGGACCGATTTACGGTGCATATTGGAGTAAATGTTACGGAGTAGTATAAATAATATTTGACTTTCTTATACTCCTTTCGATCCAAATCAAAGGTAATATTGACTTTTTTGCATTATTCATGGTCGTATGGAATCTTCGATATAATTCTTAATCTATAAGACAAAATATATTTCATGTGAGATATTATTTGATTCATCGTCATAAATGCCATAAAAATATCAATTTTTTATAATTTTTAATATAATGTGTAACTAAAAATATTTACGTTGCAAACGTGCCTCGAAAAGTATGAAAAATTCAATGTTACCTTTGGTGTGGATCGGAGGGAGTACATTATTCCACCAGCATGGTCGCATTGATCTTGAGTTTAAAATGGGTTAAATATTAATTAATTGTTTTAATTTTAAGATAGGAGATATATTCGTCAATAAAAGAGATTTATTGTATTCCTCGAGAATGTATTGAGAAAAATTCAGAGTATATGATAGTAATTCATTGGTATTCACACATAAGATAAACAAAAGATTTGTCTTATTCATATAACAATAGGTCTTGGTATAGACGGGTGGGGCGAACAGACGGGTAAAGACCTCTAATAAAATGTGTAGGGGGGACAAGGTGGGGCACCCCCCATGTGTTTCCCACTTTATGGCAAATGGGTATTTTGTGAGGGAAAATGGTATCCGTCTATACGTATAGACGGATAGTGTCCGTCTATAATGAGAATTTGTGTTCATATAAATGGGTGTTATTTGACTCGTTTTATTTTTAAGACAAACATCTATTTTAAGAAAGTTATACTGCGTGACACAACTACAACGAGTTTTATGAAACGAAGTGCTTAAAACTTGAAAGGGCTAGTGAAAACTCATATCATAGTAAGCCTTAAGGCCGTGTCTCCCGTTTTAGAGCTATATTTGTGTAAATCGTCTTACACAAAACTAGCTCTTACTTGATTTTACGATATTTGTTGTAAAGCCATTTTTCATAGGACGATATCATGTGTCGTTTTGTCATAGGATCATTGGAATGTTTTTCATGTAAAAAAATGCAAATACTATAATACTCTTTCTTAAGTACAATAGCAGTGACTCAGTCCCAACATATTTGCCAAATTTATTTTCTTGGTAAAATACTAAATGCGTTGATCGAGCTGTTAGGCTTTGTTGTCGTATCATCTACAATAACCTCGCTTGTTAAGTCCGGAGTATTTCTTAATGGATTCACGTATACACGCGTATTCCAGGACAAATAGAAAACCGTTCTTAATTGCATAAATAAAAACCTTCAGTTAATCTCCCTTAAAACGGATATATCCAAAATGAGTAATTGACCCATACACCATGTCTTGTCCATAGTAAAATGTCTTGAACAACCGAGAGAGCAGTGCATATTTATCTTCGGGTTTTATGTGATCTCACAATACGATGATTTCATAGTATAATTTGCGGAAATAGAAAACGATTTGAGAAAAAACAGAAATAACACTTGAAAGTTCAAACACACTAGAAAATCACCCAATCTAGCTGGGGAAGCACTTATTACATACACTTAGGATGTCCTTCAAACCTCACTTAGAAGCTAAGACACTTAACAATTAGAGACTAATAACACCATAATTAGTCACTAATCCCCAACCTAAAAAAACCCCACACTAAAATAAAATAAAAAAGATGGCGGGTAGTATAAACCCTACCCCGGCCAGGCGGCCATACCCGATCCCATAAAAACACAAGGACCGGACACAAAAGGTTGAATGCCTAATAAAATTAGCCCAATTCATCCTTTTTAACCTAAAAAGACTTGATAATTGATAAGGCCACAATAAAATTAGCACTTACCAAATTTGACCCTCACTATTTAACCCACTAAAATCCTAGTAAAACCCGACTCATTTTCTACGTATTAAGGCCTAATATCGCCTTAATCACTAGAATTGAGGCCCGTTATAGGTCGTGCCGAAGGACCAATTAGGAGGAGCCACGTTGAGGGCGGTGACCGTGCGTCCGTCACTTCCGGTGACTTTGAAAGAGAGGGCTTGGCCATTTAGGTAGTTGTTGCTTTGCCAGTTTTGACCCCAGTTTCTTGACATTGGCTGCCACCCGGTTTTTGAACCTTTGATTGAGACTGCATGTACATCTCCTGCACCCCCGACGTTGGTGATTAAAACTAGGTTGAAGTAGGAGTGGCCGTTGATTGTGAACCGGATTCCTCCTTTCTTTTGACACGGTACCCTGCATCCATACACACCGGATATTAAAAGACGTCTAATTACAATTCAAACCCTTGTTCGAGAGCTTGTATATGACTTTTCACATTGGAAACTACAGTGTAATAGCAGGACTATACTATTAAAAGATCAGTTAGTCTTATTTAAGTCCGTCTTAATTTCAGACTAACTAATTTACAATGAAGTAAACACAAATTCTCATTTAGACGGAAATTATCCGTCTAAAGCTGTAGAATGGTAGTATACCTTTCACAAAATGAAAGTGAAGAGTGTAAGTGGGTGGGAAATGAATACCCCACTTGCCCTCCCACTTGCATTTTGTGAGAGGGCCACTATTCGTCTGTTTTAAACGGATAGAGTCCGTCTACAATGAGACGGATTGCTAAGCAAAAGTCGGTAGTAAACGTAGAAAATAAACAAAGATTTAGAACATGACATGCCAGGCTTTAGAAAAAGTAACCCCTCAAAAAACAGTTAAACAGACCAACGGTAGACAGCAACACCAGCGTGAAAGCAACAAAAGTAAAAAGTAAAAGCAAAAGCATTAATATTTTTACTTAAACTAACTATAATTATAACAGACCCAACTGGATGAATATATTAACTTGTACGATTAGAGAATCCCCAGTCGCTACCTTCTGTGTGCACTGGTTTAACCCCGATTATAATAAGAAGTCTACAAACCACGTATATAAGTCAACCATCCTTTTTAAGGCGTGACAAACAAATACTGAATTTAATCAAGTTTTAACCACTAAGCTCCACAATTACGAGTTATTTACGAGAATAGTTAACGAACCTTCGGAAGGAAACAGGGACAATGCCAGCACTATATTTAGCAATTTGCTGAAAAACAGGTTGAGCTAAATCAAAGTGTCTCATAGGAGGATTACACCACCCTCCTGCATTATTAGGCAACCCAGTGTTTGGTGGGCAGAAATTTGTTGCTGTCACCACTACTGACCCAGGTAAACACCATTTTGCATCGTTGACGCATCGCATCTCGAAACATGCACCACAGCTCAACCCGCCGTTGAACAATGCTGTGCTTAATGCTGCTGTGTTTGTTCCGTAGCCTTGACTGTACAGGTTTCCATATCCGCATGCACCTCCTGTTTAAAGCCCAAGAACATTTTAAAATGGAAAATGATAAATACAACCCAGTTCATAATCTTTTTAAATTGGAATTTTAAAATGAAAAATGGAAAATGGAAAATGAAAAATGAAAAATGAAAAATACAACAAGGTTGTATTTAAATATTTAATATTCTTGTATATTTCGCATTAATTTAAAAATTAGAGAGTAAATTATACCTAAATTAATACAATTAATGCATATATTAACTATTTATTTCTCTTTTAGTGTCTTAAATACATTCTAGCTTATAACCCTTTTAAATTATTAGCATGTATATTCAACTAAAATATAGTCCCTCTAGTCCAATTAATTGTAATTCTGTCTGTCTTAATTATTTGTTTAGCTTTCATATGTGTAATGAGTACTTTAGTTAAAGATAAACAGATAATTAGGACGGAAGAAATAACACAATTAATGCATATATTAACTTTTTATTTACTCTTTTAGTTGCTTAAATACAATTCCGTTCATAACCCTTTTAAAATATTAGCATGCATATTTAAAAAAATAGTTAATACTCCGTATTCAATAGGAGTAAAATATAGTCCCTCTAGTCCAATTAATTGTAATTCGGTCTGTCTTAATTATTTGTTTATCTTTTATATTTGTAATAGGTACTTTAGGTAAAGATAAACAAATAATTAGGACGGAGGAAATAACACATTTACTCTTTGATGGTCAAATTTCGTAAACTTTGACAATAAATAGGGAAAGAAAAACATACCCATAGTGCCGGAAGCGTCGCCGCCACCGTAAAAAGTGGCATGGGCATCATTCCAGCCTTGACCAGCATATGCATGAGCGGAGTAAGATAAAAAAGCAACAATGGAGAAGGCAAGAAGATTAAAATGAGACATTTTAATTTTAAGAGGGTTTTGTTTAATAAAATTGGGAGAAAATGGAAAAGAGAGTGTAGTGTGGTGTAGTGAGGAATGAGGAAATGTAATGGGGAAGTAGAGGGAATTAAATAGAGGGGGAAAAGTAGGTACGTGGTTATGTGCAGGGTTTGAACGATGGAGGCGCATTGTTGAAAGTTAGCGTATAGTATAACTAACTACATTTTGAAAAGTGTGTCGCCTCTTTTTACATGTTTGGACCTTCTTTTGTTTTGGGGACCTCACGTTTCCCCCAACTAGCTAGTCTTTGCCAATTTGACCTTATTTCGAAAATTGAACTTGAAAATATTTTAATAGGTATTATATTTCATAAAATGAATTTTTAAATAAATAACTTGATGCATGAGTTTTCCTTATTCAATCTCATTTCTTTTGGGTTGTTTCAAACTTACATTCAAACTTAAAAATTTAAAATTGAATTTGCCTAATTTGGTTCAATTTAGCTAATTTATTCGCAAATTAACTCTTATTTCATCTTCATTTAATTCAGCTTAATTTGGGTTAGTTTAGTTTCTATCAGCCGAAATAAGGCATAAATCCGAGCTAATATAACCCACATTTTATATGTAATATTGTATCCACATCTTTTTTTTTTATGTTTTACAGAAATCCACAACTTTGAAAATTTCTCTTGATTTTACAATAGATACAGTACTTGTTATAGTTATATAAAACGGATATTTACTGTAATAACACTATAACGGGAAATTTCGCAAAAGCAAGTGTACGCCCACTTGGTTCTTCTGCAATTCTCCGTAACCGTGAATTCAAAACAGATGACTGAAAGAGAAGAGAGCCAAGTTGAATTTGCATACCTAAATCTGCAATATGCAAATGCAAACAACTCAAGGAACTAGTTGCCGCAACGACCAACCGTTCATTATAAAACCAAATTTGTCATTATATACTGTAGTTTCAATTTGTATCTAGGACGATCATAATAACTGTGTGCCATCCTTCATATATGACCCGTTCCCATCATTCTGACCTTATTTCTCTTCCGTCTATTTTCTTGAGCTCTTTTTATGCAAATCTTTCTTGGACTACTCGTCATGTTTAATATGTTTTCACTCCATTTTTGCCCCCATGCATTGCACGATACATGCTTTTCGCAAATTCAGACGATATACAGAGTATGTAACTATTTTATGGTTATATATAACCACAATGATACATCAAGTGTTACAATTTTTGTTAACTAGTTTTTTAATAATGGTCACATTTGACTGTAAAATGGTTATAAAATCCCGTTTTATTATTTCAGACCAAATGGCCCGTCTGAAGATAGAGCAGCGGCATACTAATTAGGTCTATTTTCTTAATTGTCCACAACTTCAGTTAATAGAGACAAAATTAGGCACATTTGTATAGGGTTTAACTAATTTGTTTCACATAAGAAATTGATTGATTAGGCTAACTAGTTGCTTGAAAGAGCCGTACCTCCAAATTAGTGATATGCATGTTTATTGATTGATCAAGTCACCTAGAAGTCCTTATCTTATGCATAAGTGCATAACCGTGGGATTTAGGGGGATGACAAGGCCGCTCATCCCACTGAAATTTGTAAATTTTAAAATATTTGATACTTTCTTATAACATTACTAGTTTGATGCTGCTAAAATTCGTTCGTTCCTAATTTCAAATCCCGCCTCTGTTAGACCGCCACTGAATACGAAGTATAATGAGTATTAATAATTGTTCATTGTTCATATCGATAATCAAAAAATGAATCGGTTACGAGTTTTAAAAGGCCAAGTTTAGATCACAACATTTCCCGAATACCGAGTCTATTTCGGTTTGACTCCGAATTCATTACCACCATTCACATCTGGCAATTTTATTGCTTCACCATTTAGATGAGAAACTGAAACGTGACACCCTTGAGGCCTTGATGAATCGCAAACTTCTGATCACTCACGACCCTCTCCCACTTGCCCCTCACATTTATCCATTTATCGCATGTTACAAACTTGTGACAAATTTTATCTATCACAAATAAGAATTTACGAAATATAAATTGTCCGTACTATTATTAATAGGCCTGGAGTTTGAACTACAGAGTAGTTGTCATTTTCGACTCAAATTCTATGGACACAATAAATTGATTCACCGTACAATTTTATACAGATTGTGATTATCAACCGAGAAGTGTCTCAAGAATTCTTACAATTGACACCAGTCGAAACACAACTATATTGAAATAGATGGACCACAATAACAATAACAATAAATGTAACATGAACTTGTCATATACGTACTAATTCAATTTTGTTCACACCACCTATAAATATTCACCATAAATATTAACGCTTCATACTGTCTACCATACTTTATTGTTGTTTTTTTCACATTTAAAAAGAGAGTAGTCAAAATTTACGATTAGTAGGTACTGACTTTGTTATTTCGGACTTAAAGTTACTTTTTTAAGTTCAGTTTAACTCATGAGTTATATTATGTTAATTTCAGCTTCTATAAGTTCAGTTCAACTGTATAAGTTCAGTGTAGTTCCTTTAAATTTAGTTCAATTTAGTGGCGTAGCCAGGAATGTAAGTCAGCGGGGACGAAAATTTTCAGCGAGGGCAAAACGGTAATATTATAAGGGAAAAAATCAAGAATTTTAACTAAAAAATTCAAACTTTTCAAACGCCAGCGGGGGCGACCGCCCCTGCTAGCCCCTCCCTGGTTCCACCACTGGCTTCAATTAATAACCATTTATCTATAAGTTCAACTCCGATATATTTAGATCAGAAAAATTAGGTCCGATTAATTCAGTTCAATTCAGCTAACAAAATTAAGTGCAAAGAACATGGCCTAGATAGTAATACTCATAACTTTTACAATTTTACTATTAATCATCCCAATTTTACACATTTGTTCAAACAATCTCTCGGAGAATTTGAACTAAAATTAATGCACAAATAATCTAATCTGCCTATATCGATCACTCTATTATCTATTTATCTATTTGTACTAAAAAATATATAGTGATATTTCAATTTTAATATCACCTGCAGGTTTAATTTTGAAATATGCGTTAAATCAAAATTGCATGGAGGGTTATTATTTTACCAAGGTCACATAAAACTGTTTGAAAATTTGAAATAAATAGTCCGTCTGAAATAAAAAATAGCGAAAATTAGTACTACTACTCTATGGAAAAAATTGGAAAACCCAAAAAAAGGCCACCCATTATGACCAATCAGCCTAATTGATTCTTGGCCGATAAAAAGTAGAAGACGAAGAAATGAAGTGTAAAGAAGCAAATCCAGCGAAGAGAACATTGTATTTTATATAAGAATCAAAACCAGCAGCCCAAAAGCTACGAGGTTGAAAATCGGCGCGGGCAGAATATAATTGTCATTTTGTTCTATTTTAGCTTATGAACAAGTGTTCTTAATCGTAAAGTTGAAGGTTTCTAATATTGTTGGTCTTCTTCACCTAAAGATAAAAGAAGAACACAAATCAACCCCTTTTGCATACAGAGGAAAAAAGTTTGTGCAATTTACACATGGGATATGATTCTCATGAATATATGATGTAAGATGACACAACCAATCTAAGGATGAAAAAACCAAAGTATTAAAATTGGGTGTTGATTTTCGCAGTACGTAAATTACTCATTGCAGTACGCTTTTGACATAATTGCCCCTCTCATTTCCCTCATTGAAAATTGTACATTTGTACTGCATTAGAAAGAAGAAAAAAAAAACACTATGAAAAACAACACCGTAACTTTCTTCCCCAAAACCTCCAACTTCAAGCTAACACCACCACTGCCCATCTCCTAGCCACCCACGTAGACCTCCGTCAATGCCACCATCCCCCTCACCTGCCTTCTGCGACCTCCATGAGCACCGCCCTCATCCTTGCAACCTCGCACTACTACACACTACCCCCTTGAACCACCCTCCCTCTCTGTTTTGTCCCCGCCGGCCACCGTCACGAAAACCCTCTTTATCCGGCGACGACAAGTCAGGCAGCCACATACCGTTCCGTCCAACACCGGGCAACCACCCGATCTCCACCATCAATTAGCACAAACCCTAAATTGATTATAAAAAAATCCTTAAAAATGAAAGTAAAACATTAATTTGATTATTAAGAATGCAATTAACAAATTAAATATGTATTTTACTCTCAATTATGATCCATAATTGAAGAAATTTGTTTACTTTGAGAGAATACTGTGATTGATTAAGGTTTTTGATTAGAGAGAATTATTATGTTTACTATTTTTTACTTAGGGGTACACAAATGGAAATTAATGAACAAAAAGTACTGTAATGAGTAAAAAACGTACTGCGAAAATAAATTACGTTAAAATTTTATTCATTGTAAACTATTTTTTTATAAGTCTTCTCTTACTAAATTATTAAAATACCGTTTTATAATTTAAAATTAATATGGTCTCAAAATAATAATATGGGTACATATAAGATAAAATGATTTATGATGAAATTGGTTCTGATAGATCTTGGGGAACGCTAGAGACCGTTCGTATACAAGAACTATTGATCAGGTGGCCCTTTATCAGGTTGGGTATCACAGGTGTGATGTGTCCAAGTTGTATGTCATAGATAGTTGTGTTATGCTGTTTTAGAACTTCCGATTAAGTGGAAGACCACCTATCCATGGTATATTTAAGGTGGAGGAGTTCGGTGTACATGTGTAGCACACTAGAGCCAGTCCCAAGTCGGATGCATGGACGTACAAGATTAGGAGCATGTGAGAGCACTCACTTGACTGGGCGGTGATGTGGTGTAGACATGGCTATGTCGCATAGTGTGTCGATTGGGGGGAGATTAACAAGATTTAATGATATTTGGGGTACCTAGAAATTGGTTGGGATTGCATGATGTAAAGAGTTTCGAGTTGTCTATAGAGATTAAAGTTTGAGTTAAGATTAATATCATTGGTTTGAGGGGGGGATTTTTAGGATAAAAATTAATATCCTATATCAATAGCGTAAAGAGGCAAGATATTACTAATTGACCAAAACAATATATTGTACAAAACCCTTTTATTAGGAAGGAGATGAAGAGGAAATTTTATTAGACTTCGTCCTAAATTGTACAATACCGTACTATTACGAATATGCCAACACAACAAATACCCAGTAAAAGGGATTCCCTATCCCATTTTGTGTCTCATACTCCCATTATACTCTTCTGGCGACACATCATTAACTAGAGAAAATACTATTAATTTTATTACGTGCATGACGTCTCAAGATAAAAACAATGTGACAAAATATGAGACACAAAAGCAAGACAAGTGATCTCAACTGCTTTATATGATGAAAATACATGGTGAGAATGTTCTTTTGTATTTGAAAACCATAGAAAGTTTCTACTTCATATTCTCAACAACTTCGTATACGAATTATTTGGTTTCAAGAATTACAGGCTTACAGCGGATAATAGACACAGCTAACAGCCCAATCTACTCAAAACAGCTACACTGGATTCCAGATATAAAGGAATACAGCGGATAATAGATACTGCCCAATCGACAGTGTCTGGTCAGAGTCCAAAACTAACTCTTACTACCCAAGACTAGAAGGGTAATTTGATTGTAATATCGTACGAATAATTTAGCCGAAAACGAACCAAAATTATAGAATGAGACGGCTTTATACTACCACAATCATATTGTAAGACAATCTTACAATATTAACCTGCCAAGAAACTGTATTAAGATAACGAATCAGTTTTAAATGAGAATTTGCCTTAATTAAGCAAGTCTTTAATTAAGAATTTTCACTATACAAACTTAGTTTCATACCAATACACAACGGTCTTATTGAAGGGCAACTACCATCTATATTGAACATGTCAAAAGAACCGTCTACCATGGGACTAAAAATTTTGTTACATGCGACATATCTTGGACGCTTGGAGCCAAATCAGTAACATGTACAGCCGCAAGCCTACAACAAGATTGCATTACACATATCCGTTCTTGCTGCAATCACAACTCACCTCACAAGTCACAAGGCATGCTATCTTATTTTCATACAATAGAAAATAATTACAATAAGCATAAGAGACGGTCTTTTCCCTAGTGATGAGGAAACTCGCAAACGCAACATTTGGTGCGCACTCGTGACAATAATTTTGGCCAGTCATATTTATAATACGTCAATACATCACTGGCATAAATTAAATAAAAATAAGTAAATAAAATGGAAAAATAATATAAATATAAATTTAGAATTGTGCATCAGAGAGATTCCCATCTAAGACAAATCAACACATGATAGAGTTTCTGATGTCCCTGTCTAGTTTTATCGTCATCTGCACTCTTTTGTTCAAAATTAACCAAATTGCTATTTGTCGTCTACACATTACTGCAGATCACTTCATATCGTCTAACAAATATAATTAAAACTAGAAATTTTAATCGACGGATCAAAATTAACAGCTAAGACCGAATTACTAACATCTTAATCAAAACTTGTAACAAGATTGAAGACAACTAAATCGAATAACGAGTTACTAATCGAGTAAATTGAGCTTAAAAAGTGGAGGCCTTCATTGCTGAAGCAGCAAATTTGATTACATGCGACACAACTTGGAGCCAAGATCAATTACAAGTTCAGCTACAACAAGATTTGCATCTTTCATATCTCCGTTCTTGCATGCAATCACTAGGCAGTTTAACGAGTTGGTCTTTCAATAAACTTATTAAAACTAAATACTCGTATTAGATTAAAAATTTACAAAAATATAACGCCTCAGAGGTAGTGACAATAATTTTATGCAATCATCATTTTTATAATTATCTGATAATACGTGCAAATTCAATACATCATTGGCGCAATTTCACTAAATTAAAATTAAAAAATTGAATATTTTTAAAAAAATTAAAATTAAAATTGAGGAGAAATTGTGCATCAGAGAGATTCCCATCTAAGACAAATCAACATATGAATACTCTTTAAAGAGTTTCTGATGTCCCTGTCTAGTTTCATCGTCATCTGCAATCTCAACAAATTTATTAAATCGGGTTTTATCAAATAAAAATTCTGTCACATTCATTTTTGTTTACCTTGATTAAAATACGAATAAGAAGTAATTGATTAAAAAGAAAAAAGAGCCCAGAAGCCTCAGAATGAAATTGTTTTCAAGGTATTTGACTACTCAAAGTATATTTATCACCATCACAGGCAAAAGGGCATAATTCATAATCGAAAATAATTAATTAGAAATTGAAAAAACAAGAAAGAAACATACGGAAGAAAGGAGAGGATTACGGTTTGAGGAGGAGGAGGAGGAGGAGGAGGAGATGGGGTTTAGAGAGACGAGAAAAGGGGTAATATAGTGGAGAGAAGATGGGTTTTCTGGGTGATGAAATTAGGGTTCATTGTATTCAAGGGATGATGGCGGCGATTTATTCATATGCTTCTTTATGGGCTTTTGTTTACCCATTTCCCTCGTATCTCCAATGTTTAGGTAGCATATGGCCTCAAGGTTTCAAGCCTTTGAGATACTTTAGACTTTACATAGACCTGGCCTAGTCCCATGGCCCACCCATCCGGTTTCCTAATCGGGCCGGTCCCAGGTTCACTCATTCCCAGTCTGCATGGTCCATTTGCCATTTTTGTCGAACTGGGCCGGTCTAGGGATATCGCTCTTCCAGTTCAGCCAGCCCGACCTGTCCCGGTCCTTCCATAAGGCTTCTTTTGAATTTATGGACTATGGAGTAATGAGACGGTAAATTTCAGTTGGAGTTACCAAATATCGCCGACAGTTATTTTAAATCAGCGATAAATTATACTCCCTCTTATTCAGAATAACTGTTCCATTTGTCATTTCCGTCTATTCACATAACTGTCTCATTTGCCATATTTGGACATGTTTTTTGGCTTTCCTACCCTTGACTCTTTTTTTTATTTACCACCCTTAAACCATCATATTCAATACTTTTCATTATTTAACTCCTATATTTTTACCCCTATACAATACTTTTAATTATTTTAACTCTATTCCTTAATTTTCGTGTCATTGTTCAAATGGGACAGTTATTCCGAATATAAGGGAGTATAAATTGACAAATTCACCTCTGTCGTAAATTTCATTCAACATCTCTCTAATTTCTCAAATTAACATAAAGATTTAAAAAAATCGATTCAATTCCTGATTCGAAGAGATAGGTTCTGGCGTTCATCTTCTCGACCATTATCATGGAAGTCGGCCCTAGTTGGCGAGGGTTGCCTCAATGGTGTTTTCCTTGCTCGATTTGAGTGCTTAAGTGGATTATTCTTAGGGGTCGTTTGGTTCAACAAGTTGAAATGGAATGAAATGAAGTTTGATAGTATGGTGGTATGGGGTTCTAAATCCATACTTGCAAAATCTTGTTTGGTTCATCATAAGTTATAGAAGGATGGGAATGGAGTTTGAATCCAAGGGGGAAAGGTGGGTATGAGATTCCAAGGGGTTTGGGTGGAGTTAGAATTCATTGGGTATCTAACTCCATTCCAAATCACCCCAACCAAATAATGGAATGGACTAAATCCATTCCATTCCATTCCATTCCAATATACCCAACCAAACACCCCCTTAAAAGGTTTGGGGACTAGAATTGTCTTAACTTAAGACCTCTAATATTTTCTAATTATTATTATTATTTTCATCCATACTCCAATTATTATTTTCATCCTAGATATGGTGGGTATTGTTTTAAGTTGACGGTCTGCTGAAGTTTTACAATATCCGAAGTTTTTAGTTAAATTTTCTAACTATTTTTTAAATTTGCCTTTATGAAACTACTGTTCACCTCAATTGAGATTTGTCACCCCCTATCGGGAAACCCTTACTCCGCCACTGTCTATTATACATTTATACCACCATTCCACATTTCCACCAAGATGCAGCTAGTGGTTAGTGCACGAGCTCCCCCAAACAATGTGTTGGAGGGGTTGTCAGGATTCAAACCCGTGGCCTTTGATCACCTTGACTTTGATATCATAATAGATGAAACATCTCAATCAAACCTTAAAATAATGATTAAGACACAACTATTATATTTATCCCAATTACCTTGTTAGAATAATACCGTATCTTGTAGAAGAATCGATGATACACTACAAATTGATACTCCATACATCAATTATTTGGGATACTAAATTATGGATCATTATGGCATCCTCGTCACTTCCACGGTATATGGCACTATAATTTACTTCATTTACACACAACATGTGGATCCCAGAAGTTCCTATAGGCTGCAAATTTTGCAAGATTTGTCAATAAATCATAATCCAAACAGCTCACAACTCAAGGTACACAGTACACACAAGTGTACCTGCAACGTAATTGTCACTGCTTTTTCATGTGATTGCATTCATTTAACCAACGTACGTACTTGCCCCTTGTTTTTTCGTGATCTTTTCGCTTCATATCGTCCGGACTGTGGAGCCTTGAAACCGCATGCCTACTTTTACTTCATCAACCAACTAATCGGAATAACTTCGATTTTTAGTTTTACAATACCAAGTAGTTCCATTTTTCTGGTACACTTTGACCCGGTTTGGTACCCATATTTTTTTGGCTCTCTTTGATAATCCATATTCAATAGACTCTTATACGTTTGTATGGGTTAACACGGGTGATAAGAAAATGCTTATCCTAAAAAAAATGTCTTGAAATTAGGAAAACTATGATCATATGAGAACTATGCTCAATTTTATGTCATTAGACGTTTCAACTAGGATATAGAAGTAAGTTGGATCAGGACCGGAAGTCATATCCGATATTGTAACTACAGACGTTATCGTCTTTTGATTGATAATAAGTCATTTATCTTTTTCTAAAAAGAAAAAAAAAAGAGAAATGTAGAGCTGGATTCATACCACCCTATCAAAGCAAAATATGAATTTCATTCAAAAATTGAACATTCATACTACAAAGAGTTGAACCACTTTGATAAGGTTCTCAATAAAAGCCATATAAACCCCTCTAATAAGAATTCATCCTCACAATATTTACATTTAAGGTAGGAAAGAGAAGGTCGTCAGCACCGCCTTGTAAATCTAACATTAAAAGGAAAATGACACTAAAAAAAAAGCGCATTATTAAGCTAACAACATTGCATTATTTCCAGCCAGGTTCAATGGATTAGAGATGCCAATGCTGCCCAAAACAAGTTCCTCCATTGATCCTTCTTTAATCAGAGACGGTGTAGGCGAATTGATCGATAATTCACCAATTGATGCGAGTTTAAGCAGTTCAGATTCATCTAATCCCTTTGCTGGTCCAAGGCTACATCTTTCTGTACCATGTTTTGCCAATGCATCTTTAAATTTCTTAATCTGCAGGATAAATTTAATACTATAAGTTTACTCATTAAACAGTAAAAACAGTAGGAGAAAATTATATGGAGAGAATTCTTACAGTAGAAATGGTGCAGCTGAAGCTACAAACCCGGCCATCGGCCCCTCGATAGAACCTAAAGAATGGTAGTACATGAATATGCAGGGCATGACACATTGGTTTTAGCTCTTCGTAATTAACTTTGAGAAATATTGCATCTGGGTTCGATTCTGCCAACTGACATATCTGCATATCCAACAGTTATAGTTCAATAACTCTCGAGAAAAATGATTACACATCAGATGTACCTTTCTAATTTTTGAGTTTATATGTATTTTTTTGAGTATTTAAAATTCATAAGTTCTATAATAATTTTTTGATGGCAAAACTCAAAATTAATTGAATTTATAAGTATAATTTTTTGAACAATGATGTATTTTTTTTTGTTTAATGTTGAAATGAACGAGTTTAAAAACTTCATACTAAATACTCATATTTTTTTAAATAAAACTCAGAAAGTACAAAATCAGAAGTACCTCTGGTGTATAATCTATGAACTGGTAACTCTTAAGCAGGACATTCAATCCTAAAATAAACAATAACACGAGGAGTCGCTCCTTGGTTTATAAAGCCGAACAATCTTCCAGTGTTATAATGGCTCTCACAAATTACGGGGTAAAGAGGGGTCGGATGTTGAAAAAGATTGAAACTTAGGTAAAGTTGGTACCTTAGGGTGAAGGGATTTGCAACCACCACAAGCAGGAGAGTAAAAATCAACAATAACAAGTCTGTCAGCAGCAGTTTTAAGTGCATCAACAAATTCTGAAGCTGAATGAATTTCAACCATGTTTGGCTTCAATGTCTTATCCCACCATCTCATTGCTTTGCTTACACAAATTGATGCTTGTGCCTAAACAAATTATAAAATCCAAACTTATGAGTAGTAAATACTTTTACCCAAGAAAATAACAAGCATTGCAATAAGGCTGTATAAATCCGACCCCTTAGGGTCCGTTTGGATTGAAGGAATTGGAGAGAAGGGGAGGGGAGGGAAAGGGAGGGATTTAATTTACTTTGTTTGGATAAAAAATATGGGAGAAAGGAAATGGAGGGGGAGAGAAATGAGAGGACTTATCTTCTCTCCTATAGAACAAACTATAATCTTTCCAATGGTGGCAAGATTTGGAAAGAAAACATTATTTGAACTCTAATTATATCACTAGCATACTTCAATCCTCCATCCATTCTTCATCTCTCTCCTTCCTCCCATTCCATTTCCCTTCATAATTTTTGTTATCCAAACATCCACATCCCATTTGCCCTCCCCTTCTCTCCCCTCCCTTCACCTCCACTCACTCCCCCTCCCCTCCCCTTCCCTCCTAAAATTGTATCCAAACGAACCCTTAGTGCGCCCTGATAAGGCACTCATGCAATACAATAATAAACCTATGAGACTACTAGACGGTCTTCTGTCTTATAATGTGAGACCCGTTTACTCATTAGTTGCGGAACCAGGATTTTAACTTAAAATAAAAGGGTAAGAAATCATTTTTTAACTAAAAATTTCAAAATTTTGACTGCGAGCGCACTTTTTAAGCTATTAGCCAAGTAGCCAGTAGCCCCCCTAGTTCCGCCACTGCATGTTTGCATTACAATACGGATAATTAAATTCGGACTTGGAGGGCATACCTTAACAGATAAATTGGCAAAGGAAATGCTATTATTCATTGGTAATTTCTCCTGTTTTGGGACAATGAGTGATTGTCCCATAAATTGGCAGCTTAAATCTTGGAACTCCTTATTTTTGTGCTTAAGAAATGTTTCATTATACATAGAAATAGATGCAGCAAGTTCCATTGAACAACAACCCATCATAAAAATTGATAATAAAAAAAAAAAGTGGAAATTTTTTGGTATTAGTGGATAATATGGCACAAAAAAGTTTGACACACTTATGACGATGTTTTGGACTGTTTTAAGGGAAAATGGAGGATTAAATGATGGTAGGTACACTTTTATCCCATAGCGATTTATAAAAATGCATGTCTTATAGGTTGTGACCGTCTTATTCTATAGTTTGTGTAGCGAAAATGAATGTGGTGTGGAAGTTGGGTGAAAGAGACAAAGGACGTTAAATGGATAATGGGGGGGTTGCATTTTCTTGGTTGTATGAATAATTGAATAGTGAATACTACTGTCTGCAGGCTCAACCTTGTGTGCTTGACTAAGATTCGTGTCAGTTACGGTGAGTAATTATTATTTTGTATGGATAATTTACCAAAACAAAGAAAATGGATTATGGATAATGTTGACCAAAAATTCCTCTAAAATCTCATTTGATCCTTCTAAGTTGTAAGATGGCAGGATTAGTTTACTAATCACTTTTGAGTACATCCTTCTAATGTGGACAATTTATCAAAAAGAAAATATATATATATGAGACTTGAATATATCGATCAATGCAAAAGTGGTAATTTGGCCCCTTAACTTAGTACAATTGTGAGATTAGGTCCCATAAGTTTTATTTGGAGTAATCAAACCCCTTAAGTTTCACCAAAAGTGAAATTCAACCCTATTTTCATAATCTTCGCCAAATCCTTATATTAAAATCACTTTTAATACAAGTTATCAAATATAAAATATTTTGTTTTATAATTTTAGAACTTTTATATTTATATTAACTATTGAGAATTGTTTTGTTTTGAATTTTATAGTATATAGACAATTTATTATATATGAATGAATATTTTATAAATTATAAACAATTTACTAAATATGTACGTAAAAGTGTTTTTCAATGATTAATAAATTATGCAGAAATTCGTAAAGTTGCAATTAGTAATTTTTAGTTATTTAATAAATTGTTTAATACAAATATAAAATGTTTTTAATTAAATAAAATTCTTGTGAAAATTTAAAAAATGGGGTTGAATTTCACTTTTGGTGAAACTTAAGAGGCTTGATTGCTCCAAATAAAACTTATGGGGCTTAATTTCACAATTGAACAAAGTTGAGGGGCTTAATTACCACTTTCGCGTATCAATATATATGACACAATTAGGTCGGGTCAGCTCCGACGCCTTGGGCAAGAGAACCATAATGGTGCCGTCATTATTACAGGTTATGGTAACTTGTTTTTCAATAGCGGTTACATTTGACTGTAAAATTATTACAAAATTCCGTTTTATTATTTCAAATCAAAATAGCCCGTTTAAAGCAAGACCAACCGGGAGAGTTTTTCAATGTTTATGGAATCATGGATGATGAACAGAGCCACCGAACATCAAGCATGTGACTTTAAATGTTTGTGTTTGGTAATTGCAGATGCGTTCCCAGGTGCGCCCTTTGTTTTCCCCTATGATAGTATTATTAAACGTGGGACGACCTCCCCTCCACCACCCTCCCTTTTTTATTTTTGTTAAATATTCAAAATTCTATCTACAAAATACTACTCATCCTTTTGGACGAGGAAAAATAGTGAAAGTCAATGACGGTTAACCCAACTAGACTTGTACTCGGGCCAGGCTAGGGTTGAGCACTTTTGGACAGACCCGGGCCAGGTCAGGGGGAAGGGTGGGTCGGGCCGGATTGGGACATGCTTAACCTGGGCCGGGGCCTGAGACGGGCCGGGCAGGCGAGCCCAAACATAAGTTTTTTCCTAAAATAGACATGTCAAGACGGGCCGGGCTGGGAAAAAAAGAACTCGGGCCAGCCGAGGGCGAGGAGCGGGCCGGGTTGGCCAAGGAGCGAACCAACCAGGCCATGTTGGGTGGCGGACTGGGGGTTAGGTCGGGCCTTGGCCGGATAGGACTGGCCCGTGATGTTGGCCATCTCTAAACCCAGCCCGAGAAATAGGAAATAAATGCTCCAAATAAGTCATAAGTTCAACGGCTTTATTAGTCTCATGAAAACGGTGAGTATATTACTTCATGGGACGGAAGAAGTATAAATGTATAACAATTTACAATTACTATGCACATTGTAAAAAAAGGTACTATAAAAACTAAAATTATTAGACAAGCCATTATTTATTTACGAATAGCATCCTCGAGTTCTCTCAAGCCTCCAACCTTTTGCTCAATTTCTTCAATCAGCTCCTCGCGCCACAATGCTGCTCTGGCTGACTCTTCTATATCTTCTTGCTACATTTGCATTACAAATTTTATTTAAGACAGTTGTAAGCATGAAATGAATATAAAACAATTAAGAAATCAGATTACATGTTTTCCGACAAGAAAAAACAATATTGTTCTTCAGTTCTTAGCTTACCTGATATGTGGTTATTTTAAATCCGTTTCACACATGTGACCGTCATAAACAAGAATTTGTAAATGTGGAGAGGTACCTTTTCATAAACCCAATGACCAGTTCCATCTCCTCCATCTTTTCTGTATTCTTCTGAGTCATAAAATGGATCCTGCACAACACAAGCAATCTCATTTATCAAGCCATGTATTCTTTTTCCGATTAAATGCTTATTTTATCGCAAGCATAGAAAGTACCAAACCGCGGTCCGTGGTTTTGGACTATTGGTCGCAATTGCAGTACTTGTTGTGAATTAATCTTGTGTATTATTAAGCAGCGGCATATACAATGTTTAACAATTTTATCGCAACTTGTTTTTGTACCCGCCATATTCCTATTGTTCTATTATCAAATTTACTAATCTTGTATCTATTGGAAATTGGGTGCGTACCACTTTATCTGTGGCCGCACCTGCGTACCACCTATCTGTGGCCGCACCTGCGTACCACCTATCTGTGGCCGGTATTGTAAATCAGGCAAGTATCAGCTCCAAAAGCTGAAAACCTTTTAAATAACCGTCAATACTTAAAAGTGTCACGGTCAACATTTAATACCATCTTCAGAATCAAAAACTAGGCCAGGTCGTAACATAGGTCAGAGTAACATGAGAATGAAAGAAGACAGAAATGAAGCAAAAAACAGACAATGTAGAAAATAAGTTTGCATACTTTAGCAGCACCGAAGAAACAACATCCCCAAACAGTAAACATGATGTAGAATGTGTCTGTCATTTAAAACCAACAGCAAATAAGTGGCATCCGAAACTTAAAATGTATAGTCGACTAGTCGTATGTAATATAATTTTTTCAGTGTCAGAAACTCAAAAAGGAAGCATATACATAGATATACTTACAAACATTTTTGATGGCATTATCGCTAAGGTGCCAGATCGATTTGTGAGTTATAAGGTCTCGTTGTCCCGGAATATGCTCCACTAGGACCGCCATTAGAGGCCAATCCGGCAATGCATTTACTTTAACATTACTCCCTCTTTCAATCTTCTCAACCTTAATAATACGAGTTCAACTAAAAGCTCTTAGTAGACATTCAGTAGTTGAAATAACTCAATTGGTAGAGTGCGAAAACATACACAATGGCGTAACCCATAGCCGAATTTGGATGTCGAACACTGCCTAAGCTGCAAAATTTAAAACACATAGTAATAATCATTTCTTTACATTTTTTCTGTGAGACATATTTTAATTAAACGTAAACAAATGATTTCAAAAATATGAGGTCAAGCTTATGTGAGAAATATATGAACTGACGTACCAATTTGGGTGCGGCATTGTTAGTGACGTCGAAGTGTGACAGATTAAGAGGAGAATTGTGCAAGCATGGTTTAGATAGGGAGAAACAACTCATAATTGCTTCAACCATTGTTATTGAAGGAATGGAGTAGTTTTATTCGTAAGGTATGTATCCCTTTTGTTTTAGCATAGTGGGACTATAGGAGGACATAGGGGAAAGGATAAGGCAAAGTCCTGCCACCCATATTTCTCATTACAACAATTAGCAGAAATAATAGGATGACCCTCTATTTCATATTACACAAATTCTCATTATAGACGGCTATAGCTATAAACGGATAGTGTCCCTCTCACAAATGAAAGTGGATAGTGCAAGTGAATGGAAAATGGATACCCTCACTTGCCCTCCCACTTTAATTTTGTAAAAGGGCCACTATCCGTCTATAGATATATACGGATAATGGCCGTCTATAATGAGACGGACTGTTCATATTATTACTAACTGAAATACGCGTGTTAATAAAGTGGTCTTTACCTAGTGGTTAAGATGGTAGACGGAGATATCATGTTCGAATCGATCTTATTTAAACAGTAGGCCCTAAATCTACCTAGTATAAAAGTCATGTTTTTTCTTGGATTCCGATTGGCTGATGGAATTGAAAACACTTTTTTTAGGTAGGGACCTCCATGATCATTGTAACTATTTAATTACTCTCTCTCCTATACTCCATTTTGTTTTGTATTTCTTTTTTTCTCTTTTTCAATAGTGCACAACTAAGTTCATCGTACTTTTTGAGGAAAAAAATTCGAAAAATCGAAAAAATATAAGTCACTTAAATACAAATATATTAAAGAACACAAATTAGTAAAAAAAAAAACAAAAAAAAAATATAATTCAGACTTGATCTTATTAAGATAAACTCATTAATTAACTGAATTAATAAATACAACTCAGAAACAACCTAATTTTTCTTTCTAATCAAATTAGTAAGGCATAATAAGAAAACATTAAATACCATATTTATTCAAACCTTAGTGAAATAATGTGAATGAAATGAGATAGAAACTAGTTTTATTACCCGTGAAATTCACGGGTCTAGCTATGTTGGGACGTTAGATTATTAATGTGTTATGCAAGCCCATATTTGCGATCGCACTGAAAACTGAAGACAAAAAAGTCTTGTAAGAAAAAAAAAAATCTATTAATCAATACATATATTTGTATAAAGCCACAAATATTGCTAAGTTTATTAGTATTTTGCCACGATTATTGTTATTATTCTTGTTGTCTTTGATTTTTTTTAAGTCTTTTTTTTATTATAGTCCCTCCATTCCAGTCATTTGTTTTATTTTATTGTTTTTTCATTAAAAACATTTGAGTTACGTAATTAATTCAATCAAATTTTTTTTTTAAAATAGAAATTTTTATATTTTTATTTGCGAACTATAATTTAATGTAGATTAATCGGTTTACATTGTATTGAAAGAATATGGTTCAAGGACGGATATGAAGTTTTTGTTCAACTAAAACCTTCTATTGCCTACACATTTCCCATGTAGTTTTTTTTTTTAACACACTATGTTAATATAATGAGAAGACAAAGGAAGCATCACCAACAAAAATAGAATAAGAAACAAACATACATTTAACGATAATTCAATTAATCTTGTAAGAGTATTTACATAAAGATAATATAAAATAATTCTACCACAAAGCAATATTAGTGGATAAATTTTAAAAAACTGTGCCTTTTACAATAAGATTATATAAATTACACAAACAAAACTCGTAGAACATACCTTATTTATAACGTAATTAACTGCAAAATCCAACTTTGCAATAATAAGAAAATTATACCATTCCCTCTCCAAAAATAAATCAAGGTGATAAATACAAATTGACATCAATAAAAGTTATTTAAACAATACCAAATAAAACACAAATCTTATGTATGATATAAATTTTTTTTTTTCACAAATGCAAATGATTAATAAAAATTATATGCAATGGAAAGTTTCAATAACATATGAATATGCCAAAAGGTTAAAAAAGAGGGTAAAAATAAAAGTGCTTATTTTAAAGACTCTATTTATATTAACTTAGCATCAAATAAGGGGTTAGATTTTAGGAGGAGAAATGAATCATCAAAAAGGAAAAGGAAAAGGAAAAGGAAGAGCTAAAAAGAAAATGAAGAGTTAGTGATAAATGCATAATTTACATACTTTTATCCCTCATTTTTAGCTCGGTTTTTATTGTTCATCATACTTTAATTAGTATATATTTGAGCTAATCTTGTGTTTTAGGTGTATTGTTGTGTTTGTTACGTTTTTATAGGAACCTAAGCATTTAGAGGCTTTTTCCTATCATTTTATACACCAAATTCACTAAGCTAATCAAGACCAAGTGTTGGACTAAGCATGAACCATTGGAATGGGTTTTGCATGGAGAAATTGATGGATCAAATATGTGTAATGTAAATGTTGCCAACAATCAAAGTCAAAGCCTAATGTTCAAGTCCAAGTCAAGGTGGAAAGCATAAGATTCCAACATGCTTAGGATACTTTTTGGGAGCTCTAAAGATGATAGATGAAGCATTTGTCCGAGTGCATTAAGGATCATTTATCACAAACATTATTGGATTCCCTGGAGCATTAAACCAGAATTGTTTACGTTTTCTCTTCCTCTCCTATAAATAGGAGAGGTATTCCAAGGCTTAGGGCATCTAATTTTCACGTCTCATTTTACTTTACAATAGCTTTAAGCATTATATTTCTCTCATTAGTTTTCTCATTAGTTTTCAATATTGTTAAGCATTTAGTTCTCAAACATTTGGCTATTTATACATTCAAGCTTTTGGTTCTACTTTGTTCTTCCTTGCAAGTTCTATTTCCATTCGGTAATTCTAATTCTAGCTTGTTTAATTTACGTTTCTATTGTAGTTATCATATAGTTTTCATCATTAGTCCTTTTATACCACATAGTTTAATTTTATATTATATGTCTTACCATTTAGTTTACATCATTTTCATTATCATGTTTATCATTTCTCTTAATATAGTTTACAATTTACACCCTAACATGAATAGCTAAATCTCTTAGTCTAAGGGCTAGGGGAGCCATGCATAAAATAAATATGTAACATGATAAAATAGGTTAATAATAATATTGTTCAAATTGCTTCTATCGCATGCTTGTGCCACAACGTTTTATCTTTGTTTAAGGCCTTATTCAATCGATTAAGTTTGTTCATTCGTTCTATAAGTCGAGAGGCACGGAATTGAATTAGACTAAGCATGTATAGTAGGACGACCTAGTCATGGACGAGAGTTTCTCTAGGACTCAGTCTATGGTTGACACTAATATCGTAAGGTGGGTGTCTCTAAGCCTAAGCAATTGACAATGTTATTAGTACCGAATTTATCATAATCATATGTTTACCTTTGCATGTGTGACCCGAACCCATTAGACTCCATTTTATTATATAATTTACATTACAACCTTTGTTAATCATTAAACAACCAAACCAAACTAAAAACGAAATCGACCTTGATAAGAATCTCTCCATAGCGTTTCACAACGCAATTCCCGTTTTCTTGTGGTTCGACCCATATTACTACATTTATTTGTGTTTAGGGAATTTATCTTTGCATAGGTACACGACAAGCCTATCAGTTAGTGATGAATAAGGGGTCATAAACGTGATAATAAGTATTCTATCTTAATTATATGAATGAATATTATTAATTAGTCACATATTATCAAATGAAAGTTTCTTAGTGATTCTACATTGTCGCATGTCTTATACATATGCTCAAGGTAGCTTTTTTATATTAGTGTATAGATATGACATGTAGATTATGATAGGTAATTTAGCATGCCTTTAAGTTAGATATATAGATTTTGTATTTAGATTATAGAGTTATTGATTTTACATACACAAAAATGGAGCAAGGATAAATGTAATGTAAAAGGTTTGCATGAGAGTGGTTTATAAATTATCTTATGAAATTAAAATAAGACATATAGTTGATGGTTAATAGTTTGACTTACTTTTTAATTATATTTATAGATTATTATTATTATTATTATTATTATTATTATTATTATTAAATCCACTTTGCATGAGAGTGATTTAAAAATTATCCTATGAAATTAAAATTATCTAAATTTAGTTTTTTACCATTAATTACGAGAGTAACTTTTAAATGTGGAATTGGTAATTTTTTTTTCTCATGTGTACTATTATGCTAGTATTTCCACGTTGACTATATTTTACCACGTCACAATAAATTGTTGTCATGTCACATTTGTCTACGTGGCGTTTAATGTCTAGCCTTTTAATAATATTTATAGATGAGGAAATTAGAGTTTTCATCATTTAATAGAAAAATAAAGTTTTAAAAAATTATATTTATTCGTTAAAATTACTGAAACTGAAAAAAAAATTAAAAACTTGAAAATAAAGTAAGTTTCCAGAAATTTCCGAGATTTCAAATTAATGGTTAGAAAGAAAAAAATTAATTGTTAAAAATTCGCGTTAAATATGAAAAAAATCAGAATTGTTTTGATACAAAAATAAAAAAATTATTGAACCTGAAAAATATGGCCAAAAAAATTCACCTACGTTTTTTTTACAATTGAAATCGAAGAATACAAGAAAAATTTATGAAGGATGAGAGGGAGAGGGAGAGCGAGAGCAGAACTATGAGATTAAGAGTTCAACTGGGGCACCAATAATCTTGAAGAGGCGATAGTGTTGAAGTGAGACGGAAGTGTAATGAGAAGCAGGTGAAATATAAGGCGGCAGGATTTTGGCAGTGGTAGGGTTATATGTTTTACACTTTGAGGCAGCAAAATTTACGAAGAATGCAGGTACATGCAAGGAGATTGGAGGGTTATGAGTTACATGACTTATGAATATGGGAGGTTATAGGTCAAATAATTGGGTTTATAATTCTTTCGGATAAATAAAATGCAGGGTTGGCCCATATTAGGAATGTTGACTAAGCCATGTATTAATTAACATTACTTTTAATCTATTCTAAGTAATATAAAATTACTATTTGAACCATATTCATGCAATTTGTATTTTATGTATGGTGTTAGGTTTGTCTCCAATTAGACTCCCTTAAAATAAAAGTATCCCGCTTTAACATTAAAACGGGTAAGTACCCATCTCATTTTAGCATATAAGACAAATCTAAATCTTTTACTTTGACTGATTCTTATTACTTGACCCAGTAACCTTAAAACAACGATACTCGGGCTAGATCGAACAATTTGAATTCCACGTGTATTATTATATGGTTATTTCTGGTATAGGTTTTTTTTATATTGATTCATATCAAGTCGCCTGTAAACGAGCTTAATCAATTCATTATGGTTGCATTTGGATTATGCAAGTCGGGTTAATTTAGATTACGTTAAACAGATTAACCATGTCAGGATAAAATACGGGTAAAAGTGAATAGGGGTCGAATAATAGTTAGAATACGGGTTAAAAATAGTCCGCGACACATTTCATTTACCAATTTTTACATTCTCTTAAATTAAAAATATGACTTATAATCAAAACTTTTAAATGTCATTATATAATATCTCTATATTCAACAAATTTTATCAATGTAGACCGTGCAATTTCTGCACGGGCATTAAACTAGTTGTTAGTAAACCAATAGCTCATTGACAGGAATCAACCCGTTACGACTAGAAACAAACCAAGCTAAGCAAAGGAAATAATGAATCTAATTAATTAAATTAACTAGGTGAAGATGTGAAACTAATGCAACTTTAGTTTACGAACTCGGTTTCTATTACACACACCATTCAACTGCATCTTTCAAATCTTGAAATTAAATAACGTAGTTGCTTATTCATGTACATGTTTTACTCTTTCCTGTACTTTTTTTCATAACTTTTCCATCACCCACCCTTCTCCTAAAAACGAAAAAAAAAAATCTCTCTTTTCCTCTTTCTCAAAGGTTAATCAAAGTCTTAACAAATTCAACAATTATACATTTGAATTTACATATTGATCAAATAGTAATTATAATTCCAATCTTTAAACATCAGTTTGTTGTATAACTTTGATAACAAACAAAATTAAATTAGGGATATTAATGAAATGGGCAACACTTGAAAATTGGATCAGAAAATTAAATTAAAAGATCAGAAATTTGATATGTAATAGGTGACACTTCAAAATTTGATTTGGAAAAAGCTTTGAATGAGAATATTAGGCAGACTAGGCCGTGTTATGTATGGGCTTCGACCCACGACTAAACTCTTGTATTTATATTAAACGATGAGCTAATGAGAATCGACACAATACAATTACCATAATACATTTCGTAACAGAGAATATTAATTAGGGGTAGAGCGCTGCATATTAATTTCTCAATAGCCCATTAATGGTATAGATACCAAAAGTGAATCGTCCGCCATTTTTACTGCTCCATCGCATATGACTACTGGAGAATTAATGCAAGAAATTGATGTCGGTGTCGTACACTCATACTCCCATTAATGGCTACTAATAATTGGTTAGAACGGCTGCTTCCTATACATTGGTATAGATACAAAATATTACTACTAATAATTGGTAGTAATTCATTTCTTTCTCGGTGTTTTACACTTGTACTCATCCATCTGATGATACATAAATTGATGAAAAGAATGCTAATATAGAGAAAAATAATGGTGTCGGGTTTGGGAAAACTGTTATAATGGCGTATTTGATGGGCGTTGGTTGTAAAAAAACAAACATTCTTTCTCTACCTCTCCCTCTCTTACTTTCCCAAAAAAACAAAAACAAAACCCTCATTTGATTTGCTCCACCGCCTCCTCTGATCGCGCACTACCCTCCCCGTCTCCCCTACTCCTTCGCCGGAGATGGGGTCAACACAAGGCCTATCTCCGGCGAATCATTGCATCTCATCTCGGTTTCGCCCCTCCGATTGATCTCGGTCTTGTTCCTCTTGACGGCGAACGACGCCTGTTTGATCGGCCGATGGTGTCTACGGTTGGCTTCCAAGTTTGTTTTTCTGCCTTTCCCGATCCTTCGATTCTCTGTCCTGTCATTGAAAGCTATGCATGCAACCTGTGGGTGTCCCCGTCCCTCGCCCCTTCCCCCACCCCCTGGTAGAAATCATCCTTGTCTTTATGTCGGTCGGTGTTGATGAGTATAGCTCATCTTGTTTGGGTTTTGTGTCAATGTGGTTGATGTTTTGGGCTGGTGTTGGTGTCTCCTTCCCCCGCCCCTCTCCTTCATTTTATGGTCCTTTTTTCGGGTCCCTTTTGTGTCCGTCTGTGTGTTTCTTTTGGTTGATCTAGTTGCATGGAGGTCGATGGTCCTGGGGAGTATTGTTTGGTGTCGGGGTTGTTGTTGATGTTTTGGTGCCTCCTTGTTCCGTTTCATCGGTCAAGGTTTTGGGGTGTCCGTCGAATCCGTCGTTTCTTTTGTGTCTGAGGTCAAGTTAGGGCTTTTGGTTGAGATGTATGGGGTATGGTGGAGTCGGGTGTTTGGCTGTGTCGCTGGGTCGGGTCGGATGCGGTGGGCTCCTTTTTCGCTCATGTTTAAGCCATGGTTAGCGTTTCTTTCTGCTTTCTTTTTCTGTTTTGTTCATATAAATAACACCTGGTGGTTTAGGATGTCATGTCCTCTTATCCACGAGTTGATTAGGACGACTGGTAGAGTGCATTGGGTATGTGTTGAGTGTGTTGAGCCTGTTCCTCTGAGACTTTCAGAGATGGATTTGGTAAGGGGGAAGTTTAAGTGGTTTTCCCCTTTAGTTCCCACCCATTTACTCGCTTTTATTGGTTACGAGTTTCTGGTCAACGGGGGTCGTGTTCCAAAGTGTAGGAGATTTCTCTCCTTTGGAGACAGATTTTCATGGTTTGTTCTCCACCTCTTCTTTCTACGTCCTTGGGGCGTAAGTGCACTTTGTTCTCTCTCGTTGGGTCAAGGGGCTCGCTGGGTACCAGATGACGTGTTTTTACAACCAAGAAGATGAATCTCCAAGACGCTTTAGTGGGTCTTGTTGTAGGTATTTCTCTGAAGCTAGATCGATCAAGACGAGTAAAGATGAAGTTGACTTTATAGGGGCTCGTTGGTTTCCCGAGGAAGTTTATCACAGCCAAGGAGATGAATCTCCGAGACTCGTCCCTGAGTTTTGTTGCAGGTATTTCTCTGAAGCTCCATCGATTAAGACAAGAAAAGATGGGTATTTTCCTTGGGGCAGCGCTGCTTGCCCAGAAAAGATTGTTATGGATGTTGACCTTGAAGTCCGTGATCCGACATCCGTCTTTTGTCATCAACACGACGCTGCGAGGCGATGCATTTACCTTGTTTTAGTAAATGCTTTTAATATTACTATAGCGTTTTATGTTGTTGTTTATTGGTATGGTATAGTGAGCCATACTGCCACAATGTAAAACTCTTTCTTTAACGCTGCCAAAAAAAAAAAAAGATGGGCGTTGGTTGATAAATGCGAAGTGGACGAGGACGGTGAGGGTGCTGGTAACATGAGTGGTGGTTGGAGGAGGGAAGAAATTGAAAGAGAGAAAATTATTGATTATGAAACAAATGGGAAAATGGGGTGTTAAATGACAAGGGTATGATGGTCATTCATGTCCATGATTGAGTAAATCATGTCCATGAATGAGCATGACCCTTAAATAAACCCACGTAATGGTCTCTTAAAATAATAGAGGCCGACACATAGATATATCCGACTAGCCACACAAAGTACTAGGCGTCTTTCATAAATTTTTCATCCATGCCATTGGCATCTAGCGTGCATCACGAGAAGACGATCCGAGACCATTTTCTTTATCCCATTCTGGAGTACAACCAAGAGGACCGGCAAAAAATTCAACACCTTTAGGGTGAAGCATGTCTTTGTCATGCGGGAAATAGCCGCAACCCTTCCTTACATCTGAAAATCCCCAGAACAAGATTAAGATTAAGCCGCCATTGGCAAGAGGTGCACTATGCAAGGCATTAAAACGGAAGCCACGTTGTATCCCCACACGGAATAAAACACAACTCAATATTCCTATACAATTGCAACAAATGTAATCTCGTCTATTGGATTGATTGGATACCATCATCCCGGCCACCAGTATCACACTCATTATCTGCACAAACTATTTTAGACGAACGAACTGAAAATTAACAATGGCTTTTTGTTTGTTCTTAAATAAGAACTCTCACAAAACGACCATTGCTATTTGCTAGTACTCTAAGTATTAAATTTATTCCAATACATTCATCTTTGTATTCTAGTCCCACGACATTGTTCAATTTGTTTCTGACCTTCCCTCTCTTCATCTTTCCCCATTGATCTCTTCCATCCTCAATCACAGTAAAAAAAAATGGTATCCAATCAATCCAATAGCCAACTATGGTTCAATTTGTTTAATTGTTATTACAGGGGGTTTGTCTATTACTAATGCCCAAATTCATGAGAATTAAAATAACTCGGGAATTTTTAGGCAACCAAACTACTAAATCTAATTCATACCTTGGCCGGAGGGATCCAGAATCATACACATCTTGACTACAACAAGTTCACCGGCATCAGAATGCCACTGCCCATAAAGTTCAGCAAAAAACAGCTCGGGACAACTATTAGATATATATTTGCGCTTAGCCATAAAATTGATGTGATATATGGTGTAGGGAGGGAGAAGGATAACTTCATAATTCTCAATCTCAACAAATTCAAATTCTTCACCCTAAGGACAAAGATTACGATTGATAAGAAAGGATTAGTGTTAGTATCTACCAAATTTTAAGAATAGAAAAAAGATAGTAGACGAATAAATATAGTATAGTAACGTAAAGAAAAAAACCTTAGTGTCCTTGTAATACTCCAAGGCTTTACGAGCCTTTTCAACCCGCCTTTTGTCCTCGCGTTCATGGTTTACACTGGCGTCAATCACATAATTAAATTGATGATTGTAAAACCGGGGAAGTGGCAAATAAGCCCCATACGTTTGGCCCTATGTGCAAATTAGCCCCATAAGTTTCTACTAGTGCAAATTAACCCCATTAGTTATAGCCCATGTGCAATTAAGCCCAATTGGAGATATTTAGGTGAATTTCTCGCCGGAAAAAGATGACAAGACACCGGAAAAATGACTAGGATTAAATCAAATAAAAAAAGCACCTATCACTGCTATCAGAGGAGATTCATGAGATTTGTTGTAGACTCGTAGCAGCCTAATTACCAATACACCTACACATTGATTGTTTCTTCTGTTTTATCAAAACATGACCACAAGTAAATAAGGGAACTGAAATCAAAGAGCAAGAGCAAGAGCAAGTCATAAAATCCAAAATCATCACAAAAAGTGATCTTATATTAGTCGAACTGATTCCCAAATTCTTTCCTAATAAGTTTTTATTCAGTGGACGACGGAAAACAAAGGTACATATGCAACGCCCTGTGTACTCGACGACTCGTATGATTCAAACCAAGCATGAGAAAGAAAGAATATGACAGCCATCACAATTAACTCTCGTATAAATCAAACCAGTAGAGTGTTTACTGTTTTTTTATTTAATTTAATCCTAATCATTTTCGGTGTCTTGTCATCTTTTTCCGGCGAGAAATTTACCTAAATATCTTTAATTGGGCTTAATTGCACATGGGGTATAACTAATGGGGTTAATTTGCACTTGTAAAAAGTTATTGGGCTAATTTACACATAGTGTCAAACGTATGGGGCTTATTTGCCACTTTCCCGATTGTAAAACAAACCTGGGAGGTGCAGCGATAGAAGAAGAAGAAGCCTCGCCGCAACCTCAAAGAAGAAGAAGCGGCCGCAAAGACGAGCAAAGAAGCAGACGCAACCTCAAGAAAGCAAAAGCAAAGATCGCCTATGCACAACGACTCGGGATTGGATATAGCAGCAACAGGCCACATAACAGCAAGAGCAGACCAATCATTAGCATCGTCAGAACCCTTGATTCGGCTTGACCATGGACCTAGCGTTTTCCGGAGGTTAGCATCGTCAGAACTAGGGGTGTAACCGAGCCAAGCCGAGCTCGAGCTTAACTATGATCGAGCTCGGCTCATATTGTAAAATCCGAGTTCGAGCCCGAACCCGAGCTCTTGAAATCAAGGCTCGGGATCGGCTCATATAATATTTTACGAGCCCGAAACCGAGCCCGATCTTTGTTTGCGTACTATTTTTTCGAGCATTATTTTAAATATAACGTAATTTTTGATTTAAAAATTCAAATTCAAATTCAAACGAGAATATTATCTTTTTGTTAGCTTATAATAACAATTATTATGTAATTTTATTTTATAAACTAATATTTTAATTTATTTACTTTAAAATTGATAAAATTTAAGTAAATATATTGAAAAACATTTAAGTAATTTTAAAAATAACGAGCTCAAACGAGCTCTCGAGCCGACCCTTAGTGTGCTCGAGCTCGGCTCGGTTTGGGCTCAGCTTAGTTCGAGCCCGAGCTCGAGCTCAGTTTGACCGATCTCGAGCCGAGCTTTGACCGAGCCGATCCCGATGGCTTGTCGAGCAGGCTCAGTTCATTTACAGCCCTAGTCAAAACCCTTGATTCGGCTTGACCATGGACCTAGCGTTTCCCGGCGGTTAGCATCGTCAGAACCCTTGATTCGGCTTGACCATGGATCTAACGTTTCCCAGCGGTAGTCGTCCAAATAGGAGTCCTCGGCGGCCATGCTTGATTCGGTGTTTCTCTCTTCTTCTTATTCTTCTTCTCCTTCTTCTTCTTATTGGCATTGTATAGGTTAGGGTTTGTGTGGGTGTCTGGGTGAGTGGGTGGTGTGTTATTTTATAAGAAGATGAGGGTAGTTAATTAGGAAAGGGAATTGGCGATCTATAATTCATGACCCTAATCCTAATTCTATATAAACTAGTTTTAAACCCGTGTAAAATTGCACGGGTATGTATTTGGGCCGGTATTAATGTTTTTGGATGTATTTTTTTTTTTTGCATTTCTATTGTACTTATCTAGTTGGTCTAAATCAGCGATCTACATAATTAATGTTTAAACTTGTTACAAATACGTGTTCACATGCAATGGTTTAAGAAGAAATAACAAAGGATTTTTAAAAAAAAAATATATATCGTACTATCTAGTTTTTAAAAATTATGCATGTAATTTATTCGCATTATATGTAATTCAATCCCGTAATTAAATGTAATTCCTTCTCGTAATTATGTAATTTTATTATTATTATTTTTTTTAAAAGATTATGTAATTCATTTATTTGTAATTAGTTTCATTTATTCCGATTTGTAATTCATTCCGCTTATATGCCATTAATTTCATTTATTCGGAATGTATAAAATTATTTCATAGTATTTGTTCTAAGACGGAATTTGTCGCATGTTTGTATAGCCGGAATTATGAATAAATAAATACATTGCACACTAACGGGTCCCACCATAATATGTATTTCCAAAAAAAAAGGTTGAATTAATGACGTGGCACGCCCTGGATTGAGTATTGTCTTCTGAATTAATAAAGATAAGATTGTGTCTGGGACTCTGGGTGGTGTGTTATTTTCGCGGTTTATTTGTTTAGCATAATTTTATATACAATTCAGATTCGAATGATATCTTGCATGAAACTCGGTAATGAAACGACAGTTCAAGATACAATAGATGACACTAACAAAAAAAAAACTATTTGAATATACAGTGATAGATTAAACAGTAAACATGAAATCCTTTATCAAAGTTAGAAAACAAGTATAGAAAAAACAAACCTTGGTTATTGAAGTATATATTGAACCATGTTCTACATTAATGATGGAAGAAGAAGCAAATTGTATAAATTAAACTTGATGAATTGATGTTTGATGGAGTATGTTGCTCATAAAAAAATGCTTGTTTGAGGGAAGGTGGGAAATTACACAGATGGAGGAAGTTAAAAATACCCGATTTGTAAATATCGTCGACGTTTTAGTAAATATCGTCGACGTTTTCATTCCAAAAGACGATAATGCCCTTTGCATAATTACACTATTTTCTCTCTCTAAACAATTTTCTCTCAAATTCTACTAAAAACCAACTACATTTCGATCTCTCATTGCATTAAACCAATTAAAAGATGTTAGAAATAACGCACATCGAGTAGAAAACTTAAATAAATTTAAAAAATCGACAAATAAACGTATTAAACACGGTTTTTTTTTTAAGAAAATGAACTAGTTCATGGACTAAATGCTGAGATTCAACAATCGACCATGGACCAAACGTGAGAAACTAACGTTGGCCGTGGTCCAAATGTGGGAAACCAACGTTGGCCGTGGTCCAAACGTTGGAATCCCACGTTTGGCCACGGAGAATTTTTTTTTTTTTTTTTTTAAGTTCTCAAGTTGTTTTCCTATTCTTAATAGTTCAGTGACTACTTATGTTCTCAAGTTGTTTTCCTATTCTTAACAACTAATTAATATTTTAATTGTATTATATAATTTTTTTTCTTGGTTCATAAGGAGTAAGGACTCTATCTAAAAGTATTTTCAAAATCTGATATTCTGACAGAAACAGTATTATATCTACCCTTATCTAACTACATGATATATAGAAGTCACAATTTTTCATGCTCTACTCATACTATATCATACACTCTATGATTTCATAAAGTATTCTAATGGTTGATTATCCGACATTAGTGTTGTCGATTATACTTCAGCGGAACTACAATTTATTTTGCGTGAGGACATTCTTGGGGTAGCTATTCCCTGTGTAATAACTAATTAATTTTCGGGGTTCGCCCCTCACTTACACTAAAAAAAGTAAAGTATTTCAATGGTATACAACTTCCACTAAATGATAATCGACAGAAAATTTAATAAGAGCAAATTATCACATGAATTAAAATTCATAAATTCTCATATGCTTGCTAATTAGTTAAAAACAGTGGTTAATCACGATTCATGTTTTTATGAAAATTCTTCAAGCCTTCTGAAAATTCTTCAAGTTTTCTTATTTTCTAAAAAAATTGATTCCACCAACCAACAACTCTTTAATCTTGTATACTCCTATCACTCTAATAACTCTTGCATGAAATCATGAGAAATCCATCTTCCATAGTTCCATAAAACTCGTCTTTCTCTATAATAATTTTTTTTTTTTTAAAAAAAAAACTACTATCTATTTCACATGGTATCACTGGTTCCGTCGTCACCTTACACTACCAAGCACCATCGCAATACCGCCTATGCTCTCTATTACACTCGCATCCATGTTCTCACCAATGCTCTGATCCAAAACCAACCCTCGTTATAGCCATCATTGAATTGCACCACCTCTGCCTCATTGATTGGTCTCGAAAATTATCTCTTCCTTTTTCTGCTGCTTGTATTCCGTCTAGATCATGGCAATTACTTCAATTTAGCACATGGTATATTAGTATATACATGTACTACCTATTAAATTATCAATGTAAGACATACAATTCTTAATACAATTCTTCCCCTTCTCATAAATCTATCATTGGAGACATGACGTGTATACTTTACTAAATTGGAATGTAATGCTTTCCGTGTTGAGTGTGGTCGTCAACCGAGAAAATCGTTATAGATATTACTTGGAACCACTGACTAATTAACGCTATGATAATGGTGTAGTTGTGCTACGATAATGGTTGAACAATGTCGAGCTAAAATGTAACTATGTTATTAAAATCGTAATTTTGTTTAGATAATGGTCAAGTCTGTGATTTATTAAATGGTGTAAAAGGAGTATTGAACAGCTTGGTATATAATTCGAGATCTATATTATAATGTATTGTTTAAAATTGAAAGCGAAAAAATGATACATAATGTGACTATGTGAAAGACTTCAACAATCATGAACTACTTATTTGATAAAAAATCAATTACATACTATAAAACTCTCAGATTAATTGATTGGAAATAACTAATTATTTTATCAAATTTTTTATTATAAAACTTCTCAATCCTTGATCTTTCATATTTGTAATTGCTCATGGATGCATTATTCTCTTTAGTTTCTTTCTTTTACGTGCTACATGCATGAGTACCGAATGATGTAATTTTCTTCTTCTTTCGGAAGGATTGATATTTATGCAATGTTTTTTTTTATCTTGAAGATGCATGCCTGCATTACCAATTCAAGTATATTTTGAATTTCTTAAATAGTACGCAGAATTTATAAGAAAAAAGGGAAGCAAAAGCCCCCTTACTTTTCATATGGTATTGAAAGTTGATTTTGAAAGAGTTGCATAAATTCTCATATGAGGCTGTTTCACATAAAACGTATATAAAACCGTCCATATAAGAAAATATGAGAAATTTTCCCATAACTAAGTCAGTCTTGGGTTCACTTAATATGAGACAAGCTCACAAAAAACTTATTTTAAAAAAATAAAGCAATCATTAATGAAATTCGGCATAATTGGACGAATAGACCATGTCAGCATAAAACATGAATAACTAAATAATATGGTAAAACCTCACCATTCAATACTATCGAGGGTTGTATATTACGTTATTTGATCAAATTTCCGTAGGTGATACTCCTCACTGCACACAAAAAAAATTAAACAACATTATTAACAATCATAATAAAATAAAAAAATAATATCGTTAAATTTACCATATACAATAACATATCAATACACAAATACAATACTTTATTCAAAAAAAAAAATACACAAGTACAGTAAATCCATGACAATATCAAAAATATTAATATACAACTTGTTGTACAAGAGCAGTGTACAACCATCATAAATTTAATCGAGCTTATGTGTATTTTTTTCGAGATTTTATAACTTTTGATTTATATTTAATTTTTTTTTATGTCAAAACTAAAATCTAATTGAGCTTATATATACTATTCTTGAATTTCATTATAATTTTTTAGAATCAATATTTTTATAATGGAGCTCAAGTTTTTTTCTAATAAAGCCCGTAATGTATAAGTCTAAGCTCAAATAATTCATTATAAAGCTCGGATTCTTTACTATACAACTGGTTGTATAGTCTACTTACTGTGACAATATGAGTATATGACATGAGAAGGGGAGGGAAATGTATAGGGGTAGGGGTGGTTAGGAGATGGTTTCCATAGATGAAAATTTTGTCCATCTACAAAAGGTGGGTAGCTTTACAAACAAAAAAAAATATGAAAATTTTACATAAAAAATTTAACCGTGAAACATATATATATTGATACATACAGAGTATACATAGTAATATAGTATCCTATACATACTAAAATTTAGCATTTAATTCCATGTGATACTAAACTCTGTAGATACCTCATTTCTGCACCTCCCGCAAACCACCCGGTGATGATTGGGCCGCATGTTTGATACGCGGAATGATTTGTGACAGTTCGTAAGATTATCGTCAAGTGTTTGCTCAAATATTAATGTCGACCTCTTAGTTGTCATCTACGTCCTGATACGGTCGTTTTGGCAGTAATTAGAGTACATTCGGAGTCCGGGTCAAAAACCGTCTCCATTTTTCGATAACCGCTGTTAAATCCCGAGTCGAATGTTCGGAATGTTCCGGATATTTCTATTCCATATTTCATAAATTTTATCTTTTGGCAAATAATATCCCGTAATATTCATAAGATAATCGAATTATTTCCGTCCTACCATAACTCAAACGCGGAAATCTTTCTTGACGCGAGAGGAAACCTCACGGGAATAGACGCGGCCAGTGTGCGCGCCTCTTCCAAGAGACGCATGGGCACTGCGCGCCTCTTCCCAGCCCTTCTTTGCATGATTTACGTATCTTTTTCATATCTTTCCGAGATTCACTTCCAAAGAGTCTCCGAAACCCTATTCCTTCACGTGATTAGTATAAATAGGAGCTTTCGTTCCTCATATTTCTCACGCGAGTGTCCGCCCTTCTCTTCTCCCTTTGCATTCTAGACTTCGTTCTTACTAATTGGCGCCTACGTGCTTGGACTTCCGACCACGTAAGCTCGGATCTTTCCGGTACCACCCTCTCCGTTGCATGACCGACCAATTTGACCAACTACACTTAATCAACTTTAATTAATCAATCGTTTTCCTCTTACGAGGACACTCTCTTTGCATTCGCGTCGAGCATTCACTAGTCGATATCTTAGTTCATCTCGTTTCGTCAACATGTAAGTCTGAGGGTGTAATCTCTCTTTTATTTATTGTATTTTACTTTTCGTATCATCCATTGTAAGATTCATGTCGAAAACACCATTAAAACCGATTTCTAAAACCGTGCTTTAAAACTCCTTTTTACGGATTTCCAGTAGACAGACGTCGAGAAAAGACGCAAAGAATCGCTGCGCCTCTTGAAGGAGCGCGATTCTATCGCCGCGCCTCTTCGTGAGGGCCGCCGCAGATTCTCGCTTCTTTTCTTCTTCCTCCGTCCTCTGTAAATTTCGTTTGTTATTTGATTCTTGTTTTCTTTTGTTTATCTCGTTAATCCTTCATCATGATAGCATATAACTCACATGTATATAATTCATCATTCATTAATATGCTTTAATCATCTTTAATCCGACTTAAATCCCTTATAATTCATATTTGCGGGTTTTTCGTCATTAAATTCAAACCCGGGTTGTAGAAGTTCAATTTGTTCATATTGAGTTTTTCGGAATTCGTCATTGACATAGTTTTAGTCTGTCTTTTGTCATATTCGTCATTAATTCATCGTATCTAATGTTGGTTAATCGATTTCAATAGAGGACTCATTCATTAACATCGTTCCATCATGAAATTAATCCGTTTGCATCCGTCTCATTCATGCTTTATCGCTTTTATGACCCATTCATATGTCAAATAACCTATTAATCACTTTCATCCGAGTAAATACTATCAATCAATCATTAAATTTACCAATCGACATTAACGGTTTTGCGATTCGGCTTCACGCCGAGAACTCACCCTTGGAACACGCACGCGGCGTCGCTGCTCTCTTCCAGGGCGCGATCCGCTCGCGCTTTGTTCCAAGATGAGTTCTGCCTCTGAACTCCTTTTCTGCTTTGACGTAATTAATTAGTAAACATATTAACTAACTATTAATCGTATTATCACGCTAATTCCTGTACGTACTTCATTCTTTTATTCTTTTATCTCTTTTTCCCAAATCATCCGTTTTAGCGGTATTTTCGACATAAATCGCCTTTTCCATTGTAATTATTGTAATTTTCATTATTGTAATTTATAATTATTGTATTTCTTTTATTGTTTGTATGTTTTCACATGTAAATGAGCATTAAATCCCTACTTCGACTCAATTGTATGCTAATTACGTGTCAACCGACTTAGTCTAATTCTCACATGCTAGGATTAAAACTTGGATGTTGCATAGCATGCATATAGCCGACGATATATCAAGTACGAATAACTTCCCTAATCATTAGTAGAGGCCGCTATCGAGGCGGGCGGGATTAGGTGTTCGATCAAAAGAGCTTCCTAATACGTACCCTCACCCCTTACTCCAGATCTCCGTGAGCACCCGTGTTCATTGGCATCCACGAGAGTCATTCTAGACATAGAATGCTAAGGGTAACGATTGCTTAGTGTTCATGTCACTACTTTGTGTCTTGACATGACACGAGGTATTCGAACGGTTCCAATTTCCCATAAAAATTGGTGGCGACTCCATACAAAAATGCAAACGCTTGTCTCGTTTCCCACCAAGCGCCCCCGTGGGCGGCCCGCTGTCCACAGTTTGGCGACTCCGCTGGGGATCATACACTTACGTGTAGCAAGGGTGAAACTTGAACAAGGTTAGGGAATAAATTTGTACAAGACAATTGTCGGTTTTCATAACTCGGTCTTCCTAGATCGTTTATTCGGCCTTCCTAGGCCCAACCCAACCCATTCGACCAATCGTCCCGTCTAAACGGTCCTAATTCTTATTTGGGCCTAAGGATGGATAGCGATTGACGTCATCCATACCATGATGCTTACTCTTGTTTGTATAAAGGGCCTTCACTACTTGAGGAAATGGACTAGGAATCGGCCTTACTCTTGTTTGGCACGAGCCTCTCCACAGACTTCGGGTTTGATGGCTCGGTATGGCAACCCACCCTTTAAACCAAAACCCTTTTAAATACACTCAGCGTCCCGTTATAATGCTTGTATAAATGTGTAAACCTTACGTGATCACCATTTCTAAACAAATCATGACGAATTTTGAAAAATCAAAACCCAATTTCAAAACAAAATTTCGAAAAAAAAAAAAAGAAAGGCATTCAATTAGCGCAAAATCCGGTCAAAACTCTGTCCGTTTGTCGTGTCAAAATTCGGGCCACAAGCCCATTTCAATCCTCACTTCGAGTCCACTCCTACAACTACACTACGGTTGACTAGGACACACATTTTCAAAGACCTTGTCTTTCTTCAAAACTCACTCAACACAAGTGGCACACACCCACTTCACGAGTCAAAACTTTTCCTCTTTCAGCAAGTGTGATAGAATGGTCGATCGTGTTTTGATTCGTCGCCGATCTCTTATCCAGTTTCCAAGATGCCCGGATCAAGTGAAGAAACGAATCTCCAACAAATTCAAGATAGTAATGATCGAATCCTAGCCGCGATAGCCCAAATGCAAATTACCCAAAACCAAACCTATGACCGCCTTGAGCTCATCGAAGGCCGTATCTTTGATGTAGAGGGAAGATTGCCTCCCCTTAAAAGTGAAGTACTACGTTTTTCCGATGACGTGTCTAAAGACGAGAATCCTATCATAGGGACGATCGTGGTGAGAAAAGACTCCAATACCTAGAGGAGCAATTGATGTACCTTAAGGGGGATGACATTTATAGGGAAAACAATCGCAAGTATGAAGCCGTCAATTCCAAATTGCCAACTAACTTTAGCATGACGGATATCCCTAAGTTTAAAGGGCACGAGAACCCTTTGAACCACATCCGTGCCTTCAAGGATTACATGTCTATCAAAGGCATCAAACCCGAGATGTTCTTAAGGATCTTTCCTTCATCTCTTGACACCATCCCGAAGCAATGGTTCTACACTTTAGATAACAAGAAGGTCGCTACTTGGGAAGACGCCGCAATCGAGTTCTCGAAACAATACGCGGATAATGCTGAGATCCAAGTCAACATGCGTACTCTAGAGGTTCTTACCCAAAATGACAAAGAAGGATTCACCGACTTCCTAAGTAGGTGGAGGAAGACTAGTACTCAACTAGTTGAACGCCCGGATGAGGCTACTCTCGTGGAAAAGTTTGTGGATAATCTCAAGCCCATATATGCCAACCATTTGAGATATCAAAACATCAAGACTTTCAAGGACTTAACCGTACTAGGGACGCGAATTGAAGATGACATCCGTAAAGGACTCTTGTCCAAAACGGTAGGTCGAGGATATCAAGGGTCCACAAGTCGTTCATACGGCTCTACTAGCAAGACCGACGAAGTTAACCTTCTCGAGCCATCCAAGAAAACTACTCCACCAAGGAAATTCACAAACCTTGGGGATACGTACTCCAACGCTCTAAAAAGGCTAATGAAGCAAGGCAAACTCCAACCCATTGGACCTACTCCCGAACCCGAAAAGAAGTCCAAGTTTTGGGATGAAAATTCCTACTGTGAATACCATAGGGGCAAAGGGCACGACACGGAAAAATGCTACAAGTTGAAACACGTGCTTCAAGATATGATTGAAGATGGTCGACTTCCAATCCCACCAGGAGGTAAGCCCAACAACACTCAGAATCCTCTTGGAGTTCTAGTGATTACAAGTGACGAATCTACCTTAGATTGCTCACGCCTCATTTCTCCCACCGAAAATGAAATTCATGCAATTGAGAAAGAAAGGCTCTACTCCACTATCTCCCCTACCATTTCCGACTTCATCACATGGGCCAGGAGTGTAGATAGACAAGTGTGGGAACTAGAAAACATGGTAACGACCTTGCGCAATCCCGATGCAATACCTAAAGAACGCGTACCATTGATCTTCTCTCAAAATGCCACTATGCAAGAAGTAGTCACCGTGGTCGATAAACTAGTCGATCAAATCATACGACTAGAAAGTGATATCATGAGAATGAAGGAACTAGCTGCAGTTAATGGGGTTTGGGCCGATGATGATGAAGACGAATATCTCATTGAAAACTCCCTAGTCAAGGAAATAGTCCAAAATGGTGAAGACCAAGATGTGGATCACCTAACTCGTTCGGGTCGTCCATATCAAAGCACTACTCAAAACGGTCCAACCAACGTCATCACACCAAATGACAACGAAGATGACCCCACTGATCATTTGCTCAAGCAATTACAGAAAACCAAGGCTGATCTTTCAGTCTGGCAACTAGTGGCAAGCTCATTTCCACATCGCCAAGCTTTACTGCAAGCTTTGGCCAAATTGAATGTAGCACATAACTCCACCCCTGAAGATGTAGTCAACTTCGTCTTCCAAGAATCGCCTAAGCTAAGTAATCCTATTACTTTCTCGGATGTGTGGACAGCGGGCCGCCCACGGGGGCGCTTGGTGAGAACGAAACAAGCGTTTGCATTTTGTATGGAGTCGCCACCAATTTTTATGGGAAATTGGAACCGTTCGAATACCTCGTGTCATGTCAAGACACAAAGTAGTGACATGAACACTAAGCAATCGTTACCCTTAGCATTCTATGTCTAGAATGACTCTCGTGGATGCCAATGAACACGGGTGTTCACAGATATCTGGAGTAAGGGGTGAGGGTACGTATTAGGAAGCTCTTTTGATCGAACACCTAATCCCGCCCGCCTCGATAGCGGCCTCTACTAATGATTAGGGAAGTTGTTCGTACTTGATATATCGTCGGCTATAATGCATGCAATGCAACATCCAAGTATTAATCCTAACATCTGAGAATTAGACTAAGTCGGTGAACAATTAATTAGCATACAATTAATGTCGAAGTAGGGTTTAAGGTTGATTTACATGTGAAAACATACAAACAATAAAAGGAATACAATAATTATAAATTACAATAATGAAAATTACATTAATTACAATGGAATAGGCGATTTATGTCGAAAATACCGCTAAAACGGATGATTTGAGAAAAAGAAATAAAAGAATAAAAGAATAAAATTAATGAAATAAACGAACAGGAATTAGCGTGATATTACGGATAATAGTTAGTTAATACGCTTACTAATTACGTCAAGGCAGAAAAGGAGTTCGTGAGGCGAACTCATCGAACAAAAAGAGATGCGCCCTCTGGAAGAGGCGCAGCAGTTGCTGCGTCTGTTCCAAGGGTGAATTCTGGCTGTGAAGCCGGAACTGCAAGTCGTTAATATTAATTGTTATTTTTAAGGATTAATTACGATATATGACTCGGATGAAAGTGATTAGCATGTTATTTACATATGAATGATGGTCATAAAAGCGATAAACATGGATGAGACGGATGCAAACGGATTATTTACATGAAATTATGATGGAAACATTAATGAGTCCTCTGTTGAAATAAGTCAATTAGGCTAAATATGACGGATATACAACGAATATGCGAATAGGCGAATAAACAGATGAAAATTATATCAATGACGAATTCCAGAAACTCAATATAATTAAATTGAATCTCTAAAATCCGGGTTTGAATTTTATGACGAAAACCCGCAAATATTGATTACTTGGGATTTAAGTCGGATTTGTGATGATTAAAACATGTTAATGATGAATGAATAATATACATGTGATTATTAAACTATCATGTGAAAGAATTAAAGAGAAACATACGGAAACAAATAAGAAAGACGAATTACAGAGGACGAAGGAAGAAGAAAGGAAGCAGGAACTGCGGCAGCCTCACGAAGAGGCGCAGCAGGAACTGCGCTCCTTCGAAGAGGCGCAGCAGTTGCTGCGTCCTTTCTCGACGGTCAGTCTTCTGGAAATCCGTAAAAAGAGGTTTTAAAGTACGGTTTTAGAAATCGGTTTTAATGGTATTTTCGACGTAAACCTTACATGAGTGATACGATAAGTAAAATACAATAAATAAAAGAGGATTATACACCCTCAGACTTACATGTTGACGGAACGAGATGAACTAAGATATCGACTAGTGAATGCTCGACGCGAATGCAAAGAAAGTGCCCTCGCAAGAGGAAAACGATTGATTAATTAAATTTGATTGAGTGTAGTTGGTCAAATTGGTCGGTCATGCAACGGAGAGGCTGGTACCCGGAAAGATCCGAGCTTACGTGGTCGGAAGTCCAAGCACGTAGGCGCCAATTAGTAAGAACGAAGTCTAGAATGCAAAGGGAGAAGAGAAGGGCGGACACTCGCGTGAGAAATATGAGGAACGAAAGCTCCTATTTATACTAATCACGCGACGGAATTATGGTAAGACTAGGATACGGAAGGAAAGATCCGGAAATAACCGACTTAGGTTAAACGCGGAAACTTGGACAAAAAGAAAGCCCTGGGAAAAGGCGCAAAGCAAAGTCTGCGTCCCTTGGAAGAGGCGCAAAGACTTGCCGCGTCCTTTCCCGGTAGGTTCCTCCGCGCGTAGAAAACGCGTTTGTGATCTGTCGTATTTTAGGCATAACTTTCTCTACAAGACTCGGATTTAGGTGATTTCGGTGGCATTGGAAAGCTAAGAAAGAGATCTAGAACTTTCTGTGAAATAGGCCTGACCCAAAAAAGTCGTTATCGCCTCGTAAAACGGGCCTAAAGTTCGGGCTATCAATTTAACTAAATGAAATGCACATTTTGCAATGTAAACTTTTAGTTTAGCCTAATGAAGTGACATGAGACTCAAAATGAGATATAATCTCAACATTTTATGACATCCTAACCCTAGGTAGACAAGCCCATTGCTTTGACTCGGAACTTGACGGTTTTAGGAAATGAAGACGATTTTTTGACCCGGACTCCAAATGTACTCTAATTACTGCCAAAACGACCGTATCGGCACGTAGATGACAACCAAGAGGTAGACATTAATATTTGAGCAATCACTTGACGATAATCTTACGAACTGTCACAAATCGTTCCGCGTACCAAACATGCGGCCCAATCATCACCGGGTGGTTTGCGGGAGGTGCAGAAACGAGGTGTCTACAGAGCCCCCACTTTGACTGAGGCTTGGACAAGGCGAAGGTCAAAGTATAGCCATCAGGTCAATCGAAGATTACAACCTGACGACTATGGCGACGCGAGGCGGTTCAAGGGGTCTGAAACAAGGACCTGTCGTCGGGAACATTTTAGAGTCTGTCGACTATCGGGGAGGGTCGTTTAAAGTCCATTAGACTACGTAGGGAAGCTCGCCAGCCATAAGAAGAGACCATACCTGAGACTTCTTTCTCGAGATGCTTCTGGAGGTGCATAGGAGCTAAGGGTAAGCGTAGGAGCTAAGGGTAAGACCTAAAGGATATGTAAGGATTTGTGCTAGGGTTTGGGGCCTTAAAGGAAAGCATCAATGGGAAGGAGGCCTGAATATAGGTTCAACTTAAAGGGGTAACCAAGGTTTGGGTGTAGGAACTCTAAGGAAAGGTGATCCTAAAGGAATATGATCCTAAAAGGAAAAGGTGATTCTAAAGGAATATGATCCTAAGGGTAAAAGTGTATGAACTCTAGGGAGTTTGGGAACCTAAAAGAAGCTAGGTGTGCGAACCTGGGTATACGAACCTAAAAGGACGGCTGGTATGGGAACTTAAAGGCTTGCGAACCTAAGAGAATTGGGATCCTAGGGTTAAGTTTAGGAACTACTGGGTTACTAATTCTTATTTTGAACGCATGCGTTTTAAGGTTTCTGAGGTATGGGAACTCCAAAAGGATTTATGGGTTTATGAACCTAAGGACGTTGGTGTGGGAGATTAAAGGCTTATGAACCTAAAGGAGGCCATTTTGGGATCTAAGAATCTAGGGGTAAGAATCCTAACCTTGGGTTTACGAACCTAAGGAAGGAGGCTCTGGCTTGGGAACTTCTGGAGAACAACACCTTTGCCGAACTCTGTGAGGAAACAATAATATCGAGGGTAGCAGGACGTCGGTAGAAACTGCTGAGGAATCTGCTTGCGTCGGTCTCAAGCGAACTCTGGCAAAAACTTGAGGTTGAATCTGCTTGCGTCGGTCTCAAGCGAACTCTTGTTGGGGAATATATTGACGATTAGGAACATCTTGATCGCTATGGAAGAAATCTTGAGTGAGTAATATGCAAAAATCTCTTACTGGGGACAAATATTTTGACGACTAGGAACATCTTGATCGTCATGGAAGAAATCTTGAGTGAGCAATATCGCAAAAATCTTTCATACATTTGGGGAGAATGAAGACTTGGGTGAAGCCCCTAGTCGGAGCGAGCATCGCTTCGATACTTACCGCATGGATATTAGCCACACAAGAATGCAATCTAATATGCAAATAGAACATAAACACATATGCACGTAAGCAATTATCACATGGACCTCGAATGAGGAAACACATAGGCTTTGCAAAAGTTGTTTCTTTATAAAAGTTGTTTAAAACTTGTGCAAAGGAAATTTGTCGTTTGTAATACGTTATGCATATTCAAACGGGCTCTAGAAACATGACTTGACATGACACAGACCTACTAGGACACGACGCGAAATGCAGACTTAGTTTTGACTGACGCGACACTAACTTAGATTTGACGCGACAAAGGGATGACCTAGACAGACTTTGCTTAAGCATGCGTAACCCCTAGCCAAGTATGGGTGACAATGCGTATCAGTTCCAATGGTAGAAGAATCGCAAGAAAGATGGGGGCATATAAAAGCAAGGCATGAGACATAGATTAGCTATTCACTTGGACATCTTTTGCTGCCACTTGCTGTAAAAGAGACCCCTCTTAAGGCACGATAACTTGGAGAATCGATCTAAGACCTTATCATCGCCTGGACCGAGCACTAGCTAGACTCAAATGAGAGAGGAATAAAGGAAGGGTGGCATCTCGGAAGAGAAGCCCCCAGGATGAGAAGATGACTCTGGACTTTGGTGAAAAAGAGGGTGGGCGACAATAAGGAGCCCCCAGTATAGAGGTGTTGGTTGTGGAAGGGATGTTAATTGAGGTTGGATGGTTGAAAATAGAGATGGTTGATAATTGAGATTGAAAGTTGATGGTTGTGTCCTTGAGGACTGCCTACTTATTCACGTGAAGTGAAATCAAACCAGATCGTAGTTCTGAGGTTTTGTTAATTTTGTTTGGGTGTTGTGGTTGCATCCTCCTTGTGTAAGAAAGGACTGCCTACGTATCCACCTGAAAAGGTGAAATCAAACCATGCTCGTAGTTCAAGTGTGTGCCTAAGCTATGCTGTTAGGACCTTAAAGTGCATGGGTTATGAGGGTATACTCCTTTGGTGACTCAAAGAACTGATTCGAGATAACCCTCTCTGATCATAGACCAAAGAGGTATAACTAAGTTTGTAAAAATTTCCTTGTCATGTGAGCACACCTAAAAGTGGACCCTAAGGATGATATGGGTATGTCCCGTTCTGGTAGCAAAGTATTTGAAGACTCCGTGTTTGGGTCAAGGTGAAACTGGATTGGATATTTGGAATGTAGAGCTCGGTAATAAGAGGCTTTGATGAACAATTCTCTGGAGCTTGATTTGTGGAGTTAAGGCTTGATGGGGTTATGGCTTGTAATGTGGCTTGGAAATGGAGTCTCTCGGCTTGATGTAGCCTGAGCACATAAAGGTAGGTTAAAATGACGTGGGTTCAAGTTTCCATGTCTTGGCCCTAAAGGATGGGTATATTTGACGAGCTTGAGAGGATTCTCAAAATTCCTAACTATCTCCCCGTAACGGTCTCGAGAAGGACTTAGGGTATGATGTGTGAAAGGCTAAATGAGGGTGCTAGATGACCATCTTGATTGATGTCTTGATTCTATATAGACTTCAACATTATTTTGTATTTGATTTCAGGCTTATTCTTGACTCAGACTCAGATTCTTGGTCTAGAATATATCTTGGCTTTTCTGCTCAGATTTTTGATCAGGTTTTGAAGGATAACGTTGTCTTTGGATATTGACATGACTCGCTTGATTGAGCCTTATTCTTTTGACTCTTGTGTCTTGGATTACGGGCAAAACTACGGCCTTGGATATTGATCAGTTTCTCTTGATTGAGCCTTTTGTCTTTGATCAGGGCTCGTATTGTCTTGGATGGACTTGTTACCATGGATTTGGGTCAGACTAACACCTTTGGTGTGAAACGGGTTGGTCTTTTTTTTAGTAACGCAGGTTGTTTATTGTGGGGAATGGGCTTGCCTTCCGTCATGGAACGTTAACAAGGGAGATGGTCTGGATTCGTCCTAGAATCTCTTGAGATATGCTCGTCCTAAACTGGGGTTATATTGTGGGTTTCTATTGCCAGACATGGAATAGGTAAGGAAAGAACACGGAGTTTCAGGTCCTCTACAACTTGGAACGGAACATCATTTTAGTGTACTCACATTGATTGTCATGTGTTGCTGTTTGTTTTAAAATGTCTCAAACCAATTCTTATTGTCATAGGAAAAGGGTAGAGGAAGAGATATGATAGAATATGTGGGTTGAAAAGTGTGCTTTTATTGAAATGGATAATAAATGTACTTAACATAAACTCGAGAAGACATGTGACTCATGGGACAGCCCCCAGGTTGTCACTAGGAATGAAATGGACACAAAGAAAGATACTAGAAAAAATATGGGATAGAAAGCCTAAGACTCGGACTCGGACCCGGACTTTGACTCGATCTTAGACCTAGACTCGTAATCATCGGCCCATGCTTGAACATTTCCAGCAACTGGCCTCGACATCCGGTTTTGAGCATTCATCCATTTGGACACTTCGTCCTCATCATTGGGAATACTAGAAGGGTAAAGGCCCAAGAGACCTTCCTGTCTTTGAAGAGTAGGACACCCATGAGGGTCATTTTGTTCTCTTAACGGATCGAGGGTCGATAAGGATATCTTGCCGCGATCGAGCATATAGTGGATAGTATATTTGAGTTTGGAGCATTCTTCAGTGTCGTGTCCATTACCCCTATGGAATAAGCAATATTGAGAACCGTCCCAGAAGCGACCTCTGCTCTCGTACTTAGGGTCTGGGATTGGACCGATTGGTTGGATCAGTCCTTTGGCAAAGAGTCTTTTAAAGGCTACCGTATAAGGTATGCCTAAATTGGAGTATGACCTTGAATGTCGAGTTCCTCTTTCCGGTGAAGGTTCTATAAACTTTACGTCGGTGATGCGGATTGTTTTATTGTTGGGTGTAGATGCGGACGGTGAACCTTTTTGAATGACTTCATTGATACGAACAATCTCTGCCGATAAGTTTTCAACGGTTTTGATGCCACCTTTCAAATGAGAGGTGTAAATTGGGTGTAGACAGTCAATGACGTCCTCAACCAATGTCGCTTCCTTCGACTGGTCGGGTATTTGTGAATCTATCTTTCTTCTTTTCACCAAATGATTGGTGGATCTTTGATCACCTGTGATATTGAACTCCCTATAAGATCGCTTAACTTCTGTACCCAAACATTTTAGTAGCGAGACAGAAATCCTTCCATCCTCAATCCTGTCTTGTATGACATTCTTGAGCTTATAACAATCTTCGGTACCATGCCCCCTACCCCTATGGTATTGACAATATGAATTGCCATCCCACGATTTAGATTTCTTTTCTGGATCTGGTGTAGGTCCTATTGGTTGAAGAAGACCTAGAGAGGATAATTGGTTCAAGGCTAGGGCATAAGGTATTCCTAGATTTGTGAATGACCTGGGAGAGTTGTTTAATTCCTTTGAGGAAGGCTCCATGAGGTCGCCTTTATTGATTCTGGATGAGAAGAACTAGGAATAGATTGCTCACTTTTTGCTTTCTCCTCGAGACCATGAGGTTGAGGGTTTGTCTGGACACTCTTGAAAGATTGGGCCTCAAGCTTCTTATCCATTTCAGCAAATTGATTCCCCATGTTGGAAAGCCGGGAGTTTAGAGTATCAATGGCTCCTTCTATCTTGGAAAGCATGAGCATCCCACTTTGGACATCGTCCTCCTTCGGTGCTTTGATTTCTTTGTCATCACGAGGATCGAGGAGATGAGAAAAGTCTAGGAATGATTCTTCATCGTGTTTAGTGCCGTTAGACCCAAGAGGGTCGGTCCCATCAAATTGCTCCACAAATGGTGGCATTGGAAGCTTGCCATCCTCGATCATATCTTGAATAATATGTTTTAGACAAAAGCATTCCTCTGTATCGTGTCCCCTACCTTGGTGGTACTGACAATATGAATTGCCCTTCCATCTAGGGAATATCTTTTTGGGATCCGGGGTTGGGCCAATTGGATGAAGTTTTCCTTGGGAAACTAATCTTTGTAGAGCTACTTCATATGTGGTTCCGAGGTCAAGGAATTCTCTATGAGCTCGTCCCGGCCTTCTGGGTGGAGTTTGCAAGAGGTTAACTCCCTTGTCTTCATTGCCCTTCTTAGATGGGTGAGTCGTGTTGAAGCTATAACTTGGCCTTGGGGTATGAGAGGATGGTAAAGGTTTTATCATGTCTATCTTGTCTTCCATATTGGTGACACGAGTTCTCAAGTCTTCGACGGTGGCCTGAAGCTTAATGACTGCAGCACTTAGTCCCTTGACGTCGACGGATAAACGTTCTTGAACACTTTCATTGGAAACTGCGGAATTCCTACCGAGAAGAAAACGATGCGCATTACAACTTGATTCGACATGGGATCACGCATACTAGAGCAAACAACAAAGGAAGGGATAAGATGACAAATCTAGACTTGACTTGTGAATTCATGAAATGTCGTGAGCGACTTTTCGTGTTTGGATTCACGGTGTTTGACCTTGACCTTTAGACTCGAGTGTTGACTTTGACGGAGTGACATTTATACAGTTGACCTTATTGACGGGATTGAAGACACGTGTTGATTCTGGACTCGAGGTTTGCTTATAGGTGTTAAGAAGACTGCTGTAGTTTAGACTCAAATATGAGGCCCATTGAGACTCGTGTGTTGAGCCTCGGAACGTGTGACTCGAGGTGTCAAAAAATGTTTAGATCCTAACTGAATTGGGGTAGGGGAGTCCAAAATGACGGCGTGATGCCTTAGGGTTTGACTTGATTTTGAAAAGACCCAAAATATAAAGAAAAGACGGGTTCATGACTCGACGGAGTTTCGACTAGGACATAGTCGGTTTGAACTTTGACTCTAACTTAGCCCAATTGAATTTACATATTTACATTTACATGATTTGAAAACATGTTTTTTTTTTTTGGACTCTTTTTTTTTTTTGTTTTTTTTTTACGTTTTTTTTTTGTATTTGGTTTTGAAATGGGTTTTAGGCCCGAAGTTTGACACGACAAACGGACAGAGTTTTGACCGGATTTTGTGCTAATTGAAAGCCTATTTCGAAATTTTATTTAAGAAAAGGATTTTGATTTTTGAAAAAAAGGTCATGGTTTAGAAATGGTGATCATGTAAGGTACAAACATATATACAAGCATTATAACGGGATGCTGAGTGCATTTAAAAGGGTTTTGGTTTAAAGGGTGGGTTGCCATACCGAACCATCAAACCCGAAGTCTGTGGAGAGGCTCGTGCCAAACAAGAGTAAGGCCGATTCCTAGTCCATTTCCTCAAGTAGTGAAGGCCCTTGATACAAACAAGAGTAAGCATCATGGTATGGATGACGTCAATCGCTATCCATCCTTAGGCCCAAATAAGAATTAGGACCGTTTAGACGGGAATATTGGTCGAATGGGTTGGGTTGGGCCTAGGAAGGCCGAATAAAACGATCTAGGAAGACCGAGTTATGAAAACCGACAATTGTCTTGTACAAACTATTCCCTAACCTTGTTCAAGTTTCACCCTCGGCTACACGTAAGTGTATTATCCCCAGCGGAGTCGCCAAACTGTGGACAGCGGGCCGCCCACGGGGGCGCTTGGTGAGAACGAAACAAGCGTTTGCATTTTGTATGGAGTCGCCACCAATTTTTATGGGAAATTGGAACCGTTCGAATACCTCGTGTCATGTCAAGACACAAAGTAGTGACATGAACACTAAGCAATCGTTACCCTTAGCATTCTATGTCTAGAATGACTCTCGTGGATGCCAATGAACACGGGTGTTCACAGATATCTGGAGTAAGGGGTGAGGGTACGTATTAGGAAGCTCTTTTGATCGAACACCTAATCCCGCCCGCCTCGATAGCGGCCTCTACTAATGATTAGGGAAGTTGTTCGTACTTGATATATCGTCGGCTATAATGCATGCAATGCAACATCCAAGTTTTAATCCTAACATGTGAGAATTAGACTAAGTCGGTGAACAATTAATTAGCATACAATTAATGTCGAAGTAGGGTTTAAGGTTGATTTACATGTGAAAACATACAAACAATAAAAGGAATACAATAATTATAAATTACAATAATGAAAATTACATTAATTACAATGGAATAGGCGATTTATGTCGAAAATACCGCTAAAACGGATGATTTGAGAAAAAGAAATAAAAGAATAAAAGAATAAAATTAATGAAATAAACGAACAGGAATTAGCGTGATATTACGGATAATAGTTAGTTAATACGCTTACTAATTACGTCAAGGCAGAAAAGGAGTTCAGAGGCAGAACTCATCCTGGAACAGGCGCAGCAGATCGCGCCCTCGGAAGAGGCGCGGCGATTCTTTGCGTCTGTTCAAGGGTGAATTTCGGGTCGTAGTTTTAAGCGGAGAATCGCAAGTCGTTAATATTAATTGTTATTTTTAAGGATTAATTACGATATATGACTCGGATGAAAGTGATTAGCATGTTATTTACATATGAATGATGGTTATAAAAGCGATAAACATGGATGAGACGGATGCAAACGGATTATTTACATGAAATTATGATGGAAACATTAATGAGTCCTCTGTTGAAATAAGTCAATTAGGCTAAATATGACGGATATACAACGAATATGCGAATAGGCGAATAAACAGATGAAAATTATATCAATGACGAATTCCAGAAACTCAATATAATTAAATTGAATCTCTAAAATCCGGGTTTGAATTTTATGACGAAAACCCGCAAATATTGATTACTTGGGATTTAAGTCGGATTTGTGATGATTAAAACATGTTAATGATGAATGAATAATATACATGTGATTATTAAACTATCATGTGAAAGAATTAAAGAGAAACATACGGAAACAAATAAGAAAGACGAATTATAGAGGACGAAGGAAGAAGAAAGGAAGCGAGAGCTGCTGGCGGCCTCACGAAGAGGCGCAGCAGAAGCGCGCTCCTTCAAGAGGCGCAGCGATTCTTGCGTCCTTTCTCGACGGTCAGTCTTCTGGAAATCCGTAAAAAGAGGTTTTAAAGTACGGTTTTAGAAATCGGTTTTAATGGTATTTTCGACGTAAACCTTACATGAGTGATACGATAAGTAAAATACAATAAATAAAAGAGGATTATACACCCTCAGACTTACATGTTGACGGAACGAGATGAACTAAGATATCAACTAGTGAATGCTCGACGCGAATGCAAAGAAAGTGCCCTCGCAAGAGGAAAACGATTGATTAATTAAATTTGATTGAGTGTAGTTGGTCAAATTGGTCGGTCATGCAACGGAGAGACTGGTACCCGGAAAGATCCGAGCTTACGTGGTCGGAAGTCCAAGCACGTAGGCGCCAATTAGTAAGAACGAAGTCTAGAATGCAAAGGGAGAAGAGAAGGGCGGACACTCGCGTGAGAAATATGAGGAACGAAAGCTCCTATTTATACTAATCACGCGACGGAATTATGGTAAGGCTAGGATACGGAAGGAAAGATCCGGAAATAACCGACTTAGGTTAAACGCGGAAACTTGGACAAAAAGAAAGCCCAGGAAAAGGCGCGGGTGTTTGCGTCCCTTGGAAGAGACGGCACTTGACTGCGCGTCCTTTCCCGGGTAGGTTCCTCTGCGCGTAGAAAACGCGTTTGACAGTCTGTCGTATTTTAGGCATAACTTTCTCTACAAGACTCGGATTTAGGTGATTTCGGTGGCATTGGAAAGCTAAGAAAGAGATCTAGAACTTTCTGTGAAATAGGCCTGACCCAAAAAAGTCGTTATCGCCTCGTAAAATGGGCCTAAAGTTCGGGCTATCAATTTAACTAAATGAAATGCACATTTTGCAATGTAAACTTTTAGTTTAGCCTAATGAAGTGACATGAGACTCAAAATGAGATATAATCTCAACATTTTATGACATCCTAATCCTAGGTAGACAAGCCCATTGCTTTGACTCGGGACTTGACGGTTTTAGGAAATGAAGACGATTTTTTGACCCGGACTCCAAATGTACTCTAATTACTGCCAAAACGACCGTATCGGCACGTAGATGACAACCAAGAGGTAGACATTAATATTTGAGCAATCACTTGACGATAATCTTACGAACTGTCACAAATCGTTCCGCGTACCAAACATGCGGCCCAATCATCACCGGGTGGTTTGCGGGAGGTGTAGAAACGAGGTGTCTACAGGATGAAGACTTGCCACCTTTTGGCGCTAGTCACAACCTTGCTCTATACATCACTGTCATTTGTCTAAAGAAAAATGTGCCAATGACCTTGGTAGACGATGGCTCCGCGGTCAACGTCATACCCCTCAAAACGGCATACAAACTAGGGATGAAAGAGTCGGATTGGACTCCTACAAATCAAGGTGTTCGTGCATATGACGGTACGCGACGAAAAGTGGTAGGACTTGCTAACCTAACCATAGCCACGGGACCAATCGAACGGAAGGTTAACTTCCAAATAGTGGACATCGAAGCTTCATTCAACATACTTCTGGGAAGGCCTTGGATTCATGCTTCCAAAGCGGTAACATCCACCCTTCATCAAAAAATCAAGATTCCACTAAATGGCAAAGTTGTGACGATCACTTCGTCACCCATCAAGGCAATAATCGAAAAGCAATCAAACAATCAAGTCCTTGCGGATCCCATATACGAACTTGGGGGCTTCCAAAGTGTAAACATCATAGAAAGTGAGTTGGCACCCTTATACTATAATCCCTACTCCAACTTGTTGGTCAACCACATACTCAAATCTCAGGGATACTTCCCTGGAATGCCTTTAAACCCAATTCGAAAGAATACCTTCGCACCATACAAGGAAGGCAACTCGACAAGGATACCACTTGGACTAGGGTACAAACCCACAAAAGAAGAAGTTCTCGAAATGCTCGCCCAAGTCCAAAACCGCAAGCACGTGGGAGTCCAAATGAGGCCATATCTCCCCACTCTAAATGGGTACTTCGTTCAAGAAGGAAGTTCAGAACTCTTCCACGGATTTCCCGAACCTTGGCATTATCTTGAGAGGAAGTTAGCCGGAATCGAGATCTTTCACGATTGCTACTTCATTCCTCCCGAAACGGTTCCAACCGTCAAAACCCGTCAAGCACCTTGCTTCGACGAACAAGTCGTGAGCCTATTGTTTGGAGAAGATCGATTCATTAGGGCCGCGCAGGATGAGATCATTACTATGATACTTCAGGACGATCGCTTCAACCCCACCGCGTTGATCACAGAAATCGACACAAAGCAGCAGAAAGGGTGGAGAAAATCTATCAAATGGACCAACAACCAAGGAAGACTCTTCAAACTCACTACTGGAGAAGGAGAGATGTTCAAAGGAGAACCAGAAGACGACGAGTTCGAGTCAGAGTCGGAGTCGGAGTCAGAGTCAGAGTCTAGAGGAGTCATTAGAGAATCTACTCATGTTGTCATCCCCACTCCCTTTGTTTCTCCTAGCTTAGCCTCGAGTAGTCACAGTAATTCGGGAAATGCCCCATTATCGTCCCTTGCCATGTGACCATGGATCGGTTGGCTTCTTTGTTTCAACTTTACTCAAATCTTAATATGAATAAATCAGGTTCTGCTTACTCTTTGCGTTATCTTGAGTGCAATTCTGTTTACGATGATACTGAGGATGACCAAGACCCAGACTTGACCGAAATACCTCCCTACGTAGCCAAAGAAATATTACAAGAAGGGGAAGGGGGACCTGTAATAGAGGACACCGAACCCATCAATGTAGGAACCGAACTAGAACCCAAAGAACTTAGGATAGGGACTACCTTGAGCTCAACCGAAAGGGCCGATTTCATAGACCTCCTAAATGAATTCAAAGACGTTTTCGCTTGGTCCTACAAAAACATGCCAGGGATCGACAGGGATATCGCCGAACATAGAATTCCAATTAAGCCGGGTTTCAAACCTGTGAAACAGAAGCTTCGACGAATGAGAACAGAATGGGCTCTAAAGATTAAAGAAGAAGTGGACAAGCAATTCAAAGCCGGGTTCATCAAAGTTTCCGAGTATTCTGACTGGGTAGCTAACATAGTACCCGTACCCAAAAAGGATGGGAGAATCCGTGTTTGTGTTGATTTCAGAGACTTGAACAAAGCAAGTCCGAAAGATGACTTCCCTCTACCTCACATTGACATATTGGTGGACAATACTGCAGACCACGCATTACTATCCTTCATGGATGGATATGCGGGTTATAACCAAATCAAGATGGCCATGGAAGATATGCATAAGACCGCATTCGTCACCCAATGGGGAACGTATTGCTATACGGTAATGCCATTCGGATTGATCAACGCCGGAGCTACATACCAACGCACCGCAACTACACTCCTACATGACATGATGCACAAAGAAGTTGAGGTATATGTAGACGACATGATCGTCAAATCCAAGGAAAGAGAGGGACATATTGCAAACCTTCGCAAGTTCTTCGCAAGGCTACGAAAGTACAACATGAGACTCAACCCTCAGAAATGCACATTCGGGGTAACATCTGGCAAACTCCTGGGATATGTCGTTAGTCAAAGAGGCATAGAAATAGATCCTTCAAAAATCAAAGCTCTGATTGAAATGCCACAGCCTCAAACAGAAAAAAGAAGTCGAGGATTTCTGGAAAAGTACAATACATAAGTCGATTCATATCGAAACTCACGATGATTTGCGAACCTATCTTCAAGAAACTCAAGAAAACAGACCACACCATGTGGGATGATGATTGTCAAAAGGCGTTTGACCGAATCAAGGAGATATTGGCTAAACCGCCAGTGCTCACGCCACCGCAACAAGATCAACCTCTTGGTTTATATCTCACAGTAACTGAAACCGCCATGGGTGCCATGCTAGCTCAAACTGTAGGAAGCGAAGAAAGAGCCATTTACTATCTAAGTAAGAAGTTCTTGGAATATGAGTGCAAATACTCACAACTCGAAAAGACATGCCTCGCTCTTGTGTGGGCAACGAAGAAGCTACGTCACTACATGCTTAGCTACTCCGTCAAGATATATTCCAAAATGGATCCAGTCAAATATCTCTTCGAGAAACCCGTCCTCAACGGACGTCTGGCAAGATGGACCCTGATGCTCTCAGAATTCGACCTTAAATATGTGCCACTGAAAGTTATAAAAGGTCGCGCCGTCGCCGAATTCTTCGCAGAAAATCCTATCAACGACGCACAAACCATAGATACTTGGTCATTTCCCGACGAGGATATACTTCAAACGGACGTAGACTCCTGGGACCTATACTTTGACGGAGCATCAAACTTAAGAGGATTCGGAATAGGAGTGTTGCTCATTTCTCCTGAAGGTGAGCATACAGGTCTTTGTCAAACTCGACTTCGAGGTGACAAACAATCTTTGCAGAATCACGAAGCTTGTCTCATTGGACTACAAGCGGCAGTAAGCTTAGGCATCAAAAACCTCCGAGTACATGGGGATTCATCACTGATCATCAACCAAGTTACAGGATCCTGGAAAATCCGAAGTGAAAGCCTCGCACCCTATCAGGCTAGGATAGACCAAGTCGCTCAATTCTTTGATCACGTAACATACCTACACCTACCTCGGGAGGAAAATCAATTTGCAGACGCTCTTGCGAAACTTGCATCTCTAATAAATATGCCAGATCACATGGTGGAAATGCCCTTGTGTATCGAACGACGGTCAGAGCCGGCTTATGTCCATCAAATCACCGATGAAGAGGAAATCGCACAGGAACCCTGGTTCCAAGCAATCCTGAATTTCAAGCTTAATGGTACCTATCCGCCGGATATGGACAAAAGGGGACAACGCGCTATACGCCTATTAGCTTCCCAATACATTCTGATGCAAGGAGAATTATACAAAAGAACACCTCTTGGTGTAGTCCTACGTTGCCTTGATCATTCACAGGCACGAAAGGTGATGGAAGAAGTCCACGACGGAGAATGCGGTCCTCACATGAGTGGGCCCATGATGGCAAAGAAAATCACACGCTTAGGGTATTATTGGACCACAATGGAATCCGATTGCATCAAATACGTGAGACATTGCCACAATTGCCAAATCTTCGGGAATGTACAACATGTCCCTCCTTCGTTGCTATACACGATGACATCTCCTTGGCCATTTTCCGCATGGGGAATTGACATAATCGGGAAAATAACCCCAGCCGGAACAGGAGGTCACTGTTTCATCCTAGTGGCAATTGACTATTTCACCAAATGGGTAGAAGCGGCTTCCTACACTAGTCTTACGGCTAAAAATGTGGCCAAGTTCATACAAAACAACATCATCTGTCGATATGGTTGCCCACATGAGATCATTAGCGATAATGGGTCACATTTCCAAGCCGAAACAGAGCAATTGCTAGCCAAATACAAGATTAAGCATCACCACTCTTCGCCCTATAGACCACAGACTAACGGCGCGGTAGAAGCGGCAAACAAGAACGTTGTCACAATTCTCAAGAAAATGACTGACAACTATAGAGATTGGCCAAGCAAGATACCCTTTGCTTTGTGGGGGTACCGTACATCTGTCAGGACACCCACTGGGGCTACTCCTTTCTATTTGACCTACGGCATGGAAGCCGTACAACCAGTCGAGCTACAAATACCATCCTTGCGTATTCTACTAGAAAGTCAAATCCCGGAGGCCGATTGGAAGAGGGACAGATATGAAGAACTCATCCTCCTGGATGAACGTAGGCTACGCGCCTTACATAATGTCCAAACATATCAAGCCCGTATCAAACGAGCTTTCAACAAAAGGGTTAGGCCAAGAAACATCAAAGAAGGAGACTTAGTACTCAAATCGGTTAGAGCTCTTTTACCCGTCGACCCACGGGGAAAATTCAAACCTAATTGGGCCGGACCATATCTAGTCAAATCCATACTCCCAGGGGGCGCGGTTAGAATCACAGACCTAGATGGGAATGAGTTTTCAAACCCCACAAACCTCGACCAATTGAAACGGTACTATGCCTAGAATAGGACAAACACGCGCCTCGCGTAAACCCATGTGTCGCTCTTGTGACACTAAATAAACGGCCCCTGGCCAAGCTGAAATAAGCTAAATGTCACTGTGCTCTTGCATTTTGACAAAATCGTCGTCCTCATATCATCAAATAAACTAAATTCGCACCTCCAGAGTAAGCAAAAGCTCATGCTTATTTTCTATGTTCATCACAAGCTCTTGCTTCGAACAATTATTCTTTTACATTTACTTGAACTACGCGCAAGGGTTTGATTTCGCTTTTTAAGTGAATACGTAGGCAATCCTCCACGGGATTCAACCCATTATATCAAAAAAAAAATGTAAATAGAAGGACATTTGCATTGCATTTGAAATTCGACAAGAATAATAATTGGAAAATCTCAACGGTTTCATAACCATTTAACCTTTTTATTTCATTCAATTTCTAATAATAATAATACGACAAATAATAAAAATAGAATAGGCTAGGATTCTAAAAATCCCTCCTTTTTATTACAATAATAACAAATAATAATCAAATAGTAAATAAAGACTCGGGCTATTCCTCCATCTTCCCCTTGCCCTTGTCACTCTTGTCATATTTCCCGTCACGACCTCGAGCCGGGCGCTCTTGCACCACTTCAGACCTAATCACCAACGGTCTTTCTCGAGGCCTGACTCTTCCGTTCTTGCCAACCACCATTTCCGCAACAGGAGTAGTCTTTGATTTCTTCGAAGGATGAATGACCTGAAATCCCGCTTCTTCTTCCCCCTCTGTCAGATGCTTCTCCTTCTCTTTCTCTCCCTCGCGCACCTTGTAATCAACAGGCTCGCGTTTCCTCAGTCTCTCGCGCTCTTCCAGAGTTGCAGCCTTTCTCCACCTCAGATAAGAGTCCGACACCCACAAAGCATTGGCAGAGAAGCTCAAGAACCACATGTTTCTTTGGGCCCATTTGATAGCCCACTCTCTTCGGCTCTCTGTAGTAAGCGCCACAGCAGTCTGCGGAACGGTATCAAGCCTAGGGATCGTCTGCTTCAACCCAACTTGCCTCATCAATCTTTCCGGAAAGATGCATACCATAAACTCCAATCCCGGAATGCGCACGGACCTAGTGGGATCCAAAGAAGACACTCCAGTGACAGACTTGAGGTGCCACCACGGTACGACCCACCTAATCAACGGACCATCATCATTCTTCAGCTTGTTCTTCCAATAGTCACAGACCCGGGTGAAGTCCACCATGTACAACCGTGTCCTCATCGCAATCATGCGGGGATGATAGGAAAGTGCATGAACTGGGGGCTCGATCAATCGGAGCCGTTCCATAAGCCAAACCTACCAAAAGCAGGTATTAGACACCAACAAAACAAAACAAAAAAAAACGAAAAAAAAAAACGAAACAAAAAAAAAAAAAAAAAAAAAAAAAAAAAAAAAAAAAAAAAAAAAAAAAAAAAAAAAAAAAAAAAAAAAAAAAAAAAAAAGAAAAGATGATGTCTTTTACCTGCAAAATTACGGGACTCCCCAAGAACGGCAGATCGCGGTTGGATTTCCTATTATCCAAACCCAAGATAATCTCCCCTAAGCACAAACAAGCTGGGCTCCTGCGCAGCTCCATTTGCTCAATAAGACCCAAAAGGCGGGGATCACCTCTCAAATCTTCATCAACGTGTCCTTGGAAGACATACACGTGCAGCAAACAAAAGCCGAATGCTCTCCTCCTAGCAACATGGGAAACAGTAGGGTCGGCCCTGTTAATGAATCGGTCTACAAAGTCCAGCATTCTCACGCCTTTCGGGGTAACTAAGCGATCCACCTCAAGTCTGGTCAGTCCAAGCAAGTCTCTGAATTTTCTCTTATACCCTTGTGAAGTGGAAGGAATGGCAGGTAAATGTTCGGGGTCCCACCCACCAATAGCAGCAATTTCTTCGGGAAATGGGCAAATATCGCCTCCTGGGAACGCGAAAACATGATAATTCGGGTCCCAATAGTCAAGGCAAGCATCCAAGAACGGTGTTACTATCTTAATGAGTTTCAAACTCAATAAAGACCCAAGGTTATAAGCACCCATGTCGTGCTTCTCCATATTCGAAAACTCGTTGGTCCATTCCTTCAAGCGGATCTCCAAAGTATTCATGATGACTAATTTCTCTTGAAGATTTATTTTGAGAGCTTAATATGAATAGACGAGGAAGAGACGAAAGAATTATATGATTTAAAGCTTCGTCGACGCTTCTATTTATACTATTTGCTGTTTCCAAAAAATCCGCCAGAATAGACCGGCTTGGGAACAGGCGCAGCGCCTGCTGCGCCTATTCAAAGGGACGCAGCTCCTGCTGCGCCTCTTCCCCAGGCTCACTTTCTGTGATTTCCGCGTTTGGATCTTTCCTAATTCTATAACGAATAATTTCCTATTCCTACGGGATTTTATTTTGGTAAATACGAGCAGTTTACCATGTTTTAAGTTTCCTATTTTCGCGGGCACGCATTTCGAGGCGACGTCGACGCCTTCGCCATTTTCATCACACTTAATTCTTCTTTTTTATCATTATTTTAATTCATTCATTTATTTTTAGGAAATAAATTTCATTTTCTTTTTTGGAAAAAATTTTCTTTTGTTTTCATTTCTACACTTATATATTTCTCTTTTTTCCTTTTTTTAGGGGGTAACCCTCCCTACCGTCCGGTCATTTCCGGCAAATTTTTTGCTTTTCCTTGTGCTCTTTTGAGTCTCATTTTGCGCTGATTAAAGGCCTTATGTATACAAAATGTATGTTTTGCGTAATTTCCATGTAAATTTCGGCAGCATGACGGCATAAACCGTTGTCTACCAAACCTGTTCAAGAACTAACCTGCAGGTACAAGCAACACAACCCAGCAGCAAAGGCACTCAGGCCACCATATATACACCAAACAGAGCAAATGTACAAGCAAACTGGGGGCTTGCGCCCCGAACAAAGTCCAAAAGTCAAAGCAAACTAGGGGCTTGCGCCCCAAACAAAGTCCAAAAATGTTCAAATCAGAAGTCCAAAATGTACAAGTCTACAAAACTACACAAAACTACTGCTGGGCGCCCTCCAACTCAGCAACTCTGGCCGCAAGAACGGCATTCTCGGCATCTCGAAACTCGAGCTCCCTCAGTAAGCGAGCCGTCTCCTCCCGAGACTGGGCCAACTCTCGCTCCAGCTCGCGGTCACCCTGTAAACAAGAAATTGGCTCATGTCAATCAATTCAAGCAAGATAAAAAAAAAACCAAAAACCAAAAGTCAAAAGAACTCAAATGAGGTTCATACCTGACGACCTCGACCACCAACGAGTGCCTCGATGGCAGTAGCTCGCAGCCGGTTGGCCACCCTCCATAGTGCCACGAACCGGGACGGCGCGACTTGCATTTTCAAAGGAAATTCTCAGCAAATTGAACAAGGTCAATCAAATGTGTTCTTACACAAAAGTTATATAAACAAGAGGCTTACCCTCCGAATCAGATGCTGCCAGTCGTCTAGGCCAGCATCCGTCACAGCTACGTCGAAGTCACGCAACTCGGAGATCGTCGTCCTCCCGGTCGCGTCAGTGTACTCGAGGGTCTCGGGGTACTCTGGGGGCTCGATGCCCGCCGCATCGACCTCCTGCAAAGACAAGTAACTCTCGTTAATCGATGATCTTTCGTCGCAATTTTCGAAATCAAAGTTAACAAAAAGTAAAAGATACTCACCACTACCGGCCAGTACGCCAACCTCCCGTAGAGGAACGTCGAGTACTCCTCGCCAAGGAGAAGAAGGTCGTCGCCACTGGCACCAGCCAAGTCCGCCTCCCTCTCAGCCTCAGAAGGCTCCCTAAACATCGTCATGGGAGGATCGACGGGAACCGTCAACACGTCCCGAGAGCACGCGGCGAGCCAACCGCCGCCCGGATACCACACGGGACCCATCGACGTCCACAGCAGCAGCCGACTCGGGCTCCTAGGTCGAAGGACCTCAGCGACAAAAGGAGGCGATCTAGCGTACTCCGCCCAAGGTCTGGGCACCCACTGCGACAATATAAGGCAAAGATCATTCCTATGATCAAGTAAAAGCAAAGGACAAACATAAATGAATACAAATAGGATACTCACGCTGCACAGCTGAAGGGCGTTCACATCCCGCCGGTAGACGTTGTGAGAGGAACGCTTGCTCTTCGTCCGGCACATGACCCAATCCCTCACCACGGGATAGGCCCTCTCCAACGGCTCCGTCCTCTTGGGCGCAAGACTCGGGAAGTAAGAGTACACCCACGCCTGTAAAACAGAATAATCAATAACGATCTTTCGCGATTTGATAAAGAAAGGAATTTGCTTTGGTCTAAGGGAAGGTTCATACCTCCAACAGTAGTCCAGGTCCGACAGCGCCAGGAGAAGTCCCCTTCTCCATCAACTCCGGACGAACCATGGCCCTCATGAAGCGGATGAGGACCGCAAACCAGCTAAGATGACCCGGCCCCAACGCCCTAGGGAACTCAGTCGAAAGGAAGGAAGAAGCTTCGTCGATAGCCTCTCGCCCTTGTCTCCGAGGTAAATCGAAGACAAAAACCACTGTGAGCACGAGCACGAGCCCTCCGCTCGGACAAGGAGGAGGGGCTGTCTCCCTCCCATCGATCGTCACCAGCGTCGGGGTCTTCCCCGCAAAGTAGTCTCGGACGTAAGTCGGGTACTAAACCCAAGATCGCAACGACCTTCGGTGACAAGTTCCAGCCGATCAATCTCCTCGCCTCGGCCGAATCCGCCCTCATAGCAGTCTCCGGCCACACCATCTCCTCAGTCCCACACGGCAGACCAGAAATCATGCCGTAATCCTCCAAAGTGACTCCCACCTCACCAAAAGGTAGGTGAAACGTGGAAGTCGTATCCCAGAATCGATCCAAGAAAGCGCGGACCAGGCTAAGGTTGGCCCGCAACTTCCTCTTCACGATATCCCTCCGGACACGGAACCGAGGACCGAACGCCCCACGCTCGATCATGGCCCTCTCCTCCGCCGACAGCCGCTCGTAGTGCTCCATCGCTGTCGTGTAACCCGAGAACGACCTGATGTTCCCGGCCTCCTATTATGATTTGAAACAAGGCTATCTTTAGTTTTGAATGAAATTTGAAAGAAGTTTGGACAAAAAGAATGAAAGACAATAAGTAATGAGTAGTGAATTCTTATTTACCAAGCTCTTCACCGTCCTGTAGGACAGGTGACCCTCTGCGGCCCACACAAGGTGCCTACTCTCCCAGGTCTCAGCCCACGCAGGAGCTACTCTCAGCTGACGGCCTCCTCGCCCGACGTTGGCCCGTCTCGGGGCCTCCTCCTCCTCGGCAGCCTCCTCCTCGTGAGTCTCGTCTCCAGCAGCCATCACCGCAGCGGTGAAAGCCTGCTCTAAAGCCTCCTCAACAACAGCGGCATCTATCTCCATGGGAGTCCTCCCAGAAGTAGAAGCCTCGTCACCTGCGACATTAAAGTAAATTCAGGCCGCGTCACATGACGACGAACCTTTGTTAAGGGATTTTCGAGCCTTCAAAGCTCTAAAACTGCTCTTTTCGTGCCATCCTTGGCCACGTTCCCACGTTCCCAATCACTCATGTGATAAATTGGGTCAAGTCAAGTCCAATTCGAAGCATAGTTCCGGGTCCGAGTCAAAAATTCGGCAGCATTTCGCTATAACGGCGATTATGCCCTAGAAAGGTGTCCTGAAAAAGTTGTCACAAACAAAAATTCCGAGATGATAGGAACTTTACCCATCATCCAAGGATCCCAAATATCAAATCTCATCGCAAATGGGCAATCCTAAGGCTATTTTCGAAACAATTTACGGTCTAGCTGTAAAACCGTCTCAAAATTCATTCAAAGGCTCAAAACTTGATGAAAATTCGAAACAAATACATGATTATGTTCCTAACATTGCCTACTATCCATTTCTAGCATCAATTTGGCAAGGCAAATCCATTTGGGGGAAAAGCCCCAAATTTTCGATCAAAAGGGTCGAAAACCCTAATTTTCGCGGCTCAAAATTCGACAAATGAAGAAGATTAATGCAAGATTAAGACACATACCTCGATTAGTCATGTTTAAAGCAAGCTTTTGAATCAAACCTTGACGTAAATGGTGAAGATTTGAGAGAGAAATGGCAAGAATTGTGTTTCGAAATAATGAACACAATCCTTCTGAGTTCGCGTTTTTACGCAGAAAAAGCCAAATTGGGGAAAAGACGCAGCAGGCGCTGCGCCTCTTCCAAGAGACGCAGCTCTTGCTGCGCCTCTTCCTTGTGTTCCCTCCATACGGATTTTCAAAAATTCGTTATGAGTTCGTTATTTGTGGGCCCATCTTTGGTGCGCCTCTTCTTCAACGCTATTATATTCTTTTGGTCCGTTTCGATGATTTTCTTTCGTCCCGGCCCGCATTATATCCCAGCAAAGCAAAGATTTTGCGTATTGCTCAAGATCATTATATCCAGCGCAGTAGTATTTTGCAGTACTGCTCACTCAAGATTTCTCCCCCGACGATCTAGATGTTCCTAGTCGTCAAGATATTCCCCAGCAAGAGTTTGTTTGAGACCGACGCAAGCAGATTCAACCTCCAGTTTCGCAGAAGCTCGCTTGAGACCGACGCAAGCGGATTCCCCCCAGTTTCTGCGACGTCCCCGCTTTGCTTTCAATATTTCTTGTTTCCCGCAGAGTTCGACCAAAGTTCCCTGTGACCCTAATGCCTTCGGACACCAAGTTATCTTGAGACCAAAGAGTTTTGCCGAAGCATCTTGATCCGCTTCACCCGGGGTATCTCAGGTATGGTTTCTTCTTATGGCTGGCGAGCTTCCTTACGTAGTCTAATGGACTTTAAACGACCCTCCCCGATAGTCGACAGACTCTAAAATGTTCCCGACGACAGGTCCTTGGTTCAGACCCCTTGAGCCGCCTCGCGTCGCCATAGTCGTCAGGTTGTAATCTTCGATTGACCTGATGGCTATACTTTGACTTTCGCCTTGTCCAAGCCTCAGTCAAAGTGGGGGCTCTGTAGATACCTCATTTTCGCACCTCCCGCAAACCACCCGGTGATGATTGGGCCGCATGTTTGGTACGCGGAATGATTTGTGTGATTCGTAAGATTATCGTCAAGTGTTTGCTCAAATATTAATGTCGACCTCTTAGTTGTCATCTACGTCCTGATACGGTCGTTTTGGCAGTAATTAGAGTACATTCGGAGTCCGGGTCAAAAACCGTCTCCATTTTCTGATAACTGTTAAATCCCGAGTCGAATGTTTGGAATGTTCCGGATATTTCTATTCCATATTTCATAAATTTTATCTTTTGGCAAATAATATCCCGTAATATTCATAAGATAATCGAATTATTTCCGTCCTACCATAACTCAAACGCGGAAATCTTTCTTCAGCAGGAGGAAACCTCCTGGGAATGGACGCAGCAGGTGCTGCGCCTCTTCCAAGAGACGCAGTGGGCGCCGCGCTCTTCCCAGTGCCCTTCTTTGCATGATTTACGTATCTTTTTCATATCTTTCCGAGATTCACTTCCAAAGAGTCTCCGAAACCCTATTCCTTCACGTGATTAGTATAAATAGAAGCTTTCGTTCCTCATATTTCTCACGCGAGTGTCCGCCCTTCTCTTCTCCCTTTGCATTCTAGACTTCGTTCTTACTAATTGGCGCCTACGTGCTTGGACTTCCGACCACGTAAGCTCGGATCTTTCCGGGTACCAGCCTCTCCGTTGCATGACCGACCAATTTGACCAACTACACTTAATCAACTTTAATTAATCAATCGTTTTCCTCTTACGAGGACACTCTCTTTGCATTCGCGTCGAGCATTCACTAGTCGATATCTTAGTTCATCTCGTTTCGTCAACATGTAAGTCTGAGGGTGTAATCTCTCTTTTATTTATTGTATTTTACTTTTCGTATCATCCATTGTAAGATTCATGTCGAAAACACCATTAAAACCGATTTCTAAAACCGTGCTTTAAAACTCCTTTTTACGGATTTCCAGTAGACAGACGTCGAGAAAAGACGCAGCAACTGCTGCGCCTCTTCGAAGGAGCGCAGTTACTGCTGCGCCTCTTCGTGAGGCTGCCGCAGTTCCTGCTTCTTTTCTTCTTCCTCCGTCCTCTGTAAATTTCGTTTGTTATTTGATTCTTGTTTTCTTTTGTTTATCTCGTTAATCCTTCATCATGATAGCATATAACTCACATGTATATAATTCATCATTCATTAATATGCTTTAATCATCTTTAATCCGACTTAAATCCCTTATAATTCATATTTGCGGGTTTTTCGTCATTAAATTCAAACCCGGGTTGTAGAAGTTCAATTTGTTCATATTGAGTTTCTGGAATTCGTCATTGACATAGTTTTAGTCTGTCTTTTGTCATATTCGTCATTAATTCATCGTATCTAATGTTGGTTAATCGATTTCAATAGAGGACTCATTCATTAACATCGTTCCATCATGAAATTAATCCGTTTGCATCCGTCTCATTCATGCTTTACTGCTTTTATGACCCATTCATATGTCAAATAACCTATTAATCACTTTCATCCGAGTAAATACTATCAATCAATCATTAAATTTACCAATCGACATTAACGGTTTTGCGATTCGGCTCCGCCACGAGAACTCACCCTTGGAACAGACGCAGCGTCTGCTGCGCCTCTTCCAGAGGGCGCAGTCCTGCTGCGCCTGTTCCAAGATGAGTTCTGCCTCTGAACTCCTTTTCTGCCTTGACGTAATTAATTAGTAAACATATTAACTAACTATTAATCGTATTATCACGCTAATTCCTGTTCGTACTTCATTCTTTTATTCTTTTATCTCTATTTCCCAAATCATCCGTTTTAGCGGTATTTTCGACATAAATCGCCTTTTCCATTGTAATTATTGTAATTTTCATTATTGTAATTTATAATTATTGTATTTCTTTTATTGTTTGTATGTTTTCACATGTAAATGAGCATTAAATCCCTACTTCGACTCAATTGTATGCTAATTACGTGTCAACCGACTTAGTCTAATTCTCACATTCTAGGATTAAAACTTGGATGTTGCATAGCATGCATATAGCCGACGATATATCAAGTACGAATAACTTCCCTAATCATTAGTAGAGGCCGCTATCGAGGCGGGCGGGATTAGGTGTTCGATCAAAAGAGCTTCCTAATACGTACCCTCACCCCTTACTCCAGATCTCCGTGAGCACCCGTGTTCATTGGCATCCACGAGAGTCATTCTAGACATAGAATGCTAAGGGTAACGATTGCTTAGTGTTCATGTCACTACTTTGTGTCTTGACATGACACGAGGTATTCGAACGGTTCCAATTTCCCATAAAAATTGGTGGCGACTCCATACAAAAATGCAAACGCTTGTCTCGTTTCCCACCAAGCGCCCCCGTGGGCGGCCCGCTGTCCACAAACTCTAGTATTCAAAGTCTTATAATCTCTATCTTTTTTTAACCAACTGAATAATATACGTAGCTTTATAATTATGATATTAGCTATCTTTTAATTTACTACTTTAAAATTTCGATGGTAGTTCAGCCAATGAATTCGCTCTAAATCAATAGCCAATGAAGAGAGGTGATATTGAGCTTTTATGTTTATATGATTGTATCGAAGATAACATAGAATATACGAGTAATCCGTGAATATTTTTTCTTCTAATTTTTAGAATATAACATAAATATATACAAAGCTTTCGTATACAAATTGTATACTTTTTTTATCAATAAATCTCGATAAAACATTATTCAATCATAACTTTGTGCATTTTTTGTAAAAAACTCCATTTATTATTTAGATTTTACAAATAAAATGAATGAGTAGATCCGTGTAATTTTTGTACAGGTTTAAAGTTAGTAAAAAGTAAACAAATGACCGGAACGGAGGGAGTATAATAAATAAAGACAAAATATTGAAGACAAACAACAATAATAACAAAAATCGTGGCAAAAGACTAATAAACGTAACAATATTCATAGCAAAATATTAATAATTTTTGATAAAGTTTAGTAAATTGTGGTCATAAACATATCATATGTTTGGCGATATATTATGACAATATACCTATTGATTAATAAAAGTGACAACAAAATACGGAGTACATCATCAAATAATATGGCACCAAAATAAACCCTAAAACAAGTAGAAAAACCAAATGACCAAAATAATCACAAAATTGGGAAGCATAGTCTGATACTAAATTACAAATCAAAACAAACCCATTTCAATTCAGATCAGAAAACATGAGAATAGTAAAAAAAATGAGATAAAATTAAAAAATAAAAGATTGGTAAAAATTTCACCGTGAGTATTTTTTGAGAGGTTATGGGGTCAATCGGAGCCTCGTCGTACCGTCGAGTGCTTGTAACGCCATGTACGTTGACATGGGTAAGGAGAGTGTTGATGTGTGAAAAGTTATGGCTGATGATGTGTTCGGTGGAGAAAGAATCACCAAATTTCTGCCCAAAATACCTACTCCGGGATGAAGTACATGTCAACTCGAAAAGCTTCATACGGTGATTGAGTACATCTGAACACGAAATCGCTATACAAAATATTACGATCGTTGAGACGGGGAGGATCCAGGAAATCTTCCACAAAGGCCATGGGCCACAAAGGCCATGGTCTTCCTATTATACAGCTGCAGAGATTCTAAACTTTGTTCATTGATATCAGAAAAATCACTCCTAGTGTTGTTAGGCCTAAGTGCCATTTTTTTTGCGATCTGAAAAACTTGGAAGTTTTCTTTGGTTTTGGCGAAGAGACTGATTGAAGAGTTGGGGACAAATGAGAAAGGATGGCGGAATTGAAAACTATCTAGGGTTTAGGATGTTTAAGGTTTCTAGGAAGGATCTAGAATGGGCATTAAAGTGGGTATTAGGTTAGAATATGTAGTAGGCCAAGGGTTATTTTTTGGAGGGAAAGATTAGTGGGGTGAGTTGGGTTGGGTTAGGGAAAATAATTGGGTTAATAATTAATTTAGGTTGGGTTTTTAGGGTAGATTAAGGTGGGGTAACAATGACACTTTTGTAAATAGGTAGTTTCAATTAGGGTAGAAGGGTCTTTTTTTTGTCCAAATAAGGAAATCAGTAAAGTGGAGTTGAATGGACAGAAATGGAATAGTTGCAAAGTGGAGTTGAATGGAGAGAGTATTAGGTTAGGTTAATTTTGACGGTTACGGTTTCCATTTACAAAGGAGATACGGAGTACTTGAGAAATCCTTCTCGACGCTGCGTTCTTGCTAAAGAGCCGGTTTGTGGGGTTTTCCATAACGCTTTCTTCTTTTCGTTCTTGGAACCGAGGTGGGACTTGGGGTTGCTTTTCTATTGTTTTTACGTCTAGGGTAAATTATTTTTCTCCTGTTTTACCCTCGTATGTGATTAATTTCGTCATTTGCTCAGTCAGTTGTCTTATCTCTCTTATGAGTTTTCATGCTAGATACTTTTCCAGTTTTGCTCTAGATTTAATTTGTCACACAAATTTGTTCTTGGTGTGCCGTAATTTTGTAACAGACTTATTGTTGATGGTTAGCTTTTGTATGAGTTACATTTGCTCTATTACTATTACTAATTGATTATTTCTCATGTTTATTACAGACGTTTTATTTTAATCAAATATGTATTGTTGACACTATGACGAATTTTACAACTAAAATGAGTACTTTGTTGCCTATGAAGCATCTAATATACTGTGTGGTTTGGAAATCAAACATATACACAACTATATACTTTGTTTGCTTATGAAGAAACAAAGAATACATTTGATTTAAGAATCAAATGTATGCCATTGATTTTACTTTATTCAGATAAGGTAAATTAAACATATGTAAGATAGTAATTGATGCAATGGTTGCATGTCCCGTAGAAAACCTCTTTCGCAATGATAATATGAAAATTCATAGCATTGCGATTTGTATAAGACGCATTAGCGAGTGGTCTTGATAATACCAAGAGGTCTTTATTTTAGTGGGAGTTTATGTTCGATATAATTGATACGTTTGTATGACATGTTCTTTTATACTCTATCACCAGGTTGATTTTGCAATTAATTATCGTATGAGTTACATTTGCTCTATTACCAGTAAAGTTTCTTTGTTTTCAATCCACCTTCATTCTTTGTTTAGCTTCTCCAAGAGCTATCAGCTATTACCAGTAACTTTGCTAAGTTTTCCTTAGCCTAGTATTGTACTCGTCGTTTAGCTATTTGGTGTCCTTTCATCATCTTCTATAGCATTTGCTCTATTAGCCCTTTATTTCATCTTAGAACCGATGTAAATTTGTTCTATGTTGTAGCTATGAATCGTCCAATTGACGTATCATATGGATTTTCTTTCTCAAGTTTGAAGTTTTTTCTAGTGTTAGCAATAGCTAAAAGTTTGAACTCTTGTTTCCTTTTTTGCATTGGTGTTTTCGGCAGGTGGACTCTCCCCATGTCAAAAGTTCTTTTACATGTGTGTTTTTGAATAAGAATGTTTGTTTTAATCTTGACATTAGGATGGCATTTTTGTATGCTATGGATTTGGTTTTGCCCCATGTTTTTTGGCAGATTATTTCTCACTTGCCCCATGTTTTTTGGCAGATTATTTCTCACTTTTAATGTGTTGAGGATGATATTTATCTTTTTGAGAATATTGTGTATTTGTGTGTGCAATCTGTATCGATCTTTATCAGTTTGGATGAGTTATATTGCCGTTAAATTTAGGGGTGGCATAACACCACGACCAATTGCGTTAATGCCACGAACTTTATACAGCATAAAAGTCAAGATTCTTCTAACTAATGCAACAATGTCGTGGCGTTAAAGAAAATGTTCGTGGAAATATCAGTCCCCTAAATTTACTTTGCTGGTTAGTTTAGTTTCTACCTTCACAATTTGAATAGCGTATAATTCCAGTTCTATTGTTTTCCTAAGCTTGAGTGGGCTGGTGTCGTCTCAAGTATAACCAAACAACAACTTTCCTATAGGACCGTCCTATAGCATAGGACGGGCCCAAATAGGAGAGAGTCCAATTGTTAAATAAGATCTGTTCAACATAATGAAAGTAAAAGCGAAATTAAGAGCAGTTATGTAAAAGCATTATAGGCTTACAACCAACTTCATTTACCCATGATCAACCCTCTTCTTTAAATCAAAAATCGCATTTTTTTTTTTGCAACAGTACAGAAAGTTTCCTTACAGATTTCCTATCCGATTCTCCGAATCGGACTTTATTCTTACATTATCTGCAAAGGAAAACAAACTAAGGATTGGGTTAGCAAAAGGAAAAGACTTCTTGAGAGGACGGTCAGAACTTGGCAATTGAGCAGAAACTTCTTTTCTCTTCTTTGTCAATTGAGCTTCAGGGGAGTACCTACAACAAGACACACTTACGCCGCGAGGACGTAAACATTTACCGGAGAAAGACCTACTTACACAGGAAGTAGGTACATTGTGTCTCGGAGATTCATTCCCTTGGCTATGCTTCTTATTGGAGTTATTAATTCTTCTTTTCTCACTCACTTGCCGATTTGAAGGGTACCTGTAGAGTCTACGTGTAGTCGAGGCACGTGACAGTTTACCAACCGAAGAACTCTCACACTCTTTAGGGCGAGCTGAAAAAAGAAACAGCTCATGTTCATTTGAATCCTTATGAGCTTGAGGGCAATTAGAGATGTTGTCTGTGTCATTCACCAAAGAGAGAGGTAAGCTGGTATTAGAAGCAACAACTGCAGGGTCTCCATGGGAGATGTGAATACCAGAAGAAGATAAGTTGTCACAAAAGGAGGACAACCTCGAGCTTACGCCACCTAGAGAGGACTCCCTGGAATTAATTCCATGACTTTTGATACCGCGCGAAGTAGAAAACCTGTCTTCATCCACCACCCTCGTCTTAAGTTTTCGCTTTTTAGAACGTGTCCTCCTCTTCTTTCTCTTATAATGACCTCTTGTAATTTCTCCCTCCTTGGTGACCTCAGTATTAAGGATCTGAACCGTCATCATGGACAAGTCTCTTTTATGGTAATAGCTCACCTTACTACCTTGAAGAATTTTTTGATAATCTTGTCCGGAGATCCATAGTCGTGATTTTCCTCCACCCTTTCTTGAGAACTCAAGAGCCCGGTTGTTTAGAAAATGCTCATTATCACCCATTTGAGAGTCTTTGTAGTTCTGTTCCAAATCAATAGTAGGAGAAGAAATTTCTTTGGAATTTATAGGTAGGCCATCAACAGAAATGTTGGTATCCTTGAGAACAACGTCGGAAAAAGGAGTAACACAAGAGCCACATGAAGACCCATCAGGGATATCCCCAAAATTAGCAAATTCCAGGATAACCCTTTTACATTCTCTAGCCATCTCACATGGCAACGGGTCATCATTACTTTTTTTACCGTTATGATTAATAGCCCGTAGATTCTTGACCACATTTAGTTCTCTTAGGATATCTTTATTCTTAGGTTCAAGCATTTGGGCAGTTTCTAGATCTGTTTGCGCTTCCAGGAGCATATTACTCTTCATACAAGCTATAGCTCTACGAAAAAGAGCTTTAGCGTTCTTAGGGAAAGACGACAAAACCAAAGAGCTGAAGTTTATGGCAGCCTCATACTCATGGAGCTTATTAGCGCAAGCCGCTAGATTCAAATTTAAAGAGATTGCTAATTGGAAGATAGATTCAGAGTCATAGTTCTCCACTGATTCCAAAACCAAACATAAAAAACGACATGCCATTTCATAGCAGCCGCCGGCAGAGTCAAACAAATTTTGCTTAAAGAAGTCGTTACCCCTCTCCTTAAGAAAATTAGCCTTAATCAAATGGGTTCCTTCCATCGGTAAGAAAGAACTAAAAGGTAACCAGTCATCCTCCTTGAACCCACCATTTCCATGTGCAATAACAAAGTGTTTTAGGAAAATTGCATTAATAGAAATGGCAGCCATAACTTTTCACAAGACAACCCCAATTCGGAAAGCTGAGATAGAACACTTTAAGAGGTGATTAAAAAAAATACTCTTCTAAGAGTAGATTATTTTGAAATTAGAAAACCAGAAAAAGCATAAAACAAAAACCAGACAAGAATACAAATCGGACAAGTGTTTTCAGAAAACCACCGCACCTGACCCGAACCATCACCACCGTTAAACCCATCCCAAACCCACCCAACTCCCACTCCTCTAATAAAAACCAAACTGCCAAAAACCGAAACCCACACCCAAACAATCCACAAAGCCGCCCAAAGAAACCTTCGACACCAACTACGGATAAGAACCCGTCGAGAACAGACAAATTCCACCATCGAAAACCAAACAGCCACTTCCGACTACGAAATCGAAATCTGGCAAAACAAAAGTCACAGACAAAGCAACACAACAAAACGAGTAAAGAAGAAACAGAAATCCCAGTAATAGGAAGAACAAACTGGTGGAAAAGCACCTGTGAAAGGAAGGTAACAAACATAGCTAAGCTTCAATTTGAGAACAACAAACATAACGTCTTCGACTAGACCGAGATAACTGTGCTACTTGTATAATTCAATTTTCCACATGAAAGGTACGAAGGTGGTGAACTGGTGATCATATTGATGTGATCTAATCATCTAAGTCAACGAATTTAATTAGCTTGATTTCTTCCTAAAACGTGGAGTTTTTAAAGCATAAATTTTATCTTTAAATTACAAATTATACAAAGTAAAAGTTATAAGATTTCATACTATAACTTTGAGTTTTTACATTATAATCATAAATTTTGACTTATACAAGTATTTCCCTTTCTTCAAGTTAATACATCCACAAACTATCAACTATATAGATAAACTCCATAAACTCAATGCTCAATCTAAAATAAATAGTGTTTTTGTGTAACTTGAGAGTTAAATTTTAAACTTTTTATTTTAAAAATATTCAAATTGAAACCTAGGTCTTTAAACTTTAAAACCGCTAATTTTAAAATCGAAACCTTTGAATTTCAAACATAAGCCTAGTGTTTTCATTATTTAAGTTCTCATCTTAAAATATGATGTTTTCAAGTTAGAATCTCAAATTGTTATTATTTTTTAAGGACTCGATTTCCAAAATCTCAAATTCGTTTTCAAAGCTGAGGTAGGACTTGAACCCACATCTTGTGCAATGCACACGCTCTTCCACTTGAGCTAATCAGCTTTCACGAGCATTTTTTACTTCCATCAACAAACTTATAACTCCCATTGGAACGAGAACTAAATCAAAAGTCGTCAAACTAAAATCAAGTGTCATCAAACGAAAATACAAGCACTGAAAATTCAGATTCGAATGATATCTTGCATGAAATTAACTCGCTAATGAAACGACAGTTCAAGATACAATAGATGACACTAACAAAAAAAAACTATTTGAATATACAGTGATAGATTAAACAGTAAACATGAAATCCTTTATCAAAGTTAGAAAACAAGTATAGAAAAAACAAACCTTGGTTATTGAAGTATATATTGAACCATGTTCTACATTAATGATGGAAGAAGAAGCAAATTGTATAAATTAAACTTGATGAATTGATGTTTGATGGAGTATGCTGCTCATAAAAAAATGCTTGTTTGAGGGAAGGTGGGAAATTACACAGATGGAGGAAGTTAAAAATACCCGATTTGTAAATATCGTCGACGTTTTAGTAAATATCGTCGACGTTTTCATTCCAAAAGACGATAATGCCCTTTGCATAATTACACTATTTTCTCTCTCTAAACAATTTTCTCTCAAATTCTACTAAAAACCAACTACATTTCGATCTCTAATTGCATTAAACCAATTAAAAGATGTTAGAAATTAACGCAGATCGAGTAGAAAACTTAAATAAATTTAAAAAATCGACAAATAAACGTATTAAACACGGTTTTTTTTTAAGAAAATGAACTAGTTCATGGACTAAATGTTGAGATTCAACAATCGACCATGGACCAAACGTGAGAAACCAACGTTGGCCGTGGTCCAAACGTGGGATTCCAACGTTTGGACCACGGCCAACGTTGGTTTCCCACGTTTGGACCACGGCAAACGTTGGTTTCCAACGTTTGGTCCATGGCTGAACGTTAGATCTCAAAGTTTGGTCCATGGTTCAACCTTGGGGGTATAAATTTCAGATTTACGCAGAAAAATTGCAATGTTTGTTATTATTACTAAGTCAATACGTGATGTAAATCAATTATCGAATAGATTTAGCGGTGCGGAAAAAAAAAATTAACCAAATAATGAAGCGATTAAGTTGTTTAAGTACCGGTGATTCGAGATCCATCGTTTTGTTAATTGTTGTTGTTGTTGTTGTTTTTTAAATTTAGTTGAAGTTGAGAGGAAATTTAGAGAAAGTGTTGGATGAGTGGAAAGACAGTTATTGTCTTTTTTTTAAAAGCGTCGTCGATATTTACTAAAACGTCGTCGATATAAATCAGCCCCCTTAATATTATATCACTAACTTTTAATCGAGTTAATTTTTTCATTATGAGAATGATTCTAACTACACACGTTGCTCTATTATGTAGTCATCTCGAGTGTACTATTTGGATCCCTCCATTCCTCCACCATTAATCTCATATCTTATTTGCTAACCAAACAAGGAATTTTGCATGCTTTTATCCCCCTCTCATTTCCCAACCCAACAAGGTCTTGATGATCAAGATATTTTGTTGTTCTCTACTACTTCTCCATATAGACAAGACGTTATATCAAACATTAGATGCACCATGGGAGTTTTACAATTAAAATAAATAGTGCAAGACACTATAATTGCAACTTATTTTAGTATCCGTGCAACGCACGGGCAAGAAAACTAGTGAGTATTACTTTTAGAAATATTGATAATTTAGTTACATATAATGAGATTATTATTTTTAATAATAAAAATAATAGTGGTTAAGACCTTGTAATTTAAGTATCAACTAATGGTAGTAAACCTCCTTTTTTTTACCTCTTAATACTATTATTATACTTATTTTAAATTTAGTATATTATAACATTAAATTAAAACTATAGTTAATTTATGTAAATAATTTAACTTAGAACGACTCTATATAACAAAATCTACAAAATGCCGTGTTTTAACACGGGATCTAACCTAGATTTTTATTAAGGACGATGGGTTGAAACGGAAAAGAAGTAATAGGATTGTACTTTAAGGTGTAGATGTCCCAATTTTGCCATATCATGGTGTGTACACAACTACACATGGTACAAATATAAATCCCGTCCAAGTAAGTTTCTACTACAAATTAATGGTTTTTGATATTTTCTTACGATTTAAGGGAAATAAAATAGAGGAAGCCACAATAACCTCATCCTATTACTACCAAATTGTAGATTGAGTGGAAAAGGCCACATAATTGGACTTCTTGTGCTCGACTTTGGATTGAGTCGATAAAATCTCGGTTACATTCTATCAATACCTTAAACTTTAGAGAATGATGAATCAAGTAAATATGAAACATTCTGTTGTTAAATTCGTTTATCACTACTACTACTACTACTAGAATAGTACCTATTAACGTTTGATAACAATGGTCGGTGTAGATCAAGTCGTCAAAGAGTAAGACCGTAATTTAATTAGCCTACTCCGGAGAAAAATGAAACTCAAAAGTACAAAATTATGAGTCACCCTCCTTAATACTAATCCGTACTTGGAAGTTCAAGCTCACGTAAAAATGTTATACTTTCAACGTTTGACTGTCGTAAAAATGGACTTTACAATAGTTTACATTTAAAATTCGTCCAATGTACTTGTACGTACACTTTGAACGTTCGTAAGGCAAAAGATAAGAAAGAAAATGCACAAAAGAGACAAAAATGTTATTATCCTCAAATATTACCACTTTGTCAACGAAATTGGCACCGTCCAAGAATTTACTGCCTAAACCCTCTTGCATAAGCCTTTACCTCATCTATTTGAAATATTTCTCTATTACTCATATTTGTCACATGTAACAAATTAGGCATGTCAAATTCAGTGGTGGAGTGCGGGGGTTAGCAGGGACGCTTACTCTTACTGGAGTTTGAAAATTTCGAAATTTTTACTTAAAATTTTCGAATTTTTTCGAAGTTCCCTTATAATATTTAACCTTCTACTTCCGCCGAAAATTTTCGCCCGCTGACTTAAAATCCTAGCTCTACCACTGGTCGAATTTGTGTTCGTATCACTTTTAGACGGACAATTACACTCTTAATCCTTATTCAGCTCAATCATTCAGTTAATGTATTTACAAGCGGTTGTATATACAACTTATTCAGTGTTGTCGAGCTTTGTTACAAAGTTATCGAGCTCTATTAACAAAATTATCGAGTTATGATACAAAGTTGTTGAGCTTAACAGAATAATTATTAAGCTCAATAACTTCGTAAAATAGCTCAATGACTTGTAAAATAACTCAACAATTTTGTGTAAGAGCTCGATAACTTTGACGCAGTTGTACATAATTATTATACAACTAGTTGTAGGATAGTATTTGTGTCAAATCATCTAAACAAGTCCATGCATGGCTTTAATTGAAACCGACCTATTTATTTTCTCTTTAACCTAATCCGATTTGTGCAACCTGTTTTTTTTGTAAAAAGTTCATTTTTATCCACTTAAAAAGTAGTTTTAAGTTTTTTTTGTACGTATCATTCTGTCTTTTCATTGTTTCGTTACTAATTTTACTTTTATCCCGAAGAAGTTAAACAGAATTGTTCAAAATTCAAACCAAAAAGAAGTTCAGAAGTTGTGTGCTACTCGTACTAAATAATTAAACGTTATTACGTATATATAGTGATCATAATGAAATGTGAACATTTTCAAAGTTAAAACCAGCAAATAAGAAGCAGGTTTCATTTCCTGAAACACAAGTTAGCTACATTATGCCATCATCATTTAGAGCTGTCAGTCTAAGTCAAATTTAACAGCAAAATATACTTAATTAAGTTAATTGCTGACTAATCACATACATTACCAAAATTATTGGAATATGCTTTGATCACCAATGATACACGTAGCATGATATTCATCCTCTTAATTTGTTTAAGCATATCACAACATGTCTTATTCACATTGCTTTAACTTATAGTTTAGTTCATTACTTAAAATTTGGATTGCTTGTTAAAATATCATAATTTATGTGTTCAAGTACATTGGATGCTTATGCTTTCACATTAGAGCATTATCCATTTATCCTCTATTTTTTTTTGACAATTAATTGATTCCCCATTTGTAAATTAAGTTACCATGTATTTACCACATGGAGTTGTGCCTCGTGTCGGCCCAGCGTGACAGGATGAGAAAAAAATGGCCCGGCTTGGCACTAAAAGGCGAGCTTCGTTTATGTTGTGCCGGTGAAATGAAAATGGTGGCCCAAGCACGACTCATGGCCTATAGTGTGTCGTGCCGGCCTTGCTTGGAATACACGTAATTTAATTCCTCCATTTCAGCCTTATTTCTTTGTATTATGGATTTATATACAGACTGTCCAGGTGGGACATGTCGTATCTGGGCTAAGCGCGGTTTTCTTTCTCAAACTTCAGGCACTACCCATAGCCTATGGCATATTGTATCATGTTGAGGTGTACTAGCCCAACAACCCTCGTGCTCACTTCCATCTCAATAAACATACCTAAAATTTTGTTAACATGTTACATCATATAGTACGTATCAAATTTTAGTAGCTCAAGTCTATGGACACTTCATACTACTAGTGATATCATTTCTAGCCTTTTCTTACTTGCAAAGAAGAAATAAGAGAGAATAATAAACGAAAATGGAGTATAAAAATTTCAACATTAAAAACATTATCTCTTGATGATCTCTATTTATAAGATGAAGAAGGTGGGCGAAAAGGAAGTTTTAAGTCTAGAAGTAACTAGTGTATGTGTAATACTTTGAACAATTGGTCTCACTTCACATATTTCGTCAGAACTCAAAAGATTTCAGATGAATCTTATATAACCATTTTTTTATGATTAGGGGTTACCATTTTTAAAAATATTACCAAAAAAATTTGTCACATCTGACTAACAAAATAATCACATAAAACCCGTTTAAAGCCTTCAAACGAAATAACCCGTCTGAAATAAGATTTAGCCGTAATTTGAAAACCCTAGAAAGGTGGAGTTGTTTTCATATAAGAAATTGAATTCAATCGTTGACTTGTGCCTAATTATGTATCTTCACCTAAATTCAAGGGCTTCTTAACAACTATTGGCTTGACATGTGTCTTTCCCAATCATGCATGTATGCTGGGACAAATGAGACATGGCCCACATCTTGGCCAACGCAACTTTGGGCTAATTGTCAACTTTAAGCTCCTATTTTTAAGGAAAAAAAAAACTAAACAAAACATGAGAATTGTATATTGAAGTAAAACAACCTACTCCCTCTGTCCCGGTCAATTGTTGTCCTTTGGTTTTGGCACAAAGACCAAGGAAAGAGGAGATGACCAATAACTAAATGACAAGTGGAACAAATTGGATGAGTATGATCAAATTACTCTTCAAGTTCATTCGTAAAATAGAAAGAACAACAAATGACTGAGACACCAAAAAATGGAAAAGGACAACAAATGACCGGGACAAAGGGAGTAGAATAAATAACAAGATGGAATAAATGAAAAATATTTTTTACCCCTTTTGCAAACTTAGACTTGTTCTTTTTATTTAATTTCAACTCTCATATAGCTTAACTCACTTTAGTTTAACTCGGCTTATTTCATCTATACTTATCTAAGCAAATTTCATTTCATTTCACACACTTGAAAAAATGCCTTTAGAAACAAAAAAAAAGTTGCTTCTGCCATGTTTTCGGGGTTGAAGTGCTTCGATCATCAACTAATCAGGCAATCATTCTCAACGATCACTCCTTTGATGCTTGGGTATTTGTAGATTTCTTATTTTTTAGTGTATTACTTACGGAGTATAATCAAAACTGACTCCTTGTTAACTTTTCAAATTTCGTCTCCAATCATTATGAATTTTGATAAGGGCAAAAAATTGAAGTGAAAAACTAATACACAGATATAAAAATGGATAGGGTAATCAATTTTTTTATTTGAAGGCCCAAGTCGGAGAACTTTTAAATTTTAATTAAAGGTCTAAGGCTAATTTAAAATTGACACCTCATTAACTTTTCATATTACATCCACAATCATTTTGATAAGGGCAAAAAATTGAAGCGAAAAACTAATCCAGAGATATAAAAGATGGATAAGGTAATTAGATTTTTTATTTGAAGGTCTAAGTCGGAGAACTTTTATTTAAAGTCTAAGGCTAAGTTTAACGCACGGTCTAAGCGTTAAACTTATCCTACGCTAGTATTATGAATCTCGGACTTGAAGAGTCTTAAGCTTATACTAGCGTTAAATAAAGTGGGTAATTATTTTGTCTGAGTCTTGGATTCTATTTTGGATTTTTAAGACCATTTTAAGACTCATGGATAGTATTTTTTTGTGTAAAAAGTGGGTTAAAAATATTGTGTTGTTGAGAATACGAGAGTATATGAGTTGAATCTTAAGGATAAAATAAAATAGTAATATTTTAATGCGATTAAAACTTATATTGAGTCCGGAGATAAAATATAAATATTTTTTACGCAGGAGTTTTAAGGTAAAGACTTCTTTTATTAGAGGACTAATAAGATTGTGACTTTTTATTAGTGGACCTAAAACGGTTGTTTAAGTTACCTATTAGGTTTTGCAACTCTGATTTCGTACACTATATATAGTACGTGGAAATTTTAAAGGTAGGGAAGTGTTTAATTAGGTCCGCATAAGAGAGATTGTAATAATAAGAAATACGTTTCTTTCTCATATGTCCTTTTTAGACAGAGACTTATGAGTTAGGAAGCTCAAACCCCTAAAACCTATTTTGAGCAATGGGGTAAGGATTATTATTCAAAGTCATTGATCTCAAGAGCTTAGAAATTTAGCACTACTATCGATCGGGACGGAGTGAATATAATAGTGTTAGAAGTTAGGACTGACTAATGAGTACGTACCGGTTATTTTGTGTCAGAAAAAGAAGAGGGAATGGGGACGGGAAACAAAGTATGGAACATTTATTATTGAGAAAGAATAGGAAATTTCTCATAGAAAAATTAGTTTAAAAAAAGTTGATATTAAAGTATCATTGTTATTGCCCTTAATCGTAATTATTTTTGATGTAGACCATTTGGGTTAGTTCAGATTCGAACCAGGTAGGATTATTATTTATTAGGGCGGTAAAATTCTCCCTCGTGAGTTTTAAAACCGATGTATTTTTAGGGTTTAAATACGAGACCACTGTTTAAGTTAGAACAAATTCTTACCGACCTGTTTATCTAAGTGCTTATGGGTACCGTTGGACGTAATTATAATTGAGTTGAAGGCCATTACTTGAAGAACAATAATGGTGCATATAATGGATTATGGACACGTATATATATACACCAAAGGCTATGATTGGCTAGGGTACAACTATCAAATTCTCTTCGTCATGAAGAAGATTTCTACTAATTGTTGACTAATAATTCTACTTTTTATTTAGATCTTAGAATCATGAATGACAACGATTTATGATGGATTATTCCATGGATTTATATTAACGATTAAAACACTTATTTCTATTTAAAGAAATCATGCAAATTAAAGTATGACACGCGTAATCCTATTATTTATCTTCACTTTCTTAAATTAGAAGTTTCTTTAACCTTGATTATGACTTTGTTAGGGCTTAAAGTGGGAATATATCTTTTTATGGGTATTGCTATGGTTCATGCAATAATTAATCACAAAGATTAAAATAAAATAAAACAAATTTCCAACTAACTTTATCGTTTGCTAATATTAGGGAGCTTAATGATCACATTAATATGAATTATTGCACCAACTTTGATTGATTTAGGTCTATACGTAGTAGATTAAATTGATTGATGCATACTCATTAATTAAGTGTGCAAATTTGAATGCTGCCAACAAATAAAATGTTGATCACAGTTGACCTTTTTAATTTGTTTTACCATTATGACGGATATTGTTTAAAACAAGAATTTGTGTTGTTCAATTGCAACAATTTCTATTTGTTAGAACAATCATATACGAGTATCACTTTTAGAGAAATAAGTGACAAAATAATGAAATATATAAGTTAATTGATAAATTTATAGAAAAAGTTACTTGGCGGAAGTTTTAGTAATATTAAATTTGTATATTTCATTCCAATAATTTTTTAATGTTGTTTATCTGATTTGTACTGTTAAATTACTCCGCGTCATAATACTTAACTCATATAAATGTCCTAAGCCTAAACTTATATACCTCAGCTTGTCAGTAGGAATAATGTTAGGTTCAAATTTTACTTAGAATCGAAACATTAATCTAATTCTAACCACAATTTTTTATTAGTTATATTATTTTTTTTTCAAAAAAAAAACTCGCACTAATTATAACCTGATCAGCCAATAAAAGAGGGAGAATCCAAGAGAAGTATACATGTGATAAAGGGGTGTGAAATGATCATGTTTTCAAGTAGTCATGTTCCCTTTTTCTTCTTTCTTAAAACCTTGAATGACTCGAGACCCATATGCCCAAATCGACTATCATAACTAAATCAAATTGTTGAAGCTTATCTAATCGTTGATAGAAAAGGAAAATGCCATCAATCCATAAAATTGGCAATATTTGTTAGCTTTTCAAGAATTGCATACTTTTTTATTAACCCTTTTTATCCCTTTCATGTAATTTCTTCTTGTCATGAAACTTTGTCCATGAAACCACGTCAAAAGCTATATAAAAGTAGCCATACCCTAACAGAACGCATGCAATAATTTTTAGTGTCAATTAGATCACGTTTTCTATATAAGCTGCTTGACCAAATAACATGGGTACGATTTCTTAAATTTCAATTTCCCATTAATAGGGGTCGTTTAATACTTTGGTTTAATATAGGAACTTATAATGCCTAGAAACTGATAGCTTTTTCCATAAATTTAAATGAATTTTTCTAACATGTGCCTGTTAATAAGTTAATTAGAGAAACTTTATTGAAAATAAATCATGAAAAATAGATGTACAAACTCACATTTATCATAATTAGTGAAATATTCTTAACAAAGTTTCTCTAATTAATTTATTAAGATGTGCACTAAGGGTACATGTTAGAAAATCCGATTTACAATTACATGAATTAGTAAAACTTGTCACGTTTCATGCTGGCTTAGAAGGGCTTAGGAGGACCAAACAAAACACGAATTTTAGTAATTCCTAATCATTATAATTCGATCATTTGATTTTAGGTTAGAGTCGATCATTTTGTAAGGAATGGGAAAAACTAATAGATTTGGTTTCGATATGCCAAAGTCGAGACTAATGGATTAATAACTTAATCGCTTAATGTGCACCTAAAATGACGATGACGAATTATGCAATCATTTAAAAAAAATTGATGATATTATAGCAACTACGTACAGAGCAAGCTCACGCCAAAAAGATGATGAGAAGTACATACAAATGCTACTCATTGACATACAGTTAGCATTTAGCAATTCAAGCACACGCCGGAAGAGATATTCACACCCCAATTCTCATGCAGTATATATGTCATGTTGTTATTGTACGTAGTCTATATCGAAAGGTGTTAAACGCCTTTCCATATAAGTGTAAACTTTTGTCATGTTTTGGTTCATTGTCTAAGGTTAATGATTAAAAGCTAGGGCTAGGGCCTAGAGGGGACGCATCAATGTTTGAAAAATTATTGTACTTATAGTTATTCAAATAAAGAGTGTGATATCGGTCTTAATTGTGAAATAGGTCAAATAGTACCCATATAAATAGGTGGGATCGGATAAGAGTTTGTCATTGCCTAAATATTCTGGTTTGTTACTTCATACGAGTTTGTTCATCTTAAACACCATTTCCAAACACTCAAATTAATAGATTAATTAGTCAAATTTATTCAATGTGTGATTTCTAAACATGATCACTATATTATCTCGTGTTATACAAATTTATTCAATGTGTTATACAAATTTAGTCAAATTTAGTCAAATTTATTCAATCAATACATATATATAAAGCAGAAACTTTTCAAGCGATATTAGAGAGTCCAACTTTTTTAGAAGTCCTATAATTTAAAGAAAAATTTAATAAAGTGTCCTAACAAGAGCAGATTTCTAAAATAAATTAATAAAATTAACCTAATAAGGGTAGATTTTTAAAAACAAGTAAATTTTATTTAATTTTATATCCTAATATAAGTAGATTAAAATTATTAAATTACACACATGTATATAGAGTGTAGTGAGTATAAATTTCCAAGTAATTGTAAGTTTAACTTCTCATTCTATCTACTTCTCATTCTATCTGAAGTTGAAAATGAACTAAAATGTTATTAAATGTATCCTAACAATGGTAGATTTCTAAGAAAAATGCAATATTAGAAAGTCCAACTTTTTTAGAAATCCTATAATTTAAAGAAAAATTTAATAAATTGTCCAAACAAGAACAGATTTCTAACAAAAATTAATAAAATTAACCTAATAAGAGTAGATTTTTAAAAACAAGTAAATTTTATTTAATTTTATATCCTAATATAAGTAGATTAAAATTATTAAATTACACACATATATGTAGAGTATAGTGAGTATAAATTTCCAAGTAATTGTAAGTTTAACTTCTCATTCTATCTTAAGTTGAAAATGAACTAAAATGTTGTTAAATGTATCCCAACAATAGTAGATTTCTAAAAAAAATTAAAAAATTATCCTAATAAAGTAGATTTCTTAAGAACAAAACAAATTTTATTTAAGTTTATCGTAATATAAGTAGATTAAATTTATTAAATCACACGCATATGTATATAATTTAGTGAGTATAAATTTATAAGTAATTGTAACTTTAATTTCTCATTCTATCTTAAGTTGAAAATGAACTAAAATATTAAAGATATTTCATAACAGATGGGAGGCAGTTTAGTACTTTATATTTCAGTTGAAAATGAACTAAAATGTTAAAGATGTTTCATAACAGATGGGAGGCAGTTTAGTACTTTATATTCCATGACTTTTTGTGATATTGACATAATGTTTTCCGAGTGAATTTCTTTTGTAGGAGACAATGATATATGGGGAGGATTTGTATGATTAATAATATTGACACCACCTTTAAATTTTGCATTTTTAGAACGTTTGTTTGACTAATACTACCACTTCACCAAATTTATGTAAGTAATGGCTACTTCATGATCTTGAATTAGGTTATAGATCTTCAATGACAATTATCTAGGTATGACAATCTGATTAAGATTTTTATGATTCACATCAAACCATCCTAAAAGCATACATGTTAAATGTACGAAGTGGAATTTCTTAGTGTCTAAGGCATAAGTTGATACAACAGGGCATACCAATCATCAATACCAATAATCAAATATTAATATTACTATTATAGAATATACTATTAAGATCAACTCAAATACAATAACAACAATATTTTTAAAATAATGTCTAATTATACCCACCCACCATTTGTAAAACATAGAACACTACAAGAATTCATGTTATGTTATTTATGATTGAATTTTATCCCACCATTTTTAAAACATTGTAATTTAATTGAATAACATTTCCTCCATTCCACTTTGGTGTCCTACTTTCTATTTTGGGAAGGTTTAAGAGATAAATGTAAAACTACTACTCTACCCCTTTATTTGGGAAGAATGGGTACAATGTCATTTTGATGGAACGACTGATAGTTAAAAGACTAGGGGAATAATGGCAGTCCACCATTTTAGCTTATCAAATTTAGAAAAAGGAATAATTAATTTGGAATAAATTTTACCAAAAGGAGTACAATAAAAGTTGAATGGAGGAAGTAGCAAGAAAGACGAAAGACTTACTGAGTTGATAATGAAACAATTTATGCGATTGCACAAGAAAGAAGACCAACCTGAATGGTAAGTAGTTCGCTCCAAAGGAGTACATGGATTACCCTTGAAAGTTCATCCTTCTAACCACTGCCTTAAATGATCACAAGCAACCTAACCAATACCCACCAAAATAGAAGTAGCGCAAAAGGAGGCGTCTACAATGATCTTGTGCCACGGAGAATTAGGAGGGCCTTAATAAATTCGATTGACAGGTGTCTAAGGGCGGATTTCAAGAGTGTTGGCAAGAGATCATGAAGAGCAATGAAAATGAGTAATAAAGCCACTACGGGTCAAAGGGGTCTAACACTAAGCTAACCAAAGCCATCAAATGAATAAGGAGAATATATGAAATGAATAAGGAGAAGATATGAAAGTAAATTAAGACGAGTTGGAGTGATTGAAGTGTTGATGAATAAGTCTAAGTTAAAAGTCAAATTAAAGGAGTAGAAGGTAAACGAGAGCTCACAAGAACCATACACATTATGAAGCGAAGGAAAGTCTCACATTATGTGGATGGTGCTCTTATAGTGATGGTGACACATGCCGCAAGAAAGTGAAATAGGCAAACCCCCAGAGGAGGAGGTAAGATTATGTAGGAGTACAACCCACCAAGAAAGACACAAGAAAAGAGAAATATGGTGCTGGTACGAGTAGAACACAACCATTTAAGGCTGACAAGAAAAGAAGAGTAAGGTGAGTAGACTAACAAACATGTCAGGTTCGTGTTGTTCGGGTTTGGCGGAATTCGGGCCGGACTAGGTCGAGTCGGGTCATTTCACGTTTAAGTTATTTTCGGGTATCTTGTTTTCAAGTTAATTATTTGGAGAGAATGATCAATTTGTGATAATAAACATTCGGGCCAAGTTAAATAAGCAAGCCAATTTAGGTTTTGGTCATATTTGGGTCCTCAATTCGGGTTCGGGTCAAGTTTGTCTGGGGTCGATTTAGTTTTGCTATGTCATAATGAGGGTAAGAGAACTCTTTGGAATAAGAGAGACCTAATGAGAAACTTTTGAAGGAGCACAAGTTAAAACTCATTGTCATAAACGTTCTAAGAGCCATTGACTATAATGGAGGATGTCAAACACGTTTTTAAGGTGGAGGAGGAGAAGTCCAAAAAGAAGGGATCTAAGAAGTCCAAGGGTATACAATGTACCACATATATATTAGTCACTATCATACTTTAGTTAGAAAGATGCAAAGAGAGAAGACGCATACTATGTAAATATTGTATGTAAAACACGCAGTGTTAAATTAATTAAAACACAAATGAATTGTCATTTTTGTTTTGTTTTATCAATAAAACCTCAAAACTACTATGTGAAGGAAAAAAAAATGTGTTATCGAAATGTCAATTACTTTACCTTATAAAATCATATGTTCAATCAATAATGATCCTTAAGCAAATTATAAAGCGCGAAAGTGGCCATTGAGCCCCATTACTTTGGCTAATTGTGAGATTACGCTCCTTAGGTTTAGAATGTAGCAATTAAACCCCATAAATTACGTAGAAGAGGTTTAGAATGTAGCAATTAAACCCCATAAATTACGCAAAAGGTGAAATTAAGCCCCTTAACCAAAATCTCATGAAAAAATCATTTTCTCATACCACAAAAACTCAAGTATAGGTTTTGTTTAAAAAAAAGTGCAAAATTCTTAGGGGCGTTTGTTTCACGCATAGGTATGGGTTTGGAATCAGGAATCATACCTGGGTGGTATGGGGTTGGAACTTCATTTCTCATACCCTGTGTTTGTTTCAATTCTAAGCGGTATAGGTTTGAAACTCGGTTAAAGTTGAAATATGTAAAATAAAATATTTTAAATAATAATTTTCGATATTATAAAATCATGAAAATAATTTTTTGCTCAAATAAGTATATAAAAAATTGATTTACAATATGCCATAATTCTTGTTTTCACATGTTTTACTCATTATAATTTGATACCCAAGGCTATCAATCTCATACCCACCCCCCTTCTTGGGTATGAGAAACCCATACCTCATGGGTTTGAGGTATGGGTATGAAACCTCTATAAATCTCAAACAAACACTTGGTATGGGTTTTGCTCATTCCAAACTCATACCGCATACCTTTTTTATTTGAACCAAACACCTCCTTAGGATGCTCAACATGCATATTGTTGAAAATGATCCTAATGAGAGTCCCGTGCATCGCATGGGCTTTCCAACTAGTGTGTTATACAAAGCAAATCAATGAACCGAAAATGTCTTAGTCTAGTGGTTAAGACGGAGGTATTATGGACAATACGTCCCAGGTTCGAATCCCCCTTTCCTTTTATTGTAATGCGACTTTGTGCGCGTTTCGATTGACCAAAAAAAAAAAAAAAAAAAAAAAAAAAAAAAAAAAAATGAGTAATCCATTCTGGACTTTGGTCTCTTTTTTATTTGCAATTATTAACCATTAACCGTTCATCCATTTGTCTTCGAGATAAAGCTTTTATCACTCACACTAACTTGTTTAATTGTATAATTTAAAAATTTGTGATAAAAATGAGAAAATGAATGAATTCGTATGAATCTAGCTAAAGTATATTCGGCTCTCTACTTTCCAAATGTTGACATGTTTTTTGTGTAACGCTTGATAGAAGTGCTTTATACCGTTCATTAAGAATAAAGGAAAGAAGAGTAACAAATACAACCCTAAAACATTTTACCATGTTTGTCGCCAGCTTCTTGGGGAGCGATTTATGTAACTTGTGGAATAACGAACAGACCATTGTCTCATTATTTACATGCAATAAAAAAGGGGAACAAATACGCTATTTTTATTACTTGTATATTCGAGTTAATCTTGTATTAGACTACTAGTATAATTCCCGTGCTACAACACGGTATTTTTTAGATATAATTATTATAGATGTTTGCATTTAAAGTATTAATTTTAACTTATTTCAGTTTGTCGAGGGGTCATATTAATAATATTTCTTATTAGCAGAAATAAAATCGAAAGATCAACACTATTGATCCGAATAAAATTAATGACTTTTCTTGAATTACTTTGTTAACTTTATTTTTAAAAAAATGCTATTATATCATATATTCAAAGGTAAATAAAATATGTATTTGTAATTGTTCCGGGTGTAATTCCAGAGCAAGTATCGTTACCACCCGTGGCTTGTAGAATGATGTCTTGAGTTGGATTCTCCTTTGGTCTTATTCGTTCCTCTCGGCCTCTCCTGCAACAATGAACGAACTGAGGGCTTGGCTTTGTGCCAAGCGTACTCACTCCGACGCCCAAGTCAGTAAACTTGAATGTATATGTTGTATGCTAATTGGCTAGGAATATATTGTAGAGAGATAAGGAAGATTATACCGGGTCTATGGTGTATTTAGGTTAAGTTGTGTATTTCTGGATTGGATGCCTTCCTCAATGAAGGTTGAGGAGTATTTATAGACTTCACCTTTTGTCACGTAGTGGCCAAGTGGCCAAGTGGCTAGCAGGTGGAAAGACTGATCTACCCCTCGGCCGAGGTTTCTATGGCGGGCCGGCGGGCCCTGTTGACTCACCGCCGAGGGGTCTTGGATGTGAGTACGCGGGTATGTGTCCCGGCTGGAAGGTTGTCATCCGAGACCGGCCGTGGTGATGATTCTCATCGGCTAGGCTGTCTTGGTCGTTGACTTCTTTGTGGACATCTTTGACCTTGCTCAATATGTTGACTTGGTCGGTGCGAATATGCCCCATCAATTTGCCCCCGGCGTAGTCTATGCCGTGGTATGGGCTTCGATGTACGTACGAGCGTATATTCTGCGCAAGTAGTTTGTAGAAAATTTTCTGCATCGGCTCTTCGTGGCGGCTTCTTTCGCTCTGCCTAGTCTTTCTTAGGCCGTACCATATCCCCCTCCACATGGATGTGTATTGGGCATCCGATGTGGAAAAGAAGGGGACGCTGGCCGAGGCCGGGGTTGAGGCGCCGGTTATTTTTGATTGCCCCGGCCGGCGGTGTCTAGCTTGGTCGATCATGTGGCGGCGGAGAAAAGGTGCATGGGAATTTGTTGAGGAAGGTGAATAGGCGGAGAGTTTTGAATAGGCGTGTTGAAGACGTTTGGTCACCATTGCATTGATTGACACAATGTTAACAACGATTGACATCCCGTGGTTGCATGTCCAACACGTGTCCGCATCTTGATTGGTTGACGCTTCATGGGCTGCTCTCGATTGGTCTGCTTCATGGGCTTCTCCTATAAATAGGGCAATTGCTCAGAAAAATTGGCCACCAATTTCATTCTCCAAAATTTCCGTCTCTCTAAACTTCCAAGGGTTTCCTTTTCTAATTTCCAGAGTTGTTACTCGTGAGCGTTTTCTTCAAGGTAAACAAACAAACTTTCCAATTTTTAATTTTGTAATTTCATTGTAAACATGTCTTCTGCCGACGCCGGGCCTAGTAAGCCGGGCCGTAGGTCACCTTCTCCCGAGGTCGATCCTCGAATTCTGGAGGAATGGGAGGATGATTCTGATGTCGATGATGACGCAGAAGATTTTGGTGACGATCTTTGAGGAGGCTCGTCCCAACAACGTGAGGAAGTACGTTATGGATCACGGCCTTGCTTGTAAAGTCCGTCTTGACTGTACTTGGACCCATAAGTTAGCCCGCTGTTCCGGTGAGATATTTTTCGAGAAACATTTCTTCTTCGGTGAGGGCTACGAAATCGTTATCCCGGAGGAGGGTCGGTGTCTGTTGCCCTCCACCGGGCCACACCGGCGTATATATGCGACATTTGGAGTTTGGGCTCCGATTTCCGCTGAATGGGTACGTTGTGGCCATCCTTAAGGCCATGAACGTTGCCGTTGCCCAATTGCACCCGTTGGCCATGAGGACCATAATCGGGTTTGTCTGGCTTTGTCTCTTCAAGAGGGAGGCCCCAACGGTGAACTTATTTCGCCGACTTCACTACCTCCGGCCGTCATTCTCGGCGCGCCGGGTGGTTCAGCGTGCACACGGAGAAGGGTTATATTACTGGCGACAAACTTTCCTCTTGCAAGGGTGGCGGCGGGGTCGGTGGGTGTACGTTAAGGTGCGAACGACTATCCGCTTCCCTGCTCCTTTCAAAGCATCAAGTTAACTTGCGGTGTGAGACTAAGGCGGAGCATGACGGATGGGTCTCCGGAAGAAACTCAAAATGGATCTTTGGCGGGGTTCTTCTCTCGGAGGACGAGAGGTTGGCAATGCGGCTTTTTGAGGTAGACAAGGGTGGGCTGCCGAAAAGATGGATTCCTCCAACGCGAGATCATTCTTCGAGGATGAGCCGCTTTGCCATGTCGGCCTCATACCGGCCCTAGCGCAGGGTGAGTGGGGTCGGTGTGAGGCCCATCATTTGTTCTCGTTGTGTCTTTAAACTTTGATTTATTTCTTCTACTTAACTATTGCTTCGTTTCCTTCGCAGGCCATTTTGGACCGGACACATCGAGGATATCCTCGGAGAATGGGGTGAACAAAGATAAAACCGTTGCTAACATACATCCCAAAGCTCTCCCCAATGACCGCAGGAGGTCGCCGACCGATCTCTTAGAGCGGGGGTGAAAAGCTTGAGTGCGGTGGAGACCCGGGCGAAGGTTGTTAGTAACGTGTCGCGTCACACGCGCGCAAAACGAAGTCCTCGGCGGTGGTGGCGTCGACACCGGCCCCGCCTTCCATCCCCCTGTTCGAAGGAGACGGTGGAGGTCATTTGTATCTCCACGGGGATGACTCCGACGAGGAGGAGGGCTCGCCCCTCGTCCGTAAAAGAAAACAGACGGCCTATACCGCGACCGTTGATTCTCTGGCGACGAGGAGAGCGCGTTTCGGCCAAGAGGGCCAAGCACGGTATTGTTCTTTCTGTGGCTTTAGATTTAGCCGGTTCCTTAGGCGCTTCGGCATGTCTGCGTATGTCGATACTTATGCTTGCTTTAAATTTTGTAGATCGGCCCCGATCGTCCGCCGCTCTGTTGGGCGGCGGTGGAGGGGAGCTCTGTGCGGGTGGTGATCAACACGTCACCGTGAACTCTTCATCCCGAGAAGGTTTCCTTCCCCTACACTGGCCGGTGATAAAAATGTCGCCCCTTTGTCCCTTCATCCCGGAAGGTTTCCTTCTCCCAGCTCATAGATGAAGGCACGGAGCGATCAAAGAGCGGCGAGGTGGAGCAGTCTTACCGGTGCTCGTATCGTAGAAGCGGGGAGAAGGTCGTGGCTCAATCCACCTTGGAGCTAAATGCCACTAAGAGGGTGGCCGCGAAGGCCAAGCAGGATCTTCTCAATGAGCGGAGGCTTAGGGAGAGGCGAGAGTGCGCTCTTGGCTGAAAGAAAACTTCAGGCGGGGACGTTGAGAAAGAGGTCCTTCTTTGAGAGAGCCAAGGCGAGGCGGCGGCTGAATCGCTAAGCGGGCTGGAGAAGTGTACACTCGTTCGGAGGCACGCCGACCTCTACCTCAAGCAGAGGAACGAATCCAGGGACTGTTTAAGGCCCGGGCGGAGGTGGTTCGGATCGAGATGCCGTCATTAGGCAAAAGGATAAGGACATTGAGATGCTCCAAACCGTCATGCTCCCTAACATGTGTCTTGAATTCGGGATTTTGAAGGAGCTGCTAGGGAAGTGATTGAGGAGCTCTTCCCTCTTGATGGTTCCTTTCCGTGGGACAGATATGACAAGCTGCTTGATGACAAGCTCGAAGCCAAGGAGCAAGCCGTGGCGGAGAAGGCTAAAGAGGCGGTGAGGCGCGGCGAGAGAAGGAGGCGGCCGCCGAGAAGGCAGCTCTGGCTGAGAAGGCTAAGGAGGCCAAGAGGAAGCCAAGCGGGCAAAGGCGGCCGAGGCGCCGAGGCTAAAGCCGAGGTGCTTGAAGGTGAGGTGCTAAAGGGAGCTTTGGGGTACTCATCGAGGAAAGTGCCGCTGCTGACGGCGAGCAACAACGGACATAGGGGGATAGCATTTATAATTTTTGGTCTTTTGGCTTATCCTTGTAATTTCTTGTGATTCGTTGAATATATTTAATAAGAGTCCGTTTTTACTTCACTTCTTTTCCTTGTGCTAGTACTCGAGCTTCGACTGTCCTTTTAGCGTCTCCGTCTTTGTCGGGTTGTCTCTTTCCGTTATTAATTGAGTCTCTTATGTTCCCGCCTCGGCTTGGCCGAGGCAGTCTAGAGTGCGTGTCTCGGTGTGTTAACGCTTCCAAGGCATCTTGATCGTTTCAGCGAGTATTAACCGCTGTTGGTTATAACCGTCGCAGATGTCCGCTTCCTTAGGGTGCATGCCGCTCTTGTCGGTGCAGTGTGAGTTGTCGTGCCCCGCCGTGACGTCTACTACTTGGAGTGACTGCGACGGCGTCACACCTCTTGGGATGACTGCCGTGGCGTCTACTACTTGGAGTGACTGCGACGGTGCTTGTTTCTTGAAGGAGACTCCGTGGCGTCTACTACTTGGAGTGCTGCGACGGCGTCGCACCTCTTGGGGTGATCTGCCGTGGCGTCTACTACTTGGAGTGACTGCGACGGTGCCTGTTTCTTGAAGGAGACTCCCGTGGCGTCTACTACTTGGAGTGACTGCGACGGCGTCACACCTCTTGGGGTGACTGCCGTGGTGTCTACTACTTGGAGTGGCTGCGACGGTGCTGTTTCTTGGCAGAGACTCCCGTGGCGTCTACTACTTGGAGTGATCTGCGACGGCGTCACACCTCTTGGGGTGACTGCCGTGGCGTCTACTACTTGGAGTGACTGCGACGGTGCTGTTCTTGGCGAGAGACTCCCGTGGCGTCTACTACTTGGAGTGACTGCGACGGCGTCACACCTCTTGGGGTGACTGCCGTGGCGTCTACTACTTGGAGTGACTGCGACGGTGCCTGTTTCTTGAAGGAGACTCCCGTGGCGTCTACTACTTGGAGTGACTGCGACGGCGTCACACCTCTTGGGGTGACTGCCGTGGCGTCTACTACTTGGAGTGACTGCGACGGTGCCTGTTTCTTGGCAGGAGACTCCCGTGGCGTCTACTACTTGGAGTGACTGCGACGGCGTCACACCTCTTGGGGTGACTGCCGTGGCGTCTACTACTTGGAGTGACTGCGACGGTGCCTGTTTCTTGAAGGAGACTCCCGTGGCGTCTACTACTTGGAGGATCTGCGACGGCGTCACACCTCTTGGGGTGACTAGTGGCGTCTACTACTTGGAGTGGCTGCGACGGTGCTGTTTCTTGAAGGAGACTCCGTGGCGTCTACTACTTGGAGTGATCTGCGACGGCGTCACACCTCTTGGGGTGATCGCCGTGGCGTCTACTACTTGGAGTAGCTGCGACGGTGCTGTTTCTTGGCAGGAGACTCCCGTGGCGTCTACTACTTGGAGTGACTGCGACGGCGTCACACCTCTTGGGGTGACTGCCGTGGCGTCTACTACTTGGAGTGACTGCGACGGTGCCTGTTTCTTGAAGGAGATTTCCGCTCTTGTCGATATGACAGTGTGAGTCGGCGTCTGCCCCTTCCTAGTGATTACGGGAAGAGCGTGCATTCTGATGGGAGCCTTGGATGATTTTTCATTTAGGTAAAAACATGCGCCGGGGCGCCCACAGCTATTTTGGACACCTCCGACGTTACATGGAGTATTCCCGAGATTTTCCGGCGTCCTAATGGCCCGTTGAAGGCGTACCTCCCAGTTAGACGCGATTACATCCATGAGGTCGCTCTCTGTTGTAAGGATAGACCTTTCCCTTTCTCCGATTTCTTTGCCACCTTAAGGGATTGCATGTTGCATCCCTGCAAGCTATCTGGGCGTTCACCACCTCGTCATTCTCGTCTTTGGAGACGAGCTTATGCGCTTCCCCCCGGTCCGAGACGTACATCAATGTTAGGGCCCGGATGGACATCACTGCGTCAGCCTCGCTCAGAGTGACGCGGCCTATGAGAACGTTGTAGGCGGATGAGCCGTCGATGACCACGAACTCAGCTAGGACATTCTTGGCCGCATTCCTTTCGCCGAACGTTACGGGAGTCCGATTGATCCCAGTGGTACGGTCCGGCCCCCAGAAATGTATAGCGGGTTGGTGCAGGGGCTTAAATCCTTGACCTTCAGGCCGAGGCTGAGGAAGCACTCCCTGAACATGACATTCGTGTATGCGCCTGTGTCAATCAGGCACCTTTTGACCAGGTGGTTGGATATGTCCAAATTGACTACAAGTGGGTCATTTGTGAGGAGCGATGACTCCTTCGTAGTCCTTTCTTCCGATAGTTATGTCGGGGATGTTGGAAGAGGGGTGGTTTGTGTTGGGCACAAAGTTGATGGCCGATAGAGCTCGTTCGGGTGTCGTTTGTACCCATGAGCGGACCCTCCGTTCTCGTGGCCCCCGATGACAACGTGGATCACTCCTATCCGTTCGAAGACGGATTTCTTCTCTGAACTGCCGGCGTCGGTTTTTTGGCTTTTGGCAACGTACTTGCCGAGGCTCCCCTTCCTGATCAGCTCTTCAATGGCATTCTTCAGATGCCGGCAGTCGTTGGTTAGATGGCCGGTGTGGCGTGGTACTCACAAAGATCTTGGCTCGTGTCACCGTCACTCTTTGGTTTTGGGGTCTCTCCCACTTCGGCCCTCGCTTTGCTCGGGCGAAGACTTGGCGGGCGATACGACGAGAGGGGTTTTATCGTTATACCGCCTGCGGTGGTACGTTCCCGAACTCCACCGGCGCCCGCCGAGTCTGTTTCTGGCAGATTTGTCGGGCCGTGACCTATTATTGTCACGGCGTCTTTCTTCGGACCGTGACCCACTGTTGTCACGGCGTCTTTCCTGCGGGTTGTCCTCTGGCGCTCTTCTTTTCGAGTGCTCGGCCTCGCTCGGGCCCAGCCACGTCTTGTGATAGTCTTCTACCTTGATGGCTTGGTCGGCCTTCTTCTGGCGGCATCAAGCCCAGGCCTCCGCACTTGATGAGCTCATTTTTCAAATCTCCTCTTGGGAGGCCTTTCATCGCGTGAAGGCCGCCGATTCGGGATTAATCTCCGAATCATTGGACCTTTCCGTCGAACCTTTTCATGTAGCTTCGTAGAGACTCGCCCCCTTCTTGTTTGATAGTTAGGAGGTCCGATGTCTCCACGGCCCTTCTCTTGTTGCAAGAGTCCTGGGCTAGAAAGGCGTCCCTTAGGTCGGCGTAGTAGTACACCGAGCCGTCGGGGAGCCCCTTGTACCAACTTTGAGCCATCCCATGCAATGTCGTTGGGAAGACTCGGCACCATACTTCATCGGGCTGCTCCCATGCGACATGTGAGACTCGAAAGCCTCGGCGTGGTCGGGCTGGATCACCCTCCCCTTTGTATGATATGGGTGGCAACTTGAGCTTAGTTGGCACCTGGACTTCTAGGACGTAGGCGCGAGGGGTGTCGATCGCATCGGACGACACGTGGCGATCGGCTCCTCGCATTCCTAGCCCGACTCCTCTCCTCGTAGCGGGAGGGACTCCTTCCCCGACTCGGCGAGTCGGGCTTCTTCTTCTCCGACTACGATGGGTCGGACTTCTTTCATTCCTCCGGAGTGGGCCTCGTGGTCGGGCTTTGTGGTGGACGTGTCCCCCGCGAGTGCGGTCGGGACTTATGTCCATCACCGCGTGCAGGCTCCTCCGGTGTTTCAACAGGGCCAACCTCTTCCGGTGCTCCGTTCAAGTCTCTTGGAGTCACGTTCGGGCCCTGGTCTCCGGACGGGTCCCGCCGCTCTTGTCGGTGTGACAGTGTGAGTCGACGTCCCACCGATGAGGTCCAGGATTTGCTTTAGCAATGCCACGTCGACCACATGTCCCATGAGGGTGACTTGGTTGCGGCAGCGTCGCATCCGGTGTTATTGGCATCCCGAACTCTGGTTGGATTACTCGCCGGCGGAGGGTCGTATGACTCGAGAATTGTTGAAGGTATCATCCGGGTGGAGGGGCTCGTCGATTCGAACACCTCTTGTTCTTTTGACATCTTCTTAGCTTTTTGGGTGGGTTTTTGTTGTTTTTTTTTTCTTGTGTTTTGGGAATGAATGTGACTAGCTTCTAGTGTCTTTCCCACAGACGGCGCCAATTGTTCCGGGTGTAATTCCAGAGCAAGTATCGTTACCACCCGTGGCTTGTAGAATGATGTCTTGAGTTGGATTCTCCTTTGGTCTTATTCGTTCCTCTCGGCCTCTCCTGCAACAATGAACGAACTGAGGGCTTGGCTTTGTGCCAAGCGTACTCACTCCGACGCCCAAGTCAGTAAACTTGAATGTATATGTTGTATGCTAATTGGCTAGGAATATATTGTAGAGAGATAAGGAAGATTATACCGGGTCTATGGTGTATTTAGGTTAAGTTGTGTATTTCTGGATTGGATGCCTTCCTCAATGAAGGTTGAGGAGTATTTATAGACTTCACCTTTTGTCACGTAGTGGCCAAGTGGCCAAGTGGCTAGCAGGTGGAAAGACTGATCTACCCCTCGGCCGAGGTTTCTATGGCGGGCCGGCGGGCCCTGTTGACTCACCGCCGAGGGGTCTTGGATGTGAGTATGATGCGAATGCAAATCAAGCTATTGACCAAGCTAATGATTCAGAGTTGGTTAAAGAGCTGGACGACTTGGTCGTGAACACCCACGATAATGGTCTGATGTTGGTTCGTAATTTTCAGCCTATAAACTCCAATTATCCTTCTTTTGTTAATTTGCTAAGTGTGGAATATGGGAGCTGATGGGGGAGCACACACACCAAGGAGGACGTCCCACAAGAGCACACACACCAAGGAGGACGTCCCACAAGGCCTCTTCAACTTACTCTTTCAGATTTCTTTTTACTTTTGACTTTACCTCTTCATTTGCTTAGCTTTACCTTTTGATCTTCTAAGCTTTAACTCTTCTACTTCTTAGCTGGTTGTTTGAATTCTTGGCTGCTATATAAAGCCTTGAAGTTTCTGAATAAAAGCCATCCAGAAATTTGCTAAAAACTTGTGTCTACAAAAACGTTTCTTGCTTAGAAACAAAACTAATTTTAGTTAGAACGCGATTCTAATCAAAATTCTCGAGTTGTTGATCAATAGGTCTTGGTCTCACTCACTTTGTTCAAGTAATAGGTCTTACTTGTTCAAAACACTATCCCTTATAAACAAAATCCAGAACTGGTCGTACCTAGTACGTTCGGTTCGCCCAAAAACAGTCCGTCTTTAAAATCCGCTGCTCAATTCGTATCATTTGTGGTATCAGAGCTTCGGCTCTTGATTTCCATTTATCAAAGACGATCCTAGGCATTTGGGCTCGTCGAAATCTTATTCCGTCAAAAAAAAAAAAAAAAAAAAAAAAAAAAAAAAAACTTTACTGTTCACGGGTACTGTTCATCCGAGAAAAAAAAAACAAAAAAAAAAACTTAAAAAAAAAAAAAAAAAATGGCTGGTGAACAATTTGACGATGAGTTTTATGAGAAGCTCCAAGATTTATTGCGGAATAGGCCCACCGGAAGTCGGAGTGGTGGGAAGCCGAAACAGGACGAGTTCAAGGTGTCGGAACTTCCTGAATTCGTAGGAGGAACCAACCCGGAAGATTATCTGGATTGGGAAAGAAAAATCGATCGTTTGTTCGATTTTAAAGATCTCAGTAACGAGAAGAGGTGCAAATATGCAATTCTGAAATTAAGCAAAGGAGCATCTCTTTGGTTTGAAGGGTTGAAGGCCAAGAGAGTGCGCACAGGAAAGGAGAAGATTGATTCTTGGGAGTCTCTGAAACGTAAGCTTCGTAAAAGGTATGTACCAACGACCCATAGGTTAACTACATATCGTAAGATTGCTGAATTGAGACAAGGAAAATTAAGTGTTAGCGAATATATTGATGAATTTGAAAATTTGTGTTTGATGGGTGAATTAGAGGAAGTAGAAGAGCAAAAAATGTCGAGATTTTTGCGTGGGTTGAATTATAATATTGCTAGTTCCGTTGAGTTATACCCATATGCTGATTTTGATACTCTTTGTAGTCTTTGTTTGAAAGTGGAGTCACAAGGGAAGTCTAAATATGGGGGAGGGTCGAGTTCAGATTCGGGAAAGGCTAAATCATGGACCAAAACTGAAACAAATCCCAAAACCGAAACACCTAGTAGTTCGTTTGTGAGTCCTAACAAAGCCACGGCCTCTTCAAATACTACCCCTAGGACCACGGCCAAGGAAACTAATTTGTCCAAAGTCCGTTGTTTCAAATGTCAAGGTTTCGGTCATTTCCAAAGTACGTGCCCAAACAAAAGAGTCGTGACCTTGAGAGAGGCGGTAGAATGTAGGGATGAGTTGTTGACCGAGGAAGAACAGTTGGGTGAACTGTTTAATTTCAATGAATGTGAGGAAGAGGACGAGTTAGTAGAGGACTATGAGGCACCAATTTACGACACTAATCTGGTTTTGCGAACCTTGCAAGTAAAGACTTTACCTACTGATTCGGAACAAAGAAATCAATTGTTTCATACCAAGTGTCGGGTAAATGATAAGTGGTGTAGTCTAATTATTGATGGGGGTAGTTGTACCAACGCGGCCTCTACTGAAATGGTGTCAAAATTGGGTCTTGAGACTACTAAACATCCACACCCATATGCATTACATTGGTTAGATAATGGTAGTAGCGTTAAGGTGACAAAACAGGCCCGGGTTGGTTTGGGTATGGGTTCCTATGTCGATGAGGTGTTGTGTGACGTTATTCCCATGGATGCTTGTCATATTTTGTTGGGACGACCATGGCAATATGATCAGGATGTGTTGCATAGAGGGAGGAGTAACGAGTATGAGTTGAAGGATAAAGGGAAACGAATTGTGCTTAAACCAATGTCACCACAAGCTGTCCGTACTTTGGGTTTAAAACCGAAAGCAAAAGCCCATGCTGCTATGTTGATTGGAGAACGGGATGTGGAGCGTGCCATTGATGATGGAGAACAAGTTTACTTGCTTGTTGCTAAAGAAAATTCGAGTGCTAATGTTGTTTTGCAGGAACATAACCCAATGGACGATTTGCTTGAAGAGTTTGGGGATGTGTTTCCCGATGAATTACCCGCTGATTTGCCTCCTCTTCGAGGCATTGAACATCAAATTGATCTTATTCCGGGCTCAACTCTTCCAAACAAGGCTGCTTATCGATGTAATCCGGAAGAAACTAAAGAACTCCAAAGGCAAATTGATGAATTGATGGAGAGGGGCTATGTACGTGAGAGTATGAGTCCTTGTGCTGTTCCGGTGTTGCTCGTACCAAAGAAGGATGGTTCATGGCGTATGTGTGTTGATAGCCGGGCTGTAAACAACATAACCATCAAATATCGCTTCCCAATACCGAGGCTTGATGATATGCTTGACGAGCTTCATGGTTCGGTTATCTTCTCAAAAATCGACCTTAGAAGTGGTTACCATCAGATTCGAATGCGTGAAGGTGATGAATGGAAGACGGCTTTCAAAACGAAGCATGGGTTATATGAATGGACTGTCATGCCATTCGGTCTTACCAATGCTCCAAGTACCTTCATGAGATTGATGAACGAGGTACTTAAATCTTTCTTGGGCAGATTTGTTGTGGTTTATCTTGATGATATATTGGTGTATAGCAGGAGCATAGATGATCATTTTGAACATTTGAAGCAAGTGTTCGAAACATTGCGAAGTCAGAAACTTTATGGGAAGCGTGAGAAGTGTTCTTTTCTTGTGGAGAGCGTGATTTTCTTAGGATACGTGGTGTCCAAGGATGGTGTCTCGGTTGATCAATCAAAAATTGAAGCAATTCGATCATGGCCAGAACCTAAAACCGTTAGTGAGGTACGATCTTTTCATGGGCTTGCTTCATTTTATCGTCGATTTATTCGAGATTTCAGTACCATAACCAGCCCTATAACGGAGTGTTTGAAGAAGGGGAGTTTTAATTGGGGCAGGGCTGCTAAGCAAGCTTTTGAAACGATTAAGGATCGGTTGTGTACCGCTCCTATCTTGGCTTTACCCGACTTTACTCAACCTTTCGAGGTAGAGTGCGATGCTAGTGGCGTAGGTATAGGTGCTGTTTTGATTCAAGGGAAAAGACCTATAGCCTATTTTTCGGAGAAATTGGGTGGAGCACGATTGAATTATTGCACTTATGATAAGGAATTTTATGCTATTGTTCGGGCTCTTGATCATTGGAGTCACTATCTCCGTCCTAATCATTTCATATTGCATTCCGATCATGAATCCTTGAAGTATATCAATGGGCCACAGAAGTTGAATCATAGACATGCGAAATGGGTTGAATTCTTACAATCATTTCACTTTTCATCCAAATACAAAGATGGGAAGAGTAATGTTGTAGCCGATGCTTTATCTCGTCGATACACTTTGCTGTCCACGCTTGATGTCCGTCTTTTGGGCTTTGAAACTTTGAAAGATTACTATGTTGAAGATGGAGACTTTGGTGCGATTTATCTTGAGTGCAAATCAGGAGCTAAGGGAGATTATTTGATTCAAGATGGTTTCCTTTTTAAGGGAAATCGGCTTTGTGTTCCTAAGCATCCTATCCGGGAACTACTTGTAAGGGAGGCTCACGGTGGAGGGTTGGCTGGCCATTTCGGGGTGGCAAAGACCGTGGAGATTTTGCAAGAGCATTTCTTATGGCCACGATTGCAAAAGGATGTTCACAACGTCGTGGGTAAGTGTGTTACTTGTCAAGTGTCGAAGAGCAAGTTCAAACCGGGCGAGTATACTCCTTTACCAATTCCGGTCAGACCTTGGGATGATGTTTCAATGGACTTCATTGTTGCTTTGCCACGCACTCAACGTGGTAAGGATGCTATCATGGTAGTGGTGGATCGTTTTTCCAAGATGGCTCATTTTGTTGCTTGCCATAAAACCGATGATGCTTCTAATGTAGCTGATTTATACTATCGGGAAATTGTGAGGCTACATGGCATTCCAAGGACGATTGTGTCGGATCGGGATTCTAAATTCTTGAGCTACTTTTGGAATACATTATGGAGGAAAGTGGGTACAAAGTTGCTGTTTAGTACCTCTCACCATCCTCAAACAGATGGGCAAACCGAAGTCACCAATCGTACCTTGGGTACTTTGTTACGTGGGCTTGTGAGCAAGACCCAAAAGGATTGGGATCTCAAGCTTTCTCATGCCGAATTTGCTTATAACAGGTCGCCTACTCATGCTACGGGTCATTCGCCATTTGAAATTGTATACGGTATTAATCCTTATCTCCCTTTGGATTTAATTCCGTTGCCTAAAGATGAGTTGGTGCATAAGGATGCCGAGTCCAAGTTGAAAGCAATGTTGAAGCTCCATGAGCAAGTCCGTGCAAGAATTGAAGCCGTGAATGCAGCCTATAAACGCAAGTCAAGCAAAAATAAGAAGCCAAAGGTGTTCGAGGTTGGAGACTTGGTTTGGATGCATTTGAGAAAGGAGCGATTTCCAAGCAAGCGAAAGAATAAACTCATGCCTAGAGCGGAAGGTCCTTACAAAATTGTAGGTCGCGTCAACAACAATGCTTACAAGGTTGAACTTCCCGGTGATTATGGTGTTCACGCCACTTTTAATGTTGGTGATCTCTCTCCTTACTTGGATGACGATGGCCTAGCTGAATTGAGGTCAATTCCTTTTCAAGGGGGAGGGGATGATGCGAATGCAAATCAAGCTATTGACCAAGCTAATGATTCAGAGTTGGTTAAAGAGCTGGACGACTTGGTCGTGAACACCCACGATAATGGTCTGATGTTGGTTCGTAATTTTCAGCCTATAAACTCCAATTATCCTTCTTTTGTTAATTTGCTAAGTGTGGAATATGGGAGCTGATGGGGGAGCACACACACCAAGGAGGACGTCCCACAAGAGCACACACACCAAGGAGGACGTCCCACAAGGCCTCTTCAACTTACTCTTTCAGATTTCTTTTTACTTTTGACTTTACCTCTTCATTTGCTTAGCTTTACCTTTTGATCTTCTAAGCTTTAACTCTTCTACTTCTTAGCTGGTTGTTTGAATTCTTGGCTGCTATATAAAGCCTTGAAGTTTCTGAATAAAAGCCATCCAGAAATTTGCTAAAAACTTGTGTCTACAAAAACGTTTCTTGCTTAGAAACAAAACTAATTTTAGTTAGAACGCGATTCTAATCAAAATTCTCGAGTTGTTGATCAATAGGTCTTGGTCTCACTCACTTTGTTCAAGTAATAGGTCTTACTTGTTCAAAACACTATCCCTTATAAACAAAATCCAGAACCGGTCGTACCTAGTACGTTCGGTTCGCCCAAAAAATCCGTCTTTAAAATCCACGCTCAATTCGTATCGAGTACGCGGGTATGTGTCCCTACTGGAAGGTTGTCATCCGAGACCGGCCGACCGGTGATGATTCATCGGCTAGGGTCGCCTTGGTCGTTGACTTGCTGTGGACATCTTTGACCTTGCTCAATATGTTGACTTGGTCAGCGGTGCAGAATATGCCCCATCAGTAATAAACTTTGTTGTTGATATTTTAACTTAATACATACAAAGATTAAGCCGAATTTAACAGTTAGTCGTGTAAACAATATTTTTTATTTCATACATACTTTCGAAACTTTTATATTAAAAGGCCTTTACAAAAACAGTTCACAAATGTTACAACATACTTCTTAGGCGGAAAAACTACTAAAATTTTTTATTCGCTTAGTAGTAATTAAGGGGGATTAAACATATAAGATTATACACTATATTATATTATTGTATTATTGTAATAGGGAAAATTTGGAATATATGAAGAAAATTTTATGCAATGTGACCAATTTATGACCAGTAACGAACCCAAAAAAAAATCTTTCCGAAATTCCAAGGAAAATGTAACACCATTTCTACATGAAAACATCAATTTATTCTATTTTATATCTTAGAATTGGATGAAAATATCCCGAAAAATGAGCTAAGAGTAGATCATGTTTATAAATGAGCTAAATTTAGGATGAATAACCACGTTGATTATTTCTGATACTACCCATCTAGTAGCTTTGATATTAGTTTTTGAAAGTTTCAGATAAAATACCATTGAAATCGACAAGTTTAATTTCTTTGATTATTTCAACCCTAAAAATGACTTCTTAACAAAATTTCTCTTAAACAAAGTCATCGTTAATAGTCAAGTATTTTTTAACTAGCCACTTTCAATTTATAACTATTACTCCGTATTATATACAATACGTCCATTTATTCTTAAATTTCTAATGAAGTTGCACAATGATAATCTAGGCTAAAGTTAATTTTGATAATGTACTCCGTACGTACTTCGTTTACTTGGTTATGACTCACTTACTCGCCATTTTCTTTTTTACTCCGTATAATATTGTTTATCACATACTTCGATTCATATATGTTTACGTAAAATATCAATTTTATAAATCAAAATTTTAGCATAATTAAATTCTGATCCTGGATTTTTTTTTTTTTTTTGATGACGAGGGGTTGAATCCCCCCGGGCCCATGTATTCCCGCACCACCACATGGGCCATGTAAGCCACCCCTTTCGGAGCTGCAGTGGCCAAGTGATTATCGCCCAGCTGGGAGTCGAACCCGAGACCTCTCAACTCCTGCATTTCTGCAAGTTTCAAGGTTTAACCCGGCTACCACTGGACTAACACCACTTGGTTAGTCCTTAGCCATGTGGTGATTTTAGTTTGTTACGGAGTAATACTAATTCGAGACCAGTGTTGGAGCTAGGCGGTGCGCTAGCATGGGCGATCGCCCCCCGACGGATGAAATTTTCGAAATTTTTTTGTTAAATTTTTCGAAATTTTTTCGATTGTACCTTATGAATTTAGTCATTCACCCCCCTCTAAATTTTTTCGTCCCCCTAAGTATAGATCCTGGCTCCGCCACTGCCTGAAACACTATCGTATAAAGACTAAATTGTCCTAGAAAGTACTCTTTTTGGAAGAGCCGGGGATTTATCAAACTTTAATGGACTTTGTCTCCTTATTTTATTTCTAATTAATATTAACATCGACATATCAACTATCATTATAAATGTAGCATTTTATAATGACAAATCATAAAAGAAAAAAAGGGTTGGAATAGGACTTGGTCCCAGGATTAGCTTAAATGCTAAACAGCCGCGCTTATCAACACTAACAGCTTGAAAGCGCAATTGCATTTTGGCATGAGAAACAAATCAACAATATGTAAGGTGTGTGTAATATTACTTCTATGGAAGACATTTGAATAAATCGATTGCAGTGACAGAATTAGGATTTGAAGTAATAGAGTTATAAAATTTTATGAAAGTATGTAAATTAGTACCAGTACTTCATTTCTTTTAGTTGTTTTTTTATTTTTTATTTTGGCTCAAAGACTAAGAATGGAGAAAGGAACAGATTATTTTTACATATTGTTACTTAATTAATGACAAGTGGACAATATGCTACGTGAATGATTAAATTAGATTTAAAAAATATTCCCAAAATATATAAAGATAAATAAATAAATAAGACACAGAAATATAAAATAGGTAAATAAATGTTTGGGATGGAAGAAGTATACCTTAACATATATTTCATTTTCATAGTTATTCGATCTGCTATCGTACAATGCAAATTTCGTCGCAGTATTTTGCTTTTTATTGTTTTTCTCCAAACGCAAATATATATTTTTTTTAATCAATTTTTTTTACTTGAACACGAATGTGCCCCACCCCACCCCATCCCCATCAATTCTAATTCAAATTTCATGATTTCCAAAACATCATTGAAAAATAGTAATCCTAAACTGGATTAACATGGTCTCTAAATAGATTTATGAAACTAAATTTAAAGTAATTTAACATTTTAATTTATAAATTAAAACTACAAAAATAAAATCAATTCCGCGATTTTAAGACAGCTCTACAATAAAGTGTGTCCAACTAGATTTTTGCAAGTCATTCTACCTTAGTCCATTAATTTATAATTTTTTTTTGGTATTTCATCTTCTTAAATAGGGGTTGTTTTGGAAGTATCCTAATTTGATGGGCAGATTTTTGCTTATGCTGGCAACACAGATAAAAACAACCAATAAAAGTGCTTGAAAAGCCTCCTTCCATTTGTCCTGACTCTTGCTGATGTTTACATACTTATTTTATTCCCAACTTAATATATTTTTTTTTTATTTTTTTAATTCATTACTTAATTACTAGTTTAGACCCCGTGCATTATATGCACGGTATTTAAAGTTTAATAGTTTTATAAAATTACTTATATAATATTGATAGCTTATAATTGTTTACATTTGTCATCATTGTATTTTGTTTGGATAAATAAAAGCTAAAACTGAAAATTAATTATGAGAATTGAGTAATAAGTTGAAATATATTCTTATGAAAATATTTTTATAGCATAAAACTAATGAGTTTTAATTTATATATTTTTTTTCAATTTTCCTTGTCATGAAAGTAATAACAACGATCGTTTTATATAGCATATGGGTCAACTCATCATCTAATAATAGGATCAATAAAAGGTTTAGCAATTTATAGTTTTATATCAATTTTTTTATTTTAATTAAAATATAATATAGTTTAGAGTTTACTGGAAATAATATAATTTGATATAAAGATTAACTTTAATGAAAATATAATAGTTGAATTAAATTGTAATTGTTAGTTTCCTTATTTAGTGAATGAACATAATTATCATTAGTTTACTTTTTTGAGAATATGCTTTTCGGCGGGAAAATAATAGAGTTCGCCTATTCTTTTAGTAGATAGGGGATGTACTAATACTTAGTTATCAAAGGACACAAAAAGTCAAAATTCTGCATATTATTAATTAGTGCATCTAAGAATTTCCTGTGGTATGAGTTGTCTTTGGTCAGATTTCATACGAGGCATACTAATTCTCTTTTAATTATAACAATTAACATAAAATTATACTCCGTAATAACTTTCATATTTTTAACAATAAATCAATTCTTAACATTTTCCTTTAAAAAAATAAATAATAATAATGATAAAATGTATTCTACAAACAGTTGCTCTCTAAAACAGATCTAATATCACTTCACTTGTATAGATGGGACAAACTTTTCATAGTCCCTAACAATTCAATGTTCGTCTCACCTTACTATTTAACCCGTTTTAGTGTAAAGGAGAACATATCCGTCTTAAGATTGATTAAAATAGATCAAATAACACTTCACTTATGTAGATAAAACAAATTTTTTCGTATTCCCTAAATATTCAATGGTTGTCCCATCTTATGATTTAACTCGTTTTATGTGGAAGACAGATATAATCATCTTAAAGAAAAACAAAAAATTTCATAGTCCCTAAATATTCGATGTTTGTCCTATCTTATTATTTAACTCATTTTAAGTGGAAGACAGATATAACCGTCTTAAAGAATAATTTGTTATTTACAAATGGGAAAGTTTCCTTGCATACCACGTATCTTTTTCCTTAGCCATCAGTATTTAGGGACGTTTGCTACCCATCTTTGCAAATTTTTCATACTACCATTTTCATCTCTTACTCCCCAAAAAAATTCTCATCTTTTTTCCATCATCACTTCTTACTCTTATTCTTAGTCATTTTTAAGTGATCTACCTTAAAAATCAACAAAAAAAAGAATTCCCATTTGTTAAAATTCATAATTTTATATACCCTTTGAATTAAATTGGTGTTGAATTTCATTTTTATTAGAAAAAAACTAGTTGGTTATTGGAAATAGTAAGGAAGTTGTTAGCTGAAAAAGAGGCGTTTAGGTTCAGACAAGAAGAAATTAGTAGGAGTTCCCTAAGTGTATTTATTTAACAAGATCATAAAATGGAAAACATGGCAATTCATGTAGGTGACCGTGACCAAGAACCTATGGACTTACCACCCGGGTTCCGATTTCATCCAACCGACGAGGAATTGATCACTCATTACTTGTCCGTTAAGGTTGTTGACGATGATTTTTCTGCTAGAGCTATTGGAGAGGTTGATTTGAACAAGTGCGAGCCTTGGGATTTACCAAGTAAGTTGCTATGAAAAGTATTAACATATACGTACATGTGAGACCAACTAATTTATTGAAACATGTTAATATTTTTGTTAATTACAGGGCGGGCGAAAATGGGGGAAAAGGAATGGTACTTCTTTTGTGTAAGGGATAGGAAATACCCAACAGGGTTAAGAACAAACCGCGCAACTGAAGCCGGGTATTGGAAAGCCACGGGGAAAGACAAGGAAATTTTTAGAGGGAAATCTCTTGTGGGTATGAAGAAAACTTTGGTGTTTTACAAAGGTCGAGCTCCGAAAGGCGAGAAATCGAATTGGGTTATGCATGAATATCGTCTTGATGGCAAAACTTCACTTCAAAATCTCCCTACTAATGCTAAAGTAAGATTTCCTTTTATTTCATTCTTGTTCCCCTGAATTTCCCCTGTTTTTAATCTTAATTATGACCAAAAAAAAACTGTCATTTACGTGTCCGGTATTGGTTGGGTCAGTTCGAGTCTAGTCAAGTTAAAGAATACCACGTTGTTTTGATTGAGTTACTAGTCGGATTGGATCAATTCAGGTTTTGGGTCAATTTACATTTTTGGTTAAAGAATACTATGTTGTTTGGATTAAGTTACTGGTCGGGTTGGATCAATTCAGGTTTCGGATCATTTTTACATTGTTTAGTGTTATAATATACAATCGATCTTGAGTTTCTAGTCTGATTGGCTCAATTCAGGTTTTGGGTCAATTTACGTTGTTTTGTTAAAGAATACTATGTTGTTTGGTCTGAGTTACTGGTCGGGTTTGATCAATTCAGGTTTTGGGTCATTTTACATTGTTTAGTATTAAAATATAAAACCGATCTTGAGATTTCAACAATCAGCTTAAGCTTTTGGTTTTAGTTGAGATGGTTTCTTGACATTTAGTTTGACTTGACCTGATTTAGGTCTAAAAGTAGCGAATTCGGGTCGATTTAGTTTGGTCAGGTCAATACCAAACTAACTTGAATTTGAATTGGTCTATAATTTTGTTTGCAGAATGAATGGGTGATATGCAGGGTATTCCAAAAGAGTGGAGCAGGAAAGAAACTCCCTTTCCCGGGTTTAATGAGACCGGAATCGATCAATCCCGAGTTTAATCCTTCAGTAAATTTACCGCCATTGATGGAAGCATCACCTCACGTACCCTGCTTCTCCAACCCCATGGATACAACTCATACAAGCCATTACAATGACGGGTTTATTTCGAATAATCCGTTCATTTCAATCCCTTCAAATCCAAGTAACAATTATTTCCCTAGAATTTCGGGTGTTAATTCTTATATTCAATCGCAAACAAACCCGTTTCCAGGGAATTATTTAATGTCTGACCAAAATATCTTAAGGGCAATTCTTCATAATCAAGAAACAGAGTTGAAACAGGGTGTCAAAACAGAGGTTAATTACAGTGCATCACAAGATACTGGTTTAAGCAGTGACATTAATCCTGAAATTTCGTCGGTCGTCTCGACTTTTGATATGGGTCGGCGGCCAATTGACTGTCATGACGGTCCGTCAACCTCCGATGGACCGATCGATTTGGAAAACCTATGGAATTACTAATGAGATTTGAAGAATGCAGCTATAGGAAGAGAAGCAGAGGAAAGCATAGTGAATTAGGAGGAAAAAAACAAAACTTTATTTTTAATTAAAGAAATTGTATTAGTGTTAATTTTTATGTATATAATTAATTAATTACTGTAATTGGGAGGTGGTGATAGTGATTAAATTAAATATTATTTTCTGTATCGTGATATGACCTTTATAATATTTTATTTGATAGATTGTCTTTACGTATAATGATGACGGTTCTCCTGGAGGACCCGGTAAAATAGACCGTCTTATTTTAGAGTTTATGTTTTTGGTATTGTGATATAGTCATATAGGATACAATATAATATCAACTACTTAAACTATTAAATCATTTTGTTCTTTTCTGGATTGATATGGTCTTAATCATTTGTTTAATGTGTTCAGATTGATAGTGGATTAGATTAAGATTGAATTTAATGTCTTGACTGCTAATGTATTGACACTCTAACAAATTAGAAGAAAAACTTATGAAGTACTTCTTGTGCTTTACCATTTTTCGAATGGCGGAATTGTTGCGATCTTGTATGAGGTTATACGCCTCATCTAATAATAGCAATAGCAGTTACTCTATACGTTATATATTACTTATATATAACCGTCTTGCAATTGTCCAATTGTAAACGCGATAATCTAAAAATCGAGTATATTTTAATGTTTAGTGGATGATACATTAATAACAATAAGATCACCTTAGATTAAGAATTTATAACGTGCATAAATTGAGCTTAGGTTGATTAAAGTTAGTTGATTAAGAGATTAATCATGCACTTAACGCCATTCGTTATTCAAAGATGCCAAGATGGGCAGATGAACATGTCGTCTGAAATTACAAACCTCCCAAGTTTTCACGTGCATAATACATTAGAACGGTGATACCATTTTACCATGTGATTATAATGTTCTAATTATATTTAGTTTAATTTTTACCCATCACTAGACATTACTCGATTACTTTCCCTCTCCCAATCCTTTGATTACCTTATTTATTTTTGGTTAGATCACCAAGATATAATTATTGGAGTTTTGTCTTACTTTCCACCTTTCATTTCTAAGGGTCGTTTGATTACCCACTAAAAAACACAGGAAGTACAATTCATGTGAATTGCAAAATGGGTAACTTGTTTGGTTACCCCAATTCACATGAATTGGAACTTCCCATGAATTCTAATTCCTCCATAATGGAGGAAGTTGCTTACCTAGGTACCCTAGGTAAGTGGGAATGCCTACATAAATTTCAATTCCTATATGCAACCAAACAACATTTTCTAATTCACATGAATTCTAACTTCATGTGATCTTTCACTTCCTAGGGAATGAAAATTCCTGCATGCAACCAAACGACTCTTATGTTTTAGTAAAAAAAATGCATCTTGTTCTTGTTACTCATCAGCTCTACTCTCGTTGATCTCTCGAATTTATTGTCGTGTAGATGTCGACAATGTGAAAGCTCGTGTCCAAGTTACTGTACTCCAGGCCACCAACATGATATGTATTATTGGGCGACACTACTAGCAGTGGCGAAACAAGGAATTGACTTCAGTGGGGGCGAAAAAATTTCAACAGGGATGAAGTGGGTAATGATTTAAGGGAAACTCGAAAAAAATTGGAAAATTTTAACCGAAAACTTTGAAATTTTCGATCACCAACGAGGACAAGCGCCCCTGCTAGCCCCCTAAATCTGCCACTAACTATTTTCTCATTATACTGATTAATTGTTTTTTATGAAAGATGTTACTAATAAATTATAATAAATTGATAAGATGTATGTGGCATGTTTTGAGTCTTATAAAGTTGTAATGCTCAAAATTAAGGTTCTTTTCAAACACTTTTCATTTATTTAGGTAATAGATTAATGAGATGCATGGTGTCTTATTACAATCCTTTTAAAGTCTTTCTTTATTATTATCTTCCTCTTAACGAACAATAGAATGCATGAATCTAAACCCATCATTGGATAAAGTTTGGTAGAAAGATCAATTCCATGACCTGACTCATGTATTTACTCCCTTTCCCATCGTTCTCCTTAAATTAATAGGAAAAAAAAATATACATATTAAAATCATGACTTTGTCATGTACAAAGAGATCAAAGTTCCTAATTATTTTTCATTTCAGCTAAGTTAAAATCGATTTTTAGATATTTATCAATGGCTTACAAAAATATATATGTAGTTTAAATTCTGATCAAGTAAATTACTTTAGTCAAATAAGCCACTTTATTAAACATGCGAAATAAAATAAGAATCTGTATAAAGCGTTTAGAAGTAATAAAATAAGTACAAATCATGATTAAAGATAAAATGTGTACATTTATTATGTAAATAGGTACGAAATTACTATGTCGCGATCAACAACAAAAGGGTCACGAAATAGAAATAAAAAGGTACGAAAGACTTGTCTCTCAATAACTTATTGAAAGACCGTCTCTTCCAAGTTTTAGTATTAGATGTATGATGGTTTAAGCAATTTTTTTGTTATAAACTTTCATATTTAAGGAGAACAAATTAAATAATAATAATAATAATAATAATCAGGGGCGTCTTAAAACAAATGGAGGTCCGGTGCGACACGGAAAAATGAGGCCCAAAAATGAATGCTTAAGTATATTATACTTCGAGATTTGTATTGAATTTCATTAATAAAAGCTTATAATACGGTGACCAAAAGCGGAGGCCCGGTTCTCACGCCCGTGGTTGCCCGTGGCCTTAGACCATCCCCAAGCAAGGGTCGCCTTAACTAGGTCACCATCCCATTTTACTCTTAATCACACCTTATTAATCTCGACCTACTTTTACCCTCCCAAGCAGAAAGTCACGACCTAGGTCACCAACCCAATCATTTTTTTACTTTCCAACAATTCTAATCATTTCCCACATTCTTTACCCCACCAAAACCTCTCACTTACTTTTCAATTATTATTTACTAAGAAATTATAAATAAGTTAATTTTGTGATTTTGTAAATATTTTAATAAATTAATAACTAGTCTAATATGATAAGTATTTTAAGTATTTTAAATTTATTTCGTACTTAGGAAAAAAAATACAATGTTAAAATTTTAAAAGATAAAAGAGGACTTCTTTTTAGGAAACTAAATATGTTCAATGAGATCATTTTTTCCGAATAACGAGATAATTAGTTTATACGTTCGAAATCCCGTCTTTTATTGCATATTTGCATACACTAATCTCCTCTAGAAAATTCCTAAGTTAGTCTTCCTGGAGTCCCCAACTTCATCTTAACCCATTTACTATTATTTCCCATCTTAATTTATTTCTTCATTCTTCATCTTCCCATCATAAAACACAAATTCCCAAACCATAAATTTTTCACATTAATATACCAGCCCCAAATTTTATTTCACCAAATTTATTATTCATCTTCATCATCAATCTTCAATTAATTTACTCTTTCCCATCTCCATCATATACGCACGGGCTCATCTCCTTCCCCAAACTCAATCGTGGCTCATCACCATCGTCAATCGATCTTCACCATCATCAATCGACCTTCACCACCAGATCGACATATGGATTTTTTGCATGAAGATCAGCATCATCAAAGATCATCATCACCATCATCGTTCAATCTTTTATTTACCCTCCTCGGTTTTTTTTTTCTTTCTTTTCTCTTGCGTAATTTAATGCATGATTTTGATTAAACCAATAGATCTAACGAAATTGATAAAAATTCAAACCAAATTCTTAAATATAAATTTTAAAAAATGGTTCAAAATCCGTCAAAATTGAGTTCGTTAAATAGGTAATTTAAAATGTGGCTCAAAACAAATATTCTTGTAATTTATTTTCAATTGCTATGGTATGTATTCCTAATTTTATTTTTTATGAAACTTACATTTTTGCAGAAAAGTATAAAGGGCAGAGTAGCAGAGTAGCAGAGCAAGATTGCAGGCGTCGTTGTCCTTTTTTTCTTTTTTTTTTGTAACCAACAAACCAGAGCATGACATGTGTCGGGTCACCAACCAGGTCAAGAATATCAAAAGAGGTCATGAGACGACCTTCTTTGCCAACCGGGTCATGCTAATTTGGAGTTTAATTTGTGATTAAGGAGACCCACCCCCCTCATGACCTAGGTCATGACCTTGCTTGGGGGTGGTCTTAGACACCCCTGATAATAATGTTGACTATTTTTTTTTTTTTGGTACATTATAATAATGTTGACTATAATGTGCGGGGATGTAATTAAGACGATTTTGTATGGTGTGGGGGCTAAAAGTAATTACTACACGTGTGTCGAAGTGGTAGTACATATAATTAGTCATGAGGTACTAACTGCAATTCAACCAATTAGGTTATCTTTCACCCACCCTCCATTGTGTTTTTCTTCTTTTAATCTCTTCATTTCCTTTTTGAGTTTGAAAGGTATGGCTAAGTGTACAACTTTTGAAGATAAGGATAATGTACGTGTTCTAATGAAAGGGTAATAAAATTATCTAAATTAACACTTTTTTGAAGTGATAAGGCATTACTATATCTCTTTCGTTAAAACTTAAAACGATTGTAACTTTTAAGTGAATATTTCTATGTAATATAACAGATGTCAACTAACTTTAACTTGTACTAGAAATTATTGCTCGAATAACCACAACTTATATTAGAAATTCTTAATCAATAGGGTAATTATTCGTTCTTACGTAACTATTTTGTCCAACTTCCAAGCTAACAGCTTCGGAGTAATAGAGAGTACGAAAATAAAGAAAGGAAATAGCTAGCTAGACCATCCTTGAGTGGAAAATGCTATGAAGGTATGAAAATTAAATATGTATAAATTGTTTGGTTAAGCTGATTAAAAATATAAAAACAATCAATGGATATCATGATTTAATTTGTGTAGATTAATAGTTAAAAGGTTAAGTAATTCGATGTACATTATATTATTTCCAGATTATCATATATATTTGAAAGTTTATTTGGTGTTAACTTTAATTATGTAAATACATGCTTTGCGGTTTTACTAAAACTATTAATATGAATGTGAACTAGATTTGAAAATTCTACATGTATTTAGACATATAATGTCAGAACATGTACTATGAGTCTATGACTAATAATACTATAACTTTATGTTAATTTTTCTAGCAAACTATTTTCTCAATAGCGAGCTAGGAATCTATAATGCATGTATTTGTTGCATTTTGCTAAAAACAAATGGGGGGGCCGCGAGTTTGCCTGATCTTACGCTGACAATACAAATAATTGCCTTATTATTTCCCTTTCCCGCAATCAAAGAGCAGGAAACTTGCACTTGAAACCTTAAAAACAATGGACTAATAATGGAGTATATATGCACCACTTCACTCCAATACATGTTGCCAAGAATCTTCTGTAGCCAGACTTTGAAACTTGCCACTTAATTAAGTTTATATTGAAACAATCTTAATTTTCAATTTTGTAATGTCTTTTTTTTTGGCAGCTAATTTGTAATGTTGATAGTGTCAAATTGTGACGAGTCAATAGGTTAATGTTATCACAATAAACATGCTTGATACCGTGTTTTAGTTGGACTTGTTGTAATATACCGGTTTGCACTTTTGGTTGTAATTTTAGAGTCTTAACTTATAACTTACCAAGGTGAAGGAGGAGAGCAAAAGGTAAGCCAAGGGAATAAGTTCAAAGTCAAGAAAAGTAAGCTAATGGAAGATTTGATGCCTTGGCATAGACAAACAAGAGCCAAAATGAAGAATTGAAAACTCGGTTTCACAAGGGTCAACTTCAAATGGATATATCTCGAGTTCTAGAGCTCGTATTGACGCAAGGCCAATTGGAGATGAAATCTTGTGATCTTAGCTTTCCAACGGTAGGTCACACGCCTCGTTTGTCCAAGAAACGAGGGAGATATGGCCTTCGCAAGTTGCTGCTGTCAGTTTGAAGAGCAGCCTGCGCAATTGTGCGCAGCCTGCGCAAATACGCTGCTATCGCAACTCTAGTTCCGTGTTTTGGGCTTTCTTAAGGGACTTAACCTAGATTCTCGTGCCTCCCTATATATATCTAGAATTTTGAGTTCTAAAGGGACTCCTACTCACATCATACAACCTCCTTACCATTAAGATCTCATGCTTGGCTTTAATCTATCTATATATATAAAAGAGAGTTTTTTCGAGCGATTCTAAAGCGTCCACATCATCAAAAATAATTTAGGAAAGTTTCATAAATAATATTTTCCACATAAAAAATAAAGTGGAGAATCTTTTAATTACTATAATATCTATATTTCCTATTTTATATTCATGAGAAGTTTCTAATTTTTATATAAAAACTTTGACATTTCATTTGCCAAAAAAATGTCGTTATAAAAATTATGAAGATAATATAGTTAGATTCGTGGTCCGAAATACTTTCATTAGAGTATAGATTTCATATGATTTGCACATATTAAAGATGGTGTACTTCTTAATATGTTATATGTCCCACATTGAAAAACAATGTTAGTATGGTGATTATAATACGTATAAATTACAGAATTGTCCCACATCGAAAGATTAACATAAGGTAGGTGATCCTATGATTATAAATAGGAGTAATCATTGGAACTTATATAACCAAAAACCTTTTGAGTCTCTTAAGTATTGTTTTGGAGAGCTCTTAAGAGTTTATATCATTATCTTCACAGTATGATATATATATATATATTTTCTATATTATATATTATATTCAAGTGATGTTTATAATCTTTATATAAAAACATATACATCTCATTTGCCAATAAAGTATTATAAAAAAAATTATGAAAATTATATTATATATAATAGATTCTTGGTAAAAGAAATGCTAGCATTAAAATATAGTATCATATTATTTGCATATATTTTTAATTACGATAAAAAAAATTAAAAACAAACGTGCGAATATTAATAAATAGTACGCCCTCCATTCAAGACCAAATACAACATTTTCATTTACACACTTGCCAAGACACAAATTACAACGTAAATACTTTTAAGTTTACATTATAAAAAATTTAAAAAATTGATATTCTACTTTATAGGTGAATCAAATAAGATCTCACATGACCATATTTTGTCTTACATATTGCAAGGAATCGTAAAGACGTTATTCTCATGAATAGGGTAAAAAAAGGAATGTTGTATTTGGTCTTGAATCGATGGAGTATAGTATTTGCTCATTATTATTAACCCGAGTTAGATGTCGAATTAGGTGCGAAAAAAGATGGTGTATTTCTAAGTATGTCATTTGTCCCACATTGAAAAATATGTTGGTGTGGTGAATATATTACGTATAAATAATAAAATTGTCCCACATCGAAAGTTTTGCATAAGGTGGGTGATCATATGATTATAAATAAAAAGCATCTTTAGAACTTAAATATCAACCCAAAACCTTCTGAGTCTCTTAAGCATTGTCTTGGAGAGCTCTTAATTAAGAGTTTATACCATTATCTACATGGTATGATATATATATTTTTTATATTATGTCCAAGTGACGTTTATAAGTTTTATATAAAACCTTATACATCTCATTTAGCAAAAAAGTAACATAATTTTTTTTTGAAAAATTATATAATTAGATTCGTGGTAAATAAATGCTAGCATTAGAATATAGTATCATATTATTTGCACATATTTTAGTTATGATAAGAAGTTAAAAAAAATGTATTATACGAATATTATAAATAGTATAGTATTTGCTTATTATTATTAAACTGGGTTAGATGTTGAATTAGGCGCAACAAAGATGGTGTATTTCTAAGTATATTATTTGTCCCACGTTAGAAGATTATCATGAGGTGAGGTATCAAATGATTAAAAATAGGAGTCATATTTGAAACATAGAGGTATCAACCCAAAATCTTTTGAATCGCTTAAATATTATCTTAGAGAGTTCTTATAAGAGTTTGTATTAACGGCAAACCTTAGTTACAACAATACCATACAGATATTAATCATGTAGATATTTATAAAAGCGATTATATATTACCATATTAGTGATATTATAATGTTTATTTTAAGACAATTGATAGTATAATAACTTTATTTAAGACAAAATCATAATTAAAAAATAAAATGGGTGTTAAATATACATAAATTGGTTATTAATGTGTCATATATAATGATAATCTCTGCACTAAAATAGAAAATTTATGAACTATAATACAATCAAGTGTTGCATAAAAAGATTTTGAATCCACAAACAAATCAGTAATGAGCTTTTTTTACTTTGATAAATAGTAGAATTCAATTGTTTTAAACTTTCAAATATAGGTAATTATTATGCCTCATTACATTTGAGTAACCAAAACACATCATAATTTTTAACCATTAATCAAAATCGCACCAGGAAAAAAAATATTTTGCATTTGTTTATACATTTTATTGCTCCCTTAATTACATCTTAAAAGTCGTGTTAGGAAAAAAAATTGTACTTTAAATCATATCATTTGTACATATTTTAATTATGACAAAAAATGGAAAAAAACATACGAATATAAATCGATAGTATAATATTTTCTTATTATTAAATCGGGTTTGATATCGAAACAGGTGCAAAAAAGATGTACTTTTTTGTCTGTTATTTGTCCCACATTGAAAAATAATGTAGGTGTGGTAAATATACTACATATAAATAGTTGAATTGTCCCACATCAGAAAATTTTCATAAGATGGGTGATCATAAAGATTAATTTAGGAAAGTATCATAAATAATATTTTTTGATGTAAAAAATATAGTGGAGAATATTTAATTATTATAATATTTATTTCCTATATTATATTCAAGTGATGTTTCTAATTTTTATATAAAAACTCTTACATTTCATTTGGCAAAAAAATATCGTTAAGAAAATTATGAAGATAACATAATTTGATTCGTGGTAAAAATGCTATCATTAGTGTATAGATTTCATATAATTTGTACATATATAAAATTGTGTATTTCTTAGTATGTTATATATCCCACATTGAAAAACAATGTAGGATTATATAAAAATAATAGAATCGACCCACATCGAAAGATTAAAATAAGATGTGGTGGTCTTATGATTATAAATATGAGGCGTCCTTGGAACTTAGGTATCAACCCAACATCTTTTTGGTCTCTTAAATAAGATATTTTGACTTTTGATCATATTTAAATAAATGATTAGACATAAGATGTAAATATTAAGACCTTATAACCATTTTTTTGTTACTAAGTTAATTACCCCGTTGCAACGCACGGGCATCCAAACTAGTCTTGTAATAATTAAAACTTAATCTTTCCTTAATTTATGTTAATCTTTCTTCATTTTATGGGTTGTAAGCAAACTATGGAAGGCTAATCTTTCTTTACTTGGTGTAATTTGATCAAAGTATCCAACTTTGATGTTGTAAGACTCCTAAATCTCTCTCAATTTATCTATTGTTCTTTCCTTTGTTCTTAAATTCTTATGTTGAGTAGATGAATGTATGAATTGATCACTCTTGCATCTTATTTACCCAACTATTGCAAATTCTAGAGAAATGGTTTAATCTATCTAGAATTGTTTGGAGCAAACTTGTTGTATGTTGATTTGGTTTAAAGGATTCATATTTCAAGTAGGAAATTACATCTCTTTTCTTGCTAGCATGGATTAATCTAGTAGGATTAGATTCTAGCTTACATCTCTTGGCAAAAGCTTCATGCTCAATTCTAGTTTTCGTTCATGGTTTAATGAGTTGTGGTTGGAATTGAAGGACTCACATATATGGTTTAATTGTGTGTGTCAATTTCTTGAGATGATAGTATTGGATAGATAACAATAGAGAGAAAAGAGTCAAACTTTGTCATTGTTGGATTACTAAGAGAGAATTACACCAAGTCTTTCCCATATTTGATTGTTGCATATCTAGTGTTTGTTGTTTTACTTATATGATAAAAATTGCATCTTTACTTTTCCTTATGCTACTTCAAAACCAAACTTTCTCCATTTATGTCACCACTTGTTTACCATTGTTCATAGCCATTGTTTGTTGATAAACTTAGTTAGTAAGTCTTAATTGTGGTTAGAGTCTTAATTAGTTAATAGAATCGTAATTAGTTGTCACATAGTTTACAATTCAAGTTTTAGTCTTAATCCCTTCTCTTGGGTTCGACCCTTACTTTCCTTTACTACTATTTTTAATTGCATAGTGTAAAGTCGAGTTTGGCTTATAAATTGTTAATTTGATAGGTTAATTCTAGCATTTAACGACCTAGTCTTATTCTCTATCAAATGTCATTGTAGCTAATCATTAATCTCCTCTCCTCGTTTTTCACAAGACATTTTGCATATATGATGGCTTATAAATTGGCTATGCATGTGACACTGTTTTCGTTACAAGAAAAGTATTGTTGAATGTGTTACATTGAAATGTTGTTGATGACTTGATGCTATTGTGTCGTATTTACATCTTTTTTTTTTTTGGGTAACGAGGGAACCCGCAACCGCTACCTTCGGTGCACACTGGATAAACCCTCGGGTATACGTAATAGCCCGCAAACCACGTATACCAGGTAAGCCACCCGAGGTGACAAACTCGAAGTCTATTAGGCATGGACTCAGGGTAAGAATGCTCTGCAATATTTTGCTCTTAATTAGGCCGAGTTTCCTACAAAAATACCTTTTATAAAAAAAAGGTAAATAATTGATTAAAATCTTATCTCATTAGCCTTACTGACGAGCTAAACTAAGAGTCAACCACTATGTTGATCTTGCTTCTTGCATGTTGCCATCCTAGAAATATTGAACTCTTGACTCAATTTCGTCACCAAACCATGTTTGAGTTTATTGTTTCTGTAACCGAGTAAGAGCTTTTGTGCAATTAGTCTCCTTGTTTCGGTTACTGAGTCGAGGGATTGGAGTTACTTGTGCGACCTCTTCTTCATCTTGTGTTATAGTGTCCTCTATCATCATTTCTTCCGCTTGGTCTTCTTGTGTTGTCATGTCTGTAAATCCTTCTGCTTGTTCTTCTTCTTGTATTGTAATATCCTCCATTGGTTCTTCTTCTAATATTGGTTCTTCATCTAATGCAGTTGCAGCTGCCATTGCTACTGCGACCGCCTTTTGGGCAGCCACCGCGGCTGCCATTGCTGTTGTTGCAGCTTCTGTTGCCGCTGCCATAGCTGCAATATAGGCATCCGATTTTCTTGGTAGATTAAAAGGCGATATGTTGAGAGGCATTTAATGTTAAGAATATTTATTGTGAAGTTGTAAGAGAATTAATGTTTGGATTTTAGGAGTAATGTTGTATTTAACCCTTTTAGAGCAATAGCAATAGAAGAACTCTATATAAAGTTCTTCTCATGCCATATCATATTTGTCTATTTCCAATATTTAAGAACTTTCATCCACAATGGAGAAACTTTTTTTCCCTTGAAAATAGACAAAGTTTTAAGACACTTCACATTTTCTATGCATTGTCATTGGTCATCACATTTTCATATGCTTATCAACATAGTTCTTATTTTAGAACTCAATTCTTAAAATTAAGAACCAACTTTATGATTTAGTAGATCAACTTTTTAAATAAAGTTCTTGTTGAAGATCTCAAGAATAAGAACTACTATTACTAATGCTCTTATAGTCTAGGTATTTTCACTTTGGAGAGAAAAATTTCACACTAAAATGTTTTGGTAGTTTTTGAATTTGGTAGGAAATGTCCCTCCAAAAATTTTACCGATTGTAAGATGTTTAAGATGTATGTCCCCACAAATGTTGTTTAATGAAAATGATTAAGATTTGTTTAGCCCAACAACTTGCATCCCCTTATATTTTATATTGAGTTTTATTCCATTTTTTATCATCTCTCTCATCACTTGGTTATTTGTGCAAAACATAAGTGTAAACTTATGACCGGAACGGAGGGAGTAGCTTACTACGTAATTGCCAAAGCATGTACGTATAATATTAGAATGTTAAACGTGGAATTAAAAAGGTTAACAAAAAATCAAATGTACCATACATATACTATGACTCAAAATCGAAGATTTTAAGGAAGATGATTACATGATACGTAACTCAAATATTTTAAGATTTGTTCATATAAAGTAGGGTGTAAAAAAAATAAAATTTAAACTTCTTTCTTTAGAAGTTGTTAAATCTTGCCATGGAGTTAACATTTTGGTATGAATCTCATTTTACACTGGAAAGTAGAAATAATACTATTTTTTAGTTGTTTGGGCTTATAGCTCATGAGAGTCATGACCAATAGTGAAGATAAGTTACCTTAAAAAAACGGTGAAGATAGGTTTAACCTAAATAGTCGTGTTATTGTCTCATATTTAAGAATTACCTGCAAAAAATAAAGTTATGTTACCCATTTTCAATTGATTTTTGGACAAAACCTAATTAAAGATATACAGCATGAGCTAAAAGTTGACTTTTGCAAGTTAAAAGTCCATTGTTAGTATACTCGATAGGCGAAGGCAAATTCCCAAACAAATATGTGGGCAATCGGTAAGACTAGACTTTGTACTCATAAGTTTAACTGACTGCCAAAAAATTAACAATTTGTCTTTAACAAAAATAAAATTTGTATATATTGAGTTCGTATTAAAAAGGAAAATATAATAAATATAATTTAATTATTATTTGACTGAAGTGTTAAAAAAAAAAAAAATTCCTTTGTGCGTTTTAAAAAAAAAATTACACAAAAAAATAAAAATAAAAAAATCGTTGACCAAATAAAGTTCAAAGTCCTTCATCAGCTTAGTATTACTTTGACTGAAGTGTTACTCAACTGCGAAACTCTAAGATTCTCCAATGGCGAAAACTAACCCTAATTTAACTTCATCATCGAAAAATTCGACCCCCAATTCATCCTCAACACCAAAAATTATACCAAATAAACCTCCGCAATCCTCAATTGCTTCAATAATTAAAGCATATTGTATACCTGCGACTTTTTTTCTGCTATTTTTGGTATTTCAAGTAGTTCTTCTACCTCAATCATTCCCCCTTTCTCATTATGACGGTATTAATCTGTTTTTTAGTAGTATTTTTTGACAGTTGTGTAGTTTTATATGATGTAAATTCCTTAAAGTTTGAATCTTTTAGGTAGTCTTATGTTTTTGTATTGGGAAAATTGACAGTTATTGAAGTTCCGTGGCAATGCTCTATCGAAGAAGTCGAGGAAGCGTACGAGAATCTCGTATCGAAGTGGTAATTATTATGTTTTGATTGTTATAGTGGTGATGTTTGAGGGAATTTTAGTTATGCTTTAGTAGAGAATTGTTTTATTTTATTGATATTGTTATGATTGTATATTGAATTGTGTTTTGTTTCGAAGTGTTTCTGATGATTGGTTAGTTAATAGTTACTCCCTTCGTCCCAATCATTTTGTTAGGATTGTTATGATTGTGTTTTGATTCGAAGTGTTTTTGATGATTGGCTAGTTAATTGTTACTCCCTCCATCGATCGCTTGTTTACCTTTGATTAAAATACCCATCACAACGAATATAAAAGGTAAACAAACGATGGGGACGAAAGGAGTGATCACTGATGATTGGTTTGGTTAGTTGATAGTTATGATTTTTGAGAGGATTTGTATGTTGGCTATGCTTCTGCTGTTGAAATTCATTTTATAAAAATCTTATTTTGATGGTTTTGAGTAGAGAACATTTCGTTGAAACTTGGGACGTAGTCGTATGATGACTTTCTTCAACACTGATGAACACGAGGGAGACTAGGGATATGCTCATAATTTACTAATGCTTGTGTAGTCGTAAATCAAATAAAGTTAGAAACTTCTCTTTCTTTGATGTCTGATGGTCACCCAGCTAATCCCATTCTCCACCTAGTTTCGATTGTGGCAGAGTTTTGTAGCTTTACATTTTCTCCCAAACATTGCAAATGGAAGACTACATAAATGGACTTACTTGCTAAAACAACAACATTACTCCAGTGCCTCAATGGCTCCCGTAAATTGCGAGGTAAGTGGGGCCGGATGTAGCAGCCTTACCCTTGTGCTAGCAACACAAAGAGGCTGTTTCTGAAATGACACAAGATGAAAATTGTGTACAGAACTGAATCAAAAGACCCCTACTTCACATGAGAAAGAAGCGTAACCATTTTAGCGAGCCATTTTGATTTATTCCATCATAATCCAAAACCAAAGAGTAATGATTCTTTGGCTCCATTGGAAATATGGACTTACTTTCTACATTAGAGAATTTCAAAATTGATTCTTTCCCCATAAAACAGTTTCTTGTTTTGTCTAGGCAATTATCGTCTGTGGCTGTTTACCATTTGTCTGGCGGCAGTGGATAATTTTTTTAGGATTTGATGTCGGCCTCTTATCAGGAGGTCGGCTGTCTATCAAGAGACCCACTAATAACCAAGCCAATCCTTCATTACTCTATTTTGTGTACTATATCATTCACGCTGTTGACTGGCTAGGTGTTTATATTTCTTATGCATGCTCTGTACCATCAACATGCTTCAGTCTGTTTTGCTACTCATTCAGTTATTCTGTTCATTTTTCATCACCCTTTTGCCTTTTAGACATATTAAAGTAATATATTCTTTTGGTATATTCCAGGAATTCAGGTGCTGAACTTCCTACAACAGATGACTTTATCAAGGTTATTATGTCATTCCTTTCTTCAATCATCATCTGCCTTTTCTATCGTTAAATTTTTCGTTCCCTTTGGATAATGACATCTGTGAACTAGTTAGTAGAATAGATGTTGCTACAATGTTGCTAGGATCCGGAACCTACTTGGGGTGGATGAGGTGGCTAGGATCGAATTGGTAAAATCAGATCGTAGGATGTAACTTTCTACAAATTAACTAGTACAGATAATTACGCTGTTGATTCATGGAAAACTGTCGTGTTTAAATCTCAAACTAGTACATTATCATCTGTCCACAAGTTGGCCCGATTCGTAATTCTTTTCCTCGTGAAAGTTATATATAAAATATTAATAACCGGAAAGATGCTTTATTACTAATGAAGATCCTAACTAGGATCAAGATCAGTCATTACTTTTTAAATTTAAATAACTGGAAAAATGTTGCTCATAATTTCTGCCTCAGGCTGATTGGTATTTGCAAACAGCAGAGATCAATATGTGTCCTTGTACCATGTTAGAACTTATCATAAAATATTGAGGCTTTGGTAGTACAAAAGCTAGGAAGCAATTTGCCATGTTAGCTGATATTTGGGTATATGGCTGGAGCTAAATCTCCATAATTTTGAGAAGTTAGATCTTCGTTGTGAGAACACTGATATTTGGGGTATATGGCCGGATCTAAATCTCCATAATTGTTGAGGGATTAGATATTTTTTGTGAGCCAAATCAACAACTGATTTTACGGGTATTTCAGATATGTTTATACAATTAAATTGGGCAGCTTTGTAGTGTTTATATCCGAGGAATATTTGTCATCTTTTCGTTCTTTAATAAGTTAATAATAATGATTTTCTATAGTTTCTTCATCAGTGACTACATGCCATAAATTTATTCTATCTGCGTTTTTCATGGTCCTAATTTTGTAAAATAAGAGAATAATCTCTGTGATATAGGTCTCCACTATTTAATTATTGATCATATTCGGACATAAGCCTTGCTTTTCTTTGACCTTGGTGACTGGATGCTTCACTCCACTTCTAGCCAGTTCTTGGGCTCTTGGCTCCTTTTACGGCATTGTGTATATCATGCACCATAGCTTGTTAGTTTCTTCTTCTTCTTTGGATTTATAACTTTCTAAATGGTCTTTGCAGATTCGATATGCTTATGAGCTTCTAACCAATCCTTTATGGAAAAGAGATTTTGACTTATTTGGGGTTGACGAACATCAAGTGGGTTAAATCTTGATAATTTTTTGTATTCTTTGACTTGCTCCTTAAACTTCTCGTCTGAGTTTCACTTTCATTGTAGGATGTTCTAAAAAAGCTTAAACAGCTAAATTCTGGAAGGGAATACTCAGCCTTAGAGCTTCCTTTACTTGATACCGCTTCTATGGGTCAGTTATACTAATATACTCTCCTTCATCTTCGTATACCTATATGGTTTAAGCTGCTCTTCAATCACCCAAAGCAGCTCTGATTTATCGAATTAATTGGCTTTTCTGTTGTGCAGATTCTCATGATGTTGATTTTAACCATATCTCCTTTGAAGATTTCCGATCAGTTGTAGGGAATCAGAGGCCATTGTTAGTGCAGGTTAGTGGTTTTATGGTGGTATCACTGTTTGAGAATTAACTGCTTACTAATTTCACAATGTTTTCCTCAGTGTTGGGAATTATATGCATTTCTTTAGTACTGAAGTCCTACCGTCTGTAGCAAGGTGCCACTGATATCTCATGGTGTACTTGTGAATTTTCAAATTTATGTTAGGTCTATTCCAGTGGGAGCAAACAATGCGTCCAATTTGCAGCCAAGTGGAAAAAAATAGGTATGATCTTTGCGGTACATTCGTATAAATAAATTTCGCTCTCCTGTTTATGGCTTTCTACTGGCTTGTAGTAAAGATTTTTGTTTCCATTTACGTGTCACTACTCATTTTGATATTATACTATAACCACCCCTTCGCGATTTTTTATTTTATGAGATAAAACATCAATCTTGGTATCGTTTTGTTTGTCTTTTAGTCCTGAATTCCTGATTATATCGACCCTCTGGAACTTTGGTGGTGCACTGGTGCCTAAATTTTTCTAGGTATATAGTTGTTTCTAGTACCTTGATTTTGTGATAACTATGAGCCTATCACCAATCTTTAATTTAAGGATCCCATACAAACTTACAGAAAGAATCTTTTTGAGCTCTGAAGATGAATTGACCGAAATTTAAGACTGAAAGGCAGAATAATTAAGATCCATGGAAAAGTGATGCTTCTAGAATTCCTTACAAGGTGTTTTGTGATAGTCCAAACAACTTTTGATTTTCTTCTTTTATAGAGGTCTAATTGTATGAAAGAAAGGATTTGCAAATGCACTAGGGAATCGTTTATGGAAGACATGCTTTTGTGCTCACAGAGGGTGATTAACATGAGTCGTGGTTTATGTACTGCATCATATGCTTTCTTGCAACCAGTTTTTATACTTTTCTTTTAAAATATGATTTGAGCGATGGTTGCCAAGATAGAGGTTATTTCACACATTTGGATGAAGTGAGAGAAGTTCAACACTGCTTATTAGTCTAAAACTTGGGTATGTGGGTAAATTGTAACAGGGAGACAGTAGTGTATTGAGGATCATGCTAATTCCACTCATTAAATATGCTTTTCTGAGTATATTATTATTCTTTTTGCAAGGCTTACGGAAAATACTAGCTAAACAATATGATGATTGCTGAATAGCTGATTGTTATAATTATCTGTTTCTGGATGCCTTTTGGATAGAGAGTTGGAGACAATGAGCCATAGTTGTAGTATTTTCTTGTTTGCATGTACAGACTTCAATTCTTTTGTGTGATTAGCATGAGCATTTTCAGTGGGGGTTCATGAGATTCAGTTGAACCCTCACTGACTTCAAAAAAGCAATATATTTTCAGTGGGGGTTCATGAGCATTTTCAGTGTGTTTGACTTTTTATACAAAGGGTCTAGTGTTTGAGCACTCCTACTAGCAGTTTTTGGAGTTAATTTTGCTAATAAACGCCTTTCCTTCCTTGGTGACATTTTGTCCTTTGAATTAGTTTTCAACTTTTCATCGACTTTCCCTTTTATATTGTTTTCTTTCTGATTTTTTTTTGGTAATATACCTAAAAGTTAAGTATACTTAATAGAAAAATAGTGCTTTTTTTGGGGGATTCTAGAATCTCCCCTGGGTGATTAGTTTGTAATCTTTGTGCATGTATTGAGGATCTGTGTCTCCTGTGCAGCTACTTTATTGGGAGAGGTTGCTGATTCTGGAGCTGTTGAACTTGGTGACGTTGATTTTGCTTCTCATCTTGCGGAGAAGAAGGCTACAGGACAACCTTTCTTCCGAAATGGTAAACAGTCATCTACTTTGTCCCACTGAATTGCTGTACTGTGAATCTGTGATCTTTTTTTCATTTTATTTTTATTATACAGATAGGGCACCCAGCGTGCCTACTTAGCTTAAGTTGGGGTTGGGATTTGTGAAACTATTGTATGCCGCTTTGGGAGATTTTCCATTACCGAGGCTCTCGTTTATATCTTGATCATACTTTTGTAATACTCCTATGTAATATTTCATGTTCCTTTAGCTCACCGCTTGACTTGTGTTTGTGTTTACAGGACTTCCTTCTCTGATTGCATTCCCTCAAGGCTGTAAATCTTCCAACTGTCTTGTCCGGTAAGCTTAGAATAATAAAGGTTCTTAAAAGTGCAGCGTACATATTGGTTGCATTTGTATTGCTTATGATATTCCAGCACTTCAGAGTTCAGTTTCAGATTCTTAATGCGTGTTACTTTAGCCATAACAGTTTTACCAAGTATGTTTTTTCCTTGTGGGCGTTTGATCTTGGTATTTATATAGGTACGAGGGAGCGCTTTCTGTTGATGCAGTGACAGATTGGTTTGCAACTTATATACTGAAGTTACCCCGCATTCCATACTATACAAAAGATACCCTGGTATTTAAAGTCATCTTTCTTGATTGGCTCACAATTTTTTTTCCATTGAATTATTATTCGTCTTCCCCATGGACACTTTTTTTTTTTACTGCTAAAGTTGCAATGTAGAAGTGTCTATGACAATGTAGAGAAACTTCATCGTCTTACTAATAATTACTCCGTAGTTTTTTTACATTTACTTATACACAAATATCCTGGTGTTTGTAAGCTTTGATTTTTGGTATTAAATTAATTCCCGGGGAAGTTAGTCAGTCTTTGGCATCTTAATAGAAAGGTGTAACACTTTAACATTACTAGTTAGGTGTAAGCTAACATGTCTTTGCATCTCTAACTTCAAAAGCATGATTTTCTAGATGTTATAGGTTTGTCGTAGTGAAGACTTGTAGTTCTGTCTTGATTTTAGAGAACGAAGTTATAAAACAGCAGCAGTCAGGCTTTGATGTTACTCAGTATGCTGTTACAAATTTATAGCACAGAGGAACGGATGTCAAGTTACTAATGTTTGCTTTTGTATTTCAGGGACCGAGATTCCTCGCTAAGAGTAGCTATCATAAGGTACTCTACCATCTACTTTTAATGTTTTTCTTTTCTGTTGAGAAGAGTAATTCAATTAATACGAAGGAGTGAGGATATTACTGTACACTCTTTATCTTTATCACACCATGCCATTAACCCAAAGGCCATATACTTTTTTCTGAAGTCAGGTATATAATACGTTGTCACTTGTCACTTGTCACCCAACCGGAAAAATGTCCCAATTGAAATGAGTAGTTTGATATAACACCTAACCACGATTTAAATTCGCAATATCGGTCGCAATCACGGTCGCGGAACGATGTTGTGGAATTTTCCTCGACTCGGCCATTGCTCTCCGAGTCGCCGACCCGCGGTTTTCATGGTGATATTTACTTTTACAAGCTTTTGTAATATTTTTATTTATTGGCTACTTCGCATAAGGTTATTCTATTTAGAATAATTAATTTGACCAATATTACACCATTTTTAACTACTTCTCATTACAAAATTTGGTCGGGAGGAGTTACAAATCATTAATTTCAGGTTTGTGGTGGGTCGAGTTGGCCAATACACATTATAAATCCCTTCGTCTTGGCCGGTATTTTCGTATTTCTAATTTAGCCACCCCTCCAGATATCTTGTATCGGCCGCCTACGATACCGATACATCTCAGCCGAGATTTTAAACGATGCACCTAACTTAATCTAAATGACTTGCACCTTAAGAGACACGACCCTGAATCACTTGAATGATACGACCTATAACTTGTGTTGCTCCGACCCTTCATTTTACTTCACGTACTCGTGTTGGATACTCGACACTCGGACATGGGTAGGAAACTTGGACACTTCATTTTAGACCAAAAACATGTATTTTTCCATAAAATAGACGAATCCGACACTTGGACACGCACCCGTGTCGGATACCTTTAACCGAGTCCAAGCAACATAGCCTATAACCATTGGCCTGAAAATGACCTTATTAGAAAATACCAAATAGACTCCAAAAACTAGTGCATAATATCCTTAATGAGTTAACGTACTGTACATACATGCCTTATTGATGTTTCAGGAACATGTTTACAGAAATGTTTTGTGTTAGCACTGTGTGTTTCACATGCTTGTTTTTCTTGGATATCTAAACTTATCTTCTCACTATATCTGCATAAAGGTAAAAGTCCTGATATTCTCAGACACAGGGATTCGTGCGACTCCATTTGTGCGCCAACTTGCCAAGAATTATCAGGAGTATGCTTCCTTTGGATGTGTTCTGTGGAAAGAGGAGGAATATTCCTTTTGGTGGACAACGTATGATCTCTTTGCTTCTTCTCTTATAGTATTGATGTAAAATACTTTATATCATTGCTGTCTTAGTATGACAGTCCCTTCATTCCAGTAGGAAGTTTACATTTTCCTATTTATGCTTTTTCTGTAGGTTGGTTACATATCCATCTTAGGCAGTTTTTATTCACTAAAAATACAATGATACCCCTGAGTCCAGACCAATTCATGTGCACAACTGCGCAAGTGATCCCATATTAATTGCAAGGGTGCAAACCTAATATAATTGGAAAGTTTACCATAACCCACTTGCAGTTATTCCTCTATAACTTCGATTAAATTGCAAATATAAACTAATTAACGGACTGGAAAAAATATGATTTAGTAAAACATTTGTTCAAAAGCTAAGCTGGTTAAGATTAGCATGGAGGCATGATAGTTTGATGGGATCTTGGAACAGATTTATTCAATTATGCTGTGTCGCTATTTATTTGGCGTATCTTTTGTTTAAAGTAGTACATCGTAGTAGACAGATAGCATAATAGTTTTCTCATTTATTTTTGGGTTTTTTTGTCAAAAACTACCTTAACATTTATCTCATTTCCAGAAACACTATCTAACATTTTTTTTTTTTGCTTTTTACAACCTAACATTTATATATTTTTTTTCTTCCAGAAACTACCAAAGCCACTATTCCGGCAAAAAAGTCAATATTCCGACATTGATTATTTTATTTATTTTTCTTAAACTACCTAACATTCTTCGATTTTCCCCAAAATTACCAAACAAGTTTTTCTAGTTTTATTTTCCTCAAAATTTAATTATCCTCTCATTTAATCTTAAAAATGTTATGTTACATTATTCAATTTCTATATTTTATTCTCTAAAAGTTCTAGTTAGAAGCAATTCCTTTTTTTTATCCCCAAAAAATTTTATATTATTAATTGTTCTTGTACAATCCTCAACTAATATTGATGTTTACTTAGCTTATTTACTTTAAAGCGAAAACTAAATTGTTACAATAAATAGGTGAAATCTTGTTGAAAAAAACAAAAACAAAAACAAAAAATATGATGTAAAATAATAGGAAATAAAACAATAATTGACATTCGAGAAATAGAAGCCAACATCGATATGTAACGAGAATATGAAATTTAGTGTGAAAGTGACGCGAACTAAAACAAAAAATATTAGAATACGTAATTAGGAAAGTAGAAGGCAATTACTGGTTAATTAATCGAATAATGAAGACTGAAGAGAGGACTTTTTTTTGGGAAAAACAAGTTAAAAAGGGATAAAAGTGAATTTAAGGAAAATAAAAGCCAATTTGTGAAGTTAAGAAAAGAAAAGGGGTAGTGAGATAAGTTAGAGGGGAAGAAGAAAAAATATAGATGTAAATCAAACTCAAATATAGAGAAATCAAGAGAAGAAAAAAAAAAATGGTTGGAAATGAGGTAAATGAAATTAAAAAGGAATTTTGGAAGCAAAAACGAGTAGAAATTTGGTAGTTTTCAGCAAAATTTGACAAACAATAATTATTCGCGCTAGTGAACGCCAGAAAGTTGACCAAATTGACCAGAAATCAGTAGTTGGTAGTGTTTGACCTTTTTTTCTTAGTAAATTAAGGTAGTAAAAAGCAAAAAAAAAATATGTTATGTACATAGTAGTGTTTTTGGAAGTGAGGTAAATGTTAGGTAGTTTTTGACAAAAAAAAACCCTTTATTTTTTACTAGCAAGAAGTCCGAGTCAGTTTTTAGGTTTCAACTTTCAAGTTATACTGTTATAGATAAAAGGTTTCTAGGTCACTCATTTGATCATGTTGTTTGTACCTTGATGTACTATTTAAAAAATACTTAAACCAATTATTAGCTAACAAAAGATCTCCAAAAAAATTGAGTTAATTATATGTTTTCAGCCTGTATATATTTCCATCTGTGACGATTTACGACAATTAAATTGCATACAAATGGGAATGTACTGAATTTTGTCTTGTTATATGAACGTAGTTTTCTACAGTTACCAATTTAGGACTTGCAGGCTTCGTTTGCTTCTGTTTCATTTAGTTTTTTTATTATTTTGAGTCGTGCTTGAATGACACGGCCATAATGGTACTATAATATTCGTACCTTACTAATAAACTGATTAGATACTAAGATTTGTTACGCTCTGTGGTTCTTTGTCAATCTTAGCCGTTTTCTCTGGAATATTACTTATAAACCCTTGATCTGTTATTATTAATGGTGGTAGATATGGTGTGGAATCAGCTCCTGCAACCGTCTTCTTGAAAGACCCAGGCACTAAACCGTTGGTTTACTATGGTAATTTCATATTTTAGCGCTCTCTTAGATATCTTCTTTTTTTAGTTATTTGGAATTTACTTTGGTACCATATCTTCACTTTTGTCACATACTGCAGGTTCTCCAAACAGTTCTTGGTTTGCGGATGTCATGGAAAATAATAAACTGCACGGTCAGTTTTCTATGCTTGTTGATCAGTTTGAGGCGGTACCTGTATGGGAGGCCATATTAAATGTGTTGTAGGAGTGTATATCATAACTGTTTATTTAAAACCGTCTGTATATTTAGTTGATCTGCTGGAGGAAGTGAAGGACTGCTACTAGTTTGGATATAACCTTTTTTTCCACACTAGTTACATCTTGTTAATTTCCATCTGATATTCCTTTTGCCAAATTAATGTTAGGGAATACCTTTACTTTTAAGGTATTCCATAACATTAATTTTTACTTGGATTGTCAAAACATCATTTTAATTTGTATTTCAGATTTAAATTGTAAGTTCTTATAAAAGAAATTTGAGCTTTGATTTTCAAACCTATAAGCTTATCTTGACTTTTGTATTATGTTTCACTTCCCATTTGTTTTTCACTTTTCTTTTTCTATTCGCATTTTGAAGTGTACGATCACCCATGGACGATTCTAAAGGATGATTCATGTCAGCCAACCCCAAATCATTTTGGGATTAAAGCTCTGATGTTATTGTTGTTGTTGTATTCCTTTTGCCAAATTGTGACAGTGAATATTTTGTAGCTTAATGTTACTACTTGCTTTAGTTCAAATACAATTTCATTGGCTAATCATGCATTCTAATTCGTTTTTTTTTCTTCTGAAGAGCTTCCACAATTGAGGAGTGTGACATCGATGAAGTTGGGTTGTGATGCACGGGGCTATTCTCGTGCTGGAAGCACTACCGACATTTGGTATTGTGTCGTTATAATTGGAAGGCCAAGCCCAGAATTAAACCAAATGCGTGAGGTAAGATCTGTTATTATATATGGCTCTTCTTATAGAGATAATAGATGCACATTTGTTATTGGATTTTCTCAACCTCAGCCCTCTTTTTTTATTCTCCTCTAAGCTTGGAAAAAAGAATCTCATGTCTTTAAATGGCTGGCCCTTCTGTTTCATGAGTAAAACGTCGCCTCTGGTGGAGTGGGTCTACTTAACAAATTGGAAAGACCTTTGTCTTAGCTTGATTCTTGCTCTAGTGATCATTTCTTATGCTTGTGTGGGAATTCGGTGGGATTGAAGACACATGGGAACTGTATCCGCATGACTCATACTGAAGAATTGTTGAGATTTCAACTACCGATCTTCTAATTCATTATATGGGAGGAGCAGTTTACTGCGCGTCTGCGTCCCTTTTTCTTCAAAGCCAATTAAATTGTATCTTTGTTTATTTTGAGGAATGTGCTATAGATGTACATATTTTTAAGTATGACTAGCATTAAGGTACTTAATAACATGGTCAAATATGACACACATTAAATACACTTGAGTGTAGGTTCTGCGCAGGGTCCAACAAACTTTATCAGCTGAGGATGCAGCTAATGCTGATGAGTTGGCAGCACCTTCAGCAATAGCTCTTAAAGACAGGCGGTTGACCTTTGTTTGGATGGATGGAGAGGTGCAAAAGGTTAGTTATTTTCCCTTCTGTCTTCTCTGCTTTGTTGGTACGCCTTCAGCTTTTGAGTTTTTAATGCTTGATTATTCAGTCAGTAATGGAAAAGTTATTAATGTAGAACTGTACAACCTGACGAGCAAAAAGAATCAGAAGGAAATTATGTGTTTTTTATATGACTAGATAAGTTATATATTTGCAGTCATGCTTTCTGTTCCCGTGGGGAGCGTTGATGTATTATTCATGATGTTGGATATTCTTTGGTCATTGCACGACATTACTAGAAGGATAGTTAATCTTAGTGTATTGTTGTTCCAGAACTTGTGCATGTTTTATGTAAGTGGTGAACATAGCCTGGATTGTTGTGGGCCAAGAAGAGGTATTGAAGATACACCACAAATTGTTATGGTGCGTTACATGAGAAATGACTCTGCCGTTGATGATCAGGATAAGAAATCCTCGAACAGTTTGTTAGATGTTTTGAAAGAGGACGTCGATCCTGTTTCTCAACTGGTAGCACGCTATAATGGCTCTGCTGAACCTTTACAGGTTGGACACTGCTTGTTCAGTTATCGCTTGATCTTCAAACTATATATGTGATTTTCACCTGGAAAGTGACTTTCTGTGTCTTTTACCCTCTTATTGTATCCACCTGCAGATTATGGAGTGGGTCTCAAAAATTGTCAAAGATGGCGATTCAGCCAAGCTTCCTTTCTTTGTGAGTCAAGTTGCTTTGTGATTTATGTGGATATATTTGTGTTATTACACATTTAAAGAGTGCACGGGCATCCACATACATGGTTGAATGTGTGTAGTTATATAATCTCTTGCAGTCAAGCCACTGTTGCATGGTTTGGTACTTTGGTACATTGGTATTTGGTTGGTCAATCCTGTAACTGAATCATCGATACCTAAAACAGTGTACATTGACGAACTAGCTTGTCTCTGTGATTTTCTTCCTTAGTCCCACCTCAAAGTATTTGCCAATCTTATGAGTCAGAAATTAGAATGGGTTAATTATTTCAGAAGCGCCTACTTTGTTGTGACAAGCTATGTTACTCGGACTTGAGTTTGGGACTGGGCCGTGGGTACTTGTGTTAGACGGTTAGTGTTGGGTCTGTCATGAATCAAATTTTTATGTGTCCCCTAAAATGAGCACAGGTATGGGAACATATCTTCAAGACATGAAGTCAATTAAATATATAAAACCGTGAGAGTAATTAAAAAGAATGCAAAGATTGTGAAACTTAAGGCTTTAAATCATCAAAAATCATACTTCGTACTATATACTTATATTAGTTATATATCATAGTTTTCTTCTACATTTGTCATCCACTCATTTCTTTTTGCATTCACTAAAAGTGTCAAATCGACAAGTGACGGGTAAGGATTTTATACCCATATCCTAGAGTGCCCTTATGGTGGAACCCTACCGCGGACCCTCGCCTTGCGGGGAAGTCATGGTGCACGGGCTGCCCTTTATTCTAGAGTGCCCTGTCGAACACTGGTATGCACAAAATTGAAGTGTCAAAGTGCCTACGCTTCAGCAAACTGGTACCTTATGATGCATGTTTATATATTTCTGTAGTTCCTTGTGAAAGTTAATTGCTTTTTTTTTGCAGAGAACTAGTACACCCGAGCTTGTTCCGGAGGACCCAAATCCACTATGGTCTACCAGCAATGAGAAGTTTATTTCTACTAGTGATGGAATAAAGCATACATTTCACAGAATTGTTGCTGGAGGACGCAGTCTTTCAGGTGATCCGAGAACTGGTCCATTTTTACTTCTTGGAGCATTGATCTCTTTTGGAGGAATCTGGCTCAGACGAAGTCAATCAACTACTCCACGTGACTTGGATGAGACGCAACAAACACATGATATGGTATGTCACTAAAACTTACTTTAGACGGTCTTACATATGTGACCAATCTACTGACTATGTTACTAAGTAAGAAATGCATAATGATTGGTGTGAGACCATCTCACTGAAGCCTCTGAAGATATGTGATCTGTGATGATATGTTACAGTGAATTCTGGGTTTCTATTGATGGGATCTGGGTTGATCTATTAACAGCGCAATTCAATACACAGTAGAACGTAGGACTCAGCACTCACCAGTATAGTTTACGAGCTCGTGTTTAATGTTTCGATTCATTTGTTTGACTCGTGAACTAGCATGGACGGGGCTTCTTCACTGACGATCTGCAAACACTAGTGTGCATAAAAGGCCTTAGTTAGAAACGGTAGGGTTCTAATAGGAATCAAGTCTCATATGTTTTCTATTTTTCTGTTTCGACTGGAAGTGTATATGCCTGTAACAATTGTTAAAGAAAACCCAGTTCGTGTTCTGTAGTCTGTACAGTATGAGTCGCAGACGCCTTCACAATTTCACAGACTAGTGGATCGGGGTAGAATGCTACTCCAAGATAAAAAGTCAACTTAAACTGGGTATTGTCTTCTCTAGTGGCTACCAGCAGTCCAAACACAACCTTCTCACTGCAATATCCTTTTAAGTCCTCTAGTGGCCACCAAGCTGACATCAGTTGCCCCAGCTGCCAGACTGCCACTAGATACCCAGATCCGGAAACATGTTTTGTACGTTGGACTCTAGTAAGGTCCAACTTAGAACAGGCATTTCTTCTACCTTTGCCGTCATCTAGATCCTGTTATCAGATTCTAGTATTCTACTGTCTATTGTAGTACTAGTATGTATGAGGTCGTGCATAACTTGGAACTTGTGAATCCCTCACATGGCCGTGTGTTCTGTTTCATTTTTTACCAAATAACTTGTTCTGTCGAAAAACAAGTGTGTCAGACACGGGACATTCGGACATAGTAAAGTGTCGAAGCAACATATTATCCGTGTGTTCTTAATATCCATTTTACAGTCTATGCCAAAAGCAAAATTGCAACACTACATAATTTTGGTGTGCTGAAGTCATGCACTCATGCGTATTACGTGCTGTGTTTCCAGTGCTGGATTAATAGGTCAGCCTCCCCCCGGGATGGATTTATAATAGATTGTGTTGCCTTTTGGCAGGATGATATCCCGAAAGAATGGAGAAACCGAAGAAGAATCGACCCAGCTGCAGAAGTGCCACCTTCGATGACCGACTTTGACCCAAAAGGCGCTTATCAAATGCCCTTGCCTGACTCGGACAGTGAATAGAAGAAGAGCCTATCAAATGCAATCCTCTATAGCCAATACTGAGCCAAGTGGTCAAATAGCCAGGTTGTGGCTCGTCCCAAGCCAAATAGATCATGTATCAGGGATCTCTTCTAGTGTTCCAGGAGCTAATATCTCACATATTTGTCGCGGTCACATACTCACATTACTTTCATTTGTTGGACAAATACAACAGAAAATGTTTCTTATAATTTCTCGATAAATACTCATGCAATAGACGAAATAATGTTGTAACTTGTAACTTGTAGTAACAGAGATTGTTGTCTATTCATTACATCGGAAGAATTTACTCCCTACCGCGTAGTTTCAATATGTGAAGTTGGGCATTATTTGTGTTATTTGTGACTGAGGTGGATCTTTTCTGGTAGTTAATGTGGTATTTCTGATTTTATATGCCTAAAAAATTTCGAAGTTGATCGGCTTTTGTGTGATCTTAATGCATATCAATAGGGTACACTTCTGCTGGCATTGAAGTTGTCTTCACCCATGAAATTTGTTGTTTGTAGTTTGTACGGATGCCAATTATACCTAATTCCGACAATTATGTAACCCTTCGGACCTTACATCTCAATTACTGTATTTGTTTATTTCTATTACTTGTAATTTGTAAATGACACTTTTTTTTTTGACAAGGTAAATGACCTTTTAATCAAAGGTGAACATATAATTGGGACAAAGATGTACTATGAAGTTTGTCTGATTATCAAAAAAACACATGATCTGTTTTTTTTTTCCATGTTTTGTCAATTCCTGATTAATTTAGCCTTCCGGGTAATTGCAAATAGGATGCTCACCGGTCCAGAACCGGATCGGACCGGACAAGTGGACAACCCCATATCCCAAACCCGGAGACCTGGACCGGTTAGGTGGGAATTCGGACCGGAACCCTTTAGGTCTGGTTTGTTTCGGGTTTGGACCGAACCGGATCCATTTTTAAAGGTAATTTGAGGTGGTTTTTTTTGCTTGGACCGGGCGAGAGACCGGTCACATATTTATGTGGACCCGGAGACCGGACCGGTCTACTTTTTGTGCAGCCCTAATTGGAAATGTCTTTATGAATTCAGTTATTTTTCCATGTTTTGGCAATTCCCGATTAATTTAGTCTCCTAGGTAATTGAAAACCCATACATGTCAAACAACTTTGAGCAATCCACATGAATTGACAATTCGTGTATTTTTGAAATTTAAGGCGAGTTAATTCCGAGATGACAATCAAAGGACCTCATGGACTCAAATATAATATGTGACATCAACCCAAGCCCTTGAACAGAATTTCAAAATTTGGTTAGAATAGGTATTCTAATCTTATTTATATTAATACAAAAGACAATACTCAATCCTCAGCGCGCCACGTCATTAATGCAACCTTTTTTTTCTTTTTTCTTTTTTCTGGAAATTCATGTTATGGTGGGACCCGTTAGTGTGCAATGTATTTATTTCTTCAGATTTCCGTCTTTTCAAACATGCGATAAATTCCGTCTTGCAACAAATTCTATGAAATAGTATTATGAAAAAATTCTATGAATTAATATTATGAAATAATTTTATACATTCCGTGTAAATAAAATTAATAACATATACGCAGAATGAATTACAAATGGGAGTAAATGAAATTGAATTACATAATTTTTAAAACAAAATTAAATTATAATAAAATTACATAATTACGAGAAGGAACTACATTTATATACGGAATAGAACATAAAACGCAAATGAATTACATACATAATTTTTTAAAACTACATGGTACAATACCTTTTGTTTAAAAAATAATTCTTGACGGAGTATTTACTTGGAGTATAAAATATTCATGTATTTTGGTTAATATTATTGTACCATGCAGCAACAACATAACAACATAATTTTTTAAAAGTACATGGTAAAAATTTTTTTGTTTAAAAAATCAATCATGACGGAGTATTTACTTGGAATATAAAACTCGACAACTTAACTATCAGTCGCGCACACCGAAAATGGTAGGTGACAATGATAGGCAACCGAGTTAATTTAGTCTTCAACTAGCATTTAAAGCAAATTTTAATTTTTTTTACTCTAAAAAAACAAATAAATTTTAATTTAATTTACAAGTGATTAAAAATTTGTAATAATTTTTTTTAAATTTTTTTTTAATAAATAATTCACAATTTTTGTAATAAATATTTTTTAATAATAACAACACAATAAGTTAACAGTCGAAAAACTTTAAAATATGTTGTGTTTTAGAAATGCAAAAACAAATATACATCCAAAAACATTAATACTGGCCCAAATATTGAAGACGGGCGTAAATATTGAAGAAAGAGCCACATGGCAATACAATATTGAAGACGGGCGTAAATGTACCTTAATTTTAACACACCCTTAAAATGTGAGGTTTTAAATTTTTTACATAAATCGACACAGGCGTAAATGTAACCGTCATTCTCAAACCTAATTGAAATTGAAAAGTGACTTGTATTATCTCCCCATCTTATATCTTTATTAATTCAGAAGACAATACTCAATCCAGGACATACCACGTCAATAATACAACTTTTTTTTTTGGAAATTCATGTTATGGTGGGACCCGTTAGTGTGCAAAGTATTTATTTCTTCAGAATTCAGTCAATACAAACATGCGACAAATTCCCTCTTAGAACAAATACTATGAAATAATTTTATACATTCCGAATAAATGAAATTAATGGCATATAAGCGGTATGTATTACAAATCGGAATAAATGAAACTAATTACAAATTATAGAATTTACATAATTTTACAAACAAATTGAATAACAGTAAAATTACATAATTACGAGAAGGATTTATATTTAATTATGGGACTGAATTACATATAATGCGAATAAATTACAAGCATAATTTTTTAAAACTAGATAGTATGATATATTTGGAAAAAAAAAAAAATCATGACGGAGTATTTACTTACAGTTAAAAACTCGGCAATTTAACTACTAGCCGCGCACATCGAAAAGGGTAGGTGACAATGATAGGCTACCGAGTAAATTTACTCTTCAACAAACGTCGAGAATGTTCATTTCCAATTAGATCACTGAAAATGTAGATCACTGATATAGAACTATTAGATAATTACAATAAAAATGTAAAAATAAAATATTCATAAAAAAATATTCATACCGTCCTAAATACATACCCGTGCAATTTTGCACGAGTTTAAAACTAATTTTAATATTATTTTAACCGATGGTAAAAACATGGCAAGCGAATTTGTAATTTGTGTTTTAGTGGGGGTACTCCACTACTCCTCGCTCTATTTGTACGAGTATAGTTCTTAAAAGTCCGTATTCGTTTGCTTGCAAGACTTGCTTGACCCTTCTCCATTATCTAATACAATCAACTAAAAAGGTTTGATCTTTTTGTTCCTCTTCTCTTTCTCTTCATTACATCGTTCCTTCGGATGCTTATCTTATTGATTTCTGCTTTCAATTTGAATTTCTACACACTCTTTTTCTAGGGTTTTAAGAACCCTTTAAATTAATTTAGGCTTTCTTCGGCTGAATTCATGATTATTCATTGATTATAGGACGATTATTGGGTTGATTTCAGCTGATGGGTCTATTTCTGATTTGATTATTTTGGTGTAATTATTTGTATATTTCTGCAATTGATCATGTTGAGGGATTTTTTGGTGTTGCAATTCATGGACTAGATGAATTTTAATGGTGTAATTATTTGTGAATATGTATGTGGATAGACTGAAAGCAGTATTGGTAAAAAATTTTGGTTCTTCAAGAACTTTTCTTTGAGGAATGAGGTTTTAATGACCCGGTTCTCGATTAGTCGGCTTAGGTTATGATTTCTTATAGAATGTATGAAATATAAGGTTGGAAATTGATGCCTTTATTGAAATATGTATATCATGTGAGATTAAAATGGGTTGTAAGGTTTAATGACATGATATGTCATTCTGAGAGATTGGTTCCTGAGAGACTCTGAGCAATCGCGAAAATATGCTAAAAATGATATAGGTTTTGTGGGCGTATTTTGACGCGTTTGCAGTGTGCGAATTTCATTGTTCAATATCCTTGTGAGTGGGGTGGCTCGTTATTTTAGATTTACCCATCCTTTCCTAATTGAAAACGGGAAAACTATTTTTCCTGAAGTAATTTATGTATGTTGCGCTTTGAAGTTTGGAGTTTGGACTATGTTTTGCCATCAGTTTGCAAGGCATTTTGATTCAAAGTTATGCTTTTTTTTCATTAAGATGCAGCGTTAAATTATGTTTCCGTTGCCATGAGAGTATTCAGCTGGTTTTCATGTGATTTTTGTTATCTATGTTTTACATATATATATTGACCTACTTCCATATGGACCTGGACCATATTCAATGGAGTCAAAAGACTCCTTATTCTTTGGCTTTGGGATATGAAAAGGAAATCGATCACTAGTATCTTTGTATTTCAAGACATGGGCTAAACCAAAACTGCGAGCATTGACCTTTTACCTTGCCATATCTACTGGGCCTTTGAATCACGGGGGTAATATCATTGACATACATCTGTATCGGGACTTTAAGCAAGACCGTGAATTACTTTATGATGTTCTTCTTCATCATAATCTGGAGTCTTTTTATATGTAGTTTGTTTATTTTGAAATCAATGTCACGTGCTCTTAATTGTATACTCCCTTCGTCCCCGTCAATTGTTGACTTGTTGTCCTTTGGTTTTGGCACAAAGACCAAGGAAAGAGAAAGGGGTCAGTTACTAAATGACAAGTGGAACAAATTGAGTGTGAATGATCAAATTGCTCATCAAGTTCATTCTTAAAATAGAAAGGATAACAATTGACTTAGACACCCCAATATAGAAAAGGACTACAAATGACCGCACAGAGGGAGTACATTACATTGCTAAGCTCCAAAATTTCCTTATTGATCTTAGATGATAAAATACATTTACTGCTCTGATAATTTTGATTTTTCAGCAATGGGGAAAGACAAGAAAAAGGAGCCTGCTGGTAAAGGCAAGGGAAAACAGGCGGCTAGCGGTAGTGATGAGGGTGCTTCAAAAGGTGGGAAAGGAGACAAGCTTGGAACTTGCTCATTTGTAAAAGGTACATTATCTCCTCCATTCCCCTCTTCTTTATCTCTTTCTCTCAGTCTCTTATATTCGCTTCATGTTTCCATATTTATACTTTATTTTTCACATCTCTTTCAGCTAGGCATATACTAAGTGAGAAACAAGGGAAGATTAACGAGGTATACCAGAAATTGCAAGAGGGCTGGCTTGACGTTGGAGACAAAGTTCCACCAGCGGAGTTTGGGAAGGTATGTTTGAAAATTTGCACAGGGTTATTTCCATTTTTATGTGAACTTTATATACAAGAGAGTAATAAAGTTTCTCTAGATGGTACTGTGACAATGGACCGAATAGCAAGTTTGATAGGCATCATAACTAGTTAATTATTTATCTGATAGTCTTAAACTTGCTTGACGATATATAGAAAGGAAATTTCTCTTGTAAAGCATGCCATGTAATCGTAGGTGTTCTACTCTATGTTTCAGATGTTATGTCAATGTTGAGAGACAATTTCCGCAATTAATAGTTGAGCTTAGATCACTCATCACTGAAACCTTCTTTCAAGTTGTATACTTAATATATACAGATTGTGTAAGGCATTCTTGAGAACCCTTTTCTCCAATTGTTCATCACTTCAATTCCACAACATATGTATGTTTTAGTTAATTTGCTATATCAAAAACAGGCTCAAAATTCTCGTCGATTATGCTCAGTTCACTAAATCAGCTATTATACTTGCCTTTGCGATCGAATAATTACTTGGTCTTATGTCGTGACTTTTTTTCAGTTGAGATAACCTATTAGCATTTTTTGTTGAAATTTGCAAGAAAAGACTAATTTAAATCCTCCTATTTAGGGGTTTTTAAGAAAGGAAAAGAAATGAAATTTCCCTATTCCCTTAGTCGATGTTTGGTTGTCCTTGTTTTTCATGCTCTGCACCCATTTTCCATAACTGGTTTACTCCTTATTCTCCCAAATCCATTCCCCCACCCCGCAACGATTTCCAAAACCTTTTTCATATTACCTCTACCCACCATCAATGTCCACCACTCAACCACCATCATCTCCCCCACGGACACCGCTGCTTGCGCCAGATTTCCGCCCCCGCGCAGGCGACTCTTACTGTCCCCCGCCTCACCCACCCTCTTCTGCTTCCCATCCCCATTCGGAACGGAATCTCCACCCTGGGCACCCTCACCCACAAACACCCGCATCCATCCTTGGAAACTTCTCCCAAGCCCCGAAACTCCCTCTACCATTCTCAATAAAACTAAAGGTATTTTGGGGGTAGAGAGAGGGCCTCGTGGCTTGAGGAGGGACTTCCATGGGTGGATGTAGGTACTTGGGGGAGGGTGGGGTCCGATAGGATATCGGAGCAGGCTGGGAAGGCTAAGTCGTCAGCAAGCTCGCCGAAAGGGGAGCAACGGCGAGTGGGCCAAGGTGGGCGTGGTGGTGGTTTGTGGTAGTTGTTGGGTTTGGGTCAAGTAGTTTTCATTCCCTTACCACCAAAGTACCAAACACCCATTCCTTTCCACTTTTACTGTTTCTTGATTTCATCCCCTTTCCCCTTTGCAAACCAAACGTCCCCTTACTTTCTCATGTTAACAGTACTTAACTATGCTTTTTGGGTTACTTCTTGAGTTCTTGCCCTTTGCGCTTTTTCTCTCTCCATGAATGCCATTATTGTACAATAACATTCTCCTGGTGGCTACTGCCTAAGCTGTGGTAGCGGGTTGGATGTACACAACCTTAGTCCTTGCCCCTATGTTAGAAAAATAGAAAAGGTGGGAATGTTATTTTTGAATAACCCATAATGAAGCCAAAGAACAATAGTCTTTTTAGAGGTTGTTTCTGAATAACCCAGGTCATTGCGTCGAAACTGAAATCCATTCTTACTTTGTTCCATCGTGTTACAAAGCCAAAGGACAGTAGTCTTTGGCTCCTTTGAAAGATGAGAAACTGATGGTATTACTCTTTCTTAATAAAATCCAGTTGGCTGCTCAATACTCGGAATGCTCTTCCGGCAAAAAAGGTGGAGACCTCGGATGGTTCCCACGTGGAAAGATGGCTGGTCCATTTCAGGATGTTGCCTTCAGCACTGCTATAGGAGCTACCAGCGCCCCATTTAAATCTACGTAATCATCTCTACATTTAATGTTATCTACCCCAAGTCGCTCTAGCCTCTAAGTGCTATCTTGCTTTGATCAGGCTTCACTTCCTAACACGTTTCTTATTTTCGTATGGCAGGCATGGATATCACATAATATTGTGCGAAGGAAGAAGAGGTTAATGGAACAACATTGTAATTCTGACTGTTCCTTGGTAAACCAAGAAAGTTTCACATAATGTTTCTCCTTTGTGAATTTGCTTGATTGAGATGTGGCAAATTATAGTGATGAACTTGTTAAGGAGTATACCTTTTTATCCAATTTATCGGATCCCATGCTGATAAATTATCTACATTGCTTACTATTGTTCAATAGTTCTTTAACTGTCTCTCCTCTCCCCAATCCGCCGTCCTGTGCAACAGGTGCCACCCCTATGGCCCTACGTATGCGAAAATTTGCTGGAATATGTTCATTCATGCATGGGTTTGGTAGTAGACTTGACAAACAAGTCACTCTAGTCGGATATGGGCTGAACAAGTGATTTCGAATTGCGTGGAATTGTATTCTACTGTTCAGCCATCGGCCCGTCTTGTCATGCCAAATCAGGTTTGGTTATATTTGTGTTGCTTTGTTCCAGTCTAATTCTGATCTCGAGTTCAAATGCATGCAATGCTACCTACCTCAAAAATTCAACTCGATTTTGTGGAATTTTCGACTCCTTTTTAGGTCGCCTATTTAGACGTGGCAAACCCTTATGTGTCTTGATAAAAACCGATCTGACTTGCCTGCTGTCGGACAAGACTTGTCCGACACGACAATACTAGAATATCAGTGTGAATTTTTTTTTTCCAAAAGGGCAAAAGAGATCACACTTCCTGAAGTGAAAATAGAAATATACTCGTATAAGATTAATGTATCAATTTCACACGTAAAATCATATGAGATCTTTTAATAAACAAGACTGGTAGTCTGGTGCCCTGTCAAGTTTTCGAAACTTCCGGCTGAGCAATAAAAAGTTGGTTTTCACATTTGTACTATAACACAAGTTCTATTAAGTAAAGCAATTACGGAGTATTTTACTTTTACTCGTAAACCTGAGCAATTTAGAAGAAATCATTGCATGAGGCATACATCAAAAGTAAATTCCAACAAAGCTCTCGAAATGCCGCTATTTCCATCCTAGGACTGAAGAAAAAGAATGGCTGGCTAGCGGCTATTATACTTCAGCAAGGAAAAGAAACGATTGAGATTTGTTGAATGCCCATCGAATATATACAAGGCAATAAGAGAGTCGACGAGGATGTTGCTCGTCATTCATTTTGCTGCATTTTGTATATATACACAAAATTTCAGACAAAGCGTCTGCAAATAGGGCAGGAACCGTGACTTTGAAGCCACTTATCCACGCATTTCTGGTGAAATGTATGACTGCAGGGTGGCAAACTCCTAGCTGTTTCCCCTGCTTCAAAATCCTGCAAATCAATACCATCTGCATTATTACCTTTACCAATGCTACCGACTTACATTAAGGTGATACTCATGACCTAGATTCAAATCCCGTCATGACTTCCTTTTCGCAAAAAGGAAAGAGCTTCATTGACCTGTGTTACTCTTGGAGTACTACTCAACTACAAGTGTGAAGACTGTCAAAACGGCTAATTTGCTAAAACATTTGATGTTTCTTGCCTGAAATAAAGTACTTGTATTTCGAAGTGTCATGTCTGACATGTGACAGCCAGCCATGACACTTCGAAATACAAGTACTTTATTTGACCTTGTTAGGACATACAAGTAACATATGTCCTAACAAGGTACTGGGAATTAGATGTTCTTTTAAATTCAGAACAGCAAAAAGAAGGCAAAAAAAAAAGTAGGCGAGAGAGACCTGTAAACAAATGGTGCAGCATACGTTGTGTGTTGCTCTGTTCGTATCCAAAATCGTATGGCATGGTAGCTCTTTCAGTGAATCACCAGATAATCCTCTTGGAACAACATCAGCGTAAACATCATAAATCTCATCATAGACGACATTGGCAATACTAGCCTGCGAGGTCACATTATATTAACATGAGACGGTTATACAAGAGGCTAACTGTATTATACCAGGCGTAAATCCCTGAAGGAGCGATAGATTTAGAACGTTTTTCTGCTAATATATGAACGAAAAGGCAATGTGATTAACCTGCCAGTAGAATCCTGTAAGTTCGGCAGGTGGTAATTGATCCTCCACAAATCTACCCTGGAGAAGCTCCTCCAAAAAATCTGCCTGAAAGCGGGGATCGACAAAAGTGACTGGCTAAGTACCAGAGGTACAGAAATGCGACTGTGAAACATGTGTACTTCGCAAATTGCACGCAGCAAAGTAACTCGATACACTAACTAGTGGAATAAGTCTCAACTATACTGACCATGGATGATGAACTCCGTGAATCAGAATGCTGTGAACACCAATAAGCTCGAGAAGCTTCTAGAACCTCCACAGAGAGAACCGCACCTGCCACAGCACCTAACCCAGCTCCTCTAAGGAAACCGCTATCTGAGGCCCTTCCAGCTAAGCCACCAGATACAGCTCCAGTTAAAGCACCAGCTAACATACAAACATCAAGCAAATAAGTTCGTTGTTTGGATAGGAAACGAGGGGGGAAGGGAAGGGAAGGGAAGGGAAAAGGAACCAAGGGAAAGGGGCGAGGGGGGGAGGGGGGGAGTTTTCCTTCCAAATTACTCCGTTGTTGGAAAGATTTTAATTTGCCTTCGAGGAGGGAAATGTAGGGATCAAATTTCCCTCGCTTCCAAATCCCTCCACCACCATGTTGCTAAACAAACAAAAGAAATCGCCTCCCTACATTTCCCTCCCCTCCCCTCCCTTTCCCTCCAGATCCCGCTATCCAAACACACAAATACAGATAAAATTTGTGAGACAGTAATAACTTCCAGAATTCAAGCTTATAAATAATTAAAACTTTCATCATCAATTATAATGAACTTGGTCAAATGCTCAACAAATTAAATCTCATGAACAATGAATAAGTAACCAATCAAATAACATACTTTCTCCGTCTCAGTCATTTATTTAACTAATATCCCTCACGGAGAATAAACACGATAAACAAATGATCGGGATGGAGGGAGTAATAGAATGTAAACAAAAAAAAAGTTGAAAAATCTGACCAAGAGCAAAAACACCAGTAAGAGCACCAGAAAAAGCACCACCAACTAATTTAGGAATGTATTCATAAACCCTGATTTCTCCTCTGCCATCTTCATAATCTCCAATATCCTCCATTGAAGTCAGCTTCAAATTACCAAAATGCCCCACAACTTGTTAAAGGGTTGAAGATTGTGTTATATTGAAACTCACACCTCCATATTCATTAGACATAAAGTAAGATATTTTATGTTATTATATTGAAGTCATAAGTTACGGAGTATTGAGTAAGACCGTCTTACATGTAAAACTGTCATTTTATATAAAAATAACTTACTTGAGTACTCCCTCCATTCAACTCCACTTTGCATGTTTTCCTTTTGCACACTATTTACAAGCGGACATTCAACCTCAATTTTCTCTTGATACTTAAGTTAAAATATATTCATGTGTGATCTTATTTGATTCGTCTTTAAGAGTACATTAAAAATATATAACTTTTATAATTTTTGCAAATACGTAGCTAAAGATATTTACCGCGTAAAAGTCGCGTTGGCAAACGTGATAAAGCAAACATGTAAAGTGGAGTTGAATGGAGGGAGTATTGAGTAAGACGATCTTACATGTAAAACGGTCATTTTATATTAAAAAAAAAATCATTCAATTTATCATTTATTGTTACTATTTTTTGGGTTGATCAGTAGTATCCTTTATCGACAGCTGGGACGGTCTCTTCTGGGTACTGAAAACAATTTAATAAGGGTCAAGAATTGAACCCTGACCATTTATTTAAGAGATAAAAGTCCTTATAACTCACATCAACCAACTTTGTTATCAGAGTGTCACACCTCTTAATGTAACATAATTTATGGTTAGAAAATTAGAAATGTAAGTACAATTAAATGAATTAATGATTAGTAATGTATTAAAAAGTTGTTAAAGTTGGGTGTTTGGAATGATGGGCACCAAGAAAATGGAAAAAAAAAAAAGAATTATATAATAATGTTCTATGATTGGAGAAAGGTGAGGTTAGGTTAGATTATGGGTTGTTCTGACAATTTGGAGTAATTTAATTTAATGGGGGCATTGTTTCCAAGGACAGAAAGTCAGAGCTGCTAAATTAGGTGGTCAAATGAAATTGAACCAGTAAAGTGGAGTAGTGAAGTATCCCTTCAATTTTGGAAGAGTAATTTAAGAGGCTTGACTGTTTCCGGAATGAAATGCTGCCATGTGCTGCTGCAGTGCTGCTCCTTCGCACTATCTTTAATCCAAGGGTTCGCATTAGGGCTGGTCACACAGGTGGGCTGGGTTTAATATTCTGGACCCGGACTGGGCCGGGATAGATGGTGGGTCGGGACAGGCCAAAAATGATTCGAGAGTCGAGTCGGCCCTTATTTATGACCAGCCCTAGTTCACATGAGGGGTGACCCGTGGTACGAGTTCACCAATGAGGTCGTCAGCGATGTTTATTGTTGGGTTGCGGTGGTGCGACGCGTCGAAGTGGTTATGCATGACGTGAGATGTGGATTAAACGCGATGATGGTGGTCGTCTCTTCGCCGACGTTATGTGGTGTGATGAGGTGATCCGATAATGCGTAGGCATTGCCTAGGTGGATAGTTGACGGCGACCCAATTCGCTTAATTATTAACCACAACAGTTCTCAAATCAATTAAATTCTTCAATATTAACTACATAACTTTTCAACAAAAAAAAAAACACGTGTGAATAATAATTTGAATGTAGATTATGTATTTAATTCGTTAATAATAACTTTTACAAAAATAATGTTTTGATTTTTTATTTTTTTGTAAACACTGTAGTTAATTTATTTGAAGTTTTGAATTTTTAATAGGTTGTTGAGTTGCGCTGAATTGAAAGTATTGGTTGGCGGTGATAGATAATACGACGGAGGGCGGCACGGTTCGTTGGTGGTGAATGTAAGCATGGTGGTTGGACTGGTTGTGGTGATGTGAGGGGGGAGGGCGAGGGTGACGGGTGGATGGGGAGGGGCGGGCATGAAACGTCGGTAGTGAGAGGATGGCGACGATGTTGGTAAAGGAAAGTGTGCGAGGCGTGATAGTATAGGATGGATTGTTTCTCTGTGGATAATAAAAGTTGTCTATAATTTAAAGATGTTCAAATGCAAGTTTAGGCCCAAATTCAAAATTTATGTCGAGTAAGCATAGATCGGGTGGACTGAGCTAAACTAATAAAGTAATACGCCTATTTATGCGCTGTTACCACCTTTTCGTTCAAACCTTACAACCGGCGAGCTATAATTCATACTCGTATTTAGCATATGCAAATGACCTGTTAAGACTTTCGTCTCTAAAATTTGCATAATTCAACGAGTATTTAAACATATATTGAAGTTATGTACCGCTAATTATATCGAAAACTGTAAAAATTAAAATATTTTATACTATGGCTTAATATTTAAAGAATCCTCATAATTAATTCTAAATTGAAGTAATCATTTTCAAAAACATGCAAAAGAAAGGGGAAAACAAGACTGTTATAGTACCCGAGAAAGAGAGAGATTGAAAATTGAAGACGGTGAAAATAATGAAACGTCAAAGGAAGGAAGAATAAGAGACAAAGCGTATGTGGTATCGGACTTGAGCAAAAACGAGAAGAAAACATATGTATACTGTAAATAAATGAGTGTTGGTAATTTAAAGGCCTCCTTAAAAGAAAGATTAGAAGAATCTCAAAGGCTTCTTAAAAAGACAAACCTAACCCAAACCCATTAGGTCCGGGCATGGTTCCACTAAATTTAGACCCTTATCGGTCTAGGTCGAGTTTGGGTCCAAGGTTAATACTATGGTCCATGTCTTAACGGACCCGACTAGACGGGGCAAAATTGACATGGTCCGGATGACCTGACCCAACACCCAAACTCAAGACCCCGAGTTTGACCGGAACCCGATTGACTCGACCCAATATAACCTGATCCAAATGGTTGTTACACACTTATTATTAGAGTTTTTTGTCCAAAACTGCCTAATATTTACCTTATTTTCATAAATAGTACCTAGAATTTTTAATTTTGCGAAAAACTACCTAATATTTTTTTTTACTTATGTCGAAAACTACCAAATTGAAATTAATGAGCAAATTCGACAATTTTTTTTCCAAATTAACTAAAATTCCGACAAATAAGTCAAAAATGCCAATCGAATTAATCATAATATTGTGCAAATTAGCCACAATCTCGGTCAAACTAGTCAAAATTGTAGTAAAAAAAAATTGAAATAAATGTGTTAGTAGCTAATCAAAACAGTTGGCGTTGGTTTAATATAGTAAATAATGTATGTTCAATGCCAAAAATAATGTTTTCGAGTTAGAATTTTGTCTAATTTGATCGGTTTTTTCAATTTGGTAGTGTCCGACAAAAGTCAAGAAAATGTAGGTAGTTGCTCGCAAAATTAAAAATTTTAGGTAGTATTTATGAAAATAAGATAAATATTAGGTAGTTTTTGACAAAAAACTCTTATTATTACCCATTAATAAATTAATAACTTGATATGATTTACCCCAACCAAAAATAATCCGACGCGAATTAAATAAACCCGAAATTGACCAGATCCAAATCAAACTCGATCTGATTGACTGTTTATCAAGTCTAGACGCGACCCAAACCCACACCCGTGACCCGACTCGTTGTCATCCCGTACGACCAATAAACAGATAAAAGTATTCCACGAGGAGAAATGAAAGGATTGTACTCCGTATAAACAAACCGAAATCGCAACCCTAATCCCTAATTCCCCCATTCTCTTCTACGCCTCTTTTCAAATGAAGAAAAAAACTCAATCTTCCGCCGCCGACACCACCACCACCACCGTCGACGACATCAAAACCCTAATTCACGAACACGCTAACTTCTTCGACAAGCTAGTGGAAGCCATACCAGCAAGGTTCTACCTTCCTTCAAACGAAGACAAACCATGGTTCCAAGGTCTCTCTAAAGCCGCTAAAGCTTCTGCTAAACGCAAAACCATCCAAAACCTCCGTATCGCAAAGCTCAATCGATTCGACCCGGAGAAATCGTCTAAAACAACCGTCGATGTTCTCAATGAATCGCTCAAAACCGAGAAATCGGAGATTAATTTGAGGTTTAAAGATGATAGCGACAGCGATGGTGATGGTGATGAGGAGGATGAGGATGAAGGAAGGAAGGTGACATACGAGGAGTTGCAGGCGAAGATGAGACGGAAGCTTGAAGCGTTGAAAGCTGGACGTGACCGCGGCGAGGGGTTTGAACGGAGGACGGAGAAACGGGAGGAATGGAAGCTGAAGCGGAAACGGAGCGATTTCCAAGGGGATAAGAAGGTCAAGGGGAGTCAGAGTAAGAGTGAGAAAGAGAAAGAGAGTGAGAGGGTTCATGTTGAGAAAGAGGTTGAAGAAGCTTCTAAAGAAATTGAGTTTGGAAAGGTTAAGTTGGCTGCTTCCATTGATGATGGTGAGATTTTCTTTCTCATTTGTTTAACTTTAATTATAATTAAATTGTACCCCTTCCGTCTCGATCATTTGTTTATCTATTTCATTTTAGTGCGTCTCATTCATATGTTTACCTAGGAAAGTTGCTAATTATCCTGTGGTTGGTTATATGCTAGCATATGTATGTTTCTCCAGTTCAATGTGTGATTGTAGTTATGAATATATGATCATTAAGATTGGATACGTCTTTTTACTCCCTCTTCCCGGTCAATTGTTGTCTTTTCTATTTTAAGAATAAACTTGATGAGTATTCAATTTGTTCCACTTGTCATTTAGTAATTGGCCCCCTCCCCTTTCCTTGGTCTTTGTGCCAAAACCAAATGATAACAATTGACCGGGACGGAGAGAGTATTACTTAGCATAGTGTGTCCGACACTCAATACTTGACACTTGGGCATAACTATGATATTTGGACCCTTCATTCTGAGCCAAAACATTAATTATTACTCCCTCCGTCCCGGTCAATTGTTGGCCTTTGGTTTTTGCACAAAGACAAGGAAAGAGGAGATGGCCAATAACTAAATGACAAGTGGAACAAATTGAATGAGAATGATCAAATTACTCATCAAGTTCATTCTTAAAATAGAAAGGATAACAAATGACTCAGACACTCCAAAATGGAAAAGGACAACAAATGACGGGGACAGAGGGAGTACCAATTATTCACATTATAATCTAGTCAAACCAGACTTTGGACACGTCTGCATGTCTGACATTGGACAGTCGAAGCCATGTCCTACTCTTGATACTTGAACCCATGTCTAACACTTCATGCTCAAAACCTTGCCCATGCTTCTAAACGAGTCTCAGTTACATAGATTATGATTGAAGTGCTGACACAAGATGTACGAAACTGGATACTGCCATTTTAATTGATAATATTCATCCATGTATGCAGCTTTGTTCGACAAGAAGAAGAATAAAAAGAGGAAATTGTCCAAGGAGGAGGAGTTAAAGAGAGCGTTGGAGTTGGAAGAAGCGAAGAAGGATCCAGAGAAGGGTAATATCGTAAAAGAGCATGCTTGGAAAGCGGCCACTGACAGGGCAATGGGGAAGAAAGTGCACGATAATCCCGATCGGCTTAAAAAGAGTTTAGATAATGACATAAGAAAGCAGAAGAAGAGCAAGGAAACATGGAAGAAGAGGTTGGAGACTACTGAAAATCATAAGAAGGCAAAGCAGGAGAAGAGGAAAGCTAATATTAATGCTAAGTTGAATACTAAGAAGCAAACCAAGATGGCAAAAAGAGAGAAGAAGTTTATGAGGCCTGGCTTTGAGGGCCGTAAGGAAGGCTTTATCACTGGCGAGTAAGGTTTTTTTGCTGGTGAGTAGTTTGAGCTGGAAGTTTTAGTCACTACTACTATTTACCTTATCTCTATTGTAGTTGCGGTTAGTTAAGGGGGGTGGAGAAAGCAATCAAGCTTGTGTTTTTACTTATATAGTTCATGTATGGCTGGCTATATTTAACTTTGACTATTTTGCTCATTTTTTCTATCTTGTTTCCATCTTTTTTTTAACTGCTTAACCTTCCGTTGCCAATGATTCATTAACCGACTCCTAGTTATATTTGGACCAAGACTTTGTTTCTGTTGTTGACTGCCCAAATAAATGTCTAAGGCAGTGTCCTTTGTTTTGAACTCCATATCTAAACTCCATACACTTCATTCAATTTACGGTGATTTTTGTTTGGTTACTTGTTCAAGTTTATATGTCTCCATATAGTCCTAGCAAGCGATGTTTGTTGATTACTTGTTTGAGTTTTCGTATCACATCTTAGTTACATACTACTACTGAAATTCGTGAGCATATATTTTGGGTTCAACTACCTGCTGTTCATTGAAGTAGCCTTATTTGTTAGCTACCCTTTTGGATTTTGTGTTCAGCAAATGTGAAGAAACTTTCTTGCTTTTGTAGATCGATATTTTTGATTTTATGTGGTAAAAGGCTGTATCTTTTGAACCTTATTGGGTCGTGGCGAGATTTTTTTTGGTCTTTCTGGTCTATGTTGCTGTGTAAAGATTTGTACTTCTGCTGTTTATGCTTTATTACTGTCATTGAATTGTTATAAAAGGTTGGACCTTTGCCTTTATTATTGGGTTATAACATATAAGTATGTTTGATGATGGCTGGAGCTTTCGCTAAGTAGTTGAATTACGCTTAGAAAATTGGATGAACGTTTCAGCCTCTGTGGTTTACCTTTTACCCTGCTCCGTCTATAGAGATTAGTACGTCTGTTTTTGTATGTTTTTATGGAAAATGTGATAAAGGCAGGAGGGGCTTGCGCTCCATCTGTATATTGCGGAATTATGATAGAGGAATTTGATAAAAGCGATCTTTCTATGCGTTGGATTATGCTAAGAAATTCACGAGAAGTTACGGTGTTGTAGTCCAGGACTCCACATTGCCTTGTAGAGATTAGCTCGTCTGATGTTTATATTCTCTATGTGTATGTATATTGGATTATTTGAGGACCTTTGAAGGAATTTTCTGTGTTTTTTACTTTTTTCATACTCCCTTGAAGAGTTTAGTATTGCCATGACACATAAAAACTCACAGAAGCACTCACGCACACAGAAGCATACCACTGCTCCTCGAGGAGGTTCCTGAAATATCTGCATGTCTAATATATTTGTCGCAACTTTGAACTACTATGTGGCCTCTTGTGCTTGAAGTCATGCCCTTGTTCTAATATAATTGTTTGATCTTTGTTTGCACTGTTGGATTTCTTGATGGAGATTCGACGGAATTTTTGCCGTTGTTGGCCAGTGCTTCTTGATGGGATTACGGATTAGTACTTTTATGGAGTAGGAGTACTATTTATGTTATCTTCCGTTGATTTATGCAATAGAAGTGCGCTTTTTGTACATTGTTGTTTTACATCGAGCAGATATGGAGCAATTTTTTGGTCTCCATTTCTCGAAGGGTAGTGGTTCTACTCTAAAAACTCTTGTATGTGATAAAAGTTGGATCTTTCGTGCATGGTTGGACCTTGATGGTAAGATTTGAAGCGATGATCTTTGGTCTTGGATTGTAGACTTTGATATATGAGACATTGGTTGGGTGACCGGAGTCTGAACGTTGTTCGACTCTGTTGACGGAATTGCGAGATCATGTTGGATTATTCTTCTAGCTTACTTGAATCGTCTCTAGGTCTTGCTTTTAATTGATGGAGTCGGGATTAATAAATAGGAGTCCTATTATAGGGTCGTCGCAAATCACTGTTGATATTTGCCCAGTTCATAGACTATACATTTCCCCAAATCTAACAAAACCTGGAATTTCTTGCCTAGTTTTCGTATTTGGGAAAGTAACCTATTTCTTTAAGAAAGGATGACAACCTGACGAAAATAAATTTGGAATAAAATTGCTGCATAAAATAGTCACTTGTAGAAGGCAAAGTCTGGGTCAATGCAAGAAACTTGTTAAAATGGCTAAAACTCCATTTGAAATTTTTATTATTTTAAAATAATAATAATTATAAAAATTGGAAAAACATAGACCTGACAAAGCGGACCTGTCTCGATTTGGTTGACCCGAGACAAAAAAGTGACCCGAATTTGCCTGACCCGGAACCCAAGTTTAGCCGATCCGACCCGAACATTGATTGACCCAATGTTGATCAGACTCGAGGTGACCCGACTCAAAACCACCCGATCCGTAATTAACCGTATTCGAAATGATCCGAAGTTGCATCGAAATTACAAGTATTCAATCAAATAAAGGGTGCACTGGTTGGCTAGTGGTTGCAATGCTTCATAATAAATACGGCTCGATTAATTTTGAAAGATATTCTTTGTTGTTACTCATATTAGTACTAATTAAACTGTTTTAACCATTTACCCGAAAATACCGGCCCCTAATAACCTATATTGATGACCCGATAAAAAATGACCTGATTTGTGTTGACCCAAAGAATGACCCAACAACTTAACACCCGAAACTTACTAAATATCCAAAATAACCCAAAATAATCTGACCCTAAATGAAACAATAGGTCTTGGTATAGACGGGTGGGGCGAACAGACGGGTAAAGACCTCTAATAAAATGGGTAGGGGGACAAGGTGGGGCACCCCCCATGTACTTCCCACTTTATGACAAATGGGTATTTTGTGAGGGGAAATAATATCCGTCTATACGTATAGACGGATAGTGTCCGTCTATAATGATAATTTGAGAAATGAAATGTATGTAAATAAATCTAAAATGACCCGACCCAAATACGATCGGGTTCACCCACTAGTTGCCACTTGCCACCTTTTTGGGAAGAAAAGACCAAAATATCTAAAAAAATCTGAATTGAAGGTGAGTGTAGGAGGAACTAGGACGACATCTTCCAACTCTATCAAGTTAAAATGCTCTAAAACATTTACAAAATAAAAATAAAAATAAAAATTAAAAAAAGAGTTAATTTGCGCCACTGCAGCTTGCTAACCTACGCCTGGGGACGGTCGGCCGGTATCAACTCCATCCGACCGTCCATCTCCTATTCTTATTTGATTCATCAACCTCCAAAAATCCCTAATTAAATCCCCAATTAATTAATCAATTTCTCAATTTTCCAATCAAATATGGCGGGATTTAGCTCCTTTTAATATTATTTATAATAATATAACTATTAATTTTGCGGGAATTTTGAAAAATTTGAAAGATGGGCGATGAAGAAGTGGGGCCCGGCAATGGCGGGAAGAAGAAGAATGAACAGTTTATTGATCGAAGTAAAGTTCGGATATTGTTGTGTGATAATGATGTTAACGGTTGTCATGAAGTTTTTTCTCTCCTTTCCAACTGTTTTTATCAGGGTAATTTCTTTACTTTTATTATCGTTCTTATTTATTTGTTTATCTTTTTATTAATGATTGAGACGGAGTGAGTATTATTTTATTTGATTCAATTTATTTTGTTAATTTTGCTAAATTCTAATTTTAGTGTTAATGCTTCTTGTTGTTGTACTTGTAATATAGGGTTGGATATATTGGAGTATTAATTAAAGTTTATGTAAAACCGTCTTATATAAGTTTTTGTATTGGGTTATGATTTTTTATGGGTGCATCAATCCAAATAGAAAGTACTACCCTTTGTGTGCGGCTTTGTGGAGTTAGTTTTGTGTAAGACGGCTTGAAAATCTTATCAACAAATACCCTCTCCACCCTTGTCAGTAGATTTTTGTAGGGAGGTATTGGCGTTGTTGGGAAAGTAACCCCAACATGACATTGATGTACCTTAAGTTATGAATTTAATTAGTAGCATTAAGATGAGATGTTATTTTATGTTAGATATAAATAATTAGAGTAAATATAAGAAGTTAGATTTAGGATGATGTTAATGAGTCTTAATGTTACTAGATAAGTTAGGACTTAGGAGCTTATATAAATAAGGGTCATAAGTCATGTTGGATAAGAGTGAGTGTATGCTTAATATCCCGAGTTAAGCATAGTTGGAAATCTTAGCTAGTAGCTAAGTGTTGGAAGATTGATTGTATTATTGTTAAGGTTGAAGAATAATAATACAAGGTTAGGTTGTGGTTAAGTCCATAACAAAAATATTGTGAGTCTTTGCATTTTATATTATTTGTACCAAAAACCCCAACAGGCGTATTGCTAATCAAAGGTAAACAAATGATTGAGGCTGAAGGACTAGCAAGAAACAAGAGTAATTGAGATTGGTGTTGGTGGATTATGTATTTATGTGGAAGTTTGAAAAATGATTATCTTGTTTGAGGATTTGGGATTTGGATTGTGTTAGAAGTTGTGGGATCGGATTGGAGTGTTGAATGATTGGATTTTAATAATTAGGTTTGTAATGAAGAGGATCAGCGTATTTGTGATTATTGAAGGAGTGTAGGACTGTGGATTGCATTGGAGTGTCTTGTAGAGTGGGCTGTGGGCATGATTTACCGTTGATCTAGCTAGATAAGATGCGGTTATTTTTGGGTATGTCCTTGTCATTTTTACGTGGATTTGTCAGCTGAGTATGGTTGCATTAAATGGATTGGGTGGTGTTAAGTAAATTTGTTTCCTGAGAAAGTCTTGTTGATGAAGCTCGTGAGTTTGTGATGGCAGCGTTTCTATTATGTGTGTAGTTTTATTTGTGAGATGCCAATGATTATCATGAATCATGATAATTGTCGGAATATAATAGCGACTTTATGGTTGAAATATAGGTGGATACGTAACTGACCATTGAATTGTGGTAGTTATTTGAGATCTTCTTAGCATGCAATCAACAGGTTATTCTATTTCAAAAAATATGTGCAGAACTTGTTTCTGCTCCATTTAGATGTAGGAAGATGGAATTTAAGAGTCTGCTTGTTTTTAAACTCAGACATAGCTAATAGCATTCTCTGTTTCTTTTTCGTTTATAAGATGATACATTTCTTGGACAGTTGGTAAATGCTTTTAAGTACAGCTTTTGGTTATGGAGAAAAAAGGGCTTGATGGTCTTATGGACTGTTTTGTAAACAATTTCTATTTTATCGGTTTTACATAAAATTAGGTTATATACTTTGTCTGTACACTGGCCGACTCTCCACGGAACTCTCCAAGAGAAGAGAAGAGATAAATGGAGAGTCAATCTGGGCTACAATGAATAGCTCTAGATAACTCTCCAACTTACTCTCAAAATAAATTCATGGGAGAGTTATCCAACAGGACTTCAGAAGACTAGTTGCCTCTAGTTGAGGCAGAGTTTAACTCTTCAACTTTAATGAGTCATAGATCTTTATATCTTAGTAGTTTTTATTTTTTATTTTTTTCCTAATTAATAAATAATTAAGTAAACGATAAATTAAATGGGTGGGGCCAAAATATGAGCTGGAGAGTAATTTGTGGAGTTTTATGGTTGTTGGAGTACAATTGGTAAATTTACGGAGTTACTTTTTCACATACGGATTTTACTCTTTCACATACATTTTTTCAGTATCTTTCCATAATATACCCTTTTCCCCAAACCTAAACAAATTAACTCTTACATGTGCCTTTTTCTCCAAAATCGAATCTAATTGCTCTAAAAACTTGGAACAATGAATCAGTTCTTCAATTAGTGGAGTAGCTTATTTGTTTATTAATTATTAATATGTTTTCTTGAAATTATCAGGGGTTATCATTTAAAGATCAAAGAAATTCAGAGTTCTTGAATCTCAACATACTCTTGAATTGATCTTCATCGATGTGTCTTTAAGCCAATCCTGAATTGTTTGTTCATGGATGTGATTTTAATCTTGCATTAGCGTTATGCCTGTAATTCAATTTCAAACATAAAGGAATCAAAGTAAAGTGTTAATTGCATCAACCATATTCCTGTACTTCAATTCTTCATCAAGATTAACCATTAAAGCACATGAAATACAACCTCATATGAGTACTCCGCATAATTAGTCAATTAATTAAAGTTTCTTTTGAATAGATTTGTTTCCTTCATATTTAATACTTTGTTGTATAGAAGGATGGATAAGGATAATCAGATAAAGGGGAAGTCGAGGTCGGTTGGAGCAAGGTTAGCGGAGTGGGTTAGAAGGAAGGTGAAGCCGTGAAGTAAAGGGAGATGAGAAAAAATTAATTAGGTGTGGAAATGATAAGGGTAAAATTGTAAAAGTCGTATGTGAAAGAGTAAAATTCGTATGTGAAAAAGCACAAGAGGTGACTTTCCAAAGAGAGATAATGACTTGGAGAGTTAAAGTGAGTTGGAGTCTTGGAGAATTTTTGTTGCTTTAATCTATGTAATAATTGTTACATTACCCAAAGTTCCATCACACTTCCTTATCTGTGCCTCCTTTATCTAACCCGAGCTCCGTGTGATTTACATACACTTTTGTTGTTCCGGGACCCGGGTCCCTCGAATCCCGAAAACCGTATATTAAACACTTCATTTTGAGGCGTTCGGGAGGTCGTACCATGTCACCTTTCTTTTTCTCCTACTTTTATAATCGCTTTCTGAGTTGCCCCTTTCGATTTCAGCCTCAAATAACAACTATTAATACATTTTTTCCCAATTCGAAAGGGGCTTATTTGTCGCATACCGTCACCCTTAAACGTCTTCTGTTGCTCTTCGAAATATTTGTGCCCACTCGATGAATTGTCCGTGTTATTTGCGGACACTTTTGTTCCGGGACTCTCGAAACCCGAAAATCGTGTTCTATACTCTTCAATTTGAGCCGTTTGGCAGGTCGTAAGAGGTCACGTTTTTTTTTTCTGCCGATTTTTCTACCACGTGTCCCGCGTCGCTTGCTCCAAATAACAACTCTTAATCTTTTGCGAGAGACTCGTTTATCTCATACCGACAACCTTAAGCTACTCAAATTTTCTATGCCCGCTTTCTGACCCGAGGAATTCTCCGTCTGATTTACACACACTTTTGTTCTCGGACCCTAGAATCCCGAAAATCGTGTTCTATATACTTCAACTTGAGACGTCGGAGGTTGTATCGGTTCGCGTTTCTTTTTCTCCCGGTTTTGTACCACGTGTTTGGGGTAGCTTCAGGCAGATAACAACTATTAATCCATTTTTTCATAATTATCCTATTTTCGCGAGAGGCCGTTTATCTCATATCGGCACCCTTAAATGTTCTGTACTACTTAAAATTTCTATGCCCGCCGATTTGACCTGACGGACACTTTTGTTTCCCGGACCCTAGAATCCCGAAAATCGTATATTATACACTTCAATTTGAGGCGTTCGGGAGGTCGTACTGGATCACGTTTTTTTTCTCACGATTTTTCTACCACGTGTCCAGAATCGCTTCTTGAGTTGACCCGTTCGATTTCAGCTTCAAATTACAACTATTAATCCATTTTTTTCCGAAGGTTGTATCGGGTCACGTTTCTTTTTCTCCCGGTTTTGTATGAGCCCCAAATAACAAGTATTAATCCATTTTTTCATAGTATCCGATTTTCGCGAGAGGCTCGTTTATCTCATAATGGCACCCTTAAACGTCCTTTGTTGCTCTTTAAAATTTATGTGCCCGCTTTATCTGACCCTTGGGAAATTGATGGAATCCCGAAAACTATATATTACACACTTAAATTTGAGCCGTTCGGGAGGTCGTACCGGGTCATGTTTCTTTTTCTCCCGATTTTTCTACCACGTGTCCAGTATCGCTTATCGCTTCTCGAGTTACCCCGTCCTGAAATAACAACTATTAATCCATTTGCTCCTCAAATTTTCTGTGCCCTCTGACCCGGAGGAATGCTCCGTCTGATTTACGGACACTTTTCTTTCCGGGACTCGGGAATCTGGAAAACTGTATATTATACACTTTAATTTGAGGCGCTCTGGAGGTCGTAACGGGTCACGTTTCTTTTTCTCCGGATTTCTCTATAACCTTGAGTTACCCCGTTCGATTTCAGTCTCAAATAACAACTATTAATCCATTCTTTCCCAATTATCCTATTTTCGAACGAGGCTCGTTTGTCGCATACCGGTACCCTTAAACGTAAATAACGATCCTTAAATTTTATGTCCCCGCTTTATCTCACCCGAGAAATTCTCCGTTTGATTTATGGACACTTTTGTTCCGGGACCCTAGAATCTCGAAAATCGTGTTGTATACAAGTCAACCAGAGCCGTTTGGGAGGTTCTATCGGCCACGTTTCTTTTTCTCCCGGTTTTGTACCACGTGTTTTTGGGGTAGCTTGAGGAGCCCATTCTATTTTAGCCGCATATAACAACTATTAATCCATTTTTTCATTATTATCATATTTTCGCGAGAGGCTCGTTTATCTCATACCGGCACCCTTAAACGTGCTCTGTTGCTACTTAAAATTTCTGTGCCCGCTTAATCTGACCCGAGGAAGGAATTGTCGTGTGATTTACGGACACTTTTGTTCCGGGAGCATGGAATCTCGAAAACCGTATATTATACACTTTAATTTGAGCCTTTCGGGAGGTCGTACCGGGTCACGTTTCTTTTTCTCCCTATTTTTCTAACACGTGTCCAGAATCGCTTCTTGAGTTACCCTGTTCGATTTTAGCCTGAAATAATAATTTTCGAATTTTCGAACGAGGCTCGTTTCTCGCATACGAGTAACCTTAAACGTCATCTGTTGCTCCTCAAATTTTCTGTGCCCACTTTAGCTAACCCGAGGAATGCTCTGTCTCGGACACTTTTGTTCCGGACCCTGGAATCCCGAAAACCGTATATTATACACTTCAATCAAGGCGTTCGGGAGGTCGTACAGGGTAATGTTTCTTTTTTCTCCGGATTTCTCTATTACGTGTCCAGAATCATAATCAAAATCGCTTCTTGAGTTACCCCGTTCGATTTCAGCCTCAAATAACAACTATTAATCCATTTCTTCCCAATTATAACGGCCCTATAAATAAGTACTTATTGAGCAAAAAAATCTTTCTGGATTCGTAAAATCGCCGAAAACCGCTGATTTGAAGGTAATTTTCACGGTTTAGGGTCTATTGGGGCCCGGAATAAAATGTCTCGAAATTAGCATTGCAATTTTCTACGACATATCAGAATGACTTAGGTAACCGAATTGGCATATGGTTTGATATAGAGACATTTAGAGTTCTTAAAACTTCTTTTCGATTAGTGTCGGTAATAGACCAAAAAAGTTGTATTTTAGATTCTATATATGTTGTTTTAAAAGGGATCTGAACATCCGATAGTCATTTAAAGACACAATGCCCCTATAGTCATACACTCGTTTTTCACCGCTTCTCTTTCTCTTTTAAATAAAAATTACATTAACCTTATTAGCCAGGGCAAAATGACCCGACTGGAGTAAGTTGACTGGAGACTCAAAGTAGACTTAGAAATGCCTGAAACCTGAATTAATGAGACCTTGTTGAACTTGAGTCTTGACTATGACACCGAACAGACCCTTTGCCTGAATTGATGAACCTTGTTCATCTGCAAACATACCAGACATGACACCTAAAATTAACACCAAACAAACCCATTATTGAAATGACTTGGCCTGACCCATAGTGTATAGTATGCGCAATGATGATCTGAACAGATGACCCGTACCCCACTCAATGACCTGATTGCCAAGTCTATTTCTGATGTGATTAGTCTGATTACCTTCTACCAAACATGGACTTAATGTTGTAAAAGGTGAGAATCTTCCATCTTGTGAATTTTCTAGTATGAAGCCACAAACAGCTTCTTGCCTTCTGGGTGATTTAGAGTAAAAGCTTTGATATAAAGTTTGTTAGAAAGATCATGGCTAGCTTCTTTCCAGTTGCCCGAAGACGAAGATTTAATAGTTATGGAAAATGGCTACTACTTGATTAAGGTTAATGCACAAAGCTTTTGTACCCCATACTCAGGCTGTCAGGCACTTGGAGTAGAAGACCTAGTAAACGTAGTAACAAATTTTCGTTCTACAGTTAACTTTTATTCATAAACTATAATGCACTGGGAAAAGACCTTGTAATCACCTAATTTCCATGTTCTTAGTTCTGGAAGTTAATTAAACCTGTCCACCACTCCACCTATCTTCTTGTTTCAAAAATGAGTAATTTCTACATTTTTGAGTAAGCCTTTTAGAGCTAAATGCAGCTATTTCTTGTTTTCATATGTATTTTCCTTGATCTGCACATAACTTGATCATTTTTCTGTACAAATATTTACAGTAACTGCAGTGAAGTCAGCTAGACAGGTTATCAATGCCCTTAATGCAGAGGGACCTAGTATTGATATCATACTTTGTGAGGTTGATCTTCCTATGAAGAAAGGACTCAAGTTGTTGAAGTACATTATGCGAGACCTGCAATTTCAACGAATACCTGTGATCAGTATGTTATACTGTTATAGTTCTGTTTCTCGCTCACATTATCGAGTATTAATAATCTCCATTACTCTTTCTTTTGCTTAGTGATGTCAAAACTAGATGAAGTTTCCCTTGTTGTGAAGTGTTTGAGGCTGGGAGCGGCAGATTACCTTGTAAAGCCACTGCGTAGTAATGAGCTGTTGAACTTGTGGACTCACATGTGGAGGAGAAGGCGTATGGTTAGTACCAATATCCCACCCTGCCGCGTTGTGTAGCTTGTGGATGCGTGTACATCCTAAGTAGCTTTTTCTAGACGCAAGTAATATTTGTTTCTCTCGTGTAAAATAAAGAGAGCTTATATGTGCATAAGCTTTGCTTGTAGCGTCTGTGGATTCGTGACTGTCCTGAGATAATATTCTTTAGTCTTTATACTACGAAATATTTTCTTATGTTGGTGCCTTTATTGGCAGCTTGGACTCCCAGAGAAGAACATCGTAACTTACGACTTCGATTTAGTGGCATCTGATCTGAGTGATGGTAATACAAATAGCACCACACTGTTCTCAGATGATACAGATGATAAATCGAGGAAAAGTGTTAATCCTGAGATGAGCATGGCAGAACAACAGGAGGACGATGTATGTTTGTAATCCATCTTATTTTCGACTAATCTATATATTTCCATGATTAGTTCTTTTCTTGGATAAATTCTAATGCCCATGTTCATTTAGTTTTTCCTGTTAAATCTCATATCTTAGACAGATTTGACCTAGCTTTGTAATACTGGAATTACTTAAAAATTATACAGCCGTTCTCTAATGATGCCTAGAAGGCTAGAATACAGATCAGTTTTGTGTTATAGATATTAAGAAAGTTCAATTGGATGAAGCCGTTGTGTGTATCGAAGAGGTATCAACCTACATTTCGGGACACGTAGGCCTTGCTTGCTTCTATTACCCTAAGAAAGTATAGATACATGCTGTGTGATACCTTATTTCTTTTGTGACTAGTAGAGATGTTATCTTTTTGAAAAAATAAAAATAAAAATAAAAATGTGGTTGATCATACTCTTACTTGCTTCCTTTTTTGTTTACTACTACAGTCTAACAAAGCCACTTCTGAACCAATGCCTATGGATTCTTTCAACTGTCGGCCTGGTGTGCCAGGAATTAGTGACCGCCGGACAGGCAAGTTTCTAGATTTTCTACGCATCTTTATTTATTCTTCTTGTTATGTTTGAATTTGGTTCTAATAATTTATCGACTGTAAAAAGTAAAAACTATGGATTCCCTACATATGATCTGTGTGCTGTTTACTTGCATTTTCTTTTACCTCACAAGTGGTGATAGCAAAAGGATACCTTGTCTTGTGGGTGCACTCCATTGAACTTAAGTTTAATAATAGCAAGTAATGATTTGTATGAAACTAGGTCTGAGCGAGATAGGACTGCCATAGGTCTATTTTAGAATGTATTGATATATACGGAACTTTGGAAGATGAAACAGATGAAACTATATTCTGGACCGCTTTGGGACGATAGACTTTTTACTCTGCTAATTTTCATATTATCAAGGCTTTTTTTTTCCTTTTTTGACATAAAGATCTGTTGATGGGAAGTGTTTTCGCTCATGGAAATTTGCGACTGTTTCACCAATTAACATTCATCTCCCTCATTTTTCTTTCTTAATTACATTGACGGATTTTTTTTTTTTAATTCAGGCCAAGTTGTGTCGTTTCCGAGGAAGAGTGAGCTAAAGATCGGTGAATGTTCTGCATTCTTCACTTATGTCAAATCAAACACTGTTAACAATAATGGCCAGTCAGGGACCGATGTTGATGAAAATACGACAAGCAACAGCAACTTCCAAGAGGTTGAAATTGTGCATATTGAAGACAATACCTCTCAACCTTCCAGAGTGGAAGACAAATTACAAACATGGCATGATATGAGGTATGAAATCAAAGAGCCATGGAGAAACAGCTCACTCGAAGATGAATTACCTGGTAGTACTAGTGTACTCGACTCTACTTCCTTAGAAAGGTCCTGCACCCCTTCCGTCTCTGCCGGATTCATCCCGAATAGTTCTAGTGACGAAGGCTTATCTCACGCCCACATTCAACAGAGAAATGGTTCGCATTTTGATGTCTCGGGATTTGCTGAGCATTATATTCATCCTTTCTATATGTCGGGAACCATGAATCATGTCATTATGCCATCAACACCCATGTATCAGAATGATGTTCAAGGGCATGGGGCTTCATATATGATGCCGCATTACAACCATCTTCCTCATTGCCCTCCTCGTATGCCCGGTATGCCACCTTTCCCTTATTATCCAATGAGTACGTGTGTTCAACAAGGCCAATTACCCGCTAACCAACAACCACCATCATATGGCAATTCACCATCTAGTGAAGCTGGTTTGAGTAGAGTCGATAGGAGGGAAGCCGCATTGTCAAAGTTTAGGCAAAAAAGGGAGAAAAGATGTTTTGATAAAAAGGTAAGGTATGCTAACCGGAAAAGGCTTGCCGAGAGAAGACCTCGGATTCGTGGCCAGTTTGTCCGGGGAGTGAATGGCGTGGATGTGGATCTTAATGGAGATCCATCTCCTGCTGACCTTGATGAAGAGGATGATTATAATGAAGATGACGCGCCCTGAAAAGTGATTGAGGAAGCTATCTACACTATCAGTTTCAGGAGGCTTATCCATCCATGGAGGGGAAATGGTGAGCACTGAGCACACATGGCTAGAGTCACGGGCTTGGACCGTCAATTCTGTAATTTTCTTTCATCCGGTTTAATTGATGGTATGAGCGAATGCGTCTCACAATCAGAGCGCCATAAAGCGTTGGTAAAACGCTGATATAGATCTCATCTATGTTCTTCATTGTGATGATCAGGGTTAAGTTGGTGAAGCGGCTTCTAATAACCGAATTCCATCTTCCGTGGACTGTTGTGAGTAGTCTTGTCGCCGAAGGCGCTCCCCTTCAGCGAGGAACTAACTATACAGGACAACCTCTATCCCTATTGAATGAATCAACTGAGTTTTATGATTGCATTTTCTGTTGTCTAGTTTTATAAACATTTGAGTGGTCTTTGGGCTTTCGCTACTGGATTCAGCCGACTAGATCCTATAGATTATCATTGTTACGACTTTGAGAGGATTATCTGTAACTTGATTCGACCCAGATCCCACATGAATATTAATCGCGTCTAATGTGGCTACAATTATTTTTCAGTAGATAGGTGCCTTTTTTTCTTTTTGTTTATGCAGGCACTGCGGCGTGTGAATAACATTTTATGCGGACGATAACTGGGAGGCGGAGGCGAGGGAAAGCAAAGGAGTAGAATGAGGTGTAAGAGAATTTTCTCGAAAAGCTTTTACTCGACTATGTTAGAGAGGTTTTATTTGGCTCGAAGGAAGTCTTGTAAAAGGGATACCAAAAGCAATCACACAGTTACGAATGATGTAAAATGGTTCAACAACGAAAGTGGTTGCAATCAACGATAAAATGAGTGCTTATTATTAAAGTAATAAATAAAAGACTTAATATGGGCAGGGGCGGACCCAGGATTTAATGTATGGGGTAGCAAAAAAAAAGGGTGTTGCTCTTTCATGTACATGATTTACTCAATCATGTACATGAGTTACCATTTTACCCCTCTCATTTCAACATCATTTTTTTTTCACATTTCAATTCTCCCTTTCAATTTTCTACCTCCATATCTCAACACCACCCCTGCCGCCACCATCCAACCACCACCCCTACTCCGGTCGACCCCCTCTTGCGTGGTTGCAGTCCATACCCGCCCAAACCTGCTATTAATTTAGGATGGCAAAATATCTACCAAAAGTATTCGGGTATTTGACGAACTACAAATCTACAATGCATTTTTCCAATTTTAGTTTGTAATTTTCACCTTCCAGGCATTGGAATTTGCTTGTACATCCTTTAGATAATTAGTTTATTGTTTAATTGGATAGTATCATGAATATTGACGCATGTCACTCAGTGTTCTTAAAATTTTTGTTTGTTCCTAAGTTTCCAGCGTGAATAACATCTTTGTATTGAATTAAATGATGATGATGATGATGATGATGATTTCTCGAACTCTAATTTGTGCAATAACTTAAATACAGGTGGGTTCAATCCTTATTTTCATAAACCCTAATTTAATCAATGGTAATTTAATTTACACCACCTTAATTTAATAAGAAATATTGATGCATAAGCAATGAAATTACTTGATCAACATGAGAATTAAGATTCATAGTAAGTAATTTGATGAGGGTTTGATTGATCTTGAGAGAAAGAGAAAAAGAGAGACTTGTTTTTAAAGGAGGGCATGATATGGAAAAATTATGAAAAAAAGTACATAAAAGAGTAAAACTTGTACATGAATGAGCAACTACGAAAAAAAATTACTCTATATATGCATGTAAAGGGATTTGAACAAGGGCAATTGGTGGAAAACCAAGCCCTTTACCATTAAACCTGAAGATGTTTATTGTACATTTAATGGAATAATATCTACTTATCTACTGTTCAGCAATAATTGGAATAGAAAAAAATCGTCTTGCAAACCATTTTTTTTCGTTTGGGGGTAGCGGACGTCACCCCTGGCTACTAGGTGAGTCCGCCCCTGAATATGGGGTACGATCAGCAACAAAAGGGTGGTTGTAGAAACTGATCAAGGTTACGTGAAAAATGGTTAGTTTTGCTTTATTTTATCACGATCCAGAACCAACAAATGTCAACCCCTTTTTAGCTGTACCATGCTCGCGGAACTATAAAGTTAAGACGTACAAATTTGTATTGTTAGTTTACCATACTCGCAAAACAAATTAGATTCTCTCCATTTCCTTACATTTCCTTTCAACGATCTGGATTTTATTTTGGAATGATCCGACTGTGCAAATGAGTAATGAGATGAATGAGCAATAATAATTTAAATTACAAATGTGAGAGGAAACGAACAAGAAATAGTCATAAAGTCATAGAGAAGGAAATAGAGATGATTCTTTTTCGTGGCGGAATAAGTTAGTTTACCCCTATAACTAACTAAGGGTAAGATTATTGAAGACTCACATGAGTCTTAAGACAAAACTCACTCAAGATTCGTAATAATCTACCCAAGTTTTGAGAAAGTCTTAAGTTGAGTCTTGGAAATCCAAGACTCAACTTAAGACTCTTGTGGGGTCTTGACACAATATTCAAGGGGAGGTATCTAATGAATGGATACCACATGTTATTTTATTTATATTATTTTTTTCATTTTCTCAAAAAAAAAAAGTGAAAAGGTAGAATCTGAAATAAGTCTGACTGAGATAATGTATAGAGTTTGAGTTGAGTTGAACAATAAAAAAATAATAAAAGTTAGTGAAAAGCTGATGTGCCAGAGTCTTAAGACTTTAACGAGTCGTACTAATAATCATACCCTAAGAAAGGATTGCGTAGTTTCCGCGCAAATGTTTAGCTCCAAATCCCTCCAGTTTTAAAGGTCAGTATAATTTCACTGTTTACCCTTCTAATTTGCTATTGTGCGCCCTCCCTCAAGTTTTAAAGGTCTCACCCGCTTTCCCACTTATTTCTCGTGACTCGTGAGATGTCACAAACTTATGACGGAATAGTGTTGGCACATCAATAGTGTCCAATAACAACGATTGAACGGAACGGAGGAATTGCTATTTTATGGTAAATTTATGTAAAATTGTCTTACACAAATATCTGTGTTCTGAATAGACGATGCTAAAGTTTGATTCACGGATAAAAATTTGTGCTTTTTTTTTATAAAGTAAGAAAATTAGGTTAATCGAAATTTGATGGTGATGAGTCGAGTCGATGATGCTGAATTTTAAACGAAGCATTTGTACAAGTGAGTGAGATCATGTTTCGTTCCCAATTGCGGTTTAGAGACTTTTATGTTTGGCTATTATATTCGTCAAACATTAAAATTATCCAGAAAAGTCCTTCCAAACAACTGGAAAAGTATAACTTCTAGGCTTCCACTAGCTAATTAGATAATTACAAAAAATTTCGAGAGACGGTCTCTTAATAGCGTTATTGAGAGACATCTCTCATCATAGGGTGAAAGATCCACATCATTTATTTTTTTCCTATTATGTCTCTCACTAAATTAGTGAGAGACGGTCTCTCAATAGGTTATTGAGAGACATCTCTCATAATGGGGTGAGGGATCCACATCATTTATTTTTTTCTAGTGAGAGACGGTCTCTCATGAGACCTACTGATAAAGACCTACTGATAGATAATTTGAAGAGTTAGTCTTGCTGAAGACGGGTCGGAGCAAGTGACGGATAATGCCACTCACAAAACGGATAGAGGGGACAAGGTGGGGCACCCCCATGTGCTTCCCTCTCTCCTCTATTTGGGTCATTTATGAGAGAAAATGGTATCCGTCATTCCAAAGTGACGGATACGTGCCGTCTTCAATGAGATTTTGCGTAATTTGAAAGGTCTCTGAATATATCGTTGTTTCAAATCTTGCAATAAATGAACGTGGTTGTAATAAGAAAGAAATACTATGTAATGGATTGTGATATCTAACCATTTGTGGAGCGTCCAATATTGACCAAATCAAGGTTGTATTATTATAAATATGATCTCAAATTCAAAGAAAATATAACAATTACATCAAAATACAACCAAGATACATATATAACTTCCAATATAATACTTCAAAAATACAACTATGGAAAAAACCAAGGCAATATTGATTAGGGTTATTTCATAACAATAATCCATCATATTGGTGGTCTGCAATAATCACTCCATCCTATCAATAATCTCAATTAAATCCAACTTAAGCACCATATCTTCTAATAACGAGCCAGTTGATATTTTTTTAAGTTTATTTTTGAATATTTGATAGTTTTTAAACAACCAAATTTGGTATATGTAATGTTTATGTGTAATATTTTCAAGTGATGAATCAAGTATATGGTTTATTTAATACACAAAGACATAAAAAAATATCAGGTGGTTCATTATTAGAAGGTGTGGTGCTTAGGTTGGATTTAATTGAGATTATTGATAGGATGGAGTGATTATTGCATACCACAAATAGGATGGATTATTTTTATGAAATAACCCTATTGATTACAATACTTTCTATTTTTGTATCACTTTCATCGGCAATCGTAGATGATTTCTGTGTAGCAGACTACAGTTATCCGGTCGGACCAGCAGGGTTCCCTTGTAAGAACCCGGCTAATGTAACAGTGGATGACTTTGTATTCTCGGCTTGGGTGTGACCAGGAAACACATCCAATACCATGTTTAATTCTCATTTGTAAAACCAGCAATCGATACTACATTCGCCGGGTTAAACGGCTTAGGCATTTCGATGGCAAGGTTAGACATCGGTGTGGGAGGTGTTATCCCATTGCACACACACCGAGTATCCGAGACTATTATTGTCATTGATGGCACTATTATTGCCGGGTTTATTGCCTCGGATAATACCGCTTATTTTAAGACATTGAATAAGGGCGACATGATGATATTTCCTCAAAGTTTGCTTCATTTCCAAGTTAATGTTGGTGAAAGTTCTGCACTTGCATTTGTGAGCTTGGCTAGTGCTCATCCTGGTTTCATGTTTACTTCTGCGTCTTTGGGTTCTAATGATCTTCCTAGTCAGATTATTGAGAAGATTACATTGTTGGATGCTCAACAAGTTAAGGAGTTGAAAAACATTTTCGGGGGCTCTAACTAGTCATGATTCTGCATGCATCGAAATGTGCTCTTGAAAATATTGGAAATATTACCTAAACCGTTTCAATAATTATTTCCTAGTATTGTTTTTAATAGAATTTTTTTATGATATCTTTACTATTCCTATTGTACGTAAATAATTGTATTTCCAATAAAAAATTCGGACCCTTGAATAAAATTTACTTTTAAAAAAATGAATACATAACTGAATATAACCATACATAGTTCCATTACCATCGGTCCATCGTTACTTTTATCATGTCCAAATTGAAAATATTGGTCCATGCAAGAGATTGGAAAACTTAAAAGTGAAATTAGGTGTGTATTACACTATTCAAATAATCTCATTATAAGCGGATATATAGACAAGTTAAATATATTTAAAATTGTAATATTTTTAGCCTTCATTATACAACTTGTTTGTCTTATACTTAAAATTGATGAATATTTGGGTAGACTATTTCCATGCATTGAGCATTGTAACAGAGGTTGACCCCATGCTCGCTCAAATTCGCGTGAAAAAGTCAGAACTATACGATAATGGTTTTTTCTTATGGCTACGGGCTACCTGCATGCATTTATTCCATCAGTCTCTGTGTGTTGCACCTGTTCGACTTTGAATACCTAATCCTTTGTTAATTTTGTAACACAAAATCTCATTGAAGAAGGCACGTATCCGTCCCTTTGAAGTAACGGATACCATTTTCTCTCACAAATGACCCAAATAGAGAAGAGAGGAAAGCACATGGGGTGCCCCCACCTTGTCCCCACTCCCCCCTATCCGTTTTGTGAGTGACATTACCCGTCACTTGCTCCGACCCGTCTTCAGCAAAACTAACTGAATTTCATTATAGACGGTATATATCCGTCTATATTAAAGAGGTTCAGTAGTAGCCGGGTTAAACCTTGAAGCTTGCAGAAGTGCAGGAGTTGAGAGGTCCCGGATTCGACTACCAGTTGGGGCGATGATCACTTGGCCACTGCATGGACCCGGGGGATTCAACCCCTCGTCATCAAAAAAAAAAAAAAAAAAAAAAGACTAACTGAATTTCATTATAGACGGTATATATCCGTCTATATTAAAGATGAGTTAAATACAATATCACATTTTCTAATAAGACAAACAACAAGTGAAGTGATGAGGGCAAAAAATGTCACCACTTTCGAGCTATTTGACCCGTCTTTAGCTATAGACGGATATATCCGTCGATAGCAAGACTAGCTGTATTTTGTAACTATTCCATTCAAATTGGTTGTATATCTATAACAGTTTTTCTAATATGTGTTACACATGTTAATAATATAATTAAAGAAAAATGTTGAGAGTATTTCAGTAGTCATGGTAAATATAATTTTGTACATTAAATTTGTTAATTTTAATCTGGCTAAACGCCAATAACTTCATACTAAATTATTCGATAAATATCATATGCGAAAGCGTAAATGATTGTACGGCGAAAGGTTGGGATGAAACGTCTGAAGGAACGGTCTTGGGATTAGGTCTTCTAGTACACAAACGCACTGTAAAGGATCTCTCTACTGATTGGGTGTGTGATACGGGAAGATTACGTTATTGTGTGTTATCAGGACCATAACTCAGGTGACTAATATTTAGTCTTTTTAGTCTAATGTGCCCATCATGCATTAGCAAGTCTAATGAGTATATACACTTAGATAATAGAAATCTCATACTTTTTAAGACGTAAATAAAACTGTATTTAATACACCGTAGTGGATCACTTTATATTTGGGTTTAACTTAATAGATAACGCATAAATACAATTAATATCGAATTAATAATATGTCCACATATATTATTGTATTAGTCCCATATTTCTTACAAAATTATCACAATATATTCTCAATAATATTTCTTTAATTAACTTATTAACATGTGCTATTAGGAAACACGTTTTAAATACCGTATCTATAGACCTGAATTCATTAGGTTCATTAATTTTAGGTTCAAACAACTTTCCCCGAGTTCATTTTATTTAGACTCCCTATGTTCATTAGGTTCATTAATTAGCAAATGTGGTGACTTGACGAGAGGAAATCTGGGTGAGAAAGAATGCTTGCGACTGATTCATTGACTGCTTTAAGATAAAAAAAAGCGGATTCAAACATTCGTTTCGCGGATAACAATTAATTTAAATCATGTTCAACGGGAATGAGATGTGAGATATCACAAGCAAGCCTTGTTGAAATGAAAATTTATAGTTGGTAGATATTACATGATTAAAATTTTATACTTGTAACTAGTAAAGTTACACATAAAAATACATAGAACATTTAGGTTTTATGTGAATTTTCGACATTTTCACAAGAGCGGTAGAGGTACATAAACACTCCTTATATACCTTTTCGTGCAAATAGGTTATTCAAGATTTCAAGCTTGATTGACTTATGATGCAGAATATTTTTATTTTAGCCACTATGATAAGACTTGTTCGATAAAGAATACATAGTGTTTATTAGGACATTGCAGTAGGGTTGTTCAGGGGGCCATGCGAGGAAGGATCGAGCCGGGCTGCCTGATTACACCTAGGCATGGCTCAAACATGAGATCGGGCTGGTCCAGGCAAGTGTCATACAAGCTACTTCCAACCCAAGCCGAGCCCATTAAGTACCAGACTGGATTGAGCTTGACCTCTATTGTTTTCTACTTTTTTCTTTTTCCCACAAATGCACCTAAAATTTATATTTGTGTTGTTAGTTTACCATACTCACAAAATAAATTAGGTTATCTTCATTTCCTTACATTTCCTTTTAACGATCCGGATTTTATTTTGGAATGATCCAAGTGTGCAAATAAGTAATGAGATGAATGAGCACTAATAATTTAAAATAAAAAAGTAAGAGGAAACGAACAAGAAATAGAGACATAGAGTCATAGAGAGAAGGAAATAGAGAATATTTAGTGCAAGTAGTTTTTTTTTCTTCTGGTGCGCTTTTAACGCAAATAATTTCAAGTACAATTCAAAACACTTTTTTTCGAATTTTTTTTAAAAGAAAAAACGTTCCAACATCAAGAAGACAAGTAATGAGTAGCGTATTAAGTCAAGTAAAAAAACGTAGTACGAGTGAAATATGTATTTCTAATATTAAAAATTAATTATTATTATTTTTAAAAAATAAAGATGCATAGTATATCCTCTATGTCAATTTAGTTAGATCAATCTGTCTACTGCCGAACAAATTGGGAAAGTACCCGCTTTAATCCAATCACCGGAGATCTACGACGAACCCTAATTTCCCCCGGAAAACTGATTATAACATCTCTTTTCCGATCAAATTCTGGTAATTCGCTCTTTATTTTACTGTATAATCGCAGTTTATCGATCTTGTTTACTATCAATTTGTAATTCAACTTGATCCTTGCTGCTAATTTCAATTTGATTAATCAATTAGCTTACTTGTTTTTATCGATTGTTGATTTTGGATAAAATTGAAGGTTATTGAAGATTTTGAGGCAGTAATTTGACAATCGGAAGGAAAAATTCGTAAGAATGAGTCAAGTGTTTGAAGGATATGAACGTCAATATTGTGAAATTTCTGCAAATTTAACTCGCAAATGTTCTGCTGCTGCTCTTCTCAAAGGAGGTTCACTTCTTTCCTTCATTTTTTTGATGAATTTACTGTTTTTTTTGTATGTATAGTAGGGATTTTTTGTTGAATTTTGCTGTTGATATAAGGTGATAGAGTAATTAGGATTACGTTTTAGAATCTATAATAATCTGATGATTGAGGAAACAGCGTATGGGATCGAATGTTTGTTAATGAGCTGATGCTAGTGTTTGACATTTGTATGTTAGGTTTTTATGAGATGAAACCGCTTTTCTCAATTTTTGTAGGATAATTGACATAACTCGTTTATTGTAAGTATATAGCAAAATGTGTAGTACTAAGTGAGCATTTGTGGACCATCTGTGATATGTTGTTTGGGAAACCGTTGTTTTGTGCTAAGATTGAGAAGCGAAGAGTGATCGGCTAATTAGGAACATAGGGAGAAAGGTCGGTTTCTATTGTGCTGGTGTTAGTGTGGTTTGAATATCTCGCTGATGTCTTTGTGGCAATTGCAAAGCTTGAATTGCGGTAGAGGTGGTTAGATGTTTTTGAATTACCTCATTTCGTTTATTTGTTATGAATGCGCCACATTAGATATATTCTATGCTCTTTTATAATGTTCAATATACACAGCTTAAGAAAGCACCTTAGTACCATGATAGGTTAAGCTCTAACCGATTTGCAATTGGTTGGGTCAAGTGAATCTGGTAACCCAAAGTGAATTAGAGTAACAATTAAAGTAACAAGTCGATGTATGATGTTATTGCCATTTTCTCTATGATTGTTGTTTGGTGAATTTGCAACTTGCAAAAGGATCATGGGTTACTTTGAGTTCAAGTGGTTAGAGGAATCTGTTGTAATATACTCCCTCCTATTCAGCCTGATGTTCCCCTTTCATTATAATACTCACATATATTAGAGAAAGGGTTATAATACTCTCATATATTAGAGAAAGGGGAACATTAGGCTAAATAGGAGGGAGTAATTAGGTACTATAGTGCGAAGCCTCTGATATTAGAAATGTTGTAACCTGTAAGATAGTGACAAGGTCATTTTGTTGTGTCATCTTGTTTCCTTGCGGTGAAATTTTGGAGCATGGACTAATGTAGATAATTTTTACAATGTACTCCGTAGTAGTACTACTTTTGATTTGTGTACCCATTTTCGACTAGGCAAATTTTTCTCTGTACTTAGGCCTTGGAATATGATGGGATATAATCGCTAAACTCTATGTGCTTCTTATATCATGAAGTAGAAGAGTGCTAATATCTTTTATGACAGCAATTTTCTTCATGGGTCATTCGGAAACAACCTATGTCTGTTTTAACTTTTAACTCAAATTAGTTGATATAGCTTCTAGTCTCACTCATTCAAGTTAACTTACTCACTGTTGTTTTACAGAACAGAAGAAGCAGAAAGTTTCTGAAATTAAAACTGGATTGGAAAATGCTGAGGCTTTGGTACCTATTCAGATGCTATTTCATTACATTAACATCAATATTTTAACCAATTCTTCAGTTGCTATAAATATAAATGTTCTTGGTCTTTGGTAATCTAGATTCGAAAGATGGACTTAGAAGCGAGAACGCTACAGCCTAATGTGAAAGCTGTGGTTCTTGCCAAGCTGAGAGAATACAAAAATGACTTGAATAACTTGAAGAGTGAGGTTAAAAGACTCTCATCAACTGACAGCCAAGCTGCCCGAGATGCATTGCTGGAATCTGGAATGGCTGATGCTTTGATGGTTTGTGCGTTCGTTTCTTCTTTTACTGCACTTTCATGTTCTTTTACTGCACTTTCATGTCAGCAGCTTCGTATTTCATGTCTTCCACTAGAAGTTCCTTTGTACTCTTATGTCTTATTTTCCACCCGTGTCCCGTATATCTGTTCTCTTCATTGATTCTGATGGTCAAGTGATGTCAATTTTGACCATAAAATTCTTCAAATATATATGGAGATATACGATGGAAATTTGACATGTTTGATCCATCAAAGCAACCATGTTTGTATTATCGTTTTTATACAGTTGTTTATTTTCAAAAGATAAACAAGGCAAGGCTTGCCTCTCTAGATGGATCACAGTTATCTCTCAGTAGAGGATGTCATAATAGATGTGTACCTTATGTTTTATGGCCTTGATGTACGGGGCTTTTTGCTGAAAGGAGCATTTTTTTATTGGTCTTTGTCTATATGGAGACAGACATCTTCTGATCAGAGAGGGAGATTGATGATGTCGACCGAGAGGCTGAACCAGTCAACAGATAGGGTCAAACAGAGCAGGAGAACTATGCAGGAGACCGAAGACATTGGCGTCTCCATCTTGGAGGACTTGCATCAGCAGCGTCAGGCTCTTTTGCATACTAATAACACAGTTAGTGATATCCCCACTTGCACTTTTTTTGTTTTGTTAAATAATTGTTTAGCATTTTTGGATGTTTTATTGACATGAATCAATCTCCTGATAGACACATTCATATTAATAAATATAACGCCAGACTAACCAACCCATTTTATTAGGGTTATGCTCTTTCATGGACATGTTTTACTTAATTATGGACATAAATGACCATTATACCCCTATCATTTTTATGTTCTCATTTACCATTTTGTTCCAATTCCAATAAACCTCTCATATTACTCACTCCAAATACCACCACATACAACCACCATCACCCACCAGCGACGTCCACCACATCCATACAGGCCTCCCTCAGAACCGCCGCACCATCCCGACCCCACGAGCCCAGGCCTTGGACTAGCACTCCACAACCATCGCCTCCATTTCGCAAGCCTGTCGTATCCCTGCCGTCTCTCTGTCGTTCCTCTCCCTCGCCTTTTGGCGTCAGCCACCACACGCCGCCCTCCGACGTCCGAAGCCTGCTCCTTCCCCTTCCACTCCAGCTGCCCTTCCTTTGTTCCCATTTTTCATAAACACCAAATTTTGTAAACCCTAATTAATTAAATATCCCTAATTCATGCATAATTAATTAAATCAGGATCAATACTTGATCAACATGAGAGTCAGTATCCATAATTGAATAATTTGAATCGAATGTGATGAGTTTTGGGAGGGGGAGAGATAGAGAGAATTTGGTTATTTTTTTTCGAAAAAGGTAAGGGAAGGGAAAAAAATTGGTAAAAAATCCATCAAAGAGTAAAAGTTGTCCATGAAAGAGCAACGACATTCAATTATTAACCGTACCAATCTGCTTATTAACCCCCAATTAATATTCAAATTGGTGGTCTCATGATTATACTATCATGAATGTGTCCTATGTGATATAATATCCATGCTTGTTTTACTTCTCTAATCAAATATTTTCTACTATTTTATTTAGCTTCATGGAGTGGATGAGAATCTTGGGAGAAGCAAGAAGATATTGACGGCAATGTCAAGGAGAATGAGCAAAAACAAATACATTATTGGCTGTGTTATTGTTGTGGTGGTCCTTGTCATTATTTTGATCCTCTACTTCAAGTTGCGTTAGTCTGCAAACTCACTTCGCTGTCTATTTGGTGTCTCAGTTCGTTAATGTAATTATACTCGTGTGTGTTATGTATAGGTCAAGGTTTCGCTTGACCATTCGACTTGTCTTGTGTTAGCTGTGGGTTTTTGCTTGGTATGTCAGTGTTTTGGTTTTGAGGCTTTGAGCCTTTCTGAATTGTATCTAAGTCTCTAATTTTATCATTTGTCACATCTTTATGGTTTCACAATGTTTCCGTCACTGAGTTCGATTTGTGGTGTGTTGTGGAAATTCATGACTGGTCAAAAGTCAATTTTTTATGTATAATTCCAATTTGGATCCTCTCCACAAGGAAGCGAATAGAAACGCGTAAAAATGCAATATTCAATATGAAATGGTCTACTCCTCTCCTCAGATGGAGAACCATGGGTATGAGTTCTCTGCTCAACAAACCCACTAAACACAGGAAAGATGATGAAGACGAGAAAATTTTTAATTTTAATAATCAATTAAAAGAAAAAAGAAAAAAAAAACGTGAGATCTAATAAGCACTTCTCATTCAAACATAATTTCGCTTGGTTAGAGGAAACATAGTTCATTTGAGTTTAGTCCAGTCAAGCGAACGGAGAAGAAAACCTTCATCAACGACTGAGTATTGACTACTGAGCTGCATCTTCCCAATATTTAAGAAAAATAAGCAGCATTCGACATGCACACTATTTCCGAACATAAGAGCAATGGGGTCAGAAAACAAATGGCTACAAGCCATCACATTTAGATATTCTTTTGGCGATAAGGATACCTAGAACAATGAAAGCAAGAGCAGAGAAGGCCCCTTTTCTGGAAAGCATGAACTCGCTCCAGGCTAAAGGTCGGGCAACTACGCGCACCACATTCTGGAATTGTTCATTCAGGTCGTCAGGTGATCCAGTGTTATCAATGACGATGTCTGCTTTACTTCGCTTAGAATCTAAGGGCATTTGAGCATTGATTTTGTTAAGAGCTTCTTCCTCAGTTATTCTATCTCTAGCAACCAATCTCTTTAGTTGAGTTTCGCTATCAACCCATACAACTACAATCGGGTTGGTCCATTTGTCCATTTTGGCCTCAAATAACAATGGGATATCGAGAACAATAACCTTGTGCCCCTTCAACCACAGCTTCACGATCTCCTTGACAATGCCACGAGAAATATACGGTGCCAGTAGCCTGAAGAATGCCAAGCCAGAAATTAACAAATAATTTGACTGTTCTCAAAATAATTCAATATTTGAGGACAGCAACTATCCATCCCAAGTTCAAAAACGTAAATGCGAAGGCGATCAAATTGTAATTAACTATCGGGGAGGATGAAGAGTAAATTCATCATTTGGCAATGTGTAAGATTTGAAGAGACAGAAGAGTTACGAAAACAATCTTCAAACTACAATCTCAATGAGATGACATATTTTGTGATTTTAATTTGACTCTGTAGAAAAAAAATCCAGACCTATTTAGTAGCTGACGTTTTTCTGGATCAGAGAAAACTTTTCTCCCCAACTTCGGTCTATCCACTTCACCGTCAGGCTGTAAAATTTCGTCCCCAAATGCCTTCACAACCTGTTTCCAACCTCCTGTTCCTTTCTTCAATGCATCCTGAAAAACGAACATGATAAAAAAACATCACACGATTTTGAATATTAAAAATTTAAGAAATTCTCGAGTCTAATAAGCAATTATCTCGATTGAATTATTGAGAGTAGGGAATACAGATAAACACTACACCCACAACACTCACCAGCTGCCCTAAATGAGGCTAAGGAATTTAACGGATGCCTCGTCTCACGGCCAAAAGGCTTCTTAAAACTAACCCCATTGCCAAATATACACAAAGCTAATATTCTAAAGCACCCATTTGGGACACATATTGTTGATTTCAACCAAAAATACCTAATAAAATATATCTGAAATATAAAATATAAAAATTGAGGTTAAAGGGAAGATAGGAAGGAGAGAGGGGGAAGGTAGGTGAGTACCCGAGCAACAATGTCAGCGTCAACAACGGGAATTGAATGTGCTTTAAAAAGATTGGAGACGGTGCTTTTTCCAGATGAAATCCCACCTGTTAACCCCACAATCCTCATTCTCTATATATACGCACCTACGAAAACAGGAAAATGAACAGCAATGTTAGCAATTGCAGCAGCAATTTAAGCCTTGAAGGCGGAGGCAACAACAACAATAACAACACCGCCAACAAATGAACAGCAATGTTAGCAATTGAAGCCGTGAAGGGGAGGCAACAACAAATGAACAACAATATTATCCCTATGCCTTAAGGGCTCTCGTAAATTGGGGGAGCTTGTTTCCGAATGATCCAATACAAAAATTGTGTCGAGAATTGCATCAAATGACTGATACTTTTCGACAAAAGTTAAACAGCTCAATTCCACCCGATTCGGTATGGAACAGTCGAATTAAATTAACCATCAGATTCATACTCCCCTAAACACTGCAAATATAAAACCAAATTCCGAATTAAAAAAAAATAGAAATTAAATTCAACCCCAATTCTAAGAACCTAATCACAAGTTTACAATAAATTGATCGAGACGGAGAGCGCACAATAGCAAATTAGAAGGAAGGGTAAACAGTGAAATTAGAGACTTACCTTTAAAACTTGAGGGATTTGGAGCGAAACATTTGAGAGCGGAAACTACACAACACAGCCCTTTGTTAGTTAGTTATAGGGGTAAACTAACTTATACGAAGTAGTTCCGCCACCAAAAAGAATCATCTCTATCAGAGACGGATCCAGGAATCAGATATACGGTGGGCTATAAATTTTTTTTTTTCCCCCGAAAACGTAATAGGAGCCTTGAAATTGATGATTATAACTTTTCCTCGGAATTGTCACGTGCTCTCTTCCCCTAGTTTCATTTTCCTTCCTCCATTTCTTACCTTTTCTCTCCGATGGTTCTTTTCCGGCAACTAAAATATGTAGCAAACAACAATAAAAAAAAATCCATAAGTAAACTTCCTACTCTTACAATAATTGATTATTTGGATAGAAGAATTGAACAAACTGTTGTTTTTATGTTGTCAAAGTCTTGCATTAGTAAACAAGACTACTATACTTGAAACCACATAAATCAAAGAGTGGTAAGTATAAAATTCGGTGTTACTCTTTCACATACGACTTTTACTCTTTCACATACATTTTTTTTCACATTGTTTCCGACCACTAACCTCTCCTCAATGAGAACCTTAATGTTAACTTTTCTCTTTCTCCTAAAACCTAATTCAATTTCGTTCAAGTTTTCTTAATTCTCATATCAAATTAATAATTACTCAATTTATAAATAATCTAAATCAATTTGCTTTGTATTTCACAAAATTGTACTCCCTCCATTCAACTTCACTTTGCATATTTCTCTTTTGTACACTATTCACAAGCGGACATTCAACTTCAATTTTCTCTCGATACATAAGTTAAAATATATTCATGTGGGATCTTATTTGATTCGTCTTTAAAAGTACATTAAAAATATCTAACTTTTATAATTTTTGCAAATACGTAGCTAAAGATATTTACCGCGTAAAAATCGCGTTGGCAAACGTGATAAAGCAAACATGTAAAGTGGAGTTGAATGGAGGGAGTATTGTGTAATTTGTGTTAGATTATTTAGTGTTGCATAAAGCAGTACACAGTCGGCCGTGCACAACTGCAATTTCAATCAAATTGTCATTCAAGATTTAATTGTTTGTCAAATTGATTTAGGACAAATTTCTTACGATGAATTTCTTTCGTCAGAAAGACCAATGCAACGTCCATTGCCTGTCAATTTAAGATTTCAATCAAATTGTCAATCAAACTTAATTGTCTTGTCAATTTTTTATTTTATTTTTCAATTAATGAACTCAAACATACATGAGTGAACTGAGAAGATGTACAATGTGCGATTGTAGTGGATGAGGACATGGTCCTGTCACCTGTGCGGACCGCGTGAAGGGTAGTTCATTGATGAAGTTATGGCATGGTCCTGTCACCTGTGCAGTTAGTAGATTATACAACCAGTTGTATACGGTTGTATGATGTAGAATCCGAGCTGTATATTAAACTTTTTGAGTTTTGTTAAAAAGAATCTGAGCTATGTTTTAACTTTTTGAACTCACACACTTAAACATAAAAAAAATAAACTCTTACAAAACTCAATAAAATTGCACATAAGCTCGGATTAATGTATAAGGTTGTACAATGCTTATTATACAACTGGTTGAAATAGTAATATTTGTGCTGTGGTGGTCGGTTGGGGAAGAGGTTGGTGTCAGGTCGGCGAGTCGCTGGTGATAGAGGTGGTTAGTCGGGAATGGTGGTGCCGTGGTGGTGGCACGTGGGGAAGGGTTGATTGGTTTCTTTAATTACTAGGGTATAAATGTAGCATGAGAGACGGGGGATGAGAGAGAGAGAAAAAAATGAAAGGGGTAAAAAAAGTAATTTGCGTATGTAAAAGAGTAAAATGCGTATGTGAAAGAGCATATACCCATAAAATGATATACCCCGTATAAATTCAAAGACAACATATCATAACTCATGAGTGATCTTATAGGTAAAAATATTAAAAATTAAAAATATACTTTGTTGGGGGTTCGAACTTGCGTCAATTGGAAAAAAAGCCAATATTTTACCACTATGTCAATTCTAGATTCATGCTTTATGTTTACATGTTAATATATATTAACTTTTTTCCTCAAGAATAGGTTGGGCTCCAGCCCAACTAGCCTTTGGGCTGGATCCGCCCCTGACTAAATGAGTCCACATAATCAGGAATAAAAACATTGTCCCCATAGCAGTATGCTCACCATACTACCCAAAGATAGTAAGTATCAAGTCAAAAAGGTGCTTACATAGTAGGGGCCCTCAGGCTCCTAATAGCGGCTTTACCCTTTTGTAACAACCTCATTAAAAAGCACTATCAGACTGTCAGATAGTATGGTCTAAGAAGCTCTCGCAATTTACTACTGAGTAGTTTAATTGTGTGAATTGTTGAGGTAAAACTAGTTGAAACAGACTTTGAACTCGTCTCATGTTCGAATGTGGCACATTAACTTCCTTTACAGACATTTTTTTCCGGGACGCTGAAATGCCGAAAATCGTGTATTATACACTTAAATTTGAGCCGTTTAAGAGGTCGTACCGGCTCATGTTTCATTTCCTCCCAGTTTCTCTACCACATGTCAGGGGGTCGCTACATGAGTTACTGTATTCGATTTTCAGTCCTAAATAAGAAGTATTCATCTATTTTTCCGATTTTCATCCAAGACTCGTTTATCGTGTACCGGCACTCTCAAATTTCCTATGTTGCTTCTCAAAATTTGTGTTGCTGCTTTATCTGATTCGAGGAACCTTCTGTATGATTTACTGACACTTTTGTTACGGGACCCTAAAATCCTGAAAATCGTGTATTATATACTTAAATTTGAGCTGCTTGGTTGGTCGTATTAGGTCATGTTTAATTTCCTCCAAGTTTCTCTACCACGTGTAAGGGGTCTCTTCATGAAATACCGTATTCGATTTTCAGCTCTAAATAAGAAGTATTCATCTATTTTAATGAGTACCCGATTTTCGCCGCAGACTTGTTTATCGCGTGCCAGTATCCTCAAATGTCCTCTGTTGCTTCTCAAATTTTGTGTGGCTGCTTTATCTGACTCGAGGAACCGTCTGTATGATTTACAAACATTTTTGTTCCGGGATCCTGAAATACCAAAGTCGTGTATTATACAGTTAAATTTGAGCCGTTTGTGAGGTTGTACCAGGTCATGTTTCATTTCCTCCTAGTTTTTCTACCACGTGTCAGGGGTTGCTTCATGAGTTACCGTATTCGATTTTCAGCTCTAAATAAGAAGTATTCATCTATTTTAATGAGTACCCGATTTTCGCCGCGGACTTGTTTATCACGTACCGGTAACCTCAAATGTCCTATGTTGCTTCTCAAAATTTGTGTGGCTGCTTTATCTGACTCGAGGAACTGTATGTATGATTTCAGACACTTTTGTTCCTGGACCCTGAAATCCCGAAAACCATGTATTTATTATACACTTAGATTTAAGCCGTTTTAGAGGCTGTACCGGGTTGTGCTTCTTTTTCTCCCAATTTTTATACCACATGTCCAATATCGCTTCAAAATTTACCCTATTCAATTTTAACCCCAATAAGAAGGTGTTTGGTTCAAGCACAAAAGATATGAGGTATGAGTTTAGAATGAGTCAAACCCATACCAAGTGTTTGTTTGGCAAATTTGGAGGATTCATACACATACCTCAAACCCATGAGGTATGAGTTTCTCATACCCAAGGAGGGGGGTAGGTATGAGATTGATACCCATGGGTATGAAACTATAATAAACAAAAATGTGAAAAAAAATATTATGACATATTGTAAATGAAACATTTTACATAATTATTTGAATAAATCTTTATTTTCATGATTTTATATGTTAAAATTATTATTTAAAGTATTGAATTTTACATATTTCAACTTTAGCTTAGTTTCAAACCCATACCGCATATAATTGAAACAAACACAAGGTATGAGGAATGAAGTTCCAACCCCATACCACCCAGGTATGATTCCTGATTCCAAACTCATACTCATGCGCGAAACAAACGACCCTAAGTATTAAACCATTTTTCAGGTGTTCGGGGCCTATTTAAACATAGTACTATATTATGCAATTAAAGAACGTAGTTGCTCATTCATGTACGAGTTTTACTCTTTCATATACTTCTTTCCATTATTTTTCCACATTATGCCCTTTGACTAGAATCAAAAGAAAAAACTCTCTCTAATTCTCTCCCTCACAAATTAATCAAATCCATAAAATTGATCAAATCCGTCAAATTATACAATTATGGTTGCTAATAATTCTCGTATTGATCAAGTAGTAATCATTATAATTCTTAATTTTATTAATTATATTATATCAAATTGAGGAGAATTGATTTACACTAATTAAATTAGGGTTTGTTTAAACCGTCGCCGGTAAATTAAATTTACCGGTATCATAACAAATCAGCAATAAATTAAGCCATAAAGGTATATCCAAGAGTAGTGTTCGGCCATTGTAGTTCAACAGATTCGTTTTTTTTTTCTTTTTTTTTTTTCAATTTTGTTACAGTTTTTGTGGTGGCATCATAGGAGATGGACGATGAGTGCACTGTCCGGGGTGGTCGGGTGGTGTTATTCACGTATCGGTGGTGGCAGAGGGTGTTTCAGTTGTGTTAGGGAAGGGGATATATGTGACGGGAAGCGGATCTGTGAGATTGTTTGATGGTCGGTCTGAGGAGGTCATCAAGACCGACCAGTGGTACAAGGGAGGCGGCGGTGAGGGTGGTGGATGGTGGTTGACGGGTAGTGGTGGTTGGTTGGTGATAGTTAGAGTGAGTGAGCGAAAAGAGTAGATGAAATAGAGAGAGAAGGAAAGAAGGGTAAAACGAAAATTATTAAAATAAAAGGGGTATTATGGTCATTTACGTCTATGAAAGAGTAAAACTCGTCCATGAATGAGCACCACATAAAAAGAATACTATAACACAATTGGCCGCTACGGAAGCTAAAATTTAGGCTAAAATTTCAGGGTTTCGGATCTATGAATAATCTTGCTAGGATAATTTCTGGTTAAGACTATGTTTTCTAGATTTTGAGAATTTCTATCTAATAAAAGTGATGAAACTGATGATCGACTTGATATGTAAGCCAGTTATCATATTTTCTCTCTCGAGAATTATCCAATATACACCCTAGTAAAGAAGTAGTGGCTACGAATTTCATCATATTAAAATAAGGAGAATATAGCACAATTATGCGATTATGCCGCCAACCGCCATTCTTCTGTTATTAGTGGAACATAACAAACATACAATAGGATGCTAATATTCAATAATGGTGTTAATTGACAAAGAAATAAATGTAGAATATGAGTATTCAGTAATTATTATGTGAAACAGTTTTACACTGTGAAACGATCCTTTCATAAAAAAACAACATATTTATTAGCATTAAATGAATAATTCTTTTACAAAAATGAACCGTCTCATCATATAAAACCGGTCTTACTCTATATTTTTTTATTTTTTTATGAGTATTACATTTCAATAAATTGACATTTGACTACATACAATGAAGCACGTTCTCTATGTCAACCTTCTTACCTTAGTCGCTCCCCACAACACTAATTCTACACTTTTGAAATTCTATCCTTACCATGTAGACATCATCCCTAAAAAAAACACACAAAAAAAAAATACAAAAACATACAAAGTTTTGTTCCACATTTTCGTTCTTAGGCTTATTTATAGTACAACCATCACCACCGTCGACACCACCAGCACGCGCTACTATAGCCATGCCGGCCACATAATCAACAAGTCAACAACTAGCCAAACAATCAACAACCAACAAAGATAAACACACCATGATCAACGGAAAAGAGTTTTCTAGGCCTCGACCGAGACCGAAATTTTCCTATGTTAGCATAATCTTTTCTCTTTTATTTTTCATCAGTTTCGCTCTAACAATTGTTGCTCAGAATACTCCTCCTGAGAGTTCAAACGATACAACCACCGCTCCTGCTAGCGCCCCTTCATCTCCGACAGCCATCTTTGCCCTACCTAATATAAAAAAGTACACTCCGAAGGATAACGTCCTCATTGCCTGCGGTGCACAAGCGGACGTTACCCTTCTTGATGGTCGGACCTTCAAGTCCGACCCATCAACAGTTAGTTTCCTTAGCACCAACGAAGACGTTAAAGTCAACGTTAATTCTATCAACACCACCACCACCAGCAATAACAACAACAGCAACAACAACGACACAGACATTGTGGTCCCGTCGTCTCCACAACTATTTTCCTCTTGTAGAATTTTTCCAAATGAGGCAACATATAAGTTTCCAATTTCGGAACAAGGTTTCCACTTCGTCCGGCTTTATTTCTACCCTCTCCCTCACATTACCTACAACCTATCCACCGCGGTTTTCGGTGTCTCAACCGAAGAAACGGTCCTCTTACACGATTTCACCCTTCCTTCTCTTCCAAATCCCGTCTTCAAAGAATACTTAATCAACATAACTTCAAACACACTCACCTTAAAATTCACACCTAAGACTAACTCCCTAGCCTTCATCAACGCCATCGAGGTCGTCTCAGTCCCAGACGACCTCGTCCCAGACACTGCCTCCTCTGTCCCACCAGGAGGCAGTGTCATCGATGGAGTCTCAAATTATGCCTTTGAGGTGGCCCACCGCGTGAACGTCGGTGGGCCACTCATTACTCCGTCAAATGATACTCTCTGGAGGACGTGGTTGACCGACGTAGGGTACAATGTCTTTCCGAAAGGGACGTTTAATACAAGAATTGCTCCAAAGGAGGTCAAGTACCCAGACGGTGGGGCCACCGAGTTTATCGCGCCACAGTGGGTGTACTCCACGGCGGCTGAGATGGCGGTGGGCAACGCTAGTACAGCGGAGCCTAACTTTAATCTGACGTGGAAATTACCCGTTGAAGATAATTATAATTATCTAGTAAGGCTACATTTTTGTGACATTGTTAGCGCGGCGATGAACGAGTTGTATTTTAACGTGTATTTGAATGGGATGGTTGGTGTTAATGGTCTTGACTTGTCCATCCTCACCTCGGCCCTCGGTACCGCCTATTACAGGTATATATATATGCTCCCTCCGTCTCACAACCATTTCTTTGCTTATCTTTTTCCCGTAGTTCTATAAGAACCATTTTATTACGTCTGTTCTTCAGTAGTAGTATTTGTCCTTTTGTAAGTTATGCTATTTATTGCTGTCAAAAAAAAAAAGTATTTGTCGTTTTCCTACATTTCATTATTCCGTTATATATATTGGTTTCCATGTCTTAGCCTAGTGGTTGAGATGCGTTTTTTGGACAAGAGTCCTAGCTATTTTTGACACGAAAAATCTGTTGTTGGTTTGTAAAATGTTGCTCAAAATCTTGAAAATCGAGTCATATGCTCCCTCCCATCCAGACCAAAAGTAACATGGATCCACTTTTCTCCTCACAAAAAGTGGGTTCATGTTACCTTTGGTCTGGAATAGGAATATTTATAATAGTTGGGTTGTTGAAGATTAAGCGATTGCATCACCGCAGATAGGAATATTTATAATGGTTGAGGTCCAACTATTATAAATATTCCTATTAGTTTGGATGGGAGTATATAATATGAGACGCTTATATAGTTTAACTACGTTATTGGAACATGATGAAAAAATTTACAGTAATTCACTGAACTAGTCTCTATGTTATTGTTGTTAATTGTTAGACTATAAAACCGATCTTGGGACTCCAACCATCAGTTTAAGCTTTTGGTTGAGATGGTTTAATCGAAATGTGTATACGAAAATCTTTTACATTCGGATAATTATATTCAAAGCCATGTTGTATGTTTTGATTTTTGTTGGTATTTATCATCTATACTGGTCTTACTAACCCTTGGAAAACATACATTAAAAACAGGGATTTCGTGATCAACTCGACAACAATTACAAATAGTTCAGTTATGATCCAAGTGGGGCCAGCCTCAGGTGGCGGTTCGAGCCAGCCAAATGCCATCCTCAACGGAATAGAGGTGATCAAAATGAGCAATTCTGCAGGAAGTCTAAGTGGGTTGTTTGATGTGAATGGAAACTACATGGGCGAGACGACAGGGGCTAAGACCATGAAGATATTGGCTGTGGTCGGCCTGGTTTTAGGCGTGGTGGCTTGTGTTCTCGTTATTGGCATGTTTATCCGGTGGCAAAGGCGGCCTCAAGATTGGGAAAGGTGTAATAGTTTTTCGTCGTGGCTGCTACCACTCACTTCAAGCCATACTTTCCTATCTAGCAAAAGTCATACTGGTTCGCGGAAATCTAGTGTCATGTTTGGGTCTCGAAAGAGTAGCATGGTTTATTCGACTAACAATGGGGTTGGGAAATTCTTTCGGTTTAATCAGTTGCAAGAAGCTAGTAACAATTTTGATGAGAACGCGGTGATTGGGGTTGGTGGGTTTGGGAAGGTTTACATGGGTCAATTAGAAGACGGGACCAAAGTCGCGATTAAGAGAGGTAATCCTCAGTCAGAGCAAGGGATCAATGAGTTTCAAACCGAGATTCAGATGCTTTCTCAGCTCAGACATCGCCATCTTGTGTCTCTCATTGGGTATTGTGATGAGAATGCTGAAATGTGCCTTGTGTATGAGTTCATGTCCAATGGTGTGCTTCGGGAACACCTATACGGGTCAAAGCTTCAGCTTCCTTTGACTTGGAAGCAGAGGCTTGATATCTGTATAGGAGCAGCCCGAGGTCTTCACTACCTGCACACCGGGGCTGCACATTGCATTATCCATAGGGATGTGAAAACCACAAATATCCTGTTGGACGAGAAATTTGTAGCGAAAGTGAGTGACTTTGGACTCTCCAAAGCGGCCTGCCTAATCGAGCAAACTCACGTGAGTACTGCCGTGAAGGGCAGCTTTGGGTACCTTGACCCAGAGTACTTCCGTAGGCAACAACTTACAGAGAAATCAGATGTTTATTCCTTTGGTGTTGTCCTTCTCGAGGTCCTTACTGCCCGTCCTGCCCTTGACACTTCCTTGTCAAGGGACCAAGTGAACTTAGCGGAGTGGGGGATGTCAAACTATCGAAAGGGCAATCTTGAGAACATCATAGATCCTAACTTGAAAGGGGCAATTAGCCCGGGTTCTCTAAAGAAGTATGTCGAGGCAGCAGAGAAATGCTTGGCAGAGTATGGAGTAGATAGGCCGTCTATGGGGGATGTACTATGGCATCTAGAGTACGCTTTGCAGCTCCAAGACGCAAGTAATAACGTTAAGCCACCCGAAGAGAATAGCTCGTTGCTGATCCCCTTCGAGTCAGCTTTCATGGTGGAAAGTTTAGGGGCTCACAATGGTCGTGGTCCTAGTAGTAACGATCATACTTAAGTCGCAGCTGAAACACTGCAAAACATGGTCTTGTCCTAACATTTGGTGTACTTTAAAAATATTTGAATGTGCTTGGCTAATTTTGGTTGACGAGGCCAGGGATAATCATGGTATTAAATATCGGTGCTGGTCCTGATCCTGATCCTGCCATCGGTCATCGCAGCTAATTTCCATAGCTGCACCTAAATGTGACCGACACAGCGTCAAAAGGGCTATGGATCAGTAACCTTCAGAATCTTCATAAACTCCGCTAACCAGAGTCACAGTCGAGATTTAATACCATGGTCATAACTGGTAGAGACCAACTTTCATTTTTAGCCTGAACTTCTGACTGGTTTGCCCTTCCCTGAATCCCTTCTCATAATTTCTACATTTTTTTCACAGTTTGGTAAACTTTTCTCACATTTTTTTTTTAAATTACATTTCTTATTTTCAGAATTGTGCATTGTATAGATGTTGAAACTGTAATTCAGTCAAATGTACATTTTTCATGTATAACAAAGCTTGCCATGGAAACTGCAAACTACTGTCGGCGTAAACTGTAAACAACTAAACAAGCTGCCGGCTGTCTATACAAACAGCTTAACTACTGACATTGAGCTTTCTTCAAATGCTATTGAGAACTTTATCAGATCAGGACAACTTTTCTGCTCTGTTGGGACAATCAGTATTCAATTACGCAATTCTGCAGTAAATCAGGCGACTCGGATTATTGACCCCTTAACTAATGACACTAAAGCAGTAAAAAACAATAGGGAAGAAATGTGATGATCAAGGCTTTATAAGTCACCAGTATTATATTTGGCAGTATATGTATACATGAATCGGCTACACCGTAAATATATACAGCTGTAGAAGCAATACATTTCTATACAATCTGCAGGACTGATTGTTCTTTACAATGTGTAGTGTGTACTAATACCAAAAAGAAAAGAAAAAAAATTAACAAAAACCTGGGAGACGCTTTTATCATTCTAGAAAGGCGATCATTAGAAGGATGACCGTCAACTCAACCCAATCAAGATGTTACTCATTGCACGAGCTTTCTGGCAGTTTGATCCCGCCATCATCTGCTTTCACTTCAGAATAACTACTCCCAGGAACATCAATTAGTAGGTCATCATCCTCTCTTTTATCTTCACTTGCTGGTAAACCATGCTCCTATACAAAACCACCCGAGTATTATCAGGACCATCTTAGACAAATGGTCCCTTGGCAATGTGTCAAAATTTAACCTGTTTTCCACTTTCATAGTCCTCGACTCCCTGCTTTGATTTTTATTGAGATCCGATGTCCAAAAAGTATTTTTGAATTTGTTGTTGAGAAAATGTCACTTCCATTGTCTCGATGGGGCCAAAAAACTCGTAAAACATATTTTAGAAAATTATGATTGGGTAAAACATACTTTGTGCGATTTTGCAGACTAATTCCAATCAGTTTTGTTATGATCTTTCAAAGAAGGGAAAATGCTAAAAGAAATACACAATATAATTTTTCAAATTTGAACACGGAAGATGAAGCAGGTGTTACCTTAAGCTTTTTACGACTGTTTTTGATATCTGTCGTGGCCTTTCTAAGTTTCTTTCTGGCCGAGCAACGTTCAGCATGTTGTGCGGCAGTAACATCAGCATGGCATGCCACACATAGTGTCCTCATATTTTCCACCTTGCACTCTCCTGTTATTTATATAAAAAAAAAGTATGGTGAACAGAAAAGTATTAATCAGTGACACATTACCACGGCTGATAAACAACATTCATTATCAGCAGAAAGAGTAAAACAATTCAGACAGACCCTAACACTGGGGTGTTATTGCACCAGAAAGGAATTTTAGGCTGTTTTTAGAATACATATGTGTTCTTTGGTTCTCAATAATGATGGAATAAAACAAAATGGATCCTTAAATTTATACTCAGATAACAGATTGCAAGAGAGAAATCACACCTCCTCCAAGAAAGACAGCGATTTTGTGGTCCGCGTGCCAGGCATTGCCTTCAGTTGGTTCACTAACAAGCTTGTCATGCCTAGAAAGAATCATAAATAACTTCAAATCAGGAGGACAATATTAAAAGCCGCTTAGCAGTGGCCATCTGCATTTTCAAATGCGGCGCATTTGTAATTTGCTGTTGTACAACAAATTGCTAGTTAAGTAGAGGAGAACATTGTAGATCACATTCATGGCTCATGAAGTCGTGAGCAATGAGCCTTCGGAAACTTAGGTCCGTATGATGATTACACCATCTTCAATATCGTTCGTGAGTATAGCTATGCGGATTCACAATTGTAGCTCCTATCACTCATGGCAATTAACAGGAAAGGCAGTTACCTATGTTCCTTAAACATGGCTACAACTCTACAAGTGTCGTATGTGAGACGCCTATTTTGTGGGAAAAGTATAATTGCTCTAAAATGAAATATCAAACTGTGTTATCTTGAATGAAAGACTGCATGTCATGTACACAGCCAAAAACAACGGCCACAACTACACCGAAATTTCAAAACAAATCTAGTGGCATGCCAACTTACAATTTCTTATGCTTGGTTAACTGTGGTGCCTCTCTTTCAATGTATTTTTCACGGTCTTCCTTTGAGAGTGGTTTTAGGTACTGCACAAGCTTGTGGCAGTCCAAGTTACAGTTTGTACAAACACCACGTTCAACTTCAAAAAGTTCCTGAAACACCGTAATGCACAGCTGAAAACAAAAGTACAAGACAGGAAAAGGTCAAATCAGTAAGAGTGGCACAATGGGTATGCAAACCTGGCGAAGGAAGCTGCCACTAGTTCTGGAACGATAATCACCATAACAGGCCAATGAGCAGAAAAGATCAAGAAAATCCTTGGGTTTCTTGGCATTGACACCCCTGAAATCAGAAAGCTGGTTAAAAAATCCTCTTGACTCATGGATCTGACCAGATACAAACAGCCAATACAGGTCGTATCTGTAATGTGCAACTATGCTAAAAAGATACTCACGAGCAAGGATTCTGACAGAGCTTGCATAGAGGTTCATCAGCCAGTGTCCAAAATTGCATGTAAACTTTCTTTTTCTTTCTAGCATCACAAATACAAACATCTTTTACCACAGCATTTAATCGTAGAGGGTAACTTATGTCACATACTGGTGTATGCCTTCTCTTACTCCCTCCCTTCAGTAGCCCCTGTTATCATGCAATCAAAAAAAATCAGTGGATACGTGTTTCTTTACGATAAAAAAAAATAATACACCAACAAGAGAGTCTTAATCCCAATCTGATTTGAAGTCGACCAACATTTAAAATTGTCACGGAAAATAATGAAAAGAAAACTGACAAATAGAAATAGAAAGGAAAGGAAAGAAAAAGCTTATGATAAATGATCAGCATACAAATATAGTAACAAACGTCATAAATATGTGGATGAAAATTATACTCCATAACAGGCAAGAGTCTATCAAACATACATTGCGATCGTGGCCCATGCTTTCAGTGAGACGCAATAGTTCAATGGCTAAAGGTAGCTGCAAAGGCTTTCCAAACAACTTCTTCTGGTCCATGCGCTTTAAGCTCGTCCATTCCTTAATGAAGCTTAGCATAGCATAGTGAAATCCAGAATTCTTTTTGACTAAGTCAGACTCCTTTTCAATGGAATCAACGGTGACCTCCTCTAGTCGGAAATTTTCAGATAGTGACGTCACTCTTGCATCATCTCCATCTTCGCAGGTGCACAAGTGAATTCTTCCAGTATATTGACTCACCTATAACTCAAATAGGAATTAGGAATTTAGGATGTATTCGAATAGTTCTCCTAAAGTTAACTAGACTTCACAGTTACATCAGAATGTATAACCCAGATAAATTAGCCTATCACTGAAAAAGGCAACCATACATTATTAAGCAAAGACATTGGACAACATCTTCATTGGATTTGGCTTCCAAAAAGACATGGATTTTCCTAATCCTGTATTCTATATGCAAGATTGCTTATTGAGGAATATTTCCATCAATAACACATCCTGAGAATAGATGGAACCAAGGGTTGAGAATCCAACCATGAAAGAATCAGGTGCAGGTTCAGGCCTGGCTTTTTGTTTGGTTTTAGTGGGAATGTGATATGGGTCCAGCAGCGGCTAAGGGGATGCAAAAAGATGTGGGGCTCTAAACACGCACCAAGGAAACAACCAGGGTTCATGCTTTCATGGTCCTGGCTTCACGGGTAGCCGAAATTAGGAATCCATGATATAGGTTGTTCAGTGTCAGGCTGGACTGAGCCGGCCGACTGGCCAGCTCTACCTGGGAATCAAGACACAGATGTTGTAACCAAAGCCAGAAATAACAAAACACCACTGTACTAGTTATACACTGGAAAAGTTGAACAAGTGAAGTAATCAGCTGGCATGTCACAGCCACAATTTAGACCATGTTTGGCCTAGCTTTCTAAAGTGTATTTTGCCCAAAAAACACAAATTGGCCAAACACACAATTTTGCGAAAGCTAAAAAGAATTTTTTAGAAGCTAAAAAACCACCATTTTCCCCTTAGAAATAGAAGCACTAAAGCACTTTTAGAAAATTAAACTTGAGAAATAAAAACTTATTTTTCATAAATTAGGCCAAACATGCCCTTAGTCAAACTGCTACCAGTGAGCATGAATGAATCAAGCAGCTCGAAGGTTAGCTTAGATGCTTACCGCAAATCGAAGTGTATCTATTTTTGCTTGGATGTCCCTCTGATCTTGGGTCATATGATCAGACTTGTCATTAGTTAACTTATTAGCAACATCAAACTTATCAGCGTCCTGAATAAAACAACGAACAAGAAATTTCTCTGAAACACATGAAATTTCTAAAGATGGCTTTAAAAGGGCAGAAAATGAAGTCATATTATAGAAATACACAAGATCAACTTCTGCTATGAACACTGATAATAAGATATGGCATCCTCTAAATAAGTCCTTGTTCCATCCCAAGATATGTGCAACAGTGCAAGGAGTCCAAACTAGCACTATGTTGATCTATGTTTATAACTACAGTCTTTCTTCTGCAAATTTTGCAAGTTAATCCCTCCGTTCCTCTCTATTCTCAATTCACCATGACTTCGATTTGCAACATCAAACTTTGCAAAATTTGCAGATTTGCAGCACGGATAAATTTGTCCATTAAGAAAAGAAGTAACAAAAATGTTGAAGGCCACATTGTCAGTAGAGCATGAAATTATTGTAAATAATTCACACACAAAATCAAGCCAGTACGGATTTTTTTTTCCCTGGCTCAGTAGAGTTGTGCAGTATTGATCCTTTAACATTAATATTAGAAAATAGAAAATCGGCAAGATGCTATAATAAAATAACCATAATAAGAATTACCTTGTCATCAGCACAACAATCTGCTGTACCCAGCGGTAAGTTGTCATCTTTATCATGCTCTTCAGAAAGTGGACCAGCATTATCAAAATTAACTCCTTGACAGACATTTGTCTTTCCTAAATGTGAAACGTTGTCAACCTGTCATTGTCATGAAATGTACTCAAGTTGAAGGCTTTTCATAAAATACAGAAATTGAAGAAGTAAAGAACCAAGGATAGATGATTAACCCAAAAAATGTCAACATATCACTCTGCAACTACAATCCCAAAATATGTCGATCTTCTCAATATTCATATTTACTCACAGATCCTATGCTCAAAAAACTGAAATGTCCTTCAAATCCTTCAACTCTAAAAACGGCTGACAGTATGTCTTCAAAAACAACTTACTTAATTCTCATTCCTTGATGTTTATTTTGTTCAATATTCTTAAGATTCACACTTCTAATATATATTCCTCAATTCATAGACAGCAAATATTTACTATACAACATGTCAACATTACCCAAGTGCCTCAAGAGGTCCCACAAATTGCAAGGTAAGGGGGTACACGGCTTTAATCATATGTTAGCAGCACAAAGAGGATGCTTCCGAATGACACAAGATGAACATTGTGTAAAATAACATGGAATGAACGGTGACTAAACTATCAGGACTAGAGTGCCTCCAAAAGCTCCCGACTATGGCTAAGGTAAGATAAGGTAGGTCTCATGCTTAGAGCCTTACCCATGCGTTTAAAACACAAGAAAGTTGTATCTCGAAAACCCGTATGTATAAGAAGCATAGACGTTTAGTAAACCACTTGGTTGTGTGTCTTATGTGGTCCAAATTCATTTCCTTCTTTCTTGTGCAAAATAGAAGAGGGAAGAAATAAGTGAATAGGAGGGAGTATTAGTTTCTTCAATTGAGAATATAATTTAGTATACCAATAAGTAATAATTTTATTATCATATTATCGTTTTTTATAGTTACTATATTTATTTGTGTTCAAAGTTTTAAAACTGACATTAAAAAGTCAAATGAGACGAACGATTTGGAAGCATATGTGATCTCAAAAGAACGAGATCATAAATATTATAGTGCAACCTACTATGTGAAAATCTATGTTCTCGGACTCTTAATAACTTACATACCAGTGTTGGACACTTGACACACAGACATGGGTAGGATACTCAACAATTCATTTCAGACCAAAAACAGGATTCTTTTCATGGGTAGGACACTCAACACTTGGACACACACCCGTGTGGGCCGTGTCGGATACTTCTAACCGAGTCCGCGATAACAGAGGCGGAAGGTATGCTTCTATCCAGAGGATATCGATAACCATTATACCCTTGTAAGTTCATATATAATCATTTTTTTCCAATTTAGTAAGTTAAATGTTAAACCAATAACAGTCTCATTTTAGTCTCAAATAATAAGCAAACTGGAAGGAGTATATGAATGAAAATAAATGATAAATCAAAAAAACCTCTCAACAATTTGGCAATTTATATTGATCACCACATATCCAACTTATATTGTTGTATTAGATTTCTTAAAGCTTGTGCAAAACCGTAATGAAAAATAGTTGTGAATGAAACGGAGAATCTAAAGACCACATGAAAAATATATTTGTGAAATCACACCAAATGGGTAATTGTCGGAAGGAAACAATAGAAAAAATTACCGCAAACCCTCTGATTGCATCGTATTTGCCATCTACGGTAGAGGAAACACGTTGCACACTATTATTCAACCTTCGCCAGCGTGATTCATCAGATGTATCCTAGAACGTGAAAATGATTCAGCTTGTCAAATACTAAATTTAGAAATACTCTTTTAGATATTGAAAGGTTGGTTATAGAGAAGAGAATACAACCTTTGCACAAAAGATATAAATGTTGACAGCTTTGGTTTGTCCTCGTCTATGTGCCCTATCCTCAGCCTACAAAAGTAGCATGAGTGGTAAGTTGCATGAGTGAAATACATGAAAACAGATTTCTTTGTCAAGACTCCAGGGCTACAAAAAAACAAATTGCTATGAATAGAACTATAAAGGAAAACAAAAGGGTTTGTTAGATAACTTATCCGCTAAAAAAGTAGCCCTATTCTTTTGGCCCCGAAACTTTCTAAAGTGAACTGAACGGATCTAAACTTACGTTATAGGACCGGACAGGACCTGGACTTAGAACTTATAGGGCCTGAACTGAACTAAAACCAGTTACAAACTTATGCTAGAGATCCACAGATTTCTGGCTAAGCAATCATGGTCAAAGGTTTGCTGCATAAGGCAATAAGCACGACAGGGACTGAAAAACTAGTAAATTTTCAGCAAAAACATATAAGAAAGAAAAAATCGTACATGGCCAATACTACATTAGCCACTTAAAGACAACGAAAACAACATCAGACCCTTCATCCCAAAATGAGCTGATAAACTACTTAAAGATCATAAGATAAATAATACAGATCAGTATTCAAGTGCCTTAATATATCAGTCAAACCTAAAAAACTTTGGCTAACAAGAATCAAAGTGATGTTAAATAAAGACACAGCTATAAAAATGTAGCAGGTGTGCTTCCCCCCTAGGAATCTAGCCATCCTTCCTGTCAAAGCCCTCCCCGTTGATATGCAAGAATAAACTCAATGGAAGCCATACTACATGGACTACCCGTATTGTGATCATGACACAAACACACAGCATGGTAGGCTATTTTATGATAATAATTACTAATTAGTAGAAGTTTCAACATACGTTTTGCGTTCACTTCAATGGAATATAGCAGTTTTTACATACAAATCGTTAGTATTTGCGCTTACAGCAAATAGGGTAAAAACTGTGTTGTCTTAATCATGTTATAATTAATATAACAACTTCTCAAAGCAACCAGACCTGCTGCAAGGAAGTTGGGTCCTTGGGTAGCTCCAAAAAGACAACATTGTGAGCCACTGAAAGATCTAGTCCTGCATAGCCAACTTGAATGCCAATTATTGCAATCTTGACCTAAAAAAAGTTCACAGTATGGTAACAGTAACGATGCGAGTCAGTAACTCCACCATAAGTCAATCCACCACACTCAAAAATAGTACAAAAAAAATCAGGTTGGGCAGAGTCTTTAGATTTCCGGCAAGAAGTCAAAATTAGAAACATAACTTGAAAGTAAAATAGTCATCTAAAGAGAGATAGACGTAAACTATTAACTTATTTTTTAGTTGAATGTAAATAATTTACAATAATAGGTGGTTCATCCCCTCAATTACGAGCGCAGCATACGAATCTGTTCTAATTCTGCTTGTGGGAGGGAACATATGCCAGCTTATTGGAAGTAATTCATAAATAAGAGAGATCCTATAGCACGATTTACAGTAAGTATAGTAAAAATGCCAAAACCCCTTACCCCATTTGTGGAGCTCTTGAGGGATGAGGGACTAGGGTAATGTTGTCTGCAGTAACCACTCTAAAGCTATAACTAGCATTAGAATAGTCCTACAATGGAAAGAGGGTGCTGGAAGGAACGAGTGTTTGAAAGCTGAAGGAGACACATAGACAGCATAAAGCAAAAACACAAACAATAGATTATCAAGCAAGCATTAAATGAAGAGAGGGCGCATTTTTACCTCCTTTGATGACTGGAATGACTTCACTGCAGATTGCCGGTCACAATCAAGAACATTACCATCAATGCGTACAAAACCAACGCCTTTATTACAAAGGAACCCCTGCAGTTGAGAAACACACTCTAAGAGAGAAAATACAGAAGTGTATGCACACAAAACAGTTTAGCAAAAATGAAACCAATTTTTTTTTAGAAAAAAAAAAGACATACATTTTTACATTTTGCCAAGATATGGAGAAATTACAAGATGTCGCTGGAAGAGAGTAAAACTACTTCAATCCCTTTGTATAAGAACAAATGTGACGTCAAAGATTGTGTAATTTCAAACTTAATGAGTCATACTACAAAACCATGGGAATGAGTGCGCACAGACACGAAAAGAGTTTGTGAACGAACATCTCAAAGAACCAATTTGGATTTATGCAAATATGATCGGCTATGGAGGCACTTTATCTTATAAAACTAACAAAATAAAATTAACAGGACAATAACACTTCACACATAATTTTACATTTTCTATGTTCTGCTAAATATATAAACATCATCTAAGACAGGTTCAGTTACATAGGCAACAACAACACAACAACAACACTAACACTCCAGTGCCATGCACCTGTAAATTGCGGGGTAAGGGAGGTCAGATGTATGCAACCTTAACCATTGTGGTAGCAACACAAAAGGCTGTTTCCGAATGACCCAGGATGAAAATTGCATCGATGACTGCAACAGAGTACCGCTACTTCACAAGAGGAGAAGCGTTGCCACTTTAGCGAGCCATTTAAATTTATTGCATTATAATCCAGAACCAAAGAGTAATGAGTCTTTGGCTCCATTGGAAATATGGAAACCGAAAGTAAGTTATACATATGGAGACAAAATCTGGAATATAGAGATTTTACGTTGAGCAAGAACAAGACCAAATATGTAGAGTGTAAGTTAGGCGGTCACTTTTTTCGACATCTAAGAATCTAAGATAGATCATGCAAAAGATGAATAATTGGATGGTTTATGTTGCTCATAGTATCATGGAAGGTTGGTTGAAGTGGAAGATTGCCATGAATTTTCGAAAGGGAAATTCTAGCACACAACAATTAGAGGGACAATGTTGTATTGCATTGAATGTTGGTCCGTGAATCAATGTCGCTTTCATAACATGAATGTTGCAAAAATGCAGATGCTACGTAGCTATGGTGGATGGGTAGCCATACAAGAACGGATCAACTACAGAATGAGGTGACGAGAGAGAAAGATTTGCATCAATAGAGAAATCTTCAGTTTACTATTGTGATTTTCACCGTCTCCACTTTATCATTATTGTTCCATCTCAGACTTTATGATTCTGATTAATATTACCCAACAACAAATCGTGTTGTCGATCATCAAGCCCATAAACCACACAATTACGCTAATTACAGAGGATTATTGGTACAGATAAGAAGTGTGACGAATAAATTTCCCACCTGTAATTTATCAAGCACTTTGAGATGGTGAGCAAATATTATCATTTTATGAGAACTGGCATCCACCTCCACATTAACTGAGTCGTCTGCTTCAGTAAAAATTGGGTGAAGGGAAAGCCACTCAAGCGCCCCAGAGACCTTGGCAATACCAAGCACTTGATCAGAAAGCTCTTCTTGACATCTACGTGTTCCATTGCCTGCAGAATATGGATACATACTTCAGTTTATACAATTACATAAAACACTGTAGATTTGCTTTTACTGGTCTCAAAACCTGTTACATGTTGCTCATAAGTAAATATGACGAACTATGCAAGAAACGGATAAAAAACAAATCTGATATTGATAGCTTGAACCATTGTTATGATAAATCACTGTGTCAAAACTAAAGTGTGATTTTATTCAAAACAAATTAATGTTTCCAAGGAAATGCAAGCACTAAATTCAATGCTATTGATGGGAAAGCATAAAAACACAACAATTCCATGCAGTGGAACTGTAATTCCCTCAGCTAGCTTCAGTTTCATCTGCACAGTAGGATGATTAGCAGCTATGCTACTCTGACTTGGGTATGAGTGTTTGACACGGATACATATCCAAGAGTAGGACTTGGCATGACTAGAATTTTAGGCACAGAGACCTCGTCTTAAAAAAGCAAAAATACACTTTTAAATTTGAAATAGTTTTGTGATAACGCTGACATTACAACCAGAAAAATTGCATGCAGGGACACAATACTAGAGTCGAGACACCCTTTCCTAAAATACACTAGCCAAGTAGTCATCTAGCATGTCGTGGTCGATAGAAAGGTAAACTGTCTACCTCTGCATTGTCCATCTCTACATTCAACATATGCACTATTTGCAGCAATGCTCGTGTTCAGATATTCTAAATATGAAATAAGTCATAAAGAGCTATACATCGATATATACAAACAGCCTCCATAATTGCATAATTAAAGCTCCCATAGGAGCATGATCAGCTGATCATATCTCGCGATGAGCAACCTTGGCCTGGTTCTATACACAGCGACAGGAATTTATACTGTTAGAGTGTTAGAAATGACACATTGGAAGATATAATAGTGGCCTCTTAAAGAGCACATTCAAGAGAAAAGGTTCTAAATCTCAAATGTGAAAGTATACCATATTCATCATCTTCTTCACAAGCATCAATGGTGGACAAAGGCTCTCCCTGGGCTGCAACAACATTCCTTGCAAAAGTGACATCTGATTTTTTCAACGTCAGCATAATGATTTGTCGACGTTTCGGTGGTAGCTGAACCAATAAATGCTCCTTCAACCGTCGTATCTAGACAATGTCAGAAAACATATGTAACTCTAGATGTTGAGCAATATGATGTTCACTTCAAACGGAAATTATGTGAAAGATATAGTCACAAAATCAAATAGCAAAAAAGTCGCCTACAGCCTAAAAGATACTCGTACAAATTAAGTTTCTAATCATTTAACCCAATCATATTCTAACTTTCAAGCTTCAAGAACACAATTTCGAGTTTCCCACTTGTTCCAGACTTGATGATAAAGTCATAACTTCTTTACGAGTGAGGATCCTCTCCATTACTTGCAAAGAAATGAACGTCCCGGATTAAATTTCGTAACGATCTAGTGGTTGTAGTTGTTTCATAAAAGTAATGTTTTACTGAATGGAGAGAAAAACTATATTAAAATATGAGTTAGAACATCAAAATTTCAGACAAAACCAGTACATTCAAGAATAGGACCCATACAGTCAACCAGAGAGATAGACTTAAATTTGTGATTAGTTATTCTCAAGTGTCTTATCATTGAAGGTGCAACATAAACATCTCCAAGACAGCAGCAATAGTCTATGAAAACTGCAGACCATCAAATAGAAAATGACAACTTCATTCTTTCATTGGACTGAACTATAACTGAGAAAATTAGCAAGAGCAAGTAATCCATGGTCAAACAGAGAAATGAGGAGGTGTACCATAACAGTTTGTCTAAGTAACACATTCAGCTCCTCCAAACGGGTACCCCTTGAGAAGTCCTGCAATGAATAAACAAGAATATATAAGGTTCAGCTTATTATCTAGAGTCTAGACTGGTAAAAAAAATAGTGGCAAGCAAGTTTGGAATCGAGACTAGCTTGAGTTTATGGAAGAGAACAAAATGCAAATATTGCTTTTTTTCTCTGTGCTGAACTCAATGGAATCAATTCCTATTCAAACTACTTTGTGCTCAGTGTATGAAGCGCTGTTTGGAACACATATGTTCCTTATATTGAATGTGTGTGTTGATAGTATGATACTAATGATCTAGACTAGAGAGTTTCAAGATTTTCCGTCCGGGTTCAACTTGTGTCTGGCGGATTATCCCTCTCTAGCACTAGTTCACAAGTTGCTTGAGCTTACATTCTTGAAGCGATATAAGACAATGATAGACATCAAAGTCCAGCTAAAAGAAATGGATGATGAAACATTGACCTAGCCTCTTCAGCTGTTAACTTAGCCTATTGTGTGGCCCGGGCTCCCCTTTCTCTCTTCTTAGCCTCAGTTGGATGGCCTCTCAGACCAACTAGAGAACTAACAAAAAGAGGTGGTAACCACATGTGAGCACAAGCTTAAGAAATTCCCATGTCCTGTTAATTGTCGAGCTTCTTTTATTATAACTAACCCTAACAAAGGATGGAGCAGCAAATTTCTTTGTTGAAGGATGTAATGCTTACCATGAACGAATTCCCTTGGGAATCCTTCATAAGTTTCATGGAACAATAAGTTTTCGCAAAGTCAAACTTGTTTTTCCCCAGTAGTCCAGGCCTAGAAGGAAGAATATCATATTAGTAAAGAAAAGAACAGGGGTGTATTCAAGCAAAAACTAATCCCACATTAACTTACCATAACATATCTATTTGATGAAAGATGTCGAAAGGTCTATGATCACCTAGCAAGAACTTCACCATTAAAACGTTTACTGCAACTGACAGTAACATGAATACAACAAACGAAAAATAATTCATGCAACCTTGACAATGATGGTGTTCCTGACAGCAGAATTATCCGCTTTGTCTGAGATGCCACATCAAGAACAGCTTTTATCTATCACAAAAGAAAATAATATAGTTCAGATGAAAATTATGAAACAATGGACGTCAGTAAATCAACATGACAACAATTCTGCTTTTAGGTCCAACCGTCCAAGGGATGAGGAGTAAGACTAAAGTACATATGAAAATGAGATTGAAACAAAATAAAGAGCTATAAGTTGTCAATCACCCACTTTGCAGTAACTTTCAGCAAAATACTCGTGTGAAAAGCATGAGAACCTCAACCCCATCTCCCCACCCACCCAAAATCCAGAAGCACAAACATGAACTGATGAGAATTCTAGTATGAATTTTATCAGTGGTTTTGCGCTTGTCAAACAAGCTGTCTTCTCAATGGCCAGAATACTCTTAATTTTATATGTGAAGTGTGTCATTTTAGCCATAAAGCTAATAGGCTAACTGCAGGAACAATTATCAAAAATAAAAGCTGGAGCTACAAAAATAACATCATAACTTCTTTTGGTACATGTCACGGCTTGGTAAACTACAATCAAATATTGTGGCATTAAAGCTTTAGAAACAGATGGAGCCAGAATGATTTACCTCTCCTGGCTCTGATTTCTTCTTTGAACATCTAATATGATGTGATTCATCAATTATCAAGACAGCCCATTTCAACTGCAGCATGCTCTCTCGCAAGCGATGAAGCATTGTATAGGAAATTACCACAATTTTTGGACACCTTTTCAAATGCACAGGATTGTTCTGGCGCCCAAACACTGAAGCAAAAATGGCGTAAGTTTGGTACACATAGAGTCAAGTAAGATTAATACGGGCTCTTAGAGTCTATAGTGCAAACAGCTGAGACAGACGTTTTCTATAGTTTACACTTAAGTGGTTATAAAACATGGAGGTATGATGGCCTCTGAACGTTCTAAATTAACCTACAAATGTCAACTAAGGGCTCTAAACTTGTTTTATGAAGTAATGGGGAGATGAAGGTTGTAAGTTGAAAATAACTTGCATCATTTTACTAGGTAAAATATGGACCCTTGGATGACAATTTTAAGTAAATATGGACCGTCCATTTCTGGTATAAGGGCACCTTGAAGGAAAGCAAAACAGAAAACTGATGAGAAAATGAGTTTTTGGTGTCATTCCTTATCATCCTCGTTCCTCAGAAGAGTTCAGACAGCACATGAAAAAAATGTTTGTTTATCGACAGCTTTGTAGTTTTCACTTTGTAAGTAGATCAATTGTCCTAGACTTTTATGTAGCAACTGCTAAACATTTATAATATTCTACCAAAAAGAAAACTGGTGAGAAAATAACAATGCGCAAAGTTACAGGTGGCATGAAGGTTACAACAGAAAATATATCTAGTTACAAGGCAATTAGATTGCTTGGTAAGGAACTTGAGTCTCATAAATCAACATTAAAGTTAATAAGATTTCAATATGAGAGCTATATATGAAGAGACCAAGTTAGTAGAACTTTTTTGGCATATGGGAAATGTCCTTAATAACAATCAAAACCGAAGCATGACGCCAAGGCGTTAAATCGCTGAAGCAAAGACACCATGTATAGAACACGCCCAAACTTTTCAGGTAGAGTCTACCATAGGTGAGAAAATTTTATACTTCTTACAAAGAAATGAGGTGTCTCCCTAGGCCCTAATTATCCAAATACTGAAATACACTGTCTCGGGCCTTCCGCTTAGAAAAAATACAAGCAAGAAAAGATAAAAAGACACATGAGAAATAGCAGAAAATTACTGGCTAATGAACTGATAGTTAATAATCATCAAGAAACAATACCAAGATGGATATCAGCTGGCAAATAAGATGGAAGCCAACGCTCTAATTCTTCTGCCCAAGTATAGCGCAATATAGCAGGGCAAACAACTAGTATCGAACCTTCGTCAGAAAAGCAACTTGCTATAGCAATGGCCTGAAACCAACAACAACAACATCAGAGCCTTAATCCCAAAATGATTTGGGGTCGGCTGACATGAATCATCCTTTAGAACCATCCATAGGTGAACGTACACCTCAAAATGCGAATAGAAAAGGGAAAATGAAAAATAAAAGGGGAGCGAAAATGTAATGGAAAGTCAAGATAAATTTACAGGTTTTAAAATCGAATTTCAGATTTCTGTTATAAAAACTTAAAAAGTAAAATATATAAGAAAGTGGGATTAAGGCTCTGATGTTGTTGTTGTTGTTGTCATTATAACACACTCTAACCATGCTCTAACCATGTCCTCTTCCATGGCCTGAAACCAAAATGAAAAAAATAATTCAACACACTCTAACCATGTTCTCTTCCATCGGTAGAGCTGCTCTACAAATTCTTATTCAGAAACCAGATATAACATTAGAAATTCTACCTTAATTCGAGCAAAGAAAAACAACCGCTGGGAGCTTAGAAAGAAATAAGATAAAGGCATGGCATTTGGTAACAGCACGAAATCAATAGCCAATGAAATTAATGTGTATAATGATGAAAGCGTCGAAGGAGAATATGGTTTTCCCACACACCATCGTTCATTTGAATAGATATTTATTTATATCATTATAATGTACTATTGTACTAGCAGCTTTTTGCACTGAAAGAAAAGTTGCTAACAAAATTGAAACAGAATCTAGTATATCTTGAAAGTGGTGGTGAACTAAATGGCTCAAACATGGAAAAAGAACAGGACATTGAAACTCAAAATCAGAAAAACGACAGTGAACTCGAAAAAAAAAAAAAGCCAGCATCACCTGAAGAGTCTTGCCAAGCCCCATCTCATCAGCGATTAGACACCGACCACCCCTTTGCAACCCAAACTTTAGTCCCTCATGCTGAAAGGGTAGAAGTGTTGTCAATAACTTTCTTGGCAATTTATGCATCAACTCCTCAACCTTCTCATCAGGTAAATGCTCAGGCCTGCACGGTAGCCATCGCCCCATATTGAAAGAATGAAATAGCTTCGCGACCACATTATAAGTTGTCCAAGGGATTTCTTCCACTTCAATGTCCTTATAGTTTTTTAAGCATTTAACTACCGCTTCATAATCTCTAAGCTTATATACAGAGGCATCCCCACCACCATGGAGTTGTGTATAATGCAGCAACGAAACCTATGAAAACAAATTATATTGCAATAAGTGCGTACTATAGGCGGTTTAAGCTTAAATACAGAAACAAATTCTACTTAAATTAACAACCTTCACACTACATCCTCCTCCTCCTCCTCATACTCAAATGGCTATCGCGTAAAACATAGAGATTGGCAAAAGAAAAGAGAAATACTTCTCCTTTACCTATATTAAATACTCCTATCTTAGATCACAATAAAAAATTACTTGAACCTCATGTCACCCACAAAATTTTATCAAGTCTTTGAAGTTTTCAAACATCATGGCACTTAAATGTACTCCCTCCGTGCCAATCATTTGTTTGCGTTCTCTATTCTTTATGAGAGGTATTTTAATCAAAGATAAACAAATGATTGAGACGGATGGAGTAGTTAATTCAACAATCACTACATCAAAATTATTAGGATATTAAAGTATTGATTGGACCTCAAACATCACCTTAGGGTTTAGATTGAGATTGTTCATTCAACAAAAACTAATTTTTCCCATTTAACAATTGCACATTCTCATCACAAATACCCCCTTCCTCTCAATTATTTATTTACTTTATATCGAGTAATTCTTTGTGAGCAGTAATTTAATCAAAGCTAAACAAATGATTGGGACGGAGGGAGTTACAAAATATAAATTCAAACACTAGAATCGCAAACCAAAACGAAAAATTCAAGAATACCCAAATCACTTACATTAGAAAGACAATCATTTAGTACACTAAAGCAATGATCTTGACCCGGAAACGAAACCCCAGGAATAGAGTAAGGGGTAATGGAGAAGGAATCAGGAGCGCAGATTTCGAGGCGAACCCGGAATTTAGAAGGCAAAAGGGTATCTTGTTTCGGAATCGAATTAGAATTATCGATGAGTTTTCTGCACTTGAATTGCCTCCAATGTGGATTTAAATCAGGGTTTTGAAAATGTTGTTGTTGTTGTTGTTGTTGTTGTTGTTGGGATGATAAGAATGCTTTCCGCTTGGCTAAGGCACGAGCACGGTTGGCTTCAATGATAAGCTTTTGTTGTTCAGTGAGTTCTGGAGATGGTGGTGAAGGTTCTTCCGCCATGGAAATGGAATTGGAGTTTTCAAGGGTTTTTAGCGGGGAAAGGAGCTCTGTTTAATTTTCAAGTTTCAATTGAGTGGCTTTACTAGTGTGCTTTCGTAATTGTTGGTTAAGGCCAGAATAATAGGAAGAGGATTCGAACTCGTTACCTCCGTTCTAAGACCTCTTCGATTTTCGTACATCTTCTAGGGATGGCAGTGGGTCGGGGACCCGACCCAGACCCTAAGGGTCGGACCTTAATGGGTTGGGTATGGGTCTCATTTTTTCAGACCCAATGGGTATGGGTCAGGTATGGGTCTTAAGAAAATATTTTCGATCCGGGTCCGGGTCTAAAGCCTCTTTCTCTTCCCTCATCCCATAAAGTGATAAAACTCAACCAAACTCTTCTGACAATACCACCACTCCACCACTGACACAAGAAAACCACCACCATAGCACTGATACGCGACCGACAACCACCTCTCTAATAGACGGCGACCGACAACCACCATTAACGGCAGCCAGCGACGGTCATATGGAGACGGCTATCAAGTATGGTGTTGATTTTTGGGTTCCGAGTTTGATTTTTTCACATGTATTTGGACCTAAAATTAATTTAGGTCTTCCTTATCTTTCTTAATCTTTTTGGTATGTATATTGGATTTGGTAGTGTACAATAGAGATTAATAAACTCATAATGTTAAAGTAGTATAGTATGAATTTTTTTTTAATATTATAGACCTCATAGCTGTTAATCCTGTTACTAAAGTGACTGAAACTCGGACCCGCGGGTAGATCCAGACCCTACCCTTACCCATAGGGTCCGGGTATGGTCCTCAAATTTTAGACCATTGCGGGTCTGGGTCGGGTACGGGTCCAAAGGGAAAATCTCGGGTCCGGGTCCGGGTCTAGGTGGACTCTACCCAGACCCTACCTATTGCCATCCCTAACTCCTTCCATTCAACTCCAAATACTACATTTTTTTAGAGTCGTTTAGTTGCATGTAGGAATTTGTATTGCCTAGAAGTCATAAAACACATGATTTAGAATTCATGTGAATTAGAAAATATTGTTTGGTTGCCATGTAAAAATTACAATTCATATAGGCATTCTCACTTATATAAGGGATCTAGGTAAGCTACTTCCTCAAGAGAAATTGGAATTCATGGGAACTCCCAATTCATGTAAATTGAGGCAACCAAACATTAGGCCAATTTTGCAATTCACATGAATTTAAATTCATGTGTTGTTTAGTGGGTAACCAAACGACCCTTTTTTTTTTATGTTATTCATAAATGAAGAGTATCTTTAAGAAAATATATGGTTATGTGGGATCTTGTTTGATTCACCTTTAACAATACCACCCTTAACAGTACAATAAGAACACGAATTTTTATATTTTTTCACAATGTAAAACTAAAGATATTACGTTACAAATCGTGCATTGGCAAACGTGTAAAAGAAAAATGTTGTGTTTAGAGTTGAATAGAGGTAATAATTGTTTGTGGTGGACTGGTGGTACAACTTTCATTCTTCAAAAAAAATGTAGGCCGTTGAGTTTGATTACCTGTTTTGACACAAAGACCAAGAAATGGAGACCATTTGTGCGGATTATTAGTGGATGAGAAATTGACAAGTGGACGATGTCGATAACTAGTAGCGGATTGAGACAAATTTCTTTGTGGGTTTCCATGAAAATATAATACCTATTTCTAAATAAATATAAATTTATGCTATTTTTACCTAAGAATTGGACCACAATACGAGTATTAGCGATAACATATATAGGACATACAATAACAAAAACTAGGTTTAAGCATTAGTTAAATTGGAAAATATTCAATCAACTAGGTTTGAGTATTAGTTAAATTGAAAAACTAGGTTTGAACATTGGTCTACTTTAGTTTGCTTTTAGAAGTTCACTTCAAAGATTAGATTTTCTACCCTGTTCTTTTAAACTGAAACTGTTTGAACTGAACTAAATTTAATGGAGTTGAATTGAACTGAAATGAATTTATTGGAGCTTAACTAAACTGGATTATTGAAATAAGAATTCATTTGTGAAAAGAAGAACTTAACTGAATTGAATTGAAATGAGCTGCAATTAAGTCCTAAAGAACAGGGATACGAGTAATAGTAACTTCTTTACTTATGATGATTGATCCCTATATATGTATTGTTATTTTGTTTGGGGATCTAGATATAGTTATACGTTAATGATAACTCGCTAAACCATGTCTTATCTTTTTATCATTAATTCAAAATCACTAAATAGGCGTTATGAATGAACCCTCCTCAATACAGACAGGGTTAGCAAGAAGAGATAGAGATTTTTCAGGATAACATGTAATTTTATAAAATCTTTTACCATTTTTATGGGGTGTGCAGCTCTTAACTAGCTCATAATCCTTTGTATCACGTCTTGAAATCGCTTGTAGTGGTCAATTTGATCCTCTTCTTTTTCATATGGATAATAGTATAATACTACTTGAATAAGCCTGGTCAATGATGATGATCACCTTTTCATTAATGCGATTCGTCCTCTTATGCTCCATTGTAATAACCTTATTAGCAGCGAAAATTGGGTGGTTGGCTAATTAGCGGTCTCAGAACATCCATACTGTATTACTGTGTATCTCGATACTTTGAGACAATCTTCGAGAGGATATTGTAGAAGTTTATTTTTCTTGCTTAGCTTCCAGTTATATTATTTCATTTTTAGCGTAAGTCCCGTCATTATACCAAAAAAAAAAACACTTGTATCGATTCACAAAAAATTATAATTAGCTACTTCTGTAGTTTAGGCAATCTTTCTTTATCTGACAAAAAAAAAAAAAATATATTATAATTTGTCTTCTTATTGGAAAATCAAAACATCAAGTTGAAATTCAAGCTTGTGATGATCATAACGGTGACAATGTTTCCCGTACCAGATCTTAAAATATTATGTACAATCATGATAACAATAGTTAAGCTAGCTCAATTCATAATCAATAAACTTAAATACTCCGTGTAAATTTATCACATCTAAATAATACCCTTTCAAATTGTCATGATAGCACATTATTTAACCAGGCGAAATCATCCGGATTTGAGCTGCCTAGGATCACTAAGGCAGTAAAGTTATTCCTCATGGTTTTAACACTATTGCATTTCTAGGGCTCGAACACGAAACCACTGGTTAAGCTAAAACAACCCCTTGCCAGTTAATCTAAGTGTTAATTGCTTATGAGTATGTGATAAGCATGTTTTACGAATAAAATGGCTATGTCCGTCCTAAATAAGGTTATGGGTATTTAACCAAGGAGCCCAATAAGTAGACATCAAAATCAAGAGGGGTAGACTAATGAGTGTGAAAGGACCAAGTCAGTAAAGGCCGTGCAGCAGCCTCCTACCCTAATTAAGAGTTCAACAAGTCATCAAGGGGGACACAAGAACATTGCATGGTCCATACAGCCTTAAAATTTGATGTTGATAACCTAGGGCCCCTAAGCCAAAAAAATCAAAAATCAATAATTAATATACAACTAATTTGTAATTTTGAATTTTCACTCCCTAAGACATTAAAAATTACTAGATTTTTTAACATCGCAAGAAATAATAAAAAGCCGACAGATCTCATGTATATTGTGGAAATAAAATTGAAATAACATTCATTAAACTTGGATGGTAAGCTGTGATATAGTATCATAACCACTCTGATTATGACATTTTTCAAAGTTATCACGACCACATATGAGGTGATATTTTATGCTAATTATACAATGACTTGTTTCATGAAGAAAACAAAAAACCGACGTTTAATACTGTAACCACGTACAATGACAGGTCTTAGAGTAAAAGAGAAGGGGGACTGATGTTTAAACTATTGACTTCATGCGTTAATTTTTAACTCAATCATTTGAGCTAAGAGGGCTGGATAATATTTTTACACTGAAATATGAAAAATCAACGGAAGTCAGACCCCCTCCCGACATAACTAAAGTCCTTCACTGACCACATATGTAATACATGAGCAAGCACATAGACCCCTCAAATCTTCTTAAGATAGATATGTGCAACCCCTTATTTAACATACCTCCTCATTGGTTTACCACATATTGAGTACTAAAATCATTCTAAAACAAACTAAAATTAGTAAGATACCCAAAAGACAAATAAAGTTCCAGCTATCATACAGAAAAAAGAGAGAAAAGAAAAAGCAAAGGAGGAGAAGAAATAATGAGTCATTGTATTGTAACAAGTGGGAATCTTAGGAAGCAAAGACATGAGCTTATTATAAACCAAGTAGATGAGACTAACAGATCTTCTCACGTGGACTTCTTAGACTCTCATGCTCATTCTTTGTTGCAGCAACCTCAACATATTACCTTCTCTCAAACTGTTCCAATGTATGCATTTTCTTTCTTTACTTCCGACTCCCCCTTATCCTGCAATTTGCAAGAGCCAGTGAGGCACTGGGGTAATGTTGTTTTTGTTGTTGTTGTTATAGTAGTAACAGTCACTTTCCTTGTATGTGAACGACCTCTAGTTCTACAAGGATAAAGTTGCGTACATCTAAACCGCTGACACCCTGTTGGCTGTTGCAGGGTGTCGTGTAGCAGGCACGACATAGATGGGTTGGTATGGTTTTGTTTACGAATACATGGTCTTGTACATTCCTTTCCATACTAAAGTGTGTGTGCAGGGTACAATTCTTAATGCAGTTTTCGTCATGGGTTTTTAACACAAGGGCAAGATTACGTACATCTGATGCCCTTTACCTCGCCATAGGCGAAAGGTTGTGGAGACAGTTGAATAATGTTGTTAGTGTTGTAGGAATAATGGTTAGATATCCACTTTACTGATATATATAAGCATCTGTCTGATTTTCACCCTTTTATGGTAGAATCATGTCTCTACATGAATCTCTACCAATCTACCACTAAGCAGTCCTTCAAATCGAATCAAATTATTGAGTGATTTTCGGGATGTACCCCGAGTTCTTAAAGGTTGAAATTGATAGTCTTGTCTTCCTAATTTGGCAAAAGGGTTGTGAGTGAGTTTCTAATCAGCTTCCAAGAAGGGATATCTTATGAAGTTTCGAATCAGTTAGGTTTTCTGTCACTGTCAATGTTAATGGCCTAAAGTTTGGTATGCATTAAATTTGCAGGTCCAATTTTGAGGTAACAGAGCTCACATGGGAAAATGGACAGCTGGCCATGCATGAACTAGGAGGGATTTTCCCTTCTCCAATCTCGGCCACGTCCTTTCCGCCAAAAGCCACATGGGAAGGTGACGGTGGTGGTGCGGTCGGTGACACGCTAGAGTCCATAGTTCATCAAGCAGCCTATTGCAGCAAACAAGCCCCAAATTTAATACCTGCAATACAGCAAGCAGGTCAGAACATAGAACATGTTGGATCAGTTGTGGCATCATGTGGCGGTAAATGGGCCGAGAAACCTGGCCAAGTACAGAAATCTGGCCCATATCCTCCCCAAGGATCGGTGAAGAAGCGGACGCGCTCAGAGACTGAGCATCGTGGTTTGCCAAACGACCATGAAAGTGCGTGCGCTAGCGCAAACGCTGCATTTTCTATGGAAAATAATGACAACACTATGATGACATGGTCTTTGGAGTCACCTAGGAGTAGCATAAGGACCAAGACAACCTATGACGACGATTCTGCTGGCCAAGATGGATCGGTACATCAATCTTCTTTCACTTAGAATTCTTTTTTCTGCCTGCTTCACAACTTTTGACTGTAAAAAGTAAAAACTAATGATAAATATAGAAAGATATCACTAAATAACTTACCTTGCCTGTTTTGACTGTGTAATTCTTGTCGAAGACTAAGACAGACATCCTCAGAAGAGGAAAATACAGATTTCTGAACCATGTAATGCTTGAAACTATAATTATGCATCAGTTACTAGACTATCCGGCATAGGCAGGAGCGCAGATGATGTATTTATCCCCAGCTTTGTCTTGTGGGTAATATGTAATTCTTTTGTGACTCAGGAGAACCAAGAGGAAGAACGAGAGGCTAAAGGAGAAACGGGTCGGTCCTACACAACGAGAAAAGGGCGGGCAGCTGCTGTTCATAATCAGTCTGAAAGGGTAACATTCATTAAAATTCCTGACTAATTAGCTACGTCTCTCTTAAGGAAACCACTTTCAATTCCATGTAGGAAAATTCACAATAGAACATTCAATGCTTAATGCAAGAAATAATATGTGACACAGGAGCGAATTCAGCATTTCTGACTAACATTTTCATTTACAGAGACGAAGAGACAGGATTAACCAAAAGATGAAAGCTCTGCAAAAGCTAGTTCCGAATGCAAGCAAGGTGAAAGCAATAACTAAATTTATGTATATCAACTATATTGTACTATGAAACAGTCTCTTGTAAGGTGATTTTACACTAAGATATTGTAAAACCGAAAGTTACTTACCCAAGAATCCCATAAATAAACTTTATAGCAACTACTTCTAAAAGAGTAGTCAGGTACTTTCGGTTTTACTATATTGTGTTTCAATATACTCATTTTTAAAAGGAGTTCAAAATTGAAACAGACAGATAAAGCATCAATGTTGGATGAGGTGATAGAGTACCTAAAACAGCTTCAAGGACAATTGCAGATGATGAGCCATGCAGGTTTTATGCCCCAGGTTATGATGCCTCTAGGGATGCAGCAACATTTACATCAGATGTCTCTCTTTGCTAGAATGGGAATGAGTGCTAGCCTTGGTATGGGGATTGGAATGCTCGAGTCACCAGCATCGCAGCCAATCCCGTCAATGACGCTACATCCCAATTCTGCCTCGACAATTGTGCCACCAGGCTTTGTTGTCCCCCAAACGATTGTTGCCAACCAAAAAACAGTTTCCGATCCTGGAACTAGCAGTTCAGCTCATCTGCAGGACTCCTACAATACCCTTCTGGCACAGGCAAGTAAAGCATTGTATCCCACTGGTCTCAAAAGTTCAAACTAGTACAGTAGTACTCCTTCCTATTCAAAACAGAAAGAAAAATGCAAGTTTTTTTTCCTAATTTGGAAATTAATCCAGAAAGGAAATGATATGCCCTAATGAATCAACCCGAAAAGGTAAAATGATAAGTTTTCTGAATCGGAGGGAGCAATATGAAACTTTTGAGCCGATATGATATGATCCATACTCGACTCAAATGATCCATTTGCCAAGTCTACTTCTGTAATTGATGTTCATAAGATTTCTTCACGGTTATAAATTTTTATCAATGCTCACTAATATATTCCATTATGAATTTCTTTGCAGTCAATGAATTTAGAGCTGTACAATAAGATAGCAGCATTACAGAAGCAGCAGCAAACACAAGCACAACCAACAAATCATCGATTACAACAGCCAAATAACCATGTTCAATAATGCTCAGATTGTAATTTATGATAAAGAGGCTTCTTAGTTACTCGAATGCAGTTTTGGTAAATGTAAATGCTTTAGGATATAGATAGCATTTTCCTCCTCGAATATACTCTATGTCATTTATCAGCATATCTCTGCAATATGCAACTATGCAAGGTATTCTATTTGAACGATGAATATAATAACAAAACTGGAATAAAAGTTGAATTAAATTCATTTTCAGTAAATTTCATTGAACTCAATATAGTTTAGTACAATTCTTGTCAGTAAATTACATTATTCAGTTCGGTAAAATTCAGTTCAGTTTAGTTACGCTCTATTTACAATTAGTTTAGTCCCATACAGTTACGGTACATTTCAAACCTTCCCTGTCACTGAATCACTGCACAATACCTACTGCAATAATGCAAGTTGCAACCATGCAACCAGACAGTTTACCTGATATATTGACAGATAATAGATCAAGTAGCCTGAACAGTCATACAATGTGGAAAAACAAGGACAGAATAAAGACAAAGTGAGAAAGTTACAGCTCTAGAGAATACATAAATTGAGCAGTACAAGTAATTAAGTTATCATTCAAATAGTTTCAGATTTTCACTCCAGAGAATCAAGAAAAAAATTCAGAAAATCTTCCACAAAACAGGTTTACATCATTACTTCTGTAAACTAGAGCCTAAATTTTGACTCGGCCTAAATGGCCCGAACATGAAAAAGATTGAGTCACACTTGACCCAGAGGGGTATTTTGAACCGACAAAGCCAGAACACGATAAGACTCGACACGAGTCACCTGATTGCCACTATTGTGCAAACCTATTATAACTATATTCAAAATATTAGAAAGTCTATCCAAATCTTAGAAGTTTTCATGAAAAATTGAAAAGCATACACACTTTTTTAGTGGGTATAAAGGCTGGAAAAACTTAAAGTCAGATCATTTCTCAAATTCAAGGACAAACTTTACAAGTACAGAAAGAGAGGTGGTTGGAGCATCACATCCTATAGCAAGTTGGTGGACCAAAAACATTAAAGCAAAATACAAAGGAGGATAAGAGAATCCATTTCAAAGCATAGCATATAAAACCCAACTTAGCCAAACAGTTGTACACCACAATTTTGATATGCTCATCATATAAGTGGGGCCATAATGATTGTATCTTGAAATACAGTATTAATTAAATTTCATGTACTTACTCCCTTGTCTCGGCCATTTGTTTACATTTTTCTTGTGACAGAGGATTTTAATCAAATGTAAAACAAATGATTGGGACGGAAGGAGTACAAGTCTCGAAATATACACTGGTATTTATGAATTTGGTGATGTCTACAAGACTACAACAGTAAAAAATTAAAGGCAACAGTTGAACTTCATGTATAGAAAAGAAAAATACAGAGATTATGACCTGTTTAGGCTGTATTGCTGCATGGCCTTTTCTTGGTTGTGGAAGCACCAGATCATTGTTCTGCAACACTCAGATTGTCGATGATCATGTAATCGGATAAACAGAAAGTAATAAGAGTATATACCCGATTAAGGATCATAAATTATTGGGGTCCATGGCAAAAAAAAGTCCGCGTTTTAAGGATCATTAAAGTTCCTTAATCTTCCATGAAACAATGTCCTTCAATTAAAGGCATAAATTAGCAACTACAGTAACAGACTTAAAGTAGCTCTCAGCCGAAAAACATTGATAAGATGTGAATTAGTATACACAATAACTGCCAAAAAATGTACTTCCTCTATTAGAAGTAATTTACTGAGTACTACCCTCATCACAAATATATTGCCTCCATCTGACATTGATGGTCAACCGAAGTCAGTTTTAAATACTCCGAATCAGTTTGTCCGAATATAAATAGAGACAACGTAAATGTTGTCAGATTTGAATTACCAAGACACATTTTGATATCGATGATAGTTTTGAGATCATTTAAACTGTCAAAGTCAAATGAGGACAATATACATGGGATGCAGAATATATATACGAGTAAGTAGAAATACTTCTCTTATTCTCCGATTTCTCTCCTAAAATTTCAACACTCGTCTTTGACCTATGGAAGTACATGTTATAGTAGATGAGTACACATGAAGAGAAACAAAGAAGATGCTCTGGCAGTATTCTGGAGCAAGGCTGCCTATTTATGTCCTACAAGGCTACAATTGTTAATCCTCACATGTTCAATCCCATACCAAACAACCTATCAGGTTCAAGTCCCTTGCAAAAATTCAAAAAAAAAAAAAAAAAAAAGAACTTCATTCTGATATGTTCCCAATGTCAACAGTTCGATAGTTGACAAACTTATACGAGACGGCCTTACATGTATGTCCGACCCGTTAAGTATATGATTATTAAATGACGAATACAATGTTTTGGGTCGGTCTCAAATGTGAGACACTTAGACCATCTCATACTATACTCAGAATGACAGAACATGATCTTATCCAAACCGAGTTGATTAAAACCGCAGTCTGCAATGACCGAAATGCATTGGTTACTTGGTCAGGATATAAGGTCTCTAAATGTCTACCTTTTTGTATGCAATATTTGTAAACAAACAAATATGTCCAAAACAACATGACCAATTCTAATTATTAAGCTATCTCTCTACATTGAATCATTCTTCAATATCTGACAGGCTGGAACAGCACCTGAGCAACTGTAACCTCAATTATCAGAGTATGACAACTCTCACCTAATGTTTATGGGTCTCCAGTTTCTGTATAAACTATTTCTAATGGTTTTAAGGTTTAATACTTTACTCAAGTCCAGTAAAGCAGGAACCTGTCTAGGCAACAAGCCAACAAATGCTTGGTGTCTAAACTCTACCAGATGATCATATTTGAAGTCATTTCCTTTCGTGTCTCAACGATCATGGTATTAAATTTTGACAGACACTCTGTTGCAAGACTTGCAACAGTAAAAAAAGTTTCGAAGATCACCATGTCCTCATTTTAATGCCTTATTTAGCCAGATCACGGTGCAATGACTGAAATCATCCCGTGCAGTAGAGTCTAATAGCAAGGCTAAACTGAGATTAATATCATGTCCAAGAGTAAAAAAATGTTCTTTTAAGTTTATGGAGGGCTACTCATGATTTGATGATGCTAGGTAGGTAATTATTTTCTTCCAAATTATTGTTAGGTTGACAATGGAGCATTGGAGCCTGTCAAGTCCTTAATAATTGAAATATGAAAAAAAAAAAAAAAATTTAAAGCATTACACATTATTAAACTGAACTCTCTATTGTTTGTAAATTGTATCACCAAGTTGATCATGTACTCCCTCCATCCATTCCATTTACGTTGTTCCCATTTACGATGTTCCATTTCCATAAGGTCCTTCTTGAAATAATGTGCCCCTTCTCGAAACTGAACAATGATGTCAGATGAAGTATAAAGTCAAGAAGTAATGACATCTCATCACTAAATCTTACATCTGACCTTTAGTCAAATGAGAACAACATTAACGGGATGGAGGAAGTAACATTCAAGTACCGACTCTCTAGTCTCTCCAATTATTCTTAGTTCAAACAGGGGGAAAAAATCTCCGAAAATTTGATCCTAACAATAGATATGGAGAGTAGCAGAAAAGTACTGTCCATTAAGAGCAAACGATGCACAGCCTCTTAAGATAAGATCGTTTCAAAGATCAGGAAAAACAGCTCCAAAAATAATGGCCGAGTATAGTCATATACTGTATGAGATATCAAATACACTTGGATGAGAAAATAAGAAAATAAAGGGCATAAACTGGGTGAGAAAGTTGAAAACTATTTCCCAGACTTCAATCACGAAAACAAATCCTTCTGAACTTTGCTAGACCTACTCAATAATCACACCACATTGTAACTCCATGTAGCCTTTCAAAAAGCTACCGTATTATATACATAAAGGGAGCTACAATAATGCTTACCAGTATTTAGTATCAGGAAGCAGTAGTCTCGACCAAAGGTTTGCGATCACGGAAAGACATCACAGTTTCAAAAGCACCAACAAGAGCTTTGACCTTACTTTTCCTTGTTTTGACAAGCTTGCTTGCAGTTTCTTCAATAACGTTGTTCATGTCTACATTGTCCTTTTTAGCAGACCCTTCTTGCCGTCTTAGCTGAACTTTCTCATGTTCTGGTCTAGTATCACGTGATTCATTACCCGTATCATTGTTCTTCAAGTTCTTATCATCAGCTTTACCATTTTGATCTTCTCCCAGAATTTTTCCTCTCTTAAAACGGAGTTTGCGTGGAGAATTACTTGCAACTTGAAGATTCACCACTGTCCCTCTTTTGAATTTTACTTTCCAGGCTGAACCATCCTTCTCTTCTGAACGGCTTATTCCTGTCTTTTTAACCTTTGGCTTGATATTGACAGCTGCTTTTGCTCTTGGTGTATTTGTTTTAGATCCGCCCTCTTCTGTTGATGGGCCCAGCCCACGATCACCTCTAGGATGAACAGACCGTCGTGCTGCAGAGGAAGCAGACTTTGACGTGGATGTCAGGGAAAATGATGGCAGACCAAATCGACTTCCTTTTCTAGTAACATTAGATTTTCTGGGTTTAACAGGACTACTTGGCGACTCTTCATTGGAGAGCAGATTTGGTTTCTCACGCACATCGCTAGATGTGCTCACTTTAGTGTCTTCTGAACTACTCATACGCCTTGAACGGGAGAAACTCTTGAAATCCTTGTAAAGTCTTGCCCTGATGCTTCCAGATTTCTTCAGAAGTGTCCCTGAGGAGTTCGTCACTGTCTCCTTTGCCTTTACCTTTTTACTATCACTGGAGCTGCCCGCTTCCTTTGAAGTAATATCTTTATCTTTTTGACTGGATTTGTCCTTTGTTGTTTTCTTGGCAGCTGGAATGTCGATTTTACTTCTGCCGAATGAACTCCAAGGACTGCGAACTAAGGGTGGTTTTACTTCAGTTTGGACGTTCTTCAACTTTGACTGAGGTGAAGCTACCTTTTTAGGAGAATTTGTGACATCGGTTTTGGACGAAGGATTTCTCGGTTTTTTATCCACTGTCGTGCCAGGAAGAGAGAGGCGGCGGTTTAATTCTTTGTCCTTAATTTCTTTCTCTTTCACGGTTCTTGCGAGGTTCTCACCGCTAGTTGTCCTCTTTAAAGGCCGATTCTCTCTAATTATTCCCATGAGAGGTTTCTTGGGTGTTCTCTCAAACTCGTGCTTGTGACCATATTTGCAAGCATCGTGACAGGAACCGGTTGAAGCACGACGATAACGAGAACGGACAGTAACCTTGTGGTCCGGAGATGGCTTTTTGATTGTGCTATCTCCAGATTGATTATCCCGTTTCAAATCTTCACCTTCTTCCTTCACTACATCATCAGTTTCGTCACTCAGTCTATCTGTGCTTTCAGAAGTAGCAACATCGCAATCCGTATCCCTCTGTTCACTTGGCTCTACCTCATGAGAACCAATATTTTTCATTATAACATCAGTTTCAGACTGCAGTTCTTCTGATGCAATGGTTTTGTCAATGTTTTCCTCTGCCATCTTTTATAGAACAAGTACTTGCCAAATGGAACCCTAAAGCAATAGAAACTACATATTAGATTGAGGACTGCTAAGACGGAAACAAATTAGAAATCTATAAAACGAAAAAAACACTAATACAAGTATCTAACCCTATATAGTGTTAACATAACAGCAATACATATGTAAGAAAATAAAACTTTAAATGCAAAAAGCCATAAGAAATACCATCAAAAGTCGAATGCGCTCAAATAAGAAGATGAACATGGGGAAATTGGTGATATTAAGCAACAAACATATTAATAGGGCTCCTGACTATGAACAGACATTAAAATCTTCCTTTTTATCAGGTCACTTTTGGTCCTACAGGTACTATTAAAAAAAAAAGGCTGCAGCAAACGACAAAGGGTCTCGTCCTCACAAGTCGCAATGTACATACAATGATACAATGAGGATGTAGGAACTAGTACTTCCGCTATTTCGATGAGCAAGGCCCCGGCCTAATTGACTTTGCAGTGAGGAGAAAAAGGTCGAATGAGGCTTAGTCATCGACACAAGGAGTAGAAAGTAAGCAACAAAACCCTTTTTCAGTTGGGTTGAGCTTCACATTTGCCTAAGCAAAAATGTCACACCAACCTCCACCTGACACCAACTTCAAAGTTCAAACCTAGCTCAAATTTTTTATCCAATCCTATCTAAGACTACAGGCATAAGTAGGCACAAATGCACATTCCCGCGCACGTTTCGACAACTTCTAGATCAAATTTATGTAAGACAATCTCCTATCCTCTACTTCAAAAAATCAATAACCTATTTTACAAAATCATGTTAACTGGTCAACAAAATCACTAAGAAATGGTAAGCAATTATGGGGTGTTTGAAAACCGTTCGAATCAACTTTATACATTGGTCAAACAAAGCACAAAACAATCAAAATAAAGGAATCAACAAAAAAATGGTATTGACAATTTGACATCCCCAATTCACATAATTTTACGACAAATACTCCCTTCGTCCCAATCGTTATTTACCTTTTATATTCTTTTTGAGACGTATTTTAAGCAAAGGTAAACGGATGATTTAGACGAAGGGAGTAATCAATTAATGCCCATATTATTAAACAGCTACTCTTCCTTAAACCCAACAAATAAAACATACAAAGTACAAACCCATTTGCAAACATCTATCAAAAAAATGGAAAACAACATGAATCATAATCAAAGTTTTAATCTTTTAATCATCAATCAATCAAGATAAACCCTAAATCAAAAGGGTCCAAAACAAAAACCCAAAAAGGTGAAAGAAACAATAGTTCACAATCATCAATTGAATTCATCACCCAAGAGGTGTCTTAGCCTACTGGTTAAGACAAAGGTATGAGGTAGCCTAACAATAGGTTACGAGTTCGAATCCTTGAAAAAAATGATCAATTCATCATACCTTATTGAAAAATTCCTTGAAAAATAGGGAGATGAAAATAAAGAGGGCAAAAAAGGGTTTTTGAGAAATTAAAAGATTTCTTAATTTCTTTAATTTAGTTTTTAATAATTACAATTAATTTTATAATTTGTGAGAAAATGAGGGAAAGGGTAGTTGTTGAAAAATGAAAATAGTGTGATGACACAATGGGAAGGAGGCAGGTATGCGGAGGAATTTAGGGGAGAAAGCGCGTTAGTTGAGAAACAAGTAAGGGTCCCGCCAAAAGAAACGGCCGTTTATGTTTATTGTTTAATTACCTCATTATTGCTTTACTTTGTAACTTAATCTTTCTATTAATATACACTAATGGAGTAATGGGACATTTTGGGATGGATGAATTAATTGCTTGATGTTACTTTACATTTGGATGTTTAGCTAATTGGGGAAGGTGTGATAGATTAAGATTATTAGTCGATCTCTCTTAATACAGTTATATACGTCTTAAGTATAAAAGAGGTTAAATACTACCTTATTCGTACTTTATTGTATCAGACAGGTATGTTGTGTTAAGCAAGAATTTGTGTTGGACTCTTATTAATCCTATGAAAACATATTACTCCAATTTGTATTTACACGCTCTCTCAGTCCTAATAATTTGCTTAATTTTCTTTGTTTATAATAATTATTTTAATTAAAGGTAAATCGATGATTGAAATGGAGATATGTGAATTAGGTTTGGCTGAGTTAGTATGAGTGGTTGAAACTTGTACATTGACTTGAAATTGCCAAGTACTCCCTCCTATTCACTATATTCTTCCCCTTTCCTTTTTGCACAAGGAATAAGAAACCGATTTTGGACCACACAAAAACACTACCCCACATGTAATTTAATTTGGACCACACAAATCAACCCAAAAAAAGAAATAGGGAAGAAAACCCGAATAATCCGAATAAGGAAATAGGGAAGAAAATGGTGAATAGGAGGGAGTATATTTTATTGGTATTAAAGTATATGACACCTTCATAGTTTGAGATTATGTATTTTAGGTTCAAAGCCTATCACCTTTTTTTGTGTTAAAGAGGGGCAAAGCTATAATAAAATTAATTACTAACTATTACACGAGGGATAGCCACCCCTAAATATGTCTTCTCGAAGGATGGCACGAAACTCAGTGAAAGGAACATCTACATATGTATGGATAATGCTTGAATTGATTCCTCGATTGGCTAATCAAAGCCTATCACCTTGATAGGTGACTTCTCCGTTTTCTATTTCGAACTCTCTCCTATACTTCCTCTTATTCTCTAAGATCTTCCACATTTCCTAAAACGGCAAATTCACAAAGATCTTCCACTTTCTTTATTTGTCTAGTATTTGTTGTTATAATGACTTATAACCCCGCATTCTCTCACTTACTTTCATTTACATCCACATATCATCATATTACTAAATTCTACCCAAAACAATTGTGGAAGAACTTAGTGAATAGGAGGGAGTATAATTTAAAAAGTGAGAAAAAATAATAAGTAAGAAAACTACTCTTCTAAATTACTTTGAAAGAGGAAAATAAAAAATTCGCTAATCCGTATTAATTTACACTTACTTTTACACTCATATAATGCAAAATGGTACCACATTAGCACTTCTCAATTGCTTAGAGGTCATCAATCATCATATATTATCTTTGAAAGCTCATGATGATAAACACACATTAGAATACCATCATACAATACAACAATACAAGTCACATAACCCATCTTCCTTATTTATCGTTCACGCTTGAAACAAACAAAAGCTTATCTTTTTCATGTCCCTACGGGCCGCAGGACTTTCGAATCATTTTAGGTGACACTAGTACTTTAGTGCATAATTTAATTTTTACTATTTTATTGAGAACAGTTTTGTTGAAAGATTAATGTAAGACGATCTTATTTACGCAAAAAGTTGATTACGGAGTATGAGATTAACTTTTGGGTAATGCTTATTTCGATTCAAGTGTATTTCGAATGTATCATCTATATTCTGTAATGCGGATTTACAATTGAGTCATTTCAAAGAGTTCATATAGGCAATATTTCTCAAAATATACGAGTGCAACCTTAAATAATAAACTCGTTTCTTTAATGATGCAACCGTAAATTTAGATTGTGGTAGCAATCAAGTGACAGTATATCAATACAAACCCAATTAGCATTCAACTGTAAATTTGAACTAAAAATCGATTAACAATAACAAAGACTTGTAGTCCCAAAATGAATTGGAGTCGAATTGACCCGAATCTTGCTCTAGAAAAAAAAAAACATCGAATTTACAACAGTATATTACTTGCTGAACACTGATGCAAAATCTAAATCAATAATAAAAAACAAATCCAACTGTCATAGAGATTGAAAATTAAATGTTCTACATTTCATTGTGGAGACCATGTCAAGTTTTCTGGAAGAATTTTTCCTCTGTTTATAACTTCATATCCTTGAGGCACCATTTGTTTTTTTTTTTTTTGGGCAAAAAGTCGGAATATTCTTCAAGCATCTGAATATGTTCAACAGACCAAAAGATGGGCAACATCCATTTCAACTGAAGGTCATGGCCTCATGGAATGGCACAACTTCATCGAATAATACACATCAAGCTCACTGAACTCTAGCCCATCAAAACTAACGCAAATTCCATGAAGAGACGGTCTCAATATACATCTAAATGTAGCATCTGAATGCTGTACTTTTTGTGAAATGGCTTCATATAATCCACAAATTACTCATAAATACAACTAATACAGCTTTATCAACTCTACATTTTACAATTGCTAGATGTGAAACAGTCTCTCGGAAGACTAACTGCTAAAACAGATGGAACCCTAAACGTACAAGTGACCCATGGTGTTTGGGTTTCAATCCCTTAAACAAGACTAGACTTACTGCATAACGCTAAAACCCTAAACTTAACAATTGATGATAATCTTACATGATACTGATTTTCGATACAGTTGCAGGTCGAAGTTGGATTAAACTCTGAAACTCTCTGCCACTGCTATGAATTCACAAGAAGTCCATGATGACTAAGACTAAACTACGATAACTTTTAAGTTATAACAGATAACACCAGCAAAAATAAAGCAAACAGATGAAGGATTTCAAGGTGAAAAGAAGAAAAGAAGGACGCTCTTACCTACAAACGATTTGCTGATAATGCCACCAGACTGAACTATACTCTTCACGGAACACGGGAGTTGATATTGGAGAACATTTTGAAGTAAGAATTGAATACTTGTGGTTGCTTCAAGTGAAAGGGTAGTCGGCAAATTGAATCTTTTTTTTGGAAAAGGCCGAGAAACACGGTTCCTCAGCACAGAAAGGAAGAGGGACACATTTTAAGTGAGGATTTCTCTAACCAACCAGTCCAAACTCGGGTAGGCAAAATATAGCACGAGGAAGGATGGAAAGGCGAAAACAACGGTTATGAGGATGTACAAGGCTAAAATTGCTGCACTTGCTGGTATAGCATACAAAGTGACTAGAAGGAATACCATGACAAGAGGAAACTTAGCCGTTAAATGAACCACAAAAGCCAAAGACCTGCGAAGTGTGATGTTCAATCTCTCTCTATTAAAGATTCGATGCACAAGGTTTGGGTTATGGTTATCCTCTGACCTCTCTGGCGTGTGCGGAGCAGGAACTTCCCTATGGTGTCTAATGTGAGATGGGCTTATTACACCGAAATTTCCGTTCATCAAACCTGCTTGGTGACAATCCCCGTGGGTTGATGTGTAAGTCCTTGTTCTATCACCATTCATGCTCTCAACCATCCAAAGGATAAAGTAGTTTTTCCGAGGGAATCTTAAGACGCCTTTATGAAACAACCTAGGAGAAAGTAAATTGCACCACGGGCAAGTGATGAAGAACGGAAGCTGGACAGGTAAAGTAGAAAGTTTCAGAGAAGCCCAAGGGAGTCCCAGGACGCAATTTTTGCAGAGGGTGTGACCACACCAGAGCACATAAGGAACATTCTCCACAATATTGAAGGACTCCCAGCATATGGGACACTCCAGTCCTTCCTCTCTATTGGTATCATAAGATGCATCGTCATCTGAGCACTCAGCACTATGAGTTGGAATATCATTTTTTAACTTGACACAGCCCGAAATGGCATTTGAAGCACAGGTCCACATGATAACCAACAACTCAAGAAGAAAAAATGAGACCTCTCTCTTCCTTTCTGCTTTCACAGACAAAACATTTTTGCCCTCCCTTTTCTGCGCATTATCAGCTATTCATCAGCTTCAATACTGGGAGTTTTGCTCTGAAACACAAAAGTCTCTTAATAAGCACTGAAACAACCAAAACTCCAGTTTAAACGTAATCTGTATGTTGATTCATGGAAAAGAATTAGGTATATTTTCAGGCTTATCACTGTTAATTTGACCAGACATCACATTACTAATTTACAATGGAACATGCAGAGTAAACTTGAAACATAAAGTGGGCTAGAATTACACGTTCCATGGATAATACTTGGAGTCAATCAATTTTCCTAACCAAATATACAAATATCTATGTCCTGTGTGCCAGATTCAAAAGCAAACAATTTTCAGACATCACTATTGCATGTAACAAATCCCTGTGTGTCTTGTAAAGCGAAACAACATACTCCCTCCGTCCCGGTCATTTGTTGTCCTTTGGTTTTGGCACAAAAGACCAAGGAAAGAGAAGGGGACCAATTATAAGATGACAAGTGGACCAAATTAAGTGTAAAGGATCAAATTGCTCATCAAATGCAATCCTAAAATGGAAAGGACAACAAATGACTGACTGAGACACCCAAAAATGGAATAAGACAACAAATGATCGGGACGAAGGGAGTACAATTTTAGTTTCATTATTGGCTTAAATTTTTTGAGATCAAAATAGCAGCCCAATATGTCAATCTGACAGTAAGGCTCTGTTGTTATTGGTTAAACCTTTTCCAGGTCAAGATATTTCGTTGGTTGCCGCTGGAAAAAAGACTACGGGGATTGAAAGACAATAAAACTCTGAATTTTAAAAATACCAGCTTGTGGATACGTCAGCAGCAACTTACTCAATGGAGGACAGACCAAGTGACATTAAAGTTCAGAGATTCAACTAATTTGAAGGCTGAAGTTCATAAGAAGATAACCTAATTGGTTCTAATCTTGCAGCGTAACTGCCATTCATTCATCAGGAACACTTCACGCTCTACGTACTTCCGTTGCTCAATTCTTAATTCTTTATTCAAAAAGACTAAGCTCAAGCACATTCATACACACGCTGCTTAAGCTCAAGAGAGCAAGAGGTGATGTCATGGACATGATGAACGTAGCATCAGTCGCTTATTTATTCTAAAGATTAATGTCACCATTGGGCGAAAACTTTAGACAAATATTTGAACTAAAATAGAAGACTACAGGCCTACCAACATCACATAACAGTGCTTAAAACAAAATCACCAGCGGCAATTCTTAAGCACGACAACCCCACTTGCCATAATAGCAGTAAAACCTCAGAATACATCAAATAAGAATTAACAACATATCCAGCAAAAACAAAACACACTCGAAAGAATTTACTGCCAAAACAAGTTTTGTAGCTCAATCAACTTACAAGCCTATTACAATGAGCATCCATTAGGCCTTGTTTGGATAACAAAGTCGGAGGGAAAGGGAGGGGAGGGGGAAGGAGAGAAGGGAAAGGGAGGGAAGAGAAGGGGAGGGAAGAGAAGGTGTAGGTGTTTGGATACAATTTCCCTCCAAATCTTTCTTATGATTGAGAGATTTTGATTTGGCTTGAAAGAGGGAAAATGGATCCCTCCAAATCCCTCCCCCTCCATTTCCCTCCATCCTTAATTGTTATCCAAACAAGGGATTTTAAATCTCCTACTCTCCCTCCCTTTCTTTTCCCTTCAAATCCCTCCATCCAAACACACTATTATTGATCAAATATGATAATTGACCGTCAAAGGTAAATACTCCTTCCATCCTAATCATTTGTTTGCCTTTAATTAAAATAATACTCCGTAAAAGGTAAGCAAATGACTAAGACAAAGAGAGTAGTATGGACTACTGAGTACTCCCTTCCTTAACTTAAATTCGCTAATTTTTTGGTTATAAGTGTTTCAAGAATTCACTACATTTCTATTCCGATCACTAACAATCCGCCAAAGGTAAATCTTAAACCAAAAGCGAAAGCAATGTATCCAAATTATTAGACTGACTAAGAAGTATATAGATACTAGGTAGTAGGTACTACCTCCGTCACAATCATTTGTTTACCTCTGTTAAAATACTCCTCACGATACATATAAAAGGTAAACAAATGATTGAGACGGAAAATGTACATTTCTGGCATCGACATAAGAAACAATTCCAATAGCTACATGGCCGGCCAACAAATAAAAACAATCAATCAAGCAAAATATACATCAAAAACACAACTTCTGCGCATCGATATGAAAAACAAATTCAAATAATTACCATTAAAATTGATATAGCAGGCAAACAAAATAAATCAAATTCAAAAAAAAAAAAGTGGATCTGGAGAATATGATAAATCATCAAAATTAATTTACCTTGTAAAGGAAATTACATCGACTTGCAGTAATTTTCGTATGAATTATAATTCGATTGAAATGAAATAGGGGAAGAAGAATCGAGCAAAAACAAAGAACATTAATTAAAAACGAATTTAAATGGAAGATATTTTCGCTGTTAGGAAATCACATGAGAAAAAGAAGAGGAGAAAAATTGGGGTCCGAGTGTGTGTGCTTAAACTAGTCACATTTTGTCCTCATATTGCCTAGACTCTAGAGGTGGCAATTATTGCCGCGACATGAACCCGACATGAAATTAGTGGGTTATGGTTAAGACATTGTGACCCATTTAACTAATTGGATTGACAAGGAAACGACACGAAATATAAATGGGTCGGGCTAGGATTGGGGTTGTGATAACCCGTTTAAAATTGACACAAACACAAACACAAACACGACCTAACCTGTTTGTCGGTCTAAATTATTATAGCCACTTTTTTTTTTTTTTCTATTTTATGCATCTAGTTTTTTTTTTTTTCTAGTGAATATATAAATATAATTTGGCTCACACAATTTCTCGAGACCACTTTTTACGTATATATTTTGTTGTTATGTTCAACTCTTGTCATTGATTGTGAGTTCGTGACCCAAAGTGGCTCTTTTATTTGGTGCATACCTATTTGGCTATTTCTCGTTAATTGTGAGTTGTGAGAGAGCACTACTCACGATAAATTGTTCATAATAAACATAATAAATCTTTTCATAATAAAATTGACGGGCTTGATTCCGTCTACCATGCTCTCCTGATGATGAGAGAGCACTACTCACGCCTCCGTACCTCTTACCTTTAGCAGAAGCCCCTACTCGGCTACTCCTATGCGGCTATGCCCCCATCTCACTTTCAGATGTGCTGGTCTTCTTCTCAATTCACGACCCTACGTTATAAGATCAAATACAACTCGTAAGGGAGCACAAAACCGTAACTAGGAGCATAATACGACATAATGGCTACAAACGGCACATTAAACGCTACTTCCAACCTCGAGAAAGGTGCAAACTCGATATAAAATACACTCGTCAATTGCAATAGGAATCTAGAGAGACAGTTGATCACAGTATCTGAATGATCAAAACTAAGAGCTAAAGGGCTATTTATAGCTACACTAGACGCGCTAGAGAAAACTGTATAGCAACTCAACTAACTTGTAACAGACTTCTAGTCGTGTTTATGCACCCAATAGCTCGCAATTCTTTCACAACATACAGCACAAATTTGAGCGATATCAATTTCATGGCGAGGAAGCATAAAATTTATTAAACCGTTGGATATACCAAATGAATATCCTACCAGCCCCGATAAATCATTACAAATGGTCATAATAATCGTACCTTGTCCATTACCAGTTTCAGCTACTCTAATAGAACTCATATCATACGCTTCTTCCCTTATGAAATCACTTCTGTCCTCAAGAGTGAAAAATACGACATAAGTTCCTCGTTGAAGCTCCTATATAATACCCATTCCCACTGCAAGACTATCATAATAGTCCATCCTATTGAAGAATTCGATGAATTGCACAATAAGATCTCAAACCAAGTTACTCACTGTTAAATCGCTCTCTTCCAATGACAAACTTCCTTTTATCATAGTTGAACTGAATCCAACATTACTCGTATCTCTAAGGCTGAAGGGTACTCTCTAAAGATCAACTCCACATATAGTCTCAATTTCCCAAATCATCCTCGCAGTAAATGAAGCAATAAGAAACATAAACACCTAGGCTGCATGAGGATGCACATAATATGTATCATCAACTGACCATATTCAAAAGTGTGAGGCGGATAATGTTTTCTAGTAAGACGGTATCACCATTTGTAAACACTACATGCCTGGAGCAAAAACATGTTAATATATAAACACAGCAACTTATGTCTACCATCCAGCCCATTTTGAAAAGCATTCAACAATCACCAATTCCCAGGTCAAAACCTTGTGAACCCCCATAGTAACTACTACACATCGAGAACTACAGCAGGATCAAATACATAAACTACCTTGAAAATTAACACCATGAGCATAATGCCGTGAATCTACTAACCATTTGCACCAGCTTTCAACCTCTTTAAAGTCGAGACATAAAATCAATCCAACTCAAATATTTGCATACGAGGAATAATTGCAACTCGGTTTAAGGTTAAAAATTTAAAATAGGTCTCTCAATCAACCTAGAAAGATGCAATAATGGGGTGGGAACCAACTCATGTATAAAGTCTATTACACAGCTTGACATACCTGTAAGGCCATTTCCCCTCTGAAACACATTTGAGGTTTAAGGATACATGAAATCATGCATCAAATTACCCTTTGTGATCCCCTTTTTGGGCTTGGACTTTCATTGAACAAGTTATAGACACTAGCGCTGCAAGTCTGCAACTTCCACGCCTTTGTCTGAGGTTGAACCTTGTTCTGACATTTTGTGGAACACTTGGTGCAGCTTGACGGTCATTTTGCTCATTTTTGGCTTTGACCGCTTCACCCGCTTGAAGTTCTCTTAGCGGTGTGCCATCAAATACATTCCCATATCAGATTCAATAGGCCTCAAGTGAACCCAGAATCTCTTCTTTTACACTAAGGTTTGTCCTGTTTTTGTAGTAGCCCAGAAGTTTCTCACAGTCCTCCTGAACTCCTCTGGTTACAATGATGGCTTGGGCAGCGTATGCTGATAATCAGCCATTCCTATAGAAAATATATAAATTCAATTACATACTGGAATATTAACGGATAAAATGAGCAACCAAAACATTACGCTTGGGAAACTTCTAAAAATGAAGAGCTACAATATACACATGCAGACTTGATGGACATTTCCTTTCTCGACATAATGACAATATAGATATGAGACTTACAAATGTTCAAACTTTTCAGACAAAGAACACATATCAAATTAATAATAGTGTCTAAAGATTAATCACAAGGGTGATGAAATAGCATACCTTGGACCAACAAGTTTGGACTAATTTAAACTCTTAAATATAAACTCTATATATGGAATCACAACAGAATACTCCTTGCCAAGGCAAAGTAGTGATTTTGGAGGCTTAAACAATTATATCGCTCCGAGTGATCATATCACAAGTGTACTACTAATTGGATGGTTATAAAATTAATTAATAACTGTCCTTCATTCTACACCAAGGTTGAAAGGTCTCACACATATTTCAACGGAAGTATTCTTTTGTAGATACATTAGAAATTGGATGCAACCAACTCTCACCGTCCTAGTGACACCCCTATTAGGCTATTAGTAAAGTTTGAGATCAAACATCCAAGCAGCAGTCTCAAGACAAATATGTGAGTGACGCTTGGAGCCATGGTCACGTGGAAGTGTTTTTGTGGGTTGTTTCTTACATAGATGGAAAATATTGAACTGATTTTGAACATTCTGAAAACAAAAATACGGTCAATACAAATTAATGAAGAGAGTACCTTCTCAAAATAGGCAGTCACCAAAATATGAAAGCCTTGTCAATTTTTCTATTCAGGCCAACCAAATGCTACATGTTGAATCTGTGTCAAGGTCACCAGGCATACACAGTTTTCCCCTTCTATCTACATCCAGCTGCACCCTGTGGGCTTCTTAAAATCAGTTGTCTTCATGAATTTTCTGATTTCCAAGACTCCATCCCACTTTGAATCTGCCGCATGAAGATTTGACATTGTGACGTAAGTCCCAATATCCTTATCTGGAGAGCTAAGGAGATGATCAGCAACAATTTTACTTAATTCCACCTCGTGGTAAGTCCTACAAGCACCTAGCAATATACTCCATATGGTTGCATTGGGTTTGACTGGCATCTGAGTGACAAAATTAAATGCATCGTTAACCCTGCCTTGTCGAGCAAGAAGATCTACAACACAGCCATACTGCTCCATTGTAGGCTTCATTTCATGAACCTTATATATAGAGTGAAAAATGCTCAATCCTTCATCCACAAGACCGGTGTGACTACAAGCCGATAAGATGGATGTGATGACTACATGATCTGGCCTCATACGCACTTCAAGCATATGGTTGAACAGAGCAAGTGCTTCTTTACCCATACCATGCATGGCATAACCATTAATTAGAGATGTGAACATGATTAGGTCTTTATTGGAACTTGACCAAAAAAGCTTAGCAGCTGATCTTACATGGCCACATTTAGAGTATACATCTATCAGGGCTCCCATCAATTGAGCTTCCCCAATACAAGCTCGGATGACATATCCATGGCACTGCCTCAACAAATTGGCTGAAGCCGTATTCGTGAACATGGGAAGAATGCTCATTATGGTGGTTGTGTCAGGCTTCATGCCTGTAACTTGTTGCAACTCTAGCAACAGTGACACAGCGTCTTCATGGTGATTGTTCGACACATATGCTTTTATCATCAGATTCCAGGTCAAGAGATCTGTTTGTCTACCCTGTATATTAGTAGTACTAAGCTTTGGTTTCATCGAGTCCAACATTGCCGTCTTTTCACCCAACAGTATCTGAAATTTTTTTCGTGCATAATCCAAATTACCACACTTACCATATGCATCAAGTATACAAGAACCCAGGATACCTTGACAATGACAAGCCCTCAAAAGATACCCATGAGCTTCTTTCAATTTCAATGGTTTACAGGAATTTCCATAAAATCGAATCAATGTTAACAAGGTGATGGAATCTGGCCTTAATCCCTCCTTGACCATCTGATTTAGAAGACTGACCACCTCCAATTCACAGCCACTATCTGCACATGTACTAAGCATTGAGTTCCAGGAAATTAAATCCCTATTAGACATCATCATGAATGTCCTACAAGATGAATATAAATCATCACATTTAGCATATGAATTTATCAAGGCGTTACTAACTGTTGTATCATAACATAATATTGGATTTTGTAGAGCATATCCATGAATCTGCTTAACCATTTTCAGATTATGCAGATGAGAACAAGCAGAGAGGACAGAAACTAGAGTGACCGAATTTGGCTTTAGCGTGTTCCCCAAAACTAATTGGTGAAACAAGTGAATTGCTTGATTATATTCATTATGTGAGACATAGCCAGTAATAATGGCATTCCAGGAAACAAGATCCCTTGAAAGCATCCCATTGAACAAGGTTTCTGCATCTTTACACAGACCAATCCTCAAGTAAAAACTCGTAAGCGCATTAACAACAAAAACGTCATTTTGCAACTTAGTATGTTTAACAATGTAAGCATGCAGCTCTCTACCCAAATAATATGCAATATCTCCACCTAGAGTAGCATATACAGGTAGAATACTTGCAATGGTCGAATAGTTTGGTGCAACACACTCGACCAACATACGTCTAAACAAAACACAAGCATCATTGTAAAAACCCTTCTCGGAAAATCCAGCAATTATTGCGTTCCATGAGATGACATCCTTGTCATCAATCTCACAAAAGGATGCATATGCACTATCGTGAATCTGTCCACATTTTGCATACATGGAAATGAGTGAATTTCCAACTAGTGTCTCAGATACCCATCCAAATTTTATGGCAAAACAATGAATGCTCTTACCAGCACTCAAACACCCCAACCGCGCACAAACAGGGAGAACAATAGCAATAGTTACAGGGCTGAACTCAGCTTCACTAGTAGTGTGCATCTTATACACTAAACGTATCACTTCCGCATCACGAACAAGGGACCCAGACAATCCAGCTAAGACAGTGTTCCAAGCAACAGTATCACATTTAGGCATCTGGTTAAAGAGGTTCTTGCAGTCATTAAACGCTTTCGCTTTAGCATACACATTAAGCAGTCCCTTAGATACCGAAACACAAGATATATGTCCGAGCTTAATCACAAGACTTTGTACAGCTTTCCCTAAACCAAAAGCCGGGATTAAAGCACAGGATTTTAAAACAGTTTGTAGAATATGATGATCAGGTTTAAACCCAAATGGACGCCGCACTTTCAAGAGGAAATGTGAGAGGACCTCATCATGTTTGCCATGAACTGACTTAGCTCGAATAACATCACTCCATGTTCTAAAATCTGTCATTGGCATGCTACTACTTTTCCAGCAAATGTCAGCTAGCTCAACGCGTAACGTCCCAATACTACTACAGACGAGGTTCGTAACCCGTTTGCATTACTGCCATTCCTACCTTCCTAGCCATAAAAACAAGAGTTTTACTCATAATTATACAAACCCAAATTGTCACAGAGAATTTTTGTTATCTTTTCTCATTGAGGACTTTTAACAAACATTTGGTGGGCAATATTAATTTCAACAGAAACATCAGTAGAGGGAGGTCCAACAGTATAAATAAAAGCAGATTCAATCAAATGAAGCTATGATTGTAAAGAATGCGGCGTTCTGTTCTTCCCCAAATCAAAAAACAGAAACCCTAATTTTCGAAAATGACGTGAAATTGAAGAGAAAGTAAGAGGGAATGGAACGAACCAAGAGAGGAGGAGAGACTTTGAAAGGTGCGAACTGCCAAGGGCGCGACAAGGTTGAATGTGGACTTGGAGACCGTGGGTTATAAACGGGCCGAATAATTATTAATTTCTTTTTTTTAGAAAAAAAAAATACATATTTTACGAACATAATTTGGAAACTTTATTCTATCATATACTTTTTTTTTCATAATTTGGAAACTTTGTGTATGATACTATGATAGGGGTAATATTGAAATTTGAAAATATCGGGTACGATGAATTAAAATTTGTGTATGAAATACTCAACTCTTTTACAAACCAGCACTAAATAGAAGTATTTCCTCCGACCCGATCATTTGTTTACGTTCGATTTTAGCACAAAAACCAAGGAAAGAGAAAGGACCAAATTATTTGATGACAAGTGTACCAAATTGAGTGTGGAAGATGGAATTGTCCATCAAGACATTCACAAAATAGAAAGATAAACAATTAACTGAGAACTCCCAAAATAAAATAATTAAACAAATAACCGGACAGATGAAGTATTTAATACTGTATTAGGAAAACTCACAAACATAATCCCAAGTTTACTCTAAACCTACATGGCACAGACCGACTTCTCTTGACATCCACGAGCAAACCGTGCCCGGTGCGCCACCCGTTAACAGTCCATCGTCAACGTGTTATACTTCCCAAATTGAGTCAATTTATGCACAATTGCACACACGATCTGAGGGATCGATGACCGTTATGCATACCCATTTGATTAATTATCCACACTCTCACTTTGACGCCTAAGCGTTCTAAGATCGAGATTGAAGTGAAATGAACACTCGGGTAGGGATGATAATTATAGCCCAAACCGAACCGAAACCACATCGATCCGAAGAAAAAAATTCGATCCAAACTCACTTTTAATAATTCATAGCCGATCCATCAATACTATATATTAATTCCAGACATCAAGGGACTTCAATGCAATCAAAGAAAGTTATATAAATTAATTATACTATATAGTTTTAAATCAATAGCACCGTATGATGGACCCGATTAAGGGATCTCAATGCAAATATTATATAGTTTGGGTTAAAATTAAATTATATAGAAGCTTGATAATTTTCTTAAACATGGTCAATTTCCTTAAAATAAAATAATTAATTAAAATGGTCAATTTCCTTAAAATAAAAAAAAATAATTAGTATAAACATGCACACTTATTCTGGTATTAATTATTACCATCATAAAATTATATATTAAATTTAAAATCTATGAATTTTTATTAAACTTTATAATTTATTAGATGTATAGAGATGTTAATTATTTAACATACAAAAATATAATAAGTAGGTTATAAATAATTCAAGTTAGATTTCATAATATATAATTCTTTCGATTTTGATTTCATGCATATATGTAATATATTTATATAAATATATAATCCTCTTAAAATTACATGCCTAAGTAGTAAAAGTAATTTCATCAGTAAATAAAAGAATTATAGTAACATTGGATATAGTTATATGATAGTAATCACTCATTTGAATAGTAAAAGTAACAATATTATCAACGAGATTAGTGAGAGCGGTAGAAACAACAACTGGGGTAGTGAAATAATCAATATTAATGCGTCAATAGTGAAAGTAACAATAATTGCGGCGGGAGTAGTGAAATTATCAATATTAATACGGCAGTAGTGACAGTAACAATAATTACGCCGGAAGTAGTTAAAATTACTATGATTATGAGCAAGTAGTGAAATGTTATTACTATTGTTTCATTAATAAGAGTAAAATATTTATAGCGGGAGTAGTGAATTTGTTTCAAAATTTATTTCATCGTAATTTTAGGATACATTATAAAAAATATATTAATGATAACTTTATGCGTTATGCAACTTTAAGTAATTTTATTTAATGAAAAAAAAATAATGGTAAGTAGAGGTAGCCCGGGCGGAGCCGGGCACCAATACTAGTTATTTAGAAACTCATATCTAAATCCACTATTGGAAAACCTAAACCAAATCCAAACTCGATCCATTCGTACCCGAACCCGATTCAATCCAATATATTTCAAAATTTAGGCTTTATTAAACTTAAAATTTTAATTTTGTCATTTAAAATATTTTTTTTATATAGTCAAATCAAATTTTGGATCGGGTTCCGGATTATACAGTGGATCGGGTATGGATTTGGAGAAAGTATAATGGATCGGTTATGGATTTGGAAATTTTGGATATGAATCGGGTTTGAATATCAATAATATGATCCAATAGGTAAGTGGATCGGGTTTGGATCTCACAAAACTTGATCCATTGACATTCCTACACTCAAGAAAGGACGTCAAGAGAGCCCGCCATGAGAGCCGATACTTTCCGACCACTTTGTCAAACACACTCAAAATAGTAGATTGGTGAGTCAAACATGTTAAAAGTCTTGAATATGCTGAAATTTTACCAATCCGTCATTTACCAAACATTTTCACTATCTGTCTAAAGTGAGATTTTGTACCTTCTAATTTCGATTACTATTCATATTGATCAAAATCACATGCTCTATGTAGGAATATAGTCAACCTTTTATTATGTTCCATTATTGGAAAGTTATAAATGTTTCTCTAATTGGAACCTTCCCCCTATTACTAACAGAATAAAAATTCTCTTAGTTTTCTCGCCTAAATAAAATATCCTCATAATTGGGCCTTTTTTAGATACTCTAATTACCTTAGCAAAAGGGCTATAAATTGACAATCTTAAATAATATTTCCTTCCCTATTTTAAAACTACCTCAAATAACATTTTCTTTCCTATTCATTTTTATTATATTATCAATTTTTTTTTGTTTTTTTAGTCATTGAAAATAACCGGTGTCTTTTACAATTTTCCCACAAACAGAGAAGATGAAATACGTTCAATTGGAATATTAATTACGGAGTTGAAAAGATTTAACTTTATCACATAATAACGATTATAACGCGTTTCTAGAGTTCTATTTGCTCGATTGAAAAATTCAATACCTTTTGTTTTAAGAAAGTTGTCTATTTCAAGGCCGTTATTGTTCATGATTAAAGATTCGAACTTTCGGCCACCTTAAATATTTGTTTGCCTTCTTTAAAATTATAATTTGTTCGTACTCTTTTGTTGCGTTGCAAAAATAAATGTGTGAAGAATATGAATTTTCTAAACTTTTATTGTTCTTATTACTCCCGAGCTATCATTATTTGAATTCTTCGCATTATAACTGCAGTAATTCCTTTGGCAATGTCTTAACGTTAAATACAATTATGTAACATTTATATTTTATTTTACTCTATAGATATGCCAAAACTTAAAATACCGTGCATTTGTATGGGACCTACCCTAATTTTTAAACAAGCAAATTTATTTCACGATCTAGGATGGATAATGTATGAATTATTAACAACATTTCCTTTTTTGGAAAATTCACGTCCTAATCTTAAAAGTCATTTGGATGTAAGTTGAAAAACACCGAGATTAGAAAATCTTAGAATTTTAAAGAATATGGGTTGTTTGATTGACATAAATTTTGGAAAATGTAAGAATTTTCAATGTCTATATAATGTAGAAAGTTAGTTACAGTTTTAGCAAACCAAGTCAACCCCTTCATGGCGGACTTTTTATACTTTGTACATTCTCAAAACACTTAAACACACAATGCTAGCAATGATTTTTTTTTTTTGGTGAGGAGGTAATCCGCAACCGCTATTTTTGGGATACCAGGTAAGCCACCCGAGGGTGATAGACTCGAAGTCTATAATACATGGATTCACACAAAAAATGTTCCACAAGATTGTTTATCTAGGTCTCCTGGAAATTTTAACTAAATTTTAACCACTAGACTTCATCTTTGCGGACGAGTTGTTTTCCCTAAGTCACATGTTTTGGATTCTCAATCCAACGTAGAAAACATTTTAACATATATACATACTGAGTATTTTTTATTTTAAAACAAAGCTGTAATTTATCTAAATTTTAAAGCATTATTTCAATTTTCAATTAAGCTGAACTCTATTGCTTCTTTTGAAAGCGTAGCTCAAGCACGATTTATGAAAATTGTAAGTTTGCAAGACAATTTTCCATCCCTGATCCCACTAACCACAAAGTCGGCACCGATTTTGTTAGCCGATGTTGCTTGGCTTCCTTTAGTTCCTAAAAACATACTCTGCAATCGGTTTTTTTGTTAATTTGGCATATGGGTCTGGATCGTGCCATCGAGGAAGAGAGTGTCCGACTCATAAGTCCGAGTAGGTTTTAACCCAAAACCAATTAGCAATGGTTGGATTAGATCTTTGGTTTATAAAGTATATGACACTTTTGCTTCCTCACATGTAAGGTCTCAATTGATCAACAGGAACGTCATTTTTTTCGAACTTGTTCCCTTTTTCGATTAATCAACATGAACACTATTCTTTTTGAATCTGTTTCGTTGAACGAGAACACCGTTGCTTTTCGGAGCCGTCAAATGTCGCCCGGTTTTTCTCTTTCATTGGACGGAAACGTCAATTCATTTTCAGACTCGTCTTTCCTCACAATCCAGGACTAAACCCCCGGAAACCATGTTAAATTCACATATTGGTCTCGGCGGCGCCCATCAAGGAAAAAAAAGTGTTTGATTCATAAGTCAAAAGGGAGTTTCATCACAAAACCAATTAGCAATAGAGAAAGTAATCCCTTGACTTACAAAATGGTAAACTCTCACCTCTTTTATCAATGTGGAACTTTATTAAGATTCTTTACACTCTCCTTCACATATAAGTCCCACTTTAAACCAAATATCCAAAATATTACGCATATGTTATAGTTATTTGTTTACTTTTTTTAATCTTTTCAAAAAATATTTCAATCGAAGGTAAATAAGTTGCTTTTTCCGCATATTCTCATAAAAAAAAACTTAAACCAAATCACACGTTTGAAAATTGAACGTTTACTTCTAAGTATACTTTTAAACCTGATCTCCTTACCTTTGTCAATTTCTCCCCTATTTTCTCTACACAAATTCGTATTTGTCATGGACAATATTCGTCATAAATTTGTGACGGGTCAAATAAAACCCACATATAAAAATAAAAACAAATTATTTGTGATTTTTTAGACACTTTAATTTTTATCTTATCTATAATTCACCCACGTGAATGATAGTTGACCCATTATAAACTTGCGACGGATTACGGATATACCCGTTACAAGAAAGACTTAGTATTTTGTCTACTAAACAGAAAATGATTTGTCATGGTTATTCATGTTCCCTTTGTAACAAACCATCTTTATTGATCAGAAAGCGAAATTATGACTCAAATCTTCCCTTACACAACACCAAAAACACATGCACCTTAGCAACTCTATATATATATATAACCTCACACACCTTATTTTACATTAAAAATTCACTTACTAAATTTATAAGTTATATAGTTAATAGTTATATATACAATTAGTCTAGCTTGTGACAGATATATCCATATCTAACCATGTTTACAACCATGAGCCAATCTAAGAATGTATGTGTGATAGGGGCAGGACCATCGGGGTTAGTCGCGGCTCGAGAGCTAAGGAAAGAAGGGCATAAGGTGGTAGTCATTGAGCAAAACCATGACATTGGTGGACAATGGCTATACGACCCGAAAACCGAGGGAGAAGATCCTTTAGGAAGGTCAACTAAATTTCTTAAGGTACATAGTAGTATGTATGAATCATTAAGGTTACAGTCTCCTAGGGAGATTATGGGGTATTCCGATTTTCCGTTTGTGGAGAAGAAGGGAAGGGATATGAGAAGATTTCCAAGTCATAGAGAAGTTTTTTTGTATTTGAATGATTTTTGTGAGTTTTTTGGATTAAGGGATATGATTAGGTTTAATACTAGGGTTGAGTATGTTGGTATTAATAATAAGGAATTTTGTGAGGTTGGAAATGATATTAAATGGGTTGTTAAGAGTAAAGAGATTGTTAAAGGTGGTGGTCATAAGGCGGGGGTGGTGGTGGTTGAAGAGGTTTTTGACGCGGTGGTGGTTGCTTCCGGCCATTACTCTCATCCTAGATTGCCTACAATCAAAGGTATGTGTATGTTTTCATCATCACCATCATCATGCTTTCTAAAGTTTTAAGCTTACCTTTCTTAGTTTGTAATACAAGTGATAGTAGTACAAGTTTGAAGTACCATTATCATTTAAGTGGTTATGGCAATTAATGTAGTTGCTTTGCCATTTTGATGTGAGAGTGAAAGAAAGCTATACATCCCCTTCACTTGTCTTCTAGTCTACTTTTACTTGCATTATGCTTGATGTTATTGTTAGAATATAAAATCGATTCTGGAATCTCAAACATCAGTTTAAGTTTTTGGTTAAGATGGTTTCTTGACATGGTATCAGAGCTAGTGTGACCAAAAGGTCACATGTTCGAATTTTACCCGCTTGTATAGGGAGGCCTGGCCTACAGTTGCACATCCACATTTCAAACCCAAAGGGCATTCGTGTGAAGGAGCATGTTAGAGTATAAAACCGATATTGAGACTCCAACCATCAGTTTAAGCTTTTGGTTAAGATAGTTTATTGACAGTTATAAGTCAATGACGTTTTTAGGATATTCGATGAGCTTTCAGAACATAGGCTATTGAAATATGAGAGTTAAATCGCGTTCAAATAATTACTTAGGTAAATAAATAACTTTTTCTGTTTAGAGTTTGTTGTATTATTATATCTGAATTTCAATTGACATTTAGAATAGAGTTTCTCAGCTTCATTAAACGATACTTCGTACATTACAATTACAAAAATGTACTAATTAAATGTTGACACGTATTTAGAACAGAGTCTCTCAATTCCGATAAACGATATTTTGTACTTTATTACTATTACAAAAATATACTCCATAACTCATTGTAATTTGTCCTTGTTTGAAGGAATGGACCAATGGAAGAGGAGACAAATACATAGTCATGTATACAGGGTCCCTGAGCCATTTGGAAATGAGGTAAAAACCAAGTTTACGATTATTGATAAACACATGCACAAACTTAAACTATACTTTGTACATTTCCTTTGGAATCATTCATTTTAAAGGCAATCATGAGAAAAATAGAAGCAAGTTGGAGTTGTGTCCCCAAAACCATGTCCCTAAATTACAAAATTTTCAACAAAAATATAATCAATATCACGAAAAACAAGTAATTTGATTTGAAATACAAATTATACTATGCAATCGTCATATGATGCAATAGTAAAAAATTGATCATTGTATGATAAAAAAAATACTGTACTTAATGCTCGGGTTAAAATTTACCCACTAATTTTTATTTCAGACGTTATGTGATCATTTTTATGGTCATATGTGACCACATTTAAATGGTTACATTTTATCATTTAAAAGTAGTCACATGATTACAACTGACCATAAAAATGGTCACATAAGACCGGTCTGAAATTTTCAGATGGAATAGACCGTTTGAATTTTTTAGCATAAAATAGTGAACTTTTATTACAATATGATTACTTTTTCACTCCGTCATACTATACGACGGTCACAAACAATAAGTCGATAACTAGTGTTTGTTAACTTGTTTGTGTTGATGGATTGCAGGTAGTAGTAATAGTAGGATGTTCATTGAGTGGACAAGATTTATCAATAGAATTGACAGGAGTGGCCAAACAAGTGTATGTGAGTGCCAAATCTGCTCATGTTACTCAAGGTTTTGCCAAAGTCGTTGCCAAACACCACAATTTACATCTTCGTCCATTGGTAAGAATTTTTAACCGCAAAAGTAGTAATTAGCCTTTATAATTTTAGTCAATTTTGATCTCGCAAAAGTGAAATGTTATGGGGGCTTAATCTCACAATAAGCTAAAGTTATGGGGCTTAATTAATATATTTGTAAGTTATGAGGCCTAATTACTACGTTTATAAATAAAAAACTGGGTTGAATTTCATTTTTTATCAAAGTTATGGGGCTTAATTACTGCATTTATAAGTGATGGGACTTAATCTCACAATTGGCTAAAGTTTTGGGGGCTAATCGCCACTTTCGCGGATACTCCTCCCATATCTTATATTACACAAATTCTCACTTTAGACGGACACTATCCGTCTAAAACTGTAGACGGATAGTATCTCTCTCGCAAAATGAGAGTGGATAGTGCGAGTGGGTGAAAATATATACCCCACTTACCCTTTTACTTGCATTTTGTGAGAGGGTCACTATCCGTTTATAACTTTAGACGGATAGTGTCTGTCTACAATGAGACGGATTGCTTATATTATATCCCCTTCTTCTTTTACCATTATTCATAAGTCATAACAGTTGTTAGACGTCACAAGGCTATAACGGTCATAAATAAGAATTTGTGTTGTTAAGATTACTCATATTAATTAATAAGAATAATTATAATAGTTGGACCTCAACCATCACCTTAAGATTTTGGTTGAGATTGTTCATCTATTATGGTATTAGAGCTCGTGTAACCATAAGTCACGGGTTCGAATTTCACCCCTCAATTCTAAAATGGAATATTTACTTCAAGCTAACAGGCATTCGTCTGAAGAGGTATGTTAGAGTATAAAACTGATCTTGGGACTTCAACCATTAATTTAAGCTTTTGTTAAGATGGTTTAACCAATCTGACCATAGGCCATAGACCACGGGTTCGAATCCTGACAACCTTAATAACTCACAAAGTGGAATCTCAGCCCACCATTACCTTAAAATAATTAATACGGAGGGAATATGTTTAATAGGAGTAGTAGTCAGTCATTATCGATCATCTATGGAAAAAGATCGGTCGTGTGTTGTAATTGACTTGTCTAGAGACAAGAGTAGCTTGACAAACTTTTTGACCTTGAATTCTAAGTAAAGTTGATATATGGATTGACTGATTGATTGATTAATTAGCCAATTAGTGTTATTTTCCAGATTTTAATGGTCAATGATTATCGTTAATTGTACTGCAGATTGACTGTCTACATGAAGACGGACGTATTTTGTTTGTTGATGGCTCTTCGGTCATTGCTGATACCATCATTTACTGCACCGGGTATGTAACACTACTAATTTATTACCCTGAGACGGTTTCACATTATGAGACAGTCCTATTTTATAAGAGGATAACCCATCGAAATGTTAAAAATAGATTGTCGACGCTCACGGTGTGAGATAATCTTATTTTATAATTTGTGAATTAAGCCATTCATGTTAGTGACGGTCACAACTTGTGAATTTCGCGACATTGTTTTCAAGTAGAATGATTCGCAGTGGTGGAACCGCTGGCGGATGAAAATCGCAAAATTTGTAGTTAAAATTTTCTAGAAATTTGGAGTTTCCCTTATACCATTACCGTTCGCCCCGCTGAAATTTTTCACCACCACTGAGTTCAAATTCTAAATTCGGACGATTCGGAATTTCGGAGTGCTAAAGTCAGATAATATACTCCACGAAAAAGGATGAAAAGTGACTAAAAGAGGCGTATTATTTGCGTGATTTATTGAGGCTTCCTAACATTAGACTATGCCATTTTAGTTCACTTTGTTTTATGATACTGTAGTATAGAAGTTCACTTTTTCAAAGTACAAAATTACAATCTTTATACCCTCACAAGTCACAATATAATCTATAAAAACAGGTGAATCGGGTAGGTTTGAGTCGGGTTGTTGTGTTTGCAAGGATTCGGGTGTGTCGGGCCGAGTCATTTTCGGGATAGTGGTTACTGGTTAGTAGGCGATAATAAGCATTCGAATCGGGTTGAATAGGGTCAGGTCAATTAGGGTTTCGAATCATATTCGAGTCCTTATTTCAAGTACGGGTCAAATTCGGATCAGGTTATTCAGACCGGCTCATTCAAATCAGATCAATTTTTCCAGGTCAATATTTATAATGCCTTAAAATGTTAAATTCAAAGATTAAAGGACTTTTGTAAGCCATTATTTAGTATTGTCATTTCTCATAGGAGGAGACATCAATCATTGCTTTTTCCATTTGTAAAAGCAATTGAAAGTCAACAAGTCAAGAGTACCTCAAGAGTTTAATAATCCCTTATGGAAGCATGCACATTGCATTGCTCACAAGGTTCTACTTGATCCTGAATACCAATTATAAAAATTTAAATGCATGAAGCACCTTAATTGTTTGTCGAGTAAGTCTCCCTTAGGATCGTAATATCCATTTTTATAATAAAATCGGGTTAAATATTCTTCTATTTGTATATATATGACAAATTTTTTGTTAAGTCCTTAGGCAATTAGACACCCTCATTTTGTCTGATGGATATTGTCGCCTTAATCGAGAATTTGTGTTGTTAGACTAATCAATAGCACAAAATCTCATTATAGACGGCACATATCCGTCTATAACTAAAGACGGGCCAAATACAATACCACATTCCTAATAGAACAAGCAACAAGTGAGGTGGTGGGGCAAAAAATGTCACCACTTTCAAGCTATTTGACCCGTCTTTAGCTATAGATGGATATATCCGTCTATAGCAAGACTAGCTGAATCAATAGATCATGCCTAAAGGGGGGCCACCTCATGAGAATCTTCTATAGCTCTATACTTCTATGACATGAGGATGCTAGTTTGAGTAGTTTCCATCTAAAGTTGTTGCAAACCCTTTAAGGAACACCATCTAAGTATTTACGGAGTAATTTTGTACTAACTTTTACCCATACAAAAGTTTGAACTATCACTCATGAGCACTTGCTTACATTTTCATACTACTCATTCAGGTGATCTCTCTTAAGACGGGTATTTTCGTCTTTATTTTAAAACGGGTCAACTTATACCCCATTTAGACTGATGGGGCGGGACATTCTACTTTTCGTAGACCACTTAGATGTACTTTCTACTTTTGTCCCATCCAGTTATTTTCTCCGTTTTAAGTTTAAGACGGATATATCCGTTTTAAGCAAGAATTTGTGAAACTCATTAGCTTGAACCAAAAGCGTCGCATACGAACTCTAAAATGCTACTAAAAATAGCTAAGAAAACATGATGATTGACTATAACAAACCTTGTTTGATGTAGGTACTCATATACATTCCCATTCCTTGACACCAAAGGAATGGTGACAGTGGATGATGACCGAGTTGGACCTTTGTATGAGCACACTTTCCCTCCTTCCCTTGCTCCTTCTCTTTCTTTTGTCGGCATTCCTCGAAAGGTAATCCTAAAGAGGCCAAATTTAAACGCGGCTAATCAGAACATTTTATACGAGAATTGAAACATTGCTAACAAAGACAATGAATGGCTTTGGCTTATGAATTTACAGCTCATAGGTTTCCCTTTCTTCGAGTCACAAGGGAAATGGGTAGCGCAGCTGCTTTCTGGCAAAAGAAAGCTCCCGTCATGGGAAGAAATGATGCAGTCTATTAAAGAGCTTTATCAGACAAAGGATGCCTCTGGCATTCCGAAACATAACACTCATGATCTCGCGGACTTTGAGGTAATTTGGGTTTGTTTCGTTTCTCCAATGTTGTTTTGTGAACTTGTCAGCTGAACGATGCTACAATGTGTATATTCTATGGCAGTACTGTGACAGGTATGGAGATAATGTAGGATTTCCGCACCTGGAAGAATGGAAGAAGGAGCTGTGTTTATCAGCTCTTCAGAATGCAGAAGTTAATTTAGAGACGTTCCGTGATGTATATGACGACTTTGAACTGCTACAAGTAGCTCATCAGAGTCCCCATTTTACTCAACTCGGACCTGAAGCATTTGAAATATAGAACACCACCAGACATTTCCTTCCTGTCAGCAAATCAAAATTAATGTTATCAGCAGTAGATTATGCAGAACAGATTTTGTACCAGGAACCGCAAGTTCAGCAGGTTTTGTAGTCGTGTTGTAGAAAGAACTGGCAAATAATAAGACTCTCTTAAGACCGTCTTAAGCATGAAACGGATCCAAAAACATCTCTAGCACTTAATATTACTAACCGGTCATATGGGTTGCTTTAGATCTGTTTCACGCTTACAACCGTCTTAAATGAGAATTTGTACTCCGTACTAGTTAAAGCCGCGTAGGGAAATCTTCAATCAAACTTTCCTGAGAAGTTTTTCCATTTGGATGAATGATTGTAAGTTATACAGTAACAAATTATTGACATGCTAGTTTACTTTCAGCACATGTTCCCTAGTTCACAGGCCACAGCATCATATTGAAGCCTTAATAATGCCACTGTCAGGAAAAAGAGCTTGGGCCATGTTGCCAACATCAACATTTTTACAGGGATCCTATGGAGCATGCCGCATACCAGCCAAACATATGACATATCATTTGGGCCGGGTCAATTTGTATCCGAGTTCACAAAATACAACAAACTCGTAAATTATACTCCTTTTTAACTCCATTGAACAGTTACCATGACTTTTCTGGTTCTGGATACCTCTACCCTTCATACAACAACAACAATAGGAAAAACATTACTCAATATCTCCAGGACTCTCGCAAATAGTAAGGTAAGCAAGAGTCGGTGTACATAGCCGCATCCTTTTCTTAACACAGAGACGGTTCTTAACCCATCTACAATAGGTGGGTAGTAGACCTGTCAAAATTCGACCCGACCCGAAAACCCGACCCACCCGACCCGTTTTAGGGTTACAAATCCGGTTTTTTCGACCCGCGACCCGTTTGACCCGAACCCGAAATGACCCGTTATTTTAGGGTCGAGACCCGATCCGAATGGGTCGACCCGTTGGGTCAAGGGAAAATCATGAATTTTATTTAAAATATTAATATTTATATATTATATTTGAAAATATAGTTAAAAAATTATTTTTTTATTACTTAAAATTAAAAATTCAACCAAAAAGTCTATTTTATATAACTTTTATAATATTTAATAATAAAATAATTATTAAAAAAACTTTATTTTAATAATTATATCAATATAATTATTGTATATGATGAATATGATTAAAATAATAATTTTAAATATATTTTACTTTTTAAAAAAATATTTTTTAAATTAAAAAAAATCGTTTAAAAAAGACGTTAAAAATGATTTCTTGACCTGTATTCTGACCCTAACCCGACCCGTGACCCGTATGACCCGACCCGTTTGACAGGTCTAGTGGGTAGCATTACAATCAATAGGCAACATGTCAATAGGCAACATGTCAAATAGGCAACATGTCAAATACGAGTAAGATTAACCGTAAACACATTTGCTTGTTTCCCTGTTAGCGAAAATCTTAGATTCTTATGACAAAGAATCCACCTCATTATTAGTATACTACACCCAAGATTTAAGCTCACAGCTTGCTTCTATATGAAGCTTGAGTTTGCTTCTTTTGAAACCGAACGTGTAATATCGGCAAGGTATCTCAATAAGATGGCTCATGAAAGCACAATGTTTTTGTCATTGAGCCAAAGTTTGCCTCAATGTCAAACTAATAAAGTAGAACTTTTCATAAAGTGTAGGCATGTCAATAAATCTTAGATGATTCCAAATGCTAATTCCTGAAATGCTTACCTACCATACCAAAACTCTTGCTGCAAGGAAAACCAACTTGATTAGAGGAATGTTTTACTCTTGCTCTTCCATTAAGCTTCCAATCCGAAGACGGGAAAAAAATTACAGTCAGAGGATCTTACATAGGCTTTGCTAAATATCTACGACCAGTTCTACGCCATTTGGTTTAGAACAACGTAACCTTCTCGTGTTTCTGTAAAAATTTGTGTACTAGGCCATTCGTCATCTGAATAATTACGACTTCCAACCAATAACTGCACATATCAGTCCCTGAGACGGGTCTGTAATGTAAGCTCTATGTTATCTAGTTATCTACTGTGTTTCCGCCCAAGGAATCTATCACACTGCAAACTTGAGCAGTAAGTCACCAAGTCTTGTATGAGTAATCAGTACCGTCTTACAATGAGACGGTGTCATATAAGTATTTATGAAACTCGAGCCATCTTGACGTAACATCTGCAGGACTCACTGGACTTCTGTTCCCTCTAGGCCGCCTGTTGTCTCTGCCCCAACTCAAGACAAACTCTTCTGTCAATTCCAACACTTCAGTAGAAAATGGCGGTTCTTTTATACCTCGAGGTTTCCTTCCCATTCTACAAGCTCTTCTACTCCTTAAATGCCAAGGAGTACCTGCAGCTTCCATTAAACCTTCTATTATCTGAATATCTTCAGTCACCTCAACCCTTGAAAGGGAAGCTAGAGCAGGTAAAACTTCTCTTTGAAAGTCTTTTCTCTTTGACCTTTTCGTTCTACCCTTTCGTGTTTGACTTGAAATCTCGATATGGTTTCCGCTCAAATATTCTTCTGGTTTTATTTCAGGGAGGTTCAAATTCATGGCCTCAAAATCATCAATTTCGTTATCTAGCTCAGTGGAAACGGAAGTAACTAATTCTGCAAACCATTTTAGATTCCAACTGTCAGAAATTCCGCAGTTCTGCCAGTCTTTGGTCTCTGAGAACAAACGGGTTTTGCATGACATGGAAATAATGGCCTCGGCCGCAATCTGTGCAAGTTCTCCCGGGATTTCAGCCCAGTTCTCTTCAGAGTTTCCTTTAGGCGGAGGACCCTCCTCAACTTGTGGGCTAGAAGGTGCCTCCAAATCTATTCCAAGGGCATTTTCGTCATCCCTCGTAGAAATGTTTAAGTTAATCTTAGCTGAATCTCTGAAGTCATGGCCTGTTAGAGCACTTTCAGGGACTGGTTCGTCATCTGTGGTGGGATCACATGGCAAATTAATATCAATCACTTTAAATCTTTTGTTTTTCCTCGCAGTTCCGCCAGCCAAAGAATCGAAAGATCTAATTTCATTTTGCTTTGCATTATCAACAAGAGTTTTCCCATTAAAAGGGTCAACCTCAGGAGCTTCGAAAAAAGGCGAGTTCAAATCAATTGAGCTTGAACCATTCACATAATTCAAGTGAACTGAGGTTATGGATGACATGCAAGCAACTGACTCCAACTTCGGCTCAGAGCAGCTACCTGAGCTTGAACCAGCATCAAACTTTTTTCCAACATACCCTTTACTTCTGTGGTTCAATTTAACCTTTTTCCTTGAGAAATCGCCGTTGAAGGATGGGAGTGCTTGAATTAAAAGACCTTTCTCTAAGGTGCACAAAGGCTTTTTGTCAGACGAACTAATATGCACCTCGGGTTTAGTTTCAAGAAGTCCATGCTTCTTTTCCAAATTTATGTTTGTTAGAGAATCGTCGTTCAACTGAGTCTTAACTCTAGAAGCCATACAGTCGACACCATCAGCTTCAACAATGAGCTTGGATAGTTCGCTTGGAGGAAAGCTGGCTGAAGTTAGGCCTTCAGCATATCGCGCATCTCCTAAGGACTCCCAGTCATCACTGTCAATGTACACCTCACCCGGAAGCTCAAGGTCTAATAGCTTGCCCCCTATTTTCCTTCCCTTAGAAAAAGGATATTCGTCCACATGTTCATCATTTTGTGAAGCGACATGAATGACAGTTTTTGTTACTTTTATACAAGGGTTATCCCGAAAAGAACTGGATAATATTGTTGACGAAGAATTTGAAGATCGGGCCACGAATTGCATGTGACTTAAATTAAGTTCTTTGCTTTTTATTTCAGTCATCAATTCCCTTTGCCTTCTGTAAAGTCTATGCAATTCTTGAACCTGGCAGCAAAATTTAGACACAGATCATTCAATTGCTCATTCACACTCATCATCTGTTGAAGTATGACTCGAAAATTTACTACAGTGTGTCCTGCTGCGTGCTGCCATGATAAAAAATAGAAGGCAAAGCAACTAACATTTCTCGCAACCACATTAGGCTAGTGCCTTGAAGGCACCTATCTACGGCAAGATAAGGGTCCGAGTGTACTTAACCTTACCCAGTGAAATCATGAAGAAGTTATTTTGGGATGTATAATGGAAGTTCATCGAGAATTATATCAACTGACTGCTACTTAAAATCCTAAGAATGACATGATTGGTGATCGGTCAAGTAACAGAAACAGAACGCAGAGCGATGTTAAGGGCTTGCACATATCACATAATTGGTTTCCAAACTACGAGCGAGGATTGCATATGATGGGAAAGCGAACATTTAAGTTTGACTAGATTGCAGCACAGCATCAACAAACTTAAGGGTTTGAAGCAGGATGTTACCTGATCCTTAAATGTAGCTTCATGCATGACCATTGTCTGGCGTACCAACTCCTTATAACTGAAAATAGCTCGTGGGACTGACAAAGTCGACACATAATTGTTGCAGTGCTCAGTCCGAAAAATTCCATTGCCGTTATTATTAGGCCTAGAACCAGCATTTATGTCCACATTAAGATCATAATGTGAATGATACACTGGCAAGTAGCTGTGGCACTGCATAGCTTCCCTGTACAATTTACATTACATTGAACACCCTCAGCAAAACAAACTTATCAAGTTTGTTATCGGTACAGTCAATAACTTGTATGCTAGGATTAAGTAATAGATGTATATGTAAATTTATCTACACTAAAAAAAATAGCAGAACTAATATTCAAAGTTTTTAAGGATGAATTGTGGATTCAGCAATCCATGTATATGTAAATTTCTGCGCTAAATTTATTCCTACTTCACGACCGATAATAGTAGCAAGTCTCTCTTAAGACCGTCCACACTCTACAGTGTGAAATGAATGAATTCAAAAACATATTTGTAGCACAAATACTCCCTCTATCCCGGTCATTTGTTGTCCTTTTCCATTTTGTATTTATATCCTATTATGCCGCCTCACTCGAGCGCCATTGGGCTCGAAGAGTGCTTAGTGCACAGGCTCCCCCGTACCATGTGCCCATATGCTGAAATTCCACTTCATGAGTTATTGGAGGCTGTCAGGATTTACCCTCAACTATTATATTTATATCCTATTAGCCCCCTCCTCTTTCCGTGTTCTTTGTGCTAAAACCAAAAGATAACAATTGACCGGGAGTTCGGTACGGAGGGAGTATTAATTATTGCTTATAACAAACCTAGTATATGAGCTAATTTAGATCCATTTCACGCTTATAACCGTCTTAAAATAAAAAATTGTAGGATAATTATGCATAGTCTGTTTCATTGAGAACGTAAGCAATTTAATACTACTCGTAGTCCATATAAACAGTAGGTCTCGTTTCAGACGGCATATTCCGTCTGAAGCTTCAAATGGGCCTTATGTGACCATTTTTAAATGGTACGGAATAACATTTTTTCACAAATTCTCATTATAGACGGGAGATATCCGTCTATAGTCATAGACTACTATAGACGGACCAAATATCCAGAACTTTATAGACGGGAGACTAATTGAACATTTTTAGCATAAAAATGATGTAACATACAAAAATTCGGAAATGGATCCTCTCCATTTCCTTTCTCTCCATTTCCTCTCACAATATCTTTAAATATTAATATCTCCTTTCATTCTCATTTTCCTTTATTTTTATGCGTAAATTTAGAACCGTTAGATATTGTCAAAATGCGATCTGGACCATTAATAAGAACTTGCCTCTCCATTTCTTTTTAGGAAATGGAGAGAAATTGGGCTCCAAAAATTCAATAGCAACAGAATTCATAAATAAAAATCATACTCCGTACTTTGTAATTAAATTAGCAACCGAAAAAGTCAAAGAATTTACTACGGAGTACAAATCTGAATTCACTAGATTTAGATAAAGTCATAAGTCATAACTCAGACAGACTGTCGTACCACAAAGTATTAGGTAAGAATTATCGGTCCGTTTTTCTTAAGACCATTGCTTTTGGTCTGAAATAAGACGGGTATCATGTCATCATTTTACAATAAAATGTTGTTATTTTCTGATAACATGTTACCATTATTGTTCACATCATTTTCAGGGTAAAAAATGACACCTATAGTCATAACATTTTGTGAATTAATTGGTTACATTTTCTTAAAAAATGGCAACATTTTATCCGTCTGACAAATAAGACCAAAAGTGTCCGTCTGAAACAAGAATTTGTGAAGAATTATATTTGTAGGTGAAAGATTGTTAATTTTAACAGGAAAATCAAAATACTACCAAAAATGACAACTTACAAAAATGGATTAAAAAAAATCACAAAATTCTTGTTTATGAAGCGGAGATCCGTCTCAGACTTAACACGAGTCAAATAAAGTACTTGTTCCATTTATCAAGTAAGGTACTCGTACTATTTAACCCGTTTTAATTTTAAGATAGATATGACCGTCCTAGACGATACCCAGTACCAACTGAAAATTTTCACAGTTTGACCACATTTCGAGAAATTAGTCTATTTTTACTGTACAGAATTAGATTTGATGAAAAAAAATGCAAAAACAAGATGAAACGTGTAAGAACATACCAAGCAAAATCAAAATTTATAATGAAAAATGTGATTTTGATTGAAACCCATTTTTGTAAATTAAAAACTGAGAAAAACCCAAATTTTAGAATCACTAAAAAAACAGCAAAATTAAGAATCCATATGCATAAAACAGTAAAATTCAGCAAGTTTTACCTGAAAAACCACAGTAGCTATAATCCTATAATCCTTGCTTTCGGGTCTTCTCCGATCTTCTCCTCTCACAAACCGATAAAATAATATTAATTGATTAGAGTTTAAAAGGGTAAAATTTGTGGCATTGAATCTGTTATGCCATCCATGAATGAAAGATATATAGAGAGAGAAAGAAAGAAAGATGGTTGGAAAAGGGAATGAAATAACAATAGGAATGGAGTAAATGAAAGGACATTCACTCCAAAAATGTTAAATGTGAATGTTTATTGTATTTTATTGCAATCCGTCTATCTTATGACGGATATATCCGTTTTGATATTAAAACGGTTAAATAGTGAGCATCTTCTAGTGGACAAGTTTTTTTTTTTTTTTTCTAATATTTAGACATTTTGCTTTTATCTCATCTTAACATTTTGACATTTTAAGTTGATGTCCCTCAAAGAAAATATTTCGATAATCTCGTCTTAAACAATAATTAGTATTTTTATTGGAATCACATCGGTTCGTCAGTAGTGGTGGATCTAGGGAGGATAGCAGGGGCGAGCGTACCTGCTGACGGTCAGAAATTTCCAAATTTTTACTCAAAATTTCCACTTTTTTAGAATTTTCCTTAAACATTACCCGATTGTTCACGTCGAGATTTTTCGTCCTCATTAAATTCAATTCCTAGCTCCGCCCTGGTTTATTTGGGTGTCTTTGGAATTTTTGTGAGAGTTGTGTCTGTAGGGATAATGAAATGATGGGTTGGTTTTGCTGAAAAATGTGTGAGATAAAGACTTTGTGTAAAGAAAGAGATAGAGAGATGGAAAGTCTTAGATTCTCTGCTCTTCTATTTATTACTTTTGTTGCTTTCTGGCTTTCTGCTTGCAGAATTATCAACGAGTCTTCTTTTTTCTCAAGTTTTTTTAATTCATGAAATACATATTTATGGAAGAATTAGTTATCTAACCAAAAAAAATGATAAAAAAGTTGAATTTTTATATGATTTAATAAATTTTGATTTAATTACGAACAAACTTTAATGAGTACTTGTCTAATATTATATACTGAAAATTAAAGAGTTTTAAAATAAATTCTAAAGTTTGATATTATGGAGTAGTAATCAACTAATCGTTGGATATACTTCCTCTCGTCTATAGGAATGGAAGTGGGCTCGCGAGCCGTTTGGCTGATGCCCTAGCACGACCTGTAACCCATTTTAGCACTACATAAGATTTGCACAACCAAGCACAACACGACACGTTATAGGTCGTGGACCGTACCTAGGCCGAAGTTTGAGAAAGAAAAACGTGACTAGCTCGGGTATGGCACGATCCAATTGAGCACGTTACGCTTGGGCACGTTTTAGAAACAAAGAAATAAAGATAAAGGGGAGGAATTGTATGGACATGCCCACAAACGGCAAATTGTGTGTCTTGCATGGCTGTCATTTTCATTTCACCGGCACGACACGACACGAAGTCCACGTCCCGTGCCTAAACCATGCCAGTCTTTTCTCCGGGCACGATGGACCGGCACGAAATACAACCGGGCACGAGAGTCGAGAGACACGACCTGCTTCTATCTCTATTCTTGTCTGAACGAGCACTAGTGACACGACCTACTTTAAAAGACAAGGACCGAAGACCAAACTTAAAACCACGCTCAAACAAGGTCAATTATGAGGTCATGACTTTGTTGAGCTATCTTAATCCATAATTAAGCATAAAATAAAACTCGGATGACCCAAGGAGAGGCCAAGGTAAGAATAGGTCAATTAATGGTCTCTTTTTCTCAAATTGACCTCATTTGTGACCCAATAGGTGTTCACATTTGATTGGTAGGAAGGTTGAAAAGTGAAAAAAAAAAAAAAAAAAACTAAGTCGATAATGTAGGTCATGACCTTCTAGATGGAAGGGTGCAAATGAATCAAAGGTAAATAAGATGGTATTAAGAGTAAAAATAGGTGGTGACCCAATTAACTTGACTCTTCTTTGGGGATAGTCTAAGACTCCCCCGTTTCGGTCAATTGTTGTCCTTTGATTTTGGCACAAAAATCAAGGAAAGAGTAAGTGGTCAATTATAAGATGACAAGTGGACCAAATTGAGTGTAAAAGATCAAATTGTTCATCAAATGCAATCTTAAAATAGAAAAGACAACAATTGTTTGTGACAGCCAAAAATAGAATAGGACAATAAATGACCGGGATGAAGGGGAGTAAATAAATTTAATGCGGGTTCAATCCAAATCGAATACTTGAATCCAATGTATTATTCGGGTCTGAACCTAAATCGGCCCAATAAATGCTACCGAAAACTAAGATGAAGATTGACAGCCTTACTGGCATACTGCAAGAATATGGGCCCAACTAAAAAGGACCCATTTCAAGCCATCACCCCATAACTGGTTCCGGCTCCATTTTTGAAGAGGTCTTATTCTAGTGGTTAAGACGGTTTAGTATCGCGATAATAAGTCACGGGTTCGATCTCACCCACCCATATACCGTATTAGTCCTGCGCCTCAATTCACAACCCAAAAAATGAGCACATCATCTGCATCTTCTTCTTCTTCATCATCAGCACCAACAGCAGCAGTATCAGGGGACAGTAAAGAAAACAACAATGGGAGGCCAAGGTTCTTTGACAAGAAGGCGAAGAACATGTGTTGGGCAAGTGCAGATGTAGTATCAGGACGTCATCCTGATCGTTGGAGAAAGGATGCAGCTGGTAACATTGTCTGTAAACGCTTCTGCAATTGTTCTGGTTGTTTATGCTTTGAGTATGATCACATTGTCCCCTTTTCCAAAGGTCTGATTCCTATTTCTCTTCCTATTTTATTATTCACCTTTTGTTTGTTGGGTCACTCGGAAACCGCCTCTTTGTCTTGCTTAAGGGTAAAACCGCGTACATCCGACCTCCCCTAACCCCGCAATTTGTGGGTGGGGTAATGTTGTTGTTGTACCCTTTGTTTGTTGAGAATTTATTCGGTACCACGTCATTGTACACCAAATCAATTGGAATATTTGATTTGAGACAGCTTTCCGTAAATAATTCAGAAGAATCTACATGGTACCCCTCAATTTTTCGACTTTCTAGGTACCCTATACTTTTTAAAACATACATGGTACCCCTAATTGTTGTCATTATCACTAAGTGTACCCCTGAACTTTATTTTCCGTCAATTAAACTCAGTTTTAGACGTTAAGTGATCACTTGGACGCGTAACCAAGCTTGTCATTTATCATCCCATGACATAAGGACTCTATTAGGCTCAATAAGGTAACAATTGTGTGGGGTGAACCCAAGAAGTTTTATTGTTTGGATGTAACATCTCTAATTAAGGTAACAATTGTGTGGGGGTGAAAGGAAGTGGAAAGCAGCGGAACTTTGGGGATAGCAGGGGCGGTTCACGGTTGTGCCCTGAATTTTGAAATTTTTAGTTAAATTTTCGATTTTTTTTGGGTTAATCTTATTGTTGTTTGCCCAAATACTAGAAATCCTGGTTCTTCCACCTGGTGTAGAGACTAGAGAGAATGAGAGGAATCATTTTACATTGTTTCTTAACAAACAATAGAGATTTGAAAGGGAAACACTTGTCTTTCAGATAAAGTGCAAGTCTTTTTTGCAATTGAATCAGTAAACTGGTAGATGAACAATCAGGCCAGATCGTGCACAGTTAGGATGCAAGATGTGTACTGTGGCTGTGAGCTATATTGCTTAGTATGGTTGCCATTTAGTTGTGTATTCAGCTTTGTCAGAAACATTACTCGTATCCGTGTATTGCTGAACTGAATTTTCTGCAGTTTTTTTCACTCTTTTATTTCCTGTTCTTTTGCTCCGTGCACTCTATGGGCATACTTGGGATTGAGGAAAGAATACGTTTTGGAGAAGACAAACTAAAAGGATAGAATTGGCGTGCATTTAGTTTGAGTTTTCTGTATATCCCTAAGCCCTAGGGTTTTGATCCCATTGTATCAGGAGTAAGTCTTCTGTAAAACGGCTTTACAATATCACATTGTAAAACCATATAACAAAAGACCTTAATGCCCTTATTAGGAAAAGTGGTGATTGGTGGAAGTTATATTTGTGGAGGTTTTCAGCTAAATAATTACTTAGTTTTACAATAATGCTTATGTAAAACGGTTTATAGAAGAATTGTTGTTGTATCAGGCACATCTGCACATGTAGAGAGCTAAGCTGAACTCTCCAGTGGCTAGGGTTGCGTACTTGTGTCGTTGCAGGTGTAGCTGTCAAAAGTCAAAATCTGTTCTCAGTTTTCCGTCTGGACCTTTTTTCTGTTTAGCTAATCTATTAAGGAACGAAGTAGTGATACTAGTGAACAATATTGGATGAAAAGAGTTTGCTTTACCTTTGATTTGGGATTACGGAACTATATGTGATTTGTTTCAGGCTTTCAGCGGTAGGAAGATTAGGAACCAAACTTACGGATTACCTATATCTTTTTTGCTTTTGCTACCCAAGCTTTATGTTTTGTATGAGGTGATTTAATTTTAGATTGGGTGATCCTAATTGGCTCTGAAATATTTCAAAGAAGTTTCATAAATTTGAGCATAGAAATGAACAGTTCGGTTTCAATGTGAGCTTGTTCAATTATTTGGTGTTTTCTATTTTTCTTGTTTCTATTTGCCTAGCACAGACACCTTATACTGTCAAAATATGCTTGAAGCCTTGAACATTTGCAAACTGGCTTTGTAGGAGGTGAATCCACAGCTAACAATTGTCAAATCCTTCAAACTAGGGTCAACCGATACAAATCTGACAAAGAGATGGATCCCAAGTTATTGAAAGGATATTCATGTGATTTAAAATTCACAGGTATGTTCATCTGTTTGTCTTTCCCTTTTTTTTAATTTCAGTTTGAACCGAATGCTGGATATAATATTTATCCATAACACCGTGAAAAGCCTATTTTTTCAAATTATTTCATTTGTAACTTGAGGCTAACTATTGGAGCTTTCTAAAATGTTTCTCTTTCTTTACAATTCATTAGTCTTTCTTGTTCTCATTATTGTCTCCCGACCTTTTCCGTGATTCTGTGGTCATCTGTATAAAACACGTCTTGTGTCAAATCCACAATTTCAGGAGATATTTTAAAGCTTTCTACTGTAGGGGCACCCCCAATGTACACATAGTACATGAAAATCATTTTGGTACAATTAGTTGTCCCGGTTTATAGCACCGAAATGAATAGCTTCTTCTGAAAACATGTTATGTTGCTTCCTCAATTAAAACAGCTCATAAAACCGCCCACATATTCTTATTCAAGAATTAGTAGTTGGTTGTCCTGTTTCAGTCATGATTCACTTGGGGACACCTTGTCTTTTTTGAAGTGGAAAGGTTTGCTTATGTCCAACTCACGTCATTATAGGCACCGAGGTTGTATACTTCAACCATCATATTAACTACCTTGAGTTAAGATCAGTGTACATGATTGTAGTACGAAATCCTTTTCAGAGTTGCAGGAGTTAAACCTGTAAACATGTCAATTCATTCAATGGTCCTGTGTTTTGGCATGATTCTCTGACTGTTAAGAAAATACTGGTAGGATATGTGGATACTAAGGTTACCAAATTCATAAAGAATACACCACAAATATATGTGATACGCTGTAGATTTTAATTAACCGCCATGATAGAATACGCTTGAAATGATTCCAGTATCACGAAGGTTGAGTGAACCAGTAACCAAGTCCGTTCATATTTTTGTAGATATTTGGATTTCTTTTTCATTTTGCACAAGTCTTCCTCCTGCTGTAGCATAAAATGTCCATGCTACATTATATGACAGAATTGTAGACCATTGCCACGTTACTTTCCGTTAAAAATGCTGACATTTTAACTGTTACTTTGACGATTTTTCACGACTTAATCCTCACTGTCCTTTATTTATTTTAAAATTGCCGAACATGTACTTCGTATAATGCAAGTAATCTCTGTCTTTGTTTTAAAAAAAAATCTCGTGTTTTTTTGACAATAACGACTGTGTTTGTGGTCTTGTGGAAGAAAATGGTCAAAAAGAAAGCTACAAACATGGAAATAAACTTAATTTTCTGATATTAAATGAAGATTTAGCTCATTTGGTAAACGTATTTGAAATTACAGCCGCATAGGAAGCCACCCTCCTTTACGTTACACCCTTGACATCTCGTAACCTGTTTTCTAGCTCACAAATTTCTCATGAATTCATGATTATGAAACCGTATGGGACAAAATTTGTTTCTTAGTACACCTTGTATACAAACTAGCTGTATTACATGCTGCGATGTTTTTCATTCAGATACGGAGTACTAGTTAACGAATAGCTGTGAAGTTACTTTGTATTTAGTCCAGAAATAATTTGTGCTGCATGCCTGCATCTAATCTTGGTGACTAGTTTATGATAAACTCAGCTTTGTTCAGATTTCCTTGCTAGGTGAATGAAATTTCCCGACATGATTTGTCTGTTTTTTTCCTGGCAACCTTGATTATATTCCTTGTTGCATTTAAGTTAAGCTGCCATCTCTGTTGCTCAGACGTCCCAACAGAACTACGAGCATATTTTCATTACGGTGCCTGCTTTTACCTAAACTCGTTTGTAATTCGTGTCACTGACTTTACTGATACGAGGGTTTGTCCTCTTTTAGACAAGGAGCTTGATATAATTGAGATGGCAGTATATGGGGATGTCATACGACCAGGGAACGAATGTCGCTGCAGATCTGTTGCCGAAATGTTGGGAACATTCAAGGCTAAAGATCGCACCAACCCTTGCAAGTTGCCATATACTGAAGATTCATGACAGTCTCAGACTCTCCGGGCTGCCCGACATTAACTATTCCTATTGGATTGTCGAAATTACCCTGCGACAGATTGAATGTGACTATGTGAGCCATGAAGATCGGTGATTGTGTATGAAATTACATTTGAGTTGATGATTACATCAAATATATTGGTCGTCGAAAAGCAAGTTCATTAATCATTATTGATAGCGGACTAATCTTAAGAGTTAATTGGTTTGGGTATACATCATGAATGCTATCATCTATATGTTGAAGTTTGTAAAACATAATCATAAATATTGATTTACTACTATCATTGAGATGCTTGCTATATTGCTAAGTGGGATACTCCATGACTAAATTTTGTGTCATCATTTGGGGTAAAAAGTTACTGAAACATCATATATTGGACTTATAGTCTATTCATCTTTAGTCTTCACTAATGAGTGATTGGGTTCGAACCCTGTCAGCATCATATTCGCCGTAGTTGTGGCTCCCTTTACGCCAAAAAACAAATGTTGCGGTGACGTTGAGACTTTTAGTCAATTGAGGTAAGGGAGGGAATTTTGCACATTGTTGCGGATGTGGATCTAATGTCATCAACGGCTAAAGGTTTAAACTTTATATAAATGGAAATGAGTTTAGAATTTGTGGGTTTATTACCACATTGGAATTACGGTTTGATCCGTGTTTATCGTGCGTATATCTCGAAAGTTAGAATACTAATATATTGAATTTTGTGTTATTTATGCGAAAAAGTTCTACTCTCACGGGATAAGACATTCTATTTGTGTAAAAATTACTCTTTGCTAATAATAAATTAGTGATTTTTTATAACAAAAGAATGGTAACATGATATGAGACCGTTGTATTCTAAAATTTGTGTACACAAACGTGAATTGATTTGCAAATGTGGTGTCGCATTACTACTAGAGGACTAATTATATGCATTAAGACAATGATATTAATTAGGGCTAATCTTAAGACAATGATATTAATTAGGGCTAATCTTATGTAGGTAGTTAATTAATTCACAATAGTGCGTCTTGCTTCAGACGGGCATTTTTGGTCTGAAATAATAAGACAGGATTTTGTAAGCATTTTACAGTTAAATGTGACTATTGTTGAAAAACTAGTTACCATAATCTGTAACACTGCTTATTCTATTGTGGTTACATTTAACTATAAAATGGTCATATATGTCCGTCTGAAAAATAAGACGAAAAGTGTCTGTCTGAAACAAGAATTTGTGAATCCACATGAAGCCTAGTTTTGTTGTACTTGGTTGATTATAATGGACGCCGCATACCTACATCACTAACTTCAGTAACTTGCCTTACAATCAAGAGTATAGTGCCATTACTCATTATTTATTCAGGTTTGGTCGTATTTGGTTTGAAAGTGCACACATTGCATACTTTTTCAACTCCCACTCGATTAATTCTCGGATAAGCTATTTAATCTGTAACCTATTGGTGCTAATAATTGCTCGTGTAGATATTCTTGTTTAAGACGAAAGTAAGTAATCATTTTATAATTTTAAAACAGATCAAAGATTCTTATTTAACTTCAAGAAATATTTTCAATTAATGCTAATGTCCCACCTCCAAATTAAATGTCTAACTAAAATGTATACTCACTAACTAAATTTTAGGGACTAATTGTTGCTCCTCTTTCATTTTATCAATGTGCCACATTCGTAGGTGAATTCAACTGAATTGTAGGGGATAAGGAGCCAATTATAACACAAGGTTGATAATTTTATTTCCGTAGAAAATCCACTCATAATGAATACAAAGATAAAAGCCTTGCGCTATACAAAGTACTGCGCAATGCTACGAACAGTCTCTTTCAGATCTTCTCCTTTCATAAATAGATAAAAAAAGGGAAGTGATATTGCCATTGTGGTATCAACTAATGCCACGACAAGAAAATGGTAATTGGAAAAAGTTGTTCGGCTCATACACTAACATAACCCATGGCATTATGTCAGGCCTAAAATAATACTCCGTACATTCTAACCATTTACAATTGTTATCCATATAAACAAAATATATTATATTTTATTCGTTTATGAGAAAAGAAGGTTATAGAGAAAAACCGAAAGAGAAGGTACTTAACAATGAAAAAGCACGCATCATTAAGTCAACATACTAAGGATTTACCGATTTAGCTTAGTTGCAATTGTAGAAGAATTGGATCCTTGGTAATTATAACGGTTCCAAATACTAAGGACTTTTTATGTGTGCTCATGATCTTAGGCCAATGATTTTGATTAGATAATGGCAGGCAGCAATTATATACTCCCTACTCCGCGTGTTTTATCACCGTACTTGTTCAGGAGGTAAGAAAGTCAATCTCAATTTGAAGTTGAATAGGCTCGAGATCGTTTCAAAATTATGAGCTTGAGCTCATTTCCAGTCCGAAATTTATCGAGCCTAAAAATTGAAGTTTGAGCTGTAGTCTAGCTCGAATCAAGCTTATATGTAATTTGTCATTGTATTCTTATAGAGTTCACTCTATGAATAACAAGTTTTATAAGACGGTTTTTGGGTATGACGAGCGGAATAAAAATGATCCATTACTAGATGATAATCATGATACTTGTATTTATGCCATTTTAAAATTTTGTTTTGATAGCATGATATTTTACTATGATGATCGACCAATTTAAATATGTCAGTGCCAATCATAACTTTTCAGATTATCAAAATTGAATTTAAACTCAATAGTACTATTTTTAAGACTTTAGGTTATTGAACTCACTCCATGAATACGAGTAACAATATGTAGTCCGTGTCATCATCTCAATTAAAAATTTAAGTCGATGATTAGAATTCCAAGAACGGATTTATACTATAATATCCTCAATGATTAGTTTATTAACATTGTTTTAGTTCCAACACATCCATTACTCCAACTCTGCTACGCCCCTGATGGATTGATTATCTTAGTGGGGACCCAAGATGTTTATTACTTCACCTGTAAGACTATTTTTTCCACCACCATTCAAATAAAGATCAAAAGATTGTGTGAGATAAATAATTTAAATTGTAAAGTACTTTAAACCCACCAAAATGTTTCAAAGAGATGCGTTTAAAAGTTGACTAATTGTGGTAACAAACAAAAATATTTATGGAATTAACAACAATTTATTTCATGAAATATTTTTCTTATATAAGAAGAATTTGTAATTTTAAACAAAAACATTTTCTTATTTACATGAGTTTTCAAAATATAGTTGTATCTTTCATCATCCATCAAGACCATCATCCATCATAAATTCATAACGAAAGTAATCCGTTTCACTTATCTTCTTACAAGTGAAGTGAGTAGTGAAAAATCTCGAAAATTATTGTTCACGCTGACTATCTAATAATGTACAAAAATATACACGAAACGTTAAAAAAAAATACTATTGTAAAATCAATTATATAATTACACAAATTTCCATTGAAAAACAGTTATGATATTATTTTTATATCTTCTTCAATTTTATTTTTGGAGTCAAAGTTAGAAAACTTTAACGATAAATAAATGGAGAGATAAGAAATATTCCCTCTATTCCGATCATTTGTTTACATAATTCATTTTGGGTTGTCACAATCAATTATTTATCTTTTTATTTTGGGACTGGTTTTGATGAACAATTTGATCCTCCGCACTCAATTTGGTCCGCCTCGTGTTATCAAATCCACTTACTGTTATCTCATCTTTTCTTGATTTTTGTATCAAAATAAAAGGTAGACAGCTGACTGGGAGAGAGCCTAGGGGAGTACCATATTAATACAAAAAAAACTAAAATATTTATATTTATTGACAAGAAAAAGTTAGTATATGAGTAAAAAAAGAACAGTCAAATTATCGTCTCAAAGGCCGCTAAAAACCGTCTTATATGCAAACTCTTAAATTCGACAAAAGAAACCAAGAAACATAAAAAGAACCAAAAACCATGCGCTAAACCAAGATCACTAATCACAGTTACTCGAAAGTCGAATCTAATTAAAATCTCTCTCCATATATAAACACACATACACAATTTTTTGCACTCATCACACTCTTCATAACTTCACATTCTTCCCCAAAATTCAATCTATCAATTTTAACAACAAATCCAACGATCTGGGCACTCTCTAATGTCCCTAATCTCATCTGGGTCCACCCCATTTTCTTCAATTTCACTATATTCTTCCATAATTTTCTTGTAATTCCAATTATTTTTCATTTAATATAATAATTATTAATTTATTAATTATTTAATGGGGTGTGTGAGTTCAAAGGGTGGAGTATCAGTAACTCCAGCACTCGACCTTTCCGGCGTTTTCCGGGAAAATACGGGGTCCACTAAGAAATTTTACTCCAACTCGGTGGGTGGCGACTCAGTAATGGCGACGGCGAGTCGGGGTGACTCGGGACGAGTGAGTTCTGACTCAGTGAGTTTGAGGCTTGGAAACTTGTCTAAGTACGTGGAAGGGGAACAAATCGCTGCCGGTTGGCCGGCGTGGCTTAGCGCTGTTGCGACGGAAGCTATTCATGGGTGGTTGCCTCTTCGAGTCGACAATTTTGAGAAATTAGAGAAGGTGGGGCCGTATTTTTATTACTCCCTCCGTCCCAATCATTTATTTAATAAGCCGTATTTTGTTTAAAATTTGAAAATTTGGTAGTTGTAACTTGTAATGTAGGTTCAAAATTCAATTTTTGATGCACTAGTTTTGTTTTGTTCAAAAGAATTGTGTGAGACATGGTTACGGGGTTAGGATTTGAAGTTAGGAGTCGAAATTTTGATTGGGAATTGTTGTGGGACGAATTAATGATCATAATACTTCCTCCGTCTCATTTATTTGTTTACCTATTTTATTGTTTAGTAGCGATTGAACAAATAATTGAGACGGAGGGAGTAATAATTAAAAAAAGTTAATTAGGAAAAAACTTTTTTTTTTTAATTTAATGATTACTTATAATAATTCATCTGTAATATGGTTGATCTAGTTTTGAATTAGGGTTTTTTCTAAATTGTTGGATATGTTTTGAGTATATACACATTTTATTATCTTAAAATATTTGAAATGAAAAGGAATATTTTTTAATGTTAGTACAGAGGTACAGTGATCATGTGAAGTGCTGGGAATGTTATTAGTTCTGAGAGTGATATGCTGTTTCTGGAAATTTTTGTTGGGTTTTTATGGAAAAAGGTAGACATAGTATGATATATGGTTCCAATTATTTGGAGTTGTATATGGGATTTGGCTTTTTTCCTAATTTGGCTGCATTCTTGGATTTTTGTTTTTATGATGATTGATTTGAATAAATTTAGTCTATCTTGTGTTATTCCTTATTCTTTTGTCAGATGGGATTAAGGCTATGATGCCGTTGTTTTTGTTGTTGTTGTTGTTGTTGTCATCGTCCTGAAATGCAAAATTTGTATGAGACGGTTTCACGCGAAAAAACAACTTGCAGCGGCCATTATGTATTTTTCATTTAGTTATAGGATTAATGAGTTGGTTTTAGAGGTAAGTTCGTCTTGTATGAGTTGTGAGTTCATTGGATGTTATTTTTTTTCATGTGGTGTAGATTGGTCAAGGAACATACAGCAGTGTTTTTCGAGCACGAGACCTTGAATCAGGGAAAATAGTCGCGCTAAAGAAAGTTCGTTTTGATAATTTTGAGCCTGAGAGTGTGCGGTTTATGGCTCGTGAGATTTTGATTCTGCGCAGGCTTGATCATCCTAATGTTATAAAACTGGAAGGAATAGTTGCTTCCAAATTATCATGCAGCATATACCTTGTGTTTGAGTATATGGAACATGATCTCGCTGGCCTAGTCTCTTGCCCTGACATCAAGTTTACAGAGTCACAGGTATATTGTGCTTGATTATCATTAGTCATTCTATGTGCCTGTTCAAGGACAAAAAAATTATATGAATGGTCTACTGTGAGACCAGCCCTTCAACTCGGTAATTGAATGAGGAATATTCAAAAATTTGGGTTTGGCTCACATGTGAGTAGATAACAATGATGGAATCAGTGTGACCATCCCTTCAACTCGGTAATTGAATGAGGAATATTCAAAAACTGGTGCAGTGGTGCCAGGAAAACCATACTGCTCTCTCGATTTTGGGATGGCATTGAAATGTTTTGCGGATATTCTCATTTAGTAGATAACAATGATGGAATCAGTGGTTCAATGCTATTTCTTCTTCGTTTTTTAGTATATGTTCGCTGTTTATTTCTTCATTCTCGATTGATCAGAGGTAATCATTAGGGCTTAAAGTGCATGTGACTTACAATAATTATGCAGGTCAAGTGCTATATGAAACAGCTGTTGTCTGGGATTGAACACTGCCATTCTCGAGGTGTAATGCATAGAGACATTAAAGGGTCAAATCTCCTTGTAAATAATGAAGGGATCCTGAAGGTGGCAGATTTCGGTTTAGCCAACTTCTGCAGTACATCACACCGACAACCACTGACTAGTCGTGTTATAACTCTTTGGTACCGGCCTCCTGAGCTGCTGCTCGGGGCAACAAGTTATGGACCATCTGTTGACCTATGGAGTGTTGGATGTGTATTTGCAGAAGTTCTCCTTGGAAAGCCCCTTCTTCAAGGGAGAACCGAGGTGATTACTTTGTCAAACTCCTCCTTTCCTGTATGTAGGACTCCCTGCATCCCTTTTATTGTCCCATTTTGACTATGGTAGTCAAATAATTTTGAGTTTGGCCACAATTATTGCGCAGTTTACATTATCTACAAATTTTTAAAAATAATAACATGAAAATAGTTCTAAAGAATCAAACTTGAAATCGGTTGACCATCTAGGTCAAATGGACACCAAATTTGACATGTGGGAGAAGTTTCTTTTTTTTTTTTTTGGGTAATTAGTCTTCACGGCTTCTCAGCATAATTTTCTTTTATAAAGTACTCCCTCCTATTTTACATAACCGTCCCATTGTGAAAATGGCACAAGAATTAAGAAAGTGAGTTTAGACCACACAAAACGGACAATGGGACAGTTATGTGAATAGACGGAAATGGAATTGAATTTCGACCACACAACACTTACCAAAAATAGACAATGGGACAGTTACCCGACTAGACGAAAATGGACAATGGGACGATTATCTGGAATAGGAGGGAGTATCTTGTAAAACTGTTTTTATCAAAGACGCCTACATATATTATATATACCATAAATTGTGATATGGGTCAACGATAATATTGTCGTGAAACTGCCTTGTATAAGTATTTAGGCCATTTTTTGTTACGGCAAAAGTTGAGGGACATTGTTTCACTCAATATATAGGTTGAACAGCTGCATAAAATCTTTAAGCTATGCGGATCTCCTCCTGATGAATACTGGAAGAAATCTAAACTTCCTCATGCGACTCTTTTTAAGCCACAGCAGCATTATGAAAGTTCTCTTATGGAAACTTGCAGAGATTTGCCAAGAACAGCAGTGGACCTTATTGAGACTTTGCTTTCAGTTGAGCCATACAAGCGTGGCAATGCTTCTTCTGCCCTTTATTGTGAGGTACAGAATTATCTCATTTTTTTAATTACGGAGTATAACATTTCTTTTCTGAATTTTAACAGCCAAGTTGGCAGTTGGACCGAGCTAATGTCAGCTTCAGAATTTCTTTGGTCCATGGAGATAGATTAATCAAATTCCTAATGTTGTTCATTTTGTTTCACTCTCAGTATTTTACCACGAAGCCTTTTGCGTGTGATCCGTCAACTTTGCCAAAATACCCACCTAATAAAGAAATTGATGCAAAAGGACGTGATGATGCTAGAAGGTAATTTTTGCAACTTTCGGTCCTTCCCTTCGTAGTTTTGCTTTTTGCTTCCTAATCTTGGAGTGGGATAAGGACTTATACTTGTGCTACAAAACAGTTAAGCTCATTACGCAGACAATTTTGTATATGATGGGAGAATTATCAATGTATTTTGAAGTGATCTGTTTACACAACTCTTTGAGATCCATAGCCCGGTAATTCATTGGAGCTAAATGCTCACTACTCACGACACTTTTGTTAATGTGAAGTGGCAATCCGTTGATGCAATTCATGATGCAATTATTATTGTTATTATTGCTTCATTCAGTAACACTGTCTTTCACTGAGAGACATGTATAGCACTAGGGTATTGTCGGTGTAGTCTGTAATTCTGTATTGGCAGACAATATAATTAACATTGAGCTTTGCTATTTGGTTCCATACTGATTTACAGGAAGAAAACCAATGGAAGAGTCCGAGGGCATGAAACTGGAAGGAAAACTGCAAAGAAATCAAACGACTCCCGTCGACAGGCCCCACCTGAGGTTTTCCTCTTAACTTACGTTAACTCATTGTCATTCAAGACAGTAGGTTAATAGATCAATCTTTACTGAAATTAATGCTTCTTGCGAAGGGTTTGCCATTGCCACCACAAGATCTTCAGAGGATCAAAATCAATGGAAATTTAGCGCTCTTTCATCCAGAGGAAGATATAAGAGGAAGGGACCCACCAAAGCCATCGTTTCATCGTCGGGAAGAACCTTCTCATGTGAAGCACGCATCTCAAGGAGAGGTGCCATATTCAGGCCCACTTCCTGTTCCAGGGTCAAGCGGCTTTGCATGGGCAAAATGTAGGAAAGATGATAACGCATCTGTTAGATCACACAGTAGGTCTAGTTCTAAGCATAGTTTTAATGGTTTAGAAACTTATTTCACATCACATAATAGAAGTGATTCCGAAATAAAGAAGCGTGCACTTTCTAGAGGGCATGATCATAATGAGACTCTAAAGCATACAGTGAGAAGACAATGGAGCCACTTCAATCGCCCCGACTCTTTTGATACCTCAGATGAGTATCATTCACAGGAGTTATCTTTAGCCCTTTACCAAAAAGAGATGGCATCCAGAAGAAATCACATGGTTAGTTAATATTTACTTGGCCACCCAATGTCGAAAATTTGAATTAATCTTAGCCATACTGCTTTTTCTTAATTTTATTTATGCTGGATTACAGAGTCAAGAGGAGAAAGTTGAATTTTCAGGACCATTACTATCTCAATCGCACAGAATCGATGAACTTTTAGAGAAAAATGAGCGTCATATTCGCCAGGCAGTTCGGAGATCCTGGTTTCAAAGAGGTAACTGTAACTCACTATTCTGGTCAAAAAGTTTTTCTGAATAAGCTGGTTAAGTTAACTGTCTTTACATAACAATCTGTTAAATGTCGGGAAATGTATACTCTCTGTATATATGTTGTTATTGTCATTATCTAATTGGTTGATTCGGCACCCTGCAGTCAGAAAAGAAGGCAAATGAGCAGAACTTTCAACAATATCACGGGTTTGGAATTCTCTTCTTCTAATGTCAGTCTAATGTGCGAGCCTGGAGATAATTCAACTGACTGAAAATCTCGAGAACACCGGAATGTGGCTGGAGAGATGGAAGATGGAACCAAGATGCCAAAATCTCATATATTCCGGTTTAGGTCAAAGAAACCAAAGTTGGTTAGTTCTCTTCCATATAAAAATATCGAGTTCAATCCGTTAACAGAAGTAATATACTAATATGTACAGATTAATAGATGGTTAGATGTTGAGGAAATTATGATGTAAATTATATGGCCCATGAAATTTGTGGCTAATTTTTGTCGAAAATGTCTCGAGAAGTTAATTCTTCAATAACTATTATGTTCCCTTGTAATTTATGGGACATTGGCTTTTTTCAATCAAAAATTGAAGTTCTGAAGTCTGAACTACACAGCATTAGCTGTACTTCTGTACTAGGGTCAAGCTTGTCTTGCCTTTGCCCTAACAAAAGCAACAGGGAAAAAAAAAAGTAAAAGAAAAGCAAAGAGAAAAGAGTAATAAAGAGAAAAAGACAGTCTGATGATTATTGTTGAAGTGGGTTGGTTACTGTTTGCTTGCTTTAATGATTTGGATAGGAGTCATTCTTAATCATTTGATGTGATTTATGTCTCTTTGAATATTCATCATTTTATTTTGGTTGGTAGTCGGCACCACAAAGGAGTGTTATTTCGGAACAGTATACGGTCAAACACTTATACTTGGGAGTTTACCCAGTGTGCACTCAAGATAACGGCTGCGGATTTCCTAGTTATCCAAAAAAAAGACCGAGCACAGGAAAATTGCAAATACAATAGTTAGACATATTGATTGGTTAAATGAAAATTTTGCCAAATAGAAAAACTTAGGTATCGTTTGGTTGCCTTTGTACATCATGAGAATTGCAAAATCCCATGAATTACAAAAAATAGAGAGTTTTTGGTTGCCAATTTTTTGGCAAAATGTAGGCATTCAATATTCCTTGGAGTTTTGAATGCCTACATAATGGGGGAATTGAACTACTTACATTCCCCTAGGTAGTTGGCAACTCCTTGGAATTCAACTCCAACATCCGCAACCAAACGAATTTTCCGAATTCATGTGAATTTGTCTATAAGAAAGTGATTCACATGAATTGAATTTTCCGGCATTAGTTTAATTCCTGGATCAACCAAACGGGGCCTTAAAATTCTCATAAACTTCCAATTTCTACGCAACTGTGCAGTTGATTAGAATTATATATGAGTCTCTGACAGTTGATACTCCTCTTGTTAAGTATAAATGGTTGTACAAAATTATTTCTATACGCGCATAATCATACAGCATAATTTTTGGATGATTTGAGATCCTATGAGAAGCACAGAGATAAATAGATAGATAATGAGAACTCAAACTTCCACCAATTCACCTTTTCTTATGATCTTTTTCTGTCTCATTTGTTTCTTAATAACATTTATCTAAAATTATAGAAATTTATCCCATCAAAAAAAATATACAAATTTACAAACTTAAGAAGGTGAAACAACTACAAGAAACAGTGATTTAAATGAATAAGAAGTGAAATTCACGTCTCTCTGGTATATATTAACTTCATTAAAAAAAAATTGAAAACTTGAATTATTCGATGTTTTTACATTACGAAAATATAAAATGTCTTACACAATAATTTGCGATGTGAAATAATAAGGAATGAACATTAAAAAAGAAGTTTTTGCAAGTTGCAACCTTTTCTATTGTTGATTTATAAAGTTGTGACAATCAAGATGGTCTCCCTCCACACACTGAAAACTATTGGGCCGTCATTTTTGTGTTTGATACACTTCTCTTAAGTTGATGGGTGAACTATTGGGCTCAGTTGTACCATCTGCTTTAAGTTGTCAATAAGGCCCAAGTGGAAGTGCAAGCAATTAAGAATCCATTTTAAGAAGCCATCTAGGATATAAGGGTATTGGACTATTGGTTGGTTATAATCCATTTCGATATTTTGTTAAAGTATTTTGGAATGAAGTTTTTTTTTTTTTTTTGGGTCATTTGGTTCAAAAGTAAGGAATGGAAATAATGAATTTGACTATGGTATCATAGAGATATGAGTTCTAAATCCAAAATATTTATTTGTTGAGCATACTTTTCTTCTTTTAGTCCCTACTTTTCCTTTTTCAATTCAAAAACTACTGGTTTTCGTGTAAATTTTAACATATATAGTATATTTTTACTACATTATTTTTATCAAAATCTCTTAAATACAAATCCTTGAAATTTACAGAGCATTGTCACTAGCTTAATTCCAATACACTCACCTGATGACCTGATGTCTCTGTTCAATTCTTTAAATAGACAAATTATTGTTTAGATGAAGATATCTATTCAATAGGAAAATTGATTCAAATAGGTATTAATCATAAAGGATAACAAATCGTGTTGTCTTAAGTAAGATCAGCGAGACAAAACTAGTTGGTAAATGTAACTATTGTGGACTATCGCATGGTCCAGCGGGTAAAAATGACCACTTTATGTTAAATAACGACACTGTTAATAGTGGTCACTTTATTATAATAACAAAAGATTATCACTTTTTAATATAAAACTAGTGTAGATCCCGCGCGAAAGCGCGGTTTCTTAGATCGTTTTTTTCATAGAGAATTTAATATTTAAACTCACTATAAAAGTAAATTTTAATAATGTGTAGTAATAAGAGGTAACAGAGATAAAATTAGACATTTTAGCCTGAATGAAGTTTGTAGTAGAACTATTTTTTTAATTAAAAAGTTGTTTATTATAAATAAGATTGTCAGATTAATATACATAAATAACACGTTATTCTTTTTTATCCATATAAAATATTTATGTGAAATGTATAACTAATATTGTAATTTTTGTTAAAATATACACTAATTTAATAATGTGAGTAAAGAATTTATGTATAGTTTATAAGATGGTATAATGGAACACCATTTAGTAACCCATTATTTATTTATAGTTTAATATTTACAAAGGAGCCCAATTATGAGTAAATATTGTTTAGGGAAAAAAAATAATAGAATCTCTCATTCTTTTAATAGTAAGGGGATGTAATTGATCAATATATCACACTGTTTTATGAATTGTAGTGGGATCCAATTTATTATGGACCAATAAATTATTATAACCCAATTATTATCTAGTTTGCCATTCAAAGAGCTGGCCCATTTTTCTGAGTAGGTAGCATAGACGGGAAACCTATTAAGAGTTTTTATTCACTTAGTAGTAAGGGAGATTGCATAATATATTAGGGGTAAATGATGTGATGTTATTTTTTAGAATTTTATCTCTGATTAATTGATATGAAAAATTGTATATTGGGGTAATTTATTGTGGTTCGAGATATTGTGATTTGAGATTTTCGAAATAATATTGTTAGCATTGCATAATTTGTGGGGCAAACTATATTCCAAGAATTATCAACTTAAAATGTTAGTAATGATGCCAAATTATGTAAAATCAATTAGTTTAAGTCGATGGCCCAACTTAGAACGTGGTTTGTGCTATTACAATTCATAAGACAGACCCATCAAAGTGGGAAGATATTTGGGCGGGAAACTACTAAGAGAATTTTATTCTCTTAGTAGTAGGGGGAAGTAGGGGGTGGTGATATTTTATCATATAATATTTATTCTTTATGAGGTTTTACTGGTTTTATTGTATAATTTATTTATTTTTGTCTAACAAATCGCGTACTTAGTCGTATTATAATAGAAGAGATTTGGATTCGAACCTTGAACCTATTGTTCACAATACCTCTGTCTTAACCATTAAAGACATTTTCTATAGTTTTATCTTATAACTTGAATAGACTTAATTGTGTTTAGAAATTGAGATAACGCAAACGGTTATTAGTGAGACGGAGTGAGAAAGAGAAGGAAAAAGGGTTGAAAAAAGAAGAGTAAAATGTAGACAAAGGGAAATGCGTAGCTTAAAAAGCTGAGGATGAATGTTGACATTGAATAATTTGAGTTCACTTTTTATTGTCACTTTTCTGACAAATCGATGAGGATTATTTACGGGAGCAGTGTAACTTTCCCATTTCTCAAGGCTTAAAAAGCATTTTACCCTTTTTTTTTCCTGGCACAACAGTACTGGTCTATCTATGTACCATCTTGAAATGACGCTAGATGTTGGTCCGACAAGCCTATAGGCTATAAGCCTATAACCATCGGGATTTTCACCTAATTAATTACTCGGTACTTCCAGAACATTCCAGGGCCATCAACCTTGTTAAATTTAAGCCCATAGTTCGAGGTGATGTATGGATCAATCGGCTCGGGTTTAGATCTGATCATTTTATTACTGGTTAATTTGGTTTTGTTATACAATCCAGGTTGGCAGTGGCAGCTCTAAAAATTCAATATAGGGGGTGCGAAAATTGGACAATAACACATATGGTATAAGGTTAATGGGGGATTAAGAACTCCGCCAACCGATTTTGAGTTTAAACACGAACCAAATTCTAGCCTTAAAACAATATAAGCAACAATAATAAAACGTAACAAAAAAAGTAGATACTATTTACTACCTCCAATTCTTTGGAATGTCCCTGTGAAATATGTACATATGATAGTTAGCTTGTTATGTTTACACTAGTTAGTTTGTTATGAACACACTTGTATAAATACCATCTTGTAAATATTCAACTAACTTAATAATACATTTTCCTTATTTACCTTCTCTCTCTATAACAAACTTTATCTCACTAAACATACTAAGCTTTCTTTACTTTTCACTGTGTTCATCAATGGAGATCGTTATCACCATTGTTACCATGTATTCAAGCTCTAATCCATGGTTTTACATGGTATCAGAGCAGGACTAGTTCCTGTCTCTCGATTTACATCTTCAAAGCTTCCGCATTTCCTTTTCTTTCAATTTTTCGCACAAATCGCAAAATCAAAAACCCTAAAAATTAGGTTTTCTCATTTTCTTCGATATTTTGATCATCTGTTGCTTCGATTCCTCGATTAAATCGAAATCGATCATTCTTCTATTCTCAATCTTGTGATTGCTTCCATAATTTTTCAATTCTTTATCGAATTTTTTTTTTCTCGCGAATTCTTCATTTTTCGCAACAACATTGAAGATGCCTGAAGTTAATGATAACGATTCTAACAGTCAATATGACGATCCGATGTTCTTGTCTAATTCCGATTACTCCGGGATGATTCTTTCGAATACGATCTTTAATGGCCAGAATTACGCACACTGGAGTCGTGCGATGTTTCTTGCACTAGGATCGAAGAATAAACAAGGTTTTGTTGATGGAACGGTTGCTAAACCTGCTGCTACTTCAACGCGATTCTCGAAATGGATGCGTGCTGATACTATGGTGCGCTGTTGGATCGTTAATACAATAGCAGGGGGAATTAAAGAGGCGTATCTCACTTCGAAGTCTGCTGCTTCACTTTGGGAGGAAATCCGCGAAAGGTATGGTCAATCTAACGGTCCATTACTTTTCCAATTGAAGAAAGAGTTGAAGAATATTGCTCAGGATAATGATAATGTTGCTGAGTATTTTACAAAATTGAAGAGGCGTTGGGATGATATTGAAGAGATTGAGGCTTTCCCTCAGTGTAATTGTGGTGCATTGGATAAGTGTACCTGCAACATCCTTAAGAAGCTTCTGGAATCTGCATCTAAAGAGAAGTTAATCACTTTTCTCATGGGATTAAATGACTCTTATGAGCATCTAAGGTCCAACATTCTGGCGATGGATCCTCTGCCTAATATCAATAGAGCTTACTCCATCATTCAGCAAATTGAAAGTCAGAAGAATATATCTCAGATTGTGCAGAATCATCAGGATTCTAGTGCTCTTGCTGCAAAGACACAAGGAGTCAAGGCTGGTCCATGGAATGTGTGGAAAAAGGACAATAATAAGAGGCCTAAGGTTGATGGACGCTGGTGTTCTTCTTGCAACAAGGGAGGTCACACTATGGATGCTTGTTTTATATTGCATCCTGAGCTGAAGGCAAGTTATCAAGCACGCAAATTCAATAATCAACAGAAGTACAATGCTCAAAGACTTGCTGCTAATGCAATGGAGTTTGCTGAAGACTCACCTTTTGACAGTCTTCAAGACAAAGGTTTTCAGATGGGAGCTGGTGTTTCAGAAGGGTCTCATATGGGAGCAAGCACTTCCAAAGCTTCAGAACCACCCAAAGTCGATCAAGCTTTGGTCACTGCAATCTATCAACAAGTTATGCAAGCTATATCTCAAAATAAAGAGGGTCACGTGAATTACTCTTCTGCATCTGTGAATTATGCAGGTACTATCCTGGCTTCTAATGTGATTTCTAGTACTTGTTTACCTAGCTCAGTTGAATGGATTCTTGACTCTGGAGCCACTGATCACATGACTGCACAAAAACACCTACTCTTAAATCTGAAACTATTATCTAAGCCTATTCTAATAGGACTACCAGATGGTACCACCAAAAATGTTGAATATGTTGGTGATATACAATTAACTTCTGAAATAACACTTTCTGGAGTGATGTTTGTTCCTGACTTCAAATTCAATTTGTTGTCTTTAGGAAGATTGTGTGCACATTCTGGTTTATGTGTGACCATTGATGCCACTAAGTGTGTTATACAGGACCAGGATAATCATGTCTTGGCTGCCTGTTCCAGCGAAGGAGGACTCTATAAGTACAAGCAAATAAGACTTGTTTGCAACACTGCAGACAATAGCCACAGTACTAGTAGTAATGTGTTGTTGGGTAATAATTGTATTAGCAATTGTCTTTTGTGTTCTGCTGATAATAGATGTCATGCTCATAGTAGGATTGAGTTGCTTCATGCTCGATTAGGACATACATCAAGTGTAAAAATGCAACACATTACAGAATTAAATAATGAGGATTTGAAGAGTTATTTTTGTGATACTTGTGTCATGGCCAAAATGCATAAATTGCCTTTCACTAGAAGTGATTCTAGGGCATTACAACCTTTTGATCTCATTCACATTGATCTTTGGGGTCCTTATAAGATTGCATCTATCACTGGTGCACATTATTTTCTTACTATAGTAGATGATCACAGTAGAGTTACTTGGACTTTCTTGTTGAAAACTAAGGAGCAAGTTTCAACAATCATAGGAGATTTTATTACACAAGTTCACACACAATATAATGCTATTATCAAGAATGTGAGAAGTGATAATGGTACTGAAATAGTGCAAGAAGTTTGTTACAAACTTTTTAGAGCTAAAGGGATTGTACATCAAAAGAGCATACCTGGTGTACCTCAACAAAATGGAAGAGTTGAGCGTAAACACAGGCATCTTGTGGAAACAGCTAGAGCTATGAGGATTTATGCTGGTTTACCTAAGCGTTTTTGGGGTGAATGCTTGTTGGCAGCTACTTATGTGATCAATAAGTTGCCAACAGCAGTGTTATCTTGGAAGAGTCCTTCTGAGGTTTTGTTACATAAGCAAGCAACTTATGATGAATTGAAGATTATAGGCTGCTTATGTTTTGCCCTTGTGTCATCCAGAAATAGGGACAAATTTGATCCTAAGGCAAGGAGGTGTGTCTTTGTTGGTTATCCTTTTGGACAAAAGGGATACAAACTTTATGATTTAGCCTCCCACCAAATTTTTGTCAGCAGAGATGTGGTATTTAATGAATCACTTTTCCCTTACAAAATGGATACAACATCTCCCATTTCTCCTATAGTCTCCCATTCTCCTGAGTTTCCTTCTGCAAATTTTTTGCCTCAGGAAAGTGATGATGGTGTTGATCTCACTACTAGGGCTACTTCTATGATACCTAATACTTCTAATGATGCTGTTCTTCCTCATGACACTTCCACTACAAGGGAAAATACTACTATTCCTACTGTTTTACAACAGCCTCCTCCTAGAAGATCTGTTAGGACAGTGAAACCACCTACCAACTTACATGATTTCATCTGTCCTACCTTGAAGGCTACTGCAGCACCTGCAGGATCTTCTTTTTCTGTATTTGACATTACTACCTATCCTTCTGAGATGGTTGCTTCTTTAAATAATGTGATGGCTGTTCATGAGCCATCTTCTTATGCTCAGGCTAAGTCTGATCCTAATTGGGTTAAAGCCATGGATCTTGAACTCACAGCTTTAGAGACTAATGGTACCTGGGAAATCACCACCTTACCTCCTGGTTTTAAGGCCATTGGGTCCAAGTGGGTATTCAAGGTCAAGTTCAAGCAAGATGGGAGTATAGAAAGGTACAAAGCTCGGCTAGTTGCTAAGGGATACAGCCAAATTGAAGGTAAGGACTTCAAACATACCTTTTCTCCTGTTGCTAAGTTCACAACAGTGAGAGTCCTACTTTCCATAGCAGCCTCAAAGGGTTGGTCCATTAATCAAATTGACATTAACAATGCCTTCCTCCATGGGTTCTTGGATGAGGAGGTATATATGAAACCACCTGAAGGTTATACCAAGACTGTTCCCGGTCAAGTTTGCAAGTTGAAGAGGTCTCTCTATGGTTTGAAACAAGCGTCCAGGCAATGGAACATTGAGCTTTCTAAGCTATTGATTGCTCAAGGCTTTGTTCAATCAAAATCAGATTATTCTCTGTTCATCAGGAAGACTACAGGTTCTTTTATTGCTGTCCTAGTATATGTAGATGATCTTTTAATCACTGGCTCAGACACTACATATATTACTCATCTCAAAAGTGTTATACATAATGCTTTCACTATTAAAGATTTGGGAGAAATCAGATACTTTTTGGGTCTTGAAATTACCAGATCCTCAGAAGGTTTGCTCTTAAATCAGAGAAAATATGTGAATGATCTGCTCACAGATGCTGGGATGTTGAACTGCAAACCAGCACAGTTTCCCTTACCTAAGGGACTGAAGTTGTCTACACAGGATGGTGCATTACTCTCTGACCCAGAGATTTACAGGAAAATCATTGGGAAATTGTTATACTTGAACATGACAAGACCAGATCTTTCATATTCCACTCAACATTTAAGTCAGTTCTTAACTGCTCCAAGGGAACCTCACCTCAAGGCTGCCATACATGTGCTCAGATATCTTCAAGGCACTAAAAATGCAGCTCTTTTCTATCCTGCTGAGAATGATAATATTCTCACAAGCTATTGTGATGCAGACTGGGGAACGTGCCAATTCAGTTGCAGGTCCATCACTGGTCAGTGCACTTTCCTTGGCAAGGCCTTGATTTCCTGGAAGACCAAGAAACAGAAAACTGTTTCCAAGTCTTCTACTGAATCTGAATATAGGGCAATGTCCTATACTGCTGGAGAAATAGTCTGGTTACAACGACTCCTACAAGATTTTGATGTGGCTGTACCACTTCCTATCGAGCTTTATTGTGATAACAAGTCTGCACAGCATATTGCAGCCAACCCTGTTTTTCACGAGCGGACTAAACATTTAAACATAGATTGCCACTATGTGCGTGAAAGAGTACAAGAAGGAGTCATCACTACTGCTCATGTGAAGACCAGTATGCAGTTAGCAGATGTTTTAACCAAGCCATTGGGGTATCAACAACACATATTTCTTTCTTCCAAGATGGGTTTGTTGTTTGATCCCATTTTGGCAAACCCACCTTGAGGGGGGGCTGTGAAATATGTACATATGATAGTTAGCTTGTTATGTTTACACTAGTTAGTTTGTTATGAACACACTTGTATAAATACCATCTTGTAAATATTCAACTAACTTAATAATACATTTTCCTTATTTACCTTCTCTCTCTATAACAAACTTTATCTCACTAAACATACTAAGCTTTCTTTACTTTTCACTGTGTTCATCAATGGAGATCGTTATCACCATTGTTACCATGTATTCAAGCTCTAATCCATGGTTTTACAGTCCCCAATCTTTAAGATTTTTGAGTACTATTTTAACAAATGAAGGCAATTCTTATGAATCAGGTAATATATTTTAATAAATAGTTTTAACAAAAAGAACTTGAAAAACAAAATATGTAAATAACCTAGATTTGATCTGTTTACTTCTAAACTAAAACTTAAAGACATAGCCAATTTAATGGGTCAATAAGGCAAAAAATAAAGAGAGTATAATATGTAAATAACCTAGATTTGATCTGTTTACTTCTAAAATGAAATTTAAAGACATAGCCAATTTAATGGGTCAATAAGGCAAAAAATAAAGAGAGTATATTTTCACTGGGCTACTTTTATAATAACTTATTATGTATGAAAAAAAAAACATACAAGTTGCTTGTAGTAGTAGTCGAACACAAAACCTCTGGCACACTAATCATGTATTTGGCCACTAGACTAACTGATTTACACTGATTCTTTATTAAACAACATAGCAAACATTTCTGGGTTTTTGGGGTGCAAATGAACCCCCTGCACCCCCTCCGCCCCTGCAGGTTGGGCGGGAACACACAATCTTTGAGTGCTTCCTTTGAAACCATTGCTCACGCGTAGAGCTGGCCAACAGCACGGGCCAGCCCAGCCCGGTCAGGCCCCGACCCCCCAGCCCGCCACCCCACGGGCCTGGCCTGGGTTCAATTTTCCCAACCCGGCTCGTCCTGGCTCGTCTATTTTATATATATAAAAAAAGGTTAGGCCCGCCGTCCGGGCCCTCCCAGCCCGCCTCGAGCTTAGGCCCGAGTCAAGCATGTCCCAGCCCGGCCAAGCCCGCTCCTCCCCTTGGTCTGGCCCGGGTCCGACCAAAAGAGCTCGGCCAGCCCGGCAGAGGTCTACTCACGCGTGCTTTTTAATTAAGAGTATCACGGGGGGTTTTCTTTTGGGTAACTGATACGTGCTCTTTAAGAGTACCATGTATTGAAAATAATTCCTAAAACAAGTTAGGTTTCCGTCTTGTTAGACTTTCCTACTGTTTTATACTTTTGAATATATGTATTAGATTACGAAAAGTCGAAAACTATTACTCAAGTGAATATTGTTGTTCCGGGTGTAATTCCAGAGCAGATATTTGTTACCACTCGTAGCTCGTAGAATGACGTCTTTGCTTGAATCCTCTTTTCGGTCTCCTGAAACGATGAACAAACTGAGGGCTCGGCTTGGGGCCGAGCGAACTCACTCCGACGCTCAAGTCAGTAAACTTATGGGATAAGTTGTTGTTACTTGACTAAATGTATATTGTAGAGAGATAAAGAAGATAATACCAGATGAATAGTGTTTCTTAGGTTAAAATGTGGATCCTTTCCTCAATGAAGGTTGAGGAGTATTTATAGCCTTTCACCTTTTGTCACGTAGTGGCCAAGTGGCCAAGTGGCTAGCAGGTGAAAAGACCGTTCTACCCTCGGCCGATGGACCTATGGCAGGCCGACCGAGGGTTCTTGGATATGAGTACGCGGATATGTGCCCCGGCTGGCAGGTTGCCATGCCGAGACCAGCCGACAGTGCCGAGGGCCGCATCGGCTAAAGTTTGTCTAAGTCGTTGACTTGCTGTGGATATCTTTGACCTTGCTCAATATGTTGACTTGGTCAGCGGTGCAGAATATGCCCCATCAATTTGCCCCCAGCGTAGTCTATGCCGTGGTATGGGCTCCGATGTATGTTTGAGCGTATATTCTGCGTAAGTAATTTGTAAAAAAATTTCTGCATCGGCTTCTTCTACTGCGTCGGCTTCTTTTACCTCGGCCTGGTCTTTCTTAGGCCGTACCATATCCCCCCTCCACATGGATGTGTAAAGGGCATCCGATGTGGAAAAGAAACTGACGCTGGCCGAGACCAGGGTTGAGAGAGCCGGTTGTTTTTGCTTGCCCCCAGCCGGCGCTACCTAGCTTGGTTGATCATGTGGCCGGCGGAGGACAGATGCTTGGGAATTTCTTTGAGGAAGGTGAATAGGCGGAGAGATGTGAATGGGCGTGTTGAAGACGCTTGGTCATCGTTGCATTGATTGACGTTCAAGCTGTTGCAACGATTGACATCCCGTGGTTGCATGTCCGACACGTGTCCGCACGCTGATTGGTTGACGCTTCATGGGTCGTTCACGATTGATCCTTCCTTATGGGCTTTTCCCTATAAATAGGGCGGTTATTCCGTGAAATTGGCCACCAATTTCATTCTCCAAAATTTTCTTCTCTCTAAACTTTCAAGGGCTTCTTTGTCTTCTAATTTTCAGAGTTGTTACTCCGGCGAGTGTTTTTCTTCAAGGTAAACAAACAAATTTCTTCACTTTTTATTTTGTTAAGTAATTATTGCTATTATGTCTTCTGCTGACGCCGGGACTAGCACTTCTGCGCCGGGGGGTTCCCCGTCGCGTCTTGATGGGGAGGGGATACTAGACGTCATCCCAATAAGGTTTGGGGGCCCTAGGTCTCCTTCTCCCGTAGTCGATCCACCAATTTTGGAGGAGTGGGAGGATGAGGATGATGACGCTGATGATGATGAGAGGACTCCGTCTGATGGTGAGAGGCTGTCTATCCCGGATCATGGCGAGGCCTGCACGACTGGTCTTGACCGTGCTTGGGCCTATAAGTTCGCCATTGTTCCGGCGAAACATTTTTCGGAGGTCATTTCTCCTTCGGTGAGGGGTACAAGATCCTTATCCCTAAGGAGGGTCAGCGTCTGTTGCCCTCCACCGGTCACATCGGCGTGTACATCGTGCACTGGAGTATGGGTTACGGTTTCCTTTGAATAAATACGTCATGGCCATCATCAAAGCTATGAACGTCGCTGTGGCCCAACTGCATCCGTTGGCCATGAGGACGATAGTCGGCTTTGTGTGGCTCTGTCTTTTTAGGGGGGAGATCCCGACAGTCAACTTATTCCGCCGCCTTCATCATCTACGACCGTCAATCGCCGGTAAAGTGGGGTGGTACAGCGTGCAGGCGGAGCCAGACTTCGTCTCCGTGTCCAGACTTACTTCTTGCAAGGACTGGCAACGGCGATGGGTGTATGTTCAAGTGCCGGAGGACTACCCATTGCCTCGGTCTTTCCAGAGCCCTGTTTACTTGCGGTGTGAGGACCGGGAAGAGTATGAGGAATGTATCTCCCGGGGTAAGGTTAAGATGGACGCTTCGATGGTCCCTCTTACTGCGGATGAGAAGCGGGCGATGCTGTTTGTTTGATCCGAGAAGGGATGGCTGCCCCGACTCGGATTATTCTTGGATGAGTGCTATGCGCGTCGGCCTCATACCGGCCCTCAGCCAGGGTGAGTGGGGTCGGTGTGAGGCCCATCTTTGCCTGTTATGCTCTTGTTTCAGAGCTTTGTTTTACTCCTTTTATGTAACCTTTGTTTGATTTCTTGCAGACCGGTTTGGCCAGGATCTGTCTGAGAGGACCTTGCAGAGGTTGGGGCTTGATAAGGACAGGAAGGTCGTTGAACAGCATCCTACGGCTGACTTGCGTGATCGTAGACCGTCTCCCAACGAACTCATGGATAAGCAGCTGAAGTCACTGGATCCGGCGGCGGCACGGAGACAAGGGTTCTCGGAGGCGTGCCAAAGAGAACAAAGAAGGCGTCCGAGGTTGGCGGCGGCGTGCGTACGTGCGGCTCTCCTCTTCGACCCCGGTGGTTCGAAGGAGCCTGTGGAGGTCATCGAAATCACTGATGGGGCGGTGACCGTTGCTAAGGGCCTTTCTCCTCGAAGAAGAGAAAAGAGCCTCCGTCCGCTTCCATCGTTCTCTGGGGAGAAGACTGACTCAGCCGGCCCTCGTACGAAGAGGGTCCAGACTGGTACGGATCTAACTTGTGTTTCGGATTTAGCTGGTTCGTTGGACATCCCCGATGACCGCTTTTTCGATGTGTCAATGCATGGTGACATGGATGCTCTGTGTAAATTTTTGTAGATCCTCCTTCGGCAGCCGCCGTTCTCACTGAACGGCAATTAGAGAAGCGACTGAGAAGGCTATTGAGAAGGCGGGTGATGAAATGTCATCGTTGACTCCTCGGCTCGGAAGATTCCTCCCTCCGAGCTTGTGGCGAGGGTGTGAAACTATATAAGAGGTGGCCAAGTGGACCCAACAAGCCGGCTCCCACATCCTGGAGCAGGAGAAGACCATGGCCCAAGCTCGCCACTGATCGCAAAGCTTAAACTTGATCTCTCTCGCCGCAAAGGGGAAGCCGGGAAGGCTAAGTGGATCTCTTTTCACGCCAAGAAGCGCGTGGAGGAAAGCGAGAAGTCGCTAGGGGCCGAGAGGGCCAAAGTTGAGAAGGCGATGCCGCCACCGCCAAGATGATGGAGGAGCGGGACGGGTACAAGGGCGCTTATGACGCCGTGGTTGCAAGAGGGAAGAGTGGAAGGATCTGTTCCATAACCAAAGCGGAGGCGCTCGGGGACGCGCAGCTACCCTTGCTCAAAAGGAGAAGGATATTGAAATGCTTCAAGATGATCTTCTCCCTAAAATGTGCGCCCAATTCCGGGACCAGTCCGAGGAGGCGACCAGGGAGGCAAACAAAAGCTCGTTCGAGGGCTCCTTCCCGTGGGATAAATTTGACCAGCTTTCCGGACGAGATGGCCGATCTTTGCGGAGGCGCGGCTGCAGAGAAGACGGAGGCGGCGAAGGCGGCTCAGATAGCTGAGGCCAAGGCGGCCTATGATGCAAAGGTGAAGGAGGCTGAGGGGCTAAAGGCACTTGAAAACGTCGAGCCCTCTTCTGAGCCGGCCACCGAAGATGCTGCTGCTACTGATGGAGGGCAGCAACAGGCATAGGGAGACGGGCGGTCGTCACCAGACTCACCCGGCGTCTCGGATAGCTTTAGCTGTTCGGGGGCCAATTATTGAGCCTTCTCTCCCTGCCATCTTTTGGCGCTTCAAATCACAAGTCTGTAACCTTTTGTTTTTTTTTGTTTTCTCGCTTTTGTAAAGCTTTGGTAGGTAGAGTTTAGGCTATCCTTATGGGGACGGCCGTCGTCTGTACTCTCCTTGCAATTATTTTCAATAAAGTTTTATTATCGGTCCTCGGCTTTGGCCGGGGATTTGATCATCATTCTTCACTTGTCTTTTTGCGTCATTAATTGAGTGCCTTCGTTTTTACCGTCGGCATGGCCGAGGCAGTTAGAATGCATATCTCAACTGTGTTTAACGTCTTTTTAAACATGACACATTGGTCGCCTCCTCTTTCATTCTCGGTCATTGTGTCCCCGTTGCTCTCGGCTAAAGCCGAGATAATCGGGGCTATGACTCGATAGTATTTCTTTTAGCGTATCGGTCATTGTGTCCCCGTCGCTCTCGGCTAAGGCCGAGGTAATCGGGGTTATGGCTCGATAGCAATTCTTCTAGCGTATCGGTCATTGTGTCCCCGTCGCTCTCGGCTAAGGCCGAGGTAATCGGGGTTATGGCTCGATAGCAATTCTTCTAGCGTATCGGTCATTGTGTCCCCGTCGCTCTCGGCTAAAGCCGAGGTAATCGGGGTTATGGCTCGATAGCAATTCTTCTAGCGTATCGGTCATTGTGTCCCCGTCGCTCTCGGCTAAAGCCGAGGTAATCGGGGTTATGGCTCGATAGCAATTCTTCTAGCGTATCGGTCATTGTGTCCCCGTCGCTCTCGGCTAAGGCCGAGGTAATCGGGGTTATGGCTCGATAGCAATTCTTCTAGCGCATCGGTCATTGTGTCCCCGTCGCTCTCGGCTAAGGCCGAGGTAATCGGGGTTATGGCTCGATAACAATTCTTCTAGCGTATCGGTCATTGTGTCCCCGTCGCTCTCGGCTAAGGCCGAGGTAATCGGGGTTATGGCTCGATAGCAATTCTTCTAGCGTATCGGTCATTGTGTCCCCGTCGCTCTCGGCTAAGGCCGAGGTAATCGGGGTTATGGCTCGATAGCAATTCTTCTCTTTGAGTGCCCGCCTGGTGGCAATTGTGGAGGGGACAAACACTTCGATGGAAAACTTGGGGGATTCATTTGTTTGTTATGATCGTGCGTTGGGGTGTCCACAATGGGTTTGGACACCTCCGCCGCTATACAAAGTATTTTCTTAAGTTATCGATGTTCCAATGGCTCATCAAAGGCACACCTCCCATGTCCGTCGGCCCGGTATGTACCCGGCCTCATCTCTTCAACCACTTTGTAGGGACCCTCCCGGTTGGCGTCGTTTACCATGAATATTTCCTTTGTTGGTGGCAGCCGACTTCCTTAGGACTAGGTCTCCCACTTTTAAGTCCCTTTTGTGGACTCTTCGGTTGTAGGCTCTTTTCATCCGGTTTTGATATACTGCCAAGTTGAGGCGTGCTGTATTTCGGCTTTCTTCGACCAGGTCTAGGGAGGCTTTCAAGCTTTCCTCGTTTCCAATCGGGTTAAAGGTAGCCGTTCGAATGTTGGCACCGTCGCTTCAATTGGTAGGATCGCCGGAACCGTAGACTAAGTGGAAGGGGGTGTACCCCGTTGCTTCTTTCTCCGTGGTTCGAAGGGACCACAGGACACCGGGTAGTTCATCGGCCCACCTTCCCTTAAGGTCTTCAACTGTCTTCTTCAAACCGTTGAGGATTGTTTTGTTGGTCGCTCTCCCCGCCGTTGCTCGTGGGTGGCGATTTTGACGGAGGAGTATGCAAATTTGATGCCAAGCTCTTCTAACCAGTTCATTATCGTGTCACTCCAAAACTCTCGGCCGTGGTCAAATACCATAACTTGGGGTAATCCGAAACGAGTTATAACATTTTCCCAGATTACATTTTTTCGACGACGCTGTGGTCTTCGCCGCATCGCTACGCCTTCAACCCATTTGGTGAAGTAATCAACGGCGACGATCAAGAACTTCCTTCCTCCGGAGGCCGTTGGGAACGGCCCTAGCATGTCCATCCCCCATTGTGCGAAAGGAAGGGGACTAAGCACCGGTTGTAGGTCCCGGGAGGGAGCGTGTATCACCGGGGCATGATCCGGCGGCGTTCGTGCACTTCTTGGTCTTTGTTCGGAATCTTGAAGCATGGTGGGCGAAGTAGCCGGCTCGGAGAGCTTTGTGGGCTAGTGTTCTTGCCCCCATGTGGTGTCCGCAGACGCCCTCGTGAATCTCTGTCATGCAAGACTCTGCGTCGGTTTACCGGACCGACACACTTCAAGAGTGGTCTTATTACGGACCTTCAGTACAGTTCCCCTTCGAACACCAAGTACCGCGCAATCCGTTTTATCTTGGCCGAGGAATGCGGTCCTCCGGCAACTCACTTGTAAGTTTGTATTTCATTATCGGAGTCATCCACGTTGTCTCGGTCTCTGTGTTGCCCACCATGCCGACGGTCTCAGTGATGCTTTTTGCATTCCTGATATCTACCAGCACGGTTCGGCTGACATTCTTAATGGTTGAGCTGGCAAGCTTTGAGAGAGCGTCGGCCCGGTTGTTCTCAGATCTGGGAACGCATTGGATTTGGAAATATTTCAATTTCGCTATGTCGGCTTTTACCCTTTCTAGGTACCTTACCATTCCGTCGTCCCGAGCCTCAAACTCCCCTCTGATTTGGTTAGTAACCAATAGTGAGTCTGTCTTCAACACAATGTGTTCTGCTCCGGCAGCCCTAGCTAGCTCGACTCCGGTTATCACCGCCTCGTACTTGGATTCGTTGATTGAGGCCAAGGAGGTAAGCTTCAAGGCGTGCTCAAACACGTCTCCGTTCGGGCTAATAATAACGATGCTGGCTTTCGAGTTATCCGTCTTGGAAGGGCCGCTAGTGTGTATCTCCCATACGCCGGGATCCTTCTCGTTCTTTGAGACGAGCTTATGTGCTTCTCCCCGGTCCGAGGCGTATATCAATGTCAGGGCCCGGATGGATATTACGGCGTCGATTTCGCTCAAAATGACCCGGCCTATGAGGACGTTGTAGGCAGACGTGCCGTCGATGACTACGAATTCAGACATAACATTCTTGACTGCACCTCCCTCGCCGAACCTCACCGGCAATTGGACTGACCCCAGGGGTATCAGACCGGCCCCAGAAAAGCTGTATAACGGGTTGGTGCAGGGGCTTAAGTTTTCAACCCTCAGACCGAGGCTGAGAAAGCATTCTCTGTACATAATGTTTGTGTAGGCGCCTGTGTCAATCAGGCACCTCTTCACCAAGTGGTTGGCTATGTCCAGTGTGGATGTAAGTGGGTCATTGTGAAGAGCGATGACTCCTCGTAGTCCTCCTTCCCAATGGTCATATCGGGGATGTTGGAAGCGGGGGTGGCTATGTTGGGCACAAAGTTGATGGCCTGATATGGCTCATTCAGGTGCTGTTTGTGCCCATGAGCGGACCCACCGTTCTCGTTGCCCCTGATGACAACATGGATTACTCCTATCCGTTCAAAGACGGAATTGCTTTATTCGACCCGCCAAGATCTCGGTTTATGGCCACCGCAACAACATTTGCCGAGGCTCCCCTTCCGGATTAGTTCTTCAATGGCATTCTTCGGGGATGGCGGCAATCGTTGGTTAAGTGGCGGGGTGTGGCCGTGGTACTCACGATCGCTCGTGTCACCGTCACTCCTCGGCCTAGGGGGCCTTTCCCACTTCTGACCCTCGTTTTTGCTCAAAGCGAAGACCTCGGCGGCCGATACGACTAGGGGGGTGTGATCATCGTACCGTTTTCGGTAGTACGGTCCTGAGCTCCCCCCGGCATCCGCCGAGTCCCATTTCTGGCAGACTTGTCGACCGTGACCTATTGTTGTCACGGCGTCTTTCATCCGGTTGTCCTCCCGGCGCTCTTCTTTTCGAGTGCTCGGCCTCGCCGAGGCCTACCCAGGTCTTGTGATAGTCCTCTACCTTGATGGCTTGGTCGGCCATCTTCCTGGCGGCATCCAAACCCAGGCCTCCGCACTTAATGAGCTCGTTTTTTAAGTCTCCCCTTGGGAGGCCCTTCATCAGCGCGAAGGCCGCCAGTTCGGGATTAATTTCTCGAATCTGCTGGACCTTTCCGTCGAATCTCTTCACATAGCTTCGTAGAGACTCGCCCCCCTCCTGTTTGATAGTTAGGAGGTCTGACGTCTCCACGGCCCTTCTCTTGTTGCAAGAGTACTGGGCTAAAAAGGCGTCCCTTAGGTCGGCGTAATAGTATACCGAGCCGTCGGGAAGCCCCTTGTACCAACTTTGAGCCATCCCATGCAAAGTTGTTGGGAAAACTCGCACGGACCTCATCGGGCTGCTCCCATACCGACATGTAAGACTCGAAAGCCTCGGCGTGGTGGCCGGATCACTATCTCCTTTGTATGATATGGGTGGCAACTTGAGCTTAGTTGGCACCTGGACTTCTAGGACGTAGGCGCTGAGGGGCTGTCTGACCACGTGTCGAACGACACGCGGCGATCGGCTCCTCGCGTTCCTAGTCCGGCTCCTCCCCTCGTAGCGGGAAGGACTCCTTCTTCGACTCGGGTTTCTTCTCCAACTCGCCGAGTCGGACTCCTGGCTCCTTTGGGGTAAGCCTCGTTCATGCAAGCGGGGACGCTATCCTCCCATGAGTGCGGGAAGGACTTAGGTCTACCACGCCCACTTTGGGCTCCCCCGGCGACTTGACCGGGTCGACTTCTCCTAGTGCTCCGTTCAAATTTCTCGGAGTCACATTTCGGGCCCCGATCTCCCGGACGGTTTCCGCCGCTCTTGTCGGCGTGACGGTGTGAGCAGCGTATTACCATTAGGTCCGGGGAGCATTTTCGGTTTTTGCTACGTCAACCACATGTCCCATGATGGTGACTGGTTGGCGGGTAGCGGCGTGTCGGTATTATTGGCATCCCGAACTCCGGTTGGATTACTCACGTAGGTGGGAGGGCCGCACGACCTGCATTGTTGAAGGTATCATCTTGGTAGAGTGCGGTTTCGTCGGTCACGATCGCGTCTTGTTGTTTCGACATCCTCTTAGCTTTTTGGGTGGGTTTTTGTTTTTTTTTGTTTGGGAATGAATGTGACTAGCTTCTAGTAGCGATTCCCCACAGACGGCGCCAATTGTTCCGGTGTAATTCCAGCAGAGATATTTGTTACCACTCGTAGCTCGTAGAATGACGTCTTTGCTTGAATCCTCCTTTCGGTCTCTTGAAACGATGAACAAACTGAGGGCTCGGCTTGGGGCCGAGCGAACTCACTCCGACGCTCAAGTTAGTAAACTTATGGGATAAGTTGTTGTTACTTGACTAAATGTATATTGTAGAGAGATAAGGAAGATAATACCAGATGAATAGTGTTTCTTAGGTTAAAATGTGGATCCTTTCCTCAATGAAGGTTGAGGAGTATTTATAGCCTTTCACCTTTTGTCACGTAGTGGCCAAGTGGCCAAATGGCTAGCAGGTGAAAAGACCGTTCTACCCTCGGCCGATGGACCTATGGCAGGCCGACCGAGGGTTCTTGGATATGAGTACGCGGATATGTGCCATTACCGGGCAAAGGGTTGCCATGCCGAGACCAGCCGACAGCCGAGGGGTCAGACGGCTAATTTGTCTAAGTCGTTGACTTGCTGTGGATATCTTTGACCTTGCTCAATATGTTGACTTGGTCAGCGGTGCAGAATATGCCCCATCAATTGTATTTCGTCAACTTAGATTAGGATACTAGAACTCTTGTATTAATATAAATAGACATCTTGTATCTCATTATTATTCATGCAATTTCTCAATAAACCCTCTTTCCAATTGGTCTTTCCAATACTCGAGAAGTGGAAATGAGAATAGAACTACTCAACCATCCTACAAAATGAGACAACTCTACTTCTTTTCGTGCTTCAGTGGCAAAACTCCTCAATGTATGTGGGGATGGTGTTGGTGTGGGAGGCTGGTCGTAGGTATTAATGTATGACATTTGCGGTAGAAGAAGGCCAGTGGCCCGTGGGTCTTGTCATATGGTGATATAGAGTGGTGAGTGGAAGCGTGGTCGTGATCAACACATGGGTGCATTTGGATGAGGGAGTGATGGGAGGAGGTGATGCTTTGTTAAGGTAAATTAAGTAATGGAAGGGTAAAATGAAAATGACATAGTACGGAGTACAATTTAGTAAAGTGTGTGTGTGAAAGAGAAAATACTTTCAAATATGGCTAACTATTAGCCATTTTGCGCCGTCCCTTGTCATTGTAGAGCATTTTGGATCGGGTGATTTTAGAACTCAGGTCACTTTGGATCTTGTCAATTTTGGGTCCAACAAGTGTTCAGACCTGGTCTGTCAGATGTGCTTAATTCCGGCTCGTGTCATATTCGAGCTATGTAATTTCGGGTATCGTCAACTTTATCGACGAAACAAATTAATAGAACTAACGTAAATATACCACAATTCAATTAAACAACACCAACATTCTTATTTCCTCTTAAAGAAAAAAACAACAATACCTTAAATTCAATTTAATCAAAACCCTAGTAATAATTTTGATTGACCCATCAAGTAGCAAAAAAAAGAACATGCAACACATGATTCAACCTTACATTTTCCACCAAAAATAATCACAAACTCATTTTCTCACCATTTACCCAACAAAACACATTAATGACCCCAAAAAAAACTTCCCTTTTTCTTCCCCATATTTCCCTTTCTCCTTTCACATCCATAATCATAACTCATCATTTTTTCCTCATTTCTCTTTCCCTCTCTTCAATTCCACAACCTTCACTAAATTCTCAAATTTCTCTGTAAAAAAAAAAATTCAATTTCCACGTGGACATTACAATAAACACTTTTTAATATTTTTTTTTGCAGAAGAAGAGAGAGAAAGAAGAGAGGTTGTAGAGAGAGAAAGAGAGAAGGAGAGTGTATTGTACCTTTTTCAGTCCACACTAATCTTTCCCTCCACCCACCTTCCTTCCCCATGTGATCAGCTCCCTCTTCCTTCAATCATCATCATCATTTCTTCTCCCAATTTAATTTTCACAATTTGGATCTAATTACAATAAAATATCAATATTATATTCGATATATTCATAATAATAGTAAAAATATTCAATTTTTCTGATTTTTTCTCTCAAGAACTCAAATTTTCTTGAATATTTGAGGATTTGATCATTGACCCATTTCATAAAATCCTAAATTACAAAAAGGGTTTTAATTAATTTTTTCTGGGTGTGTTTCAATTTTTCTGTATAATATAATATAATAGTATTATTATATTCACATTTTTGGGAATTTTTCTCAAGACTCAATTTTTCTTGAACGTTTCAAGATTTGATCATTGACCCATTTCATAAAATCCTGAATTACGAAAAGGGTTTTAATTATTCTCTTCTGGGTGTGTCTCAATTTTTGTTAATTTTACCTGAAATTAAGGTGATTTTTGTTGGATCCCTAACTAATTTGATTCTAAATTAGGGTTATCCAGATAAGATTACCCGTTTTGGATCCGATTTTGGGGAAAACAGCGCCATCTCATGGCGCTGTTTCGCCGATTCTTCTATCGTAAGCCACCTGATCGTCTTCTCGAAATTTCAGAGCGTGTATATGGTACGTAATTATCACAATTTTTTATCAATTAGTTTGTATAGTTGAGCTGGAAACTTTCTATTTTAGCTGAATTTTGATAATTTAATGAGCTTGTATTATGATCATTGAGCTGAAAACCTAATAATTTTGTTGGGTTAGTGAAATCTTGGGGGTTAAAGCTGTTAGATTTGGTTTTCATTAATTATGGATTGAAGTTAAATGCTTGTTTTGCATAATTGAGCTAGTTTTTCGGGTTACATTTGACTTTAGGGTGAGATTTGTTGTCGTCGTAGCTTTTAGGGGTTGCCTGGCTGTTAGAACCAGGAGCATTGGTAGTATCAGTATGTATTTGGGACGAGAAGGAATAGGTTTTATAGGCGGAATTAGGGCATTTTGCGACGAGTTAGTTAAGCATTACTTATATACCTAGTTGAGCTGGTTGTGCCACTTGTCTCAACTTAATAAGGTGAAGTCTGTTGCTAGGAGCATCTGGTAGCTGTTTTTTAGTCGTTGATAGGATTGCCAAGGCAATGGCAGGGAGATGCTGGCGATGTTATTACCTAAGTTTAGGCCTTTTTTGGTTTTTGCTGTAGTTTTCCTTTGAAATGACGACAGTGTTAGATACTCCTGCTTTCTCACTAGTCATAGAGGAGGATCTATATTAGTTCAGGACTTGCCCTGGTTTCTGCGTGGTTGGGGTTGTATGGAGGTTTCCTGCAGATAGGGTTTGTTTTTTCATGTTATTGATACAAAATCTCTCAGTAAACTTGGTGCACCTCTTCTTGATGTGAAGTAATAGTCATTTGATGCAATTCTCACCACAATTTCGTCATGGGTCATTCCGATCCATCCTCTTTGTTATAAACATAGGTTAAGGCGCCGTGCAATATCTGAACCCCACCCCTTCCTCCACTAGTTAGGGGTTCTACCGAGGCATTCGGTTAATGTTGTACTGATATGTTGTTCTTATGCTTGTCCAGTCTTTGATTGTTGCTTCTCGACGGATGTATTGGGTGAACATGAATATAAAGAATACCTTGGTGGTATTGTGGCACAGCTGCAAGACTACTATCCTGATGCATCATTCATGGTGTTCAACTTCAAAGAAGGGGACCGAAGGAGCCAAATCTCTGACATATTATCTCAATATGATATGACAGTTATGGAATATCCTCGGCAATATGAACATTGCCCTCTGCTACCACTGGAAATGGTTTATCATTTTTTACGCTCCAGTGAGAGTTGGTTATCGTTGGAGGGTCAACAAAATGTGCTTCTGATGCATTGTGAAAGAGGAGGTTGGCCTGTGCTTGCTTTTATGCTTGCAGGCCTCCTTTTGTACAGAAGGCAGTATAATGGTGAGCATAAAACGCTTGAAATGGTATATAAGCAGGCTCCAAAGGAGCTTCTTCAGCTTTTATCTCCTTTAAATCCACAGCCTTCGCAACTCAGATATCTTCAGTATATTTCTAGAAGGAATTTAGGCTCAGATTGGCCTCCTTCAGACACTCCTCTCGTTGTAGATTGTATTATTCTTAGAGTCCTTCCTTTATTCGATGGGAGCAAAGGTTGCAGACCGGTGGTTCGTGTTTATGGGCAGGATCCTGTAATTAAATCAAGTAGAAGTAGTAAGCTTCTGTTTTCATCCTTAAAGTCCAAAAAACACGTTCGTCACTATTCAGAGGTAAATTGTATTTCCTTAAGCCTCCCCTGTCCCCTAAATGATGAGTTGATTGTTTCAAAGAGCTAATCTGTTGCTTGTGACTGCAGGCAGAGTGTATTTTAGTTAAATTGGATATTCGAACCCATGTTCAAGGTGATATTGTTCTGGAATGCATCCATTTGTCCGATGACGGTTTACAAGAAGAAGTTATGTTCAGGTTTATGTTCCATACATCCTTTGTCCGGTCAAACATTCTGACTCTTAGCCGTGAAGACATTGATGTTTTATGGGATGCAAAGGACCAGTTTCCCAAGGATTTCAAAGCTGAGGTATATCATGAATGTTCTTTTATGACGCCTTTTCTTTTATGCTGGGAGGGTTGAAGGCATACTTACATTTGTGCAGGTTCTCTTTTCGGACGTTGGTGCAGTTCCTCTTATTACCGCAGAAGTAGATGATGACGATGACAATGAAGCTGATAGCGCTTCACCTGATGAGTTTTTTGAAGCCGAAGAGATTTTCAGCAATGTTGTTGATGCCCAAGAAGGAAAAACCGACTTTGCAACTTTGGTGACACATGGGAATTCTGCAGGTAATGGTAAACTCAAGGATATATCGAAGGAGGATATTGAGCCCAATGCATTTGAAGATTGCTCACCGGATGGAGGGCCCCGCAGGCAGGACATTATATCTCGACCGCTGCTTGAATCGATCAAGGATATCGGGCTGGATGACCAGAATAAAAGCATGCATAAGGGTGTTGATGTTGATCTTGATGCAGTTAAAGACATTCTTATGGATGACACAAACCAGAAAGAAGACGTAAAATTGGCGGTCGAAGATATGGTTATGGATAAAGTGATGCAAAACCACATTGAGGCAAAGTATGATGTGAATGTAGTGAAGGACATTACTTTGGATTCCCACGTTCAAGAAATGAAGGACAAATTTCTCGACAGTATTGTTGTGAAAGATCTTGATACCAAAGAAGTTATGGAGGACAAGACTACGGATAAGAGGTTGGAATGTAAGAGTCCACCGAGAAAATTGACAGGTGACAGTAAGCAAAAGTATGAGAGAGTTCTGCAGCCTTCACCCAGAAGACCTCCTACGTTTAACCAGAAGTCGGTTTCTGATTCTGCTTTGGCCAAGCACAGAGGAAAACAGCAAGAGGGAGCTGAGGATACGCCAAAATTAAGCAAGCAAAAATCAACAGAACATAGATGGATTCCTTCAAATAAAGGCTCTTACACCAATTCGATGCATATTGCATACCCACCTACCAGGGTCAATAGCGCGCCATCATCTCTAGGAGGTGTTAAAAATCAAGTGAAAGACTCTGGCGCAACTGGCAAACCGAAGGACCGTGTTGGTAGCACAGATATTGGGCCTGTTCCTTGTGTTGATAGGCGAGTTCAGAAGTCTCCTGGTGTAAAGTCTCCGAAATCTGGGCAATCTGCTAAAGGTTTTCACGATGGTACTCTTGATGATGGGGTCAGGGGAAAAGTTAATTTACCTTCATCGTCCCCTAAAGCAAATCACCTATCAGCTTATCCTGAGTCACAACAGGTTGAAGAAGAAACCATGGAAACTCAGAGCAAGACAGGTCCCCCATTGTCAACCTCTTCACCTCCAGCACCAGCTTCCTCTCCACCCCCCTCTTGTGAATCTTCTTCGTTAAATACCTCAATTGTAAATGTGGTACTACCTCCACCTCCACCTCCACCTCCACCTCCACCTCCACCTCCACCTCCGCCTCCATCATTTGCATCTACCTTTGTTAGCGCATTGTCTTCAGTGAGTGTTTCTCCACAGCCATCCTCCCCACCTATATTGAGTAAGCACAGTTTGGTCATACATCCTTCTGAACACAAAGCACCGCTGCCACCCCCACCCCCACCCCCACCACCAGAAATTGCTAACAGCTTGTCCATTGAACCAGAAGCCTTTCCCAAGTCACAGCCTCCAGCACCACCCCCACCTCCCTCTCATTTAAGAATTACAACTCCATCTCATTCACCACCTCCTCCGCCACCTCCACCACCTCCTCTTCCACCTTCTACTGCAGGATGCCAACCTTCATTTCATTCCTCTTCTTATGCACCTCCACCTCCACCCCCACCCCCACCTCCTTCTCAGTCTGGATTTGGCGTCCCACCTCCACCTCCTCCACCCCCTCCTCCCTTAGCTTCACCCACATATTCCTTCAATTTAACAAAACCTTATCATCCATCACCTCCTTTTGGACATGCAGCACATCCCCCACCGCCTCCACCGCCACCGCCACCACCTCCCTCGAGTGCAAGTTTAGTGACACATCCACCTCTTTTAACAAAAAGTGTCCCTCCTCCTCCCCCTCCTCCACCTCCTCTATATAATGCACCACCGTCTACAGTGTGGAGTGCCCCGCCGCCTCCACCTCCTCCTCCACCTCAACCTCCCCCAATTCCTCCAATAATTCGTGCTTCACCTCCTCCTCCACCTCCACCTCCACCTCCAGCCCCTTCAGTATATGGTGCTCCACCTTCGCCTCCACCTCCGCCTCCGCCTCCGCCTCCGGCAGTATATGTTGCTCCACCTCCACCGCCACCTCCTCCCATGAGAGGTGGACCACTCCCTTCAGTATATGGTGCACCTCCGCCTCCACCTCCGCCCCCGCCTCCGCCTCTGGCAGTATATGTTGCTCCACCACCACCGCCACCTCCTCCCATGAGAGGTGGACCACCCCCACCACCGCCACCTCCATTGTTATATGGTGCTCCACCTCCTCCTCCGCCACCACCACCTTTTATAAGTGGAGCCTCTTCTCCTCCCCCTCCACCGCCACCTCCATCATTGCATGGTGCTCCACCTCCTCCGCCACCACCACCTTTTATATATGGAGCCTCTTCTCCCCCTCCTCCACCGCCGCCTCCATTGTTGCATGGTGCTCCACCTCCTCCGCCACCACCACCTTTTATACATGGATCCTCTTCTCCTCCCCCTCCACCACCTCCTCCATTGTTGCATGGTGCTCCACCTCCTCCGCCACCACCACCTTTTATACATGGATCCCCTTCTCCTCCCCCTCCACCACCTCCTCCAGGGGGTCAAGCATATCCGCCAACGCCAACGTTTCCCGGGGGTAGAGGAGGCCCTCCTCCACCTCCACCACCACCTGGGGGTCTAAGAGGTCCTCCTCCACCTCCACCACCACCCGGGGGTCTAGGAGGCCCTCCTCCACCACCCCCACCACCCGGGAGTCTAGGAGGCCCTCCTCCGCCTCCCCCACCACCCGGGGTCGAGTTGGACCTCCCCACCACCACCTCCAATGGGCAGAGGCGGACCACCTCCTCCACCACCTCCAATGGGCAGAGGGGGACCACCGCCTCCACCACCGCCCGGAGGCGGAGTTCCAGGTGCTCCAGCACCACCAAGACTACCTGGTGGAGGACCACCACCACCACCTCCATTTGGTGCTAAGGCCCCGGGTGCACCAAATGCCCCACCAGCTCTTGGAAGGGGTCGTGGGCTGGCACGAGCTGCACCTAAGAAATCTACTCTTAAACCTTTGCATTGGAGCAAAGTAACACGCGCCTTGCAAGGAAGCTTATGGGAAGAATTCCAGAGGCAAACACAGGCAGGGCCTCAAAGGTACTGGATCTCTTCCTTTTTCCTTTTTTCTTTTTACTTGCTTGTGTTTTCGGCTGTTCCAAAAATTGCTTTCCACATATTTTTTGCTTTCTGAACTCGGTGATGTTGGTTAAGTGTACTCTCTTTGATGATGCGAAACTATTGCTTGCCGGGTATCCATTTTGGAGCTCCTGTTATGACTTTTCCCTATATTTGGAATAGCTGTATTATTATGTAATCACTAATATATATCCCTTAAATATAGTGCGGCAGAGTTTGATGTGGCAGAAATTGAGAAACTTTTCTCTAATCAAGTCTCTAAGCCGGCTGGTGCTGGAGGGAAAGCTAACGAGAAGAAGAAGGCGGCTAGTTCCAAATCTGAAGTTGTTCATCTGGTAATTTAGTTGAGTTAGAACCTGCTATTAGACCTCATACATCTTCATGGTTGAGCACTTGATCTATCTTGTTATAATAATAGATAATCTGTCTGTTGCATATGCATCTCAGAATCCAGAATTCTAAACTGGAATCTAACTACTCCCAAATTATTTGATTAAAGAGTGTTGATATAGAGTCATCAATCTTTTCAATTTGTGATAAATAAGTGTTAAAACTATTATCTGATACCTATGGTAGTGCATTCGAGGTGCACAGTGAGAAGTGATCTTATAGACTCTTATATCGGTTTTCTTTTCCTGACTACCCCAAATATTAACGGCATCTGAAAGTAACCATTCACCTAGATAAAGTCTACGCAATTTAAGGTATGTGGGACTGGTTGCTGTTTGTTGTGGCTGGAGAGTATAAAAATATGTGGAAATTTTGACATAGAATTATGAAACAAATGATTCGAAGTGTGTGCTCATTCCATTATTGATGAACTATGACTGTTGCATAGTGCCTTTTGACTGACATACAAGAGCATTTCAAGGACCTAATCTATGGTTATGTATTTCAGTTTAGCTATACTAATATCTATAATTGCTAAATGAACTCCCTTATTGTGTAATGTTTTGGTTGCTTTTTCCCCATAATAAGGGAGTGGCGGTATACTTAACTTCTTTTCTATGAATGTGATTTAGTATATAAATTAATTATGCTAGGCATGCAAAGAAAAATATACGTTGGGGACGTTACGAGCGAAATACTTAAAACTGAACTCCACAGTAGAAATTTTAAGCCACTGCTATTATACAAAGGTTATACTATCATTTTATGGAACTTATGACTCCACAAATTCTCATTATAGACGGACACTATCCGTCTATAGTTATTGACGGATAGTGTCCCTCTCACTAATTAAAGTGGGTAGTGCAAATGGGTGGGAAATGGATACCCCCACTTGCACTACCCACTTTAATTTGTGAGAGGGACACTATCCGTCTATAGCTATAGACGGATAGTGTCCGTTTGTAATGAGAACTGTTATGACTCCATGTGAACAATAAATTTTTAAATACTATCAGTTGTACACTTGTTTTGTTTGAATGCATCCATTTATTCTTCTTTTGTTGCTTAGGATTAATCACGGCTGTTTATTTATTTATTTCTATGAAGATTTTGTTGTTCTCGTCCTGATACAATACACCTGCATGAATTTTGCAGATTGACCTCAGAAGAGTTAATAACACTGAAATAATGCTTACAAAGGTTAAGATGCCGCTCCCTGATATGATGGTACGCTAGATGTCCCCATTTCATTACTGGGTATTCTCCAGATGTACACATGGAGTAGTTAAGCATTATAACTCCTAAGAAAAACACACTAACTATTCTTATTTGTGAAAAAGGAGTTCCTATGCATTGCTGGACGTATATTGGGTTTTCAGCTTGCATTTTTTTTTTCTCAGATGTTTTTGGAAAATCACATCTAAGTAATTCAGTGTCCGTCCTGTGACTGGCGGGTATCTTCTATGGTATTAACAGGGGACTAGAGCTGGTACATGCTTCTAGGAGCTTTTCCTTAATCGTTGCCTACGCACCATTTTTCTACTAGAAACACCTACCTAGTGAGACCCTGTATTGCCATCTTTAAGACCTTACATTGCCATCTTCAAGACCTTACATTACCTACCTAGTTTTTGAGCTTCGTTTCTCCTTTTTTTTTTTTGGTGCTTCATCATGATAAGTGGTTGATCTTGGACACATGCTGTTGGTTGCTATAATAATGGACCATTTTTTCAGAGTGGTAATGCCTCAAAATCACTTTCGCAGGCTGCAGCATTAGCTTTGGACGAGTCTATTTTGGATGCTGATCAGGTGGAGAATCTGATAAAATTTTGTCCGACTAAGGAGGAGATGGACCTTCTTAAGGTTACTATCTAGCATTTGATTCCTGTTACTGTCTGTTTGAATTTTTTTTTTGCGATATAAGGACTGGAATTATGCTTTCCAGGTGATATCGTGAAGTCTCTAACCTTATGGCTTATCCTTTTGTCAACAACTTTAGTTTTGACTCTTTCTTTTATATTGCATTCTAGAACTACACTGGCGACAGGGAGAAGCTGGGAAAATGTGAGCAGGTCTGAAATATTCTTATCCTGACTATATTATAAACTTTTCGTATGTGTATCTTAATTTGTTGTAGTGATATTTAGTTCTTCATGTCATGCACATGTAAAATGCTACTCCGTATTTCTCAGCGAGTTATGTGAGCGAAAGCGCTATTGACATTGTCATAACTATTCTGATTAATTATTAGTATGACTATTAGTTGCAGTATTAGTGGTCCTTGCCTGACTTTTATATTTGTTACGATTCTTGATTTTGTTTTAACTTTTCCTTCATTGTATTTATTATGTTTCAGTTTTTTATGGAGCTCATGAAAGCTCCAAGAGTGGAGTCAAAACTGCGAGTATTTTTGTTCAAGATTCAGTTTAACACCCAGGTTCTTTTGTGTTTTGTGGTTTTATACACAGTGGCTAATGCAACAATAATGTTCTTTTCAATGTAACTACTACTATCCTATGTGCAGGTTAGAGATTTTAGGAAGAGCTTGAATACTGTAACTTCTGCATGTGAAGAGGTAGGTATTACTACTTGTCGACTTTGTAGAGATGCCACATGTTCTGTTGTTACGCATATTCTAACTTATGCAATGCATTTCCTGTCATTTTACAACATAGGTCCGCAACTCTTCGAAGTTGAAAGACATCATGAAATATATTCTTAATCTAGGCAATTTGTTGAACTCTGGAACTGCAAGAGGTATGATACTTAAACCTAGTAGCTCAGTCTTTGCGAGTGTATTCTATTTGGGAATACTTAACCTATTATAAACACGCCTTTATCTGCTACCTACTAAAAATAATTGCCCTTTCTTTAAATAGCTACCTATTTAGAATTCCGGCAACGAAAAGAGTAACATGAGTACTTGACTGATATATCTTTTAAAATTTCCTCTGTGAAATGACTAATATTGCCTTGCACTATTTTGAACATTCCCCCACCCTCTTTCCTTCTCATAAACCCTAATTAGCTGTAATTTCTAAGATTTTAATTAATCATCCAAACTTCTAGCAAGAAAAACCAAGAAGAGAGAAATAAACAGTTGTCGAGGGGAGATAGAGAGAGAGAGAAGCGTTGTTATTCTTGTACCTAACTTTGGGTTGTTTCTGTAGAGAGACAAATAAATAAAGCAAGACTTCCCTTTTGTGAGATCTTTCACTGTAAAACTAAGTTTAGGACTTTGTCAATGAATTTCACAGAAATGATTTTTGTGCTATTCCACTGTTAAGAAGAATAGCAAAGAGGAAAGTAGTGGTTGTAAACGAGGTTCATATTTGTGCTCTGTTGACACATGACATCAGTGGGATCAAGTTGTAGGCACGCGTTGTTTTAGACTAAACATAATTATAGGGAAATTATGTGTGGATCTTGCTGTTTCCTGAAATAGGCACTGCTTAATTTTAGGCTTAGTCTTTGGATGAGTGCATGAGTCAGTGTGCATCTCTTAGTTCCTTGATTAGCTCTTAGTTTTTCAATATTGGAGGGCTTACTGATGGAGTATTGTTGGAAATTCTTTTTGGTTTTTGGTTATCTGGGTAAAGAAGGAGATGAAGGGAGAAGAAGAGAAAGGAGGAAGAAGGTGAAGAGATGAAGAAGTAAGGATGATTGAAGGAGATGACGAAGAATGATGGAGATGAGGAGAGATAAGACCGGGTGGGTTGAAGGTGGAAGGGGTATTCTGGGGAGTGGGGGGTAATAGAACATACTGCAAAGATTACAGAGGGAAATAGAAAATGGCTGGAAATATTAGAAAAATTTGACCGAAAATTGTTTTTTTTTGTAGCCACTAGTAATCAGTACTCCCTCCGCGCGCCCGGTCATTTGTTTACCTATTCTATTTATGGGTGTCTTATTCATTTGTTTACCGTTCTATAATAGGAATACTTTTGAAGGGTAATTTGATCATCCACATAACTTGTTGTCCACTTGTCATTCAAATAATAATATCCACAAATGGTCCCCTCCCATTTACTTGGTCTTTGTGCCAAAACCAAAGGTAAATAAATAAACGGGACGGAGGAGTATTTATTAAGTAATAATTTCTAATTTTTATAAAAAGGTGTAATCTAGGAAAAAGTATGCATCATCGGTAGTAACTAAAATCAAATTTTCCTTCTATTTGTTACATAACAGTATGCTGGCTATACCATTTGCCCTAGCTTCTGGTTGCGTCTTACAGGCTCTGTCACAAACTTCTTGAAACCAGTGCGAATCTGTTTCTATTTTCTGTCTTACTCTTATGTTCATCATTTAGGGTCCATACAAAAGTATCATTAATGTCATTAGTTGCCTGGTTGTTCCTCAAGGTTTATCATGCAGTATGTCTATAAGAATTCAAATAATAGCAGTATCTGTGGATCAATAATTAGGCAAAGTAAATATCAGTGTATCATGTTGCACAACTTCGGTAGAAATTAATCTGAATTAATCTGGCTTAAAGTCATAACCTAACCTTCTCTTGTTGGCGTATTATTGGAAATTTAGTATACAATGTTTTTTTTTTTTTTTTTTTAACATGGCTTCTTATATTTTAATGGATGCTGTAATAGGAATGGCTGTTGGATTCAAGCTAGATAGTCTGCTAAAGCTCACAGATACCCGTGCAACTAACAGCAGGATGACACTTATGCATTATCTCTGCAAGGTATTACCATCTTGCATTCTTTTCAGAGTATATGTATTTATTGTGCTTGTTATCAGAGGCGGACCCAATGAGTAGCAAGGGGTAGCCGCTGCTACCCCAAAACCAAAAAAACGAAATGAGGAAGATGAGTTTTGCTACCCGTAAAACCTCTGCCTAGAGTTCAAGAATAATATTAAAATAAGATACAAAGTTGACATCATAATGATTGTGTTCTAGTGGTAATGTTTTGGTCCAGAATGTATTCCCTTGTAGTAGACCCGTGTTCAATTCCCTTGAGAAGCAATTTTTTTTTCCTTTATTTATTTATTTATTTATTATTAGCTCGTTCAAAAACTGACACTAAGGGGAAAAAAAAGTTAACCTATTACCTAATACATGGGTATATTACTTTACGAATTCTTGTTATTTCCTTCCGTTCCAAACATTTATTAATCTATTTTATTTTTTTATCGTTATATTTAATAATAAAAAAAATGATTGAGATGGACGAGATATATTTTGTTTGATATTAACTAAGAGTTGTACCACTTTTAATTTGTTAGTACTCATGTGAGTCAATGGATGCTAATTATTCACATAAACTAGACATACATTAAAAGTGTTAAACTATTACGGTCTTAGGGCTCAAGCGCGAATACAATTCTACTTCTCACATTTGAGATTGTGATTGTTATTGAAAACTATGTTCATCTGCGTTTCTTCTAACATAAAAGCTGTTATAAAAATTTCGCTACCCCGTATATTAATTTCTAGGTCCCCCCGCTTGTTATGTATGTTTATTTTCAATTGAGCCAAAAACCCACTAATATTTGGTTATGGATTTTGCTGTAATAAAGCAAAATGGTTCACTAAACTTGTTACATTTTTCTTTTACTAGTCACTTGATGTAATTCTCATGCAAATTTCATTGTAGATCATTGAGAAACAACCTTTGGGCGTGAACAAAAAAAGAGACAAGGCTCTTTTAAATAAAAAAGGATAAGGTTGCAACTTGCAGCATCTAATCCTTCACTACTACACTATTTGTAGAAAAAATTACCTAAAAACAAGATGGTGGGGTGGTAGATGTAATCGCAAAATCATAAAGCAATCCCAATCATAAATCATCAATGGGAGAGGAGAGTTAGGATGGGACATAGGGTGGAGGAGTGTTTGGTGGTGGTGGGGAGGGTGGTAGTAGATGTAAAATTGTCGGAATGTTAAAATTGGGTTAATTTGCACAGTGTCAAATGTTTGTGGGTAAATTGCACATTTGAAATCATTTGAGGGCAAAATGTTCATGAGTAATTAGATGAACCACTTTGCCTCACCCCTTTTGTCTTTCTAGTTTCGATGACCGTTTTTCTTAACTAATTTAAGCTTTCTTGTGATTATTTGTTTTTGAGTTGTGACTACTTTGGTCTTGGTGGGGCATCTCATTTTCATGCATCAGTTGGATTCATCAGCAATGTTGCCTGAACCTGTTTTCCATGCAGTTTGAAAACCTGGAGTTGTATAGCCTTGTGTCTGTGTTTTCTGTCAAAAAAGACTTCTGGTCTTCATGCTTTTTCTTTTCTTCACCGTCTATTTTAAACTAAAAAGAAAAAAAAGGACGCCTCAAGAATAAGGTAAATAAGAAAGAGGGTTATATCTGAGGCATGCATATTTAATTCTGGTCTTGCTTACCTGCCCACTTTTTGTTCCTCCGAATTTTAGATTGAAGGGGTGTAGACAAAAATCTCCTCTGCTATGACCAATCATCCAAATAAATTTGTATCCGGCGGAGCTCTTCAGATTATTTGTTACTGTGACTTACTTCTTGTCCTTGTGACTTGCCTTTGTAGAGCTGCTTAATGTCTTTATTAAGACCCTGTGAATTTATATACGACTTAAGTTTGCTTGTTATTTAGACCTTGTTTGGATAGGAACACAGAAGAGGGTGAGGGAGGGGAGGGGAAGGAGGGAAGGAAAAGGAGGAAACGAAGGGGAGGGGGGATGGAGAGGTTGAGTTTTCCTCCAGATATCTCTTTTGTTGGAGATATTTTAATTTAGTTTGTCTTGGATGGGGGAAATGGAGCAATTCAATTTCCCTCCCTCCAAATCCCTCCACCTCCATCCCTCCCAAACCCTCTATCCAAACACACCCTTAAAGCACAATAGTGTATGTCTCTTTATTAGTTTGTGTTTTCCCAAGAGCGATCTTAACAATGACATAGATGTTTTGTGCCAGTTACTCCTACTACTTAATTTAAGTTACTCCCATCCAGACCAAACTACCTGGGGCCCAAAACCGTGTGAGGAGAATTTTAGATAGTGGGTATTTTGGTCTGGATGGGAGGCTGTACTAGTGATCCGTATTACTTTCATCATACTCTAGACGGAACATTAGGGCTATGGTGATAATTATTTGGCTTTAAGTCACATCTGGGAAATTTTTGGTATAGCCTCATGAAGGAAACATAAACTCTGCCGATAACTGATTTGTTTAGAATTATGTGATCTTATGTTAGTGTTAGGGTTCTGCAATCTTGTTTACTCGAGGAAATAAGTGGTTCTTGCTGCCATTACATATTTTGTCTTTTGATATTTGGTTTAGAGTGCACTGATTTTTACACATGGTGTAAGTGCCAGGTTTCTTTCGGTATTTGCTTTAGCATCCACTGTGATTTTTTATGTACTGCTGAAATGCCATTCTTTTCCTTCAGTTTCTTGCTGAGAAGTTACCAACACTTCTGGACTTTCATGAAGACCTTGTAAATCTTGAAGCATCAACAAAGGTTCAGTTATATTCATTTTGGGATTAAGGCTCTGATGTTGTTGTTGTTGTCTAAGCTCTGTGAAATAATTTTTTTGTGTACTGATGACAAGTCATATCCTTGCAGATACAACTAAAATCGCTGGCTGAAGAAATGCAGGCCATAACCAAGGGACTAGAAAAAGTTAAGCAGGAACAGGCTGCTTCTGAAAATGATGGCCCTGTTTCTGAGATATTTCGTAAGGTATATATTCTCTTAATCTGGAAAGGAAATGAATAATAAGTAAAACTCGAGATGAGGAACGGTCAAAATTCCCTTGCCCTTTCTTGAAACCCCAGCTGAATGGCCGTTGATCGTTTGGCATTGTAGCTTTTGTAGTGCAGTTGTCTGTCTTGGTTAATAACAAAAAAGTGGCCTCTCTCTATAATGATCATACTATGAGGTGTTTGATTCCCAGGGATGTAGGTCGTTGAGGACCTCATAAATATTTTAATATTGCTTTTAAGTGTTTCTTGTTAAGGAGCTTTGCTCACTTGAAACAGATTATTTTTTTCTGATTCCTTGTAGACGTTGAAGGAATTCATTGTTACTGCTGAATCGGACGTGGCTTCTGTGATGAACCTTTATTCAGTAGCGGTAATACCTTCACTCAAGTCTACTACCTCAAATTCTCAATATCCTTTTTTCCATTCCTCTTTCTGACTTATTGTGGGACAGGGTAGAAATGCGGATGCACTTGCTTTATATTTTGGAGAAGATCCCGCTAAATGTCCTTTTGAGCAAGGTACCAATTTGTAAATTAAATACGTGTTCACTACTGTATATCTTAATTGCTACCCCCTCCTATTCATAATTTCGGTCTTTCTTGTGCTGCATATAAATTCATAATTTGAGTACCAACGCTTAATGACTGACTATACTGTCTGACATTTGCATCATGTCGTACTGTTTATGTTGTATTCGTACTTTTCAGTTGACATTAGTTTCCATTCTGATCAAGTTATCACATACATTTGACGGCCTAAACGCAGTTACGCAGACTCTGTTGAACTTCACAAGATTGTTCCGGAAAGCACACGAGGAAAATATCAAGCAGGCTGAACAGGACCGAAAAAAGGCTGAAAAGGAGGCTGAAGCAGAAAAGACAAAAGCCGCCAACCAAGCCAAAGAGTGAGACGTAATCGACAGTGGTGTTTGGTCTCTCATGAAAGTCCATTCTTCCCTTGTGCATCAGTGTCTTCAGCAGCCTCATCAATTGCAAACCAAGGTGCACTTTTCCCGAAGGACCTCCAGAGGTGAAAGGAAACAATGTTCAATCGAGAAATTGTGGATCCCTCGATCTTAAACTCAAAGAGCTCGATTGTGTACAAAGGAGATGGTACACCGCCCTCTCTCTTAGACGCCTGTGGCCGGTTTGCTGTCGGAGAGCCATCAATTGGGCCAAAATCATCGGAAATTCTTGCTCATGGCGATACATCTAACTGAAATAGACCAGCAGTACGCGGAGGCAGAAAGTAGTTCAATTTTGCGAAGCAGACAGCCGTGGCATGGCTATCCCTGCAACATGTACAAAGCTTTAACCTGTAGATAGGTAGGCAATTCTTTTGTAACATAATATTTTTGCTTCCTATTAATTGGTGAGCTAGTGATTAGGGAGAGGAGGCATATATCAGTAGTTTTGTACAGAATTGTAGGGAGGTTAAAGAGAGAATATAGGTTGGTGAATGCCATTTTTTTTGGAACGACCCGGGTGTAACTGTAATATACCGCTATTGTAGAGCCAGAAGACGGGAAATGTCTTGTTTCTTCCCTTCAAACAAATCAATTCTTGACCAACATAATGTTTTATTCAACTTCAATTTTCTTGATTTGTTGTTCTACATTACCGCCATTGTATAGAATGCATTTAAATTCTATTACCACTCCGACTAAATCCATGCATGCAAATATGGCGCGAAAGTTATATGGAACTACTGGTATTAGACCCTGTTTTTTCCGGTTTAATTTCAGCTCATTTCAATTCGGCTCATAGTTCCATTCAATTTAGCTCTATTCAAATTAAATCACTTCAACTCTATTCAGTTATGCTCAATTTCATTCGGTTCAACTTAGCTCCATTTAGTTCAGTTCAAGCGAAAAGAATAGAGCCTTAGAACCATTCATTAGTTTGCATTACTTTGCAACTGCGAGAATTGAAATCCGGCTAAATTCAATCCACTTAATCATAGTAATTGAGTAAGCATTACACAAATTAATACTTTCAAAGAGTTTTTCCTTGTCTGGAAAGGAAAAATTGCTTATAAATTTTCTGTGAAAATACATCCTGCAAAATTTTCATAAAAACACCGACAATTTTAATAAACACCCATCTCTAATTAATTAAAAAAGCTAGTATTACGAAGTATATTGACTTTGCCATTGAGATAAGAAAAAAAGGATATATAAATATCCAACTTTACCTTAAATCAGCGCTATAACTTAACTATTTACAGATAGCAATAAAAGAGAACTTGCATAAACCATAACACCATAACTCCATAAGTCCACACAAAATCTCATTATAACGACACATATCCGTCTATAACTAGAGACGGGCTAAATACAATATCACATTTCTAATAGGACAAACAACAAGTGGGGTGGTAGGGGCAAAAAATGTCACCACTTTCAAATTATTTGACCCGTCTTTAATTATAGACGGATATGTCCGTCTATAGCATGAGTAGCTGATAAGTCCATAACCACAATGTTTCTTTCCAAGGAAAGTTCCAAGTATGTACTATGTTGATTGACCTAGCATCCAAAGCCTACAGACGTCTTATTACAACAAAATAAAAGAAATATGTGATTATAATAATACAACTCAAAAGCCAAAAACTATGGTTATTATCTTCTTAAGTTGCAATAAGAATTAAAAAGCCTAAAACATAGCTAAGTGACACTGTATACCTTTTGGTAAAAGTTTTGGAATTATTAGTGAAAATATATTGAATACACTTGTCACTTTGCTGATTGTTTCTTAATCATCACCCTAATTATTTCATTCATTCATTTAATCATTCATGCAAATGTTGTAGTAATAGTCATTAGTCAAGAATCTTTCTTAGCCGACAAACTGTCGGTCTGATGCTATTACTTTTCTAGTGTGAAATCACCATTCCCATTATGTCATTTACTGTTTTTATAAGTAATAGTCATTGTATAATTATCAAGGAACTCTATTAGGTCCCATTCGTTTCAGCTGATATGAGCTAAATTGAAGTAAATGAAGTTCCTCTGATTGAACTGAATTGAAAGAAGCTCTTGAATAGAATGAAATTGAAATAAAAGTTAATTTATAAAGAGATGAATTTAACTGAATGAATGAAGCTGAAGAGAACTGAATAAAACCGAGCTGAAATGAAATGAGCTATAATTAAGCCAGAAAGAACAAAGCCTTAATCGAGTTATTTTAATTGGTTTTAGGATGGAACTTATATTTATCACAATCGATAGTGGGTGCTAGATTGGATTCATCATTCATGTCGAAGTATTGAAAAAAGGGTGTTTTAGGTCTTCTGTGGCTAGCTCGTTGGTTTTTATTTTAATCTTAGGATGAAATTTATATTTATTGCAATCGATAATGAGTTCTAAATTGGATTCATGTCAAAGTATCGGAAAAGGGTGTTTTAGGTCTCCTGTGACTGGTTCATTGATTTTCTTTGGTGTAAAGAGAGCCACAAAAGTGATTTTGATGCTGATGAGATCCAAACCTAGGTCATAACTTATAAATACCATCTGTAATGACTTTACTAACTAAATTAGTTAACATTTATTATAGCTAGCTCATGTATGATTTATGAAATTGAAGTTTTTGTGACATTCATATTTGCATGTAGGGCAAATGGTCACCCACAAAATCACAAGTAACTTTAATGGGATGTGCTAGGTAAATAACCCTATACAGATTTAGACAAGATGTCTAATCTTTGAGAACAGAATAGAAACAAAAGTAATGATCTCTATGAACAAGATTGCTGAAGAAAGTTGTGTGTGTTAATTGAGCTAAATTTTGAATCATTGTAACAATCTTCTTGATAATGACTCAAAGATTCTCACTAGCATCAATAATTTTAACGATTTTTCAAGGTCTACTTTTAAGGCTTGTACAAGGACATCAAATGTACATTAACTCAATTTTAAATATATAGAAAGAGATTTTTAGAATTATCGTAGATTTATTATAAAAATTGCGTGAATAGGACAAGAAATTCGAAAGTACAAGGCATAAATGTCAACCTAAATTTGAAAAATAAAATAGAACTATTAAGAATAATGAGAAAAAGAGGCACTTAGAATTAGATACTCTGAATGCTAATAGGTTACGAGTTTAACGTGCAAATCGACTTTTAACTTTCAATTTTTCAATAACGACCTAGTTCAAGAGAACTAATCGGACATAACCTCAAACTATTGACGAGCTACACTAATCATGTGATCCTAGATCACAAGTTTAAAAAAGTCTTGAGTGGACAAAACCTTAATTAATCTTATATTTAAAAAAAAAAAATGTAAAATTTAGAGAGACTGATCTCTATTCAAGTTGAGATCATAAACCCTTATCCAGTCCTTAAGTAGACTTGGCAATGGGTTAACCAAGTTGGGTTGGGGTTAGATCATTTCGGATTTGCAAAAACACGGATCAAATCGAGTCGGGTTAGATCTTTTCGGGTCTATTATTATCAATTTCTTAGGGATAAATGGATAATTGGTATGCAACATAAATATTCAGGTCGAGTCATATTAGTTCTGGTCATACCCGAGTCATCATTTTGGGTATAGGGTTGGATACTAGTCGGGTCAATTTTGGCGGGTCTAATTGTAAGATCCTCCATTAATGAAAAAAATCCTGGAATGAATCATGCAATTCCAAGGCACCGCATTTCTGCAAGACATACATTTGGTTGCACAGTTAGGAGCACAGTTAATGTCCCCAGTACTGAACTACGCGGTTGATGCTGTTCATTGTAACAAGATAGTATGCCCCTCGATTGAGCTTTAAAGGTGTGAATTTGATACTTCTCCAAAACAAACATGTCCCATTCTCTTTATTTATTATTCCTTTCTCACCTTAAAAATTTGTCCCTATTTCTTAGAAAATAAAGGGTGTTTCATGTTATTGTACCATAATATAATAATACTCCTTTTGAATGAATCTTTGTAATTACTACAGTCGACAGTCTAAATGTAATTACGAATTGTCACTGTTAATACGATAGACCGGCTTTATCTATTTTCTAAGATTAACTTATATAGAGTATGAACAGAAATACGTCCTCTTAATCTAATGTGTTCATATTTCTGTTTATACAAGCTACGTTTTCAGTTTTATTTTAGCTTTTGAGGTTTCAGCTAACTTCCTAACTAATTTTACCAAACAGATCAGAGCATTAACCACTCGAGACTATTAAATTAAAAGAGAGCGAACGAAATAATAGGAGGAATTTAGCCCTAATTAATCATTAACCTTTTTTATTATAATTAGAATTGACGAAGTATTAACAGGGGTGTCTTAAAATAAATGGAGGCCCGGTACATCACAAAAAAATGAGGCCCCAATATGAATGTAAAAGTTTACTATGCTTCAAGGTTTGTATTGAATTTCATCAATAAAGCTTGTAAACTTGATGACTAAAATTGGAGCTCCAGTTCCGCCGTTTGTGGTTACCCATGGCCTTAGAAAGCACTAGACATTGAATGTTCAGTCTCATTATAATTTCACCTACTCTATCTTCTTCGGGCATCATTCTATTTTCTATATGATACCATATTTAGTTCCCCAATTCATTAGCTTCTTAATCATAGCACATGGACACATAAAGATGCATTCCTAAAGAAGAGCAAAAATCATCCACTTTTCAGTTTCTTTGTCCCATTGGACTAGAAATGAGTGTTTTGTCTTCTATAATTAGCTATATGCCCATAATAACTAAGCATCAAATTTTTACTGAATAGAGTACGTGAGAGAGGTAAATTTCTCATGGTTACTTTTAGTTAATTGTTTTTAAGAGTATGTGTTTGAATAGGTCAAATTGAGTATGGAAAATGTTGTACATAAGAGCTAAGAGGTGTATACTTATGCAATATGGTATGGGAATGCATAATGTTACTCCCATTTACTAAAGTCGTTTAAGTTTGAGAAATTAAATAGTAACATGTCCTAAGACTTAGCTTGTATTGTTGCGGCATTAACAAAAAGTGTAATCGCCTAATTGAAAACATAATTCACAAATTGACTACTATTTCCTCCGTACTATTAATCAGTTTATCTTTGATTAAAATATTAAATACCTCTCTCACCAAAGAATTAAAAAGATAAATAAATGAGCGAAGAAATGAATTAATGTTGTTAAATAGTCATTTTAACCATAGTTTAAAACTGTCATATCATATTCTTGAAAACACTTGGTTATGTTGGCTAAAGCAATCAACTTATGATATGAAAGTTTAATATACCATATGTCCCTATGAAATATAATATCATTATTTTGTGACGATTAAATTATATTATAATCCATTTGATTAAGAGATAGGACAACCAAACTAAACATATTATAGTCATTCGTTTACAACATACCAATAATCAAAACAACTACACAACATAGCCCTTCCCTTCTAATACAAATTCTTGTTTAAAAGAGACATATATATCCATTTAAGCAAAAAACGGATCAAATAAATACCATTTGACAAAAGTTTTGCCTCAAAATTGCCAAAATATGTAGCCCTAATATCACCGGCCATATGGTAATTTGATTTCGTTTTGTAAATAAAACTAATACATTCATCTTAAGCAAGTCATGTGTAATGTCCTCCTAAAACCCATCAATTGGTGGAATTTTTTTGGTAAAATTGTCTTAATGTGATTAACTCTACCACTTTTTGAAGTTAAGGGTTGTATTGATTTGCAAATTGACCCAACATTATAACTTGGCCTGCACAAAATTATCGACCGACTAAAACATTAGGTGAAACTTCACTAATGTTGGTAAAATTTCCCTTTGCATGCATCTTTCATTATAAGATGACCCATCTACCCAATTTATTAGGTAAAGCTTCACTTTGTGAATAAGATTTGCATGATAAAAGCAACAAAATCATAAAGACCATATGCATGTACCCTATCAAAACTTGATTTTCAAGCAAAGTTAAACAACCATGGAATTTTAAGTTATCATAGCACTTTTAAGATGTATATACATGCACATAATTTGGGATCATAGTCATCTAATAAAATATAAGAAACAAGAAAAGTTAGACTATCATATGGAATTTTTGTGGTTTAAGGAAGTCATAAGTGAAATAGTTATTATCTTATACAAACGGGTTTTTAACATCCCTAATAGAATGCGATAAGAATTTGTGACAGACTGCAACTCCAACAAAAAAAAAAATAATCAAAAATTACTAAATTTTAACCGAAAATACAAGAAACTTTACCAAACTCATCTCCCGTCCTCCCTATTTTTTTTGGGCTAAAGGGAACCACTAGGGCAATTTTGATGATGATGGTTTAATTTTGAACTCAGGTCATGACACATGAGTAACACATTTCATAACTTTATCAACTAAACCAGTTAACATCCACTCCTTCCTAAATATTTGAAATTGTCTTTTCCGAACATGACCATAAATCAAAGAAATAAGTAGTAAAATTATTTCATAAAGTTGTATATGTATTTCCACTTCATGTAAAACTGGAGCATACAAAGGAAACCAAAGAACTTGATGAACATAAAATACAAATTACAATCCACAAATTCATCAATTTATACATAATCATATTAATATAATATCATATTCCTTGGTATTCCTCTGTTCTGTAATTAAATTCTGTTTGTTTCTTTAATCTCTCTGTACACAATAATGGACTTCAATATGAAGATCATTAATCGAAATTCAAAAAAAAAAAAACATAAATTCTGACCTTAACCCAAGAATCATATTTTTTCTTAGACAAAATCATCTAAATCCTTCAACTTCTCCAAATTCACGTCGCTATAGTACCATAACTCGTCAATCTCAAACTCCAAATCATTCATACAACTTTGGTAGAAGAAACAACTCATAATAACCTCAATAACCAACACAATTGAGAAAAGATACGCGATAAGGACACCTTCCAGTGCAATCAACCAAAGCTGTGTATCGGTCGCTATGAAATTCTCATTAGGTTTTATTATCCTATAATAAAACAAAGCTTCAATGGCAGCCAAGAGTAAGTTAATAGGTACGGCTAAGGCCAAGGCGGTCGAGGTTTTACCCTTAATTGTAAGGCATGCTCTTAGAATTGCTTGAAATCCCGGACTTTTGTGGGTTTCTAAGGCGGAGGCAATCAAGGCTAAGTTGCAAACGACGAGGGTGTTTGCTAAGACAATTGAGTAAAAAACCGCGAAAAACCCTGTTAAGGAAAACATCCAATTTGTCGAGTTGATGTTGAAATCTTGTAGGAAATTTAGTGCTAGGAAAAATATTGAGAAGCAAGTAGCATTGGCCGCGAAAATGACTAAGGAATTGCAAAGATGTGTACTTAATAAAACCGCGTAAATTTTAGAAAAACTTATGTTTTTCGCGGTGGTGTTGAATAAGGGGATAATTGAGGCCTTGGCGAGGAGGAGAAATGATAGAGCGAAAGGGAGGGTTAGAACCCATGTCGAGATAGTTTGCGAGAGTTTTTGAGTAACAAGGGAGAAAAAGACTGAAGATTGGAAAAACCCGGCTGCATCAAAGACGGAATTGAGACGAGTGTAAATCGTTGGTAAAAGGGTTAAAGAGCGCGGAATTATAGCTTGTGAGATTAGTAATGTTATTGAGAATGGAAGAGCTATGAATGTAGCTATGGAGGTTAAGTAATGATAGTTTTGTAGAAATGTATGGATTGATTTTCTTATGATTTTTGTTGCTCTTGCCATTGATATTATTGGACTTTCTTGTATTGACATTTATTTGTGGAAAAATAAAGTTGGGTGGATTTGATTTATATGATGGAATATTGATATGTAATGTGAAATTGAAGCTATATTAAAGTAACGCTGGTTATTTTATGTAAATGTGGGTCGAGATTAGACAGGGAACGAATGAATTGAATATGATATATATTCGAGTCGAATTTAAGTGGAAATAAAGGGGGATTGGATGATGATTGTATAAATTACTTTAATTTGATTCTAAAGAGGGAAATTTATAAGAAGCAATGGTAGCAAGGTTGTGTTTGTTAAATAGTTGGTGGTAGTTTGGAGGGTGTTAAGAAAATGATGGTTTAATATGAATAGATAGGCCAACGACTGTAGACTAAGAAATAGTCATACGTACAATATAGAGGTTGAATTTTGGAATTATTTTGAATTTATTGTTGAAATAGTCTCTTGGATTTATATGTCATTATTTATTTTTCATAATTAAAAATTGAGAATAATGAGCATGTATAGTACTGGAGTACGACTGGTTCAGGGAATATTATGTCTCATTATCTTTAATGATTGTGTACAAAAAAATAATTCTCAATATAATTGCCTTATGGTGAACTAATCTTAATTATAATGATGCCTTTCCAAGTTTCCAGTGTGCAGTAGTCAGTAGAGGTAACAGTTGCGGGTTCTCTTGTCTTAAAATAAATAAAAATAATGCTTATAATAGTACGGAGTAGTATGTAAACATTATGAGAGGTGTTATCAATGATCCTATAAGCATCGATGAAGATTGAAATGGTTTTTATCAAGATTTTATTGTGTTTTTATTAAGATGAATATGCCACGGTGGTAATAGCAGCCTAGCCGGTGCAACTAAACCAAGAGAATGGGGTTATATTAGGCCCAATATCCCGATAGTCAATTATCATGCTTAATTCATGATTTGATTGATTAAATAACTTGGAACAAAGAAAAAACCGATAATGATCGTGAATACTTGATAAAATATGTGTCTTTTAAAGGATTTTGGGGTAATTTTTAGTCTTATCTTTAAAGGCATATTGTGAAATATTGAATCTTTAATTTAACCCTAATATTTATTAAAACGGTCTCACCAAATTTCTATCTCATATCCCTTAAAATATTACTAGTAGGAATTAAGATATTGAAGTAAAGACGATTTCTAAAAACCGAGTGCAATAGTTTGTAGTTGAGATAATGTTCTTTAATTATTTCTAAAACAAATACGTTTTTTTTATTGCATAAAATATCACACATTAACTTAACAATAATGCATACAATTCTTTGAAGTGTAAAGCACTATAATTTATTTGATATTCATGATTTCACAAGTGAATTAAAATATGATAAGTTGAAGGAATAACTCAAAGGAAAGTGTAGTCAAATTCTGCTATGTTTTGCAACATACTCACTCTTGCACGTGTTCTACAAAGTGGACTTGGTATTGCAGATTTACAGTAATCTTTACTTGCAAGTAACATACTTCATCACTAACTTACTGCTTCAACCATAAAAGTGATCAACCTTCCAAGCTCATGCAGAAGTTATCGGAGGCGGAGTCAGGATTCAAAACTATATAGGGTTGGTTAATCTATAAATTAACAGGATTATTTTTATTTTATTGTCAATTGGTTTTAGAATGAAATCTTCATTTGTGTGTCGAGTGATCTATCTCTCCTCTGTTTGGATAAGACTCAGACGCAATTGTATAAAACGCCATAAAATAAAATAGATAAATAAATAACATTCATGTGTCCCACAGGCTTTATTTACCCAAGTACTACACCACTTCTGGTTATTTATTATAAGGTGTAAATTGAGCTGCAACATTATTGGTTTGTACTCTTGTAGACTGATTCTATTCAATAATATGAAACACTTTTAGTATGCTTTTGAATTTTAAGAGGAAAAAGGAGTAATCAATTGATATATGAACTATATTTAGAAGGTTTTCTAAAATGACCCTTACTATTTTTTGCAGTTTGGAATTTTAACTTTTAAATGACCATAAACATAAGAAGCCAAAAAAGTTAGGAAAGTTGAAGAAAGAAAAGCTCAAAATAGACATTAATAACTTGCTTTTTAAGCAATAATAGATTTATTTATTTAGAAAAAATTCATAAATTACACAATTTTTACATTTTATAAAACTCCCACAATTCCAATTTCTCTTCAAAACTCGCATTTTTCTTTTTAAAATTCTCTCCAAAACTCACACAATTATACTAAAAACCCGTTTTTACCCAAATAAGAGTCATTTATAAGCGAACATCATTCACCTAATATCTTTATTTCAATGATACTTGTAACAAATGTGGCCTTTATTATTATTTTTTTTTTTTTTATGTTTTTCGTATCTCTTTTGTGGATACTTATAACACTTTTTTACCCATTTTTTATAATTAACGTTTGAAACTTTCCTCTAACTTTTAGTAAGACACTAAGACCTGGCAAAGCTGGCCGACCTGACCCAGCACGAATCATTCGACCAGTGCTTTACCCACGTCCAAAGAGCTAGAGGACCGAAATTTGACCCAAATCTAAATTTCAGCTTAGCCCAAATTGACCGGATTCTATCTTTTACATCCCAAATATTTATTGTCGCATATTCACCATCCCCTATTTACTAAATGAATAGGCGAAACTCATATTTTCCCGCCTAAATAATATTTCCTAAAATAAAGTGTAGTATTTTTAGCATATTATCTCACAATCTTTTAATGGCAAAATCTTTTAATAAATTTAATATATAAAACATTCTATATTATTTCACATTATACATAAATTTATCTCCATTATTATATGATAAAAAAAAACTGTATACTTTCTTTTAAAATAATTATACATAAAAATTCATTGACTTTTAATGATAAGAAATTGCACAAAAAATGTTAATAGTAAAAATATTTTAAAAATAACATCAGTAATTTCTTGCTAAAAAGAAAATTTTCATTAAAATAATTATTTCATGACTTTATACAATTTTAATTTTTATTGCTCAAATTAAAATAAATTGATGAGAAACATAAAAAATAAGTGAATTATCAATTTAAAATCCATAAATAATACGGAGTACACTAAAAGGTAAAATCTTATAAATACCGTGCATATATTACACGGGATCTAAACTACTATATACATTAACTAAGTAAGGTAACTAATAATTACAATAATTTATTTCATTAACTTATTATCTTTTCAATAAAATTAATCTTTTCATCAAATTATATTTTTTTTTTACTAAACTCTAATCTATAATCTTTTAATTAATATATTTTAATAAAAAAATTGTATCAAACTATGATTTACTAAATATTTTAATGATTCTATTATTTGAGAATGATTTGACTCATACTATGTATAAAACAAAATTATAATCCATTTTAATTATTTTCGAAACAAAAAATTGAGAAAATTTATAAATTGGAATCATTAGCTTTGCGGTATAAAAAAATATTATTTACAAAAATATATTTTAACATGCTACTCAATTCTTTTAGTTATTTCAGTTTCAACTTTTTATTTCTCAAAGCAAATTTCAATGATGAGAAAAATGAACAACTAATAAGATACCACTATTATACATCTAATTTAGTAGAAATAAAAAACTTTATAAGCCGTGCATTTAATGCACGGGGTCTAACCTAGTTACATTAGTATTTATAAATAACTTGATAACTATAAACGCAAAATAATCCGAAATCGTAAAAAAGGGAGATTCACTTGAGGCCTTGTCAATTACGGAGTACTTCTATATCCGTGGAACAAGTTCACGCCCCCTATAAATTTCCGTAAATAATTACCAAGTCTTCGGACTTAATTGTGCCTAAATCTTGGCCGAGTAAACGGAGGTTAGTAATTTGTTTGCAAGAAAGTTCATGCGTGTAAAAATGTTGGTGTAGTATGACACGATTAACGTATAAAAATGGGTTTAATACGTCGGATTTGGATGACGATATTAACATTCGCATTCCACGACCAAATTATAGATTAGTTGAGACGAATATAATAATAATATATATGATTTTATATTATTAAGGTTGATAGTATTAAGCAATCACTATATTATAACAATCAGACATGGTAACCAGGTCAACCGGGTCAGGTTCAGGTCGAGTTAATTTCAGAGTCGAGTCATTTTCTGGATTGACCCAAACCCAACTACAGGTTGTTGGATTGGATTATATTGGATCGGGTGAAGTTCGGATGATCAGGCACGAGTCCTGTTATTCGGGTGGGGTCAAATTTACGTGTCTAATAACAAGTAACAACTCACAATCATTATAATCATAATACTACTCTTTTTTAGAATATAAATAGGATTGACCCAAACCCAACTACAGGTTGTTGAGCCATTGAAATTGCATGATCATTATTATTATTGGTAGGCGTTTCTTGTATGTAAAGGAATACCACTAAATCACTCTCAAGTGGAAAAGACATCAAACGCATTCGTTTACGTTGTAACTAAGTTATCAAGTAGACGTATGTATCATCATGAGACTAGATACATATGAAGTAGCACAAAATCTCATTATAGACGGAAACTATCTGTCTATAACTAAAGACGGGCCAAGTAACATATCATATTACGCATAAGACAAACAACAACTTGCGTGGTAGAGCCCAAAAAAGTCACCACTTTAAGGGTATTTGACCCGTCTCTTGCTATAGACGGATATATCCGTCTATAGCAAGACTAGCTGAGTAAGTAGACGTCTAACACTCTAACTCATGACTTACCCAAGGGCGAATATGTTGTCGACTGGATTTGAAACTGACTAAATCGTAAGTTTCATTTCTCGTGATTTTGTCAGTGAACCTAGCTGATATAGGCTATGATATACTCCAATATCTTAATCAAAATTCAAAAGACTTTATTATTGATTTTATATATTGATATTATTAGTATCTTTGAACTAATTATAATTAAATAACTCTTTATATTCAATAAATGTTTAAGATGTTGCTTGCTAGTCCAAAAAAAGTACAAGTCATATCTCATAAACAAATAACAATGCCTAACGAACGAATCCATGATATGTTAGGGTGTCTTTATCATGGAAAAGTACAAATAATTACTCAATTTGTTTCAGTCATTTGTTGTCCTATTTTATTTTTGATATCTCGCTTAATTGTTGTCCTTTTTATTATAAAAATAAACTTGATAAATAGTTTGATCATTGACACTCAATTTTCCTCTTGTCATTTAGTAATTAACCCTCTCCTCTTTTCTTGCTCTTTGTGCCAAAACCAAAGAATAACAACTGACCGAAACGTAGGAATCGAGTATACAATAATTTCCAATATTTGATCTACTAGGAAGTTAGCTTTGTAAGAGCAACCGACACTATAGTCTATAGGTGGTAGGAGAAGCAAATACCTCAAATGTAAGTTCAATTTTAGGTACACATAATGTTAGGCTAGCTTTTTTTTTTTGTTTGGATTCATTGGTTGGTTGGTCAATAGGTTCGGATAATATCATATTTACGAGGATGCGAATTCTGTCGTCCAAACTAATTCAGGACAAAATAGTTATTTACCTTTTCTTATTCCTTGTGAGAGGTATTTCACTCAAAGTATCATTGTAAGATTTATTACCTCTTTGAAATGGAACTATAGGCAGACGCTTTGAACCGTCGTAACTTAGGGTTTGATATACTGTATTCATCAATAAGATATACCCTGTATTTGTTTAAATTCAAGCTCGTAAATTATACTATGATTCTTGCTAAATTCTCGATCATGGCAAAACCGTTCCAGGATGGGAAAATCCTTACCAATCCCGACAGTTTGTTAATTCTCCCTTGATCATAGATAAAACACACAAACAATCAATATATTCCCAGACTACTCGTTCTCGTAGTTTAATCTCAGTTATGGTTTAAAACTATAGACCGTCACCTCCCTATTTATATAGATTGTCCACTAATTTCCACAGAGATTGTCCACTAATTTCCATGTATTCTGGTTTAAACTATAGACCGTCACCTCCCTATTTATATTGTACGAGTAATTAGGTAAAAATGGATTAAAATGGCAAATCTGCAAATCCTGCAGTAGTTTAATCTCAGTTATGCCTGTAGCCTTTCAGATAACTCAATCTTCATAGGCCGACATTATTGTAGCAGAATGTTCTGCTATAATGATACAGTACGACTGTACGGGGCTGCTAAACTGCTTAGACAAAAACGACATACATCCCAGCAAACATAGACTAGAGTTCTTCCAATAAGTTTGTTAATCAGAAAGTAAACATATGGCCAGATTATTAATTAGCCCAAACAATAAAGACCAGTTTCTTAAATCAATCTTGATAATTCAATTCATTACGAAAATATAATTCAGAAGAAATTACCACGCGACATTATTGCTTGTTAATCCTCTGCCGATATGATCAGCTTATCTCCAGGAATTTGAACAAGGCTTTCCGTAAAAAAGCACCCTTCAACAAAAGCTGAAATCCTTTTAACTTTTCTTATCCTACCGTATGTTACTGGTCCGATGTCGTACCAAAATAGGCCTTTCCCGTTCAATTTCGGAACCAAAACCTCATATTTTGATTCTCTACTAGTACAAAAAAAAGGTAGGGTGAATTGAAATAAACGAGATCTAAGAAATTGATCAGTAATAGGAAACAACTTAACCCAAGATTCCTTTGCTTCATAGTCTTTCAACATCCATACAAATGTAGCCGTGGATAAACACAAGCAGCCATTAATAGCTCCTAACCTTGGTACACGAAACTCATCGTGTTCAAATAACTCCTTCGTCAAAGGAAAGTCCCTAACCCATTTGTCGGACCGAGTATCAAAACAACCAATTCGATAGTGATTTGAATCCAAAAACAACCAATGTAGTAGATGATTTTTTATGAAAACACCGTTTTGTCTCTCCATTACTGAATATGTACGGTTTTTAACAATCTCCGCTAATTTCCATGTATTCTTATTTGAACTATAGACCATTACCTCCCTACTCTCAACGCCAGTATTTAATATTACATCAATGCCATCAGTTTCCGTAATCCTGACAAGTTTAAAATCACGATTTAAATCATCAAACCCGAACCCAAAACTGCACCGAAATATCCCAATTGTAGCACACACAGATGTGTGCTTGTAAGGAATTTCCCGAAATACCCTCGTAGAAGGATTGATGAGGACATGCTTAAACCCAGTAAAATTGGCTTTGCCTACTCCTAGTCCTACACAAATCAAGCCGTCAAATGAACCGACAATTGAAACCTCGCGTGATCTCCACTTACCTAGGCTATGCGGTAAGGGAATTGTGGTGACCGACTCAGGGGAGTCTACGTCGATTGAGTAGAGATTTCGTCCTTCTTTACCAACGAGAATAAGGAGGCGATTTGCGTCCGAGGAGCGGGATTCGCGAAGGTGAAGCTCGACGAATTCAGGGGATGATATTAAGGCGTTGTAGGATTTGGAAACACACTTGAAGCGTAGTAACGATTTGACGGGCAATTTGGAGAAGATCTCATGTGTTATAATCTCTGTTGGTAGAGATTTAGACATTGTTGTACAACTCTAAAACTTTAGTCGACATTCGAAAAGGTCATTAGGTTTTCAACATGTACGTTAAACAAATTTGATATTTTATCCGTCTCAAGGGTAAACAGCTTTTAAGTCTAGATTAGAAAAATGGACCAGATCGGACTATTTGGTCTGAATCAAAGACGGACTTAATTTGTTTAGGTTTGCTCCAGGGTCTTTTTAAAGTTTTGGTCTTGGATCTAGTCCGGTCCAAGATCAATCATCCCCCCTACTACTAAGAGAATAAAAACTTTTAGTAGTTTTCCCGCCTAAAAAAATGACTCTCAAAACTATACATGGAAACAATATTACATTTATATTTTACCTTTTTTGCAAGAGACAATCATTATCCCTAATTTATTATACAATCATTTCCATAAATGTTATCCTTCATTAGTTACACTCTAAAATTACGCAAATCTCATTTTTATATTATCCTTCATCAGTTAGAATCTAAATATGGTTTTCTAAAGGACGTAACAAATTTTTATGTATTTTTTTTATTAAAGATAAAAAATAAAAATATTAGTTACTTATTTGTAAATTGTCGTTTTAAATGTGTAGTATACTATTTTTACATGTCTTTGTTATAAGATAATACACATTTTAATTAGATCTTACATCACTTAATTGTATTTTAATGTCATATCATGTAATGATATAACATTATAGCGTTATTTTTAACATAAAATAAAAATATTTTAAGACAAAAATAACTTAACTTAAAGTGTGATAGTAAACTTTCGTTTTCTACCTCTTACTAAGATTATATTTAGTACTTCCTACATTATAAACTGTAAGTAAAGTTAATTTATGCAATTAATTTAGTAAGAAAAATTATTTATAAAACAAATCAAAAAAATACCGTGCTGTAGCACGGGAACTATACTAGTTATAAACCAATTATTATAGTGTTCTAAAGCATACGCACCACCACTTCTGAAACACACTAGAAACATCTACTTCCTCCGAGATAGTATACTTTATTGGACCTCAAAGTTTAGAGAGAAAGAGAAAGAAAAGAATTAGAAAAAATCCTTGAATGTCCGACACCGGTGACGGTCTCCCATTGGAGACCTCCATACACCAAAATCGTCCACTGTAACCCATTAGCGAGGGGGAGATCTCTGCTCCTCTAAACACAAAAAACTCAAAACGAAAAACAATGCACATTAGTGAATTCACGAGTCAGCCCTCAAACCCGATTGGTCCGACTAGTCTTAATTCCGGGAACGCTCCTTTGGCGACTGTGGGTCAGGATAGGCCAATGGGGACTATTCTTTCATACCGAGATGCAGTACAAGGTTTTGGTTCAGATTCGAACTATATAGATGAACCGCGAAAATGACCAAGGAATTGCAAAGATGTGTACTTAATAAAACCGCGTAAATCTTGGAAAAAACTTGTGTTTTTCGTGGTGGTGGTGAATAAGGGTTAAAGAGCGCGGAAGGGAGGGTTAGAACCCATGTCGAGATAGTCGAGTCTTTTAAGGGTATTAAGAGTTTTAGTACTAACATGACCAAACCTTTTATGCCATAACCAAGGATCATTATTCATTACACTCATGCAAGACATGGTGTGACCGGATAGAGTGTTCAAATTAGTTAAGTACACGTCTTTGACACGTCTTCCTTCGAGTATAAGTTCATTGGTAGTGGCGTCAATTATTCGACACATATTAGGACTAAATTCTACGATATTACCCTTATCACAAAGTTGAGAAATGCTAAGGAGATTATGCTTCAAACCTTTGACAAGCCGCACGTTGTCGACACAAAGTAATGGTGACTTACCAACTTTTCCAATGCCAATTACTTCACCTTTCTTGTTGTCACCAAACCTTACCGTGCCACCATTGTATGCTTTGAGTGAGAGGAATTGGCTTCTATCACCCGTCATGTGACGAGAGCATCCACTATCCAAGTACCAATTGCGGTCGCCTCTCACCAAGCCCTACACAAAATTAGACTTTGAGTTTAGGAACCCAAACGAATTTGGGTCCCCTTTTGTGATCAACATATCTTATGGTGTCTTTCCTAATCCATATTTGCTTAATTATTTTGATATTCTTGTTAATGTCATCAAATCTTTTTGTACACCCATTGAAAATATGACCATTATTACCACAATAATTGCAAATAATGTACTCGGGAAGACCCACGTATTTCCTTCTTCTAAAGTCAGTTTTAGGCTTCTGGATACAACAGTCAATATGACTGTTCCATTTGAAGCCCAAACCAGCAACTTTGTTACATCTCTCGGTTTGATTCGTGAGGAAGTTTAACACGGTTTGACTTCCTTCCCATTTTTCAGTGATGTTTTTGGCACCCACAAGTTCATTGGTCAAGTCATTGACTCTTGAGAGGAGATGCAAATTCTTTTCTTTTTCTCTCTTGAGTTCATCATTGTTTACACTTTCTATAGACAACCTTTTCTCAACTATGAAGTCATGGGTGTGGTTGTTGAGTTTAGACACGAGATACATGATTTTTTCTTTGGACTCTTCATATTTAGACGTCATCTCGTCAAGACTTTTGTGAACCCCAGCAATAACGCGGAAAATATAACTTATAAAATGCGGAATTTTAGGAAATTTTTGAAACTTTTAAATTTTATAAAGCGCGGGTTCATAAAAATCTAAAAGATAAATAAAGAATGCGGAAATAAAGATTAAATTATACAAACGCGATAGTCAAAGGTGAGGGAAAATATATCCCTCGAATGACAAAATGATAAATGGTGAGTCTAAGCAATTCTAATAAACCAACTACTAGTCCAAGGTTTAGTTCTCGCTAGCCCACACGTCTTCCCCATGTAAGCATCTTCACAACCAGTCATTCATGTAAACATGAACGCCACAGTCAGTGGGGAGTAACTCAAGGTTCTCCCAGCCACAAAATGTCGAAACACAGATAAATAAAAACATATTAGAACATCATGAATATAACCATTTGATTCAAGTGTTGAAACATAAGACTAACATTCAAAACACGCGTAGTCAATCATAGATAAGGCATATGATACATCCATGTGAGACAATCCAACCAAAACGTCATAAATGATAATACAACTATAAACACGATAGAATATCATATGTCACGGATTAAAAAGATTATATAATAATACATGTGAATGGAAACCTTAGCCATGAACTTGAAAACCAAATAACATACAATACACGAAATGGGACTACTAATATCACATAATAAGCAAAGCATCCGGCTCAGAGGCTACCTTTAAAGCATGTCCGAGATACAAATCCTTAAGTACCTTGGCTCGTTGATTTACCTTTAAAACATGTCCAAGGCACGACCTCTAAAGTATATGGCTCAGCGGTTACCTTTAAAACATGTCCAAATACTACAAACAAGTGCCCGACTCAGAGGTTACCTTTAAAACATGTCCGAGGCACAACACATAAAGTATATGGCTCAGCGGTTACCTTTAAAACATGTCCAAATACTGCAAACAAGTGTCCGACTCAGAGGTTACCTTTAAAACATGTCCGAGACACAACATATAAAGTATTTGGCTCAGCGGTTACCTTTAAAACATGTCCAAATACTACAAACAAGTACCCGGCTTAGAGGTTACCTTTAAAACATGTCCGAGGTACAACAAACAAGTATCTGGCTCAGCGGTTACCTTTAAAACATGGCCAAATACAACAAACAAGTGCCCGACTCAGAGGTTACCTTTAAAACATGTCCGAGGCACAACAAACCGAGATCGGCTCGGCGGTTACCTTTAAAACATGGCCAAATACAACAAACAAGTGCCCGACTCAGAGGTTACCTTTAAAACATGTCCGAGGCACAACAAACAAGTATCTGGCTCAGCGGTTACCTTTAAAACATTGCCAAATACAACAAACAATCACAACAACCAAGCACAACAAACAAGCACATAGAACGGGATTATTAATGTCACACTCATACTCATGGCTTGCATCTCACCATAAGTACGGATGAGAACATCAATCCCGACGACCTTACCGCAACTAGAGGGCCTATGGCTCACCCCTAGAATCCGATAGGACCGTGACTCAGGGACGGGATGCTTAACGTCACATTCATACTTATGGTCTGCATCACCATGAGTACGGATGAGAACATCACTCCCGCCGAATCATATCGCAACTAGAGGGCCTCTGGCTCACCCCTAGTATCCGATAGGATCAAGACTCAGGGTCGGGCTTATAAATGTCACATTCATACTTATGACTTGCAGCACCATAAGTACAGATGGGAACATCACTCCCGACGTTCATACCGCAACTAGAGGGCCTGTGGCTCACCCCTAGTATTCCGGTAGAACCAAAACTCTCACAACCGAACAATACTAGACATTATCTAGAGTACGACCCTCTACAAGTAACTACTTATAATAAATATCTTATACTTGTATTGTATTAATAAACATTCTATTTCATACTTTAACATGCCGGTTAAATAAAATAAATCAAATATAACAAGCGATAATGAATAATTTACGTTATATGAAATATACGGGATAAAATGTGACCAAGTCCAATTAAATTAACAAGACAAATCCACTTAAATTAACAAGACAAACCCACTCAAATAACCATGTCAAACCCAACTAAATAAACATGACAAGCTCAATAGATAGAACAGGTTAAGCCCAATAAATAGAACATGTGAAAGAGCGACATTTAACGGATTACGTTACACAAAACACGAGACAAAAATTAATAATATTTTAAATAAACCAACTAGCGCTAATCAATTTATAAACATGAGTAGCCCAAATTACCAAATATAGCTAGCCCATTTACTAAAATCAAATTAGCCCAACAAACTAAATATGTGAAAGCACGATATTAACGAATTATCGTTATATAAAATACGAGAAGGAAATTAAACAATTTCAAACGAACTAAACTAGCGCCAAAAGCGTCCGTAAACACGACTCAAAGACCCAAAACAAACATATGAACTAGTCCAACAAATCAAATGCGGGGAGCCCAAGTAATAACTTGTAATAAGCCCAAAATACATATAACAAAATTGTGAAGGAAAAACAAACAAGAGGAATGCAAGAGGAGGGCAACTGCACGCCAGAACACGATACACAACCAGTCTATAATTCGTAGACTTGTGAGCCCAACAATTTAATTCATACCCAAAAAAAACGAGGTCATCAGTGCATGTTTCAGAAACAGGGGAAAGAGGATTAACCAATGCATACAGGGGAAGCATGACATGAGAGTTCAGGTACGAAACAGGTCCGAGAGACGGAAGTATCCGCCACAAAACAGAGGTAGGACGCTAACATTCACCACATAAACCAGTTCCTAGCAGTCCATTTTAAAATCCAACTCAAGACTGACCTTGAGGGTAGCATTAGGACGGAAAAGAACAGAATCTCAGCAGCTCAAAACCCATGGACGGACAGTGGACTCGACCCTTTCCCCCTACCCGAATCCAGCGAGAAAACGGACCAAAAGTGTGTTCAAACAACCATGTAAAATGAGCACAAACACCACAAAGTCAACTCCATCTATGGGAAACACATAAAGACTCAAACTTTACGATAAATAAAGGCAAAAACGAGTAAGAAGGACGGATTCCCGACATTTTGTCGAGTAGCCTATCACCGTTACCTTAACTTTCTTCAATCTTCGAGAGAATGGTCTATGATGAACGAGTTTCCTTCTGGGTCCTCAAAGCTTCACCTTAAAATCGTAATAACAGCCGGGAATAGCTTAAAAACGTTACATTCATGAGACGGGTCGAGATGAAAACTCCACAAGACTATGTCTTTCTTACCTTAAAAGATGAAGGAAGAGACAAGGAGAAGAATGGTGCAAAAATTAAGAGGAAAGGTTGAGAAATGGCGATGAGATCTCGGTTTTAAGTCGACAAAAATGGCGTGTTTATAACTCTGCTTGAATTCTCTTTTGGCTTTTTACTGTTGTTGCAGGTACAGATATGCGAAAAAGAAGAAGGAAATAAAAGGGGAAACGGGTTTGGGGATTGGTCAGATAAAGAGAGTGTGAAACAAATATTAATTTAGTGGGTGGTAATAAAGGTAGGTAGATATGTGTTGTTGATATGGGATTGGTCGGGAGAAGATTAGTCTCACATGTGAAAATGTGACGGTCTAAAGCTAGACGGAATTTCGTGTTAAACCTACTATAATTTAAGACAGAAGTTTACTACCATTAATATTATTATTATTAATACTATCCGACTAAAATACGTATTTTTATATAAATTAAGCTTTAAAATATTACTTTTATAAAAATCGTGTTTCAAAATAAAATTAAATAATTTAAAATTATGAAATAAAGTAACGGTTAAATAAATCTTAAATGTCAAAATGAGAAATTCGCGGGTGTTACAACTTTTGTTTAGATCAACGATTTCATCGGATCTATGATGAGGAGTAGACCTAGAAGTGCTACATTCGGGCATACCTTTTTGAAAAAAAGTAAGCCTATCATGAAGAACTTCTATTTCATTCTTGAGACAAACAACCTCACCTTTTAGACACTTGTTTTCATTTACTAAACATTCAATCTTTTCATTGGACTTGTCTAAATGCTTCTCAGAAGCAACAGTCTCAGACACTGTTTCTCTTAGGTCTACAATCTCAACTACAAGGTCATAGACTTCATTTTCAAGAGCATCTTTGTCCCTCAAAAGATCATCACGTTCCTTGGTTAGTGAGGAAACTTGCATCACCAAGGTAGTGTTGACATTTTCAAGGTCAGAGACGTCCGTGGGGGTCATCTTAGGATACTCTAGTTCTTTAGTCAAATATTTGTTTAACTTGTTGACTCTTTTAACTTCATCATAAGCCTCAGAGGTGACAGTGACGTTGTCTGTTGCTTTCAGCTCATTTTTAAGATTAAAGTTCTCTTGAGCAATTTCCTCAATTTCATTTTGCATTACCTCAAGCTTATCATTTTGAAACCGACACTTATCAAAAAGTTGGTCAAGAAGCTTACATACTTTCTCTTTGGAGTAATTTCTAGCCTTGGCCTTTAAATGATTTACCTCGTTGTCGGAATCGGATTCGGAATCATCGGGAATAGCCATGAGATATCTTAAATGTTCAATTTTTGAGGTTTTTGAGACTTTTTCTTTAAAATGATTTGTAAGACACATTTTAGCCTCTAGTTTCTCCTCGATGAGTTCATCATCTTCCTCGGAGTCGGACATTCCCCAAATGGCACTCATGACTCTATGTTTATAGTCCTTTTTAACCCTTTCTCTTCTTTCCTTAGATTTGATATCATCCCACTTGGGACATTCTTTAATTTGGTGAGTTTTATCACCACATTTAAAGCATCTCACGGTGGAGTTAGGTCGTCTCTTAGGAAAGCGTTTTTTCGAGTAATTATTAGTGAACCTCTTGTTTCCTTGACCATTGACTAACCCGGCTAGGTTTCTTGAAAACATAGCAAACTCGTCTTCCTCGTCATCTTCTCCATCACTTGGAGAGGATGTGAGGGCGAGACTCTTTCCCTTTGAGGACTCACTAGAATGCTTGTCGAGATTAAACTCGTGAGCCATTAGTGATCCCATTAGTTCATGAAGAGATAGGGTTGACAAGTCTTTAGCTTCCTCTATGGCGGTGACCTTGGGTTGCCACTTAGAGGTTAGACTACGAAGGATTTTTCGAATGATGTCCTCGGACTCGAAGTTCCTTCCTAGACTTTTAAGCTCATTAATAATACAAGAAAAACGTGAAGAGAAACTATTTATGGACTCGTCCTTTGACATTCTAAACATCTCATATTGTTGCATGAGAAAGTCAACACGGTGTTTTCTTACTTGAGATGTCCCTTCATATGCAAGTACAAGGGAATCCCAAATAGATTTTGCCGTAGGACATCCGGAGATTCGACTAACTTCCCCCTCACCAACACAACGTTGAAGAATCGACATTGCTTTGGAGTTCTTTTCGGCAAGTTTGATGTCATTTTCATTGTAGTTTCTTTCCTCTTTTGTTTTGGTGAAACCGTTTAGAATATCGGTTTCCTCAATAGCAAGAGGTCCATTTTGGATGATGTTCCAACATTGATAGTCTATACTTTTGATGTAATGTTCCATTTTGAGTTTCCACCATCCAAAATTCGCACCGGTAAAGACCGGGATCTTGGAGTGTTTCTCGGAATCCATTACCCACGAATCAAACTCTAAGGCGATTAGCCTCGATCAAGAGCACGAGGCTCTGATACCAATTGTTGAGCTTATGGATTCGAGTACCTAAGAGGGGGAGGGGGTGAATTAGGTACTATTTAAAAATTTAAACTTCTACTTTATTGAATTAAAGAGAGTTGTAAGAGAGAAAGAGATGAGAGAATACTTCGTGTAATATGGTAAGATTAAACGAGTGATATAATGAATGTTTGCTGAAGTATGAAAGTAACAACTGTTCTGACTGTAGCTATTTGTCTCAGTTTATGAAGTACAGACTGCAGACCAAATGTGACAAAGATGATGAATCGTTATTTCAAGGTTAAGCAAAGCAAAACAAACAAAATAAAAGAGCAGCAGAAATAAAAGAAAGATCAAACACGGGATTTTGAATTGGTTCGGCAAATACTCAAGTACCTACGTCCAATCTACTTTTTATTGATTTCTTTTAGTGATCTACTCCGACTACTAAAAGACCCGTACAATAAAAACACCAACCTACTCCGGTTGTAATGCGAGTCCAAGAACTACTCCGTTCTTGTGACAAGCCAACTCGCAACCTACTCCGGTTGCCAAAGAGTTGAAGACTACTCCGTCCTAAACTCTACTAACACACTTAGAATGTTATAAGGATCAAGTTTCCACAATCTTATTCTTAACAAAGAATTGAGGTGGACAACTTTTGCAATATCAACAATTCATAAGCAAGAGAGTTTAGTATGTTAAAGTAACAGTAGCCGTGATTGTAACAACTTGAAGACTTTTAACAGTTTTGAAAAATAAACACGGTTTTTTAAGCTTTGAAAAACGATTTGCAAACTTGAGTTAAATCTCAGAAAAAGTCTTGGGATTTTTAGAGGAAATGGCACGCCTTTTATAGAGGGGATGAGTAAGGGAGTTGCTAGGGTTTTGAAGGGTCAAAGACCTCACATGTGATGAGTCTCAACAACCTCCCAAACTTACACCAAAGAAGGTTCTTATTTAAAGGCAAAAGAGAGAAAGAGTGTTTGAGAATTATCCATAAAAGCTCTTGCAAATTCAGAAAACAAAGAAGGAAAAACAAGTCACATGATGACAAGTTTACACAAATATGGCAAAAAGCATTTTTTGTTTTATGAAAGACCAAAGGGTCAAATTTGCACAAAGAGGAAACATTTTGAAAATGATAATTATTCAAACCACTTTTTTCTAGAGAGCCAAGTCCTAATAAAAATTTGAAGGTTATCTTTCAAGAATAAAAGACACGAAAAAGGCTTTTGAAAGATAAGAAAATAATTCAAGTGTTACGAATTTAGGCAACAGTCCAGGCAGCTGTTACTTGTGAAAGTAACAGTCGTCTTGACTGTTTCTATTACTCTAAGATACTTAACTTTCTAACTTGTACATTAGATGACACTTAAGACTCAATACAATGGGATGATTAACAACTTCAACACTTCTTAATCCAAGCTTGATTTAATCATAAATCTTGAAAAGGTAAACTAAGATAACACATATCAAATGGGCATGTTATCATCAATCAAGGGAATCCAACACAGAGTCAGAGGGCTGCAATTTTCCAAATTGTAGATAATTCGATAACAATATCATATTAATAGCCCAAGCAACTTAATCATGTTGTTGTTGGGGGGTATGTTTCATAATAATCTGTTTCAGGAATATAGTTTTCATAAAACCTGCAGTGTTGAAAATTAAGATACTACACTATTCGCTAACGAGTAAAAAAGAAAAAGAGGAGTTTCGTATTACATTAGTTAGGGTTTTCATAATGTACTAAATGCAATACACAGAACACAGGGAAATGAAGTTTTCTTAGAGCTATAATAATTATAAGGACGATTTGCATACTACTACCTATTAAAGTCTGAAATTTTCAAAATACTACCTAATAAGTCTATTTCTGCAAAATACCACCCAAAACACTACAACTAAATATATTATACTACTTTTTTGACGGAAAGTGCGAATTTGGTACGAATAAGTTGCCGGAGCATGTAAAATGACAACTCTACCCTTACTTAACACACTCCCCCAATTACCCACCTCACACTCCCCTAACTTTCTAATTTCACCCTAACTCTTCAACTTACTGTAAACCACAACCATCACCATAACTAATCGTCTTCTTCGTCTTCATCATCCTGGATAGCAGCTTCTGATCATACATTCAGGTTAGTTACTTTTATTTTTGTCTTGTTTATCTTGTTCGTCTTCACATTGTTCTTCGTCTTCACATTTGTTCTTAAAACCGTAACTGCATAATCATTTTGAGGGTTTTTCTGGGTTATTGATTAAAAGCTTAAAATTCCGTGATTAATTAAAGTTGATGTTTATATTGTTTGATATTTTGTTGATTAATAACCCCCATTTGTACATTCGTAGGATGTCATATACACATCCTTTCTTTTGCATGAGGTATTACCATGGTGGTAATTTTGAATATAAGAAGGGTAAAACTTTATATGTGGGTGGGGGTTTGATGTTAGATCCTGGGTTGTCTGTAGGAGACATTAATTTTGTTGCTGTAATGGATAAGGCTAGAAAATTGGTGAAAACGGATAAGTTTGAGGTATGGTATAGGTTACATGGGAGGAATTTGAATAATGGTAGAAGGAAGCTTGTTGATGAGAGGGATATACCATTGTTATTGGACACTGTGGATATGTTTAATATGGTGACAGTGTGGATCACTATCATACCTGGTGAAAAAGTGGATACTTTGTCTCCTAGGACAAAGAATCTTATGGTCAAGCAGTTTTTGTCACAAGATGTGGGCCCCATTTCTTCCAATAAACAAAAATCCAATACAAATAAAAAACAGTCCACCATCAATGACTCATCTACCTCATTAAGAAGAAGCCCTAGAGGACACATCTCACCTCACACTTCTCATCCAAGCAGCTTTTCCAATAATTTTCCATCTACAGAACCCATACCACTTCAAATAATTCCAAATAATGTGGGTACATCAACAAGACTACCTAAGTTGAACGTCAGAAGAAGGCTTCACATAGTTGAAGAGGAGGCAGAAAATGTTGAGGATTTCTCCTCAGGTTCAGACGAAAGTGATGTAGATCTGAATTTTCAAGAGATTGAGGAAGACAGGGTTGTAGAGGAAGAGTTGTTTCAGGATAATACTGCTTCTGAGGTATCTGAGTCTGTAAGAATTAACTTGGAGAATGAGAGATCTAGGTCTTTTAGGGAAGATCTGAGGGGTGAAGTGACTCCAAATAGTGAAGAGCCTTCTACTACTGCTACTGCTGCTCCTAATGCCAAAGATAGAGGATTATTTGGAGTAGATAATTTGGATGTCAGGCTAGGGGATGAAAGTGAAGGGGATTCAGATGATTTCAAAAGCTTGCAAGGTTCTGGTGATGAAGCAGATCCTAACCCCATCTTTAATCCAGAAGTTGATTTCAAAGGGAAGATTGTTCTAAAACAAGGTCTGAGGTTCCCAACTGTTGTGGAGCTTAGGTTAGCTCTAAAGCAACATGCAATTGAGAATGGGTATGATTTCTTCTATTTACATAATGGTAATAAGAAGCTTTCAGCTTATTGTGTCAACAAATGTGATTGTGAATGGGACTATGTTAGGTCAAAAATAAAAGCTTGCACTTGCAATAACCCTAAAAAGTGTTTATTCGTAGTTTGTCTTTGCTATGACTCAGTCAGAGGATACCATTCAAATAAAGGGGATAGAATTGGAACATAGTTGTGCATTTAGTTCATATACAAGGCAAGTTACTTCTGAGTTCTTAGCAGCTAAGTACTTGGAAGATTGGAGGATTACACCATCATGGAAACTTAAGGATTTTAAAGCACGGGTATATAAGGATTTGTTAGTTGAGGTTGGTTATAGCAAGTTATGGAGGGCTAGAGCTAGGGCAAAGTTACTGATTCATGGCAATGCTGCTGAGGAATATGCCAGAGTGTATGATTATGCACATGTTCTTAAGAAATATAACCCTGGTTCAAGCACATATGTAGTTTGTCAAACTGTGGACAGACCTATTCTTACATTTCAGAGGATGTACATTTGTCTGGAGGCATGTAAGCAAGGCTTTGTAAGAGGTTGTAGGCCACTAATTGGGGTGGATGGATGCCATTTGAAAGGACCCTATCCTGGCATGTGCTTAGTTGCTATAGCAAAGGATGGAAATAACAATATCTACCCCATAGCATGGGCTGTGGTTGAGGTTGAGAACACAGAAACATGGAGATGGTTTTTGGTACTTCTAATGAATGATGTAGGAAGGACCAATATAGAAGGAGAGGGGCTGACATTCATATCTGACAGACAAAAGGGTCTGATAGAAGCTTTCTCCAGTGTCACTCCCAAAGCAGCCATCAGATTTTGTGTTAGGCATATTTGGGCTAATTTCAAATTGCATTTTTCTGGCATGGCATTTAGGGATAGGTTCTGGAAAGCAGCCAAGTCTACAACAAAGGTACAAACAAGATCTTATTTCAATTTTGCTTTTCTGATTTGTATTCCTCAATTCAAATTTAAGTTCCAACTTTATTTCAATTTTTATTTTCTTATATTGTTTAGAATGAATTCCTCTCACATATGGAGGCAATCAAGAATTTAAAACATGAGGCACATACTTACCTAGCTGCCATACCACCTGAAAATTGGTCAAGACATGCTTTCTCAACCACTGCCAGGTCCAACATGTTATTGAACAATTTGTGTGAAACCTTCAACTCTGTTATAAAGGAAGCAAGGGATAAACCAATTCTCACCCAAATGGAGTGGATGAGAAGGTATATTATGCAGAGAAATTGTGAGAAGAGGGAAGGGGTACTGAAATATGATAAGAGAAATATGCCATATGTGTACAAGTACTTTGAATGGGCACATAATGAAAGCAGAAATTGCTTATGCTTTGGTTCAATTGTGGATAAATGGGAGGTTGAGTATATGTCAGACAGGCATAATGTTGATTTGAATGAGAGGCTTTGTTCTTGTAACCATTGGCAATTAACTGGAATTCCTTGTGTTCATGCCTACGCTTGCATCTTGAAGCAGAGAGGTAGCCCTCATGACTATGTGGATGCATACTACTCCAAGTCTGTGTATCAGTTGGCATATGAACCAGTTATTGCTCCTATGCCAGGACCCAAACAATGGGACAAAACTGACAATGCACAACCAGAACCACCACCATTTAGAAGGCTCCCTGGAAGACCATCTGAAAAGAAAAGGAGAAAGGAGCCAGATGAAGAAAAGGGTAAGAAGAGGAGTTATGTGAAGAGAGTAAAGAGACCTAACAAGTGTTCACATTGTGGCCAGCTCGGGCATAATAAGAGCACTTGTAAGAATCCTCCTGCTGTTGTCCAAGAGAAGGATAAAGGAGGAAGGCCTAAGTCAGACTCATTATGGGCAGTAGGTGTCAGGGAGAAGAGGGAGAGAAGAAAAGCAGCTCACGCACAGCAAGCAACTCAAGCACAACAACCAACTCAGACATCATGCACTAGTGGTCCTCAAACCCAGCAAAGTCAGGCTTAGTGAAGAGGAAATGTGGATGCTCAGACATCATCTAATCACCATAGTTTCTAATGCTAATGTTTTGCTTTTGTAAAATTTTAAGACCAAGTTATAAGTTAAGTAGAATATTATTTTGGGATGAAAACATGTATCCAATCTAGCCATGTATTTTGCATATTAAGGAACATGTACTAAGAATCTTTGGCTTTCTATGAAAATGAAGTAGATTTGAAACATTCTTGTCTCCAATATTTCATTTCATTCATATAAAATCCATACATATTTCTTAATACATTACTACATAAATGCAAATCACAATTGATACTAAAAAAACAAACATGGACAGTACAAATGAGTTACACTTTTTCCCATTTTTCTCCATAGCATATTTCTTCACTTCTTCCTCTTTCATTGAAAGTGTTGCTCTGAGTTGTTTATTGTTCATCATCAAGTCATTGATAACATCTCTTTGCCATGGTGTTTGTCCATTGTCGTACCAGTTGAAGTATGAACAACCTCGTCTACCAGTTGAATGGTCGTAGTCCTTACACGCCAGGAACCTTCTCCCTGGATTTTGTGTAGTCCACGCCTTCACCAAAGCAACAGACTTGCCACAGTGACATGTCAATGGACTTGAGCCATGTGAGTGAGAGTTTCTTGAAGACATCAAATTCCAGATCTACTCCAACAAAACCCAGAAAAAATCAGAAAAAAAAGTACCCGATTAATTGTTGAGAAAGGAGCAGAATAATGGCAGAGAAGAGGGAGACTAATTAATGGAAACAAGTGTAAAGTTTAAGAGAGAAAACTTACCTTTAATGGAGGAGAGAAGAAATGAATTGAAGAAGAAGAAGAAGCTGTTAATGGAGGGTGAGTAAAGAAAAGAAGCTGATAATGGATATATGGGTGAATTAGAGAAGGGTAATATAGGTATAAAGAATAAGTAAAGAAAAGAAAAATTGAAAGAAATACAATCTTACCTGAGTTTGGACGAATTTGTTGCGTTTTCCGTCAATTAGGTAGTAGTCTGAGTTTATTTGCAAAATAATAGGTAGTAGTTTGCACTTTTGAACATAATATGTAGTAAAATAAAAATTTCGAACTTTAATAGGTAGTATTTTGCCATTTTTCCTAATTATAATTATAATTATAATTATTCATGTTAATCCTCTATTTACTACGGAGTAAAGGAAAGAATAGGTGAATTCATGAATTTTCCCTCCAAAAAGCATTTTTTAAAATAAGGAAGCTATTTATTTAATTGTTTTCACTAGATAAAGATATTAATAATTATAATGTATTTCATTAAAATTAATCTTTTTATCAAATTATATAATTTTCACTAAACACTACACTATAATATTTTAACTAAAATAAAAATAATATAATATTAAATATTAAATATTTTATTGATGTTATTATTTAAGAATGAGTTGACTCATACTTTGCATTAACAAAACTATAAATCGTTTTGATTACTTTCATGACAAAAAAAAGAGAAAATTTATAAAATTGGAATCATCAGCTTTGTGGTATAAAAATTACTTTTAAAAAAAAATACAATTCGGCACACTACTCAATTCTTAATTTTTTTTTTCTCGAAACAAAATATAATAACGAGATCAATGAACAGTTAATGAGATACCACTATTATTTTACAATTCAATTTTACTCAATTTTCTTGAATAACTTTACAGTTCAATTTTTTGTTTCCATGTCAAAATATAATGACGTGAAATATTGAAAATTAATGAAGTTTTAATTTAGCATTATTAAGTAATACAAAATAAAAACTTTATAAATACCGTGCATTTATTGCGCGGGATCTAAACTAGTTCAAGCTAATCCCCTTTTACTACTAAGAGAATAAAAATATCTTAGTTTTCCCTCCAAAAAGAACATATCTCAATATGGAAACAAGTGAAACTTTCTTCTAATAAAATATTATTTTTTTCTTAAAATATCATCTTATAATTAAATTCAAAATTATGACTCAATATGGAAACAAGTGAAACTTTCTTCTAATAAAACAAATTAAGAGGGATCACTTGCCTCTTGAAGCTTTTCTGTTTTTGTGAAACGCCAGTCATAGGGGTCAAAGGGCGAACTGTGTATGTCTCTGAAGGGTGCAAGATAGAATTCGAGCTTTTTCTGCAATACCCCAATAAAAACAACATTATCTAGCTTTAACTATAGAGAGTAGAATTATTATTAGTTTCAAATGAAAAAAAAAAACTTAACACGTACTTAATTCGTATTAAAAAAAGTATGAACTGAAATTATTAATTTCATGATAAAAAAATCCATTAAAATTATTTAAGAAAATTTATAAATTGAAATCATTAGTTTTATGGTAAAAATATTTATTAAAATACATATTGCGAATATCACAGATCTTCATCGCCTCCTCAAGAGTACCACCATCCTCTAGCAGCTTAGCGGCGTTTTTAATGGCCTGCAATAGTTAGTATCAAAAAAACAGTTAGAATGTCAAAACTATATGGCTCTCTTAGACTTCCTAGAATCTCAGTGAACATTATACATTTGGTAAGAGAGCGAGGTAATAACCAACATACTATATTACTTTCAACATGGTATCAGAGCGAGTGGGAGACCCCTATATCTCCAGGCTCGTCTTTGAGGGTGTGTGGCCCGTGCAATCGCTAAGGGTCCCAAAATTTTTGGACCAGCCTATAAAAAAATACTGAGGTGTTTTGGCTAGTACCCCCATCCAAGGAGCGCCTTAGACGCACTCAAGGCGGGCTTCTTTTAAACTAAAAGTAGAACAAATGAATGTACTCTAAGAAACGAAAAACTTACCTCAACAGTATGCTCCACTTTTTCTTCTGTCAGGTACTCGTCTAACATATCATTGAAGTATGCCTCTTTCTGCATTATGGAGTCACCCTCATCGTACGAAGAGTTGACTTTCTCAATAATGGTAGATATCCTGCATGGAAAATACAGTATAGAGGTATCAATTTATGTTACTTCCACATTCTACTACCCACCGTGCATGCCCAGTATTTCACTACTTCATTTTACTGAAACATGAAGCAAGCCAACATGAATGATTTCAGTTTCAAGTTATAGATTTTTTTTACCCAACATGAATGATTTCAGTCTCATATCCCTATGAAACCCAAAACTCTACGACTAATCAAGAGAACAAAGGGGCCAACACGAAACCATAACAAGACAGAATTATCAAAAAAATTCCATTTACCTTCTCTCCGTTTCAATGTCGACAGCATCATCAATAGAGTGGCCTTGCTTCTCTGTAAGAGGTATAGCTGAATGGGAAGAAAGTTTTCGTTTCTTCAGCTCAACAGGGAATCCAGATGAAGGTTTCTCTGTAGTTGAGAATAATATATGGTTTCTCAATGGAGTGCCAAGGTGTTGAACAATTTCATGGTTCCTGTCGATCGAAAAAACCAGAGAAATTGAATCAAGACCATATCTTAGACGCTCAGGAATGTACTAACGATTATAAAATAAGATAAACCTACAGGCAATATATCAAAATACGGTCTGGGAGAAGACTATCCCAAGCTCTTGGCAATATACCCACCACGGCTTCAGTATCGAACATAATTTCTCTGCAACATCAGGTAAACACAACTCAGTATAAATATGTTAAGATTCTTGATATTTGACATGTTAATAAAGCATAAAGTAATTCTACCTTCATCCCAACTTTATAGTCCCCTTTGACTTTAGTGGTCCACCAGTGATTGACCATTAATTACTCCAAAATATATGTATTGATCCAATGTTAATTTGGTTATATTTGATTCGTCAAACAACTAACTTACATATTATCGTTTTAAAAAGTGTAAACTAGTTTAACAAAACAAAAACAAAAACTAAACAAAACAAAAAAAAAAAAAAAATCAGGTCAAAACTGATACTCCCTCCACTTTTCTTTTATCTTCACTCTTTCCTTTTTCACACAAGTTTGATTATCTTCCCTCTTTTCTTTTTTGTTAAGTTTCATTCATTTTTTATTAATTTCTCTCTCCTAAAAAATCAACAACTCCATTACTTTATCTATTTTTTATTCATTATTCATTTTTTATTATTTTCTCTCCCCTATAAATTTCACAACTTACAATACTTTATTCTGCTTTATTCTTTCTTTCTTCCCCTTTCTTAATTTCCGTGCCTAAAAAGGAAGGGGAAGATAAAAGAAAATTAGAGGGAGTATTATTTTACCATCCGAGTTAAATGAGAATAATATAAATATGATGGAGGGATTGAAGGGAGTAGTAATTTTTTTTATTACCTAGGTAAGCATTTCCTATGATAAGATTTAGGACAACGCCTACAGACTGCAAACTGCATCTCAGGGACTGTTCTGTCCTCTAGTTGCTTACAAGAATAACATCTATGGGCAGGACAAACAAAAGATTCCAATGCAAGTATTTTTTTCCTCATGGTTCTCTATCTGGGCATCATTTCGTCGCTGCAATTCTTCGACAACGCATTTAGGATGATAAAACCGGCCACAATTGGCAACAGTACAAGGGAAAACCTGAAAGGAAGTGTAAAGATAATAAGCTGCAAGAAAGATGTGGAACAACAGTTACCAAGACGCTGATGGGCATTGCAAGCTGCAGCTTATAAAAACAAAACTCCTTATAATTGGGGTCCTTCATTTCTAAACAAGCCAAACACATAAAGTAGCCATATTTAGAACGGTTGAGACAAAGTCTCAATTACTAGATACATTCAACTCGTTGCAAATAAATATGTTCAAGCGTATTCTATCATGGCTGTTGTCGGCATATCTGACACTATCAAGAGTGTGCCTATAACACCCCATGAGGTTATGAGGTTAACTTGTCCCACATCGGGAAAATAAGAATAAAGATATATAGAAAAATAAATGAAGGTTTGAGCAGATGGCATTAAGCTTGGGCCTCGATAAAGCTTCTTCATTAATAAAACAATCGAAGGAGAAGAAAGGCAGGAGAGTTTCAGTAGATGAAAAAAATTGAAAAGCAAAGAATGTTTCTATAAGGAGTCGAACACTTGATCTGTCAAGTAGCATTATCCTATGAGAACTCCTTTGGCCAACTGTGCCACTAGAACAACATGTTATATCTGCTGTTTTCAACTGTATATAACATTTTAAAAGGACCCCGGGCCATGGCCCAGTCCTAGCTACGTCATTGGCCATAATAGTTAGATTTGTGGCGCCAATAACAAGATCCATGCATCGAGGACCTACATCTAGTATCCATGGTCTAGGAAACGTTTGATTTACAAACTAATTTGCTTTTCCAAGGGACCTTTCAAAAAGTGGATACACCCGAAAGGTTCGGTATTGAAGAAGAAATTATTTGATTCCATGAAATTTGGAAAGTGAGACTAGTGAGGGTCTATTATCACCCGAGATGAAATTGTAAGTAGATCCTTTTTTAAAGTATCTCTGTCTTATTTGTGGAGCAGCAAGCATGAAAATTAAAAGTGATCTCTAATTAAATAGTTCATATCAAAATCTTAAGGACAAAAAGGACTGAATTCAAAAATTGAGTACTGTAGGACTGCAACATGACATTCTAACGACATCAAAGGCAGCCACCGAGGCCCATCACTTCTCGTTATCTCTCATCAAAACTTTATTTACGAATAACTGATTGTGCTAACGGACTCTACCATCTACAAAAGATGGGTCTGTGACTGATGTTCTTTTAGATCTTCAGTCTTTGATCAATGGATTTGCCAACTGGTAGTCATACCTTATTTAAAAACCTACGTACCACCTCCATTCTCTAACATGCCCTCCTTTCTTTTTGGTATTTTCCAAAGTAATTTTTCTTTTTTTTAAAGGCGTTACTATCAAGTTCTTCCCATTTTATCTCACTTCAAAAGATTCACACCCAAAAACAGAAACACATTTTCGAAAAACTTATATCAAAACACTCTATTAGCCAAAGGGTACATCATGATTGGTTGAAATGTTGCATACATTTTCGTAAAAAGGCTATTTAAAAAAATACATCTAAAGAGCACCCTACTGCTATTGCTACCTAGCCCTTGACTTAAAAGGCTATTTAAAAAAAAAAAAAAAATACGACATCCACATACACATTGCTAAAGAGAAATTTAGAACAAGAGTTGTTACCAAAGAATATCCCCGCCATCGTCACACAATGAGAAACAGGTATCAAAAAACTCGTGCCTTTCCGCTGGAACACATTTCTGAAGGACACAGACAGATGATACTATAAATTTGAACCATAATTATCTAAAAAATGATATGAAAGCCACTGTGCTCACAATCTTGTACTAACCCGTCTAAGCATATCCGTTTGCGTTGTCTGCTGTGATAGAAGCCTTTGTATGAACTGGGCGAATAAATCCATGGCTCATTAGAAAAGGAATAAACAAATTAAACACAAATCTATATGCAACCGACTGTCTCAGTTTGTATAATGAGCATAATTATATTGGAAGAAACATTCTGGCAAGGTCTCAAATATGACATTCCACTTACTACTTCAAACATTCAAGACGAACATATCTATACTATTCTAGAAAATAGTAGAAGCACAAAAAAACAAAAACAAAGTGGGAGAAATGGAGCTAGAGAGAGAAAGCTTACAGAGTAAGTGAGGGGAAAGAAAAGTGAAAAAGGAAAAATGGAGAAGAGAGAATTAATAGTGATGGTGGTGGTTAGTGAAAATATAACGGAGGAAGGAGAAGCTTTTGATTTTTTTTGGTGTTATTAGTTGGAAGGCAGCGTCAAACATTTGATTTTTGTACAAACATTTGATTTTCGTATTAGTTCTTTTAAGGATGGAAATTCCTCTTTCATATACTTTTTGCCAGAAGTTTTTTATACCCTGCCCTTTCTCTTAAAACAAAATTTCTCTTTTTCTCTCCCTTTCAAAATTAATCCAATCTTCATCAAATTACTCATTTACATATTTTCTCTCATATCGATCAGCTAATTATTCTAACTTCATGGAATCAATTTTAATTTTTCTGTTTAAATTTAAATAGATGTAAATTAAATTAGGGTTGATAAATATTGGGGTAGTAAGGGTTATAATTAGAGGCGGTTCGAGTGGTTGAGTGATGGCAGAGGTAGCGACGGTTGAATGGAGAATTAGTAAGAGGCAGAAGAAACCGTAGGTGATTAAATCGATGGTTCACATCAATTTATTATTTGTTTATTTATTATTTATTTTTCTCGCATAAATAAACAACCGTTTCCTATGGCTCAGGCCATAGGCACCCATTTATTTATTATTTGTTTTTCTCCCATAAATATTAAACTGTAGGTGTATGTATTTATCTTGTATTTTCATTGTAAGAAATATTGTAATCCTATGTAAACAAGTAATTATATATAAACATTAAAACTTTATAATATTTTTTTTTATTATAACTAAGTTAATTACCCCGTATAACGCACGGGCTTTCAACCTAATTTATTACTAATAATGGGTTATTCACAATGTGACTACCGTATTAAAAAAAAGCCTATCTCAATTGTGTCTAGGTAGATGCAATTTGGAACCAACATGCTAAAGAACTACCGTCAATAATTAATGTTACAAAATCAGCCACAAATCACAGTGCGTTGGATTTATGATCCAAAAACATACTCCCTCCTATCCATTTTAACTCTCCCCCTTTCCTTTTTCATCTATTCATATAACTCTCCCAATTTCCTTATTTATTAAAGTTTTATACTTATTTTAATCACCTTAACCCACAATAATACCCCACAATACTCATACTTTATCTTATTTTAATCACCTTACCCCACAACAATACTTATTTTAATCATCTTACCCCACAATAATACCTTCCCTCTCTCCAATTACCTTACACCACCACAATACTTTACAATAAAATAATTCTCCCCTTAATTTGCGTGCCCTTTTGAAAGGGGAGAGTTAAAATGAATAGGAGGGAGTATTTGTTATTAACTGGATTTATCTTGTTAACAATATTTTAGCTAATAATGTAAAACTAATTAGTGGTTAACTAGTAAATAGAATTATGGGTACTTGGTAGTTCAACGTGTGTTAGTGGCTTGAATTTAGCATGAGTTGTTTCATGTGTGATCCTATAAAAGACTAGTAATGTATCAGAATTAATTGAGTTAGTTTACAACTTTCTCCATATACTAGTTTTATACCCGTGCAAAAAATGCACGGGTCGTAATTAGCAGGCGCTTTTATTAGATACATGAATATATAATTGAGCGTGACGATTAAGTGTTCTATACAGTGACAATATAAATAGTCCATATTTAGAGATTCGAATATTCGATAAATATTAGATTCGATTATCAGATAATATACAACCGTATTTTATGAGATTTATATTAAAGGTATTTGGCATGTTAGGCCCATTGAATGTATGTAAATTGCAACATTTTATGTAAATTGTGACATTTTAAAATATAAGTAATTAAAATAGAAATAGACATTGGGTTGAAGAGATATGGTAATTAAATAGAATATGAAACATGGGAGGACCCACATATAGAAACTCAACAGCCAATCAAAAGCCAAGAAAAAACTTTGCTTTTATATATGCAGATTTTCACTCTCATCTCTCATTTTTTAGTCTATCATGAATTCATGAGTGAACCAGTAGAACTACCCATTCTGACATTATTAAATTCGGTATTACATTCAATTTTCACCTTTTTCCTTGGAGATGCAGTTGTAACCGTGTTGTCTAAAGTCAGACGCAATCTTCCCTCTAGATTTCACCCTCTCCAGAGAATTGAATATTAAACCGAAGAAACAACCAAAAAAATTTAATAAAAAAAATGAGGTCAGCAAAATCTACCATGTATAAAGCATGTTTCCATCATCACATCATATTTGACCACTACATTTATTATTCCAATGTTTCCAAAATACCAACTACCAAAATAAATATGGTGGTAAGGAATAATCAAAATAATGCATCCTTCGTTTAGTCGGATGACCTGTACAAAATCTCTCTTTTTCTGTTTTCTGTACGAAAAAATCCATTTTGACAAGTTTTTCACTACTTTGACTGTGTCTGACATCAGACATTCCGCATTGTTGCAAATTATGGTTTCAAAAAGGTATTGTTGTAGTGTTGTGAGAGGAATGAGATGAATGAGATAGGATAAAAAATTAAAGACGGTAGATCGCATTAAAGTGGGACTATTTTATTTAATTTAAGGGAAATTGTGAGGCATGCGTAATGAGAAATTAAGATATTAAATTTCATTCAATACAAATATACTGTATTTGTTATTAATTGGATTTATCTTGTTAATAATATTATTAGCTAATAATGTGGAACTAATTAGTGGTTAACTAGTAAATAGAATTATGGGTACTTGGTAGTTCAACGTGTGTTAGTGGCTTGAATTTAGCATGAGTTGTTTCATGTATGAGCCTATAAAAGGCTAGTAATGTATCAGAATTAATTGAGTTAGTTTACAACTTTCTCCATATATTTCACTCTCATCTCTCATTTTTAGTCTATCATGACTGAACCAGTAGAACTACCCATTCTGACATTATTAAATTCGGTATTACATTCAATTTTCACCTTTTTCCTTGGAGATGCAGTTGTAACCGTGTTGTCTAAAGTCAGACGCAATCTTCCTCTAGATTTCACCCTCTCCAGAGAATTGCTTTTCTCTATCCTTTTCCATTATTTTACTGTCAGATAAGATCAGACAAAGACCACGCTCTTGCGTGTCCCTACACGACTATGAAGTACATGTTTCACCGAAAAGGGTAGAGTTACACCAGGTATATGAGGGCTCTCATACACCATCAGTAATAACGCGTCACTTGTCCAATTCAAAGAATCTGATTTAATCTAATTAATCCCTTGATTCCTTCATTAATTACCCTCCCTAATTAATGTCCTCGGTTTTGCCATATATTTTATTAATTAAAAAAAACTTCTCTCCTAATTTATATTTAACTGTTATTTATTATTAATATTTTTGTGTATTTCAATATTTATGTATGCATTTGTATACCGTATATTTATACTGAGGCGGATACATTAATTAATACGTTATATTTGTACGTTTTGCATATACGATATTAATACGTTATATTTATACAATATATTTTGTATAATTATTTTCGCTGATTATTTTTTATATGTATTTTTCGTTTTAATTTATTATTGAATATATTTGCGTTCTTTATTTCAAGGTTTTTTTGTTTATTATTATTATTGATAAATTGTTTTTGCATTTTATAAGGCACTGTTTTTACATTAAATTTTTTTTGTTTAATTTCAAAATATTAAGTATGAAATTAGTGAGTTAAATAAAAAAATAAAAAAAAATTTAAAATTTTATTTTTTAATTTTCTTTAAAAAAAAACTATTGGACATAATTATTTAATAAAAAATTCTTAAAAAATGTTAATAATATAAATTTGTTTGCCATAATTATTTATGGTACAACTATTTTTATTTAAATACTTTTTTTTTACAAAAAGTACACAGAAAAAACTTGTTAATAAAAAACATACCGCAACAAGGTTCGAACCTTAGACATCTGGTTAGAAAATTATGTATCTTACCAACTGTGCTACACGAATTATTTGCTGATAATCTATAAGTTGTTATTTTTATTTTGTAATGATTAAGAAGATGAAAGGTCGTTAGGGTTTTCCCCACCTAACTTGCATTTGGCGGTAACCATGCATTGATTGTTTTTTTTTTGGAGGGAAATATTGTATTATAAATATTGTCATTCCCTCCAATTTTTAATTAATCCAAAGTTCATCTTCCTTACTAAATTAATTTAACTATCCTAAAGTGAAATAACAAATTAAAAATGTCGGAAGAGAGGAAAGCCCATGCAAGAGACATTGTTTGCACGAGGTTGTTCATGAGAGAAATAATCAAGCAAGTTGGTCCTACAAATGTCCAAAATGCTTTAACTAGAGCTAGTCCGGGTTACCATGGAAATACTTTCCTTGTCGATTTATTTGAGGAGGAATTTAATATGCTTAATTGGGGTAAATTTGAACTCGACAAAATGTATTGGAAGAAAATTGACGATGGGATAGAGATGTTAGATACCCCTAAAGTTGATTCCTTCATTGTTAGGGTGGAGGAGGTAGAGGAGGACGAAGTAGTGGAGGTGATTGAGGTTATAGCAACCCCTCCTAAGCCGAAGAACTCCGGTAAAGCTATGGGGAAATCGCCATGCACAAAAACCCCCCGACATCCTCCCTTCAAAGATGTCCAAGAAGAGGTTCGGGAGGACTCGTCCAAGAAGGCTCAGTTCTAAGAAACTTAGATTTGATTCTTGTGTTGGTTGTAGTCATTAGGTTTAGTTTTTAAATTCTGTTTGTTGTTTTTTTCCCCTTTGTATCGTTGTTTTTAATATTAATGAAATTAATTTTCTTCTCATATTATCTTTATTTTAATTTAATTGTCCTTATAAATTAAAATAAAAAAATATAAACCAAAAAGGGCGACTGTTATCATACTCGATAAAATGGTATTAAAAAAAAAATAGTGTAACTCTTACTATTCTCCATAAAATTGAATTATTAATGTTTGTCTTCCCTATACATCTTAATTTATTTTACAGAATTCGAAAAGGCAAGTAGATAAAAATTATTAATGACCAATTATATTATTAAAAATAATATTAAATAATATATATCTTAATTTATTTACATGTTTTTAAATAATTGAAACAAAATATTTTATGTAATTCGTAGAATAAAGTAACATATTAATGCCGAAACATATTTTAATCCATATAGAAATTATATTAGTCAAATTAGAATGTAAAATGTTAGTTTTATTAAGTTAAAATATTAAAATATAAATTTTATTATTGAAAACATAATATAAATATATAGTTACATTAATAAAGTAACATATTAATATAATAAATGAATATAAAAAACAAGTTAGTATCAATATCACAGATCTTCATCGCCTCCTCAAGAGTACCACCATCCTCTAGCAGCTTAGCGGCGTTTTTAACGGCCTGTAATAGTTAGTATCAAAAAAACAGTTAGAATGTCAAAACTATATAGCTCCCTCACACTTCCTAGAATCTCAGTGAACATTATACATTTGGTAAGAGAGCGAGGTAATAACCACCATACTATATTACTTTCAACATGGTATCAGAGCGAGTGGGAGACCCCAATATCTCCAGGCTCGTCTTTGAGGGTGTGCGGCCCGTGCAATCGCTAAGGGTCCCAAAAATTTTGGGCCAGCCTATAAAAAAATACTGAGGTGTTTTGGCTAGTACCCCCATCCAAGGAGCGACTTAGACGCACTCAAGGCGGGCTTCTTTTAAACTAAAAGTAGAACAAATGAAAGTACTCTAAGAAATGAAAAACTTACCTCAACAGTATGCTCCACTTTTTCTTCTGTCAGGTACTCGTCTAACATATCATTGGAGTATGCCTCTTTCTGCTTTATGGAGTCACCCTCATCGTACGAAGAGTTGACTTTCTCAATAATGGTAGATATGCTGCATGGAAAATACAGTATAGAGGTATCAATTTATGTTACTTCCACATTCCACTACCCACCGTGCCCAGTACTTCACTACTTCATTTTACTGAAACATGAAGCAAGCCAACATGAATGATTTCAGTTTCAAGTTATAGATTTTTTTTACCCAACATGAATGATTTCAGTCTCAGATCCCTATGAAACCCAAAACTCTACGACTAATCAAGAGAACAAAGGGGCCAACACGAAACCATAACAAGACAGAATTATCAAAAAAATTCCATTTACCTTCTCTCCGTTTCAATGTCGACAGCATCATCAATAAAGTGGCCTTGCTTCTCTGTAAGAGGTATAGCTGAATGGGAAGAAAGTTTTCGTTTCTTCAGCTCAACAGGGAACCCAGAGGAAGGTTTCTCTATAGTTGGGAATAATATATGGTTTCTCAATGGAGTGCCAAGGTGTTGAACAATTTCATGGTTGCTGTCGATCGAAAAACCCAGAGAAATTGAATCAAGACCATATCTTAGACGCTCAGGAATGTACTAACGATTATAAAATAAGATAAACAAACCTGCAGGCAATATATCAAAATACGGTCTGGGAGAAGACTATCCCAAGCTCTTGGCAATATACCCACCACGGCTTCAGTATCGAACATAATTTCCCTGCAACATGTTAAGATTCTTAATATTTGACATGTTAATAAAGCATAAAGTAATTCTACCTTCATCCCAACTTTATAGTCCCCTTTGACTTTAGTGGTCCACCAATAATTGACCATTAATTACTCCAAAATATATGTATTGATCCAATGTTAATTAGGTTATATTTGATTCGTCAAAACAACTAACTTACATATTATCGTTTTAAAAAGTGTAAACTAGTTGATGGGGCATATTCTGCACCGCTGACCAAGTCAACATGATTGAGCAAGGTCAAAGATATCCACAGCAAGTCAACGACTTGGACAATCTAGCCGATGCAGCCCATCGGCCCGTCAGCCTGGGTCTCGGCATGGTGACCTGCCAGCCGTGACACATATCCGCGTACTCACATCCAAGACCCCTCGGCGGCGAACCAACAGGATCCGCCGGCCAGCCATAGGCCCCTCGGCCGAGGGGTAGATCAGTCTTTCCACCTGCTAGCCACTTGGCCACTTGGCCACTACGTGACAAAAGGTGAAAGCCTATAAATACTCCTCAACCTTCATTGAGGAAAGGATCCCAACTAATCCACAACTAACCTAAATATACTATTCATCTGGTAATATCTTCCTTATCTCTCTACAATACGCATTCAGCCAAGTAACAACTTATCTCTTAAGTTTACTGACTTGGGCGTCGGAGTGAGTACGCTTGGCACAAAGCCAAGCCCTCAGTTCGTTCATTGTTGCAGGAGAGGCCGTGAGGAACGATTGAGACCAAAGGAGAATCCAACTCAAGACATCGTTCAACAAGCCAAGGGTGGTAACTATACTTGATCTGGAATTACACCCGGAACAATTGGCGCCGTCTGTGGGGAACGACACTAGAAGCTAGTCACATTCATTCCAAAAAAAAAAAAAAAAAAAAAAAAAACAACAACAAAAACCCACCCAAAAAGCTAAGAAGATGTCAAAACAACAAGACGCGGTCGTGACCGACGAAACCCCATTCCACCAGGATGACACCTTCAACAATTCTGGAGTCGTGCAGCCCTCCACCGGCGGGGTAATCCAACCGGAGTTCGGCATGCCAATAACGCCGGACACGCCGCCCGACCAACCAGTCACCATCATGGGACATGTGGTTGACATAGCGAAGCCGAAAATGGTCTCGACCTAATTAGTAATACGCCTTTGCTCACGTCACGCCGACAAGAGCGGCGGAAAACGCCAGAGACCGGGACCCAAAACGTGACTCGAGAAATTTGAACGGAGCATTGGGAGAAGCCGACCCAGCCCAAGTCGCGGGGAGCCCAAAGTGGGCGTGGTAGACCTAAGTCCTTCCCGCACTCATGGGAGGACAGCGTCCCTGCAACACGAACGAGGCTTACCCGGAGGAACCAGGAGTCCGACTCGGCAGAGTTGGAGAAGAAGTTCGAGTCGAAGAAGAAGTCCTTCCCGCTACGAGGAGAGGAGCCGGATTAGGAATGCGAGGAGCCGATCGCCGCGCGTCGCTCGACACGCGGTCGGACGACCCCTCAACGCCACGTCCTGAGGCGTCCAGTGCCAACTAAGCTCAAGTTACCACCTCTATCATACAAGGGAGACAGTGATCCAGCCGACCACGCTGAGGCTTTCGAGTCTTACATGTCGGTATGGGAACAGCCCGATGAGGTCTGGTGCCGAGTCTTCCCGACAACCTTGCATGGGATGGCTCAAAGTTGGTACAAGGGGCTTCCCGACGGCTCGGTATACTATTACGCCGACCTAAGAGACGCCTTTCTAGCCCAGTACTCTTGCAACAAGAGAAGGGCCGTGGAGACATCGGACCTCCTAACTATCAAACAGGAGGGGGGCGAGTCTCTACGTAGCTACGTGAAGAGGTTCGACGGAAAGGTCCAGCAGATTCGAGAAATTAACCCCGAATTGGCGGCCTTCGCGCTGATGAAGGGCCTCCCAAGGGGAGACTTGAAAAATGAGCTCATCAAGTGCGGAGGGCTGAACTTGGATGCCGCCAGGAGGATGGCCGACCAGGCCATCAAGGTAGAAGACTATCACAAGACCTGGGTAGGCCCCAGCGAGGCCGAGCACTCAGGAAAGAAGAGTCACCGGGAGGACAACCCGGATGAGAGACGCAGTGACAACAACGGGTCACGGTCCGATGAAAGACGCCGTGAGAATAACAGGTCACGGTCGGACAAACCTGCCAGGAGACAGGACTCGACGGGCGCCGGGTGGAGCTCGGGAACGTACCACCAGAGGCGGTATAGCGATAAGACCCCTCTCGTCGTATCAGCCGCCGAGGTCTTTGCCCCGAGCAAAAGCGAGGGCCGAAGTGGGAAAGACCCCAAGCCAAAAAGCGACGGTGACACGAGCCAAGATCGTGAGTACCACGGCCACACCGCCATCTAACCAACGATCGCCGGCATCTAAAGAATGCCATTGAAGAGCCGATCCGGAAGGGGAGCCTCGGCAAGTACGTTGCCAAAGGCCAAAAGACAGACACCGACAGCTCAGGTAAGAAATCCGTCTTCGAACGGATAGGAGTGATCCATGTTGTCATCGGGGCAACGAGAACGGAGGGGTCGCCACGGCACAAACGGCACTGAACGAACGAGCTATATCGGGCCATCAACTTTGTGCCCAACACAGCGATCCCCGCTTCCAACATCCCCGATATAACCATCGGAAGGAAGGACTACGAAGGAGTCATCGCTCCTCACAGCGACCCACTTGTAGTCAATTTGGACATATCCAACCACCTGGTCAAGAGGTGCCCGATTGACACAGGCGCGTACACGAACATCATGTTCAGGGAGTGCTTCCTCACCTCGGCCGAAAGTCAAGGACTTGAGCCCCCGCACCAACCCACTATACAGCTTCTCTGGGGCCGGCCTGGTACCACGGGATCAATCGGACTCCGGTGACGTTCGCGAAAAGAATGCGGCTAAAAATGTCCTAGCTGAGTTCGTGGTCATCGACGGCTCGTCCGCCTACAACGTTCTCATAGGCCGAGTCACCCTGAGCGAGGCTGACGCAGTGATGTCCATCCGGGCCCTAACACTGATGTATGTCTCGGACCGGGGGGAAGCGCATAAGCTCGTCTCCAAAGACGAGAATGACGAGGTGGTCAACGTCCAGATAGCCGCCAGAGGATGCAACATGCAATCCCTCAAAGTGGCCAAGAAATCAGAGAAAGGGAAAGGTCTATCCTTACAACAGGAGGGCGACCTCATGGATGTAGCTAGCGGTTGACTAGGACGTTGTGCCTTCGACAGGCCATTAGGACGCTGGTAATCTCGGGAATAACCTATGTAGCGGCGGAGGTGTCCAAAACAGCTGTGGGCACCCCGTCGCATGTTTTTACCTAAATGAAAAATCATCCAAGTCTTCCATCAAAATGTTCGCTCTTCCCATAATCGCTAGAAAGCAGCAGACGCCGACTCACACTGTCATACCGACAAGAGCGGCAGTCTTTATCAGTAAGCAGACGCCGACTCACACTGTCATACCGACAAGAGCAGCAGTCTTTATCAGTAAGCAGACGCCGACTCACACTGTCATACCGACAAGAGCAGCAATCTTTATCAGTAAGCAGACGTCGGCTCACACTGTCATACCGACAAGAGCGGCAGTCTCATGAAGAAATAGGCGCCGTCGCAGTCACCCCAAGTAGTAGACGCCACGGCAGTCACCCCAAGAGGTTGGACGCCGTCGCAGACACTCCAAGTGGTAGACGCACGGCAGCCTCACGAAGAAACAGCGCCGTCGCAGTCACCCCAGTAGTAGACGCCACGGCAGCCACCCCAAGAGGTTGGACGCCGTCGCAGTCACTCCAAGTGGTAGACGCCACGGCAGCCTCACGAAGAAACAGCGCCGTCGCAGTCACCCCAAGTAGTAGACGCCACGGCGGTCACCCCAAGAGGTTCGACGCCGTCGCAGTCACTCCAAGTGGTAGACGCCACAGCAGTCTCATGAAGAAATAGGCGCCGTCGCAGTCACCCCAACTAGTAGACGCCACTAGCAGTCACCCCAAGAGGTTGGACGCCGTCGCGATCACCCAAGTGGTAGACGCCACGGCAGTAATCATGAAGAAATAGGCGCAATCGTCGTCACCCCAAGTAGTAGACGCCACTAGCAGATCACCCCAAGAGGTTGGACGCCGTCGCAGTCACTCCAAGTGGTAGACGCATACGGCAAAATCATGAAGAAGCGAGATGCCGGCTCACACATCACGCCGACAAGAGCGGCAATCACGACCATCGCAGATTGATACTGCAAAGCAATCAAAATGCCTTAGAAGCGTTAACACGATTGAGATACACGCTCTAGACTGCCTCGGCCAAGCCGAGGCGGAAACAAAAGAGACTCAATTAATAACGTAAGGAGACAACCCAGACGGAGACAGAGGCGCTAAAAAAATGCGATTTGAGGCTCAAACACTAGCGCAAGAAAAAGAGGTAAGGTAAAAACCTCGGCCAGGCCGGAGGCAGAAGAAGCGAGCTCTTATTAAAAAAAAATGTTCAACTAATTACAAAAATTACAAGGACAAACCAAAAGACAAAAGGCTACGGATATCATCTCCCTATGTCCGTTGCTGCTCGCCATCGCAAGCGGTAGCAAAGACACCTTCTTCAAGGGGCAACCCAGTAGCTCCCTCAGCAGCCTCAGCTTCAGCAGCCCCAGCCTTAGCCTCGGCAGCCTCAACTGCCTTGGCCCAATCGGTTTCCGCCTTGGCCGCCTTAGCTTTCTCAGCGATAGCCGCCGCCTCCTCGGCCGCTTTTTGCTCTATCTTCACTCTCGCCGCCTCCTTGACCCTCTCCTCCACGGCTTTCTCCTTAGCCTCGAGCTTATCGTCAAACAGCTTGTCGTATTTGTCCCACGGAAAGGAACCTTCAAGAGGAAAAAGCTCCTCAATTACTTCCCCTGGCGGTGCTTCGGCCAGATCCCGGAATTCGGAACACAGGTCGGGGAGCATTTTGGTTTGGAGCATCTCAATGTCGTCCTCCTTTTGCCTGATGATGGCCTCCTTGCTCCGGATCACCTTCCCCTGGATCTGAAATTTGCTCCTAAATTCATTCCTCTGCTGGAGATAAAGGTCGGCATGCCTCTGAACAAGGTCACACTTCTCCAAAGAACTTTGCGGCTTCGGGCCGCAGCAGCCTCGGCCTTGGCTCTCTCAAAGAAGGACCTCCTTTCGGCGTCCTCCCGAGCTTTCTCTCGCCCAAGAGCGCCTTCTCGGCCTCCCCCCTAAGCCTCTGCTCATTGAGGAGATCCAGCCTCGCCTTCGCGGCCACCTTCTTAGTGACATCGAGCTCAAGAGCGAGCTGAGCCACGGCCTTCTCTTGCTCTATAATGCGAGCACCGGCCAGCTCGTTCCACCTCGCCAGCTCCTCGACCAACCTCGCACCTTCCGCCACGAGCCGGGAGGGGGAAACCTTCTGGGATGAAGGGTCAACAGTGACATTTCGACCGCTAGTCTGCGGGCGGGAAAGGGAAACCTTCTGGGATGAGGACCCAATGGCGATGTCATGATCTGCCTGCGCGGGTTTCTCACTCACTTGCTGCTCAACAGGAGCGGCGACTGACAGCGGCTGATCTACAAAATATAAAGAAAGCATCAGTATCAACATACATTGACATGCCGAAGAGCCTGTCATCGGCAGCGCCTGATGAACCGGCTAATTCTGAGCCACCGGATAGATCAGTACCGTGCTTGGCCTTCTTGGCCGAAGGGCACAACTCCTCGTCAGCAGCAGAAGCAACGGCAGCGGTAAAGGTCGTCTACTTTCTCTTACGGACAAGGGGAGACCCCTCCTCCTCGTCAGAATCATCCCCATTAGAGATGTAAACGATCTCCACCGTCTCCTTCTGAACAGGGGGGATGGGGGGTGGAACTGGTGTCGGCGCCACCACCGCCGAAGACTTTGTTCTTCGCGTACGGCGCGGCACTTGACTAATGACCCTCGCCTGGGCCTCCACCGCATTCAAGCGTCTCAGCTGCTGGTCCATAAGCTCATTCGGCGACGTCCTGCGGTCATGGGATAGAGCCTTGGGATGCAATTGAGACACGGTCTTATCTTTGTGCAGCCCCATTCTCCGGAGGATATTCTCAGACAGGTCCGGCCCAAAGTGGTCTGCAAAGGAAACAAAGCAGGAGTTAGGTGGAAGAAATAAATCAAAGTTCGAAGAACAAGAACATTGAGAGCGATGATGGGCCTTGCACCGACCCCACTCACCCCGCGCTAGGGCAGGTATGAGACCAACATAGCAAAGCGGCTCATCCTGAAGAATGATCTGCGTCGGGGGAATCCACCTTCTCGGGAGGCCACTCTCATCCGTCTCAAAGAGCCTCATCGCCAGCTTCTCATCCGCGTTAAGGTAGACACAGCTGGCATCCATCTTGAGCTTCTTGTATGAAACCCACTTGTCACGCTCCGCCTTAGTCTCGCACCGCAAATTAACGGGGTCTTTGGAAGGAGCTAGGCAAAATGATAGTCATCCGGCACCTTAACGTACACCCACCGATCCCTCCGGTCCTGCGGGAGGTAAGTTTGTCAACGAAGCATAACCATGCTCCGTTTGCACACACCGTACCATCCGACACGGTTAGATACTGATGGCCGGAGATAATGAAGCCGGCGGAATAAATTCACTGTCGGGGCCTCTCCCTTGAAGAGACACAGCCAAACAAAACCAACTATGGTCCTCATGGCCAACGGGTGTAGTTGGGCAACGGCAACGTTCATGGCCCTAATGATAGCCATAACGTACTCATTTAGCTAAACCGGAGCCCGTACTCCAAATGCCGCATGTATACACACCAGTATGACCGGGGAGGACAAAGACCGCCTGGCCCTCCCTAGGAATAACGATCTCGTACCCCTCGCCAAAGAAGAAATGGTCCTCGAAAAGTCTCTCGCCGGAACAACGGGCAAGCTTATGGGTCCAAGCACAGTCAAGGCTGACCTTACAAGCGTCGCCGTGATCCATAACGCGCTGCCTCTCCTCGTTAGGGCGAGCCTTTTCAGCATCATCACCAAAATCGTCATCAACCTCATCGGAGTCATCCCATTCCTCCAAAACTCGAGGATCAACTTCAGGAGAAGGAGACCTAGCACCCCCCGGTGCAGAAGTACTAGCCCCAGCGTCGACAGAAGACATGATAGCAATAGTTACTTGACGAAATAAGAAGGAAGAAGTTTGTTTGTTTACCTTGAAGAAAAACACTCGCCGGAATGACAACTGAGAAAATCAGAAGACAAAGAAACCTTCGAAAGTTTAGAGGAAAAATTTTGGAGAATGAAATTGGTGACCAATTTCACGGAGCAACTGCCCTATTTATAGGGAAAAGCCCATGAAGAAGGACCAATCAGAGAACAGCCCATGAAGCGTCAACCAATCGGCGTGCGGACACACGTGTCGGACATGCAACCACGGGATGTCAATCGTTGCAACAGTTAGACGTCAATCAATGCAACAGTGACCAAGCGTCTTCAACACGCCTATTCATATCTCCTTGCCTATTCACCTTCCTCAACAAATTCCCAAGCATCTGCTCTCCGCCGGACACATAATCAACCAAGCTAAAAAGCGCCGGCAGGGGGCAATCAAAAACAACCGGCACTCTCAACCCTGGTCTCGGCCAGCGTCACTTTCTTTTCTACATCGGATGCCCTTTACGCATCCATGTGGAGGGGGGATATGGTACGGCCTAAGAAAGACCAGGCCGAGGCAAAAGAAGCCACCGCAGAAGAAGCCGATGCAGGAAATTTTTTACAAATTACTTGCGCAGAATATACGCTCAAACATACATCGGAGCCCATACCACGGCATAGACTACGCTGGGGGCAAATTGATGGGGCATATTCGCACCGCGACGTGACCAAGTCAACATGATTGAGCAAGGTCAAAGATATCCATAGCAAGTCAACGACTTGGACAATCTAGCCGTCTGCCCATCGGCGTCCGCCACTGGTCTCGGCATGGTGACCGCCACCGGGACACATATCCGCGTACTCACATCCAAGACCCCTCGGCGGCGAACCAACAGGATCCGCCGGCCAGCCATAGGCCCCTCGGCCGAGGGGTAGATCAGTCTTTCCACCTGCTAGCCACTTGGCCACTTGGCCACTACGTGACAAAAGGTGAAAGCCTATAAATACTCCTCAACCTTCATTGAGGAAAGGATCCCAACTAATCCACAACTAACCTAAATATACTATTCATCTGGTAATATCTTCCTTATCTCTCTACAATACGCATTCAGCCAAGTAACAACTTATCTCTTAAGTTTACTGACTTGGGCGTCGGAGTGAGTACGCTTGGCACAAAGCCAAGCCCTCAGTTCGTTCATTGTTGCAGGAGAGGCCGTGAGGAACGATTGAGACCAAAGGAGAATCCAACTCAAGACATCGTTCAACAAGCCAAGGGTGGTAACTATACTTGATCTGGAATTACACCCGGAACACTAGTTTAACAAAACAAAAACAAAAAAAAAACAAAAAAAAAATCAGGTCAAAACTGATACTCCCTCCACTTTTCTTTTATCTTCACTATTTCATTTTTCACACAAACTTGATTATCTTCCCTCTTTTCTTTTTTTGTTAAGTTTCATTCATTTTTTATTAATTTCTCTCTCCTAAAAAATCAACAACTCCATTACTTTATCTATTTTTTATTCATTATTCATTCTAAATTATTTTCTCTCCCCTATAAATTTCACTACTTACAATACTTTATTCTACTTTATTCTTTCTTTCTTCCCCTTTCTTAATTTCGGTGCCTAAAAAGGAAGGGGAAGATAAAAGAAAATTAGAGGGAGTATTATTTTACCATACAAGTTAAATGAGAACAATATAAATATGATGGAGGGATTGAAGGGAGTAGTAATTTTTTTTATTACCTAGGTAAGCATTTCCTATGATAAGATTTAGGACAACGCCTACAGACTGCAAACTGCATCTCAGGGACTGTTCTGTCCTCTAGTTGCTTACAAGAATAACATCTATGAGCAGGACAAACAAAAGATTCCAATGCAAGTATTTTTTCCTTATGGTTCTCTATCTGGGCATCATTCCGTCGCTGCAATTCTTCGACAACGCATTTAGGATGATAAAACCGGCCACAATTGGCAACAGTACAAGGGAAAACCTGAAAGGAAGTGTAAAGATAATAAGCTGCAAGAAAGATGTGGAACAACAGTTACCAAGACGCTGATGGGCATTGCAAGCTGCAGCTTATAAAAACAAAACTCCTTATAATTGGGGTCCTTCATTTCTAAACAAGCCAAACACATAAAGTAGCCATATTTAGAACGGTTGAGACAAAGTCTCAATTACTAGATACATTCAACTCGTTGCAAATAAATATGTTCAAGCGTATTCTATCATGGCTGTTGTCGGCATATCTGACACTATCAAGAGTGTGCCTGTAACACCCCATGAGGTTATGAGGTTAACTTGTCCCACATCGGGAAAATAAGAATAAAGATATATAGAAAAATAAATGAAGGTTTGAGCAGATGGCATTAAGCTTGGGCCTCGATAAAGCAGTGATTAGAGATTTAGGGGTACCCCGTACCCGTAATCATACTTTTAAGCCATTAAGGCCATAATCAGGGACGTAGCCAGAATCAAATCCTAGGTGGGGCTGAAATTATATTTTTGTGTTTGACTTATATATCTCTTTTAATACATATTATAGTTTTCGATAACAATTATCTTTTCCATGTTTCTCAAAATGTATGAATACAAAATTACAAATTACTAGATAAGTCTTACGGAGTATATTAAAACATTTACTCCCTCCATTCGAATCAATTCTATACATAAGATTAAAATAACTCGCATATATTTAACAAATGTATTGAAATGAAGGAAGTACAAATTAATAAAGAATGTGTATAGAACATATAAAAAATGGCCTAAGGGTAAGATATTACAAGAGGTAAAAGTTGTAGAATCAGCTAAAATGGTATAACCTTCTTCATTAATAAAACAATCGAAGGAGAATAAAGGCAGGAGAGTTTCAGTAGATGAAAAAAATTGAAAAGCAAAGAATGTTTCTATAAGGAGTCGAACACTTGATCTGTCAAGTAGCATTATCCTATGAGAACACCCTTGGCCAACTGTGCCACTAGAACAACATGTTATATCTTCTGTTTTCAACTGTATATAACATTTTAAAAGGACCCCGGGCCATGGCCCAGTCCTAGCTACGTCATTGGCCATAATAGTCGTATTTGTGGCGCCAATAACAAGATCCATGCATCGAGGACCTACATATAGTATCCATGGTCTAGGAAATGTATGATTTACAAACTAATTTGTTTTTCTAAGGGACCTTTCAAAAAGTGGATACACCCGAAAGGTTCGGTATTGAAGAAGAAATTGTTTGATTCCATGAAATTTGGAAAGTGAGACTAGTGAGGGTCTATTATCACCATGATGATACATACTTTGCAATCATAATGCATGGAAAATATTCTCAATAATTGGATGTGACGTCTAGGAGAGGCGGTGAGCACATCATTAACTAGAAGTATACAAGTACGCTTATCGTGAGATGATATACTTCATTGATCGTTAAAATATCATGTCGTTTTACATGGTTACTAATAGTTGAGAAGATATATTCTTCACTGTTTGTATAAATATTCCAGAAACCATGTTATGCAAGGAGTAAGAACAAGTTGGGTCAAGTCAATCACATGAAATCCCCAGAAGCATAAAGATATGAAATGATAAATGAAAGAATAGACCAAGGGAAATAAAAGAGTTAACAAAAGGTCGAAGAAGGCTTACCTCTGCATTACCACTTTCATCAGAATCACCTAACTTTTCGCAAATAAAACACTGATGTCGCTGATATGTACAGTTCATGCAGGTAAATCGGGTAAGAGCCTGCACAATGTAGCACATTAGACCATTATTTTTTTTGGTACATCACATTAGACCATTATGCATATAGTATTACTGTTAGGCGAGATACTAGGAGCATATTGCTCTATGATTTGTTATAGTAACAATATCAGTTTTGATATTATTTGATAGGATTTGTTATTGGTTTCCTAATTATATGTTATCCTATGTATTATATAAGTCTTGGACTTGGTTTAATAAAATCATCACAAATCATTCTACTCAACTTCTTTGTACGTTTCACAATTCAACAATTACAAAATCTAAAATATGGTTGCCTTACCTTGACTTGGTTTTTAGAGAAGGCAAGACCTTCACATGTTTCTTCTCCAGAGTCTCGGATTTGTCTTCTGGCATGAAATGACCTCTTGCACCTTCCTTCACAACTGTTTGGAAGCAAGAATTCATCAGGAAAACATTCATTTTGCTGAAATGATGCATAAAGAAAATAAAATAAAGAATGAAAACCTACTGATAAGAGCCATTTGTCAGTAAATTGGGGACAATGGTAAACTAGAACTTGTACCTTGATGCTCAGTGCAGTGAAGGCACTTCTACTTCTACCCAACTAAGAAGTATTATAAAGGAAAGTAGAAACGAAATCCAACAAAGAACAAAATGTTCAACCCGAGATGAAATTGTAAGTAGATCCTTTTTTAAAGTATCTATGTCTTATAAGTGGAGCAGCAAGCATGAAAATTAAAAGTGATCTCTAATTAAATAGTTCATATCAAAATCTTAAGGACAAAAAGGACTGAATTCAAAAATTGAGTACTGTAGGACTGCAACATGACATTCTAACGACATCAAAGGCAGCCACCGAGGCCCATCGCTTCTCGTTATCTCTCATCAAAACTTTATCTACGTCTAACTGATTGTGCTAAGGGACTCTACCATCTACAAAAGATGGGTCTGTGACTGATGTTCTTTTAGATCTTCAGTCTTTGATCAATGGATTTGCCAACTGGTAGTCATACCTTATTTAAAAACCTACGTACCACCTCCATTCTCTAACATGCCCTCCTTTCTTTTTGGTATTTTCCAAAGTAATTTTTCGTTTTTTTAAAGGCGTTACTATCAAGTTCTTCCCATTTTATCTCACTTCAAAAGATTCACACCCAAAAACAAAAACACATTTTCGAAAAACTTATATCAAAACACTCTATTAGCCAAAGGGTACATCATGATTGGTTGAAATGTTGCATACATTTTCGTAAAAAGGCTATTTAAAAAAATACATCTAAAGAGCACCCTACTGCTATTGCTACCTAGCCCTTGACTTAAAAGGCTATTTTAAAAAAAAAAAAAAAAAAAATACGACATCCACACATTGCTAAAGAGAAATTTAGAACAAGAGTTGTTACCAAAGAATATCCCCGCCATCGTCACACAATGAGCAACAGGTATCAAAAAACTCGTGCCTTTCCGCTGGAACACTTTCCTGAAGGACACAGACAGATGATACTATAAATTTGAACCATAATTATCTAAAAAATGATGTGAAAGCCACTGTGCTCACAGTCTTGTACTAACCCGTCTAAGCATATCCGTTTGCGTTGTCTGCTGTGATAGAAGCCTTTGTATGAATTGGGCGAATAAATTCATGGCTCATTAGAAAAGGAATAAACAAATTAAACACAAATCTATATGCAACCGACTGTCTCAGTTTGTATAATGAGCATAATTATATTGGAAGCAACATTCTGGCAAGGTCTCAAATATGACATTCCCCTTACTACTTCAAACATTCAAGACGAACATATCTATACTATTCTAGAAAATAGTAGAAGCACAAAAAAACAAAAACAAAGTGGGAGAAATGGAGATAGAGAGAGAAAGCTTACAGAGTAAGTGAGGGGAAAGAAAAGTGAAGAAGGAAAAATGGAGAAGAGAGAATTAATAGTGATGGTGGTGGTTAGTGAAAATATAACGGAGGAAGGAGAAGCTTTTGATTTGTTTTGGTGTTACTAGTTGGAAGGCGGCGTCAAACATTTGATTTTTGTACAAACATTTGATTTTCGTATTTGCTCTTTTAAGGATGGAAATTCCTCTTTCATATACTTTTTGCCAGAAGTTTTTTATACCTTGCCCTTTCTCTTAAAACAAAATTTCTCTTTTTCTCTCCCTTTCAAAATTAATCCAATCTTCATCAAATTACTCATTTACATATTTTCTCTCATATCGATCAGCTAATTATTCTAACTTCATGGAATCAATTTTAATTTTTCTGTTTAAATTTAAATAGATGTAAATTAAATTAGGGTTGATAAATATCGGGGTAGTAAGGGTTATAATTAGAGGCGGTTCGAGTGGTTGAGTGATGGCAGAGGTAGCGACGGTTGAATGGAGAATTAGTAGGAGGTAGAAGAAACCGTAGGTGATTAAATCGATGGTTCACATCAATTTATTATTTGTTTATTTATTATTTATTTTTCTCGCATAAATAAACAACCGTTTCCTATGGCTCAGGCCATAGGCACCAATTTAATTAGTATTTGATTATAATACAACACTGATGGATAATTTTACTTTAAAAAAAAAATACATTAAACGATAATTGAATTAGTGATTTACAAAAAAGTAAAAAGACCTATTTGTATTGGTGTTTGTCAATTACAAATCATTTTCTTTAAAAAAAAGATCACATTATCATGAATATATATTTTTTTCAAAAAAAAAATAAGAAAAAATGTTGACACAAGCATTACACGTCAAAATAAATACTAAATATATTTTGAAATTTTATTGTTAGAATATATTTTACGAATAAAATCATCGTTTCAGCATTTATAATTCTCACCGTATTATGTCAAGATATGGCTAATCATTCAATCTACCTTGACTGTTTTAATGAAAGAACAATAATAGGTAAAAATGACCGAGACAGTGGGAATATAATAAAAATATTCGAAGACAACAACAATAATAACAATATTCGTGGCAAAATATTAATAAATATAGCAATTATTTTTGATGAACTTCATCAATGCAAGGCTTATTATAATTTTGAACTTCATCGAAAAAATAATAAGTTCAAACATCTTTTACACCTCTACAAGTCATCATTATAAATACTCCCTCTACATGTATTCTGTAACTAACATTTTCATAATACAAGTTATCACTTCTCTCTCTCAAATCTTCTCTCCCTTATTCTCTCCTATTCCTGTTACCATGATTTAGATCATCAATGTATAAAAGTCCCCCAATATAAGTAGTGAATTTCATCAAAAAAAAAATATCTCCCCTATCTACATCATCAACATGGAATCCGATAGAACTGACGACATTACTGATAATATCCTTCATTACGCTATTTTAAGAACAACTCAGTTTGTAACTTATGAAAGATTCCTTGAGCAAAATCCCGTCATAGAGCAATTTACTGATACTCGTTGTGGTGTTAACGTAAACTACACTAATGAGTTGTGGAGAATGATATGGTTGACAATGATAATCCTCGTGTATGATGTAAGGAAACGTGGATTTACATTGGCCGCGAAAACCTTCAACAACGATAATATGGTTATTGTGGCCGGTCGTTATTTGAGGTTTCGGCGACTTTGGTCTACTTCGGCAGCTGCAAGCTCTCCTGCCCCTGATTTCACCGCCGTTGCTAAAAAAATTAGCGAATCATTTGCGGATAAACCACAAACTGTTGATGTAACTATATTAATCCAGGCTTTGAGTCAACCTATTGACGGCGAGTTTTCTCCCTTGCAAGAGTAAGCTTTTTTTCCTCTAGTATTAGTTAGGATACTATTAGTTTTCACGAGCTATATATGCTGGTTTTCCATCCTTAATGATGCAATAAAGTAAGTCCACATCCTTGCATGAGTAATCCGCTTCTGTTATGGCGGATTTTTTGCCAAATTAGCCATTTGCTCCAAACTATTTACCAAAATAACCAATAGAACATTATATTTTCCAAAATAACCATATTAAATTATTGACCAAATCAAGTCACATAATTAACAAAAAAGAAACCATAAAAAAACCAACCTTTTTGTAAACCAACCAGTTTACTAGGATAATAGGATAAAAAAAAAAAAAAAAACCTTTAAGGCTTCCCTTATAATTTTGCCATTGTTTTGATTAATTGTGTTTAACTCCATCACTTTATCTTCATTATCCTTTGCCTATTTCAAAATTTTATTATCTTCTGCTTATTTCAAAATTCAAAACTTTTTTTTTTTGGATTTTGATTGCGCGCAATTTTTTTTAAAAATTTGGTTCTAGTTTGTAATTGTTAATTTTCAATTATCAAGTCTTCATATATTAATTGGATGATTGGATTTTGAAGAAGGATGCTAGGTACTGTACAAGCACAACAACAAAAAGAAAAATGGATAGATGAGCTTTTGAGCCTTAATGTATGCTATATCATTGACCTTTGAAAATGATATACAACTTCTCGTCAATTACTGGCATAGGTTCATAATTTTTATATTGGTTCATAATTGTTAATCAATTTTGATTTTGGTTTTTGGTTCATTAAACCAAACCAAATCAGTGTTAAAAAAAATTGTTTGAACCAATCATAATTATTTATATTGGTTCATAATTTTTAATTGGCAACTTTGTTAATTGAATAGCCATTTTTGTAAATAAAATTGCTATTTGGTTATTTTGGTAAATAGTTTGGAACAAATGGCTAGTTTGACAAAAGACCCCGTTATGGCGGCATGCATTTTTGTTCGACATTTGTTACATCTCCACTTCTCACCTCCTAAAACACAATTTTCAAATGCCATATTAATTGATATATTACTAAGACAAACTTATTATGAAACCATATAATATGTTGCATGACAATTTTTTTTTTCGGTGCTCATATGTTGCATAACAATGATAAATGATTCTGAGCTGTTAATGAGATGATAACAATGATAAACAAACCTAATATTCATTAATAACCCGTAAACTTCACCGTAAGTGACAATTACATGTCTCAAAGTAAAATATGTATTACATGTCGGTGGTATAGGGAATTCAAGAGTATTACTATCATGCAAACTGTGGAAATCCATATGTACCAAAGCTCCATCGTAGTCTGTTAGGCGTCTCCTCCGATAGCCCAATGATCGGTTACAAGCTTTTTAAGCAATGCTATAGTGAAGTCAAATCAACTTAGTTAGCCTTATAAAATTTGGATGGAGGGAGTATATTACAAAGTCAATTAAGATTTGGAAACTATAAGTTGGGGCAAAATTACAAGGCTAGATATTTTAATTACCTACTCCATATTATTGTCGTAGTAGATGGACGATGGTGCATGCCTGCATGGATACAGCAAGAGAAAGTAGGGGTAGAAATTAGTTACATTAATTACCATCTACCATATCCATTTGCTCACTTTTTGAAAAAAAGAAGAAGTAAAAAACGGAGTATTAGTTACTTAATCTCTTCTGATGATGAGTAGTTCATATGAATACTACTATGCAATTATTCACCAACAACAATTCAAACGATGAGTAGCTTGTATTCCTAATACACTATTGTTGATAACACTTGCTAATTTTTTTTTATTTTTTTTTCAGTGACAGAGAAACTTTCATTAGATGCAATTATGCGTTAATGAAAAATTCCATGAGAAGAAGCTTTCACATTTGGCTATGGGAAAACTTGAACCAACCTCTGACACAACAATTTGAACAGGGATTAAGCAATATTTGTGAAGCCTATGAAGATGACGTAGATTGGCGAAATGACGTTTGTATGATACCGCAAAGTCCGATGTACAAGATATTCCATTTTCGAGAAAATTCTTATCCACTCGAAACACCAAACGTATTAGCGAAGTTCATAAGGAATGCTTTGAGACATCTGCCCAATCATGTTAGTAATATCTCAATAAATAACTCTTTTTAAGTTTATCTTTTGTCTTTACTTGCTAACCCACTACTCTAAATGCTATTTTTTCCTTTTATTTTTTTCTATTAACAGAATTATAAAGACGATGATACCTTGTTAGTGCTGTATGGTTACCTTGAAAATTTCATGTCAAGGGTTCAAATTAGACTTATGGATACGGGGAATTTAACTAAAACTGAGTACGAACCTCTTATAACATTTTGATTACCATAACATAGTACATCTTTTTCTTTGTTTATTTAAAATTTAAATTTTTGAAGATTCAATAAGCTAACTAATTTTATGTTTGTCTTAGATTGCTCACGTTTCAACCTCTTGCACACTGAGAGCAACAATGGGGATTTTAGTAGAGAGGATTATTGCACACAAAGCAAGTGATAGATGATGTTAGATTTTTTATATGTGAATTGAATATGTATTTGTTGTTGTGTTTTAAGTGTATTGGCAAGAGGAAGATGTAAGTGGATGTTTGTGTTTAATATAATGCTTATTATTGGATTTCTTCAAGTGCATATTTACAAAGCAACTAGCATGCCTATTTATAGGCCTTCAATGTCGGTTCACAGATAATTCTAGACTAACTTACATTATGTTTGGTTAATCAACAATATCTAGATTTTACATGTTGGCTTCTCCACTAATCTAGAATAGCCTAGATTTTTATGATTAGTATTATTATTAACAGATGATGTGCATTTTGAAGGGTAATAGAAATGCTAGAAGAAGAAGAAGAATATTTCCGACTACAAACTGCTTTTACAGTTTTCTGTTTCGTAAACTATTCCATTAAAGACAATAGTTAGTATTAAGTGAAGCAATCGATGCATTTTCACCTTTATCTTGCTTTCTTATTAGTCATGAATTATTGAATGCAACACCTTTTATCTCTTGTTTCATCCCGATATCCGTCTGATTTAGAAGTAATTGGCTCAAATAGCGATACTTAGCCCAAATTAATGGTCCTGTTTTCATGGAAGGATTGGTAACGGAATGTTTTCCTTTCCATCACTTGGTGTATTAATATTGGGATATTAGGCCCATTAGGGCCGACTATTATCTAGGGTTTTGATATGCTTACGTTTCCTGTACGGTATTATAAATATCGATCATTCTATTGATATCAAGAACACAACTGAATAACAATTATCTTTTATGAAATCTCCCTTTTATAATCTTATCATGGTATCAGAGCCTCTCGCTCTTGAGGCCTAAATAAATTCCACTACCCTGCCGGTGGGTGTTTAACCAAGCCCACCGACGGGATCTCACAATCAATTTTGATTACCCGTACTTTCAATATTTTCAAAAAAAATAAAAAATAAAATGTAATTGTTTACAGCAACGGTTTCCAAGGATTTAAGATCCAAGCTAAGGGAACCACAATTGATTTCATCCCATATTATGCCACGTTATGGTGCAAATGTCAATTTGATAATAGCAGTGATGTTATCAACCGTGGTTCTAATACTCCGTATAATTCTTTGTCGTTCAACCCTTAAACGGATGTTTTTTCTATTATTCAAAATTTTGTCAGATTCCCCCAAAGACCTTTGTCTAAATAGATCCAAAAACAAAGAAACAATTTCTCATTTTCTTTGAAATTTGATTTAAATTCTCTTCTTCAAGGTGGTATTTAATTTGATATATTTGGAGTTCGAAAAGCTCAACGTTCTCCAAATCTTGAAATTAACGGATAATTTTCCGTTTTATTGATATTTGTCAAGTTCGATTAGGGTTCCTGCAAATTAACTCATTTTCAACAAGTCCGAAAAACTTAACGTTCTTGTTCGAATAAATTTCTAGCGAGTCTTAATACTCGTTTATCTTACCAACCTTGCGAAGAAATTAATGAAGTTGGAGAAGAGATGAAGATTTTGATTTTTTTTGTCACGAAGATGAAGAATAATAGATGACGATTTTTTTATTTTTTTTCTATTTTTCTTTGTAATTCTCCAATCGTAAAGTTCGTATTATATACTGCCTTTACGATTGCGGTAAGGTATTGGGATAATAGGCCCATTAGGGCCGACTATCATCTAGGGTTTTGATATGCTTAGGTTTCCTATACGCTATTATAAATAGCGATCATTCTATTGATATCAAGAACACAACTGAATAACAATTATCTTTTCCGAAATCTCCCATCTATAATTTTATCAATTAACACGCAAGAAGACCAACTTATATGTCGATTTTAACATATTTGAGACGCCAAAATTTCGTAACTTTGTAAACCTCAGCATGATAACAATTGCATTTGAGACGTCATATTTAATTTATCTAGGAACACAAGGCGATTTTTAAACCATTATTTAATTTAATATAAGTTTGCACCCTTTATTTCCACAAAAAAAAAAAAAAACTTGCGTTTATATGGAGAACACAAGGCGATTTTTATGTTGACAAGATTTAAACTCAAGTCATGAGCACCACCGCTCATGACCAATAAATAGACTATACAACCAGTTGTATTGGTTGTATAGAAAAGAAACCGAGCTTTAGAATTATTTACTTGAGCATAGACTTATAAATTATGAGCTTTGTTTAAAAGAATCCGAGCTTCATTATAAAAATATTAAACTTAAAAAATTATAATGAAACTCAAAAATAATATATAGGAGCTCAATTAAATTTTAATTTTTGACATCAAAAACTTAAATATAAATAAAATATTATAAGAGCTCGAAAAAAATACACATAAGCTCGGCAAAATTGATTATGGTTGTACAATGCTCTTGTACAACCAGTTGTATAATAGTATTTGTGGCTCATGACTATCAAATAAATTAGTTGACATTTGCTCATTAACCTATTTATGGTCATACGGTTGATGTCGTGAACGAAGTTTCATGGTAGTTATTTTCATCACGCAAGTTTTTTTTTATTCATTTTCAAATACTCCGTGTATAGCTAGGCTATGTTTGGCAAAACATTTCAAGTACCTGATTTGACCAATCAACTTGATTTAACTAATATTTCAGGTAGTTGTTTTACCTTGTGCTGTTTGGTAAAGTCATTTCAGGTACTTGCTGATCTTGTGGCTCGATAGGTTGTCAAGCATGGCCCCCGTTCTCTTTCGGGTCTGTTTTGGTGGGTTGATCCTCCACCTTTTGCTGATGTTTACCTTTGTAGGGATAAAAACTTTGGAGCGCTTACTCATATTCCCCGCCCCGATCCCCCGTGATTGTAACATACTGATTTATTGTTTTATGTTAGTACCATTTTAACCAAAAAAAGAAGTTTAGTAGTTGACATATATAGGAGTTGGTTAAATTAGTTGTCTTATTTCTAGTTAGATAAGTAATTAGGTACTATAAATAGAACGCTTTGTATTAGTTATTAGGCAGATTAAGACAAGATATAAATAAAAGTTCAGAAAAACTCGATCGAGACACGATCCGGTGAGAACGAACATTGGTCAAACCGGCACTCGACCGAATACTCTATACTCGACCGAATACGACTTATATCAACCATATGCACTACTACAGATACAGTCTATAACAACGGGTAAAAACCGTTGTAAAAACAAAAAAGCGGCCGTTGTTAAAGCGGCCGTTGTTAAAGGTATTTACAACGGTTAGGTTATTTACTTAAACCGTTGTCGAAAGTATTCACAACGGTTAAAAGCAGTTGTTGTTGCGTGTAAGCCGTTGTGGAAAGTGTTTCAAAAATTTGGTGGGAATAATATAACAATGGTTGTCATATGAATAACCGTTGTTGTAACTTTCCCTCCAAAATTGTGAAAACTTTTAACAACGGGTATATGCTAAATACCCGTTGTTGAAATTTGTAGTAACAACGGTTCTTCGTTTAAAACCCGTTGTTGTAACTTTCCCACCAAAAATGTGAAAACTTTTAACAACGGTTCTTCGTTTAAAACCTGTTGTTGAATATTATGCGCGGGTATTTGTGAAAGTTATTTACAACGGTCCCTATTTTAAAACCTGTTGTTGAATATTATGCGCGGGGATTTGTGAAAGGTATTTACAACGGTCCCTATTTTAAAACCTGTTGTTGAATATTATGGCGGGTATTTGTGAAGGGTATTTACAACGGTTTTTTTTAGTAACCGTTTTTATTACGAACTCCTAATGTTTTTAAAAATTAAATTTGTTTCATGCCATTCAAAAACCTGCATATATCAGCAACACCATATATCAGCACCAACATAAATCACAGCTGGGTTCATCAGAACTCAATAGATTCAATTCAACCACAACAAGTAGCATCATATATATATATATATATATATATATATATATATATATATATATATATATATATATATATATACTTACAAGGAGTTAAATTTACATGAACTAATCATTCCCTAACTTCAACAAAAAATTTACTAATAAGTTGATCTAAGCTCTGCGTATCATGCATTTAGCCTTCAGCATTGCTATGTTCTAAGACGTATTTGCCCAACATGTCCCTTACCTCGTCTATATCTAAACATTTGTCTTCTTTGAAGCTCTCTTGTGACGGGTTGATTACATACTGCGGAAAAAACAAAGACAAGACATTATTGTAACAACATCAAATACTGCATAACAACATCATGATATAGCAGCAAGCAAGACAACATCAGCTCTAATTTAAAAAAAGTAATAAACACATTATTAAATTACTAACCTTTTCTGGAATAAGGATAAATCTTCGCGTAATAATCTCCAACATGAACCGACAAACGTAGTATCCACATTGTATGTTATCCGGCTGGCGAGGGACCTATTATTATATAAAAACAAACAGACGAGAGAAGGCTCACATCAGAATCTTGAACTTTAGGTATTGTATTAGTATTAAACACGGATTTTTGCACTTAAGGTATTGTATTTGAGCACGTACCTCTGTTATCGTAATAAAAGTAGGGCCATCATCAGAATCTTTCGTGGGTTGATCCTGCTCGTTAGCTCTTTTCTTCTCAAATGCCATTTTTTAAAAAAAATAAAAAATAAAAAAGGAGGCAGAAACTCATTTTTTTAGGGGCAAAAATGAGGTTTTTGCTATAAATAAAAATTGAAAATGTTATTATAAATAAATCAGTATTATAAACTTACTTAATAATCAAGCGCTTAAAAGTCTCGCTTGGTGGATGATGTATAGAGTCTAACCAAAATACTTTCTTCTTCGTCGGCATGATGACTGCTAGCACCCAATGAGTTCTACATCAAGAGACATCATCATTATTAACAAGTACATATATTAGTTATGAAAATGCAATTGTAGGGGGAAACGTAATATTAATTTGTTTATTACCCTTTTTTTATTATAAGGGGCAAAAAACAGCTTCTTGGTTGTCGCCAATTGCTGAGCAATATAATCTACCCGATCTTCGAACGAGTAAAACGGGATAAACATAGATAAAATATAGGGGCACAGGAATCCGTATTGATCAGATGGAATCTTCTTCTCGAGGATCACTCTCAATTTCAATATCCTACATTATTACGGTATTAATTCCGGTATTTAAAACACTATCTAGTAGTCAGAATATTAGAATATAAAATTATTTATTAAGAAACTTACTTCATCCAAACAAATAGGTGTTGGACATCAATCTCGTCTAGGCCAGCCCAAATGGCTAGCATATCCCAGGACATAAGTGCTTCGCGCTCAACCCCTAGAATATGCTCCTCGAGCGGAATAATTATCAATTGCTCGTTGCCTATGCGATCGTAAGCCTCCTCATGCAGTTTCCTCATCGTCACCGTTCTTACTTTTTGCATGTAATCCTTCCTAGAATATTTTGTGGAGTTTAAACTCCTAACATCTTTCAGTTCGGGAAAATAATGATTCTTTGATTTTGTACTACTACCACCAGCCTACACATGTAGATAATTAAAATAATAAAAAATCCAAAGGTAACATATCCTAGCTAGCTAGTTGGAGTAATAAAAATAAAAGCGTACTTAACTAAATAACTCATCAACCTGCTCTTTCAATGATGAGGTAGTAGCAGGTATGACTGGGGACTTAGGCTTATCCGTCTTTTTTGTCCCCTACACAAAATTTCCATACTTTTTAGAAATACAGACAAAATATAAATAAAGGGAGGTTTTTCATGGCCTGGAAAGACTTCAGTTATCTCCACTTTTCTATGATTCGGCAAAAGTTTTTCGCCATGAACAACCACTACAGTTTCCGCTGCTGATTTGGTGGGCACTTCTACGAGAGCCCGGCCAACACGCACATATGGTTTATCGAATTTAGGGTCAGCAAGAATAATTGGCCTCTTGTTTACGGCCTGAAGAATACACATACATTATTATATCCCAAAATTTAATAGAATTCATATAAATTTAACTAATTAAGCACTTCATGCATACCTTATCGAAAAAACAGTGAAGGCCCGACTTGAAGGGGATGTATCTTTGTTTCCCATCAGCCGTCTTCTCAAGTTGCATCTCCTTTTCAGACCCATTATTTACCTAATAAAATTAACCAATGGCACGATGTCAGAAGTTATAGCGTTAGAGCTGGCAGGGAACACACCCCCTGATCTTACCCCAAAAAAAAAAAAAAATAAGGAAGTATTAGGTACCTGATCGGCTTTAGTTGTTACAACTTCAGAAGCATTAGGTACCTGATATTTCTGAATCTCGTTGACTGATACTTCCTTCTCATGTATTGCCAAGTTAGTAGTGTTCTCGGCCTCTTGACCAATCTGTTGTACCTTATTACCCCATTTATAAATGACATCCTCCATCATCTTCACTTCTTCTTCGGAAAGCTTGCCTCCAGCATTCAACTTTAGTAGTACGGATGCCATTAACTGAAGTTGCGTGCCAAGAATGTAATGTTTCAGCAATTTTTATCCCAACAATAACATGTGAATTGAACTTAAATGAAAATAATAGAATAAATGGTACCATGTCAACCTTCTCAGCCTTAGTCTTCTTTTTCTTCTTTTTCGGGGCAATTGTCCCATAATATTTCGTTACTCCAACCAGTAACGGGACGCCCCTCAATCGACCTGGATGTTCGGGTCGGCCGATCGCTCTAGCAAGAACGTCATCACGACCATTGGGATTGAATTTCCCTTCTTCTACTTCCTTCAATACGTTGTCCTATAATATATTAAATAAACTTCAAATTATATTTGTAACTAAAATAATAAAGTTAGTAATGAACTCGTCTTAATAAAATAATGCTTACTATGTTGGCCAACACTTCCTCATCATATTTGTCACGCGACCAGGATCCTTTAGGCGTGTGCCCTTCTTTATAAGTTACATGCCGATCCAAGTTGGTCACTCCCTTTGCCACCTACACATTAACATGGTAACAGTTATACATGTAAATGTGTATCAAGTCCAAGTGTGATTAAAAAAATCAAGTCTCACAGGGGAATGCATGCTACTTATGAGGTTCTCTTCTATCTTTCTGTAACCGCCTCGAGAACCATACCATTTCCCCTTCTTGCATGAAATGTTAGCACGATTGCTTCTGCTAACGGCCTTTAAATAATTATATAAAAGCGCAAGTAGATAAGATAATAAAAAGATTATATAAAGAACTCATTAATTAAAAAAATGATAGGTAAATCGTTAAAAGGCGAGGATATTTAACCCGAAACTTCTCACTAGTTCTCATCTCTTTGAAAAGATCCCATTGTTCCTGACTGATGGTGGGACACTTATTGTCTCCCGGTGGGTTCTTACGCATCTCCCCCGTTGCCTTGTCCACATACAACCAATCCCTAGCAACGTTACACTTCCACTGCCTTAGGGCATCCCCTGCCTTATGCATTAAATACTTATCATTGCATTCATCGGCAATATCAAAGGCTTCCTTTACACGAGCCAAGTATAATTTCCTCAATTTTGGATTCAAATTTCTAATTTCATCTAAATGGATAGGCACAAACTGTCTTGTGCAACATCAAATCCAACTGGATAAAAAACCCGCATTTGGACCAGTAGGGAAACCCTTCGAGCTCCATGTTATTTCAAGTGGCTCTTTAGCGGCTATAGCTGCAAGGGTTTGCGGGTACTTCGTAGCACCCCTTTCACCAGGCTTATTATCATCCCCATGCACGCTTATTATTCTTTTGACTTCTTTTCCGTTTTTCACCCATTATAATCCTAAAACCCAAATATGAATGAAATAGTAAATGAATAACTTAACAACGTCATGCAGAGTATTATCTAAAACCCTAAAGAGGAATGAAAATTTAAACAACATATTGAACTTCTAAAATCCTAAACCCTAATAAGAGGAGTGAAGTAGATGATGCGGGATGATAAAGATAACAAAGAAGACGAAAAACAAACAGATGCATGAAAAAGTAAAAAGATGATCGTCTTAAAACCCTAATGACGAAACACAAAATTAAAGTGAACATACCTGATGTTGATGATAAAGAGAATGAGCAGGATGATAAGGGAAGGCAACGGAATCTGGGCGTCGAAAACTGGGCGACTGTCGGCAACGAGAATGTAGAAAGCGGGGGAGAGAGAATAATAAACTCAGGATACCAACGGTTGAACTGGTGTTGTGTGTGTTTGTGTGGTATGCTGTATGTGTTTGTAAATTAGTTTTTTATTAAGACAAACTATTGACAACGGGTCATAAAAACAAAACCGTTGTTATATGTTAATAACAACGGGTCAATAAAGTCAACCGTTGTCAAAACTTTATTACAACGGTATACCCGTTGAATATATTTTCACCAAATTTGCGCCAAAATGAAATATGTCTAAAAAATCAATGACAACGGGTAGGGGTACTACACCCGTTGTTGAAAGTAATAACAACGGGTAATGTAACTATAACCGTTGTTGATAGTAATAACAACGGGTGATGTAAGTATAACCGTTGTTGAAAATATTAACAACGGGTAATTTAAATATAACCGTTGTTATTGTTGAATCTTTTTTTTTTAAATTACTGTAATTCCATTATAGTCCAAACCTGTAACAATACATCGTATAAATGAGAAGCACTATATCTTTGCAACATTATTCAGCAATTTCATCACCAGCATCCACATCTAATAATAAGATCAAGAAAATAAGACAACACCAGCATGCATGCATACTGCATATCTACAGGATTTACCATACCATGCAAATTTGGGAATCTTTATTTAACAATGACCATTATTGGTTCTATTGGCTTTTTAAAGCTACCAAAAGCTAAAGACATACAACACATCTCAAACTTGCTATAAATTCAGGCATCCCATTAGCTCCCCACAACTCACAAATAAATTAAACCATCAAATTACTGGTCTGAAAATGACTCAAAATGTTGGTCGTCCATATCACTGTGTCCTGATGAATGCCCCAGGCCACATAGATATAGACAATGGAAAATTTGCTGCTAAGAGCTTTAATCCTTTGACGAATAAGCTTATTGAGTTGGGATACTTAGTCAGCAAAGTTAAGCCACAATGGGGGCCATGGGGATTCAAAGAGAGTCTACTCATTCAGTTTGGAACATCACCTGCACATGCAGAATCAGCATTTAAGCTTGACATGATGTTTCAACTCAGAGGCCATGGCAGGAACGACTGGAATGCTCCGAATAGGTCAACACTCGAACCATACCTCTGGGTAGCCACAGACTCGGATGCTGAGCTTCTGAAGAATACCGTGGACTATGTCCAAGTGCCCTATGCGACCATCATTGATGGGCAGTAGTCGGCCAGGTCAGAAAGCGTCGATGCCTACAACCAGGTTGTGGTTGTTTTCCAAGCAATGTACCCCTAAAACCCTACAAAATGTGTCCGTGTCTACAACCACGTTGTGGCTGAAACTTCCAAGCAACGTCGTGTGTTATTTGTTGAGTGTCAAACTGTGTGTGTCTGTATCCGCCTATCATAAGCAGTGTCGTGGGCCTGTATGAAAAGGCAACTTAAATAAAGATAATGTGTAACCCTGTGGTCTTGTAAGATTTCCAGTACGTTTGTATTAAATATGCAGTTCCTTCTACTAATCTGTTCAGTGGAGATAGTTATTTAAAAAAAAACTAAAAGGAAGATATATATATATATATATATTTAAAAAATAAAAATAAAAGCTACTATTTCATTATAAGATACAGTGGGTAGATCATATGAGAACGGAGGAAGTAATAACTTACATTATGGACCATCTCAGGATCGGGGAAGTTTCTTGGATGTCATAGTTTCTTCGTTAACCCAAATACCTTCACCATGGTCATCACGCATATAGATGCTTTCAATGTCCTCATGATCAGTGTCAACATCGTCGAAATAAGATACAGTGGTAGACTGATCCATTCCCTCAAAAACGACATCTTGACCATCATCGCCATTATCGGATGGACTACTCCTTCTACTCCTTATAGACAGTACAATAGACCACTTCTTATCCATAGAATCGGTGACATAGAACACTTGTTTAGCTTGGGATGACATTATGAAAGGATCGTCCTTATTATTGCCAACCTTACCCAAATTGACCAACGTAAATCCCATCTTATCCTTTCGGACACAATGGATGTTGTTATCAACCCAGTTACATCGAAATAAAGGCATTGTGAAATCAATGTAATCTAGTACCAATATTTCTTGAATAACACCATAATAAAGGCATTTTCCCCAAATAGGCTTTTTATCTTTTGAAGTAGCAAAGTGCATTGCATCAAATTCAGAACTCACACCACTATTTTGCATTGTGTTCAACTCATCTTGCTCGCGGGTGTAAAAAGTATATCCATTAATGGCAAAATTGATATAAAAGGTGACCCTGCCATTTGGACCTAAACCAAGACGTAGTAACCTAGGAGAGATGTCATCACCAGTTTGATTCGTACACTCTAAGACAATATTCCTAAACCACTCTGCAAACGTCTTCGTATGCTCGTTGGAAATCCACTTCTCGGTCTTGTTTGGGTGATCGTATTTGAACTCATCTTTGTGTTGTTGAATATAAGGTTGCACCTCATCTTCGTTGTTTAGCACATACGTATGTGCTAAATGCAACATTTCACGTGTCACAATTTTTTCAACCCGACCCCTAATACCTTTTCCGGTCATCCAGTCACTATGACGATTCTTAGGAACGCCAATCAACTCCTCAGGGGAGAGATGAGCGTAACAATATGAAAGAGCTTTGTCTAAAATAGCGCGTTCAGCAATACAACCATCCGGACGATACCGATTAGATGTATAGTCCTTGTAGACTTTCATCAATCTTTCGAAAGGATACTGGTATCTCAAGTACACGGACCCAAGGTACAAAATCTCCCTAACCAAGTGAATGGTCAGATGAATCATGATAGTGAAGAAAGAGGGTGGAAAATACATTTCCAACTGACAAAGAGAGGTTACAACGAGGTCCTGCAATGAATCCGCGTCATCGGGATCGACGACTTTTTCGCATATGGACTGGAAGAAAAGACAGAATCTAGTTATAGCATATCTTACCTTTTCGGGTAAAATGGAACGAATAGCCACAGGTAGTAATTGTTGCATCAAAGTGTGACAATCATGTGACTTTAACCCGGTGAGTTTTAGGTCTTGCATCGACACTAGGCTTTTGATGTTCGACGAATAACCATGTGGCACTTTAATTCCATTCAAGCATGCACATAACTCTTTTTTCTCATTCCGTGAATGGGTATAAGCTACTGGCGGTAAAAATGTACGATTACCTCTCTTCTGTAGTGCCAACTCTAGCCTAATACCCATTATTTTCATATCTTCCCTAGCTGCGGCGTTATCCTTTGTTTTACCGGGAACATTCGGAAGGGTATTGATAATATTATCACAGACAATTTTCTCAATGTGCATGAAATCGAGGCAATGCCTGACCTCCAGGTCAGGCCAATATGGAAGTTTATCAAAAAACATGGATCTTTTTTTATACCCACGAGTAGACAATTTAGAGCCGCTCTTCTTTCTATAATCTATCTCAATATGCTTTACTTTCTGATAAACTTCATGCCCACTCAAAATTCTAGGAGGTTGACGAAGTTCTTGTCTTCCATTGAATGCTTTCTGTATCTTGCGATAACAATGGTCATGATACAAGAACTTCCTATTTCCCATATACACATACTTACGAGAAGACTTCAAGTATTCAGACTCGATATCCTCCCCACACAATGGACAAGCCTCTTTCCCATGAACTGTGTGCCCAGAAAGGTCGCCATAAGCCGGATAGTCAGATATTGTACACAATAACATCGCTCTCAAATTGAAAGTTTCGTTCTTATATGCATCAAATACTTCTATCCCACTATCCCACAACATTCGCAAATCATCTAGAAGAGGTTCCAAATAGACATCTATATCATTTCCAGGTTGTTTAGGGCTAGAAATTAACAATGACAATATCAAATACTTTCTTTTCATGCACACATATGGAGGTAAGTTATAAATAGCCAACACTACTGGCCAAGTACTATGTTGGCTACTCATGTTTCCGTGTGGGTTCATTCCATCAGTGGACAGCGCTAGACGTAAGTTTCTAGGTTCATTGCCGAACTCAGGATACTTAGCGTCGAACGATTTCCATTGCATACCATCTGCCGGGTGTCTTAGCTTTCCATTATTTATTCTTCCTGTTTCATGCCAAGTTAACATTTTTGAATCATCGGGATTCGCATAAATCCTTATGAATGTTGGTATCACTGGAAAATACCACAACACCTTAGCCGGGATCCCTTCCTTATCCTTATAACGCCACTCCAAACATTTAGGGCAATTGGTTAAGTTTTGATATAATTTCCGATACAATATGCAATCATTTGGACATGCATGTATCATCAAATCCGAACCCAAAACTGGACTGGAAACTACCAAAAACCTTAGCCATAGGTGTGCACAGCTTGCAACGAGGAATTTTCCGAAATACCCTTGTACAAGGGTTGATGAGGATAAAATCTCCTATGTCTATTACTAACCTTACGCAAATTAAGCCGTTAATTGAGCCCACAATTGAAACAGCGCGTGACTTCCACAAATCTGGGGTACGCGGTAAGGGAATTGTGGTGACCGATGAGTCTGGTGAGTGTAGGTCGATTGAGTAGAGCTTACGTCTGTCTCCATCAGCGAGAATAAGGCCAAGGTGATTTGTGTCCGGGGAACGGGATTCGTGAAGGTGAAGTTGGATGAATTCAGGGGATGATATTAAGGCGTTGTAGGATTTGGAAACACACTTGAAGCGTAATAACGACTTTACGGGTAATTTGGCAAAGATCTCATGGGTTATAATGTCTTTTGGTAGCGAAGACATTGTTGTTTTGGTAGCAAGATTAGCCGAATCCGCCATGAGAACTTATAACATTACTTAGTAGGAGGAGTTCTCATGAGTTGTTTGTGTTTCGAAAGATAAATACAAATAGATTTACGAGTTTCACTAAGAATAATATGTTAAGGATTAAGATTTTAGGGTATATATGAGAGTTTATATATTATTCCCATAACATTATAAAAGTTTACTAAAACTAAGCTTTTCCTAAATAGACGTACAAAATAACTATGGAAATTAATAAAAAAATTCCATATTCAAATTAAAAAAATCTAATCAAGTGCGGAATCCTAAACCGAATTTAAAAAAAATTAAAGACAAATTATAACAAAGCGAATCATGGAAATCGAGAACACTGGATTTGAACAAGACTTTTCAGTAAAGACCACCCGTCCAATGCCCACATTCGTCTTGCTTTTCCGTCCCGCATCCACCATTACTTTTTTTATATAAGAACATGAACTCGAATCCCCCACAACCCAGATGGGCTTGCTTTCACGTATGACCAAACTAATGCAACTACAATGAGATTAACCTAGAGATTATAATATCCATAATAAATATGTACTTCGTAAGTAACAACCATACAAGCATAAAACACAAAAACTCCCAAACTGTTTTATCATGTACGATTAAATTAGAGTATTAAATTTTTACTCTTTCGTAATTTCACGGGATACAAAACTAACTAAAACATAAAACATTCAAAAAAATAAAACTTAATTAAACACTAGATCAATTTAAATACATTGAAAATAAATCATTTAGCTTATCTTGACTGATAGGACGACCACCTGGAATTTGAACAAGACTTTCCGTAAAAAGGCATCCTTCAACTAAAGCCGGAATCCTTTTAAACGATTTTATGGTACCGTATGTTTTTGGTCCGATATCAAACCAAAATAGCCCTTCCCCGTCCAAATTCGAAACCAAAACCTCGTATTTCGATTCTCTACGGAAGCATAAAAAAGGAGAGTAATCAAATTGATTAGTAATATGAAACAACTTAACCCAAGATTCCTTTGCTTCATACTCTTTCAACATCCATAAAACCTCCATTGAATGATTAGCTGTGGTTAAACACAAACAACCATTAATAACTCCTAAGCTTCGCACACGAAACTTGTTATTATTATTATTATTATTATTATTATTATTATTATTACTATAATCAATTAACTCCATCAACGGAACGTCCCTAACCCATTTGTCGGACCGAGTATCAAAACAACCAATTCGATAGTGGTTTGAATCCGAAAACACCCAATGTAGTAGATGGTTTTTTATGAGAACACCGTTTTGTCTCTCCATTACTGAATCTATTTGGTTATTTACGTGCTCCACAAGTTTCCATCTACTCTGGTTTAAACTATAGACCATCACCTCCCTATAATTATAAGCAACGTCATTATTGAATAGTAGATTAAAACGTACCACGTGATCCTTTACCGTGACAAGTTTATAATCATCGTTTAAATCATCAAACCCGAATCCAAAACTTGACCGAATATCTTCTTTTAAATTATCAAACCCTAATTCAAAACATGATCGAGTATTGTCCGAGAAAGAAACAATTCGAAATACTCTTGTAGAAGGGTTGACGATGATATACTTAGATTGAGAAAAACTCCCTGTACGTGCTCCGAGTACTACGCAAATCAAGCCGTCAACTGAGCCAACAATTGAAACATTTTGTGGCCTTCCCTTGATGCGCCAGCGAGAAAAAGGAGGCGATTGTCTGCGCCAGCGAGAAAAAGGAGGCGGTAAGGGAATTCTGGTGACTGAGTCATCAGGCGTGTCTATGTCGATTGAGTAGAGATTACGATTGTCTGCGCCAGCGAGAAAAAGGAGGCGATTTGCATCGGAGGAGCGGGTTTCGTTAAGGTGAAGTTGGACGAATTCAGGGGATGATATTAAGGCGTTGTAGGATTTGGAAACACACTTGAAGCGTAGTAACGATTTGGCGGGTAATTTAGCAAAGATCTCATGTGTTATAATGTCTTTTGGTAGCGAAGACATTGTTGTTTTGGTCGCAAGATTACCCGAATCCGCCATGAAAACTTAAAACATTAGTAGGATGGAGTTCTCAGGAGTTGTTCGTGTTTTGGAAGATCGATAAATACAAATAGATTTACGAGTTTCACTAATATTAATTATAGATTTTAGGATACATATAAACATTAATAGATTTACAGATTTTAGGATACATATAAATTATAAAAGTTTACTAGAACTAAGCGCTTCCTAAATAAATACAAAGTAAACAAAATTGAAGGCACAAACAACTTTCATCTACGTACTTGTGTTACTTCGACTCTTCATTAACCGTTTTATCTTTATAAAACAAGACGTTGATCTCACAAGACGGTAACGTCTTTGAAAGCGCCAAAAGTTTCGAAGAAATATTGATTTTCTTCGATTCACCATTATTTTGAATGGAAATATGAACCTTTTTCAATGCTTTGGCCACACTAAAAAATATAACACAAGATTGGCAAAACGACATCAATACCACCAAAATTCCACAATTCTATCCTTTGTATCTTCTTATGTAAACGACGAGGCAAGAATTTGAACTCCGGCCAATTGAAATTATCCCATTTCGCATTACAAGCCCGTTTCAACACTAGGGTTTCGACATTTGGACATTGTTCTAGAAAAAACTTCACACCGTACCAACTATGGGCATAACTCAAACCCATCTCCACATGACTTAGATTATCGAAGACTTTAACTTTAAAGCCAGGATTAGCTAGAGCGAGGAGTAAATCACCACTTAGTTTAAGCGTCTTAACCCGAAAAATGGGATTAAAAACCGACATCAATACATTTTTTAAGAAAAATAACGGGCATTCGTCTCCCATGAATAATTTAGCTTTCGATAAACCAATTGGGGTTTTAAGAAAACATAATTCGACCATACAAGAACTATGAAATTCAAAATGATGCAATTTGGGCGTATTAAGCGTAATTTTGTTCTTTTCAATTGTATCTTTTTCATAAACAAAAGTCATGCTCAAATATTTCAAATTTTGAGCAATTAATTCAATTGGTTGATTGAATTCCTCCAACACTTGGACATGAACCCGTAAAATTTCTAGCAAAGGGCTAGACTTTATTAAATTTTCAAAAGACTTTAGATCATATTCGCGTATGCTAATGACAAGTTTTTTTAAATTAGGATGCGTACCGTTAACTTCTACTTTTCCGATAGAAAAGCCGAGATTAGCGTACACCTCGAGAACTTCGAGTGTCGGTTTTTCTAAGATGGATCGGGGTAAAGAAATCGTAGACCGTTTTGAGAAATTTTGAGAAAATACCTTTAATTCCTTGACGTTTGTACCGTTATAGATAATATCATGAACTAGGGTTTCCACACTTGTGGGATGATCATTGATGATTAATTCGATGGCATTTACATGTCGCCATGAAACCCGTCTAATGATGAAGAAGATGATGGCATTCAATTTATATTCCGGAAAATCAGTTACTGTGAAACGAAGGGCGGTGATTTGGGTCCAAAGGTAACGCCATGATCTCGATAAAATGGCGGTAGCAACCGCTCGCTTGGTCGGTAGAAATGAAAGGATGGTTATGAGAATTTCTTTTGGGAGTAATTCTAGTCGACCAATTTTTTCACAGTTCATTTTTTATTTGATGGTTTAAACGATTAGGGAAGCACTACTATTTTATAGAGTATCTATTGGTATTGGTATTGGTATTAGGGTTTATAAGAGTTTTAGGGTTGTATTAGAGGAGTTGTTGTTGCCGTCGATATATGTATGGGTTGTATTTAGACCTTGCAAATGGTTATTCGGGGTCGTTTGGGTCAGTTCAAGCCAGGTCATGTCGGGTCGCCTCACTCTTGGTCAACTTCGGGTCACACTTTCGGGTATCGGTTCAGCCTTATCGAGTCAGGTCATTCTGAGCAGGTCTGTTTTGCTAGGTCTACTTATTACTATAAAATAGAGTACTACTCCCTCCGTCCCGGTCATTTGTTGTCCTTTGGTTTTGGCACAAAGACCAAGGAAAGGGAGAGGGGGTCAATTACTAAATGATAAGTGGAATAAATTGAGTGTCAAGGATCAAATTAATCATCAAATTCATTCTTAAAATAGAAAGGACAAACTGAGACACCCTAAAATGAAAAAGGATAACAAATGAGGAATAATAAAAATGGTACTATAAGATATGATATTTCGATATACTTACTATTGTTATGAAAACATGTATTAAATGAAAAAGTTATTGAGTCACATAGTAAAATGGGTACGAAAAAAAAATCATAAAGATTCTGTTTGGCGAACGAAAGAAGCAGATTCACGATAGCAGATAGCGTTAGTACGTTTGTAAGCTGTTATATAGCAAATCTACCACTTTTATATTCTGCTGATTGACCCAATTAGCGGCTTTACGACTGAACCTTCGACGTGCACGGTGCACCTATTTAGAGTAAATAGTTTGATGCGAATGCTATTTCTAAGGTAAGTTTTTTTTTTTTTGGTACATTATTTCTAAGGTAAGGTAGAGGTCCTTGCTTCAGCATGACAACTAGTACAAGCAATTAAGCATGGCAATTCGCTGAAATGAACGTAATATGTCACAAGTAAGAATCGAACCCTGAACTTCTTGGTTAGGATAAGAGAACACTTACCAATTCACTTTTAATTCTTGTAACTGACACAAGACGCTCATATAAAGACGACCCGAACCCAATTACTGGATGCTCCAAATATTTTGCCCATCTTTAATGAAGCAAAATTCTGATCTCACAAAATGGGAACGCCCTTGAAAGCGCCGGAAGCTTCTGAGAAATTTCGATTTTCTTTAAATTTGTTCTAAATTTGCCGATTCACCATTATTGTGAATGATAATATCAAGCTTCGCGCGTCTAAAAATGTAACACATAAGTTGTACAATAATTCCACTGCCATCAAAATTCCACAATTCTATCCTCTCGATCTTATTTCTTAGAGACAAGAAAATGATCTCCGACCATTTTAAAACATTCCATTCCGCTCTACATGTCTTTTTCAACACTAGACATTCGACATTTGGACATCGTTTAAGAAAACATGTCACGCCACCCAAACTTCGTCTACAACTCAAACCCACCTCCAAATGGCTTAGTTTATGGAAGACTTCAACGTCAAAGTCGAGATTAGCTAGAGCAATTAGTAAATCACCACTTAATTTAAGTGTTTTAACCCGAAGGATGGGATTAAAAACCGACATTACATAATTTGAGTATAGATTAAGCGATTGATCATGTCCGTCTCCCATGAATAATTTCGCTTTCAATAAACCACTTGGGGTTTTGAGAAAACAAAATTTCACCATAATCGGACTATGCACCTCAAAATACTCCAATTTCGGCGTATCAACCATAATTTTGCTCGTATCAATGAAACATTCTTCACCAACCAAATTTACACTCAACCATTTCAAATTTTGAGAAATTATTTTAATTGGGTGGTTGCGTTCCGCAACCATTTTGAAATGAACATGCAAAATTTCTAACAATGGCCAAGACTTTAATAGCTTATTGAAAATCTGTAGATGATGTTCGCGTATGGTAATGACGAGTTTCCTTAAGTTAGGATTCTTAAGGAGAACTTTTACATCTCCTAGCGAAACGCCATTAGGAGCATACACCTCAAGCGCTTCGAGTGATCGCTTTTTAAAGACGGATGTTGGTAACGAAATCGTACATATTTTGTAATTTTCAAAAATTACCTTCAAGTGCTTGATGTTTGTACCGTTATAGACAATATCATGAATAGGACGCGTCAAACTTAAGGGATCGCGAACATTTGGATGAGCATTGATGGTTAATTCGATGGTATTTATATGTCGCCATGAAACCCGCCTAAGGATGATAAACAAGATGGCGTTAAATTTATGTTCGGGAAAATCAGTGATTGTGAAGCGAAAGGCGGTGATATGGGTCCAAAGGTGACGCCATGACCTCGATAAGATGGCGGTAGCAACCGCGGACTTGGTGGGAAGAAAGGAAAGGATCTTTATGAGAATTTCGCTTTTAAGTGAAGTTAGTCGATCATCTCCTTCATAGTTCATGTTTTCTTTGTTGGTTTTAAAAATTACAGAATAGTAAAGATGGTAGGGAATGAGGTAGTGAAACACAATCAGTGAAATATGAACCGTCCTTCAATCTTCAAAAAGTTTAACCTAAAATAAATCAACATTCAACAAGTATTAACAACAACAATCAATTGAAATAGCAAATAGACAAACAAATTGAAAGGAAAAAAATTCAACAGAAACCCTAACTAATGAATACAAAAAAAAATAAAAAAAAAATAAGACTTACCATAACAATTGAAGACTAGAGATGATCGAAAATTTAATGATTGAAAACAAGAGATGATCAAAATTTGAATGATTGAAAAAATAGAGATAATCGATGAATTGATTTGTTTTAATTTTTTTAGGAAGAGAAAAGAGTAAAGTTTGGTTTGGGTTTCCTGTGTTTGTCGTGCAAAATTAGTAGTGTTTTTAATTTTTTTTTTTTTTTTTTTTTTTTAAAATTAGAAAATCAGGTAAATTTGGGCCCTTTATGCACTTGGGCCCCGGTGCAATGAGCTGAATTGCTCTATGTTTGGGCCGCCCATGATTTTGTAACCATTTCGACATGAACACGTAGCAAGATTAGCCGAATCCGCCATGAAAACTTAAAACATTAGTAGGAGTATTGTTCGTGTTTTGGAGATAAATACAATCAGATTTACGAGTTTAACTAATAATAATATGTTAAGGATTACAGATTTTAGGGTACACATATAAATTATAAAAGTTTACTAGAACTAAGCACTTCCTAGATAAATACAAATTACTGTAATAAAAAAAATTCAATATTCAAATTAAAAATATCTAATCAAATGCGGAATCCTAAACCGACTTTAAAACAAATTTAAATCGAAACAACTTAACCCAATACGTAGATACTCCTTCATACCTTCTTCACTCCATACTCGCGCGCTCTTTCATCATCCATACATCTCGTATTTGTATTATCCGGGTGAATATGTCGACCACCTTGAATTTGAACAAGGCTTCCTTTACAAAAGCACCCACTAGTAAAAGCAGGATTCCCTTTAATATTTTCTTCCCTACCGTATGTTATTGGTCCGATGTCGTACCAAATTAGACCAAGTCCATTCCTCTTCTTTTTCGCAACCAAAACCTCGTATTTTGATTCTCTACAGAAACCAAAAAAAAGGTCGAGTGGAATGAAAACAAAAATGAGAGCGAGTTAAAACTCGAGGAATACAAAACAAAATAACCCAAGATTCCTTTGCTTCATACTCTTTCATCATCATTTCATCCATATAACATTCTGATTCAGAAAATGACTAACTATGGTGGATAAACACAAGCAGCCATTAATAATTCCTTTGTCTACTCTTAGTCCTACACAAATCAAGCCGTCTAACGATTTAACGGGTAATTTGGAGAAGATTTCATGGGTTATAATCTCTGTTGGTAGAGATGTAGACATTCTTCGTTTAGTAGCCGCCATTGGCAGGTACTCAGAAACTATAGTTCAACGAGGTATAAGTGTGTGTATAAGGGTTGTAGGTAGTAGGTTAGCCAAATTTAATACTTTCTCCGTCTCAATATTACCTTCTAATATTACCAAATGCAATAATGCACGATATTAAAGGAGATTGATTGGTGATTTCTCATTAATCATAACTAGTGTAGTTCCCGTGCTATAGCATGGTACTTTTTAGATTTATTTTATAAAGAGATATTATCAATTAAATTATTTGCATAAATGAAGTATACTTTTAATTTAATGTTATAATCTACTAAATATAATATTAATAAGAGGTTGAAAAAAAAGTTTATTACCATAAGAAGACATTTTAAGTTAAGTTATTTTTTTACTATTAAAAATAACACAATAATTTTATACCGTTACATGCAACTAATTTATGACATTAATAGTACAATTATTAAGTTAGTTGTATAATTTTATTAAAACGCGTGTTGACCTTAAAACGAAAAGCAGTAAAAACTATTCCTCGCGTTGAAAAAGACATTTACGAATTATTAAAATAATGTTTTTACTTTTTATTTCTAATAGAAAATACATAAGTGTTTTTATATCCTTCAAAAAATAGTCCATATTACTAAGACAAAAATTTACATAATAAATAACTGATGATTTCTTACAAAAGAGGTAACATATAAATATAATATAAATTTAAATTTATATGAAATCAAGTTTACTCATCTAGCTTATAATATGACATGTAGAGTCCAAAATTATTGGCTATTAATAACCTTTACTTTGATAGATGAGATAGAAAAAGTGAGCTACGTATAAGGTCCACAATTTACAATCTATCAAATCTTGTTGTGTTAGTAATATCCAGAAAAATAGACCCAATTAAGAAGTCTCTTTAGGCGGGAAAACTAAGAGAATTTTTATTCTCTTAGTAGTAGGGGGATGTCAGTATAAATACAAATCGGAGCCAATAAGATAGCAACCGAATCCTCTAAACTAGGAAGCAATAACTGTAAACTAGGTAACTAAAATACAATCAAATAATTTACAATATTTACTATATTGACTTATTCTATCACACCCCCGCAGTTGATACGGGAGGTAATCGAACGTGCAAACTGTCACGGAAATCATCGAATAGGACGAATGGAAGGCCCTTGGTGAATATATCCGCGATTTGATAACGAGAGGAGATATGACGGACACGAACTTCTCCGCGTTCAACTTTTTCTCGAACAAAGTGAATGTCCATTTCAATATGCTTAGTACGTTGATGTTGAACCGGGTTGCCCGAAAGATAAATAGCGCTAACGTTATCACAGTAAACAAGAGTAGGCTTAGGCATGGGAACGTGGAGTTCGACTAGTAAGTTGCGTAGCCAGCACGATTCAGCGACAACATTGGCCACTCCACGGTACTCAGCTTCGGCACTTGACCGTGAGAGTGTTGGTTGTCTTTTGGTTGCCCATGAGATCAAATTATCACCTAAAAATACACAATATCCGGAAGTGGACCGTCTAGTATCAGGGCACCCGCCCCAATCAGCATCCGTGTAAGCACGGAAAAGAGAATGAGCCGATTTATATAGCCATAGCCCACGGTCAGATGTACCTTGGACATAGCGAATAATTCGTTTTAGGGCAGCCATGTGCTCGGTCATAGGATTGTGCATAAATAAGCAGATTTGTTGAACGGCGTATGAGATGTCGGGTCTAGTAAATGTAAGATATTGTAGAGCACCGGTAAGACTACGATAGAGCGTGGGATCCTCATAAGGGACGGAGGTAACAACACTTAATTTGGGCTTAGTATCAACAGGAGTAGTAGCACTTTTACAAGAAGTCATACCAGCTCGCTCGATAATTTCACGGGCATATTTGGTTTGAGATAAAAACATTCCTTTGGAGCATTGCTTGACGGAGATGCCCAAAAAAAAATTTAGAGGGCCAAGGTCCTTCATAGCAAATTCCGCCTGAAGCTTACTCATAATAGCAGCTCGTAGAGTATCGGATGAACATGTCAATATAATATCGTCGACATAAAGTAGTAAATAAGCACGATTTGTACCTTGTCGGAAAAAAATAATGAATGATCAACCTTACTGTGTGTGAAGCCGAGATGAGCAAGATAATCAGCAAACCTTTTATACCAAGCACGACGAGCTTGCTTGAGGCCGTAAAGTGACTTCTTGAGGAGACATACATGGTCCGGGCGAGACTTGTCCCTATACCCGAGGGGCTGATACATATAAACCACTTCATTAAGAGTGCCATGTAAGAAAGCATTTTTAACATCAAGTTGATTAATGGACCAGGACTTGGCAAGTGCGAGACAGAGGACCGTTCCAATTGTGGATGGCTTAACCACCGGGCTAATAGTCTCTCCACAATCGACACCAACTTGTTGCGTTTTTCCATCACCTACAAGACGAGCTTTATACCTTTCAAAAGAACCGTCAGAATTAAATTTATGACGAAAAATCCACATTGAGCGAATAACATTGGCATTCGTAGGACGAGGAACCAAGACCCAAGTCTTATTATTAATAAGAGCGGTGTACTCGTCATCCATGGCAAGTTTCCAATTCGGGTCACGGATAGCTAACACGGGATTTTTGGGAATCGGAGAGATAGCTACAATGTGAGACAAATTTTGGTGAGCGGGTGGCTTCGAGTATTTGGGATTTGGTTTAACGATGCCATGATCAGCGCGCGTTGTGGGTTTGGATGGAGGTATGACTCGAGGAGCAGGTGTAATAGAGGAAGAGGGTTGGGCCGTAGGCTGACTAGGAGGCTGGTCAGTAGAAGACGGTTGACCAGTGGGTTGGTCAGGGGAAGACGGCTCATGGGGAGTAGGGGATGGCATGTGTGTGGCGAGGTTGAGGTGGAGTCGTGAGCAATTGTCGAAGGACATAATGAGGAACTCCGTCATCCAAAAAATCATAAGTATGGGTGTCGGGTTGATGCAACTTAGCAAACGGAAATGTATGCTCATCAAATAAGACATGGCGACAAATAATAATTTTATTAGTAGACATATCAAGACACTTATAACCACGGTGATCTTGAGGATAACCAAGGAACACACACGGGGAAGAACGGGGCTGTAATTTGTGCCGAGTGGTAGACGGTATTAGTGGAAAACATAAGCAACCAAAAATACGGAGATGACTATAAATCGGAGTACGATTGTATAGACGACGAAGAGGGATGTCAAAGGCAATTGGTTTACTAGAGAGTATGTTCAATATATAAGTGGCCATATGAAGTCCATGATGCCATAATTTAATTGGTATTGAGGCGTGAAAAAGCAAGGTACGAACGATGTTATTAATAGAACGAATTTTGCATTCAGCCTTGCCGTTTTGAGACGAAGTGTGAGGACAAGAGAGTCGAAAAATTAACCCATTATTCTCACAAAATTCTCAAAATAGGCTATTTACAAATTCCATTCCATTGTCACATTGTATCGCTTTTATTTTCCGTTCAAATTGAGTTTGAACGAAAGCATGAAATTTCAATAATATAGGGCTGACTTGCGTTTTCTTATCAATAGGATACGTCCACAAAAAATTAGAGTAATCGTCCAGAATGACCAAATAATATTTGTGACCCAGTGAACTTAAGACGGGTGAAGTCCATAAATCACAATGAAGAATATCAAATGGCATACAAGTACGAGAAATAGACTTAGCAAATGGCAATCGAACATGTTTTCCTAGAGGACAAGATTGACAAAACGACTTGCTAGAATTCGAATTACAATCAATGAGTTTATTTTGCCTAAGAACAGAAAAAACGGGATCACCCGGATGGCCTAAGCGATTGTGCCACACGGATGGAGCTAAGGCAGCATAAGAAGATGGTACGACTGATGTAGCAATGGTAGAAATTGGGTAAAGGTCACCCCGACTATCACACCTCATTAGGCGAGTCCCCGTCCGCGAATCCTTCACACAAAAAACAAAAAGGGTCAAATTCAACGGATACTTTATTATCGGTAGTGAATTTTCGAACGGAAATAAGGTTTTTGACTAATTTTGGAGCAAAAAGGACATTTTTTAAAACTAAGGGTGGATGTAAGGTGGGAATGGTCGTGTGTCCGTAGCCATGAATTGGAATTGACTCACCATTTCCGACAATTATACCATTACTAAAACTCTTATTAATAAAAGGCGAGAGCGTACCTTGGTTTGACGTCATATGAGACGTAGCACCCGTGTCCATTACCCACGGCTCAGGAGGAGTAAGCCCTAGAGTAAACATTGCCGCCTCTATATCAGTTTGAGACGGAGTAGTTCCATCAGTGGCATAAGCCTGTTGAGGTCGAGGCCCCAATACCCCCTGCTGCTGCCGTGAGAACTGTGGTCTCATCGTCCACGGGCTCGATGGATACGGGCACGGTGGGTACCCCCATGGAGAGGGAGGCCACTGCCACGGCTCAACCCGCCTGGCCACGACATTGGTGTTGGTGGTAACGTGGTGAGTGACGGAGTTGTGGGAGCCGATGAAGTACCCTGCCCCTTGCCGTTACCCTGATTGCCCTTGCCACCCTTGTTCCCCTTCTTCTTGCCACCGGTTCCATTACCGCGACCCCCTTTCCCGTTGGTAGACGAGCCAGATTTGGAAGAGTTCCCGCCAGTGTCGCCATCAACAGGACCACGAGTATAGAGAGCCTCTGAGGAACTCGTGGCTGCTTGTTTGGCTAGACTAGCCTCTTCGAGCGTTAACATGGAGCGGGCTCGATAAAAAGCAGGTAGAGGAGTGCTTTGACGAATAAACGTACCAACATTCTGATATGCCGGAGATAGACCTGAGACCAATTGAAGGACAAGTCGGCTATTCGAAACAGGAGAGCCAACGTTTTTCAATTGGTCCGCCAATGACTTGAGCCGTTGGCAATAAGCGGAGACGGAAGAGAAATCTGCCATCTCGACATAAGAGAACTCTTGTTCGAGTGTCACGGCTCGTGAGTTCTTGTTGTCTTGAAAAATATCAGCGAGACGTTCCCAAGCCTCCTTGGCGGTAGACTCGGCTTCGATGATGGTTTCCAAGAGATCAGTTGTGATGGTGGAGTATATCCACTGGAGGACCGTGGCGTCGAGTGTGTCCCACATCTCCTGTTCATCAGCGGTCGAAGGCGGCTTGGGTGCTACCTTTGGCGTGATGATGTGGTGAAGAACCTTATTCGATTTGGCGTGGTTGGTGAACAACGTAACCCAGAGAGGGTACTGATCATTATCCATGCCTAGTTTGACGGGGATATAATTAGTGATGTTGTTGACAGCCAACGCCGGATGAAAGGTTGATTTTGCATCGCCGCCGGTCATGATTGTTGACGTGAGGTCAAGTTTAGAAGAAAGAAGATGATGTAGCGGAAGCGAAAGAGAAAAGATCGACCTAAAAATCTGATACCATAAAGGAGATTGATTGGTGATTTCTCATTAATCATAATGTCAGTATAAATACAAATCGAAGCCAATAAGATAGCAACCGAATCCTCTAAACTAGGAAGCAATAACTGTAAACTAGGTAACTAAAATACAATCAAATAATTTACAATATTTACTATATTGACTTATTCTATCAGATATATATATATATATATATAGAAATGGGATCAAGTGAGTCCCTTAGTATAGGTGAGTCCCATGAGTCCTAATCTAAACCATTAGATTAGAACAAAATCAATGGTTAAGATTAATTTTGAAAATAAATGGCCTATATAAAACTCAAGAAACCCTAATTCCATTCATTTTACAACCTCCCACTTCTCTCTCTTCCTCCCTTTCTCTCTCTCCCCTTTCTTCCTCCCTTCTCTCTCTGTCCAACTCCCTACCACCACAACACCCCCTCACGCCGACAACAACAACAACACGCCGTCGACGCCTCATCTCCTCTTCTGCCTCCTTGCCACGGCTCCCTCCTATCCTCTTCTGCCTCCCTCGGCACCACCCTCGGCACCACCCACGTTTCCTGCTTTTTTTTTTTTTTTTTTTTTTTTAATTTCAGATCTAAAATTTGGGGATGGCGGTGGTGAAGTCGTGGTAAGGAAGTTGGTGGTGCTTGGTGCATTGCCGCCTCTTTCCCTTCTCCTTTCTCTCTTTTTTTTTTTGTTTTTTTCAGATCTCAGTAAGGAGTCTTTGTTGTTGTTGGTGGTTGGTCATTTGTGGTGATGGTTGTGGTGAAGTCGTGGTTCCTGCCGCCTATGCCTTCGTTTTTTTTTTTTTTTTTTTTTTTTTTTTTTGCAGGGTGTCGTGGTGGGTGGTGGTGGTTACAGTGGGTCGTGGTGGTGGTTGGATAGGGTCGGTGGTGGCTCGGGTGATGTAGTCAGGGGTGGACGGTGGTGGTGGGTCAGGGAGTGGACGTTGGTGGTGGGTCAGTTGGTGGTCGAGGTGGATGTTGGTGGTGGGTTAGGTGGTGGTCGTGTTGGCCGTTGGTGGTGGGTTGCTATCAATATATAAAAGGACTCGCATTAAAGTTTCGAATCACAAGCATTAAAGTTTCGACTCACAAGCATTAAAGTTACGCTTATATGGACTAAAGTTACGATGGACTAATAATACACGTCAAGGACTTAAATTACATAAAGTTTTGACTCATAAATATTAAAGTTTCGACTCACAAGCATTAAAGTTACGCTACATAAATTCAAATTAGTATACTTTTCAAATTAGTATAATTTTAAAAACATATAAAAAAAAGTTTCAAACTTTATGATTAAAGTTACAAGTGTAAAACATCAAAGTTATTTTAATAAAATTACAATACTCACATAAAATTTTAAAATCAGTAAAATTAATTAAATTAAAATTTTTATATTAGAAATTGTCTAAAAAAATTAAAGTTTTAATTTTTAGCATTAAAGTTTCACTCGTAAAACATTAAAGTTATATTTATAAATCAACAAAATTAAATAAATTCAAATTTTTATATTAAAAATTGTCTAAAAAAATTAAAGTTTCAATTTTTATCATAAAAGTTTCACTCGTAAAACATTAAAGTTATATTTAAAAATCAATAAAATTAAATAAATTCAAATTTTTATATTAAAAATTGTCTAAAAAAATTAAAGTTTCAATTTTTACCATTAAAGTTTCACTCGCAAAACATTAAAGTTACATTCAAAAATCAATTTTATATATTTAAAATAAAAATTTTGTAACATAAATTTAAATTTTTATTTATAAAATGACCTAAAATATTAAAGTTGTAATTGTAAAGAATTAAAGTTAAATTTATAAATTAAAGTTACATTTATAAAACAATAAAATTTTCATCTCAAAACTTTAATATCTCAACCATCAATTTAGAAGATCAATGGTTAGGATTAAGACTTAGTGGACTCACCATTTTAGGTGGACTCATTTGAACTCCTCTCTATATATATATATATATATATATATATATATATATATATATATATATATATATTTACTTTTTAGTATATCTCATAGATCTTAATTCTTAAATTGATTGATAACCCATTAATTTTCAATATTTTTCATTCTCCCATTTTATTTTGCATCCTCACGAAACTAAATGATATCAATTTATATATTTTCTCAAATTATTTAAATGAAAATATTTATTTTTGTTACAAAGCTAATAATATCAAACCAAACTTTTTTTTTTTAATATTTTAATCATTTGAAGATTTTTTAGAAAATGAAAATGATATCAATTTATATATTTATTTTTGTCATGAAGCTAATAGCATCAAAATCAGAGAGAGAAGAGGGAATGAAGAAGAGAAAGAAGAGTTAATAATACTGTAAGGTCTATGCTTGGTTAGGGTTTCTAGATGATTGGTTAGGGTCTCAGAGGGAAGCTTGAAAAAACAGTGCTCGTTATCAAGCTTCTGAGCTTCAATGCGAGCTCGAGCTAGACTCGAGATCAACTCCAGCCTACGAGTATATATAATTGTTAAATTTTTGTTAATAATATTGTAAGGTCTATGCTTTAGAACACTATAATAATTGGTTTATAATGATTGGTTTAAAATGATTGGTCTTGGACCGGACTACATCCAAGACCAAAACTTTAAAAAGACCATGGAGCAAACCTAAAAAAATTCAGTCCGGCTTTAATTCGGACCAAATAATCCGGTCTGGTCCATTTTTCTAGTCTTGACTTGAAGCGGTTTATCCTTGAGACGGAGAAAATATCAAATTTGATTAACCTAGCTAGTAGCTGCATGTTGAAAACTCAATGATCTCATAAATAAATAGTTGCCGTCATAAATCTTGTACCTTTTCGAATGTCGTCGACTAAAGTTGTTGAGTTGTACAACAATGTCTAAATCTTTACCAACAGAGATTATAAGCCATGAGATCTTCTCCAAATTGCCCGTCAAATCGTTATTACGTTTCAAGTGTGTTTCCAAATCCTTCTACGCCTTAATATCATCCCCTGAATTCGTCGAACTTCACCTTCAAGAATCCCGCTCCTCGGACGCAAATCGCGTCCTTATTCTAGCTGGTAAAGACCGTCGTAATCTCTACTCAATCGACGTAGACTCCCCTGACTCGGTCACCACAATTCCCTTACCGCATAGCCTAGGTAAGTGGAGACCACGCGAGGTTTCAGTTGTCGGTTCATTTGACGGTTTGATTTGTGTAGGACTAGGAGTAGGCAAAGACAATTTTACTCGGTTTAAGCATGTCCTCATCAATCCTTCTACGAGGGTATTTCGAGAAATTCCCTACAAGCACACATTTGTGTTTTCTTCTATACTTGGATATTTTCGGTCCAGTTTTGGGTTCGGGTTTGATGATTTAAACCGTGATTTTAAATTTGTCAAGATTACGGAAGCTGATGGCATTGATCTACTATTAAATACTGTCGTTAAGGGTAGGGAGGTGATGGTCTATTCTTCAAATAAAAATACATGGAAATTGGCGGAGATGGAAAAAGACCGTGTAGATTCAGTAACGACGGAGGGACAAAATGGTGTTCTCATAAAAAACCATCTACTACATTGGGTGTTTTTGGTTCCAAATTCAAAACACTATCGAATTGGTTGTTTTGATACTCTGTCCGAAAAATGGGTTAGGCACGTCCCTTTGACGGAGGAGTTATTTGAAGATAATAAAAAGTTTCGTATGCTAAGCTTAAGAGTTATTAATGGCTGCTTGTGTTTATACACAGGCACAGTTGTATGGATGTTGAAAGACTATGGAGCAAAGGAATCTTGGGTTAAATTGTTTCATATTACTGATCAATTTCTTAGATCTCGTTTATTTCAATTCACCCGAACTGTTTTTTGTTCTAGTAGAGAATCAAAAGATGAGGTTTTGGTTCCGAAATTGAACGGGAAAGGGCTATTTTGGTATGACATCGGACCAATAACTTACAGTAGGCTAAGAAAAGTTAAAAGGATTCCAGCTTTTGTTAGAGGGTGCTTTATTACAGAAAGTCTTGTTCAAATTCCAGGTGGTCGTCATATTAGCTGAGATAAGCTAAATGATTTATTTTCAATGTTAATGTTAATTTAGTAGTTAAGTTTTATTTTTTGAGAATGTTTTAACTAGTTTTGTATCCCGAGAAGAAATCACCGAATAGTAAATTTTTTTTATTTTTTTTAGAAAAATGTGCATAAATTAAAATAAACGGAAGTACGGGTACAACGGGCGGGGGGCGGGGGGCGGGGGGGAGTGGCTCGATGGCCGCTACAAAGTCATTAGTACATAGTCGAAGAACAAAGGGTGGAGCAAAGTCCCAATTAATACATCCATTACTAGAGCTAGTATCAACTAAACCGGCCTTAGCGAGAGCGTCCGCAACTCCATTAGCTGATCTTTTCTCAAAGATGATCTTCAAGCGGGGAGAGCTTTCCAAGAGATCCCTACACTCAAGGATAACATTAGCAAATTGGCCACAAGGCGGAGCCTTGCTCAAAATAGTGGTAACTGCATTAAGGTAATCAGAGGCAATAATAAAACGATCCATGGACGCAAGACCGGCCCTCAAACCCTCTCTAATGGCTAAGACCTCACCGACAAAGGGGTTAGGGGAAAGAAGCCGTCTAGACCAACCCCGCACCCACGAGCCCATGTCATTCCTGAGCACACACCCAATACTAGCTAAGGAAAAAGAGTGGGGGAGAAGGACGCATCAACGTTAAATAGTAAAAATTCAATGCTATAATTTTCGGACATGATAAAACAGTTTGGAAATTTTATGCTTGTATGGTTGTTACTTACTTTATGGATGTTATAGGCCTTCTTCTCTTATATATGTATATATGCTATTTAAACTCATTGTTGTTGCATTAATATGGTGGAGAGACATTTGTGCATTTGCACTTTAATCTCGTCTGTGTTTTGCTGGGATGTCGCTTTTATCCACGCAGTTTAGCAGCCTCGTACAGTCTTGCTCGTAGTGTATAGAATATTCTGTACACTGAGTTTAATCAAGTCCTCATCAACCCTTCTACGAGAAATTCCTTCCAAACGCAAACCTTGGGGGCATTTACGGTTCAGTTTTGGGTTCGGGTTTGATGATTTCAACCGTGATTTTAAACTTGTCAACGTTACCGACATTGAAACCGTAGATGACGTTAATCCATGGTTACGTAATCAGGAGGTGATGGTCTGTTTATATGAGAGCTTTCTTAATTCCCATCTTTTGATATGTTTTCTCTGTTTATGAGGAGAGTTTTAAGAGCGAGTATGTGGAAGATCATCATATGTACAAAACGATTTGATGACATTGATAAGAACACCAAAACATTAAAAGAAATGAACATTAAGAAAGACACCACAAGTTATGTTGATCACAAAAAGGGACCCAAATTCATTTGGGTTCCTAAACTCAAAAACTAATCTTGTGTAGGGCTTGGTGAGAGGCGGCCGCAATTGGTACTTGGATAGTGGATGCTCTCGTCACATGACGGGTGATAGAAGCCAATTCCTCTCACTTAAAGCGTATGATGGTGGCACGGTAAGGTTTGGTGGACAAAGAAAGGTGAAGTTATTGGTATTGGAAAAGTTGGTAAGTCATCCTTACTTTGTGTCGACAATGTGCGGCTTGTCAAAGGTTTGAAACATAATCTCCTTAGCATTTCTCAACTTTGTGATAAGGGTAATGTTGTTGAATTTCGTGCCAATATGTGTCGAATTTTTGATGCCACTACTAATGAACTAATACTCGAAGGAAAACGTGTCAAAGATGTTTACTTAACTAATTTGAACTCTCTATCCGGTCACACCATGTCTTGCATGAGTGTAATGAACAATGATCCTTGGTTATGGCATAAAAGGTTTGGTCATGTTAGTACAAAAACTCTTAATACCCTTAAAAGACTTGACTTAGTTGAAGGCATTCCTAATATAAAATTTGATTTTGATAAAGTATGTGATGAATGTGCTAGAGGTAAACATGTTAAAAGTTCCTTTAAATCCAAAAGAATTATGAGTACATCTCAACCTTTGCAACTTTTACATATCGACTTATGTGGACCAATGAGAACTAGAAGTAGAGGTGGTAGTCGTTATGTGTGTGTCATTGTTGATGATTACTCTAGGTTCGTTTGGGCACTCTTCCTAAGCTCTAAGGATGAGACATTTGATGAGTTTCTAATTTGGTTAAAGAAGATTCAAAATAAACTTGGTTTAAAACTTGTTTCAATGAGAACCGATCATGGAACCGAATTCAAAAACTCATCATTTGGTGCTTATTGTGATGACAATGGTGTAGACCATAACTTCTCGGCTCCTAGAACCCCACAACAAAATGGTGTGGTTGAAAGGATGAATAGAACCCTTGAAGGAATGGCTAGAACAATGTTATTATCTAGTAAGTTGCCTAAGAACTTTTGGGTCGAAGCGGTAAATACCGCTTGCTACATTCATAATCGTGTCATGATAAGGAGTATATTAAATAAAACTCCCTATGAATCGTTACGTGGAAGAAAACCCAACATTTCATATTTTAGATGTTTTGGAAGCAAATGTTTTGTTCATAACAATGGTAAAAACAATTTGGGTAAGTTCGATCCACGTAGTGATGAAGGAGTATTTATTGGGTACTCCGATCATAGCAAGTCCTATAAAGTTTACAATAAACGAACCTTGTTAATTGAAGAAAGCATCCATGTCATTTTTGATGAATCTAGTGTGCTTGGACAGGTACAAAACATGGATGATGATGATGAGGATGAGGATGATGAGTTTGAGATTGGTCTTGTTCGAAAAGACTTCGTGTTCACGGATGAAGAATCTCCCAAAGACCGAATTGCAAGATACGTAGACTGTCACCTTCAAAGGAGATCAGCAACTCGGGGGAACACGTAGCACCTCTGATTCTTCTCTGGAAGCAACAGACCCAACGATCGTTGCATCCACCTCCGTAATCAAGTAACCCAAAACAGTGAGGATGAAGAACCTTCCAGGCAAATAGAAACGATCACCGTGGATCGATGTCTTTGTTGAGGGGGAACAAGAAACCATTGTTCCAAAGAAGTGGAAACATCAAAGCTCTCATCCACTCACTAATCTCACAAGTGATCTCAACTCGGGAATTCGAACAAGATCATCCGTCAACAATCTCGCTCACCTCAATGAGTATTGTGCCCATAATGCCTTCCTATCTCAAATTGAGCCTTCAAATGTAACAGCCGCCTTGATCGATGCAGATTGGGTGCTTGCCATGCAAGATGAGCTCAATCAATTCAAAATAAATGAGGTATGGCACTTAGTCCCTAGACCGCCTAATCGCACCGTCATTGGTACTAGGTGGGTCTTTCGCAACAAGCTTGATGACTCGGGAGAAATTGTAAGGAACAAGGCTAGACTAGTGGTGCAAGGTTATAACCAACAAGAGGGTATTGATTACGATGAAACCTATGCACCGGTAGCTAGACTTGAGGCCATACGATTGCTTATAGCTTTTGCGGCTCACAAAGGCATTAAACTCTTCCAAATGGATGTCAAAACCGCTTTCTTAAATGGATATTTGGAAGAAGATGTCTTTGTAGAGCAACCACCGGGTTTTGAGAACAATGATTTGCCTAACCATGTTTTCAAATTAGACAAAGCTCTTTATGGTTTAAAACAAGCACCAAGATGTTGGTATGATAGATTGTCTAAATTTCTTATTGAAAATGGTTTTAAAAGAGGCTCCGTTGACAAAACATTGTTCTTAAAGCAACGATCCGTGTGAACTGTTGGTTGTACAAGTATATGTTGATGACATTATATTTGGTGCAACAAATGAACTCCTTTACTTATATTTTTCGGAACTAATGAAATCGGAGTTTGAAATGAGCATGATGGGTGAGCTAGGATTCTTCCTTGGACTCCAAATTAAGCAATCAAATGAAGGAATCATGATCCATCAACAAAAGTATATTAAGGAAATGCTTAAGAAATTTGGGATGACCAATGGTAAGCCTCATGCACTACTACAAATTTAGGCAACTACAACGCCCATTTAACAACGATTATTCACGAAAATCACAATAGACGTTGTAGAATGTATGGCGCGAATTTTACTAAAATCAATTACAACGGGTATAGTTATAAAAACCGTTGTTATTATTTTTAACAACGGGTCACACATGCGGAACCGTTGTTAATAATTTGGCGCAAAATTGGCGCAAAGTTAGTGAAAAGTAATCACAACGGTTACTTTTGAAACCCGTTGTTAAAACTTATTTAACAACGGGTGTTTTGTACAATCGTTGTTAAAACATATTTCACAACGGTTGTTGTTTAATAACCGTTGTCAATACCTTCCATACTATAAACCACACAAAGTAAGTCTGCTTTGACCCACAAAACACAACCCTTAATACACAAACACAAACACAGCAGACAAACAAACACAAAACACATACACACTCTCTTTCTCTCTTTCTCTATTTCTCTCTTTCTCATCGTCGCTTTATCTTCTCGCCGTCATTGTGATTTCATCGTCTATTACGTTCTGTATTTATCAGGTAAATCTCGCCGTCACTGTCATCGTCATTATTTTCTTTTTCTATTTATTTCTTTTGCATATATGTGTTTTTATCGACCATTATGTTATTTGTTTAAGTATTGTTCGCATAATTAGTTACTAAAACAATGAAGAAGCAAGATGAAGAAGTAAGATAAACATAATTAATATATATATATATATTTATAAATACATAAATTAAAAAAAAAAATTACATATGTAAAAATGCAATTCTTATATTTTCATGGAGGATCTTATTGTGCTCTATCGTATCCATCCTCTCCTCCTTGGCTATTTGGAGGTTCCGTTCAGCAGTTGATATATCGTCATATAGCCGCAATCGCTGCGCTCCGTCAAGCCATCTTCTTTGGCGTGCTTCGGTGCGGATCGAGCATCCGCAAGGTAGCTCCTGAAACTTTCCTCAATATGGAGGAACCGACGGATGAAGTTGTTGTTGTTCTCGATCATGGTAAGAGTCTTTAGGATGAAATCATTCATTTTCTTAGAGTTTTTTGAGTTTGATTTGAAAGATTAAGTAGAGTTTGTTTTAATGTCAGATTTAGAGTTTGGAGATGAATATATGAGATAATGGAAATGTTAGTTGAGATATGCAATGTATTTATACTAAGCAATGTGTGGGTTGAGTTAATTGCTTTTTAATTAATATATATGTTAGGAAGTTGTGTCATAATCATCATCATCTCTCTCAATAATCGCTTCAAATCCTATTACTAACCCTTATCATTCCATATTATCCGTTCATATGTACAAGTGAATGTCGGTAATAATGCATGCATTGGAATTCTAACAGCCGTAATTATGCATGCATCTAGTAATATTTAATTTTTTTTTTTATTTTTTAAGAACAAACAACAACGGTTATTTTAAAACAACCCGTTGTCTTTAGTTATAACAACGGTTTTGTATATTACAACCCGTTGTTATAACTTTCCCCCAAAATTGAGTCACACTTTCCACAACGGGTTTTTATACATAAAACCGTGGTTAATAGTTTTAACAACGGTTTCCTTAAGTAAACCAACCGTTGTTAAAACCTTTTACAACGGACGCTTTAACAACGTCCGCTTTTTTATATAACAACGGTTTTTGACCGTTGTTATAGCCTATATCTGTAGTAGTGATGATACACCCATGGTAGCCAGGGTCCAAATTGGACAAAGATGAACTCGGTAAGAATGTTAGTGATAAGGTGTATAGAGGTATGATAGGCTCACTTCTTTACTTGACCGCAAGTCGTCCCGACATTCTCTTTAGCGTTTGTTTATGTGCTAGGTTCCAAGCAAATCCGAAAGAATCACATTTCAAAGCCGTTAAAAGAATTCTTTGGTATTTGATTGGAACACAAAATCTTTACCTATGGTACCCTTTACATTGTCCTTTTGATCTTATAGGCTTTTCGGACGCGGACTATGCGGGGTGCACGGTAGATAGAAAGAGTACCTCCGGAATTGCAACGTTCTTGGGTCCTTGCTTGACTTCTTGGGCCTCAAAGAAACAAAACACGGTAGCTCTTTCTACGGCCGAAAGTGAGTACGTTAGTGCGGCACATTGTTGTTCTCAACTCCTTTGGGTAAAACAACAACTCTTGGATTTTGGTATTATTTTTTACTCCATTCCTTTAATGTGTGATAATACGAGTGCAATAAATATTTCCAAAAAATCCTATTCAACACTCTAAAACCAAACATATTGATATTCGTCACCATTTTATTCGTGATCATGTGGAAAAAGGGCATATTAAACTTATCTTTTGCAAGACCGAAAATCAAATTGCCGATATTTTTACTAAGCCACTTGCAAGAGAACATTTTGAGAAATTTAGACTAGAAATTGGGTTAATTAATAGCTTGTGATTTTTAGTGTGAGTTTTACAAAATTTCTTAATTGATTAAATTAAATTTGGATATATGTCATTAAGTGTTCTAAGTGCATTGAAATCATGTTTAGACCAAAAATTGACACCGTATTTGTGAGTCGGTAATCACTCAACCTCATATCTAAATTTACGTTTATTATATGCTACCTTGCGTTTTTATTTCGAATGATTAAATATGATTAGTTGGGCCAACCACCTCACCTTCCACATTTATTGGGCCATTTACTACCTCAACCCACCATCTATTCCTATCCGTCCAAACTTACTAACCCACAAACCGTCTATCCCTTCATCTCCCCAAATCCTACCATCTCACCTACCCATTAAACTCAACAATTACCCACCATGGTCAAAACGTCCTTCAATACGAATACCAACCCTTTTAACCACCTTCAAATGGATGACTCTTATACTCTTCAAATTGCTCAAAATCCTTCATTTTTCAATACCCAAAGACATCACCCCTTCACATTCAATCCACTTATGTTGCAACGGTCTATGTGAAACAAAGAACCAAACAACTACATGTTCTACATATGCATCAAGAGATGATTGGGAAGTTGGTTAGAAAAATGGAGAGAGATGAAATTGAAAATTGAAGTTGGTTGGAAAATTGAAAAAAAAAAAAAAAAAAAAAAAAAAACGGGAAAGCAATATGCGAAATGTCAAAGTGATTATTGGAAACGAGATAGATGAAATTGAAAACTCATGACGGTCTTGAGAAAAAAAGTAAAGCAAAAATTTTGGAAGAAATTGAAAGGAAGTCACGGTGTATATGCGATCGTTGCTATGGTCAAAGTAGAAAGGAAAGCAACAGTGTATGCAATTGTTGCTACGCTCAGAGGTCAAGATCAAATTTGTCAAAAATTTCATGATATGAAAGCAAAATACAAGAAGTTGATGTTCCTTCATCACATGTTGAGAACTTATATCGGTGCATACCTTGGTGGTCTCAATATACAAAGTCTAATGCAACAAAGAGAGATGATCGTGACTCAGACCTTCATTGTCAAATCTTAACCATTTTGCTATCTTCTTCTTTATCCTCAAAACGATGACCAAACTTCCGCACCCTGAATTTGCCCATAATCAAACTTGTCTTTTGCCTTACACCTTTTGTCCCACCATAATTGTGCCCTTCTAAGACATTATTTTTTTCGCTTGTTATTTTGACATTTGGTGGTGTATTTTAAACTTTATTTAGCCATGTTGAACTTTGATTAACTTATGTTTAATCCTTGTTTATGTTGACCTTGTTACCTTGTCACGATTACATGTGTCTTTTTGTGTTTTCTTGTGAAATATCTGCACTCTAATGCTTTTGACATCCCTATCCGTTTGATGATGTCAAGAGGGGGAAAAGGTAAACTCATGCTTTGAATCTCTTTGCTTATTGATTAAACTAATGTCTTGCCTAACCTTCTTAGCTTGATTCTTGTTTTGGGGCAATGTAAAATTGTCATGGTAGTTTGATTCTAGCTTTTGCCTTAGGTAAGGTAATATTGTCCCTTCTCTATCATTTGATCTTGCTTGCTTAAAATCTTGAATCAAGGTGTTTACATTGCTTATACATTCGTTTGGGGCTTGTCATCATCAAAGGGGGAATTTGTTGGGTTCCTTATGTTGATGATAACATGCCCATTTGATTTGTGTCATCTTAGTTTACCTTTTCAGGATATATGATCATATCAAGCATGGATTAAGAAGTGTTGAAGTTGTTAATCATCCCATTGTATTTAGTCAAGTGTCATCTAATGTACAAGTGCGAAAGTAGAGTATATTAGAGTAATAGAAACAGTCCAGACGACTGTTGCTTTCATTAGTAAACAGCTGTTTGGATTATGCCACAACTCGTAAAAACTTGAATCTCTCTTTTTATCTTTCAAATGCTTTCACGTGACTCCTATTTTTCAAAGATAGAAAATCAGATTTTATTAAGGGGATGGTCTTCAATAAAGAGTGGTTTGAATTATTATTTTCAAAATGTTTCCTCTTTATGCAAATTCAACCCTTTGGCTCTTTAAGAAAACAAAGAATGCTTTTTGCCATTTTAGTGTTAACTTGTCATCATGTGACTTGTCTTTTCTCTCTTTGTTTTCTGAATTTGCATGAGCTTTTAAGGATATCTTTCAAACCTTCTTTCTCTATTCTTGCCTTTGCAAAAGAGCCCTCTTTGGTGCAAGTTTTGGGTGGTTGCTATTGCCCTTCACATGTGAGGTCTTTGACCCTTCAAAACCCTAGCAACCCCTTCACTCACCTCCTCTATATAAACCGTGTCCCTCCTCTTAAATCCTTAAGACTTTTCTGAAATAATTCTTTCAACTTTGCAAATTGTTTTTAAAGCTTAAAAATCGTGTTTATTTGCAAAATCCTTTAAAAGTCTTCAAGTGTCTTCAAGTTGTTACAAATCGTGGCTCTTTGTTACTTTTCTATACTAAACTCTCTTGCTTATGAATTGTTGATCTTGTAAAAGTTGTCCATCTCTATTCTTTGTTAAGAATGTGTTAGTGGAAACTTGATCCTATAACATTCTAAGTGTGTTACTAGAGTTTAGGACGGAGTAGTCTTTAACTCTTGACAACCGGAGTAGGTTGTGAGTTGGCAACCGGAGTAGGTTGCGAGTTAGCTTGTCATAAGAACGGAGTAGTTCTTGTACTAGCTTTACAACCGGAGTAGGTTGGTGTCTTTTATTGTAAGGGTCTTTTAGTTGTCGGAGTAGATCACTAAAAGAAAAACAATAAAAAGGTAGATTGGACGTAGGCACTTGAGTATTTGCCGAACCAATTCAAAAATCTCGTGTTCATTGTTTTTACTTTATTTCCGCTGCAATTTACTTTGTTTGTTTGTTTTTGCTTTGCTTTACCTTAGAAGTGTGATTCATCATCTTGTCGCATTTGGTCTGCAGTCATATTCCACAAACCGAGACAAATAGATACTGATCGAACGATTGTTGCTTTCATACTTCAAAGAAACATTCATCGTGATACTTGTTCAATCTTTCAATATTATTCAAAGTATCTTCTCATCTCTTTTGTTCTCGTAACTCACTTTAATTCAATAAAGTTGGAGTTATAAATTTTTAAAAATAGTACCTAATTCACCCCCTCCCCCTCTTAGGTACTTGAATCCATAAACTCAACAATTGGTATCAGAGCCTCGTGCTCTTGATCGAGGCTAACCGCCTTAGAGTTTGATTCGTGGGTAATGGATTCCGAGAAACACTCCAAGATCCCGGTCTTTACCGGTTCGAATTTTGGATGGTGGAAACTCAAAATGGAACATTACATCAAAAGTATCGATTATCAATGTTGGAACATCATCCAAAATGGACCTCTTGCCATTGAGGAAACCGATATTCTTAACGGTTTCACCAAGACAAAAGAGGAAAGAAATTACAATGAGAACGACTTCAAGCTTGCCGAAAAGAATTCCAAAGCAATGTCGATTCTTCAACGTTGTGTTGGTGAGGGGGAAGTTAGTCGAATCTCCGGGTGTCCTACGGCAAAATCTATTTGGGATTCCCTTGTACTTGCATATGAAGGGACGTCCCAAGTAAGAAAACACCGTATTGACCTTCTCATGCAACAATATGAGATGTTTAGAATGTCAAAGGACGAGTCTTTAAATAGTTTCTCTTCTCGCTTTTCTTGTATTATTAATGAGCTTCAAAGTCTAGGAAGGAATTTCGAGTCCGAGGACATCATTCGAAAAATCCTTCGTAGTCTAACCCCTAAATGGCAACCTAAAGTCACCGCCATAGAGGAAGCTAAAGACTTGTCAACCCTATCTCTTCATGAACTAATGGGATCACTAATGGCTCACGAGTTTAACCTCGATAAGCATTCTAGTGAGTCATCAAAGGGAAAGAGTCTCGCCCTCACATCTTCTCCAAGTGATGAAGAAGATGAGGAGGAAGACGAGTTTGCTATGTTCACAAGGAACTTAGCCGGGTTGGTCAATGGACAAGGTAACAAAAGGTTCACTAATAATTACTCGAAAAAACGCTTTCTTAAGAAACGACCTACCTCCACCGTGGGATGCTTTAAATGTGGTGATAAAACTCATCAAATTAAAGAATGTCCCAAGTGGGAAGAAATCAAATCTAAGGAAAGAAGAGAAAAGGTTAAAAAGGACTATAAACATAGAGTCATGAGTGCTATATGGGGAATGTCCGACTCCGAGGAAGATGAGGAACTCATCGAGGAGGAACTTGAGGCTAAAATGTGTCTTGCAAATCATGGTAAAGAAAAAGTCTCAAAAAACCCAAAACTTGAACACTTAAGATGTCTCATGGCTAACCCCGACGATTCCGACTCCGATTCCGACAACGAGGTAAATCATCTAAAGGCCAAGGCTAGAACTTACTCCAAAGAGAAAGTATGTAAGCTTCTTGATCATCTTTTTGATAAATGTCGGTCTCAAAATGATAAGCTTAATGTAATGCAAAATGAGATTGAGGAAATTGCTCAAGAGAACTTTAATCTGAAAAATGAACTAAAAGCAACAGACTGCGTCACTGTCACTTCTGAGGCATATAATGAAGTCAAAAGAGTTAACAAGTTAAACAAACATTTGACTAAAGAACTAGAGCGTCTTAGGTTGACCCCCACGGACGTCTCTGACCTTGAAAATGTCAACACTACTTTGGTGATGCAAGTTTCCCAACTAACCAAGGAACGTGATGACATTTTGAAGGACAAAGATGCTCTTGAAAATGAGATCTATGACCTTGTAGTTGAAGTTGTAGACTTGAGAGAAAACAAGTGTCTAAGACTGTTGCTTCGACCACGATTTAGACAAGTTTAAAAGAAAGAGTGAATGGTTGGAAAATGAAAATGAGTGTCTTAAGAGTGAGGTTGTTTGTCTCAAGAATGAAATAGAAGATCTCCATGATAGGCTTACTTTCTTTCAAAAAGGTATGCCCGAATGTAGCACTTCTAAGTCTTCTCCTCACCATAGATCCGATGAAGTCGTTGATCTAAGCAAAAGACTTGACGAGATGACATCTAAGTATGAAGAGTCCAAAGAAAGAATCATATATCTCGTGTCTAAACTCAACAATCACACCCATGACTTCATTGTTGAGAAAAGATTGTCCATAGAAAGTGCTAACAATGATGAACTTAAAAGAGAAAAGGAAAAGAATTTGCATCTTCTCTCACGTGTCAACGACTTGACCAATGAACTTGTTAATGCTAAGAACATCACTGAAAAATGGGAAGGAAGTCAAACCGTGTTAAACTTCCTCACGAATCAAACCGAGAAATGTGAGAAATCCGTTGGTTTGGGGTTCAAATGGACAAATGATCGATCGTTGCATCCGAAGCCTAAAAACGATTTTAGAGGAAGGAAGTATGTAGGTCTTCCCGAATACATCATTTGCAATTATTGTGGTGACAATGGTCATGTTTTTAATGGATGTACAAAACGATTTGATGACATTGATAAGAACACCAAAACATTAAAAGAAATGAACATTAAGAAAGACACCACAAGTTATGTTGATCACAAAAAGGGACCCAAATTCATTTGGGTTCCTAAACTCAAAAACTAATCTTGTGTAGGGCTTGGTGAGAGGCGGCCGCAATTGGTACTTGGATAGTGGATGCTCTCGTCACATGACGGGTGATAGAAGCCAATTCCTCTCACTTAAAGCGTATGATGGTGGCACGGTAAGGTTTGGTGACAACAAGAAAGGTGAAGTTATTGGTATTGGAAAAGTTGGTAAGTCATCCTTACTTTGTGTCGACAATGTGCGGCTTGTCAAAGGTTTGAAACATAATCTCCTTAGCATTTCTCAACTTTGTGATAAGGGTAATGTTGTTGAATTTCGTGCCAATATGTGTCGAATTTTTGATGCCACTACTAATGAACTAATACTCGAAGGAAGACGTGTCAAAGATGTTTACGTAACTAATTTGAACTCTCTATCCGGTCACACCATGTCTTGCATGAGTGTAATGAACAATGATCCTTGGTTATGGCATAAAAGGTTTGGTCATGTTAGTACAAAAACTCTTAATACCCTTAAAAGACTTGACTTAGTTGAAGGCATTCCTAATATAAAATTTGATTTTGATAAAGTATGTGATGAATGTGCTAGAGGTAAACATGTTAAAAGTTCCTTTAAATCCAAAAGAATTATGAGTACATCTCAACCTTTGCAACTTTTACATATCGACTTATGTGGACCAATGAGAACTAGAAGTAGAGGTGGTAGTCGTTATGTGTGTGTCATTGTTGATGATTACTCTAGGTTCGTTTGGGCACTCTTCCTAAGCTCTAAGGATGAGACATTTGATGAGTTTCTAATTTGGTTAAAGAAGATTCAAAATAAACTTGGTTTAAAACTTGTTTCAATGAGAACCGATCATGGAACCGAATTCGAAAACTCATCATTTGGTGCTTATTGTGATGACAATGGTGTAGACCATAACTTCTCGGCTCCTAGAACCCCACAACAAAATGGTGTGGTTGAAAGGATGAATAGAACCCTTGAAGGAATGGCTAGAACAATGTTATTATCTAGTAAGTTGCCTAAGAACTTTTGGGCCGAAGCGGTAAATACCGCTTGCTACATTCATAATCGTGTCATGATAAGGAGTATATTAAATAAAACTCCCTATGAATCGTTACGTGGAAGAAAACCCAACATTTCATATTTTAGATGTTTTGGAAGCAAATGTTTTGTTCATAACAATGGTAAAAACAATTTGGGTAAGTTCGATCCACGTAGTGATGAAGGAGTATTTATTGGGTACTCCGATCATAGCAAGTCCTATAAAGTTTACAATAAACGAACCTTGTTAATTGAAGAAAGCATCCATGTCATTTTTGATGAATCTAGTGTGCTTGGACAGGTACAAAACATGGATGATGATGATGAGGATGAGGATGATGAGTTTGAGATTGGTCTTGTTCGAAAAGACTTCGTGTTCACGGATGAAGAATCTCCCAAAGACCGAATTGCAATGACATACAGAGACTGTCACCTTCAAAGGAGATCAAAGCAACTCGGGGGAACACGTAGCACCTCCGATTCTTCTCTCGAAGCAAAGACCCAACGATCGTTGCATCCACCTCCGTAATCAAGTAACCCAAAACAGTGAGGATGAAGAACCTTCCAGGCAAATAGAAACAATCCATCGTGGATCGATCTTTGTTGAGGGGGAACAAGAAACCATTGTTCCAAAGAAGTGGAAACATCAAAGCTCTCATCCACTCACTAATCTCACAAGTGATCTCAACTCGGGAATTCGAACAAGATCATCCGTCAACAATCTCGCTCACCTCAATGAGTATTGTGCCCATAATGCCTTCCTATCTCAAATTGAGCCTTCAAATGTAACAGTCGCCTTGACTGATGCAGATTGGGTGCTTGCCATGCAAGATGAGCTCAATCAATTCAAAATAAATGAGGTATGGCACTTAGTCCCTAGACCGCCTAATCGTACCGTCATTGGTACTAGGTGGGTCTTTCGCAACAAGCTTGATGACTCGGGAGAAATTGTAAGGAACAAGGCTAGACTAGTGGTGCAAGGTTATAACCAACAAGAGGGTATTGATTACGATGAAACCTATGCACCGGTAGCTAGACTTGAGGCCATACGATTGCTTATAGCTTTTGCGGCTCACAAAGGCATTAAACTCTTCCAAATGGATGTCAAAACCGCTTTCTTAAATGGATATTTGGAAGAAGATGTCTTTGTAGAGCAACCACCGGGTTTTGAGAACAATGATTTGCCTAACCATGTTTTCAAATTAGACAAAGCTCTTTATGGTTTAAAACAAGCACCAAGATGTTGGTATGATAGATTGTCTAAATTTCTTATTGAAAATGGTTTTAAAAGAGGCTCCGTTGACAAAACATTGTTCTTAAAGCAACAGTCCAGTGAACTGTTGGTTGTACAAGTATATGTTGATGACATTATATTTGGTGCAACAAATGAACTCCTTTACTTATATTTTTCGGAACTAATGAAATCGGAGTTTGAAATGAGCATGATGGGTGAGCTAGGATTCTTCCTTGGACTCCAAATTAAGCAATCAAATGAAGGAATCATGATCCATCAACAAAAGTATATTAAGGAAATGCTTAAGAAATTTGGGATGACCAATGGTAAGCCTCATGCACTACTACAAATTTAGGCAACTACAACGCCCATTTAACAACGATTATTCACGAAAATCACAATAGACGTTGTAGAATGTATGGCGCGAATTTTACTAAAATCAATTACAACGGGTATAGTTATAAAAACCGTTGTTATTATTTTTAACAACGGGTCACACATGCGGAACCGTTGTTAATAATTTGGCGCAAAATTGGCGCAAAGTTAGTGAAAAGTAATCACAACGGTTACTTTTGAAACCCGTTGTTAAAACTTATTTAACAACGGGTGTTTTGTACAATCGTTGTTAAAACATATTTCACAACGGTTGTTGTTTAATAACCGTTGTCAATACCTTCCATACTATAAACCACACAAATGTAAGTCTCATTGCTGCACCACAAAACACAACCCTTAATACACAAACACAAACACAACAGACAAACAAACACAAAACACATACACACTCTCTTTCTCTCTTTCTCTATTTCTCTCTTTCTCATCGTCGCTTTATCTTCTCGCCGTCATTGTGATTTCATCGTCTATTACGTTCGTATTTATCGGTAAATCTCGCCACATTGTCATCGTCATTATTTTCTTTTTCTATTTATTTCTTTTGCATATATGTGTTTTTATCGACCATTATGTTATTTGTTTAAGTATTGTTCGCATAATTAGTTACTAAAACAATGAAGAAGCAAGATGAAGAAGTAAGATAAACATAATTAATATATATATATATATATTTATAAATACATAAATTAAAAAAAAAAATTACATATGTAAAAATGCAATTCTTATATTTTCATGGAGGATCTTATTGTGCTCTATCGTATCCATCCTCTCCTCCTTGGCTATTTGGAGGTTCCGTTCAGCAGTTGATATATCGTCATATAGCCGCAATCGCACGCTCCGTCAAGCCATCTTCTTTGGCGTGCTTCGGTGCGGATCGAGCATCCGCAAGGTAGCTCCTGAAACTTTCCTCAATATGGAGGAACCGGCGGATGAAGTTGTTGTTGTTCTCGATCATGGTAAGAGTCTTTAGGATGAAATCATTCATTTTCTTAGAGTTTTTGAGTTTGATTTGAAAGATTAAGTAGAGTTTGTTTTAACAGTTAGAGTTTGGAGATGAATATATGAGATAATGGAAATGTTAGTTGAGATATGCAATGTATTTATACTAAGCAATGTGTGGGTTGAGTTAATTGCTTTTTAATTAATATATATGTTAGGAAGTTGTGTCATAATCATCATCATCTCTCTCAATAATGCTGCTTCAAATCCTATTACTAACCCTTCTCATTCCATATTATCCGTTCATATGTACAGTGAATGTCAGTAATAATGCATGCATTGGAATTCTAACAGGCCGTAATTATGCATGCATCTAGTAATATTTAATTTTTTTTTTTTTTATTTTTTAAGAACAAACAACAACGGTTATTTTAAAACAACCCGTTGTCTTTAGTTATAACAACGGTTTTGTATATTACAACCCGTTGTTATAACTTTCCCCCCAAAATTGAGTCACACTTTCCACAACGGGTTTTTATACATAAAACCGTGGTTAATAGTTTTAACAACGGTTTCCTTAAGTAAACCAACCGTTGTTAAAACCTTCTACAACGGACGCTTTAACAACGTCCGCTTTTTTATATAACAACGGTTTTTGACCGTTGTTATAGCCTGTATCTGTAGTAGTGATGATACACCCATGGTAGCCGGGTCCAAATTGGACAAAGATGAACTCGGTAAGAATGTTAGTGATAAGGTGTATAGAGGTATGATAGGCTCACTTCTTTACTTGACCGCAAGTCGTCCCGACATTCTCTTTAGCGTTTGTTTATGTGCTAGGTTCCAAGCAAATCCGAAAGAATCACATTTCAAAGCCGTTAAAAGAATTCTTCGGTATTTGATTGGAACACAAAATCTTTACCTATGGTACCCCTTACATTGTCCTTTTGATCTTATAGGCTTTTCGGACGCGGACTATGCGGGGTGCACGGTAGATAGAAAGAGTACCTCCGGAATTGCAACGTTCTTGGGTCCTTGCTTGACTTCTTGGGCCTCAAAGAAACAAAACACGGTAGCTCTTTCTACGGCCGAAAGTGAGTACGTTAGTGCGGCACATTGTTGTTCTCAACTCCTTTGGGTAAAACAACAACTCTTGGATTTTGGTATTATTTTTTACTCCATTCCTTTAATGTGTGATAATACGAGTGCAATAAATATTTCCAAAAAATCCTATTCAACACTCTAAAACCAAACATATTGATATTCGTCACCATTTTATTCGTGATCATGTGGAAAAAGGGCATATTAAACTTATCTTTTGCAAGACCGAAAATCAAATTGCCGATATTTTTACTAAGCCACTTGCAAGAGAACATTTTGAGAAATTTAGACTAGAAATTGGGTTAATTAATAGCTTGTGATTTTTAGTGTGAGTTTTACAAAATTTCTTAATTGATTAAATTAAATTTGGATATATGTCATTAAGTGTTCTAAGTGCATTGAAATCATGTTTAGACCAAAAATTGACACCGTATTTGTGAGTCGGTAATCACTCAACCTCATATCTAAATTTACGTTTATTATATGCTACCTTGCGTTTTTATTTCGAATGATTAAATATGATTAGTTGGGCCAACCACCTCACCTTCCACATTTATTGGGCCATTTACTACCTCAACCCACCATCTATTCCTATCCGTCCAAACTTACTAACCCACAAACCGTCTATCCCTTCATCTCCCCAAATCCTACCATCTCACCTACCCATTAAACTCAACAATTACCCACCATGGTCAAAACGTCCTTCAATACGAATACCAACCCTTTTAACCACCTTCAAATGGATGACTCTTATACTCTTCAAATTGCTCAAAATCCTTCATTTTTCAATACCCAAAGACATCACCCCTTCACATTCAATCCACTTATGTTGCAACGGTCTATGTGAAACAAAGAACCAAACAACTACATGTTCTACATATGCATCAAGAGATGATTGGGAAGTTGGTTAGAAAAATGGAGAGAGATGAAATTGAAAATTGAAGTTGGTTGGAAAATTGAAAAAAAAAAAAAAAAAAAAAAAAAAACGGGAAAGCAATATGCGAAATGTCAAAGTGATTATTGGAAACGAGATAGATGAAATTGAAAACTGCGACGGTCTTGAGAAAAGAAGTAAAGCAAAAATTTTGGAAGAAATTGAAAGGAAGTCACAGTGTATGCGACTGTTGCTATGGTCAAAGTAGAAAGGAAAGCAACAGTGTATGCAATTGTTGCTACGCTCAGAGGTCAAGATCAAATTTGTCAAAAATTTCATGATATGAAAGCAAAATACAAGAAGTTGATGTTCCTTCATCACATGTTGAGAACTTATATCGGTGCATACCTTGGTGGTCTCAATATACAAAGTCTAATGCAACAGTAGAGATGACTGTGACTCAGACCTTCATTGTCAAATCTTAACCATTTTGCTATCTTCTTCTTTATCCTCAAAACGATGACCAAACTTCCGCACCCTGAATTTGCCCATAATCAAACTTGTCTTTTGCCTTACACCTTTTGTCCCACCATAATTGTGCCCTTCTAAGACATTATTTTTTTCGCTTGTTATTTTGACATTTGGTGGTGTATTTTAAACTTTATTTAGCCATGTTGAACTTTGATTAACTTATGTTTAATCCTTGTTTATGTTGACCTTGTTACCTTGTCACGATTACATGTGTCTTTTTGTGTTTTCTTGTGAAATATCTGCACTCTAATGCTTTTGACATCCCTATCCGTTTGATGATGTCAAGAGGGGGAAAAGGTAAACTCATGCTTTGAATCTCTTTGCTTATTGATTAAACTAATGTCTTGCCTAACCTTCTTAGCTTGATTCTTGTTTTGGGGCAATGTAAAATTGTCATGGTAGTTTGATTCTAGCTTTTGCCTTAGGTAAGGTAATATTGTCCCTTCTCTATCATTTGATCTTGCTTGCTTAAAATCTTGAATCAAGGTGTTTACATTGCTTATACATTCGTTTGGGGCTTGTCATCATCAAAGGGGGAATTTGTTGGGTTCCTTATGTTGATGATAACATGCCCATTTGATTTGTGTCATCTTAGTTTACCTTTTCAGGATATATGATCATATCAAGCATGGATTAAGAAGTGTTGAAGTTGTTAATCATCCCATTGTATTTAGTCAAGTGTCATCTAATGTACAAGTGCGAAAGTAGAGTATATTAGAGTAATAGAAACAGATCCAGACATTTAACGTTGCTTTCATTAGTAAACAGCTGTTTGGATTATGCCACAACTCGTAAAAACTTGAATCTCTCTTTTTATCTTTCAAATGCTTTCACGTGACTCCTATTTTTCAAAGATAGAAAATCAGATTTTATTAAGGGGATGGTCTTCAATAAAGAGTGGTTTGAATTATTATTTTCAAAATGTTTCCTCTTTATGCAAATTCAACCCTTTGGCTCTTTAAGAAAACAAAGAATGCTTTTTGCCATTTTAGTGTTAACTTGTCATCATGTGACTTGTCTTTTCTCTCTTTGTTTTCTGAATTTGCATGAGCTTTTAAGGATATCTTTCAAACCTTCTTTCTCTATTCTTGCCTTTGCAAAAGAGCCCTCTTTGGTGCAAGTTTTGGGTGGTTGCTATTGCCCTTCACATGTGAGGTCTTTGACCCTTCAAAACCCTAGCAACCCCTTCACTCACCTCCTCTATATAAACCGTGTCCCTCCTCTTAAATCCTTAAGACTTTTCTGAAATAATTCTTTCAACTTTGCAAATTGTTTTTAAAGCTTAAAAATCGTGTTTATTTGCAAAATCCTTTAAAAGTCTTCAAGTGTCTTCAAGTTGTTACAGTCGTGGCTACTGTTACTTTTCTATACTAAACTCTCTTGCTTATGAATTGTTGATCTTGTAAAAGTTGTCCATCTCTATTCTTTGTTAAGAATGTGTTAGTGGAAACTTGATCCTATAACATTCTAAGTGTGTTACTAGAGTTTAGGACGGAGTAGTCTTTAACTCTTGACAACCGGAGTAGGTTGTGAGTTGGCAACCGGAGTAGGTTGCGAGTTAGCTTGTCATAAGAACGGAGTAGTTCTTGTACTAGCTTTACAACCGGAGTAGGTTGGTGTCTTTTATTGTAAGGGTCTTTTAGTTGTCGGAGTAGATCACTAAAAGAAAAACAATAAAAAGGTAGATTGGACGTAGGCACTTGAGTATTTGCCGAACCAATTCAAAAATCTCGTGTTCATTGTTTTTACTTTATTTCCGCTGCAATTTACTTTGTTTGTTTGTTTTTGCTTTGCTTTACCTTAGAAGTGTGATTCATCATACTGTCGCATTTGGTCTGCAGTCATATTCCACAAACGGAGACAAATAGATACAAATAACGATTGTTGCTTTCATACTTCAGCAAACATTCATCGTGATACTTGTTCAATCTTTCAATATTATTCAAAGTATCTTCTCATCTCTTTTGTTCTCGTAACTCACTTTAATTCAATAAAGTTGGAGTTATAAATTTTTAAAAATAGTACCTAATTCACCCCCTCCCCCTCTTAGGTACTTGAATCCATAAACTCAACAATACCCAAACCCGAAACTAATCCCATACTCTTTTCCCAACGCGGATGTGTGTTTGAAAGGAACTTCCCGAAATACTCCCGTAGACGGGTTGATCACGACCTGCTTAAATTCATCAGTTCCGTCAATGTCGCGTTTTAGTCCAACGCAAAGTAAGCCATGGAATGATCCCACAATGGAAACAATGCCAACGTCTAACCACTTGCCTAGGGTACGCGGTAAAGGGATATTAACGAGGGTGGTGTCATAATCTGGCGAGTCTATGTCGAACGAGTAGAGATCACCGCCCTTTTTTCAAAGAAGAATAAGCAAAGCGGTTTGCTTTTGAAGAGAGGGATTGTTGAAAGTGGATATTGATGAATTCTGGGGATGATATTAAAGTGTTGAAGGATTTGGAAACGCATTTGAAGCGAGCAAGTGATCTGGCGGGTAATTTGGGTAAGATCTCATCAGTTATAATCTCAGTTGGGATAGAAACAAACAATCGTTGTTTTTTCGGTATAAGGATTACGAGCAATGACTATGGTTTGGAGGACTTCGGATCTCATTTGTTATAACTTCTCTTTATGTGACAAACCCCGAGTACGATTCGGGGTGAAAATCGAAAATAGTATTCCTACGGGCTCGGTCTTTCATTTTTCGGTTGATCTCAGTGCAACGGAACCAAACACAGCCCTTATTAATGGATAAAACTAATTATTTGAAACCCGTTTTACGGTAAACTTGTGACAAATTGGTTTTTGTACATTGATTACGAACAGCCGCTACAAGAATACATTCATTCCCCTACCATTTTGAGTCAAAGACCAAATAAAACAAAGCTTAAGTAATTCCCAGCTAGAAGAATAAACAAAACACATTTCCTACCTAGAAGAAATGAAGAATAAATACAACACATCCTTTTAATAATTTCGTAAATTGTCGACTTAAAAAATGCTAGATTTAGCATAAAGTGATCAAAACTAACAGCAACAGAATTATGTGTATACGGATTCTCTCCGGATAAACCATGTTGTTGGATCAGTAATGTTTATTGATCCAACAACCAATCATAGCTTTCTGCTCATAAGTACAGGTCAAAAGCATAAATCAGAATGTCAAATGGTCTATAATTGGTCAAACGATGAATGGTGCCCATTTGATAACCGTCATTTCTTGTTTAAAACCGTCTTTAACTTAAGACGGCTCTCACATCCGATTAAAATAGAATTGAAATAATTGAAATAGAAGGAGGTTCTGAGAAGTTTCAAATTAAGACGGTTTTAAGCAAGATAAATTGTTTGATAACATGATGATTGCACTAGCCATTTGATTTGTACTATATCTTCTTCAATTGCGAATTTCACAAGATATCCCCAATTTACACAAACCCTAACTTAAAAAATTTCAAAACTATCAAATAATATCAATAATTAACAAATACTACATAAAAATAGAAGTAAATAACAAAAGATATAGTAATTTAAACAACAAAATTGAAAAATAAAAACAATTTGAATGCCATACCTTCAATTTGACAGAAAGAAGAATTAAAGAAATGAGAATCGGCAGGTCCGGCGGTACGGCGGTGCGGCGGTGCGGCGGAGAAGGTGAGTGGCGGTCAGTAGGTGTCGAAGGCGGTTGCGGTGGTTACAGCGAAGTCTCCATTTTAGTTTTACAGAGTATTAAGAAAGAAAGAAAGAAAGAAAGTAGCAGCGGTGTAAATGTGTAATGAGAATCTAGGTTGGGCTGAACTGAACTGAAATGGGTTGAAGTTAGCCGAATGAAAAATGAAAAAACCATTATTGAGCTTAAACTAGGAAATCGGTTCAGTAATATCGTAAAAATACCGATTGAATCTTATCTTTATTAATACAAGAATATTTAAAGCATCCTCATTAGCCCATGTCATCAAATGCAGTTTTTTTTTTTTTTTTTTCAAATATCAGTAATGGTGGGCCATGTTGAGAATACATGAAAATTAATGGTTTTGATTGACTTTTATATCAGTGTTTACACCTTAGTAAATATTTTGTACGTTGAATAGTATTATTTTCATTTTCAATTTTAACAAATCAAGTAAATCATATAAATGACATTCTAAAATTAGTTATATTAAGGAATTTTTGGAACAATATGACCAAAAATATTAGTTAAACTATATCAAGTAAATCAAATAAAGTTATATCCATTTTTAATTTTGTATATAAATAACATCAACGTACACTTGCCATCAATATTTTTAACGATAATCATATCAATATCAGCATACCAAAAATACTAAAAATAAGAACTAATCTAAAAAGTTGATTTAAAGCAATAAATAGAAGAAAATGACAAAAATACAACAACAAAATACAACAAAATTCTAGCATAAAAATTCATGGATGAAAATTTTAATTACTGTAAAAAGTAACTATTCAAGAGTTTATCAGTAAAGCTTCAAAAAAATATTATTTGAAAAAATCGCTCCAAATAATAATGACAAGATTAAAATATTGGGTATGTAAATTGCAAAAGAAAAATAGCACAATAGATTACTTAACATTCACAAAAATACGAGTAATGACGAGCTTTGGGGCATTCATGATGGGGCTTGGGCCTAAAACAACGACTATAATAATTAAAACTACAAAACTCACCTTAAAGTGTATAATATTGCCTAATAAAACAAGTTATTTGGTTGTATATGATAATAAGGTTGCTTTTTGCAAGATTGGTGTTTACACATATTTAATAATACGTTGCATCACAAGTGAAAATAGGTTGACAACTCTGATTTATGAGTGAGTTGTGACAATGAAAAATGCATATATAATGAAGAAAATCTTGAGATTTTTGTATTACCATTTACTTATGATTGTATATTGTAACAGCGTTATGATATTTCAAATTTATATAGGTTTATTGGGTTTGATATACTTCGAATATAAACTGTGTTGTTAATATTACAATATTTTTAGTATGTCGGTCATATACACATATACTCATATACATACTCAGTAAATTGCATATGAAATTATATTACAAATCGAAAATCTTAAATACGGCTAATCATTATTTTAAACATTATTCAAAAATAACAACACTTGAAACTGCAATCCCGTGCAATTTGCACGGGATTAAAACTAGTTATACATTATTGGTAATTACTTGTTCGGTCGGTAATTTACGGACCAGTATAAAAATTATTGATAACATTTTGTTAAAAATTATTGACCGGTGTATAAAAATTATTGATAACTCGTATACTCACATAGAACCGGTCATCGGATACTCGTGTCCGGTCGATTAAACTGAATCCGACCATTTAAAGAGGGATTGCTTAATATGCATTTTCATGGACCAACAGGTTAGAATTAGGTCTGGGCACCGGCCGAGACCGAACCGGATCGGAAACCGGAATCTTTAAAAATGTTGGACCGGTGACCAGACTGGAATTTTTAATTCCGTTGAACGGAGGCCGGTCCATTTTTTCGGTCCGGACCGAATTATGCCCACCCCTAGTTAGAATGTCATTTGGAGTGGTTTTTCCACACTAATGAGGATTGTCAACTAGCACTCACATATGCTAAATTGCTAACAGGAAGATGAACTGTAAGCACTTAATATAAATATTCCGGTTACAAAACGATTAAGTGAAAAATTGTAACAAAATTGGTTCGGTTCTTGGATTGAATGGCTTCATTTGTAAGATATGTCCTTTATTTTCCAACAACAATCATCTCATCTAAATTACAATCGCAATAATCCTGCACTAGCAAGTACTGAAGTACATTGGATCTTGATACATAACATCAGAGTTTAATTAATAGCATTCAGAAAATAAAGGGTAACCATTTAACTTATCACAAAATCTCATTGAAGACGGCACGTATCCGTCACTTTGGAGTGACGGATACCATTTCCTCTCACAAATGACCCAAATAGAGGAGAGAGGGAAGGACATAGGGGTGCCCCCACCTTGTCCCCCCTATCCATTTTGTGAGTGGCATTACCCGTCACTTGCTCCGACCCGTCTTCAGCAAGACTAACTGCTTAACTTATCTCGACTGATATGACAATCACCTTGAATTTCAACAAGGCTTCCCGTAAAAAAGCACCCTTCGAAAAAAGCTGGAATTCCTTTAATTTTTTCTTTTTTACCGTATGTTATTGGTCCAATGTCGTACCAAAATAGTCCTTTTCCGTCCAAATTCCTACACAAAACCTCGTCTTTTGATTCTCTACGAAAACAAAAAAAGGTTGGGTGAATTGATAATAACAAGTGTAATTATAATCAGTAATATGAAACAACTTAACCCAAGATTCCTTTGCTTCATAGTCTTTCATCATCCATACTTCTTCCAATGAAGAATTAGCTATGGAGAAACACAAACACCCATTAATAACTCCTAAGATTCGCGCAAGAAACTTGTTACTAGCTTTAGATAACTCCTTTGGCAAAGGAACGTCCTTAGCCCAATTGTCGGACCGAGTATCAAAACAACCAACTCGATAGTTGTGATTTGAATCAAAAAACACCCAATGTAATAGATGATTTTTTATGAGAACACCGTTTTGTCTCTCCATAAATAACGAATCGATACGGCCATTTACAATCTCTACCAATTTCCAGGTATTCTCATTTAAACTATAGACTATCACCTCCCTAAGCTTAGCGACAGTACCTAATGGTCCATGTTTGCCAAGTACGCCCGTAATCCTGACAAGTTTAATATCACGGTTTAAATCATCAACCCCAAACCCAAAATTGACTCGAATATCCTCAGAGAATGGAACTTCAGGTGTACGCTTGTAAGGAATTTCTCGAAATACCCTTGTAGAAGGGTTGATGAGGACATGCTTAGACGTAGGAAAAGCCCATATGTCTACTCCGACTCCATGCTTAGACGTAGGAAAAGCCCATCTGCCTACTCCGACTTCTACGCAAATTAAGCCGTCGAATGAGCCCACAATTGAAACCTCACGTGGACTCCACTCGTCTAGGGTACATGGTAAGGGAATTGTGGTGACCGAGTCAGGTTAATCTATGTCAATTGAATAGAGATTGCGACAATCTTTACCAGCGAGAATAAGAAGGCGATTTGCATCCGGGGAGCGGGATTCACGAAGGTGAATTTCGGCGAATTCAGGAGATGATATTAAGGCGTAGAAGGATTTGGAAACACACTTGAAGCGTAGTAAAGATTTGACGGGTAATTTGGAGAAGATCTCATGAATTATAATGTCTTTTGGTAGCGAAGACATTGCCGTATGATGGGTGAATAACAGACGTACCTCAAAGTTTAGTCAACAAGGTTCGAGATTTTCTTTATATATGAGATTCAATGCTATAAGGAAACTGTAAGTCTTCCGAGAGACCGTCTCCCATACTGGGATTAGGAAACTATATATTTGGTAATATTGTAAACAGAGACTACCTCAAAGTTTAGTCGACAAGGTTCAAGACTTTCTTTATACAAGGAAATTAGTATTACTCGGATTAGGAAACTAGTTTAAATAGTATTCCTACTTTAAAATCTATAATCTCAGTTGGGATAGAAACAACAACTGTTGTTTTGGTACAAGGATTACGAACAGCAGCCATAGCAGCTATGGTTTGGAGGCCTTCGGATCTCATTTGTGTAGGAATATAGAAAATCAGATCAACTAACTCAGGAGAGTTAGTTGGTTAACTACAGTTAATAAGTTGTTAGAAATCTGTTAGAGGTTGTTGCTCAACCATAAGTCGGTTTATCATCTACTATATATACCAAATGTATGCCATAACTTGTAATTAAGAAATACAATTCAATACATTGAAATCTTTACAACAAACTCTATTCTCTCTTCAATACAATCATTCAAGTATTACTTCTCTCGTTCTGTGTTTGCATATTCATCTTCTACAATCATGAGGATCCATGAATTTCTTCATGGTATCAGAGCAGGATCATTCTGATCCTGTTTCTGTTTGTGTTTTGTTTTCACGTTTCCGCATACAATCTTTAAACGTTTTCATTTAGTTTTTGTTCTTTCTTTTTCCTCTCTTCAAATTCCTTTAAAAATCAAGAAAATCATACAATATGCCAGAAGTAACAGAAGCTGTCAACAACAACATTGATGTGAATGATCCACATTACATTCATCTGTCAGAAACTCCTGGTGGTAAACTCGTTGCCAATGTGTTTTCAGGTTCTGGTTATGGTGGTTGGAGGAGATCAATGTTAATTGCATTGTCTGCGAAAAATAAAATCGGGTTTATTGATGGTTCTATTCCTCAACCAGCAGCGAATGCTCCTACTGCTAAAAATTGGCAAAGATGCAATGATGTGGTATTTTCTTGGATACTCAGCTCCGTATCTCCCACAATTGCAGATTCCATTCTCTTCAACAGTACAGCAAAAGATGCTTGGGATGAATTGCAGGAAATATTTGGACAGTCAAATGGTGCGCAGTTATACAGCGTTCAAAAGAAGTTGACGGATTTTTCACAAGGAAGTGATGATATTGTCACATACTTTACTAGATTGAAGTCTGTATGGGATGAAGTATCAAGCATGGGAATGAATCCAAGATGCGTTTGTACCTGTAATTGTGGTGCTCAAGAAAAGCAGTTACAATTTCAGGAAAGTCAGAAAGTGATTCAGTTCTTAATGGGACTGAATGACTCTTACAAAGTGATAAGGGGTACAATCTTGATGCAAAATCCTTTGCCCAAGTTGTCTGTGATCTATAATAATCTCATTCAAGAGGAAAGGCAAAGAGAAATTCACTGTACCACTGAGTTTCAGACGGATTCTTCTGCAATGTTGGCTAAAAATCTGGGAAATAAAGGAAGCTCTTGGAACAACAAGGGTTATCAAGGAAGCAGAAACATGGGTAACAACAACAATAATGGTAATCATGGGAATTATTCTAACAACAACAATCACAACAATGGAAACTACAACAATGGTGCTTATAACAATCATGGGAATTACACTAGCAGTTCTCGTGGACAGTTCAATACAGGAAACAAAGGGAATAATAACAACCAAGGAAAGAATCAAGTTTCTGGTGAAGATAAGCCACCACCTCCTTTTTGTAACTACTGTAAGAAATATGGGCACACTGTGGACATTTGTCGCCATTTGATCAACAGAAACAGACGATTTGCAGCAAACATCTTCAGCAATAATCCAGAAGATACATCAAATCCTGGTTTTGTGAATGCTCAGTTTTCTGGTCATGCTTCCACTTCAGTTCCTGGTCATAACAGTGCGTCTCAAGCAAGAGGGGATGAAGTCAATAATTCTGATAATGAGCATATATCATCTGCAAACTTTGCTGGTATGACTTCTATGTCAACTCATTTCAGTCATAGTTTTAATTGTTCTAGTCTGTCTAATACATGGATTCTTGATACTGGCGCCAGTGACCATTTTTGCTCAAACAAAGCTTTATTTACTAACTTCCAATCCATTAGTGAACCTTATTCTGTCTCTTTACCAAATGGGGAAGTGGTTAGCATTGACACCATAGGCACTGTGCATCTCACACCTGATTTCTTTTTGTCCAATGTTCTTTATGTACCTTGTTTTAAGTATAATTTACTCTCAATTAGCAAGTTAAACAAGCAACTGAACTCTGTGGTGAGTTTTACCCCCAACCTTTGCTACCTGCAGGACTCTTCCAGGAAGCATTGGGTCCTTGGTAGAAACCACAATGACCTTTACTTGCTGCAATCTGCTATCCATCCACAATCTTCTTTGGACAATACAGTAGTTGATTCTTGTAAATCTAATAATGTAGTTTCTAAGATTTCCAGTAAGACTTGGCATCATAGGCTGGGACATGTTCCTCTTTATAAGTTGAAACAATTGCAACTCTGTAATTCTTTACCTTTGCATGAGACTGAGATTGTATCTTGTGACATTTGTGCTAAGGCAAGGCAACATAGATTGGTTTTTCCTGTTAGTTCTTCTGCTTCTATGCAATCTTTTGAGTTAATCCATGTTGATTTATGGGGTCCTTATCATACACCTACTTATACTGGTTGCAAGTACTTTTTGACCATAGTTGATGATTTCACTAGATGTACATGGACACACCTGTTATCATGCAAAAGCAATGCTTTCAATATTATTAAATCCTTCATCAAAATGGTAGACACTCAGTTTGATAAGAAAGTAAGAATTATCAGATCAGACAATGCGTTTGAGTTAGGAACCAGTGATGTAACAGCTCAATTTTTGACTGAAAATGGAATTATGCATCAAACAACTTGCTTTCATACTCCACAACAAAATGGAGTTGTAGAACGTAAACATAAATACTTACTTGAAACAGCCAGGGCATTAAAATTTCAATCTAATTTGCCCACAAAGTATTGGGGTGATTGTGTTCTCACTGCTACCTACATTGTTAATAGAATGCCTTCTAGAGTACTTCAACATTTGTCACCCTATCAAATTTTGTTTGGCAAGCCACCTGACTTGACTCACATGAGAGCTTTTGGTTGCCTTGTTTATGCCTCCACAACTAAACCAGGAAGAGATAAGTTCTCTCCTAGGGCCACACCTTGTGTGTTTTTGGGATATCCTTTTGGTAAGAAAGCATATAAATTGTTAACTTTGGATAACCATTCTATTATTATATCTAGAGATGTCATTTTTCATGAGGATATTTTTCCCTATATTCCAAATTCTTCCAATACCTTCAGACCATTAGCTGTACAGGAGGCCACTGACATTGATAATTCTACAGTTATGAATGACCATAATAACAATAATAATACAAACACCAGCAGCACTACTTCTACTACAACTATTGTGCCTAGACATTCCTCTAGGACATCAAGACCACCTGCTTATTTAGAACAATATGTTCGTCCAGCTACTAAGAGACCTTCCTGTAGTGTTGTGCATTCTGCTTATTGTCATAATACTATCACTTCCTTATGTGAGAATGCCTCAGTAGGGAGAGACATCCCATCTGTTTGTTTTTCTGCAAATACTTTGAATGGGGCCTTGGTACCCATCCAAGAGCCAGTTACATATGCACAGGCAGCAGCATTTCCAGAATGGCAAGCAGCAATTGAAGCTGAGTTCCAGGCTCTTAATGCAAACAACACCTGGTCAATTGTTGAACTACCTCCTGGCAAGAAGGCTATCTCTTGCAAATGGGTTTTTAAAGTCAAACACAAGTCTGATGGTTCCATAGAACGTTATAAAGCCAGATTGGTTGTGAAGGGTTATACACAAAAGGAAGGGATAGATTATAATGAAACTTTCTCACCAGTTGTTAAGATGACAACAATCAGAAGTCTCATTGCCATTGCTGTCAAGAAAGATTGGCATATGATGCAGTTGGATGTCAATAATGCATTCCTTCATGGGGATCTAGATGAAGAAGTGTACATGAAGGTACCACCTGGTATGGAGGTTGATAACAAGAATCTAGTTTGCAAATTACAGAAATCTCTTTATGGCCTCAAACAGGCTTCAAGGCAATGGAATGCCAAATTATGTCATGCATTAAGATCACGGGGTTATGAACAATCTCTGAATGATTATTCTCTTTTCAAAAAGAAGACAAATGGGAAGGTGGTATTTCTTGCTGTGTATGTCGATGATATCTTATTAATTGGTGACAACACTGAGGAGATATCTAGCCTTAAGCAATTTCTAGATCAAACCTTCAAAATTAAAGATTTGGGAAGTGTTAATTATTTTTTGGGCATGGAATTCATCAAGACCACCCATGGGATAGCTGTCTCACAGAAGAAGTTTGCCAAGGAATTACTTTCAGAGTTTGATTGCACCAATTGCAGGCCAGTGACCAGTCCATTAGATGCTTCCATTAAATTGGACAAAGACTCAGGGAATCTAATTGAAAACCCAGCAGACTACAGGAAACTGGTGGGCAAGTTGAACTATCTGACAAATACTAGACCTGACATAGCCTTTTCAGTCCAATTGTTAAGTCAATTTATGTCTTTTCCACGAGAAAGTCACTGGACAGCTGCTATACATGTACTTAAATATCTTTCAAAGGATCCAACTCAGGGTATACTTCTCAACAACAAAGCTGATTTCAAATTGGAAGGCTTCTGTGATGCTGATTGGGCAGCATGTTCTCATACTAGAAGATCAGTAAGTGGCTTTGTAGTATTCTTGGGTGGTAGTCTAATATCTTGGAAATCCAAGAAGCAGCAAACCGTGTCCTTATCATCAGCTGAAGCTGAGTATAGGTCACTTCGAAGATTAACTGCTGAACTAGCATGGTTAAGTAGGTTACTTGCAGAGTTAGATGTCCCTAACATCACTGCTATTCCTATCAAATGTGATAGCCAAGCAGCTATACACATAGCCAAAAACCCCGTCTTTCACGAACAGACGAAGCACATTGATCTGGACTGTCACTTCGTAAGGGAAAAACTGCTGCAAGGACTTATCAGTCTCTCCTATATTCCTACCAAAACTCAACCTGCTGACATGTTTACCAAAGCTTTGAGTGGACCTCAGCATCATTTTCTTCAGTCCAAGTTGGGAGTGTATTCTACACCCTCCAACTTGAGGGGGGGGTGTAGGAATATAGAAAATCAGATCAACTAACTCAGGAGAGTTAGTTGGTTAACTACAGTTAATAAGTTGTTAGAAATCTGTTAGAGGTTGTTGCTCAACCATAAGTCGGTTTATCATCTACTATATATACCAAATGTATGCCATAACTTGTAATTAAGAAATACAATTCAATACATTGAAATCTTTACAACAAACTCTATTCTCTCTTCAATACAATCATTCAAGTATTACTTCTCTCGTTCTGTGTTTGCATATTCATATTCTACAATCATGAGGATCCATGAATTTCTTCAATTTGTTATAACTTCTCTTTACGTGACAAACCCCCGACTACAGTTCTCATCTCATCTGGGTGAAAAACTGAAAATAGTATTCCTACGGGCTCTCAGTCTTTCTTTTTTCGTTTGGTCTGTGCAACGGATCCAAACACAACCCTTATTAATGGATAAAACTAATTATTTGAAACCCGTTTTAGGGTAAACTTGTGACAAATTGGTTTTTGTACATGGATTACGAACAGCCGCTACAAGAATACATTCATTACCCTATCATTTTGAGTCAAAAACCAAATAAAACAAAGCTTAAGTAATTCCCAGCTAGAAGAATAAACAAAACACAATTCCTACCTAGAAGAAATGAAGAATAAACACAACACATCCTTTTAATAATTTCGTAAAAAATGCTAGATTTAGCATAAAGTGATCAAACTAACAGCAACGGAATTATGTGTATACGGATTCTCTCCCGCTAAATAAACCAAGTTTTGGAGCAAAATAAACTAACAGCAACTAAACACATTTCTTGTTTAAGACTGTCTTAACTTAAGACGGCTCTTACATCCGTAGAATTGAAATAGAAGGAGGTTCTAAGAGGTTTCAAATTAAGACGGTTTTAAGCAAGATCAATTGTTTGATAACAAGATGATTACACTAGCCATTTGATTTGTATATCTTCTTCAATTGCGAATTTCACAAGAAATCCCCAATTTACACAAACCCTAACTTGAAAATTTTCGAAACTATCTAATAATATCAATAATTAACCAATACTACATAAAAATGGAAGTAAATAACAATAGATAAAGTAATTTAAACAATAAAATTGAAAAATAAAGAAACAATTGAATGTCAAACCTTCAATTTGACAGAAAGAAGAATTAAAGAAATGAGGATCGGCAGGTCCGGCGGTACGGCAGTGGTCGGTGCGGCGGTGCGGCGAAAGTGAGTGGCAGTCAGTAGGTGTCGAAGGCGATTGCGGTGGTTACAGCGAAGTCTCCATTTTAGTTTTACAGAGTATTAAGAAAGAAAGAAAGTAGCGGTGTAAATGTCTAATGAGAATCTATGTTGGGCCAAACTGAACTGAAATGGGCTAAAGTGAGTCGAATGAGAAATGAAAAAACCATTACTGAGCTTAAACTAGGAAATCGGTTCGGTAACATCGTAAAAATACTGACCGAATTATAAATTATTGGTAATTACTTGTTCGGTCCGTAATTTACGGACTAGTATAAAAATCATTGTTAACATTTTGTTAAAAATCACTGACCTGTGTAAAAATTACCGATTATATTTTGGAACATTGTAAAAGATTCAACGTAACGTGATTAGTCAACCACATGGCACATGCTGAATATAACTCCAGTCTCCATTTGTCTCCGCCAGGGCTAGTTTCCTCATTCATGTCACACAAGCATGTAATAGGTCATATAAGTACAATTAAATTATATTATTAAATAAACATGCACAGCTATCATTTCAGCGTGCACTACTTCATTTCACAATTATAACACTATACTTCCTCATATTCACGATATTCTTCCCCTTTATTTTTTACCCAAAAAATAAGGAAGTGAATTTGGACCACACAAAATACACTACCCACTTGCCATTGAATTTGGACCACACAAATCAACCCAAAAAAGGAAATAGGGAAGGGAGTATAACATTACCGAAGGGAAACCCATTGAAGCCAAAATTCAATCAGGCTAAGTCAGCCAACCTCTATGTACATGGATAAGAAGCCTATGTCGAAGACCCATCTCCATGTACATCGGTTAAGAAACTCAGGTCTAAGACTCGCCTCGGCATCACCAGCGAATATTGGCCGGAATCATTTCATTTCATATAGCATATTGGCCGAAACCTACTGTTTTTGAATATGTTGGTAATAGCAGCACATTGTATAACATATTGAGTTTATACAAAAGTACAACAAATGACCGAGACGGAGGGAATATAAGTTTGTTAATCAGAGATTAAAAATTTGGCCAGATCATACAAAAAAGGGATTTACAATGGGTTCCTCACCCCATCATGTGAGAGGTCTCTCAATAACGTTATTGAGAGACCGTCTCTCCGGAGTTTTTGTGCAGATTATAGGCGTAACTATAAAGACAGGCGTCTTTATAAATCAGAAGAAGTTACCACACGACATTGTTTGTTAATCCTCACCTGATATGATCGGCTTACTACCAAAAGAGCCATTAAAGTCGAAACAGCTTAACCCAATACTTACCTACTCCCAGTGGTGGTGCGGGGGAAGGGGCTAACAGAGGCGGTCACCCCCCTGGCGGATGAAAATTTCGATGTTTTTAGTTAAATTTCCGAATTTTTTTCGAATGTACCTTATGAAATTAGTCGTTCGTCCCCCTAAGTTTAATCCTAGCTCCGCCACTGGCTACTCATTCATACCTTCACTCCATACTCGTGCGCTCTTTCATCATCCATACATCTCATATTTGTATTATCCGGGTGAATATGTCAACCACCTTGAATTTGAACAAGGCTTCCTTTAAAAAAGCACCCACTAGACCATCTCATATTTGTATTACCAGTGATGAGTAAGAGTAACGTTAGGGTTGACTGTTACCATTACATGTATTTTACCCTTTCATCTTTACATAGGGTGACAAAAACGACTCTAAATCTTGGGTAGTAAGCGATTGACGATTCTTGATTAAGACTTGCAAATTGATCGATTAATCCTGAAATAATAAGCTAAGAAAACACAAGTTAGATGTGCGTCATCATCAATTAAGAGAACCCAACATCTTTAAAATTCTTCCCTTGATAAAAACTCGGTCATTCCGGAGTTGAAATGACGACACAAATGCTGGCTAACTATAAAATGTCTTAGTTACTGGAATTATATATCAGTGTTAATGGTGGGTGTAACATTGGTTCTACAGCTATCATACTATCAACTCTCATTCGAAAACGACTATTCATACATTATCGTGGCTCACTATGAAATTTCAAGCTAATACTTCTATGTCTTCTCCCCTATTCTCATTGTTGTATGCCAAAATCATTATCGTGGTTCATTATTAAATGTATAAGTGTGCAACATTGCAAATAGAGCGGTGACACAAAAAAACAGTACTCGTATACAAAAAATTGTTGTCACCAGCAAAATCCAAGCCTCGACGTTGCCCTGACATGGATGCTAAACAATCAGGATTTAAACCGATAGCACTATTATGGTGTTGATCCACCTCATCCCTACTCTCAAATCTTGTGTAGCTTACCGCAAGCGGAATCTAACAGCACAAGAATCACACGAAATGGTGGAGAGATGAAGGAGAACGATTAAATCGAAATTGAAGGGTTAAAAGACAAAAGCCAAACATAAGTTTGTCCCTGCTCGCTTGTGCTTGAGAAGCAAAATTTCAACTTACACAAGCTTGAAAAAACAGTGTTTTCATTATCAAGCTTCCAAGCTAGACTCGAGATCAACTCCAGCCTACGAGTATATAATTGTTAAATTTTCGTTAATAATATTGTAAGGTCTATGCTTTAGAACACTATAATGATGATTGGTTTATAACTAGTTTAGATCCTGCGCAATGAATGCGCGATATTTATAGAGTTAACAATATAGACCCCGTGTATATATATGCACGGTATTTATAGAGTTTTACTTTTTAATGTATTATTTATAGAATTTAAATTGACAATTCACTTATTTTTTATGTTTCCCCTTTGTGTATTTTGATTAGAGAAATAAATAAAAATTTAAATCGTAAGAAGTAATAAAATGAGTATTTTTTTTGTTTTTTTACCGAGAAATTAATGATGTTAATTTACAAATATTTACTAATAACATATTTTTTAACTCCAAATTTTTATAAAAAGTCATGAATTTTAACAAATATTTACTAATACCATATTTTTTAGCCGCAACTTCTTATCATACAAACTCAATAATTTTTATCAATAAGTTCTTAAAAAAATTATCCTAAAAAGATCGGAGATAAATATATGTAGAATGTGAAATATTAAATGTTATAAATATTTAAATACAAAAGATTATATCCATTTATAACTTATCATGTCCACACATATTATATATGCTAAAAGTACCAAGACCAAAACTTTAAAAAGACCACGGAGCAAACCTAAAAAAATTCAGTCCGACTTCAATTCGGACCAAATAGTCCGGTCTGGTCCATTTTTCTAGTCTCGACTTGAAGCGGTTTACCCTTGAGACGGAGAAAATATCAAATTTGATTAACCTAGCTACATGTTGAAAACTCAATGATCTCATAAATAAATAGTTGCCGTCATAAATCTTGTACAACAATGTCGAAATCTCTACCAACAGAGATTATAACACATGAGATCTTCTCCAAATTACCCGTTAAATCGTTACTACGCTTCAAGTGTGTTTCCAAATCCTACAACGCCTTAATATCATCTCCTGAATTCGTCGAACTTCACCTTCGTGAATCCCGCTCCTCGGACGCAAATCGCGTCCTTATTGTAGCTGGTAAAGGCCGTCGTAATCTCTACTCAATCGACGTAGACTCGCCTGATGACTCGGTCACCACAATTCCCATACAGCGTACCCAAGATGAGTCCACGCCAGACAAAGTTTCAATTGTGGGCTCCGTCGACGGCTTGATTTGTGTAGTACGCGCCACAGACACATGGAGTATTCCTAAGTATAAGTATATCATCGTCAACCCTTGTACGAGAGTATTTCGAGAGATTCTTTACACGAGCACACATAATTTTTTTTTATTGGATAAAATGGTATCAAGTTTTGGATTCGGGTTTGATGATTTAAACAATGATTATAAACTTGTCACGGTAATGGACGTGGAACATTTTTATCGACCTGAACGCGATACGTACACGGAGACGTACAGGGAGGTGATGGTCTATAGTTTAAACCAGAATACATGGAAACTCGTGGAGCGAGTAAAAGACCGTATAGATTCATTAATGGGGAGTCAAAACGGTGCTCTCTTAAAAAACCATCTACTGCATTGGTTGTTTTCGGATTTAAACGACTGTCGAATTGGTTGTTTCGATATTCGGTCTGACAAATGGGCTAGGGACGTTCCTTTGACGATGAATTTATATGAACACGATGAGATTCGTGTGCGACGATTAGGTGTTATTAATGGCTGCTTGTGTTTATCCACGGCCACTAATTCATCGGGAGTTGTATGGATGATGAAAGACTATGAAACAAAGGAATCTTGGGTTAAAGTTGTTTCATATTACTCCATTCCTTGGCCCTCCTTTTGTTAAATTCACCGAACCTTTTTTTTGCTTTCGTAGAGCATCAAAATACGAGGTTTTGGTAGCGGATTTGGACATGAAACATCTATTTTGGTTCGACATCGGAGCAACAACATACGGTAGGGCAAAATCAGTTAAAAGGATTCCGGCTTTTGTTGGAGGGTGCCTCTTTACGGAAAGTCTTGTTCAAATTCCAGGTGGTCGTCATACTGGCTAAGATAAGCTGAATGGTTTATTTTCAATGTTAAATGTTAAATGTTAATTCAGTGGTTAAGTTTTATTTTTTTAATATTTTAACTAGTTTTGTATCCCGTGATTTAGAGTAAAAATTTAATAATGCTCTAACTAAATCGTGCATGATAAAACAGTTTGGAAATTTTATGCTTGTGTGCATATTATAAGCCTTTTCTAGGTTAAACTCATTGTAGTTGCATTAGTTTGGTGGACAGACAACTTTTCATTTTCATTCAATTACATGAGTATGATCTTCGCTCCTAGATTTTATAATAAAATTTGAAAATTTTATTATAAAGCTCATAAATTACACCGTCAGTTGTAGACTTATAGTACATCATATACGGAGTATAATCCAATCCACTAACGGTGAGGAACCAACCATATAAGGTTTCAATTGTCGGTTCATTTGACGGTTTGATTTGTGTAGGACTAAGAGTAGGCAAAGATAATTTTATTCGGTTTAAGCATGTCCTCATCAATCCTTCTACGAGGGTATTTCGGGAAATTCCATACAAGCACACATCTGTGTATGCGACAATTAGGATATTTCGGTCCAGTTTTGGGTTCGGGTTTGATGATTTAAACCGTGATTTTAAACTTGTTAAGATTACGGAAACTGATGGCGTTGATCTACTATTAAATACTATGGTTAAGTGTAGGGAGGTGATGGTCTATAGTTCAAATAAGAATACATGGAAATCGGCGGAGATTGAAAAAGACCGTATAGATTCAGTAAGGGAGGGACAAAACGGTGTTCTCATAAAAAACCATCTACTACATTGGGTGACTTCGGTTTCAAAACACTATCGAATTAGTTGTTTTGATACTCGGTCCGACAAATGGGTTAGGCACATCCCTTTGACGGAGGAGTTATTTGAAGATAATAAAAAGTTTCGTATGCTAAGCTTAAGAGTTATTAATGGCTGCTTGTGTTTATACACCGGCACAGTTGTATGGATGTTGAAAGAGTATGAAGCAAAGGAATCTTGGGTTAAATTGTTTCATATTACTGATCAATTTCTTACATCTCGTTTATTTCAATTCACCCACACTGTTTTTTGTACTAGTAGAGAATCAAAATATGAGGTTTTGGTTTCGAAATTGAACAGAAAAGGGCTATTCTGGTACGACATCGGACCAATAACTTACGGTAGGATAAGAAAAGTTAAAAGGATTCCAGCTTTTGTTAAAGGGTGCTTTATTATCGAAAGCCTTGTTCAAATTCCAGGTGGTCGTCATATTAGCTGAGATAAGCTAAATGATTTATTTTCAATGTTAATGTTAATTTAGTCGTTGTTAAGTTTTATTTTTTGAGAATGTTTTAACTAGACATTTGCGCATTTGCACTTCAATCTCGTCTGTGTTTTGCTGGGATGTCAATCAGGGAGATGAGCTATATGCACTCAAATGCAATCACGCTTCTATTTCGTATATATAGATTAATTACTGGTTATCTGGGGTTTTCTTTACAAAATAGATTCAAAATCTGTTATCAATTGATTTGGTTCTTGGTTTGAATGGCTTAATCTATGACAACAATCGCGCCCAAATTACAATCTAAGTCAATTTTCATCGGCCCTAATTATAGCAGAATGTTCTACTTTAATCATACAGTGCGAAAGTACGAGTGCTGAACTGGTAAGACAAAAGCGACATAGGTAAAAGATTGGCCAGATTATAAGTCGGACCAATAAAACACGGTCTTAAATCAATATAGATGATTCAATCTTGAGCAAACTACATTACGAAACTAAAATATCTGAACAAATAATTAAACATTTACCTGTGGCGTTGCTCGTTAATCCTCTGGTGATATAATCAACTTACTACCAGGAATCGGAACAAGGCTTCCAGTAACAAAACACGCTTCATAGAAACCAGGAATCCCGCTTATTTCTTCAGTTTTACCATTTGCTTCGGATCCTATATTGAACCAAAATAGTCCACCAATCTTATAAGGTCTGCGAACCAAAACCTCTTGTTTTGCGCCTTGGCGGAAACCATAAGGGCCATCGAAGCAGTAACAACAAGGTTTACAACAACAACGAGAACAACGAGAAATTTCAAACAATTTAATCCACGACTCCTTCACTCCATAGTCTGTCATCATCCATACAACATCAGACAGATTTGAACTCGCGGTAAAACACAAACACCCATCAAGAACACCAAGGTTTATCACTTGAAAGCTGATATCTTCGTATTCCTCGTTAAAATCGGCCATTGGGTCAGTGAATAAGTCCACCAAAGGTACCTCGTCAGCCCATTTGTCAGATCGAACATCGAAACAATAAATACTGAACTCCCACCTAAGTGAACTCCACAAAATCCAATGAAGTAAATGATTCTTCATAAGAACACCATTTCGCGTCCGCAAGGAATATGTCGGTCGCTGTACATTCTCAACCAACTTCCAGGTATTCTCATTTAGAGAATACACCATCACCTCGAGGTGGTAATGCTATGGCCAAGTTCCCCGAGCGAAAATAAAATACTCTCAAACCCGAAAAAGAATAATTATCCTAATTCTTCTACTACTAAATTTGAAAAGTTTTTCATTTTATAGCCTAAGTATCTCTTGACCATTATTTTTAACAATTCACCGCACAAGTTTTTTTCAGCAATTTGGCACGAACGTTCTTATACCATGCAATCGCTCTCTCAAACCCCACCTCAATCATTCATCATTCTTGTTTTTGTACATGGATTACGAACAGCCGCTACAAGAATACATTCATTGCCCTACCACTTTGAGTCAAAGACCAAGTAAAACAAAGCTTAAGTAATTCCCAACTAGAAGAATAAACAAAACACATTTCCTACCTAGAAGAAATGAAGAATAAACCCAACACATCATTTTAATAAGAGTAAATTATCAATTACACCCACGTCAAATGCACTTTTTTACATTTACTCTCACGTCAATTTTTTTTTTTTTTTAAATTTACACCCAAGTTAATAGCTCAGGTTAGAAATTGCACCCCAACCAATTTTCAGGCGAAAAACTATGTGAAATGACAAAATTGCCCCCGCATGTTTCTAAGTTCTAACTCTGAATAACTGACTCTTCATTTCACTTCCCCCATTTCAATTTTCGCATAAATCCCAATTAAATCTAAATTATTGATATATTGATCATCAGTCACCATCAATCACTTTACTAATCATCTGTAAGTTGCCCTTTTATCTCTTCTTTGAAATTTGTTTGTTGGTTAATTTTTGATTTCTGTTGCTTTGATAATGTCGTTAAATTCATTGTCAATCATTGCTATGAAATTATTCAATGTTATTTATCCTAATTTGCGACTTTATAATTGCTACCCATTAAATTAGTTAGGTTAATTTCGCTCATCCTAATTTCTAGATTTTCAATTTTTGTGTTTAAAATAAGTTGCCATTAAATTTGATCTCCTCTGTCTTCTGACGTCTATGTTTTCACCAACTTCCTTTCTTCCTTCCTACCTATCATTATTTTGTTCCTGCTATTTCCAGCTTCTTTACTATCAATCCCACCTGAAATTTCCTTTTTTTTTTTCCAGATTCTGTATTTATATTCAATCAATTCAGTTTCCTATACCCTTTTGATTATCAAACAAGTTGAATTTTTAAATTGTGCTTTCATTAATAAATTTAGTTATGCATTTCTGGGTTTTAATTGTATAGTTATGCATTTCTGGGTTTGTATTTCTGGGTTTGGGTTTATATTTCTGGGTTTATAAGGTTTAGGGGATGAAAAAGGATGAAGAAGGATGAAGAAGAAAAACAATGGAGGAATTCAATTTAGGGAAAATATGAGAGAAGGATGAAGAAGGGAAGGGAATAGGGATGTCAATAGGGCGGGGTGGGTGCAGAAGAGGGGTAACCCGCACCCGCCCCACGACCTATAATGCGTACCCACACCCGCCCCGCGACCCGCAGCGGGTTGAACTTTTCAAATCCGTCCCCGCCGCACGGGGATCCGTTGACCCGCCAAATTACCTAACTCCTCACAAACAATTTTTAAAAATATAAATCTAAAATCTAAAATATACTAGTTTTACTACTTATACAAATAAGTTTTCACAAAATTTACATTCAATTAACTAGTATACAAGTTTTTCAAACCATAAAAGAGTTTTTCAAACAATGAAACACATGCCCAAAGTAAACAAAGCTGCTTGATCAAATTAACAAACTATGAAAGAGTTTTACAAACAATGAAACACATGTCCAAAGTAAACGAGCTTGAGGAAATCGATCGATTGAATTGGAGGTTGAGGGTTAGGGTTTCTTATTTTGGGGACTTAGAGTGTTGGCCATTGTTGGATATTTGGGTGGGTAGGTTTATAAAAAAGTTGGTTTGGCCTTTTTATCCTCTATAAGTTATAATTTTTGTTATTATTATTATAGCATAATTATTACTACTTATTATAGGTTGGTTGCAGATTTGGAGATAAGTAAGGCGGGTACAAGCGGAGTGGGGACATGCGGAACGGGGCGGGCGGGGTGGGTGTGGGGCGGGTCTCATGTGATACCCATCCCCGACCTGCGATGAATGACACTTTTGAAACCCATCCCCGCCCGGCCCCATGACCAGTCAAATCACTACCCGCACCAAGTGAGGCAGGTGCGGGGCGAGACCCGCCAAAACCCACCCCACTAACATCCCTAGAAGGGAATGAATGAGATGTTAAACATCAAACAAACACAAGGTTAATAAAGAAAGGCAGAAGGGCAAAATCGTCCTAAAAAATATGTTTTAACTCAAAAAATTTGAAATTTGACGGAAATGTGGTCGGAATCCGATATTGGGTGCAATTTATAAACTGAGTTATTAACTTGGGTGTAATTTATTAAAAAAATTTGACGTGGAGTAAATGTAAAAAAGTGCATTTGACGTGGGTGTAATTGATAATTTACTCTTAATAATTTTGTAAATTGTCGACTTAAAAAATGCTAGATTTAGCATAAAGTGATCAAACTAACAGCAACAAAATTATGTGTATACGGATTCTCTCCCGCTAAATAAACCATGTTTGGAGCAAAATAAACTAATACTCCCTTCGCCTTTGTCAATTGTTGTCCTTTGGTTTGACACAAAGACCAAGAAAAGAGGAGGGGGACAATTATAAGATGACAAGTGGACCAAATTGGATGTGAAAATAAAATTGCTCATCAAATGCAATCATAAAATAGAAAGAAAACAAAATATCGGAATTTTCATTGGCCAACGGATGGGGGAGTGCCCCTGCTACACTGCTACCCCCTCCCCTACATCCGCCGACAAAACGTGAAGTTGAGGAGTTAATTCGCATAGAACCGGTCACCGGATACTCGTATCCGGTCGATTAAACTGAATCCGATCATTTAAAGAGGGATTGCTTAATATGCCTTTCCATGGACCAACAGGTTAGTATTAGGGCTGGGCAACCGGCCGAGACCGAACCGGACCGGAAACCAGAATCTTTAGAAATATTGGACCGGTGACCGGACTGCAATTTTTAATTCCGATGACCAGACCGGTTCATTTTTCTGTTCCGGACCGGATTATGCCCACCCCTAGTTAGAATGTCATTTGGAGTGGTATTTCCACACTAATGAGGATTGTCAACTAGCACTCACATTGTCACATATGCTAAATTGTTAACAGGGAGATGAACTGTAAGCACGTAACATAAATATTCCGGTTACAAAACGACGAAGTAAAAAATTGTGACAAGATTGGTTCGGTTCTTGGATTGAATGGCTTCATCCGTAAGATATGTCCTTTATTTTCCAACAATAACAATCTCATCTAAATTACAATGGCAATAATCCTGCCCTAGCAAGTACTGAAGTACATTGGATCTTGATACATAACATCAGAGTTTAATTAATAGCATTCATAAAAATAAAGGATAATCATTTAACTTATCTCGACTGATATGACAACCACCTGGAATTTCAACAAGGCTTCCCGTAAAAAAGCACCCTTCGAAAAAAGCTGGAATTCTTTTAATTTTTTCTTTCTTACCGTATGTTATTGGTCCAATGTCGTACCAAAATAGTCCTTTTCCGTCCAAATTCTTACACAAAACCTCGTCTTTTGATTCTCTACGAAAACAAAAAAAAGGTTGGGTGAATTGATAATAACAAGTGTAATTATAATCAGTAATATGAAACAACTTAACCCAAGATTCCTTTGCTTCATAGTCTTTCATCATCCATACTTCTTCCAATGAAGAATTAGCTATGGAGAAACACAAACACCCATTAATAACTCCTAAGCTTCGCGCAAGAAACTTGTTACTAGCTTTAGATAACTCCTTCGGCAAAGGAACGTCCTTAGCCCAATTGTCGGACCGAGTATCAAAACAACCAACTCGATAGTTGTGATTTGAATCCAAAAACACCCAATGTAATAGATGATTTTTTATGAGAACACCGTTTTGTCTCTCCATAAATAATGAATCGATACGGCCATTTACAATCTCTACCAATTTCCAGGTATTCTCATTTAAACTATAGACTATCACCTCCCTAAGCTTAACGACAGTACCTAATGGTCCATGTGTTTCATGTACGTCCGTAATCTTGACAAGTTTAAAATCACGGTTTAAATCATCAAACCCGAACCCAAAATTGACTCGAATATCCTCAGAGAATGGAACTTCAGGTGTACGCTTGTAACGAATTTCTCGAAATACCCTTGTAGAAGGGTTGATGAGGACATGCTTAGACATAGGAAAACTATATCTGCCTCGTCTAAGTCCTACGCAAATTAAGCCGTCGATTGAGCCCACAATTGAAACCTCACGTGGACTCGACTCGTCTGGGGTACATGGTAAGGGAATTGTGGTGACCGAGTCAGGCGAATCTATGTCAATTGAATAGAGATTGCGACAATCTTTACCAGCGAGAATAAGAAGGCGATTTGCGTCCGGGGAGCGGGATTCACGAAGGTGAATTTCGACGAATTCAGGAGATGATATTAAGGCGTAGAAGGATTTGGAAACACACTTGAAGCGTAGTAAAGATTTGACGGGTAATTTGGAGAAGATCTCATGAATTATAATGTGTTTTGGTAGCGAAGACATTGCTGTATGATGGGTGAATAACAGACGTACCTCAAAGTTTAGTCAACAAGGTTCAAGATTTTCTTTATATATGAGATTCAATGCTATAAGGAAACTGTAAGTTTTCTGAGAGACCGTCTCTCATACAAGGATTAGGAAACTATATATTTGGTAATATTGTAAACAGAGACTACTGATAGATGAACCAACTCAGTCAAAACCTTAAGGTGATGGTTGAAGCCCAACTATTATAAATATTCCTATTAACTACCTCAAAGTTTAGTCGACAAGGTTCAAGACTTTCTTTATATAAGGAAATTAGTATTACTCGGATTAAGAAACTACTTTAAATAGTATTCCTCGGATTAGGAAACTACTTTAAATAGTATTCCTACTTTAAAATCTATAATCTCAGTTGGGATAGAAAAAATTGTTGTTTTGGTACAAGGATTACGAACCGCAGCTATGGTTTGGAGGCCTTCGGATCTCATTTGTTATAACTTCTCTTTACGTGACAAACCCCCGAGTACAGTTCTGGGTGAAAAACTGAAAATAGTATTCCTACGGGCTCTCAGTCTTTCTTTTTTCGGTTGGTCTGTGCAACGGATCCAAACACAGCCCTTATTAATGGATAAATCTAATTATTTGAAACCCGTTTTACGGTAAACTTGTGACAAAATTGTAAAAAAAAAGTGATAGTTTGTGCCAAATTGATAAAAAATAAAATATACTCCGTATGTTGGATGATTTTCCACTAAAAATCGACGTTACTTTAGTAACTATGGCAAAATTTGGTTGTTATGTCATTCGGTTTACTTTAGATTTGACTCGGTTAGATTGTAAATATGGCAAAATTTCTCCCGAATTTAACCTGGTTTCATTTACACTGTTCAGAATTTAATAGTTGATCTCCTAGAGTTTATGAGAGCCTCTTTTTCTTGAGGGATAAAAAAAAATTGTTACCATGTTGGTGGGCATTAACCTATCATACCCACCGGCTGAATCTTCTTAAACATCTAAAAATTTAACCTACCAAAAACAAGAAAAAAAAAAAGCAAAATATTGATTTGTTTTGCTCTTTTGTCTATGGAAATATTGAATGATCATAGTAGGCCGGGACACCATTGGAGGCATTGTGATAGTGAGGTGGTAATGCTATGGCCAAGTTCCTTGAGCGAAAATAAAATACTCTCAAACCCGAAAAAGAATAATTATCCTAATTCTTCTACTACTAAATTTGAAAAGTTTTTCATTTTATAGCCTAAGTATCTCTTGACCATTATTTTTAACGATTCACCGCACAAGTTTTTTTCAGCAATTTGGCACGAACGTTCTTATACCATGCAATCGCTCTCTCAAACCCCGCCTCAATCATTCATCATTCTTGTTTTTGTACATGGATTACGAACAGCCGCTACAACTCTACAAGAATACATTCATTACCCTATCATTTTGAGTCAAAGACCAAGTAAAACAAAGCTTAAGTAATTCCTAGCTAGAAGAATAAACAAAACACATTTCCTACCTAGAAGAAATGAAGAATAAACCCAACACATCCTTTTAATAATTTTGTAAATTGTCAACTTAAAAAATGCTTGATTTAGCATAAAGTGATCAAACTAACAGCAACGAAATTATGTGTATACGAATTCTCTCCCGCTAAATAAACCAAGTTTTGGAGCAAAATAAACTAACAGCAACTAAACACATTTCTTGTTTAAGATTGTCTTAACTTAAGACGGCTCTTACATCCGATTAAAGTAGAATTGAAATAGAAGGAGGTTCTGAGAGGTTTTAAATTCAGACGGTTTTAAGCAAGATCAATTGTTTGATAACATGATGATTGCACTAGCCATTTGATTTGTTTATCTTCTTCAATTGCGAATTTTACAACAAATCCCCAATTTACACAAACCCTAACTTCAAAAATTTCAAAACTATCTAGTAAATAACAAAAGTTATAGTAATTTAAACAACAAAATTGAAAAATAAAAAACAATTTGAATGCCATACCTTCAATTTGACAGAAAGAAGAATTAAAGAAAAGAGGATCGGCAGGTCCGGTGCTGCGGCGGAGGTGAGTGGCGGTCAGTAGGTGTCGAAGGCGACTGCGGTGGTTACAGCGAAGTCTCCATTTTGTAATTTACGGACCGGTATAAAAAGAAAGAAAGAAAGTAGCGGTGTAATGAGAATCCCTCTTTGGCCAAACTGAACTAAAATGGGCTAAAGTGAGCCGAATGAGAAGTGAAAAAATCATTACTGAGTTTAAACTAGGAAATCGGTTCGGTTAGTAATTTACGGACCAGTATAAAAATCATTGACGACATTTGTTAATAATTACCGGTTATATTTTGTAACATGCAATGAGATCATTGAATGTAACGAGATTAGTCAACCACATGACACATGCTGAATATAACTCCGGTCTCCATTTGTCTCCGTCAGGGCTAGTTTCCTCATCTTGCCTATTTTATTTCACTCAGATTACACAAGCATGTAATAGGTCACAAGTACAATCAAATCATTTCATTATGAAATAAACCTGCACACCTATCATTTCAGTGTGCAATACTTCATGTTTCACAATTAGAATGTCATTTGGACTGGAATTTATAATTCCGGTGACCGGATTGGTCCATTTTTTCGGTACGGACTGGATTGTGCCCACCCCTAGTTAGAATGTCATTTGGAGTGGTATTTCCACACTAATGAGGATTGTCAACTAGCACTCACATTGTCACATATGCTAAATTGCTAACAGGGAGATGTACTGTAAGCACTTAATATAAATATCCCGGTTACAAAACGATCAAGTAAAAAATTGTGACAAGTTTGGTTCGGTTCTTGGATTGAATGGCTTCATCCGTAAGATATGTCCTTATTTTCCGACAACAATAATCTCACCTAAATTACAATAATCGCAATAATCCTGCACTAGCAAGTACTGATCTTGATATCTCTACCATAATCTTAACATCAGAGTTTAATTAATAGCATTCATAAAATAAATCATTTAGCTTATCTCGACTGATATGACAACCACCTGGAATCTCAACAAGGCTTCCTGTAAAAAAGCACCCTTCGAAAAAATCTGGAATTTTTTTAATTTTTTCTTTCTTACCGTATGTTATTGGTCCAATGTCGTACCAGAATAGTCCTTTCCCGTTCATATTCGTACCCAAAACCTCGTCTTTTGATTCTCTACGAAAACAAAAAAAAGGTTGGGTGAATTGATAAAAACAAGAATAATCAAATTGATCAGTAATATGGAACAACTTAACCCAAGATTCCTTTGTTTCATAATCTTTCATCATCCATACTTCTTCCAATAAAGGAGTAGCTGTGGATAAACACAAGCAGCCATTAATAACTCCTAAGCTTCGCATAACAAACTTGTTACAAGCTTTACACAACTCCTTCGGCAAAGGAACGTCCCTAGTCCAATTGTCGGACCGAGTATCAAAACAACCAATTCGATAGTAGTTATTTGAAACCAAAAACACCCAATGTAGTAGATGATTTTTTACGAGAATACCGTTTTGTCTCTCCCTTAGACCGTTTGGTCTTGCCATAAATATTTCATCGATACGGTTTTTTACAATCTCTACCAATTTCCAGGTATTCTCATTTAAACTATAAACTATCACCTCCCTAAGCTTAATGACAGTACCTAATGGTCCTTTTGCGTCATGTACGTCCGTAATCCTGACAAGTTTAAAATCACGGTTTAAATCATCAAACCCGAACCCAAAACTGACACTAATATACCCAAAGAATGGAACCTTAGGTGTACGCTTGTAAGGAATTTCCCGAAATACCCTTGTAGAAGGGTTGATGAGGACATGCTTAGACGTAGGAAAAGTCCCTCCGCCTCCTCTGAGTCCAACGCAAATTAAGCCGTCGATTGAGCCCACAATTATAATATCGCGTGGCTTCGACTCGTCTGGGGTACGTGGTAAGGGAATTGTGGTGACCGAGTCAGGCGAGTCTATGTCAATTGAATAGAGATTGCGACAATCTTTACCAGCGAGAATAAGATGGCGGTTTTCGTCCGAGGAGCGGGATTCACGAACGTGAATATCGGCGAGTTCGGAAGATGATATTAATGCGTAGAAGGATTTGGAAACACACTTGAAGCGTAGTAAAGATTTGACAGGTAATTTGGAGATGATCTCATGAATTATAATGTCTTTTGGTAGCGAAGACATTGCTGTATGATGGGTGAATAAAAGACGTACCTCAAAGAATAGTCAACAAGGTTCAAGATTTTCTTTATATATGAGATTCAATGCTATAAGGAAACTGTAAGTCTTCTAAGAGACCGTCTCCCATACTGGGATTAGGAAACTATATATTTGGTAATATTGTAAACAGAGACTACCTCAAAGTTTAGTCGACAAGGTTCAAGACTTTCTTTATACAAGGAAATTAGTATTCCTCGGATTAGGAAACTACTTTAAATATAGTATTCCTTGGATTAGGAAACTACTTTAAATAGTATTCCTACTTTAAAATCTATAATCTCAGTTGGGATAGAAACAACAACTGTTGTTTTGGTACATGGATTACCAACAGGAGCCATAGCAGCTATGGTTTGGAGGCCTTCAGATCTCATTTGTTATAACTTCTCTTTATATGAAAAACCTCCGAGTACAGTTCTCATCTCATCTGGGTGAAAAACTGAAAATAGTATTCCTACGGGCTCTCAGTCTTTCATTTTTCAGTTGATCTGTGCAACGGAACCAAACACAGCCCTTATTAATGGATAAAACTAATTATTTGAAACCCGTTTTACGGTAAACTTGTGACAAATTGGTTTTTGTACATTGATTACGAACAGCCGCTACAAGAATACATTCATTCCCCTACCATTTTGAGTCAAAGACCAAGTAAAACAAAGCTTAAGTAATTCCCAACTAGAAGAATAAACAAAACACATTTCCTACCTAGAAGAAATGAAGAATAAACACAACACATCCTTTTAATAATTTCGTAAATTGTCGACTTAAAAAATGCTAGATTTAGCATAAAGTGATCAAAACTAACAGCAACGGAATTATGTGTATACGGATTCTCTCCCGCTAAATAAACTAACACGGAGTAGCAACTAAACCATCTTGTTGGTTCAGTACAGGTCAAAAGCATAAATCAAAATGTCAAATGGTCTATAATTGGTCAAACCACGAATGGTGCCCATTTGATAACCGTCATTTCTTGTTTAAGACTGTCTTAACTTAAGACCGCTCTCACATCCGATTAGAGTAGAATTGAAATAGAAGGAGGTTCTAAGAGGTTTCAAATTAAGACGGTTTTAAGCAAGATTAATTGTTTGATAACATGATGATTGCACTGGCCATTTGATTTGTACTATATCTTCTTCAATTGCGAATTTCACAACAAATCCCCAATTCACACAAACCCTAACTTAAGAAAATTCGAAACTATCTAATAATATCAATATAATTAACCAATACTACATAAAAATGGAAGTAAATAACAATAGATAAAGTAATTTAAACAATAAAATTGAAAATTAAAGAAAAATTGAATGTCAAACCTCCAATTTGACAGAAAGAAGAATTAAAGAAGTGAGGATCGGCAGGTCAGGCGGTACGGAAGTGCGGCGGTGCGGCGAAGGTGAGTGGCGGTCAGTAGGTGTCGAAGGCGATTGCGGTGGTTACAGCGAAGTCTCCATTTTAGTTTTACAGAGTATTAAGAAAGAAGGAAAGAAAGTAGCAGCGTTGTAAATGTGTGATGAGAATCTATGTTGCGCCCATGCGCCGAATTGAACTGAAATGGGTTGAAGTGAGCCGGATGAAAAATGAAAAAATCATTACTGAGATTAAACTAGAAAATCGGTTCGGTAATATCATAAAATACCGAATTATAAATTATTGGTAATTACTTGTTCGGTCGGTAATTTACGGACTAGTATAAAAATTATTATTATTATTTTTTTTTTTGACAACGACAGGAGAATAACTTACAATGTCTTACAGGTAACAACGTAAGCTACTCGACTAGGTAGCACCAGTCAACCTACATCTAAGTCTGGCACAACAAAGCCATACCTAAGACGAGCATAATTAAAATTAAAAGCTGAAATTACAATATAGAGATAATGAAACTCCTTGATGATAGAATGGATAGCAGTAGAGGATAGGCCACGAATATCCAAAGCAGCTTCATCCGCACACATGACAACCAGAAGACATCGAAGCCAACGAGCCGCAAAGAGGCAATGACAAGATGTACTTCCGCTCTTGCGGAAAGAGCGAAGAAAGAAAAGGAGATGAGCAAGACGACGAAGTCTGCCATCAGTGGAGATAAAACTCCTACACCTTAGAAATCAACCCCTTTGACCAAAGGACCAACACTTCATAGTGTCCACCATGCGAAGAAGAACGGACATAAAACGATAGCATATCATAACCCCCATTCGAACAGAAATAACGACCCTACGATTCACCTCAGAGATTACTGGACAGGACACCCATAACCAAAGGGAATTTATTATTAGAATAAAAAAAAAAGAAAACAATCTACAGTAAAAAGAAAGCATCATCAACAAGAGACAGAAACCACCGCATCCGGTCCAATCAACAACACTACCCAAAAAACCCAACTCCACCCTACCCATAACACCTCAGCCCAACCAAGAAAACGCAATCAACTGTGACCTCACTCCGACACCAAAAAAACGGACAACACCAAACAAACCGTACAGGTACAACCAGCCCAACAGAAACCAGAACCGTAAGAGAAGCGAAGACGGCCGAAAACAACCGAAACCCCCCAGGACCGTCGGCATACATACGCCATCCCAGCCGAGAGGAAGACACTTACCAAACAGCAGCCATAGCAGCTATGGTTTGGAGGCCTTCGGATCTCATTGTTATAACTTCTCTTTACGTGACAAACCCCCGAGTACAGTTCTGGGTGAAAAACTGAAAATAGTATTCCTACGGGCTCTCAGTCTTTCATTTTTCAGTTGATCTGTGCAACGGAACCAAACACAGCCCTTATTAATGGATAAAACTAATTATTTGAAACCCGTTTTACGGTAAACTTGTGACAAATTGGTTTTTGTACATGGATTACGAACAGCCGCTACAAGAATACATTCATTCCCCTACCATTTTGAGTCAAAGACCAAGTAAAACAAAGCGCAAGTAATTCCCAACTAGAAGAATAAACAAAACACATTTCCTACCTAGAAGAATAAACACAAGACATCCTTTTAATAATTTCGTAAATTGTCGACTTAAAAAATGCTAGATTTAGCATAAAGTGATCAAACTAACAGCATTCTCTCCGGCTAAACCATGTTGTTGGATCAGTAATGTTTATTGATCCAACAACCAATCATAGCTTTCTGCTCATAAGTACAGGTTAAAAGCATAAATCAGAATGTCAAATGGTCTATAATTGGTCAAACGATGAATGGTGCCCATTTGATAACCGTCATTTCGTGTTTAAAACCGTCTTTAACTTAAGACGGCTCTCACATCCGATTAAAATAGAATTGAAATAATTGAAATAGAAGGAGGTTCTGAGAAGTTTCAAATTAAGACGGTTTTAAGCAAGATTAATTGTTTGATAACATGATGATTGCACTAGCCATTTGATTTGTACTATATCTTCTTCAATTGCGAATTTTACAACAAATCCCCAATTTACACAAACCCTAACTTAAAAAATTTCAAAACTATCTAATAATATCAATATAATTAACCAATACTACATAAAAATGGAAGTAAATAACAATAGATAAAGTAATTTAAACAAAAAAATTGAAAAATAGAAAAAACAATTGAATGTCAAGCCTTCAATTTGACAGAAAGAAGAATTAAAGAAATGAGGATCGGCAGGTCCGGCGGTACGGCAGTGGTCGGTGCGGCGGTGCGGCGGTGCGGCGAAAGTGAGTGGCAGTCAGTAGGTGTCGAAGGCGATTGCGGTGGTTACAGCGAAGTCTCCATTTTAGTTTTACAGAGTATTAAGAAAGAAAGAAAGTAGCAGCGGTGTAAATGTCTAATGAGAATCTATGTTGGGCCAAACTGAATTGAAATGGGCTAAAGTGAGTCGAATGAGAAATGAAAAAACCATTACTGAGCTTAAACTAGGAAATCGGTTCGGTAACATCGTAAAAATACTGACCGAATTATAAATTATTGGTAATTACTTGTTCGGTCCGTAATTTACGGACTAGTATAAAAATCATTGTTAACATTTTGTTAAAAATCACTGACCTGTGTAAAAATTACCGATTATATTTTGGAACATTGTAAAAGATTCAACGTAACGTGATTAGTCAACCACATGGCACATGCTGAATATAACTCCAGTCTCCATTTGTCTCCGCCAGGGCTAGTTTCTTCATTCATGTCACACAAGCATGTAATAGGTCATATAAGTACAATTAGATTATATTATTAAATAAACATGCACAGCTATCATTTCAGCGTGCAATACTTCATTTCACAATTATAACACTATACTTCCTCATATTCACGATATTCTTCCCCTTTATTTTTTACCCAAAAAATAAGGAAGTGAATTTGGACCACACAAAATACACTACCCACTTGCCATTGAATTTGGACCACACAAATCAACCCAAAAAAGAAAATAGGGAAGAAAACCCTGAATAGGAGGGAGTATAACATTACCGAAGGGAAACCCATTGAAGCCAAAATTCAATCAGGCTAAGTCAGCCAACCTCTATGTACATGGATAAGAAGCCTATGTCGAAGACCCATCTCCATGTACATCGGTTAAGAAACTCAGGTCTAAGACTCGCCTCGGCATCACCAGCGAATATTGGCCGGAATCATTTCATTTCATATAGCATATTGGCCGAAACCTACTGTTTTTGAATATGTTGGTAATAGCAGCACATTGTATAACATATTGAGTTTATACAAAAGTACAACAAATGACCGAGACGGAGGGAGTATAAGTTTGTTAATCAGAGATTAAACATTTGGCCAGATCATACAAAAAAGGGATTTACAATGGGTCCCTCACCCCATCATGTGAGAGGTCTCTCAATAACGTTATTGAGAGACCGTCTCTCCGGAGTTTTTGTGCAGATTATAGGCGTAACTATAAAGACAGGCGTCTTTATAAATCAGAAGAAGTTACCACACGACATTGTTTGTTAATCCTCACCTGATATGATCGGCTTACTACCAAAAGAGCCATTAAAGTCGAAACAGCTTAACCCAATACTTACCTACTCCCAGTGGTGGTGCGGGGGAAGGGGCTAACAGAGGCGGTCGCCCCCCTGGCGGATGAAAATTTCGATGTTTTTAGTTAAATTTCCGAATTTTTTTCGAATGTACCTTATGAAATTAGTCGTTCGTCCCTCTAAGTTTAATCCTAGCTCCGCCACTGGCTACTCATTCGTACCTTCACTCCATACTCGTGCGCTCTTTCATCATCCATACATCTCATATTTGTATTATCCGGGTGAATATGTCAACCACCTTGAATTTGAACAAGGCTTCCTTTAAAAAAGCACCCACTAGACCATCTCATATTTGTATTACCAGTGATGAGTAACATTAGGGTTGACTGTTACCATTACATGTATTTTACCCTTTCATCTTTACATAGGGTGACAAAAACGACTCTAAATCTTGGGTAGTAAGCGATTGACGATTCTTGATTAAGACTTGCAAATTGATCGATTAATCCTGAAATAATAAGCTAAGAAAACACAAGTTAGATGTGCATGTCATCATCAATTAAGAGAACCCAACAACTTTGAAATTCTTCCCTTGATAAAAACTCGGTCATTCCGGAGTTGAAATGACGACACAAATGCTGGCTAACTATCAAATGTCTTAGTTACTGGAATTATATATCAGTGTTAATGGTGGGTGTAACATTGGTTCTATAGCTATCATACTATCAACTCTCATTCGAAAACGACTATTCATACATTATCGTGGCTCACTATGAAATTTCAAGCTAATACTTCTATGTCTTCTCCCCTATTCTCATTGTTGTATGCCAAAATCATTATCGTGTTGCAAATACAGTACTCGTATACAAAAAATTGTTGTCACCAGCAAAATCCAAGCCTCGACGTTGCCCTGACATGGATGCTAAACAATCAGGATTTAAACCGATAGCACTATTATGGTGTTGATCCACCTCATCCCTACTCTCAAATCTTGTGTAGCTTACCGCAAGCGGAATCTAACAGCGCAAGAATCACACGAAATGGTGGAGAGATGAAGGAGAACGATTAAATCGAAATTGAAGGGTTAAAAGACAAAAGCCAAACATAAGTTTGTCCCTGCTTGCTTGTGCTTGAGAAGCAAAATTTCAACTTACACAAGCTTGAAAAAACAGTGTTCATTATCAAGCTTCTGAGCTTCAATGCGAGCTCGAGCTAGACTCGAAATCAACTCCAGCCTACGAGTATATATAATTGTTAAATTTTCGTTTATAATAGTGTAAGGTCTATGCTTTAGAACACTATAATGATGATTGGTTTATAACTAGTTTAGATCATGCGCAATGAATGTGCGATATTTATAAAGTTATAAACCCCGTGCATATGTGCACGGTATTTATAGAGTTTTACTTTTTAATGTATTATTTATAGAATTTAAATTGACAATTCACTTTTTTTTTATGTTTCCCCTTGGTGTATTTTGATTAGAGAAATAAATAAAAATTTAAATCGTAAGAAGTAATAAAATTAGTATTTTTTTGTTTTTTTACCGATAAATTAATGATGTTAATTTACAAATATTTACTAATAACATATTTTTTAACTCCAAATTTTTATCATAAAAAGTCAATGAATTTTAACAAATATTTTCTACTACCATATTTTTTAGCCGCAACTTCTTATCATACAAACTCAATAATTTTTATCAATAAGTTCTTAAAAAAAATTATCCTAAAAAGATCGGAGATAAATTTATGTAGAATGTGAAATATTAAATGTTATAAATATTTAAATACAAAAGATTATATCCATTTATAACTTATCATGTCCACACATATTATATATGCTAAAAATACCAAGACCAAAACTTTAAAAAGACCACGGAGCAAACCTAAAAAAATTCAGTCCGACTTCAATTCGGACCAAATAGTCCGGTATGGTCCATTTTTCTAGTCTCGACTTGAAGCTGTTTACCCTTGAGACGGAGAAAATATCAAATTTGATTAACCTAGCTACATGTTGAAAACTCAATGATCTCATAAATAAATAGTTGCCGTCATAAATCTTGTACAACAATGTCGAAATCTCTACCAACAGAGATTATAACACATGAGATCTTCTCCAAATTACCCGTTAAATCGTTATTACGCTTCAAGTGTGTTTCCAAATCCTACAACGCCTTAATATCATCACCTGAATTCGTCGAACTTCACCTTCGTGAATCCCGCTCCTCGGACGCAAATCGCGTCCTTATTGTAGCTGGTAAAGGCCGTCGTAATCTCTACTCAATCGACGTAGACTCGCCTGATGACTCGGTCACCACAATTCCCATACAGCGTACCCAAGATGAGTCCACGCCAGACAAAGTTTCAATTGTGGGCTCCGTCGACGGCTTGATTTGTGTAGTACGCGCCACAGACACATGGAGTATTCCTAAGTATAAGTATATCATCGTCAACCCTTGTACGAGAGTATTTCGAGAGATTCTTTACACGAGCACACATAATTTTTTTTTATTGGATAAAATGGTATCAAGTTTTGGATTCGGGTTTGATGATTTAAACAATGATTATAAACTTGTCACGGTAATGGACGTGGAACATTTTTATCAACCTGAACGCGATACGTACAGGGAGACGTACAGGGAGGTGATGGTCTATAGTTTAAACCAGAATACATGGAAACTCGTGGAGCGAGTAAAAGACCGTATAGATTCATTAATGGTGAGTCAAAACGGTGCTCTCTTAAAAAACAATCTACTACATTGGTTGTTTTCGGATTTAAACGACTGTCGAATTGGTTGTTTCGATATTCGGTCTGACAAATGGGCTAGGGACGTTCCTTTGACGATGAATTTATATGAACACGATGAGATTCGTGTGCGACGATTAGGTGTTATTAATGGCTGCTTGTGTTTATCCACGGCCACTAATTCATCGGGAGTTGTATGGATGATGAAAGACTATGAAACAAAGGAATCTTGGGTTAAGTTGTTTCATATTACTCCATTCCTTGGCCCTCCTCCTTTTGTTAAATTCACCGAACCTTTTTTTTGCTTTCGTAGGGCATCAAAATACGAGGTTTTGGTAGCGGATTTGGACATGCAACGGCTATTTTGGTTCGATATCGGAGCAACAACATACGGTAGGGCAAAATCAGTTAAAAGGATTCCGGCTTTTGTTGGAGGGTGCCTTTTTACGGAAAGTCTTGTTCAAATTCCAGGTGGTCGTCATATTGGCTAAGATAAGCTGAATGGTTTATTTTCAATGTTAAATGTTAAATGTTAATTCAGTGGTTAAGTTTTATTTTTTTAATATTTTAACTACTTTTGTATCCCGTGATTTAGAGTAAAAATTTAATAATGCTCTAACTAAATCGTGCATGATAAAACAGTTTGGAAATTTTATGCTGTATGCATATTATAAGCCTTTTCTAGGTTAAACTCATTGTAGTTGCATTAGTTTGGTGGACAGACAACTTTTCATTTTCATTCAATTACATGAGTATGATCTTCGCTCCTAGATTTTATAATAAAATTTGAAAATTTTATTATAAAGCTCGGAAATTACACTGTCAGTTGTAGACTTGTAGTACATCATATACGGAGTATAATCCAATCCACTAACGGTGAGGAGCCAACCATATAAGGTTTCAATTGTCGGTTCATTTGACGGTTTGATTTGTGTAGGACTAAGAGTAGGCAAACATAATTTTATTCGGTTTAAGCATGTCATCATCAATCCTTCTACGAGGGTATTTCGGGAAATTCCTTACAAGTACACATCTGTGTATGCTACAATTAGGATATTTCGGTCCAGTTTTGGGTTCGGGTTTGATGATTTAAAACGTCATTTTAAACTTGTCAAGATTACGGAAACTGATGGCGTCGATCTACTATTCAATACTATCGTTAAGTGTAGGGAGGTGATGGTCTATAGTTCAAATAAGAATACATGGAAATCCGCGAAGATTGAAAAAGACCATATAGATTCAGTAACGACGGAGGGACAAAACGGTGTTCTCATAAAAAACCATCTACTACATTGGCTGTTTTCGGTTTCAAAACACTATCGAATTGGTTGTTTTAATACTCGGTCCGAAAAATGGGTTAGGCACGTCCCTTTGTCGGAGGAGTTATTTGAAGATAATAAAAAGTTTCGTATGCTAAGCTTAAGAGTTATTAATGGCTGCTTGTGTTTATACACAGGCACAGTTGTATGGATGTTGAAAGAGTATGGAGCAAAGGAATCTTGGGTTAAATTGTTTCATATTACTGATCAATTTCTTACATCTCGTTTATTTCATTTCATCCAAACTGTTTTTTGTTCTAGTAGAGAATCAAAATATGAGGTTTTGGTTTCGAAATTGAACAGGAAAGGGCTATTCTGGTACGACATCGGACCAATAACTTACGGTAGGATAAGAAAAGTTAAAAGGATTCCAGCTTTTGTTAAAGGGTGCTTTATTATCGAAAGCCTTGTTCAAATTCCAGGTGGTCGTCATATTAGCTGAGATAAGCTAAATGATTTATTTTCAATGTTAATGTTAATTTAGTCGTTAAGTTTTATTTTTTTGAGAATGTTTTAACTAGTTTTGTATCCCGAGAAAAAATCACCGAATAGTAAAAATTCTTTTTTTTTTTTTTTTTGAGAAAAGAGTGCATAAATTAAAATAAACGGAAGTACGGGTACATCGGGGGGTCGGGGGAGTGGCTCGATGGCCGCTACAAAGTCATTAGTACATAGTCGAAGAACAAAGGGTGGAGCAAAGTCCCAATTAATACATCCATTACTAGAACTAGTATCAACTAAACCGGCCTTAGCGAGAGCGTCCGCAACTCCATTAGCTGATCTTTTCTCAAAGACGATCTTCAAGCGGGGAGAGCTTTCCAAGAGATCCCTACACTCAAGGATAACATTAGCAAATTGGCCACAAGGCGGAGCCTTGCTCAAAATAGTGGAACTGCATTAAGGCAATCAGAGGCAATAATAAAACGATCCATGGACGCAAGACCGGCCCTCAAACCCTCTCTAATGGCTAAGACCTCACCGACAAAGGGGTTAGGGGAAAGAAGCCGTCTAGACCAGCCCCGCACCCACGAGCCCATGTCATTCCTGAGCACACACCCAATACTAGCTAAGGAAGAAGAAGGGGGGGGGAGGAGGGGGGTTGAATAGTAATAATTCAATGCTCTAATTTTCGGACATGATAAAACAGTTTGGAAATTTTATGCTTGTATGGTTGTTACATACTTTATGGATGTTATAGGCCTTCTTCTCTTATATATATATATATGCTATTTAAACTCATTGTTGTTGCATTAATTTGGTGGAGAGACATTTGTGCATTTGCACTTTAATCTCGTCTGTGTTTTGCTGGGATGTCGCTTTTATCCACGCAGTTTAACAGCCTCGTACAGTCTTGCTCGTAGTGTGTAGAATATTTTGTTCACTCAATTTAAGCATGTCCTCATCAACCCTTCTACGAGGGCTTTTCGAGAAATTCCTTCCAAGCGCAAACCTTGGGGACATTTACGGTTCAGTTTTGGGGTCGGGTTTGATGATTTCAACCGTGATTTTAAACTTCTCAACGTTACCGACATTGAAACCGTAGATGACGTTAATCCATGGTTACGTAATCAGGAGGTGATGGTCTGTTTATATGTTAGCTTTCTTAATTCCCATCTTTTGATATGTTTTCTCTGTTTATGAGGAGAGTTTTAAGAGCGAGGATGCGCATATAGTTTTATGATAATCTCAAGGGGTCGTTTGGTTCAACAAGTCGGAATGGAGTTTGGTTCAACAAGTCGGAATGGAGCGCATATGGTGTTATGAGATTCTAAATCCATACTTGCCAAAAGAACAACACATTATGATCAAAACAATAATAGATCCATAGACTATGCTATGAACAGTAGATCCATAGACTATGCTATGAACAGTAGATCTTGCGACTCTCTTTTCACCAAAAGCGGAAAAAAAACAAGAAAAAAAACAAATAAAAAATATCATTTCCCAAAATCTTAACCCAACCCATAAAGCCTAAGTCCTAGCCTGAATCCGACCTATCCGACAATTTTGAGACGGATTGCTTAATATGCCTTTCCATGGCCTAACATGTCAGAATGTCATTTGGAGTGATATATGTATAATCCTGCACCGGTTGAATCTCCAGTACGCCTGTACTGCTATATGCCTTCAGATAAGTCGATTTTCATCGGCCCTAATTATAGCAGAATGTTCTATTTTAATCATACAGTGCGAAAGTACAAGTGCTGAACTGGTAAGACAAAAGCGACTTAGGTAAAAGATTGGCCAGATTATAAGTCCGACCAATAAAACACGAATTTTTTTGCAAATTGGTGTTTATTAGCAAAATAATTAGGGAGTTGGGGTTGGTTTGAAACTATTTAGACTTATGGTGTCCACGTCATTAGTTTTTATTTTTTTTCCAGTTTTTATGGTAAGCTGCTAAGTTTCATAGCTGCTTACTTTTTTTTTTTTTTTTTAGTAAAGCCGCTAAGAAACCTAGCGGCTTTACTATTCATTTTTTTTTCAAAAACCGTCACCTTCTAACACTGATGACAGCCTATTCTAGAAATGAATAACCACAAAAGCCGCTAAGAAAGTTAGCGGCTTTCCTATTTCTCTATTTTTCATAAGCTTATGACATTTATTATCTAAAAAATGACAAAGAGACAAAGCCGCTAAGAAACTTAGCAGCTTTGCCTAAAAATTGGAAAAAAAAATGAAACTGATGACGTGGACACCATAAGTCTAAATAGTTTCAAAACAACCCCAACTCGCTAATTATTTTGCTAATAAACACCAATTTGCCAAAAAAATTCATAAAACACAGTCTTAAATCAATATAGATGATTCAATCTTGAGCAAACTACATTAGGAAAATAAAATATCTGAACAAATAATTAAACATTTACCTGTGGCGTTGCTCGTTAATCCTCTGGTGATATAATCAACTTACTACCAGGAATCGGAACAAGGCTTCCAGTAACAAAACACGCTTCATAGAAACCAGGAATCCCGCTTATTTCTTCAGTTTTACCATTTGCTTCGGATCCTATATTGAACCAAAATAGTCCACCAATCTTATAAGGTCTGCGAACCAAAACCTCTTGTTTTGCGCCATGGCGGAAACCATAAGGGCCATCGAAGCAGTAACAACAAGGTTTACAACAACAAGGAGAACAACGAGAAATTTCAAACAATTTAATCCACGACTCCTTCACTCCATAGTCTTTCATCATCCATACAACATCAGACAGATTGGATCTCGCAGTAAAACACAAACACCCATCAAGAACACCAAGGTTTATCACTTGAAAGCTGATATCTTTGTATTCCTCGTTAAAGTCGGCCATTGGGTCAGTGAATAAGTCCACCAAAGGTACCTCGTCAGCCCATTTGTAAGATCGAACATCGAAACAATAAATAATGAACTCCCCCCTAAGTGAACTCCACAAAATCCAATGAAGTAAATGATTCTTCATAAGAACACCATTTCGCGTCCGCAAGGAATATGTCGGTCGCTGTACATTCTCAACCAACTTCCAGGTATTGTCATTTAGACTATACACCATCACCTCGCGGTTGAATAGCTCATCCCCTTGATAAGGGTGATAGCGGATAGCATTTTCCGCAATCCTGACAAGTTTATAATCCTTCTTTATGTCATCATACCCAAACCCGAAACTAATCCCATACTCTTTTCCCAACGCGGATGTGTGTTTGAAAGGAACTTCCCGAAATACTCCCGTAGACGGGTTGATCACGACCTGCTTAAATTCATCGATTCGTCAATGTCGCGTTTTAGTCCAACGCAAAGTAAGCCATGGAATGATCCCACAATGGAAACAATGCCAACGTCTAACCACTTGCCTAGGGTACGCGGTAAAGGGATATTAACGAGGGTGGTGTCATAATCTGGCGAGTCTATGTCGAACGAGTAGAGATCACTGCCAGCTTTTTCAGCAAGAATAAGCAGGCGGTTTGCTTTTGAAGAGAGGGATTGTTGAAAGTGGATATTGATGAATTCTGGGGATGATATTAAAGTGTTGAAGGATTTGGAAACGCATTTGAAGCGAGCAAGTGATTTGGCGGGTAATTTGGGTAAGATCTCATCAGTTATAATCTCAGTTGGGATAGAAACAGAAACAACAGGGTCCGGTACGACATTCCGAACGGCTGAAATTGAAGTGTATAATAAACGGTATTTCGGGATTCCGGGATCCCGGAAAAAAATTATCCGGAAATCACATAGAAAGTTCCACGGGTCAGATAAAGCGGCCACGCAAAGTTTGAGCACCAATGGAAGACATTTTGGAGTGCCGGTGTGCCTCACACCAGCATTCGCCGAAACTCGGATTATTGTGAAAAATGTGTTAAAGCTCGTTATTTGAGGATGAAATCGAACAGGTTGATTCCTGAAATGAGCTCGGACGTGTGATTGAAAAACAGGGAGAAAAAGAAAAAGGTCCTGCATTACGACCTTCCGAACGGCATTTGAAATTGAAGTGTATAAATACACGGTTTTTCGGGATTCTGGGGTCCCGGAACAAAAATCTCCGGAAATCGCATAGAAAGTTCCTCGGGTCAGATAAAGCGGCCACGCAAAGTTTGAACACCAACGGAAGATATTTGGGGGTGCCGGTGTGCCACAAATCAGCATTCGCCGAAACTCGGATTATTGTGAAAAATGTGTTAAAGCTCGTTATTTGAGGCTGAAATCGAACAGGTTGATTCCCGAAATCGAACAGGTTGATTCGTGAAATGAGCTCGGACGCGTGATTGAAAAACAGGGAGAAAAAGAAACAGGGTCCGATACGACCTTCCGAACGGCTGAAATTGAACTGTATAATACACGGTTTTTCAGAATTCCGGGGTCCCGGAACAAAATTCTACGGAAATCACATAGAAAGTTCCTCGGGTCAGATAAAGCGTCCACGAAAAGTTTGAGCACCAACGGAAGAAATTTGGGGGTGCCGGTGTGCCACAAACCAGCATTCGTCGAAACTCGGATCATCGTGAAAAATGTGTTAAAGCTCGTTATTTGAGGCTGAAATCGAACAGGTTGATTCCTGGAATCGAACAGGTTGAGTCCTGAAATGAGCTCGGACGTGTGATTGAAAAATAGGTAGAAAAAGAAATAGGGTCCGGTACGACCTTCCGAACGCAAAGTTTGAGCACCAACGGAAGATATTTGGGGGTGCCGGCGTGCCATAAACCTGCATTCGCCTAAACTCGGATTATCATGAAAAATGTGTTAAAGCTCGTTATTTGAGGCTGAAATCGAACAGGTTGATTCCTGAAATCGAACAGGTTGATTCCTGAAATGAGCTCGGACGCGTGATTGAAAACAGGAAAAAAGAAACAGGGTCCGGTACGACCTTCCGAACGACTGAAATTGAACTTTATAATACACGGTTTTTCGGGATTCCGGGGTCCCGGAATAAAGTTCTCCAGAAATCACATAAAAAGTTTCACGGGTCAGATAATTCGGCCACGCAAAGTTTGAGTACAAACGAAAGACATTTGGGTGTGCCGGTGTGCCACAAACAGCATTCGCCGAAACTCGGATTATCGTGAAAAATGTGTTAAAACTCGTTATTTGTGGCTGAAATCGAACAGGTTGATTCCTGAAATGAACTCGGTCGCGTGACTGAAAAACAGGGAGAAAAAGGAACAGGGTCCGGTACGACCTTCCGAACGGCTGAAATTAAAGTGTATAATACACGGTTTTTCGGGATTCCGAGGTCCCGGAACAAAATTCTCCGGAAATCACATAGAAAGTTCTTAGGGTCAGATAAAGCGGCCACGCAAAGTTTAAGCACTAACGGAAGACATTTGGGGGCGCCAGTGTGCCACAAACAAGCATTCGCCGAAACTCAGATTATCGTGAAAAATGTGTTAAAGCTCGTTATTTGAGGCTGAAATTGAACAGGTTGGTTCCTGAAATGAGCTCGGACGCGTGATTGAAATAGAGTGAGAAAAAGAAACAGGGTCCGGTACGATCTACCGATCGGCTGAAATTGAAGTGTATAAATACACGGTTTTTCGGGATTCCGGGATCCCGGAACAAAATTTTCCAGAAATCACATAAAAAGTTCCTCAGGTCAGATAAAGCGGCCACACAAAGTTTGAGCACCAACGGAAGACATTTGGGGGTGCCGGTGTGCCACAAACCAGCATTCGCCGAAACTCGGATTATCGTGAAAATTGTGTTAAAGCTCGTTATTTGAGGCTAAAATCGAACAGGTTGGTTCCGGAAATGAGCTCGGACGCGTGATTGAAAAACAGGGAGAAAAAGGAATAGGGTCCGCTACGACCTTCCGAACGGCTGAAATTTAAGTGTATAATACACGGTTTTTCGGAATTCCGGGATCCCGGAACAAAATTCTCCGGAAATCACATGGAAAGTTCCTCAGGTCAGATAAAGCGGCCACACAAAGTTTGAGAACCAACGGAAGACATTTGGGGGTGCCGGTGTGTCACAAACCAGCATTCGCTGAAACTTGGATTATCGTGAAAAATGTGTTAAAGCTCGTTATTTGAGGCTGAAATCGAACAGGTTGATTCCTGGAAACGAACAGGTTGATTCCTGAAATGAGTTCGGACGCGTGATTGAAAATTAGGGAGAAAAAGAAACAGGGTCCGGTACGACCTTCCGAACGGCTGAAATTGAAGTGTATAATAAACGCTTTTTCGGGATTCCGGGGTCCCGGAATAAAATTCTCCGGAAATCACATAGAAAGTTCCTTGGGTCAGATAAAGCAGCCACGAAAAGTTTGAGCACTAACGGAAGACATTTGGGGGTGCCGGTGTGCCAGAAACAAGCATTCGCCGAAACTCGGATTATCGTGAAAAATGTGTTAAAACTCGTTATTTGAGGCGGAAATCAAACAGGTTGATTCCTGGAATCGAACAGGTTGATTCCTGAAATGTGCTCGGACGCGTGATTGAAAAACAGGGAGAAAAAGAAATTGGGTTTGGTACGACCTTCCGAACGGCTGAAATTGAAGTGTATAAATACACGGTTTTTCGGGATTCCGGGGTCCCGGAATAAAATTCTCCGGAAATCAAATAGAAAGTTCCTCGGGTCAGATAAAGCGGCCACGCAAAGTTTGAGCACCAACGGAAGATATTTGGGGGTGCCGGTGTGCCACAAACCAGGATTCGCCGAAACTCGGATTATTGTGAAAAATGTGTTAAAGCTCGTTATTTGAGGCTGAAATCGAACAGGTTGATTCCTGATATCGAACAGGTTGATTCCTGAAATGGGCTCGGACGCGTGATTAAAAAACAGGGAGAAAAAGAAACAGGTTCCGGTACGACATTTCGAACGGCTGAAATTAAAGTGTATAATACACGGTTTTTCGGGATTCCGGGGTCCCGGGAAAAAATTCTCCATAAATCACATAGAAAGTTCCTCGAGTCAGATAAAGCGGCCACGCAAAGTTTGAGCACCAACGGAAGACATTTGGGGGTGCCGGTGTGCCACAAACCAGCATTCGCCGAAACTCGGATTATCGTGAAAATGTGGTGAAGCTCGTTATTTGAGGCTGATATCGAACAGGTTGATTTCTGAAATGAGTTCGGACACGTGATTGAAAAACAGGGAGAAAAAGAAACAGGGTCCGGTATGACCTTCCGAACGGTTGAAATTGAACTGTATAATACACGGTTTTTCGGGATTCCGGGGTCGGAATAAAATTCTCCGGAAATCACATAGAAAGTTCCTCGGGTCAGATAAAGGGGCCACGCAAAGTTTGAGCACCAACGGAAGACATTTGGGGGCGACGGTGTGTCACAAACCAGCATTCGCCGAAACTCGGATTATCGTGAAAAATGTGTTAAAGCTCGTTATTTGAGGCTGAAATCGAACAGGTTGATTCCTGATATCGAACAGGTTGATTCCTGAAATGAGCTCGGACGCGTGATTAAAAAACAGGGAGAAAAAGAAACAGGGTCCGGTACGACATTCCGAACGGCTGAAATTGAAGTGTATAATAAACGGTATTTCGGGATTCCGGGATCCCGTAAAAAAATTATCCGGAAATCACATAGAAAGTTCCACGGGTCAGATAAAGCGGCCACGCAAAGTTTGAGCACCAACGGAAGACATTTGGGGGTGCCGGTGTGCCTCACACCAGCATTCGCCGAAACTCGGATTATTGTGAAAAATGTGTTAAAGCTCGTTATTTGAGGCTGAAATCGAACAGGTTGATTCCTGAAATGAGCTCGGACGCGTGATTGAAAAACAGGGAGAAAAAGAAACAGGGTCCGGTACGACCTTCCGAACGGCTGAAATTGAAGTGTATAAATACACGGTTTTTCGGGATTTCGGGGTCCCGGAACAAAAATCTCCGGAAATCGCATAGAAAGTTCCTCGGGTCAGATAAAGCGGCCACGCAAAGTTTGAACACCAACGGAAGATATTTGGGGGTGCCGGTGTGCCACAAATCAGCATTCGCCGAAACTCGGATTATTGTGAAAAATGTGTTAAAGCTCGTTATTTGAGGCTGAAATCGAACAGGTTGATTCCTGAAATCGAACAAAGTTGATTCCTGAAATGAGCTCGGACGCGTGATTGAAAAACAGGGAGAAAAAGAAACAGGTCCGGTACGACCTTCCGAACTACGAAATTGAATCGTATAATACACGGTTTTGGGGATTCGGGTCCCGGAACAAAATTCTACGGAAATCACATAGAAAGTTCCTCGGGTCAGATAAAGCGTCCACGCAAAGTTTGAGCACCAACGGAAGACATTTGGGGGTGCCGGTGAGCCACAAACCAGCATTCGCCGAAACTAGGATTATCGTGAAAAATGTGTTAAAGCTCGTTATTTGAGGCTGAAATCGAACAGGTTGATTCCTGAAATCGAACAGGTTGATTCCTGAAATGAGCTCGGACGCGTGATTGAAAAACAGGGAGAAAAAGAAACAGGGTCCGGTACGACCTTCCGAACGGCTGAAATTGAAGTGTATAAATACACGGTTTTTTCGGGATTCCGGGGTCCCGGAACAAAATTCTCCGGAAATCACATAGAAAGTTACTCGAGTCAGATAAAGCGGAAACGCAAAGTTTGAGCACCAACGGAAGACATTTGGGGGTGCCGGTGTGCCACAAACCAGCATTCGCCGAAACTCGGATTATCGTGAAAAATGTGTTAAAGCTCGTTATTTGAGGTTGAAATCGAACAGGTTGATTCCTGAAATCGAACAGGTTGATTCCTCAAATGAGCTCGGACGCGTGATTGAAAAACAGGGAGAAAAAGAAACAGGGTCCGGTACGACCATCCGAACGGCTGAAATTGAAGTGTATAATACACAGTTTTTCGAGATTCCGGGGTCCTGGAATAAAATTCTCCGAAAATCATATAGAAAGTTCCTCGGGTCAGATAAAGCAGCCACGCAAAGTTTTAGCACCAACGGAAGACATTTGGAGGTGCCGGTGTGCCACAAACCAGCATTCGCCGAAACTCGGATTATCGTGAAAAATGTGTTAAAGCTCGTTATTTGAGGCTGAAATCGAACAGGTTGATTCCTGAAATCGAACAGGTTGATTCCTGAAATGAGCTCGGACGCGTGATTGAAAAATAGGGAGAAAAAGAAAGAGGGTCTGGTACGACTTTCACACCATACCCCTTCCCGTGAGGTCAGAACCTCACAAAAATATTTATATACATATTAGACCCGTAATGACATCCAACCAGTCAATCCTGATCACGTAAGTTACCACCCGATAAAGGTTACCTCTCGCCCGAACTTAACTCATATGTCCCTCATAACATATTCCCCCATTCGCATAACCATCATCTCATGCCATGTATAACCATACCATTACTATTCAACTATTAGCACCCGCCTCATCTAACCACATTTTATACTTCCTTACAACCACACATTTCAATCCGGCCTCTACAAAATCAACCTCATTAGAATTGATATCTTTCTTATCTATCATCACCCGTAACCACTAGTGACAACACCTCAACACTACCGTCGTTTGGACATCAAGCCTCTTACACTCATCTCTAAACATCACGGTTTCTTTCCTATCTTCGGTTAATTTCCCAAATAAAGAACATCAACCTATCAAGAAAATTACCTCAACATTCTTTCCAATACTATCCTTAACTGTATCGTCATCTAACTCTCCATCAAAATCTCATATCGTGCAGATACTCTATCAACCTCTTACTCCCTTAATTCCTCAAAACTCATGACTAATCATGTTGTCCTGAAACTCCTATATAACCATTAACTAACATCCTCATGATAGCATCACACATCTCGACGACTCCTTACCTCTATATCACATAACTCCGGTCAACATTTTCTCAGCTTATTTTTATCCTTCTTTTATCTTTACACTCAACCATATCAATTAATAGTTCAATTTCTTATTACTTCTATCTAACTCTTTAGTGCTCCGGTTACCTTTTCATTACTCCAAAACTCAAATCCCCTTATTTCATATCGATATCATCTCACTCTTTCTTACCATAGATATTCTCTTATTATGCTATCACTCACCCTTGCCACTAATCCATCTATAGAATCAACGTTTACTGTTCAAACAATTGCATCTCCCTTTTTACATCTCTAGAAATCAAAATTCATTTTATACCATTAATTGCCCAAGGAAATCACACATTAATTTCACCTCTTGATAACACAGATTCCCCAAACTCACTCACTATCTGCAAATCCACGTCGCAACATGTCTCCGCTAAGTTCACTATATACCTCTCTTCTCCATCCATCTACAACGACCTTTCCTTACATATATTCTTAACCAACACAGTTCCTAACCATCTCCCTCCATAATCCTTTACGAATCTCAAGTTGCTACTATTCACATCCTTCCTTCCAATCTTTTCATTCTCACGTTTCTTAGACTTACATCATGCCTTGCCCACATTCACTTACTTTTACATCACTCAACACACAATCTTATCACTCATCTCATCTCACAAAACATGCTCCATGCCTCAATAAACCATACCGATTTTTTTTTCCACTATCTATCACAACACATATAACTCATGTCGTTCCACCGAACTCATACTTACCACAGGCGCCACTCCTTACATCACAAGATTAGGTAACTTACGCATTAGAATCAATATACATGTAAAACAATGCATAAAGAAGCAAAATAACACCTTTGAATTAAACATAATATGCAACGAAGTCAAAAGATAAGCATATGACCCAAAACATGGGTCACTAGATCAAGTACAGCCCACTCGATCGAGTAAGTGAGTTACTCGATCGAGTAGGTGAAGGCTAGAAGAACCTAAAACAAATTACCAGGAATACTCGATCGAGTAACAAGAGGTGCACTCGATCGAGTGAGGGCCACTCGATCGAGTACCCTACGCATTTTTCAACACTGTCTAATTTTCGTAAAACGGTCATATCTCACTCGTTTCTTGGTCATTTTGGGCGTGTGACTTATCGTTAGAATCGTAACAGAACAAGTTATCACCTCCAATTGGAATCACATCAAAATCATTTATACATCTCAAGTTATAACAGTTTAAAGACAACTTTGCTGTAATCAGACGACATAACTATTCGATTTTTTACTTCCAACCAACTTAAACAACAACAAGGTAAACAAAAACAACTCAATACTCATAAAACCAGTATCCCTAACCACATGTTACTATTTACAAAACCAAACAACAACTTCCATCATGCACATACATTATTCAACTTACCATTCATGTAATGCCCGCATGCTTTTATTCTATAACCTTACGTAAAAACAATGACAATATATATAACATAAAATTCCATTTATGTGTTACTAACATATCAACATTATGACACCGAAGATGTCTTAGTCTAGTGGTTAAGACGGAGGTATCCTGGACAATAGGTCTCGGGTTCGATTCCCCCTCCCCTTATTGTAATGAGACTAAGTGCGCGCTTCGTTGAACCAAAAAATATATCAACATTATAAAAATCCACTTCAGTCATATAAACATGCTTAAATCATGAAATCATATTTTTAAGCAACATTATCCATCATCCATCATACACTTTATCTAACGCATGCATATAGTATATAGCTTTATTATATAACTTTACGAAACAAAATCATGTATAACCATATCACATCGCTTAATCTCATGTTACTAAGATTGCCACATTATAAATCATTCATCCTGCAATACATTATTCATCACATATTATCATATATGAACTACTTCCTTTTTCCACCACATCATTCATCATTCTCATATACTTTTCCAACAATTCCAACCAACATCGTAAACCAACTATCATGCAACAATTATTCATCTTTTTCCACTAATTATTCATGCTCTTACTCAAACTTTTAGCTATATAATCGATTCTACTTCTAGAACTCTCGGTCGATAAAATTACTCTAATATTTATCTTTAACCCGGAACACATGCGACTACGGTCACGAATACTTCCGTTGATCTCAATCCAAATTTCGATGTAATAACATTTTACTACCCACTTACCCAACGTAACAAGGTTTGTATTATGGTGAAGCCGGATTAACTCCCTTATGAAATTGGGATTCATGGTTTCTACTATTTGGTAAGGCTATTTCTCAATTATTAATTTAGTGAGAGGTCATGTCAATTTATTATCTATCACGTTTTAAGTGAACTAAAGCGGTGAACTACGATAATTATAATTGACACCGTCGATGACTCGATTGAATAAAATGCATGTTTAGTTATGGCGATTTAGCGATGCATGCAAACATATAAACAAAATGCAAAGCATAAATATAACACCACCTGATCCTCTAAGGTCATACCTATAGGGTAATGCTCTTAATTGATTATTTAATTAATCGTATGCTGATACGGGTTAATTAAATTCCTTAAAATTGACGAGTGATTTTGTGAGTAAAATTACGTTTCTTATTGTAATTTGATTAAATAAGATTCGGTCTAAGTAATCGAATTGTTTTATTACTTAGATTAATTTATTGTTTATGAAATAATTAAAAATAGAATGAATAATTTATTATAACCACATGTAGATGTGATTTATAATCCTATGACCCATTTTGGTACAAGTAATTGTGAATTACTATTTATTTTTGTATGTGACATATTTATTAATATGATGATTTTTAATATGTTAAAAATGCATTATAATGTAACATGTCATGTAACATGCATGGGGGAACCTACATAGTAGCAAAGGGTAGCACTCGCTACCCCAAATTCCCAAAAAATGATTAAGATTATCGACTTTTGTCACCCCAATTTTTTTAAATATGCACCGTAACATAAGTGTAAAACAACATCAAAAAAAATTCGCTATCCCAAAACTTTATTTCTGGGTTCGCCCCTGGTACTAACATGTCACATATGTCACAATTGACAAATGACAAAAATAAAATGGACCACCATTTTACATGGTAACCGAAATTAGGAGGGGCATTAAGGGTTTGTGTTGTTTAATTTATTTTATTCAACCAACACAATGATAACCCTAAGCCATAGCCTTACAAGGCTAAACATCTTGAGAAGATCAACCTAAAACTAGGGTTGCATGCCTAGTCTCTTGTGAAGAGCAAAAATGAAAAGCATTGGGCATGCTACCCAAGGCCATAATTTCAGCCACCCATAAGAGAAAAGAAAGAGTTTTCTCTTCCTTGATTCATTATTCATTCTAGTCTCAAATTTTTATTCTCTCTAGTTTTTGATAAAAAGCTTAAGAGCAAAAATAAACTCACACATTACTCCCTCTTGAACCGAAATTTCAAGAGAAAAATAACAATTTATTTGTGTCATTTTAAGGAAGGATTTTATTAATACTAGTCTTATGTTAATAAAATCTATTAAGGGTGTTGCTTTGGTACAATCCTTGGGGAGAGATTCTACACTTGAATGTTGCTCATCCACTAAGGAAAGCTCAAGATCTAGCAAGGTAGGTGACCTTGCTAGTGCCCATTTTGCCGAGTCAACAATGTAAGGATCCGATTTTCTTTACTCTTGTTTTAAGTTTTGCATGCATAAGATCTTGAATAATTTTATGACTAAATTAATTATTCACATATTCAATATGTAAACAAATGAGATTAATGAATCCCAACAAAATGGACGCAGACCTTTGTCCAGGGCTAATTGGATGGCAGACCCAGTCCAGGGTATATTGGATGGTAATAGACTCAGGTGGAGTTTATGGTGTTCTAGTGTAAGCGCTCATTTGCTGGAACATGGCAGATACAAGTTTACTTAGGAGTGACTTGTATAGTGGTCGAGTGGTTTGGAAGTCGTTTGCTAAATGCGACTGTCCGAGTCAAGGTGGAGAATTGTTAGTATGTCACTCGTATGTCACTTACAGAATATGTCGACGGTGAGATAAATTAGACTAAAGAAAAGGAGGTAAAATACGGGCGACACATCTGCGGGTCGCTGGGAATTCTGATGAAATCAGAACGCCGTATGATATTGCTGCATGACAAGCTATTAGAGTTGACTTCTTTTGTATGGAAATTGACGTTATCATGTCTTTGGTTTCCTAAGTTTAGTTGGACAATATTTTTGTATTAATTAATTATATTTCTTAATTAGAATAATCTTTGTTAGGATAGTTTAATATATATATATATAAACACTACTTTAACCTAGTTATTTTTTTAAGTAGAGATTTGTGAGGCAAACATATTGAGAGTTTTAAGAGGCAGATCTAGAAAAACTCTGTGCTCATCTTTTGTAATCTGTAATTCTCCCGACATAGTGAATTATTCTCCCTCGCCCTGGTGGATGTAGCTATCGCATTGATAGTGAACCACGTTAAATCTTTGTGTCTTTTATTTTTGCATCTACTCCGTATTGCTTCCACACAACAAATGTAAAACAATCTTTCTCGTTGTCAAAAATAAAAAGTTGTATAGTACGTCGGGGGATGAAAGTCACTAAGCAAGTGTTTTTACTTGTACCTCAGGTTCAAACTCGTCAACATTAAGATTTGCTATAAACTATAAAGCCTATAATGATAGAGTAAAACTGTATATCTGTATGAGGCTAAAATCCCAACAAAACACAGACGAGATTAAAGTGCAAATGCAAAATGTCTTTTCACCAAATTAATGCAACAACAATGAGAATAAATTAGCATATAAGAGAAGAAGGCTTATAACATCTGTAAAGTATCAAGTATGTAACAACCATATACAAGCATAAAATTTTCAAACTGTTTTATCATGTTCATTTTAGAGTATTGAATTTTTTCTCTTCGGTGATTTCACGAGATACAAAACTAGTTCAAGCATTATTGAAAATAAATCATTTAGCTAGTTTATCTTGGTTGATATAACGACCACCTGGAATTTGAACAAGACTTTCCGTAAAAAGGCACCCTCTAACAAAAGACGGAATCCTTGTAGCTGATTTTATCCCACCATATGTTGGTCCGATGTCATACCGAAATAGCCTTTCCCGGTCAAAATACGCTACCAAAGCCTCGTATTTTGATTCTCTACGAAAGCAAAAAAAAGGTTGGGTGAAATGAAAATAATGAGAGCTAAATGGAGTAATATGATACAACTTAATCCAAGATTCCTTTGCTTCATAGTCTTTCAACATACATAGAATTCCCGATGACGTAGTAGTTGTCGATAAACACAAGCAGCCGTTAATAATGTTGGGGATAAAAATAGCACTTTTTTATCCATGATGATGTGGCATCTTTTCATTGGCGGATGAAAAAGTAAGGGGATTGATGAGATGGACAAGTAGGGACCATTGGATTAAAAGATAAACAAACACATTTGTGTTTGGTACCTCACACACAAAAGGGGTGGAAAAGTCAACCAACCACCTCCTATTATCAAGCAACTACCCCCTACTTTACATGAGCAGACACAGGAATCCAGGAGCAGAGGCAGGAAAACATTGTGGACTTAACCCTAGCAAGACAACAACTATATAAAGGGAAGCAAGTCACAATTAGAGGGGCATCTCATTCCACACACAAACACTCTACTATTCAATATACCGTCTACTCTTAGCAATAATTCGCTAGCAAAATACGTCTTGTATTTCCTTACTTGCATAATTCCGTCTCGATTATAGTGCAAAGTTGGTGGGATTCCGACTCCCTCCGCGGTTGTTTCCACACCGGGTTTTCCGCGTCACCAAAAATTCCTCGTGTCACTCTCTTATTTCGTTGTTCATTCGTACATTAAATTCGTCGCATTCATTCCGTCGTTGGCCATAGATTAATCACTATCACTCACTAATTAAATTAATAACTCGGTAAATTTTTACCAAAACAAATAACACCTAAGCTTCGCTCACAAGTAGCCATTATTAACTGCATCAAAGGAACGTCCCTAACCCATTTGTCGGACCGAGTATCAAAACAACCAATTCGACAGTGTTTTGAATCCGAAAACAACCAATGTAGTAGATGGTTTTTTATGAGAGCACCGTTTTGTGTCACCCTTAATGAATCTATAGGTTTATTTACACGCTCCGCGAGTTTCCATGTATTCTGGTTTAAACTATAGACCATCACCTCCCTGTACGCAACGTATTTACGTAATACTTGACAACAACGTTCCACGTCCGTTACCGTGACAAGTTTATAATCATCGTTTAATTCATCAAACCCGAATCCAAATTTTGATATTACATTCTCCGAATGTGTGCTCGTGTAAGGAATCTCTCGAGATACTCTCGTACAAGGGTTGACAATGATATACTCAGATTTACAAAAAATTCCGTAAGCGTGTTCCGAGTACTACGCAAACCAAGCCGTCGACGGAGCCCACAATTGAAACATTGTCTGGCTTAGACTCGTCTAGGATACGCGGTAAGGGAATTGTGGTGACCGATTCATGAGATGAGTCTAAGTCGATTGAGTATAGATTTCGTCCGTATTTACCAACTAGAATAAGGCCGAGGTGATTTGTGTCCGAGGAGAAGCCGGATTCGTGAAGGTGAAGTTGGATGAATTCAGGGGATGATATTAAGGCGTTGTAGGATTTGGAAACACACTTGAAGCGTAGTAACGATTTCGCGGGTAATTTGGGAATGATCTCATGGGTTATAGTGTCTGTTGGTAGCGAAGACATTGTTGTTTTGGTAGCAAGATTACACGAATACAAATACAAATACAAATAGATTTACGAGTTTCAATAATAAGATTTTAGGGTATATATAACAGCGAGTTTATATATTATTCTCATAACATTATAAAAGTTTACTAAAACCAAGTGTTTCCTAAATAGATGTACAAAATAATTATGGAAATTAATAAAAACTTTCCATATTCAAATTTGGGTAAACAGACTTTAAAACAAATTAAAGACATCCTTTATCTATAAAAGCTGAAGCCAATAAGGGCAAGTCCAATGGTGTAGCTTAGGGACTTGCTTGCAATTTCTTAAAATTGCAAGCTAGTTGCTACACCATTGGAGATGTCCAACTAGATTAGCTTGTCTTAAGCAACAAGCCTCATTAAACTAGTTGCTTAAATGGTCCCACAATATCATATCAACCAATGACAAATTAGTTTATTTTCATAATTTTAATTTTATTAAAATTTAATTAGGTTTGATTTTTTTCATAAACTAGCTAAACCATTGGAATGAATTTGTCAAGCTACAAAATTATTGCTTAAAATGTGATTTGGATTTGTCAAGCTACAAGGTAATTGCTTACCATTGTACTTGCTCTAAAACTCTCCTATTGGTCTATGATTTTTAAGGATTAAATAGAAAAAAAATTAAGGTAGGACCCCCCATGTTCATCCTACACATTTAATTACCCTCTCTCCTATATTTCATTTGATTTGCTTTTCTTTTACTCCTTTTCAAACTACTGAGTTTACGATATTTTAATTTTAGTTTTAACTTTTTTTATAATTACATATACATATTATACATATATATTTTCCTAAAATGTTAGGAATACATCTGAACGAAAACAATTAAAAAAAATAGAAAATGAATAAAATTACAAATTATTTGTACTCGTTTTCTTATTGATAGGTACCCAAATAACATTCCTATACAAAAAAAAAATGCAAGTCTCGATAAGAATTAAAGCACATTCATATAATTATAATTCATAATGTTAAGAAATATACAAAATTTAGCAAAATTTGAAAAAGATTCATATAATTATAATGTTAAAAAAAAAATACACATGGTAAAGATTTTAATGATTATAAAAAAGTACCAGCACTAATTTTTTTATCTTAAAAAAAACCAGAAGTCTTACAAAGCATTATTATGAGACAAAAACATTTATTTAGTAATCAGGCATCTACAATATCATATTTACAATTTCAATACCGTCATTTGAATTTAACATTTAAATAAAGAAGCTCAATTCATTATATGTGGTTACAATAATAAATAAGAGGTCCGATTAAATTCAATACCGTCTCTATGGACAATTTATATTATTACGATATTGAACACTTAACATCTGTTGTTACGACCCGTGCATTTTTTTGCACGGGTGTAAAACTAGTATTATATTATAGCAAAGTAAAGAAAAAAAAATTACTGAAAAATAATTTTGAGATGGATGAAATAATTTGAAATATAATTTACGAGTTCTTATGAGTTATAATTTCTACCGGGAGAGAAGCCATTGTTGAAAATTTGTACCACGAAGTTTAATTGTTGTACAACACAAACACTTTTATATACGGATATTAAACAGTTTATGTAGGTTTACCAAATTTAATAATTTTTCCGTCAAAATTTAACTTTCTAATATGCAACTTTAGGGTCGGATGGGAAAAATGGGCTGGACGTGGCTATTTGGCCTGGATCGAATAATTCGAACCAAATTCATTTAGGTTCGCTCCTCGGTCTCACATAAGTTGATCGAACCCAACCTATTTACTCTAACCAGAATTGCTCGGCTTGTGCTCATAAAGTAAAACTTGAGCTCGTTATCAAGTTTGCGACCTTTATCGCGAGTTCGTTCGAGCTCAACTCGAGCCTATATACAATTGTTGAATTTTCATTTTTTCTATCTGGATATTTTCAATAATAAGGCTCGAAAATGTTATATACAAATATTGGAAAATCAATGAGACATTTTTTATATGTGTGATACAAATATATAATCATGACAAAATATTGTGTTATAAAATATGAGTTATATCTTATCTAATTAAAAAAATTCGAGCCGTTCGCGAACTTTTCGAGCAGATCCAAACGTTAGCTCGGCTTGACTCATTAAGCTCTCGAGCCGTGTCCAAGCCTAAGCCTGAGCTTGCGCCGAGCTTTAACCGATCAGAGCTCGAGTTGCTCGCGAGTTGTCTCGTCTCATTAACAACCCTAATTGTGACTAACGACCAATATAAAAACATGGTACCTAGTATCTTTACTAGAGTATAACTTCATAAGCAATACGATAGAAACAAGATTTCCCGCTACAAAAAAAAAAGCCATACATCGAATTAAAATAATTTCATTAATTATTAATTAAAACATTCAAAAAGTAAAACTTAATGACTAAATTATCATTAACATTAAAAATAAATCATGTAGCTTATATATCTTGGCTGATATGATGACCACCTGGAATTTGAACAAGGCTTTCCCTAAAAAAGCACCCGCTAACAAAACCCGGAATCTTAATAACTGGTTTTAAGCTATCGTATGTTCCTTGTCCGATGTCGTACCAAAATAGCTCTTGCCGGTGAAATTTCGGAATCAAAACCTCGTATTTTGATTTTCTACGAAAACAAAAAGAAGGTTGGATGAAATCAAAAAAATGAGAGGTAAGAAATTGATTAATATGAAACAACTTAACCCAAGATTCCTTTGCTTCATAATCTTTCAATATCCATAGAACTTTCGATGACGAAGTAATCGTTGATAAACTCAAACACCCATTAATAACTCCTAAGCTTCGCACACAAAACTTATTATTTTTACTATTATTATGTTCAATTAACTGCATCAAAGGAACGTCCCTAGTCCATTTGTCGGACTGAATATCGAAACAGCCAATTCGATAGCCATAGCGGTAATTTGAACCCGAAAATATCCAATGTAGTAGATGGTTTTTTATGAGAGCACCGTTTTGTGTCCTTACCGAATCTTTAGGCTCTTTTACAGTGTCCGTCAATTTCCAGGTATTCTCATTTAAACTATAGACGATCACCTCCCTACCCGTAACGTTAACTGGATCAACTGGATCAAACAAGTAATTAGCTTGTCTAAGAAAGTCAACAATCCAGACAAGTTTAAAATCAACGTTTAAATCATCAAATCCGAACCCAAAACTGGACTGAAAACTACCAAAAACCTTAGCCATAGGTGTGCGCTTGCAACGAGGAATTTCCCGAAATACCCTTGTACAAGGGTTGATGAGGATATGCTTATAAGGATCAAAACCTCTTATGTCTATTACTAACCTTACGCAAATTAAGCCGTTAATCGAGCCCACAATTGAAACAACGGGTGACTTCCACAAATCTGGGGTACGCGGTAAGGGAATTGTGGTGACCGATGAGTCTGGTGAGTCTAGGTCGATTGAGTAGAGCTTAAGCCTGTCTTCATCAGCGAGAATAAGGCCGAGGTGATTTGTGTCCGAGGAGCGGGATTCGTGAAGGTGAAGTTGGATGAATTCTGGGGATGATATTAAGGCGTTGAAGGATTTGGAAACACACTTGAAGCGTAATAACGATTTGACGGGTAATTTAGCAAAGATCTCATGTGTTATAATGTCTGTTGGTAATGGTAGTGAAGACATTGTTGTTTTGGTAGCAAGATTAGCCGAATTCGCCATGACAACTTAATAAAACATTACTTAGTAGGAGGAGTTGTTTGTGTTTCGAAAGATAAATACAAATAGATTTAAGAGTTTCACTAATAATAATATCTTAAGGGTTAAGATTTTAGGGTATATATGAGAGTTTATATATTATTCTCATAACATTATAAAAGTTTACTAAAACTAAGCTTTTCCTGAATAGATGTACAAAATAATTAAGGAAATTAATAAAAAATTTCCATATTCAAATTAAAAAATCTAATCAAATGTGGAATCCTAACCCGACTTTAAACAAATTAAATACATATTATAAAAAAGTGAATCATGGAAATAGAGAGCACTGGATTTGAACAAGACTTTCAGTAAAGACCACCCATCCAATTCCCAAATACGTCTTGCTTTTCCGTCCCGCATCCACCATTACTCTTCTTATATAAGAACATGAACTCGAATCCCCCACAACCCAGATGGGCTTGCTTTCACGTATGACCAAACTAATGCAACCACAATGAGATTAACCTAGAGATTATAATATATCCACATAATAAAGTACTCCCTCCGTCCCGGTCAATTGTTGTCCTTTTGTTTTGGCACAAAGACCAAGGAAAGAGGAGAGGGTCAATAACTAAATGACAAGTGGAACAAATTGAATGAGAATGATCAAATTACTCATCAAGTTCATTCTTAAAATAGAAAGGACAACAAATGACTGAGACACCCCAATATGGAAAAGGACAACAAATGACCGGGACAGAGGGAGTACTTCGTAAGTAACAACCATACAAGCATATATAAAACACAAAAACTCCAAAACTGTTTTATCATGTACGCTTAAATTAGAGTATTAAATTTTTACTCTTTCGTAATTTCACGGGATACAAAACTAACTAAAACATAAAACACTCAAAAAATAAAACTTAATTAACCACTAGATCAATTTAAATATATTGAAAATAAATCATTTAGCTTATCTTGACTGATAGGACGACCACCTGGAATTTGAACAAGGCTTTCCGTAAAAAGGCATCCTTCAACTAAAGCCGGAATCCTTTTAAACGATTTTATGGTACCGTATGTTTTTTGTCCGATATCGAACCAAAATAGCCCTTCCTCGTCCAAATTCGCAACCAAAACCTCGTATTTCGATTCTCTACGAAAGCATAAAAAAGGAGAGTAATCAAAGCTAAGTCTAGTAAAAATGTAAGCGGCCACCCGAGCCCCCGCATCCTTATTATTATTATTATTATTATTATTATTATTATTATTATTATATTCAATTAACTGCATCAAAGGAACGCCCCTAACCCATTTGTCGGACCGAGTATCAAAACAACCAATTCGAGAGTGTTTTGAATCCGAAAACAACCAATGTAGTAGATGTTTTTTTAAAAGAACACCGTTTTGTCTCTCCATTACTGAATCTATTTGGTTATTTACGTGCTCCACAAGTTTCCATCTACTCTAGTTTAAACTATAGACCATCACCTCCCTATAATTATAAGCAACGTCATTATTGAATAGTAGATTAAAACGTACCACGTGATCCGTTACCGTGACAAGTTTATAATCATCGTTTAAATCATCAAACCCGAATCCAAAACTTGATCGAATATCTTCTTTTAAATTATCAGACCCGAATCCAAAACTTGACCGAATATCTTCTTTTAAATCATCAAACCCAAATCCAAAACTTGACCGAATATCTTCTTTTAAATCAACAAACCTAGATCCAAAACTTGACCGAATATCTTCTTTTAAATCATCAAACCCGAATCCAAAACTTGACGGAATATCTTCTTTTAAATCATCAAACCCGAATCCAAAACTTGACGGAATATCTTCTTTTAAATCATCAAACCCGAATCCAAAACTTGACGGAATATTGTCCGAATTCAAAACTTGACCGAAGGGTTGACGATGATATACTTAGATTGAGAAAAACTCCCTGTACGTGCTCCGAGTACTACGCAAATCAAGCCGTCAACTGAGCCAACAATTGAAACATTTTGTGGCCTTCCCTCATCTGGGGTAGGCGGTAGGGAATTTTGGTGATCGAGTCATCAGGCGTGTCTATGTCGATTGAGTAGAGAATACGATTGTCTGCGCCAGCGAGAAAAAGGAGGCGATTTGCATCGGAGGAGCGGGTTTCGTGAAGGTGAAGTTGGACGAATTCAGGGGATGATATTAAGGCGTTGTAAGATTTGGAAACACACTTGAAGCGTAGTAACAATTTGGCGGGTAATTTAGCAAAGATCTCATGGGTTATAATGTCTTTTGGTAGCGAAGACATTGTTGTTTTGGTAGCAAGATTACCCGAATCCGCCATGAAAACTTAAAACATTAGTAGGATGGAGTTCTCACGAGTTCGTGTTTTGGAAGATAAATATAAATAGATTTATATCGAATTGGTTGTTTTGATACTCGGTCCGAAAAATGGGTTAGGCACATCCCTTTGAGGGAGGAGTTATTTGAAGATAATAAAAAGTCTCGTATGCTAAGCTTAAGAGTTATTAATGGCTGCTTGTGTTTATACACAGGCACAGTTGTATGGATGTTGAAAGAGTATGGAGCAAAGGAACCTTGGGTTAAATTGTTTCATATTACTGATCAATTTCTTAGATCTCGTTTATTTCAATTCAGCCAAACTGTTTTTTGTTCTAGTAGAGAATCAAAATATGAGGTTTTGGTTCCGAAATTGAACGGGAAAGGGCTATTCTGGTACGACATCGGACCAATAACTTACGGTAGGATAAGAAAAGTTAAAAGGATTCCAGCTTTTGTTAAAGGGTGCTTTATTATCGAAAGCCTTGTTCAAATTCCAGGTGGTCGTCATATTAGCTGAGATAAGCTAAATGATTTATTTTCAATGTTAATGTTAATTTAGTCGTTAAGTTTTATTTTTTGAGAATGTTTTAACTAGTTTTGTATCCCGAGAAGAAATCACCCAATAGTAAAAATTCTTTTTTTTTTTTTTGAGAAAAGAGTGCATAAAAAACGGAAGTACAAGTACATCGGGGGGGGAGCTAGTATCAACTAAACCGGCCTTAGCGAGGGCGTCCGCAACTCCATTAGCTGATCTTTTCTCAAAGACGATCTTCAAGCGGGGAGAGCTTTCCAAGAGATCCCTACACTCAAGGATAACATTAACAAATTGGCCACAAGGCGGAGCCTTGCTCAAAATAGTGGTAACTGCATTAAGGCAATCAGAGGCAATAATAAAACGATTCATGGACGCAAGACCGGCCCTCAAACCCTCTCTAATGGCTAAGACCTCACCGACAAAGGGGTTAGGGGAAAGAAGCCGTCTAGACCAACCCCGCACCCACGAGCCCATGTCATTCCTGAGCACACACCCAATACTAGCTAAGGAAGAAAGGGGGGGGCATCAACCTTGAATAGTAAAAATTCAATACTCGAAATCGAACACACTTGAAGCGTAATAACGATTTGACGGGTAATTTGGAAAAGATCTCATGAATTATAATGTCTTTTGGTAGCGAAGACATTGCTGTATGATGGGTGAATAAAAGACGTACCTCAAAGTTTAGTCAACAAGGTTCAAGATTTTCTTTATATATGAGATTCAATGCTATAAGGAAACTATAAGTCTTCTGAGAGACCGTCTCCCATACTGGGATTAGGAAACTATATATTTGGTAATATTGTAAACAGAGACCACCTCAAAGTTTAGTCGACAAGGTTCAAGACATTCTTTATATAAGGAAATTAGTATTACTCGGGTTAAGAAACTACTTTAAATAGTATTCCTCGGATTAGGAAACTACTTTAAATAGTATTCCTACTTTAAAATCTATAATCTCAGTTGGGATAGAAACAACAACTGTTGTTTTGGTACAAGGATTACGAACAGCAGCCATAGCAGCTATGGTTTGGAGGCCTTCGGATCTCATTTGTTATAACTTCTCTTTACGTGACAAACCCCCGAGTACAGTTCTGGGTGAAAAACTGAAAATAGTATTCCTACGGGCTCTCAGTCTTTCATTTTTCAGTTGATCTGTGCAACGGAACCAAACACAGCCCTTATTAATGGATAAAACTAATTATTTGAAACCCGTTTTAGAGTAAACTTGTGACAAATTGGTTTTTGTACATGGATTACGAACAGCTGCTACAAGAATACATTCATTCCCCTACCATTTTGAGTCAAAGACCAAGTAAAACAAAGCTTAAGTAATTCCCAACTAGAAGAATAAACAAAACACAATTCCTACCTAGAAGAAATGAAGAATAAACACAACACATCCTTTTAATAATTTCGTAAATCTATAAATATTATTAAAAGGGTAAACCTTAAAAGCCACGTAGACAATGCCACCTCATATTACTAAATGTCACCTTGCATTACCAAAATTCCACGTCAACAATCCTCCATGTAGTATGACGTGTTTAATTAAGAGGGTAATTCATGTGCGTATAATGATCCATTTAAAACGATACACAAATTAAAAAATATTTACATAAAAAACAAATTAGCATAACAAACATTAAATTTTGGCCTTTTTAATTTCTAGATAAATTAAAAAACAATTAAGAATCAAAATTCATACTAAATTTTAATTTTCTACGTTTATTCTTAGAATATTTTAAGTAGTAAATAAATATCACATTATTCTAATTTTACGCCGTTTATGAAATAATAAATAATTTGTAAATATTAAGGACAAATAATAACATACTTAACATTAAACATTGACATTTTAATTTTTAAAACTACAATTGGTTAAACAAAAAATAAAAATTTACATCACTCTAATTTTAAATTATTTATATTTACAACTCCTTCTTAAATATTATTGCAATAAACTTGCTCAATTTCATTAAATTGAATATATATGTAATCTATAAATATGATTTTATAAATAAAAGGGAAGACAAAATATCTACCATTTTTTAGTTGGTAAGATAACTCTATAAACAATTCTCATGCAATGTGTATTTTGTAAATAAAAAAAAAAAAGTAGACCTTTTATATTTCATTTCTCATTACTCTATATTTATGTCTATATTAAATTTTCCTAATAATGAAAATCTATACAATATAGTTAAAAGCCTACTTAAAGCATTTAATTTTAATCCACGTGTAATTTTTCTATTGGTTAATAATAATTCAATTATATTAATTACTTGATTATCTAACTAAAAGTAATCTCTAAATACCATATGTTACATACTTATAAAATACAAACAAAATAAAAAATATTAATTGCAAACACAAAAACAAATTAATATAAATTCTTTATTTTTTTTCTCATAAATTTGTATCAATCTACCTATTCATTTAATTTTTATTTCTTTTATTTAATAAATGGTCTTTTGGTTTTTCCTCAAAATTATTATAGTTTGTATTTATTTCACCATAATTTTTTATCTCCCCCTTAGTTCACAAAACATTCTTCTTCTCTCAAATAAATTCTTGAAATTAATTAGATAATTAATTATATAAATTTTCTTACATAAATATTACAACAATCCTCTTTTTCATTTTTATCCAAAAAGTTGGTAGGTAAAGTATGCATATATAACCAATTGAATTATTTAAATTTTTTATTCTTATTATGTTTTGAATTAAGTAAGAGTTAGAATCATATTTAATTATTATTTATGTGTAATTTTTCTATTGGTTAATAATAATTCAATTATATTAATTACTTGATTATCTAACTAAAAGTAATCTCTTAATACTATATGTTACATACTTATAAAATACAAACAAAATAACAAATATTAGTTGCAAACACAAAAACAAATTAATACAAACTCTTTATTTTCCTCTCATAAATTTGGTATTAATCTATCTATTCATTTAATTTTTATTTCTTCTATTTAATAGATGGTCGATCTTTTGGTTTTTCCTCACAATTATTATACTTTGTATTTATTTCACCATAATTTTTTATCTCCCCCTTAGTTCACAAAACAACATTCTTCTCTCAAATAAATTCTTGAAATTAATTAGATAATTAATTACAAAAAATTTCTTATATAAATATTACAACAATCCTTTTTTGTCATTTTCATCCAAAAAGTTGGTGGGTAAAGTATGCATATATAACCAATTGAATTATTTAACTTTTTTATTCTTATTATGTTTTGAATTAATTAAGAGTTAGAATCATATTTAATTATTATTGTTGTGTTTTTATTAAAATTGCAGGAGGATGACATACTCGCATATCAAAAACATGGCATGAAATCTGGAAATAATGGTTATAGAACTTCTTTGCAATTATCTTTTGACTTGAATATATTTTTCATTTTTGTTGAGTTTTCCTTTTTTTTAATTATTATTATGGGGTATGCGCAATATCAAATTTTAGTAAGAATATCTAATTATTAGTGGCATGTTACATTATATATTCCAACCCTTGGAATATTAATTGACAAATTTAATAAATTGTACTAAATTGTCTCACACCCTTTCGTGCACTTTATTAGTTTTCCGTGTACTCTTCAACTTGTATTTTGTCAATCAGGTTATAAATCAAATATCTTAGTCAACAAACAGATTATAAATCAAATGTCTTAATGGAAGTGTTGAAGTTATATGCTCCAAGGATCTAAATTAGATCTTTTAATGTGGATCAAGGTAAATATTTTGCATGGTTTTTTATTGGAATCCGATGATCATTCTCCAATTCAATGTTTCAACTTTGAATGCTTTCAAGCCTTTAAATCATTTTTTGTTCTCCATCAAATATTTTCTTCTAGCACTCCCAATATTTTTTCGAGAAATGTTTATTTTTTTTATAATGATTTGTATATATTTTTCTTTTCTCATAATCAATTGTTAAGAAACTTTTTTAATTATCACGTCACTTCTCTTTTTTGTCTATTTTTATATTATCACTCTTTTTTCTTTAATTTCTACTTTGGGACGTGCTTTTTACCAAATGTTTTTTATAACTTTTTTAAAAATTATAAAATAAATGTCATCGTTTAAGGGTAAAATTATCACATTACTCCACCAATTGCAAACTTTTTCCTAATCTTAGTTATTGAGCACAATCAAATGAGGTGATAATTAAAAAAATGGAAGTATAATAATACAAATTGTGCATCCTTATTTCTTTGGGATTCATTGGGATAGGCGTTAAAATTCTCACATAAAAGTTCACCAATAACAAGAGATATAGAGATGACTCTAATTGACAAGAAATATAGAAATGAAATTACAATGATGTCATTGTTGAACAGATATATTTCTCGTGTATCGTCGCAAAAATTGCTCACATAAAATTTATTTTAAAAAATATTGAATGCGTATTTATTCTAAAATTTTATTTGTATAAGTCACATGTCATCAACTCCTTGCTAATAATTTAAGTATATCACTTAGGTCTTTCGTTATACAAAAATCATTTCAATATTATTTTTCTCAATACGTTGGAAATCAATTGAATTTACAAGGACGATGTTGCAAGACCGACAAATCGACAAGTATTATAAATGTATTATTTGCTGAAATAGTTTAACAAATCCCTTTGCATTTAAGAAAATAAACTTGTAATTTTAGCCTAATTAGTAAGATAAACATAAGTTGTATTTTAACATAACGCTTTCTACGCATTATTCATATCGTCTCTAATTGACTAAAGACAATATGTAAAATTCAGTTATAAAATATCATTATTATCCATTCATTTATATATTTTACATTTTTACTTTATTTTACATTTCCTTTTTCATTAGAATACATTAGGTAATAAGGAATAGAATTAGATGTTCAAGTGTCCAACCTTTTGTTTCTTTGCCGGATAAAAATGGGACCAAGGTTCTTAGAACGCACCAAAACAACACTAAAAACAATATATCAAGTACTAGAATACCAAAAACCGTCAAAGTTGAGTGAACTGAATAACCACCGTGACAAAGTCAAGCGCCCTCGAAATCCAGAGACAATCTAAACACCGTAAAAAACAAAGCAGGGAACAAAAATAGAAAGGGGACCGACAGTGATTAACACAACAAGACAACAATCAGTAAAAAGACAAAGACAATGAGGACCGTAGCAAAATAAGAGTAGTTTGCAAACTTAATATTCCACTGTTTGAATGCAATTTTACGTTTTTCCATAATTTGTGTTGACTTTTGATTCTAGGCGTTGAGAATAAGTTGTTTAAAGTGCTCTAATGAAACACAAGACAATACAATTTCCCATTTAATCTATATGCAATACCAGCCTTCGAAATCAGATAATGGACATCCGTATGTTCTTTAAAATGAGGGATTCATGGGTTTTGGTGTCATTGTTCAATAAAGAGTTTGTGATTTCCAACAAGTTCCAACTATTCTAATATAATAAATTCCCAAACCTCCTTCGATATAATATATCTTATCCTCAAGACCTGTGGCAGGACCTTCTTTATTGCCTTGCTTAGATATCCTACCAACATATCTCCAAGATAATAAGCAAGAAGACAAACAAGCCGAATAACGCATTCATGAACAATACCTCAAAAATAAAAGAACAAAAACAATAAAACCCGTGATTTTCACGGGTCACAAAACTAGTTGTCGACTTAAAAAATGCTAGATTTAGCATAAAGTGATCAAACTAACAGCAACGGAATTATGTGTATACGGATTCTCTCCCGCTAAATAAACTAACAGCAACTAAACACATTTCTTGTTTAAGACTGTCTTAACTTAAGACGGCTCTTACATCCGATTAAAGTAGAATTGAAATAGAAGGAGGTTCTAAGAGGTTTCAAATTAAGACGGTTTTAAGCAAGATCAATTGTTTGATAACATGATGATTGCACTAGCCATTTGATTTGTATATCTTATGCAATTGCGAATTTCACAAGAAATCCCCAATTTACACAAACCCTAACTTGAAAATTTTCGAAACTGTCTAATAATATCAATAATTAACCAATACTACATAAAAATGGAAGTAAATAACAATAGATAAAGTAAATTAAACAAAAAAATTGAAAAATAAAAAAACAATTGAATGTCAAACCTACAATTTGACAGAAAGAAGAATTAAAGAAATGAGGATCGGCAGGTCCGGTGGTACGGCAGTGCGGCGGTACGGCGGAGGAGGTGAGTGGCGGTGAGTAGGTGTCGAAGGCGATTGCGGCCGTTACAGCGAAGTCTCCATTTTAGTTTTACAGAGCATTAAGAAAGAATGAAAGTAGCAGCGGTGTAAATATGTAATGAGAATCTATAATGGGCCGAACTGAACTGAAATTGGCTAAAACCATGACTGAGCTTAAACTAGGAAATCGGTTCGGTAACATCGTAAAAATACCGACCGAATTATAAAATACTTGTAATTACTTGTTCGGTCAGTAATTTACGGACTAGTATAAAAATTATTGATAACATTTTGTTAAAAATTATTGACCAGTGTAAAAATTACCGATTATATTTTGTAACATCATAAAAGATTCAACGTAACGTGATTAGTCAACCACATGGCACATGCTGAATATAACTCCAGTCTCCATTTGTCTCCATCGAGGAAGCCTATGTCGAAAACCCATCTCCATGTACATGGGTTAAGAAACTCAGGTCTAAGACTCACCTCGGCATCACCAGATGATTGAAACGTAGTTTATATGGTGCAGAATAATAAGGATCGTACTTCACATGAACCCGACTACTCGTAAGCATCAAAGTTGATCTTGAAGTCGAAACAAAGAGCAAAAAAATTTTACCTAATCGTTATAGGTATTAGTGTATTACCCAAACCTGAATCCGATCTATCAGGCCATTTAGATAGGGATTAGTTCTGTGCCAGCCAGAGTTTGGAGTGGTATTACCAAATTAATGAGGACTGTCAAGTGTAACTAGCACTCACATATAAGTATTGCACTTCACTTAAATGCAATCACACTTCTATTTTACATATAAGTATCAAATATATACTACCTCTAATGTATAATCTATATATTGTACATTACTTCGTCATTGTAGTTTTCCATTACCAATTTGATGCAAAAAACTATTATTGAATTTCCTATATCTGTTGGGGTTTCAGAGTGGGCTATCAGTAATAATGACATAAAGTAAACTTGAAAAAAAAAAATATCGGAATTTTCATTGGCCAACGGAGGGGAGAGTGCCTCTGCTACAGTGCTACCCCCCTCCCCTACATCCGCCAACAAAACGTGAAGTTGAGAAGTTTAATTACTAGCATTCATAAAATAAATCATTTAGCTTATCTCGACTGATATGACAACCACCTGGAATTTCAACAAGGCTTCCCGTAAAAAAGCACCCTTCGAAAAAAGCTGGAATTCTTTTAATTTTTTCTTTCTTACCGTATGTTATTGGTCCGATGTCGTACCAGAATAGTCCTTTCCCGTTCATATTGGTACCCAAAACCTCATCTTTTGATTCTCTACGAAAACAAAAAAAAGGTGGGGAGAAATGATAATAAGAAGAATAATCAAATTGATCAATACAAAACAACTTAACCCAAGATTCCTTTGTTTCATAGTCTTTCATCATCCATACTTCTTCCAATACAGCTGTAGTTGTGGATAAACACAAGCAGCCATTAATAACTCCTAAGCTTCGTACACGAAACTTGCTGGTAGCTTTACATAACTCCTTCGGCAAAGGAACGTCCCTAGTCCAATTGTCGGACCGAGTATCAAAACAACCAATTCGATAGTAGTTATTTGAAACCAAAAACACCCAATGTAGTAGATGATTTTTTACGAGAACACCGTTTTGTCTCTCCGTTAGATCGGTTGGTCTTTCCATAAATATTGTACCGATATGGTCATTTACAATCTCTACCAATTTCCAGGTATTCTCATTTAAACTATAAACTATAACCTCCCTAATGACAGGACCTAATGGTCCACGTTCGCCAAGTAAGTCCGTAATCCTGACAAGTTTAAAATCACGGTTTAAATCATCAAACCCGAACCCAAAACTGACCAAAATATTCCTACAGAATGGAGCTTTAGGTAGTGTACGGTTGTAAGGAATTTCCCGAAATACCCTTGTAGAAGGGTTGATGAGGACATGCTTAGACGTAGGAAAAGTATGTCTGCCTCCTCTGAGTCCTACGCAAATTAAGCCGTCGATTGAGCCCACTATTGAAACCTCACGTGGACTCGACTCGTCTGGGAATTGTGGTAAGGGAATTGTGGTGACCGAGTCAGGCGAGTCTATGTCAATTGAATAGAGATTGCGACAATCTTTACCAGCGAGGATAAGATGGCGGTTTTCGTCCGAGGAGCGGGATTCACGAACGTGAATTTCGGTGAATTCGGGAGATGATATTAAGGTGTAGAAGGATTTGGAAACACACTTGAAGCGTAGTAACGATTTGACGGGTAATTTGGAGAAGATCTCATGAGTTATAATGTCTTGTGGTAGGGAAGACATTGCTGTATGATGGGTGTATAAGAGACGTACCTCAAAGTTTAGTCAACAGGGTTCAAGATCTTCTTTATATATGAGATTTTCACCTGAGAGGCCGTCTTTCATACTGGGATTAGGAAACTATATATTTGGTAATGTTAGGAAACAGTAAGTCTTCTGAGGGACCGTCTCCCTTACGGGGATTAAGAAACTATATATTTGGTAATGTTAGGAAACAGTCAGTCTTCTAAGAGACCGTCTCCCATACTGGGATTAGGAAATTATATATTTGGTAATATTGTAAACAGAGACTTGATTAATCTAGATGATTCAACCTTAAGCAAACTTTACTCATTATGAAAATTAAAATTCTGTAAAAATCACCAAACATTTACCGGGGCGCTGGTTGTTAATCCGTTGGTGATATAATCGGCTTACTACCAGGAATCGGAACAAGACTTCCAGTAAAAAAACAAGCTTGATCAGAAACAGGAATCCCACGTATTTCTTCAGTTTTGCCATTTGCTTCGGATCCAATATTGCGCCAAAACAGACCAGCAGCAAAGCCAGCAATATTACACGGTCTTCGAACCAAAACCTCTAGTTTTGAGCCTTGACGAAAACCATAATTGCCATCGAAATAATAACAACACGGACTATGACAGCAATGTAAACAACTAGAAATTTCAACCAATTTAATCCACGACTCCTTCACTCCATACTCTTTCATCATCCATACAACATTAGACACCTTAGATCTCGCGGTAAAACACAAACACCCATCAAGAACACCAAGACTTCTCACTATAAACCTCATATTTTTCTCTTCCTCGTTGAAATCGGCCATTGGATCAGTGAATAAGTCCACCAAAGGTACCGGGTCAACCCATTTCTCAGATCGAAGATCGAAACAATAAATACTGTACTCCCACCACGAACCCCAAAAAATCCAATGAAGTAAATGATTATTCATAACAACGCCGTTTAGCGTCTGCAAGGAATCTGTCGGTCGATGTACATTCTCAACCAACTTCCAGGTATTGTCATTTAGAGAATATACCATCACCTCCCGGTTGTATAACTCGTCTCCTTGATAAGGGTGATAGTGGATAGCATTTTCCGCAACCCTAACAAGTTTATAATCGTCGTTTATGTCATCATACCCAAACCCAAAACTAACCCGAAACTCGTTTCCAAACAAAGGTGTGTATTTGTAAGGAACTTCCCGAAATACTCCCGTAGACGGATTGATCACGACTTGCTTATATTCCTCAAATTCGTCAATGTCACGTTTTAGTCCAACGCAAAGCAAGCCATTGAATGAGCCAATAATAGAAACACTGCCATATTCCAACCAATAGTCTAGGGTACTCGGTAAGGGAATTTTAACGGCGGTGGTGTCGCAGTCGGACGAGTCTATGTCGATTGAGTAGAGATCACTGCGGTCTTCTTTAGCGAGAATAAGAAGGCGGTTTACGCTTGACGAGAGGGATTGTTGAAGGTGAAGGTTGATGAATTTGGGGGATGATATCAAAGTGTTGAAGGATTTGGAAACACATTTGAAGCGAACGAGTGATTTGGCGGGTAATTTGGGTAAAATCTCATCAGTTATAATCTCAGTTGGGAGGGAAACCATTGTTATTTTGGTACAAGGATTACGAACAGCAGCCATAACTTCTCTTTATGTGACAAACCCTGAAAATAGCAGTCCTAAGAGACTTCAGTTAATCTTGTGTAAGGCGGTTTTACAGAGTATAGTGTAAAACAGATCTAAACACCGAAAGGACTCTAGTACTTCATAGATAGAACTTAGAAGTCAAAAATCCGGTCCTTGTGAGACCTGTCACATTTAAAAACTTGTAAAAAACGGGATACTGAAAAACTCCCGCCTTTCCGGTCAATTGTTGTCCCTTGGTTTTAGCACAAAGACCAAGGAAAGAGGAACAAACCAATTACTAAATGACAAGCGGAACAAATTGAGTGTGAATGAACAAATTATTCATCAAGTTCATTCTTAAAATAGAAAGGACAACAACTCACTGAGACACCCCAATATGGAAAAAGACAACAAATGACCGGGATAGAGGGAGTACATACTTTATGAGCGGATAATATTTTTCTTCACCTCGGAAATACAGAGTTTCTAATGTATTCACCAGTAAATAAAACAACGTTCCCAACAATTGAGACGAAGTCGGAATATAGAGAAGACTTAACTTACTTTTGTGTATGTAAAAGACTGAGTAAGACGGGATCGAAACTTGTTATATCCTCCAAGCTTCGGAGTACAAGCTAGTATTTAAGTATTTATTATCTAGAAAAATAAGAAAATTACTCCAGATAGCTTTTTTTCCAAATAAAAGGCACGTAGCCATTCATGCAAGATAAGCACCAAATATTACAACTTTATTATTATAAGTAAACGTGGTGGCCTCCAAGACCAAATGGATATGTTTCAGTTCCGATCTCGTGTACAAATGTCTTTAAATGCAATCACACTTCTATTTTGTATACGAGGTCTCTTAATAACTTAGTAAGAGACCGTCTCTCCAAAGTATTAGGGCAAGGGGTTTATGTTACAAAATAAATTCAAAATCTATTGACAACAATCTCACACAAATTACAATCGCCATAACCCTGCACTAGTTAAATCTCAAGTATTCCTTCAGACAAGTCGATTTTAATCGGCTCACATTACATTATAGCAGAATGTTCTAATTTAATCACACAGTACGAATGTAACTGTACAGGCGCAGGACTCGTAAGACAAAAGCGAGTTAAGTAAACGTTAGGCCAGATTATAGTCCGACCAATAAAGACGGTCTTGAATCAATCTAGATGATTCAATCTTGAGCAAACTACATTAGGAAAATAAAATATAAAAAAACTGAACAAATCATGAAACATTTACCGTGACGTTGCTTGTTAATCAGCTGGCGATATAATCAGCTTACTACCAGGAATCGGAACAAGACTACCAGTAAAAAAGCACGCTTGATCGAAAACAGGAATCCCACTTATTTCTTCAGTTTTACCATAGCCTTCGGATCCTATATTGAACCAAAATAGTCCAGCAATCTTAAGTGGTCTGCGAACCAAAACCTCTTGTTTTGAGCCTTGGCGGAAACCATAAGGGCCATCGAAGTAGTAACAACAAGGTTTACAACAACAAGGAGAACAACGAGAAATTTCAAACAATTTAATCCACGACTCCTTCACTCCATACTCTTTCATCATCCATACAACATCAGACAAATTAGACATTGCGCGTGTTACAGTAATACATAAACAACCATCAAGAACACCGAGGTTTACCACATGAACCCTCTCATGTTCGTTATCCTCGATAAAATCAGCCATGGGATCAGTGAATAAGTCCATCAAAGGCACCTCGTCAACCCATTTGTCAGATTGAACATCGAAACAATAAATGTAGTACATATCTAAACACCAAAAAATCGAATGAAGTAAATGATTCTTCATAAGAACACCATTATGACGCACCCGCAACGAATATATAGGTCGATGTACATCCTCAACCAACTTCCAGGTATTGTCATTTAGACTATACACCATCACCTCCCGGTTGTATAACTCATCCCCTTGATAAGGGTCATATTGGATAGCATTTTCCACAACCCTGACAACTTTATAATCATCGTTTATGTCATCATAACCAAACCCAAAGCTAACCCGAATCGCGTTTCCCAATATAGGTATGTCTATGTACGGAACTTCTCGAAATACTCTTGTAGACGGGTTGATGACGACTTGCTTAAATTCATCAGGTCCGTCAATGTAACGTAGTATTCCAACGCAGAGCAAGCCATTAACTGAACCCACAATGGAAACAACGCCATTGTCCAACCAATAGTCTAGGGTATGCGGCAAAGGGATGTTAATGACAGTGGTGTCGTAATCTGGCGAGTCGATGTCTAACGAGTAGAGATCACTGCCATTTTCTTCAGCAAGAATAAGCAGGCGGTTCGTGCTTGACGAGAGGGATTGTTGAAGGTGAATGTTGATGAATTCAGGGGATGATATCAAAGTGTTGAAGGATTTGGAAACGCATTTGAAGCGGGCAAGTGAATTGACGGGTAATTTGGGTAAGATCTCATCAGTTATTATCTCAGTTGGGATAGAAATCATTGTTCTTTTGGCAGAGGGATTACGAACAGCAGCCATAGCAGTACCGGTTTGGAGGCCTTTAGATCTTATTTGATATAACTTCTCTTTACATGACAAACCCTGAAGTTCATTTCATCTGGTTTAATAACTGAAAATAGTAACCCTACAGGGTTTCAGTTCATCTTCTGCAATGCAATTTAAACCAACATAGTGTGAAAACAGATCCAAACGCAACCTTATTAGTGGATAAAACTAGTTATTGGTCTTATAATCTTCAACTGATAACTTATGGTCTTATTTGTTCAATATTCAAGTCTTCAGAGATGCTTTGTCCCTTCAAACAACTACTTTGTCCAAGTTGTTTTAGCATGTGAGGTTGATTTGAAAATATACTAAACAAGCATTCACGACATGGCTTAGGGGGAAGGGGAAGCAATTGGGGAACTACCTATTACAACCCAGACGATTATCGTCGATTCGTTGTGCAAACAATTGAATTAAAGATACAACTCGATCTAATTACGATTACTAAACTATGAAACACGACTCACTTTACACACACGCCTATTCTAGGCTTAGAAAACCATGCTAATGGAGGGGCCACGGCGCACATGAGCTTCATTCTTGGCCTCTTCATCATTTTGCGCACTTGCTTCGATTTAACTTGTTAAATACTTCAATTTAACTAGCTAAAGCAAAGGTTTTATAAAATCATTTTGACATAAGCTAAAAAAGACAAACTTGACTCTTAAGCATAAATTACAACGACTTAAAATAATTGTGAAAATTACAATACGATTAAATTACAATTACAAATGAAATAAAACGGCAATAATTAAAAAGGACAAATGAGATAAATGAACCAAACAATGGCACACATGCCGAGGGGACACACGGCCAAATGTGGCCCAAGGGGTGGTTGATATGAACTATTCTAGTCATCGAGTGTCATGAATCGGATGCTAAGCACGCGCAATTCAAGTAATAAGAAATTGCCGAAAGAATAGATGAATTTCAATTAAACTTTTAAAGAAATTCATTTAAATCCCATGTCGGGTTTTGTATGACCTATGAATGTCTAATTCATTTAGCATGCATTCTACATATTATTAATTTAGCCAAGTTGTGATTTAACAACGATAAATGATATAACAACGTGTCTACATCATAAATTGAATAAAACGAACTAAACATGCAATTTAATTCTAACTATTTCATAGCTAAAATAAAACGAGTCATTAAAACATGTGAATATAACTAAACTAATTAAAATTTCATTTTAATCAATTTAAAGCAAGTTGATTCATTTTACAATTTAAACATGCAATTATTCTAGTTAAACATGTTATCGTCATAAATTGAAAAAAAAACATATGATTGACAAGCTATTTATTCTAAATAGCGATTAAACATCATTAGCATCATAATTATGAAACATATTAACTAACATGAGACGATAAATAAAAGACGATAAAAAAACAAATAAAAAGGGATCCTTGGCGTGTATTAACAAACACGAGCAAAATGGAGGATTGATTCGGGATTTTGTGCACCCTCAACTTACATGTAGACTTGGACACCACTCAGGATCTCATATGCAAGTGTTTCTTAGAAGGCGCGCCTTCGTCGATTGTAAAACAAATATCGAAACTATTTAACAAAATTAATTTCGAAAATCAAAAACAAATTCTCGCGTAAAAGGCACTTCGTGCAGCCATTTTCAAATGAAGATTGTGACTTCGTTTCTCAACCGAAATCGATTTCGAAAGATGTTCTGAAATTCTTGGACTCCGAATTTTGAAACTTTAGCAAAAGAACAGAAGTAAAAACGACTTAAAAACAGAGATAAATGGACGACAACAGTAGCAGTTCAAAACTCGAGAAACACGTAATCAAATACTCCACACCCACTTTGGTCTACTTGTAATCAAATACTCCATCTGTCCCGGTCATATGTTGTCTTTTTCCATATTGGGGTGTCTGAATCATTTGTTATCCTTTCTATTTTAAGAATGAATTTGATGAGCAATTTGATCATTCACACTCAATTTGTTTCATTTGTCATTTAGTAATTGGCTCCTTCCTCTTTCCTTGGTCTTTGTGCCAAAACCAAAGGACAACAATTGACCGGGACGGAGGGAGTAATTGGTTCTCTCATCTTTTAGGTCTTTGTCACAAAATTAAAGATAAACAAATGACCGAGACAGATGAAGTATTAATACAAAATAAGTACTCCGTATATGATACTCTAGTACTACTAGAGCCTGACATACACATAAATAGTGTGTAAAATATATGTATCCATATCCATTACAAAACTTTGTATACCAGGATAAGTGAAATAATCCATTGTCATTGTACGTTGTGACATTGTACATAATAGGACGAGAATTGTAGAGAGAATAAATACTTTTACTCAAAAACGAGTTGGGTACATTTCGACTCCATATTATCTCATGCTTTAAAAGCCATAGTTTTTGAATGCCGAAATCCCGCAGAAATTCTCCACATTCATTACATTAGATGCATTTGAAAGGTGTCATACAACAAATCGTACGAATGTTCGCCATAGATAGACCCGTAAATTTCAAAATATTTAAATTAGTTGAGTATTATAAAGTCGATGTACACCATATAACAGTGTTATTATAGGAGAATAAAAAAGTATTGATAGTAAACAAATCATCAAAATGTACATTATGTAGAATCTAAAGGGATGGACAAAACCAAAAAGGACAACAATAAGAGGAATTTGATCTATGTCCATCGTACAAAGGGAGAATTGTTCTATCATCCATCTTAAATATACCCATATCATGCCCTTTGAACCTGTTTGTAGGTGGAACTCGATAATCATCGCAAAAATATACGCAATTAGCTTCACAACCAACCTCCGTACTAGACACAGAAATAGCAGCATTATCACCCACAAACAATGCAACGTTACCCAAATCATGCATTTCTTTTAATTTTTTGGTGGTCTCAAACTTAATCTTATGAACCCTAAAATTGAAAGTCAAGTGACTCTCAAATTCACCATAATCTTCAATTTTAAAATCTTTGTGGTAACCAACATCCGTCCTTGGCATAATGTAGCGTGCAAGTATAAGCGTTTCGCCACCCAACTCAACAAAGTAGATTTTATCTGACCGGATTGACGGTCTTTCCATCCAAAGTTTTCGACCCTTAAAATATGGTATCAGAACTTGAGGACGTTCCATGTCACGAAGGTCGCAAATATAAACCTTCATATTATTGTCGACAAATAGTAGCGATCTCAAATGAGTGCAATATGTGACGCCCTCCAAGTAACAAAAGTCGCTATCACGGCGGGATGGCCTAAGAATTGGTGTCCATGAGGAATCCCCTGGCTTGGCAATAGATGCAAGAATATCATGGTGTAGTACCACCACAAGCCAAATGCCATCATTGTGATCAGTAGCGGAACAAGGTGAGTCGCGGCTTATATGACTATGACAACCATCGTCTCGAGGCACTAGAAGTAAGACTGCTCGTTCCATAAACGTCAATCGAATAGTTTTTCCACTCGCTCCCTTCCATGGAAAGGGGAAGGTCTTTTGGGAAGGGAGGGGGAGGGTAGCTTTGGTAAGAGGGTTTAACAAGCACATTTGTCGATCACAACCTAAGGTCACAATCCAACCATAACGCGATCCCCAACAAGACCTCCCATAGGCTTCAGGGAGACTTGCTTTGTAGCATTTATTCTTCCCACCACTCAGGTTCAGCATACATCTTGTAGCATTCTTCGTCTCTTCACCATTATTATTATTATTATTATTATTATTATTATTATTATTATTATTATTATTATTATTATTTTCGTTATCTTCATCACTATGAGGATATCGGTGTATCTCCAAATCATAATCCTTGACATAGTCTTTAACATTAAATAATCGTCGCACATCATAGCTATTCAACGATTTATAGGCATAGTAACTCCTATACTTTTTCATAATATCATATATTTCAGTGTTGCCATCGGTTAGCATTAGCAACGGCATTTGGCGAGTCCACTTTTTCCTTAGTTTGGACGTATCCGAATCACAAGCAACCGAGTACCAAGATCGACAAACAGAAGAGAACATGACATAATCTTCAACTGTTGCCATGTAATTCTCAACAATTCGCCTCAATAAATCATCCTGGAGTCGAGACCAATCAACCCGTCTTATCTTTGTGTTTTTCAATTTCTTCATTTAGATTGCTAAAAAATAATAATGCTCAAACGTTATTATTCACTTGTAGGCCAGAAATGAATAAATTTGCTCAATAATTATCACAACTGCATTCTAGAAAACAAAAGATAGCACCGAGTTTGAACTTTAAAGGTCATCGAATGAAGACGCCTTTCTCGATTATGTAGTAACGAACTAATTACAGTTACAACCATATAACTGATGTTACTTTGACACTTCATATGAACTCGTGTATCCGTGTCCGACACTTGAAGCTGGACAATGATATTGAAACTCCGACACTTCATTTTAGACCAGAAATTTGACAAATTCTCATAAAATAGCCGAGTCCTACACTTAGGTACGGTAGACCTGGCAAAACGGGTCGGGTACGGTTCGGGTCGGGTTAATTCGGGTCTCTCGTTGAGTTCAGGTTAATTCGGGTCGGAACGGGTCTTTTCGGGTCTGTTTCGGGTTGTTGTCGGGTCTGTTTCGGGTCAAGTGGGTCGGGTTGTTTCGGGTCAGGTCAATTTCGGGTCAATGAATAATAGAGAAATAGTCATTTCAAGTCTTTTCATTTCAATTAGAGTTATATTTTGTCGGGTCATTTTCGGGTTTGGTGGTTTCGGATCGGGTCATTTTCGGGTCGGGCAGTACGAGTCAAGAAAGTTCGGGTCGGGTCGGGCCAAATCGGGTTTTCATGTCACTATCGGGTCACTTCGGGTCTCGGGTCAATTTTTCGGGTCGGGTTGCTTTTGCCAGGTCTAGTACGGACCCGTTTTTGTTCAACCCTTTTCGGGTCGGGCAGTACGAGTCAAGAAAGTTCGGGTCGGGTCGGGCCAAATCGGGTTTTCATGTCACTATCGGGTCACTTCGGGTCTCGGGTCAATTTTTTGGGTCGGGTTGCTTTTGCCAGGTCTAGTACGGACCCGTTTTTGTTCAACCCTTCGAACCGAGTCTGACTAACATAACTCATAAGCATATAACTACACTGACAAGCGGTATAAGACTTGGAACCCGACTAATTGTAACTCTAAAAAGGAGCATAACAACATGCATTTGTCCAACAATCTTCTCACCCTTAAGACACCTACACGATGGCAGTGTATATAAAATAATAGCATCTACTTGGTGTGTAAGTTGATTAATGCGGATTATATTTGAAGAAGAGATGTGACAAGGGGACTGAGGGATACAGATTATAAATTATAATCAATATTATAGATATATTAAGGGTATATGAAGAAGAGATGTGCCAACTAAATATCCCTCATACTTGGCCGGTATATGAAATCAGATTAGTCCGATATCATAATCACACCTTTTATGCTAGGAATTAAATTGTGAAAAATTCAGGTGTCATTCGGGAGGACGGTACACCTTATGCCTAAATCTTTATAATATTTTATTTGGTGGACAACTTTTAGGTGTGAGGAGGACAGTTCTCCCGCAAAACACAAGAATATTTCTTAAATTGTATGTAAGAGACAGAAAAATAAATAAAGACCGAGGAGACTAGAAAAAGAAAGAAGAAGATTAAAGCAGGGAGAAGTTTGTGTGTACCTTTCCAATACTTGAGCGTGGAGACTTACTTAGCTTCGTGAATGGGCGTGAAGCCGTGAATGAGCGTGGAGACTTATTGACTTGAGTATATGTAGGTTTCGGCCAAAATAATAACCTAGAAACCTTTCCGTATTATTATTATTATTATTATTATTATTATTATTATTATTACCCTCTTCCATCTACTATTTTATTCCTTACTAGATTTTGTACCCGTGCGTTGCACGGGTTTCAAATTTGTCCTTCCTCTAATTGTTTAGATCTTTTAATATCATTTTGAATGATACGTGAAAGTTGTATATCTATTGCATTATCAATAAAATTGATTTAAAATCTATATTAGATGATGGTTTGAAAAAATAAGACTCTTCAATGTATCTTCAAAACTACTTTCAATGAGGGCTACTTTTAAGTATTAATAAGTCTCCCTTAAAACGGATGTATCCGTCATAATATAAGTTAAGAGCACCCACAATAGAGAGGAAGATCTCATTTCTTTTATTTTCAAATCCCTTCTAATTTTTTGACATCTCACACCCTCTTTGATTCACCTCATTTTCCACTATTCCTCTACATTTATTTTTCTCTCACAATAAAGAGATCTTCTTATATTACTTTTCTTATTTTATTTATATTTTATATTTAATATTATAAGTCATTTAATATTTGTTTAATAATTTACAAATCAACAAAATTAATTTAATATTGAACATGACAATTAAATATTATTTGAAGGGCACAAGGGCGTATGTCTATTTTCCTCTAAAACTAGTTTGAATGCCCGTGCGTTGCAACGGGGTAATTAACTTATTTATAATGCAAAAAAAAAAAAAAGTTATAAGCGTTTAGTGTTTACATTATATGTCTAATGATTTGTTTACATATTATTAAAATATCTCTTTAAACAAAAAAAAAGATTAATATATACGTGGGTTAACTCTTATTTATAATTATATAATCACCCTACCTTATATTAATCTTTCGATGTGGGACAATTCTACTATTTATAAGTAATATATTCACAAAAATTGGATTTTTTTTCTGATGTGGGACAATTCTAATATTTATACGTAACATATATTTATCAAACCTGTATTATTTTTCAATGTGGGACAAATAACATACTCAGAATTACACCATCTTTTTTCACTTAGTTCGACATCCAACCAGATCCCGAATACCGAATACGAACAATTGCTACTCATTATATCTAATAGTTATATTTAAATTTAATAATATGATCAAGTACTCTCCATTAATATTTGTACGTTGTTTTTCTTCAAAAAAAAAAAATTAAAATAATTGAGATACGGAAATTTCCCGTAGTACCCCTTAGTTTTGTTAGATTTTCCATGTTACCCCTACTTTTAAAAATCTGCCCATGGTACCCTTGAGGTTCCATTTTTTTGCCCATGGTACCCTCTAATGTAAAGGCTGTTAAATGGACGTTAAGTTTGATGGCGTGGCAATAAAATAACAATTAAAAAATAATACCCCCTTTATTGTTTTATTGGTACGAATATCTCTCTTTTAAATGCAAATTTAATTAACTATATCATTATAATATTGGAAATTTCTCATGGTAACCTTGAACTTTGATAGATTACACATGCTACCATTGACGTTTGTTTTCTATTTTTTTATCATAATTAAAATATGTGCAAATGATAAGAACCTATACTCTAATGATAGAATATTTTTTAACACAATTCTAATTATATTATTTAAACATTGTATATTTACGGATTTACCACACCTACATTATTTTTCAATATGGGACATATAAATTCTATAGGTAGAAAATATAATGATATAAATTTTTAAGAGCTCTCCAAGACAATACTTAAGCGACTCAAAAGATTTTGGGTTGATGCGTAAGTTCCAAGGATGCTCATAGAATCACCCACCTTATGCTATATTTTGATGTGGGAAAATTCTATTTTTTATATGTAGTATATTTATCACACCTATATTATTTTTCAATGTGGGAGATATAACATACTATGAAATACACCATCTTTAATATGTGCAAATTATATGAAATCTATATATACTCTAATGATAGCATTTCTTACCATGAATCTAATAATATTATTTTCATAATTTTTTTACCGACATTATTTTGTCAAATGAAATTTAAAAGTTTTTATATGAAAATTAGAAACATCACTTGAATATAAAATAAGAAATACATAATATATATTATAATAACTAAAAGATTTTCCAAACATTAACTTAGGTTAGAAATCATTATTGTAAAAACAGTAATATAAACTCTTTTAAGAGTTATCTCTGACAATGCTTAAGGGAATCAAAAGATTTTGGGTTATGACTTCTATTTATAATCATAAGATCATCATGCCTTACGGTACCAATCGTTGGTTGGCGCAGTGGTAGCATGGGGCTGCGTTTGGTAGGGAGGTTTGCGGATCGATCCCCCACAACTGCGATTGGGAGGGGTTTAAATACCGTAATCCTTGGACACGCCCCGAAATTCGGATTAGTCGGCCCAATGTGGTTCGGATTACCGGATGGTTTAGACCAAAAAAAAAAAAACCATGCCTTACGGTAATCTTCCGATGTGGAACAATTTTAATATTTATACATAGTATATTCACCACACTTACGTTACTTTTCAATGTAGGACAAATAACATACTAACTACTAAGTACACAATTTTTTTTGTACCTACTTTGAGATCAACCCGATTTAATAATGAGAAAATACGATACAATACAATATACACTCTAATGATAACATTTTTTTGTCACAATCTAATTATATAATTTTCATACGATATTTTTTTTCAAATGAAATATAAAGTTTTTATATCAAAATAATAAACGTCACTTTAATATAATATAGAAAATGTATATATATATGGGACATTTCTATTATTTATACATAATATATTCACAACACCTACATTATTTTTCAATGTGAGACATATAACATACTAAAAAGTCTATATCTTTTATATCAAAAAAATTTTGGATTAATACCTAAGTTTCAAGGATGCCTCCTATTTATATTTATAGAATCACCCTACCGTATACTATTATTTCAATGTGAGATACATAATTTAATTATTTAGATGTAGTATGTTCATAATGCCTACATTATTTTTCAATGTGAAAGATATAACATACCAAGAAATACATGTCTCTTCTTAAAAAACCACTATTGTATACATATTATTTTTCTTTGAAGGTAAAAACCACTTAGTCTCGATCGTTAGATATGGATCTCTACATCGTACATATAACGACTCATTAAAGCTCTATTACTGCATTCAGAAGACAACCATTAGTAAAACCTTTTATTTTTTGATTTTCTTGTTCAACCTTTAGTTATTTTTTGATTTTCTTGTTCATATTCTTAACTCTTTCCCGAGTAATTCCCAACGATTTCCACTTTATTTTTATATCATATCGTAGATAACGATAGAAAATCTTAAGAGCTCTTTAAAACATTATTTATGAGACTCAACAAATTTTGATGGATACATAAGTTCCAAATATGCATCCTATTTATAATCATAGGATCACATCACCTTATACTAATCTTTCGATGTGGGACAATTCTACTATTTATATGTAGTATATTCACCACAGCTACTTATTTTCCAATGTGGGACAAAACATACTAAAAATTATACAATTTTACGTATTAAGAAGTACACCATCTTTAACATGTGCAAATAATATGAAATTTATACTCTAATGATAGCATTTTTTAACACAAAGCTAATTATATTATTTTCATAATTTTTTTAACGATATTTTTTTGCCAAATGAAATGTAAAAGTTTGATATAAAAATTGGAAATATCACTTGAATATAATTTAGGAAATATACATATTATAATAATTAAAAGATTTTCCACTTTATTTTTTACATCAAAAATTATACTTTCCTAAATTGATTTTTGATGATGTGGACGCTCTCAGATCGCTCGAAAAAACTCTCTTTTATATATATACTAGATTTAATGCCCGTGCGATGCACGGGCCTAGAAATAATATCCTTTTATTTAATTTTTCTTTAAGTCTAGCATCATAATATATTATAAAAAAAATGATTGCTTGGTGATTTGCATTTTTTTAAAAAAAAATCATGCTTTAAACTAAAAGAATTACTCCATAATGTTTTTGCTCGAAACAAATCTATTTCAAAATTTTGATTAGTAATCGTCCCACTTTTCAAAGTGAAGGTCCGAGTTTGAATATTTACAGAGACTTATTTACATAATTGTGACCTCACTTGTTATCGAGTTTAGCTTCGCCACTGTATGTAATTAAACAATTTCATATGTTTAATTCATCGATATTGTAAGATATAGAAAGTCCATAATTTATTTGGCTTCAAACCACATATATTTACGGCTTCTGATAGCATGCTAACCCACTTTTCAAGGTAAGACTCAAGTTTTCGAGTCTTTACGAAGACTTTTTTTAAACTCTTATACTTCCATAAGTGTGGGTGTTTGGAATCTTCACTTGTTCTCGAGTGTAACTTCGCTTCTGTAATATTATCAAAATCAAATAATCTCAAAGTATAGTTATTGGAAGTGAGTATTCAAGTGGAATTGAGATAACTATTTTATTATTTACAAACACATGGATATAAAATTTACTCCCTCTATGCCGGTCATTTGTTATCCTTTTATATTTTGAGGGTATCTCAGTCAATTGTTGTCTTTTCTATTTTGAGAATGAATTTGATGAGCAATTTGATCATTGACATACAATTTGTTGCATTTGTCATTTAGTAATTGACTCCCACCTATTTTCTTGGTCTTTGTATCACAATTGACCGGGATAGAGGGAGTATGTGGTAAGTGAGTACCCTCACGTATGAGATTCAAATTTTAAAGTACTAAATTGCTTAGTGACTAAAGTATATCCTCTAACACCACTCTTTTTTTAAGAATAGATGCATTTAAATTTGATGAGCATATATTCCACATCCATATGGCGATCACCTTCTTTCAAACTTGCCTAACATCTTAAAACATTAAATGAAACACAAAATCTCATTGAAGACGGCACGTATCCGTCACTTGGTTAAGATTAGATGTCACTTGGTTAAGATTTTTAGAAGTGTACTTGTGCAATGCGAACTCATTTTATAAATATTAGCTTGTTTATTATGATTTTATTTTTTACTTTTTCCTAAAAAACAGGGTTTATAGATTTTTTTTTTTTTTGTGGTTCAAATAAGCGTACAATGTCGCGGATTAGAAACGAACCCCAAACTTCGGTAAGAGAGCACTTATCGCTTGAGCTAACTCTTGTTCTCAAAGAAGATTCATACATAAGAACCATTACACAATACTTGTTAAAAACCATTATAAAAATACAATGAAAACTAAAGAAAAAAATGACATCTTGGTATCTCAATCCTTAATACACTTTTACCAAAATAAAAAATCCTTGTGAGCTAACTCTGATCTTAAATATTGCATGTTGGTTCCGTCTTATAGTCAAATTCAAAGTAGCTCTTATTAGTTTGTGAGCTAACTGCTAATCTCGTTTAAAATCGGAATATTTCATGTTGGTTCCGTCTTATACTCAAATTCAAAGTAGCTCTTATTAGTTTATGAGCTAACTGCTAATCTCATTTAAAACTGCTAATCTCATTTAAAATCGGAATATTTCATGTTGGTTCCGTCTTATACTCAAATTCAAAGTTGCTCTTTTTAGTTTGTGAGCTAATCCCATTTAAAATCGGAGTACTGCATGTTGATTCCGTCTTGTACTCAAATTCAAAGTTGAGTTTTTTATTAGTTTGTGAGCTAATCCCATTGTATTTAGGCCTTGAATAGTGCATCCTGTATCATAATAATGGTTCGACCATATAAGGTTGCAAGACTCGCAGTAATTCCTGATCACCTAATAGTAAATGACATCCTACCAAGACTTCCTGTAAAAGCGTTACTCCATTTTACTCCGTAAATCTGTTTAATTTGCAAGGATTAGTGTTCAGTTATTGCTTCCCCCTGCATTTGCAAAGTCTCACCTGGCCTTCTCTGGCTATTATCATCAATTTTCAGAGCAGATCCTCTGTCCTATTTTATATCTCATCTTGTGTCCCATTACTTCTCCTAATGACACGTTAGGACTTACAGATATAATATTACCACTTTTATTATTTCAAGTGTGCAGATATAATATTACCACTTTTATTATTTCAAGTGTGATGTGTCACGATCTTAAGAGAATGAGACATAAGATGAGACATAAAAGTGAGACAGATGATCTCTACTCATCAATTTTTGGTCCTTCAACAATATGCTATTGTTGAAAACGCTAATCATCACCTATTTTGGGCAGGCGTTGAATATGATGGACAATGTTTTAGGTTAAAAGATAATGAAATTATTTCTCTAATGTATATGTTTACGTAATAGAGTAGAGTGAATAAATTACCAAGAAATCCAACCTATCAAAAATTGCTTATCATCATCATCATCATCATATATCTACATACCAAGTGTGATTTTCTCCATCTTAATAATCTCACGTGTTTTGGTATTTTACGACCTATCAATCATCGGGATTGAAGAGTTGCATCAGTAACTTCATAATTAATCTTGTCATCACCATTACCTACATGGATAAGATAAAAAGAGTATTAGATAATCTCACAGATCAACACCGTAAAATTAAAAGGTAGGGGGACAACATGGTAATAGAGAGAAAAAAATACCAATCTTATTGTTGACGATGTCGCATTGATTCAATTTTGATGTTCAAATGACTACCTTCATTATTTCCTGAAAAATCAAAAAAATTACAAAAATTAGATCTTACAGTAAAATATATTCTGGATGACAAAAACTACCTGATGCATTACATTAAAAATTAGGGTCATGCTCAAGTTTTAGGGATGGGGGACGTTCAAAGTTTAATGGTCCGACAGCTTATATACACTAATCATTGTGTAGTTCCCATCAACTAACCTTACATATAATATATAAAAGATAATAAGAGAATTTCATTATGTATACAATTTCTATGCGGGTGGATAAACATTAGCTGTAGAGTTTGGGTAATTCTAAACTTGCTATATTTATAATCCTTCAAATTTGAAAATTTTAGTATTGTTAGGAATGTATTAATACGTATTTGAGCGAAAAGGCTACGGTTACACTCAGTGTATAAAATCTTCTATACACTGCGTATAACATCGTGACATGTGGCAACTGTGAGGATTGAGATAGAATCTTTTTTAACTTTTATTTTGTACATTTTGGGAGTCAATTAAAATTTGAAATTTGAACTTTTAAAATTTATTATGAATTTTTTTAACAAATTTGGTAAATATTATTATTTTTATTGTCTAATTAATTCCTTTTTTTCCATTATCTCTAACATCATTCATCCATGCCTAGCTTCAAGCCTTCAACTACCTGTCGTGATTCCGTGAACACCTCTCTGCCGTTAACATCTCCGGCGCCGACGATCTATCATGCCGAAGGCTTTAGCCTGGTTACGACTATCACGTTGCCCTTCGGTCAGAATCGACCGTGGATGACCCAAAGCAACGGTTTTGCCACCACGAAACAACCACGAAAAACCTGACCCCTAATTAAAATCTAAAGAAATTGAAATAAAGCATTAATTTGATGGATTACAGTAAACGGAAATGATTAATTCGTAATGCGAAACTAAACTGACAAAATTATTGTTCAAAAATAGATTATATAATGTCATTTCATGAAAAATTAATCTGATAAAATTTTACGTAATTGATTGTTAGAGTGAATTTTTAAAAGATATGGAAAAATATTTTGTTAAGATATAATATTATTTAATCATAGCAAATATAATTATTATTCACATTACCAAAATTAATAAAATTCTTAACTATTTTCCCTCTTAGTTTCCCTCCATCTTTTTCATCTTCCCTCCATGATGAAATTTTTCCATCCAAACATCTACACAATTCCCTCCCTAATTACAAATAGATTCCTCTACATGTTACATTTTAATTGGTGGTGTATAGAAGATTCTATACACCAAGTGTAACCGTAGCACCTTCCGTATTTGAGTGCTTCTACGATTGGTATATAATTATTATATATCTAATTATTCTCTCTAAGTATAATTGCATTAATAATTAATTTAGGTAGTTTTAGAAAGTTGGACTCTCCGTAATCGCTCGGAAAAAGCTTCCTTTATTAATATAGATAGACTAGATTTAATGCCCGTGCGATGCACGGGCCAATTTGTAATGCTCTGTCAAGTATAAATATATATACTGTAGTATCTAAAAACGTGTTTTCAATTTTTCATGATCGCAACTATAATGGAGAAAATCCAAATAAATTATTTACATATCCAAAATTATTGATAATCTGGCACCATTGACACATATACATACGGACGACATTATCGGCACCGTAGAAGCACTAAGGCCGATTTTCATCCCTAATCGACCACTATTAAATGCCTATAAGCCGCACCCCTTACAAAATCAAACAAAATCCCATTGTTTCTATAACAGCATAATTTATATGATGTTGCACCATAACTCGTTTTTTAGCATTTGTCTACCCTATTTATTTGTACAATTGTACGCTTAGATATAGAAGGCATAAACAATTTTGACCTGGTAAAAGAAATGTGCTTCTTCAAAACGAAAATACCGACTTACTTTATACTCCCTTTATCCTATTTTTATTGTCCTCTTTTTTTTTTTTTTACTACTAATACCCCTAAGTTTTTAAATACCATTCACCCTATCAAAATTATATTGTCCCTCTTCTTCTTAATTAAAGAGGTGAAGTAGTAATTTTATCCTATTTGTCAATCCTTCTTAAAAGGAAAAGTAGGATAATAAAAGTGGATGGAGGGATACATCCTTATTTATAATTTAGATCACTTCATATTTTTTTTGAGTTTTTTCTTTTGTGTTATTTTGCATATACTGACAAAGAGTGTATTTTTGGCCTATTAAATTGGGTTTTGATTTTCGTAGTACGTATTTTGGCCTATTAAGTTTGAGACATCTTATATTGGCATGAGATGCAATACATTTGGTGTAAATATTGTCAAAAACATCAAAACATATGATCAAATTGTCAAAGTATTTATTAGACTCTAATATACAGTTGGTTAGTGCGTAGATCATACGGAGTATTTTGTTGTGACTTTGTGAGCGTGGGCATAGTTATTTGAAACGAACGCATTATTTGGTGTTATATTAATAAATATGTTTAGCCAAACTCTTACCTATATTATACTCCTCGTATAAATCTATGATGGTCTATTATATTTCAATTTCTCTTTATATGTACAAATAACTAAGGTCTCTATAATGGAAAATCAAACTTCAATGGAGAAATTATCGTCAGCATTATCATCGATTAACCTGACTCACACAAATATACTATCAATAATTATTGTTTAAAACAGTCTTATAATGTGAGATGGTCAAAATCAATGATAAAATTCTTATCTAACGTCAAATATTTATTACTCAGTACATAGTATTTTAACGGAATGGTGGGAAGTTCTTCACATGCATGATAACATGTACTCTGTAATAAATAAGTTAATGAAATTATAAAGATGTTCTAAAAAGGTATATATGGTATATATAATTATTGGCTTACCGTCAAATCCGTCAATAACATCAATACGATACAACGGAGTAAAATGATTCAATTCTCATTGTTTAACCTTCGCAGTTTTCTGTAAAATTTTAAAAAGCACAAAATTAGATCTCACAACATAAAAATATACGGTGTAACAAAGCAAACGGAATACGTTAAAACAAAAAATAAGGTCACGCACAATTAAGTTATGGGGACGGGGTGGATGGAGGACATTAAAAAGCATACATTCATGGGGTTTATATACACTATTATTTCTAGTTCTAATCAAATACGTTTTTAAATTAAAAAAATAATAATAGAATTTGATAAGCTGTACAATTACTATATGGTTGGATAATGACAATGATATATTAACCCGTGATGATAAAAATATTTCTTTTTTGATATACATAATCAATTTTACATATTGAATTATTATCTATAGTTATAATTTTATTAATAATTAGTTTAGGTAGTTTTAAAAAGTTGGAGTCTACGAAATCACTCGAAAAAAGCTTCCTTTATTAATATAGATAGATATATAGATTAGAGAAAGACCCATCTTCTTCTAAGTAAGAGGACATACAATATAATTTAATTTTCACAATAGAGAGGATGTCCTTTTAGAAGAGAGTCTATTGTGAGTGCTGTAAATATCATCCCACTTTTGTATATAAGAAAAATTTGTTGTTTTTTCTATGCATTCTGTTTAATATTATCTTATTCATATTATTTGATCCGTCTTAAACTTGAGACGAATATACCTATCTTAAATGAGAATTTGTGTTTTTTTAAGTTATTGTCATATCAATATAGCAGCGCAACTTATAAATCACTTTGTTAGCAAAAGGCGGCATGGGATTAAGAAGCTTTGATTTCTAATACAACTCGATACTTGTTTATTTCATCTATCATTGTACTCTTGTGGAAATTGTAACAATATTATAATATTATTTTGTGATATGAACATACTTGGACACTGATTATAGTTCTCATAGACCATTCATAATAATAAATTATTGACCTCTTAACCATGATAGCCTCTAAGTTTGCAATGTATCAATATGAGCTATAGTATCAATGGGGACATGAAGAAATAGCATCTGGAATATGATCGAGTTAACAGTGCTCATCTTCCCTAGGATTCACCCTAACTAAACGATTCTCATGACCAAGCGAGTGCCTAAAGTATGACTGAAAAACAGCCATTTTGTCCCTCTCGTGTCTGTGACGGATGGGCCCAGTGGCTCCTACATTGGAGTTAGAGGGGAAGCTATATATATATATCCCTCCATCACCTTGTGTACCAGTAGACACCTGTGAAGCAGGAGATGCCTATGCTTGTGGGTTTTTGTATGGAATATTACGAGGAGTATCAGATTTGAAAGACGTGGGAACATTAGCAGCAGTAGTTGTTGGGCAACAGGGCACTCGGCTTAGGATTCAAGATGTCGTGGATTTAGCAGCAGAGTCCTTTGCTTTCCACCTTGAGAATTCTGGCTGAGCATTAACTTTAGACATATTAATAACCTAATATTGTCAAGCAATATTAAACCTCTATATATGTTTTAAGAAAGGTAAATGATAATGATAATTGTTACCTTTAATTCGTAAAGAGACTACACAATCATCAGAATGCACTTAGTCCACACTATGTAATTAAACGTAATTGTGCTGCAAAAAAGTAAAACCAAATAATTCAATCAGGAAAAATATCATGAGCAGAAGAAAATAAAAATTAAGTGAAACATTGATGAAGACGTGTATATAACTATATATATAGCATTAGAGATTGGTGTAATTTATAAGACAGATATTTAATCATATTAGACTTCTATATCACGTTTATTTTCTCATAAAGTCGTAAACTCTATCTTGTTTTATTTGCATTTTTTTAATCTATTTTTATGTAGAAATATTATATATATTATCTTTTTTTCCTAGGTAGATATAGATAGATATTGAGTATTAATCATATATTATTACTTTTTTGAGTTTAGGTTCCAATAAAATTCATACCGAATATATACTAAAATTATCCTTTGATTTTTTATTTAGTGACTTTTTTTTATTTATGTATATTTTATTTCAAGTGTTTTAGAAAAGTTTGAGTCTCTAAAATTGCCTGAAAAAAGCCTCTTTTATATATATATATATATATTGATTTTCTAAAACGATTATTCAGATTTTCTTCTCCTTTCCTTTTTGGGAAATTTTTTATTAATATTATACTCATACCTCTCTCTAATCATCAAACCCCACCATATCCTTTATTAATATTTAATCATAATTATTCCTACCTCTCTTCAATAACAAAACTTCACTCATCTCCTTTATTAATATTTAACTAGTTGGAAAGCCCGTGCGATGCACGGGACTCCCATTAGGATTATCTGTAAAAATATATTCTTAAGTTGATAAAAAAAGTCATACTATGTTATCATTGATGGAAACAAAATTCGTGATTGGTAATTTGGTATAGATGATAACAAATGAATTATTAGTGATTTTAGCATAAACGTTTTGCCAACGATTAGTATAACATCAAGTGACATAGTTATAGCATGTCGCTAGCTTTTAAATTTTTACAGGCACAACCAATTTTTAATTAAATACAAAACGCTTTCTCTATAAACATGGTAGAGCTCATCAATATGAATCCTTAATAACGGAGACATATCTTTATGAGTTTTGCAAATTATTTTACAACTACGTAAAACTGAATGATGTTACAAAAAACAGCAGGTATCATAATTATATATATTTAGTGCGTTGAGAGGAAATAGTAGATCTCTTACAACATAATTATACCTTGACTATTTACGCTTAAGAGTATTTGCTCATTATAAACATCACCCAATATCTCTCATTCTATTACATAGAATGCACGAGCACCTAGTAGTATTATTGTGACAACATCAGTTAGTAGTTTATGTCATTTTTTAAAATAGTTGGGTTACCAAGTTAGTATAATAATGTCAGTTAGTAGTATATATTTTATAGCACCGCAGAAACGTTATTATATACATTACCATGGTCTGGTAATAGAAAACTATTAAATTTAACAAAAAGTCAAACTATGCTAAAAATGGAAGCAACCAAAATTTCGGGGGTTGATTTAGATGAAGACAGATTAATCATGAGTTCCTATAATAAAAACGCAACGAAAGCGTTGTGGCATTTGTTATTTAACTATGTCAGTTGTATACTAACATTCAGAGATATAGTTGGATTATAGAGTTACCGTTCTTATTGTTTTAGCACCATCTATTTTTTTACCGAAATAGTCTTTGACTACTTATCCTTAAAAACTCCATGCAAAATATATAATACGACATCTTAATTTGGTAAATTATGAAAACTTCTTTGTAAACAATGTCCTTCATGTGGCCGTGATACATTTGGTCTCTATCATCGATGTGACGATGTAGAACGTTAATCTGACGTTATTCTTGAAACTACATAAAGCTTGCCATTAATATGCGAGGTATGACCAAGAAGAGTCCAACAACCTTGACACAAAGACCAAGAAAAGAGGAGGGGTACAATTATAAGATGACAAGTGGACCAAATTGGATGTGAAAATAAAATTGCTCATCAAATGCAATCATAAAATAGAAAGAAAACAAAATATCGGAATTTTCATTGGCCAACGGATGGGGGAGTGCCCCTGCTACACTGCTACCCCCTCCCCTACATCCGCCGACAAAACGTGAAGTTGAGGAGTTAATTCGCATAGAACCGGTCACCGGATACTCGTATCCGGTCGATTAAACTGAATCCGATCATTTAAAGAGGGATTGCTTAATATGCCTTTCCATGGACCAACAGGTTAGTATTAGGGCTGGGCAACCGGCCGAGACCGAACCGGACCGGAAACCAGAATCTTTAGAAATATTGGACCGGTGACCGGACTGGAATTTTTAATTCCGATGACCAGACCGGTTCATTTTTCTGTTCCGGACCGGATTATGCCCACCCCTAGTTAGAATGTCATTTGGAGTGGTATTTCCACACTAATGAGGATTGTCAACTAGCACTCACATTGTCACATATGCTAAATTGTTAACAGGGAGATGAACTGTAAGCACGTAATATAAATATTCCGGTTACAAAACGACGAAGTAAAAAATTGTGACAAGATTGGTTCGGTTCTTGGATTGAATGGCTTCATCCGTAAGATATGTCCTTTATTTTCCAACAATAACAATCTCATCTAAATTACAATGGCAATAATCCCCTTTCTAGCAAGTCTTGAAGTACATTGGATCTTGATACATAACATCAGAGTTTAATTAATAGCATTCATAAAAATAAAGGATAATCATTTAACTTATCTCGACTGATATGACAACCACCTGGAATTTCAACAAGACTTCCCGTAAAAAAGCACCCTTCGAAAAAAGCTGGAATTCCTTTAATTTTTTCTTTTTTACCGTATGTTATTGGTCCAATGTCGTACCAAAATAGTCCTTTTCCGTCCAAATTCTTACACAAAACCTCGTCTTTTGATTCTCTACGAAAACAAAAAAAAGGTTGGGTGAATTGATAATAACAAGTGTAATTATAATCAGTAATATGAAACAACTTAACCCAAGATTCCTTTGCTTCATAGTCTTTCATCATCCATACTTCTTCCAATGAAGAATTAGCTTGTGAGAAACACAAACACCCATTAATAACTCCTAAGCTTTGCGCAAGAAACTTGTTACTAGCTTTAGATAACTCCTTCGGCAAAGGAACGTCCTTAGCCCAATTGTCGGACCGAGTATCAAAACAACCAACTCGATAGTTGTGATTTGAATCCAAAAACACCCAATGTAATAGATGATTTTTTATGAGAACACCGTTTTGTCTCTCCATAAATAATGAATCGATACCGCCATTTACAATCTCTACCAATTTCCAGGTATTCTCATTTAAACTATAGACTATCACCTCCCTAAGCTTAACGACAGTACCTAATGGTCCATGTGTTTCATGTACGTCCGTAATCTTGACAAGTTTAAAATCACGGTTTAAATCATCAAACCCGAACCCAAAATTGACTTGAATACTCCCAGAGATTGGAACCTTAGGTGTACGCTTGTAAGGAATTTCTCGAAATACCCTTGTAGAAGGGTTGATGAGGATATGCTTAGACATAGGAAAACTATATCTGCCTCGTCTGAGTCCTACGCAAATTAAGCCGTCGATTGAGCCCACAATTGAAACCTCACGTGGACTCGACTCGTCTGGGGTACATGGTAAGGGAATTGTGGTGACCGAGTCAGGCGAATCTATGTCAATTGAATAGAGATTGCGACAATCTTTACCAGCGAGAATAAGAAGGCGATTTGCGTCCGGGGAGCGGGATTCACGAAGGTGAATTTCGACGAATTCAGGAGATGATATTAAGGCGTAGAAGGATTTGGAAACACACTTGAAGCGTAGTAAAGATTTGACGGGTAATTTGGAGAAGATCTCATGAATTATAATGTCTTTTGGTAGCGAAGACATTGCTGTATGATGGGTGAATAAAAGACGTACCTCAAAGAATAGTCAACAAGGTTCAAGATTTTCTTTATATATGAGAATTGAGATTCAATGCTATAAGGAAACTGTAAGTCTTCTGAGAGACCGTCTCCCATGCTGGGATTAGGAAACTATATATTTGGTAATATTGTAAACAGAGACTGCCTCAAAGTTTAGTCGACAAGGTTCAAGACTTTCTTTATATAAGGAAATTAGTATTACTCGGATTAAGAAACTACTTTAAATAGTATTCCTCGGATTAGGAAACTACTTTAAATAGTATTCCTACTTTAAAATCTATAATCTCAGTTGGGATAGAAACAACTGTTGTTTTGGTACAAGGATTACGAACCAGCAGCCATAGCAGCTATGGTTTGGAGGCCTTCGGATCTCATTTGTTATAACTTCCTTCTTTCAGAAATCCGTTACTATGAGACGTAGTTTCAATCGCATTATCTCTCTTGTGGATGATGTGGGTCAGACCATTACCGGCCACGAGAATCTTGCGAACCATATTACCAACTTCTTTACCAAACTTTATTCCACTGAGAAACTCTCGGGTACTTGTGTAACACCCCCATACTCCAAGTGCCTTACCAGGACCACTCAGGTATGGAGACATCACCATCTCGGTTGCCCGAGGTATGATAATCAAATAGACAAAATAGAAACAACATTTATTATAATAGTTTAATGAAAGAATACAATCCTCGAAACCAAACTGAAAGTGCAATACATTATTCAAACTGCCATGCATTTCTCAATGAAATGTAAATAAAGACTAAACTACAGCGGAAGACTCTATCGTCATGTCGTGGCCATCCCTGACTATCAGTACCATCTCTATACCGCTCAATATCTGCTCACCATCCCCGAATGGATCCCCGCAGGTTTACAAAACAACACCGGGTCGTACTAATCACACAATCAATATAGACAACAAGTAATAAGGCAAACAGACAATTTGAACCGCCACACACACACACACACACCAACCAACCGTCTCAATCACGACCGTCCTTTGGACCGGCCCGCCGATGGGGGACCGTAGCCGTTCCCACCTAAGCCCCGCTCATCGTACGAGCGATAACCCTGTATCATTAATGTGCACATCCCTTCGTGGCGGGTTCCATGAAGGCGAAACTAGGGCGTGAGATCACTCCCGCAAGTGACCCCACTCAGCCGAGAACGCATCTCGAGAGCCATCAACGAACACAACCACAAACACAATCACAATTACAATCATCATATCAATCAGCTAATTACAGCACATCACCAATATCCCATTATGGGACTAATACCGAGTAGGAAATCCTACCTGGAAAGCAAACACGCAGACGATCTAAACAGCTGTCTCAAAACGGCTCCTCTACGAACTCTCCTCCTATCATACATAACACATAAAGACTACCATTCAATTCCTACTCATAAAATCCCCAAACCCCAAATTAGGGTTTGACCAAAACTAGCAAAACATTATAAAAATTATGCTAGAAGCTTACCCTCGACGCAAGGAATCCAACAACACGAAAAACAACGAGAATCGACCGTCTGAACTCCGGGAATCGTTAAGGATGCGATTAGGAAGAAGAACTGCTGCTTTCTCTCTTAAACAAGTTTTAGGTTTTGGTAAAAGTGTTTTAAAACAAAGACGAATTGGTTTAAATACCCTAATCGCATAATTAACAAAACCCGCGAAAACTCCCCGTAAAAAACCGGGCGCTCGATCGAGTACCCAAGGTACTCGATCAGTATTTCCCTACTCGATCGAGTGCCCGAGCTACTCGATCGAGTGCCCAACAGGTCAGAAACTATTTTATTCTGCAACATACCCTTACTCGACAGAGTAAGGGCTACTCGATAGAGTACCCCCAAGACCATAAATACGGAGTATTACAGTCTTCCCTCCTTAAAAGGAACTTCGTCCCCGAAGTTCAAACCACAACAAAAACAAAGGTACTCCCTCAACATTCCCGACTCAACCATCAAACAAAAACATGATACAAACCCCAGGCCAAACATCCCGACACAACATATAAAAGGTGTATAGAATCCTAAAAACTCTCGCGATCATCTCCTACCCCCCTAAAAGAAACAAGGTTACGTCCCCGTAACCATACATACCTGATCAAAAAGGAAAGGGTAGCGCTCTTTCATTATGTCCTCGGCCTCCCATGTAGCTTCCTCGGTCTCGTGGTTGGACCACAGGATCTTAAGCAAAACTGTCTCACCACTCCTAGTCTTTCTAACTTTTCGGTCTAGGATCTGCTTAGGTACCTCAAGATATGATAAAGACTCATCCAGCTCTAAGCTCTCTGCCTCTAAAACATGTGACGGGTCACTCACATACTTCCGCAGCTGCGATACATGAAACACATTATGCACCCTCTCCAATGCAGCCGGTAAAGCCAACCGATAAGCCACTTCCCCAACTCGCTCTAAGATCTCATAAGGCCCTATAAACTTCTGACTTAACTTGCCTTTCTTCCCAAACCTCATAACTCCACGCATAGGGGACACTTTCGTAAGAACCTTGTCCCCAACACGAAACTCGATGTCCCGACGATGTAGATCCGCATAACTCTTCGTCGATCCTGGCCGCTTCTCATCCGTTCTCGATCATCTTAATCTGTTCTACCATCTCATGTACCATCTCTGGTCCTAAAACCACTGCCTCAAAGACTATCGTCCCAACAGATCGGACTCCTACATCTCCTCCCATACAACGCCTCAAACGGTGCCATACCTATCTTTGGTGTGATAATGTTGTTGTAAGAAAACTCTATCAAGTCCAACCTCTGCTCCCAGCTACCACCAAAATCCATCACACAAGCTCTCAACATGTCCTCCAAAGTCTTGATTGTTCTCTCAGTCTGCCCATCTGTCGCAGGATGAAATGCTGTACTCATCTTCAAAGCTGTTCCCAACGATTCCTGCAACTCCTTCCAAAACCTCGATATAAACCTCGCATCTCTGTCAGACACTATGTCCTTAGGGACTCCATGTAACTTCAGCACGTTCTTTCGATAGGCCAAAGCCAATTGTGCCTTAGTCCATGTATCTTTCATTGGAACAAAGTGAGCTGACTTGGTCAAACGATCCACTATCACCCAAATCATATTGTTACCTTGTTGACTCTTAGGTAAACCCACAATGAAATCCATGGAAATGGATTCCCACTTCCACTCAGGCACCTCCAAAGACTGAACCTTACCTTGTGGTCTTCTCTGTTCCCCTTTAACCCTTTGGCATGTCAAACAACGGGACACAAACTCAGCAATCTCTTTCTTCATCCCAGGCCACCAAAACGTTTTCTTCAAATCCTTGTAAAGCTTGTCTCCACCCGGATGAACTGAATATGGTGTGCAATGCGCTTCTGTCATGATTGTCTTTTTCAATTCCTCGTCATTAGGGACACACCACCTACCATCAAACCTCAAGCTACCATCTGTATGAATGGAAAAGCGGGACACTGTCCCTTTCTCCACCCCAGCTCTCCACTCCACCATCTTAGGATCCAAAGCCTGTTTACCTCGAATATCATCATAAAACTCCATGTGCACTGTCATATCTCCCATAGCATCTCCTTTCTGCATCATATGAATCCCAAAGCTCGCTACCTCATCCCTCAGCCTCATCAAAGATAGAGCTGTACACAAGGAATGTACACTCTTTCTACTCAAAGCATCAGCAACTACATTGGCCTTCCCTTCATGGTAGATGATTTCCATGTCGTAGTCGCCAATCAACTCCATCCACCTCCTCTGTCTCATGTTCAACTCCTTCTGCGTGAAGATGTACTTGAGACTCTTGTGATCCGAAAATACCTTAAAGATTGCTCCATACAGGTAATGTCTCCAAATCTTGAGAGCAAACACCACAGCACCCAACTCCAGGTCATGAGTAGGGTAGTTCTCCTCATAAGGCTTCAACTGCCTAGAAGCATAGGCAATCACTTTACCATTCTGCATCAACACACATCCCAACCCATTCTTCGAGGCATCGGTATAAACCTCAAAATTCTCGCTTCCTTCAGGCAATGCTAAGACAGAGAGCGTGGTCAAACGCTCCTTTAATGTTTGGAACGCCGTCTCACAACCCTCATCCCAACGAAACCTGTTCTCTTTCCTCATCAACGCTGTCATCGGTCTAGCTATCTTGGAGAAATCTTTCACGAACCGCCTGTAGTATCCAGCTAAACCCAAGAAACTTCTAACCTCCGCAACATTCTTTGGTGCTTCCCATTTTGTCACTGCCTCAATCTTCGCAGGATCCATGACTACTCCATCTTTAGAAATTACATGCCCGGAAAAGCAACTTCCTCCAACCAAAACTCACACTTAGACGACTTAGCATACAACTCATGATCTCTCAAAGTCTGCAACACGATCCTCAGATGCTCCTCATGCTCCTCCTTAGTCTTAGAGTAGACTAGGATATCATCTATAAACACCACTACGAATCGATCCAAGAAGCGTCAAGATCCTATTCATCAAGTCCATAAACACCGCCGGCGCATTAGACAACCCAAATGGCATCACCACATACTCATAATGGCCATACCTCGACGTGAAAGTTGTCTTCGGTATGTCCACATCTCTAATCTTTACCTCGATGGTACCCCGACCTCAAATCGATCTTAGAAAAGACCGTTGCACCACTCAACTGATCAAACAGGTCATCTATCCTTGGCAAAGGATACTTGTTCTTTATCGTCACACGGTTCAACTCCCGGTAATCTATGCACAGCCTCATACTCCCATCTTTCTTCTTTACGAACAGAACTGGTGCTCCCCAAGGCGATACACTTGGCCTAATGTATCCCTTATCTATCGATCATCCAACTCGCTTCCTAAGCTCCTCCATCTCCTTAGGACCCATACGGTACGGTGCCTTAGAGATTGGCCCCGTCCCCGGCTTCAACTCAACGGTGAAATCTATCTCCCTCTTCGGTGGCAACCCCGGAATCTCCTCGGAAAAACATCTCGCAAACTCTCCCACCACTTTGGTATCTCGTCAACTCAGGGCTCTCTATCCGGTCATCTCTCACATGGCACAAAATCAGAGGACATCCCTTCCTCAGATACGACTTCAAGGTGACAATTGCAATCAACTTAACTTTGGGTTTGACTAGAAACCCACGATAAGACACACTTACACCCTTAGGACCTCTTAGGGACACTTTCTTTTGATGACAGTCTATCTTAGCCTTATACTTTCCTAACCAATCCATCCCAACTATCACCTCAAAACCATTAAAAGGAAACTCTAGCAAGTCTACAGGGAAATCGTCTTGCCCAACTATTAAAGATACATCTCTAAACAACCTCCCACACGATACAGACTCACCCGAAGGTATGAATACTTGCTCTTTAACAGACTCATATACTCCCAAACCCAACTGCTTTACATGACTCGAAGACACAAACGATTGAGAAGCCCCCGAATCAAACAAAACAAACGTAGGAATACCATTAACAAGGAATGTACCGGTGATAACGTGCGCATCCTCCTCACCGCCTTCTTCTCCATCATGAACAACTTGCCATCGGTCTTCCGCCCACCTCCCGGACAAGACTAGCTGATGCGGTCGGCTTAGCACCGACCCTTGATTGTTGTTGTTGTTCATCGGTGTCTTCTGATAAGAATTACCGCCGTTGCGGTTGCCTCCACTCTGGTAGCTCGACTTCCCGGTTTGGCCATGATCCCGCCGGTCTGTTGCTCGCAAAGCTCTGCGCAGTCTCCGGAAAGATCCGGTGCACTCGTGCACTCATGTCTCTTGTGGCCTACGCCACCACAACTAAAGCGAGTCACTCCCCGTTTGTTGCTCACACTCCCACGACCTCTCCCAAAGGAAGTTCCAAAGACTAAACCCGGATCCGAGAAGAAAACCCCTTAGATCGATTGTGGTTGCCCTTCTTGTAATTAGATTGGCCACCACCCTCGCTCTCCGACTTCCTCTTCTCACCACCGGACCTCTCCTGAGCCATCTCCACTAGTCTCTCGGCTCTCCCAGCCCTCTCATATGCCTCCTTCACATCGGTGAGGACTCCCACGGGTAACTTATCCATAATCTTCGTGGTTAGTCCACTCTCAAACCTCAAAGCCAAATTCTCGTCACTCAAACCCATGTCCTCAAGATATCTAGATTTCTCATTGAACTGTCTCGTAGTATTCAGCCACAGACATCTCGAAGTCATCTTAAACTTGTCGAACTCCTCCCTCAACTTACTCCTCACATGTTCTGGTACGAACTCCTTCCTCACAGCCCTACGAAACTCCTCCCAAGGTATAGCAGGTAATCCTTGGTTGGTATACAACTCCTTAGCACTCACCTTCACCGAATCCCACCACTTGCTTGTTGCCTCCCTCGGATAAAATGCAGCTGGTCCACTCTCATCTCATCCGGACAATGGACTAAGTCCAGTATGTTTTCCATCTCCTCACCCAACTATCGAGAAGGTTAGGCTCCTCAACTCCCTTGTACTCTTTTGGGTTGAACCTTGCAATATAAAGGCTGACTTTAGCATGGTCAACTTCCTTCTCCTTTTCCTTATTCTTGTCCTCGTTCACTTTCTTGGGTCTCGTGAAGAGCGTCCTGGTGCTCTAACATCTTAACGATGTCATCCATAGTCATAAGCTCTGCTCTAGCGTACAAGGCATTTTTCTTGGGCGGCATCTTGAAACTATACGTATACAAGAAAGGGTAAACATGAACATGCGTACTAAACTTCAAAACACGAAAACTCGCTGCCCAGAACCTACTCGATCGAGTATCCAAACCCACTCGATCGAGTGACGGGTTACTCGATCGAGTGCCCCTATGTACTCGATCGAGTACCCAAACTCCAGAACCAAACAGACCTTCTGATCTCTAACCCACTCGATCGAGTATATAGGCTACTCGATCGAGTGACCCCCTACTCGATCGAGTACCCCTAGTTACTCGATCGAGTGCCCCAAAACGCGATTCTGGACTCAATTTCGCCAAAAACCTATCCGATCGAGTCAGTCTTACTCGATCAAGTACCACTAATACGTAATGGCTACCCGCATATTACGTCACATACTAGCATTGCTAACTTTATAAAAATCGCATGATATCATAATCAATATGCTACGCATCTATTCTACTTATCAATAAAATCAAATCATCATGTTATTAGAGCCACATCATAAATCATTCAACATGTTATCATCTCATTAACATGTTTCAACATATAATCATTTTCTTTCACATGCTCAACCTCCTATTTTCAACACCAAACAATCAACATACTTCATCACCTTGTTGCACAAGTTACTAAGCACACACATGACTCAACACACATTTCCCCCATGTGACCGGTTCAAAGTTTGTAGGGCGACCCCAGCGACTTTAGGACGTCTCCCAAGCCTTTGCACTAGCTCCTACAACTTTTACCCCGGGTTCATTTTAATTGACTCCCTATGTTCATTAAGTTCATTGGTTACGGGTTTCGGGATCGTCGCTCCGATACCATTTGTAACACCCCATACTCCAAGTGCCTTACCAGGACCACTCAGGTATGGAGACATCACCATCTCGGTTGCCCGAGGTATGATAATCAAATAGACAAAATAGAAACAACATTTATTATAATAGTTTAATGAAAGAATACAATCCTCGAAACCAAACTGAAAGTGCAATACATTATTCAAACTGCTCCTGTTTCTCAATCGAAATGTAAATAAAGACTAAACTACAGCGGAAGACTCTATCGTCATGTCGTGGCCATCCCCAGCTATCCAGTACCATCTCTATACCTGCTCAATATCTGCTCACCATCCCCGAATGGATCCCCGCAGGTTTTACAAAACAACACCGGGGTCAGTACTAATCACACAATCAATATAGACAACAGTAATAAGGCAAACAGACAAATTTGAACCGCACACACACACACACACACCAACCAACCGTCTCAATCATCGATCGTCCACCGGACCAGCCGCCGCTGGGGGACCGCAGCCGTTCCCACCTAAGCCCCGCTCATCGTACGAGCGATAACCTTGTATCATTAATGTGCACATCCCTTCTGTGGCGGGTTCCACAGAAGGCGAAACTAGGGCGTGAGATCACTCCCGCAAGTGACCCCACTCAGCCGAGAACGCATCTCGAGAGCCATCAACGAACACAACCACAAACACAATCACAATTACAATCATCATATCAATCAGCTAATTACAGCACATCACCAATATCCCATTATGGGACTAATACCGAGTAGGAAATCCTACCTGGAAAGCAAACACGCAGACGATCTAAACAGCTGTCTCAAAACGGCTCCTCTACGAACTCTCCTCCTATCATACATAACACATAAAGACTACCATTCAATTCCTACTCATAAAATCCCCAAACCCCAAATTAGGGTTTGACCAAAACTAGCAAAACATTATAAAAATTATGCTAGAAGCTTACCCTCGACGCAAGGAATCCAACAACACCAAAAACAACGAGAATCGACCGTCTGAACTCCGGGAATCGTTAAGGATGCGATTAGGAAGAAGAACTGCTGCTTTCTCTCTTAAACAAGTTTTAGGTTTTGGTAAAAGTGTTTTAAAACAAAGACGAATTGGTTTAAATACCCTAATCGCATAATTAACAAAACCCGCGAAAACTCCCCCGTAAAACCGGGCGCTCGATCGAGTACCCAAGGTACTCGATCGAGTACCCCCCTACTCGATCGAGTGCCCGAGCTACTCGATCGAGTGCCCAACAGGTCAGAAACTATTTTATTCTGCAACATACCCTTACTCGACAGAGTAAGGGCTACTCGATAGAGTACCCCCAAGACCATAAATACGGAGTATTACAACTTGGGCCACTCGCAACCCTCACCCTCCCATCACTTTTTTTACAATTCCTTCTGAAGATGAAATTCGTCTAGCTTTGTTCTCTCTAGGGTCCAAAAAAGCCCCTGGACCGGACGGCTTCCATGCCGGCTTCTTCAAGAAGTGCTGGCACATTGTCAAAAAAGACACTATCCCCTTCATTCAAAACATCTTCCATACCAAGCACATCCCCGAACGCATCAATCAAACTGCCATCTCCCTCATTCCAAAGATCCCATCCCCTCAAACCATTAAAAACTTTCGCCCCATTAGCCTTTGTAATACCTCTTACAAGATCATCACTAAAATCATTGTCAACCGGCTTAAACCTCTTATGCATCACATGATCTCCCCCAACCAAGGTAGCTTGATCCCCGGGCGTGACACTGATAGCAATTACATTATTGCTTCCGAGATTCTCCACTCTATGCATACCTCCAAATGCAAAACTGGATGGTTTGCTCTCAAACTCGACTTAGAAAAGGCGTTCGATCGCCTGGAATGGGACTTCATCCACCTCTGTCTCTCTCACGCCAAAGTTGATTCTGACACCATCTCTCTCATCATGGAGTGTATCTCCTCCTCTACCACCAGAGTAGCTCTAAATGGAACCCTCCTTCAGAGTTTCTCCCCTTCAAGAGGAATCCGACAAGGTGACCCCCTATCCCCCTACCTCTTCATTATCTGTATGGAAGCCCTCTCCACTCTCATCCATCAGTCTTGCCTTGATCTCGACTGGGCTCCCTTTCCCCTGGGTAAAGGTGGTGCCTCTTTCTCCCATCTCCTTTTCGCTGATGACATTCTTCTGTTTGGACGAGCAACTGAACGCAACCTGTGTACTCTCCAAGACATCCTCTTCAATTTTTGTTCTTCCTCGGGACAAAAAGTCAACTTCTCAAAAAGCAAGATCTCCTTCTCCAAAAACACCTCCATTGAGAACATCCACATGTTCGAGAGTGCCCTAGATATTAAGGCCACCTCTAACCTTGGTACTTATCTTGGGTTCCCCCTTAAGGGAACCAAACCCAAGAAAGCGGATCTCCGCCACATTATTGATGCCCTCCAGTCCAAATTGTCTAACTGGAAAACCAAATTCCTTTCGATGGCAGGAAGACTTTGTCTTATCAAGTCCACTCTTAATGCTATCCCCTCCCACTCTATGCAATGCATTCGGCTCCCTGCCTCCATTCTTGAGGAAATTGATAAGACCACTAGATCCTTCCTGAGGTCGGGCTCTTCTTCAAAGAAGCTCCATCTCTCCAACTGGAACCTTGTCACAAAACCTATGTCCCTTGGTGGCCTAGGCATCAAAGCCGCCCGCTCTCTTAACGATGCCTACTCTTCTAAGTTGAGCTGGAACATTTTCCTCAACAAGAACTCTCCTGCCTCTCTTGCAATTTTGAGCAAGTACCCGACCCTCAACAAGACCCCTCACACCTCCTCCTTCCGCAAGGGCTCCCACATTTGGAAAAATGTTGGTATCGGCCTTCCCCTGCTCCAGCCGCACATCATTTGGTCCATTGGTGACGGTGCTTCCATCTGGCTCTGGACCGATCGTTGGTCCACTCTTGGCCCACTCAGAGAGCTTATCTGTGGGCCCCTCAATGCGACATCTCATAATGCTAAGCTGAATTCTATCATTTCCAATGGCCGCTGGGCCCTTGACAATCTGGACTTCGTTCTTCCCGATGACATCCTAACCACTATCCTGACCATCCCACTCCCTTCCACCTGTTCACCCGATATCCTTTCTACCTCTCTCGCCCCTAAAAACAAATTCTCGATTGGATCTGCCTACTCCTCCCTCCTTGACCACCCCAACCGGGACCTGGCCCCTTCCCCCTCCTTGGAGTGGCTTTGGGACCTCCCTACCCCCCCCCCCCCCCCCCAAATCAAAACCTTCCTTTGGCTGGCCTGGTGGGACAAGTTGCCCCATAATTTTACCCTGTTCAAGAGATCCATCCTCCCCTCTCCTTCCTGCCTCATTTGCTTTAACCCCTCCCTCAATGAAACCGCTCTCCACATTCTCCGGGACTGTGGGTTTGCCACTGATGTCTGGGTTCAATTTGGCGTTGATGCTTCTTTTTTTGCCCTTGACCTCCAACCTTGGATCCATGAGAATTGCTCCTCCTCTAAGCCCTCTTGGTCATCTCTTTTCACCTTCACCCTTTGGCGGCTCTGGACTCAGCGTTGCGATACTACCTTCACTAATGCTACTCATAACTCCTCCGCTCTTTTTTGCGATTCTATCTCCTGTCAAGCCTCCTCCTGGGCCTCGGCCAACTGTCCTCCTCCACTGCCCCCCGGTATCACCTCACCCTCTGCCTCTCACTACCCCGGTAGTTGGGCCCTTCCCCCGCTTGGTTGGCTCAAAGCCAACGTTGACGCGGCTTTCTCCCCCTCCTCCTCTCTTGCTAGTTTTGGGTGTGTGGTTAGGAATGACATTGGTTCTTGGGTCCGGGGTTGGTCACGTCGTTTTTCTTGCCCCTAATCCCCTTATTAGTGAGGTCCTTGCTATTAGGGATTGTCTTTTGGTTTGTATTGAGTCCATAGATTTCTTTATCATTGCTTCTGATTGTTTACATGCGATCACCTCTATTTTGAGCACGGTCCCCCCCTGTGGTCAATTTGCTAACCTTATCCTTGAGTGTAGGCACCTTTTGGAGACCTCCCCCCGGTGAAGCTACAGTTTGAGAAAAGATCCGCAAATGGAGTAGCCGATGCACTTGCAAAAGCTGCTTTAAAGGATACTACTCATTGTAATGGTTGTTTTAATTGGGACTTTGCTCCTTCCTTTGTATTACAACTTTGTACTAGTGACTTCCTGTCGGCCATCGAGCCGCTTCCCCCCGACCCGCCCCCGTGATGTAACTGAACTTTGACCGTTTCTCTTTATTTTATGCACTTCCTTTCCAAAAAAAAAAAGACAAACCCCCGAGTACAGTTCTGGGTGAAAAACTGAAAATAGTATTCCTACGGGCTCTCAGTCTTTCATTTTTCAGTTGATCTGTGCAACGGAACCAAACACAGCCCTTATTAATGGATAAAACTAATTATTTGAAACCCGTTTTAGGGTAAACTTGTGACAAATTGGTTTTTGTACATTGATTACGAACAGCTGCTACAAGAATACATTCATTCCCCTACCATTTTGAGTCAAAGACCAAGTAAAACAAAGCTTAAGTAATTCCCAACTAGAAGAATAAACAAAACACATTTCCTACCTAGAAGAAATGAAGAATAAACACAACACATCCTTTTAATAATTCGTAAATTGTTGACTTACAAAATGATAGATTTAGCATAAAGTGATCAAACTAACAGCAACGAAATTATGTGTATACGAATTCTCTCCCGCTAAATAAACCAAGTTTTGGAGCAAAATAAACTAACAGCAACTAAACACATTTCTTGTTTAAGACTGTCTTAACTTAAGACGGCTCTTACATCCGATTAAAGTAGAATTGAAATAGAAGGAGGTTCTGAGAGGTTTTAAATTCAGACGGTTTTAAGCAAGATCAATTGTTTGATAACATGATGATTGCACTAGCCATTTGATTTGTTTATCTTCTTCAATTGCGAATTTTACAACAAATCCCCAATTTACACAAACCCTAACTTCAAAAATTTCAAAACTATCTAGTAAATAACAAAAGATATAGTAATTTAAACAACAAAATTGAAAAATAAAAAACAATTTGAATGCCATACCTTCAATTTGACAGAAAGAAGAATTAAAGAAATGAGGATCGGCAGGTCCGGCGCTGCGGCGGAGGTGAGTGGCGGTCAGTAGGTGTCGGAGGCGACTGCGGTGGTTACAGCGAAGTCTCCATTTTGTAATTTACGGACCGGTATAAAAAGAAAGAAAGAAAGTAGCGGTGTAATGAGAATCCCTCTTTGGCCAAACTGAACTAAAATGGGCTGAAGTGAGCCGAATGAGAAGTGAAAAAATCATTACTGAGTTTAAACTAGGAAATCGGTTCGGTTAGTAATTTACGGACCAGTATAAAAATCATTGACGACATTTGTTAATAATTACCGGTTATATTTTGTAACATGCAATGAGATCATTGAATGTAACGAGATTAGTCAACCACATGACACATGCTGAATATAACTCCGGTCTCCATTTGTCTCCGTCAGGGCTAGTTTCCTCATCTTGCCTATTTTATTTCACTCAGATTACACAAGCATGTAATAGGTCACAAGTACAATCAAATCATTTCATTATGAAATAAACCTGCACACCTATCATTTCAGTGTGCAATACTTCATGTTTCACAATTAGAATGTCATTTGGACTGGAATTTATAATTCCGGTGACCGGACTGGTCCATTTTTTCGGTACGGACCGGATTGTGCCCACCCCTAGTTAGAATGTCATTTGGAGTGATATTTCCACACTAATGAGGATTGTCAACTAGCACTCACATTGTCACATATGCTAAATTGCTAACAGGGAGATGTACTGTAAGCACTTAATATAAATATCCCGGTTACAAAACGATCAAGTAAAAAATTGTGACAAGTTTGGTTCGGTTCTTGGATTGAATGGCTTCATCCGTAAGATATGTCCTTATTTTCCGACAACAATAATCTCACCTAAATTACAATAATCACAATAATCCTGCACTAGCAAGTACTGATCTTGATATCTCTACCATAATCTTAACATCAGAGTTTAATTAATAGAATTCATAAAATAAATCATTTAGCTTATCTCGACTTATATGACAACCACCTGGAATCTCAACAAGGCTTCCCGTAAAAAAGCACCCTTCGAAAAAATCTGGAATTTTTTTAATTTTTTCTTTCTTACTGTATGTTATTGGTCCAATGTCGTACCAGAATAGTCCTTTCCCGTTCATATTCGTACCCAAAACCTCGTCTTTTGATTCTCTACGAAAACAAAAAAAAGGTTGGGTGAATTGATAAAAACAAGAGTAATTATAATCAGTAATATGAAACAACTTAACCCAAGATTCCATTGCTTCATAGTCTTTCATCATCCATACTTCTTCCAATGGAGAATTAGCTATGGAGAAACACAAACACCCATTAATAACTCCTAAGCTTCGCATAACAAACTTGTTACAAGCTTTACATAACTCCTTCGGCAAAGGAACGTCCCTAGTCCAATTGTCGGACCGAGTATCAAAACAACCAATTCGATAGTAGTTATTTGAAACCAAAAACACCCAATGTAGTAGATGATTTTTTACGAGAACACCGTTTTGTCTCTCCCTTAGACCGTTTGGTCTTGCCATAAATATTTCATCGATACGGTTTTTTACAATCTCTACCAATTTCCAGGTATTCTCATTTAAACTATAAACTATCACCTCCCTAAGCTTAATGACAGTACCTAATGGTCCATTGTTGTCATGTACGTCCGTAATCCTGACAAGTTTAAAATCACGGTTTAAATCATCAAATCCGAACCCAAAACTGACACTAATATGCCCAAAGAATGGAACCTTAGCTGTACGCTTGTAAGGAATTTCCCGAAATACCCTTGTAGAAGGGTTGATGAGGACATGCTTAGACGTAGGAAAAGTCCCTCCGCCTCCTCTTAGTCCAACGCAAATTAAGCCGTCGATTGAGCCCACAATTATAATATCGCGTGGCTTCGACTCATCTGGGGTACGTGGTAAGGGAATTGTGGTGACCGAGTCAGGCGAGTCTATGTCAATTGAATAGAGATTGCGACAATCTTTACCAGCGAGAATAAGATGGCGGTTTTCGTCCGAGGAGCGGGATTCACGAACGTGAATTTCGGCGGGAGATGATATTAAGGCGTAGAAGGATTTGGAAACACACTTGAAGCGTAGTAACGATTTGACGGGTAATTTGGAGAAGATCTCATGAGTTATAATGTCTTGTGGTAGGGAAGACATTGGTGTATGATGGGTGTATAAGAGACGTACCTCAAAGTTTAGTCAACAAAGTTCATTTTCCTTATATATGAGATTCAATGCTATAAGGAAACAATAAGTCATCTGGGAGACCGTCTCCTATATTGGGATTAGGAAACTATATATTTGGTAATGTTCGGAAACAGTAAGTCTTTGAGAGACCGTCTCCCATACTGGGATTAGGAAACTATATAGTCCCTCCTATTCTTAATAACCCTCCCCTTTTATGGAGGGCACGGGAATTAAGGGAGGGAATATTATATGGTAAAGTATTGTAGTGGGGTAGGAGATTGGAGAGAGGAAATGTATTGTGTGATTAAAATAAGTATTGTTGTGGGGTAAGGTGATTAAAATAAGTATTGTTGTGGGGTAAGGTGATTAAAATAAGATAAAGTGTGAGTATTGTGGGGTATTGTTGTGGGGTGGGGTGGGGTAATTAAAATAAGTATAAACGTTTGGCAAATAAGGAAATATGGAGAGTATTGTGAATAGACGAAAAAAGAAATAGGGAGAGTTATTTAGAATAGGAGGGAGTATTTGGTAATATTGTAAACAGAGACTTGATTAATCTAAGATGATTCAACATCTCAACCTTAAGCAAACTTTACTCATTATGAAAATAACCAAACATTTACCGGGACGCTGCTTGTTAATCCGCTGGTGACATAATAGGCTTACTACCAGGAATCGGAACAAGACTTCCAGTAAAAAAACAAGCTTGGTCAAAAACAGGAATCCCACGTATTTCTTCAGTTTTGCCATTTGCTTCGGATCCAATATTGCGCCAAAACAGACCAGCAGCAATATTACCCGGTCTTCGAACCAAAACCTCTTGTTTTGAGCCTTGACGAAAACCATAATTGCCATCGAAGTAATAACAACGCGGACTATGACAGCACTGTAAACAACTAGAAATTTCAACCAATTTAATCCACGACTCCTTCACTCCATACTCTTTCATCATCCATACAACATTAGACACCTTAGATCTCGCGGTAAAACACAAACACCCATCAAGAACACCAAGACTTCTCACTATAAACCTCATATTTTTCTCTTCCTCGTTGAAGTCGGCCATTGGATCAGTAAATAAGTCCACCAAAGGTACCGGGTCAGCCCATTTGTCAGATCGAAGATCGAAACAATAAATACTGTACTCCCACCATGAACCCCAAAAAATCCAATGAAGTAAATGATTATTCATAACAACACCGTCTCGCGACTGCAAGGAATCTGACGGTCGATGTACACCATCACCTCTCGGTTGTATAAGTCGTCTCCTTGATAAGGGTGATAGTGGATAGCATTTTCCGCAACCCTAACAAGTTTATAATCGTCGTTTATGTCATCATACCCAAACCCAAAACTAACCCGAAACTCGTTTCCAAACAAAGGTGTGTATTTGTAAGGAACTTCCCGAAATACTCCCGTAGACGGGTTGATCACAACTTGCTTATATTCCTCAATTTCGTCAATGTCGCATTTTAGTCCAACGCAAAGCAAGCCATTGAATGAGCCAACAATGGAAACAATGCCATATTCCAACCAATAGTCTAGGGTACTCGGTAAAGGGATTTTAACGGCGGTGGTGTTGCTGTCAGACGAGTCTATGTCGAACGAGTACAGATCACTGCTGTCTTCTTTAGCGAGAATAAGAAGGCGATTTGCGCCTGACGAGAGGGATTGTTGAAGGTGAAGGTTGATGAAGTCGGGTGATGATATCAAAGTGTTGAAGGATTTGGAAACACATTTGAAGCGAACGAGTGATTTGGCGGGTAATTTGGGTAAAATCTCATCAGTTATTATCTCAGTTGGGAGGGAAACCGTTATTGTTTTGGTACAAGGATTACGAACAGCAGCCATAACTTCTCTTTATGTGACAAACCCTGAAAGTAGTAGTAGTAAGAGATTTCAATTAATCCAGTATAAGGCGGTTTTACAGCAGTATAGTGTAAAACGGATCTAAACCCTCAAAAAGGACTGTAGTACCTCATAGAACTTAGAAGTCAAAAATCCGGTCCTTGTGAAACCTGTCACATTTAAAAACTTGTAAAAGGGATACTGAAAAACTCCCTCCGTCCCGGTCAATTGTTGTCCCTTGATTTTGGCACGAAGACTAAGAAAAGAGTAAGAGACCAATTACTAAATGACAAGTGAAACAAATTGAGTGTGAATAATCAAATTATTCATCAAGTACATTCTTAAAATAGAAAGTACAACAACTCACTAAGACACCCCAATATAAAAAAGGACAACAAATGACCGGACAAAAGGAGTACATACTTTATGAGCGGATAATATTTTTCTTCACCTCAGAAATACAGAGTTTCTAATGTATTCACCCTGTGACACCAGTAAATAAAACAACGTTCTCAACAATTGAGACGAAGTCGGAATATAGAGAAGACTACTTACTTACTTTTGTGTATGTAAAAGACTCAGTAAGACGGGATCGAAACTTGTTATATCCTCCAAGCTTCGGAGTACAACCTATTTAAGTATTTATCTAGAAAAATAAGAAAATAAATTACTCCAGATAGCTTTTTTTCCAAATAAAAGGCACGTGGTGGCCTCCAAGACCAAATGGATATGTTTCAGTTCCGATCTCTTGTACAAATGTCTTTACAGGGAGGGAACTCTTTGCACTCAATTTTAATGCAATCACACCTCTATTTTGTATACGATCAAAATGGTCTCTTAATAACTTAGTGAGAAACCGTCTCTCCAAATTTTATGGCAAGGGGTTTATGTTACAAAATAAATTCAAAATCTATTGAAAATATTATTTGGTTTTTGGTTTGAATGGCTTTAGCTTAATCTTTTGACAACAATCTCACCCAAATTACAATCGCCATAATCCTGCACTAGTTAAATCTCAAGTATTCCTTCAGACAAGTCGATTTTAATCGGCTCACATTACATTATAGCAGAATGTTCTACTTTAATCATACAGTACGAATGTAACTGTACAGGTGCAGGACTAGTAAGACAAAAGCGAGTCAAGTAAACGTTAGGCCAGATTATAAGTCCGGCCAATAAAGACAGTCATGAATCAATCTAGATGATTCAATCTTGAGCAAACTAAATTAGGAAAATAAAATTAAAAAAAACTGAATAAATCATGAAACATTTACCGTGGCGTTGCTTGTTAATCAGCTGGCGATATAATCGGCAAACTACCAGGAATCGGAACAAGACTACTAGTAAAAAAACACGCTTGATCGAAAACAGGAATCCCACTTATTTCTTCAGTTTTACCATAGCCTTCGGATCCTATATTGAACCAAAATAGTCCAGCAATCTTAGGTGGTCTGCGAACCAAAACCTCTTGTTTTGAGCCACGGCGGAAACCATAAGGGCCATCGAAGTAGTAACAACAAGGTTTACAACAACAAGGAGAACAACGAGAAATTTCAAACAATTTAATCCACGACTCCTTCACTCCATACTCTTTCATCATCCATACAACATCAGACAAATTAGACATTGCGCGTGTTACAGTAATACATAAACAACCATCAAGAACACCGAGGTTTACCACATGAACCCTCTCATGTTCGTTATCCTCGATAAAATCAGCCATGGGATCAGTGAATAAGTCCATCAAAGGCACCTCGTCAACCCATTTATCAGATCGAACATCAAAACAATAAATGTAGTACATATCTAAACACCAAAAAATCCAATGAAGTAAATGATTCTTCATAAGAACACCATTATGACACACCTGCAATGAATATATAGGTCGATGTACATCCTCAACCAACTTCCAGGTATTGTTGTTTAGACTATACACCATCACCTCCCGGTTGTATAACTCGTCCCCTTGATAAGGGTCATATTGGATAGCATTTTCCACAACCCTGACAACTTTATAATCGTCGTTTATGTCATCATACCCAAACCCAAAGCTAACCCGAATCGCGTTTCCCAATATAGGTATGTCTATGTACGGAACTTCTCGAAATACTCTTGTAGACGGGTTGATGACGACTTGCTTAAATTCATCAGGTCCGTCAATGTAACGTAGTATTCCAACGCAAAGCAAGCCATTAACTGAACCCACAATGGAAACAACGCCATTGTCCAACCAATAGTCTAGGGTATGCGGTAAAGGGATGTTAATGACAGTGGTGTCGAAATCTGGTGAGTCTATGTCGAACGAGTAGAGATCACTGCCACCTTTTCCAGTAAGAATAAGCAGGCGGTTCGTGCTTGACGAGAGGGATTGTTGAAGGTGAATGTTGATGAATTCATGGGATGATATCAAAGTGTGGAAGGATTTGGAAACGCATTTGAAGCGAGCAAGTGATTTGACGGGTAATTTGGGTAAGATCTCATCAGTTATTATCTCAGTTGGGATAGAAAGCATTGTTCTTTTGGCAGAGGGATTACGGACAGCAGCCATAGCAATACCGGTTTGGAGGCCTTTAGATCTTATTTGATATAACTTCTCTTTACATGACAAACCCTGAAGTTCATTTCATCTGGTTTAATAGCTGAAAATAGTAACCCTACAGGGTTTCAGTTCATCTTCTGCAATGCAATTTAAACCAACATAGTGTGAAAACAGATCCAAACGCAACCTTATTAGTGGATAAAACTAGTTATTGGTCTTATAATCTTCAACTGATAACTTATGGTCTTATTTGTTCAATATTCAAGTCTTCAGAGATGCTTTGTCCCTTCAAACAACTACTTTGTCCAAGTTGTTTTAGCATGTGAGGTTGATTTGAAAATATACTAAACAAGCATTCACGACATGGCTTAGGGGGAAGGGGAAGCAATTGGGGAACTACCTATTACAACCTGCGATTATCGTCGATTCGTTGTGCAAACAATTGAATTAAAGATACAACTCGATCTAATTACGATTACTAAACTATGAAACACGACTCACTTTACACACACGCCTATTCTAGGCTTAGAAAACCATGCTAATGGAGGGGCCACGGCTCACATGAGCTTCATTCTTGGCCTCTTCATCATTTTGCGCACTTGCTTCGATTTAACTTGTTAAATACTTCAATTTAACTAGCTAAAGCAAAGGTTTTATAAAATCATTTTGACATAAGCTAAAAAAGACAAACTTGACTCTTAAGCATAAATTACAACGACTTAAAATAATTGTGAAAATTACAATACGATTAAATTACAATTACAAATGAAATAAAACGGCAATAATTAAAAAGGACAAATGAGATAAATGAACCAAACAATGGCACACATGCCGAGGGGACACACGGCCAAATGTGGCCCAAGGGGTGGTTGATATGGACTATTCTATAAGACTTGGTTTATTGTATTGATGAATTGTGTTTTTACATTGATATGGGAAAGCATATATATAGCATTACATACAAGAGAGACCTAGAATATTTACTTTGATTTACAAACTATCTTTTCTATAATTACAATATTTATGAGATCAATAACTTGCATAGGAGGGAAGGGTAGATATGAGATTATGTCTTGGAGAGTGGAATATTATTTTCTTTAGATGAAGAGATATGGTTGATACGCCCCCGCAAGATGGACGTCCGTGAGGTGAGACCAATCTTGGACCTTAATTCGAAATGTTGAGCTTTGTGTAACGGTTTAGTGAGGATATCTGCTAGTTGATCTTTACTTGCGACGTGTTGAATTCGTACTTGACCATGCTGCAGTTGTTCTTTGACGAAGTGGAAGGATAAGGCCATGTGTTTCATGCGTGAGTGAAAGACGGGGTTTTTAGCATAAAGAGTTGCCGAGATATTATCACAAAAGATAGCTGGAGGTTTGGTGACAGTGATATGAAGCTCGGTTAGTAGATTGCGAAGCCAGAGTGTCTCGGTTGTGACAGATCGACGGCCGGGAATTCACCTCGGTTGTAGAGAGCGCGAGACCTTGTTGCTTTTTGGACGACCACGAGATGGGATTTCGACCAAGATAGATGATGTAGTGATGGTTGACATGTAGGAGTCTTTGTCGCTGCGCATGATCTGCATCACAAAAAGCATGAAGACAGGAGGGTGAGTTGCGATATAATTGAATCCCAAAGGTTTGTGTTCCTTGCAAGTAGCGAAGGAGCCTTTTAAGTGCAGTCCAGTGAGTGACGGTAGGGTGATGAAGAAATTGAGCAAGACGGTTTATGGTGAATGCAATGTCAGGCCGAGTTAGTGACAGATATTGCAGGCTGCCAACTATGGCACGGTAGGTGGCGTGATCATGAATGGAGTGATGGTCTTCCCGAGTAAGAGGCGGAGAGGTAGCCATAGGTGTGTTGATTGGTTTGGCGTCGATAAACTTGTATTTTGTAAGTAGATCATAAATGTATTTAGATTGATTTAGATGGAGGCCATTGTGGTTTGGCACTACTTCAATGCCAAGAAAGTAGGATAGTGGTCCAAGGTCTTTGAGCGAAAAACGTTGTGCCAAATTTGTAATAAAGGTTTGAAGTTGGTGTGGATGTGGTCCAGTGACTATAATATCGTCCACATAGATGAGCATGTAAATACAGGTGGTTTTTGTTTGGAAAATAAATAGAGAAGAGTCGGATATAGATTGTTTGAATCCATAACGCAAAAGATAGGTTTTTAACTCTGTATACCAAGCTCGCGGAGCTTGTTTTAGTCCGTAAATTGCTTTATTGAGCTTGCAAATGAAGTCGGGTTTAGATTGATCAACGAATCCAGGTGGTTGAATCATGAACACATCATCAGTGAGGTGGCCTTGTAAAAATGCATTATTAACATCTAATTGTCTTAAGGACCATGATTGCGTGATGGCCAAGGAGAGAATTAGACGAACGGTGGTTGGTTTGATAACGGGACTAAAGGTTTCATTATAATCAATACCAGGTCGTTGATGAAACCCTTTAGCAACTAGGCGAGCCTTGTGTTGTTTGAGGGTACCATCAGGATTGTATTTGTTTCGAAAAACCCACTTGCAACCTATGACATTTTGGGACGAAGTACGTGGAACAAGAGTCCATGTATGGTTGCGTTCGAGTGCTTGAAATTCGTCTTGCATAGCTTGTCGCCAGTGGGGAAGAACAAGAGCTTGTTTTATAGTATTAGGAAGGTTGTCAGAGGTAGTGGTAGTGTGCGCAAGGTTAGCATAGCGAGGATTAGGAACCCGAATATTGTTGTCAAGCCGTGTTGTGACTGTCTTGGGTGGTGGTGGATGGCCACGTTTTGTGCGTGGGGCAGGAGTAGAAGTCAAGGGCTGATCAGAGGGTGATGTCGAGGAGGAGGGCGGGTTAGTAGTGGTGGTGTTGAGGTCAGAGGCAGGTGGTGTGTCGATGGAGTTGGAGGTGATATTGTCAGCGGGTGATGCCGTGGGATGAGATGCATCGATGGTGGTGGAGGTGGTTTGTTCGAAGGGAGGTGATGTGGTAGGGATAATGGTTTGAGCTGGTTTCCTTCGAGTGTAGACGATGGTGATGGGCTGATGGTTGTGGGAGTTGGTTGGCGGGTTGGGTGTGGGTGTGGTTTGAGGTGGAAGGAGAGGAATGTTAAGAGTGCACCAATCATCAGGAGGGGTTGTCGATGGTGGCGGGTTGGACTTTCGAGAGGGAAAGTCATCTTCAACAAATTGCACATGACGAGATGTGTAAATTCGATTCGTTTTTGGATCGAGACAGTGATAAGCGCTTTGGGTGTTGGAGTAACCAATGAATATGCAAGCAATGGAGCGATCTTCTAATTTATGTCTGGTATACGGTCTTAACCACGGATAGCATAAGCAACCGAAGTTGTGTAGTTTAGTGTAATTTGGAGGAATACCGTGTAGTTTAAAGTATGGTGTGCTACCATTTAAGGTTTTGGTAGGCATGCGATTGATTAGATAAGTAGCCGTGCAAAAGGCATAAGGCCAATAATTGGTAGATAACCCGGCATAGTTAAGTAACGCAAGACCCGTTTCAACAATGTGACGATGTCGTCTTTCGGCATAGCCATTGTGTTCGGGTGTATGAGGGGGTGATGTACTGTGGTTAATTCCGTCATTAAGGAGGTTGGGATTTAATTTAATATATTCGCCGCCGTTGTCGGAAAAGAAACGTCGAATTGGTCTTTGAAAATACTTTTCGACAAGGGCTTTGAATTGCATAAAGATAGTAGTGGTTTCAGATTTTCTTTTTAAAGGATATAACCAAATATATTTGGTAAAGTGATCAACGAATATAACGTAGTATTTATAATGGTCGCGAGATAGGACGGGACTCGTCCATAGGTCAGAAAAGACGAGATCAAGGGGTGCCGTGGAGTGTAGAGAAGAGACTGTGAACGGAAGTTTTTTGCTCTTCGAAACACGACATGAATGACAATTATCGAAATGCATAGTTGCTGAAACTGAAGTTTTATTAATTAATTTCATTACATCGTAGGATGGATGACCTAACTTATGATGTAACGATAGTAGTGACGATCCTTTGACAGCAGCTAGTGCGGCTGGTTTGGAGGGGCACCATTCATAGACGCCGTGTTTAGCATGACCCTGGAGGAGGGTTGTCCCGGTTTGGATTGCCTTAACAAAAAACGAATCATGTGAGAAAATTACATAAGCATTGTTATCTCGACATAGTTGCGAGATTGATAAAATATTACGAGAAATCTTTGGAACATGTAAAACATTATGGAATTTTAGATTATGTAAATTAAATGAACCTGTATTGGCAATCTCAAGAGTAGAACCATCTCCAATGATCAAGTCATCCATACCGTCATATGGAGAATGAAAAGCCAGGGTATCCAAGTCATGGGTCAAGTGGTGGGACGCGCCGCTGTCAAGGAGGTAGTTCGGGTTTGGTGATGGGTTGCCGTGGGTAGCTAGGTTGGCTTGGGGTGGTCCAGTATGTTGGCGGTAGTTGGGTTCGGGAAAGACGATGGTTGGAAATAGCTTGCGAAATAATGGGCAATTTGCTATGACATGACCAGTTTGACGACACCATTGGCATCGTCCTTTGAATGGTCTCGGGTTGGTATTGGAGGGTGGCTGATAAGGGTGGGAAGAGGCATAATTTGGGGTGGATGCCGTCTGTTGGGAATGACGGTTGTTGCCACGGGTTTGGCTTCGATAAGCCGGGTTGGCAGACGGGGTAAAGTGGTTGGAGGTGGGTTGGTGTTGAAGGAGAAGTTCATGTTGCAAGAGCTTCTCGTGTAAAGCCTCAAAAGTGATGGGGTTGTCACGAGCTCTAACTGTGTCAATCACGGGTTTATAGAGTTCGTAGTCCAGTCCTTTAAATATTTTTGCGACAACATCTTCGGTGTCTAAAACTTTGCCCATAAGAGCGAGTTGGTCGACACATGCTTTGATTTGGTTCATGTAGTCGGTAATGGTTTGATCCGTCGTTTTAACGATGGAATCAAGACGTTCTTTGAGCTGTAAAATATGGGCTCGGGAAGGGTTGGCATATGTTTGGGCTAAGATATCCCATGCCTCTTTGGAGGTTTTCGCGCGCACAATCAGTGATTGCAAGGCGGAGGTGATCGTGCCCATAAGAGCACCTAGTATTAACCCATCTTGTTTCAACCAAGATAGGTATGCAGGGTTTGGGGTCTCGTGTTTGGCATCATCAACAATGGTGGTGGGTGGTGCTTTCTCAGATCCGTCGAGGAATCCAAGGAGACTGAATCCGAAAAGGATATGGGTGAGTTGAAAGTGCCAGGCCGTGTAATTGAGAGGGGTTAACTTGACACAGTGGTTCAAGTTCAAGGAGGTTAAGGGTTTGGTTGTTTCGTGAGGGTTTGGGACAGAGAGGTCATTGTTGGGGTTTGTCATGGTGATTGAGGATGGCGGAAGCAGGGAGGTTTTTCGTTTGAAGGAGGGTCGTTTAGGTCGGAGGTTAATTGCGGATCGATTAGGGCAACGTGATACCATATAAGACTTGGTTTATTGTATTGATGAATTGTGTTTTTACATTGATATGGGAAAGCATATATATAGCATTACATACAAGAGAGACCTAGAATATTTACTTTGATTTACAAACTATCTTTTCTATAATTACAATATTTATGAGATCAATAACTTGCATAGGAGGGAAGGGTAGATATGAGATTATGTCTTGGAGAGTGGAATATTATTTTCTTTAGATGAAGAGATATGGTTGATATATTCTAGTCATCGAGTGTCATGAATCGGATGCTAAGCACGCGCAATTCAAGTAATAAGAAATTGCCGAAAGAATAGATGAATTTCAATTAAACTTTTAAAGAAATTCATTTAAATCCCATGTCGGGTTTTGTATGACCTATGAATGTCTAATTCATTTAGCATGCATTCTACATATTATTAATTTAGCCAAGTTGTGATTTAACAACGATAAATGATATAACAACATGTCTACATCATAAATTGAATAAAACGAACTAAACATGCAATTTAATTCTAACTATTTCATAGCTAAAATAAAACGAGTCATTAAAACATGTGAATATAACTAAACTAATTAAAATTTCATTTTAATCAATTTAAAGCAAGTTGATTCATTTTACAATTTAAACATGCAATTATTCTAGTTAAACATGTTATCGTCATAAATTGAAAAAAAAACATATGATTGACAAGCTATTTATTCTAAATAGCGATTAAACATCATTAGCATCATAATTATGAAACATATTAACTAACATGAGACGATAAATAAAAGACGATAAAAAAACAAATAAAAAGGGATCCTTGGCGTGTATTAACAAACACGAGCAAAATGGAGGATTGATTCGGGATTTTGTGCACCCTCAACTTACATGTAGACTTGGACACCACTCAGGATCCCATATGCAAGTGTTTCTTAGAAGGCGCGCCTTCGTCGATTGTAAAACAAATATCGAAACTATTTAACAAAATTAATTTCGAAAATCAAAAACAAATTCTCGCGTAAAAGGCACTTCGTGCAGCCATTTTCAAATGAAGATTGTGACTTCGTTTCTCAACCGAAATCGATTTCGAAAGATGTTCTGAAATTCTTGGACTCCGAATTTTGAAACTTTAGCAAAAGAACAGAAGTAAAAACGACTTAAAAACAGAGATAAATGGACGACAACAGTAGCAGTTCAAAACTCGAGAAAACACGTAATCAAATACTCCACACCCACTTTGGTCTACTTGTAATCAAATACTCCATCTGTCCCGGTCATATGTTGTCTTTTTCCATATTGGGGTGTCTGAATCATTTGTTATTCTTTCTATTTTAAGAATGAATTTGATGAGCAATTTGATCATTCACACTCAATTTGTTCCACTTGTCATTTAGTAATTGGCTCCTTCCTCTTTCCTTGGTCTTTGTGCCAAAACCAAAGGACAACAATTGATCGGGACGGAGGGAGTAATTGGTTCTCTCATCTTTTAGGTCTTTGTCACAAAATTAAAGATAAACAAATGACCGAGACAGATGAAGTATTAATACAAAATAAGTACTCCGTATATGATACTCTAGTACTACTAGAGCCTGACATACACATAAATAGTGTGTAAAATATATGTATCCATATCCATTACAAAACTTTGTATACCAGGATAAGTGAAATAATCCATTGTCATTGTACGTTGTGACATTGTACATAATAGGACGAGAATTGTAGAGAGAATAAATACTTTTACTCAAAAACGAGTTGGGTACATTTCGACTCCATATTATCTCATGCTTTAAAAGCCATAGTTTTTGAATGCCGAAATCCCGCAGAAATTCTCCACATTCATTACACTAGATGCATTTGAAAGGTGTCATACAACAAATCGTACGAATGTTCGCCATAGATAGACCCGTAAATTTCAAAATATTTAAATTAGTTGAGTATTATAAAGTCGATGTACACCATATAACAGTGTTATTATAGGAGAATAAAAAAGTATTGATAGTAAACAAATCATCAAAATGTACATTATGTAGAATCTAAAGGGATGGACAAAACCAAAAAGGACAACAATAAGAGGAATTTGATCTATGTCCATCGTACAAAGGGAGAATTGTTCTATCATCCATCTTAAATATACCCATATCATGCCCTTTGAACCTGTTTGTAGGTGGAACTCGATAATCATCGCAAAAATATACGCAATTAGCTTCACAACCAACCTCCGTACTAGACACGAAATAGCAAGCATTATCACCCACAAACAATGCAACGTTACCCAAATCATGCATTTCTTTTAATTTTTTGGTCTCAAACTTAATCTTATGAACCCTAAAATTGAAAGTCAAGTGACTCTCAAATTCACCATAATCTTCAATTTTAAAATCTTTGTGGTAACCAACATCCGTCCTTGGCATAATGTAGCGTGCAAGTATAAGCGTTTCGCCACCCAACTCAACAAAGTAGATTTTATCTGACCGGATTGACGGTCTTTCCATCCAAATTTTTCGACCCTTAAAATATGGTATCAGAACTTGAGGACGTTCCATGTCACGAAGGTCGCAAATATAAACCTTCATATTATTGTCGACAAATAGTAGCGATCTCAAATGAGTGCAATATGTGACGTCCTCCAAGTAACAAAAGTCGCTATCACGGCGGGATGGCCTAAGAATTGGTGTCCATGAGGAATCCCCTGGCTTGGCAATAGATGCAAGAATATCATGGTGTAGTACCACCACAAGCCAAATGCCATCATTGTGATCAAGAGCGGAACAAGGTGAGTCGCGGCTTATATGACTATGACAACCATCGTCTCGAGGCACTAGAAGTAAGACTGCTCGTTCCATAAACGTCAATCGAATAGTTTTTCCACTCGCTCCCTTCCATGGAAAGGGGAAGGTCTTTTGGGAAGGGAGGGGGAGGGTAGCTTTGGTAAGAGGGTTTAACAAGCACATTTGTCGATCACAACCTAAGGTCACAATCCAACCATAACGCGATCCCCAACAAGACCTCCCATAGGCTTCAGGGAGACTTGCTTTGTAGCATTTATTCTTCCCACCACTCAGGTTCAGCATACATCTTGTAGCATTCTTCGTCTCTTCACCATTATTATTATTATTATTATTATTATTATTATTATTATTATTATTATTATTATTATTATTATTTTCGTTATCTTCATCACTATGAGGATATCGGTGTATCTCCAAATCATAATCCTTGACATAGTCTTTAACATTAAATAATCGTCGCACATCATAGCTATTCAACGATTTATAGGCATAGTAACTCCTATACTTTTTCATAATATCATATATTTCAGTGTTGCCATCGGTTAGCATTAGCAACGGCATTTGGCGAGTCCACTTTTTCCTTAGTTTGGACGTATCCGAATCACAAGCAACCGAGTACCAAGATCGACAAACAGAAGAGAACATGACATAATCTTCAACTGTTGCCATGTAATTCTCAACAATTCGCCTCAATAAATCATCCTGGAGTCGAGACCAATCAACCCGTCTTATCTTTGTGTTTTTCAATTTCTTCATTTAGATTGCTAAAAAATAATAATGCTCAAACGTTATTATTCACTTGTAGGCCAGAAATGAATAAATTTGCTCAATAATTATCACAACTGCATTCTAGAAAACAAAAGATAGCACCGAGTTTGAACTTTAAAGGTCATCGAATGAAGACGCCTTTCTCGATTATGTAGTAACGAACTAATTACAGTTACAACCATATAACTGATGTTACTTTGACACTTCATATGAACTCGTGTATCCGTGTCCGACACTTGAAGCTGGACAATGATATTGAAACTCCGACACTTCATTTTAGACCAGAAATTTGACAAATTCTCATAAAATAGCCGAGTCCTACACTTAGGTACGGTAAACCTGGCAAAACGGGTCGGGTACGGGTCGGGTACGGGTCGGGTTAATTCGGGTCTCTCGTTGAGTTCAGGTTAATTCGGGTCGGGACAGGTCTGTTTCGGGTTGTTGTCGGGTCTGTTTCGGGTCAAGTGGGTCGGGTTGTTTCGGGTCAGGTCAATTTCGGGTCAATGAATAATAGAGAAATAGTCATTTCAAGTCTTTTCATTTCAATTAGAGTTATATTTTGTCGGGTCATTTTCGGGTTTGGTGGTTTCAGATCGGGTCATTTTCGGGTCGGGCAGTACGAGTCAAGAAAGTTCGGGTCGGGTCGGGCCAAATCGGGTTTTCATGTCACTATCGGGTCACTTCGGGTCTCGGGTCAGTTTTTCGGGTCGGGTTGCTTTTGCCAAGGTCTAGTACGGACCCGTTTTTGTTCAACCCTTTTCGGGTCGGGCAGTACGAGTCAAGAAAGTTCGGGTCGGATCGGGCCAAATCGGGTTTTCATGTCACTATCGGGTCACTTCGGGTCTCGGGTCAATTTTTCGGGTCGGGTTGCTTTTGCCAGGTCTAATACGGACCCGTTTTTGTTCAACCCTTCGAACCGAGTCTGACTAACATAACTCATAAGCATATAACTACACTGACAAGCGGTATAAGACTTGGAACCCGACTAATTGTAACTCTAAAAAGGAGCATAACAACATGCATTTGTCCAACAATCTTCTCACCCTTAAGACACCTACACGATGGCAGTGTATATAAAATAATAGCATCTACTTGGTGTGTAAGTTGATTAATGCGGATTATATTTGAAGAAGAGATGTGACAAGGGGACTGAGGGATACAGATTATAAATTATAATCAATATTATAGATATATTAAGGGTATATGAAGAAGAGATGTGCCAACTAAATATCCCTCATACTTGGCCGGTATATGAAATCAGATTAGTCCGATATCATAATCACACCTTTTATGCTAGGAATTAAATTGTGAAAAATTCATGTGTCATTCGGGAGGACGGTACACCTTATGCCTAAATCTTTATAATATTTTATTTGGTGGACAACTTTTAGGTGTGAGGAGGACAGTTCTCCCGCAAAACACAAAAATATTTCTTAAATTGTATGTAAGGGACAGAAAAATAAATAAAGACCGAGGAGACTAGAAAAAGAAAGAAGAAGATTAAAGCAGGGAGAAGTTTGTGTGTACCTTTCCAATACTTGAGCGTGGAGACTTACTTAGCTTCTTGAATTGGCGTGAAGCCGTGAATGAGCGTGAAGAAGACCTACTTATTGACTTGAGTATATGTAGGTTTCGGCCAAAATAATAACCTAGAAACCTTTCCGTATTATTATTATTATTATTATTATAGAAGGATGCGCGCAACTTTCATTAAAACAAAAATAAAAGTTTACATGAAATTGGTGGGGAGCCGTGAAACAATCTGAGCTCCCACACCCTTAGCAACAGCAAAGCTAAGTCTAGTAAAAATGTAAGCGGCAACCCGAGCCCCTGCATCCTGAGATACCGAGAATTTCTGGATCCGCTTGAGCAAGGCAACAGCATCCGAACCCAGCTCCCCTAGTGAAGAGAAAGAGAAAGGAAGGAAACCATAACCCGCTACCGCGCACAAATCCCCATACTTAGCACACTTTCGCTGAGCAGCATCAGCAACAACCCGGCCCGGCACAAAATCTGCCAACCCGTCCCGAGTCAAAGGTGAAGAACCCGTCGGTCGACGCACACATCACGCCCGTCCCAAGAATAAAGCAATAAATCCGCAGACGAAGAGAGCCACCATGCCCATCAACCAAACCGATATCAACCTCCTTCCCGCGAAATACCGGATCTATAGCGGATGTCGAAAAGGGTGTCCGGACAAGGTTATGCCGATGTTTAACACCCACAGTGACATTCAAAAGACAAGAAACGTGGTCCCCAAAAACATCCCCAACAAAACCCGAGAGGAAGCGGGGACGGGGGCCTAGATACCGTGAATAACGGAACACCAGACGATACCCCAAAGACACTCCGGTAAGTCCTCCCGTTCATAGTCCGCCCAACCCCGAGATAGGAACCGCACGTAACCAATCGAGAGGAGTGAGAACCTGCCGAGAGGCGCCATAAAGGCAAAGTGGCGCGGTGTCGAGGAGAAAACAGACAAAGAACCGTCGTGAAATAAATGTCGCCAATTTCTTCATAAGTTTGGGGGCGACAATTTCACTAGGGTGACCTAATATATCGAGAACTCGTAGTCGCAGAAACACTGCGCGGCATCATCAAAGCGGGACCAGCGGCTACAATACTAGAAGGGCCGAAGAGCTTAGCCTCGCAAAACCAAAGAGATCGCAAGCGGGACGCAATAAAAGCATAAAATAAAACATCTCCCGCCGCATAGACACCAAGACCACCAAGATGAAAAGGGAAAGTAGCAAGGCGCCACCTTTGCCGATCCCCAAAACCCGGCCCTGACGCGGTGACAATACGTTCCAAGCTAGAACGAAGAGCGGCATCAAAAGGAAGATGGACAGACCCAAAAACACTAGGGGAGCAAGTACGAAGGGAGAAGTAGAGCTTAGAGATACCAGTACAAGCTCGAAGAAGAAGCAACTCACATTGCGGGTCCTCAATCCTCGCAACCAAGTCCATTAGCTCAATGGTCTTAGTTACTCTCGTCGCCACAATCTCGCCGCTAAAACCAGGACAAAACCGACAGTCCTCCCAAAGCTGTAACACCACGCAAAGGCCGAGAAATAGAAGTGGGGAAAACCCGGGAAGCCGACTCAGGGATCTCTCAGCCAAAAGACCTCCGTCTTGGAGACATTAAGATGCAATCCAAAAAGAGGGCCATCCAACCTAATCAAGTCCAAAACCTTCCCCACCTCCAAAGTATCTCCCACAATGGTGCCATCATCTAAGTACCAGGCCTGCAAAGTGAGATCAAAAGTGTCCCGGATCTTGCAAACCAAAGGATGCAAAACCAACGCGAAAAGCAAAGGCCCCAAAGGATCACCCTGCTGAACACCCTGACAAGACCACAAGCAGTGCTCCCCATAAAAAAGGCGGGCCGGGCTGGAATAACAAAACTCCACCCAACGGGAGAGAGCCGGGCACCGACGGCGGACCTCCTGAAGCATGGTCGAACGGTCAACAAGGTTGAACGCATTCTGGAAATCAACCAGCAACATAGAAAGCCCCACCTGTTCCCCCCGAGCCTCAATGAGCCGGTTCAAGGCATGCAAGATAGCCTCTCCTCCACCGGACACACCCACCCCGAACTGAAGCCCATCAAAATAAGAAGATAAGGACGGGCCAACCATAGAAGCACCAACCTTAGAGACAAGCCGTCTCCAGACCGTACCGACAGCAATAGGACGAACTCCACCACCCGGTTTAACGAGTGGTGTGAGAGGGCGCTGGCAATGTACTCACCCAGAGGAAGAGGGCACCGACCCTCAAGAAAAAGATTAACCACCCTAGTAATAGAAGTGATCAAATCATCGGAGATAGCCACAGCAGCGCCACTCAAACAGTCCATAAGGTGCTGGGCACGAAAACCATCCCTCCCACAAGAAGTACCACGAGGGAAGCTCCGAATCATATCCAAGACCACCGCGGAAGAGGCAACCAGAGGATGATGATCCCCAGACAGAGGAGGCAATGAAGGAGGCGGGGCGACAGGATGCTTCTCACGCAGGGCCACGAGAGTGGCATCGGAGTAGGGGGCGACCCCAGAGGAAGAAAGCACTCGTACAGCAGCAGTATAATGGCCATCTGATATCTTCCGCCGGCATTGGCGGAGGTTAAGGTCACTCAAATCGAGATCCTCATCCACAGAAAAAGAAGAAGGACCCTCATCAAAGCACTCCTGTAACAACTGCAAACCCCCCCCCCCAGGCGTCCCCCAAGCAAGAATAGCCCTGGCAATACTCTCCTCCTGATGCTGACGCCGAATAGCAGTCCGACACTCATGATTACTCCGAGGAGCGAAAGTCCTGAGCAAACAAAGAGGTAAAGCAAGCAAACGAACCCAGCGGGAGAGATCACTAGGGGCATCAAACACCGCATCCAAGGCCCCTTTCAAAGCCCGAGCAAACCCAAGACGGCACTTAGGAGGAATAGATTTCACGGTGCGAAGGCCCAAAGACAGCAAACGATCCAACGAAGATATAGACCACTGAACGAGCTCCACACTATCATCAGAAGAAACCGAAGTAGAAGGAGCCAAAGGTCTCGGAATACCATGAATATGGAAGGTGTAAATGCCATCAACACACCCCGGATGCTCCACAATATCACCCCGATTATGCCGACATCTAGCACCAAGAGTATGGGTCATAAAACACACCCCACACAACCAGAGCCCCATCCGTCTCAAAGAACTCTCGGCATTGGAATAAACAGTCAAACTATCAGAAAGAGTCTGCCGCGTAAGGTCCAACGATTATTATTATTATTACTATTATTATTACCCTCTTCCATGTACTATTTTATTCCTTACTAGATTTTGTGCCCGTGCGTTGCACGGGTTTCAAATTTGTCCTTCCTCTAATTGTTTAGATCTTTTAATATCATTTTGAATGATACGTGAAAGTTGTATATCTATTGCATTATCAATAAAATTGATTTAAAATCTATATTAGATGATGGTTTGAAAAAATAAGACTCTTCAATGTATCTTCAAAACTACTTTCAATGAGGGCTACTTTTAATTATTAATAAGTCTCCCTTAAAACGGATGTATCCGTCATAATATAAGTTAAGAGCACCCACAATAGAGAGGAAGATCTCATTTCTTTTATTTTCAAATCCCTTCTAATTTTTTGACATCTCACACCCTCTTTGATTCACCTCATTTTCCACTATTCCTCTACATTTATTTTTCTCTCACAATAAAGAGATCCTCTTATATTACTTTTCTTATTTTATTTATATTTTATATTTAATATTATAAGTCATTTTATATTTGTTTAATAATTTACAAATCAACAAAATTAATTTAATATTGAACATGACAATTAAATATTATTTGAAGGGCACAAGGGCGTATGTCTATTTTCCTCTAAAATTAGAGAAAGACCCATCTTCTTCTAAGTAAGAGGACATACAATATAATTTAATTTTCACAATAGAGAGGATGTCCTTTTAGAAGAGAGTCTATTGTGAGTGCTGTAAATATCATCCCACTTTTGTATATAAGAAAAATTTGTTGTTTTTTCTATGCATTCTGTTTAATATTATCTTAGTCATATTATTTGATCCGTCTTAAACTTGAGACGAATATACCTATCTTAAATGAGAATTTGTGTTTTTTAAGTTATTGTCATATCAATATAGCAGCGCAACTTATAAATCACTTTGTTAGCAAAAGGCGGCATGGGATTAAGAAGCTTTGATTTCTAATACAACTCGATACTTGTTTATTTCATCTATCATTGTACTCTTGTGGAAATTGTAACAATATTATAATATTATTTTGTGATATGAACATACTTGGACACTGATTATAGTTCTCATAGACCATTCATAATAATAAATTATTGACCTCTTAACCATGATAGCCTCTAAGTTTGCAATGTATCAATATGAGCTATAGTATCAATGGGGACATGAAGAAATAGCATCTGGAATATGATCGAGTTAACAGTGCTCATCTTCCCTAGGATTCACCCTAACTAAACGATTCTCATGACCAAGCGAGTGCCTAAAGTATGACTGAAAAACAGCCATTTTGTCCCTCTCGTGTCTGTGACGGATGGGCCCAGTGGCTCCTACATTGGAGTTAGAGGGGAAGCTATATATATATATCCCTCCATCACCTTGTGTACCAGTAGACACCTGTGAAGCAGGAGATGCCTATGCTTGTGGGTTTTTGTATGGAATATTACGAGGAGTATCAGATTTGAAAGACGTGGGAACATTAGCAGCAGTAGTTGTTGGGCAACAGGGCACTCGGCTTAGGATTCAAGATGTCGTGGATTTAGCAGCAGAGTCCTTTGCTTTCCACCTTGAGAATTCTGGCTGAGCATTAACTTTAGACATATTAATAACCTAATATTGTCAAGCAATATTAAACCTCTATATATGTTTTAAGAAAGGTAAATGATAATGATAATTGTTACCTTTAGGGGGTGTTTGGTTCATGTAGTGGTATGGGTTTGGAATGAGGAATCATTCCAAGGTGGTATGGGTTTGGAACTTGATTCCTCATACCATGTGTTTGGTTCATTCTTTGGAATCAATTTCATTCCCATACCTTGTGTTTGGTTAAAAAACATACTGGTATGGGTATCAAATTAAATGATTTATGATATTAGTAAAATAAACTCATAATATTGAAAGTGTAAAACAAAAAATGTAACTTATACAAACCAAGTACTAAAAAAGACTTTATTTCACCAAAGTAAGATTCAAATTCTCAAACTTCCACAATAGAAATGACAATCAAAGTGAACGATAATTATTATGAAGCATTATTGTTCAATGTTTATTACCCAAACAAGCTATTATAGTTCTAATTGCATGATAATTTATAATCTTAAGAAAATCATTTAACCAATTATCTCAGGACGGTTTAACATGTCAAGCACTACTTCTTTCTTCCAATCATCATTGGGACTTGAAAAAAAAATACATCCATTTGACTTGTGTTTGATGCAAACAAGCTAGCAGCTCGAATAGCCTCAACTTGACTAATACCGGGCAAAGTAGCATATTATTTTATCCAAAAAGCAATATGAAGAGCATGACATATTATCCAAAAAGCAATATGAAGAACATAGCAACAAATTAGACGATACTCACAAATCGAAATTTCGACACTAGGATAATGATGATTATCCAAAAAGCAATAGGAAGAATATAGCATATTATTATTTTATAATAATTAAAATTTTAAAAAAGCAAAATTACCTTGATTAATGGTGAACAAGGGTTGAAAAATGGGCAAGCAAAAGTGACAAGCAGAGAAGCAAAGTGACGGTAGTAGGTTTCTATATTGTTTCAATTCTTTTTTTTTTCTTCCTTTTTTTTTTTTTTTTTTTTTGATTCCTAAGGGTTTGGAATGAGTGATACCCACCTCCCCCCATGGGTTTCCAAAACCCATACCTCATGGGTTTGAGGTATGGGTATCAAAATACAAAAATTACCAACCAAACACAAGGTATGGGTATGAGTCATTCCAAACCCATACCTCATACCATAATTGCTTGAACCAAACACCCCCTTAATTCGTAAAGAGACTACACAATCATCAGAATGCACTTAGTCCACACTATGTAATTAAACGTAATTGTGCTGCAAAAAAGTAAAACCAAATTATTCAATCAGGAAAAATATCATGAGCAGAAGAAAATAAAAATTAAGTGAAACATTGATGAAGACGTGTATATATATAGCATTAGAGATTGGTGTAATTTATAAGATAGATATTTAATCATATTAGACTTCTATATCACGTTTATTTTCTCATAAAGTCATAAACTCTATCTTGTTTTATTTGCATTTTTTTAATCTATTTTTATGTAGAAATATTATATATATTATCTTTTTTTCCTAGGTAGATATAGATAGATATTGAGTATTAATCATATATTATTACTTTTTTGAGTTTAGGTTCCAATAAAATTCATACGGAATATATACTAAAATTATTCTTTGATTTTTTATTTAGTGACTTTTTTTTATTTATGTATATTTTATTTCAAGTGTTTTAGAAAAGTTTGAGTCTCTAAAATTGCCTGAAAAAAGCCTCTTATATATATATACTAGATTTAATGCCCGTGCGATGCACGGGCCACTTGTAATATTATGTTTTATAAAGAGTTGATTGAATATCACATATAGAAAACTGATGTACTAAAAAATTCCAATGACACTCATGAAAAGACTCAATTCAAACTGCGATCCTATGTTGATTAAACTATGTCTCATCGTACATATTATTTTGAAAACGCTGAATATAATTTCGAATTTAATTGAATTATTACTAACTCTAATCGTGCGAATGAGTAGACACACGATAAAAAACACTATATGAAAGGCGTTTCATTTCACAAATTTTCAAGGGAGACGGTCTCTCATTAATGTTAGTAAGACTAAGAGACTTTTCTTATAATAGGTAGTTATAATTTTTAATTTATTTCTAATTTTTTAATTAGTTTCTAGGGTATTTATTACTTATTTCTCATTAATGTATTAAGAGACGGTCTCTCAGAAGACTTACTGATTTTATTTTTATCCTCTCTTCTCATTGTCTTCTACAGTAATCTACAATTTCAAATAGTGATGAAAACTGTTCTAAATGTTTGGTTTGTTCATAAAAGAATCCTATTACTAACTCTAATATCGTATTAACTTTTCTGTTGTTGTATCAGCTAATCTGCGGAACACATCTTGAAAATTTGTAGATAAAATATGAAGATAAAATCTACTCCATTATTAAATTACTCTAAATTGCCAAAATGGTTGTAGATATCTAAATTTTTACTTTTGAAATGTACTCCCGTGTGTCCCGGTCATTTGTTGTTTTATTCCATTTTGGGTGTCTCAGTTAATTGTTGTCCTTTCTATTTTAAGAATGAACTTGATGAGCAATTTGATCATTTACACTCAATTTGTTCCACTTGACATTTAGTAATTCACTCCTCCTCTTTCCCCGATCTTTCCACTTGTCATTTAGTAATTGACTTCCTTCTCTTTCCTTGATCTTTGATAACAATTGACCGAGACGGAGAGAGTAGCTTAATAAGAGTCTCAATCGAACACAACTAACTTTCCAGACTTGAACTTGAAATCTTAACTTAAAAAGTAAGGGAAACAATCTTCATTAATACATCGATGATTCAAAAGACACGTTAAGTTACATGTTAGATTGTGGACTCAAGAATTAACATTGCTTACATATATTGAACTTATTGCAAGACTAACGCTATGCATATTTGTATAATTGTATGCAAGGATCTCATAATAATGCAAATCTACTCAAGAAAACTTGTTAACAACAACCACGCGATTATAATTATTAGGGCTTCTTAATATCTAATGATCTAATAGGTAAGTAATCCCAACCACTAACATGCACATTTACAATAATATAGTACAAATTATTTATGAGCAATGCTATAGATTATTTTTTTCAGGTTTTCTCCGTTCTTGTCTTCTCGTAAAGAAGATAAATAATACTCCATATAAAATTTTAAGGAGAAGGTAGTAGAAAGAGAGGGGTTTATCATTGATATTACATGTATGCTAAGAACCGTCTCATCACTCATGTAAGATTTTGAATTTGATGACAACTTTTAATTAAATACATTCACATTGTGTTATCTGATCATTATTTTGATGTCAGCAAGTTGACGATTGATTAATTTGTGAACTCTTCCGTTTACACAATCACCTTACTTTCCGAGGACTAAAAGATACAACATGTGCCATACTGCTGGAGTTTACACAAACATGGCTTTCGTGTATGAACATCCAGGTCAATTGCAGGAGTTGAACAGTAGAATGCCGGTGGAGAGAATTAGCACCCGTGATGGGTTCACTAAATGGAGTATGCTACATCACTTTAACTAATCCACACAAACAAATTAGTCACAATCCAAGCCGACGAACAACAACAAAATATAAACAACTCGGTGAGAAAAGCGACAATAAACATACAACAACATGAAACATTAGAGACAATTATATTCATTGTTGAAGATTAAGAACATTAGGATTTTTGCAAAATTAACGAAGAAGAATTTTTGAGATAGAGGATAAGAACGTCATACCATACACCATGATGATTCTAATCTCAGATAATTGTGATCTACGGTGGGAAGGTTGTGTTTATATACACTGCCAAAAGCAAGTTGTTTACAAATTCAAAGTCTAATCAATTACTATGAGATAGAATTCTAATCAACTACTTTGTTTAACCGTAATTGCCAAATAGGCTAGAATATCTTCATAATATATTGTACGACAAAGCAATATTAGTAGGACTAAAGTTTAAAAAAGTTGGGAGTCTTTAATTAATAATAATAATAATGCTTGAAAGTCTTTTGGGAATGTTGGACTCTCTATAATCGCTCGAAAAAAGCTTACTTTATTAATATAGATAGATAGATATTGATTTTCTAAAACGATTATTCAGATTTTCTTCTCCTTTCCTTTTTGGGAAATTTTTTATTAATATTATACTCATACCTCTCTCTAATCATCAAACCCCACCATATCCTTTATTAATATTTAATCATAATTATTCCTACCTCTCTTCAATAACAAAACTTCACTCATCTCCTTTATTAATATTTAACTAGTTGGAAAGCCCGTGCGATGCACGGGACTCCTATTAGGATTATCTGTAAAAATATATTCTTAAGTTGATAAAAAAAGTCCTACTATGTTATCATTGATGGAAACAAAATTCGTGATTGGTAATTTGGTATAGATGATAACAAATGAATTATTAGTGATTTTAGCATAAACGTTTTGCCAACGATTAGTATAACATCAAGTGACATAGTTATAGCATGTCGCTAGCTTTTAAATTTTTACAGGCACAACCGATTTTTAATTAAATACAAAACGCTTTCTCTATAAACATGGTAGAGCTCATCAATATGAATCCTTAATAACGGAGACATATCTTTATGAGTTTTGCAAATTATTTTACAACTACGTAAAACTGAATGATGTTACAAAAAACAGCAGGTATCATAATTATATATATTTAGTGCGTTGAGAGGAAATAGTAGATCTCTTACAACATAATTATACCTTGACTATTTACGCTTAAGAGTATTTGCTCATTATAAACATCACCCAATATCTCTCATTCTATTACATAGAATGCACGAGCACCTAGTAGTATTATTGTGACAACATCAGTTAGTAGTTTATGTCATTTTTTAAAATAGTTGGGTTACCAAGTTAGTATAATAATGTCAGTTAGTAGTATATATTTTATAGCACCGCAGAAACGTTATTATATACATTACCATGGTCTGGTAATAGAAAACTATTAAATTTAACAAAAAGTCAAACTATGCTAAAAATGGAAGCAACCAAAATTTCGGGGGTTGATTTAGATGAAGACAGATTAATCATGAGTTCCTATAACAAAAACGCAACGAAAGCGTTGTGGCATTTGCTATTTAACTATGTCAGTTGTATATATACTAACATTCAGAGATATAGTTGGATTATAGAGTTACCGTTCTTATTGTTTTAGCACCATCTATTTTTTTACCGAAATAGTCTTTGACTACTTATCCTTAAAAACTCCATGCAAAATATATAATACGACATCTTAATTTGGTAAATTATGAAAACTTCTTTGTAAACAATGTCCTTCATGTGGCCGTGATACATTTGGTCTCTATCATCGATGTGACGATGTAGAACGTTAATCTCTCGGATGACGTTATTCTTGAAACTACATAAAGCTTGCCATTAATATGCGAGGTATGACCAAGAAGAGTCCAACAACCTTGACCTTTTGCATTGGTGGCGAAATCAAAGGAGGTCGCTTCCGGTGATGTCGGCAATAGCAAGGGACTTCTTAAGCATTCAAGTGTCTTCCGTTGCATCCGAAAGTTGTTTTAGTGGAGCAAAAAGGGTATTAGATGAAAAACGAACTCGTCTAAGATCCGATACACTCAAAATGTTAGTGTGCTATAAGGATTGGATGGATGCCAAAAATCGACAAGAAGACTTTGTCCATCATGAACACGAACTTGATTCCGACGAAACAAGCACCTCGTCAGATTCATAGTTGCATATCATATTAAATAAACTTGTATTTTGTATTTTTTTCTTATTATTATATTAGATTAATATCGTTTCTTAATCGTTTCATCGTTTTTTTAATTAAATAAACTTGTAGACGTGTAGTTACATCGTTTCATACATTTTTAATAAAAGATTGAGGTATTTTTTTTTAACATTGTTTCTTAATCGTTTAATAAAAAAACTCTTTTTTTTTCATCGTTTCTTAATTATTTGATTAAATCGAATATATTAAAAATAGAAGTAATCAAGTACATTAATATTTGATAAAATATATATTTTATTTAAATTATTATATTAATAAACAAAAAGTACTGAAATCATACAATTATTATAAAAAGTTCTTTGTTTAAAAAAAAAGGAAAATAGCACGATGGGTCGGCCCATGAACAAGGCACGGCCAGCCCATGGGCCAGGCACGGCCCAGCACGAAAATAACCGTGCCATGGGCGGGCCGCGGCTAGGTTTGTCAAGTACGGGCCAAGCACGGCACGGCACGGTGGGCCAAATAAGCGTGCCTGGGCCGGGCCATTTTTGGGGGGTGGCACGGTGGGCCGGCACGCGGGCCGGCTCAGCACGGCCCACTGCCATCTCTAGGTGCCACTTTGATTTTTTTTACGACTTTGATTTTTTTTTTCTTTTTTTACCACGTGTTATTGTACTGTTATTCTGCTATTATTGTGATGTTATTCCGGTGTCACTTAGATTTTCTTTACTACTTTGATTTTTTTACTCTTTTTTTTTAACGCATGTTATTGTGTTGTTATTCTGGTGTTATTGTAATGTTATTCCGGGGAAAAAAACTTATTCACAGGTCGATCACTCACCCCTAATATAGTAATCGATCAACTCAAACAAAATCCTCGATACGAAACGAAAACGATAATCAACAAAAGTAGAAATCCCTGCATTGAAACATGTATCTTTATTTTTTGTTCAGGTTATTAATCTCATCTAACTCAGCTATTGAGCCATAGTACTGGAAATATTTTGCGTCCAAAAACAAGATAAAAAAGTCGAATGCTTTTGAATTCCGACAGGCCAGCATGAACATGAACCGTCAAACGGAACCGTGACAGAGAGCATTTTACGCACTACAAAAAGGAGGAATGAATTGAATCCCATCATTCATACCTGGCCATCTTACCTTAAAGTAACATGCGTAATTTAGCATAAAAAATCTGAAGTGTGAATACTAAACCCATGAACATAGTAAAGACCAACAAATCACCATTGCCGCCACAGAGTTCCATCAAAATCGACCACCAATTCATTCACTACAAACCTGAAGCACTCCACCGCGACAAACAAATCATTAACCATTATGACATTATCTGAAATCCACCAACTCACCACAATAAACTACCATCAGCGTTCCGACTTGAACATATCTACGCCTTGGTCACCAGTCGACAATCGTACCATCACGCATCACCAATTAGTCACCATCGTGCTGCTCACCTTGTTCACTACCACGCTGCTTCTCCCTTGCTCATTTACTATCCTCCATGAACAACCTAACGGACTTGGAATCTATACTCCGAGCTCAGTTTGCCACAATTGCAGACCATCACACTCTCCCCTGCTCCGTCTCGTGGACCAATTCTCATAAATTCAGAGAATCAACAGTCACCGTCCGTTATTTATCTTCGATTAAAACTCTTCACAAAAAAATCTGCTAAGAACAATGCTAAATTGCTTAATGAATTAGTTAAAAATAGCATTAACACGAATTAATGATGTATAAAACAAGGCTGAAGGTTTAATGTCCTGAAAAGCAACGACATTATCATCCTGATTAAAATAATAACAAAAAAATTAATTACAAATTTTAAAAATAGAGAAAATGCGAAACCGTGGAGGTAGAAAGGACGAGAAGAGAGAGGAGAAGAAGTGTAAAAGTCAGCGCTTATATACATGTCGAGCAATTTGGCAGAATATACATGTCGCCGCCGCCATTGATTTATCTAATAGAAGAGTTTAGAGAGAGATAAAAAAAGGAGACTCAGTAATACAATGAGTAAAAGTCAGCGCTTGGAATTTGACATTAGTTGTTTGGTATAATCTCAGTCGTCCGATCCTAATTATCTAATGGTTGAGATTTGTAAGCACATAAACTCACAACTCACCATAAGAACCAAACTCACGAGATCCCGCCTATATATATATATATATATATATAGATAGATATAGAGAGAGAGAGAGAGAGAGAGAGAGAGAGAGAGAGAGAGAGAGAGAGAGAGAGAGAGAGAGAGAGAGAGAGAGAGAGAGAGAGAGAGAGAGAGAGAGAGAGAGAGAGAGAGAGAGGATCCGGGATGAAGGAAACCTCATTATATGGCGAGGCGGCGGTCTCACCAAATTACTACCTTATTAACGTCAACTAGAAATAAACCGTCGTGTGAATTTGACTTCCAAGTGAATTTCTTCGCCTTCCTATGTTCCACCACTTCCACTGAGAAACTCTGCAATGACTTGTTCAAAAATCCCCAAATTTTCATCTTCAATTGAATGGCGTCACTACTCTCAATTAACGCCGACTATTGCGGAATTAATCCTTCATGATTATCTTGTTCGAAGGTATCTCAACTGCTTATTTAATTTTTTGTTGAACAAGTTGACGTTTTCTTTTTGATTTGTGTCCTTATCTTCATTATTTATTATCTGCAATTCTTATTATTTTGGCAAAACTTACTAATTGAACCGAAGAAACATCAATCTTTTATGAATTTGAGATGTTATTTTTTTGAGATTGTTTTGCTATTCTCCTTATTTTGTGAATCAGATAGCTTATTTTGTAAATATAAGAGCTAATTATGTGAATTTGATAGGTTATTTAGTGAATATAGACTATAAGATTATGAAGCTTGGTTTGTGGCAAAGATTGTTTAACATTGTCTATTTTGTGAATCAGAGTGCTTATTTTGTAAATATAAGAGCTAATTATTTGAATCTAGTAGGTTATTTATTGAAATATAGACTATAAGATCCCCGAAACTTGGTTTGTGGCGAGATTATGAACCTTATATGCTAATATTGTGGAACTTTATTTGTTAATCTCCTATCTTGCACTTTTGATGTTTTACAGCTTAGTTTCTATTTCAGGAACTTTATAGTAGAATTTTTTGTTGTTACTTTTTAGCTTTTTTCCTTATTTGGTGAATCCGAGACTTTATTTTGTGAATCTTAGACCTTGTACGGTGAATCTGAGAGCTTGTTTTGTGAAACTTGGTCATCATAAGTGGTTAAAATCACCTATTTTGTTCTTTGCCTTATTTTGTGAATCTCAGTCCTTATTTTGTGAATCTCATTCCTTATTTAGTGAATCTTAAGGCTTGTTTTGTGAAACTTGATCATCATAAGTGATTAAAATCACCTATTTTGCTCTTTTCTTTATTAGGTGAATCTCAGACTTTGTTTTGTGAATCTCAGACCTTGTTAAGTGAATCTTAGAGCTTGTTTTGTGAAACTTGGTCATCATAAGTGGTTAAAATCACGTTTTTTGCTCTTTTCCTTATTTGGTGAATCTCGGACCTTATTTTGTGAATCTCATATCTTATACAAAGTGAATCTTAAGGCTTGTTTTGTGAAACTTGATCATCATAATTGGTTAAAATAACCTATTTTGCTCTTTTCTTTATTAGGTGAATCTCAGACTTTGTTTTGTGAATCTCGGACCTTGTTCGATGAATCTTAGAGGTTGTTATGTGAAACTTGGTCATCATAAGTGGTTAAAATCACGTTTTTTTGCTCTTTTCCTTATTTGGTGAATCTCAGACCTTATTTTGTGAATCTCATACTTTATTTAGTGAATCTTAGGGCTTGTTTTGTGAAACTTGGTCATCATAAGTGGTTAAAATCACCTTTTTGCTCTTTTCTTTATTCGGTGAATCTCAGACTTTGTTTTGTGAATCTCAGATCTTGTTCAGTGAATCTTAGAGCTTGTTTTGTGAAACTTGGTCTTAAAATCACCTTTTTTGCTCTTTTCCTTATTTGGTGAATCTCAGACCTTATTTTGTGAATCTCATACCTTATTCAGATTTTAAATGCATATAATGTGCCTTATACGGTCATCGACGGAACTAGTTTGTCTTCAGATCATTAGAATTGGTTTTTCGCGCTTTATAATCCGTAACTATAACTATGTTATCATAATAGGATATTGTGTTATAATACCTGGCTTTTGTGTCACGGAATATTATTTGGCTCTATGGAATAACGTAACAAGTTAATAGAATAACACGGTTACTCTATGTGATAACATGACAAGTTACTAGAATAACACTACATGCTCTTTGGAATAACATGAGAAACATATGACTCGAATACTCAGGTGAAGTGGTGACTTATAAACTTATATTGTGGCCATTACATCAACTGTAGTGTGTTGGTGGAATATTCAGTTTCTACTAAACTAGCTCATTAGCTCAATTGGTAGAGCATTTGTGCAATTGCATAAAGGATGTAGGTTCAATTCCTACATGGGCTTCTATTATCAATATATGTAACATAAGTGTTACTTTATCAAATAAACAGTGTTATTATATATACGAAACAATGTTACATTATCAAATAACTAGTGTTATTCTTAGCTAGCATCACTTTGTTCGATAATTATTGTTACCACATAGAACAACTAATGTTACTACAAAGTGTAACTAGTGCTTTATATATGTTCGTCTATGTGGGGCTCGAACCCACACCATGTGCAATAACACATTGCTCTACCTTTTGAGCTAATAGACGACAATGGCCAAATCCGATATGAAAGTAGACAAATAACAACTTATACTCGTAGATAAGAATTTTTCAACCCAAACTAGCACTAACAAGGCTCGGTGAGTCGGTGCATGTGTAGCCCTTTTCGTGGTATAGTAGAAAACCTCTACCGCATTCGGGTTAGTCCAATGTTAAATTACATATGTAAATGCCTTAAAATTCCATGTTAACATCCCAAGACACCCCTATCTCCATTTATTAAGATTCCCATGATTAAGTGAAAAGTATTGACAATATGCTATGTATCCATGAACATGCCATTTAAAACATGAACTTCGCATCTGGTAAAAGCACAAAACAATGTGTATAGAGCGAAGGTCCCTGTAAACAACATAAGAACCAGATGAGCGCAGTAGATTAAGATTAAATTCAATACTTCCATAATCCGTTACCTAAATTGTGAGGCAAAGTTTTTACTGAGACTAAAACAATATCTTTTTGGGTGTAAAGTGAGCCGCAAAAGCATCTTTGATGTCGATGAGTTTCAAAGCCCGATCATGACTCATGAGTACTAGGCCTATTAGCACTCATTGATTTACCGGGTAATTAAGCTAACCTTTGCAGACTAAACATTAGTATTGGAAAAAAGGCAAGAGAGAATTCGGTAGAAGAACTTTAGTATTGGAAAAAAGGCAAGAGAGATGACCTCCACTGTTCCAGCTGAGCATCAAAGGAGCAGTCATTGTGATCCCCCAGGAAGTCATGAAATTGGCTAATGTTGCTACACTCCCAAAGATGACTCTTTATACTTACGGGAAGGATCTGTTCGAGCAAACCGGATGCGAAGTTCATCGATTGTTGCAAAGTAAAGTTACAATAAGGTGTTCATCTAATCTAAAACGATAGATTTTAAATACTTTATCCAACAAACTCGAAATGAAAGTGACCCTTTTTTATGTCTAACCATTTTACCATCGACTGAAACTTTACAAAGACTTCAAAATCAGACCGGACTTGCAGGGCATGATAGCTCCTAACTACGAATGAGTTGGGGTGCCCACAGTACCAAATGAAAGCTACAAGTATTTGAGTATAACTACCTGAATACTAAAATCGCCGCCAAGCGAAACATTATGAGAAACCTCAGCATTAAAATCACCAACAGTAGTACCTTGAATCATCATCTGCCTTTCTTTACGATCAAGATCCCAGCAGAGCGGCCAAATCGAATTCGCTGAAAAAAGGACCTTGAATCATCGTATTCACACAATGTCTTTCGCGCAAAGTTTTGCTTCTTGTACTTCGTGGTATAACATTCCTCCATTCTTTGGATCCCTCCATTGTTTGACTGATCGAAATTGAAGTGTGTGAAGGGGGAATTGAATTATTAGCTAGGTTAATTGAAGTGGAATTTGAGGATTTGTTCGATTGATTTTGTCGGAGATTGAGAAGAATTGGATGAAACCCTAGATTTTGAAGATTTGTTCGATTGATTTGTGAAGGGGGAATTGAATTATTAGCTAAGTATATTAGTGATTAATTGAAATGAATACTATTAATCAAAAGTACCTAAGCTGAGGACGATAACGGAGGTCGGAAGCTAGATGAAACGCAGTAGTAATGGCGGTTGGAAGCTCGATGAAAGCTCGGTATTAATGGCGGAAAAAAGAGTGAGCTGAAATCCAGATTGAAGAGAGAGAGAGGAACATGCAAAAAAAAAATGAACGAGTAATGACGATGATGAGTTAGTTGGGGAGTATATAGAGGGACACGTGTCATAATCTGGTGACTCTATAATTCTTAGATCCGATGGTTTTAAAATGAGTCCACCGCCTCACCCTAAGAAGGGTGCCTCACATGATTCAATCTCTCTCTCTCTCTCTCTCTCTCTCTCTATATATATATATATATATATATATATATATATATATATATATATATATATATATAGAGAGAGAGAGAGATTGGATTTGGTGTTTTTGGTTCTTATGGTGAGTTGTGAGTTGGGTGAATCTCAACCATTAGTTTAAATTAGAGATGAGTGGCCAAGATTAATCTTAGTTGTCATATAAAAGCATTGTTATTTAGTTTATTTTCTCTTTTTTTCCTTTTTCTCTCTCTCTCTTCTTTCCCTCATTTACTCTCTAACGATTTCTCTCTCTAATTAATTATCCACATTTACTGTTAACCGTTTATATAATTATCACCACTGCAAAGCGTTCCTCTCTCTTCTATTATTCCTGTGTTATTCTTCTTCAACTGTTCGTATCCTTCGCTTTTTTCTCCCGTTTTCTCTTCGCCGTTCATCGTCTTCCTTTCTATTGTAGGTAATTTCATGTCATTTTCCTCTTTTATTTTGTAATTTTGTTTAATTTCATGCTTTTGTATGCTTTTTACTTCGTTTTTCAGTGTAATTATCGCTAGGTTTACTTAATCGAGTACTTTAATGTCGTTATTATCCGCATTTTTGAGTTTTCTATAGTTTTGAAGTGATTCGCATGTTCTATGTTCTCTCTGGACTTTAGTTTTGTGTTACTCCATTTGTTATTCTATCGCTTAGTTTGTTGTCAAGTTATTTGTCATGTTGTAATTGTTTAATGTGTTTTTCTAGGGTTTTTGTGTTTGTTCGTGTTGTCTTCATTTTTCAAGATTTACATTATTCATTTGTTATCGGGTCGTATGGTGTCATTGCGGTAGCCGCCATTGCGGTCATTGTAGTGTTTTTCTTTGTGTTGAATTTTCTCGCTATTCTTTTCCTGTTATTCTGCTGTTATTCTAGTGGTTTTGTTTGTTTGGCTTTGTTTGTTTGTAGGTTTCAGCATTACTAATGGACTTAGTTTGTGAGGGATGGGCAATAAATATAGTGAATGAAGATAAATTGTTATTTGCTAGCGAGTTCGCATTGAAAAGAAAAAAATTGGGATGGTTATTGGACGATAAGACTGAAAAGTGCTTTGAAGTTAATGTACGAGTTCGTCGTCGTAATCAATCAATGTCGGCAGTTTTAAATAGCCAGGACCTAATGGAAAGAGTTTTCGATTATGTAGAGACTACTTTGGACAAGAGCAATATGTCTCTTGTTTGTAAGAAATGGTCACAAATGTTCCTATTTCATAAAAGTTCGCCCGGTGTTCACGCCGAATATATGAAAGTTCTAAGAACAAGTCACAGTCAAGGTTTTAAGATTTTGTCAAGGGGCTCGACAGTGGTTTCCAAACGATGCAAGTGCTATATGCTTGCAAGTGAGCCATCAAAGGCGGTGTTGCATGCTTGCCAGTATATATACGATCATGACAAGATCCTTGATGCACTGTATCCGAACGGATGAGTCTAATTCACGAGTACTTTGACGCACTCAGGGACTTTCCTTCTGCTTATGATCTTGCTCACCAATTGTATTATAAGTCAGTCGATGTTGTTGACGTTGGTGACTTTTTTATGTTATGTCCTGTATTTTCGGAAGTACATTTTGGTTCTTTGTGGGAAAGAATGTATTTTGGGTTTTATGTAATTCGAAACCTTCCCTGGCTATAATTTAGTACGTTATTTTGTTTTTATGAAGGCTTATGTAGGCTGTATGTAATTTTGAAACTGTCTTTGACTCTTTATTCAAAGAGGCTTTTGTTTTGATTCTCTTTCGTGTTTTTGTTTACACATCCATCATGTTCTTTTTGTGTTTTCGCTGCTGTTATTTGTTATACTAATTGTTAGTGTTCTGTTATTCTGGTGTTACGGTACTCTCATTCGGGCGTCATTATTAAAAAAGTCTAGCTGAATAGCTATTTATCATTGAAAGTGATCCTTATCTTTATTTTCTGGATAGTAAAGCAGAAAATGAAGTTAAGAATCAAATCCACCGCTTCATCAAAGTCTACTCAACCGTCATCATCAAATTCTCCGGGTCCGTCTCCATCCAAATCCCGTGTCACATCTCCATCAAAGAGCACTGCTTCTCAGAGAAGGAGTACTCGTAGTCAAGAAATATGTACAACCGAACCACCCACGAAAAAAACCAAACGAAAGGCCGAGACCCAACTTGTGAAATTGTCGTCTAGTCCACCCAAGACTAGTAGTAAGTTGGGTGGCAAAGTTAAGCATGAGAAGGGAATTGTGGTAAGTAGCAAGCAACCTCAGTGGAGTTCTTTAGGAAATATCCCACTTTGTATGTACCTTTGTTATTCTACTTTTATTTTGCTGTTATTTAGCTATTAATATGTTACTTTTCGTGTTATTTTTTGATGCTCTGCTGTTATTTTGCTATTATTCTGCTGCTTTTGCTTATGTCATCTTAAATGTTTTAATGCATTGTTTATTTTTTCCACCCTTTTGTGTGGACAGTGCCGATCCATTTATTAGCTGCTGTCGGCCTGCTTTTCTTTTCAAAGTTATTGAAGCCCTCACCGAGGAGCAGAAGGAGGCTGTTAGGGAGATGGGATTCGGGGGTTTACTTGAGTTGAAGCTTTCTTCCCTCCCCCATGTCATGTTTCGGGAGTTTGTATATGCTTTTAGGAGTGGGAAGTATTTTGAAATATCTGAAACGGAGAAGTTCGAGTTGACTGCAGATGATGTGCACGATGTGTTTGGTTTACCAAATTCTGGTGCGAAAGTGGATTTGGTTATTCTTTGGATTTCTGGTTCTGCCGCTATTTGAAGGAGAAGCTTTGAAGCGTGCTTGGCGGGAGAAGTATGGTATCGGCAATAACAAAAGTGGGATACCACTTAACAAAGTTCGGAGACCCCTTTAGAGTCTGCAGTTGCGGACGATGAGTTTAAGAAGACTTTTGTTCTGCTTGCCATGTCGTGTTTCCTTGCTCTGTGTCGGGTTATGTGCTTGATCTTAGACTTCAAAGCGCTGTGGAAGATGTTTCTAGGATCAAGGAACTTAATTGGTGTCGTTTGTCTTCTCGGACTTGGTGACTTTCAGACGTGAAGCCCTTATCGGGAGGAGAAATATTCGTTGTAGTGTAGTGTTGTTGGCTATCACCTATTTTCACCGTTATTTCTTTAGCGGTGATCGGGTGAATAATGAGCTACCGCTCATTAAACATTGGGATTTTAAGTCTTTCAATGAGAGGTTGCGGCGTGAGGCACTGCTTTGGTGCTGGGCAATCGGGGAGCGTGTTCGACGTTGCTTTCCCATTGTCTCGCCCAAACATCGTTGGCTCTGGTCAACGTACTCAACGTCGATGTCTTGTTCGGATCTACCGATGATATTCTTACGGATGAGCAAGTACAGTCCGCGCGGTCGACGTAAGCACTGTTTGATTGTTTTTAAACGAATCATTCTAAAATGTTATTCTGTTATTGTCTTCGAGCATTAGTTTTCATCTTTGCTATTATTTTACTATTATTCCACCTTTGTTATTCCTCGTTTTCCTACTTTGTCATTCCACTGTTATTCTAATATTCATTTCAAGTGTTATCGCTTTGTTATTCTCTTTGTTATTCTACTACTACTCCACTTTGTTATTTATTCTAACATTGTTAGTGTCGTTATTCCTTTGTTATTTTATTACTTCCTGTCGTTCTACTATTAATCCACATTGTTATCTATTTTGCTGTTAGTGTACTATTATTCCTCTGTTATTCTACTATTATTGTACTGTTTTAAGTAAAATTTTGGGATTTTAACTTGACAGGATGTTCATCAACTTATACTTCTTAATGAGAGGGACTCTCAGATTTTATGTCGCCGATACTTGGAACGGGCGGAACTTATAAAGTCGAAAATGATGAAGACCCAGAAAGGAGGCTATGGGTCAAGCACTGCCGCTAAGTTGCTTGACCAAGTAACCCGACGAGACTAAAGAAAGCACAAACAAACAAATCGAGAAAAAGTTGGTTGTGAAGGGTCGAGAATTTGGTTGCCACCCCATCTTTCTTCACGGATCAAGTTATCCGTGAGTGGATTTAACGGGTAAAGCATGTATTGGCTATGCAAGCGGCCAATAAATCGCGATCAATCTGTTCTGAAGAACCGACTTCCAAAAAAGCTAGCCATGAAGATGTCATCATTGAACCCCATCATTTAACCTGTTTTCTCAATTCTATGAGGAGTGTGTCGGGTCATCGGATGTGCGGCCGACTATATCTCGAAAAGAAGGGTGTAGCTGAAAAGAAGGGTGTTGAACATAGTCCCGTCATTCAACAAAGTGCAAAGGTGGGGACTCCACAATTGTCACCACTCGGTTTAGATTCTATTACGACGGATATCTGTGCTGACATTGAGTTTCGTTATGGAGAGCCAGCTGATGTCGGTGAGAAAGTAGTTGATGTTGGGGATATTACCATTGACGTGGAGGATGTTAACAATGATGTGGAGGACGTTAACATTCAAGTTGAAGACTATCTTGTTGATAATCCGCCAGAGGAGGTGGCTAATACTGTTGAGTGTCCACCGGTAGAGGTTCAAGCAACTGAAATTCCAAAGGCGATGCTTGTTTGCCGAGACGGAGGTGACGGATACCCGTGCTGACATTCCATTGCGTAATGACACTCAGCATTCCACTCAAATTGGCAGTGAAGCATTCGTGACTGCAGAAGAGGAGGTAGCGGATGTGGTGATGTCTTGTCATGCAGACTTGTTGCTTGGGGCTGCGTCTGAGATAGATAAATCTGATAAACAGGATTCCGAGGTTGTGTCGGGAGGTCGGCATCGTTGTTGGTGAGGTCTGTCCCAGAGGACAATGGCGTTCTTTGGGTTGAATGCTCCTACTATGTGTACAAGTTATTTCTTTGCACTCTGCGCACATGAGGAGCTACTCGTTGTCTGTCATTGTGCCTCGGAATTTGGATGCGGCTATGATTGTGGTCCTGTGGCTCCGAGCTAGTTGTCTGTCAAAATCAATGATAACGATGGGACATGTTTTCAACCCAATGCTATCCAAGCGGAAAGAGGTTGCGATCATCGCTTCTTGAATGATCATAACCTTTCGCAAGGGTAAGAGCTTGTTTTTATTGTAAAAATTTTCGCTTTCTCGTTAAATATATTATACGCTTTTTGTTCTTCAAAAATATATTCATGTGACTCTTATTTTGCCTTTTTATTCGGTTTTGAAGGGATAATCTTGTCACTTGGGGTGTGGACAGATTACGAATCGTGAGGATATGGAATCGATGGTTCCATTCAATGATAATGCTTGGTGTTGTGCACTTTGGTGGTCCCTCTTTCTTAATGATACTTGTATAAGAGGAAGCCCAAGTCGACTTTTCTTTGGGATGGGTGCAACGGTTAGTTATTCTATCTTATCTTTTCTTTTACTTTATTTTTCATGTTTGGATCACGTTTCAACTCTTTTCTCCACTTCTTGTTTAGTATCCATTGCGGCAACTTTGTATGCCGTCGAAAGATGATAAGGCTTCCAGGAGTGATTTATGTGCGGAAGTCAAATTGTCATTTATTGTCTTTGTCAATAACAACAAGAAAGAGTGTGATCTTACTTCTGATATGGTATGTTTTTTCGTACTTTGTGTGTTTTCTACTACTATTCTCTTTGTTAGCCTACTATTACTCTGCTGTTATTCGATGTGTTTGCTTTTTTAAAAAGAACCACATAATTAGTAAAAATTTTTTTGGCCAAATATTTTCCCAGCATTTTCATCCCAATTCTTTTGCATGAGCACTTTAGTTGTTTGTGCATCAATTTCATTTCGAAGAGGGTTGAATATCTTGATAATGTATTTCAAGAGGCGATGTTTGCCGATGATCAACAAGCGTGTGTACGTTTGGTGTATTGTCAAACCTATTGTAAGTCATTTATTGTGTTTTAATTTTCTCTTGGTGTTTAGCCTAGTTTTGTTTAAGTATTGTTAGTAATTATGTTTTCTTTTTCCTTTTTTAAAAAAAGGTGAACTTGATGTCTGATTTCCTGGTCCACAAAGGAGTTGCCCGAGGTGGGGAGGTTAAAGATTATAAAATTGTCAACGTCCCTTTTACCTGGCAAACGGCTGAGATTGAAAATTTGGACTGCGGTGTATATACGATGTTGCACATGCTCTTTTACCGTGGAACTGTTTTTGATTGTGACTTGGGTAATCTTGATTCAAGAGCCCTCTACCGCTACCGAGATCGTTGCCTTGTTGGCGCTGTCTGATATGAACGAGTCCAGGGAAGATTTGTTGAAAAGTTTGGAGGAGTTGAACAAGACAAGAAAGGAAACCCTGAGCGTGCTTGAAGAGAGACGGCGTATTGAGGATGCGAAAAAGAGGGCTTCTCAAAGCGGTAAGAAACGTCGTGGTTCCGGCAGGGTGAAAACTGTTGGTAAGAAGGTTAAGACGTCGCAGCCTGTTGACGAGCCCGTCGCTTCTCCTACTGTCATTGACGGCCCTAAATTCTCTAGAAAGACCCCTACTGCCAGCCGTCAAGTGGGAAGCAGGGGTGTGGATAGCCCCGTGAGTCCACAGTCGGCTTTGGGTAGTCGTAAAAGGGGTAGGGCAGACGACGGGCTGGGTTGCTCTATGGATTGCGGGCCAGACGACAGTAGGTTTGTTGCGGTGTCGGATTTGTTTCGGAAGAACAAAAAACAGTTCTCTAAGATGCTGAAGGTGCGGAAGCAAGTGGTGGACTTTGTTCTTCGTGAAGACGCTCAGTTGACAGACGAGTATGTGTCGATTTTCATTTCTTTGATTGTGGTGTTTCTGTTCAGTTAGTCTTTCTGTTTCCCCTTTGTTAGTCCGCCGTTAATCTCTTTGTTATTATCTGTTATTTTTGTCAACCTAGCGAGCCGTCTAATTTCTTTGTTAGGCCCCTTTGTTATTCTCAACATATTATTGACTGTTATACCACTATTATTCCATTTGTTAGTCCACCGTGTAATCCCACTTTGTCAATCCCGTTTTGTTATTCTCATTGTTATACCGCTATTATTTTTTGTTATTGTTCTGTTATTGAACTGTTATTCTGCTGTTATACCACTGTAATCCCACTGTTCTCATCATATGTTATTTTTTGTGAATGCAGGGAGCTGTTAGTGTTGTACAGCGACGACGTCGGCGTGTTTTTGGACAAGGGGGATATTGTTTCCCTTGTAGATGCAGCTAGTATGATGTCAACAAGAGTAGTTGATGTTTGGTCGGTTCTTTTGAATTCGTTGGAGTTTGAGGAACGCTCAGCACCAAGCTCAATGTTTTTCGGAGTTCGTCATATGGTATTTTAGTTTTTTCCTTTGCTATTTTGCGTTATTACCTACAGATTGACTCACAAGTATTGATATAAAGTTAACACTTGTGCACTATTTTTGGTTGTTTATGCTTTCTCTTTTGTAGGATCCTCTTTATTCACTCTTAGAGAACTTTGATTCCTCAAGTCCTGTTGACGGTCCGGGTAAGAAGCTGTTGGCATTCTGGAATGTGTTTTACGATTCTGCAATGGAAGATGTCCCTCGAACTCCGACCTTGTGTTTGTGCCGATTCTGTACAATGATCACTACTCTTGTTTCTGCATCAACTTTTTGAATGAATCGATTGATATTTTGGACAACATGACTCACGATTCCAAGCAAATAGCCGATTACAGAAGATTGGCCGAGATTGTGGCAAACTATATGCGTGTTTTTATGGAGGGTCATAATGTTCTGAAGGGTGAAGATTGCCGCAATTTCGAAATTGTTGATGTGCCTTTTAAATGGAAAAAGAAGGAACTGCTGAATTCGGAGTCGGGGTGTTTCTTGCTGTACACGATGGCGGAATATGGTGGAAGCGTGTTTGAGTGCAATCTTCACAGCAAGATTGCTCGTCGAAGCTACTGTGTTGAAATGTCGGCTTCCCTGATCTTGGCGGATATTAATCTTCATAGGCGAGTAGTTCTTGACAAAGTGAAGGCTTGTGAGATGGAAGGCCAAGACGTTGGGTTTGGCGGCAGAGGAACAAGTTGCGAAGTGCCCCAGTGCAACCCCAATCATCTCCGTAGTAGTGAAGAGTCGCATCGTCATGAATGCGAGTACCTTTGGATGTTGTGTATCCAGGGAAGTCAGACTAAGTTGGTGTAAACTGTGTTGTTAGACTATTAGTGTGCTGTTATTGCACCGTTATTATGTATAATTACTAGTTTATTGTGCTGTTATTCCCGTATTACTCTAGTGTTATTCCAGTGTGTACTCTAATTTTAATTGAGTTTTGATATTCCTTGTACTTTTTTCAAACACCATCCATTTTTACTCTAATCCCCTTTGTTCGTTATTCTAACGTTATTCGGGATAATGAGCGAGTTTGTTGTCTTTGTTATTGCACAATTAGTCTCTCTGATTTTTAGTCTAATTAAGCTTTCTTATTACCTTTGTTTTCTAGAAACACTATCCATTTCTATTCAAGTGTAAATTTAGTCAAGTGTAAAAGCAGTGGTTTAGACTGCGTTTTTGCCAGTGTTATTCTACCATTATTCTGCTGTTATTGCAGTATTACTCCGCATATTAAGCAGCTACTCTGCTGTTATTGTACTATTAGTCTACACTTATTCTGCTGTTATTCCACTAGTTTAATTAAGTTTTACAAATTCTATCCAATTTCTACGAAGAATATGCATTTTCTATTCAACTGCCAATGGCTGTTTTTTCTCAGCTGTGATTCTATTGTTATTGCACCGTTATTCTTCTGTTATTACACTATTATTCCGCATAACTAGTTTATTCTGCTGTTATTACACTGTTAGTCCAGCATTATTTTGTCAAAACTATTCATTTTTATTCAAGTGTAAATTTAGTCAAGTGTAAAAGCGGTGGTTTAGACCGCTTTTTTGTTAATCGTTATTCTACCATTATTCTAACATTATTATTGCAGTATTACTCCGCATAATTAGCGTTATTATCTTTGTTATTGCACTATTTTTCTGGCAAAGACTTCTGTTATTTCAACATTACTTAGAAATAGTTTTAAATAGCACTTAAAGATAGTACTTACATAATAAACATTAACGTTCTAAAATATTAAAGCCATTATTTCTAAAGCAATATAATATTTTAAACATATTTAAAAGCAGCAGCCCTGGACCATCATCGTTAGATTTTTTTATCTTTATTCTATTCTCGACGGCGCGCGCCGGTCCTTGGACGGTGCTCTCAACTTCCACCGACTCATCCTCAAAAGGGTTTTTGTACGCTTCCATTAGTTCCATGGCTTTTTAATGGTGTCCAATGGCCGAGAGATTGAGATTGAAATATCGGCCGGTGTAATACTTCTTGAGCATTCACACCAAAGCAATGAATTGATTGTCCATGTCGGCTTCCGTGTAGTTCCTATTTTTCTTTTCCTTTAACTGTCTACGCATACGTTCATTTTGAAGTTCAGCAACCTTCAATTGTGCCTTTACACTGTCGACCTCTTTTATTAAGTCCTCTTCACGGGTTTCTGCTGCCTCTAAATTTGTCCTTGTGTCGATCAACTCTATTGTGAGGGACTCTATCGTCCGTTTGGCTTCATCGATTTCCTGCCTTGTCGGGGACCTTCGGCTATCGTCAGTTACGTCACTCATCCTGCAGCATTGGAAGTATGAAACTTTTTGCATTATAAAAAGATGTTTAAAATTTTTGAACCAAATTAAAAGCAAACCAAAGCATAAGAAAGAGAATTACCTTTTTGGCAGCATAGAGAAGAGTGTTGACAGATATGAAAAATAAACATGAAAGAAAAATAAAGAATAGAAAGATAAAAAATTACCTTTTTGCAGAGGAGATAAAGTTTTTTTTTGGAATGGACTTTTTCAGTGTGTGTGTTTGTTTTTTTACCTCGAAGTAGCAGTAATTTATAGGGGCTTGGGGAATAGAATCAGTTTTTCTGTAATAAAGTATAGAAAGATAAGTAATTAACTGTCTACCATCAAAAAAAAAAAGATAAGAAATTACCTTTTTGCAGAGGAGATGCAGAGTTTTTTCTTGAATACAAACAGTTTTCTGTACTTATTCAGTGTGTGTGTGTTTTTTTTTAAAAACCACGCAATAGCAGTATTTATAGGGGCTTGGGGAATACAAACAGTTTTCCTGTAATTATATTAGATTAGGTTAGGTAACTGTTTTTAATAAAAACTGAAAAGTGGAACTGCTTTTTATAAATATTACTAAGTCGTTATTATTCAAATCGTTATTGTAGTGTGTAATTTGCGGTTTATTTTTGTGGTTGGTTTGTGAAAAAAACAGTCAGATAATATTAACAAAAAAAATTAAAGTAACTAGTATTAATTCTCATATAATGTAGGTCTCACTTTATTATCTAGAAGATACATTTTAGGTTAAAATGTAATTCGAACAATGACAAATAGTAAAAGTCTTTGACTTTTTTAGGCGAGGTCTTCATCGTAGTCATTTTGTCTTTTGTGTCTCTTTTGTCTTTGTTAGTTCATGCATCTCGATTCTATTCCTGCAATTTTTGCTTAGTATTTAGCAGCTACATTAATAGCGCAGAATAGCAAAGTAGAATAACATTGATAGCAAAAGTAGAATAACAACACATTAATAGCAGAATAGCAAATAATCTAAATTTAGCGACTACTGCATTGTTATTGCAGAACACTATCCATTTCCACCAAGAATATCCATTTTCTATCCAAAAATAACAACACATTAATAGCACAATAGCAGTAGAATAACACAACAACAGCAGAATAGCAGAGTAACACGGGAATAATAGGGGAATAATAGTAGAATAAGAGGATAACATATTCCGCAATTTTTGGTAGTTCATGCATCTCGATTTATATTCTTTGCAATTTTTGCTTAGTATTTTAGAAGCTACATTAATAGCAGAATAGCAGTGGAATAACATTAATAGCAGTAGAATAACAACACATTAATAGCAGAATAGCAAAGAGAATAACACAAACAGTGAGAATAGCAGAGTAACACAGAATAATAGGGGAATAACAGTAGAATAAGAGGATAACATTAGAATAATAGGAGAGTATTAGTCCAGATTCATACCTCTTCAGTTTCTGATTCTTCTTCATCTTCGTCATCAGAAGGGGGACTTTCAGCAAATGGAAGAGTACAAGTTCTACTGTTGTGGTTCACCCACTTCTTGCGATTACCGCATCTTCGCTTCCTCTTTTGTTGTTTGGTTTTGGCCTTTTCTTTGGAGGACCTTAATCTTTTGCCACTGCCCTTATTCTTGGCCTTGTTTGGCGGTCGAAGGTCAATGTCATTTGAAGTGTGATGCCTAGAAGAGCCTCGATTTCTGGTTTTTAGTCTTCGGTTCAGATTGGTCTGTGATGTTCTCCCCGAATCGTGTCGATTTTCTGCAGATTGCTTCATGTGTTTAATAAAGAGCATAACTTGTCCATCACCCCGACGATTTGCATAAATCTCAGACCAAACCTTTGACATCTCAGCTTTCTTGATGTCAGCCTCATCAATCTCTTCTATCACCTTTCCATTTTCATCTCGGACAACTGGCCTGTATGATTTCTTTGTCCATCGAGCAAGGACATAAGGGTCAGGTATCCTGTGGACCTGCCTACCATTCCACACCCAAAGTATATGGCGACAAACAATGCCATGCCTCTCAAACAGCTTACATGCACATTTGCTCTCGTTAGTTTTGGTGTTAAATTCAACTCGGAAGCTCCTGTGCTTGAGTCCATCACGAACGTCATGATACTCCACCGCCCCCATGTTGTCAAACCCCCACCCCCATGCTGCATATGGCATGTTTGACTTCATTCTGAAAGTCCCCAAAGATAGGATGGGTGTAGACAAGTGAGGCATGCATCTCCACCTTAATAATAAAGAATAGCGGTGGAATTACATTAATAGCAAAGAGAATAACAACACATTAATAGCAGAATAGCAAAGAGACTAAATTTAGCGATTACTTTTGTGTTATTTGAGACACTATCCATTTCCACAAAGAATATCCGTTTTTTATTCAAAAATAACAACACATTAATAGAAGAATAGCAGTAGAATAACACAAACAGAGAATAACAACACATTAATAGCAGAATAGCAAAGAGAATAACAACACATTAATAGCGAGAATAGCAAAGAGAATAACAACACATTAATAGCGAGAATAGCAAAGAGACTAAATTTAGCAGATTACTTTGTTGTTATTGCGGACACTATCCATTTCCACAAAGAATATTCGTTTTTTATTCAAAAATAACAACACATTAATAGAAGAATAGCAGTGGAATAACATTAATAGTAGAATAACACAACAAGCAGTAAGAATAGCAGTAGAATAACACAACAAAAGCGAGAATAGCGAGTAACACGGGAATAATAGGGGAATAACGAGAATAGCGTGGAATAACATTAATAATGAATAGCGGTGGAATACCTTCATCGCCCTACTTTCTCGAGCATACTATGCTCATTGGCATTATCCATCCTCCTTTGTGTATGCCTTTGCTGCTCTATTGCGGAATTGTACCTCATCCAAATGGCTTTCAAACCGCTTGAAACCATTTGTTTTGAACTTTCGGATCTACGGGTTGTTCGCAACAAACAACCTAGAGGAGATCCCGAAAGTATGCCGGTATCCACTTTTGTCGATTGCAAAGACATACTTCAACCACCGGTTGCTTTCCATACCATGGGCTTCAATAACAGATCTTCGATTCTGTTCAAATTCGTGTGGCTCGAGGTCGACATCCCACACAACGGCATTTATGTCGGTCATAAATTCCGTATCATTGCAGATTGCCCTTCCCACTTTCTCGGGCATTTTTCGCATGATATGCCACATGCAATACTTGTGGACAGAATGGTTGAAGACATTTGGGCAGGCTTTTTAATTCCCAAGGCACCGGGTCTGTAATTACACATTGAGGTTGTCACGCCCATTGCTTCGAGGAATTTTTTAAAAATCCACTCAAATGAATGCGACTCTCAAAGTCAAGTAACCCAGCTGCAAAAGTCACCGTCTTCTTGTTGTGGTCTACTCCGGTGAAGGGAGTAAACACCATGAAATATTTGTTTGTCCCATAAGTAGGGTTAAACGAGATCGTGTCTCCATATAACTTGTAGTTGTTTATCCCTTCCTTATCAGCCCAAATAACCTTCGTCAAGCATTTGTTCTCATCCTGATCATAAGCAAAGTAGAACCCTTTGTTTGCCTCAAAGCATTTTGAAATGCCCAATGAACATTTTAGCATCGTTATCCCCAATGTAACACTTGATATTTCGTTTGAAGTTTTTGAAGTCTAGCAAAGAGGCACCGATATTCTGATAACCATTTGAGTATTCCTTGAGAATTCTGAAGCTCAATGTTGGACCTATGTTGAGCTTAGTATGATCAATAATGGTCCTCTTAATGTAGTCATGGACGTCCCTTGAGAGCTTCACGGAACTCCCCTGTTTTTTTTGTGAGTAAAGAGAGTGATTGTGAACGTCTACAAAGACATCCACAATATACCCAGCCGGTCTGTCGCCCCTGTTTTTCACAGTTCTCAACCTCATGTTCGCCTTGCGGCCACACCTTGTCGAGCATGCTTCTTTGTGTCTTATTCGCGGTCTTTGTTCTCTACTGTACTCAAATTACCAGCTTCATGATTGGTTGCTTCAAGTCGCATTTTTCTTTTCATATCCCTATACCCCTGTCCGTTACAGACGAGTGATTTGACGGTGACGCCCCCCTTATATTGCGCATTTGTGTACCTTCTCACATCAAATCCGCAAGCCAGTGCATATATCTTTGTAGAATGATCGCATCCTCCAAGCTAAGAAAGAACATGCCACGTTTAGGCGTAAAATCACTCTCAGCAGTCCTCACCACCGCTTTCAGCCCCCGGGTGTCTTCTTTGTAATGAAGAGTTGAGACAAACTCATCGTTTTCTTCGTCTCGAACAGTTGGGCTGGTGTATATACTTGTTATTAGAAGAATCCCCATTAGGTAAGACCGCATTGTCTTCAACAATAGACACAAAAAAGAGAAAGATCTGCATGATAAATTAATATAATGAGTACGGTCATTGGACAACAAAATCACAATAACATCACAATAACTTGAGAGCACGGGGAGAGATCAACATTGCAAGAATGTGACAATAAAGATGATAACAAAGGTGTGAAACAGACGACAATCAATAACATCACAATAACACTAAATGTGTTTATCTCATGCTACTCTCTTATCGTAGTATATTTTCACGCTCTTTCGCACAATAATATCACAACAATAGTAGCATAATATCGAATAAGAGTACAATAATATCAACATGTTTCTCTACTTTTTTACAATAATAGTACAAAGAATATCGAATAAAGACTGACTGGTTCTACTTTATTACATACGATAGATAATCGTATTTATTATGTAACTCTTTTGCAAGGCATATATTTTCATGTTCTTGCACAATAATAGCACAATAATGTTACAATAATACCACAATAACAAGACAATAATATAATCATGTTATTTGCACGGTTACAATAATAGTACATTAATATCGAATAAGGTTTTTTTTTTACTCTTGTAATGCAAGCCGACAGTACAATAGTATCGTAATAACAAATTTGAGAAACACATAGAAATCAATAATTGATTTATAAACACTCAAGCTAATAATAGTACATTAATATTAGAATAACAGTTCTCTTTTTGTACTCTAATACAAGCCAGAGAGTACAATAATATCAGAATAACAGCTGAGAAACACATAGAAATCAATAATTGATTTATACACACTGAGGCTAATAATAGTACATTAATATCGAATAACGAGTTTTCTTTTTCTACTCTAATACAAGCCAGGACAGTACAATAATATCGAATAATAAATTGGTGAGAAACATGTAGAAATCAATAATTTATTTATAAACAACGGCGGATGAAGAGATAAGAATGAATAAGCAGTATTACTGTTTCCATATTCACCGTCGAGTTGATTTCTTCGCTAACATTGTTATTGATCTCATTGTCCATCTTTTATACCGAAAAACAAGTAAAATCAAGTATCGAATTCAATTAAAATCAACGAATTTACACTAAAAATCAACGATTTTTACATTAATTAGGTTTTTTACATTAATTTTGAAAATACGATTGAATATACTAAAAATCAACGAATTTACATTACCTGTAATTCGATTGCGGCCTACAAATCAACGATTTTGTGTAATTTTATTAGGTTTTTTATGAATTTCCTATAGTCGGCGTTCTGATTTTTGAGTTTTCTCTGTTTTTGATTTGTAGAGAGATGTAGAGAGAGAGAGAGAATATCGTTAGAATGAGGTTGGTGTTTTCATGTTTCAGCGCTTTTGTATTTTTCGATTTTTCTTTTTTTTTTTTTTTTTCTAATTTATCTTTTAATCTCAGCCCTTGATTTCTTTTAATCTCAAACCCTTAATTTCCCCAACTCACAACTCACCATAAGACCCCAACTCACGAGATCCATATATCTATATATATATATATATATATATATATATATATATATATATATATATATATATATATATATATATATATATATATATATATATAAAATTTTACTTTTTAGTATATCTCATAGATCTTAATTCTTAAATTGATTGATAACCCATTAATTTTCAATATTTTTCATTCTCCCATTTTATTTTTCATCCTCACGAAACTAAATGATATCAATTTATATATTTTCTCAAATTATTTAAATGAAAATATTTATTTTTGTTACAAAGCTAATAATATCAAACCAAACTTTTTTTTTTATATTCTAATCATTTGAAGATTTTTTAGAAAATGAAAATGATATCAATTTATATATTTATTTTTGTCATGATGCTAATAGCATCAAAATCAGAGAGAGAAGAGGGAATGAAGAAGAGAAAGAAGAGTTAATAATACTGTAAGGTCTATGCTTGGTTAGGGTTTCTAGATGATTGGTTAGGGTCTCAGAGGGAAGCTTGAAAAAACAGTGCTCGTTATCAAGCTTCTGAGCTTCAATGCGAGCTCGAGCTAGATTCGAGATCAACTCCAGCCTACGAGTATATATAATTGTTAAATTTTCATTAATAATCACTACTAGAAAAAAGGCCAAAGAAACCATTGCAAATTGACCTAAGAAACCAACATAGAGATGGTCTCAAGCTCAAAGGTCTCTTAGGGTAAGAGACCATGTAAATAAAAATGGTTTCTTTGAATAAAAGTTAGAAAGCATTCATCCTAGATAAATGGTTTCTTTGTCCATTAAAAAAGAGACCACTAAAGTCAAAAAATGGTTTCTTAACTCAAGATTAAAAACCATGGAATAGAGAAAAATGGTTTCTTTACCCAAACCAAGGATTAGAGAAGAATGATCTCTTTGATTTTTTTATTATTATTTTTTCGCCTGACCTATTGCGTTGTTGTTATACGAGTATTACATATGATTGCCACAATAAGTCGATTGTGTGCATACTCATGTTCCACGCAACAAAACACACATACCATAAAAAGATTTCATATATATAAAATAAAGTGTATTCTTTTTTACAATCACTTGAAGCAAGTAATATTTGGTGGACAAATACAAAAAAGATGACAATATTTTCCTAAAAAAGTACGTAAAAAATAAAAATCTAACTCCCATTGATCAGCTTTGGTCCATCTTCTTCCTCCTCTACTTCCTTGCGTCTCAGAACAAATGAAATCCACATTTTCCTAACCAACAAAAAAAAATCATAACTGAAAAACAATACTAATAGATGAATTTCAACTTACTAGACTAATCATGTTTAACAAAGTAACACCAAGTCAGCAGCCAATAAGTCATCTGGTACAATATATCAGTGTCCCTCCAAAGCGCACTATAGTACCTGGAAATTGTTACATGTAAAAACATGGCATCGTAGATTCAAAAGTGTTGACATATTTCATGCGCTCAATGTGATTCTCGACTGGCAAATCACCAAGAAACCCGAGCAACCTCAAAAACGACACAATAAATCAAGAAAAAACAAAAAAAAAGGCAGCAGTAGTAATCGAAGATGTAACAACCCAAAAAAGGCGTGTAATAAAGTAGTAATAAGATGAAAAGGAGTGCAACCTGACATCAAATGTAAAACTTGTAAAAAATTGGAAGTAAAATAAATCACATAGCTCACAGACACGTAACCATTCATATGCTATGCAGCAGAAGAGAAAATGCATTTGAGGCTACATCAAAACAGATTACAAGCAGCGAAACTGTGTTAAAAAAATATAGCAAACGAAACTTGATCATAACAGATTACAAGCAGCGATGTGATAAAAAAGGTGATCGGTACCACCATAAATAACGCAGCGTAATTGGATATCAGCCTAGGAAAATTTAGGATTTTTTGGAAATTGTTACTTTAAAAAAGTAAGATGGTCTCTCCCAAGAGTTTGTTCACAAACAAATAGAAATGCAAGAACAAACAGGAGAACATAATGCCTTTCAAGTTCCAAATGACTTGTTACTCTAGAACACAAAACAAAATTAGGACGAAAAAAACAGCAACCGTCTCAATCAACATCATTTAACTCAGTGAACTTATGCTTCAAATTTTTCTTACCCAAAACATGATCACAAACACTCTGAAGGTCAGCCTTCTTTTGCTCAAACAAAGACACATTTCCACATAGATAATTCCAATCTAACCATCCCATTGTCTACTCAATTGCATCCTCAATTAATCTCTTTTCATCTTCGCTCATTACATCACATGTTGGGTTATTATGGACAGAAAATAAGTAGAAGCAACTTCTCCCGCTGCTATTTGTACAATACTCCTTAAGAGCAGACAAATGAAAATAAAAAATACTACCTACATTGATTCAAATATTTACGTTGGACCAATGTCAAGGAGATAGAAGATATGTGAGGGACGTTTTGAAGTGACAAAGGTTCTTTGGGAATACCAACCTACATACTTAGACTACCCAGCACTCCAACATTGAATAGCATTTTCCGATTGTTCAAAAATACATCACAGGGGTGCGAGTGTATCAAAATCATAGAATTACCTCAACTGTAGGGGTAACTGGGTTGATCAATCATCCTGCATAAAACATAATAGTTGAACATCACTAGTAACTGATGCTAAAACTAAAATATCTAAACATGGTTAAATTCCAAAAACTATATGAATTCACATTCCCAATTAATAAACTCCCTTCGGAACCTCATTAACTAAGACGTTCACTAAAATGCAAAAGCTAAATGAATTACCTTCCTACACTTGCCGCTGAGTAAGTAACACGTCCTTGAGCCTGAAGCGGCATATGGGTTAGTGCCAATCAAGTAACACACAACCTGTTCTTCCTCTCCCATAAAATCAAACCAATCCAAATTAGACACAGTCTTAGTACAAATTACTTAATGTCCAATTATCCAAAATGAAAATGAAACTGAAATTAATTACTGAGTTAGGGTTCGAGTAATTAATAATTTTAATTTACCTAAACAAAAAAATCAACCCAGGAAACTTAAAATTAGGGAAATAAACCAAAAATATAAGAGTAATTAGTCTAAAAGAAATTATATAATTCAATAAAAGGATCCTATAACCTAAATAAAATTGAAATTTGAGGGGAAACAAACCTTGCAATTGCGAACTCGCAGTACCACGGAGTTGAGGACATTGTGACTGCTCACAAAAGTCGACGATAGCGTATCGCGTGTGGTGGAGGTGGCCTAGTGTTGGCGGCGTATCACGGGTCGTTGGCCGGAGAGGAGGCGCCTGGTGTGAGGGAGATCCGGAGAAGTAAGTAGTGAGAGAAAAGGGGGTTGGGAGAAATGGAGTATGGGAGAAGTAGCGAGGATTTGGAAAATGAAGTCTCTAGGTCAATTATTGATAGCTGTTTTGATTTTTCTTTTTTCTTTTTTTTTTCTTTTTTTTTTTCTTTTTTTCTATATGGAACCATTTTTCAAGTAGAGTGGTTTCTTTGATATTTTCTAAGAAATCATCTATCTTTAAAAACTGGTTTTTTATACAAAACAAACCATCTCAATACTTACATGGTTATTTATTGATGATTCCTTCTCTCCTTATTCTAGTAGTGAATATTGTAAGGTCTATGCTTTAGAACACTATAATGATTGGTTTATAATGATTGGTCTTGGACCGTACTACATCCAAGACCAAAACTTTAAAAAGACCACGGACCAAACCTAAAAAAATTCAGTCCGGCTTTAATTCGGACCAAATAATCCGGTCTGGTCCATTTTTCTAGTCTCGACTTGAAGTGGTTTACCCTTGAGACGGAGAAAATATCAAATTTGATTAACCTAGCTACATGTTGAAAACTCAATGATCTCATAAATAAATAGTTGCCGTCATAAATCTTGTACCTTTTCGAATGTCGTCGACTAAAGTTGTTGAGTTGTACAACAATGTCTAAATCTTTACCAACAGAAATTATAAGCCATGAGATCTTCTCAAAATTGCCCGTCAAATCGTTATTACGTTTCAAGTGTGTTTCCAAATCCTTCTACGCGTTAATATCATCCTCTGAATTCATACAACTTCACCTTCGTGAATCCCGTTCCTCGGACGCAAATCGCGTCCTTATTCTAGCAGGTAAAGACCGTCGTAATCTCTACTCAATCGACATAGACTCCCCTGACTCGGTCACCACAATTCCCTTACCGCATAGCCTAGGTAAGTGGAGACCACGCGAGGTTTCAATTGTCGGTTCATTTGACGGTTTGATTTGTGTAGGACTAAGAGTAGGCAAAGATAATTTTATTCGGTTTAAGCATGTCCTCATCAATCCTTCTACGAGGGTATTTCGGGAAATTCCTTACAAGCACACATCTGTGTATGCTACAATTAGGATATTTCGGTCCAGTTTTGGGTTCGGGTTTGATGATTTAAACCGTGATTTTAAACTTGTCAAGATTACGGAAACTGATGGCGTTGATCTACTATTAAATACTATGGTTAAGTGTAGGGAGGTGATGGTCTATAGTTCAAATAAGAATACATGGAAATCGGCGGAGATTGAAAAAGACCGTATAGATTCAGTAAGGGAGGGACAAAACGGTGTTCTCATAAAAAACCATCTACTGCATTGGGTGTTTTCGGTTTTGATAATAAAAAACCATCAACAATATCGAATTGGTTGTTTTGATACTCGGTCCGAAAAATGGGTTAGGCACATCCCTTTGACGGAGGGGTTATTTGAAGATAATAAAAAGTCTCGTATGCTAAGCTTAAGAGTTATTAATGACTGCTTGTGTTTATACACAGGCACAGTTGTATGGATGTTGAAAGAGTATGAAGCAAAGGATTCTTGGGTTAAGTTGTTTCATATTACTGATCAATTTCTTAGATCTCGTTTATTTCTATTCACCAAAACTGTTTTTTGTACTAGTAGAGAATCAAAATATGAGGTTTTGGTTCCGAAATTGAACGGAAAAGGACTATTTTGGTACGACATCGGACCAGTAACATATGGTAGGATAAGAAAAGTTAAAAAGATTCCAGCTTTTGTTAGAGGGTGCTTTATTACAGAAAGCCTTGTTCAAATTCCAGGTGGTCCATATTAGCTGAGATAAGTTAAATGATTTATTTTCAATGTTAATGTTAATTTAGTCGTTAAGTTTTATTTTTTGAGAATGTTTTAACTAGTTATGTATCCCGTGAAGAAATCACCGGATAGTAAAAATTCAATACTCTAATTTTCGGACATGATAAAACAGTTTGGAAATTTTATGCTTGTATGGTTATTACTTACTTTATGGATGTTGTAGGCCTCCTCTTATATATATGCTAATTTAAACTCAGTGTTGTTGCATTAATTTGGTGCAGAGACATTTGCGCATTTGCACTCTAATCTCGTCTGTGTTTTGCTGGGATGTCGCTTTTATCCACGCAGTTTAGCAGCCTCGTACAGGCTTGCTCGTAGCAATCATGCTTCTATTTCGTTCTAAAATAGATTCAAATCTGTTATAAATTGATTTGGTTCTTGGTTTGAATGGCTTAATCTATGACAACAATCGCGCCCAAATTACAATCGTCATAATCCTGCACCGGTTGAATCTCAGGTATGTCTGTACTGCTATATGCCTTCAGATAAGTCGATTTTCATCGGCCCTAATTATAGCAGAATGTTCTACTTTAATCATACAGTGTGAAAGTACAAGTGCTGAACTGGTAAGACAAAAGCGACTTAGGTCAAAGATTGGCCAGATTATAAGTCCGACCAATAAAACACGGTCTTAAATCAATATAGATGATTCAATCTTGAGCAAACTACATTAGGAAAATAAAATATCTGAACAAATAATTAAACATTTACCTGTGGCGTTGCTCGTTAATCCTCTGGTGATATAATCGGAACAAGGCTTCCAGTAACAAAACACGCTTCATAGAAAACAGGAATCCCGCTTATTTCTTCAGTTTAACCATTTGCTTCGGATCCTATATTGAACCAAAATAGTCCACCAATCTTATAAGGTCTGTGAACCAAAACCTCTTGTTTTGCGCCATGGCGGACACCATAAGGGCCATAGAAGTAGTAACAACAAGGTTTACGACAACAAGGAGAACAACGAGAAATTTCAAACAATTTAATCCACGAATCCTTCACTCCATAGTCTTTCATCATCCATACAACATCAGACAGATTGGATCTCGCGGTAAAACACAAACACTTGAAAGCTGATATCTTTGTATTCCTCGTTAAAATCGGCCATTGGGTCAGTGAATAAGTCCACCAAAGGTACCTCGTCAGCCCATTTGTCAGATCGAACATCGAAACAATAAATGACGAACTCCCACCTAAGTGAACTCCACAAAATCCAATGAAGTAAATGATTCTTCATAAGAACACCATTTCGCGTCCGCAAGGAATCTGTCGGTCGATGTACATTCTCAACCAACTTCCAGGTATTGTCATTTAGACTATACACCATCACCTCGCGGTTGAATAGCTCATCCCCTTGATAAGGGTGATAGTGGATAGCATTTTCCGCAATCCTGACAAGTTTATAATCCTTCTTTATGTCATCATACCCAAACCCGAAACTAATCCCATATTCTTTTCCCAACGCAGGTGTGTGTTTGAAAGGAACTTCCCGAAATACTCCCGTAGAAGGATTGATTACGACCTGCCTAAATTCATCAGTTCCGTCAATGTCGCGTTTTAGTCCAACGCAAAGTAAGCCATGGAATGAGCCCACAATGGAAACAATGCCAACGTCTAACCACTTGCCTAGGGTACGCGGTAAAGGGATATTAACGAGGGTGGTGTCATAATCAGACGAGTCTATGTCGAACGAGTAGAGATCACTGCCATCTTTTTCAGCAAGAATAAGCAGGCGGTTTGCTTTGGACAAGAGGGATTGTTGGAGGTGAATATTGATGAAGTCTGGGGATGATATCAAAGTGTTGAAGGATTTGGAAACGCATTTGAAGCGAGCGAGTGATCTGGCGGGTAATTTGGGTAAAATCTCATCAGTTATAATCTCAGTTAGGATAGAAACAGAAAGAACTGTTGTTTTGCTGGTACAAGGATTACGACCAGCAGCCATAGCAGCTATGGTTTGGAGGCCTTCGGATCTCATTTGTTATAACTTCTCTTTACGTGACAAACCCCCGAGTTCAGTTCTGGGTGAAAAACTGAAAATAGTATTCCTACGGGCTATCAGTCTTTCATTTTTCAGTTGATCTGTGCAACGGATCCAAACACAGCCCTTATTAATGGATAAAACTAATTATTTGAAACCCGTTTTACGGTAAACTTGTGACAAATTGGTTTTTGTACATTGATTACGAACAGCCGCTACAAGAATACATTCATTCCCCTACCATTTTGAGTCAAAGACCAAGTAAAACAAAGCTTAAGTAATTCCCAACTAGAAGAATAAACAAAACACATTTCCTACCTAGAAGAAATGAAGAATAAACACAACACATCCTTTTAATAATTTCGAAAATTGTCGACTTAAATAATGCTAGATTTAGCATAAAGTGATCAAAACTAACAGCAACGAAATTATGTGTATACGGATTCTCTCCCGCTAAATAAACTAACACGGAGTAGCAACTAAACCATCTTGTTGGATCAGTACAGGTCAAAAGCATAAATCAAAATGTCAAATGGTCTATGATTGGTCAAACCACGAATGGTGCCCATTTGATAACCGTCATTTCTTATTTAAGACGGCTCTCACATCCAATTAAAATAGAATTGAAAGAGGAGGTTCTGAGAGGTTTTAAATTAAGACGGTTTTAAGCAAGATCAATTGTTTGATAACATGATGATTGCACTAGCCATTTGATTTGTAATATATCTTCTTCAATTGCAAATTTCACAAGAAATCCCCAATTTACACAAACCCTAACTTAAAAAATTTCGAAACTATCTAATAATATCAATATAATTAACCAATACTACATAAAAATGGAAGTAAATAACAATAGATAAAGTAATTTAAACAAAAAAATTGAAAAATAAAAAAACAATTGAATGTCAAACCTCCAATTTGACAGAAAGAAGAAATAAAGAAATGAGGATCGGCAGGTCCAGCGGTACGGCGATGCGGCAGTGCGGCGGTGCGGCGAAGGTGAGTGGCAGTGGTTACAGCGAAGTCTCCATTTTAGTTTTACAGAGTATTAAGAAAGAAAGAAAGAAAGTAGCAGCGGTGTAAATGTGTAATGAGAATCTATGTTGGGCCGAACAGAACTGAAATGCGCTGAAGTGAGCCGAATGAAAAATGAAAAAACTATTACTGAGGTTAAACTAGGAAATCGGTTCAGTAATATCATAAAAATACCGACTGAATTATAAATTATTGGTAACATTTTGTTAAAAATTATTGACCGGTGTATAAAAATTAGGATTATTGATAACTCGTATACTCACATAGAACCGGTCACCGGATACTCGTATCCAGTCAATTAAACTGAATCCGGCCATTTAAAGAGGGATTGCTTAATATGCATTTCCATGGCCCAACGGGTTAGAATTAGGTCTGGGCACCGGCTGAGACCGGACCGGATCGAAAATCGAAATTTTTAAAAATGTTGGACCGGTTAGAATTAGGTCTGGGCACCCCTAGTTAGAATGTCATTTGGAGTGGTATTTCCACACTAATGAGGATTGTCAACTAGCACTCAGATATGCTAAATTGCTAACAGGGAGATGAACTGTAAGCACTTAATATAAATATTCCGGTTACAAAACGATCAAGTAAAAAATTGTAACAAGATTGGTTCGGTTCATGGATTGAATGGCTTCATCCGTAAGATATGTCCTTATTTTCCGACAACAATAATCTCACCTAAATTACAATAATCGCAATAATCCTGCACTGGCAAGTACTGAACTACATTGGATCTTGATATCTCTATCATAATCTTAACATCAGAGTTTAATTAAGGAAAAATTACAAATAACCACCACGTATTTGCGTATTTTTACAAATAACCACCACATATTTACATTTTTACAAATTACCCTCAAACTTTTGCGTATACTCCCCAATCACCACCGTATAGACGCCCCGAGACTCGTTTTTCTTATTTTCCGACTCATTAATTAGCGATTTATGTCTAATACCCAAATTACCCTTCCCAACATTACTCCTTACCAATCATTCGATCATTTGTAAACAATTCAACTTACTCCCACCCGAAATCATTCGATCATTTGTAAACAATTCAACTTACTCCCAAATCACATTAATCCCTAAATCCCCAAATTCCTAACTAAATCCCCAAACCCATCTATCAATTGATCAGCATCTTTATAGTTCACACAATTAAATTTCTACCAAAAAATAGTTCACACCATTAAAGGACTTTATTATCTACAGCCAAGCTTACACCATTATCATGTCGTCCTAGATTAGTGTCCTTTGATCAACAATCCATCACAATACTCCATAAATAAATCAAAAACCACCATCAAAGCTACCCTCACTTCACAAATCTGTACTACCATCACCATGGTTGCCGTTACTTAGTTCGATTCCGATTCGGTGACGAGACACGACATCCACCATCAGCGGCAGCCCGAAAGCGATGGTCAGCACCACAATCTATGGGGCTCCTCACCTCCGTCACAACCCCAATGCCAATTGACCATCGCTGCTCCATGTTCACGCCGCCATGAGCCTCCCCTACACCACACACATAATCGGAACCGAACCCGGAGTCCACCAGGCTCCACCACTCTACTCCACTAAATAAACTAACACGGAGTAGCAACTAAACCATCTTGTTGGATCAGTACAGGTCAAAAGCATAAATCAAAATGTCAAATGGTCTATAGTTGGTCAAACCACGAATGGTGCCCATTTCATAACCGTCATTTCTTGTTTAAGACCGTCTTAACTCAAGACGGCTCTCACACCCGATTAAAATAGAATTGAAATTGAAGGAGGTACTGAGAAGATTTAAATTTAGACAGTTTGATAACATGATGATTGCACTAGCCATTTGATTTGTACTATATCTTCTTCAATTGCGAATTTCACAACAAATCCCCAATTTACACAAACCCTAACTTAAAAAATTTCAAAACTATCTAATAATATCAATATAATTAACCAATACTACATAAAAATGGAAGTAAATAACAATAGATAAAGTAATTTAAACAATAACATTGAAAATTAAAAAAAAAATTGAATGTCATACCTTCAATTTGGGAGAAAGAAGAATTAAAGAAATGAGGATCGACAAGTTCGGCGGTGCGGAGAAGGTGAGTGGCGGTGAGTAGGTGTCGAAGGCGACTGCGGTGGTTACAGCGAAGTATCCACTTTGTTTTACAGAGTATTAAGAAAGAAAGAGTATAGCGGTGTAATGAGAATCGCTATGGGGAAGTGACAAATAACCCCCATACGTTTAGTCTCATGTGCAAATCACCCCTACGACTTTCATTATGTGCATATTAGCCCCGCAAGTTTACATTATGGTGCAAATACCTCCATCTTTTGTTTTTTGGCTAATGTTCCAATAAATAATAATATATCATAATAAATAAGTTAATATTTTAATTTATTTAAATATAAAAAAAATATGCATTTAATTGATTAATAACTGTAATACCTATAATACCCTAATATGTCTACTGGCCAACACCCTTTCACACCTCTTTCTTCTCCAATCAATCGCTCAATCCTTGTTTTCTTGCCACAAATTAGTCATCTACCCAAAAATGATTCATCTACCTTATGATTACAGATTTAGTGCCACCATCATGGCATCAATTAAAAAAAGAAGTGACATAAGAACTTATTGGAAACTAGAAAACTATCGCAATACGATTAAAGTCGGCCCATGAGCAATACTAGTAGTAAACGAATCATGTGGGTTGAAATCGAGGTGGTTAGTGATGACGATTTGGCGATGATGTCATGGCGGCAACGGTATCCATGGCGGTAGCAATGTTCCTATGGTTAAGGATTAGAGAGACTGAGATTGGTAGAGATTTAAAAAGGGTAAAAGTGTAAAATGTGAGTTTGTCAAATTGGCTACTAATAATATATGGAAGTATAATTTTTGTTTAAATGTTATAATTCAATTTACATATAAAATTAATAACAAAACTAGTATAGACCCCGTGCTACAGCACGATAATTTTTAGATGTAATTGTTAGATATGTTTGCATTTAAAGTATTAGATTCAACTCATTTTCAGTTTCTTGGGGATCATATTGATAAAATTTTACTATTAAAATAAATAAAATAGGAAAGTCGACACTTTTAATCCGAATAAATTAATGAATTTTACTTGAATTACTTTGTCAACTTTATTCAAAAAATAAATATTATATTATTATATTCATTAAAGACATAAATCTCGTGAGATTTATATCATCAGATCAAATATGTACTAACAAATGAAGGATGATAATTATGGAGATGATTGCATAATAATTTTAGTGCGAAATTATGGAAATTGTCTAATAATACCCTAGATTATCATGATATAGTGGATGTACGTTTAACTACAATTTAGTGGGCTGTTATCCATTCTCATTCCCATTCCCAATGATTTAATATCCAAATAAATAGGCCCATATGAGGATTATGCAATTTAGGCGGAAAAACTATTAAGAGTTTTATTTTCTTAGTAGTAAGGGGGATTGATATGTTGTAAAGATTGCATAATATATTAGGGGTAATTAAATGATATGATGTTATTTTTTCGGTTTTATCTCTGAGGAATTGATATGAGATATTGTATATTGGGGGTAATTTATTGTGATTCTAGATATTGTGACCTGAGATTTTCGAAATAATATTGTTAGCATTGCATAATTTGTGGGGCAAATTATAATTTGTTTTCATATAGGATTGTATAATTAGAAAACTCAAATCATAATTTATTTTCATGTATAAGATTACAAGAATTATCACGTTAGAATTTTAGTAATGATGCCTGCAAAATCAATTAGTTTAAGTCGAGGGCCCAACTTAGAACGTGCTTTGTACTGTTTACAATCCATAAGACAGGCCCATCAAAGTGGAAAAACACTTAGGCGGGAAAATACTAAGAGAATTTTATTCTCTTAGTAGTAGGGGGGATTAAGGGTAAGACTCAATTGCACCAATAATGAAAGTTGTGGGGTTAATTTGCTCCTATGAAAACTTGTGGGGGTTATTTGCACATAGTGTTAAACGTATGGGGCTTATTTGCCACTTCCCCTCTCTATTGGGCCAAACTGAACTTAAACTAAAGTTTAAAGTATCCAATCAATCAGAAAATCTCATTATAGACGGCAGATATCCGTCTATAACTAAAGACGGGTTAAATACAATATCACATTCCTAATAGTACAAGTAACAAATAGGTTGGTGGAGGCCAAAAATATCACCACTTTCAAGCTATTTGACTCTGATGGGGCATATTCTGCACCCTCTGACCAAGTCAACACATTGAGCAAGGTCAAAGATATCCACAGCAAAGTCAACGACTTAGACAGCTTAACCGACGCAGCCTGTCGGCCTGTCTCATGTGCCTCGGCTGGGGCAACTAGCCAGCCGGGGCACATATCTGCGAACTCATATCCAAGACCCCTCGGCGGCGAGTCAAGAGGGACCGCCGGCTGCCATAGGTCCCTCGGCCGAGGGTAGCTCAGTCTTTCCACCTGCTAGCCACTTGGCCACTACGTGACAAAAGGTGAAAGTCTATAAATACTCCTCAACCCTCATTGAGGAGAGGATCCACAATTCAACCTAAGAATCACTATTCATCTGGTAATATCTTCCTTCTCTCTCTACAATACATACTTCGCCAAGTAACAACAACTTACCTCTCTAAGTTACTGACTTGAGCGTCGGAGTGAGTTCGCTCGGTCCAAAGCCGAGCCCTCAGTTTGTTCACTGTTTCAGGAGACCGAAAGGAGAAGCCAACCAAAGACGTCATTCTACAAGCACGGGTGGTAACAAATAACTGCTCTGGAATTACACCCGGAACAGACTCGTCTTTAACTATAAGCGTAGATCCAAAACAAATGGTAACACAAGATAAAAAAATTAAATATCGAGCGTAGTTCCTTTGATTTTGGGTAGGATCCGGCACAAAAATTGAATGAAGGAAAAAAAAATTTGTTGGATTTAGCATTACCCATTTAATATGGTGGTTAAACCTGCTACTAAAATATGTCACCAGTCAGCTCCGTATCATTTATTTACTTCTACTATTTGCCAAATAGGGCCTGAATCAATGAGCTTTATGATAACCATCTGAAATTTGAACAAGACTTTCCGTAAAAATACACCCTCCCACAAAAGAAGGAATCTTGCTCAGAAATTGATTAATACTCCGTATGAAACAACTTAACCCAAGATTCCATTGCTTCATACTCTTTCAACATCCATAGAACTTCCATTGATGTATTAGCTGTGGATAAACACAAACACTGATAGTGTCAAATTGTGACGAGTCAATAGGTTAATGTTATCACAATAAACATGCTTGATACCGTGTTTTAGTTGGACTTGTTGTAATATACCGGTTTGCACTTTTGGTTGTAATTTTAGAGCCTTAACTTATAAATTACCAAGGTGAAGGAGGAGACGCAAAGGTAAGCCAATGGAATAAGTGCAAAGTCAAGAAAAGTAAGCTAATGGAAGATTTGATGCCTTGGCATAGACAAACAAGAGCCAAAATGAAGAATTGAAAACTCGGTTTCACAAGGGTCAACTTCAAATGGATATATCTCGATAACTATAGCTCGTATCGACGCAAGGCCAATTGGAGGTGAAAGCTTGTGATCTTAGCTTTCCAACGGTAGGTCACACGCCTCGTTTGTCCAAGAAACGAGAGAGATATGGTCTTCGCAAGATGCTGCTGTCAGTCTGAGTGCGCAGCCTGCGCATAATTGTGTGCAGCCTGCGCTTCTACGCGCTGCTCTGGATTTCGCAATTCTAGTTCCGTGTTTTGGGCTTTCTTAAGGGACTTAACTTAGATTCTCGTGCCTCCCTATATATATCTAGAATTTTGAGATCTAAAGGGGGTACTCCTACTCACATTCACCTACCATCATATCATCTCATCTAATCTCATTCTTAAGGGTTTAAGCTTGTAGTAATTTAGAAGAATATTTTGATGCAAAGTTGTAATCTTTCTTTATTTCTTTGGGTTTTGAAGACTATGGAAGGCTAAATCCTTCCCTTCTTGATGTAATTCATCCAAAGTCTACAACTTTGGTATTGTAAGACTCTTTTAATCTCTTCTTATTTATCTAATGATCTTTCCTTATGCTTAATTCTTATGTTGAGTAGATGAATGTTAGAATTGATCACTCTTGCATCTTGTTTACCCAACTAGTGCAAATTCTAGAGAAATGGTTTAATCTATCTAGGATTATTTGGAGCAAGCTTGTTGTATGTTGATTTGGTTTAAAGGATTCATGCAATAAGTAGGAAATTTCATGTCTTTTCTCATTTGTATGGTTTAATCTTGTGAGAATTGATCCTAGCTTCTTGTCTTGGCATATCTTTAATGCTCATGCTTAACTTGCACTCATGGTTTAATGAATTGTTGGTTAAACTTGAAGAATATACATAGATGGTTTAATTTGTGTATATTATCATCTTGACTTGAAAGTATTGGGTAGAAATTAAGAGGAGAGTTGTTAAAGAGTTAAACTTTACCATTGTTGGTTACAAAGGAAGAATTGCACCAAGTTCTCTTAATTATTGAATCATCTTACTCACCAAGTGTTTGTTATATTGCTTGTTAGACTAAGATTGCAAATTTTACCTTGTTTCATGTTCCCAATCAACTCAAAAACCCCCATTTTCATGTCTCTCTATTGTTTGTCATTGTGAATAACCATTGTTTGTCTATAGCTTTCTCATTAGTAGTCAATAGTTTACATTTCAAGTTTTTAGCTTAAAAGACCTTCTCTTGGGACCGACCCTTACTTGCACTATATTACTTTATCATTTAGAGTAGTCTAGAGTATAGTTTGGCTTATAAATTGTTAATTTGATAGGTTAATTCTAGCTTTTTACGACACCTAGTTTTCACGCTATCAAACACCCATTAATAAATCCTAAGCTTCGCACACGAAACTTGTTATCATCTTCAAATAACTCCTCCATCGGGGGAATGTCCACGTCCCTAACCCATTTGTCGGACCGAGTATCAAAACAACCAATTCGATAGTGTTTTGAAAACACCCAATGTAGTAGATGATTTTTTATGAGAACACCGTTTTGTCTCTCCATTACTAAATCTATAACTTGTTTTACATCCTCCACCAATTTCCAGGTACTCTCATTTAAACTATAGACCATCACCTTCCTATACGTAACGTCCCTAAATTTAGCGTCCATAACTTTGACAAGTTTAAAATCACGATTTAAATCATCAAACCCGAACCCAAAACTGGACTGAATATCCCCAAAAAACATAAACATTGGTGTGCGCTTACTGCGCTCGTAAGGAATTTTTCGAAATACCCTCGTAGAAGGGTTCATGATGAGGACATGCTTAAAGTCAGAATGTCGACTACGCAAATCAAGCCGTCGAATGAGCCCAGAATTGAAACAATGGGTGGCCTCCACCTTTTTGGGGTACACGGAATAGGAATTGTAGTGACCGAGTCAGGAGAGTCTCCATCGATTGAGTGGAGATTATAATCGTCTGCAGCAGCGAGAATAAGGATGCGATTTGCGCCCGAGGAGTGGGATTCACGAAGGTGAAGTTGGTTGAATTCAGGGGATGATATTAACGCGTTGAAGGATTTGGAAACACACTTGAAGCGTAATAACGATTTTACGGGTAATTTGGAGATGATCTCATGGGTTATAATCTCTGTTGGTAAAGAAGACATTGTTGTTTTGCTACCAACGGAGAGGAGAGTCTACCCCCTCCCCTACATCCGCCAACGTGAAGTTGAGAAGTTAATTCGCATAGAACCGGTCACCGGATACTTGTATCCAGTCGATTAAACTAAATCCGACCATTTAAAGAGAGATTGCTTAATATGCCTTTCCATGGACCAACAGGTTAGAATTAGGTCTGGGCACCTGCCGAAACCGGACCGGACCGGAAACCGGAATCTTTAAAAATGTTGGATCGGTGACCAGACTAGAATGTCATTTGGAATGGTATTTCCAAACTAATGAGGATTGTCAAGAACTGTAAGATATGCTAAATTGCTAACAGGGAGATGAACTGTAAGCACGTAATAGGAATATTCCGGTTATAAAACGATTAAGTAAAAAATTGTGACAAGATTGGTTCGGTTCTTGGACTGAATGGCTTCATCCGTAAGATATGTCCTTTATTTTTCAACAACAACAATCTCATCTAAATTACATTGGCAATAATCCTGCACTAGCAAGTACTGAAGTACATTGGATCTTGATACATAACATCAGAGTTTAATTAATAGCATTCATAAAAATAAAGGATAATGATTTAACTTATCTCGACTGATATGACAACCACCTGGAATTTCAACAAGGCTTCCCGTAAAAAAGCACCCTTCGAAAAAAGCTGGAATTCTTTTAATTTTTTCTTTCTTACCGTATGTTATTGGTCCAATGTCGTACCAAAATAGTCCTTCTCCGTCCAAATTCTTACACAAAACCTCGTCTTTTGATTCTCTACGAAAACAAAAAAAAGGTTGGGTGAATTGATAATAACAAGTGTAATTATAATCAGTAATATGAAACAACTTAACCCAAGATTCGTTTGCTTCATAGTCTTTCATCATCCATACTTCTTCCAATGAAGAATTAGCCATGGAGAAACACAAACACCCATTAATAACTCCTAAGCTACGCGCAAGTAACTTGTTACTAGCTTTAGATAACTCCTTCACCAAAGGAACGTCCTTAGCCCAATTGTCGGACCGAGTATCAAAACAACCAACTCGATAGTTGTGATTTGAATCCAAAAACACCCAATGTAATAGATGATTTTTTATGAGAACACCGTTTTGTCTCTCCATAAATAATGAATCGATACGGCCATTTACAATCTCTATCAATTTCCAGGTATTCTCATTTAAACTATAGACTATCACCTCCCTAAGCTTAATGACAGTACCTAATGGTCCATTGTTGTCATGTACGTCCGTAATCCTGACAAGTTTAAAATCACGGTTTAAATCATCAAATCCGAACCCAAAACTGACACTAATATGCCCAAAGAATGGAACCTTAGGTGTACGGTTGTAAGGAATTTCCCGAAATACCCTTGTAGAAGGGTTGATGAGGACATGCTTAGACGTAGGAAAAGTCCCTCCGCCTCCTCTGAGTCCAACGCAAATTAAGCCGTCGATTGAGCCCACAATTATAATATCGCGTGGCTTCGACTCGTCTGGGGTACGTGGTAAGGGAATTGTGGTGACCGAGTCAGGCGAGTCTATGTCAATTGAATAGAGAGTGCGACAATCTTCACCAGCGAGGATAAGATGGCGGTTTTCGTCCGAGGAGCGGGATTCACGAACGTGAATATCGGCGAATTCGGGAGATGATATTAATGTGTAGAAGGATTTGGAAACACACTTGAAGCGTAGTAAAGATTTGACGGGTAATTTGGAGAAGATCTCATGAATTATAATGTCTTTTGGTAGCGAAGACATTGCTGTATGATGGGTGAATAACAGACGTACCTCAAAGTTTAGTCAACAAGGTTCGAGATTTTTTTTATATATGAGATTCAATGCTATAAGGAAACTGTAAGTCTTCTGAGAGACAGTCTCCCATACTGGGATTAGGAAACTATATATTTGGTAATATTGTAAACAGAGACTACCTCAAAGTTTAGTCGACAAGGTTCAAGACTTTCTTTACAACAACAACAACATCAGAGCCTTAATCCCAAAATGATTTGGGGTCGGCTGACATGAATCATCCTTTCGAACCGTCCATGGGTGAACGCACGCCTCAAAAATGCGAATAAAAAGGGAAGATAAAAAACAAAAGGGAGAACGAAAATGTAATGGAAAGTTAAGGTGAACTTAGGGGTTTTAAAATCGAATTCCGTCTTTCTTTTATAAAAACTTAAAATTTAAATCGAGAGAAAAGATTAAAACGATTTTTAAAAACCGAAATAGAGTTAAGGATCCGGAATGAACCAGGTAAAATCTATGAGAAAGTGGTTGTTGAAAAAGTGTGTAATAAAGGAGAGAAAAATAAATAAATTAATTTCTTTAAATTAAATAAATAAATAAAAACACTAAATCTGTCAAAAAACATCAAATACTAAAAATCCACATGTATCCTTTCCCTCCATTGAGCCTTCTCCGTTACCATACTCTCCTCAAGCCCCAGAACTCTCATATCGTGCTCTATCACTCTCAACCATGTCTGTCTCGGTCTTCCTCTACCTCTAGGGATCTTTTCTGTTCTCCAAGTCTCCAGCCTCCTAACTGGTGCGTCCATAGGTCTCCTTCTCACATGGCCAAACCATCTTAGTCGGTTTTCCATCATCTTGTCCTCTATTGGCGCCACTTTAACCTTTTCCCTAATCACCTCATTCCTTAACCGATCTTTCCTTGTATGTCCGCACATCCACCTCAACATGCGCATCTCCGCCACACTCATCTTTTGAATGTGACAATGTTTCACGCCCAACACTCAGAGTCAGTAGTAAAGTAGGGCAGCCTAATTGTCGTGCGATAAAATTTTCCCTTTAATCTTTGGGGCATATCTTTATCGCATAGAAACCCAGAAGCACTCTTCCATTTCAACCATCCCGCTTTAATTTTCGTGAGCCACATCTCCGTCTAACTCCCCATCTTTTTGAATAATAGATCCTAGATATCTCAAGAAATCCGAACCCTCAACAACATTCCCATCGAAAATAATACTCCCCCCCTCTGTCGATCTCAACCCCGCCACCTTAGTGAACGACACCTCAAATACTCAGTCTTACTCCCGCTCGCTGAACCCACGAGTCTCTAAAGTCCGCCTCCACAATTCCAACTTTCTCTCCACCCCTCTTTTGTCTCATCAATCAACACAATATCATCAACAAACATCATACACCAAGGGATGTCGTCCTGAATATCCCTTGTCAACTCATCCATAACTATAGCAAAGAGAAAAGGACTAAGTGCGGAACCTTGATGCACCCCGATGGTAATAGGAAATTCTTCCGTTCTCCCAACATTAGTGCGAACACTTGCACTAGCCCCTCATACATGTCCTTTATGAGGTCAATATATTTTCGCGACACACCCTTTCTCGCCAAAGCCCACCAAAGTACTTCTCTTAGTACCCTATCATATGCCTTTTCCAAGTCAATAAAAACCATATGCAAATCCTTCTTCTTGTCCCGATGGTATTCCATCAACTGTCTCATGATAAAAATCGCATCCATAGTCGATCTCCCAGGCATAAATCCAAATTGGTTTTCCGAGATGTCTACATATCTCCTAAGCCTTTGCTCGATTACCCGCTCCCATAACTTCATTGTATGACTCATAAGTTTAATTCCCCGATAATTGGAACACTCTTGGACATCACCTTTGTTCTTGTACAAAGGGACAAGAGTGCTTTTCCTCCAAGCCGATGGCATCTTGTTGCTCCTCCAAATCTTGTTGAAGAGCATGGTTACCCATTCAATCCCTTTCTCCCCGAAGCACCTCCAAACTTCTATGGGTATACCATCCGGTCCCTCTGCTTTCTTTGACCCCATCTTCCTTAACGCCTTTCTAACTTCACTCTTTTGTATTCTACGCACAAATTCCCGGTTAACCATGCTTGGTGTTACCTCTACATCCCCAAAACCTTGTTCCTGATGTCCATTGAATAAATTATCAAAGTAAGAACTCCATCTAGCCTTTATCTCGTTATCCCGAACTTAACCTTGTCGTCCATATCTTTCACACACCTAACTCTCCCAATATCTCTCGTCTTTCGGTCTCTTATGCGAGCCAGTTTATAGATATCCTTCTCTCCTTCTCTCGCGTCCAACCTGGCATACACTTCTTGGTTAACTTTTGCCCTCGCATCCCGTACGGCCTTTTTAGCGGCTCGTCTAGCCTCTTTGTACTTTTCAAAGTTCTCATCACTCATGCATTTCCCCAAAACCTTATAGCATTCACGTTTAGTCTTTATCGCTTGTCTCACCACATCGTTCCACCAAGATGTGTCCTTACTTGATGGTCTATTCCCTTTAGATTCCCCTAATACCTCCCTCGCCAACTCCTTTACAACATGCTCCAATTTATCCCACGTTGCATCAATATCTTTCTCCTCACAATCCGACCAAATATCGCTACTTCCAACCTTATCCAAAACGCTTGTTGGTTTCCCCCTTGTAGCTTCCACCACTTGATCCGTGCCTCACCGATTATCTTTCTCTTCCTCAAGTCTCTCTTACCCCGAAAATCAAGAACCACTAGTCTATGTTGTGTTGCGGCACTTTCCCCGGGAATGACCTTGCAATCGGTGTACTCTTTCCTCCACACATTCCTTACCAAAAGGAAGTCAATTTGACTAGCATTACCTCCACTTCTATAAGTCACCAAATGAGAATGTCTTTTCTCGAACCAAGTGTTCATTATACCCAAGTCATATGCCAAAGCAAAATCCAATATGTCACTTCCTGCTTCATTTCTCTCCCCGAACCCAAAACCCCCATGAATGTTCTCAAAGCCAACTCGACTAGTACCCACATGCCCATTGAGGTCACCACCAATGATCAATTTCTCTCCAATAGGGACACGTTCTACAACCTCTTCCAAATCTTCCCAGAAGGCTCGTCGAAAAGAAGCATCCAAACCTACTTGGGGTGCGTAAGCACTTATAACCGTCACCACCTCATCCCCGACTACAAGCTTAATACTCATAATCCTATCACTCTTTCTCGATACTTCTACCACATCATCAATGTAATCTTTATCAATGACAATACCCACTCCATTACGACTTTTGTCTTTACCCGCGTACCAAAGCTTATAACCCCAAGGCGCTATCACCCTTGCTTTATAACCCGCGTACCAAAGCTTATAACCCCAAGACTTTCTTTATACAAGGAAATTAGTATTACTCGGATTAGGAAACTACTTTAAATAGTATTCCTCGGATTAGGAAACTACTTTAAATAGTATTCCTACTTTAAAATCTATAATCTCAGTTGGGATAGAAACAACAACTGTTGTTTTGGTACAAGGATTACGAACAGCAGCCATAGCAGCTATGGTTTGGAGGCCTTCGGATCTCATTTGTTATAACTTCTCTTTATATGAAAAACTGAAAATAGTATTCCTACGGGCTCTCAGTCTTTCATTTTTCAGTTGATCTGTGCAACGGAACCAAACACAGCCTTTACTAATGGATAAAACTAATTATTTGAAACCCGTTTTAGGGTAAACTTGTGACAAGTTGGTTTTTGTACATGGATTACGAACAGCCGCTACAAGAATACATTCATTCCCCTACCATTTTGAGTCAAAGACCAAGTAAAACAAAGCGTAAGTAATTCCCAACTAGAAGAATAAACAAAACACATTTCCTACCTAGAAGAAATGAAGAATAAACACAACACATCCTTTTAATAATTTTGTAAATTGTCGACTTAAAAAATGCTAGATTTAGCATAAAGTGATCAAACTAACAGCAACGGATACGGATTCTCTCCGGTTAAACCATGTTGTTGGATTAGTAATGTTTGTTGATCCAACAACCAATCATAGCTTTCTGCTCATAAGTACAGGTCAAAAGCATAAATCAGAATGTCAAATGGTCTATAATTGGTCAAACGATGAATGGTGCCCATTTGATAACCGTCATTTCGTGTTTAAAACCGTCTTAACTTAAGACGCTCTCACATCCGATTAAAATAGAATTGAAATAATTGAAATAGAAGGAGGTTCTGAGAAGTTTCAAATTAAGATGGTTTTAAGCAAGATTAATTGTTTGATAACATGATGATTGCACTAGCCATTTGATTTGTATATCTTCTTCAATTGCGAATTTCACAAGAAATCCCCAATTTACACAAACCCTAACTTCAAAAATTTCAAAACTATCTAATAATATCACCAATTAACCAATAATACATAAAAATGGAAGTAAATAACAATAGATAAAGTAATTTAAACAATAAAATTGAAAATTAAAAAAAAAAATTGAATGTCATACCTTCAATTTGGGAGAAAGAAGAAATAAAGAAATGATGATCGGCAGGTCCGGCGGTACGGCGGTACGGCGGTGCGGCGGTGCGGCGGTGCGGCGAAGGTGAGTGGCGGTGAGTAGGTGTCGAAGGCGATTGCGGTGGTTACAGCGAAGTCTCCATTTTAGTTTTACAGAGTATTAAGAAAGAAAGAAAGTAGCAGCGGTGTAAATGGGCTGAAGTGAGCCGAATGAAAAATGAAAAAACCATTACTGAGCTTAAACTAGGAAATCGGTTCGGTAATATCATAAAAAATGATAAAACCATTACCGACCGAATTATAAATTATTGGTAACTAGTTTAGATAGTATTTATTTTGTATTACTTAATAATGCTAAATTAAAACCTCATTAATTTTTAATAATTCACGTCATTATATTTTGATATGGAAAAAAATATTGAACTGTAAAGTTATTCAAGAAAATTGAGTAACATTGAACGTAAAATAATAGTAATATCTCATTAATTGTTCATGTTTCTAGTTATTGTATTTTGCTTCGAGCAAAAAAATTAAAACTGAAAATTAATTCAAGAGAATCGAATAATGTGCTGAATTGTAATTTTTTAAAAGTATTTTTTATATCACAAAGCTGATGATTCCAATTTTATAAATTATCTCAATTTTTTTTTGTCATGAAAGTAATCAAAACGATTTATAGTTTTATCAATACAAAGTATGAGTGAAGTCATTCTTAAATAATAGCATCAATAAAAGATTTAATCTTTTATAGTTTTATATTATTTATATTTTAATTAAAATATTATAGTTTAGTATTTAGTAAAAATTATCTAATTTAATAAAAAAATTAATTTTAATGAAATACATTATAATTATTAATTTCTTTATTTAGTGAAAACAATTAAATAAATAGCTTCCTTATTTAAAATGATGCTTTTTGGAGGTAAATTCATGAATTTACCTATTCTTTTAGTAAATAGGGGATTACTTGTTCGGTCGGTAATTTACGGACCAGTATAAAAATTATTGATAACATTTTGTTAAAAATTATTGACCGGTGTATAAAAATTATTAATAACTCGTGTACTCACATAGAACCGGTCTCCGGATACTCGTATCCAGTCGATTAAACTGAATCCGACCATTTAAAGAGGGATTGCTTAATATGCATTTCCATGGACCAACATGTTAGAATTAGGTTGGGCACCGGCCGAGACCGGACCGGATCGAAAATCGAAATCTTTAAAAATGTTGGACCGGTGACCAGACTGGAATTTTTAATTCCATTGACCGGAGGCCGGTCCATTTTTCCGGTCCGGACTGAATTATGCCCACCCCCAGTTAGAATGTCATTTAGATGAACTGTAAGCACTTAATATAAATATTCCGGTTACAAAACGATTAAGTAAAAAATTGTAACAAGATTGGTTCGGTTCTTGGATTGAATGGCTTCATCCGTAAGATATGTCTAGGGATGGCAATGGGTGGGATATGGATGGGTGGAGCTATATCCATATCCATATCCATTTAATTTATGGTCATCCATATCCCACCCTCATCCATTAAATATTTTTTCATCCATCCATATCCATATCCATCAGGTGAAGCGGGTGGAGCGGGTACCCGTTGGATATTTCCACAACTTATAAAATTTAAAGATAATATATCGTAAAAAAATTGTGGCGATTAAATTAAAACACATATATAATTCAAGTAACAATATGTGTTAGCAACACAGCATATATCCAACAACAAAGTGTCTTTACAAAGCAAGTGACCATACAAATACGTCATGCCAACTACAAAGAAACCACCAACGCATTATATTATTGATTAAACTAACAAAAGTAAGTTACTTTGATTAGTGAAAAAAAACAATATCCACATAAATACAAGTTTTAGTTTTCCTAAATAACAGTATGATATTAAAATTAAGTAAAATTTCTGATAAAAAAAATATACTTTTGAAGGGAAATCATTAATGACCTAAATAATTATTAATTTAATAAAAAATTAATTATAAATATTAATTTCGGATATCCACAGGGTGGTTAAGCGGGTGAGAGACGATAATCCATATCCCACCCTAAATTCCCTCATATCCATATCTTACCCTAAATTCGAAAAACATTCGTCATCCATATCCCACCCATTTAATTTCGGGTGGATGGATATCCACAGGGTAAGGGTGGGACTGTCATCCCTAGATATGTCCTTATTTTCCGACAACAACAATCTCACCTAAATTACAATAATCGCAATAATCCTGCACTAGCAAGTACTGAAGTACATTGGATCTTGATACATAACATCAGAGTTTAATTACTAGCATTCATAAAATAAATCATTTAGCTTATCGCGACTGATATGACAACCACCTGGAATTTCAACAAGGCTTCCAGTAAAAAAACACCCTTCGAAAAAAGCTGGAATTCTTTTAATTTTTTCTTTCTTACCGTATGTTATTGGTCCGATGTCGTACCAGAATAGTCCTTTCCCGTTCATATTGGTACCCAAAACCTCATCTTTTGATTCTCTACGAAAACAAAAAAAAGGTGGGGAGAAATGATAATAAGAAGAATAATCAAATTGATCAATACAAAACAACTTAACCCAAGATTCCTTTGTTTCATAGTCTTTCATCATCCATACTTCTTCCAATACAGCTGTAGTTGTGGATAAACACAAGCAGCCATTAATAACTCCTTGGTCCGATGTCGTACCAGAATAGTCCTTTCCCGTTCATATTGGTCCGATGTCGTACACGAAACTTGCTCGTAGCTTTACATAACTCCTTCGGCAAAGGAACGTCCCTAGTCCAATTGTCGGACTGAGTATCAAAACAACCAATTCGATAGTACTGATTTGAAACCAAAAACACCCAATGTAGTAGATGATTTTTTACGAGAACACCGTTTTGTCTCTCCGTTAGATCAGTTGGTCTTTCCATAAATATTGTACCGATATGGTCATTTACAATCTCTACCAATTTCCAGGTATTCTCATTTAAACTATAAACTATAACCTCCCTAATGACAGGACCTAATGGTCCACGCTCGCCAAGTAAGTCCATAATCCTGACAAGTTTAAAATCACGGTTTAAATCATCAAACCCGAACCCAAAACTGACCAAAATATTCCCCCAGGATGGAGCTTTAGATAGTGTACGGTTGTAAGGAATTTCCCAAAATACCCTTGTACAAGGGTTGATGAGGACATGCTTAGACGTAGGAAAAGTATGTCTGCCTCCTATGAGTCCTACGCAAATTAAGCCGTCGATTGAGCCCACTATTGAAACCTCACGTGGACTCGACTCGTCTGGGAATTGTGGTAAGGGAATTGTGGTGACCGAGTCAGGCGAGTCTATGTCAATTGAATAGAGATTGCGACAATCTTTACCAGCGAGGATAAGATGGCGGTTTTCGTCCGAGGAGCGGGATTCACGAACGTGAATTTCGGTGAATTCGGGAGATGATATTAATGCGTAGAAGGATTTGGAAAGACACTTGAAGCGTAGTAACGATTTGACGGATAATTTCGAGAATATCTCATGAGTTATAATGTCTTTTGGTAGCGAAGACATTATATATTTGGTAATATTGTAAACATTATATATTTGGTAATATGGGTTCAAGTCTTCAAGACGTGCCTCAAAGTTTAGTCAACAAGGTTCAAGATTTTCCTTATATATGAGATTCAATGCTATAAGGAAAGTGTAAGTCACCTGAGAGACCGTCTCCCATACTGGGAGTAGGAAACTATATATTTGGTAATGTTTGGAAACAGTAAGTCTTCTGAGAAACCATCTCCCATAATAGGATTAGGAAATTATATATTTGGTAATATTGTAAACAGAGACTTGATTAGTCTAGATGATTCAACCTTAAGCAAACTTTACTCATTATGAAAATTAAAATTCGGGTTCATCAGAGACGGTTCTGGTTCCTGGGTATTAGGATGGTCCACCCGTTTCCTTGGTCAAAACCCTTACCTTTGTGAGATCCTTGCCATTCGGGATGGGCTTTTGCGTTCTAAAGTCCTTGTGAACAATGTCTTAATTGCTTCTGATTGTCTTGATGCGGTTACCACTATTTTATGCCCCTCTGCCCCCATTGGTCCGTTTACTAACATCATTCTTGAGTGTAGGGCCCTCTTGCAGGACTCCCCTCATTTGAAGCTGGTGTTTGAGAAGAGATCGGCCAATCGTGTTGCGGATGCCATTGCTCATCATTCCATTAGAGACTCTAGCATTTTATTGGGTTGTTTTGAGTGGGATCTTCCCCCTCCGTTTGTAGTAGATTTATGCACTTTAGACTGTGTTTTGGCTTGCACGCCGCTTTCTCCCGACCCCCCCCCGTGATGTATTCGTAACTGTTTCTGACTTGGTTTGGTTTGTTATTTATTTCATGCTCTTTTCTTCCAAAAAAAAAAAAAAAAAAAAAAAAAATTAAAATTCTGTAAAAATAACCAAACATTTACCGGGACGCTGCTTGTTAATCCGCTGGTGATATAATTGGCTTACTACCAGGAATCGGAACAAGACTTCCAGTAAAAAAACAAGTTTGGTCGAAAACAGGAATCCCACTTATTTCTTCAGTTTTACCATTTGCTTCGGATCCAATATTGCGCCAAAACAGACCAGCAGCAATATTACCCGGTCTTCGAACCAAAAACTCTTGTTTTGAGCCTTGACGAAAACCATAAGTGTCATCGAAGTAATAACAACACGGACTATGACAGCAATGTAAACAACTAGAAATTTCAACCAACTTAATCCACGACTCCTTCACTCCATACTCTTTCATCATCCATACAACATTAGACACCTTAGATCTCGCGGTAAAACACAAACACCCATCAATAACACCAAGACTTCTCACTATAAACCTCATATTTTTCTCTTCCTCGTTGAAGTCGGCCATTGGATCAGTGAATAAGTCCACCAAAGGTACCGGGTCAACCCATTTCTCAGATTGAAGATCGAAACAATAAATACTGTACTCCGAAAGGACTGTTCATAGATAGAACTTAGAAGTCAATAATCCGGTCCTTGTGAGACCTGTCACATTTAAAAACTTGTAAAAAACGGGATAACGAAATACATACTTTATGAGCGGATAATATTTTTTCTTCAGCTCGGAAATACAGAGTTTCTAATGTATTCACCCTGTGACACAGTAAATAAAACAACGTTGTCAACAATTGAGACGAAGTCGGAATATAGAGAAGACTTTACTTACTTTTGTGTATGTAAAAGACGGGATCGAAACTTGTTGTATCCTCCAAGCTTCGGAGTACAAGCTATTTAAGTATTTATTATCTAGAAAAGTAAGAAAATTACTCCAGATGGTTTTTTATCCAAATAAAAGGCACGTAGCCATTCATGCAAGATAAGCACGAAATATTACAACTTTATTACAAGTAAACGTGGTGGCCTCCAAGACTAAAATGGATATGTTTCAGTTCCGATCTCTTTGTACAAATGTCTTTACAGGGAGGGTACTCTTTGCACTCAATTTAAATGCAATCACACTTCTATTTTGCATACGAGTGGTCTCTTATAACTTAGTAAGAGACCGTCTCTCCAAAGTTTTAGGACAAGGGGTTTATGTTGCAAAATATATTCAAAATCTTTTGACAACAATCTCACCCAAATTACAATCGCCATAATCCTGCACTGGTTAAATCTCAAGTATTCCTTCAGATAAGTCGATTTTCATCGGCTCACATTATAGCAAAATGTTCTACTTTAGTCATACAGTACGAATGCAACTGTACAGGCGCAGGACTGGTAAGACAAAAGCGAGTCAAGTAAACGTTAGGCCAGATTATAAGTCCGGCCAATAAAGACAGGGTCTTGAATCAATCTAGATGATTCAATCTTAAGCAAACTAACTTAGGAAAATAAAATAAAAAAACTGAACAAATCATGAAACATTTACCGTGGCGTTGCTTGTTAATCAGCTGGCGATATAATCGGCTTACTACCAGGAATCGGAACAAGACTACCAGTAAAAAAGCACGCTTGATCGAAAACAGGAATCCCACTTATTTCTTCAGTTTTACCATAGCCTTCCGATCCTATATTGAACCAAAATAGTCCAGCAATCTTAAGTGGTCTGCGAACCAAAACCTCTTGTTTTGAGCCTTGGCGGAAACCATAAGGGCCATCGAAGTAGTAACAACAAGGTTTACAACAACAAGGAGAACAACGAGAAATTTCAAACAATTTAATCCACGACTCCTTCACTCCATACTCTTTCATCATCCATACAACATCAGACAAATTAGACATTGCGCGTGTTACAGTAATACATAAACAACCATCAAGAACACCGAGGTTTACCACATGAACCCTCTCATGTTCGTTATCCTCGATAAAATCAGCCATGGGATCAGTGAATAAGTCCATCAAAGGCACCTCGTCAACCCATTTATCAGATCGAACATCAAAACAATAAATGTAGTACATATCTAAACACCAAAAAATCCAATGAAGTAAATGATTCTTCATAAGAACACCATTATGACGCACCCGCAATGAATATATAGGTCGATGTACATCCTCAACCAACTTCCATGTATTGTCATTTAGACTATACACCATCACCTCCCGGTTGTATAACTCGTCCCCTTGATAAGGGTCATATTGAATAGCATTTTCCACAACCCTGACAACTTTATAATCGTCGTTTATGTCATCATACCCAAACCCAAAGCTAACTCGAATCGCGTTTCCCAATATAGGTATGTCTATGTACGGAACTTCTCGAAATACTCCTGTAGACGGGTTGATGACGACTTGCTTAAATTCATCAGGTCCGTCAATGTAACGTAGTATTCCAACGCAGAGCAAGCCATTAACTGAACCCACAATGGAAACAACGCCATTGTCCAACCAATAGTCTAGGGTATGCGGTAAAGGGATGTTAATGACAGTGGTGTCGTAATCTGGCGAGTCGATGTCTAACGAGTAGAGATCACTGCCATTTTCTTCAGTAAGAATAAGCAGGCGGTTCGTGCTTGACGAGAGGGATTGTTGAAGGTGAATGTTGATGAATTCAGGGGATGATATCAAAGTGTTGAAGGATTTGGAAACGCATTTGAAGCGGGCAAGTGATTTGACGGGTAATTTGGGTAAGATCTCATCAGTTATTATCTCAGTTGGGATAGAAATCATTGTTCTTTTGGCAGAGGGATTACGGACAGCAGCCATAGCAGTACCGTTTTGGAGGCCTTTAGATCTTATTTGATATAACTTCTCTTTACATGACAAACCCTGAAGTTCATTTCATTTGGTTTAATAACTGAAAATAGTAACCCTACAGGGTTTCAGTTCATCTTCTGCAATGCAATTTAAACCAACATAGTGTGAAAACAGATCCAAACGCAACCTTATTAGTGGATAAAACTAGTTATTAGTCTTATAATCTTCAACTGATAACTTATGGTCTTATTTGTTCAATATTCAAGTCTTTGGAGATGCTTTGTCTCTTCAAACAACTGAATTTTGCACAATTAACAGTGTTTGAGTATTGCGCTAGAAGCCTAGAAGCCGTAAGCAGACATTGACAATTGGAACCTCTAGCTTCTATACGACATAAGTGTGCCTCCGAAAGTTTAAAGTTTCTACAAGTCTACTTATTCTCAAGATGAACTTCATTTCGGTCTGTTTGATCTACGGATTATGAATTTTGGTTGATAAGTAGATGCATTAGCATCTGAAATTTAGTTTGTGCTACCTATAGCATCTCCTGTATTACTATATTAGCATCTGAAACTCGACAGGGTAAGGTTGCGTATATCAAACCCCAACGGCATAAGCAAGACTTTGAGGCATTGTGCTATGTTGCTATTAGAGCACCCACATTGAAGAGGAAGTACCATCCTCTTAGTACTCTCTCATCTAAGAGAATGTCCTCTTCAATGTGGAACCAATATTGGATGTCCTCTTTGAAAGAGGAAGAGGAAGACTTCCTCTACTTTTAGAGGATGTACAACATTGGCCCTTGTGCCCATTAGTCCACCATCATCTACCATGTGGAATGTAATTTGTTTTTTTTTTTTTTTTTTTTTTGTTAACAAAAGGTTGAAAGAGGAGGAATATGAGGATCCTCTTTGATGTGGAAAAAATATGAGAAGAGTTTTAAGAAGAGGATGGAGAAAAGAGAAAATGAGTGAGATGAAAGATATTGTGATGTGTCAAAATTTGAGATGGAGAGTGAAAAAATAAGAGGATGATGTTCTCCTCTTGGATGTGCATGCTCTTAGTCTTGAGTCTTGACCGAGACAGTTATGTTTAACATACACGTCTCGGCCATTGTTTACCTTTGGTTTGTAAAGTGTACTCTCTCCGTCCCTGTCACACTAACTTATACTCCCTCTCTCCCGGTCATTTGTTGTCCTATTTTATTTTTGGGTCTGAGTCAATTGTTGTCCTTTCTATTTTAGGACTGCATTTGGTGAGCGATTTGATCATTCACACTCAACTTGGTCACACTTATCATCTTATAATGGGCCCCTGTCCTTTCATTGGTTTTTGTGCCAAAACCAAAGGACAACAATTGACATGGACGGAGGGATTAATTTTAAAATAACTTAAGAATTTCATAATCAACTAAATTAATGGTCTTCATATTTCCCCTTTTAAGCATAATCATACAAAAGACAGACAGTCTTAACTACACAGCCAAAAAAACTACACAGCCTGCTTTTATTTTAACCACTATTTTAATTGGGGGTGAGAGACGAGTTAAGACGGTCTCAAATAAGAATTATTGATAATAAGAAACTTAAACGATCAAAAACAACACCAAGGAAACACATAAACCCTAAATTAATCCCCAAATCACATCCCGTCTACAAAAAATGTGCATTATATTAAACGAATTAAAAGGAAAAAGGTGAATTACCCAATAAATAAGTGACGGTAACGGAAATGCCGGTTACCGGTGACTTTAGTAGGTGGCGCCGTGGCGGTCTTTCAGTGCTAATCAGCTTCGCGGTTGTGCATTATTCTGATTTGATTAAAGAATAAGTTGGAGAATGAGGTAGTGGACTAGGAAGTAGGGACTGATGGTTTTGTGAATTGCGTCAAACTAATATTGGCGTGTGTGTTTGTCTAAAAAAAATATTGGCGTGTGTCTTATCCAAACCATCTTTATTTAGCGTTGAACTTTATATTTAATTAAAGGGTTTTTCTATCCTATGTCCACTAGGCATTAGATAATAAACCAAAAATAGAAAGTATTAAATGATATTTTCATGGGAAATTGTAATATCTCATCACTTTTAATTTTATTCACAAAAAATACATTTAATACTTTCCTATTTTAGCTTCTTATCCTATGCCTAGTGGGCATAGGATAGAAAAACCGTTAATTAAATAAAGTATTTAAAGTTTTATATCTTATAAATTTATCATTAATATATATTTTTTATTTTTGTAAAAAATAAACTCGCAGTCACTTCTTTATGACAGATTTAGGTAATGTTTGGCCAAGTTTACCTAAAAGAGTTTTTACTTTTTAAAATGAGTTTTTCCACAAACTACTTCTTGAAAAAATTGTGACTGTTTGGCCTAACTTTTGTAAGAGTACTTTTTCCAAATTTGATGTGTTTGGCCTAATTACTTTTATTCGACTTTTTTGATTTTTTTGTTTACTATATAATTTGGGTCTGCATTATACTTGTCAAACTTTTCACCTTTAAGCGTATTTTTTCTAATAAAAATTATGTAATGTCATAGTTATAACCGCAATTTTATATTGTGTAATACTCATAATCATGATATTCATAACCGATGTTATCTCCTCGATTAGAAAGTTGCAATATCAACTTATTATGTTGCAAGATGATGAAACTCACATACAAATATAATAGTCAAACTATAAACAAAAGCATTAAGCATTTATATTGGTGGGCAATTTAACTACAAAACAATTACTACGTACTTAGCCAAAGAAAAAATAATTATAAAATAAGACTGTCTTATAGTTTTATACTATGAGATATTACTTTTATAAGTCAAACATTCAATTTTTACATATAAAGGATCGTCTCACACTGAAAGGCGGTCTTATACATTATTAAAAGGGTCGTCTCATGCTCTTTTCATCTCAAATCGTAAATTATTTTTCCTTTTTATATAATTAATATTGAGCTTATATTTAAAAAATACCATAAACCCAAATCATAAGCAATATACGGAGTAAATATATAGCAATAATCAATATCCACATGACTTAAAGAACTTACCATTAGAAGCAGTCGATTAAAAAAAAAAGCAATAATAGAGTGAAAAATATTATAATTATAGAGTACAAAAAATAAAAAACCAAAACAATTGTCCATCTAGTAGAGATTGTGAGAAGTAGAAGTAGAAGTAGGTATTTGCAGCTTCTGATTTTAGTGGCTTTTTTTTTAAGTTTTAACTTTTCAAAAGTTGTTTTACACCCATCTAATTTATAGTGTTTGGCCTAGTTTCTATTTTTTCAGTTGTAAAAGCACTTGTAAATCTTGGCCAAACAGCACCTTAAGTCTATTAAACATAATCTCATACCCTCAGATCATAAATACTCCATAAAATTGCTCTTAAAGAGATTTAAATCTAAGTTCCTTAGAAATTTTAACTAATTATTACAAACTAATTAATTATTTTTATTTATGAAAAAACATTAAATCAAACATAAATATAAAACTTAGCTAGATGGAACTGAAACAAATCCATCCATTTGGTCTTGGAGGCCACCACGTTTACTTGTAATGTTGCATGAATGGTTACGTGCCTTTTCTTTATTAAAGCTAGGTGGACTACTTACTCCGTACGGGTTAATCTCGTTTTGGAAGAGGAGAGAGAATAAGTATATTAAATTGAATGTAAATGATTAAATTGTTAATTAAGTTCATACTTAAAATAAAAAATGATAATAATTGATTTAGACACCCCAATATAAAAAGAGACAATAAATAGTCAAAACATAGAGAGTAATTTTCTAGGCAAGCCATGACATAACATAACCTTGAACTCTTGAAGCCTGATAGAGTCAAAAAGTGTCGAGTCACTAGGGCTTTCTTAGGCCAAGTATGTTTGAATTAAGGGTTTTTTTTTGTCGGAATAAAGAGTTAATCTTCCCGTCCCAATGATTGTCATAACCAATGCATTTTGATTCATGTGTGGAGCTTCGTATGAGAGGAGAACCCGGAATCCCGAGCACGAGCCTCTAGCCATACTAGTAGACAAGCAATCACGCGGAGACGGCCTTACATGAACCAATTTCGGAGCCGACATTCCTTGATAGGAAGCATGGAGGCTAAGTATTGGAGAACTCGTGTTGAGGAAGTGAAGAAATAATTTGCAATCAAGCATTTTGGCAGACTGCCACCAGCCACAGCAGTCTGCCATTCAGCCGGCAGTCTGCCACTCAGCCGGCAGTTTACCGATGTGCTGTACTCGTGACTTTTGCTTAACCCTTTAGCATAAATGAAGGCCCAATTTTCCGTGTTATCCTAGAATTTCGTACAACCCTATAAATAGTTCACATTTTGGAGACCTAAATCTCATCTTGTTTTAGCAATAATTCAAAAAGGCTCGTGTGTTAAGAAAACTTGATATTTTAGGAAGAAAAGTGTAATCTTTGACATTGGATGTTAATCTTTCTTCATTTTGTTGGTTGTAACAAGATTATGGAACAATTCTTATATCCTACACCCATGTGTAGGATACTCTATACTCCTTCCCACTCCCCCACTCCTCACTCAATCTCAACTTCCTCCTTTTTTTTTCTTTTTTTTTTTTAAAATAAAAATAAAAATTTAACTTCCAATTATAAGAAGTAGTCACCACTATCATATTCAATTTAAGTGTTTTGTGTTTGTAATAATGCATTCACGATATGACACTATCATATTCACTTTAATTTTAGTGAATATGACAATGTTGTATAATGAATATGCGTTTTATAGTGTGATATTCACAATATATTCACAATATAACACTATTATATTCACTTTTAGTTTAGTGAATATGACAGTGTAGTTTGATGAATATGTATTATGTAGTGTGATATTCATCTCATGCCTTTATTATATTCACTTTTATTTTAGTGAATATGGTTTTATAGTTTAGTGAATATGACTCTATTTGTTCAAATATATTGAACAATGACAATCTTGACCGTTTTATTCCATATCAAAACCGCATAATATAAAATAATTTAAAGGAATAAAAATAATTATGTGATATGATATGAATATGTCAGTTACGTGATGTGAATATATGAGAAAAATTAAAATAAATAACAAAATATATCAAATATGATCTCTTTTCGTATAGAAATAAAAATTATGAATAATGATATATTTTTTATAATTTTATAATTTATTAAATTTAATAACTATTTACTATAAGAAAAGTTTAAAGGAGAGAGTACCATGCACCATACTCCTGGGTGCATGGTATAATTTACCATTATGGAAGGCTAAATCCTTCTTTGCTTGGTGTAATTCATCCAAAGTTTCCAACTTTGTTATTGTAAGACTCTTTTAATCTCTTTTTATTTATCCATTGATCTTTCCTTATGTTTAATGTCTTATGTTGAATGAGTTTATGTTTGGGTTGGTCATCCATGCTTGTTATTTGTTCAACTATTGCAAATTCTAGAGAAATGGTTTAATCTATCTAGGATTGTTTGGAGCAAGCTTGTTGTATGTTGATTTAGTTTAAAGGATTCATGCAATAAGTAGGAAATTTCATGTCTTTTCTCATTTGTATGGTTTAATCTTGTGAGAATTGATCCTAGCCTCTTATCTTGGCACAACTCTTAATGCTCATGTTTGATTTGCACTCATGGTTTAATGAATTGTTGATTAAACTTGAAGGATATACATGGATGGTTTAATTGGTGTATGTTAGCATCTTGATTTGAGAGTATTGGGTGGATAATAAGATAAGAGTTATAAAAGAGTCAAACTTTATCATTGTTGGTTACTAAGAAAGGATTACATCAAGTCCTCTTTAATATTGAATTTTCTTGCTCACCAAGTGTTTGTTATATTGTTTGTTAGAAAAGATTGCAACTTTACTTTGTTTTCATGTTACCAATCAACTCAAACATAGAGAGTAATTTTCTAGGTAAGCCATGACATAACATAACCTTGAACTCTTGAAGCCTGATAGAGTCAAAAAGTGTCGAGTCACTAGGGCTTTCTTAGGCCAAGTATGTTTGAATTAAGGGTCTTTTTTGTCGGAATAAAGAGTTAATCTTCCCGTCCCAATGATTGTCATAACTAATGCATTTTGATTCATGTGTGGAGCTTCGTATGAGAGGAGAACCCGGAATCCCGAGCACGAGCCTCTAGCCATACTAGTAGACAAGCAATCACACGGAGACGGCCTTACATGAACCAATTTCGGAGCCGACATTCCTTGATAGGAAGCATGGAGGCTAAGTATTGGAGAACTCGTGTTGAGGAAGTGAAGAAATAATTTGCAATCAAGCATTTTGTGATCGCCACCAGCCACAGTTGATCGCCATTCATTCACCGGCGATCTGCCACTCTTTAGCGGTTCATTCCGATGTATCTTGTACTCGTGACTTTTGCTTAACCCTTTGGCATAAATGAAGGCCCAATTTTCCGTGTTATCCTAGAATTTCGTACAACCCTATAAATAGTTCACATTTTGGAGACCTAAATCTCATCTTGTTTTAGCAATAATTCAAAAAGGCTCGTGTGTTAAGAAAACTTGATATTTTAGGAAGAAAAGTGTAATCTTTGACATTGGATGTTAATCTTTCTTCATTTTGTTGGTTGTAACAAGATTATGGAAGGCTAAATCCTTCTTTGCTTGGTGTAATTCATCCAAAGTTTCCAACTTTGGTATTGTAAGACTCTTTTAATCTCTTTTTATTTATCCATTGATCTTTCCTTATGCTTAATGTCTTATGTTGAATGAGTTTATGTTTGGATTGGTCATCCATGCTTGTTATTTGTTCAACTATATTGCAAATTCTAGAGAAATGGTTTAATCTATCTAGATTGTTTGGAGCAAGCTTGTTGTATGTTGATTTGGTTTAAAGGATTCATGCAATAAGTAGGAAATTTCATGTCTTTTCTCATTTGTATGGTTTAATCTTGTGAGAATTGATCCTAGCCTCTTATCTTGGCACAACTCTTAATGCTCATGTTTGATTTGCACTCATGGTTTAATGAATTGTTGATTAAACTTGAAGGATATACATGGATGGTTTAATTGGTGTATGTTAGCATCTTGATTTGAGAGTATTGGGTGGATAATAAGAAAAGAGTTATAAAAGAGTCAAACTTTATCATTGTTGGTTACTAAGAAAGGATTACATCAAGTCCTCTTTAATATTGAATTTTCTTGCTCACCAAGTGTTTGTTATATTGTTTGTGTTAGAACACATTAGATTGATGATGCCAAGTCCCCTTGTTATTTGATTGTTTGCTCTTAGTTGAAATAATTAGTGAATGAAGCAATCAAATGGACTTTCAACAATGATTCAAGATGATCAAGGCAATCAAGGAAGTCAAGACAATGATACTTTCCAAAGCCTTAGTCGATATATGTAAGAGTAAGTGTAACATTCTCATTTAAGTCAAGTAATGGCAAAACCATGCAACGCATTGTGTCAGACCGTGGTTTCGGTACTATCATACGGAGGAGTTTTCGTCCAAATGTTTTTAAAGTGTCAAAACTTTGCAAACTTTAAACCTTAAACATTTGAATTTTCAAAAGCTTGAAAACAATCTGAAATTTTGGAGTCACAAGCCCACTTGTCTAAGCCTCTAGATTTGTGCAAACACCTTTTACTAAAATGGCAAAAAAGACTTGTCAAACTTCTAAAGTAAGAAAAGCTTTTTTGCCATTTTAGTAAATTGTCACATGTTGAGTGTAGAAGCTTAAGTTTTCTGATTTCTTAAGCCCCAAGCCTACAAGTCTAACACTTACCATCACTCAAAACTATCATTTTAATATTGGATTTAATTTCTCTAAGTGTACTTACCTAAGACTAAATCCACTATAAATAGAGTGTCTTAGTCACATTTATTTCTCAAGACTTCCAAAGCATTTATTGTAAAAACCTTGCAAATCATTTGTGCATTGAAAGCTTTGTTCTTCAAGTATTTGCAAAACGTTTTTCTGATTTTAAGTCTTCAAAATTGTTTTCGGAAAAAGCTGTAAAACCTCCAAGTATCAGTTCGCTGTACTGTGACATGATGAGTTTGTTCCATGATTCTCGTGTTAGATCTTCATTGTAATCTCCATGTTCATTTAAGTGAACTCTTGAGATTCAAGATTCTGTAACACCTTGAGATAGAACCCATAAACTCTTGAAGCGGAGTAGCTTTAAGTTTGAGTGCAACCGGAGTAGGTTAGCGAGTTATTTTCATTGTAAGGGGTTTAGTAAGTTTGAGTAAATTTCTAAACAAGCAATAAAATAACGGTTGGACGTAGGTCTCGGAGTAGAGGCTGAACCAATTTTTAAAATGTCGTTTGTTTGTTCATTTACTTTTACGTTCTTCCACTTTGCTATTTCTCGCATGTACCTAATCAAGTTCTGTGTCACAGTCACCTATACCGTGACATAGAACTGCTGTACCTCTTGTGAACTTACATTCAATTAAGTTTCTCAAGTCTTGTACTTCAATATTATTCACTTAAGTTAACTAATTAACCAAGTTAAGAATAAAATTTTTAAAAGGTACACCTAATTCACCCCCTCCCCCTCTTAGGTGTTAAATCGTTCTTAACTCTTCAATTGGTATCAGAGCCTTGTGCTCTTGATATTGGTTAAATCCAAAGAGTTGATCCTATAGTTATGGACGATTCAAAACACACTAAGTATCCCATTTTCAAGGGAGAAAACTATGCCTGGTGGAAACATCGCATGGAGCACTATGTCAAAAGTGCGGACTATGAATGTTGGTTAATCATTCAAAAGGGTCCCCTCAAAATCGAAGTGACTAATGCTGATGGCACTAGCTCCTTGAAAAGTGAGGATAAGTATGTTGAGGCCGACTATAAGAAAATCGAGAAAAACTCTAAGGTCATGTCCATTCTTCAATATGGGATCGGTGACCAAGAGATAAATCGTATATCTGGATGTGCTTCGGCCAAAGAGATTTGGGACACCCTAAACCTTGCCTATGAGGGAACGTCACAAGTCAAAAAATATCGTATTGGTCTTCTCATGCAACAATATGAGATGTTCAATATGGACCGAGATGAGTCAATTAATAGTTTGTCTTCACGTTTTTCTAGTATTGTCAATGACCTTAAGAGTTTAGGTAGGAGTTTTCAATCCGAGGATTTAGTCCGTAAAATTCTTCGTAGCCTAACTGAAAAGTGGCAACCGAAGGTTACGGCTATTGAGGAAGCTAAGGACCTTTCATTGCTCACCCTTGATGAACTTATGGGCTCACTTATGGCTCATGAGTTAACTCTCATGAAGCGTTCTAGTGAAAGCTCTAAAGGGAAAGGACTCGCTCTTAATGCTCTCTCAAGTGATGAGGAGGATGAAGATGATGAGTTTGCAATGTTCACTAAAAACATTGTTGGCATGATCAATGGTCGAAACTCTCAAAGGTATAGCAACAACTCTAGTAAACGCCGTTTTCCTAAGAGAAGATCTAACTCCACTGTTGGTTGCTTTAAATGTGGTGACAAAGGTCACCAAATCAAAGAATGCCCAAAGTGGAACGATATCAAATCTAAGGAAAAACGTGACTTTGCAAAACGTGATTACAAAAACAAGGTAATGACCGCTATTTGGGGCATGTCTCGATTCAAGAGGACGATGTCCTTGAGGATGAATTAGACGCCAAACTTAGCATCTCGTCTAGTTCCTCAAAAATTGCTTCCAAATCATCAAAGAAAGAAGACATCAAGTGTCTTATGGCTCACTCCGTGGATTCGGACTCGATTGGACCATGAGGTAATTAAGCTCAAGAAAAAGGTTCGATCTTTCTCTAAAGACAAAGTTTGTCTCCTCCTAGATCAATTCATAGATAAGTGTCGTGTCCAAACTAATAAGTTGGAAGCTATGCAAATCGAAATTGAGGACATAGCTGAGGAAAATGTAGTCCTTAAAGAAAGTCTAAATGAGAATGATCAACCTAGTTCCATGTTGGGTCTTGAAAAAGAAATCAAAAAACTTCGAAAACAAAACTTGTTTTTAGCCAACAAAGTTGATGAAACCGAAAGGCAACAGATCCTTGTCTTGTTGCATCCAGTTCTAAAGGAAATGTGTCATCACTAACACAAGAACGTGACCAACTTTTGATTGACTTAGCTATTTGTCACAACGAAAAAGATGATCTTGTTAAGATTGCTGAAATGTTAAATGACGAGTCCAGTCATGTCAAAAGTGCCTTAGAACGAGCTCAAAAATTAAATGATGACCTTCTTGCTCAAATTGAGATGTTAAAAAGAGTGAACAGGACTCATGCCACGAGAGGTCTCTCTTGTGGCATCCGATTCAAGAAAAGAAATAGATACTCTCTCGAAATTAGTGTCTTCTTTAACTAAGGAACGTGAAACTCTTCTAGCTGACCTCAAATTGTGTCAAAGGGATAATAAACAATTGGAACAAATTGGAATGTTACTTAGTGATGAAGCAAGACTTGCAAAACAAGCTTTCGACAATTTAGGTAAATTGAATCTTAATCATCTTGCTAAAATCGAAACATTAACTAAAGAGCTAGATGAGGCTAAGATGTTCTACTTAAAATGGGAAGGAAGTCATAATGTTTTGGAGTTTCTCTTAAAACAATCACAAGAATATGAAAAATTTGCAAAGAATGCTGGACTTGGTTTCAAATGCAACAACGAGTAGCACACACATTTGTTGCACTCGAAACCAGGATCCAAGTCAAACCGACTTCGAAGAAGAAAGTATCTTTGGTCTTCCCGAGTACATCATTTGTAACTATTGTGGCAAAACAGGTCATGAGTTTAATGGTTGTGACAAAAGAGTCCGTGACTTAGAAAGAAACACTAAGAATGCTAAACAAGTATGGATAAAGAAAGATGAAGTCAAAAAGGTCGTTGTCAAGAAGGAGCCCAAACTTGTTTGGGTTCCTAAACTAAATGTTTGATTTCTTATAGGCATTAGTGAGGGACAAAGAACAATTGGTACTTAGACAGTGGATGCTCTCGTCACATGACGGGAGATGAAAACCAATTCCTCTCGCTAGAAGCCTACGATGGTGGCATGGTGACTTTTGGCGACAACAAAAAAGGTGAAATCATTGGTATTGGAAAAGTTGGTAAGTCAAAGTCATTATGCGTGGACAAAGTGTTGCTTGTCAAAGGTTTGAAACACAATCTCTTGAGCATTTCACAACTTTGTGATCGAGGTAATATTGTTGAATTTCTTGCTAGTAAATGTAGAATCATCAATGGTAAAACTAGAGAACTCATACTTGAAGGTAAACGTGTTAAAGACGTCTATATGACTAACTTGTATGCATTGTCGGGTCAATCACTATCATGCATGAGTGTTCAAAAGAACGACCCTTGGTTTTGGCACAAACGACTTGGTCATGTAAATGCTAAGACACTTAACACCCTTAAGAAACTTGATCTAGTTGACGGCATTCCTAACATTAAATTTGAATTTAAATCACTTTGCGATGATTGTGTTAAAGGAAAACAAGTTAAGTGCTCTTTTAAATCCAAAAAGGTTGTTAGCACCTCCTTACCTCTTGAACTCATTCATATTGATTTATGTGGTCCCATGCGAGTTGTGAGTAGAGGTGGAAGTCGTTTTATTTGTGTCATTGTAGATGACCTCACAAGATTTGTTTGGCTTCTCTTCTTAAGCTCTAAGGATCAAACATTTGATGAGTTCTTAATTTGGGTCAAAAAGGTTCAAAACAAATTTGGATATAAACTTGTCTCATTAAGATCCGATCATGGAACCGAGTTTGAGAACTCGTCATTTGAGTCCTATTGTAATGAGTATGGTGTTAGTCATAACTTTTCGGCCGCAAGAACCCCACAACAGAATGGGGTTGTGGAACGAATGAATCGAACTCTTGAAAATATGGCTCGGACCATGCTCATTAGCTCTAAGGTTTCCAAGAACTTTTGGGCCGAAGCCGTAAACACATCTTGTTATATTTACAACCGTGTCATGATTAGAAAAATCATTGAGAAAACTCCCTATGAACTACTACGAGGAAGAAAACCTAATCTTTCACATTTAAAATGCTTTGGTAGTAAATGCTTTGTGCACAATAATGGAAAAGACAACCTTGGCAAATTTGATGCTCGTAGTGATGAAGGAGTTTTTGTTGGTTATTCCGATCATAGTAAAGCATATAAAGTCTATAACAAAAGGACTATGAAAATGGAAGAAAGCATTCATGTAATATTTGACGAATCTAGTCTTTTTGTGTCAAACACACAGGTTGATGATGAGGATGATGAATATGATGATGATTTTGAGATTGGTATGATACGACATGAAATGGATCAAGTGGTAGGAGAAGGCCGAGCAACGATTGGAGCCACTTTGTTGCATGAGGAGGATGTGCAAAATTCGGGGGAACTAATCGTCCTCCTACACAAGAAGATGCTACCTCATCCAGGGGGAACAAGGATGGTGAAGAACAGCCCAATCTAATCATAAACGAACCACAATCACCTCCTTCAAACATTCCTCATGCAACAGCGGTCCCTCATTGTTGCATTTAACAAACCGAATCTTCTAACTCACTTATCCCCAAGAAATGGAAACACCAAAGCTCACATCCCTTATCAAACTTAACCAGTGACCTAACCTCTGGAATAAAAACCAGATCATCGCTTCAAAATTTCTGTGCACACAATGCCTTCATCTCAAAAATCGAACTGACCATGTCACAAAGTAGCCTTGATGATGAATCTTTGGATGATTGCAATGCAAGAGGAATTGGAGCAATTTGAAAGGAACAAGGTATGGCATCTTGTCCCTAGGCCCTCCCAACGTACTGTAATTGGTACACGGTGGGTCTTTCGCAATAAGCTAGATGATGTTGGAGAAATCGTAAGGAATAAAGCTAGACTAGTGGTGCAAGGTTTTAACCAACAAGAAGGAATTGATTACGATGAAACCTTTGCACCGGTAGCTAGGCTTGAAGCCATACGAATGCTTGTAGCTTTTGCGTCTTTTCAAGGTATCAAGCTTTTTCAAATGGATGTCAAAACCGCATTTTTAAATGGATACCTTGATGAAGAAGTGTTTGTTGAACAACCTCCGGGCTTTATAAACAACGAGTTTCCCAACCACGTTTTTAAACTAGATAAAGCACTCTATGGTTTAAAACAGGCTCCTAGGGCTTGATATGATAGGCTTTCAAAGTTTCTATTGGAAAATGGTTTCATACGTGGGTCCGTGGATAAAACGTTGTTTATCAAGTCACAAGGAGATGAACTGTTGCTTATGCAAGTATATGTCGATGACATTATTTTTGGTGCAACTAACAATGTTCTTTATAAGTACTTTTCTGATTTGATGACTTCGGAATTTGAAATGAGTATGATGGGAGAACTTGGATTCTTTCTTGGTCTTCAAATCAAACAATGTGAGAATGGAACGATGATTCATCAACAAAAATACTTAAAAGAAATGCTAAGTAAGTTCGGGTTGACTAATTCTAATCCTATGCCTACACCAATGGTGTCTAAAGTCAAGCTTGACAAAGACGAAAACGGTAAAAGCATTAGTGAAAAGGTATATCGAGGTATGATCGGTTCCTTACTTTACTTAATCGCTAGTCGACCCGACATACAATTTAGTGTGTGTGCTTGTGCCCGTTTCCAAGCAAATCCTAAAGAATCTCATTTCAAAGCCGTCAAACGGATTTTTAGGTATTTGATTGGAACACAAGGGCTATATCTTTGGTACCCAACTCACTACGAACTTGATCTTGTAGGTTTTTCGGATGCGGACTATGCCGGTGATACATTGGATAGGAAAAGCACCTCGGGCATTGCTACTTTCCTAGGACCATGTCTCATTTCATGGGCTTCGAAGAAACAAAACACCGTTGCATTATCCACGGCCGAAAGCGAATATGTGAGTGCCGCTCTATGTTGTGCACAAATTCTTTGGGTACGTCAACAATTACATGATTATGGCCTTACTTTCGAGACTACCCCTATTTTTTGTGACAACACTAATGCAATTAATATATCAAAGAATCCTATACAACACTCACGAACTAAACACATCGACATACGACATCATTTTCTACGTGATCAAGTTGAGAAAGGTCATATCTGTTTAAGCTTTTGTAAAACGGAAAATCAAATTGCGGACATTCTTACAAAACCGTTAGAAAGAGAACAATTCGAAAGACTTCGGTCGGAAATTGGTTTATTAGGTGACATACCGCTAAATTAAATTATGTCTTTCCAATGATTGATTAGAAGGAGGATTTACATGCAATTAAATGTTAGTTAATATGGTAGGATGCATGCAAATGTCGAACAAATGTAACTGACAACCGTATGAGTGCACTTGAGTTGTTTTTGCATTGAGCTTCCAAAATTACTTTATGTCCCATCACTCCTAAAAACCTACACCCTAGCCTCACTCTATCAACACTCAACCGTCCCTTCACCTAGATTAATTACACCAACCCATCATTTATATCCATGTTTCCACTAATGCTTCCTATTACCCACTAAATAAACAACCACCCTCACCTTTTTCGGATTCCCAAAACCAAAACCGCCATTAACCTCCCTTTTTCTCCTCTCTCTTAAAATGCCTCCAAGACTTTCAAAAGAATTACTTCAACTCAGAAATACCTTCAATCCAAAATTCATTGCCAAGAAAAAGATGGCTCCCAAAACCGCTGCAAAACCTGATGAAGTCGTCTCTGCCACTGCCAAACCAACTGTTGCACGAAAGAAGACAACTGCCAAAAGGGGCGGTGGTCGTGGCAGAGGAGGAAGAAGTAGGAATCCTCCTATTTCTCTCCAACTTGATGCTGAAGTGGATATTGACACCGATGAGGAGAACTCCGGTTCTAAGGCAACAAAGAATGATGAAGAAATTCGAAAATCAAGTGATGTTGCCAAAACAAATGAAGAGAAAGATCAATCAAGTGAGATTAAAGAGGGGGAACTTGAAGGTGAAAAATCAAAAGAGGGAAAAGAAAGTAAGGAAAAATCAGAGGGAAACAAAGAAAAATCAAAAGAAAGTGAGGAAAAATCAGAAAAATCAAAAGAGAGTGAAGAAAAATTAGAGGAAGACAAAGAAAAGGAAAGTGAGGAAAAATCAAACGAGAATGAAGGGGATTCAAAAGAAATGAAGGAGAAGAGTGACGATAAGAAAGATGTTGTTGAAGATAATGATGATGATGTGCTCTTAAAATATTTGGTGAGTGAAGCCATAGAGAAGGATGAGAGGAGTGAGATTGATGCAACGGTGGCTTCCACTGTTGAAAGGGAAATTGGTTCCAATGCTAATGAAGATCCAAAAACTGATTCAACGGAGAAGGAGAAGGTTGAAGTAGTGGTTGATGTTGAGGACTTTGGTGATACCACCATGGTGATTGATGATGGGCTTGATCCATTGTTTTCAAAACCGGCATCACGAACCCGGTCCAAAAGAAAGATGCTTGAAATATTTGGTGATGATGACGAGGATGTGACTCCGGAGGCATCCCCTCCAAAACCCAAGGTTACTCAAAGAAAAAGGGGATCCGGATCAAAATCAAAAGCACCCAAAAGGGCTCGTTATCAACGGGATTTACCGAGCATAAATGAGGATGAGATCATTGAGGAGAAGGTGCCTCTCAACACATGCATGGATCTTGTTATTGCCCCTTATGCCGAATCATTCAAGAATGATATCCTCAACCATCTCAATTCTCTCGATCTCCCGGAGGAGATCTTCAAGATATGCCACGGTATGCTGCTTTGTTGCTTCCACAGTGGACGTCGTTATAAGAAATCTTGGTATGACACCTCTCCTGCTTTTAAATATTTCAAAGAGGCCATGTATGCACAAGGTTGGGTGAATCTGTTGGACAAATATAGCCCCATGTACTTGTCCGAAGTCATCCAATTCTATGCAACAGTCAAGGTAGACGTTGAATCTGGAACTCTCTCAGCCTTTATCAATCAGAAACCTTTTGTCCTAACAATCAATCAACTTGCTGCTCATCTTGATATTTGTAATGTCGGGCTTACCTCCTTTCCCAAACGTGATTGGGGTGAAGTTGATGAGGTTATGTGGACAGCGGGCCGCCCACGGGGGCGCTTGGTGAGAAACGAGGGACAAGCGTTTGCATTTTGTAAGGAGTCGCCACCAATTTTTATGGGAAATTGGAACCGTTCGAATACCTCGTGTCATGTCAAGACACAAAGTAGTGACATGAACACTAAGCAATCGTTACCCTTAGCATTCTATGTCTAGAATGACTCTCGTGGATGCCAATGAACACGGGTGCTCACGGAGATCTGGAGTAAGGGGTGAGGGTACGTATTAGGAAGCTCTTTTGATCGAACACCTAATCCCGCCCGCCTCGATAGCGGCCTCTACTAATGATTAGGGAAGTTATTTATACTCGATATATCGTCGGTTATATGCATGCAATGCAACATCCATAGATTAATCCTAGCATGTGAGAATTAGACTAAGTCGGTGAAACACGTAATTAGCATACAATTGGGTCAAAGTAGGATTTAATGCTCATTTACATGTGAAAACATACAAATGATACAAAACAATAAATACAATAAATATAAATTACAATAATGAAAATTACATTAATTACATAGGATAGGCGATTTATGTCGAAAATACCTTTAAAACGGATAATTTGAGAGAAAGTAAAGAAAGAATAAAACAAATAAATTAAGAACAGAGATTAGCGATAATACGGATAATAGTTAGTTAATACGTAAACTAATTAAACTAGGTCAAGGCGTAAACGGAGTTCGAGGGGACGAACTCATCCTGGAACAGCGCAGCAGAATCGCGCCCTCTGGAAGAGGCGCGGCGATTCTTGCGCGTCATTCCAAGGGTGAATTCAGCCGTGAAGCCGAGCGCAAATCGTTAATGTTAATTGTTAATTTTAGGGATTGATTTGATAATTGACTCGGATGAAAGTGATTTAATGTATTAATTACATGTGAATGATGGTCATAAAAACCGTAAAACATGAATGAGGCGGAATTAAACGGATTAATTATGTGAAGGGACGATGTTAATGAATGATTAATTAGTGACATCGGTGAATGGAACAAACTAAACATGATGAATTGATGACAAATTAATGACGAATCAATGGATAAACAGATGAAAACTATATCAATGACGAATTCCAGAAACTCAATATGAACAAATTGAATCGCTAAAATCCGGGTTTGAATATTAATAACGAAAACCCGCAAATACGGATTACTTGGGATTTAAGGTCGGATTTATGATAATTAAAACATCTTAATGATGAATAAATTATATACATGTGAATTATTGAACTATCATGTGAGAAAATTAAAGACAAACATACGAAAACAAATAAGAAAGACGAAATAACAGAGGACGAAGAAGAAGAAAAGAAGCAGAATCTGGCAGCCCACGAAGAGGCGCAGCAGAATCGCGCTCCTTCGAAGAGGCGCAGCAGCGATTCTTTGCGTCTTTTCTCGACGTCATCTCATCGGAAATCCGCAAAAACAGATTTTAACAAAGGGTTTTAGAAATCGATTTTAACGGTATTTTCGACATAAACCTTACAATGATGATGCGATAAATAAAAATACAATAAATAAAGAGAATTATTACACCCTCAGACTTACATGTTGACGGAACGAGATGAACTAAGAATATCGATTAGTGAATGCTCGACGCGAATGCAAGGAAAGAGTGCCCTCGTAAGAGGAAAACGATTGATTAATTTAAGTTGATTGAGTGTAGTTGGTCAAATTGGTCGGTCATGCAACGGAGAGGCTGGTACCCGGAAAGATCCGAGCTTACGTGGTCGGAAGTCCAAGCACGTAGGCGCCAATTAGTAAGAACGAAGTCTAGAATGCAAAGGGAGAAGAGAAGGGCGGACACTCGCGTGAGAAATATGAGGAACGAAGGCTCCTATTTATACTAATCACGCGGAGGAATAGGGTTTCGGAGACTCTTTGGAAGTGAATCTCGGAAAGATATAAAAAAGATACGTAAATCATGCAAAGAAGGGCCTGGGAAGAGGCGCAGCAGCCCATCGCGTCCCTTGAAGAGGCGCAAAGACTGCTGCGTCTGTTCCCGAGAGGTTTCCTCCCTGAAGAAAGATTTCCGCGTTTGAGTTATGGTAGGACGGAAATAATTCGATTATCTTGTGAATATTACGGGATATTATTTGCCAAAAGATAAAATTTATGAAATATGGAATAGAAATATCCGGAACATTCCAGAACATTCTGACTCGGGATTTAACAAAGCTATCGAAAATGGAGACGGTTTTTGACCCGGACTCGAATGTACTCTAATTATCGCCAAAACGACCGTATCAGGACGTAGATGACAACTAAGAGGTAGACATTAATATTTGAGCAATCACCTGACGATAATCTTACGAACTGTCACAAATCGTTCCGCGAATCAAACATGCGGCCCAATCATCACCGGGTGGTTTGCGGGAGGTGCGAAACGAGGTGTCTGAGCCCCCACTTTGACCGAGGCTTGGACAAGGCGAAAGTCAAAGTATAGCCATCAGGTCAATCGAAGATTACAACCTCACGACTATGGCGACGCGAGGCGGTTCAAGGGGTCTGAACCAAGGACCGGTCGTCGGGAACATTTTAGAGTCCGTCGACTTAGGGAGGGTCGTTTAAAGTCCGTTAGACTACGTAAGGAGGCTCGCCAGCCATAAGAAGAGACCATACCTGAGACTTCTTCTCGAGATGCTTCCGGAGTTTGCATAGGAGCTAAGGTTTGAGCTTGGGAGCTAAGGGTAAGACCTAAAAGATACATAAGGATTGGCGCTAGGGTGTGGGACCCTAAAGGAAAGCATTGACGGGAAGGAGGTCAAATGTGAGTTCAACCTAGAGGTAATTAAGTTTTGGGTATAAGAACTTCTGGAGAACGACACCGTCGGACTCAAGGGGAAACAAGAAATATTGAAAGCAAAGCAGGACGTCGGTAGAAAGCTCGCTGGGGAACCCGCTTGCGTTGGTCTCAAGCGAACTCTTGCTGGGGAAATATTGACGACTAGGAACATCTTGATCGTCGTGAAAGAAATCTTGAGTGAGCAGTACTGCAAAATACTACTGCGCCGGGGACAGACGACTAGGAACATCTTGATCGTCGTGAAGGAAATCTTGAGTGAGCAGTACTGCAAAATACTACTGCGCCGGATAGAATGAGTTGAGCGATACTGCAAAATACTGCTGCGTTGGATAAAATGCGGACCGAAGCGAAAGAAAATCGCCGAAACGGACCAAAAAAAAATAAATATAATAGCGTTGAAGAAGAGGCGCACCAAAGATGGGCCCACTAATAACGAACTTATAACGAATTTTTGAAAATTCGTATGGAGGGAACACCAGGAAGAGGCGCAGCAAGAGCTGCGTCTCTTGGAAGAGGCGCAGCGCCTGCTGCGTCTTTTCCCCAATTTGGCAATTTCCGCGTAAAAACGCGAAATCAGAAGGTTTATTCTTCATTATTTCGAAACTCATTTCCTTCAATTTCTCTCTCAAAAATCTTCACCATTTCCGTCGAGGTTGGATTCAAAAGCTTGCTTTAAATATGACTAATCGAGGTATGTGTCTTAATCTTGCATTAATCATTTACATTTGTCGAATTTTGAGCCGCGAGAATTAGGGTTTTCGACCCTTTTGATCGAAAATTTGGGGCTTTTCCCCCAAATGAATTTGCTTTGCCAAATTGATGCTAGAAATGGATAGTAGGCAATGTTAGGAACATAACCATGTATTCACTTCGAATTTTCATCGAGTTTTGAGCCCTTGAGCGAATTTTGAGACGGTTTTACAGCTGAACCGTAAATTGCTTCGAAAATAGCCTTAGGATTGTCCATTGGCGACGAAATTTGTTATTTGGGATCCTTGGATGATGTATAAACTTCCTGTCATCTCGAAATTTTGGTTTGCGACAACTTTTTCAGGGCACCTTTCTAGGGCATAATCGCCGTTATAACGAAATGCTGCCGAATTTTTGACTTGAACCCGGGACTAGGCTTTGACTCGGACTTGACTAGACCCAATTTATCACATGAGTGATCGGGTTGGCGGGAATATGACCAAAGATGGCCAGAAAGGACAGTTTTCAGGGCTCCGGAGGCTCGAAAACTCCTTAACAAAGGCTTGTCGTCAAGTGACGCGGCCTAAATTTACTTTAATGTTGCAGGTGATGAGGCTTCTACTTCTGGGAGGACTCCCATGGAGATAGACGCCGCTGTTGTTGAGGAGGCTTTAGAGCAGGCTTTCACCGATGCGGTGATGGCCACTGGAGGCGAGGCTCACGAGGAGGAGGCCGTCGAGGAGGAGGAGGAGGCCCCGAGACGGGCCAACGTCAGGCACGGAGGTCGTCAGCTGAGGGGAGCCCTGCGTGGCCGAGACTGGGAGAGTAGGCACCTCGTGTGGGTCGCAGAGGGTCACCTGTCTACAGACGGTGAAGAGTTTGGTAAATAAGAATTCACTACTCATTACCTATTCTCTTTCATTTTCTTTTGTCCAAACTTCTTGCAAATTTCATTCAAAACTAAAGATAGCTTTGTTTCAAATCATAATAGGAGGCCGGGAACATCAGGTCGTTCTCGGGTTATACGACGGCGATGGAGCACTACGAGCGGCTGTCGGCGGAGGAGAGGGCCATGATCGAGCGTGGAGCGTTTGGTCCTCTGGTCCAGGTTTGGAGGGATATCGTGAAGAGGAAGTTGCGGGCTAACCTTAGCCTGGTCCGCGCTTTCTTGGATCGATTCTGGGACACGACTTCCACGTTTCACCTGCCTTTCGGTGAGGTGGGAGTTACTCTGGAGGATTACGGCATGATTTCTGGTCTGCCGTGTGGGACCGAGGAGGTGGTGTGGCCGGAGACTGCTATGAGGGCGGATTCGGCCGAGGCGAGGAGGTTGATCGGCTGGAACTTATCGTCGAAGGCCTGTTGAAGGCCCGGGTTGGTACCCAGTACCTACGTCCGAGACTACTTTATGGGAAGACCCGGAGTCGGTGACGATCGATGGGAGGGAGACGCTCCTCCTCCTGTCTGGTGACACCGAGCAGAGGGCTCTGTCCGTGGCTTTGGTGGTTCCCTGTCTTCGATTTACCTCGGAGACAAGGGCGAGAGGCTATCGACGAAGCTTCTTCCCTTCCTTTCTGACCTGAGTTCCCTAGGACGTTGGGACTGGGTCACTGCTGGTTTTGCGGTCCTCATCCGCTTCATGAGGGCCATGGTTCGTCCGGAGTTGATGGAGAAGGGGACTTCTCCTGGCGCTGTCGGACCTGGACTACTGTTGGAGGTATGAACCTTCCTTTAGACCAAAATAAATTCCTTTCTTTATCGAATCACGAAAGATCGTTTATTGATCATCTCGTTTTATAGGCATGGGTATATTCTTACTTCCCGAGTCTCGCGCCCAAGAGGACGGAGCCGCTGGAGAAGGCTTATCCCGTGGTGAGGGATTGGGTGATGTGCAGGACGAAGAGCAAGCGCTCTTCTCACAATGTCTATCGGCGGGAAGTGAACGCCCTTCAGCTGAGCAGTGTGAGCATCCCATTCGTATTCATTTATATTTCTTGTCCTTTGCCTTTAATTGATCATAGGAATGATCTTTGCCTTATCTTGTCGCAAGTGGGTGCCTGCACTTGGGCGGAGTACGCTGGAGCGCCTCCTTTTGTCGCCGAGGTCCTTCGACCTAGGAGCCCGAGTCCTTTTTGTTGTGGACGTCGATGGGTCCGTGTGGTATCCGGGCGAGCGTTTGGCTCGTCGGTGCTCTCGGGCGCGTTGACGGCTCCCATCGACCCTCCGAGGACGATGTTCCGGGAGCCTACCGAGGCCGAGAGGAGGCGGACTGGCCGGTGCCGATGTGGCGACGACCTTCTTCTCGCTCTCGGCGAGGACTACTCGGCGTTCCTTTACGGGAGGTTGGCGTACTGGCCAGTAGTAGTGAGTATCCTTTACTTTTCTTGATTTGATTTCGGGAATTATGATGAAAGATCATCGATTAATGAGAGCTATTTGTCTTTGCAGGAGGTCGAGGCGGCGGGCATTGAGCCCCAAAGTGTACCCCGAGACTCTTGAGTACACCGACGTGATCGGGAGGACGACGATCTCCGAGTTGCGTGACTTTGACGTAGCCGTGACGGATCTTGGCCTAGACGATCGGCAAAGATCCGATTCGGAGGTGAGCCTCCGGCTTATATACCTTTCGTGTAAGAACACATTTGATTGACCTTGTTCACTTTATTGAGAATTTCTTTTGAAATGCAGGTCGCGCCATCCCGGTTTGTGGCACTATGGAGGGTGGCCAACCGGCTACGAGCTACCGCCATCGAGGCACTTGTCGGTGGTCGAGGTCGTCAGGTATGAACCTCGTTTGATTTCTTTTGATTTGATTTTGATTTGCAGTTTTGTTTGAGTTGATTGACATGAGCCAATTTGTTGTTTACTGGCGACCGCGAGCCGGAGCGAGAGTTGGCCCGATCTCGGGAGGAGACGGCTCGCTTGTCGAGGGAGCTCGAGTTTCGGGACGCCGAGATTCTTGCTCTTCTTACGGCGAGGGTTGCCGAGTTGGAGGGTGTCCATCAGTAGTTTGGCATAGTTTTGTAGACTTGTACATCTGATTTTGAACGTTTTTGGACTTGTTTGGGGCGCAAGCCCCCAGCTTGCTTGGACTTTGGATTTGGTTTGGGGCGCAAGCCCCGCTTGTTTTGTACATTTGTATATATGATGGCCTCGAGTGTCTTTTTTTGCTGGGTTGTGTTGCTTGTACCTGCAGGTTAGTTCTTGAACAGGTTTGGTAGACAACGGTTTACGCCGTCATGCTGCCGAAATTTACATGGAAATCACGCATTTTATACACATATGGTCTTAATTAGCGCAAAAAAGACTCAAAAGGAAAAAAACGCAAAAATGTAAAAAGCAAAAATTTTGTCGGAAATGACCGGACGGTAGGGAGGGTTACCCCCTAAAAAAAGAAAAAATAGAAACCTGTAAGTGTAGAAGTGAAAATGTTGAAATTTGTTAGAAAAAAATGAAAATAAAAGAAAATTATGTCCTAAAAACGAAATTAAAATGAAATTTATTTCCTAAGAATAAATAAATAAAAATAATAATAAAAGAAAAGTTAAATGTGATAAAAATGGCGAATGTGTCGACGTCGCCTCGAAATGCGTGCCCGCGAAGTTAGGAAACATGGAACATGGTAAACTGCTCATATTTACCAAAATAAAATCCCGTAGGAATAGGAAATTATTCGTTATAGGATTAGGAAAGATCCAAACACGGAAATCACAGAAATCTAGTCTGGGGAAGAGGCGCAGCATGAGCTGCGTACCTTTGAATAGGCGCAGCAGGAGCTGCGCCTGTTCCCAAGCTTGTCTCTTCTGGCGGATTTTTGGAAACAACAATTAGTATAAATAGAAGCGTCGACGAAGCTTTAAATCATATAATTCTTCCGTCTTTTCTCCGTTAATCTCATAAAAACTCCCAAAATAAATTTTCAAGAGAAAATTTGTCATCATGAATACTTTGGAGATCCGCTTGAAGGAATGGACTAATGAATTTTCGAGTGTTGAGAAGCACGACATGGGTGCTCATAATCTTGGGTCTCTATTGAGTTTGAAACTCATTAAGGTGGTAAAACCGTTCTTGGATGCTTGCCTTGACTACTGGGACCCAAATTGTCATGTTTTCGCGTTCCCAGGTGGTGATATTTGTCCTTTTCCGGAGGAAATTGCTGCTATTGGTGGGTGGGATCCCGAGCACTTACCCGCTATTCCTTCCACTTCACAAGGGTATAAGACCAAATTCAGAGACTTGCTCGGATTGACTAGACTCGAGGTGGATCGCTTGGTTACCCCGAAAGGCGTGAGAATGCTGGATTTTGTAGACCGATTCATCAACAGAGCTGACCCCACAGTTTCTTATGTTGCTAGGAGGAGAGCATTTGGCTTCTGTTTGCTGCATGTGTATGTCTTTCATGGACACGTTGATGAAGATTTGCGAGGTGATCCCCGCCTTTTGGGTCTTATCGAGCAAATGGAGTCGCGCAGAGCCCAACTTGCTTGTGCTTAGGGAGATTATTCAGGTTTGGATAATAGGAAATCCAACCGCGATCTTCCATTTTCGGGAGTCCGTTATCTTACAGGTAAAAGACACCCTTTTTCTCTTTTTTTTTTTTTTTTTTTTTCGTTTTTTTTTTTTTTTTTTTTTTTGGGTGTCTAATACCTGCTCTTGGTAGGTTTGGCTTATGGAACGGCTCCGACTGCTCGAGCCCCCAGTTCATGCACTTTCCTATCATTCCCGTATGATTGCGATGAGGACGCGGTTGTACATGGTGGACTTCACTCGGTCCGTGACTATTGGAAGAACAAGTGAAGAGTGATGATGGCCCGTTGATTAGGTGGGTCGCACCGTGGTGGCATCTCAAGTCATTCATCGGAGTGTCTTCTTTGGATCCCACTAGGTCCGTGCGCATTCCGGGATTAGAGTTCATGGTATGCATCTTTCCGGAGAGATTGATGAGGCGAGGTTGGGGGCGGACTATCCCGAGGCTTGATACCGTTCCGCAGATCGCCGTAGTGCTTACCACCGAGAGCCGAAGAGAGTGGGCCATCAAATGGGCCCAAAGGAACATGTGGTTCTTGAGCTTCTCCGCCAATGCTTTGTGGGTGTCGATTCCTATCTCGAGGTGGAGAAAGGCCGCAACTTCGGAAGAACGCGAGAGATCGAGGAAACGCGAGCACGTCGACTACAAGGTACGCGAGGGAGAGAAAGAGAAGGAGAAGCATCCGACGAAGGAGAAGAAGAAGTCGGATTTTGGTCATTCATCCTTCGAAGAAATCAAAGACTACTCCTGTTGCGGAAATGGTGGTTGGCAAGAATGGAAGAGTCAGGCCTCGAGAAAGACCGTTGGTGATTAGGTCTGAGGTGGTGCAAGAGCGCCCAGCTCGAGGTCGTGACAAGAAGTATGACAAGACTGACAAGGGCAAGGGGAAGATGGAGGAATAGCCCGAGTCCTTACTTATTATTTGATTATTATTATTATTGTTGTAATAAAAAGGAGGGATTTTTAGAATCCTAGCCTATTCTATTTTTTATTATGTAACGTATTATTATTATTAGAAAATGAATGGAATAAAAAAGGTTGAATGGTTAAGAAACCGCTGTGATTTTCTTTTATTATTCTTGTCGAATTTCAAATGCAATGCAAATGTCCTTCTATTTACATTTTAGGTATATTGGGTTGAATCCGGTGAAGGATTGCCTACGTATTCACTTAAAAAAGCGAAATCAAACCCTTGCGCGTAGTTCGAGTAAATGTAAAAGAATAATTGTTCGAAGCAGGAGCTTGTAATGAACATAGAAAATAAGCATGAGCTTTTGTTCTCAAGGTGCGAATTCAGTTTATTTGGTGATATGAGGATGATAGTCTTGTCAGGATGCAAGAGCATAGTGACACTTAGCTTATTTCAGCTTGGCCAGGGGCCGTTTATCTAGTGCCACAAGAGCGACACATGGGTTTACGCGAGGCGCGTTTTTGTCCTATTCTAGGCATAGTATCGTTTCAGTTGGTCAAGGTTTGTGGGGTTCGAAAACTCGTTCCCATCTAGGTCTGTGATTCTAACCGCACCACCTGGGAGTATGGATTTGACTAGGTATGGTCCGACCCAATTAGGTTTGAATTTTCCCCTTGGGTCGACAGGTAGAAGAGCTCTAACCGATTTGAGTACTAAGTCTCCTTCTTTGATGTTTCTTGGCCTAACTCTTTTGTTGAAAGCTCGTTTGATACGTGCTTGATATGTTTGGACATTATGCAAGGCGCGTAGCCTACGTTCATCCAGGAGGATGAGTTCTTCATACCTATCCCTCTTCCAATCGGCTTCGGGGATTTGACTTTCGAGTAAAATGCGTAATGATGGTATTTCCAGCTCGACTGGTTGTACGGCCTCCATGTCATAGGTCAAATAGAAAGGAGTAGCCCCAGTGGGTCCTAACTGACGTACGATACCCCCATAAAGCAAAGGGTATCTTGCTTGGCCAATCTCTATAGTTGTCAGTCATTTTCTTGAGAATTGTGACAACGTTTTTGTTTGCCGCCTCTACCGCGCCGTTAGTCTGTGGTCTGTAGGGCGAAGAGTGGTGATGCTTAATCTTGTATTTGGCTAGCAATTGCTCGGTTTCGGCTTGGAAGTGTGACCCATTATCGCTGATGATCTCATGTGGGCAACCATATCGACAGATGAGGTTGTTTTGTATGAATTTTGCCACATTTTTGGCCGTGAGAGCAGTGTAGGAAGCTGCTTCTACCCACTTGGTGAAATAATCAATTGCTACTAGAATGAAACAGTGACCTCCTGTTCCGGCTGGGGTTATCTTTCCGATTATGTCAATTCCCCATGCGGAGAATGGCCAAGGAGATGTCATCGTGTATAGCAACGAAGGAGGGACGTGTTGTACGTTCCCGAAGATTTGGCAATTGTGGCAGTGTCTCACGTATTTGATGCAATCAGATTCCATTGTGCTCCAATAATACCCTAAGCGTGTGATTTTCTTTGCCATCATGGGCCCACTCATGTGAGGACCGCACTCTCCGTCGTGGACTTCTTCCATCACCTTTCGTGCCTGTGAATGATCAAGGCAACGTAGGATTACACCAAGAGGTGTTCTTTTGTATAATTCTCCTTGCATCAGGATGTATTGGGAAGCTAATAGGCGTATAGCACGTTGTCCCCTTTTGTCCATATCTGGTGGATAGGTACCGTTAAGCTTGGAATTCAGGATCGCTTGGAACCAGGGTTCCTGTGCGATTTCTTCTTCATCGATGATTTGATGGACATAAGCTTCGGTTCGATCGTCGTTCAATACACAAAGGCATTCCTACCATGTGGTCTGGCATATTTATCAAAGATGCGAGTTTCGCAAGAGCGTCTGCAAATTGATTTTCCTCTCGAGGTAGGTGTAGGTAGGTTACGTGGTCAAAGAATTGAGCCACTTGGTCTATCCTGGCTTGATAGGGTGCGAGGCTTTCGCTTCGGATTTTCCAGGATCCTGTAACTTGATTGATGATCAGTGATGAATCCCCATGTACCCGGAGGTTTTTGATGCCTAAGCTTACTGCTGCTTGAAGTCCAATGAGACAAGCCTCATACTCTGCAGCGTTGTTTGTCACCTCGAAGTCGAGTTTGACGGCGATTGGTGTATATTCACCTTCGGGAGAAATGAGCAATACTCCTATTCCGAATCCTCTTAAGTTTGATGCTCCATCAAAGTATAGGTCCCACGAGTCTACGTCTGTTTGGAGTATATCCTAGTCGGGAAATGACCAAGTGTCTATGGTTTGCGCGTCGTTGATAGGATTTTCTGCGAAGAATTTGGCGACGGCGCGACCTTTTATGACTTTCAGTGGCACATATTTAAGGTCAAATTCTGAGAGCATCAGAGTCCACCTTGCAAGACGTCCGTTGAGGACGGGTTTCTCGAAGAGGTATTTGACTGGATCCATTTTGGAATATATCTTGACTGAGTAGCTAAGCATGTAGTGACGTAGCTTCTTCGTTGCCCACACAAGAGCGAGGCATGTCTTTTCGAGTTGCGAGTACTTGCACTCATATTCCAAGAACTTCTTACTTAGATAGTAAATAGCTCTTTCTTCACTTCCTACGGTTTGAGCCAAAGATAGCACCCATGGCGTTTCGATTCGTGAGATATAAACCAAGAGGTTGATCTCGTTGTGGCGGCATGAGCACTGGTGGTTTAGCTAAAATCTCCTTGATTCGGTCAAACGCCTCTTGACAATCATCATCCCACTTGGTGTGGTCTGTTTTCTTGAGTTTCTTGAAGATAGGCTCGCAAATCATGGTAAGTTTCGATATGAATCGACTTATATATTGTAACTTTCCCAGGAATCCTCTGACTTCTTTTTCTGTTTGAGGTTGTGGCATTTCGATTAGAGCTTTGATTTTTGAGGGATCTATTTCTATACCGCGTTGGCTAACGACGTATCCCAGGAGTTTTCCGGATGTTACCCCAAATGTGCATTTCTGAGGATTGAGTCTCATGTTGTACTTTCGTAGCCTTGCGAAGAACTTGCGAAGGTTCGCAATGTGTCCCTCTCTTTCCTTGGATTTGACGATCATATCATCTACATATACCTCAACTTCTTTGTGCATCATGTCATGTAGGAGTGTAGTTGCGGTGCGTTGGTATGTAGCTCCGGCGTTGATCAATCCGAATGGCATTACTGTATAGCAATAGGTTCCCCATTGGGTGACGAAAGCGGTCTTGTGCATATCTTCCATGGCCATCTTGATTTGGTTATAGCCCGCATACCCGTCCATGAAGGATAGTAATGCGTGGTCTGCAGTATTGTCCACCAATATGTCAATGTGAGGTAGAGGGAAGTCATCTTTCGGACTCGCTTTGTTTAAGTCCCTGAAGTCAACACAAACACGGATTCTCCCATCCTTTTTGGGCACAGGTACTATGTTAGCTACCCAGTCAGAGTACTCGGAAACTTTGATGAACCCGGCTTTGAATTGCTTATCAACTTCTTCCTTAATCTTTAGAGCCCATTCTGTTCTCATTCGTCGAAGCTTTCGTTTCACGGGTTTGAAACCGGCTTAATCGGAATCCTATGTTCAGCGATATCCCTGTCGATCCCTGACATGTCTTTGTAGGACCAAGCGAAAACGTCTTTGAATTCATTTAGGAGGTCTATGAAATCGGCCCTTTCGGTAGAGCTCAAGGTAGTCCCTATCCTAAGTTCTTTTGGTTCTAATTCGGTTCCTACGTTGATGGGTTCGGTATCCTCTATTACTGGTCCCCCTTCCCCTTCCCCTTCCTGTAATATTTCTTTGGCTACGTAGGGAGGTATTTCGGTCAAGTCTGGGTCTTGGTCATCCTCAGTATCATCATAAACAGAATTGCACTCGAAAGAACACAGAGAGTAAGCAGAACCTGATTTATTCATATTAAGATTTGAGTAAAGTTGAAACAAAGAAGCCAACTGATCCATGGTCAGTGGCGGTAAAGGAAAAGATGGTGGGGCATTCCCGAACTACCGTGACTACTCGATGCTAGGCTAGGAGAAACGAAGGGAGTGGGGATGACAACAGGAGTAGACTCTCTAATGACTTCTCTAGACTCCGACTCGACTCGATTCCGACTCCGACTCGAACTCGTCGTCTTCGGTTCTCCTTTGAACATCTCTCCTTCAAAAGAGTGAGTTTGAAGAGTCTTCCTTGGTTGTTGGTCCATTTGATAGATTTTCTCCATCCTTTCTCGCCGCTTTGTGTCGATTTCGTGATCAACGCGGTGGGGTTGAAGCGATCGTCCTGAAGTATCATAGTAATGATCTCATCCGGCGCGGCCCTAATGAATCGGTCCTCTCCAAACAATAGGCTAACAGCTTGTTCGTCTAAGCAAGGTGCTTGACGGGTTTTGTGAGTAGGAACGTTTCGGGAGGAATGAAGTAGCAATCGTGAAAGATCTCGATTCCGGCTAACTTCCTCTCAAGATAATGCCAAGGTTCGGGAAATCCGTGAAAGAGTTCTGATCTTCCTTCTTGAACGAAGTATCCATTTAAGGTGGGGAGATATGGCCTCATTTGGACTCCTACATACTTGCGATTTTGGACTTGAGCGAGCATTTCGAGAACTTCTTCAGCTGTGGGTTTGTATCCTAGCCCAAGTGGTATCCTTGTCGAGTTGCCTTTCTTGTATGGTGCAAAGGTGTTCTTCCGAACTGGGTTTAAAGGCATTCCAGGGAAGTATCCCTGATTCTTGAGTATGTGGTTGACCACCAAGTTGGAGTAGGGATTATAGTACAAGGGTGCCAACTCACTTTCTATAACGTTCACACTTTGGAAGCCCCCAAGTTCGTATATGGGATCCGCAAGGACTTGATTGTTTGATTGCTTCTCAATTATTGCCTTGATAGGTGACGAAGTGATCGTCACAACTTTGCCATTGAGTGGGATCTTGATCTTTTGGTGAAGGGTGGATGTTACCGCTTTGGAAGCGTGAATCCAAGGCCTTCCCAGAAGTATGTTGAATGAAGCTTCGATGTCCACTATTTGGAAGTTGACTTTTCGCTCGATTGGTCCCATGGCTATGGTTAGGCTAGCAAGTCCAACCACTTTTCGTCGTGTACCGTCATATGCACGTACACCTTGATTGGTGGGAGTCCAATCCGACTCTTTCAGGCCTAGTTTATATGCCGTTTTGAGGGGTATGACGTTGACCGCAGAGCCATCATCTACCAAAGTCATTGGCACATTCTTCTTTAGACAAATGACGGTGATGTATAGAGCAAGGTTGTGACTAGCGCCAAAAGGTGGCGAGTCTTCGTCTGAGAAAGTAATAGGATTACTTAGCTTCGGTGATTCTTGGAAGACCAAGTTGACTACATCTTCGGGAGTAGAGTTATGCGCTACATTCAATTTGGCCAAAGCTTGCAGTAAAGCTTGGCGATGCGGAAATGAGCTTGCCACTAGTTGCCAGACTGAAAGATCAGCCTTGGTTTTCTGTAATTGCTTGAGCAAATGATCAGTGGGGTCGTCTTCGTTGTCATTTGGTGTGATGACATTGGTTGGACCGTTTTGAGTGGTGCTTTGATATGGGCGACCCGAACGAGTTAGGTGATCCACATCTTGGTCTTCACCATTTTGGACTATTTCCTTGACCAAGGAGTTTTCAATGAGATATTCGTCTTCATCGTCATCGGCCCAAACTCCATTGATTGCAGCTAGTTCCTTCATCCTCATGATGTCACTTTCTAGTTGTATGATTTGATCGACTAGCTTATCGACCACGGCGACTACTTCTTGCATAGTGGCATTTTGAGAGAAGGTCAATGGTACACGTTCTTTAGGTGTTGCATTGGGATCGCGTAAGGTCGTTACCATGTTTTCTAGTTCCCACACTTGTCTATCTACCCTCCTTGCCCATGCGATGAAGTCGGAAATGGTAGGGGAGATGGTAGAGTAGAGTCTTTCTTTCTCAATTGCATGAATTTCATTTTCGGTGGGAGAAATGAGATGTGAGCAATCTAAGGTAGATTCGTCACTTGTAATCACTAGAACTCCAAGAGGATTCTGAGTGTTGTTGGGCTTACCTCCTGGTGGAATTGGAAGTCGACCATCTTCAATCATATCCTGAAGCACGTGTTTCAACTTGTAGCATTTTTCCGTGTCGTGCCCCTTGCCCCTATGGTATTCACAGTAGGAATTTTCATCCCGGAATTTGGACTTCCTTTCGGGTTCGGGAGTAGGCCCAATGGGTTGGAGTTTACCTTGCTTCATTAGTCTTTTTAGAGCGTTGGAGTACGTATCCCCAAGGTTTGTGAACTTCCTTGGTGGGCTAGTTTTCTTGGATGGCTCGAGAAGGTTAACTTCGTCGGTCTTGCTAGTAGAGCCGTATGAACGACTCGTGGACCCTTGATATCCTCGACCTACCGTTTTGGACAAGAGTCCTTTACGGATGTCGTCTTCAATTCGTGTCCCTAGTACAGTTAAGTCCTTGAAGGTCTTGATGTTTTGATATCTCAAATGGTTGGCATATATGGGCTTGAGATTGTCCACAAACTTTTCCACAAGAGTAGCCTCATCCGGGCGTTCAACTAGTTGGGTACTAGTCTTCCTCCACCTACTTAGAAAGTCGGTGAATCCTTCTTTATCATTTTGGGTAAGAACCTCTAGAGTGCGCATGTTGACTTGGATCTCGGCATTATCCGCGTATTGTTTCGAGAACTCGATTGCGGCGTCCTCCCAAGTAGCGACCTTTTTGTGATCTAAAGTGTAGAACCATTGCTTTGGGATGGTGTCAAGAGATGAAGGAAAGATCCTTAAGAACATCTCGGGTTTGATGCCTTTGATAGACATGTAGTCCTTGAAGGCGCGGATGTGGTTCAAAGGGTTCTCATGTCCTTTAAACTTAGGGATATCCGTCATACTAAAGTTAGTGGGCAATTTGGAATTGACGGCTTCATACTTACGATTGTTCTCCCTGTAAATGTCATCCCCCTTAAGGTACATCAATTGCTCCTCTAGGTATTGGAGTCTTTTCTCAGCTGCGGTTGTTCCTAGGACAGGATTCTCATCTTTAGACTCGTCATCGGAAAATTGTAGCACTCCACCTTTAGGGGGAGGTAGCTTTCCCTCTACATCAAAGATACGGCCTTCGATAAGCTCAAGGCGGTCATAGGTTTGTTCTTGAGTGATTTGCATTTGGGTTATCGCGGCCAGGATTCGATCATTACTTTCTTGAATTTGCTGGAGGTTCGTTTCATCACTTGACCCAGGCATCTTGGAAACTGGATAAGAGATCGGCGACGAATCAAAACACGATCGACCATTCTATCACACTTGCTAAAAGAGGAAAAGCTTTGACTCGTGAAGTGGGTGTGTGCCACTTGTGTTGAGTGAGTTTTGAAGAAAGACAAGTTCTTTGAAAATGTGTTCCTAGTCAACTGTAGTGTAGTTGTAGGAGTGGACTCGAAGTGAGGTTTTGAAATGGGCTTGTGGCCCGAATTTTGACTTGACAAACGGACAGAGTTTTGACCGGATTTTGCGCTAATTAAAGGCCTACTTTTTTTTCGAAATTTTGCTTAAAAATAAGGATTTTGATTTTTTGAAAATTCGTCATGGTTTTGTTTAGAAGTGGTGATCACGTAAGATTTACACATTTATACAAGCATTATAACGGGATGCTGAGTGCATTTAAAAGGGTTTTGGTTTAAAGGGTGGGTTGCCATACCGAACCATCAAACCCGAAGTCTGTGGAGAGGCTCGTGCCAAACAAGAGTAAGGCCGATTCCTAGTCAATTTCCTCAAGTAGTGAAGGCCCTTGATACAAACAAGAGTAAGCATCATGGTATGGATGACGTCAACCACTATCCATCCTTAGGCCCAAATAAGAATTAGGACCGTTTAGACGGGACGATTGGTCGAATGGGTTGGGTTGGGCCTAGGAAGGCCGAATAAACGGTCTAGGAAGACCGAGTTATGAAAACCGACAATTGTCTTGTACAAACTTATTCCCTAACCTTGTTCAAGTTTCACCCTTGCAACACGTAAGTGTATTATCCCCAGCGGAGTCGCCAAACTGTGGACAGCGGGCCGCCCACGGGGGCGCTTGGTGAGAAACGAGGGACAAGCGTTTGCATTTTGTAAGGAGTCGCCACCAATTTTTATGGGAAATTGGAACCGTTCGAATACCTCGTGTCATGTCAAGACACAAAGTAGTGACATGAACACTAAGCAATCGTTACCCTTAGCATTCTATGTCTAGAATGACTCTCGTGGATGCCAATGAACACGGGTGCTCACGGAGATCTGGAGTAAGGGGTGAGGGTACGTATTAGGAAGCTCTTTTGATCGAACACCTAATCTCGCCCGCCTCGATAGCGGCCTCTACTAATGATTAGGGAATTTATTTATACTCGATATATCGTCGGTTATATGCATGCAATGCAACATCCATAGATTAATCCTAGCATGTGAGAATTAGACTAAGTCGGTGAAACACGTAATTAGCATACAATTGGGTCAAAGTAGGATTTAATGCTCATTTACATGTGAAAACATACAAATGATACAAAACAATAAATACAATAAATATAAATTACAATAATGAAAATTACATTAATTACATAGGATAGGCGATTTATGTCGAAAATACCTTTAAAACGGATAATTTGAGAGAAAGTAAAGAAAGAATAAAACAAATAAATTAAGAACAGAGATTAGCGATAATACGGATAATAGTTAGTTAATACGTAAACTAATTAAACTAGGTCAAGGCAGAAACGGAGTTCAGGGACAGAACTCATCCTGGAACAGCGCAAAGAGAATCGCGCCCTGCGGAAGAGCGCAGCGATTCTTTCGCACTGCTCCAAGGGTGAATTCTGGCTGTGAAGCCGGAACTGCAAATCGTTAATGTTAATTGTTAATTTTAGGGATTGATTTGATAATTGACTCGGATGAAAGTGATTTAATGTATTAATTACATGTGAATGATGGTCATAAAAACAGTAAAACATGAATGAGGCGGAATTAAACGGATTAATTATGTGAAGGGACGATGTTAATGAATGATTAATTAGTGACATCGGTGAATGGAACAAACTAAACATGATGAATTGATGACAAATTAATGACGAATCAATGGATAAACAGATGAAAACTATATCAATGACGAATTCCAGAAACTCAATATGAACAAATTGAATCGCTAAAATCCGGGTTTGAATATTAATAACGAAAACCCGCAAATACGGATTACTTGGGATTTAAGGTCGGATTTATGATAATTAAAACATCTTAATGATGAATAAATTATATACATGTGAATTATTGAACTATCATGTGAGAAAATTAAAGACAAACATACGAAAACAAATAAGAAAGACGGAATAACAGAGGATTTAAGAAGAAGAAAAGAAGCAGAATCTGCGGCAGCCTCACGAAGAGGCGCAGCAGAATCGCGCTCCTTCAAGAGGCGCAGCGATTCTTCGCGTCTTTTCTCGACGTCTGTCTACTGGAAATCCGCAAAAACAGATTTTAACAAAGGGTTTTAGAAATCGATTTTAACGGTATTTTCGACATAAACCTTACAATGATGATGCGATAAATAAAAACACAATAAATAAAGAGAATTATTACACCCTCAGACTTACATGTTGACGGAACGAGATGAACTAAGAATATCGATTAGTGAATGCTCGACGCGAATGCAAGGAAAGAGTGCCCTCGTAAGAGGAAAACGATTGATTAATTTAAGTTGATTGAGTGTAGTTGGTCAAATTGGTCAGTCATGCAACGGAGAGGCTGGTACCCGGAAAGATCCGAGCTTACGTGGTCGGAAGTCCAAGCACGTAGGCGCCAATTAGTAAGAACGAAGTCTAGAATGCAAAGGGAGAAGAGAAGGGCGGACACTCGCGTGAGAAATATGAGGAACGAAGGCTCCTATTTATACTAATCACGCGGAGGAATAGGGTTTCGGAGACTCTTTGGAAGTGAATCTCGGAAAGATATAAAAAAGATACGTAAATCATGCAAAGAAGGGCTGGTAAAGGCGCGCAGCAGCCCATCTGCGTCCCTTGGAAGAGGCGCAAAGACACGCGTGCGTCCTGTTCCCCGTGAGGTTTTCTCTCTGTTGAAGAAAGATTTCCGCGTTTGAGTTATGGTAGGACGGAAATAATTCGATTATCTTGTGAATATTACGGGATATTATTTGCCAAAAGATAAAATTTATGAAATATGGAATAGAAATATCCGGAACATTCCAGAACATTCTGACTCGGGATTTAACAGCTATCAGAAAATGGAGACGGTTTTTGACCCGGACTCCGAATGTACTCTAATTACTGCCAAAACGACCGTATCAGGACGTAGATGACAACTAAGATGTAGACATTAATATTTGAGCAATCACCTGACGATAATCTTACGAACTGTCACAAATCGTTCCGCGAATCAAACATGCGGCCCAATCATCACCGGGTGGTTTGCGGGAGGTGCAGAAACGAGGTGTCTACAGGTTACCTCTACCCAGGTCATGAAGGTTCTTCGAACTCATGATGATGATGGCCCTACCAACATATATGCCTTTGAATTAACCGCACCCATCCGGTTCATCTTTAACCTGGTTTTTCGTAACCTTGTCCCTTCCAACAATAGCCGTGGGAGATGTTCTCTCCTTGACATGCTCCTGATTCATCACATTGTCAAGCACAAACCCATTAACCTTCCCCGTCTTATGTTTCACCGAATTCTTGAGATGTCCAATGAGTTCCAAAGTGGCAACTTTGACAAAAATGCCGTGGTTCCTTATGGTATGTGGCTCTCGATCATTTTCATGAGGGAGGGGTTAGTGTTGAAGGGAAGCCCTGCGATTGAGAAATTGAGTGATGAAATGACACCGGGCCTTCTTTCTCGGATGAACTTGGAGATTAAGAATGGCAAATTGGAAAGGAAGAATCAGTCGGGTTCTACAGTGGGCTCTACCGTTGAAATGGGTGTGGTACTAGCAAAGTTGGATGAGCTCCTTGGGATTGTGAATCGGCTGGTCAAGGAACAGGGCAAGTTGAGGGATGAAGTTGGTGATCTTCGAACTATGAATGAAGATCTTCTTGAACGTCTTCAGAATGCATCCTAAACTCATGCCTCTTTAACCCGTCTCTCCTCTTGAACTTTAGCTCTTTGTTTTGTTTTAAGACACTCTTTTGCACCTTCGGTTGTTTGTTTTGCTTGAACTATTTGCGTGTGTTTCAATCGTGTTGCTTGCCTTTTGAACATGTTTTCTCCTCCTTTGACGATGTCAAGAGGGGGAAGTAGTTTAATTATGCCATGTGTGATCTTCTAACTCTTAGGCTAACGTCCACCTTAATTATGTCTTAGCTTCCATGATTAGATGTTTTACTTTGGCCAAGCATGTTGCACCTTTCGACTACCTTGATCATGTTTATTAATTATGTTTATGTTGAAATTGACCAAAGACCGACTAACCATGGGCTAAGGGGGAATATCACATGTTTGGACTTGTCATCATCAAAGGGGGAATTTGTTAGAACACATTAGATTGATGATGCCAAGTCCCCTTGTTATTTGATTGTTTGCTCTTAGTTGAAATAATTAGTGAATGAAGCAATCAAATGGACTTTCAACAATGATTCAAGATGATCAAGGCAATCAAGGAAGTCAAGACAATGATACTTTCCAAAGCCTTAGTCGATATATGTAAGAGTAAGTGTAACATTCTCATTTAAGTCAAGTAATGGCAAAACCATGCAACGGACACTGCACCGTGGTTTCGGTACTATCATACGGAGGAGTTTTCGTCCAAATGTTTTTAAAGTGTCAAAACTTTGCAAACTTTAAACCTTAAACATTTGAATTTTCAAAAGCTTGAAAACAATCTGAAATTTTGGAGTCACAAGCCCACTTGTCTAAGCCTCTAGATTTGTGCAAACACCTTTTACTAAAATGGCAAAAAAGACTTGTCAAACTTCTAAAGTAAGAAAAGCTTTTTGCCATTTTGGTAAATTGTCACATGTTGAGTGTAGAAGCTTAAGTTTTCTGATTTCTTAAGCCCCAAGCCTACAAGTCTAACACTTACCATCACTCAAAGCTATCATTTTAATATTGGATTTAATTTCTCTAAGTGTACTTACCTAAGACTAAATCCACTATAAATAGAGTGTCTTAGTCACATTTATTTCTCAAGACTTCCAAAGCATTTATTGTAAAAACCTTGCAAATCATTTGTGCATTGAAAGCTTTGTTCTTCAAGTATTTGCAAAACGTTTTTCTGATTTTAAGTCTTCAAAATTGTTTTCGGAAAAAGTCAGTAAAACCTCCAAGTATCGGTTCATTTGTCTTTGTGACATGATGAGTTTGTTCCATGATTCTCGTGTTAGATCTTCATTGTAATCTCCATGTTCATTTAAGTGAACTCTTGAGATTCAAGATTCTGTAACACCTTGAGATAGAACCCATAAACTCTTGAAGCGGAGTAGCTTTAAGTTTGAGTGCAACCGGAGTAGGTTGGCGAGTTATTTTCATTGTAAGGGGTTTAGTAAGTTTGAGTAAATTTCTAAACAAGCAATAAAATAACGGTTGGACGTAGGCCTCGGAGTAGAGGCTGAACCAATTTTTAAAATGTCGTTTGTTTGTTCATTTACTTTTACGTTCTTCCACTTTGCTATTTCTCGCATGTACCTAATCAAGTTCGTCAGGTCACGATCACCTATACCGTGACATAGAACTCTTTGTACCTCTTGTGAACTTACATTCAATTAAGTTTCTCAAGTCTTGTACTTCAATATTCTTCACTTAAGTTAACTAATTAACCAAGTTAAGAATAAAATTTTTAAAAGGTACACCTAATTCACCCCCTCCCCCTCTTAGGTGTTAAATCGTTCTTAACTCTTCAGTTTGTTAGAAAAGATTGCAACTTTACTTTGTTTTCATGTTACCAATCAACTCAACCCCCCCCCCTTTTATCTATGTTCATCTATTGTTTGTCATTGTTGATAACCATTGTTTGTTTATAAACTTGTCATTAGTATTCAATAGTTTACAATTTAAGTACTTAGCTTAAAAGACCTTCTCTTGGGATTGACCCTTACTTGCACTATATTGCTTTATCAATTGGAGTAATTTAGAGCATAGTTTGGCTTATAAATTGTTAATTTGATAGTTTAATTCTAGTATTTAGCGACCTAGTATTGTGCTTATCAAAGCCCCCCGTTATTTTCTTGCTATAAATAACATGTTGTCCGTAGCTTGGTTGGTGTTACAACAAGTTCCGATCTCGTCTCACTTTCATACATACACAAAACAAAAGTATAGTGTTCTCAATAGATTAGAGACTCGCGTATTTTGAGGGTTAAGTTTAAATTGGCCTTATCTACAAAGTATGTATTTCATTACCGAGATTTTTACTATTTATTATTAAATACAATAAATCTCACAAGGACCGCATTTCTGTGTTTTGCCGATGAAGTATTATAGTCTTTTTGGTTTTTAATTCGTTTTACACTATATTGGTGTAATAAAACTGCCTTACATAAAATTAACGTAACTTTGTAAAATAGACTACATACTATTTTCAGTTTTTCACCCATAACTTTGTACTGTAATATTACTCCTATGGTTGTTGTTCGCCTGTTCGTAATCCTTGTACCAAAACAACAATGGTTTCCATCCCAAATAAGATTCTTAATAATGAGATTTTAACCAAATTATCCGCCAGATCGCTTGTTCGCTTCAAATGTGTTTCCAAATCCTTCAACACTACCGCTGCCCTAATGTTAAATCATACAACCAGCCTGGGCCCCATCCAAATGGAGGAGAGGGGTCCGCTTCATAAGATCAATGAGATTCTACTCTAAAACCAATTGGCTTTAGAGGGAGTAACTATTTGTCTTATAAAGTGATTTATCCTCCCCTCTTCTATCAATATAGGACACACCTGCTACTAAAAAAATTGCTAACCTTAGTGCTCGTTTGGTTCATCCAGGCATTGAATTCCCGTGTTAATTTGCAACTCACGGGATTTTAACTCCCTTATACGATTCACATGAAATAGCAAAAATATGTTTGGTTGCCTTAAAAGAGTTTATTTTTCTCATGAATTAAATTCCAATGTCTTGTTTGGTTACACTATTTCAATTCACATGATTTTGATTTATAAATACAGATATACCCTTATTTAAAATAAATAATATCTAACTCCTTTTTTTTCTAGGGGCAAATGGGTAAATTTGAAGGAAAATAGATTGAGATGTTTCCAATTACCTAGAGGGGGGTTGATAATCAAACTCCTACATCATGTAGGAGTTGAAAACTCCTCGGAGTTGCCATTTCCCCCATTTTGCAATATTTGTGGCAATTAAACAAGTTGCAAAAAACTCAATTCATGGGAGTTTAGAATTCCCATGAATTGAATGAGTAACTAAATAAGCACTTATTCTACTAACATTATCCGTTATTATGAATCTTCTTCGACGTTTGCCCGCGGGCTAGTACTTCACAACATAGGGTCATTCATTTTAAGTTAAGCTTCCCTTCTCCAAAGTTGCTATGCAAATTGAGATCTTAATCTCTTAATCCACTTTATCAATGAACCTTATTTTTGCATTCCGAATTAAAAAAGATGCAATCAAATTCTGCAAATTTCATAATCATCCTCAATCCTTACTCTTCACTACTTGCTCGGATTTTGAAGTTAGCGCACGACGACAACGTGCGCTAACTTCAAATGAATGCGGCGCTATTTTCCAGTCCCTTACGAATTCCAAATCCTTAAAAATGGGTCAAACACTTCACGGATACGTAATTCGTTCTGGACTAATACAAGACAATACCTACCTCTGTACCAAAATTGCTGCATTTTATGCAAGTTGTGGCTGCATGAATTACGCCCGTATAATATTTGACAAAATTGTGAATAAAAGTTGTTTCCTTTGGAACTTTATGATTAGGGGTTACGCAAGTAACGGTCTTTCTATGCAGGCGATATCGCTTTATCGAACAATGATGAGAATCGGTGTTTTATCGGATAATTTCACGTACCCATTTGTTATTAAGGCGTGTGGCGATTTGGTACATGTTTATCTTGGTAGAATTGTACATGCTCAAGCTGTCGTTAATGGGTTTCATTTCGATATTTATGTGGGTAATTGTCTTTTAGCAATGTATGCTAGATTTCGAGACATGGAGAATGCACGTAAGGTGTTTGATGAAATGCCTAAGAGAGATTTGACGTCGTGGAATACTATGATATCTGGGTATGCTAGAAACGGTAATCCACGTGAAGGTTTACGTGTTTTTCAGGAAATGGTTGTAATCGGCGCTGGCTTGGATTCAACGACTCTGCTAAGCGTGCTTTCGGCTTGTTCTGAACTAAACTCTTTTAGGATTGGAAAACAAGTGCATGGTTATCTTCTGCGGAATCACGTACATTGCTTGAATAATTTTTTGCCTAATTCTCTTATGGAGGTATATTGTACTAGCGGGTCTATGATATACGCAAAGCGGTTATTCAAAGTCTCACGGAAGGATTCTGTTTCATGGAATACTTTAATTTCAGGTTATGCTCGAAAGGACGAGGGTTTTGAAGGTTTAAGTCTTTTCTGCCAGATGGTTACGGTTGGTAAGCAGCCAGATCTTGCAACCTTTATTGTTGTACTAGGGATTTGTGAGAAGGTCGCTGCACTGAATTTCGGTATGTCTGTCCAATCTTATCTTGTACGAGAAGGGTTTGGTAGAAGTACAATGGCTGCAACAGCTCTCATAGGCATGTATTCTCGATGTGGAGAGTTGACTTATTCACGGCTTGTTTTTGAAGAAATCGAAGAAAAGAATTTGGTTTGTTGGACTGCTATGATTTCAGCCTTTGGTAACCATGGAAAGGGAAAGGAAGCTATTTCGATTTTACAACAAATGATAGCGAATGGCATTGTTCCGGATGAGGGTACTTTCACTTCTGTATTGACCGCATGTAGCCATGCTGGATTGGTTGAGGAAGGTCGCGAAATTTTTCATAAAATACATCAGAAATATAATATTAAGCCTGTACTGGCTCATTACGCAAGTTTCGTAGATCTTCTCAGCCGAGCAGGACAACTGGATGAAGCATATGCGATAATCTGCAGTATGGAGGTGAAACCAACAACTGATATATGGGCTTCCTTCCTTTCAGGCTGTAGGGTTCATGGAAATATTACCCTAGCTGAGATTGCTGGTCGGGAAATTCTTGAAGCGAAATCAGATGATAAAGTAGGGGGCTACATTTGCCTTTCACATGTATATGCAGATGAGAAAAGATGGACTGATGTTGAAAGAGTTCGTGGCATAGTACAGAGTAAAGCAATGGCTAAGCCCACAGCTTACAGCTTGGTAGCCTAGTTTGGTAGCCTGAGACCGAAATTCTTGTAGTGTATTATCAAGGGTATGAATTACGGATCCGGGAGGTGATGGTGTATAGTCTAAATGAGAATTCATGGAAGTTGGTTGAGAATGTTCATCGACCCGCAGATTCCTTACAGATGCGAAATGGGCTGACGAGGTACCTTTGGTGGACTTATTTACAGATACGAGGTTGTATGGATGATGAAAGAGTATGGAGTGTAAGAATCGTGGATTAAATTGTTTGAAATTTCTAGTTGTTTTCATCGTTGTCGTAGTAGTCCTTGTTATTACTGCTTCGATGGCTCTTATGGTTTTCGCCAAGGCGCAAAACAAGAGGTTTTGGTACGAAGACCGCGTAAGCTCGCTGGACTGTTTTGGTGCAATATTGGATCCGAAGCAAATGGTAAAACTGAAGAAATAAGTGGGATTCCTGTTTTCGATTAGGCGTGTTTTTTTACTGGAAGTCTTGTTCCGATTCCTGGTAGTAAGCCGATTATATGGTCGGATAAATAAGAAGCAGTGTCGTGGTAAATGTTACAGTAGTTTGATTTGTACTGAATTTTAGTTTCGTAATGAACAAAGTTTGCTCAAGGTTCACTCATCTAGATTGATTTAAGACTGTCTTTATTGGTCGGACTTATAATTTGGCTGAGAATCAACCATAGGACTCCGCTAGTTGTCCCTTTAGTAAATAAGGAATCTTATTCTTTCCGGCATAATTTTATCTCATTTCAGTTTACTTATCTTCAATTCGGTTCTGTTTGATAAAACTAGCTGAAAATGTACCAAACAAAGCTGAAAAGATACTGAAAACTGAAAAGTTGCTAACTAAAACTTGAAAAGATTGTTGTACATTAGTAGCTGATATAATATGTAACGCCTCCAATCCCCCATTAATTAGGAAGTTTTTGACCACGCCCTAATAGAGGTGCTACACTTTTTGGTTTCCCGAGCAAATGTATATGAAACAACAAATTAAGAAAGAAAGTAAATTACAAGTCTCGAACACAAAACCAAATGTTAAAAGTTATACAACCAACAATATCCAAGTGCCAAGTGAAAATGACTAGTCTAGGTGGGACCCTCTAGATGAAGATACTACGCCAATCCTCGGGCCACCGTTATGTAGATCTGTACTCGGGCTGGGCTAGGGCCGGGTCGGGCGGGCCAGGGGCGGGCCAGGCTCTCCTGGTTAGACCCACATGGGAGAGAGGCTGGCTTGGTCGGGTTGGGCCGGGCTGGGATATGCTTGACCAGGACTAGGCCCGAGGCGGGCCAAGAGCGGGCCGGGCTGACGGGCCTTACCAATTTATTTTTATTTCTTATTATTTTTGCTAAAATGGCGGGCCAAGACCGGGCCAGGCTAAAATTTTAGGACCAGGCCCGGGGCCCGGACGGGCCACGACCGGGGCCCGGACGGGCCACGATCGGGGCCCGTGTCAGGCCAAGTTGCATAAAATAACGGGCCAAGGCGGGTTGGGTTCGGGCCGGGTCGGGTCAGCCCTTGCCGATGACCAGCTCTACCGTCATGTACAAAAGCTAAACCTGTAAATCAACTGCTCCCTATATGACTGGAAAAAACGATTGTATAAGAGATTGAACTGAAACAAATCCATCCATTAGGTCTTGGAGGCCACCACGTTTACTTGTAAGGCCTCATGCTATGTTGCATGAATGGTTACGTGCCTTTTGTTTAGAAAAAGCTAAGTGCAGTGATCGACTTTCTAGGTAAGCCATGACATAACATATATACATACCCTTCAACTCTTGAACCCCACGCTGGTTACTTGATATACATAGCATGTTGTCCGTAGCTTGGATGCTATAGAAGTTCCGATCCCATCTTACTCTTGTAAAGTTGTACATACACAAAAGTAAGTACAATGTTTTCTCTATATTCCATTTTCGTTTTAATTATTTTTATCTGTGGATACATTATTAGAAAGACTGCATTTGTGGGTGAAGTCATAACGTTATCTACACATAAAGTATGTATTTCGTTACCCAGTTTTGTAAATCTGTGATAGTGCTCATAAGGACTGCATTTTTGTCTTCCACCTGCGAATTACCATTGTCCTTTCGGTGTTTAGACCCGTTTTACACTATATTGGTTTGAAACTGCTACCATCTCGGTTTTTCACCCAGAAGTCGTAAGACTTGTAACTAATGAGATCTCAAGACCTCAAAACGACCACTGTTATGGCTGCTGTTCGTAATCCTTGTACCAAAACAATAATGGTTTCAATCCCAAATGAAATTATAACTAATGAGATTTTACCAAAATTACCCGCGAAATCACTTGTTCGCTTTAAATGTGTTTCCAAATCCTTCAACACTTTAATATCATCCCCCGACTTCATCAACCTTCACCTTCAACAATCCCTCACGTCAAGCGCAAATCGCCTCCTTATTCTTGCTAAAGAAGACAGCAGTGATCTCTACTCGTTCGACATAGACTCGTCAGACAGCGACACCACGGCCGTCAACATTCCTTTACCGCATACCCTAGACAAGTGGTTGGACGATGGCATTGTTTCTATTATTGGCTCATTCAATGGCTTACTTTGCGTTGGACTAAAACGTGACATTGACGGAACTGATGAATATAAGCATGTCGTGATCAACCCGTCTACAGGAGTATTTAGTGAAGTTCCTTACAAATACTCACCTGTGTCGGGTGACCTGTACTATCATATTAGTTTCGGGTTTGGGTATGATGACATAAACAAGGATAATAAACTTGTTCGAGTTGTGGAAAATGTTGACCGATATCACTATTATCAAGGAGATGAGTTATACAACCGGGAGGTGATGGTGTATTCTCTAAATGAGAATACTTGGAAATTGGTTGAGGATGTATATCAACCGAAAGAATCCTTACAGTCTCGAAATGGTGTTCTTATGAAGAATCATTTACTTCATTGGCTTTTTTGGTGTTCAGTTAGGTACTGTTACATTATTTATTGTTTCGATATTCGATTTGAGAAATGGGTTGATGAAGTACCTTTGGTGGACTTATTCACTGATCGAATGGCCGACTTCGAGGAAAGGAAAGATACGAGGTTTGAAATGAGAAACCTTGGTGTTATTGATGGGTGTTTGTGTTTTACCGCGAGATCGAATTTGACCGATGTTGTATGGATGATGAAAGAGTATGGAGTGAAGGAGTCGTGGATTAAATTGTTTGAAATTTCTAGTTGTTTTCATCGTTGTCGTAGTAGTCCTTGTTGGTACTACTTCGATGGCCCTTATGGTTTTCGGCAAGGCGCAAAACAAGAGGTTTTGGTTCGGAGACCGCGTAAGCTGGCTGGACTGTTTTGGTGCAATATTGGATCTGAAGCAAATGGTGAAACGGAAGAAATAAGTGGGATTCCTGTTTTCGATCAAGCGTGTTTTTTTACCGGAAGTCTTGTTCCGATTCCTGGTAGTAAGCTGATTATATCGCCTGATAAATAAGAAGCAATGTCGTGGTAAATGTTACAGTAGTTTGATTTGTACAGATTTTTATTTTATTTTGGTAATGAACAAAGTTTGCTCAAGGTTCACTCATCTAGATTGATTTAAGACTTGTTTATTGGTCGGACTTGTAATTTGGCCAAACGCTTACTCAATTGGCCAGGGGTGTCTAATACCCCCGGGCGGCGAAATCAAGCCTTCAATTTTGGCCACCGAATTTATAAATTTTACTAATAAAATTCAATATCAATCGTTGGTTGGCGCAGTGGTAGCATGGGGCTGCGTTTGGTAGGGAGGTCTGCGGATCGATCCCCCACAACTGCGATTGGGAGGTATTTAAATACCGTAATTCTTGGACACGCCCCAAAATCCGGATTAGTCGGCCAATGTGGTTCAGATTACCGGATGGTTTAGACAAAAAAAAAACTAATAAAATTCAATACAAACCTCGACGTGTACTACACTATACATTCATATTTGGGCCTCATTTTTTTGTGGTGCACCGGGCCTCCATTTACTTTAAGACGCCCCTGTAAGTGGCTTTTGCCTTACCAGTTCAGCACTTGTACAGTCTGTACTACTATGATTAAGAGTATTAATATTTGTCCGAGAGTGCCAAGCGCGAAGCCTAGTGGTTGATTGGTTGAATTTGGGTGAAATTTCTAATAGACTCAGGTTCAAGTCTCTTTAAGAGCAATTTTAATTTTATTAATTTAAATATTTCGGGTACAATCTTCTAGTTATTCTACTGATTCGATTTCCGCACTTGGATGAATAGGAGGGTCTTAATTTGAAGACTTGATTCTTCTTTTCTTGGATGAATTTGATTTGCTTCTCGCGATGAACGCTTGATGTCGGATCGAAGAGTAGTTTTCTCTTGGAAGAGGATTTTTGTAGAGAGGTTTTGTTTGTAATGTGATTTTCTTTGTAATTTTCTGATTTTTCTGATTAGTCTCAAAATGAGAGTTAATGCTTGTATTTATAGGAAAAAAATGAAGGGTTTGGTTTCCACCCTAAGTGGACTTGGTAGTCTTGACATTTCTACAATGGACTTGGTAGTCATTTTGGCCCATTTGAATGTATTTGACCCATTTAGTGAGTTTGACCTGTTTGTCGGATTTTATCTCTTTAGAGAGTCGGACCGACTAAAATAATCAAATTGGACTAATTTAATTAATTTTTTGTCCAATTTAATTATATTAGTTTTGCATTTTATTTGCCAAGTCAACATTTTGACTTTTGACTTCCGACGTGGCACTTGTATAAATTTTACGTGCCTACAGGAGTATTTATGTCTTACGGGTATGTCTTCCAGATTTATGTCGTTTGCAGGTAGTCATTTTGACGTTTGTATACCCGAGCATTTACCAGTATGTCTTCCAGATTTATCCCGGTAGTCATTTACGTTTGTATACCCGAGCATTTATCAGTACGCATCCAAGACAGCGGCTGGAGATTCTCTTGTCACAAAATAAAATGTGCTGATGATTAAAATCACAAAATAAAATGTGCTGATGATACATGCATACTTGAGATTTAAGTCATTTAACTAGTGTACGATTATGGCGATTGTAATTTGGGTGAGATTGTTGTCGTAGATCCAACATCATCGAATTCATTGTCTTGCTAAATGTCTTTTACTATGTTATTTTATACCTTGTACATATCTTCTTTACGCTTTATTTCAGACATGTCTCAATCTGTTGAGATTAATGAGGTATAGGTGAAATAAAGGTAAAAATATTAATGAGATAGGGGGACTTGTGAATAACTAACGAGTAGGCGGTTTAGCATAAACAAATTATAAGGGTCATTTTTTTTTTGTTTTTTATTTATAATGTGTATTAGATAATTTTAATTTTGGATTTTTTTTTGCATTGATTTAAATGAAAAGTTTACTATTTTTTTTTCAATTTGTCAATATTAGAAAACGGGTATGAGTTTGTAGTTATTATAAGTTGTATGAACTTGTTTAAACTGAGCTTATAGGAGTTGAACTGAGCTTATAGAAGTTGAACTGAACTTGTAGGAGCTGAATTGAACTAAACTTATAAGAGTTAAACTGAACTGAACTTATAGGAACTGAACTGACTTTATAGGAACTGAACTGAACTGAACTTATAGAAACTGAACTGAACTTAAAAGGCAAATAGAAGTCCAAAAGAACAGGGCATTAGTTGCTCATTTTTTCCCCTTCCATTTTGCACAAAAAATAAAGAAATGATTTTACAAACCAAAAAACACTCTATCCCACATGCAAATGAATTGGACTACACAAACCTTTCCAACAAAGAAAAGAGGGAAGAAAATCCGATTACCATGAAAAAGGAAAGAGGTAAGAAATGAGCGACTCGGAGGAAGTATTATTAAATATTATAGATTGAAGATATAGAAAAGGGAATTTAACCCATAATGATGTACTTGATATCTCAAATGCTACTATAGGTAGCATTTTCTTATTTCGCAAATAAACTATTTGTCAAACACTTACAAAAAAAAAAGTTACATAAATTTTTTGTCAAAAAAGCTATTTTAGTGTAAAAAAAAAAAAAAAAAAAAGGTACCCGAAAATCTAAAATGTGTTGCCAAACCGACTCTCAGTTCATGGTAGGCAAGTTTAGTTTAGTTCAATTCAATTTAGTTGAATTCAGTTTAACTAATTTCAACCGGAAAGAATGTGGACCTAACATTTAAGGGATTTGGTTAGACCTGACAAAATCAATCCAATTCGATTGACCTGACCTGAAAAGGCTTGCCCGAAATCCGAATCGACCAGGTCCGAAAATGATCCGAGCTTTCTTGACCTGTAACTGTCCCGACCCAAAAATGACCAAATCCGAAAATGACCCAACAACACTTAACTCTAATTGACCCAAAAAGACTTGAAATGACTTTTTTCCCTCTTAATCATTAAGTCAGAAATGACTCGACCCGCTTGACCCAAAATGACCTGATCAACACACCGAAACAGGTTGAAACGCGAAATATGACTCGACCCGAGTTAACTCGAAATTCAACCTGTCTGACCTGTTTGCCAGGTCTAGATTTGGTAGATCTGGCAAAACCAACTTGGACCGATTGACCCAACCCGAAAAGACTGACCCAAGACCCAAAATTTGACCCGAACTATAACCTCCAAATGTGACCTGAAACCCGAATTTGAGGCCCGGACTTTGTTGACCCGGAACTGGCCCTACCCGTAATGACCCATTCCAAAACCACCCGACCCAAAAATGACCCCACAAAATATAACTCTAATTCTAATTGAACAAAAAAATACTTGAAATGACTAATTTAAAACACACATAATATATTTTAAGTTAAAAATAAAGAATCAATTATCAAAACTAAACTAAAAATAGGTAATACTCTACTCCGTACTTATTTTTGTCTTAATCATTAGCCCAAAAATTATCCGAACCCGAAATAACCCGCCCCACTTGAACCGAAAATGACTCGCCCAACATACCTGAAAAACACCCGAAACCCGAAACAACCCGACCCTACATGAGAATATGACAGACTCGAACTAACCCGATCCAAATTGATCCGACTTGATTGACCCGTGCGTGCGAGGTATAAGATTTGGTATCCGAACCGGAAACCCGATTAAAAGGGCTTTGAAAGTTGAAACCCATTTTTTGAAACAAGTATAAACCACCCTCCATTTTTAGGCTTTTAAAGTAGTCACTTGAATCTTCGAATTGGAGCTCTCACTACTCTCTTCCTTAACCATCTTCCGCCGTTGCTCACCTTCTCTCTCTAGGTAAAAACTTTCTCCTCTATTTCACCCGGTAACAACATCCCCTTCCTTACTTGTTTTGATTTGTTTGATTTCTCCCTTTCTCTGTACAGCGCTGATTGTTTCCATTTTCCGCCATTTTTATCGACTTCTATTATGGCGGTACGCATCGGGTTTTCTCCGTTTATCGCCTTATAATATTGTTATTCTTTACTCTATACTGTTTTCGTTTCGTATTAATATGTCGATCCACTTAATAGATTGATAGAATATTGAAAGACGATGCATCTGAGGAGAAGGGCGATCGTGCTCGGATGGTCAGTTCCTTTCTCTCTTATAGTCAATCTTTTAAGAGACGGTCTCGCGCTATGTTATTGTCGATAAATTGCTCATTTACTGACTAGTTAGGGTTTTTCTGTGTGGTTCCTCTCCAGTCGACATTTGTTGGCGCAATTGCAATTACGGACTTGATAAAGACAACCCTAGGCCCGAAGGGGATGGTACTGCTCTACTGATTCTTGATGCGTATTTTTTATGTTGTTTTTCGACATTTTGTTACTTTTAGAAGCTGTATTGGGTTGTGATGCTGGATTTATTTGTTTCGTTTAGGATAAGATTTTGCAGTCAACTGGCAGGGGTCATAATGTGACTGTCACTAACGATGGCGCTACCATCATGAAGTCGCTTCAGATTGATAATCCTGCTGCTAAAGTTCTTATTGGTATCCTTATAATGGTTTTTTTTTTGTTTCCGTTGCTTTGTGAGGGGTAATTTTAATCAAAGGTAAACAAATGACTGAGACGGAGGGGTAGTAGTTAAGGCACATTTCAATTTGTAATACAACAACAACATTACCCAGTGCCTCAATGGCTCCCGCAAATTGCGGGGTAGGGGGGGTCGGATGTATGCAGCCTTACCCTTGTGTTAGCAACACAAAGAGGCTGTTTCCGAATGACCCAAGATGAAAATTGCGTCGAGAACTGCATCGAAGGACCGCTACTTCACAAAAGAAAGAAGGGCAGCCACTTTAGTGAGCCATTTTGATTTATTCCATTATAATCCATAACCAAAGAGTAATGAGTCTTTGGCTCCATTGGAAATATGGAAGGCACATTTCAATTTGTAATCCGTCAAGATATTTTGAAAACATCTAACTGTTTCAATAATTTAATCAATTGAGAGAAAATATCAATCCTTCTGAAAACGTGACCGCCAGCAATTTGTAAAATGGACTCAAGTATCGTGTCCCTTTTAATTAAAGAATCAACTCTTGCTTAACGGAGTTACTGTCATACAAGGGAGTGTAATCTATTTAATGAACCTACCATTGTGAATATCATGTTTTGGATTTTGCGCCGAGTTACCCTTAATATGAAACCAGAAATTTCAAAGACACAAGATGATGAAGTTGGTGATGGGACAACATCAGTTGTTGTTCTGGCTGGAGAGCTGTTAAGAGAGGCCGAAAAGTTGGTTGCAATGAAGATTCATCCTATGACCATTATAGCAGGTAGGTTGATATATTTCGGTTTCTTGTTTACATTAGTGTCATTCTGACAGTTATCTGAAGCTTTTAAAAACGTTTTGTATGAGTGAAGGTTGTCCCAGGTCAAATAGCCGTCATGACACTCATGAGTGACTTGTTTGCTAAATTTTTCCAATGTAGTTGGCTTACTTATGTATGTGATAATCACCAGTCATTGTGACCATCACTCTAGATATGAATTTTGTGTTGATGAATAGCTGAGATGGACTACATCTTTAGAATCTCACAGGAATTTACTTTTATGGGAGTGGGAGTGGGAGTGGGAGTGGGGGAGTTGACACTGCAGCTCCCTTTTGCCTTTCCACTCAAGGGCCAATCACTTTTAGTGACTATCAACATGTCCGCATTCCTCGGTTCTGGAAGAGACCTCGTTTTTCTTCAATTTCTTACTCTTGTAGTCACATGTACAATGTCTAATGTGAGTGTTGAATAGGTCAGATGTAAGTCATGTAGCCAGAAGGTAGGGCCTTATCTGTGAATCTGTTATAATCTTTATCGTGAACTTTTTCTCCCCCAAATTCTACCTAGTGCATCATCATGATCTTCAGGAAAAAAAATGAAATCCAGGCTTGAGATGTAGAAAATTTACACGAGAGTCTTTATTATAATATAGCTTTTTAGTGAGAGACTTCAGTTATGGCCACATCATATCTTTTTTAAGGGGAAACTTGATCTCGCATGTTACCGTGTTCTGATTGGTTGGAAGCTGTATAATAATGGTCCTGTGCTACAAATGTCATTGTGCCCAAGCCTTGTTATATGATGCTCGAACTTACATATCTTTCTTACTGATTACCTATTTCTTTTGTTGTCCAGGTTATAGAATGGCAGCTGAATGTGCTCATAAAGCATTGTTGACCAAGGTTGTTGACAATAAGCAAGATGCTGGTATTGACTGCTTGCCATCCTCTAAGGAATATGCCTTCATTTTCTTTCCTACATGAAATATATTTGACACACTTGTACCTGTACAATGCAGAGAAATTCAGGTCAGACTTGATGAATATTGCAATGACTACATTGAGCTCAAAAATATTGTCTCAAGACAAGGAACACTTTGCAGACATGGCAGTTGATGCAGTGATGAGGTTGAAGGTGATAAATTCTATTCCATATGGTCGTTAAAACTTAAGAGTACTAGTTGTTTTTAGTTTTAGGTGTTTGCTGGTTACAAGAATATACTCCCTCTGGCTCAACATGATCTTTACGTTTGCTTTTGATCGTTTACTAGGAAAGCAAAGATATGTGGGGTATGGGTTAGTCATTTCCACATATCTTGTTGATTTCTGCAATCTGTCTGTGAGTTCTTTGGTAGATTAGATTTGCCAAGTAATTATTTAGTAACTTTGTTGGTACGGCCAGACATGTGGGTCTTTCCCCTTGTTTATTAATAATGAGACATTGTCAGTTTGCTACTTTATTGTGCTGAAAATAGTTGCTTTGAGAGGTTGTTTTATTACCATTTTCCTTATTCATTGGGTGGTTGATTTCTATTTGTTCGAATGTTGTTTGGCCGAGATCTTATAACATGTGCAGTATGTCTCTCTCTGTACACAGATACAACTAAAAACATGTCCTATAACTTATCTCTCGTCATGAACACAGCTTACAACTAAAAACATATCTTATAACATGTGCAGTATGACTGCTTCCAAAGAAAGACGTGCGCATGTGTCTAAAACATTTGTTTGACTTTGTCCCCATGTCCTAAACCTGAAATTCTAGTGTCAGACACCCCTACACCTTGTCGCACACGACACAAATTGGCTAGTCTAAGTACATAGGTCTCTACATCTACTTTTTTTTCATTTGAACTAGTGTCATTTTCGCTGTATTCCAAGTTCTTTTCTCTATCTTTTTATTTTCTAATACCTTGCAATTTTCAGGGGAGCACAAACTTGGAGTCCATCCAAATCATTAAGAAGCCTGGAGGTTCTCTGAGAGATTCATTTTTAGATGAAGGGTATGTGATATATCCCTAGCTGGTTGCTGGAATGAAAGTCCTAATGTTTCTGGATAGTTGTTTTGGTATAGTTGTTGCTGATCTTGATCTGTTAACAATTTTGACTTGTGTACTTCATTGGTGCTGTAAAGGCTGATAAATTACTAATGAATCAACATGTGATTGGAATTCAGTTATACTGGTGAATGCTTTCTTTTGTGTAGTCGCTTATTTTGTTTGGAAGATTTATTTTTGGTGGGTATAAAATGTTGCAGGTTTATTTTGGACAAGAAAATTGGTGTTGGCCAACCAAAACGTATAGAGAACGCGAATATTCTAGTTGCAAACACAGCTATGGACACTGATAAGGTGAAGATTTATGGGGCGCGTGTACGTGTTGATTCAATGGCTAAGGTTGCAGAAATTGAGGGGGCAGAAAAGGATAAGATGAGAGAGAAAGTGAAGAAGATTATAGGTCATGGAATTAATTGCTTTGTCAATCGTCAGTTGATCTACAATTTTCCAGAGGAACTGTTTGCTGATGCTGGAGTTCTTGCCATTGAGCATGCTGATTTTGATGGTATTGAGCGCCTCGCTCTTGTTACTGGTGGTGAGATTGCATCAACATTTGATAATCCTGAATCAGTGAAACTTGGACATTGCAAGCTAATTGAGGAAATTATGATTGGGGAAGATAAGTTAATTCATTTCTCTGGTGTTGAGATGGGACAGGCATGTACTATCGTATTGAGAGGAGCAAGGTACTTCAACACACTTTATTTATCCATCTGAGTTATGGTATTTTTCTCTTACTTTACAATCTTAAAAAACATATATATAAAAATTAAGACTGGAGCAGTTAAGCAATGTAGTTAGAAAAATGACTACATTCATCTATTCAAGTGAACTATTGTGTTTGTTGTATGTCACTATGTTGTTGAGTGTTTTGCATAGAAGAGGAAACGATTGTATATTTATTTCCATTGGGGTCATTTCACCATTATTTTGTAAAATAGCTCATTGAACTCTTCTTAAATTTTGATGTAGTCGTTAGTCAATGTGGCCGCAATTTTCGTTGTGGTTCATTAAGAAACTTCACTGTATTGTATTAATATAGAGATAAGATTGCATACATCTAACTGCTGTTACCTTGCCAAAAGCTTTGGGGCAATGTTTTTGTTGCTATGGTGGCGATACCAATTTTTTTCCTAGTAACATCTCATCTATGATCATTGTTGAATACTCCAAATCGAAATATTTTTGCTGTTGCAACTGTCTTTGTGAGAGGACGAGTGAAATCATGTAACAACCGACTAAACTTCTCATCTTGATGACTGATGTAGCTTAGCTGTGTTCTGATGGAAATTTCTTAAAGTTCTTTCTGGTTTCTATCCCTTTGCTTTCTGGTCTACAGCTTACTCGATGGATTTATGTTGCTCTTTAATGATTGTTTCATGTATATTTACATGTGCTCTTTGTTCTTTTGTGGCAAGCAATGTTTTTGTTGGTACTATGCTTATTGAACTTGTGAATGGCTCCTAAGCTGACTATTTTCTACTCTCTCTGTGCAGTGAACACGTGCTTGATGAGGCTGAAAGGTCTTTGCATGATGCTCTATGTGTTCTATCTCAGACAGTGAATGACAGCAGGGTATTGTTTGGAGGTGGATGGCCTGAAATGGTGATGTCAAAGGAGGTAGATGAACTGGCTAGGAAGACTCCTGGCAAGAAGTCTCATGCAATTGAAGCTTTCTCACGAGCACTACAGGCCATTCCAACAATCATTGCTGATAATGCAGGGCTAGACAGCGCTGAGTTAATCTCAAAACTTCGCGCAGAGCACCAGAAGGAAGGCAACAGTTCTGCTGGAATAGACGTAATTACTGGAATGGTAAGTTATTTTACTTCAACTCTTCACTTCTGATTCCATGTGTTGGTCGGTTGGTCCCCACATCCGTGTCCAAAACTCAGGAAATAGTCCCGTGTAGAAACTTGAGTCCTGGTGTGCGTGGCAGTCGAATATGTACTAGTGTCTTCCTGCTATTGGTTTATACTCGTACATTTTCTGCTCATATTCAGACATGGGGTTATGCTTGCCTTGTTGGCTTGTAACAGCAAAATATGTTACTTTTGACTGTTCCATTAAGGGGTCATAGCAGTGTTATACCTTGTCCGACACGGTACTCAAGGATGTGAGTACCTTACCTGACAATTGCACATTTTTAAGCCTAGACATAACCTAACTTCTGTGAAGTCTTCCATGTTTAACGGTTTAACCCGACCTTTTAACCTGAATAATTATAATCTAACCTTTGCATTATAATCGCACACGCACACATATATCCCAAACTATACCAAAAACAAATCTTGTACCAAATTTTAAATTTTAACAATTTAAAGTGATATTTAGTAAAAAAATTAATTGCTTTTCATAAAGATTGAAAACCTAAAATCGAGAAAAAAAAATATTTGAAACTTAAAGATGTGGAAAAAAAAAAGATTAGTTTAATATATATATGAGATGAGGGTCCATTATCTATATATCTGTAGCACATATTCATATCTGGTGTACTATGAAATCGTCAACCCTGCATTGGATAATTTTTTCATGATTGTTCGATTGATTGATGTCAAGATTCCAACCTTGCAAAGATCACAACTTATTTGAGACCCGCCAAGCCATAAATAAGGGATACAAGAATATGGTTGGTCTCACGTATAAGAGTCTCACTGCACACACAGATATTCCTGCTGTGAATGTGATTGATATCTATGAATTAAAATATTTGCAGGTTGGAGACATGTCTGAACTGGGAATTTGCGAGTCATTCAAAGTGAAGCAGGCAGTCCTATTGTCGGCCATAGAGGCGGCTGAGGGGCTTCTCAGGGTCGATGAAATTATCAGATGTGCACCAAGGAGGAGAGAGGAGCGAATGGGACACTGAGTATTCTCTTGTTTGAGATATGTAACAATGGAGTTTTAAGATTTTGTACTCACGGGACTGTTGTTTTTTTTGCCAGTTGTTTTAGGAAGGCAATGTAGGATCCTGGTTTTCTGCCCTGTGTATTTACTTTGCTTTGGTCTCTTAGCTGCTTAATTTCCCAAGTAATGATAGTGTGGTAATTTAAGATATTGAAGTTTTGAAGGTCACCTGCAGCCTTGCGTGCATTTCACACAGAGTAACCCATTTGTGTAGGGCGAACTTTTTTAAATTTTTTTGTCGTTAATTTCTTTCCTTCTCTTTATTGCCACACAAAATCTCATTGAAGACGACACGTATTCGTCACTTTGGAGTAACGGATACCATTTCCTCTCACAAATGATCCAAATAGAGGAGAGAGGGAAGCACATGGGGGTGCCCCCACCTTGTCCCCCCTATCCGTTTTGTGAGTGACATTACCCGTTACTTGCTCCGACCCGTGTTCAGCAAGACTAATTGTTATTGCCATGACACGGGGTGCCTTTGCTGCTTCCTCAGTTGCTTTCGTCAACTCTATAACGTTTTAACATTAGTGTTGCTTGGAGCAAACAGTTGATCAGTAATTGTTTATCTTATCGATTCATCAGTCAGTGTAAAAAGGTTGCCATTTAAATCAATTGTAAAAAAAACTTGTTTATTTCGATTTGAACTCGTGAAAAACATCTGAATCTGGAGTGATTTGTAATTGTGAGTTAAAGATGTCAACCCCTTGGATCAAGACAATCTATTTTCCTAAAAATTACAATATAAGGAGTATGTTTTAATATGCATTTTATCTTTTAAAACTTTAAGATAGAATATATTTATACTCCGTATTTGTTATTGTTCCGGGCGTAATTCCAGAGCAAGTATAGTTACCACCCTTGGCTTGTTGAATGATGTCTTGAGTTGGATTCTCCTTTGGTCTCAATCGTTCCTCACGGCCTCTCCTGCAACAATGAACGGCGGGGCTTGGCTTTGTGCCAAGCGTACTCACTCCGACGCTCAAGTCAGTAAACTTAAGAGATAAGTTGTTACTTGGCTGAATGTGTATTGTAGAGAGATAAGGAAGATATTACCAGATGAATAGTGTATTTAGGTTTAGCTGTGGATTAGTTGGGATCCTTTCCTCAATGAAGGTTGAGGAGTATTTATAGGCTTTCACCTTTTGTCACGTAGTGGCCAAGTGGCCAAGTGGCTAGCGGTGGAAAGCGATCTACCCCTCGGCCGAGGGACCTATGGCGGCCGGCGGACCTGTTGACTCACCGCCGAGTGGTCTTGGATATGAGTACGCGGATATGTGTCCATTTGGCGGGTTACCATGCCGAGACCAGTGTGGTAGATGGGTCAGATCGGCTAGATTGTCCAAGTCGTTGACTTCTTTGTGGATATCTTTGACCTTGCTCAATCATGTTGACTTGGTCGCGGTGCGCAATATGCCCCATCAATTTGCCCCAGCCGTAGTCTATGCCGTGGTATGGGCTCCGATGTATGTTTGAGCGTATATTCTGCGCAAGTAATTTGTAAAAAATTTTTCGACGGCTTCTTCTGCGGCGGCTTCTTTTACCTCGGCTGGTCTTTCTTAGGCCGTACATATCCCCCTCCACATGGATGCGTAAAGGGCATCCGATGTGGAGACGAAAGTGACGCCGGCCGAGACCGGGGTTGAGAGTCCGGTTGTTTTTGATTGCCCCGTAGCCGGCGCTTTTTAGCTTGGTTGATTATGTGGCCGGCGGAGAGCAGATGCTTGGGAATTTGTTTGAGGAAGGTGAGTAGGCAAGGAGATATGAATAGGCGTGTTGAAGACGCTTGGTCACTGTTGCATTGATTGACGTCTAACTGTTGCAACGATTGACATCCCGTGGTTGCATGTCCGACACGTGTCTGCACGCTGATTGGTTGACGCTTCATTGGCTGTTCTTTGATTGGTCCTTCTTCATGGGCTTTTCCCTATAAATAGGGCAGTTATCCCGTGAAATTGGCCACCAATTTCATTCTCTAAAATTTTCCTCTAAACTTTCAAGGGTTCTTTGTCTTCTAATTTTCTCAGTTGTCATTCCGGCGAGTGTTTTTCTTCAAGGTAAATAAACAAACTTCTTCTCTTTATTTTGTTAAGTAACTATTGCTATCATGTCTTCTGTCGACGCCGGGGCTAGTACTTCTGCACCGGGGGGTCCTAGGTCTCTTTCTCCTGAAGTTGATCCTCGAGTTTTGGAGGAATGGGATGATTCCGATGAGGTTGATGACGATTTTGGTGATGATGCTGAAAAGGCTCGCCCTAATGAGGAGAGGCAGCGTGTTATGGATCACGGCGACGCTTGTAAGGTCCGCCTTGACTATGCTTGGACCCATAAGCTTGCCCGTTGTTCCGGCGAGAGATTTTTCGAGGACCATTTCTCCTTTGGCGAGGGGTACGAGATCGTTATTCCTAGGGAGGGTCAGGCGGTCTGTTGTCCTCCACCGGGTCATACTGGTGTATACATGCGGCATTTGGAGTACGGGCTCCGGTTTCCGCTAAATGAGTACGTTATGGCTATCATTAGAGCCATGAACGTTGCCGTTGCCCAACTACACCCGTTGGCCATGAGGACCATAGTCGGTTTTTTGGTCGTGTCTCTTCAAGGGAGAGGCCCCGATAAAGTGAATTTATTCCGCCGGCTTCATTATCTCCGCCATCGACCTAATCGTGTCGGATGGTACGAAAGTGTGCAAACGGAGCATGGTTATGCTTCGTTGACAAACTTACCTCCCGCAAGGACTGGAGGGATCGGTGGGTGTACGTTAAGGTCCGGATGACTATCCGCCGCCTCGCTCCTTCCAGCACCCGGTTAATTTGCGGTGCGAGACTAAGGCGGAGCGTGACAAGTGGGTTTCATACAAGAAGCTCAAGATGGATGCCAGCTGTGTCTACCTTAACGCGGATGAGAAGCTGGCGATGAGGCTCTTTGAGACGGATGAGAGTGGGGTGCCGAGAAGATGGATTCCCCCGACGCAGATCATTCTTCAGGATGAGCCGCTTTGCTATGTCGGTCTCATACCTGCCCTAGCGCGGGGTGAGTGGGGTCGGTGCAAGGCCCATCATCGCTCTCAATGTTCTTGTTCTTCGAACTTTGATTTATTTCTTCCACCTAACTCCTGCTTTGTTTCCTTTGCGGACCGCTTTTAGGACTGTCGAGAATATCCTCCGGAGAATGGGCCGCACAAAGATAAGACCGTTGCTAAATTGCATCCCAAGGCTCTTACCCATGACCGCAGGACGTCGCCGAATGAGCTTATGGACCAGCAGCTGAGACGCTTGAATGCGGTGGAAGCCCAGGCGAGGGTCGTTAGCCAAGTGCCGCGCCGTACGCGAAGAACAAAGTCTTCGGCGGTGGTGGCGCCGACATCGATTCCACCCCCCATCCCCCCTGTTCAGAAGGAGACGGTGGAGATCGTTTACATCTCTAATGGGGATGATTCTGACGAGGAGGAGGGGTCTCCCCTTGTCCGTAAGAGAAAACAGACGACCTTTACCGCCGCGCTTCTTCTGGCCGACGAGGAGATGTGCCCTTCGGCCAAGAAGGCCAAGCACGCATCGATCTATCCGGTGGCTCGATTTAGCCGGTTCATCAGCGCCGCCGATGACAGCTCTTGGCATGTCGATGTATGTTGATACCGATGCTTTCTTTAAATTTTGTAGATCGCCATTGTCGATCGCCGCTCTGCTGAGCGGCAAGTGGAAGAGAAACCGCGCAGCCGATGATCATGACGTCGCCATTGGGTCTTCATCCCGGAAGGTTTCCCTTTCCGACCGCAGACTAGTGATCGAAATGTCACTTTGTTGACCCTTCATCCCAGAAGGTTTCCCCCTCCCGGCTCGTGGCGCGAGGTGCGAGGTTGGTCGAGGAGTCGGCGAGGTGGAACGAGCTGGCCGGTGCTCGCATTATAGAGCAAGAGAAGGCCGTGGCTCAGTCCGCTCTTGAGCTTGATGTCACTAAGAAGGTGGCCGCGAAGGCGAGGTGGATCTCCTTAATGAGCGAAGGCTTAGGGGAGATGTCGAGAAAGCGCTCTTGGCCGAGAGAAAGCTTTAGGAGGACGCTGAAAAGGAGGTCCTTCTTTGAGAGAGCCAAGGCCGAGGCTGCTGCGGCCGAAGTTGCAAAGTTCTTTGGAGAAGTGTGACCTTGTTCGAGGCATGCCGACCTTTATCTCCATGAGAGGAATGAATTTAGGAGCAAATTTCAGATCCAGGGGGAAGGTGATCCGGAGCAAGGAGGCCATCATCGTGCAAAAGGAGGACGACATTGAGATGCTCCAAACCAAAATGCTCCCCGACCTGTGTTCCGAATTCCGGATCCGCCGAAGCATTGCCGGGAAGTAATTGAGGAGCTTTTTCCTCTTGAAGGTTCCTTCCGTGGGACAAATACGACAAGTTGTTTGACGATAAGCTCGAAGCTAAGGAGAAAGCCGTGGAGGAGAGGGTCAAGGAGGCGGCGAGAGTGAAGATAGAGCAAAAAGCGGCCGAGAGGCGGCACTATCGCTGAGAAGGCCAAGGCGGAAGCCGATTGGGCAAGGCGATTGAGGCCGCCGAGGCTAAGGCCGGGCCGAAGGCCGAGGCCGCTAAGGGAGCTCTTGGGTTGCCCCTCGAAGAAGGTCTTGCTACATTGGCGATGGCGAGCAACGACGGACATAGGGAGATGATATCCGTAGCCTTTTGTCTTTTGGTTTGTCCTTGTAATTTCTTGTAATCCGTTGAACACATTTTTTTTTTTTTTTTTTTTTAATAAGAGCTCGTTTCTTCTGCCTCCGGCCTGGCCGAGGTTTTTACCTTACCTCTTTTTCTTGCGCTAGTGTTTGAGCCTCAACTGTACTTTTAGCGCCTCTGTCTTCGTCTGGGTTGTCTTCTTACGTTATTGATTGAGTGTCTCTTTTGTTTCCGCCTCGGCTTGGCCGAGGCAGTCTAGAGCGCGTATCTCAATCGTGTTAACGGTTCTAAGGCATTTTGATTGCTTTGCGAGTATCAACTGCGATGGTCGTGATTGCCGCTCTTGTCGGTGTGACAGTGTGAGCCAAAGATCGCTTCTTTATGAGTGCCGTGGCGTCTACCACTTGGAGTGGCTGCGACGGCGTCAAACCTCTTGGGGTGACTGCCGTGGCGTCTACTACTTGGGGTGGCTGCGACGGCGCCTATTTCTTCATGAGGCTGCAGTGGCGTCTACCACTTGGAGTGCTGCGACGGCGTCCAACCTCTTGGGGTCGCGTGGCGTCTACTACTTGGGGTGCTGCGACGGCGCTGTTGTTTCTTCATGAGACTCGTCGTGGCGTCTACCACTTGGAGTGACTGCGACGGCGTCCAACCTCTTGGGGTGATTGCCGTGGCGTCTACTACTGGGTGATCGCGACGGCGCCGCTTCTTCAAGGAGATCGCGCTCTTGTCGGTATGACAAGTGTGAGCCGACATCCGCTATCGATAAAGATCGCCGCTCTTGTCGGCATGACGGTGTGAGTCGGCGTCACGCTTCCTAGTGACTATGGGAAGAGTGAACATTTTGATGGAAGACTTGGATGATTTTTCATTTAGGTAAAAACATGCGTCGGGGTGCCCACAGCTGTTTTGGACACCTCCGCCGCTACATAGGTTATTCCCGAGATTATCAGCGTCCTAATGGCCTGTCGAAGGCACAACGTCCTAGTTAGCCGCTAGTTACATCCATGAGGTCGCCCTCCTGTTGTAAGGATAGACCTTTCCCTTTCTCTGATTTCTTTGCCACTTTGAGGGATTGCATGTTGCATCCTCTGGCGGCTATCTGGACGTTGACCACCTCGTCATTCTCGTCTTTGGAGACGAGCTTATGTGCTTCCCCCCGGTCCGAGACATACATCGGTGTTAGGGCCGAGATGGACATCACTGCGTCAGCCTCGCTCGGGGTGACTCGGCCTATGAGAACGTTGTAGGCGGACGAGCCGTCGATGACCACGAACTCGGCTAGGACATTTTTAGCCGCATTCTTTTCGCCGAACGTCACCGGGAGTCCGATTGATCCCAGTGGTACCAAAGCGGCCCCAGAAGTGTATAGTGGGTTGGTGCGGGGGCTCAAGTCCTTGACTTTCGGCCGAGGCCGAGGAAGCACTCCGAACATGATGTTCGTGTACGCGCTTTGTGTCAATCGGCACCTCTTGACCAGGTGGTTGGATATGTCCAAATTGACTACAAGTGGGTCATTTGTGAGGAGCGATGACTCCTTCGTAGTCCTTCCTTCCGATGGTTATATCGGGGATCCGGAAGCGGGGATATTTGTGTTGGGCACAAAGTTGATGGCCGATATAGCTCGTTCGGGTGCCGTTTGTGCCCATGAGCGGACCCTCCGTTCTCGTTGCCCCCGATGACAACATGGATCACCCCTATCCGTTCGAAGACGGATTTCTTACCCGAGTCGGCGTCGGTCTTTTGGCCTTTGGCAACGTACTTGCCGAGGCTCCCCTTCCGGATCAGCTCTTCAATGGCATTCTTTAGATGCCGCGATCGTTGGTTAAATGGCGGTGTGGCGTGGTACTCACAAAGATCGCTCGTGTCACCGTCACTTTTTGGCTTGGGGGTCTCTCCCACTTCGGCCCTCGCTTTTGCTCGGGGCAAAGACCTCGGCGGCCGATACGACGAGAGGGGTTTTATCACTATACCGCCTCTGGTGGTACGTTCCCGAACTCCACCCGGCGCCCGTCGAGTCTGTCTCCCGGGCGGGTTTGTCCGACCGTGACCTATTGTTCTCACGGCGTCTCTCATCCGGGTTGTCCTCCCGGTGACTCTTCTTTTCTGAGTGCTCGGCCTCGCTGGGGCCTACCCAGGTCTTGTGATAGTCCTCTACCTTGATGGCCTGGTCGGCCATTTTTCTAGCGGCGTCCAAGTTCAGGCCTCCGCACTTGATGAGCTCATTTTTCAAGTCTCCCCTTGGGAGGCCCTTCATCGGCCAAGGCCGCCAATTCGGGATTAATTTCTCGAATCTGCTGGACCTTTCCGTCGAACCTCTTCACGTAGCTTCGTAGAGACTCGCCCCCCTCCTGTTTGATAGTTAGGAGGTCCGATGTCTCCACGGCCCTTCTCTTGTTGCAAGAGTACTGGGCTAGAAAGGCGTCTCTTAGGTCGGCGTAATAGTATACCGAGCCGTCGGGAAGCCCCTTGTACCAACTTTGAGCCATCCCATGCAAAGTTGTCGGGAAGACTCGGCACGGACTCATCGGGCCGCTCCCATACCGACATGTAAGAATCGAAAGCCTCGGCGTGGTCGGTGGATCACTTTGTCTCCCTTGTATGATAGAGGTGGCAACTTGAGCTTAGTTGGCACCGGACGCGTCAGGACGTAGGCATTGAGGGGCTGTCGACCGCGATCGAACGACGCGCGGCGATCGGCTCCTCGCATTCCTAATCCAGCTCCTCTCCTCGTAGCGGGAAGGACTTCTTCTCCGACTCGGACTTCTTCTCCAACTCGCCGAGTCGGACTCCTCTGGTTCCTTTGGGGTAAGCCTCGTTCGTGTTGCGGGGACGCTGTCCTCCCATGAGTGCGGGAAGGACTTAGGTCTACCACGCCCACTTTGGGCTCCCCCGGCGACTTGGCTGGGTCGGCTTCTCCCAATGCTCCGTTCAGATTTCTCGGAGTCACGTTTTGGGCCCTGGTCTCCTGGGCGTTTTCCGCCGCTCTTGTCGGCGTGACAGTGTGAGCAGGCGTATTACTAATTAGGTCCAGGACCATCTTTAGTTTTGCTATGTCAACCACGTGTCCCATGATGGTGACCTGGTTGGCTGGTAGCGACGTGTCCGGCATTATCGGCATCCCGAACTCCGGTTGGATTACTCCGCCGGTGGAGGGCTGCACGACTCCAGAATTGTTGAAAGTGTCGTCGTGGTAGAATGCGGTTTCGTCGGTCACGACTGCGTCTTGTTGTTTTGACATCTTCTTAGCTTTTTGGGTGGGTTTTTGTTGTTTTTTTTTTTTGTTTGGGAATGAATGTGACTAGCTTCTAGTGTCTTTCCCCACAGACGGCGCCAATTGTTCCGGGTGTAATTCCAGAGCAAGTATAGTTACCACCCTTGGCTTGTTGAATGATGTCTTGAGTTGGATTCTCCTTTGGTCTCAATCGTTCCTCACGGCCTCTCCTGCAACAATGAACGGCGAGGGCTTGGCTTTGTGCCAAGCGTACTCACTCCGACGCACAAGTCAGTAAACTTAAGAGATAAGTTGTTACTTCATTTGAATGTGTATTGTAGAGAGATAAGGAAGATATTACCAGATGAATAGTGTATTTAGGTTTAGTTGTGGATTAGTTGGGATCCTTTCCTCAATGAAGGTTGAGGAGTATTTATAGGCTTTCACCTTTTGTCACGTAGTGGCCAAGTGGCCAAGTGGCTAGCAGGTGGAAAGACTGATCTACCCCTCGGCCGAGGGACCTATGGCAGGCCGGCGGGCCCTGTTGACTCACCGCCGAGGGGTCTTGGATATGAGTACGCGGATATGTGTCCCGGCTGGCAGGTTACCATGCCGAGACCCAGGCTGACGGGCCGATGGGCTGCATCGGCTAGATTGTCCAAGTCGTTGACTTGCTGTGGATATCTTTGACCTTGCTCAATCATGTTGACTTGGTCAGCGGTGCAGAATATGCCCCATCAGTTATTATGTTTATTTATTAGACTAGCTCTTTCAATTTTGTAGGTTATGACAAAAATGAACAAAAATTAGTCACAAAATAATGCTTGGCAAAAATTCATAACTCTAAACTTTAAGTTAAACTAGTTGTTGCGCCGCGCCCTACCGGGCGCGGAGCCCCAATTCGTATGAACGTTCTTCTGTTTAATTAAGGTATACTGTTAGTGTAGTTAGTTTCTAAGGAGGAAACACCTTACTATTTTTAGAAAGATTAGTTATTTATACATTTTAGGCACTGCGACTATAGCAGCTATTGATTTGTAAAAAACTGTAATTGTCAAAAGCTAATTAGTTTTAAGTCTTTACAGTTTATAAATTGCAACCCTAATATTAGACGTTTGTTGTTAATCCTAAAAGAAACGGTTCCAAAAGTGCGCCAAAATTTGCCAAGGCAGCTTTGAAACGTCTTCCTTTTTTAGTTTAGACAAACTTGTTGCAGCACCCACTCTAGTTTTTGTGTTCTAGAAAGAGCTGCTGTGGGGGTGACCTGTACATACAGATGGGTTTTCAGAATTTTGTCTTCGATGTATTCAAGGTAGTTCCCCCGTTCCTGCAGATCACAAAACGTATGCATAAATTGTAAGCCGTTCAATTTTTTTAAAAAGTGAGGTATGAGGTATCTTATAATATAATCCACTTATTATGGACTTGTAGTTGGCCTTGGTAGTCAGCAAGCATACAAGGTACTGTGTATAGTAATGTTGTTACCTGCACAGTCATGTCATACAAGTTTGATGCCTCCATTTGTACAAGCTTTTCTGAATTGGTAGTGGCTGCTGTTAGAGTGTATTTTCCAGATGCATCTGCTGCTTCAAATGTCGTTCTCATTCTGTATATGCAAACCAAAGTATAGTCAATAAGCCATAATAGTTTTGTTTATAGTGTTGTTACTTGGTTGTTTGTGTGTGTAGGAGGGGAGGGGGGTAATCTACATTGTTGAATTATTACCGTGGAATTGAGATGACATTTGCTGTTAAACATGAAGCACATGTATATACAGAGCCCTTAGGGTGACTGCTGCTTGTGCCACAAAAGCTACAACCAAGGTACAGGCGTACATCATATTTGCTGAAATTGTTCAGCTTAACGTGCAACCAGTGGGATTCTTCTTGTAAAGTGTTGTAAGCCTGTAGTTTGTACCAATTCTTAATCAATACTTTCTATCTATTCGTGTTTGTGAGAGAAATGCTAATGTTCCGTAAAATAAATACCTTTCAAAACGGTATTGATATATTGTGTACACTCATTGGGTTGGTGATGAGTGTTGATGTCATAAAGTATGGTTGTTGCATTCAATAGTGTGTTTCGGTGTAATATGTATGTAACGTTTTTATGGAACTTACATTCTTTTGGAGAAGATTTTCTATAATTGTTATCTTGCGTGTGAGCGTTGGATGGCGGCACTCGAAGATCTGTTGTCTCTTTGTATTAAGCACGTGTTCGTTTTCCTTAGCCCTGTATTAATGTAAATAGATGTATATATATAGCAAGTAAATATATCATATAGTCATTAAAATCATTCGATGCGTACTTACCAAGTCTTAAGTGAGTCGGCTTTTTCTACTTGTGGATTTAAGATAATGAACGATGCATGAGTTGTTATAAGTGAGAAGCCTGCAATGTATGAGATCATAATCTGTTGTAAGTAAGTTTCAATATGTTTTTGTTGCTATATACTTACGTGTCAAGTTTCAGATTGAACCTTTCTGGTATGAGGGCATCAGAGCTGTAAAGCCAACTACTGGAAAGGTTGCTGCAACAGAGTGTAATGCTGCACATTCTTGTATGGCTAAGTCTGTCCAAGCTGTTATCATCATCACCTGCTGATGACTACATGTAGGAAGAGATGTTTGTAAAGTGTTGACTTTGTATAGGCTTTTATATACATAGTTTAGTATTATCAATTAAAAGTTTACCTGTGATCAACAATTACAACCTCACAAGCATCTGAGGTTCTGCAGTTGTAGTTAATATTGTTGCAACGTCGGTCCACATATATAAGAACTCCTAAGACATCTGGGATTGTAGATATAGTTAAATGGCAGATTGGTGTATGTATTTATTATTTTTTTTCCTGTGTATCTTTTGTCTCTTTCACATATTATTGTATGTGTATTATTAGTTGGAATAGGTTTGTATATTTAGTGGTACTGTAACTTACCGTAGCGAACATCGAGGGATACTATTCTAGGGATAGCTCCAATTAACACATAGTTAGGCATATTAGGAACTTCTAGTTCGGGCACACGTTGTATAATTGTGTCGATGTTGAAATCAATTTCATAAATTTGATTTCCCGAACTTCCTGAACTGTCTGTACGTATTGGTTCGACTCTAGCGTTAGCAATGTCGTATTCGTTGCCTTCTTGCATAATATCCTCAAATGCTTCTAAGGATTCATTGAAGAGGTAGGTCTTCATAATAGTACCCTGCATGGATAGGAACGTTTCCTATTACTGTAGTTGGAGGTGGTTAAGTTAAAGTACATATGAGTATGCATTACATGAAAGCTTTGATTTTAGAACCCTTGCTTCTGATTAGGTAAATCTAGGGACAAATGGTCATGCATAGGGGAAATGTAAGGGACCAACAATTAAACACAATTCTGTTCAGCATACAGCATAACAGTATATGTTTTAAGAGAATGAAGTTCAACAAAATAATAACAACAAAATATCATTCAGTCAATAATTTAATTTGATTTTTAGTCGTTTAGCAAACAATTATTTATAGTTTAGCTATCAAGGATAGTTTTGTTAATCAGGAAACCTTGTTAAATTATCTGAAATGTACCTCGTCATCTTGGAAGGTGATTTCCTGGTACTCTAAGGGGCTTCCAGGTGTTGCTGAACGCACATTTGTTATATCAATGACCCGTGCTTTAATAGTGTACGGACCAGTTGTGCCAGAGAGTTCCCTAATGTGTTTCCTCAAAGGTCTCATAATGATCTGCTTTATTTCAGTATTGGAGCAGTAATACTGGTATGACTCCTTTGATGTACATATACGACATATAGCACATATAATTTAGATACTATTCAGCTATGTCTAGTAAAAAAACTGGATAAGTTTAGATAGATTTTAGATTCAGTAATTTTGCAATAAACTACATAAAAGTTTGTTTGTGACTGACTGCTAGCCTTTTCGATCTGATTTGAAGAATAACAAGGAAAAAATGTACGTACCTTGGATAAGCTGGAGCAAGATGTTTAAGACTGCTTTTACAATATGTGGTTAGATCTTTGAATTTTATGATAGTGCTTTTATGTTTTTTTTTGGGTGGGGGTGTGGGTGTGTAGTATGTGGTGAGCTGAGAACAATATTTGATCTTTTATGTTTAGTAAACGAGATTAGAATCTATATTATTGTTTTTTCTCTTGTTGTCGTAGAACACTGTAATATGTTTAATCTATTTTTAATACTGTTTAATGTATTATTTATGTTGTATGTATGCATGTTTTATAAGGTCTAATCATACACCCTTTAGATATTGTGGAGAATATTATCTTTTGAGTTGTACATTTCTTTTGCTTAATTCAGGGGATTGTGTTTTGAAGGTAAGATATATAGTTTATCTCCAACTGACTGGTTAGATGTACGTGCAACTGTCAATTGAATCATCTGGTTTGTGCAGTGTCAAATGTTTTAATTATTTTTGGTGCCACTGTTACTGATTTCTTACTTGTTTTTTTTTTTTTATTGTCTGGCTACAATGCTAACTTTCTTCTGCTTGTTTGTAAAGCGTATGAATGTATACCAGTGAAAGGGCAGGCCAATTTAGAAAGTTCTGTCAACTGTTTTTGTTGGCAGACGTTTAGAAAGTAAATTACCCGTTAAATGAAACCATTATTTTCATAGGGCTTATCTATGAAATTTCAACTTGTAATTATTAGGCATACATGATTATTTAAGTGGAACAATATACATGATTAATTCATAAAAGAAACTTGGACTGGATCGTTAATTAGTTACTTAAACCTTTTTTTTTTTTTGATTTTGATATTTTTTGGAAACATAGGTCCAAAATAATACATTTAACCCCAAAAGCACAATTCAAAATGCTTTTGGTCGGAACACAATGCTATGCATGCAAAAGTGTTCCCAAAATGTTTGAGGCTCCCTATAGCCTCTACACAACCATTCCGTTTTCTAGGAATGGATAGGAGAGGCACTGTCAAGGTTTTATAAGTAGAGCAGGCAGTCTTAGTTACTATTTACATATATGCTGCAGACATACAGCTTGGAAGTGTTAGAATCTGGGACTACTGAGTTGCAGCTGAGCTGCTGGTGTTTTTCTTTTTCTTGGTAGGTGATCCAGAACCGTGTTTGGTAGTGTTGCGCTTTGGAGTGCCCTGCGCTGGGGTCTCTGGAGTACATGAAGCAGCTTTTTCAGCTTTGGGTGTTTTCAGTAATGGGGTTGTGGGCATGGAAAGCGCATTAGTCGTATTAGTAGAGACATCAGGTGGATCAGTAATTTCATTGTTGTCAGTTTCAGTAGGAGCTTCAGACTGCAACTGGATGTTTTCAGGACTTGTAACGACTGACGCAGGAAGTTTTCGTAATGCAGTGTAGTCGGAAGTCACTGCAATATCAACCAGGGTTAGGTTTGTAGAGGCCTGTCCTGTTTCTGCAAATTGTAATTTTCTGGCTACTGATGCTGGTTGATCTGAAGTGACCACGATCGGTACAGTATTTGAACTGTGATCTCTGTTTTGATCGTCCGTGTTTGCTTCTGATTGTTTTGACGCATCTCTGTGTTGCGATGGAACTGCAACAATTTTACGAAGAGCCCATTGCAAAATATTGTTTCTTGATAGCGCAATCTTTGGTGAAACTTCAATTACCAAGGGCCCAGTTTTTAAAGGTTCACAAGCTTTCGTAAAGGTTATACTGTCATTCTGAAAGAGGAGACAATAGCTCAACTTAGATATTACAAATAGGATATTTTTCTTGAATTGAATCTTTAATGGTTTTTAAAGTAAGCATTTATGTTTTCTGATGTTTTGATGTTAATTTAGTAATCTGGCTGAACCAGCCTACTTGTTTATCTGATTTAGTCGCTCCACCACAATGGCACATGGTATTTTTTTGATATTCAAAATGTTTGTTACAGTTTTGATTGACAAGATATAACTAAAGTTGTAATTCTTGGGTCCTAAATGGTGTTGTTCATGTGTCTGCTATTCACGTTTAGAGGTCAGCTGGTATGAATGACGGATACTGCTATGTAGTGTTATAAGTGCAGACACAATTTAAATGCGATAACGTACTGTATGTTTCATATGGAATATATCTGCAGCCGACATCTGGAACATTGCAACTGCATCTGTTGTGAATGCTGTTATTTCTATCTGTCCAGTTCCGTCTGAAACTTCACAATTGAATGTAATCCTACGTTTAAATTGTATAAGTTACTAAAATAGAAAAGTCTGATCATTAAACACTTTGAGTGTGTCATTTGCAGGAGATGTGCGTGTAGCCTACCTTGGTTCTGACAGCACTCCTTCTTTAGTGCATGTTTCACATTTGAAAGATTCTCCAGATGCATAGTCAGTACGTTTACCACAGTTTGAACAGCCTAAGTACGCATTAATTTTCTGCAGGTCTGGTTTTGGCACTGTGACGTTCAATTGGTACCTCTCGTCCTGAAGCGTCTTGCTTGCCTGTTGCGAATTACACATTAGATATTGAATGTAAGACAGTGGACGTAAGGGCAACTTAAGATTAAGTGTGTACATATAACATATTGTTTTCTTAACATGACTACTTGCCATTTGTTTATACCTTTTTTTTAGTGAGATTACCCAATGTAATTAGAGGTGTAGGTGTGTCTGGGTCTCTGAGCTGGCTAATTTTTGTTTGTAAATCTGTCAGGGAGTTTCTGTTCCGGTCCCTCCTACAGAAGATCACTGTGATTAGTAAGTCAGTGGCGTTTAACTAAGCACTGAAAATGAAGTTGGTAAATAATGTTTTAGGTTTATAGCTGAACAGATCATACCATTCTATCTGGGCAGTAATTTTAGGACCTGTAGGATCCGTATTGATTATGGTTGACGTGGTGCATGTTAATGAGAAGCCTGCATGATTCTTAGATTAATATAGCATATATATTGGAACATGATAAACCTTTTGACACCGTTATAGGTTATACCTTTATAGCTGGAAACCCGTAAAGCTGTGAAGCCTATTACAGGTAATTTATCGACTATGGAAGTCAGCTTATCACATTCATCTTCTGAAAGATCATTCCAAGCTGAAACTACAATTGGTTGTTCAGAACTGGGCCATAAGTGGTAGTGTTAGTTAGTTGGGAGGTTGGTATGTCCGGTATGTTTTTAAAAATGCAACAAGCGTTACCTGGGGTCAGTAATAACCATCTCTCTAACAGTGCTTTTGCGGCCTTGCTTGGAGGGAACTTCGCGCGCAGCCGGTTCGACATACAACATGATTCCAGCAACGTCTGGTAGCATCGTTTTTGTTAGGGTTAATAAACAGAAACATTATGCAAGTAAGTGAGGTCATTCTGCACATTTGTTTTTTACCAAAAATGTCGTAAGGTGTTGCTGTTTTGGGTACTTGGGAAACATTCTGGTATTCTGGGAGTAAGGCCTCAGGGGTAGTTGCAAGCGGGCGGATGAGTGTCTGCTTCCCAAAACCCATTGTGTATGGAACTTCAGCAGGATCTCGCCTATATTGGTCCTGCATTGGCCTGATTGGGGCATTTGCAATTTCATATACTCCGTTGCACATAATTGCTTCTTCATGAGCTGCAACTTGATCTCCAAATAGAATTCCTCGCATTTTATGTCCCTGTACAGAGATACCTCAAACTCAATAAGATATTTGTTTTTTTTTTTGGGATTTTTAATTTGTTTTAAAAAGGGACGTTTTTCGAAACACGGCAAGTAGTTTTCATAGTTGACACTGTCAAAACAAGAAAAAGCGATGGCTATTATTTGTGTTTCTGTAAATACAGCACGTGAAACGCAGTGACATTTGCATGAAAGTACTCATTAAATGTAAAGTAAGCTGAGATTAAAAGTTTTACATAACCAACTCAGTGTAGACAAAATCCAACAAAGCTATATAGACGACTTAAGTAAACAAATAACAAAATGATGACTGGTAATTAATAACACACAGTGGCATTTCTATAAACTTGGTATGCAAGATATACAAAATATAATAGACATGTTATTTGCCTTATCATCTTGCAGTACCACCGTCTGATAGAGGACATCCTTTGCAGATCTTTGGGCTTTCCCTTTTTGCAAAACCTTAACCTTGACCCTGTAATTTGTGCTTTTGGTGTTCAACTCATCTAAATATACTCTGCCTTCAGTCATGATAAACGGTGCACTGTATATAAAGCATCATCGCGAGAATGTAAGCAAGTGTTCAGGTAAATTAGATGCACAATTGCTGGAAATTTTTGAAGGACGGAACTGTTTTTTAAAGGATATGATTGCAAATTGAAATATAACAACAATGCTCAAGTTCTAGTTATATGAAGGCACAATTTTATCTGAAAGTTTCATAGATTCTAATAGCACATAAAATATAGAACAATATAGTATGTACACTGTGAATGTAATAAATGTGTTGACAGTGGAATCGTCTTTTACTTCTGATAAGTTTATATTTCAAATTGTATCTTATTGCTGTTGGTTTGAAAGAAAACTTTGTTAAGCATATTGACAATTGTACACTGGAAGGTATTAAACAGAACAACAAGGGTAACCTGATTTTACTTCTAACACCATTAGAATTTAGAAGCCTTCAAATTTAAAAAGGCTAAATGTTTGTATATAAATAGCATTAACGCCATTGATGCAGGACATTTTATAGCATAACTACAACATATTACAAATCTAATCATTGTGAAGTTACCATTATAATCATGCATATTATTACAGAAGCTGAAAGGTAAAACAGTTACTTTCTAATACACATAATTGCAAGCAAAAGCAGTTTTAAAGAGTTTACCTCCTTATAGTTGGTAATTAGAATTGTTTCTTGTCGAAGGAAGAGCGTAAGATCACAGTTAATTCTTCCAGTCAGACTTGTTTTGTAAGCTTTGCTTAACTTGTTTTTATGAAGATCAGTATTGAGGAGTGGTGTGGTTTATACTTTTAGTATATTGTTTGACTGAAAGAGGGGCACATTGTTGGACTGTGTTACTGACATTAGCTTTTTGCCTATGACCTATGGAGTGTTGGAGTATATTTAGGGAAGATTTTTAATGAGGGTAGTTGTATATATGTGGTATGTAGAGCTATTGAACTTTTAAAATCAATTATTTTTTGTGGTAAGGTGGGCTATTTGGATGGAATTGTCAATGAGTAGGAATAGTTGATTGTACTATAAACAGTTATTTCTAGATAATATTGTATTTAGTCTAAGTAATTTATTAATTTTAGTATATGATTAACAATTAACAAGGCATATCTCTTTTTTATTTTTTCGTGGTTTTGTTGTTGTTTTGTTAGTTTGTTAGTTGGTTTGTTAGGTTTTTAGTAACAAGACATATATGATTAACAATTAACAATTAACAAGGCATATATGATTAACAATTAACACCTATGTAGTTGTTGGTTTGTTAGGTTTTTAAAATCTTTTTTTTTTTTTTTTTGTTTTTTTTTGTGTGTGTTGCTTCGTTTTTAATATGTATAAAGTTGTTTTCCTGTATATTGGTTGGTCCAGTTTCCGCATTTTTTTTTGCGTTTTTTTTTTTTAAAAAAATTAACTATTTTTTTTTTTTCAAGATATTGCAGTTCTATGTCTTGTTGTGGTAGGATGGATATTAGTAATTCTATGTCTACATCTTCATAAAATATCACCCTTAATATTATGCCTAATATCTGGTTTACATAGAGGAGAAGTTCATTGTTCATATAAGCATTCTATGGAATCAAACTTCTATTTAGTGGTCAGCCTAATCGTTCAATTTTTCGGCACACAAATATTTAGTAGACCACTGTGGTTTTAAGCTGTTGGTTACGTATACATATTTCCAAAAGCTAATTCATCGTCCATTGGACTATAGTTTATAGCAGCTGGCATATCTGGCAACTGAACACTTGAGCTGGGATGTCATCACGAAATAGCGCTGGTCCAATCAAAGCTAAGGTGGCGCCTTTTTCCACGTGGCAGTGCTGTGCATAGTAAGTCGTAGATAATGTTCAGGAAGTTTGTAGTTCCAGGTGTACAGAATTAACACTACTTGTCTATTCAGCGCCTATTCTACAATACAAGTAAAATTCGTTAATATTAGCTGTGATTAAATTCCTAACAATAATCCGTCAAGAGATGTAATGTTCAGGAAGTAAGTCAGTAGCAGTAGTTTACCTTTAAATGGTAGAAAGTGGTACAATTCCTGCAAGGGTTAGAGCTTCATATGATACGACGTTTCTGACGAAGGTAGCAGGAACTGTTTCCGGCCCCGGTGCTGCGACAACTGTAACGTCTTTTGCTTTCCGTGCTCTGGATAGTGCCACGTATAGCTGTCCATGAGAGAAACACGGGCGAGGTAGGTACACAGCAACCTGACTTAAAGTTTGACCTTGACATTTGTTGACTGTCATTGCAAAGCTGAGCTTCAATGGAAACTGGTTCCTCTGAAATTGAAAAGGATAGTTCGCTGAAGGAGCTGGGCGGAGTTTGATCCGTGGTATCAGTACGGTGTCTCCCCTGTTTTGCCCAGTCATAATTACACATTCAATTGTGTTTGGTAAAAACTTCTTACATATTAGTCGTGTACCATTGCATAAGCCAAATGATGGTTGGAGGTTACGAATCAAAATGACGGGGCAATTTTCTTTAAGTACAAGTTTGTGAGGACTCATTCCCCCCGGATTCAATTTGTTGATGAACTCAGCAGGATAGACTGCACAGGTGTTATCTAACATTGAATCGTGACTTGTGTACGTTACAGATTGTCCTGGGAATTGGTCAATTAGAGCGTCATTAATCGCATCAACATCGTCATTTAAGGGTGTTAAAATAGCTCGATCTGTAAATAGGTTAGGATCAAAGGTCCCAAATGCTAATTCTGGAAATGCAAGTGCCGCTAAATCAGCAATTGGATTTGGACTTGACTGGTCCAGAACTCTGACAATACCATCAGGAAGTTCTATGTTCTCACATTCTTTCGTTTGTAACTCGCCATTGCCAAGTGCAAGTAAAAACTTTGCAAATTCCGGATCATCTTTAGCACGTAGGTTTTCAGTCAGGCTAAATTTAATAAGCCTTGGCCAGAGGTGTGAGCTGAACAAACTTGCTTCTACGACTTCATGCTGGGATTTTCGAGGTAGAATAGGAAGTGTTTGCCGAAAGTCGCCTCCGAATACAACCACCTTTCCTCCAAAAAGCTGGTTTGGGTCACACAAGTCTCGAAGTAGATGGTCTAGAGACTCAATATTTTGGCGTTTTGACATTGAAGCCTCATCCCAAATTATCAAACTTGTTGAACGGATCAATGCAGCTAGGCTACTTTGTTTGGGGACGTCACATGCCAGAGATATGTCACATTCCAAGGGTATTTTGAACTGTGAATGTGTTGTTCGCCCGCCGGGAATGTTAGCTGCAGCTATTCCTGAAGACGCTGTAGGTAACACAATTTCGCCCATCATGCGCACCTCAGCGTACAATGCTTTGTATAAGAAAGTTTTACCGGTGCCCCCTGGTCCGTCTATAAAGAATGCCCCTGGTTTTGACGACTGTATGTGTCCCATAATTGTTGTAAATGCGTCTTTTTGAGCTGGATTTAACAGAGATTTACACAATTTGCAATCTTCAGGTATTGCTGCATCCAGAGCATCAACTATATCTCTATTACGTCGAACGTCGTCGTCAGTGGAGGTATCTAGATGATCCAGCCCAAACTCTGCCATTGTCTTTCCCATGGCTTCTAAATACCTCTCGACTGCACGTGCTGTTAGCTGACTAATTTTCAGTGGGTCGTTAGGAAACTGAAATCTAAAATCATCTGATAACGATTCGTAGTGTGTACTCCATAACAAGGACGGATCCTTTGGTTGGGCGAAAATTAGTAATGTTGAGAAAAGGCGACGAAGTACAATAGGCATCTGTATTGCACACGCTTCTGCCATACATAATTCGGCAGCATCCTCTTCTTCAACCAACCTGTGTCGCAAGGCCGCCTCTTGGAATGTTGCACACACGTATCCATCCACCGTTTTCAGATACTCAAATGAGGTGGGACCTCGGATGTGTAGTAACAACAGCCTTAGGAAAAACCTCTCACCTTCGGCCGGTGCTACAAAAACCAGTCTGCCAATTGCAATAACTTTGTTTTTCCTCTTTTCCCAAGTTCTAGACCCCGTATCCCAGCGGTAATGCTCTGTGAATTCACCATACAACAATTTGGGGCATCCTTCGGTTGCACTTGTCTGAAAAACTCGAGTTAGAGGTGTGCGGCTCTTTTTTCATCAAAGCAATGAGATCATCTAAATTATCCGTTGGCCTGAGGCGTATTGTCTGCATGTTTGGAAGGTGCACCTGGAGGGGCATCACCGGTGGTTGTGTCTCAAATAGATCAAAGCCAAATATTCGCCAAGCTGCTTCACATGGAGATACCCACCGGCCTGTTTGGTATTGCGAGATTTCATCTACTGCTTGAGGTTCTTCACCTTCGGCTAGACTAAAGGATACCCTGTCATGGCCTTTGTATATATACTTATATAAATATTTCACTGCGTTCATTGTTGAACATACTTCAACATTCAGATGACAGTCAAACAGTGACAATAAGTATGGGTTATAAGGGATAACCCATCTGTTGTCGAGATTGTGCTTCCGTATAACCACCACGTCGCCTGTGTTGCGTCTCCTATAGTCCGGATACCCAGAACCATTAATTATAGTATCAGGTGTGTAGGCCTTTGGGTAATTAAATTTACAGCGCCCTAGTGTGTTGGGATGTTTCATACACGAACATGCAGAATTAAGATTGCCACAAGGACCGTGCATCATGTGCTTAAGCACAGTCTTACGAAGGGATGGGTTTGCCATAGACGGTATTTCAAAGAAACAAATTTGTCAAAATCGGTGGGCATTTCACCTATACCCATCTTTCAAAATGATAAGGAAGTGCACATGAGGGAGTCCCCTTTTTTGGAATTCAACTACATATACGTACGTGACCACTTCGCCAAAGATTTGCTTTTCTACAATTTGCTTCTTGGCGCTAAAAGCTTAGCACGGAAGACTCTAGCTACTAAGTCCGGTCTATTTCCCGAGCTTCCTCTCCGAAGCTAGTTGATCTTTTATCTCAGCGCGAGTTAGCATTGCATGTCATGGTGACAAACAGATCTGGCTTTCCAAACCTATGAACAAGAGCCATTGAGTTCAGATATCTTTTTTTCATGTCCCGGGGTCCTCCCAAGAAAGTCGGTGGCAAAATAACTCGCTTGCCAATGTTCGCCGCGCGATGTTCACCTGCACCAACAGTATCAAGAATTCCTTGGTATAACTCAGCCCTTATCGTTTCTTGATTGTTCCGAAAATAATCAAGCCTTGTATTTTCGATTTTAACATACATGTCAACCATGTACTGCTGAAAACACCGTCTGTTCTAAGTAACATATTCCGGGACGGTTCTGCAATTTGTAACAATAATACCGGCGGCATGAAACGAACTTCGACTTTGGCCCATATATTTGTACGGCACCTGTCGTTGACATGTATAAACAATTAGCTAATGCAGATGCCACTCTTCTTGCTATTTTTTGAAAAATCTATTAACATGTAAGTAAGTTTTACTGGTAACGTCACATACGGTTTGATTCATCTTCTAACAGGCACTCGACGGTTTGGCTAAGTTCAGAAGATATCCTACTATGAACATTGGCCCCTCTCTGGGCTGCATTTGAGTTTAACTTTTGAAGCCCTTGCACCCACCCACATTCTCCGTATGGGAAAAGTAATGGGTACTGCAAAGGATCGTAGCACCCATAGTAATGCATTATTCTATGGGATTGGTTATTCTTCGCAGTCACAATTATATGTGGAGTGCTAGACTCGCTAGATGATGAGTTATCTGTCCAAATAACAGCGACCTCATCAGATGTGGGCGCATTATACACTCGTTGGTCTAGAACAGGATTTCTGTGAATTCTTATTTGGGTATTTTCATTAATGGGTAGTTCTCTTAGGGAGCGAAAGAAACGGGCATAGGGATTGTCAGTTGTAATTTGTATAAGGGTGTTAACGATATCCCCTCTGACTTCGGGGAAGCATCCAATGCGATTCAATGCTTCATGTTGACCATCATAGAAATATAGCTGCAAATATTTGGGTTTACAATTATCGGGAAGCAATTTAGGTACGTTATGATATATTTGGCCATGAAGTTGAAAGACGTAAATACCTTTCTGAGTGGATGCTATATAATCTCCACCAAATGAGCTAAAGGCAAATAAGTTGTTATACATTCTTGCGTATGCACGGAAATGAACTGCATCCTCGTCAGGTGAAGTGTACAGCCGTGCTAAGGCAGGAGGGAATGCATTTGTAGGCAAGTGGATTGTTCCACCAAAGACAGTGAGAATAATGGGGATTCATATGCAATCTTAAGGGCATTGCATTTAGTGCAAACTTTACTTTGTGGAAGTTTCAACTGGCTTGTAGGCAAGGGGTGTGCAACGTGGGCCGCAGGTAAGTCTGTGCGAACAGTAGCTTGAAAGGAGTTAGCTTAACACTATCTTATAACGATATACCAGTAACATGAACAGCAGTATCCAAACGTTATTCATCTGTTTGTCGATGGGCTCGGGTTCTTCTTTGCCTCTTTGGTTGCGATTGTAGAGATGTTCCATCTACACTGTTGCATTGGACATTGCATAGAGTTAAATATATTGTTAATTAAGTTCCACCCATAAAGGATTGTTCGCTGTAAATCGTACCTTGTTCCTGAATGGTCGCCATTTATGAATATTGCTCTGGCCCGTTTTGACTGTCTAATTGGTGCAGAAGGCGTTATAGCCATGGCACAGGTTGTCTTTGTGCCACGGCTCTTTGACAACCTACATATTTGCCTCTGTAACGACATAAGTCAGAGATTGTAAGTTTGCAAATGAAAGTGTTAGGGGGGGTTGACTCGAATCACATTTCCAAACAAAACCGTAAAACAAAGAGAGTTTGTTGGTAAACTGGTTTAGATTGGGGGATAGTTCAAAGCACGGACTTCAATAAAACGCGACTGTAACAACGGCATTAAAATATTTAGGGCTTTACTACTTTCAAAGAGGGTATCTTCCCTTTCATGTAGATATACATATCACCTATTTAAAGTAAAACATATAATATTTTAGAATTCAGTCTAAATATGTAGTTCAAAATTACAAACTTCATTCACTCGGTTGGTCATTTTATATACGATCTATGTTAATTCAACAATTAAATGTGGCTGTATCTCCTATTTGTATTATGCAGTCATAAGTTTATTTATAGACGTTTTGTTTAAGTAGGAGTAGGGGCTCCAATAAAATGGGTGGTAACCAGTTTCAGTTTGTAAATATATGCTGAAAGGATGTTCCAGTCAGTTCAGTAGTGTTGACGAATGCATTATTTCTAGATAAGAAATGCAAATATAAATTTACAAATAACAAGTAGTAGGGAACAGAACCGTTCATCCTAAATACAGTACAAGCATATGGGAACATAAGTACAACATTTATACATAAACACTGTCTTAGTGCCAAAAGGTTACAAAATAATCCTATTTAGCAGGATTTCGAAATTTCAAGGTTTGTGGAACATAACCGTTCATCCCAAACACAGTACAAGCATATTGAAACATAAGTACAACATATATACATAAACACTGTCTTAGTGTCAAAAGGTTACAAAATAATCCTATTTAGCAGGATTTCGAAATTTCAAGGCTTGTGCGATTGTTAGCCTGCACATTGAACACTTGGTGCCAAAATAGAACTTCAAGCAAACATTTTGTGTCTTTATTATTAGCGAGATTCCTAGTAGACCGTGTACTTATGCCTTTCTGAAACGGTCAAACATTGCTTCCACATTTTTTGAAACTCTAAAATAGCGAGGAGGCTTGGCTCGTGCAGGACGTACATGTGCCTTATGCGTGCAAGTCTGACACAATTTCAGTTTTTTAGGCGGAGGTGGAGGGTCTTTTGGATGAGGGATCTGGAAGTCAGCAGAACGTGGAGTTGTGGCCCCTTCCTCAAGAAACAAGCATGATGGTTCAAATTCCTCTTCTACGCCTGTGAGCCGTGCTTTCGTAGCAAGATACGTTTCTCGCTCTAGGGCTGAGTCGAGGGCAATACGATTGGTGTCAGGAGTATCGTAGTTTGCATCTATAATCTCAAGGTTTAAAATTGGCACAATGTAGTCAATTGCCTTCTTGGCTACGTCGTATTTTGCGACTTCAGGAAATTTGAAGCATTCACTCACAAAGTCCTTCTTTCCAGTTACCATTCCTGGAATGGACACAGTTATAAATGCAGTATACCTTTCTTTCGCATGCCTGAGAGTATGCAATGTCGTGCAGTGGATTGGGAATTTTGTGGTTAGAAGTTCCAATAGGGAAACGTAATCAAGAGTTACAATCTTGGGAGTTCCTGATTTGGCCTCCGAGGGCTCTTCATTTAGTGGGGTGTTTCTATGGCCTTTTGTAAGTTCTTCTAACTCTAGCTTTTTCAATCTATACAGCTGTAGACACCTCGTTTCTGCACCCCTCGCAAACCACCCAGTGATGATTGGGCCGCATGTTTGATTCGCGGAACGATTAGTGACAGTTCGTAAGATTATCGTCAAGTGATTGCTCAAATATAAATGTCAACCTCTTAGTTGTCATCTACGTGCCGATACGGTCGTTTTGGCAGTAATTAGAGTACATTCGGAGTCCGGGTCAAAAACCGTCTCCATTTTTCGATATTTGTTAAATCCCGAGTCGGAATGTTCTGGAATGTTCCGGATATTTCTATTCCATATTCATCAAATTTTATCTTTTGGCAAATAATATCCCGTAATATTTAAAAGATAATCGAATAAATCCGTCCTACCATAACTTAAACGCGGAGATTCTTTCTTAAGCAGGAGGAAACCTCCTGGGAACAGACGCAGCAGGTGCTGCGCCTCTTCCAAGAGACGCAGTGGCTGCTGCGCCTCTTCCCAGGCCCTTCTTTGCATGATTTACGTATCTTTTTTTATATCTTTCCGAGATTCACTTCCAAAGAGTCTCCGAAACCCTATTCCTTCACGTGATTAGTATAAATAGGAGCCTTCGTTCCTCATATTTCTCACGCGAGTGTCCGCCCTTCTCTTCTCCCTTTGCATTCTAGACTTCGTTCTTACTAATTGGCGCCTACGTGCTTGGACTTCCGACCACGTAAGCTCGGATCTTTCCGGGTACCAGCCTCTCCGTTGCATGACCGACCAATTTGACCAACTACACTTAATCAACTTTAATTAATCAATCGTTTTCCTCTTACGAGGGCACTCTTTCCTTGCATTCGCGTCGAGCATTCACTAATCGATCTTCTTAGTTCTTCTCGTTCCGTCAACATGTAAGTCTGAGGGTGTATAATTCCTTTTGTTTATTGCATTTAATTACTGTATAACAATTGTAAGGTTTATGTCGAAAGCACCTCATTAAAACCGATTTCTAAAAACCGTCTTTAAAACCTGTTTTGCGGATTTCCAGTAGACAGACAGTCGAGAAAAGACGCAGCACCTGCTGCGCCTCTTTGTGAGGCTGCCGCAGTTCCTGCTTCTTTTCTTCTTCCTCCGTCCTCTGCAATTCGTATCAAATTTATTTGTTTTGTTTGTTCGTCTGTTAATTCTCCGTCATAAAATCATAATAATTAGCATGTATATTATATCATATATTTCGTCACTCATTCACATGTTTAATTCATCTAATCTGACTTAAATCCCAAGTAATTCATATTTGCGGGTTTTCGTCACTAATATTCAATTCGAGTTCTAGGGATTCAATTCGTTCATGTTGAGTTTCTAGGATTCATTGTTGATATACTTTTCATCATGTTCATTGTTAATCCGCCATCAATTCATCATGTTTAGTTAATTATTCGCTTGTTTGGTTCGTTCATTAACATCGACCCTTCACATGTTTAATCTGTCTTTGTCTCCGTTTCATCCATGTTTATTGTTTTTATGACTCAATCATATGTTAAATAATCTGTAAATCATTTTCATCCGAATAAATAATTAAATCAATCCATTAAATTCACCAATTAACGTTAACAATTGCAGTTCCGGCTTCACAGTCAGAGTTCGTCCTTGGAACAGACGCAGCAACTGCTGCGCCTCTTCCAAAGGGCGCGATTACTCTTGCGCTGTTCGGGACGACTTCTGTCCCCGAACTCCTTTTCTCGCCTTGACCTAGATTAATTAGTTTACGTATCAATTAACTAATATTCGTAATATCGCTAATTCCTGTTCGTTAATTTGTTATTTTATTCTTTTGTTCCTTTTTATCAAATTATCCGTTTTAAAGGTATTTTCGACATAAACCGCCTAATCCAATGTAATTAATGTAATTTCCATTATTGTAATTTATTTTATTTATTTCATTGTTTTGTATGCTTCCACATGTAAATCAACCTTAAATCCTACTTCGACCCTAATTGTTTGCTAATTAATTGTTAACCGACTTAGCTAATTTCACATGTTAGGGTTAATCTATTGGATGTTGCATTGCATGCATATAGCCGACGATATATCAAGTACGAATAATTTCCCTAATCATTAGTAGAGGCCGCTATCGAGGCGGGCGGGATTAGGTGTTCGATCAAAAGAGCTTCCTAATACGTACCCTCACCCTTACTCCAGATCTCTGTGAACACCCGTGTTCATTGGCATCCGCGAGAGTCATTCTAGACATAGAATGCTAAGGGTAACGATTGCTTAGTGTTCATGTCACTACTTTGTGTCTTGACATGACACGAGGTATTCGAACGGTTCCAATTTCCCACAAAAATTGGTGGCGACTCCATACAAAATGCAAACGCTTGTTTTCGAGCCCCTTCACTCCCAAGCGCCCCCGTGGGCGGCCCGCGTCCACGTTTGGCGACTCATTGGGATTATACACTTACGTGTAGCTAGGGTGAAACTTGAACAAGGTTAGGGAATAAATTTGTGCAAGACAATTGTCGGTTTTCATAACTCGGTCTTCCTAGACCGTTTAATTCGGCCTTCCTAGGCCCAACCCAACCTATTCGACCAATCGTCCCGTCTAAACGGTCCTAATTCTTATTTGGGCCTAAGGATGGATAGCGGTTGACGTCATCCATACCATGGTGCTTACTCTTGTTTGTATCAAGGGCCTTCACTACTTGAGGAAATGGACTAGGAATCGGCCTTACTCTTGTTTGGCACGAGCCTCTCCACAGACTTCGGGTTTGATGGTTCGGTATGGCAACCCACCCTTTAAACCAAAACCCTTCTAAAAGCACTCAGCATCCCGTTATAATGCTTGTATAAATGTGTAAAACTCTACATGATCACCATCTCTAAACAAAACTATGACAAATTTTCAAAAATCAAAACCCAATTTCAAATCAAGAATTTCGAAATAAAGGCCTTCAATTAGCGCAAAATCCGGTCAAAACTCTGTCCGTTTGTCATGTCAAAATTCAGGCCACAAGCCCATTTCAAAACCTCACTTCGAGTCCACTCCTACAACTACACTACAGTTGGCTAGGACACACATTTTCAAAGACCTTGTCTTTCTTCAAAACTCACTCAACACAAGTGGCACACACCCACTTCACGAGTCAAAACTTTTCCTCTTTTAGCAAGTGTGATAGAATGGTCGATTGTGTTTTGATTCGTCGCCGATCTCTTACTCAGTTTTCAAGATGCCTGGGTCAAGTGATGATACGAACCTCCAGCAAATTCAAGAAAGTAATGATCGAATCCTAGCCGCGCTAGCCCAAATGCAAGTTACCCAAAACCAAACCTATGACCGCCTCGAGCTCATCGAAGGCCGTATCTTTGACGTAGAGGGAAGGTTGCCTCCCATTAAAGGTGAAGTACTACAATTTTCCGATGACGAGTCTAAGGATGAGAATCCTCTCATGGGGACGACGCGGTGAGAAAAGGCTCCAATACCTAGAGGAGCAATTGATGTACCTTAAAGGAGATGACATTTACAGGGAGAACAATCGTAAGTATGAAGCCGTCAATTCCAAATTGCCCACTAACTTTAGCATGACGGATATCCCTAAATTCAAGGGACATGAGAACCCTTTGAACCATATCCGTGCCTTCAAGGATTACATGTCTATCAAAGGCATCAAACCCGAGATGTTCTTAAGGATCTTTCCTTCATCTCTCGACACCATCCCAAAGCAATGGTTCTACACTTTAGATCACAAAAAGGTCGCTACTTGGGAGGACGCCGCGATCGAATTCTCAAAACAATACGCGGATAATGCCGAGATCCAAGTCAATATGCGCACTCTAGAGGTTCTTACCCAGAATGACAAAGAAGGATTCACCGACTTTCTAAGTAGGTGGAGGAAGACTAGTACTCAACTAGTAGAACGCCCGGATGAGGCCACTCTTGTGGAGAAATTCGTGGACAATCTCAAGCCCATATATGCCAACCATTTGAGATATCAAAACATCAAGACTTTCAAAGACTTAACCGTGTTAGGGACACGAATTGAAGATGACATCCGCAAAGGACTCTTGTCCAAAACGGTAGGTCGAGGATATCAAGGGTCCACAAGTCGTTCATACGGCTCTACTAGCAAGACCGACGAAGTTAACCTTCTCGAACCATCCAAGAAAACTAGCCCACCAAGGAAGTTCACAAACCTTGGGGATACATACTCCAATGCTCTAAAAAGGCTAGTGAAGCAAGGCAAACTCCAACCCATTGGACCTACTCCCGAGCCCGAAAGGAAGTCCAAATTCTGGGACGAAAATTCCTACTGTGAATACCATAGGGGTAAGGGGCACGACACCGAAAAATGCTACAAGTTGAAACACGTGCTTCAAGATATGATCGAAGATGGTCGACTTCCAATTCCACCAGGAGGTAAGCCTAATAACACTCAGAATCCTCTTGGAGTTCTAGTGATTACAAGTGATGAATCTACCTTAGATTGCTCACATCTCATTTCTCCCGCCGAGGATGAAATTCATACAATTGAGAAAGAAAGACCCTACTCTACCATCTCCCCTACCATTTCCGACTTCATCGCCTGGGCAAGGAGTGTAGATAGACAAGTGTGGGAATTAGAAAGCATGGTAATGATCTTGCGCGATCCCAATGCAACACCTAAAGAACGCGTACCATTGATCTTCTCTCAAAATGCTACTATGCAAGAAGTCATCACCATGGTCGATAAACTAGTCGATCAAATCATACAACTAGAAAGTGACATCATGAGGATGAGGGAACTAGCCGCGATCAATGGAGTTTGGGCCGATGACGATGAAGACGAATATCTCATTGAAAACTCTTTAGTCAAAGAAATAGTCCAAAATGGCGAAGACCAAGATGTGGATCACCTAACTCGCTCGGGTCGTCCATACCAAAGCACTACTCAAAACGGTCCCACCAATGTCATCACACCAAATGACAACGAAGATGACCCTCGATCACTTGCTCAAGCAATTACAAAAAACCAAGGTGATCTTTCGGTCGGCAACTAGTGGCAAGCTCATTTCCACACCGCCAGCTTTCGCAAGCTTTGGCCAAATTGAATGTGGCACATAACTCTACTCCTGAAGATGTAGTCAACTTGGTCTTCCAAGAATCCCCGAAACTAAGTAATCCCATTACTTTTTCGGATGAAGACTTGCCACCTTTTGGCGCCAGTCACAACCTTGCTCTATACATCACCGTCATCTGTCTAAAGAAGAATGTGCCAATGACCTTGGTAGATGATGGCTCCGCGGTCAACGTCATACCCCTCAAAACGGCACACAAACTAGGCATGAGAGAGTCGGACTGGACTCCTACAAATCAAGGTGTACGTGCATATGACGGTACACGACGAAAAGTGGTAGGACTTGCTAACCTGACCATAGCAACGGGACCAATCGAACGAAAGGTTAACTTCCAAATAGTGGACATCGAAGCTTCATTCAACATACTTCTGGGAAGGCCTTGGATTCATGCTTCTAAAGCAAAGAACATCCACCCTTCATCAAAAGATCAAGATCCCACTAAATGGCAAAGTTGTGACAATCACTTCGTCACCCATTAAGGCCATAATCGAGAAGCAATCAAATAATCAAGTCCTTACGGATCCCATATACGAACATGGGGGCTTCCAAAGTGTAAATGTCATAGAAAGTGAGTTGGCACCCTTATACTATAATCCCTACTCCAACTTGGTGGTCAACCACATTCTCAAAAACCAGGGATACTTCCCTGGAATGCCTTTGAACCCAGTTCGGAAAAACACCTTCGCGCCATACAAGAAAGGCAACTCATCGAGAATACCACTTGGACTAGGATACAAACCCACAACAGAAGAAGTTCTCGAAATGCTCGCCCAAGTCCAAAACCGCAAGTATGTAGGAGTCCAAATGAGGCCATATCTCCCTACCTTGAATGGATACTTCGTTCAAGAAGGAAGTTCGGAACTCTTTCATGGATTTCCCGAACCTTGGCATTACCTCGAGAAGAAGTTAGCCGGAATCGAGATCTTTCACGATTGCTACTTCATCCCTCCAGAAACGGTTCCTACCGTCAAAACCCGTCAAGCACCTTGCTTAGACGAACAAGTCGTTAGCCTCCTGTTTGGAGAGGACCGATTTGTTAGGGGCGCGCAGATGAGATCATTACTACGATACTTCAAGACGATCGCTTCAACCCCACCGCATTGATCACGGAAATCGACACCAAAAGCGAGAAAGGGTGGAGAAAATCAATCAAATGGACCAACGATCAAGGAAGACTCTTCAAGCTCACCACTGGAGAAGGAGAGATGTTCAAAGAAGAACCAGAAGACGACGAATTCGAATCAGAGTCGGAGTCGGAGTCAGAGTCAGAGTCTAGAGGAGTCATTAGAGAGTCTACTCCTGTCGTCATCCCCACTCCCCTCGTTTCTCCTAGCTTATTTTCGAGTAGTCACAGTAGTTCGGGAAATGCCCCAATTACTGTCCCTTTGCCGCCACTATCCTTGGATCAGTTGGCTTCTTTGTTTCAACTTTACTCAAATCTTAATATGAATAGATCGGGTTTCGCTTACTCTTTGCGTTATCTTGAGTGCAATTCTGTTTATGATGATGCTGAGGATGACCAAGACCCAGACTTGACCGAAATACCTCCCTACGTAGCCAAAGAAATACTACGGGAAGGGGAAGGGGGACCTGTAATTGAGGACACCGAACCCATCAATGTAGGAACCGAACTAGAACCCAAAGAACTTAGGATAGGGACTACCTTGAGCTCAACCGAAAGAACCGATTTCATAGACCTCCTAAATGAATTCAAAGACGTTTTCGCTTGGTCCTACAAAGACATGCCAGGGATCGACGGGGATATCGCCGAACATAGAATCCCGATTAAGCCAGGTTTCAAACCCGTGAAACGAAGCTTCGACGAATGAGAACAGTGGGCTCTAAAGATTAAGGAAGAAGTTGACAAACAATTCAAAGCCGGGTTCATCAAAGTTTCCGAGTATTCTGATTGGGTAGCTAACATAGTACCCGTGCCCAAAAAGGATGGGAGAATCCGAGTTTGTGTTGACTTTAGGGATTTGAACAAAGCAAGCCCAAAAGACGACTTCCCTCTACCTCACATCGACATATTGGTAGACAATCTCAGACCATGCATTACTATCCTTCATGGATGGATATGCGGGTTACAACCAAATCAAAATGGCCATGGAAGACATGCATAAAACCGCGTTCGTCACCCAATGGGGAACCTATTGCTATACAGTAATGCCGTTCGGATTGATCAACGCCGGAGCTACATACCAACGCACCGCGACTACACTTCTACATGACATGATGCATAAAGAAGTCGAGGTATATGTAGACGACATGATTGTCAAATCCAAGGAAAGAGAGGGACATATTGCGAACCTTCGCAAGTTCTTCGCAAGGCTACTAAGTACAATATGAGACTCAACCCTCAAAAGTGCACATTCGGGGTGACATCCGGCAAACTCCTAGGGTACGTCGTTAGCCAACGAGGCATAGAAATAGATCCTTCCAAAATCAAAGCTCTGATCGAAATGCCACAACCTCAAACGAAAAAAGAAGTCAGAGGATTCCTGGGAAAAGTGCAATACATAAGTCGATTCATATCGAAACTTACGATGATTTGCGAGCCTATCTTCAAGAAGCTCAAGAAAACAGATCACACCATGTGGGACGACGACTGTCAAAAGGCATTCGACAGAATCAAGGAGATATTGGCTAAACCACCAGTGCTCATGCCACCACAACGAGATCAACCTCTTGGTTTATATCTCACGAAGAATCGAAAGCGCCATGGGTGCTATGCTAGCTCAAATGTAGGAAGTGAAGAAAGAGCTATTTACTATCTAAGTAAGAAGTTCTTGGAATATGAGTGCAAATATTCACAACTCGAAAAGACATGCCTCGCTCTTGTGTGGGCAACAAAGAAGCTACGTCATTACATGCTTAGCTACTCTGTCAAGATATTCTCCAAAATGGATCCAGTCAAATACCTCTTCGAGAAACCCGTTCTCAACGGACGTCTGGCAAGATGGACCATGATGCTCTCCGAATTTGACCTCAAATACGTGCCACTGAAAGTAATAAAGGGTCGCGCCGTCGCCGAATTCTTCGCAGAAAATCCCATCAACGACGCACAAACCATAGATACTTGGTCATTTCCCGACGAGGATATACTTCAAACTGATGTAGACTCTTGGGATCTATACTTTGATGGAGCATCAAACCTAAGAGGATTTGGGATAGGAGTGTTGCTCATTTCTCCTGAAGGTGAGCATACACCGGTCTTTGTCAAACTCGACTTCGAGGTGACAAACAACGCTGCAGAGTATGAAGCTTGTCTCATTGGACTACAAGCGGCAGTTAGCTTAGGTATCAAAAACCTACGAGTGCATGGGGATTCGTCACTGATCATCAACCAAATTACGGGATCCTGGAAAATCCGAAGTGAAAGCCTTGCACCCTATCAGGCCAGGATAGACCAAGTGGCTCAATTCTTTGATCATGTAACCTACTTACACCTACCTCGAGAGGAAAATCAATTTGCAGACGCTCTTGCGAAACTTGCATCTTTGATAAACATGCCAGATTACATGATGGAAATGCCTTTGTGTATTGAACGACGGTCGGAGCCGGCACATGTCCATCAGATTACCGATGAAGAAGAAATCGCACAAGAACCCTGGTTCCAAGCAATCCTAAACTTCAAGCTTAACGGTACCTATCCGCCAGAAATGGACAAAAGGGGACAACGAGCTATACGCCTACTAGCTTCCCAATACATCCTAATGCAAGGAGAATTGTACAAAAGAACACCTCTTGGTGTAGTCCTACGTTGCCTTGATCATTCACAGGCACGAAAAGTAATGGAAGAAGTCCACGACGGAGAATGCGGTCCTCACATGAGTGGACCTATGATGGCAAAGAAAATCACACGTCTAGGGTACTATTGGACCACAATGGAATCCGATTGCATCAAATATGTGAGGCATTGCCACAACTGTCAAATCTTCGGGAACGTACAACACGTCCCTCCTTCGTTGCTCTATACAATGACATCTCCTTGGCCATTCTCCGCATGGGGAATTGATATAATTGGGAAAATAACCCAGTAGGAACAGGAGGTCACTGTTTTATCCTAGTAGCGATTGACTACTTCACCAAGTGGGTAGAAGCGGCTTCTTACACCGCTCTTTGACTAAAAATGTGGCAAAGTTCATACAAAACAACATCATCTGTCGGTATGGTTGCCCGCATGAGATCATCAGCGATAATGGATCCCACTTCCAAGCCGAAACCGAACAATTGCTAGCCAAGTACAAGATCAAGCATCATCATTCCTCGCCCTATCGACCGCAGACTAACGGCGCGGTAGAGGCGGCTAACAAAAATGTCGTCACGATCCTCAAGAAAATGACTGACAATTATAGAGATTGGCCAAGCAAAATACCCTTCGCTTTGTGGGGGTATCGTACATCGATCGGGACGCCTTTGGGGCTACTCCTTTCTATTTGACCTACGGCATGGAAGCCGTACAACCATTCGAGCTAGAAATACCATCCTTGCGTATTCTACTAGAAAGTCAAATCCCGGAAGCCGATTGGAAAATGGATAGATACGAAGAACTCATCCTCTTGGATGAACGTAGGCTACGTGCCTTACATAATGTCCAAACATATCAAGCACGTATCAAACGAGCTTTCAACAAAAGAGTTAGGCCAAGAAACATCAAAGAAGGAGATTTAGTTCTCAAATCGGTTAGAGCTCTTTTACCTGTCGACCCGAGAGGGAAATTCAAACCTAATTGGGCCGGACCATATCTAGTCAAATCCATACTCCCAGGGGGTGCGGTTAGAATCACAGACCTGGATGGAAATGAGTTTTCAAACCCCACAAATCTCGACCAACTGAAACGATACTATGCCTAGGATAGAACAGAAACGCGCCTCGCGTAAACCCACGTGTCGCTCTTGTGGCACTAAATAAACGGCCCCTGGCCTATTTGAATGTCACTATGCTCTTGCATCTTGGCAAACTTGTCATCCTCATATCATCAAACAAACTGAATTCGCACCTCCAGAGTAAGCAAAGCTCATGCTTGTTTTCTATGTTCATTACAAGCTCTTGCTTCGAACAATTATTCTTTTACATTTACTCGAACTACGCGCAAGGGTTTGATTTCGCTTTCTTTAAGTGAATACGTAGGCAATCCTTCACCGGATTCAACCCGCCATTATATATAAAATAAATGTAAATAGAAGGACATTTGCGTCGCATCTGAAATTCGACAAGAATAATTAAAGAAAATGCCAACGGTTTCATAACCATTTAACCTCTTTTATTTCATTCAATTTCTAATAATAATAGTACGACAAATAATAAAAATAGATAGGCTAGGATTCTAAAAATCCCTCCTTTTTATTACAACAATAAAAATAATAATCAAATAATAATAACTAAGACTTGGGCTATTCCTCCATCTTTCCCTTGCCCTTGTCGTTCTTGTCATATTTCTTGTCACGACCTCGAGCCGGGCGCTCTTGCACCACTTCAGACCTAATCACCAACGGTCTTTCTCGAGGCCCGACTCTCCGTTCTTGTCAACCACCATCTCTGCGGCGGCAGAGTAGTCTTTGATTTCTTCGAAGGATGAATGACTTGAAAGCCGGCTTCTTCTTCTCCTTCGGTCAGATGTTTCTCTTTCTCTTTCTCTCCCTCGCGCACCTTGTAATCAACGGGCTCGCGCTTCCTCAGTCTTTCGCGCTCTTCCGAAGTTGCAGCCTTCCTCCACCTCAGATAAGAGTCCGACACCCACAAGGCATTGGCGGAGAAACTCAGGAACCACATGTTTCTCTGGGCCCATTTCATAGCCCACTCTCTTCGGCTCTCGGTAGTCAACGCCATAGCAGTCTGCGGGACGGTGTCAAGCCTAGGGATCATCTGCTTCAACCCAACTTGCCTCATCAATCTCTCAGGGAAGATGCACACCATAAACTCCAATCCAGGGATGCGCACGGACCTAGTGGGATCTAAAGAAGACACCCCAGTGACAGACTTGAGGTGCCACCACGGTACAACCCACCTGATCAAAGGGCCGTCATCAGTCTTTAGCTTGTTCTTCCAATAGTCGCGAGACCGGGTGAAGTCCACCATGTACGGTAGTGTCCTCATCGAAATCATACGGGCATGATAGGAAAGTGCATGAAGCGGGGGCTCAAGCAATCGGAGCCGTTCCATGAGCCAAACCTACCAAGACAGGCATTAGACACCAAAAAAAAAAAAAAAAAAAAAAAAAAAAAAAAAAAAAAGGGTGTCTTTTACCTGTAGGATAACGGGACTTCCCAAGAACGGCAGATCGCGGTTGGATTTCCTATTATCCAAACCCAAAATGATCTCCCTAAGCACTGAGACAAGCCGGGCTCTGCGCGACTCCATTTGCTCAATAAGGCTCAAAAGGCGAGGATCACCTCTCAAGTCCTCATCAACATGTCCCTGAAAGACATACACATGCAACAAACAGAAGCCAAATGCTCTCCTTCTAGCAACATAAGAGACAGTAGGGTCGGCCCTGTTGATGAATCGGTCTATAAAATCCAACATCCGCACGCCTTTCGGGGTAACAAGACGATCTACCTCGAGTCTAGTCAGTCCAAGCAAGTCTCTGAACTTACTCTTATACCCTTGAGCAGTAGAAGGGATGGCAGGTAAGTGTTCGGGGTCCCAACCGCCAATAGCAGCAATTTCCTCTGGAAAAGGACAAATATCACCTCCTGGAAAGGCGAATACATGATAATTTGGATCCCAATAATCAAGGCAAGCATCTAAGAACGGTTTCACTACCTTGATGAGTTTCAAACTCAATAAAGACCCAAGATTATAAGCACCCATGTCGTGCTTTTCCGTGTTCGAAAACTCATTAGTCCATTCCTTCAAGCGAACCTCCAAAGTATTCATGATGATAATTTTCTCTTGAAAATTTATTTTAGGAGTTTTAGGAGAAGCGACGAAGAAAAGACGGAAGAATTATATGATTCAAAGCTTCGGCGACGCTTCTATTTATACTAATTTGCTGTTTCCAAAATCCGTCAGAACAAACCCATCTGGGAACAGGCGCGGCGCCTGCTGCGCCTCTTCAAAGGGACGCAGCTCATGCTGCGCCTCTTCCCCATGCTCACTAATGTGATTTCCGCGTTTGGATCTTTCCTAATTCTATAACACGCGTGATTTCCTATTCCTATGGGATTTTATTTTGGTAAACTACGGAAGTTTACCATGTTTTGGAATTTCCTAATTTCGCGGGCACGCATTTCGAGGCGACATTGACATTTTCGCCATTTTATCACATTTGTGTATTTAATTGTCCATTTAATTCTTTTTATTATTCAAACATTTATATATTTATTTCATTTTCTTAATTTCTTTTTCTACATTTTCTAACTTATAAATTCCTATTTTTCTTTTTTTTTCGGGGGTAACCCTCCCTACCGTCCGGTCATTTCCGGCAAAATTTTTGCATTTTTCTTTTGAGTCTCATTGTGCGCTAATTAAAGGCCTTATGTGTATATAAAATGTATGAATCGCGTGATTTTCCATGTAAATTTCGGCAACGTAACAGCATAAACCGTTATCTACCAAAACCTGTTCAAAGAACTAAACTGCGGTACAAACAAACAACCCAGAAGCAAAGGCACTCAGGCCATCATATGTACAACAAAAAGCAAATATACAAGCAAACTGGGGGCTCGCGCCCCGAACAAGTCCAGATGCACAAGCAAACTGGGGGCTTGCGCCCCGACCAAATCAAAAATCCAAGAAAGCTGGGGGCTCGCGCCCCGAACCAAGTCCGAAAATGTTTCAAAATCAAAATGTACAAATCTACAAAACTACACAAGCTACTGCTGGACACCCTCCAACTCAGCAACTCTCGCCATCAGAGCGGCGATCTCGGCATCCCGAAACTCGAGCTCCCTCGACAAGCGAGCCGTCTCCTCCCGAGCCTGGGCCAACTCTCGTCCTGACTCGCTGTCACCCTGCAAACAGCAACGAATTGGCTCATGTCAATCAACTCAATTGGAAAACCAAAAAAATCAAAAGAAGAAGATCGAAAAATGGGTATAAAGGTTCATACCTGACGACCTCGACCGCCGACGAGTGCCTCAATGGCCGTAGCTCGTAGCCGGTTGGCCACCCTCCATAGTGCCACGAACCGAGATGGCGCGACCTGCATTTCAAAAGGAAACTCTCAGCAAATTAAACAAATTCAGTCAAACGTGTTCTTACACGAAAACCATGCAAAATGGGAGCTCACCCTCCGAATCAGATGCTGCCAGTCATCTAGGCCAGCATCCGTCACAGCTACGTCAAAATCACGCAGCTCGGAGATCGTCGTCCTCCCAGTAGCGTCAGTGTACTCGAGGGTCTCGGGGTACTCTGGGGGCTCGATGCCCGCCGCCTCAACCTCCTGAAAAGACAAATAGCTCTCATCAATCGACGATCTTTCGTCGCAAGTCTCGAAAATCAAATCAACAAGAAAACAAACGATACTCACCACTACCGGCCAATAGGCCAACCTCCCGTAAAGGAACGCTGAGTAATCCTCCTCAGGGAGAAGAAGGTCGTCGCCACCGACACGGCCAAGTCCGCCTCCCTCTCGGCCTCGGAGGGCTCCCGAACATCGTCCCAGGAGGATCGACGGAACCGTCAACGCACCCCGAAAGCACCGACGAGCTAACCGCCGCCCGGATACCATACAGACCCATCGACGTCCACAACAAACGGCCGACTCGAGCTCCTAGGACGAAGGGTCTCAAGAACAAAGGGAGGCGCTCGGCGTACTCGCCCAAGGTCCGGGCACCCACGTGACAATATGAAGGCAAAGGTCATTCCTATGATCAATTGAAAACAAAATATGAGAAGATGTGAATGAATACAAATGGGATACTCACGCCGCTCAAGGCGTTCACGTCCCGCCGTGAGACGTTGTGAGAAGAACGCTTGCTCTTCGTCCGGCACATGACCCAATCCCTCACCACGGGATAGGCCCTCTCCAACGGCTCCGTCCTCTTGGGCGCGAGGCCCGGAAAGTAGGAGTACACCCACGCCTGTAAAGCAAAATGGTCAATGACGATCTTTGATAAAAGAAAGGAATTTACGTTGATCCAAAGGAAGGTTCATACCTCCAACAGTAGCCCAGTCCGACGGCGCCGGGGAGAAGTCCCTTCTCCATCAACTCCGGACGAACCATGGCCCTCATAAAGCGGATGAGGACCGCAAAACCAAGCGAGTGACCCGGCCCCAACGCCTAAGGAACTCGGGTCGGAAAGAAAGGGGAGAAGCTTCGACGACCTCTCACCCTTGTCTCCGAGGTAAATCGAAGACAAGAACCACCAAAGCCACAGACGAGCCCTCGCTCGGCTGACAGGAGGAGGGCGTCTCCCTCCCATCGATCACCACCGATCGGGTCTTCCCCGCAAAGTAATCTCGAACATAGGTGCTGGGTACCAAACCCGCACGCAACACCTTCGGCGACAAGTTCCGGCCGATCAACCTCCTCGCCTCGGCCGAGTCCGCCCTCATGCCGTCTCTCGGCCACACCATCTCCTCAGTCCGCACGGCGGACTGAAATCATGCCGTAGTCCTCCAAGGTGACTCCCACCTCACCAAAAGGCGGGTGAAACGTGGAAGTCGTATCCCAGAATCGATCCAAGAAAGCGCGGACCAGGCTAAGGTTGGCCCGCAACTTCCTCTTCACGATATCCCTCCAAACTCGAACCGAGGACCAAACGCTCCGCGCTCGATCATGGCCCTCTCCTCCTCCGACAGCCGCTCGTAATGCTCCATCGCCGTCGTATACCTCGAGAACGACCTAGGATGTTCCGCCTCCTATTAAAATTTGAAACAAAGCTATCTTTAGTTTTGGAATAAGTTTGGAAGAGATTTGAACAAAAATGGAAAAGGATAGGTAATGAGTTAGGGAATTCCTATTTACCAAGCTCTTCACCGTCCTGTAGGACAAGTGACCCTCTGCAGCCCACACAAGGTGCCTACTCTCCCGGGTCTCGGCCACGCAGGGCACCTCTCGGTGGCGACCCCCTCGTCCGAGGTGGGCCCGTCTCGGAATCTCCTCCTCGTCGCCACCTCCTCCTCGGGGACCTCCTCTGCGGCTGACCATCACCGCGGCGGTGAAGGCACGCTCTAAAGCCTCCTCAACAACAGCGGCGTCTACGTCCATAGGATCTCTCCCGGAAGTAGAAGCATCGTCACCGCAACAAGATAAGGCAAATCCGGGCCGCGTCACATGACGACAAGCCCTTGTTAAGTAGTTTTCGAGCCTTCAAGGCCCAGAAATCGCCCCTTTCCGGCCATCCTTGGCCATATTCCCACCAAATCAATCACTCATGTGATGGATAGGGTCAAGTCAAGTCAAAGTCAAAACCTAGTTCCGAGTTCGGGTCGAAAATTCAAAAGACATTTCGCTATAATGGCGATTATGCCCTAAAAGGTGTCCTGCAAAAGTTGTCACAAACCAAACTTCCGAGATGACAGGAAGTTTACCCATCATCCAAGGGTCCCTACTATCAAATTTCATCACAAATGGGCAATCCTAAGGCCATTTTCGAAGCAATTTTCGATCTAGCTGTGAAACCGTCTCAAAATTCGCTCAAGGGCTCAAAACTTGATGAAAATTCAAAGTAAATACATGGTTATGTTCCTAACATTGCCTACTACTCGTTTCTAGTATCAATTTGGCATGAAAAATTCATTTGGGGGAAAAGCCCCAAATTTTCGATCAATTGGGTCGAAAACCCTAATGTTCGCGGCTCAAAATTCGACAAATATGGAAGATTAATGCAAGATTAAAGCACATACCTCGATTAGTCATATTTTAAGCAAGCTTTTGAATCCAACCTTGATAGAAATGGTGAAGATTTGAGAGAGAAATTGAAGGATTTGTGTTTCGAAATAATGAAATAAAACCTTTTCGATTTCGCGTTTTTACGCGGAATTTGAATTGGGGAATGACGCAGCGGCGCCTGCGCCTCTTCCAAGAGACGCAGCTCTTGCTGCGCCTCTTCCTTTGTTTCCCTCCTGATGGATTTTCAAAAATCCGTTATGAGTTCGTTACTCGTGGGCCCATCTTTGGTGCGCCTCTTCCTCGATGACATGTTATCACTTTGGTCCGTTTCGACGATTTCCTTTCGTTCCGGCCCGCATTTTATCCAGTGCGACAATATTTCGCAGTATTGTCCGAGTTCATTTTATCCCGCACAGCAAAGATTTTGCAGTATTGCTCAACCATTTTGCGCAAAGAGTATTATGCAAGATCGCTCACTCGAGACTTTCTTTCATGACGATTCGATGTTCCTAGTCGTCAAATCATTTTATCCGTGATAGTATTTTGCAAGATCTTGCTCATTCGAAGTTTCCCTACGACGATCAAGATGTTCCTCGTCGCCGATATGTCCCCAACAAGAGTTCGCTTGAGACCGACGCAAGCAGATTCAACTTCCAAATTTCGCAAGAATTCGCTCGAGACCGACGCAAGCGGATTCCCACAGCAGTTTCTACCGACGTCTGTTGTTTTCAATATCTCTTATTCCCGCGAAGTTCGATTAAGTCTCGGTATGGTCTCTTCTTATGGTGGCGAGCCTCCTTACGTAGTCTAATGGACTTTAAACGACCCTCCCGATAGTCGACAGACTCTAAAATGTTCCCGACGACGGGTCCTTCGCTCGAGACCCCTTGAGCCGCCTCGCGTCGCCATAGTCGTCGGTTTGTAATCTTCGATTGACCTGATGGCTATACTTTGACTTTCGCCTTGTCCAAGCCTCGGTCAAAGTGGGGGCTCTGTAGACACCTCGTTTCGCACCCTCGCAAACCACCCGGTGATGATTGGGCCGCATGTTTGATTCGCGGAACGATTAGTGACGGTTCGTAAGATTATCGTCAAGTGATTGCTCAAATATAAATGTCAACCTCTTAGTTGTCATCTACGTGCCGATACGGTCGTTTTGGCAATAATTAGAGTACATTTAGAGTCCGGGTCAAAAACCGTCTCCATTTTTCGATATTTGTTAAATCCGAGTCGGAATGTTCGGAATGTTTAGGATATTTCTATTCCATATTCATCAAATTTTATCTTTTGGCAAATAATATCCCGTAATATTTAAAAGATAATCGAATAAATCCGTCCTACCATAACTTAAACGCGGAGATTCTTTCTTAGCAGAGGAAACCTCCTGGGGGAACAGACGACAGTCTTTGCGCCTCTTCCAAGAGACGCAGTGGCTGCTGCGCCTCTTCCCAGGCCCTTCTTTGCATGATTTACGTATCTTTTTTTTATATCTTTCCGAGATTCACTTCCAAAGAGTCTCCGAAACCCTATTCCTTCACGTGATTAGTATAAATAGGAGCCTTCGTTCCTCATATTTCTCACGCGAGTGTCCGCCCTTCTCTTCTCCCTTTGCATTCTAGACTTCGTTCTTACTAATTGGCGCCTACGTGCTTGGACTTCCGACCACGTAAGCTCGGATCTTTCCGGGTACCAGCCTCTCCGTTGCATGACCGACCAATTTGACCAACTACACTTAATCAACTTTAATTAATCAATCGTTTTCCTCTTACGAGGGCACTCTTTCCTTGCATTCGCGTCGAGCATTCACTAATCGATCTTCTTAGTTCTTCTCGTTCCGTCAACATGTAAGTCTGAGGGTGTATAATTCCTTTTGTTTATTGCATTTAATTATTGTATAACAATTGTAAGGTTTATGTCGAAAGCACCTCATTAAAACCGATTTCTAAAAACCGTCTTTAAAACTTTTTTTGCGGATTTCCGAAGACAGACAGATCGAGAAAAGACGCAGCACTGCCGCGCCTCTTTTGTGAGGGCCGCCAGATTTCTCGCTTCTTTTCTTCTTCCTCCGTCCTCTGCAATTCGTATCAAATTTATTTGTTTTGTTTGTTCGTCTGTTAATTCTCCGTCATAAAATCATAATAATTAGCATGTATATTATATCATATATTTCGTCACTCATTCACATGTTTAATTCATCTAATCTGACTTAAATCCCAAGTAATTCATATTTGCGGGTTTTCGTCACTAATATTCAATTCGAGTTCTAGGGATTCAATTCGTTCATGTTGAGTTTCTAGGATTCATTGTTGATATACTTTTCATCATGTTCATTGTTAATCCGCCATCAATTCATCATGTTTAGTTAATTATTCGCTTGTTTGGTTCGTTCATTAACATCGACCCTTCACATGTTTAATCTGTCTTTGTCTCCGTTTCATCCATGTTTATTGTTTTTATGACTCAATCATATGTTAAATAATATGTAAATCATTTTCATCCGAATAAATAATTAAATCAATCCATTAAATTCACCAATTAACGTTAACAATTGCGATTCGGCTTCAAGTGAGTTCGTCCTTGGAAAGACGCAAAGAATCGCCGCGCCTCTTCCAAAGGGCGATTACTCTGCGCCTGTTCGGTGACGACTTCGTCCCCGAACTCCTTTTCGCCTTGACCTAGATTAATTAGTTTACGTATCAATTAACTAATATTCGTAATATCGCTAATTCCTGTTCGTTAATTTGTTATTTTATTCTTTTGTTCCTTTTTATCAAATTATCCGTTTTAAAGGTATTTTCGACATAAACCGCCTAATCCAATGTAATTAATGTAATTTCCATTATTGTAATTTATTTTATTTATTTCATTGTTTTGTATGCTTCCACATGTAAATCAACCTTAAATCCTACTTCGACCCTAATTGTTTGCTAATTAATTGTTAACCGACTTAGCTAATTTCACATGTTAGGGTTAATCTATTGGATGTTGCATTGCATGCATATAGCCGACGATATATCAAGTACGAATAATTTCCCTAATCATTAGTAGAGGCCGCTATCGAGGCGGGCGGGATTAGGTGTTCGATCAAAAGAGCTTCCTAATACGTACCCTCACCCCTTACTCCAGATCTCCGTGAGCACCCGTGTTCATTGGCATCCGCGAGAGTCATTCTAGACATAGAATGCTAAGGGTAACGATTGCTTAGTGTTCATGTCACTACTTTGTGTCTTGACATGACACGAGGTATTCGAACGGTTCCAATTTCCCACAAAAATTGGTGGCGACTCCATACAAAATGCAAACGCTTGTTTTCGAGCCCCTTCACTCCCAAGCGCCCCCGTGGGCGGCCCGCTGTCCACAACAGCCCACCCATTCTTTGCATCAGTTTTCTCTTGGCATAGGTAAAATCCTTAACCGTAACATTATACTTGGTCATGATATCACGAACAGCTTGCATTGCTGCATGCTCACAGGATTCTTCAGGAGTTAATGCTGGAGCACCAGTGTAGATTAAAGCTACTGGCGCACTGTCTGTGCGGAGCGAAAGGTAGACACTATTACTGGTCCTATTAACATACCGATACTCAGGACTTGAGAAACTTAGACATTCGGCTATTTGTTCAATCAAGGGTTGGAAAGGTATTATTACTTGTGTAGGTGCAGGACCTAAACCCTGTAATTTCATTAAATCTTTTGTTAATAAGGGCTGTTGCCAATGTTGTTAAAATAGCAGCTGTTCTATCTGTTGAAAAACGAAATATGTTGGCTGTTTTGTGAAGTAACTTACCCAAAGTATGTGATGAGTGTAACTAAGGTTATTGCAAGCATGTCACTGGTAATGGGGTCCAAGTTAAACAAGTAGGTCCAAATTGAAGAGTTTAGATGTAGGAATTACGTATATATTTTTAAAACTTTTTCCCTATATGCGAGTTATTTTACAACACAACCCATCAGCTGGGTTTTGCACGTTTCAATGCACTTGATACACTACCAAACACAGCAATTACTATGTTTCTAAATTAAAACCAGAACTATTTTAAAAGTATGGTAGTATACTACTTAAATTTAAACAGTTAGAATTGATTATTTCACACTTAAAATGAGTATACTTCTAGGCGTTTTTAATCGTTTTGTCTATTTTTAATAATTTGATTGATCAGGTGAACTCTCATACACATACCTATAAATTTAATGTACATAACAAATCATTTCATGTATGTTAACAAAACTGCAAATTTCTCTCAAATTAAATTTGAATGTCCAAAGTTCCCCACATCAAAGCACGTTATTCCTTGTTTGCCTTGGTCATTTCATATAGTTTATTTCATTTGGTCTGCACTATGCATGGCAAGCCACATACAGTAACCTTACGCATAATGTTATCGCTGAGTAGTGAAGATGCACATTATTACAAAAACAGGCAGGGAAACTGAACATCATAACATAACCATATAGGTTTAGAGGAGTGCAAATAGAGAACAATCGAGGTTAATCATAGAATGCAGCTGCTACTAATGAATACATACAAACGTTAAAATCTAGATGTAATAACATGTACAGAAATTACCTTTGTTAAGCCCGAGTGAGATGGTGGTGTATATTCTGATGCATTACCCAATACACTCTCTGTTGGGTTAGTTTCACTCATAGTTTTCTCTTGTTTTTTTTTTTTTTTTTTTTCACTAAGGTTCTAGTACTTGAACAAGTATGCACACATATTTTCGTCCCTCTCTCTTACCCACTCTCTATATATATAGAGATAACACAAGAACACATTAGTTGTTTCTAAGTAAATTTAACTAAGTACAGGTGCAACTTTCAAGTTAATCAGTTTATAACAATTACTTTATTCGAACAACCTATGTTTAATAAATATTTTAGATCAGTTAGGTTTGCGTTTCAGCTAAACGCATGGCTAATAGTAACAAAGAATCTACTTAATGTTAAGTTACTATCTGTTTACTTCCCTTTTGGGCGCATATGTGTGCGTGTTTCACAATTTTATTTCTTTGTGTTTTTTTTTTTGGTTTAAAAATTTTTTAACGGGGGTCAGGTTGCTGTTTTCCTTTTTAGACCTTAATATATGAAACTCGAGTTTTTTGATCACTATGGATTACTAACATACGCTTCGTAAAGGAATAAGTGCTCAAATTACTTTGTTTAACGTTGGCCTCGTTGCAGTTGAGTAAACCGAGACAATTTAGGGCAATGACATTTACCGTTTTGTGTGTTTCTTTTTATCGTTCTTTATTTATGTTTTTTATTTTTTGGTCGTTGTATGATTAACCTATTTTTTTTTTTTTTTTTTGTGTTTTGAATGAATTGTGTCATTAAGAGCTTTACATTTTATCTTTTAATTTAGAATTCATAGTAATTACAAGGATCCTATATGTGCTAATGTATGTAATTATATATACAATCTAAGTGTTCTTAGTAATGAATCACAAGTCCTCAGTTATGACGGCACGTATCCGTCGCTTTGGAGTGTTGGATACCATGTTCTCAAACACATAACCTAAATAGACGAGAGAGAGGAGCACATGGAGGTACCCCCACCTAGTTCATCCTATTCATTTTGAGAGTGGTATTACCCATCACTTAGTCCGACTTGTCTTTAACGAAACTATTTGTGAATGACTTTAAATATATAGACGTATTTCTTATAGAAAGAGTTAGTTAGAATGTAAGCTTATTGTAGTAACTGGCTGTTGGTGGCCAAAGATTTGTTAGCATGCCGTCACGTCTGTTGTACAATTTCCACCCCTAATTCATGGTGACCTTAATTACTTATATCAGTCCACAATTTGTTTTGCACAATTTTGGGATTTGTGTTTTCCATGTGCACTGTTAAGTGGTATAGTGATAGTCTGCTAGGGAATGACAATTGTATCTCTTTGTGTATGATTGTCTGATGTCATTGTGTGGGGTTATTGTAAGACTTTTCTTTGTTTGGTTGATTAGGTGAAACAAGCAAGCTGATTTTGGATAACCTTGCTTTTGTGGGACAGCTCAAGTTGCAAAATTGCTAAAAGGAATGTACAGATGATTAGTTCTTGAAAATTTGTTGCTTCGATCAACTAATTTTCTAAGACCATCGCCAAGTAATGATCGTGCTAGTTAAGTTACGCTCCAAATTTTCTCTTAATCCCACCGTATTAACCTTGACCTATTTTCATCTTTACAAGTAGAATATTAAAAAAACATTAAAAAGTTGCAAATTGGAAACTACTGAAAGTTTAGGACGTTAGCATAAATCAAAACTTTGTAAATTGCATCACTTTTCTTTTGTAACTGATTAATATAATTCCATTTTAAATCTAATCACCTACTTAGCTGCCTTTTTCTTTCAGGTTTTTTTTAAATTTGTCGTTGTTTTTTGTTTTCGTGTGTGTGTTTTATATACATAGATTGCTAATTTAAGTGAAGGATACTTAATTAGTATATTCTCATATACTTTTTAAAATATTTTTGACTGCGTATTTTTATACACTCACAATGTACAATAAAATCAATGTAGAGCAATAGAATCAATGTAAAGCAAGCAAGTCCGATGCACCAATTGTGAAAATATATTTTCAACAATTTAACTCTATTCCCTGCAAATCAATAAACTTAATTTAACGGTATGTTAGTTTCGTACAACTATAATAATCACGAGAAACAGTTCCAAATAATTTAAGGATGGGTTAAGGGCGTTACGAATAATATGTTAAGTATGCGCGGGCTTCAAAAACAGCGATATGGGTGTATGTCCCAACATTCAGGTGTAAAGGGGTAGCACAAGTGTCTGTTAGAAGACAAAATATTTAAGTAGAACTACCATACACGTGCACTACTACTCGCATCTAATCTAATCCGAAGTAATTTTGGAATGTGAAATATAAACATAACAGGTCATTAACTTGCACTTTAGTTATCATATTTAAACCACAGTTAAACATCCACTAATTGATGAACGATATATATAAGGCCACGAATTGCACTGCTTTAAAGTGCTTACAATAATAGTATAAATTAATATCTTAAAGTTTCAGATTAATGCAATTGTAGATGCAAACTTGGTCCTTATCAGCGAGTTGCCTTCCTTGTTGTCGCAATATGTAAGGGACCTTCTTACACATTGGTGTGCAAGGAAAGTAGTATTCATCCCTTTTTGTTGCCACCCATAGATATGGTCCGTGTCTTGGTTTGTATTCGGCAAAGAAATCTTGTTTGCCACGTCCTACTGATTCAAATTTCTCTTGCAATTTGAATGCTAGTCTGCATGAGTCATCTTCACTTCCAAATTCAATCCGAACTATACCACTGAAATGTTCTGCTTTTGTGCGATTGACAATGGTTAATCCTTCTATAGTATACCCATGGTCATCGAGAATTTTGGGTAATGCTTCTAAATTTCTTGGTACATATCGATCCCCCTCCATTTTACCCGACACATTAGCAAGGATGCATGTGTATGGGTATACAAATTGATCTCCCATTTCCTCCTCTTTTTTTTTTCCCTAGTTGTTTTCTTTTTTTTTTTTGGCGTTTTGATTGAGTTTAATCTGAATGGTATATATACCCTTACGCATGAAATCTAGGCAATCACTTTTTCACCCAATTCTCTGTACTGCTATGTTCATACCTTATCTTTCCAACTTCCAGTCAGATTCATTATTTATGTTGGTTGGGTTGTCTGTTACTATTCCCTCCTAATCTCATTCCTTAATATTTATTCAATCTTATTTTGTGGCCATTGAATATTGTATAATTTAGGTTACTTATTCATTGTTCTTCTATTAGTCTCGTGTTGCCTGATTAATATTGGGCTTAATATGAATGGTATATATTTTTTTTTTCTGATTTCATTTTTGTGGTCTGATTAATATTAGCCGCGTCTTTTTATTTAGGTTAATAGTTCTTTCTTAGATATCCGAAAGCGCGAGTTATTTTTCTTTGTTGTAATTCGTTAGACTTTGTTGAATGTTAGACTATTTTTGAAAAAAAAAAAGAAAATTATCATTACCATAATATTTAGAAAGACTATTGTTAACATTTATACTTTATAATAATGTTACGAATAATAACAATAATAATAGAAATAACAGTAATAATTATAGTAAAAGCTATAATAATTATAATAATAATGATAACAATAATAGTAATAATAATAATCTTAATAATAGTAATATGAATAATAATAAAAAACATAATATTAATTATAATAACAACAATAATAATAATAATAATAATAATTATAATAAAGGAAAATGCACGGGGTGCCCTTTTACCTTGATGTTTTGCCCAAAATACCCTTTTATTTAATTCAAATGACTTTAAGAGACTATGGCTCGTGTTTTTAAGATCAGAACGTGTTTTTTTTTTTTGGGGGGTTTTTTCTTTCTAAATAGATTATCTTTTCGACGACTATGACTTGAATAAAAAAAATTGTCAATGTCGAATTTGTGAACAAGAGATATGGTCACTCAAAGTTCGTTTGGTAAAAATATTTGTGACGTCCAAAAATTCCTAGACACGGGATCCAACCTTTTTTTTCCTCTTTTTTTTTTTTTTTTTTTTTTTGAAATTGTACTTCTCGAAAGGATGATTATTTTTTTTTTTTTTTAAAAAAAAAAAAAACATTTTATGAACTCGTAGACACGAATTATAGCCTCTTAAAGATTTCCGAAACATAAAATTGGGTATTTCGGGCAAAAATTGAAACTGCAAGGGCATGCCGTGCATTTTTCCTAATAATAATAACAACTAAGTCCCTTTGACCTGCTATCCATAAAATATATGGAAGCTTATATATCCGAGATCGCAAATATAAAAGTTCGCCCAGAAGCAAATGTTTAGAGCTGTTGTTTTAACTTGACAGAATACAGTGCAGAAGATAAGCAGTAGAGATATTGTTACTGGCTAGTAAATACACTGACATTTCAATATATATGTTTGTTTATAATTCAATATTATGGCAGTTTAATACCTAGTTTGGCTGCATTTGATCGACATAAATCACCTACTGGAAATGCTCGTTATATTTTTATCACAATCCAAATACGAGTCAGAACAATGCAGATAACTGTAATAATTCAAACCCAAGTGACATAGCTTTAAATGATATTAACCTTAGATGAACACAACATAATCAAGACACCTTAAACGATCTGTCCCAAACAATTGAGCGCACATGAAACGTTTCTGAAGGTGAGTTGGATTATCACAGCATTTCAATAGAATGTAAATGGCGCTAAACACAATCCCCTTTTAAAAAATGGAAACGCAGACTTCTAGCAATGCATTCAGAGTAAAACAAGAATAAGACATCGTTAGGCAAACATTTGAAATAGTAAATACAACCGTAAAAGCACCAATTCCATTTGGATAATAACATCTTCCCTATAGCAAGTATCTCTTAATGTAACAATTTTCAAGGACTTACTAATACCAAATAACGTCACCAATTGGCGTTAGCCATACTATGCTATTGCCTTCTGCTAACCACAGAAACAATAACAGTGACTACTCAACTATATAGCTTTGTCTGACCTAATATCATACCTCAAGTATTTTTCTAAACAAACCAGTTAGATGTACCTTTAATTCCACAAATAGCACTTTGTATATGTTAACATACATCTTAATAAAAAATAATATCGAAAATAACTGCGATAGATAATGATGAAGTCGTCTTAATTATTTAATATTACATTCTGAATTCAATTATTCAATTTAAAGCATTATAAGCTGCCTAAGCTAATGTTCTGCAATTAAACATCTACTTCGCTGTAACTGAATTGTGATCTGAATTCAAAGACTTTGTCTATAAATCACAACCATTTTAAGATAGCTTTGTTTTAATTGTGTTTAGAACTTAAAACTCCACTTACCACGTCTATAAACTGACTCTTCATATGTATCCAATTATTGCCTAGAAATCAATCATAGTCCAATTTCCTATTGAAACAGTCAAGGTAGTTTAATTCATCAACTTCCATTGATCCTTATTAGAATTAATTCCCCCAAAAAGTTATCGGAAACTTTTTTTAGTTTAACAGAAGTTGTTAGACAATAAACTCATTACTCAATCACTCATTAACAACAAAAGTGACCAGCTTACCTCTTTAATTTTGACACACCAATGATTCCTAAGAAATATAGTATATACTATTAGGATTGTCAACACAGGTTGTATTGGTAACTATAGGTTATTGTCGAAAATACACAGTATATTATATCCTTACTGCTAAGTAGACGCCAATCGTTCTTTTCAAGGGTATTCTATGCACTACCGTCAATACAGCAAAACGAACACTGTGACATGTAATGTAACCAATCGCATTTAGCTGTAAGTTTGCTGCATATTATTCAAAAACCGAAAAACAGCTGCTAATACTACACCTGCATAAAAGCTTGCAGGCCAGATGCTTATATACACTGAAATTACAGACTTACTAATTAACATTGTTTTAGGAAACAACCTTAGACGTACACTTATTAAACATCATAATCCAAGTTCAAAATGGCCAATGTCGATAACCAAAACAAGCCTAGGAGATTTGGCAACTTTTAATCTGCATAGTATTGCATAACTACCTGCAATCACCCCACAGAAGTACAGATTTTACATGCAAACTGTCGACACTGGAGGTTAGGATATTTAAACAAGTAATACACTGAAAATCAGACCTGTTTCCGCAACATCTTGACACTTAAGCAGAGTCGTAGTACCCTTCACTCTCAGATGATTCAGAAACGTCAAGAGCATACCTCTCTTCGGCCGCTCGTATTTTCTCCAACCTCCTGTGAAATGCTCGCTTTTCCTTCACAGTGTCGCGGTAGGTACATGCACAGAATCTTTGTACTAACCTGCCTTCCCTGTACAGCCAAACCATTCTCCCATCATTTTCCCTTGCCAATTGCGAGTTATAATCACGATCGACCTTTGATGTGTCAGTGCCAATTATGAACCACTTAGCCCAACATCTGCAAACCTCAGCCATGTTTTTTTTCCCCGGATTGTCAAGCCTATTAAAAACATGAGAAACCACATGCTCTAAACTTAGAAATTCATGTGCCTCTTCATTACCACTTGTGACCTCCTTTTTTACCTCGTTAGTTGAAAAGATATCTTTACCAGCAAACCTACCTTCCTTCCATTTTTTGTAATCTCTGATGAACGCATCCTTGTCCGCTTTATTTACGTAAACAGGCCTTGGGCATTTGAATCTCGGCATGTCTCTTCCTCTTTTTTATTTATTGTTTTTTTATTTTTAAACAAAAGAAATTTTAAAAAACACCAACAAATATAAATTATTTTGAATAGAATTAATTGATTATCTTGTGATTTGGAAAGTTTTTGTTAAAAATAAGTTTAGATGGAAGAACTATTAATTAGTAATGATGACATCTAGCATATTTGCATGTTAAATAGTGACTTTTGATGTTCAAGACGGCAGAGTAATGCAAAACTCTATCCTTTCTTGTGGTTAGTTGGGATTTGAAAGCTCATTAGTCATTCGTATGAACAGTTGCGGCACATCAAATTAATGTCGTTGTGCTTTGTGTTTTGTACATAATCTAGAGTGATCAAATATTCATGCTAACTTTTACTCCTTCTGTTCTAATCATTTGTTGTCCTTTTCTATTTTTGGGTGTTTTGTTATTTTGTTATTCTTTCTATTTAAAGATATTATCTGAGGTTTAATTTGTTCATTCATACTCAATTGGGTCTACTCTTCATATAGTTATCTCATTTTTAAAATTTAATCAGCAGAAACAATTATAGCTGGCAAAGTAACTACGACTCCTTCCATCCAACTCCACAGTACCTTTTTTTTTTTTTTTTTGTGTTTTTTTTTTATGTTTGCCAACACGGCTTTTACGCGTTAAATATCATTAGGTACATATTTGAAAAGCAACCAAAATGAAAATATTCGTAGTGTACTGGTAATGACAAATAAAATAAGATCCCACAAGAATATATTTACACATATATATTGAGTGAGAAGTGTTCTTGTATGGTTGACTATGAATAGTTTATTAGATAGATAATGGTAGTGGGAAGTTGAATGGCTCAAAAGAAATGGAGTGGCAAGTGCCCATTAATGGCTCGAATCGTATATTGACAACATCTAACGGTTCTAAATTTACGCATAAAAATAAAGGAAAATGAGGGTGAAAGTGGAAATTATTATTTAAGGAGATTGTGAGAGGAAATGGAGAGAAAGGAAATAAAGAGGATCTCCTCTCGATCATATGGTTCTTAAAATGGCTTATTAATATGGTATATTAGGACGTGCTCTATTTTTAAAGCTTAACCATTTAATATAATTTTCAGCACCCTATTATTTTTATGTTTTTTTGTTTTTATTATACAATAGTTCTTTTAGTTGTACAGAAATAATTTAAATGAATATGCAGTGTTATATAATAGTTTTTTTAATTATATAACACTTCTTTTTATTATATCATTTGTGGTCCCCCTTTTCTTTTGTTTACTGCATTTTCCTAGTTTTTATTCTACAAATATGAAGTGTATTTGTGTTGCATTTTTCATACACATTTACTTAATTAATTAATTTTACACCTATTTTATATTTTTTTGTAATATTTAATATGTAATATTTTTTTCTGAAAAAAATAATTACACCATATTTTGTATTTTCATTTTCTCTCCAAAAAGGTAGTAATATTGACATATATCCACATTTTTTCCTCTCTTCCTTTTTTAAATTTTTCTTAACTCTCTTAAATGTTCATTTTGTTAATTGATGTTTAAGAATCAACAATTTTTTAATCTCAGCTGAAAAAACCAAATGATGGGAATGATTACATTGATATAAAAGTTTTCATTGATAAAAAACGATTACATTAGTAACCAACAGCACATAAATAATACTAACAATTATTAAAGCTTACACTTAATTAGAGTTGACGGAAATAAAGATAACACATAAATAAAGGTAACAACTCATGGCAACAACATATATCAAACTTGAAATCCAACCATTAACATAACCACGCCACTAATTAACTTCTTAGCCAGTGGAATAACCTTCTGATGAAGAATCTTTTGGCTTCCATAACTCCTCCTCAAGATAACTGAAATAAATCTCGTATAAATCAATCTTCTCAAGCGGGCCTGCGAATATCTCACCAGTAGCGGAGCAAAGGTGATGTATAGTCATGGGAGGGATGATTGTTTTACACCTCTTGAATAACTCAATAACCTCAGCCTCTAGACTGCTTAATTCATTCCTTTTCAATATAACAATTTCTGAATAAGAACATGAACATATAAAGTTAAGAAAAGTGAGAGTTAAACTATATATTAGAACAATTTAATTATAACACAAATTTGTACCTTCCGTTATGTTTTCATCAGGAACGTGTGGATTATTGAGCATGTAACGAGGTCCCATCATTAGTGCTAATGACGTGAGACGAGGTTCTCCTTGTTTCAAGAAGTTCCAAATAACGTCATTATTCAGCACTATCGTTAGACGGTGGAATAATCCCTTGAATCCATTAACAATTTCATCAATTTTATTTTGTAAATAATGAACCTCTTCAACATTATTCATAGGCATAATGAAAAATAAAGAGATTGATAAGAGAGATTTTAAAGTGAATAAACAAGAGAAGGTGGGGGAGGTGTGCAAACTATGGGTTGGTAAAGCTCACTTTAAATAGAGAAGAAATTAGGGTTTGTTGTATCCAGATTACATATAAAATTGTTTTAACTTTTCTTTGTTGTTTGATCATGGTTGGTCTATATAAATTACAAATAAGTTTGAATAATTTTGGGTAAACAATATCCCAGTTGTTTGATAGTGTTTGATCTATCTAGATTACAGATAAGATTGGATAAAGTTGGATAAACAATATCCAATTGTTTGATCGTGGTTGCTCTATTAAGATAATAACTGAGAAGTACAATCATGGAATACATTCGTGGTTGGTCTATCAATCCCCCTTTTTTTTTGGGTCCTTTTTTACAAAATAAAAAAAAAAAGTTTTAATTTTTCGAGAGATGTCCCTTAGTTTGTTCTTTTTTCTTTCTTCGTTTTTTTGGGGATATGTAAAAAAATAGTAATACAACATGGAATGCTTGATGTCTACTTGAGCATTTTTTTTTTAGTTTCCAATTTAAGCTAAATAATTTGTTTAACATCTCAACTCGGAATTAAATCAACTATTTTATAAATCTTGTAACTGGTAATTATAGATGGTCAGGTATTTTTTAAAGCGTTTAATCTTTGTCAGACCATATTCCCCATTTGCAAATGAATCTCTCTCTCTCTCTCTTTTTTTTTTTTTTTTTTTTTTTTTTTTTTTTTTTTTTTAAAAAAAAACCAAAAGGAAGACAAGTAAAGAACGTGTTATTTGAGATATTTGTTAGATTATACAATTAGGATTGTTTAAAAGTCGAATGGCATGCATAAATAGTTTTGGTTAGAAGCTTGCCCTAGAGACAGCAGAACTCTAGAAAATGGGGAGTCAAGCGAAACAATGGCGTTGCCCATTCGAAAAAGCAGAAGTCAAAAGCTGAGTTCATTTCCCTCCTTTTCAAATGCTCTTAAAACTACTTATTTGCGATCTAATCATTAGAAGGTGCTTGCCCGATACGAACACCCATTAGCGATGGAACACATATTTAATGTACACATAGAAGGGTTTTTTTTTTTTGACCAATTTCTTAGTAATTCAAGTTTAAACCTCGATGGTGTCATACCGATCTGTTTTAAGTACATACAGCAGTTGGTAGATAACAGTTATTTACAAGAGTTTACAGGAGTCACAAACCACAGATACCGGTTGTGCAGCATAATATAAGATGTGACAGTTTTCCATGTCAAAATATTGCAGCGTTGTTCATAAATCAGGTAATACATTTTTCATTTGCTCGTACCACACATAGTAAGCCGTAGGTCGTGGCTTGCAAATGTTGATCTCCAAATGTTCCTCTTCAGTGTTGATCGTTGAGGCGTCCTATCATAAATTTTCCAATAAAATAAAATGATTTGCCGTACATAGATGGTCACCAACAATGTGTGCACAGACACGAGAATGTACGTCCATTGTAAGTAAGATAGATGAGAAATAAAGAGTCAAAATGTACACTGTAGCAGGTGAATGACGTATTATTAGAATATGACATACCTACCCACCCAAACATTTGTTGACTCAACGGAACATTCAAGACAACAGTAAAAGAAGAGCGAAAAAAGAGCGGTAAACAATTACTCTAAATAAGCCACCAGGAATTCCTGCATACTCTAGATGTCAGTTCTAAAGCAATCTAAGCAGTACGTGGTAGAGTTTGATTTCTATTTCAAGCTGATACAGGTCTCCATATTGTAGTACGTAGTTCAAATAAAAAATGCAACCATCAAGTATTTCAAGCAATACCGTGGCAAGAAATGTTTACGAACTATTGAAAGCTCACCAAGAAGGCCGGGGTACTTTTAAGGTGCAGCACATCCAAGAGCTAACTCTTATTAACTTTCTTCCATCCACCATCCGGCTTGTGATTTTATAAGCACCCAGGTTGTAATGAACAAGTAACCGAGGTTTTCTTGGTGGGATTCAATAGTTCGTTACAACAAATCCAACCACTCCAAAAGCCAATGCACACCCACCATTAAGGTCACAATAAATAGTATATCATTATTCGCATTACATACCTGCTTGATAATGACTTGAACTTAACCATAAGCAAAGGACACCATTTAGTAGTAAAAGTGTCAATAAAACATGATTTCTCATTCAACATCGTTTAAAAAATTTGCAGGATGATGAGAAGTGTGTAAAAAAAGTTTTTAAAAAATTGGTTATTCACAAAGAACAATTATCAGCAAAGAACAAAACCTTAATTATAGTTTACCCCTGTGTTAATATCATAAAAAGGTAGTTTCCAAATGACCCAGGATGAAAATTGCGTGAAAAACTACATTGAAGGACCGCTACTTCACAAAAGAAAGAAACGCAACCAATTTGGTGAGCTATTATGATTTATTCCACTATATTCCATAACCAAAGAGTAATGAGTCTTTGGCTCCATTGGAAATATGGGAAATTATTCCATTTATGTGTTTTTAAAATAAATTTTTGAAAAGCACGATTAATACACATTGACCCCCTTTTTGGGGGCACTATAAATACCTGTATGATAAAGCCGACATATCACTCCGGGTTCCAAATTTACAAGATAAGTTGCACAGTGTATTGCTTAGACAACACGACGATGGATTGAAAGGCACAAATAAACACGTAGCTGATCGGTCAAAGCGAATTTAAACATAAATAGAAGATATACCTTCCGTAAGCCCTAAACGTAAATAATAAAACGGATAGCGCTAAAAAAAAAAGAGGCAGCGCAAGCCCCCCTCCCCAACCGAATGCGCGGCCCTGAAAACATCCAACAACCATATTATTCGAAAATCACAGTATAACAAATCGGCACGACGACAATTTGAGAGTACCAGATTTACACGTAGCCTAATACTCAAAGCAAATAAAAACATAAACAGAAGATATACCTGCCGTAAAGCCCTAAACAAAAAACAATTAAACGCAAGGTGCCTCCAAAGAAAGGCAGCATGAGCCCTCTCAACCCAAGTTATGAGCCTGAAAACACCCTACAATCACGTCAATTAAACATCACAGTATGTCAAATCAATACAATTATGAATTGAAAGGACCAAATAAACACGTAGGTAATCGGCCAAAGAAAATTTAAACATAAATGGAAAGTATACCTTCCATAAGCCTCAAACGAAAACAATAAAACGGAAGGCGCCTCCAAGGAAAAGCAGCATGATCCAGCCCCTCCCCCAAAGGCGTGAGCCTGAAAACTTCCAACAATCACATCACCCCTAGATCACAGTATAACAAATCAACACGACGATAGTCTGAAATGACCAAACAAACACGTATCTGTTTGGTCAGTGGGGGAAAAAAAAAAAACGGAAAAAAAAAAAATAAAAAAAAGAAAAAAAAAAAACCTTCTATAAGCCCTAAGCGAAAACAATAAAACAGAAAGCGTTTCCAAGGAAAGGCAGCACGACATCCAACAATCTCATCAATCCGAAATCACAGAAAGCATCATAATAATATCAACAAAGGCATTCCTGTAACCGTGACTAACCTTTCGGAAAAAGCCAAATCAACTGAAGTCATAGCCCTTTATCCAAAATTCAATCCCAGGTAGTTGTTTCTTCAGAACTTCAATCACAAAAAAAAAAAAAAAAAAAAAAAAAAAAAAAAAAAAAAAAAAAAAAAAAAAAACTAATTACCCAAGAATTCAAATGTACAAATCAACACGGACAATGAAATGAAATGGACAAATAAATACCTAAATCACCGTTCAAATCAACCAGAACATAATTAGAAGTCATACCTTCAAAGACAAGGTCAATCGTAAACCCAAAACGTAAACTATGAAATTATGATACCTAACAATGCCAACAGCAAATCGAAACAACAACAGTTTTAAAATGAGTCTCGGCCACGTAATCAAGTAACCCAATAAACAATTCAACATAAGCCCTAGGTTTAATTGTACAATTGAACACGTACCTAATAGTCCAAAGGTAACCACAAACGAAGACGGTGTTGCTACCATAAAGAACCTTTCTGACACAAGAAAAACAAGCTCAGCAGGCATGATGAAGACAGACAGCCACACCACTGGAGGCTTCAGAAAACAACCACCACACAAACGATGTACCTGTACCATACCAAACATCAATAGGTAGGAAAGCAGTTACGCCCAAACTTAAATCACAGAGGGTAAGCGTAAAGCACCTTCAAGGAGAGGCATGTTTGAATATGGCCGACTAAAAGACGAGTCCTCAAAAAATGCCAACAATTACAACATTCACATTAGTCATGGAATACAACAAACATGGGTAAAAACATCAACAAAGTTGTTAGCGGAGCCACTAATAACCTTTAAGAGGAGGGTGGAATCAACCGCAGAGCCAACTCGCGTTTAGGAATCCAAGCCTAGTTTGAAGCCTCTAACAACTGTTAAGCCAAAGCAACATAACATGAAAACCCGTAATTCACTAAGGACGCAATAAAGTAAAAAAACAAAATAGACATTACCCAACAGAATAAAACACAGGACATACCCCGTTAACCATTTTGTTTGCTTAAATCTAATTCACGATCAAGATCGCAACCCCAGGTAATAGCATACTGGTAATTCAAAGCACTTTCCTTTCTAAAATAGCTTCCAAAGTGATACTCGACCACATTAGTAAGCTGCAAAATAACAAATGAACACGACGATGGATTGAAAGGCCCAAATGAACACGTAGCTGATCGGTCAAAGCATATTTAAACATAAATAGAAGATATACCTTCCGTAAGCCCTAAACGAAAATAATAAAACGGAAAGCGCTTCCAAAAAAAGGCAGCGTAAGTCTCCTTCCCCAACCAAATGCGCGACCCTGAAAACATCCAACAACCATATCATTCGATAATCACAGTATAACAAATCAAAGACGACGACAATTTGAGAGTACCAGATTTACACGTAGCCTAATACTCAAAGCAAATAAAAACATAAACAGGAAGATATACCGCCGTAAAGCCCTAAACGAAAACAATTAAACAGAAGGTGCCTCCAAAGAAAGGCAGCATGAGCCCTCGCAACCCAAGTTATGAGCCTGAAAACACCCAACAATCACGTCAATTAAACACCACAGTATGTCAAATCAACACAACTTTGAATTGAAAGGACCAAATAAACACGTAGCCGTTCGGCCAAAGCAAATTTAAACATAAATAGAAAGTATACCTTCCGTAAGCCTCAAACGACAACAATGAAACGGAAGGCGCCTCCAAAGAAAGGCAGCATTCCGTAAGCCCTAAACGAAAATAATAAAACGGAAAGCGCTTCCAAAAAAAGGCAGCGTAAGTCTCCTTCCCCAACCAAATGCGCGACCCTGAAAACATCCAACAACCATATCATTCGATAATCACAGTATAACAAATCAGCACGACGACAATTTGAGAGTACCAGATTTACACGTAGCCTAATACTCAAAGCAAATAAAAACATAAACAGAAGATATACCTGCCGTAAAGCCCTAAACGAAAACAATTAAACAGAAGGTGCCTCCAAAGAAAGGCAGCATGAGCCCTCGCAACCCAAGTTATGAGCCTGAAAACACCCAACAATCACGTCAATTAAACACCACAGTATGTCAAATCAACACAACTTTGAATTGAAAGGACCAAATAAACACGTAGCCGTTCGGCCAAAGCAAATTTAAACATAAATAGAAAGTATACCTTCCGTAAGCCTCAAACGACAACAATGAAACGGAAGGCGCCTCCAAGGAAAGGCAGCATGATCCGCCCTCCCCCCCAAAGGCATGAACCTGAAAACATCCAACAATCTCATCAGTCCGAAATCACAGAAAGCATCATAAAAATATCAACAAAAGCATTCCTGTAACCGTGACTAACCTTTCGGAAAAAGCCAAATCAACTGAAGTCGTAGCCCTTTATCCAAAGCTCAATCTCAGGTAGTTGTGTCTTCAGAACTTCAATCAAAAAAATAAAAAATAAAAAAACTAATTACCCAAAGAATCAAATGTACAAATCAACATGAACAATTGAATGAAATGGACAAATAAATACCTAAATCACCGTTCAAATCAACCAGAACATAATTAGAAGGCGTACCTTCAAAAACAAGGCCGACCGTAAACCCAAAAACGTAAATTGTGAAATTATGATACCTAACAATGCCAACAGCAAATCGAAACAACAACAGTTTTAAAATGAGTCTCGGCCAAGTAATCAAGTGACCCAATAAACAAATTCAACATGAGCCCTAGGTTTAATTGTACAATTGAACACGTACTAATAGTCCAAAGGTAACCACAAACAAAGACGGTGTTGCTACCATAAAGAACCTTTCTGACACAAGAAAAACAACTGCAAGCATAGACCAGTAAGCAGACAGGCCAAACCACTGGAGGTTTCAGAAAACAACAACCACACAAACGATGAACTTGTACCATACCAAACATCAATAGGTAGGAAAGCAGTTACACCCAAACCCAAATCACGGAGGGTAAGCGTAAAGCACCTTCAAGGAGAGGCATGTTTGAATATGGCCGACTAAAAGATGAGCCCTGAAAAAATGCCAACAATTACAACAATCACGTTATCCATGGAATACAGCAAACATAGGTAAAAACATCAACAAAGTTGTCAGCGGAACCACTAATAACCTTTAAGAGGAGGGTGAAATCAACCGCAGAGCCAACTCGCGTTTAAGGATCCAAGCCTAGTTTGAAGCCTCCTAGTAATTCAAAGCACATTTAAACCACAAAAGGAAAATAAAACAACCTGTCACTCTGTCAACGTAATTAAATTATACAATGAACAAAAACACATGAACTATGAATTGAAAGGACCCAGTATACACGCAGTTCAATGGTGAAAGCAAATAGAAATATCAATAAAAGATATACCTTATCTAATGTTTACATGAAAACAATAACAAAAAGGCGCCTTCAAGGAGAGGTATGGTGAGCACCACCAAACCAACATTCCGAGCCTGTAAGTACCCAACAATATAAAAATCACATTAACCCTAAAGCACAGTTGCGATCACCAAATATCAACAAATCTGTTGCCATACCTGCCAATAACCTTTTAGAGGAGGTCAGAACGATGAGACTCGTGATCTATCCAATAACCTTTTAGAGGAGGTCAGAACGATGAGACTCGTGATCTATCATCCACATCCCAACCCAGGTGGTCACATCCTCATAAGTAAAAAAAAATCACCCTAAATGAAAAGAAAGCACAAATCAACACAGTAAATGAAATGAAATAGACAAATAAACAACTAACTTTATGTTCAAACCAGATTACAACATAATTAGCAACATAAAATATGATAAGTATAATATCTAAATCATCGTTCAAATCAATCAGAACACAATTAGAAAACATACCTTCAAAGACAAAGCTGATCATAAACCCCAATCGAAACCAATGAAATCATGATACCTAACAATGCCGTCATCAAATCGAAACACAAAAAAAAAAGCAACGCACATTTCATAATAAGAATAAGATATGAAGAAGCAAATATCTCTAGTGAGAAACTCCATGGAGAGATCTCTTTGCTGGAGTTGTTACCATCATAAAAGGAACGATCAAAAGACAGAGGCATTGATGAATTATTGAGGAGTGAGGAGGAGTAAGCTGGAAAGTAGTGGATGAGAGTGGTATGTCGTAAAGGAGTGGTTAGGAAGTAAAAGAGAAATGGAGGGCTGTGATCAGAAGGTGAAAATCCAATGGCAAACGGGAAGCTTGAGGCAAAACTATTCATAAGAACAGTTATTTCAAGTTTAAACTTTTATAGGAGTTAAGGATTCCTTTTATTTAAGTTAGGTAAAATTAAATAATACTTCCTCCGTCAACAAAGGCAAACAAAGTATTATTTTAGCTTGACTTTATTAATAAAGTTTGTTAAACTTAAAATAAGTTAAATTAACTTTAACTCATCTTAATATAATTTCATTAAATTTATTACTTTTAAATTAGTTAGTGTTAGTGACTTTTAAACTCGTTAATTAAGTTAATTGAATTAAAGTGAACATATTAGACTTGAATAAAGCTAGATAAACTCAATTAAAACGAACTTATAAAACCTTTAAAATGAGAAAAAGGACCAAAATTAATAGAGTATCCACTTAAATTTTTGTTTGGTTAAAATATGTTTTAATGATTTTTACCTTTCTCCAAAGCAGTGAGGATATCTGTCCCACTTTTGTGTTTCATTGCATGTCCCACCCATACACATTCTGACACATCAATACATTACCACAGTTGTTGTGTATTTTTTATTTGCAACAAGCGATGTGTCAAGATGTGTATGGAGTGGGACACACAATGGGACACAATTCTTAACCGTCTCACACAAGAATCATTGTTGATGTTTTCCCTTTTTCTTTTATTTTCTTTTCTTTTTATCCACTTACTATACACCAGTTAACACAACTACAGTCTTACAAGCAAGCTCGTCCTTCCACTCTTCCCACTCATTCTCTAGTAAGTTAATTCACCTATGTTTACGTAATTTCGAAATTTGCAATTAATTTAATTCATATCCCCAATTTTAGAACCCTAATTTAGTTTATATTGATTTTAGTTATTAATTTAGATTTTTGATTGTTTTTCCAATTTGCATCAATCATTTTGCTATATTAAGTTCTGAATTCGTACTATTGATGCATTCGTAGCTAATTTAAAGCGATTCGGATTGTTTTGGATTCTAATTACTTGATTGGTTCAGATTTAAAGATGTCTTCTTGCTATTTACGCTCTTCGTCTCAATCGTTTGTTTGTTTGCTTAACTTTTTTATTTTTTGTGCGGAGTATTTAATCAAAGGTTAACAAATGATTGAGACGGAAGGAGTATTAGACAATGGTTGTCAGTTGCGGGATATTTGTGTATGTGGTTTAGAGTTTACACTATCAGACCTAAAACATGATCGTGAATTCCTACACACTAAGGTCATAAATATGTCAGTTGCGAGATATTTTTGTATGTTTTGGGATCGACTAATGATCTTGTTGCTCTCATTGCCGGGGTTTATATGTGGTCTGATCGGGACTGTACGTCTGTATCTGACAATTTGTTGCTGCAATTAGGATGATAGTAGGCAGAAGTCCTTCACACATATTGATAACCTTTACAATAATCCAGGCTTTTTTCGTTACAGTTTTATCTTTAGTTTGTAGCGGACTTTTCATTTGGCTCCTCTGTCTTGAATAAGAATTTGTGTTAAACTTGATATAATTGGCAATTCTTTGTGACTTCTATCTATTATGCACGAGTCATAGTCGTAACACTTGCTTCAGCATTTTGTTGGCTCTTGAATGAATTGACTAATATTTCTGCAACATGTTGCATGAATGGCTGCTCAAATGGGGTAGTATCAAATAAAAAAGCTGGTTGCTGAGTAAATCCCGAGTGGTATGCAAATGATCGCGGCATTTAACATGAAGATTACTCTGTTTATGGAGGGGCGAGTGCTGCCAAATGGGCTCCAAACGGCGCAGAACTCAATTATAGATGGTGAGTGAACATTTCTCGAAAAGAGCATTAAATTGTGATGTCTATCTCATTCCTTCTTTACTTGTCACATTTGTTGAACGTTTGGAAATGGATAAAAAAAGTCACTCTTTTTTAGTTCTGTATGATGGATTATGGATTCTAGTAAATTGGCTCAGTAAAATAGATGCGCTTCATTCGTATATGAAGTAACAGTCATTGATGCACTTCTCAGTGTGATTTTCGTTATGGTTCATCCAAAAACTGCCTCTTTGTGCCGTTAAGTAAGACTGCATACAGTCGACTCCCTTACCTTTCTATTTGACCATTTGAGGCACTTGGATAATGTTGTTATCTACAAGGATATATGCTTTTAGTCTGACTGATGTAGGATTGAGCTACAAAATTATATACACATGGACTAGGTTAACTATACATGGACTTAATTCTATGCTGTTCTAACTTCTAAGTACCACTACCCTTGCAAGCTACTCCCTCCTATTCTATGGAATTGCCGAATTTCCGAAAAATTTCTCATGTATTGTGGAAAATGGGGAAATTCAACAGAATAAGGAGCACATCAAAACAAAATTTGTTTATGTTTGTCATTGGCTCATTGCTTTATGTATTTCTAATTTTACATGACAGACAAATTGCAGCCAAGGCATCTCCCACTGCAATTTCCCGCTGAAGCAAAACTTAGCCGCAGACAGTTATGCAGTATGACCTCATTGCTAACCATTCTAACATTCAACCATAGTATACTGACGAAACCAGTGAGGGCAGACGATAAAGCCGATGATGAACAGAAAGATGATAGCATAATTGACTCTGTCAAGTCGTTGTTTGATCCCAATGAGACAACAAAGTCAGGGAAAGTATTGCCAAAAGCCTATTTAAAGTCAGCCAGGGAAGTTGTTAAGACACTTCGAGAATCACTTGAGGAAGATCGGAAAGATATGGCTAAATTTAGACGAACTGCAGATGCTGCAAAAGAATCTATTCGGGACTATTTGAGTAACTGGAGAGGCCAGCAAACTGTCATCAAAGAGGTAAAATTTCGGTGCAGCTTTATTTTTTTTTATTATTTTTGCATTTCATTTCATATGAATAAAATGAAATTTCAAGCTGATCTTACAAGTAAAACCCCTAAATGACTTAAACTTCAACTAAAAACTAAAGTGAGACTGAGCAATTTCCTCAGTCTCAATACCTTGTACACAAGCATATGTCGAAGAGAAACTATATATTTAATCATCTTAATTAGCTGTTCAAGAGACCTAAAGCATTGGAAACAAAACATCATTTGACACATAAACTTATTGATGACAAATTGACAATATTATTAAGGAGAAAATTGACAATATTAAGACAATAATTACACCTTTATTGATGATAAATTGACAATATTATTAAGAGAAACATCATAACTTTATACATAAGAGATCCCCAAACATTAGGGGGAAAAAAACATTCGTAGAAAAAGAAACCAAAGAAGTAAACCAGCATATATGCAAACCAGAGAAGTAACCCTATACGTTACTCTCAAATACATTCCTTGACATACAACCAGAGAAGTAAACCAGTTTATTATTAAGACGGATATCTCCGTCTTAAGGGAGACAAGCTGTAAACCAGATAAGGTATTTCTCATACTACTTATTACTCGAATGCAAGCCAGAGAAGTAACCCTGTGGGTTACTCTCAAATCCACCCCTCGATATATGTGATGATCCTCCTGTTCCTGGAGCCACCATCGATCCTGAACCTCCTCCTCCGCCACCACTCTTCCCCCCACCTCCACCACCACTCTTTCCTCCACCTCCTCCGCCACTGCCACCACTCCTTCCACCTCCACCATTCCCACCCCCACTGCCACCTTTGCCGCCCCCACTGCCACTACCTACACCTTTGCTGCCACCTCCACTGCCGCCACCACCTCCACCTTTGCCGCCTCCACCGCCACCACCTCCACCTTTGCCGCCTCCACCACCACCACCACCACCACCTCCTCCTCCTCCTTTGTTGCCTCCCATTCTAGCAAAGTATTACAAATTAGCAACAAAAATAAGTGTTAATTTGTGGGATATTAATGTATGTTACTTAGAAATTATAATGGACTATTTATAGGAGGGTTGATGAAAGAGTCAAGTAAAGGTGAATCAGTCATGCATTTTTGTTTAAATGCATGACTACACTATTGTCATATAACTTGAGATAGTTTTTTGCAAGATGCAATTCCAGAGTCACGTCTTTAACTATGGGAAATTGGTCTCTCGTAAAGAGAGAAAAGGTTATCATTTTATAATTAAACGTGACCATTTCATGATAAAAAGTTAAATTATCAAATTGTTAGTACTTTTTTATTAGAAACTGTTAACTTATCCCTCCTAATTTCATACAAATTTAGCTCCCGGAAATGAGAATTTGCCTTTTGTTTATTAGATTCAATCAATTTCCAAATGCTTTATCGAATGGACTAACCACTTTTGATGCTAGAACAAATATTATACGGACACAATTAGTTAAAATTTCATTTATTACTAAATTATTAATATTAATAAATGCTAGAACAAATATTAATAAATACTCCGTACCAATTTACCATTATCGAAAGGGTATGTATTATGGAGCCGAAACTCCCGCGAGGTAAGCTCACCCATGTTACCATGTACATAGCCACATAGGATGAGAAATCTGGGTCTAAGACCCACCTGGGCCATCGCCTGATATAACTGAGAGCCGTAGCCGTAGTTCACATTGGGGCCATGCCCCCTCCATGTACACAAGTCGAATAATATCGTCTTTCGAATCTCTTCAATAATCGGATATAAATGCTACAAATGGCTTATTATTCATTATATCAAATAACAAAATGACAATTGCATATTATATTCATGTAAATCATCTTTTTTTTTTTAATATATTATAACGATAATAGTATGAGAATATAAAGTCAATAATACCAGACAAGTAGACAACAGTCATTTATAATATCATTTCATGTTGAAGAAGGGTTCTAACATCATACGTGACTATTTCTTTCTAATTCCAAAATGTTAAATTTTACCGTAATATTATCTCCGTCTCATTCCTGTGTTTATCTTCTTTAATTCTTTAAAAAGAATATTTTGATTAAAAATAAATAAATAATTTAAACATAGAGAGTTTAAGTGTCTCTCAAATAATTCTACACGTACTTACTTGCGATTCGTAAAAAAGGTGAAATGTTTGCCTTTTGATAGCCTTTGAAGCGGTTTTTGTCCATGCATGTCATCAAATTGATTTGGTAAGGGCTTACGAAATACACTTAGCATTCAGACAACTTCTAATTCTTCTGCTTCTTATTACTATGAGAAAGTCTCGTGTAAAACCGTTCTACATTACATATACAACTAATAAATAAATGGTACCATAAGTAGTTACTTTAGGAATGTTCAATTAAGTATATTAACTACCAATTTTACAGTAATCCTTGTGTAAAATCGTTTTATACAAGTAATTTCTTATTATTATTTACATGCAGGGGCGGCATTAGAGGGGGTGCAGCAGCGGGTGCATCTGCACGACCGCACCCCCTTTCCCCAAATATAAATAGATTTTTGTTTAGTTGAAGAGCACATTACTTATGTGACTCTTGTGGTTGTTTATAGCACTTCTTTGTCAGGATTTCAATCCTTGTATCTAACAATTTTTGTTTAATGCTATTTCACCCTACATTTATTCTAACAAAATCAGATTTTTTTTTCGTTATAACTCGATTTTTTATCGTCAAAAATTTTTATACACCCTCATCCATCATATCCTAGAAACGCCTTTGTTTACATGACAATGTTTATCTAAAGTATACGCAATACATAGCATGGATGAGTCTCCAAAGGGTCATTGTTGCCACTCGACATTAAAAAGAATTAGTACTAAAAACACATATAATATGGCCATGAAGAAATTGAACTTGCATAAATAATTGTAAAACCGTCTTATACAGAAACTAGTGTGCGTATTCCAATATGATCGAAAAGTTATTACCATCATTGCAGTCATTTGCTCTGTATGACTTATCGCAACAACTAGGAAGTTCATTCATTTTAGCCTAAGCATTTTGCTTTATTCCATCATAGAAAAAAACTAAAGAATAATGTGAATATTTGGCTCTATCGGAAATGGAAACGGTATAGACGCTGATCTACCAAATGATTTTTTGCCTTCTGGATATGTTCGTAACTTCGCGCACATGCTCTACTGACTGCTTCTGTAAGGGTTATTCTCTAGTTTGAGCAGTTTGCGGAAAATACTTTCAGATAACATTTTGGTCTTTATTCTTGTCAAACCTGCTATTTTACTTGTTTTCTTATGGTACTCTATTGTAATACAGGAATCTTACGAGGTGCTCGAGAAAGCGTTTAGATCTCTTGCCAAGTTTTACGCAAAGGCAGGTCCATCAGCGTCACTCACTGATGATGTAAAGTCCGAGATATTACATGATTTAGAGACAGCTGAACAATTTTTATAAACATTATGTAAACTTTTTGAAAATATGATGTCTATAAGTTCAAATTCAAGGATCGTTCAGGAAATTGGCCTTAATAAGGAAGACTGTGATGCAACGGTCATCGGAGAAGAAGCAATGGAGTGCGAGAAGCATCATAACTTTATACATAAAGAGAACCTCGAACATCGAAAGAAAACATTCCGAGATGTACAAACCAGAGAAGCAAAAGAGCTGATAAGGTATGTCACATACTACTTATTACTAGAATGCCAACTAGAGACGTAACCATGTCGATTACTCTCGAGTACATTCCTAGATATACAAACCAGAGAAGCAAACCAGATAAGGTATGTTACATACTACTTATTAGGATGCAAACCAGAGAAGTAAACCAGATAAGGTTCGTCACAGCATGTTACTTATTACTCGAATGCAAACCAGAGAAGTAACCCTGTGGGTTACTCTCAAATCCACCCCTCGATATATGTGATGCCCCTCCTGATCCTGGAGCCACCATTGAGCCTGAACCTCCTCCTCCGCCACCACTCTTCCCCCCACCTCCACCACCACTCTTCCCTCCACCTCCTCCGCCACTGCCACTGCCACCACTCCTCCCTCCTCCACTGCCTCCACCTTTGCCGCCACCGCCTCCACCTTTGCCGCCACCTTTCCCCCCGCCGCCTCCACCACCACCTTTACCACCTGCCATTCTATTCGAGTGACGTCGTTCTTTTTCTCACTGCCTAGTTGTAGAGCAAACAAGAGTGTTAATTTGTGGGATATTAGTGTCAAATTACAGTGAACTATTTATAGGAGGGTTGATTAAAGAGTCAAAGTAAAAGGTCAATCAGTCATGCATTTTTGTTTTGAAATTTTGTATTTTGTTTTTGTAAATGAACTGATTGTTTAAATGCATGCATGACTACACTACTGTGACACATAAACTATGGGAAATTGGTCTCTTGTAACTTTGTAAGTTAACCAATAGGCAATATGGCGGAGCCAGAATTTGAAGTAGATATTCAGCTGAAGCGAAAGAATAATACTCCGTATAAAGTAACCTTGTAAATAATCGAAAATTTTAGTAGACATTTAGAAAATTTCAAATTCCAGCTGGGGCGAGCGTTCCTACTCGCTCCACCACGTGAATAGTAATGAATATAATCAAACCTTTGCACTTCTGCAATTTTCAAATACTTTATCGAACGTACTGAATATTATACGGACACGATAATCAAAGGGATATATTATGGAGCCGAAGATCCTCCGAAGCAAGCTCACCCCCATGTACACATGATAATGGAATATAAGGTCAATAATACCAGACAATAATCATTTATTATATCATTTCATGTTGAAAATAGAAAATTGAAGAAATAATTTATACTGTATGATAAAGGGTTTTTAACATCATACCTCATATAACAAAATTTTACGGTATTAATATACTCCGTCCATCTCATTCATTTGTCTATTAAACAGAGATATTTTAATTAAACGTAAATAAATACGAGTAAGTAAGACAAGGAGAGCATCTAATTTACAAAAAAGCATACCTTAAAAGTGTGTGTCTGATAATTTTACTTTGTATTCTATTTTTATTTTGGTGCCTCTGATTTGACTAGATTTATAAAAATGGTGACAAGTGTTTTATAGACATAGAAGTCGGTCTAGTTTATCCATGCAATCAAAATTGGTTTGGTAAGTGCTTACGCACTACACAATTAGCCTGCAGAGTTGCAGACTACATCTTGTTTATCTTCTTTTTATTAAGGAGCTGAGGACACTAATATAGAAGTGAAATAAAGGAAATATTATTATTCACATTATCGTGTTTATCTAAATTCACAAAACGCGACACACTTGGCATGTACATTTCTTATTGTTTTTATGATTTTATCTTCTTTCTTGTTTTTATTTTTTATTAAGGAGTACTAGATAATGTTTATCCAAAGTATATGCAAGTTATGTGGTATTCTTAAATTTTACTTCCTTTGTCTCAATTATTTATTGTCGTATTTTATTTCGTGATGTCTCAATCAATTGTTGTTCTTTCTATTTTAAGAATGAATTTAATGAGCAATTTGATCATTCACATACCATTTGGTCCACTTGTCATTCAGTAATTGCGATTTGCGCACCTCCTCTTTTCTTGATCTTTGTATCAAAACTAAACGACAATAATTAACCAGAACGGAGGGAGTTCAATTTACTACGACTGTGAATTCATCTGGATTAATTCTACACAAGTCAGACAATATGAGCCCATTTGTCACTATTGTCTTGAGCTCGAACAAACGCACCTGATTAGGGACGAAAGGGTGGTTCGCCGACACAAGGGCAGGGATGGGGTTCCAGTATTCCACAGGGCTGGTGGCGGTGGTGCCAACGGGGAAGAAAGAGGATGCATGTCGTAGGGTTGACTATGGTGGATGTGGGTGTTGGGTCAAAGGTGTGGGGGGGAATGGCGGGTGGACATGATGAAGTACATGACATATTAGGATCGGAAATGGAAGAATTCATAAAGCAAGTCGTTGTATTATTGATAATGTTCGTGTTGAAACAATTACAATGATATCGTATTTATACTACTTCAAAGATATGAAGATAATAATCGTATCTTCTAATTGTAGTAGCATAATAAATCTTATTCTATAATACTAATATTATTCCGATTACGGTATATTGTAATATACATCGATTAAATTTAAGTGTAGGGTAAATCATAGAGTGTACGCCCATTTCCTTTATGCAACTCTCCCATTTCCGATTCTAACATGACAATGTTCATCTAGAGTGTACGCCATACACTTGGCATGTAGAATTCTTCTTGTTTTATAAACAAAAAGTTTAGGTTAAAACATAGACCTTATTCAGTTTAAGTGTAGGGTAAATCATCGGCCACTTTAAAGCCTTAAATAGTGTTTACAAATCGACTATTAATAGAGTTATACTCCCTCGTAGTCGCTCATTTTTTCCTCCTTCCGTATTGAACAAGAAATAAGGAAATGATTTTGTACCACACAAACTACTCTACGTCTCTACCCATATACAAATCAATTTGAATCGCACAAACTTTTCTATAAAAGGAAACACTACAACAAATAGGGCAATTGGCGACCATATAAGGCGACTGAGAACAGTCGCCGTTATGAATAAAGCGACTAAGGCCCGTCGCCCGCACTTCGTAGCTAGGTTTAGTCGCTTTTGGCGACAGGCCTTCGTCGCCAATTTTGGCGACGTAATTTTTTTAAGGCGGGCGACCGAAATTCGTCGCCAAAATTGGCGACTGTCATTAGTCGCTAAAAAGGCGACTGCCATTAGTCGCTTTCTTAAAATCCACGTCATCTCCATATCTTTATAATGGGCGACAGATTTTGGTCGCCATTTTGGCGACAGATTTTGGTCGCCATTTTGGCGACAGATTTTGGTCGCCAAAACCACTGTTCCCCGTCGCCAATGACCATAAAATTAATTCATGGTCAGAAACTTAGCGACGGTTTCCCGTCGCCAAATGCCCAGTATCCGTCGCCAAATTTACATGTTTTTTAGCCTAAAAATCGTTTTTGACCTAGCCAAATACGTAAAAACCTGCAAATAAACCAACACTTCCAGCAGAGAACACATGGGAAGCCAACACAACCAAACTTGATAAAGAAAATCATGTTCCATACACACAACTACGAGTTCTACGAGTTTTGGTCATCTAACATTATCCGGGAATAACATGTTCTCTAAAAAACTACATAACAGGGAAACTTGCTCCCGCTCCACTACCACCTCCAAAATTAGGATCTCTAGGATCCTTTGGTTGCGGCGCCACCAGTGTTGCAATTGGCGAAGAAGGAGTTCATCCGTTCCATTTCCTCCTTCATCCTCCGAATTTCAAAGATCTCTCTCGGCATCCCGCCTCTCCCTCTCGGCATCCCGCCTCTCCCGGCGGCTAATTGAGCTTGGAGCACACTCACGACACTTGGGGTATAAGGTTGTTGTTGGGAGGAAATTGACCCTCTTCTTCTTGTAGGAGGGTAGAAAATCTCCTTTGCCGACCCGGCTCCATACACATCTCCTCTTTGGAACCCCTCAACACGATCAAACCATAGCTCATTGTCATCAATTTCCGGGTTGTTCTTCCTACGGACAAGGAATTGTTCCTAAAAAATTGATAAAACATTAATGGTTAGAGGTTACTTATCTAAAAATTGATAAAACATATACTTTAAAAAGCTAAGAAATTTTTATTTTTTGACACTTACATATAATTGTTGATCTTTTTCCTTCGCGAAGATCAACTTGCCCTTGCTTGTCTTCTTTGCGTGAGTGTCAACAAAGAGATCAACAATCGTGGGTACCTTGCCCTTATTCTTCTTGGTCTTAGGAAAAAAAAAACAAGGAAATTGTTACTCAAACATGATAATTAATGAGACTAATTAAATTAGAAGACTATTAAATTAAAAGCTAAGACAAATAACTTACATCTAACACCACACGATCATGAAAAGATTGAGACCCTCCATAATGAGTAGGCTCAACTTCCGCGTCCTTATCTCCTCCTTTCGTTGATCTTGTTAGGGCCGATGCTTCCTTGAACTCGGGACTGTTCCGGACTTGGTATATTCCTCATATGACGAACCTATAATCAATAAAATAACAATTATTAATTAATATATTTTCAAAATATGTAATGAATTTTAACTAATTACGGGTATTAAAAGAAACTAAATACCTTTCATGAAAGATGGCGCCTTCTTCCTCCTAGACACCTTATACATGTTGTCCCTTAGCCTCTTCTTGCCAATGTCATTATACCTTTGCCAAACTAGGCGCTCAAGGTTGGTTGGCCAATAGAACACACGCTACAAAAAGTAAACACATAGATGAGAAACAAATTAATAATAAGGTAAAAAGAATAAATAAATTATATTTAATAATATATATTTTATAAATAGATACCCGGAAGTTGTTGAACCACATCTCCTTATCTTCATCACTAGCATTACTCCAACAAGTAACGCCGTGTGTCATGTTCTCTTGGGTGCTATTAGTCACACCACGAACAACTGTTTGACTTCTAAACCTGAAATCAAACATGTTAAAAACATAATTATATAGGAAAAAAAAAATAATGTATAATTAACATATGTCTAAAAAAAGTCATTTATTACTAAATAAAAAAATTACAAAATAGAATGAATAAAAAATTACCAAAGACCATTCGGATCAAGGATCATCCTGCCGTCAGTATGTCGGGGTATAGCAACCTCCTCCTCCTCACTCACCTCCGTAGTAGAACGGTCAACGTCCTCCTCCTGCTCTCGGGAGCTACTACCTCCCTCACTATAGCCTCCGCGCTGCCTACTTCCTCCAGGAGCCATGTGTACTACAATTGAATAAAAAGTGTTAGCAAATATTACAGGATAATTATTATAAGATACAAAAAAATAAAACCTAATAAACAAGTATAAAAGACAAAATAAAACGCTAATAATTGTTTCCAAATTTTGATATGTATACTTTCAATACCTTCTCTTACTCATCATCATCATCATCCTCATCTTCTTCTTCTTCTTCTTCTTCCCCCTCTTCTATCCCATCCCTCTCCTTATCATTCTCTTCTTCTTCCTCTTCTAACTCCTCCTCCGCTTCTATCTCATTTGCATAAATAATTTCATCATGATCAATGGGGACAAAAGCGTTTCGATACAACCTCTTCTTGGAAAAAAGATGTATCAACTTCTGATCGTGCCTTTGTTTTAAAAACGGCCCACCATTGCTTTTGTTGTCTATCATTACTTGTGCTCGGAAGAGATGCAAAATAAACTTGATGAGCTTGTTGTGCAAGTATAAATGGGTCATATTGAGAGTAGGTTCGAGTATGATTCACTTCCACGAGTTTGTAACGATCATGGACTCTCGTTCCAGCTACGGAATTATCCCTCCATTGAATCTTGAATAAGACGGTTTTATAACTCCTATCCCGGCCATTGTAGCACAACTCAAAGATATCCTCTAATATGCCATAATAATCATTGCCATCAAGAGAAGAAATAGTAACGCCGTAGTTGCATTTAGCCTTACTTTTGCCATAGTCAAATGTTTGAAACTTAAACCCATTAATTGAATATCGATTCCACGTCACAACCTTTCGAGAAGGACCCAAAGCCAAGCTTCTTATCACATCATCTTGAATATTTAGCTTACATACATGCTTCCGAAACCAGGCTGGAAATTGATCCTCATGCTTATGCCAAACATCCTCTCTGTTCACATTAGGGTGATCTTTAATGAAATCTGTCACAAATTGAGCTTCATATGGCTCCAAAACCTCACAATTAGATAGCACATAAAGGTGGGCACGGTTATACTCCTTGTCATCCAGAAATCTTGTTCCCCAATGATGAACACCCTATTTCATCCCGCATTTGGAAACACTTGGGTATACTTGTGTCTAGTTCATCCGCTTCATCAATATTCAAGTATTTTGCTTTGGTCTCAATATGTTTTTCAAAATAAAGAGAGCAAAAATTGGCAATCTCTTCCGTTAGGTAGGCATTGCATATAGAACCTTCCACACGAGCTTTATTACCAATTTTTTCTTCAAATGATTAAGAAACCTTTTGAAAGGATACATCCACCTATATTGGACGGGTCCACCAACTTTAGCTTCATATGGCAAATGGATAGGTAGATGCTCCATCGAATTGAAAAAGAAGGCGGAAATATCATCTCAAGTTTACACAAAATTTCTGGTATTTGCTCTTCTAAACGACTCATGTCCTCAACTGATATCGTGGAGGAACATAAATCTCTAAAAAATTGACTTATTTCAGAATCGCATTCCAAACTCGTAGTCGGGAGTAAATTTTTAAAAGCCACGGGTAATAAGCGCTCCATGAAAACATGACAATCATGACTTTTCAACCCTTTCAACTTCAGTTCCTTCAAATCAACACAACGGCTCAAATCGGATGCATATCCATCGGAAAACTTCAAGTTTCCTATCCAATCGCACAATACCTTTCTTTGAGCTTTGTCAAGAGTAAATATGGCTTTTGGTTTAGCCCCATCCTTACGAATATGAAGTTTAGGACGATCACAAAATTTCTTCAATTCTATTCTTGAATTAATATCATCACGTGTCTTTCCTTTTACATCCATAATCGTATGAATAAGTAACTCAAAGAAGTTCTTCTCTATGTGCATCACATCCAAATTGTGTCCGATCAACATTGTTTTCCAGTAGGGAAGCTCCCAAAAAATACTTCTTTTAAACCAACCATTTTTTTCTTTTTCAACTCTTTAAACTCTTCTTGATCCCATCGACGAGTTGTTGGCAAATCACGTCTGACCTCCCATATCTCATCCCCTTGGAGTCGAACCAGGAGCATTGTCACGCACCTCCTTACCTTTTAAGAAAGATTTCTTGTTCTCTCTATGAATATGTCCATCCGGTAAGAAACATCTATGACAATCAAACCAACTAATTTTTTTGGAATTAGGAAGATAAAATGCTTTACTCCTATCCATGCAATAAGGACATGCCTTTCGCCAGCGGTTGCCCATCCCGATAGCATACCATATGCGGGAAAATCATTTATAGTCCATAACAATGAAGCTCTTAGTTGGAAATTTTGCTTCTTCGACACATCAAATGTTTCTACACCAACTTCCCACAAATACTTCAGTTCCTCCACCAACGGTTGTAAATAAACATCCAGATGGTTTTTTGGGTTATCGGGGCCAGGGAATAAGTAAAGAGAGGAAAATAAATTGTCTTTTCAGACAAAGCCAAGGAGGTAAGTTGTACGGCGTGGTCATTACGGGCCAACACGAGTAGTTTCTACCAAACTGACCAAAAGGGTCAAACCCATCCGTACACAAGCCAAGTCTCACATTGCGAGGTTCCTCGGCAAAATCGGGATATAACCTATCAAAACGCTTCCACTCCTCCCCGTCACTCGGATGACACATCTTTCCTGGTGTACGAGGATTTTCTTTGTGCCATCTCATTTGGTTGGCAAGATTTTTCGTGGCATACATTCTTTGAAGTCTAGGAGTTAATGGAAAATAAATTAATGTGTTTTTCGATATTGGTTTCTTTCTCTTTCCACTCCTTTTATTACCCTTCTTCCCCTTCAAAACAATATTTCCTTCACTTGTCTCATATCTATCCCTTTGACATTTCTTACATTAGTCAAGCAAAGCATCATCTTTCCAAAAAGCATACATCCTTTAGGACATGCATCAATCTTTTCATGTGGAAGTTGAAGACCTTTGACCACTTTCTTGGTATTATAGAAATTTCGGGTCATAACATTATTATCGGGTATAACATCCTCAACCAACGTAGCAATACTATCAACGGCTTTAAATGGCATATTATACTCACATTTTAAAGAAACTATCCTGGATGCAACTTGTAACAATGTCATTCTACTCCCCTCATATAAGGTTTTTCGGAAGCACTTAGCATGTCAAAAAAGGCTTTTGCTCTTGGGTTTGGTTGTTCTTCATCAATCATTGGTACACGGTTGTCATTAATGAAATCATTAGACTGAAAGGCATCAAGTACCATTTCTCTATATGGGTTCTCATTTTGTTGGATTTGAGGCTCTTCGGGATAATATTTTTCTCCATGGGAGATCCAATTGTAGTAGTTTGGAAAAAAACCATTTGTAACAAGATGCTCTTCTACTTCAATGTCAAATAAATATTTTAAGTTTTTACATTTAGTACAAGGACACCTAAGTTTATGTTGTTCCAAATCATATGAATCTTGACATCTAGCAAATTCAATAAATCCACGAACTCCTTTACAAATCTAGCGATAGGACGTTTCTTCTTATCTACTCTTTCTTCGTACATCCAGCTACGTTCAGATCTCTTCATTTTAATCTATAAGCAATATATAGCAAACTAACCATTTTAAATAATAATATTTAATTTCAACAAAAAAAGCAATGGTTATCTCATCCTCCATTTTATGCTAATTTCAAGATTTCAATTGGGTCCTTATCACTCCAACCTAAACCCATCAATGTACGTTTCAAGTCACTAGCAAACACACATTTGTGAATTATTAATGAGAAAAAAAATTAAGCAAAGACAATTCCCCTTAGTTCTCCAAATACACAATGTGGAAAAGATACATATTCCACATATGTATTCAGAGAACATTGGAGAAATTTGCAACCAAATTCTTTTCTCATTAATAAAATCACAACTATGTGTTTACTACCTAAGTGACTTGAAGCGTACAAAGACGATCCCAAAATGGGGACTATTCAAGAATTGCTCCTAATGAGTAATTCTTGAAGCGAGTACTAGGTCATTATATATTAAACAAGTTGTCAAAATTATAAGGCAAATTTATACAATCCCCTAATCAAATGACATTACTAATTTAACAAATTTATACATCATGCTCATTATATCAAGAAAAATGCTAATTAATTAACAAAAATGCTAATTAAATCATTCTAACTTAATTAATTTGGTTAATTATACAAGTTGTCAAAAATGCTAATTTCTAACCTTAACTCAAATTAATTAACAAAAATGCTAATTAAATCATTCTAACTTAATTTGGTTAATTATAAGGCAAATTTATACAATCCTAACATTATACTACCTTCATAAAACTATACTACCTTCAACAATACTACTTCAATATTACTAAAACTAAGTTACTACCTTCAATAATACTAATATTATCAAGATTACCTTCAATTACATCCCCTAATCAAATCACATTACTAATTTAACAAAAACCCCAATTTCTAACCCTAACTCAAATTAATTAACAAAAATGCTAATTAAATTACAACTACATACAATAATAAGCATCACTAATGTATAAATTACAACTAGATACTAAATAAGCATCACAACTTAAACAAAATATGAAGGATTGAAGTAATTAAATCGATTTGAGTCGAAAACAAACCTTTATTAAAAACAAAGGGTCGGTAGTGATGTAGTGTGCGGATGGCGGCGGCGAGTGGTGGCGTCCGGTGGTCGTTGTATTGGTGGTGGCGTCGGGTCGTCGGATTTCTGGGCGTTTTTTTTTTTTTAAGTTGATGATAGAGTGAATGAAGGGGACGGGGTGAAGAAAGCGGCAAAAAAAAAAAAGCAGACGATTGGCGATCGTTTTGGTCGCCAAATTGGCGACGGGTAATGGTCGCCAAATTTGGCGACTGTTTTCGGTCGCCAAATTGGATAATATTGCGTCGCCCTTGGATTTCATACGGATTTTTGGATAAAAATGTATAGTCGCCAAATTGGCGACGGGTTGTGGTCGCCCGAGTTTTTTTTTCTGTCGCCAAATTGGCGACTGTAGCATGTCTGTCGCCTTTGTCTTGTTTTCTTGTAGTGAAAGAGAGAAGAAAATTCGACTAACATGAAAAAGGAAAGAAGGAAGAAATGAGCGACTAGGAAGGAGTATTTGTTGGTGATTTAAGTGTAATTACCAGTTCATTTTGGCTTAATTAAGGTTGATTCGTAGATGGATAATTTCTAAATAATATAATGCGAGTTCGGAAAGTACAAAGTGTACACTAGCATAATTATTTACGGGATTACGGTATAGTTTTCGTTCGAATAACTATGACGGAATTTCCCAACAATTACTGTTCAGAAAATTCATTTCCCTATTTCCCCATCCTTGCCTATATAAATAGACAAAGGATGGGATGGAAAAGTTACGTACAGAAAAACAATCTCATCTTTTACATCAAAGAAATTATAACGATCTACACAAAATAAAAAATGAGGTTATCATGTAGAAAAAAAAACACGAGGTTACCAAGTAGAATATCCCAAATACTTTTATATTACTTCTCTAATTTTTGTGCCAAAAATTAAAACACACCTTCTTATCTCATTAAGATATTCGAATTAACCCAGGCACTAATAAGGGTGAATTATTCATTTAGGACAACGGTATCGATTCGGTGTGGTTATATATTAATTGTCAATTTATGTTTGTATGTATCAATTTCCTAAGAATATTTAAACTCAATAATAGGAATCAAACCTCTGACTTCATAGTTAGAAAATGGAGTCTGTACCAAAATGAATAAGAAAACGAACACCGATATGAAATGTACATACACTACTACAGATACAGCCTATAACAACGGGTAAAAACCGTTGTAAAATAAAAAAGCGGACGTTGTTAAAGCGGCCGTTGTAGAAGGTATTTACAACGGTTTGCTTATTTAGTGGAACCGTTGTCTAAATTATTCACAACGGTTAAAAGCCGTTGTTATTGGATGCTCTCCGTTGTGGAAAGTGTTTCAAAATTTTGGAGGGAATTATATAACAACGGTTGTCGTATGTATAACCGTTGTTGTAACTTTCCCTCCAAAATTATGAAGTCTTTTGACAACGGGTTTATGTTACATACCCGTTGTTGAAATTGTTAGTAACAACGGTTCTTTGTTTAATACCCGTTGTTGTAATTTTACCTCCAAAATTGTGAATACTTTTAACAACGGTTCTTTGATTAAAACCTGTTGTTGAATATTATGCGCGGGTATTTGTAAATGTCATTCACAACGGTGTTAGTTTTATTAACCGTTGTGAAAGGTATTCACAACGGTTTTTTTTTAGTAACCGTTTTTATTACGTACACCTAATGTTCTGAAAAATTAAATTTGTTTCATGCCATTCAAAAACCTCGCATATATCAATGACACCATATATACCAAAGACCAAGATAAATCATAGTGGGTTCATCGAACTCAATAGATTCAATTCAACCACATACAACAACAAGACATCATATATATATATATATATAATTACAAGGAGTTGAATTTACATGAACTAATTAATCATTCCCTAACTTCAACAAAAAATTACTAATAAGTGATCTAAACTGTGAGTATAGTATCATGCATTTCTATCTATATATATTCTAAGACGTAGTTGCCCCACATGTCTCTTACCTCGTCTATATCTATACTTGAGTATTGCTCAATCTGTTGTGACTGGTTGATTACATGCATGGAAAAAACAAAGAGAATACATTATGGTATATATAGCAACAAGCAAGACAACATTAGCAACATCATGGTATATATAGCAGCAATTGCAAGACAACATTAGCTCTAATTTAAAAAAAGTAATAAACACATGTTTAAATTATTACTAACCCTTTTCGTAATAACGAGATATCTTCGCCTAATAATCTCCAACATGAACCGACAAGCGTAGTATCCACATTATATGCTATCGGCAATTTGGCGAGGGCCTATTATTACATAAAAAAAAAAGACGAGAGAAGGCTCACATCAGAATCTTGAACTTTAGGTATTGTATTAGTATTAAACAGAGATTTTGCACTTAATGTTATTGTATTTGAGCACGTACCCCTGTTATCGTAATAAAATCGGGGCCAACATCAGAATCTTTCGTGGGTTGATCCTCCTCGTTTGCTCTTTTCTTCTTAAAGGCCCTTTTTTAAAAAATAAAAAAGGAGGCAGAAACTAATTTTTTTAGGGGCAAAAATATGAACGAGCTTTTTTCTATAAATAAAAATTGAAAATGTTATTATAAATAAATCAGTATTATAAACTTACATTTTAATCAAGTGCTTAAAAGTCTCGCTTGGTTGATGATGTAAAGAGTCCAACCGGAAAACTTTTTTCTTTGTCGGCATGATGGTACGCTAGCACCCAATGAGTCCTACATCAAGAGACATCATCATTATTAACAAGTACATATATTAGTTATGAAAATGCAATTGTAGGGGGAAACGTAATATTAATTTGTTTATTACCCTTTTTCATTATAAACGCCAAAAATCAGCTTCTTGGTTGTCGCCAATTCTTTGAGCAATATAATCTACCCGTTGTTCGAACGAGAAATCCGGAATAAATAAAGATAAAACATAGGGGCACAGGAATCCGTATTGATCTGATGGAATATTCTTCTCGGGGATCACTCTCAATTGCAATATCCTACATTATTACGGTATTAATTCCGGTATTTAAAACACTATCTACCTAGTAGTCAGAATATTAGACTATGAAATTATTTATTAAGAAACTTACTTCATCCAAACAAATATGTGTGCTATATCAATCTGGTCTAGTCCATTATACGGCTAGAGATCCCATGATATAAGCGCTTGGCGCTCAGCCCCTAGAATATCCTCCTCGAGCGGAATAATTATCAGTTGCTCGGAGGCTATGCGATGGCCAGCCTCCTCATCTGAGTCTCATCATCGTCCCCGTTCTTACTTTTTGCATGTAATCCTTCCCTTTATATTTTGTGGAGTTTATACTCCTAACTTTCACAATAGGGAAAGAATGAGTCTTTGATGTGGTCTTTGCTACCACCACCTACACATGTAGTATAAATAATTAAAATAATAAAAAATCCAAAGGTAACATATCCTAGTTGGAGTAATAAAAATAAAAGCGTACTTAATTAAATACCTCGTCAACCTGCTCTTTCAATGATGAGGTAGTAGTAGCAGGTAAGACTGGGGACTTAGGCTTATCAGTCTTTTTTGTCCCCTACACAAAATTACCATGCTTTTTATAAATACAGACAAAATATAAATAAAGGGGCGAGGTTAATTTTTAAAAAAATGGAGAAGTTAATTAAATACATACCTCATCAAGTTGTTGTGAAGTCGAGGTTGTTGGCATGTCTGTGGACTTAGGCTTATCCGCCAAAGCCGCCTTTTTTGTTCCCTACAAAAAAAAATAACATATAAATTTAACATATAAAAACATTCAACAATTAAAAATGTAACACATATATATATATAAAAGTATTTCTTCTAACCCCAATTGCTTTCATTTGCTCGGGCGGAGGCGGCGGAGATATCTTCGCCAAGTAGATGTGAGTATTAGGCCATTGGATGAAACTTCCAAGCGCATCTCCCGGAATGGTAATGTCGTCACGAACTGGGACGAGCGGTGGAAAGTTTTCATGGCCTGGAAAGAGGCGTAGTTATCTCTACTATTGTATGATTCGGCAAAAGTTTTTCGCCATGAATAACTACGATTTCGCTTCTGCAGATTTGTTTTCTACGAGACCCCGCCAACACGCACATGTGGCTTTTCGATTCTATTAGGGTCAACAAGAATAACTGGCCTATTGTTTACGGCTGAAGAATATACACATACATACATTATTATATCTTTGCAAAACGCTTGACATTCAAAAGATTTTGCAAAAACGCTTTCATCTCAGGCCGATTTTTGCACAAACTTCAGCATTCATATAAATTTAACTAATTAAACATTTCATGCATACCTTATCGAAAACAGGGGAACCGACTTGAAGGGGATGTATCTTTGTTTTCCATCAATCTTCTCATCAAGTTGCATCTCCTTTTCGGACCCATTATTTACCTAATAAAATTAACCAATTCAATGGCACCATGTCGGAAGTTGGCGGTGAACACACCCCGATCTTACCCAAAAAAAAAAAAAAAAAACAAAAGAAAAATAAGGAAGTATATTAGGTACCTGATCGGCTTTAGTTGTTACAACTTAAGAAGCATTATTAGGTACACGATCTTCTGAATCTCGTTGACCGATACTTCCTTCTCATGTATTGCCAAGGTAGTAGCGGCCTCTTCACCAATCTGTTGTACCTTATTATTACCCCCTTTAGAAATGACATCCTCCATCATCTTCACTTCTTCTTCGGAAAGCTTACCTCCAGCATTCAGCTTTAGTAGTACGGATGCCATTAATCAAGTCGCTTGCCAAGAATGTAATGTGTCAGCAATTTTTATCCCAACAATAACATGTGAATTGAACTTAAATGAAAATAATAGAATAAATGTTACCATGTCAGCGTTCTCAGACTTAGTCTTCCTTTTCTTCTTTATCTGGGCAGTTTTCCCATAATATTTCGTTACTCCAACCTGTAACGGGACGCCCCTCAACGACACGGATGTTCGGGTCGGCCGATCGCTCTAGCAAGAACGTCATTACGACCCTTTGGGAGTGAATTTCCCTTCTTCTACCTCTTTCAATACGTTATCCTATAATATATTAAATAAACTTCAAATTATATTTGTGACTAAAATAATAAAGTTAGTAATGAACTCGTCTTAATAAAATAATGCTTACTATGTTGGCCAAAACTTCCTCATCGTATTTGTCATGCGACGCCCGGGATCCTTTAGGCGTGTGCCCATGTTTATAAGTTACATGCCGATCCACCTCTTTCACTCCCTTTGCCACCTACACATTAACATGGTAACATTTATACACGTAAATGTGTATCAATGCAAGTCCAAGTGTGATTAAAAAAATAAAGTCTCACAGGGCAATAATGCATGCTACTTACGAGGTCCTCTTCTATCTTTCTGTAACCGCCTCGAGAACCATAGAATTTCCCCTTCTTGCATGAAATGTTAGCACGATTTCTTTTGCTAACGGCCTTCAAATAATTATATAAAAGCGCAAGTAGATGAGATAATAAAAAGATTATATAAAGGACTCATTAATTAAAAAAATGATAGGTAAATCGTTAAAAGGCGAGGATATTTAACATGAAACTTCTCAGTAATTCTCATCTTTTTGAAAAGATCCCATTCTTCCTGCTTGATGGTGGGACACTTGTTTTCCGGTGGGCTCTTACGCATCTCCCCCGTTGCCTTGTCCACATACAACCAATCCCTAGCAACGCCACACTTCCACCGCTCTTTGTGGACATCCGTTTTTATGCATTAAATACTCATCATGACTTTCATCGGGTATAATAAAGCCTTCCTTTATACGAGCCAAGTATAACTCCGCCAATTTTGGATTCAAACTTTTAACATCCTCTAAATGGATAGGCACAAACTGTCTTGTGCAAGCACCAATCCAACTGGAGAAAAGACCCGCATTTGGACCAAAGTAGGAAACCCTTCTCACTCCATGTTATTTCGAACTACATTGTTTAACGGCTATAGCGCAAGGACTTTCTTGCACCGTAGCACCCCTCTCACCAGGCTTATTATCACCAGGCTCATTATTCTTTTGACTTCTTTTACGTTTTTCACCCATGATAATCCTAAAAACCAAATATGAATGATATAGTTGGATATGAACAACTTAACAACGTACATGCAGAGTATTATCTAAAACCCTAAACCCTAATAGGAATGAAAACTTAAAACAACAGATTGAGCTTCTAAAATCCTAAACCCTGATAAGAGGAGTAAAGTAGATGATGCGGGATGATAAAGATAACAAAGAAGACGAAAAACAAACAGATGCATGAAAAAAGAAACAAGATGATCGTCTTAAAACCCTAATGACGAAACACAAAATTAAAGTGAACATACCTTTTGATGATGATGATAAAGAGAACGAGCAGGATGATAAGGGAAGGCAACGGAATCGGGCTAAAGCGGGCGCGGCGACGAGAATGTAAAAAGCGAGGAAGAGAGAAGGATTAACACAGGATACCAACGGTTGGAGTAATAATGTTGTGTGTGTTTGTGTATGGCATCTTTGGATGGGTTTCTATATTAGTTTTTTATTAAGACAAACTATTAACAACGGGTGCTCAAAGCAGAACCGTTGTTATATGTTAATAACAACGGGTGATAAAAGTCAACCGTTGTCAAAACTTTATTACAACGGTTAAAATATACCCGTTGTAATATAGTTTCACCAAATTTGCGCCAAAATGAAATATGTCAAAAAAAATAATTGACAACGGGTAGAGGTACTACACCGTTGTTGAAAGTATTAACAACGGGTAATTTAAATATAACCGTTGTTATTGTTGAACCTCTTTTTTTAAAAATTATCAGTAATTCCATTACGGTCCAAACTGTAACAATACATACTGCAACATTATTCAGCAATTTCAACACCAAAGATCCACATCTAATAATAAGATCAAGAAAATAAGACAACTTACACCAAAGATGCATGCATCTTGTGTCACGATGAACTATCTCGGGATCGGGGACGTTTCTTGGATGTCATAGTTTCTTCGTTAACCCAAATACCTTCACCATGGTCATCACGCATATAGATGCTTTCAGTGTCCTCATGATCAGTGTCAACATCGTCGAAATAAGATACAGTGGTAGACTGATCCATTCCCTCAAAAACGACATCCTGATCATCATCACCATTATCGGATGGACTACTCCTTCTTTTCCTTATAGACAATACAACAGACCACTTCTTATCCATAGGATCGGTGACATAGAACACTTGTTTAGCTTGGGATGCCATTATGATAGGATCATCCTTATTATTGCCAACCTTACCCAGATTGACCAACGTAAATCCCATCTTATCCTTTCGGACACAATGGATGTTGTTATCAACCCAGTTACATCGAAACAAAGGCATTGTGAAATCAATGTAATCTAGTACCAATATTTCTTGAATAACACCATAATAAAGGCATTTTCCCCAAATAGGCTTTTTATCTTTTGAAGTAGCAAAGTGCATTGCCTCAAATTCAGAACTCACACCACTATTTTGCATTGTGCTCACCTCATCTTGCTCGCGGGTGTAAAAAGTATATCCATTAATGGCAAAACTGTTGTAAAAGGTGACCCTGGCATTTGGACCTAAACCAAGACGTAGTAACCTAGGAGAGATGTCATCACCAGTTTGATCAGTACTTTGTAAGACAATATTCCTAAACCACTCTGGAAACGTCTTCGTATGCTCGTTCGCAATCCACTTCTCGGTCTTGTTTTGGTGATCGTATTTGAGCTCATCTTTGTGTTGTTGAATATAAGGTTGCACCTCATCTTCGTTGTTTAGCACATACATGTGTGCTAAATGCAACATTTCACGTGTCACAATTTTTTCAACCCGGCCCCTAATACCTTTTCCGGTCATCCAGTCACTATGACGATTCTTAGGAACGCCAATCAACTCCTCAGGGGAGAGATGAGCGTAACAATATGAAAGAGCTTCGTCTAAAATAGCGCGTTCAGCAATACAACCTTCCGGACGATACCGATTAGATGTATAGTCCTTGTAGACTTTCATCAATCTTTCGAAAGGATACTGGTATCTCAAGTACACGGGCCCAAGGTACAAAATCTCCCTAACCAAGTGAATGGTCGGATGAATCATGATAGTGAAGAAAGAGGGTGGAAAATACATTTCCAACTGACAAAGAGAGGTTACAACGAGGTCCTGCAATGAATCCGCGTCATCGGGATCGATGACTTTCTCGCATATGGACTGGAAGAAGAGACAGAATCTAGTTATAGCATATCTTACCTTTTCAGGTAAAATGGAACGAATAGCCACAGGTAGTAATTGTTGCATCAAAGTGTGACAATCATGTGACTTTAACCCGGTGAGTTTTAGGTCTTGCATCGACACTAGGCTTTTGATGTTCGACGAATAACCATGTGGCACTTTAATTCCATTCAAGCATGCACAGAACTCTTTTCTCTCATTCCGTGAAAGGGTAAAAGCTGCTGGCGGTAAAAATGTACGATTACCTCTCTTCTGTGGTGCCAACTCTAGCCTAATACCCATCATTTTCATATCTTCCCTAGCTGTGGCGTTATCCTTTGTTTTACCAGGAACATTCAGAAGGGTATTGATAATATTATCACAGACATTTTTCTCAATGTGCATGAAATCGAGGCAATGCCTGACCTCCAGGTCATGCCAATATGGAAGTTTATCAAAAAATATGGATCTTTTCTTATACCCAGGCCACGAGTAGACAATTTAGAGCCGCTCTTCTTCCCATAATCTATCTCAATATGCTTTACTTTCTGATAAACTTCATGCCCACTCAAAATTCTAGGAGGTTGACGAAGTTCTTGTCTTCCATTGAATGCTTTCTGCATCTTGCGATAACAATGGTCATGAGACAAGAACCTCCTATTTCCCATATACACATACTTACGAGAAGACTTCAAGTATTCAGACTCGATATCCTCCCCACACAATGGACAAGCCTCTTTCCCATGAACTGTGTGCCCAGAAAGGTCGCCATAAGCCGGATAGTCAGTTATTGTACACAATAACATCGCTCTCAAATTGAAAGTTTCGTTCTTATATGCATCAAATACTTCTATCCCACTATCCCACAACAATCGCAAATCATCTAGAAGAGGTTCCAAATATACATCTATATCATTTCCAGGTTGTTTAGGGCCGGAAATTAACAACGACAACATCAAATACTTTCTTTTCATGCACACATATGGAGGTAAGTTATAAATAGCCAACACTACTGGCCAAGTACTATGTTGGCTACTCATGTTTCCGTGTGGGTTCATTCCATCAGTGGACAGCGCTAGACGTAAGTTTCTAGGTTCATTGCCGAACTCGGGATACTTAGCGTCGAACGATTTCCATTGCTTACCATCTGCCGGGTGTCTTAGCTTTCCATCATTTATTCTTCCTGTTTCATGCCAAGTTAACATTTTTGCATCATCGGGATTCGCATAAATCCTTATGACTCTTGGTATCAATGGAAAATACCACAACACCTTAGCGGGGATCCCTTCCTTATCCTTATAACGCCACTCCAAACATTTAGGGCAATTGGTTAAGTTTTGATATAATTTCCGATACAATATGCAATCATTTGGACATGCATGTATTTTCTCATATTTCATACCCACTCCTCTTATTAGTTTTTTCGCCTCATATGTCTTAACGGGTAGAACATTACCATCTGGAAGCAACTCCTTTATCAAGGCTAAAAACTAGTGAAACACGTGTCACTCACCCCATTTGCCCCCTTGATATTATACAACTTCACCACAGCCGACATTTTTGTGAACTTACAACCAGGATAAAGAGGTGCTTCAGACTCACACAACTTCTCATACATGTTGTTAAGGTCATCCCAATTACTAGTGTCATCACCTACATCTTCAAAAGCAATGGACTCATCATCATTCTCTTCATTATCTATAGACCCAACATTCAACTTCTCTACTTCCAACTCTTCCAACTCAAAAAACTCGGCAAACTCAGGATCATCAGTTAGCCTTTCGTGTACCTCAACATCATCTTCTTCAGAGTTATTCTCTTCCTCTAATGATTCCCCATGAAAAATCCAAAGTGTATAGGATCGACTAAATCTCCACTTTTCTAGGTGTATTTTAACGTCCAGAAAAGCCATATAGCTAATATTACCACATCTTTCACAAGGACATGCAATACTAGAAGAACCTTTCAAATTGTTCGAAACGAATTCATAAAATTCACCTAAACCATCCTTGTAGGTGCGGTCACTCATATTTGCATCAATCATCCAAGTTCGAGTCATTATTCTACATTCGTAATAATAGGCAACTAATTCGGAAAATACAATAATAGGCAAACAAATAAACGAAATTCGGAAAGCAATTAAGCTAAATTATCAACAAATTAGATAATAACCCAAAAAATCCTATATCTAGTTATAATAAGCGTTGCTAAGAAACATATATATACCGGATTGATAAACACGCGCGATGAGGGAGAGAAGACGTGACAACAATGACGGAGATGAAGACAGAGAGACGATCAGGGAGGAATGGAGGATGATATAGTAGCGATGATTAGCTTGTGTTTGTGTTTGTAGCGTATAGCGAGAATAAAGCAATATGTTGTTCTTAAGATTTTCATAATATTAATAACAACGGTTATTGAGTCTACAACCGTTGTTAAAACGTATTAAAAACGGGTTCTAATATAACCGTTGTGATTACTTTTCACTAATTTGGCGCCAAACCATTAACAACGGTTAAAATTTAACCGTTGTTATTAGTTTTTTCATTAACAACGGTTGTTTCAGTATGACCCGTTGTTAAAACTAATGACAACGGTTAACAACACATAACCGTTGTCATTAAGTTTGGTAAAATTCGCGGAATAAATTCTACAACGTGTTTTGATGATTTTCGTGAATAAGCGTTGTTAAAGGGCCGTTGTGGTTGCCTGTATTTGTAGTAGTGATATGATACAGCATCCCATAAAATATAGAACATGGGACACATTTTTTCAAATTTAATCAAATTAAATACATATTTTGTAGTTATAAAAGTACAACTATATTTTTGGTTTTATTGCTTACATTAGAACTCATTCTTGCAAATTTAACACAAAATTTCATACATGAAACAAATTAAAACATCATAGAGAAAATTAGTACTTTGTTTTATTGCTTACACTAGAACTCATTCTTGCAAATTTAACACAAAATTTCATACATGAAACAAATTAAAACATCATAGAGAAAATTAGTACTTTGCTTTATTGCTTACATAAGAACTCATTCTTGCAAATTTAAGACAATAAATACATCTTTATTGATGACAATATTATTGAGAAAACCATCATAACTTCATACATAAACTAGAAAAGGTAAAACTTATTACTAGAATGCAAACCAGAAAAGTAACCATGTAGACACGGTTACTCTCAAATACATTCCTAGGTTTAGATATACAAACCAGAGAAGTTGATATACAAACCAGAGAAGTAAATTAAACCAGATAATTACGAGCCTTAGAAGTAAACCAGATAAAATTCGTCACATGTTACTTATTACTCGAATGCAAACCAGAGAAGTAACCCTGTGGGTTACTCTCAAATGCATCCCTTGATATGTGTGACGATCCTCCTGATCCCGGAGCCACCATCATTCCTGAACCTCCTCCACCGCCACCACTCTTCCCCCCACCTCCGCCACCACTCTTCCCTCCACCTCCTCCGCCACTGCCACCGCTCCTTCCCCCTCCACTACCTCCACCTTTTCCACCACCGCCTCCACCACCTCCACCTTTCCCGCCGCCGCCACCACCACCACCTCCTTTACCACCTGCCATTCTATTAGAGCAAATAAGAATGTGTTAATTTGTGGGATATTAGTATCAAATTGTAATGAACTATTTATATAGAAGGGTTGATTAAAGAGTCAAAGTAAAGGTCAATCAGTAATGCATTTTTGTTACGAAATTTTGTACTGTATTTTGTTTTTTCGTAAATGAACTGATTGTTTAAATGCATGCATGACTACGCTGCTGTGAGTCTATGACACGTATTTAACTATGGGAAATTGGGCAATATGAGGGAACTAGGATTTGAAGTCTACGGGGACGAAAAATTCTAAAAGAGACGAAAGGATAATAATATAAGGTAATCTTGAAAAAATTTGAAAATTTTATGTAAATATTTTGAAAATTTCAAACTACATTTTTGGGACAAGCGCCCTACTCGCTCCACCACGTGAATAGTAATGGAATATAATCAAAACTTTGCATTTGTGAAATTTTCAAATACTTTATCGAACGTACTAAATATTATACGGACGCGATAATCAAAGGGAGATGCATTATGGAGCCGAAAATCCTCCGAGGTAAGCTCACTCCCATGTACACATGAATCATGATAATGGAATATAAGGTCAATAATACCAGACAATAATCATAAGTATATCATTTCATGTTGAACTTAGAAAATTGAATAAATAATTTATATGATAAAGGGTTTTAACATCATACCTGACCGTTCCTAATTTCATATAACTAAATTTTACGGTATAAAATATACTACATCCGTTTCATTCATTTGTCTATTAAACAGATATTTTAATTAAAAATAAACAAATACGTGTAATTAAAACGAAGAGAGCATCTAATTTACAAAAAAGCATACCTTAAAAGTGTCTCTCTCTGATAATTTTACTTTGTATTCTATTTTTATTTTGGTGCCTCTTGATTTATTGGATTCATTAAAAAGGGTGACAACTGACAAGTGTTTTATAGACATAGAAGTCGGTTTAGTTTATCCATGAAATCAAAATTGGTTTGGTAAGGCTTACGCACTACACTTAGCATGCAGAGTTGCAGACTACTTGTTTATTTCCTTTTTATTATGAACAAGGACAATAAAAGTGAAATAAAAGAAATATTATTATTCACATTATCGTGTTTATCTAAATTATACCTACACATACACATGGCATGTACATTTCTTATTGTTTCTTTCTAGGGCTGGGAACCTGTCCCCCCACTAGACTGAAGACCCGAGAAAATAAATTTAGTGGACCGAAGACTGGACTTAAAAGTTTTGGTTCTGAATCGGACCAAACCCGAAATTTTTGATCTGGTCCGATTTTTAACCGAAATGGATCGAAAAGTATGATTTGTCGGTATTTAGTACGGAGTATATAATTATTGAATATTAAATTTAGCAAATTAAATAAATAGGTATTCGATCTATTGTTTAATTTATATAATTTCAAGGAACGATTTTTTAGAATAATGTTCAAAAATAAAATATTTATCGTTTTGGGTCGGTCTTGAAAATATTTGTCAAAATGGTGTTCACGTAGGTTTGGGTTTTCCAAACCTGAAATACAGAACAAACACGCCACTGTCAATGGCGTGTTTCAAATGAGTAGAAAATTGTAAAATTTGGAAAATGGAATGAAGGAAACACGCCAATACGAGTGGCGGGTCTTAGGGTAGAGACACGCCGGTGGAAATGGCGTGTCTATTCACCAACAAATTTACAAAATCTGCTTCAAACAAAATACACACAACTTCCGTCTTCATCTTTATATTCTTGTTCTTCTTCGTCCTGATCCAAACTTCCTTTGTTCATTCAATCAATATCATATACCCTTCTAATATCAATCAATGATTCAACCCCATTTTCCCCAATTAATAACTTCACAAACCCCAATCCTTCTAATGCATCAATTCCCAACTTCAATCCCAATTTCCCAATTAATTTGATGCATTTTATCAATTCATATCATATATTTTCCTATCAAAAATCAATTTATATCATTAAAACTAGCATGGGTGGTTGTTTGTAGGGATTTATGACGGGTTTAATGGTCCCGATGCACCAGAGTTTTTAATGGGTCATTTGTTTCGGGCTTTGTTTCATGAGCTCCAGGGTTTGTTTTGGGATAATGAGTGTTAGGGTGCAAACCCTTGTTCCACATCGGTAGAATAAAGATAAAAGATCATCTTTATAAGTGTCTACAAAATATAATAGTACGAGGCCTTTTGGGAAGGAGCCCAAGAGTAAATTCATGAGGGTTTGGCCCAAAGCGGACAATATCGTACTATTATGGGTTCTGGACACAGATGCAGCAGAGGCCCAGCACAGGATATTCACGCTTCCGCACAACAATGAGGATGATGCCGTTGGTGTTAGCAGTAACAATGTTGGTCCTAGTGATAATGGTGATTGTAATGTTGAGGCGCAACTCGCAAGGGCAAGGGAGGAGTACGGGTTGTGAGGAAATTGAGGTCGAGGTTGAGGGAGAAGGAAATTGTGGAGTTGGGGTAAATGCAATTAAAAGAGTGACGTTTTTGCAGGAGGATGAGAAGAAGGATGCAAGGAGAAGGTTGTGGGAGTTTTTGGCTGAGGATGAGATGGACGATGGACGAGATTTGTCGCGGTCGGATAGGTTTGCGTTTTCTGTGAATGATGCAGTTCATGTTAGTAATACAGTTGGATGTTCAATAGACACGCCAGTGGGAATGGCGTGTCTCTACCCTAAAACTCGCCATTCGTATTGGCATGTTTCCTTCACTCCATTTACTAAATTTTACAATTTCATACTCACGTGAAACACGACATTGATAGTGGCGTGTTTATTCCGTATTTCAGGTTTGGAAAACTCGAGTCTACGTGGACACCATTTTAACAAATATTTTCAAAACCGACCCAAAAATGATAAATATTTTATTTTTTATCATTATTCTAAAAAATCGTTCAATTTCAAGTGAGTTTATAATGACATTTTAACGTAAAATATTCGATTTATTTACAAAGTTTCAATAAATAGATGTGAAAGCCACATATTTCGGTCCATTCAGTCCGGATCTAAAATAACCGGTCTTGGACCAGACCGGACCAAAGACCGAAACTTCAAAAAACAAGGACCGAGGATCGGACCTTAAGAACTCGGCCTGGGTTCGATCCAGACCAAATGGTCCGATTCAGTCCATTTTACCGGTGAACTTACACAACCCTATTTTTATCTTCTTTCTTGTTTTAATCGTATCTTTATTAATTCAGAAGACAATACTGATTCCAGGACGCGCCACATCATTAATACAACTTTTTTTTAAAATTTTTTTTTTTTTGGAAATTCAGGTTATGGTGGGACCCGTTAGTGTGCAAAGAATTTATTTTTTCAGAATCCGTCAATACAAACATGCGACAAATTCCGTCTTAGAACAAATACTATGAAATAATTTTATACATTCCGAATAAATGAAATTAATGGCATATAAGCGGAATGAATTACAAATCGGAATAAATGAAACTAATTACAAATTATTGATTTACATAATTTAAAAAAAATAACAATAAAATTACATAATTACGAGAAGGAATTATATTTAATTACGGCAACTTAACTACCAGCCGCGCACACCGAAAATGGTAGGTGACAATGATACGCTACCGAGTAAATTTACTGTACAACAATGTAACGCCCCCGAAAAGCAGACAGGCAGCTCAAAATGGCTCTTTTTATTAATAATAAACAGCAGCGTAATTACAAGGGCGTCACCGCCGTATTCCCCCTTCGGAGAATACAAGGCTATTACAAAAATAAAGATAAATACACTTTTTAAAGCTAAAAACTAATAACTCTATTACATATTTATCCTATTAGGTCATCGATCCTATCTGAAATTCCTCACTCTTGTCATTCCCCGACACTTGTACCTGAAAAAGAATGAAAGTAACGGAATCAGCCAACCACAGGCTGAGTATGACTCCGGTCACCTCCACGCTACCCTACTTACCTCCATTTTAATATTCCAATTCTTTCCGGTCTCACAAGTATAAAAATAAGTCAAATGAACACAATCAAATAATTATTAAATAGACATGCACAACCTGTCATTTTATCATAATATGCAAAATATAGATTACCGGTCTACTATTATCGAAATGAGACACATTACGGAGTAAAAACTCCCGGGCTAAGCCCTCCTCCATGTACACAGGATCCCGAGTCTAAGACCCGTGTAAACCCCCGGCATTTTTACCGGTAATAATCGTAACCGTAGTTCACATGAGGTGTGCCCCTTCCATGTACATAGGTCAAATTTGTAATGTTGTCCCCCTCCCGTAATCGTATCCCGAATGCTACAATTGGCCAATAGTACATTATAACTGAAGTAAACATGGCAGTCATATGTTCATACAAAGACAGTTAATATAACATGTGAGTAACATAATGATAATATAACATGATACGGTTTATAATAGTATATAATAATCATTATATTATTACTTATTTCTACGATGAAGGGTCCCGAAATCATACCTTATTGTTATATATAGAATAAAAGAGGTATTATGTATGTACTTATTTCTCTCGTTATTATTCTTTCTCATTTTTGTTTGTTAATTAATAAGAATTAAATGGATGGGGAGGGGCTATTTATAGCCAAACGTATGTCGGTGTAGCAAATTCACAAATAGTGAACAAATTCTATATTGCTTCCTCTACCTTAAGGAGCAAGAAATGTAAAACTTATCTTACTCTACTAAGATGTGTATTACATGGATAACATGACATAACCATCCTTATCTAAATGTATATTAATTATTATTATTATTATTATTATTATTATTATTATTATTATTATTATTATTATTATTATTATTATTATTATTATTATTATTATTATTATTATTATTCGGGTTATTACATTCTACCCTCCTTAAAATAAGTTTCGTCCCGAAACTTGAAAAATAGAAAATGGAAAAGTTTCTTCGTTTTTTTCAAAACTCAAAAGAGTTAGAAGCATTCATTATCACAAAAGCGTTTTTTTTTTCTATCATATTTATAAAATGATTAATAAAAATGTAAGTCTTATATAATGGAACGCAGGAATTCCCGTCGCGAACAAGAATTCGAGTAATCCAATTCAAAGACAAATTCAATTAATCTGTTAGTAGTATTTGAACTTTGTTATTAGATATCTTTAATAACAAGTAATAACATCCCAATAACCAGATAAAGGCAAAGAAAACAAAAATTGAAATTTTATTTCAAAGTTTTAGTAAAGGTAATTTTTTTAAATATACAACATAAAATTTTGAAAATATACCAATGACTAACTGGAACAAATTTGAACTTTTCTAATACGAGAAATAGCTTGAGTATTAAAACTTCGAAATTTTCAAAACCATATTAAGATATAATGAGTGGAGGGAAAGAGTAAAATCTTAAAGGTAAAATGTCCCGAAACTTTCTCAACGTATCACATATCAATAAATATACATATATCTCATGAGACTGGCAAGTAGCAACTTCATGCGAATATGTAATGTATGCACAAGAAAAACAATTAAAACACCCAATCTATACATTATTAAAGAAATGAAAAAATTAGTAAACAAATCACTTAAACAAGTAATCTGAGACACTTTATGTCTACCCCACTCTCTTTTAGTCGGTTTCTATATATGTGTTTGATACGAGTTTTATACTAGACCAAAGAATCTATAACCCCGCTAGACGTATGGCCGAAGGCTCAACACTTGATTTGCGAGTTGCTCTGATACCATTTTGTAACGCCCCCGAAAAGCAGACAGGCAGCTCAAAATGGCTCTTTTTATTAATAATAAACAGCAGCGTAATTACAAGGGCGTCACCGCCGTATTCCCCCTTCGGAGAATACAAGGCTATTACAAAAATAAAGATAAATACACTTTTTAAAGCTAAAAACTAATAACTCTATTACATATTTATCCTATTAGGTCATCGATCCTATCTGAAATTCCTCACTCTTGTCATTCCCCGACACTTGTACCTGAAAAAGAATGAAAAGTAACGGAATCGACCAACCACAAAGTGAGTATGACTCGGTCACCTCCACCTAGCCCTACTTACCTCCATTTTAATATTCCAATTCTTTTCGGTCTCACAAGTATAAAAATAAGTCAAATGAACACAATCAAATAATTATTAAATAGACATGCACAACCTGTCATTTTATCATAATATGCAAAATATAGATTACCGGTCTACTATTACTTAAATGAGACACATTACGGAGTAAAAACTCCCCGGGCTAAGCCCTCCTCCATGTACACAGGATCCCGAGTCTAAGACCCGTGTAAACCCCCTGGCATTTTTACCAGTAATAATCAGAACCGTAGTTCACATGAGGTTGTGCCCCCTTCCATGTACATAGGTCAAATTTGTAATGTTGTCCCCCTCCCGTAATCGTATCCCGAATGCTACAATTGGCCAATAGTACATTATAACAGAAGTAAACATGGCAGTCATATGTTCATACAAAGACAGTTAATATAACATGTGAGTAACATAATGATAATATAACATGATACGGTCTATAATAGTATATAATAATCATTATATTATTACTTATTTCTACGATGAAGGGTCCCGAAATCATACCTTATTGTTATATATAGAATAAAAGAGGTATTATGTATTTTGTAACGCCCCCGGAAAGCAGACAGGCAGCTCAAAACAGCTCTTTTTATTAATAAAAGACAGCAGCGAAAAAAATAGGGCGTCACCGCCGTATTTTCAATCCGGAAAATACAAGGCTTTTACAAGAATAAAGATAAATACACTTTTTTAAGATAAAAACTCATAACTCTATAACGTATTCATCCTATTAGGTCATCTGAAAATCCTCACACTTGACCTTCCCCGATACTAATGTACCTGAAAAAGAATGAAAGTAACGGAATCAGCCAACCACAGGCTGAGTATGACTTCGGTCACCTCCACCGGCCCTACTTACCTCCATTTAAATATTTTACTTCTTTCTGGTCGAACAAGGACTAAAAATAGGTCACATGAACTCAGTCGGATAATTATTAAATAAACATGCATAACCTGTCATTTTATCATAATATGCAAAATATAGATTACCGGTCTACTATTACTGAAATGAGACACATTACGGAGTAAAAACTCCCCGGGCTAAGCCCTCCTCCATGTACACAGGATCCCGAGTCTAAGACCCGTGTAAACCCCCTGGCATTTTTACCAGTAATAATCAGAACCGTAGTTCACATGAGGCAGTGCCCCCTTCCATGTACACAAGGTCAAATTTGTAATGTTGTCCCCCTCCCGTAATCGTATCCCGAATGCTACAATTGGCCAATAGTACATTATACTAACAACACTATTATGACAACATACCTTCATAATATGACAATCAATATAACATGTGAATAACATAACGATAATATAACATTATACGGTCTATAATACTATACAATAAACACGATATTATTACTTATTTCTACGACGAAGGGTCCCGAAATCATACCTTGTACCAAAAAACGAATGAACGGATTAATTAACATTTGCCATATTACCGATATTATTAGTCTTTATCTTTAACAGATGTATTTATCTTTATTTTAATGTAATAACCCGAATAATAATAATAATAATAATAATAATAATAATAATAATAATAATAATTAATATACATTTAGATAAGGATGGTTATGTCATGTTATCCATGTAATACACATCTTAGTAGAGTAAGATAAGTTTTACATTTCTTGCTCCTTAAGGTAGAGGAAGCAATATAGAATTTGTTCACTATTTGTGAATTTGCTACACCGACATACGTTTGGCTATAAATAGCCCCTCCCCATCCATTTAATTCTTATTAATTAACAAACAAAAATGAGAAAGAATAATAACGAGAGAAATAAGTACATACATAATACCTCTTTTATTCTATATATAACAATAAGGTATGATTTCGGGACCCTTCATCGTAGAAATAAGTAATAATATAATGATTATTATATACTATTATAAACCGTATCATGTTATATTATCATTATGTTACTCACATGTTATATTAACTGTCTTTGTATGAACATATGACTGCCATGTTTACTTCTGTTATAATGTACTATTGGCCAATTGTAGCATTCGGGATACGATTACGGGAGGGGGACAACATTACAAATTTGACCTATGTACATGGAAGGGGGCACAGCCTCATGTGAACTACGGTTCTGATTATTCTTGGTAAAAATGCCGGGGGTTTACACGGGTCTTAGACTCGGGATCCGTGTACATGGAGGAGGGCTTAGCCGGGGAGTTTTTACTCCGTAATGTGTCTCATTTCAGTAATAGTAGACCGGTAATCTATATTTTGCATATTATGATAAAATGACAGGTTGTGCATGTCTATTTAATAATTATTTGATTGTGTTCATTTGACTTATTTTTATACTTGTGAGACCAGAAAGAATTGGAATATTAAAATGGAGGTAAGTAGGGCCGGTGGAGGTGACCGGAGTCATACTCAGCCTGTGGTTGGCTGATTCCGTTACTTTCATTCTTTTTCAGGTACAAGTGTCGGGGAATGACAAGAGTGAGGAATTTCAGATAGGATCGATGACCTAATAGGATAAATATGTAATAGAGTTATTAGTTTTTAGCTTTAAAAAGTGTATTTATCTTTATTTTTGTAATAGCCTTGTATTCTCCGAAGAGGGAATACGGCGGTGACGCCCTTGTAATTACGCTGCTGTTTATTATTAATAAAAAGAGCCATTTTGAGCTGCCTGTCTGCTTTTCGGGGGCGTTACAAACAAGCGTTTCAAGCAAAATTTATTATTTTATCTCTAAAAAAACAAATAAATGTTGACATTTGTTGAAATATTTAAATTTACAAATTTTTAAAAATTATCACACAAATGATTAAAAATTGTTTTAATAAATATTTTTCTAAAATATAACACGATAATTAAACAATTGTAAAAATTTAACATATATTTTTTTAAAAAAAAAAATCCGAGGATTTATTTACTTGGAGCAAAAATTATGGTAAATTTACTATCAGTCGCGCACTAAACTCGTCCACAACTTAAAACCGTGTACGAATCCTATTAAGACATTAGTAAATGTCACTTATCTGGATCTGCTTGCACAATTGTGAAATCCGGAATACCTCTAGCAAAGGGCAATCCTAGCCCATACTCACGAGATTGTTGAATCAGTAAATGAATATGTTTTGTCGCTTATTAAAAAGGATGAGAGAAATTATTTAAGCTCCGATGAGGTGTGTAGTGATGACCGAGGTACGGGTGACGGTGACATTCACTCTACTTAATTCATCAACAGTATAAAATGTGTCGGACTCCCGAATCACCAATTGAGGTTGAAGGTCGGTGCTATGGTGATGCTTCTGCGAAACATTGATCAATCACGTGGGTTGTGTAATGGTACGAGACTAATTGTGACTGATCTGGGGGCACACGTGATAAGACGTACTCTCTTAGGTAATAGAGTGCATATTGCTCGACTACGACTACTAATGTAGTCTATCATGAAATTTGTGATTCAGATATGCGTACTTCTACCACGACTACTAATGTAGTCTATCATGAAATTTTTCAATTTTTAGAATAATTTGCATATGTTAAAGTTGATTATTAAATTATACTCCCTCCGTCCCGGTCAATTGTTGTCTTTTCGTTTTGGCACAAAGACCAAGGAATGAGGAAAAGACCAATAACTAAATGACAAGTGGAACAAATGGAATGAGAATGATCAAATTAATCCTCAAGTTCATTCTTAAAATAGAAAGGACAACAAATGACTGAGACACCCCAAAATGGAAAAGGACAACAAATGACCAAGGGATAGAGGGAGTATTTCTTTTATCGGGATGTAAAGTTTTTTATGTAGGCAAATTTTATTTACAATAGTAGATTACATTATTTTCTCTTAAACCATTGCATGTGAACACGTATTTGTAACAAGTTTAAACATTAATTATGTAAATCGCTGATTTAGACCAACTAGATAATTAGAATAGAAATGCAAGAAAAAAAAATACATCCAAAAATATTAATACCGGCCCAAATACATACCCGTGCAATTTTACACGGGTTTAAAACTAGTTTCTATTAATAGATAATGTTTATCCATAGTATATGTGTAAGTTATGTGGTATTCTTAAATTTACAATTTACTACGATTTGCGAAATCATCTGGATTAATTCTACACAAGTCGAGACAATAGCGACACATGGGTTTATATACCCATGTGTCGCTATTGTCTTAACATATTTTATTTGTACTTTATTATTTAGTAATATAAAATTATAAATATAATTTTTCTCAATCAATACGACATTCGATCCTCCCTAGTCGTTTGGTTGATTAAGGAATTTCAACTTTCTAGGAACTTGCAATTCATAGGAATTAAGTTCCATCATCTAATTCGGGTGAATTTGGCAAAATTGTTTGGTTGTCCATATAGGAATTAAATTCCACAGGCATTTTCAATGACCAGGGAGAGTAGGTAAGCCATCACTGGGTAAGTCATTACCCACATCATGTAGGTATTGAAAATTCTTAGGAAGTTCCAATTTCTACATTCTCCTCAAAAAATGGCAACCAAACAGCCTTGTTTTTTTAAAATCATGGGATTTTCTAATGCTTATATTTTTCAAGTGGTAACCAAACGATTAGTAGTCGTTTGGTTCGCTAGAGAAATTGAAGTTCCAAGGAAATTACAAATCACATGATTTTGCAATTCATGTGAAATGGAAAAAAAAGCGTGTTTGGTTGGAATGTTGGAAGTGAATTCAATAAGAATTCCCACTTACCTAGGGTAAGCAACTTCCCCCATTAGAGGCTTAGAGCGTCTCCTATGGACTGCTACAACGTAGTGTAGCTTGATTTGCCACGACGACTTTTTAAGCTACATCGCTCTTCAGCTACGTATTCGTCCAATGATAAATTACAACACTTTGTAGCTTACACGGACCCACGGTATTGCTTTTAACCAATGAAAAAAATATATTTTTATTTTTAAAATATCAAGCTACATAGCTTGGTTGTAGCTTGGTAGAGCTACATGGCTTGAAAGCCACACTAATTTTTTCAATCTTCAATGGTAAGCTACAAGCTCCTTATTTTACAAATATTGCAAGCAGGTCTTTTAAATAAACCATTGGAGATGCTCTTATGAAGGAATTAGAATTCCTATGAAACTTCAATTCATGTGATTTGGGGCAAACAAACAACCCACCAATTTTACAAATCACATAAATCGCAATTCATTTGGTTTATGTTTATGTTAGTAACCAAACAACCCCTAAGTTTTGTCTCAAAACTTGTTTAGCTTTCTTAATTACTGTAAAAATGATAATTACTATCAATTATTCTCATGAAAGGTTATTTTACACAAAAATTAGTTATTTTCACTAAAACATTTTGATCATTTTTGTTTATTTTTAAGTGTTGCGAAAGCTACAAAATGAGGTGAACTCGAATCTACGACCTAACTAGTTTTATACCCATAGAAAAAATATACGGGTCGTAATAGCAGGCGTTGTCATTAGATACATGAGCATATAATTGAGCCCGATTAAGTGTTAAATACCCTTGACAATATAAATAGTCAAATTTGAAGATTCGAATATTTGATAAATATTAGATTTGAATATCAGATAATATACAACAATATTTTATTAGAATTATATTTTAAATTCTTGAAATGTTTGACCCGTTGAATGTATGTAAATTGCAACATTTTATGTAAATTATGATATTTTAACTTATGTTTTAGCATAAATAGTTAAAATAGGAACATGAAATTGAAATAGAAGAAATTGGGTTGAGGGAAGAGGGTAATTAAATAGAATAAGAAAACATAAAACTCAACTTTTATACTCCGTATTATATAGATGAACATCCATCCAACGCTATCATTAGGCTAAGACAACCTTTTATTTTTATTGGTTTACGTAACATTTGAACTACCCATAAGGTAGCAAGAGAATGTGTCATGTGTGCAAACTTCTGTACTAAAAAAAACATATTTTTGTGCATCAATTCAGATCTTAACCTTACTCAAAAACAGCAACTTTTTTCTCCTACTTTCAACTGATTCACACCAGAAAATATCATTTGCCTCATTTCTCCCTGATTTCCCCTGTTTCATCATATAATTTTTACTGTTTTATTCAATAATTTTAATCTTATTGTATAAAATTACTATGGAAGATCAAATCTTGAAGCATGTATGCAAGTTCTGCAAGAAGAAATTTGCCTGTGGAAGATCACTTGGAGGTCACATAAGGTGTCATTTGCCAAAACCAGATAAATCTCGTGCCACATCTTCATTATACTCCAAAACCGAGACGGAAACATTAAGACTGATCAAGGTTGATCAGGGTAATGCTACAAGATTAAGTCTTCTTGCAGGTAGTAATTCTCATTCTTCTACTTCTGATGTCGTCGATGAAGATCAACAGGAAGAAGTTGATATTGCATTGTGCTTGATCATGCTCTCTAAGGATGTGGGGCCCTGGGGAGGTGGTAAAATTCCTCAAAATAAAAACCGTAAGAAAAAGAGGAAAATAGGAGAAACAGTTCAGGTTAAGGAGACTGTTTTTACTGCTGTGAAGTCAAAACACGACGAAAAGAAGTTCATTAGTGTTGTCGATTGCCCTTCTCAAAACCCAGATGAAGAACAATTTGAATTATCAGAATGTTATGATCAAATTGTTACTGAAACATCACCAAGCTCGGAAAATCGAGACATGCTTGATCTTAATCTTCCTCCTGCAGTAATTGTTCAAGAAGATTCTAATGGTACAGTTACTACACCACACTGGTGGATTGAAAATCCTCACAAACATGAATCACTTCTGAGCTTAATCTCGAATTGATTGACCGCGATTTATTGTAGTAGTATTATGAATGATCGCGGTGCTTGTAAGTAGAATACAATCAAATAGTGTAACACATTGTTCTTATTCTGCTGTTCTTTATTACTACATACTTATTACATTGATTTTATTTCCTTAGCTTAGCTTGTGTACTAAAAAAATTCATATTTCGGCTTTAGGTAACTCGACAAATACTCGAAATGCTGCTTTGTACTATGTTAATCATCTAGAAAAAATGAGCAAAAGATTGAAGTGCAATACTCCCTCCGTCTCAGACAATAGTTTACATTGTTTTATTTCTCCCTCACAAAAGAAAGCAAGTGTAAACTATTCACTTAGACAGAGGGAATACATGAACGCATAATTATTCGATCAACTTTACAGTTGGTGATTTATTTAGGAATATACTTTTGAGTGTTAGTTCGTTAATTAAAGTTGCTTGTGAATGTAATAATCAATTACTTGCTATGAAAGCTAAATGAGTATGATGTTGAAAGCCTGAAAACATGGGATGAAATGGCAGAGTAAGAAGATACATAATTCAATTTTCTAGAAGGGGCAATCCACAAAATTAATCAACTTTCATTGTACCATGAGTAACCTGGCAAACGGGTCGAGTGACTCAGGTAAAGTCGGACTAGGTTATTTTCAGGTTTAACAACATTCGGATTGGATCGGGTCAATTCGGGTTCGAATCATTTCCGAATCTGTTATTATAAAGTTTTTTTAGGAATAATGAGGTGTGCAACAATAAACATTCAGATCGATCAATCTCGGATCCTCAGTCCGGGAATCCGGGTGTCGGGTCAGGTCAATCTTGCTAAAAAAAATTCTAGTAGCATAGTAGTGCACACAAAGATAGCATGTGAAGATTGGGTGGTTATTTAGTCTACCTAACATGGAGTACATGGACAACCAATCTCACTTCTTATGCTTTGGCAAGCAGCTAGTGCTTAGGTGTTTACTTAGTAATTTCACCAAGCTTATTGAAAAGACCTTAACTTTATAGAGTTGTATGTAGGACAAACTCCTTTTTATTAGCTTTAGTAGCTTTAATTAATTGCATGTATTGAGGGTGACAAGTTAAATTAACTTGTATAATCAAAATTCAAAATGCATCACCTTAAATTTTGATCAAGTGTGTGCTAGTTGAACTATTTCCCACTTAATCAAGATTACTAATTTGTGAATGATTACTTTATAAGTGTCAACATTTGAACAAATGGTTCGATTTCATATCTAAGCAGTGTTGGATCTAGGGGGCCAGCAAGGACGAGTGTCATTGCTTGTTTGTCCTAGCTGGAATTTTTCGTCCCCTGTCTAATTCTACGACTTGTAAAACTCTACCACCGTCTCATGGGGATTATTATATTGAATGTGATGAAAAACAATAATCTGTTGCACCAAACAAGTTCAAGTGCACTATAATAATGTCAATGTCACTAAAGATCAGCAAATACACTTTCAAGTTTCAACACAACTATCATCATGGTTGGATAGATGGCTGGCTAGTAGTATTGGCAAAGTAATTCCTTCACTTGCTCCAAGTTCTCCTTTTGCATAGAACAATTCATTTCTCCTCTATAATTTTGTTTATAATGTTTTTATCAGTCGATCTAGACGAAAGATTACGTTATCCTCAACACAATATTAATGTGTTACGTTAAGTGGGAAAGTGTGATCAAATTTTATGATTAGTAATAACAGTGGCAGAGCCAAGATTTAAAGTCAGCGGGGTCGAAAAATTTAAGCAGTGGTGAACGGGTAATAATATAAGGTGACCTAAGAAAAAGATCGAAAATGTTAAGACTTCAAAATTTTCATACGCCGGCGGGGCAAGTATCCCTGCAAGCCCCTCGCTCAACTCACACGTTTATCAAAATCTGACCATTTTAATCGCGATATTATCGCTACAGAAAACTTGGAAGGAAAGCCTGGATCTATGCATTTGGTAATCCTCGAACTGATTGGCATATTTTTTTTTGGTCTAAACCATCCGGTAATCCGAACTACATTGGGCCGACTAATCCGGATTTCGGGGCCTCCCAATCGCAGTTGAGGGGGATCGATCCGCAGACCTCCCTACCAAGCACAGCCCCATGCTACCACTGGGCCAACCAACGATTGGTTGACTGATTGGCATATTGGAAGGTTGGTTTCCATGAACTTCAGGTTAAGGCAATGTTTGGTCGCCACTTTAATTGTTAGGCAATACCAAAGGTTGACTATAGAAACTTGTGTTTTTGGTCAATATTAAATCATGATTAGGACAACAGCAGATCCAGCAATTTAGGGTTTTCTCTTAAAATTCCTTAAAATACATCTTTCAATTTTGAAGCGAAGCATGGTTGTTGATCTAGTTTTATAAATGCAGTAGCTGATGAAGCATCAGGATTTCGCGAAATAACCAGTGTTTAGTTAATGCAATGACGAGTGATTGGGCGTGATGACTTACTTAACTGTCTAGTCCGTCTGTGTCTGTCCCCAGGTAGTTGAGTTGGACTGAACCGATGAGTGAATTCGTACTATTTTACCAATTCGTATACCAAGCCTCCCTTTTACTGAATAACACGGTATAAAGGCAAATGAAAGAAACCAAGTTGATACTTTCATAACTGAAGTTGCAAAACTTGCATCGTCAAAAAGAGGTCGAAATCTAATACTTGGAACCCAAAAACAAGAAGATTTAACATAGGCCATAAGGTAGAAAAATGGGTCTGGGTCAATAATTCAGTCTACATCTATATCTCATTTGTGCTTTGAAACAGCAATACTGAAGATGGACATACAGCTAGTGAATTAAATGGCATCGGCACCAATTCTGCCAGCAACTTGATCGAGATCTCTCTGGCCACTTGATGTGATTCTCCTCCCACTAAAAAAACGATAAAGAAATTGTTAGAAGATTCTTCATTAGTAAAATATGATTACAGTTAAAAGGTACATAAACCTTGGTTAGAATAGCCAACTCACCCCTTAGGATCAATTTCGATGATGTTGATGCTCTCTAGTTGTTGAAGAATGTTACGGGCAACAGAGCCACTGCTCATGCAGAAGTGACGAGGGCGACTCCCATTTCTCTTGCTTCCTCCATAAATTCTCCTGAATCCACCAACACCAATTCCACCCCTCAAGTATACTTTCCTAGCAATGGAAGCTGCAAACGAGGAGAACACAATATTAGTAAATACAAACAGCAGGGACTCCATCGTATGACTAAACACAGTCTGCACGCAACTTCACATTAAATTTGACAACTAATTTTGAAAGAGTCATTGGACAACGAAATCTTACAAATCATGCTCTTTTTACGAAATAGCACCAGATGGCACAAGTCAAGGAGCACAAATATGTTAATTTAAGAATGCTAGACTCTTTGGCGGAATGAAATTACAAAAGCTTAATGAGTTCATAAGCGAGGCAACTTTCAGCGAATAGCACAGATGGCACAGGTCAAGGAGCAAAATATGTGGAATATAGGAATGACAGACTCTTTGGCAGAATGAAATAAGAAAAGCTTAATGAGTTCAAAAGCGAGTAACTCTTGTAGCTTAAACCAGCTGCTGTCGGCAAATTCACATATAAATTCATCAACCCATTTTGAAACAGGTATCAGGCACAATGAAATCTTACAAATTGTGCAAAGCCTCTCATTTCAGGGAATATCACCAGATGGCGTAACTCAACAAGCATATGTGAATGAATATAAGAATGCTCGACTCTTTGGTACAATGAAACTAGAAGAGCTTAATGAGTTCATAAGCGAGGTAAATCTTGTCACTTGTGATCAATTAACTGACAGTTATGTTAAATCATGCAACGGGTAAATCATGCAACGGGCCTGGGCCGTACCCAAATGGAGGAGAGAAAGTCCGCTTCATAAGGTCAAGGAGGTTCCACTCTAAAACCAATTGGCAATAGAGGGAGAAGCCCCTTGCCTCATAAAGTGGTAACTCCTCCCCTCTTTTATCAATGTGGGACACTCACATGTGGGAATATATGGGTGGTTTTCTTCACAAGTTACGGTATTAGTAAAGACCAACAATGGGGTAATGGATAAGAAACTAATCCAAATTTCAACAAAGTAAGCAGTAATGAAAATGGGTCCAAGCAGACAAGAACTAAAATCGATCTCCTTTATTTGGAGGAATCCATAGAAATTAAGCACGTAATAGATGAAGCTAGCAAGAGATGAACGACGAAATGGCAGACTTACCAGCTCTAATGTAGTACCAGTCAGGGTCATATGGAGCAAGTTCCTTGTGAACTCCAGTTTTCACAATATCGGTCCAATGTGGGAGCTCCATCTACATAACCAACACATAAAACACTAAAATTTACAACGAATATTGCTACAAATATCGCTACCAACACAAAACAATGAGACGAAGACGATACAACTGCCAACAAACATTCTAAAACCTTAATCGGATCATCCCCATTTCCTCCAAACAAATATAAGTCCATTTCTCATCGATCACCAAATATACAATTATACAATTATAATAACAATCCTCCATTCAACCACTCTCTCCGTCTCAATCATTTGTTTACCTCTAATTAAAATAACTCAAAAGTAAACAAATGACCGGGACAAAAGAATACATTATCTAAATCGCTTGATAAAAGAATTATACTCCTTCCATCCCAATCATTTGTTTAACTTTGATTAAAATACTATTAACAAAGAAAATAAAAGGTAAACAAATGATTGGGACGGAGGGAATATACGGCACTCTAATCTATATAGGGCTTTAGCATTTGTTTAAATTTGATTAAAATACCCGTCACAAAAACTAAAAAAAGAAAGGAAAAGAAAGTAGACCTTGCCGGAGCGCTTGAGATGAGCGGCGTAAGCCTTGACGAAATCATGAGGTGAAACATCTTTCACAGCCTTCGACACTTTTACTGCTCCTTCCATTTTTACAGTTTTACCCCTCTCTCTATCTCTCTCCTCTCTCTCTCTCTCTAGAAACTTGTTGGGAGGTGGGTTTGTGCGCAGTGGAAGGAAGGTTTTCAGAGGTGACGACAGGGTTTAAATGTGGCTTCTGTTTTTTAGGGTTTTAAGTGTTTGGGGACCCGTTTTTGTTTGGGCCAGTTATGTTGTTGCTAGTTGTCCAATACAATTAGATCTCACAAACGGGCTGGTCTAGGTCACGGATTTAAAAAATACGGGTTTATAGGGGTTTTGAGTTCGATTTATGGTCACAGAGATTGGATAAACGCCATTTTAATAATGTTTGTTTATTTGATTTTAATTATAATTTTACGAGTATCATTATTCTTAACTAGTTTGAATGCCCGTGTGTTGCAACGGGGTAATAAACTTATTTATAATGCAAAAAAAAAAAAAAACGTTATAAGGGTTTAATGTTTACATTCTATGTCTAATGATTGGTTTACATATTAAAAGATTAATATATATGTGGGTTAACTCTTATTTATAATCATATAATCACCCTACCTTATACTAATCTTTCGATGTGGGACAATTCTATTATTTATATGTAATATATTCACCAAACTTGGATTATTTTTCTGATGTGGGACAATTCTACTATTTATACGTAATATATATTCATCTGACCTGCATTATTTTTCAATGTGGGACAAATAACATACTCAGAATTACACTATCTTTTTTCCACTTAATTCGACATCCAACCAGATCCCGAATACCGAATACGGACAATTGCTACTCATATATCTAATAGTTATATTTAAATTTAATAATATGATCAAGTACTCTTCATTAATATTTGTACGTTGTTTTTCTTCAAAAAAAAAAATCATAATTGAGATACGGAAATTTTCCGTGGTACCTCTTAATTTTGTCAGATTTTCCATGTTACCCCTACTTTTAAGAATCTGCCTACGATACCCTTGAGGTTCCCATGGTACCCCCTAATGTAAAGGTTATTAAATGGACGTTAAGTTTGATGGCGTGGCAATAAAATAACAATTAAAAATAATTCCCCCTTTATTGTTTTATTGGTACGAATATCTCTCTTTTTTAAATGAAAATTTAATTAACTATATCATTATAATATTAGAAATTTCTCATGGTAACTTTGAACTTTGATAGATTACACATGGTTCCCCTAATTTTAAGTTTCTACAAATGGTACCCTTGTGTTCACTTTTTTCTTTCTCAGAATACCATTTGACATTTTCCGTCATAAGCCCATTACTCTTATGACTTGGGGACGCCTTTTTCTTTTGTTATCTATTACACAAACAGTTCAATATCTAATTCCTAAATCTATATTTTATTTAATAAACTAACATTTAGGTACACAAATAGCATGGCATGCTCAATTACTCATGTAGTTACTCATAGGAGTAATAGCGTTATGAAAAAAAGTAAACACAAGGGTATTATATGTAGAAACTTAAAATTAGGGGTATTATGTGTAATCTACCAAAATTATAGGGTATCATGAAAAATTTCCGTTATAACACTGACCATTTTATCGCTCTTTCTCCCACCTAAAAAAATGTTACTGTTCCGGGTGTAATTCCAGAGCAGATTTGTTTACCACGTAAGCTTGGTGAAATGATGTCTTTCCTTGTCTCGACTCTTCCTTTCGGTCTCTCCTGAAACGATGAACAAACTGAGGGCTCGGCTTTGCACCGAGCGTACTCACTCCGACGCTCAAGTCAGTAAACTTAAAGGGATTAAGTTGTGTGTTACTTGACAAAGTATATTATAGAGAGATAAGGAGTTTATACGGATGAATAGTGAGTTTTAGGTTAGATTGTGGATCCCCTTCTCAATGAGAGAAGTGGAGTATTTATAGACTTTCACCTTTTGTCACGTAGTGGCCAAGTGGGCCAAGTGGCGTAACAGGTGGAAAGTACATTCTACCCTCGGCCGAGGGACCCATGGCAGGCCGGCGGGCCTGTTGACTCCATGCCGAGGGGTCTTGGATATGAGTACGCGGATATGTCTCCCGGCTGGCTAGTTGCCTAGCAAGCCGAGACCCAGTGATCGGCCGACAAAGTTGCGTCGGTTAGGCGGTCTAACATGTTGACTTCTTTGTCTTTTGATCCTTGACCTTGCTCAATATGTTGACTCGGTCAGCGGGTGCAGAATATGCCCCATCAATTTGCCCCTAGGGTAGTCTATGCCGTGGTATGGACCTTCGATGAGTGTTGAGCGTATTCTGCGCAAGTTGCATTTTCTTCCCCGGCTTCCTCTTCCCGACTTGCTTACATTCGGGCCGTACCATATCCCCCTCCACATGGATGTGTAATGGACATCAAATGTGGAAAAGAAGGTGTCGGCGTGGCGGGTCCAAGGTTGAGAGTGCGGATGCTTTGATTGCCCCACGGTCTTTCGCCAAGCTTGGTTGATCGGTGGCCGTTTGGCAAGTAGATAACATGGAGCGTGTTGAAGAAGATACGTCGATTGGCATTCCGCCAAGTAGCGTGTCAAAGAAGATTGGTAACTGTTGTGACGATTGACATTCCGTGGCTGCATGCTTGACACGTGTCTCAGTGTTGATTGGTTGACGCTTCATGGGCTTTGCTCTGATTGGTCGGATTTGAGTGGGCTTTGCCCTATAAATAGGGGAGTTAGCCCCTGAATTTGGCCTTCCAAATTCATTCTCTCAAAAAATTTTCTTCTTTTCGCTTAGTTTTCTTTGACGAAACTTCTCTCTAGTCTTTGAAGCGTTACTCGGCGTAACACTCTTCCCAAGGTAAACAAACAAATTTTCCAACTTTTAATTGTTAAGTTTTTGTTGTGAACATGTCTTCTGCTGATGTCGGACCTAGTAATCCTGCGCCGGGGGGTTCCCCGTCGCGCCTTGATGAGGAGGAGGCACTCGCCGTCATCCCGATAAGGTCCGGGGCCCTAGGTCTCCTTCTCCCGAGGTTGATGATCGGTATTTGGATGGTTTCTCGGATGATGATGATGATGGTGATGATGACGGTGATGATGACGGTGATGATGAGGAAAGGACTCATTCTGATGAGGAGAGGCCGCATCTCTTGGATCACGGCGACGCCTGTAAGATCGGCCCTGATCGTGCTTGTTCCAACAAGTTAGCCAGTTGCTCTGGTCCTGACTTTTTCGAACATCATTTCTCCTTTGGCAGGGAGTATAGGATTGTTATTCCTAAAGAGGGGCAGGCCGTCTGTTGCCCTCCCGGGTTGTATCGGCGTATACATGAGACACGGAGTATGGGCTCGGTTTCCTCTCAATGCATACGTTTGCCATAATTAAAGCAATGAACGCGTGTGGCATACCGCATCCGTTGGCCATCGGGACGATTGTTGGCTTTGTGTGGCTATGCCGATTTAAGGGGAGGCCCCAACGGTGAACCTATTTCACGGCTTCATGACCTTTTGAATGTTCAAGGTGGCAAGGGGTGGTATAGCATCTGACCGAGCCAGGTTATATCACCGTCCCTAAGCTTACTTCTGCAAGGACCTGGAAGGCACGGTGGGTATATGTTGAGGTTAGGGGATTATCCATGCCTCGGTCCTTCCAGCACCGCGTCAATTTGCGGTGCGAGAGCAAAGGGGAGCGTGAGAAATATGTCTTCCGGCATAAGCTTAAGATGGACGCCTTGAAGGTCCATCTTAATGCGGACAAACGGCGGGCAATGAAGCTGTTTGAGACTGAGAAGGATGGGTCGCCGAAGGGATGGATGCCCCCGACGCAGATCATTCTTCAAGATGAGCCGCTCTGCCACGTCGGCCTCATACCGGCCCTAGCACAGGGTGAGTGGGGTCGGTGTGAGGCCCATCTCTGCTTTTAATGTTTCTTTTTTTGAACCTTGATTTATTTCTTTTATTTAACTCTTGCTTCGTTTCTTTTTTGAGACCGTTTTGGCCGGATCCGTCTGAGGAAATCCTCAAGAAGATGGGGCTTGACAAGGACAAGAACGTTGTTGAGTTGCATCCGAAGGCCGATACACGTGATCGCAGACCGGCGCCAAACGACCTCATGGATCAGCAGTTGAAGGCCCTTGATGTGACGGCGGCCCAGGCGAAGGTTGCGTAACGTCGCGCCGAAAAGCGAAAAAGCAACGTCTTCGGCGGCGACGGCGTCAACTTCGATTCAACCTCCAATCCCTGCAATCCAAAAGGAGACGGTGGTGATCGTCGATATTACCGATGAGGAGGTCACATTGGCAGAGGAATCTCCTCTCTTACGCAAGAGGAAAGAGATCAGCTTTTGCCCGCATGCTGCGCCTTGCCATCGCTACCGAGGCAAAGCAAAGAAATGGGTCTTCCGGCCAAGAAGGCCAAGCTGGTACGGATCTAACCTGTGGTTGATTTAGGCATTTGGTTCATTAGGCGTTCGATGACAGGCTCTCCGGCATGTCAATGAACGTTGACATGGATGCTTTGTCCGAATTTTTTGTAGATCAACCGCCGCCGTCTACCGGTCCTACTGAACAGCGTATTGAGAAGCGACCTGCGCAGACGGGTGCTAAAGATGCCGCCGTCGTCTCCTCCTCCCCGAAGTCTTCCCCCGCCCAGATTAAGAAGATGCTGGCGAAGTGGGCTGATATGGCCGGTGCTCATATTATAGAGCAGAAAAAGGTCATGGCGAAGTCGCCCACGGCTTGAGCGGCTCGGAGCTTGAGCTCGGCTGCGAAGAAGGAAGCCGAGAAGGCCAAGGTTGAGGCCGAAAAGGCGGTCCTTCGAGCGAAAACTTAGGGAGGACGCGAAAAGGCGGTCCTTCTTTGAGAGAGCCAAGGTTGAGGCCGGGAGGCCGATGCCGCTAAGATCTTTGGAGGAGCGTGACCGACCGAAAGCATTTGACTTCACTGCTAAGAAGAGGGACGAATGGAAGTCCCTGTTTAGGGCCCAGGCGAAGGTGCTTCGGAACACGAGGGCTATCATCACCCAGAGGGAGTTGGACATTGAGACGCTCCAAAGCGTCCTCCTCCCTAACATGTGCGCCCAATCGGGACTGGCCGAAGAAGCCGCCGGGGAAGTGATCGGAGAGCTCTTTCTGAAGGCTCCTTCCCGTGCGTAGATTTGACGAGCTGTTTGATGACAAGCTTGATGCTAAGGTGAAGGCCGCGGAAGAGAAGGCTGCGGAGGAGGCAAGGGTGAAGAAGGAGGAAGTGGAGGCCGCGGAGAAGGCGGCCCATGCTGAAAAGGCGAAGGCGGCCAAGGAGGAAGCTGAGAGGGCTAGGCGGTGAGGTCAAGTCGCCGTCTGACTCGGGTCGCCTACCAAAGATGATCTGCTGATGTCGCGGTGGCGAAAAGAACAGAGCATAGGGAGACGGGCGGTCGTCACCGGAGGTTCACCCGGCATCTCGGATAGCTTCAGCTGTTCGGGGACCAATTATTAAGCCTTTCCTCCCTGCCATCTTTTGGCACTTCATGTCTTATGTCTGTACCCTTTTGCTGTTCCTTCTTTTTTTGTAAACTTTGGTAGGTAGTGTTTAGGCTATCCCTATGGGGACGGCTGTAACACCCCCATATTCCAAGTGCCTTACCAGGACCACTCAGGTATGGAGACATCACCATCTCGGTTGCCCGAGGTACGATAATCAAATAGACAAAACAGAAACAACGTTTATTATAAATAGTTTAATGAAGGAATACAATCCTCGAAACCAAACTGAAAGTGCAATACATTATTCAAACTGTTTGTTCTCAACTGAAATGTAAATAAAAGCTAAACTACAGCGGAAGACTCTATCGTCATGTCGTGGCCATCCCAGCTATCCCCGTATCATCTCTATACCTGCTCAATATCTGCTCACCATCCCCGAATGGATCACCGCAGGTTTTACAAAACAACACCGGGGTCAGTACTAATCCCACAATCAATATACATAACAACAATAAGACAAATAGCAATTTGAACCGCCACACACACACACACACCAACCAACCGTCTCAATCATCGATCGTCCACCGGACCATCCTCGCCGATGGGGGACCGCAGCCGTTCCCACCTAAGCCCGCTCATCGTACGAGCGATAACCCCGCTCATTAATGTGCACATCCCTTCTGTGGCGGGTTCCACAGAAGGCGAAACTAGGGCGTGAGATCACTCCTGCAAGTGACCCCACTCACTCGGAGAACGCATCTCGAGAGCCATCAACGAACACAACCACAATCACAATCACAATTACAATCATCATATCAATCAGCTAATTACAAAGATATCACCAATATCCCATTATGGGACTAATACCGAGTAGAAATCCTACCCGGAAAGCACACACACGAGACGGTATCTACAAATTGTCTCAAAACGGCTCTCTACGAATTCTCCTCCTATCATACATAACACATAAAGACTACCATTCAATTCCTACTCATAAAATCCCCAATTGCTAAATTAGGGTTTCAACCACCTTATCAAAACATTATAAAACTTATGTTAAAAGCTTACCCTCGACGCAAGGAATCCAACGACACGAACTACGATGCAAACCGACCGTCTGAACTCCGGGAATTGTCAAGAACGCGATAAGGAAGAAGAACAAGTTGCTTTCTCTCTTAAACAGGTTTTAGGTTTAGTAAAAAGTGATTTAGAACAAAGACGAATTGGTTTAAATACCTTAATCGCGTAATTAACAAAACCCGAGAAAACTCCCCCAGAAACCGGACACACGATCGAGTACCCAAGGTACTCGATCGAGTACCCCCTTACTCGATCGAGTGCCCCAACTACTCGATCGAGTGCCCAACAGTCGAAACTATTTTATTTCGCAACATACCCTTACTCGACAGAGTAAGGGCTACTCGATAGAGTACCCCAAGACATATAAATACGGAGTATTACGGTCTTCCCTCCTTAAAAGGAACTTCGTCCCCGAAGTTCAAACCACGAAAAAAACAAAGGTACTCCCTCAACATTCCCGACTCAACCATCAAACAAAAACATGATACAAACCCAAGACAAACATCCCGACACAACATATAAAAGGTGTATAAAACTCCTAAAAACTCTCGCGATCATCTCCTACCCCCCTAAAAGAAACAAGGTTACGTCCCCGTAACCATACATACCTGATCAAAAGGAAAGGGTAACGCTCTTTCATGATATCCTCCGCCTCCCATGTAGCTTCCTCGGTCTCGTGGTTAGACCAAAGGATCTTAAGCAAAACGGTCTCACCACTCCTGGTCTTTCTAACCTTTCGGTCTAGAATCTGCTTAGGCACCTCAAGGTACGATAAAGACTCATCCAGCTCTAAGCTCTCTGCCTCCAACACATGTGACGGGTCACTCACATACTTCCGCAACTGCGATACATGAAACACATTATGCACTCTCTCCAACGCAGCCGGTAAAGCCAACCGATAAGCCACTTCCCCAACTCGCTCTAAGATCTCATAAGGCCCTATAAACTTCTGACTTAGCTTGCCTTTCTTCCCAAACCTCATAACTCCACGCATAGGGGACACTTTCAGAAGAACCTTGTCCCCAACCTGAAACTCGATGTCCCGACGATGTAGATCTGCATAACTCTTCTCGTCGATCCCGGGTGCTCTCATCCGTTCTCTCGATCATCTTAATCTGTTCTACCATCTCATGTACCATCTCTGGTCCTAAAACCATCTTTGCCTCAAAGACTATCGTCCCAACAGATCGGACTCCTACATCTCCTCCCATACAAAGCCTCAAACGGTGCCATACCTATCTTTGGTGTGATAACTGTTGTTGTAAGAAAACTCTATCAAGTCCAACCTCTCGCTCCCCCTACCACCAAAATCCATCACACAAGCTCTCAACATGTCCTCCAAAGTCTTGATTGTTCTCTCGTCGCCCATCGTCGCAGGATGAAATCGTACTCATCTTCAAAGTGTTCCCAACGATTCTGCAACTCTTTCCAAAACCTCGATATAAACCTCGCATCTCTGTCGGACACTATGTCCTTAGGGACTCCATGTAACTTAAGCACGTTCTTTCGATAGGCCATAGCTAATTGTGCCTTAGTCCATGTATCTTTCATTGGAACAAAGTGAGTGACTTGGTCAACCGATCCACTATTACCCAAATCATATTGTTACCTTGTTGACTCTTAGGTAAACCCACAATGAAATCCATGGAAATGGATTCCCACTTCCACTCAGGCACCTCCAAAGACCGAACCTTACCTTGTGGTCTTCTCTGTTCCCCTTTAACTCTCTGGCATGTCAAACAACGGGACACAAACTCATTTGTTTCTTTCTTCATCAGGCCACCAAAACGTTTTCTTCAAATCCTTGTAAAGCTTGTCTCCACCCGGATGAATTGAATATGGTGTGCAATGCGCCTCTGTCATGATTGTCTTTTTCAATTCCTCGTCATTAGGAACACACCACCTACCATCAAACCTCAAACTACCATCTGTATGAATAGAAAAGCGGGACACCTTTGTCCCTTTCTCCATGACTCTCTCCACTCCACCATCTTAGGATCCAAAGCTTGCTTATCCCGAATGTCATCATAAAACTCCATATGTCTTTGTCATATCACCCATAGCATCTCCTTTCTCGCATCATATGAATCCCAAAGCTCGCTACCTCATCCCTCGGCCTCATCAAAGATAGAGCTGTACACAAGGAATGTACACTCTTTCTACTCAAAGCATCAACAACTACATTGGCCTTCCCTTCATGGTAGATGATTTCCATGTCGTAGTCGCCAATCAACTCCATCCACCTCCTCTGTCTCATGTTCAATTCCTTCAACGTGAAGATGTACTTGAGACTCTTGTGATCGAGAAAATACCTTAAAGATTGCTCCATAAAGGTAATGTCTCCAAATCTTGAGAGCAAACACCCAAAGACCCAACTCCGGATCATGAGTAGGGTAATTCTCCTCATAAGGCTTCAATCGCCTAGAAGCATAGGCAATTACCTTACCATTCCGCATCAACACACATCCCAACCCATTCTTGAGGCATCTGTATAGACCTCGAAATTCTCGCTCCCTTCAGCAATGCCAAGACGGGAGCGTGGTCAAACGCTCCTTTAAGGTTTGGAACGCCGTCTCACAACTCTCATCCCAACGAAACCTGTTCTCTTTCCTCATCAATGCCGTCATCGGTCTAGCTATCTTGGAGAAATCCTTCACGAACCGCCTGTAGTATCCAGCTAAACCCAAGAAACTTCTAACCTCCGTGACATTCTTCGGTGCTTCCCACTTTGTCACTGCCTCAATCTTCGCCGGATCTCTGACTACCCCATCTTTAGAGATTACATGCCCCAGGAAAAGCAACTTTCTCCAACCAAAACTCACACTTAGACGACTTAGCATACAACTCATGATCTCTCAAAGTCTGCAACACGATCCTCAAATGCTCCTCATGCTCCTCCTTAGTCTTAGAGTAGACTAAGATATCATCTATAAACACCACTACAAACTGGTCCAAGAACTGTCTAAAGATCCTATTCATCAAATCCATAAACACTACCGGCGCATTAGACAACCCAAATGGCATCACCACATATTCATAATGGCCATACCTCGACGTGAAAGCTGTCTTCGGTATGTCCACATCTCTAATCTTCACCGATGGTACCACGACCTCAAATCGATCTTAGAAAAGACCATTGCACCACTCAACCGATCAACAGGCCATCTATCCTTGGCAAAGGATACTTGTTCTTTATCGTCACACGGTTCAACTCCCGGTAATCTATGCACGACCTCATACTCCCATCTTTCTTCTTTACGAACAGTAATCGGTGCTCCCCAAGGCGATACACTCGGTCTAATGTACCCTTTTCTATCAAACCATCCAACTGTTTCCTAAGTTCCTCCATCTCCTTAGGACCCATACGGTACGGTGCCTTAGAGATTGGCCCGCCCCCGGCTTCAACTCAACGGTGAAATCTATCTCCCTCTTCGGTGGCAACCCCGGAATCTCCTCTGGAAAGACATCTGCAAACTCTCCCACCACTGGTATCTCATCAACTGCCGGGCTCTCTATCCGGTCATCTCTCACATGGCACAAAATCAGAGGACATCCCTTCCTCAGATACGACTTCAAAGTGACCGCTGCAATCAACTTAACTTTGGGTTTGACTAGAAACCCACGGTAAGACACACTTACACCCTTAGGACCTCTTAGGGACACTTTCTTTTGATGACAGTCTATCTTAGCCTTATACTTTCCTAACCAATCCATCCCAACTATCATCTCAAAACCATTAAAAGGAAACTCTAGCAAGTCTACAGGGAAATCGACTTGCCCAACTATTAAAGATACATCTCTAAACAACCTCCCACACGATACAGACTCACCTGAAGGTATGAAAACTTGCTCCTTAACAGACTCATATACTCTCAGACCCAACTGCTTTACATGACTCGAAGACACAAACGATTGAGAAGCCCCCGAATCAAACAAAACAAACGTAGGAATACCATTAACAAGGAATGTACCGGTGATAACATGCGCATCCTCCTCAGCTGCCTTCTTCTCCATCATGAACAACTTGCCACTGGTCTTCTGCCCACCTCCCTGGACAGTACTAGCTGATGCGGTCGGCTTAGCACCCGACCCTTGATTGTTGTTGTTGTTGTTCATCGGTGTCTTCTGATAAGAATTACCGCCGTTGCGGTTGCCTCCACTCTGGTAGCTCGACCTCCCGGTTTGGCCATGATCCGGGTCATTTGCTCGCAAAGCTCGTGCAGGTCTGCGAAAGGATCCGGTGCACTCGTGCACTCATGTCTCTTGTGGCCTACGCCACCACACCCAAAGCAGTCACTCCCGGTGTTGCTCACACTCCCACGACCTCTCCCAAAGGAAGTTCCAGCACTAAACCCAGACCCAGAAGAAAACCCCTTAGATTGATTGTGGTTGCCTTTCTTGTAATTAGATTGGCCACCACCCTCGCTCTCCGACTTCCTCTTCTCACCACCGGACTCTCTCCGAGCCATCTCCACTAGTCTCTCGGCTCTCCCGGCCCTCTCATATGCTTCCTTCACATCGGTGAGGACTCCCACGGAGTAACTTATCCATAATCTTCGTGGTTAGTCCACTCTCAAACCTCAAAGCCAAATTCTCATCACTCAAACCCATGTCCTCAAAGATATCTAGATTTCTCATTGAACTCGCCTGTAGTACTCAGCCCACAGACATCTCGGCGAGTCATCTTAAACTTGTCGAACTCCTCCTCAACTTACTCCTCACATGTTCGGCACGAACTCCTTCCTCATGACCCTACGAAACTCCTCCCAAGGTATAGCAGGTAACCCCTGGTTGGTATATATCTCCTTGGCACTCACTTTCACTGAATCCCACCACTTGCCAGCTGCCTCCCTCAGATAGAATGCAGCCTGATCCACTCTCATCTCATCAGGACAGTGGACTAAATCTAGTATGTTCTCCATCTCCCTCAGCCAACTATCAAGACGGTTAGGCTCCTCAACCCCCTTGTACTCCTTCGGGTTAAACCTCGCAATATAGAGGCTGACTTTAGCATGGTCAACCTCCTTCTCCTTACTCTTATCCTTGTCCTCATTCACTCTCTTCAGGGTCTCAGTAAGAGCGTCCTGGTGCTCTAACATCTTAACGATGTCATCCGTAGTCATAAGCTCTGCTCTAGCGTACAAGGCATTTTTCTTGGGCGGCATCTTGAAACTAAACATATATAAGAAAGGGTAGATATGAACATACGTACTAAACTTCAAAACACGAAAACACGCTGCCCAGAACCCACTCGATCGAGTATCCGAACCCACTCGATCGAGTAACGGGCTACTCGATCGAGTGCCCCTATGTACTCGATCGAGTACCCAAACTCCAGAACCCAACGGACCTTCACGGTCACTAACCCACTCGATCGAGTATATAGGCTACTCGATCGAGTGACCCCTACTCGATCGAGTACCCCTAGTTACTCGATCGAGTGCCCCAAAACGCGATTCTGGACTCAATTTCGCCAAAAACCTATCCGATCGAGTCAGTCTTACTCGATCAAGTACCACTAATACGTAAAAGCTACCCGCATATTACGTCACATACTAACATTGCTAACTTTATAAAAATCGCATGATATCATAATCAATATGCTACGCATCTATTCTACTTATCAATAAAATCAAATCATCATGCTATAAAAGCCACATTGTAAACACCTCAACATGCTATCATCTCATTAACATGTTCCACGTATCATTTCCTTTCACATGCTCAACTTCCTATTTCAACACCAAACAATCAACACACTTCATCACCTTGTTGCACAAGTTACTAAGCACACACATGACTCAACACACATTTCCCCCATGTGACCGGTTCAAAGTTGTAGGGCGACCCCTGCGACTTTAGGACGTCTCCCAAGCCTTTGCACTAGCTCCTACAACTTTTACCCTGGGTTCATTTTAATTGACTCCCTATGTTCATTAAGTTCATTGGTTACGAGTTTCGGGATCGTCGCTCGATACCATTTGTAACACCCCATATTCCAAGTGCCTTACCAGGACCACTCAGGTATGGAGACATCACCATCTCGGTTGCCCGAGGTACGATAATCAAATAGACAAAACAGAAACAACGTTTATTATAAATAGTTTAATGAAGGAATACAATCCTCGAAACCAAACTGAAAGTGCAATACATTATTCAAACTGTTTGTTCTCAACTGAAATGTAAATAAAAGCTAAACTACAGCGGAAGACTCTATCGTCATGTCGTGGCCATCCCAGCTATCCCCGTATCATCTCTATACCGCTCAATATCGCTCACCATCCCCGAATGGATCACCGCAGGTTTTACAAAACAACACCGGGGTCAGTACTAATCCCACAATCAATATACATAACAACAATAAGACAAATAGACAGCTGAACTGCCACACACACACACACACCAACCAACCGTCTCAATCACCGATCGTCCTTTGGACTACCGCGATGGGGGACCGGCCGTTCCCACCTAAGCCCCGCTCATCGTACGAGCGATAACCCCGCTCATTAATGTGCACATCCCTTCGTGGCGGGTTCCCTGAAAGGCGAAACTAGGGCGTGAGATCACTCCCGCAAGTGACCCCACTCAGCCGAGAACGCATCTCGAGAGCCATCAACGAACACAACCACAATCACAATCACAATTACAATCATCATATCAATCAGCTAATTACAGCACATCACCAATATCCCATTATGGGACTAATGCGAGTAGGAAATCCTACCCGGAAAGCACACACGCGAGACGGTATCTCTGGTTTGTCTCAAAACGGCTCCTCTACGAATTCTCCTCCTATCATACATAACACATAAAGACTACCATTCAATTCCTACTCATAAAATCCCCAATTGCTAAATTAGGGTTTCAACCACCTTATCAAAACATTATAAAACTTATGTTAAAAGCTTACCCTCGACGCAAGGAATCCAACGACACGAACTACGATGCAAACCGACCGTCTGAACTCCGGGAATTGTCAAGAACGCGATAAGGAAGAAGAACAAGTTGCTTTCTCTCTTAAACAGGTTTTAGGTTTAGTAAAAAGTGATTTAGAACAAAGACGAATTGGTTTAAATACCTTAATCGCGTAATTAACAAAACCCGAGAAAACTCTCCCGTAAAACCGGACACTCGATCGAGTACCCAAGGTACTCGATCGAGTACCCCCCTACTCGATCGAGTGCCCCAGCTACTCGATCGAGTGCCCAACAGGTCAGAAACTATTTTATTCTGCAACATACCCTTACTCGACAGAGTAAGGGCTACTCGATAGAGTACCCCCAAGACCATAAATACGGAGTATTACAACGGCCGTCGACTTCTTCCTTGTAACCTGTAAACATTTTTTAATAAGAGTTTGTTTACTTTGCCTCTGGCTTGGCCGAGGTCTTTTTCTCATTTTTGTCTGAGTTGTCTTCTTACATTATTAATTGAGCGCTTCTTTTCTGTTTCTACCTTCGGCGGGGCGGTTAGAATGCGTATCTCAACTGTACTTAACGTTTTTAAACATGATGGCTTGTCGGTTGCTTCCTCCACCGCCCGAGGCGGTCAGATTTGCGTTCCGCTGTGAACATGTTAGCGTATCGGTCGTTGTGTCCCCGCTGCTTCCCGGCCTTGGCCGAGGGAATCGGGGTTACGACGCGACAACGTTCGTATCTATAGACTATATTGATCGCTTCGTCGTTCACGCTCGGTCTTAATTAGCCGAGGTGTCAGATTTGCGTCTCAACTGTACTTATACGTTCTTAGGCTTGGTCTTAATTAGCCGAGGGCAAGTCGTGGTTCCCTCGTCACTCCCGGCATTTGCCGAGGCAATCGAGTTCACGTTCTGACTGCTGTTGCAAATATCTGGGCATATCGGCTCGTTCCCCCGTCACTCTCGGTCTTAATTAGTCGAGGTGATCGAGGTTTTGGCTCTGTCTGCTGTCGTAAATATTTTATTTTGGACCACTCTGCATTAGATGGAAAACTTGGAACACTCTTTATTAGATATAATCATACGTTGGGGTGCCCACATCGGTCGCGGACACCTCCACCGCTATATGAAATACTTTCTGAGGTTGTCTGTGTTCCAGTGGCTCATTAGAGGCACTCCCTCCATGTCGGTTAGCCGGTATGTACCCGGCCTCATTTCTTCAACCACCTTGTAGGGTCCTTTGATTGGCCGTCATTTTGCCATGGATGTTTCCTTTGTTGGTGGCGGCCGACTTTCTTAGGACTAGATCTCCTACTTTTAAGTCCCTTTTGTGGACCCTTCGGTTGTATGCTCTTCTCATTCTGTTTTGGTAAACGGCCAAGTTGAGCCGTGCCGTATCTCGACTTTCTTCAACCAGGTCAGGAGGCTTTCGGGCCTTCCTCATTTTGGCCCTGGGTTAAAGGTTTGAGTTCGAATGTCGGCACCGTTGCTTCAATTGGCGGGACGGCCTCGGACCCATAGACAAGGTGGAATGGATGCACCCCGTTGCTTCTTTCTCCGTGGTTCGTAGTGACCATAGGGCTTGGGTAGTTCATCGCCCATCTTCCTTTAGATCTTCCACCTTATTTTTCAAACCGTTCAAAATTGTCTTGTTAGCACGCCTCGCCTTTGCCCGTTACTCCGAGGGTGGCAGACGGAGGAGTATGCGAACTTGATACCGAGCTCTTCTAGCCAGTTCATTACCAAGTCACTCCAAAACTCTCGGCCGTGGTCAAATACCATGACTTGGGGTAACCCAAAACGAGTTATGATGTTCTCCCAGATTACTTTTCTTACGGCCGCCGTGGTCTTGGCAGGTACTGCGACAGCTTTGACCCATTTGGTGAAGTAGTCAACGGCGACAATTAGGTACTTTCTTCCTCCGGAGGCCGTCGGAAATGGCCCCAGTAAATCCATCCCCCATTGTGCAAATGGTAACGGATGAAATCTTGGTTGCGAGGTCTCGGGAAGGTGCATGTATCACCGGAGCGTGCATCGCGAGTTCTTGCACTTTTTGGTCTTAGTTCGGAATCTTCCAGCATGGTGGGCCGAAGTAGCCGTCTCGGAGAGCTTTGTGGGCTAGCGTTCTTGCCCCCATGTGGTGTCTGGAGATGCCTTCGTGAATCTCTGTCAGAATGAGCTCCGCGTCGGCTGGGCCGACACATTTCAAAAGTGGTCTCATCACAGACCTTCTGTATAGTTCTCCTTCGAACACCAGGTACCTTGCGGCTGATAAGGCTAAAGTCATATCACCTTAATCAAAGTAAACCTAAACTACTACTAACAAAATAGCTAGCGGTAAGTCAGGGTCGAATCCACAGGGAGGCGGTGATTATCTAGTTTGTTTATATTTAAATCTGTCTTAAAGTAACCAATTGTGGGGGTTTGTTTTGTTTGTATGCTAACCAACTAATTGCAAGTAATTTAAAGGGCAAATAACAATAATATTAAAGGTCTAGGATTTCCGGTTCACTAGGTCAATTATATGGGGTCTATTAATCAATTGCTAGATCTGTCAAGCTGTCTAAGGTCATAAGATCGATCGACTCTATTATGCCCTTTAGATCGATTCTAACATGCGGTCGCTATAATTAGATACAATCTATTTGATTATCGCAGCCTATATTAATTCTAACCCGGTCGGTGAAAGGATTAATTCGCTACACTAATTAACAACTCAGGCCTAAGTTAATTAACTAGAATAAGAACAATAATCAAACGACAACTTATATGATTTCCCTAGCAATTAATCAATTTTCCCCTTTTAATTAACCTAGATCCCCTTCATCCTAGATGAGGAAATTAGCTACGCATAATAGAAACAATAACAATAATAGTAATGGAAAACATGATGAACAATAATAAAGATAAACAAGTAATTGAAATAATAATTGAAGAAAGATTAGAACAATACCGTAATTAAAGGCAATAGATCCGAACAATAATTAAACTAAACTAAGTATTTGAGAGAGTTTTCTAAGGTAGCTATATTAAACCTACTAAAAATAAAGCATAAATAACCTAGGGTACGAGTTTTGGTATTTATAGCAATACATAACCGACTTAAGGAAAGTTGCGGGAATTATAAAACTGGAAGGTTCCTCGATCGAGCCTCATGCCACTCGATCGAGGCACCTGTTGTCGTCCTTTTCCTTTCTTTATTTATCAATTACCCGCAATTGGGAACAATCAAAGCAGCTCAAAGCTCTTAAGAGTCGATCATAAATCTGTGCATGTGCTACACAAAAGCATAAGTAGCACCAAGATATAACAGGAGCATATAAAATCAGTGTTAAAGACCGTCTCAGCATATCAAATATTTGATGACAATTATAGCAAAACCGCATCAAATTGTTAGTCCAACCAAAAGAGTATGGAGTATGAAAACACAAAGTAGAGGTCATACGAGGTAATTTATCACTCTCTACACCAGTAATCCTTATGAAACTATCGTCAACAATTACCTCTTGGTCAGGAGGTCTACCACTCCTAATATCAGAATCGTTGGCAAAAGAATATACTACCTCTACCAGGCTAGAAGTATTCATTGACTCATATGCCTTCTCATTCCCTTTGTTGATAAGCTTTATCCCATATACTTCAGCCTCTAAAGCATCCAACTCGGCTTTCCATATGGGAGATTCACCTGCACATGTCTCCAAAGATATCAAAGCATCTAAAGGGTCCATAGTAGGGGGGCCTTGTGCAGAGTATTCATCAATATCATCTTCAACATCAGAAATATCAAAATATGCATTATGCACAGGTGTAATAAAATGAACCTCCTTTGGACTCAAAATTAGAATCAAATTCAACAATGAAGGGGAAGTATCCAAAGAAAGAGTCAACATATCGTCACATGAGTCCCATTTAACCTCAAGATCTTTGAATCGCGCATCATCACTCTCCTTATCCCAAGACTCATCACAAAAGGGGTAATCTAAGGGGTCTGTCAAGTCTTCCTCATGTGACTCACTATCCGTAAAATCGCCCCGAGCATATGGTCTCATCCTCTATGTTTCCCTCAATATCCTTTTCATTCCTTAAAACGGGTTCTATGGTCTCACCCATACCCTCATCCATGTATGGCTGAAATGAAAAAGTGGGTTTAATATATTCAATAGCAAGCCATTCAAAGAAAGAAAGGACATCTTCAATATTCTTACCACCAAAATCTCCCATACCTATGGAGTCAATGTAGGCTTGGGTTTGTCTGTTCATACCTTTTATGATGGTAAGACACATAGTAAGCCGCGGAATTTTGGCTTCGTAATTATGGGAACGAATCCAATCATTCCATCTATGCATGTAATCATGGAAGTTCTCATCTTCACCCTGTAGAAACTCGATGGAAAACATTAGAACGGTCTCAAGGAACGATGTTCCCTCGAGACAAAAGACAAACTAAACAAAAACAAAAGAAAAATTGTTGCCTCCCAACAACGGCGCCAAATTTGATAAGGCTAAAGTCGTATCACCTTAATCAAAGTAAACCTAAACTACTACTAACAAAATAGCTAGCGGTAAGTCGAAGTCGAATCCACGGGAGGCGGTGATTATCTAGTTTGTTTATATTTAAATCTGTCTTAAAGTAACCAATTGTGGGGGTTTGTTTTGTTTGTATGCTAACCAACTAATTGCAAGTAATTTAAAGGGCAAATAACAATAATATTAAAGGTCTAGGATTTCCGGTTCACTAGGTCAATTATATGGGGTCTATTAATCAATTGCTAGATCTGTCAAGCTGTCTAAGGTCATAAGATCGATCGACTCTATTATGCCCTTTAGATCGATTCTAACATGCGGTCGCTATAATTAGATACAATCTATTTGATTATCGCAGCCTATATTAATTCTAACCCGGTCGGTGAAAGGATTAATTCGCTACACTAATTAACAACTCAGGCCTAAGTTAATTAACTAGAATAAGAACAATAATCAAACGACAACTTATATGATTTCGCTAGCAATTAATCAATTTTCCCCTTTTAATTAACCTAGATCCCCTTCATCCTAGATGAGGAAATTAGCTACGCATAATAGAAACAATAACAATAATAGTAATGGAAAACATGATGAACAATAATAAAGATAAACAAGTAATTGAAATAATAATTGAAGAAAGATTAGAACAATACCGTATCAAAAGTAATTAAGGGGAGGCATAAATATGTATATAATTATGAGTCATCAGCGGCGATACTTTTTATTTTCTGGGAGAGACTGCGGTTCTCCGGCAGCTCTTTTGTAAGTTTATATTTCTTTATCGGAGTCATCCACGTTGTCTCGGCTTCTATGTCGCCCACCATGCCAACGGTCTCAGTGATGCTTTTAGCATTCCTGATATCCACCAGCACGGTTCGACTGACATTCTTGATGGTTGAACTGGCAAGTTTTGAGAGAGCGTCGGCTCGGTTGTTCTCGGACACAGGGATGCATTGGATTTGGAAAGATTTCAATTTTCTTTGTGTCGGCTTTTACCTTTCCGGGTATCTTACCATCCCGTCGTCTCGAGCCTCAAACTCTCCTCTGATTTGGTTAGTAACCAATAGTGAGTCTGTCTTCAACACAATGTGTTCTGCCCCGGCGGCTCTAGCTAACTCGACTCCGGTTATCACCGCCTCGTACTCGGATTCGTTGTTTGAGGCCGAGAAGGTAAACTTCAAGGCGTACTCAAATTCGTCCCCGTTTGGGCTGATGATAAGGATGCGGCTCTGAGTGTTCGTCGTGGAGGACCCGTCGGTGTATACTTCCCATACACCGGGGTGTGATTCTTCTTGGTAAGTGCACTCGGCAAGGAAGTCTGCAAGTGCCTGCCCCTTTATCGAGGGCCTCGGCTTGTATTGAATGCCGAAGCCGGATAGCTCTACTGCCCATTTGATGAGCCTGCCCGATTGTTCAAATTTTTCTAATGCTTTCTCCAATGGCTGTTCGGTTAAGACCGTTACGGGATGCGCGTCGAAGTAAGGTTTTAGTTTCCTTGCGGCAACGACGACAGCAAAGGCTGCTTTTTCAATCAGTGGGTAGTTTCTTTCGGCGGGAACAACATGTGTATGGTGATAAAGTAGATTGGGTGTTCTTTGCTTGTTTTCTTCTCGACGATTACAGACCGACCGTGGCGAGGTAATAGCGCTAAGTATAGATATAGAGTTTCCCCGGCGTCGGTGCGGGACAGGGTCGGGAGAGTTTGTAGATGAGCTTTCAGTTGCCTGAAAGCTGTGCTCTGTTCCTCCCCCCAACAAAAGTCTTTATTCCCCTTCAACACTTTGAAGAATGGGGTGCTCATGTCGGCTGACCGAGAAATGAAGCGGGCGAGAGCCGCCATCCTTCCGGTCAGCATCATAACCTCCTTTCGATTCCTCGGCTCCGGCAGGTCTAGAATTGCTTTGATTTGAAGGGAAATATCCGTATAAAACCCATAAATTGAAGGATTATAACGCAAATTTTATACGTGATTAATAGTCATAAAACGAAAAACACAATGAAACGATAAAAATTAAGTAATAACCTCCGGTCCTAGTGCAATACGGCAATGAGAGATCAAAGTAGATCTCCTCCTAATTGTTGCACCCAAGATCGTCTGAGAAATGCCCTTGTGCTAGAAAGAATCCTCTAATTGCCTTGCAATATTGAGAGGATTGTTTTGTGAGTTTTCGTTGGATGTGAGATCCGAATTTTGAGAGGCAATTTTCTCAAAACCCTAATTATTTTGCAAATGATTATCATTAGGTTACAAAAGAGAGAGAGCTCTCTTTTGTCTATACCATTCGGCCGGCCATGGGCTACCTAGGGAAGTGGGCTTCCACTTCCTTTTAGTTTTAGCTCATGGTGCAGTTCGCAAATCGCTAAAATGTATATGACGCGGTTTTGTTATAAATCGTCATCGGTTATCGGTTATTAAAGCATCAACTAATAATACGGATTAGTTGAAACATTAATACATGTCCGACAAAGACGATATTGTATAATTATATTCAATATACATTTAATTAAATATAAAACGCTTATATTCAATTTACGAATTAATCGCTTAATTCGCCTTAGCCATTATTATTTAATCCGTATTAAATAAAATATCTCAACATCACATTTTGACTAATTATTAGTCAAATAACTCAACTAATCTGGTTAGTCAAATTTGGCATCTACATGATTGTATTTTCATACCGTCACATCTCTCAAACGTATCCTATAGGTGTGACTTTTAGGGACCAGTTGATCACCGCCATCCGTATGACAATAACGTCAAACTTATCTAGCAAGCCAACCGTTATTGATAAACGTGGACCAACCGATTATAATACAAAAGTATACCCTTTGATCCTTTTAGAGATTTATAAGTCCTTGCACTAATCAAAGGACACGACCCCAACAAGCTCCCACTTGTCCGTACAAGTGTATGTGCAATGACGTTATCCGCACTAATGGAGGACATAGCTCCAACAAACTCCCACTTGTCCGTACAAGTGTATGTGCGATAACCGATTCTCATATTCATTTAAAATTTCTCCCACTCAATGTAAAACAATTTGCAGATCCGGATCCGCAAAGGTCGTCTTTTACAATCGATCCGTATCCAGTGGTTTCCCGACTAGAGAGTAACTTAAGCGATAAAACGAATTCGTATTCGAGCATGGCCATGCATTTCGATTCTGACTCCTCGAGTGGCCCCGAGAAATATCGAGTACACGATAAAGGTGAATATTTCCTTCAACTCGAACTCCTTCCGATCTAAGCACGGCATGAAATGACCCAGAAACAATCTACTTGGCCCCCTGTTACGGATGACCGTGAGAAAGAAACCAAAGTCACCCAAAATCTGCCTTAGTCTCAAGAGACAGTCGATAGTCAAAATAATCGACTCTTAGGATCACTATGGAGGTCCTATCCACGACCGGGCACCGAATGTTGTAAAACATTTAGGACTCCACGTTGATGTCACAATTGTGTCCTACGAGATATCCGTATAAATCGCCTCGTGATTGGTGGTCAACTTTGTTGACTTATGGCTCGTTGAACCCACCATCAACCAACGTCACAAAATAATTACCTTGAGTTATCAGCTCACGTGGGCAATTAAGGACCAAAAATATAATGTTTGTTCAGTTCACTTTGTGGTGTTCAAAATTTGTCGTACAAATCCACATGAAAAACAAAATATATATAAATGTCAAAACGATGATGTCGTATAGAGTACAAAAGAGAATGAATCTAATCCATAAAAGAGTACTACAACTTAGGAACACGTTTAATTCCCATGGAATTAACATGCCCTTCATGCTTATCTTGTCGTAATGGTTTAGTGAGAGGATCTGCTATGTTATCATCTGTAGCAATCTTTTCTATCACTACTTCCTTTTGCTCCACGTAATCTCGGATTAGATGAGCTTTCGATTGTACATGTCTAGACTTGTTGCTAGACTTTGGCTCCTTAGCTTGGAAGATGGCACCTCTATTGTCGCAATAGATGGTGATCGGGTCATTCGAACTAGGCACTACGAGATAGTCCATGTAAGAATTGACGCATCCATATCGCTTCCTTTGTAGCTTCGGACGCGGCATAGTACTCGGACTCGGTCGTAGAATCTCTTTATAATGAGTTTGTTTGGAACTCTTCCGGTGACTGCAGCGCCATTAAGAGTAAAAACAAATCCAGATCGAGATTTAGAGTCATCCCGATCCGTTTGGAAGCTAGCATCTGCGTAACGATTCGCATAGCTTTTGTTCGCCTCCATAAGTCAATGCCCAATCTTTAGTCCTCCGTAGGTACTTAAGAATGTTCTTTGTGACCATCCAATGTGATTCACCGGATCTTGTTGGAATCGACTTGTCATACTCAATGCATATGCCACGCCCGGACGTGTGCATATCATGGCATACATGATTGATCCTATAGCCGAGGCATAAGGAATCCGTGTCATGCGCTCTTTCTCTTCCGGTGTCTCTGGTGACTGAGACTTGCTCAAATGCACCCTCGGAGCCATAGGAAGAAACCCCTTCTTGGAGTTAGTCATGCTGAATCTCTCTAGGACTTTGTCTATATAAGACTCTGATCGAGAGATAACATCCGTCGTGATCTATCTCGATAGATACGGATGCCTAGAATTCTTTGCGCCTCACCCAGATCTTTCATCTGGAAATGGTTTTTCAACCATACTTTCACCGAAGTTAAGAGAGGTATGTCATTCCCAATCAGGAGTATGTCATCGACATACAATATTAGGAAGACAATCTTGCTCCCACTCGACTTGATATAAAGACATGGTTCCTCGACCGATCGAGTAAATCCATTTTCTTTAATCACTTGGTCGAAGCGATGATTCCAACTCCGAGATGCTTGCTTAAGTCCATAAATGGAACGCTTAAGCTTGCACACTTTCTTAGGATGTTGTGGATCGATGAAACCTTCGGGTTGTACCATGTACAACTCTTCCTCCAAAAAGCCGTTTAAGAAGGCGGTTTTCACATCCATTTGGCAAATTTCATAGTCATGAAAAGCGGCAATCGCTAAGATGATCCGAATGGAACGCAACATGACTACGGGTGCAAAAATTTCATCGTAGTGCAAACCTGGCACTTGGGTGAAACCTTTAGCAACTAGTCGTGCTTTATAGATATCTTGTTGACCTTCCACGAAATGCTTTATCTTGTAAAGCCATTTGCATTGAAGGGGACGAACCTTAGCAGGTAAGTCAACAAGATCCCATACGTTGTTCTCATACATAGAGTCCATCTCGGATTGCATGGCCTCAAGCCATAGCTTTGAGTCGGAACTAGTCATGGCACCTTTATAGGTTGCGGGTTCACTACTCGTTAGGAGTAGAACGTCATCTATGTCATGTTCCTCGACCATACCAATGTATCTGTCTGGAGGAATAGAGACTCTTCCCGACCTCCTAGGTTCCTCAGGAATATTCACCACAGCCGGGATTGAAGGAATTGGTTCCTCCAATGGTTGCTCGGTATTTGGTTCTGGAATCTCCGACAGGTCGAAGGTTCTATCACTCTTTGCATTCTCGAGAAATTCCTTCTCTAAGAATGTCGCACTAGCCGCAACAAAAACACGTTGTTCGGTTGGCGAATAGAAGTAATGACCAAGTGTTCCTTTAGGATAACCTATAAAGTATGTCTTGACCGATCGCGGGCCGAGCTTATCCTCGTGTCTCCACTTGACATAAGCCTCGCAGCCCCAAACCCGTATAAAGGACAAGTTAGGGACCGTTCCCTTCCATAGTTCATATGGAGTCTTGTCAATGACTTTAGACGGACTTGGTTAAGTATTAGAGCGGTGACGAGAAGAGCATAACCCCACAATGAGTCAGGCAACACGGTGTGACTCATCATGGATCGAACCATATCAAGTAGTGCTCGATTTCTCCGTTCGGACACACCATTTAACTGAAGTGTTCCAGGTGGAGTTAACTGTAAGGCAATCCCACAGTCTTTGAGGTGATGATCAAACTCGTGAGAAAGATACTCGCCACCACGATCTGAACGTAGGGTTTTAATCTTTCTACCAAGTAGGTTCTGGACCCTATTTTGGTATTCTTTGAATTTCTCAAAGGATTCACTTTTGTGCTTCATTAAGTAGACATATCCATATCTACTTAAATCGTCCGTGAAAGTGATGAAATACCTATAGCCTTCTCGTGCGGTGATTGACATAGGTCCACATACATCTGTGTGTATGAGTCCTAATAGGTCAGCAGCGCGCATTCCAACACCTTTGAAGGAAATACGAGTCATCTTACCGATGAGACATGATTCACACGTGCCAAATGATTGAAAATCAAAGGCCGAGATAGCTCCATTCTTGATGAGCTGTTTTACGCGTTTCTCATTAATGTGTCCCATACGGCAGTGCCATAGGTACGTTTGATCTTTGTCACCAACCTTTAACTTTTTATTCATTACGTGTAATATTTCGGTGGTCTGATCTAAAACATAAATTCCGTTCATGGAGACTGCCTTGCCATAAATCATATCGTGTAAAGAGAAAATGCAAGTATTATTCTCTATTACAAATGAAAAACCAAGTTTGTCAAGTGCAGAAACTGAAATAATGTTTTTCGAAAGATTGGGTACATAATAGCAGTCATATAATGACAACTCAAATCCGCTAGGAAGCTGGATCACATATGTCCCCTTTGAGACGGCAGCCACTCTTGCTCCATTCCCAACACGCAGGTCCACCTCACCCTTTACGAGGGGTTCGATGTTTCGGAGCCCCTGCACATGATTACACAGATGAGAACCACAACCAGTATCTAGTACCCAAGTTCCGTAACTTGCGTGGTTAATCTCAATCATATGAATAAAAGTAGAAGAGAGAGAGAAGACATACCAACAGGTTTAACGCGACCCGCTTTTATGTCCTCATGATAAACAGGACATGTACGCCTCCAATGCCCAGTCTTGTGGCAGTGATGGCATTCCATGTTTTTGGTTTTGCTCTTTGTCGCGCCTGATGAGGTGCTCGACTCACCAGGCCCACTCTTACCTGAACCCGACTTCTTAAACTTCGGTTTGCCTACTGCTAGGCCTGGCTGAACCTTGCCCTTACCCTTGCCCTTGTTTGACACAACGAGAACATCTTGTTTCATGCTCCCACTGAACTTCATGTCCTTCTCGGTCTGTACGAGAAGGGAGTGCAGTTCGTGGGGACTTTTCTTCAAATCATTCATATAGTAATTCGCTCTAAATTGCGAAAAACCATCGTGGAGTGAGTGAAGCATGCGGTCAATAACAATGTTCTCGCCGATCTTACAATCAAGCGTCTCGACTTCTCGACATTCTCAATCATGCTGAGAATGTGTGGGCTAACTGGTTGGCTTTTTCGAGTCTCGCATCAAAGAAGCGAGTGGTATGCTCATAGGTCACGATTCTCGGTGCTTTCGAGAATTCCTTGGTGAGCGTGGTGAAAATCTTGTTTGCACCTTGGGCTATGAAGCGTTTCTGCAAATTGGGTTCCATTGCAAAAATGAGTACGTTTTTAATCGCACCCGCTTCCAAGGCGAAATCGTTATACTTGTCGATCTCGTTAATTCCAGCCGTGGGGCCTGGGTTCGACGGCATGGGCTCAGCGGAAATTTGAGCTTCCGTCGCGCCAGCAAAGATTCCGTAATCCGCTCCCGATCCATGAAGTTTGATCCATCATTCTTGATCGAGTTGACTGATTCATCTGATTCATGAAGATCCGAAGCCAGGACTCACGGTCCAATGTGGCACTTGGCATTGGGTCGTTCAAGTGACCAGCCATATTGTTATTAGCAGTTTATGTGAACGTGATCTACACTGAAAAAGAAAGAAAAACCAAAACGAAATAAGCAACTCATCGAGGTGATTTAAGTCTATTAAAATTTATTTTAAACGTGTAGACTCATTGCACTTGTATAATTGATCTCCCTCAAGAATAATACAAGTGATCCCAAGACTCAATTTCCGTAAATTGATAAGCCAACTGTTTAGCTAGTTCTTCCGTAAAAACTCTTGGTCGATAGATTTCTGGAAATCCTATCTATAGTCCACCATAATCACAGGATCGTACGAGTGACCATAGTGTTGAGATAAAATAAGTCAATCGGTTCCAACTTACCCGACGTAGAAGGGGTCATATTATGCCTACCGACGAAGAAGGGATTCATTGGAGTTTGACCTATAAAGACCGTTCTCAATTTTTGTTTATACGAGGAAGATCCCATCAACTAAGTTTCAATTCATTTTAAGTGAACGAATAACTAGCAACTGCGTGAATGAATTAATTTAGATGATGGCCTAAATCGTGTGACATACGAATGTCATAGAAAACTAACGCGTGACCTCTACATGAGTCAGTTTTCATGCAATAATTAGGTGGTTTGGTTTTTAGGCGGAAAATGATGCATACTATCGTTACGATAAGATAAATAAATGAATGCAATACGTAAATAAAAATTCCTAGTGTGGCCTATCCTAGTAAAAAGAACATAATACAACTTTGGAATCCACCGTTGGACCCGAAAAGCTTGTCTTGATGTTCCATCTTTGTCCATGTAGCGGGAGTGAGCATCCGGTCTCCTTCTTTAGTCTTCTCAAAATTACAATTAAAATTTACAAAATATAAACCTATTTACATTCTAAATAAAAACTGTAATTAAAAGAAATAAAGGAGATACGAGATCTCAAAATACAACCAAGACCGTGTTCCATCATTACGGTAACACGTTCTACTAAGGCCACACTAAGTTACAACCGTTTGCAAAATAAATAAATAAATACGTAATTAAAAGCATTCAAATTAAACAATAACGATAAATAAAATGCATCAACTAAATTAAATTTATTCGTGACATAATTCCGTAATTATGTTAAATTATCCAAACCACCAAAGATAATTAAAATTATGTGACAAAACCGCTTCATCAACTTAATTTTAATCCGAGATAATCCGTTACTATAAATCGTTTTAAAGTAACTTAATTATACGTGGGTGAACCGTTTCACTATCAAGCGAGAGCATAAATCCGTTTTATGCAAAATTGGCCGAAAAAAAAAAACAAACAACAAAATTTTTTTTTTTTTTTCTTCTGCACTGCTGTACGTGAACAGTACCAGAAAGAAAATTTTTTTTTTTTTTTTTTTTAAGGCTGAAATGCCGAGAGCCTCTAAAGGCCAAAAAAAAAAACAATCGGCTTAAAACGAGAGCAACAAGAGATCAAAACAAAACGGTTTGATAAAACACAATTGCAATTTTATTCTAATCCGTATAGAAATCAAACTACAATTGTTACATCTTCAACATATTGCAATAATTATCGGTTAAAATTACAACATGTGAAGAACGATTGAAAACAAGAGATCGAACGATCTAACAAAAATGTGTGGCACGCAAATCAATGCAAAAACAAGGAAAAACAGGCCGTGATACATGAAAGGCCACACGGTTTTCCAAAAAAAAACTGGCCGAGACAAAAAAAAAAAAATTGCCACACGAAATTTTATGCAATCATTTTGATAGATCTTTAACATATTGCGATGAATATCGATTACAAAACAATATGCAAAGATCAAAATGAAAACAAAACAAAAGACAACCATCACCGTGTATACAAGACACGGATCCCAAGGCACAAAACAACAACAAAAAAACGCAGCAATTTAAAAAAAAATTGCCGAGAAAAAAAAATTTGTGCCGTGAGGATTTTAATCAAAATTTACCGATTCAAAATCCGTTTGATGAAAATCACATAGAAAAAATTTACGTGGCCTCGCTCTGATACCACTTGAAGGGAAATATCCGTATAAAACCCATAAATTGAAGGATTATAACGCAAATTTTATACGTGATTAATAGTCATAAAACGAAAAACACAATGAAACGATAAAGATTAAGTAATAACCTCCGGTCCTAGTGCAATACGGCAATGAGAGATCAAAGTAGATCTCCTCCTAATTGTTGCACCCAAGATCGTCTGAGAAATGCCCTTGTGCTAGAAAGAACCCTCTAATTGCCTTGCAATATTGAGAGGATTGTTTTGTGAGTTTTCGTTGGATGTGAGATCCGAATTTTGAGAGGCAATTTTCTCAAAACCCTAATTATTTTGCAAATGATTATCATTAGGTTACAAAAGAGAGAGAGCTCTCTTTTGTCTATACCATTCGGCCGGCCATGGGCTACCTAGGGAAGTGGGCTTCCACTTCCTTTTAGTTTTAGCTCATGATCTGGTTCGCAAATCGCTAAAATGTATATGACGCGGTTTTGTTATAAATCGTCATCGGTTATCGGTTATTAAAGCATCAACTAATAATACGGATTAGTTGAAACATTAATACATGTCCGACAAAGACGATATTGTATAATTATATTCAATATACATTTAATTAAATATAAAACGCTTATATTCAATTTACGAATTAACTGCTTAATTCGCTTTAGCCATTATTATTTAAACCGTATTAAATAAAATATCTCAACATCACATTTTGACTAATTATTAGTCAAATAACTCGAATTAACCGGTTAGTCAAATTTGGCATCTACATGATTGTATTTTCATACCGTCACATCTCTCAAACGTATCCTATAGGTGTGACTTTTAGGGACCAGTTGATCACCGCCATCTGTATGACAATAACGTCAAACTTATCTAGCAAGCCAACCGTTATTGATAAACGTGGACCAACTGATTATGATACAAAAGTATACCCTTTGATCCTTTTAGAGATTTATAAGTCCTTGCACTAACTGTAAAGGACACCAGCCCCAACATGATTTTCTCTGGATTGGCATCAATTCCCCTGGCGCTGACAAGCACGCCGAGGAACTTGCCGGCCCGGACACCGAAGTTGCATTTCATTGGGTTAAGCTTCATCTTGTATTTTCTTAGCGAACAAAATGTTTCGCTCAAGTCGGCCAAGTGCTCGCCGTCAGACTTGCTTTTTACAATAGCATCGTCGACGTAAGCCTCGATATTTCGCCCTTTTTGGTCTTGAAACACTTTGTCCACCAGCCTAGTGTAAGTTGCGCCAGCGTTTTTCAAACCGAACGGCATCATTTTGTACATGTACGTGCCGTGTATGGTGATGAATGCGCACTTAGGCATGTCTTCTTCGGCCATGAATACCTGATGGTACCCTGAAAAGGCGTCGAGCAGGCTAAGCATAGTGTAGCCTGCCGTTGCGTCTATTAAGCTATCTATTCGAGGCAAGGGATAACAATCTTTGGGGCATGCTTTATTAAGATTTGTAAAATCAACACACATCCTCCACCCCCCTGATGACTTCTTCACCATTACAACATTTGCTAGCCACTCAGGGTAAGTACAAGGCATGATAAAGCCCGCCTCTAATAATTTATCTACCTCGGCCTTGATGGCATCATCCTTCTCGGCCGAGGAGTTCCTCATCTTCTGCTTCACAGGGCGAGCGCTGGGGAGTACGTTCAGCTTGTGAACGATAACCTCTCGGCTCACGCCTGGCATCTCGGCGGCTGAGTACGCGAAGACGTCTTTGTTCTTCCTCAGCAGGTCTAGGAGATTGGCTCTGAACTTTGGCTCCAGGCCGACACCGATAGTTACGGTGCGCCCCGGGTCAATCTCTATCTACTCGGTCTCGGCACCTTCGACCACGCCGACGTGATTGGTGCTCATCAGATCACCCTCCTGTCGTAAGTATGGGCTCTTCCCTTTCTCTGACTTTTTCGCCACTTTGAGGGACTGCATGTTGCACCTTCTGGCAGATACTTGGACATTGACAATCTCGTCCCTTTCATCCTTTGAGACGAGCTTTTGCGCCTCCCGCCGGTCCGAGACATACATCAATGTCAGGGCCCGGATGGACATTACAGCATCGGCCTCGCTCAAGGTAACTCGGCCTATGAGGACGTTGTAGGCAGACGAACCATCAATGACCACGAACTCAGATAAAACATTCTTGGCCGCATCGGCTTGTCCAAACATCACCGGCAGTCTGATAGACCCCAGGGGTACCAGGCCGGCCCCGGAGAAGCTGTACAGTGGGTTGGTGCAGGGACTCAGGTCCTCAATCTTCAGACCGAGATTGAGAAAGCATTCCCTGAACATGATGTTTGTATAGGCACCTGTATCAACCAGGCACCTCTTGACCAAGTGGTTGGCGATGTCCAGGTGGACCACCAGCGGGTCGCTGTGTGGGGCTACGACTCCTTCGTAGTCTTTCCTTCCGATGGTTATATCGGGGACGGTGTGAGCGGGGATCGCTGTGGTGGGCACAAAGTTGATGGCTTGGTAAAGCTCATTTAGGTGTCGTTTGTGCCTATTAGCCGACCCACCGTTCTCGTTCCCTCTGATGACAACCTGGATCACTCCCATCCTGTGGAATACTGATTTTCTCTTCTCCCCGCCGGAGCTGGATTCTGGGTTCCCAGCTACGTACTTGCTGAGGGCCCCCTTTTGGATCAGCTCCTCAATGGCGTTCTTCAGTTGCCGATAGTCGTCGGTCTTATGGCCGGGCTGGCCGTGGTAATCGCAAAATTGGCTTGCGTCGCCTTCCCTCTTCATCTTGGAGGGTCATGTCCACTTCTGCCCTTCGCTCTTGCTCAGGGCGAAGACCTCTGCCGGTGATTTGACCAGAGGGGTGGGACCGCTGTACCACTTATGGGTGTATGGTCCCGAACTCCCTCCGGCGCCCGCCGAGTTTTGCTTCCTGTTGGATCTTTCCGGCCGTGGCCTATTGCTGTCACGGCGTCCTTCATCCTCGTTGTCTCGGTGGCTCCTCCTTCCTGAGTGCCCAGATTCACTGTGACTTACCGAGGTCTTGTGGTAGTCCTCCACCTTTATGGCTTGGTCGGCCATCCTTCTGGCGGAGTCCAGGTTGAGGTCACCGCACTTGATCAGCTCATCTTTGAGCTCGCCTTTCGGGAGGCCCTTCATCAGTGCGAAGGCCGACAGCTCGGCATTCAGCTCACGGATCTGCTGAGCTTTCGCGTCGAACCTCTTCACGTAGCTCCGGAGGGACTCGTCCTCCCCCTGTCGGATAGTGAGGAGATCGGATGTCTCCACGGCCCTTCTCTTGTTGCAAGAGTACTGGGCTATGAAGTTGTCTCTTAGGTCGGCGTAGTAATATACCGAGCCATTGGGTAGCCCCTTGTACCAACTTTGGGCCATCCCATGAAGGGTTGTTGGGAAGATTCGGCACCAAACCTCATCAGGTTGCTCCCACACTGACATGTAAGACTCGAAAGCCTCGGAGTGGTCGGTTGGGTCGCTATCCCCTTTGTAGGATAAGGGTGGCAGCTTTAGTTTAGCGACGCAGGGACCTCGAGGACATAGGTCTTTGAGGGGCCGTCGACCACGTGTCGAGTAGCACGTGGCGATCGGCTCCTCGTGGCCCTAGTCCGGCTTCTCTCCCCGTGACGGGAAGGGCTTCTTGTTGTCCGACTTTGGAGAGTCGGACTTCTGTCTTCATTTCTTAGGGGGTGGCCTCTTTGATGCCGCGGCGACGCTGTCCTCCCTCGCGTGGGGGAAGGACTTTGGTCGGCCACTGACACCACGGGAACCGCCGGCGTCCTAGTATGCTCCACTCCTTGCATTGCCCCGGACAAGTTGTTCGGGGTCACTTTATTGGCCCTGGTCACTGCGGGTGTCTTGCCGTCACCGTCGTTGCGGCGGGGTGATCGCGTATTACCCATCAGTCCAGGAGTAGTTTCGATTTCTTTGCATCGACCACATGTCCCATGATAGTGACTTGGCCGGTAAGCAGTGGTGTTTCTGGTATTATTGGCATCCCGTACGCCGGTTGAATTACCCGGCCGGTGGGGGACTGCCCAATCTCGGAATTGTGGACTGTGTCATCCTGATAGAATGCAGTTTCTTCAGTCACAATTATTTCTTGTTGCTTTGACATTTTCTTAGCTTGTTGGGTGAGTTTTGTTTTATGTTTTTTTTTGTAAGGGATTTGACTAGCTTCCATTCTCTGATCCCCACAGACGGCGCCAATTGTTCCGGGTGTAATTCCAGAGCAGATTTGTTTACCACGTAAGCTTGGTGAAATGATGTCTTTCCTTGTCTCGACTCTTCCTTTCGGTCTCTCCTGAAACGATGAACAAACTGAGGGCTCGGCTTTGCACCGAGCGTACTCACTCCGACGCTCAAGTCAGTAAACTTAAAGGGATTAAGTTGTGTGTTACTTGACAAAGTATATTATAGAGAGATAAGGGAGTTTATACCAGATGAATAGTGAGTTTTAGGTTAGATTGTGGATCCCCTTCTCAATGAGAGAAGTGGAGTATTTATAGACTTTCACCTTTTGTCACGTAGTGGCCAAGTGGGCCAAGTGGCGTAACAGGTGGAAAGTCTGTTCTACCCTCGGCCGAGGGACCCATGGCAGGCCGGCGGGCCCTGTTGACTCCATGCCGAGGGGTCTTGGATATGAGTACGCGGATATGTCTCCCGGCTGGCTAGTTGCCTAGCCGAGACCCAAGTGATCGGCCGACAGGCTGCGTCGGTTAGGCGGTCTAACATGTTGACTTGCTGTCTTTTGATCCTTGACCTTGCTCAATATGTTGACTCGGTCAGCGGGTGCAGAATATGCCCCATCAATTTGCCCCTAGGGTAGTCTATGCCGTGGTATGGACCTTCGATGAGTGTTGAGCGTATTCTGCGCAAGTTGCATTTTCTTCCCCGGCTTCCTCTTCCCGCTTGTTGCATTGCCGCCGTACCATATCCCCCCTCCACATGGATGTGTAATGGACATCAAATGTGGAAAAGAAGGTGTCGCTGGCCGGCGGGTCCAAGGTTGAGAGTGCCAGATGCTTTGATTGCCCCCGGCCGGTGCTGCCAAGCTTGGTTGATCAGCTGGCCGTTTGGCAAGTAGATAACATGGAGCGTGTTGAAGAAGATACGTCGATTGGCATTCCGCCAAGTAGCGTGTCAAAGAAGATTGGTAACTGTTGTGACGATTGACATTCCGTGGCTGCATGCTTGACTAGGGGTGAACAAAAAGTGGTCCGGACCGGCAAATCGGACCGACCCGGACCGTCCGGTCCGGTCCGGTCCAGACCGGATACAAACCGGTCCGGTCTCCGGGTCCCAAAAAATATGGTGACCAGTCTCCGGTCCGGTCCGGTCCGGTCCACATTAAAAAATAAAAATAAATTTGCCTTATAAATTAGTACCGGTCCGGTCCCCACCCGGAAAAAACCGGACCTAAAGGGTTCTGGTCCGGTCCGGGTCCCCTTCTAAGCGGTCCGGTCCGCGGTCTTGGGTTATGTGGTTATCCGGTCCGCGGGTTCATCCGGTCCGGTCCGGTCCGGTCCGGTTTTAGACCGGTGAGCACCCCTATGCTTGACACGTGTCTCGGTGTTGATTGGTTGACGCTTCATGGGCTTTGCCCTGATTGATCGGATTTGAGTGGGCTTTGCCCTATAAATAGGGCAGTTAGCCCCTGAATTTGGACTTCCAAATTCATTCTCTCAAAAAATTTTCTTCTTTTCGCTTAGTTTTCTTTGACGAAACTTCTCTCTAGTCTTTGAAGCGTTACTCGGCGTAACACTCTTCCCAAGGTAAACAAACAAATTTTCCAACTTTTAATTGTTAAGTTTTTGTTGTGAACATGTCTTCTGCTGATGTCGGACCTAGTAATCCTGCGCCGGGGGGTTACCCGTCGCGCCTTGATGAGGAGGAGGCACTGGCCGCCATCCCGATAAGGTCCGGGGGCCCTAGGTCTCCTTCTCCTGAGGTTGATGATCAGTATTTGGATGGTTTCTCGGATGATGATGATGGTGATAATGACGGTGATGATGAGGAAAGGACTCATTCTGATGAGGAGAGGCCGCATCTCTTGGATCACGGCGACGCCTGTAAGATCGGCCCTGATCGTGCTTGGACCAACAAGTTCGCCGATTTGCTCGGGTCCCGACTTTTCGAACATCATTTCTCCTTTGGCGTAGAGAGTATAGGATTGTTATTCCTAAAGAGGGGGGGCCGTCTGTTGCTCTCCCCGGGTTGTATCGGCGTATACATGAGACACCTGGAGTATGGGCTCCGGTTTCCTCTCAATGCATACGTTTCGCCATAATTAAAGCAATGAACGTCGCTGTGGCACAGCTGCATCCGTTGGCCATCAGGACGATTGTTGGCTTTGTGTGGCTATGCCAGTTTAAGGGGGAGGCCCCAACGGTGAACCTATTCCGCCGGCTTCATCACCTTCGACTGAATGTTCAAGGTGGCAAGGGGTGGTATAGCATACAGACCGAGCCAGTTTAACTCACTATTTTAGTTCAGTTTTATTTGATTATTGCACTTCTATTAGTGTATTTATGAGTTAATTCCGTGTTCTAGGTGTTTTTGCTCGTATTCATTGCATTTTGTAGGAAATGAAGCCTTTGGTAGCTTTTTCCCGTCAAATTAGCATTCACCCACGTTCAAAGCTAATAGGAGCAAGTCTTGACCATGCAAGGACGTTCCGGAAAGTATAAGGGCATTTCGGGAAGAAATTGGAAATCCCGAACTTGTTGAAACCAACTTTGATTGGTGGACAAGTAAAGAAATGAAGTCCAAATAAAAGCCCAAGTTAAGAGCATTCATTGGATGTCATATGATCCCTAGGATGCCTTAAACGGACTCATAAATATGTAAGCACTGGATTTCGCATCACCATAAAGCAAAAAGTTAAGACGGAATTAAGACAAAGACCAAGAACATCACGTCCTCGATCGGGGTGGGGTGTCCCCGATCGAGGTTACCCCTCCTTAGATCGTTTACGTTGCACCTCTTATTCCTTTATAAGGGGTTTTAATTCGGGGCCTCTTGCACGACTCTCACGCCACTTTTAGAAGTTTTTCATACACTTTATTTCAGTTCGTAGTATAGTTTTGATTTTATTTACGCATTTCCTTTATGTTATAACAAGTTATTTTCATTTGTTATCTTGTTCTTCATTTCGAAGTCCTATTTTCATTGTTAAGATATCTTATCTTCAGTACTCCCTCCTATTCTAAATAACCCTCTCTATTTAAGGGGGGCACAAGAATTAAGGAAGAGAGTATTATATGGTAAAGTATTTGTGTGGGGGTAGGAGATTGGAGAAAGAGAAGGTATTGTGTGATTAAAATAAGTATCGTTGTAGGGTAAGGTGATTAAAATAATTATTGTTGTGGGGTAATAAGGTGATTAAAATAAGATAAAGTATGAATATTGTGGAGTATTGTTGTGGAGTGGAGTGATTAAAATAAGTATAAAAGTTTGTCAAATAAAGAAATATAGAGAGTATTGTGAATAGACGAAAAAAGAAATAGGGAAAGTTATTTAGGATATGAGGGAGTATTACTTTTGTTATTCATTTGTCATTCCCATTACTAGTTAGTATGTTCATATTTACTACATCATTTGTCATTAGTTTAGTTTTCATTATTCAAGAGTAGTTCTTTTGTCTACGGACTAGGGGAGCCATGCATAAATAGTACATGTAATATTGAATCGGCATGCGATAATATCAATTAAAAGTTTATATCATATGCTTGTATTGAATTGTTAGTTTTTTATTACTGGCCACAATCCTAGATTAAATTTGTTAATTCTTTCTATAAGTCGAGAGGCACATAACTGAATTAGCCTATGTATATTTTACACTACTACAGATACAGGTTATAACAACGGTTAAAAACCGTTGTTATATAAAAAAGCGGACGTTGTTAAAGCGTCCTTTGTAAAAGGTTTTAACAACGGTTGGTTTTCTTAAGGAACCCGTTGTTAAAACTATTAACAACGATTTTAAGTATAAAAACTCGTCGTTGTGGAAAGTGTGACTCAATTTTGGTGGGAAAGTTATAACAACGGTTGTAATATACAAAACCGTTGTTATAACTAAAGACAACGGGTTGTTTCTCAATAACCGTTGTTGTTTGTTTTTAAAAAATAAATAAATAAATATTACTAGATGCATGCATAATTACGGTCCGTTATAATTCCGATGCATGCATTATTACTGCCATCCCTGTGCATATGAATGGACAATATGGAATGAGAAGGGTTGTAATAAGATTTGAAGCAGCAGAGAGAGATATGATGATGATTATGGCACAACTTCCTAAACATATATTAATTAAAAAACAACTCAAACCACACATTACTAAGTATAAATACATGCATTATCTCAACCACCATTCCATTATCTCACTATCTCCAAACCCTAACTGCTAAAACAAACTCCAAACCCTAATTAATCTTTCAAACAAACTCCAAACTTCATCAATAAAATGAATGATATCATCCTTAAGACTCTTACTATGATCGAGAACAACAACAGTTTCATCCGCCGGTTGCTCCACATTGAGGACAGTTTCAGGCGCTACCTTGTGGATGCTCGATCCGTACTCAAGGACGCCAAAAAAGATGGCTTGACAGAGCAGCAGTTGTTGCAGCTATATGACGATATAGCAACTGCTGAACGGAACCTCCAAATAGCTAAGGAGGAGAGGACGGATATCATAGAAGAGAATAAGACTCTCTATGAAAATATAAGAATTGCATTTTTATTAATGTAATTCTTTTTTTAATTTATGTATTTATATATATATATATATATATATATATATATATATATATATATTAATTAATTAAGTTTATCATGCATTTCTCTCTATCATCTTGCTTCTTCTTTGTTTTATTTTATTTAATTTGTTTTACTAGCTAATTAAGCGAATAATACTTAGAGAAATAACATAATGATCGATAAAAACACATACATGCAAATGAAATAATTAGAAAAAGAAAATAATGACGATGAAAGACGATGAAACCAACAGTGACGGCGAGATTTACCTGATAATTAGAGAAAGTAAGAGACAATGAAACCAACAGTGACGGCCAGATGATAAAGCGACGATGAGAAAGAGAGAAAGAGACGATGAGAAAGTGTGTGTTTTGTGTTTGTGTTTGTGTTTGTCTGTGTTTGTGTTTGTGTTTGTGTTAAGGTTTGTGTTTTGTGTTTTGTGGCTGTAGCTGATCTGTGTTTGTGTGGTTTATAGTATGGAAAGTATTGACAACGGTTGTTAAACAAAAACCGTTGTTAAAAAGTTTTAACAACGGTTGTTAAAAAAAACCGTTGTTAAAAAGTTTTAACAACGGGTTTAAAAAATAACCGTTGCGATTACTTTTCACTAACTTTGCGCCAATTTTGCGCTAAATTATTAACAACGGTTGTGCATGTTTGACCCGTTGTTAAAACTTATAACAACGGTTATATAACCATAACCGTTGTAATTAATTTTAGTAAAATTCGCGCCATACGTTCTACAACGTCTATGGTGATTTTCGTGAATAAGCGTTGTTAAAGGGGCGTTGTAGTTGCCTGGATTTGTAATAGTGTTAGTAGACCGATCTAATAATAGCGAGAGCTCGCTAGGACCTGCTCTACGGTTGACAATAAGACCGAAAAGTGGTTGTCTTTAAGCTTAAACAATTATCGTTATTATCAATTTTCTAGTTTGACATGAGCATTTACATAATTTGCATGTGTTACCCGATTCCCATAGACTCTTCTTTATTATTGTTTTCTTCTATTATTTTATCATTGTTTCTAAAACCAACCAAACAATCAATTGATAACCGACCTTGATAGAGTTCACCCCATGACAACTTGTTTAGCAACTCAAATCCCTATTACTACATTCATTTGTTACTAGGATATTTATCTTTGTTAGGTGTGCGATAATCTATCAGTTCAACAAGTCGGAATGGAATTTAATGGAGTTTGATAGTCCGAATGGAATGGAATGTTGTTTGGTTCGCCAAAATTTGTAAAAGGGGGAATGAAGTTTTATTCTAAGGGAGATAAGTGACTGGTGAATATGGGATTTCAAGGGGTTAAGGTGGAGTTGGAATCCATCATATAAGTAACTCCATTCCAGATCACTCCAATCAAACGATGGAATGAATGAAATTCATTCCATTTCTTTTCAAAGTAATCAACCAAACACCTCATTAACAAGTATGAATATAGATACTTATACCCTCATTCCATTTCATTTCAAATTATGGAATCAAATGACACCTTAAATATTGTTTGGTTCACCAAAAAAATTCTAAAAGGGGGGAATGTTGTTGGATTCCAAGGCAAATGGGTGGGTATGAGATTCCATGGATTGGGATGGAGGTAAAATTGATTAGGTATCCAACTCTATTCCAAATTACTCCTATCAAACATTGAAATTTATCAAATTTATTCAATTTCATTCCAAAGTAGCCAACCAAACACTCTCTAATTGTGTGTTTTCCAAGTCTTTGATGTATGCTTGACAGGTAAGAACAAGATTAAGCTCAAATGGGAAGAAATTTCTTACTCCAAACGTGACCTTGGGGGTTCGATTCTTACACGCGATATAGTGCGCTTATTCGGAAAAAAAAATTGCTTGATAAGTTTAAAGACTATTCAATGAAGACATTAACCCTATAAGAGAAGATGTGTCACTAGATTTACTTTAGTTGTTGTTGAGTTTATGGATTCAAGTACCTAAGAGGGGGAGGGGGTGAATTAGGTACTCTTTTAAAAATTTTAACTTCAACTTTATTTGATTAAAGTAAGTTAAGTGAACAAAAGAGATTTAGAGGATACTTAGAATAATATTGAAAGATTGAACAAGTATCACGATGAATGTTTGCTGAAGTATGAAAGCAACAATCGTTCTGACTGTATCTATTTGTCTCAGTTTGTGAAGTATGACTGCAGACCAAATGCGACAGTATGATGAACTGTTGCTTCTAAGTTTAAGCGAAACAAAACAAACAAACAAAGAAAGAAAGCAGCGGAATTAAAGAGATAAACAATGAACACGAGTTTTTGAATTGGTTCGGCAAATACTAAAGTGCCTACGTCCAATCTACCTTTTTATTACTTTCCTTTAGTGATCTACTCCGACAACTAAAAGACCCTTGTAATAAAAGACGCCAACCTACTCCGGTTGCAAAGCTAGTACAAGAACTACTCCGTTCTATGACAAGCTAACTCGCAATCTACTCCGATTGCCAACTCACAACCTACTCCGGTTGTCAAGAGTTAAAGACTACTCCGTCCTAAACTCTACTAACACACTTAAAATGTAAAGGATCAAGTTTCCACTAACACATTCTTAACAAAGAATAGAGGTGGACAACTTTTACAAGATCAACACTTTTAAGCAAGAGAGTTTAGTATAGAAAAGCAACAGTAGCCACGACTGTAGAAACTGAAAGACACTTGAAGACTTTTAAAGGATTTTGCAAAAGACACGATTTTTACTCTTTAAAAACACTTTGCAAAACATGAAAGAATTAATTCAGAAAGTCTTGGGGATTTAATGAGGAGGATGCACGGTTTATATAGAGGAGGTGAGTGAAGGGGTTGCTAGGGTTTTGAAGGGTCAAAGACCTCACATGTGAAGACCATTTGCAACCACCTAATAACTTGCACCAAAAAGGAGTCTTTTGCAAAGGTAAGAATAGAGAAAGAAGGTTTGAAAGACAACCTTAAATGCTCATGCTTTTTCAGAAAAACAAAGGATGTGAGACAAGTCACATGATGACAAGTTAGCACCAAAATGGCAAAAAGCAATTTTTGTTTTCTTAAAAACCAAAGGATTGAATTTGCATAAAGAGGAAACATTTTGAATAATTCAAACCACTCTTTAAAGAATACTACCTCCTTAATAAAATCAGATTTTTATCTTTGAAAATATAAGTCACGTGAAAGCATTTGAAAGAAAAAAGAAGCTTCAAGTTTCTACGAGTTGTGGCAAAGTCCACTCAGCTGTATGCGTGTTAAAGCAACAGTCATCCTGGACTGGTTATTTCTATTACTCTTTATACTTAACTTTCTCACTTGTACATTAGATGACACACGACTAATTACAATGGGATTAGTAACAACTTCAACACTTCTTAATCCAAGCTTGATTACATCATTAATCCTGAAAAGGTGAACTAAGATAATACAAATCAAATGGGCATGTTATCATCAACATAAGGAACCCAACAAATTCCCCCTTTGATGATGACAAGCCCCAAACGAATGTATAAGCAATGTAAACACCTTGATTCAAGAATTTTAAGCAAGCAAGATCAAATGATAGAGAAGGGACAATATTACCTTACCAAGGGCAAAAGCAAGAATCAAACTATCAAGACAATTTTACATTGCCCCAAAACAAGAATCAAGCTTAAGAAGGTTAGACAAGACATTGGTTTAATCAATAGCAAGGAGATTAAGAGCATGAGTTTACCTTTTCCCCCTCTTGACATCATCAAATGGATAGAGATGTCAAAAGCATTAGAGTGCAAATAGGCATAAGAAAACACAAAAAGACACATATAAGTGTGACAAGGTAACAAGGTCAACATCAACAAGGATTAAGCATAAGTTAATCAAAGTTCAACAAAGCTAAATAGAGTTTAAAGTACACCACCAATTGTTCAAAATAACAAGCAATAAAACATAGTCTTAGAAAGGCACAACCAAGGGTGGAACAAAATGAAGGGATACGGGTAAAAGGTTAAAAGGGCCGAGAGGAAGGAGGAAGGCTAAGGGGAGGAGGCTTGTTCACCATCCGAGCCACTACCCAACGGGTCATCATCCACATGATCATCACCGACTTCTTTTGTTGACACAAGGGTGGAAATGATGTCCACCTCTCCACGGATGAGATCCATTGTGGAGGCAAGGGCCGAGATGGCCAAGTCCTTCTTACGAGCATCTTCCTTAAGCCACGCACCTAACTCTGCCACGGCATTGAGTACTTCCCGCATACCACCCGCATTCACTTGACTTGATGACCCAACTTAGGGTCCTTTTTAATTTTTACAGAAATCAGCTCATCATTCTCAATTTTGATCAACATCTTTCCCATTTGCCCATCACTCATCACATCACACATATCCAACGAACCCAAGCTAGTGTTTACCAACACCCCTTGTGCCTTGAGCACAACCGATAACCACATGCCATAGGGGAGGTAAATTATACTAGAAGAAGGTCGACGAAGCTTGGTCGAAATGAGGTGAAATCTTTTAAACATCAAACCAACTAGGTTCACCTTCTTATGGGTAGCAATATGATAGATTAAATATTGTATGGCAATGGTGAGTTTTCCTCTATCACCCGAAGGATAAATTGAGCGACACAACATGTTAAAAATGATTCGAAGAGGAGGTGGGATTTGGGTGTTGCTCACGGGTCCGGGGGAGACAGTTTTGGGACACACGGTTTGAGCAATGCTAAGAGGTGAGGCATAAGACAAAGCCACCCAAGTTTCGGAGGGGAGTTTGTCATAACCTCCAACGGGAATACCAAGGGCGGTAGCGAAATCAGATTGAGACAGTTTAAGGGGCTTACCGTTCACCTTGGCCGTAAGAGTTTCACCAGATTTATCAACCCGTACCGTAGCAAAGAATTGAATCACCTCACTAACAAACACCGGCTCTCGCATTTCCAACAGTTTTTCCCAACCTTGAGCTAAAACCATATCTCGGACTGAGTGAAAGGCAGGCGGGTCAAACCACGTTTGATTGTAAACCCGAGGGGAGTGAATAGCTTTGATGTTCATTAACCTCTCACAGTTTTTGTAAATTGAAGTAGGGAGATCAATACTCTCAAGGTGATCCCAAACCACGGCCAAGTCCCACTTCGAGATAAGGGACACCGGATCTGAGGGAGCAAGGTAGACAAGCTTTTTCTTTGAAGGTTTCGATTTTTTCTGAGGGGGTTCATTTGGATTTTCAATTGGGGTATCAACAATCGGGTTATCAACATTGCTTTGCTCGAAAGTTTCTGAAATTGGGGGTAATTGAGAGGAGGAGGCTTTTTCTTTTCTCTTGTTGTTCTTTTTCGCCGGAGTCGGGTCAGACTCGCCGGACTTTGATGGGTTTTCATTCAAATCAAATTCGGTTTCATCTTCAACATCTTCAACCAATACCGTCTTTGGTTTGGAGGAGGAGCTCGGAACAGTGGAGCTCTTCTTTCGAACACCTCGCGTGCGTCGTCCTACCATTGTGGCGATGGGTATGTCGTCGGATGATGGAGGGTCAGAGGGTTTTGGTGATGGTTGAGGGCTAGGTGGATCTGGGTTTGTCGAAGGTGTGGTGTTTGAAGTTTGTGGAGGAAAGGCGTAGGATGTTTTGACTGGGGTCATAGTTGGAGTTGGTGATATAGGTGGTTTTGATGTGACAGGGGAGGTAATTTTTGTGGGTTTAATGGGTGTGTTAAATGATGTTTTTACCATGGTGGGTTAGGATAGGTGAGATATGAGGGAGTTGGATTTGGGAGAAGAAGAGTTAGTGGGTTTAGGCGGTTTGGACGGGTAGGTGTAGGTAGTGGATTGAAGAAATTAATGGCCCATTTAATGTGGTAAGTGAGGTGGTTGGCCCAACTAGACAAATTGAATTACTCGAAATAAAAACGCAAGGTAGCATATAATAAACGTAAATTTAGATATGAGGTTGAGTGATTAGGAGACTCACAAATACGGTGTCAATTTTTGGTCTAATCATGAATTCAATGCACTTAGAACACTTAATAACATATATCCAAATTTAATTAAATCAATTAAGGAATTATGTAAAATTCACACAAAAAATCACATGCTATTAATTAACCCAATTTCTAATCTAAATTTCTCAAAATGTTCTCTTGCAAGTGGTTTAGTAAAAATATCGGCAATTTGATTTTCGGTCTTGCAAAAGATAAGTTTAATATGTCCTTTTTCCACATGATCACGAATAAAATGGTGACGAATATCAATATGCTTGGTTTTGGAGTGTTGAATAGGATTTTTGGAAATATTTATTGCACTCGTGTTATCGCACATTAAAGGAATGGAGTCAAAAATAATACCAAAATCCAAGAGTTGTTGTTTTACCCAAAGGAGTTGAGAACAACAATGTGCCGCACTAACATACTCACTTTCGGCCGTAGAAAGAGCTACCGTGTTTTGTTTCTTTGAGGCCCAAGAAGTCAAGCAAGGACCCAAGAACGTTGCAATTCCGGAGGTACTCTTTTTATCCACCGTGCACCCCGCATAGTCCGCATCCGAAAAGCCTATAAGATCAAAAGGACAATATAAGGGGTACCATAGGTAAAGATTTTGTGTTCCAATCAAATAAGAAGAAGAATTCGTTTAACGGCTTTGAAATGTGATTCTTTCGGATTTGCTTGGAATCTAGCACATAAGCATACACTAAAGAGAATGTCGGGACGACTTGCGGTCAAGTAGAGAAGTGAGCCTATCATACCTCTATACACCTTATCACTAACATTCTTACCGAGTTCATCCTTGTCCAATTTGGACCCGGCTACCATAGGTGTATCATGAGGCTTACCATTAGTCATCCCAAATTTCTTAAGCATTTCTTTGATGTACTTTTGTTGATGGATCATGATTCCATCCTTTGATTGCTTAATTTGGAGCCCAAGGAAGAATCCTAGCTCACCCATCATGCTCATTTCAAACTCCGATTTCATTAGTTACGAAAAATATAAGTAAAGGAGTTCATTTGTTGCACCAAATATAATGTCATCAACATATACTTGTACAACCAACAGTTAAATCTGATTGTTGCTTCAAGAACAATGTTTTGTCAACGGAGCCTCTTTTAAAACCATTTTCAATAAGAAATTTAGACAATCTATCATACCAACATCTTGGTGCTTGTTTTAAACCATAAAGAGCTTTGTCTAATTTGAAAACATGGTTAGGCAAGTCATTGTTCTCAAAACCGGTGGTTGCTCTACAAAGACATCTTCTTCCAAATATCCATTTAAGAAAGCGGTTTTGACATCCATTTGGAAGAGTTTAATGCCTTTGTGAGCCGCAAAAGCTATAAGCAATCGTATGGCCTCAAGTCTAGCTACCGGTGCATAGGTTTCATCGTAATCAATACCCTCTTGTTGGTTATAACCTTGCACCACTAGTCTAGCCTTGTTCCTTACGATTTCTCCCGAGTCATCAAGCTTGTTGCGAAAGACCCACCTAGTACCAATGACGGTACGATTAGGCGGTCTAGGGACTAAGTGTCATACCTCATTTCTTTTGAATTGATTGAGCTCATCTTGCATGGCAAGCACCCAATCTGCATCGATCAAGGCGATCTGTTACATTTGAAGGCTCAATTTGAGAAAGGAATGCATTATGGGCACAATACTCATTGAGGTGAGCGAGTTTGTTGACGGATGATCTTGTTCGAATTCCCGAGTTGAGATCACTTGTGAGATTAGTGAGTGGATGAGAGCTTTGATGTTTCCACTTCTTTGGAACAAAGGTTTCTTGTTCCCCCTCAATTTGCATCGATCCAAAGTGGATTGTTTCCATTGGCCTGGAAGGTTCTTCATCCTCACTTTGTTTTGGTTTTCTTGATTCTGGAGGTAGAAGCAACGATCGTTGGGTCTGTTGCTTCCAGAGAGGAATCGGAAGTACTACGTGTTCCCCCGATTCTTTGCTCTCCTTTGATGGCGACAGTCTCTCGTGTCTCTGTTGCAATTCAGTCTTTGGGGCTTCTTCATCCGTGAACACGAAGTCTTTTCGAACAAGACCAATCTCAAATTCATCATCCTCATCCTCATCATCATCATCCATGTTTTGTACCTGTCCAAGCACACTAGATTCATCAAAAATGACATGGATGCTTTCTTCAATTAACAAGGTTCGTTTATTGTAAACTTTATAGGCCTTGCTATGATCGGAGTACCCAATAAATACTCCTTCATCACTACGTGGATCGAACTTACCCAAGTTGTTTTTACCATTGTTGTGAACAAAACATTTGCTTCCAAAACATCTAAAGTATGAAATATTGGGCTTTCTTCCACGTAATGATTCATAGGGAGTTTTATTTAAGATACTCCTTATCATGACACGATTATAAATGTAGCAAGCGGTATTTACCGCTTCCGCCCAAAAGTTCTTAGGCAACTTACTAGTTAATAACATTGTTCTAGCCATTCCTTCAAGGGTTCTATTCATCCTTTCAACCACACCATTTTGTTGTGGGGTTCTAGGAGCTGAGAAGTTATGGTCTACACCATTGTCATCACAATAAGCACCAAATGATGAGTTTTCGAATTCGGTTCCATGATCGGTTCTCATTGAAACAAGTTTTAAACCAAGTTTATTTTGAATTTTCTTTAACCAAATTAGAAACTCATCAAATGTCTCATCCTTAGAGCTTAGGAAGAGTGCCCAAACAAACCTAGAGTAATCATCAACAATGACACACACGTAACGACTACCACCTCTACTTCTAGTTCTCATTGGTCCACACAAGTCGATATGTAAAAGTTGCAAAGGTTGAGATGTGCTCATAATTCTTTTGGATTTGAAGGAACTTTTAACATGTTTACCCCTAGCACATTCATCACATACTTTATCAATTTCAAATTTTATATTAGGAATGCCTTCAACCAAATCAAGTCTTTTAAGGGTATTAAGAGTTTTTGTGCTAACATGACCAAACCTTTTATGCCATAACCAAGGATCATTGTTCATTACACTCATGCAAGACATGGTGTGACCGGATAGAGAGTTCAAATTAGTTAAGTAAACATCTTTGACACGTCTTCCTTCGAGTATTAGTTCATTAGTAGTGGCATCAAAAATTCGACACATATTAGCATGAAATTCAACAACATTACCCTTATCACAAAGTTGAGAAATACTAAGGAGATTATGTTTCAAACCTTTGACAAGCCGCACATTGTCGACACAAAGTAAGGATGACTTACCAACTTTTCCAATACCAATTACTTCACCTTTCTTGTTGTCACCAAACCTTACCGTGCCACCATCATACGCTTTAAGTGAGAGGAATTGGCTTCTATCACCCGTCATGTGACGAGAGCATCCACTATCCAAGTACCAATTGCGGCCGCCTCTCACCAAGCCCTACACAAGATTAGTTTTTGAGTTTAGGAACCCAAATGAATTTGGGTCCCTTTTTGTGATCAACATAACTTGTGGTGTCTTTCTTAATGTCCATTTCTTTTAATGTTTTGGTGTTCTTATCAATGTCATCAAATCGTTTTGTGCAACCATTAAAAACATGACCATTGTCACCACAATAATTGCAAATGATGTATTCGGGAAGACCTACATACTTCCTTCCTCTAAAATCGTTTTTTTTAGGCGGATGCAACGGTCGTCGATTGTTCCATTTGAACCCCAAACCAGCGGATTTCTCACATTTCTCGGTTTGATTCGTGAGGAAGTTTAACACGGTTTGACTTCCTTCCCATTTTTCAGTGATGTTCTTAGCATTGACAAGTTCATTGGTCAAGTCATGGACACGTGAGAGAAGATGCAAGTTCTTTTCTTTTTCTCTTTTAAGTTCATCATTGTTAGCACTTTCTATGGACAATCTTTTCTCAACAATGAAGTCGTGGGTGTGATTGTTGAGTTTAGACACAAGATAAATGATTCTTTCTTTAGACTCTTCATATTTAGATGTCATCTCGTCAAGTCTCTTGCTTAGATCAACGACTTCATCGGATCTATGGTGAGGTGAAGACCTAGAAGTGCTACATTCGGGCATACCTTTTTGAAAGAAAGTAAGCCTATCATGGAGATCTTCTATTTCATTCTTGAGACAAACAACCTCACTTTTAAGACACTCATTTTCATTTTCCAACCATTCACTTTTTCTTTTAAACTTGTCTAACTCGTGGTCAGAAGCAACAGTCTTAGAGACTGTTTCTCTTAAGTCAACAACTTCAACTACAAGGTCATAGATCTCATTTTCAAGACCATCTTTGTCCTTCAAAACGTCATCACATTCCTTGGTTAGTTGGGACACTTGCATCACCAAAGTTGTGTTGACATTTTCAAGGTCAGAGACATCCGTGGGGGTCAACCTAAGACGCTCTAGTTCTTTAGTCAAATGCTTGTTTAACTTGTTGACTCTTTTGACCTCATTATATGCCTCGAAGTGACGATACTTGTGATCTGTTGCTTTTAGTTCATTTTTGATTAAAATTCTCTTGAGCAATTTCCTCAATCTCATTTTGCATTATATCAAGCTTGTTAGTTTGAGACCGACACTTATCAAGAAGTTGATCAAGAAGCTTACATACTTTCTCTTTGGAGTAAGTTCTAGCCTTGGCCTTTAGATTGTTTACCTCGTTGTCGGAATCGGAGTCGAAATCGTCGGGGTTAGCCATGAGGCATCTTAAGTGTTCAAGTTTTGAGGTTTTTGAGACTTTTTCTTTACCATGATTTGCAACACACATTTTAGCCTCAAGTTCCTCCTCGATGAGTTCCTCATCTTCCTCGGAGTCGGACATTCCCCATATAGCACTCATGACTCTATGTTTGTAGTCCTTTTTAACCTTTTCTCTTCTTTCCTTAGATTTGATTTCTTCCCACTTGGGACATTCTTTAATTTGATGAGTTTTATCACCACATTTAAAGCATCCCATGGTGGAAGTAGGTCGTCTCTTAGGAAAGCGTTTTTTAGAGTAATTATTAGTGAACTTTTTGTTACCTTGGCCATTGACCAACCCGGCTAAGTTCCTTGTGAACATAGCAAACTCGTCTTCCTCCTCATCTTCTTCATCACTTGGAGAAGATGTGAGGGCGAGACTCTTTCCCTTTGATGACTCACTAGAATGCTTATCGAGATTGAACTCGTGAGCCATTAGTGATCCCATTAGTTCATGAAGAGATAGGGTTGACAAGTCTTTAGCTTCCTCTATGGCGGTGACTTTAGGTTGCCATTTAGGGGTTAGACTACGAAGGATTTTTCGAATGATGTCCTCGGACTCGAAATTCCTTCCTAGACTTTGAAGCTCATTAATAATACAAGAAAAACGAGAAGAAAAATTATTTAAAGACTCGTCCTTTGACATTCTAAACATTTCATATTGTTGCATGAGAAGATCAATACGGTGTTTTCTTACTTGGGACGTCCCTTCATAAGCAAGTACAAGGGAATCCCAAATAGATTTTGCCGTAGGACACCCGGAGATTCGACTAACTTCCCCCTCACCAACACAACGTTGAAGAATCGACATTGCTTTGGAATTCTTTTCGGCAAGCTTGAAGTCGTTCTCATTGTAATTTCTTTCCTCTTTTGTCTTGGTGAAACCGTTAAGAATATCGGTTTCCTCAATGGCAAGAGGTCCATTTTGGATGATGTTCCAACATTGATAATCGATACTTTTGATGTAATGTTCCATTTTGAGTTTCCACCATCCAAAATTCGAACCGGTAAAGACCGGGATCTTGGAGTGTTTCTCGGAATCCATTACCCACGAATCAAACTCTAAGGCGGTTAGCCTCGATCAAGAGCACGAGGCTCTGATACCAATTGTTGAGTTTATGGATTCAAGTACCTAAGAGGGGGAGGGGGTGAATTAGGTACTCTTTTAAAAATTTTAACTTCAACTTTATTTGATTAAAGTAAGTTAAGTGAACAAAAGAGATTTAGAGGATACTTAGAATAATATTGAAAGATTGAACAAGTATCACGATGAATGTTTGCTGAAGTATGAAAGCAACAATCGTTCTGACTGTATCTATTTGTCTCAGTTTGTGAAGTATGACTGCAGACCAAATGCGACAGTATGATGAACTGTTGCTTCTAAGTTTAAGCGAAACAAAACAAACAAACAAAGAAAGAAAGCAGCGGAATTAAAGAGATAAACAATGAACACGAGTTTTTGAATTGGTTCGGCAAATACTAAAGTGCCTACGTCCAATCTACCTTTTTATTACTTTCCTTTAGTGATCTACTCCGACAACTAAAAGACCCTTGTAATAAAAGACGCCAACCTACTCCGGTTGCAAAGCTAGTACAAGAACTACTCCGTTCTATGACAAGCTAACTCGCAATCTACTCCGATTGCCAACTCACAACCTACTCCGGTTGTCAAGAGTTAAAGACTACTCCGTCCTAAACTCTACTAACACACTTAAAATGTAAAGGATCAAGTTTCCACTAACACATTCTTAACAAAGAATAGAGGTGGACAACTTTTACAAGATCAACACTTTTAAGCAAGAGAGTTTAGTATAGAAAAGCAACGTGATAGCCACGATGTAGAAAGCGAAAGACACTTGAAGACTTTTAAAGGATTTTGCAAAAGACACGATTTTTACTCTTTAAAAACACTTTGCAAAACATGAAAGAATTAATTCAGAAAGTCTTGGGGATTTAATGAGGAGGATGCACGGTTTATATAGAGGAGGTGAGTGAAGGGGTTGCTAGGGTTTTGAAGGGTCAAAGACCTCACATGTGAAGACCATTTGCAACCACCTAATAACTTGCACCAAAAAGGAGTCTTTTGCAAAGGTAAGAATAGAGAAAGAAGGTTTGAAAGACAACCTTAAATGCTCATGCTTTTTCAGAAAAACAAAGGATGTGAGACAAGTCACATGATGACAAGTTAGCACCAAAATGGCAAAAAGCAATTTTTGTTTTCTTAAAAACCAAAGGATTGAATTTGCATAAAGAGGAAACATTTTGAATAATTCAAACCACTCTTTAAAGAATACTACCTCCTTAATAAAATCAGATTTTTATCTTTGAAAATATAAGTCACGTGAAAGCATTTGAAAGAAAAAAGAAGCTTCAAGTTTCTACGAGTTGTGGCAAAGTCCACTCACCATTTGTATGCGTGTTAAAGCAACGATCATCCGGACATTTCTATTACTCTGCTATACTTAACTTTCTCACTTGTACATTAGATGACACACGACTAATTACAATGGGATTAGTAACAACTTCAACACTTCTTAATCCAAGCTTGATTACATCATTAATCCTGAAAAGGTAAACTAAGATAATACAAATCAAATGGGCATGTTATCATCAACATAAGGAACCCAACAGTTGTTATTGTAAAATGAGAGAACGAGCAAGTATTATATTGGGGAAATAAATTGAACCGTTGATAGAAATGTTCAGTTAAGGAGATGATCATAGGCATAAAAATATATTAACTTGACGTTTACAAACATTTTTACTATGCTTTTGTTTCTTGATAATTACTTAGTGTTGCTTAACTTCCTTTATTTTTCAAGTCTATCTTTTAGGATTTAAAACGTTTTAAGATTACTATTCTCGTTTATACATAATTTTCTCAATCATTTACAATATTGACCATTTTAGTCATTCTGTTTTAACACCCACATATTTCAATTTTATTCTCATTTTAAATATCCATTTCAACCGCCTCCTCTACTTTAATCAGCACCCTTAGAGTGAAAAAAGAGCCGCTACAATCATCTATCTTTGGAATAAAGACTTGAAACAATGGGCAAAAGTACTCATAATTAGTCACACAAAACAATGATAATCGTCTATATTGTCAATTTCATAAGATATAAGCAAATATAATTGAACTCAACGAAATTCATGAAAAACTTAAAAGTGTGCTTACCCGTAAAAGTAAACCAAAACATATAAGTTCTCATAACTTCACATAAATCTTTCATAAATACTCACATCCTTGTTGAAAAGACCCCCATGAATACATGAATAAAATTCACTAAACGTTTGGCTTCTTCGGGAAGTATTCCGTACCGCATATTTCCTTCTCACCGAAAAGACTATGGAGTAATAGGCAAATGCTTACTCGCCATTTCCTTGCATAGGTAAGACTGCAATTATTTAGGTCCAAAAAACTATGCAAGTTTTCTTAGGCAATTTACAAAATTAAGTTGAATTAAGTTGTCTCTTTATTACCCTTTACTGTTATTTATATGTAGAATTTTGTATGGTTGTAAGTTTTATCTAAATTTATTTTTTAATTCTTTAATGGAATATTAAAGTGTCATACTTTTCCGAGAAAAGTCTTTCTTTTGACCCTTTTATCTTATGGTTACTTCGTGGTAAATGGAAATTCTTTAAATTTCGCTTATCTTTCACATCCGCAAGGACGTTATAGGTTGATTTATAATTGTTCTTGTTTCCTTACTTTATAAAAAAAAAAAAAGGAATACGGACCGAGTACATAAAAAGTCAAACTTAACACTATATCAGCGTTTAAAAACACACACACACAATGACAAAAAATAAGTTCCTCATAATTGTAGAAATATGTCTAGAAAAATCGCTAAATAATCAATGACATTAAATAAGCAAATAAAATACCGGACTGTTCTATCATACACCCAAAAAGACTAAAAACATACGAGTTAGAATAAGGTGGTTAACTCTGTTGTTTTTTAAACGTATTTGCTATGACCTTATCTTAATGTCCTGACTCATAAACTGTATTTGACTTGATTTGTACTTTGATTTGTTTTGCATAACCTAATCCAAAGCCTTAAGTCTGAGTCCATCTATCTGGTCTAGAGGTTATAGTACAATAGATGTTTGAAAAAAAAATTGTCGAAAAGAATTACATTTAAACCAAATTTACATGGTTCATTATGCAAATTTGGAGTTAGCATCGACTAATAAAACTAAAGTGGTTGTAGAGTAACTAATCAAAGTTACTTTTAGTCGTATTAATTTAGTCTGCTAAAGTGTTGGCATGTTTAAAAGGCTAGACGCTGTAAAAAAGAATATTATGTTCAATCATAAAATTTGCAACACGGAAATAAAATGTTTGAATTAAGAACTAAAAATATACATATATCTAATATGATTTATGTATGAACATTCATACTTAATTTTATAAAATGTTTATTGGTTTTCTTAATGTAGGGCTATGCGACAAAGTTGGAAAAGTTGAATTACATTTTTGTATAACAAAATATCATTAATAAAAGTGAAAAACAAAAAAACAAAGGGAGACAAAATTATAATAAAAAAAAGTATAAAATAAAGTGACTAGGGTATAGAAAATGTACCAATATGTTATAAATTGTAACATAAAGGTATTAAAATCATACGCCCTTCAATTTTTGGGGATCGCCTATAAAATATTCCTTGCAAATCTTAAAAAGTGAGGAAAATCAAAAGAATCAGAGATTGTGGTATAAATTAAAGACTTATCTCGGACCATGAACATATGATCCGATAAGATCTGAGTCCTAATCTAACTCAAACTCTATAATCAAAACTCGACCTACCCTACTCATTTGACATATATTTACGACGTTTATTACACATGGCTTAAATTCCAGTATAAGGTAATAAACGAAGGTGAATCAAACTAAATGATCGTCTATATTTAGTTCATCATTCCATTTTAAATGGTCTCTTTATTAATTCATATAGTTAAGTACATGATGCATATGAACTTTATTAGCGTTCAAAACGTTCTCAAAAGCGTACATAACCTCTCGTGGCTAAAACCTCTATTAATGCCACGTGATGTCCTACTTCGGTTTTAATATAAAACAAGACATTTTTTTACACTACATTAAGAGGGTTGAATCCAAAAAATTAATAAGCTATTACACGGGGAATATATAGCGGAACTCCAAAAATGTCTTCACGTAAAATGGAACGAGGTTTTATCGCTGGATAGTCTAGCAAAATCCGGTCCATGCTTGAATGTACTATACACTACGATTACTTAACCAATAAGTGGCTCGGTTAGTCTCCATGTAGCAATGCTCTAATTTCATCGTCCGACTATTGTCATTATTAAATCTTTGCATATTTTCATTATATATACAGCGGAGATTGTTACTAACAAGTTGGTCTTCATTAACGTGCTGAATACAAGATTTATATAATAAGTCATAAATAGTTTTAGTTTTCATGTCATTTTGGATAACACACAACATTTTATGTTTTTCGCTATATATCCTACTATAAAGCGCTAAAGAAAAATATGGTAAAGACGACATAAATTTTAGACATCAAATTTACGCATTATAATGGTGGGCATTAATGATATGAAATCAAAATTATATAAATAACACAAATGGACTAGAAAATAAACAAAATAAATATTTCTTAAATATGATACTGTTGACACTACTACCAAAAAAAACTCCTTGATTATTGTTTTCAGTTGTGGAATAAATCTGCATTCATTTTAGACTAATTCTTAGTTAAACAACATAAATTTAGAAGTATATATATCCCATCCCTTTTTATACTAATAACTATCATATCTACCTACACTTCTAAGCTAAATATTCACCCTAAAATCAGTGAAACTTATAACAATGGTGGATTTTAGATTTACATATCACTATATTTTCATTATAGCAGGGTTCATCATTGTAGTCGAGGGGGCAAAAAATCACATCGGTCACAATTGGGAATCGGCACATGCAACATTTTATGGAGATATCGAAGGTGGCGAAACTATGTGTACGTAATTTTTCTAATCTTTGTTGTATTTTTTACTCCGTATAATCCTAAGTCGTTTCTTTTTGTCTAATACATAAATATATAATGCGTAAATATTGCTCTTATCTTGTTATATAAGTGAAAATATTTTCGGAATGATACATATAATATGAATTTTGAAACATTAATAAAGTCAATGTTTTCAACTAAGATTATAAAATGTTGATTCTATATATTGAAGTAGATGTATAGTATAACTGAGAATATTTTAGAGCACTATAGGAAAGAATAGTAGAGTATATATATATAAATAATATATATTGCGGTTCTGGATACATTAGGTACACATTAATAATGCAAATAGTTCAAAAGATAGAAACATTCTCATGAAAATTTGAAATATTAAAATAAATTTTATTATTTATTGTTATAAAATATTTTTTTAATAATTATGTTTTTGCATCATAACATATACCTTCACTACCTTTGAGTTTATTTTTATTTGATCCTTCAATATTTTATATGTTTCTTTCATATTAGGTGCACTAATATGAAAATCAACCTAAAATAAAAGTAAGTTGATCATTCAAATATTTTAGTTAATACTATTGAACCACGCTCTAAACACATGTGGTCAAATGATGTTTTTTGATAATATATTACACTATGAACTATCAAAATATAAAACAACCTCATATTCTTATAATGAAATCCTTAATTAATTCTCAAAATCATCAAAACATTAATTTTTCTAGTTTCAATATTCGAGAGTGCGTTAGACGTTATTCGGAATATGATGCGTATCGAATGCCATATGTATATCAGTATATGTATTAGCTACAAATTCTCGACTTCTTTCAAATGATTATGAGATATTTGGTTGTTATAAATCAATTAGTGCAATATATATTGTTTATCGACGTATATAGTTAAAGAAATTAATATGAAAATTAACATGAACGTTTACATCATATTATATAGATGGTGCATGTGGCTACGGAAATCTATTTGAGCAAGGATATGGACTCGAAACAACTGCCCTAAGTGAGGCCCTATTTAACAAAGGCGCAGCGTGTGGGTCATGTTACGAAATTAAGTGTGTTGACTCAAAATGGTGCAAAGAGGGGGCCGGTCCAATCAAAGTCACGACCACCAATTTTTGTCCATCAACGTACTCAGAAACCCAAGAACCATGGTGCAATCCTCCTCGAAAACATTTTGATTTATCAATGCCGATGTTTTTAAAGATGGCCGAATACAAAGGCGGTGTAGTGCCCGTCCTTTTTAGGAAGGTAAAATGCCGTAAGCAAGGGGGTGTCAAGTTCGAGCTAAAGGGAAATTCATATTGGTTGTTGGTTTTGATTTATAATGTTGGTGGTGTAGGAGATGTTGCAAGGGTGGACATTAAAGGGTCAAAAACTAGTTGGATACAAATGCAACGTAATTGGGGTCAAAATTGGCAAACTTTTGAGAGGTTAAACGGTCAAAGTTTGTCGTTTCAGATTACTACTAGTAATGGTAGGAAAAACCGTTTTAATAATGTTGCACCGGAGAATTGGCAACTTGATCAAACATTCGAGGCCAATAAAAACATGCATTGATGTTATTACATATAATAGTACCCCATAGTTTAAAATTTGGTGTTTAATTTTTGCTAATAGTCTTTTTTTTTTATCACATCATATCTATATTTGAGTGTAGCTAGATCAATGTTCCAATTAATATAATTTTTTTTATAATATATCTTACTACATTCTTTATTAGCCTCAGTAGTTTTTTTTTTTAAATTGATCACACATAGTCGTATACAAGTATTATTTAATGGCGTTTTGATTATAGTATAGCTATAAAAGAAACGTGTAAACTATGCAAGATGAGACATTATCTTTAAATCGATATGCTCAATGGTTGGTTATTGGAGCTTATATGATGACTTGACAAAACTATATTAATCCGAATGATTAGGCGTATTCAACCCACTCTACTCGTATAAGCCAAACCTAAACTGTTACGTCAGACCATTTAAAATATCTAAAAGGGTAGGATACAACTATACAAGTTCTACAACGCATTAATTCGAAACGCCCCTGGTACATTGACACTAAAGATGTCGGGCCATGAACTACAAACTTGCGTGATTATTTTATAACAAGCGTGTTGAGTTATGCAAACGGGATAAGCCACTTTACGCTTACCCTCCCACTTATAAATAATCGGGTAGTTTACGGACTATTAAGCTTATCTCAACATATATCCACATAATCTCCGAATTATTGAAATGTAACAACATACTCCGTAAGTCCGTAATAACAGTGTATTTGATGGGGAGTATGTAATGACAATAGGGTCAAGGCAGGTTGGCTCATATCAATTTTGAATATACTCCATATTGGATTAGGTGATTAGTTTACCCTTTTAAGTCGGCTCGTTTTATTGAATCTAGTTATTTCTGGTCAGTTTGTGTATCGGGTCAGTTCAGGCCTTAACAAATGTTTTAATTAAAAACGTATGACAATTGATATGATTTGTAAAAAAATAAAAAAAATTGGATAACCCGAGGATTTATATAATAAGTCACAAATAGTTATAATTTTCGTGTCATTTTGGATAACACACAACATTTTATGTTTTTTCGCTATATATCTTACTATAAATCGCTAAAGAAAAATATGGTAGACGACATAAATTTTGGACATCAAATCTACACATTATAATGGCGGGGATTAATGATATGAAATCAAAATTATAGAAATAACACAAAAGGACTAGAAAATAAACAAAAATAAATATTTTTGATTACATTCCTAATAAATATGATATTCTTGACACTAATACCAAAAAAAACTTCTTAATTATTGTCTTCAGTTATGGAATAAATCTGCATTTATTTTAGACTAATTCTTACTTAAACAACATAAATTTAGGAGTATATATATCTCATCCTTTTAACACTAATAACTATCATCTCTACCTACACTTCTAAACTAAATACTCACCCATAGTAAAACTTATAACAATGATGGATTTTAGATTTACATATCACTATATTTTCATTATGTTAGGGTTCTTCATTGTAGTCGAGGGGGCAAAAAATCACATCGGTCACAATTGGCAATCGGCACACGCAACATTTTATGGAGATATAAAAGGAGGCGAAACTATGTGTACGTAATTTTTCTAATCTTTGTTGTAGTTTTTAATCCGTATAATACCAAGTCTTTTCTTTTTGTCTAATAGATAAATATATAATGCATAAATGTTACTCTTGTCTTGTTATATACTTGAAAATGTCTTCCGAATGGTACATATAATATGAATTTTGAAAACATTAATAAGGTCAATGTTTTCAACTAAGATTATGAAATGTCGATTCTATATATCGAAGCAGATATATATAATATAACTGAGAGTATTTTAGAGCACTATCGAAAAGAAGAGTAGAGTATATATTTAAAGAATATTTTGAAGGAAAAAAATAAAAAATAATAATTTACCTCCGACTCTTGTAGGACAACGACTTTACTATTATGGATTTGCGGGTACATTAGGTACACATTAATAATGTAAATAATTCAAAAGAAAGAAATAATCTCATGAAAATTTGAAATATCTCTAATACTAAATTTTTTGCATCATAGCATATACGTCCCTACCTTTGAGTTTATTTTTATTTTATCCTCCAAGATTTTATATGTTTCTTTTATTAGATTAACTTTTATGTGCATTAATATGAAAAATCAACCTAAAATAAAAATAAGTTGACCATTCAAATATTTTAGTTAATTAATACTATTGAACCACGCTCAAAACTTGTGTGGTCAAAGCACCAAAAAAAAAAACTTGTGTGGTCAAATAATGTTTTTTGATAATATTTTACATTATAATCGAACTATCAAAAAATATCAGTCTCATATTCTTATATTAAAATCCTAAATTAATTCTCAAAATCAACAAAATATCAGTTTTTATAGTTTCCATATTCAAGAGTGTGTTGGACGTTATTCGGACTATGATGCGTATCGAATACCATATGTATATGTATTAGCTACAAATTCTTGACTTCTTTCAATGATTATGAGATATTTGGTTGCTATAAATTAATTAGTGCAATATACATTGTTTATCGACGTATATAGTTAAAGAAAATAATATGAAAACTAACATGAACGTTTACAATCATATTATATAGATGGTGCATGTGGCTACGGGAATCTATTTGAGCAAGGATATGGACTCGAAACAACTGCCCTAAGTGCGGCCCTATTTAACGAAGGTGCGGCGTGTGGGTCATGTTACGAAATTAAGTGTGTTGACTCAAAATGGTGCAAAAAAGGGGCCGGTCCAATCCGAGTCACGGCCACCAATTTTTGTCCATCATGGTACTGGGATACCCCACAAGCATGGTGTAATCCTCCTCGAAAACACTTTGATTTAGCAATGCCGATGTTTTTAAAGATGGCCGAATACAAAGGTGGTATAGTACCCGTTCTTTTTAGAAAGGTAAAATGTCGTAAGCAAGGCGGTGTTAAGTTCGAGCTTAAGGGAAATCCATATTGGTTGTTGGTTTTGATTTATAATGTTGGTGGTGTAGGAGATGTTGCAAGGGTAGACATTAAAGGGTCAAAAACTAGTTGGATACAAATGCAACGTAATTGGGGTCAAAATTGGCAAACTTTTGAGAGGTTAAACGGTCAAAGTTTGTCGTTTCAGATTACTACTAGTAATGGTAGGAAAAACCGTTTTATTAATGTTGCACCGGAGAATTGGCAACTTGATCAAACATACGAGGCTAAGAAAAACATGCATTGAAGTTATTACATTGCCTTAAATGAGAATTTTCCTTGTTACTTGTAGTATTCCGTAGTCCAAAAATTATTTTTTAGTTTTTGTTAACCGTCCTTTGTATTTGTTACATCATTTCTATATTTGAGGGTAGATCAATGTTCCAAATCGTCTAATTTCTTATTTCGTGTACTACATTCTCTATTTGCCACATTAATTCTTCAAAATTGATCACATATATAAATACTCCGTATAATTTAATGGTGTATTGATTACAATAGCAATAAAAGAAATGAGTAAACTACGCAAGATAAGACAACATCTTTAAATCGATGTGCTTAGTGGTTGTTTTCGAAGTTTATATGATGACTTAACAAAACTGTTCAATCTAAATTATTAAGCGTAAGTTAACTTGGTCTACATTCAACCCACTCTATTTGTATATAAGCCAAACTTAAATCGATAAGTCTAACCCATTTAAATTGTCTAAAAGTGCCGGATACGAGTCCTACAACGCATTAGTTCGACATACCCTCGTTACCTTGTCACTAGAGATTTTGGGCCATGAAACTACAAACTTACACTAGAGATGTTGGGCCATGAAACTACAAACTTACGTGATTAGTTATAACTAGCGTGTCCGTAATAACAATATATTTATTGGCGACTATGTAATGATAATCGGGTTAATCGAGTCAGGTTTAATTTGGGTTAAGTCAAGGCAGGTTAGGTTATATCAAGTTTGGGTCATATTAAGATAGCCTACCCTTTGTTCATTATTGAATCTAGTCCTTCCAGGTGAGTTCATGCACCGGGTCTATTAGGGTACGTTTTTTTTTTCTAACGAAATGCGCACATAATCGCATTATAAAAAAGAAAAAAGAATCCTATTATCCATAGTACATCAGCTTAACCACTAAATCAAGAAATAAAATTTAAAATAAGTATTGCTTGTACTCCAATGAGAAAACTATTTCCCTACAATTTCTTACGGAATCGGACGGGCCAACTAGTTAAAAAGAAGTCTTGTCCACAATCGGCCCATTTTGTAGATTTTGGTGGGCTTGTCCGGTCCACTAGCTAGATCAGCTATACGTGTCTACTTGTTAGGCCCTGTTCTTCCCTGCTTAATTTAAACTTATTTCAATTCAGCTTAATTATATTAAGTTTTGTCTATTCGAACGATAAGTTCTTTTCATTTTCATCTTTTACAAAGTTAACTCTTACTTCAAATTTGCATTGATTCATCTCATTTCTATTCAGTTTAGTTATTTCATCCAACTAACCAATCAATTGATTCAATTTTCGTTTCAGCCAAAAAGAACCGAGCCTTTTACTAGAGGTGGCAAATAAGTTAATTGCTAGGGTCTGTGTTGGGTTAATTTGGGCCGAGCTATTTTGAAGTTGCTACACATTCGTTGGGTTAACTCATTTTCAATTTAATGTCAATTTCGAATGTTAAGTTAAATCAATTTGGATTGAACCATTTTCACATACTCCGTATGAGTTACTTTACATTATGTCATTTTCAAGTTAATGAGTCAAACAATTTAATCAATACTGATACTATTACGAGGTTTTTTACAAAAAATTAGTTATTTATTGTGGCACGATGACAACATCGAACCCTTTATTTTAGATAATTTAGGTCTCTTTAAATTGGGTGGGTTAATTACGGATACGTGATTTTGAATCAGATCAACATTTGATTAATCATAGTTCGAGTTAAACCCGAATTAAGTGAAGTCAATTATGATTTCTGGTCATATTCGAGTCAAACAACTTCTAGTCACTTTCAAATCTCAGCTCAGTCTTACTAAAACGGGTAGCTCAAGCCCGATCAACTTTGCCCGATCCAGTTATCGGGTAAAAAGTATTCATTTTCTTAGAAAAATAAAATAAAACAAAATAAAATCACATCTTTAATACGGGCAAGTGGAGAAACACGTAGAAAAGTCTAGTAATTCCAGAGAAATCTTCAATATTCAAGACACATCCTTCCCACCTCAACAAAAACCCCTCCACCTCTTCCCTTTCCTCTCCACATTCAATCATTTTCGCACAAACAAAAACTCAAAACCCTAAAAAATTTCCAACAAAAATCATTCGCAAATTTAGTTTCATACACTCAAAACTTCCATAATCACTCAAACAGTTCAGAGTTCTTCCACATTTTGATCGAAATTTCTATTATTCCGTTTGTTATTCCATAAGGTACATTTTCTTCTTCAATTTCTTCCCGTTTTGTAATTTTTATATTTTGTTTTCGTTATTTGTTGTTAAAGTTATAATCTTATGTCATATATTTGTTATTAATTATCGTGGATTTGATCATGTTACTCTGTTTTTAAAGTCTGATAATTGATATTCTCCCTGTCCTGGTTATTTGTTTATCTATGTAACGGGTATTTTAATCAAAGATAAATAAATGATCGAGACGGATGAAGTAATTTATTTGCAATAGAACGGTTGTTATTGTGAGTTTATTGGTTACATTTGGTCATTTGGTGTAGTTATTGTTCGGAGTAATTAGGAACAAATGTGATTAATTGCATGTTGTACGAATTTCATGGAATTGTAATACTTCCTCGGTATCAATCAGTTGTTTACTTGCTTAAATTGAGGCGTATTTTAATTAAAGGTTAACAAATGATTGAGACGGGGGAGTACTGTTCTCTAGCTATCTGGTAATTCCTCTTAGATGGGATTATTTTATGTTTCTATTAATTTTTGTGGGGCGTATTTAATTAAATCTAAACAAATGATTGTGACGGAGAGTGCTGTTCTCTAGCAATTTGGTAATCGGTCTTCCTTTTAGATTTTTTAGATTTTATGAGACGTATTTTAATTAAAGTTAAACAAATGATTGTGACGGAGGGAAGCTTGTGACGGATATTGCCCGTCTTCAATTGAGATTTAGTGAGGGAGTATTATTCTCTAGCAATCTGGTAATTGGTCTTAGATGAAATTAATTGATGTTTAAATGCGAATGTTTTTAGTTGCTGATTTCTGTATTTTATTGAAAATGCAGAAATGAATCCCGAAAAATTTACCCACAAGACAAATGAGGTTCTTGTTGAATCCCACACTTTAGCATTAAACCATGGACATGCTCAAATCACCCCTCTCCACATTGCATGTGTTTTGATTGGTGAACCTAGCGGTGTCTTCCACCAGGCTGTATCTCAGGCTGGTGGCGGTGAAGATTCCGCTAAGTCGGTGGAAAGGGTGTTTACTAAGGTTCTTAACAGCCTCCCTTCTCAAAGTCCACCTCCTGATGACGTCCCGGCTAGTACGTCTTTGATTAAGGCGATTAGACGGGCGCAGTCTCATCAAAAGTCTCGTGGCGATACTCATTTGGCTGTTGACCATCTCATTCTGGGGATTATTGAGGATTCACAGGTTGGGGACTTGTTTAAGGAGGCTGGGGTTGCTGCGGCTCGGGTTAAGGCCGAGGTTGAGAAACTTAGGGGAAAAGATGGTAGAAAGGTGGAAAGTGCGTCTGGGGATACGACTTTCCAAGCTTTGAAGACTTATGGTCGTGATTTGGTTGAAATGGCCGGGAAGCTTGACCCGGTTATTGGCCGTGATGAGGAGATAAGGAGGGTGGTTAGGATATTATCTAGAAGGACTAAGAATAACCCGGTTTTGATTGGAGAACCGGGTGTGGGTAAGACTGCGGTTGTTGAGGGTTTGGCTCAAAGGATTGTTAGTGGTGATGTACCGAGTAATCTTGCTGATGTGAGGTTAATAGCGTTGGATATGGGGGCGTTAGTGGCTGGAGCGAAGTATAGAGGCGAATTTGAGGAAAGGTTGAAAGCGGTTTTGAAAGAGGTTGAGGAAGCGGAAGGGAAGGTTATTCTGTTCATTGATGAAATTCATTTGGTTCTTGGTGCGGGTCGTACTGAGGGTTCAATGGATGCAGCTAACTTGTTCAAGCCTATGCTTGCACGAGGTCAGCTTCGTTGTATTGGTGCGACCACGCTTGAAGAATATCGAAAGTATGTGGAAAAGGATGCTGCTTTTGAGAGACGGTTCCAGCAGGTTTATGTTGCTGAACCTAGTGTTCCTGATACGGTTAGTATTCTCCGAGGACTGAAGGAGAAATACGAAGGGCATCATGGTGTTCGAATCCAAGACAGAGCTTTGGTTGTTGCTGCGCAATTATCTGCCAGGTATATTACTGGTCGACATTTGCCTGATAAAGCGATTGATTTGGTGGATGAAGCTTGTGCCAATGTGAGAGTGCAGCTTGACAGTCAACCCGAGGAGATAGATAACCTGGAAAGGAAGAGAATGCAATTAGAAATTGAGCTTCATGCCCTCGAGAAAGAAAAGGATAAGGCTAGCAAGGCGCGACTTGTGGACGTGAGGAAGGAGCTTGATGATCTAAGGGATAAGCTTCAGCCACTGATGATGAAATATAAGAAAGAAAAAGAAAGGATTGATGAACTTCGACGGCTGAAACAAAAGAGAGAGGAACTCCTGGTTGCAGCCGCAGATGCTGAGAGACGGTATGACCTGGCTAGGGCGGCGGATCTAAGATATGGGGCAATTCAGGAGGTTGAGGCAGCGATTGCCAAGTTAGAGTCAAACCAAAATGAGGGCGAGATGTTGACTGAGACTGTGGGGCCGGAACAGATAGCTGAAGTGGTGAGCAGATGGACTGGTATTCCGGTTACAAGGTTGGGAGGAAACGAGAAAGAAAAGCTAATTGGGCTTGGTGACAGGCTTCACCAAAGGGTGGTGGGCCAGAACCATGCGGTTGAGGCGGTTGCAGAGGCAGTGTTGAGGTCTAGAGCTGGTCTGGGGAGACCTCAGCAGCCAACTGGGTCATTTTTGTTCTTGGGTCCAACTGGTGTTGGGAAAACCGAGTTAGCCAAGGCTCTCGCGGAACAACTTTTTGATGATGAGAATCTTCTGGTGAGAATTGATATGTCAGAGTATATGGAGCAGCATTCAGTGGCTCGATTGATTGGCGCTCCACCAGGTTACGTTGGTCACGAGGAAGGTGGGCAACTCACTGAAGCAGTGAGAAGGCGGCCTTATAGTGTGATTTTGTTCGATGAGGTGGAGAAAGCTCACATTTCTGTTTTCAACACTCTTCTCCAAGTCCTTGATGATGGAAGATTGACAGACGGCCAAGGACGGACTGTCGATTTCAGAAACACAGTGGTTATCATGACTTCTAATCTTGGAGCTGAGCATCTATTATCTGGACTTATGGGCAAGAGTACAATGGAAACCGCTCGTGAGAAAGTTATGACTGAGGTACAGCTCTTGATTCCGTTAATTGTGTTGGTCTGGCCTAGTGTAAGCCGCTTTTTGAATACGTCTTATTAACTGAATTTTTTTCTTGGCAGGTGAGGAGGCACTTCAAGCCAGAGCTGCTGAACCGCTTGGATGAGATCGTAGTGTTTGATCCTCTCTCGCATGACCAGCTAAGAAAGGTTGCCAGGCTGCAAATGAAAGATGTGGCAAAACGTCTGGCCGAGAGGGGTATTGCTTTGGCTGTTACAGATGCTGCTCTCGATCTTGTGTTGGCCGAGAGTTATGATCCTGTAAGTACTCGCTATCTACTTAATAAATTAGTTCTAAACGCATTAGTTCTAGTTCTGACATAGACGATGTTGTGGTTTATCAGGTTTATGGAGCGAGGCCAATAAGGAGGTGGTTAGAAAGGAAGGTGGTGACGGAACTGTCAAAGATGCTGGTCAGGGAGGAAATTGATGAGAACTCAACAGTCTACATCGACGCAGGAATAGACGGTCTGTCATACCGGGTGGACAAAAATGGTGGCATGGTGGATTCCGCTACGGGGCAGAAGGCAGATGTCCTGATCCAGGTTCCGAACGGCCCAAAGATGGATTCTACAACTCAGGCTGCCAAAAAGATCAAAATTCAGGAACTGGATGATGATGACGAGATGATCGAGTAAAGCTATAAGTAGATGCTCCAATGTGTGTAGAATAATAGATGTATGGTTAATCTGCAAATCTGCAGTTGTTGCAAGTGTCTTTTATGTGTTGTGTATAGTTCTGTTTTCCCTGTGTAAGTGTGTAGTCTTTCTTCTGTGTTGTTCTCACTGTTTTGTAATGAGAAACTTGTGATTTCTCTTCTAATTGCGGTTTATGTATGATACGGAGTCTAAGACCGGTGGTGGCTGAGCTCGGACGAGTTAATTGACCAGGATTTACCTCAAAGTTCATTTCATGGCATGGAATTTGAAAATATAGGCTCTGTACTGGAAGAACGGTTGTACTAATTTGTAATGAGAAACTCGAAACTAAAGTTTATCGAGTAACTTGCAAGTTCTGAGAAATGAGACGATTTCATAGAACATTTAAGACCAACTTAACTTAAAAAGGCTCTTACAAGTCTCGCCTGATTAAAATAGAGGTGGAATTGGCGGGAGAGGGAGAGAAGCGATGGCGGAGCCAAGAATTTAAGTCGTGGGGGCGAAAATTTTATTGGGCGAAATGATAATATTATAAGGGGCTCAAAAAAATTCGGAAATTTTAATGAAAATTTCGAAATTTTTCAAACGGCGTGGGGCCATTTCTCCTCCCCCCAGCTCCACCACCTAGGAGAGGTTACATGTTAAGACGGTTTTAGACAAGATAATTGTTCATAGAATGTACGAGAGTTGTTTACCCGTTAGTTATCGACATAGGTGACCCATGAGTATTCATTTCTTAGATCCAAGAGCACAATTGTTCCACATTCTTTCACTCTGAGCCAGTCGATGCGTGCCCTCAATAATAGCACAAGAAGAACGTACTGATTTCAGGACACTCACTCATGAATGCAGTGTGTCCGGCTCGAACTGTCCTGTTACGTCTCCGAACTTTAATTTGAGCGTACAATATCGTTGGTAAAAAAGACGAGAACAATGACACAATTGTATCTCCGATCTAGTAGAGCGTATTATAACTGGAAAAATTCACATAAATAATCTCAAGTTTCCTTTCTCTTACCAAAATAATCTCAAATTTGTTTTATCCTATGGTAATCCCAAGTTTTGTGTATCATCCCAAAATAGTCTAAAATTAAGGACAATGATTTTTCATTATATCTTGGGTATTCATAGTCTTTATTTATTTATGTATTTATTCTTGAAACACATAAGACTATTTCAACGCGGATCCTTGTAAAACACTGAGGAATCTCAAAACAACGCCACTAAAGTTTCCTTGTGATTTTAACTAACTTTAGTCATGAAATAAAAATGCAGTACAGTAACACTCTAAAGAAACTTTTTTTTTTGGTATGATATTACTTTTTAACAATTTGTATTTTAGATATTAAGAAAATGAATAAACTCACGAAAAAAAGTGAAAATATTACACAGGATTTAACGATTTTAGTTTGGGACATCTTGAGATGTCCTTGAAACTTGGAATTATCGAGGGATAATTCAATTTTTTAAATTATTTTGAAAATGTAAAGTGATGAACTTGGTATCATTTATATAAATATCAATTTTAGAAATAAGCAAATACTCCCTCCGTCCCGGTCATTTGTTGTCCTTTGGTTTTGGCACAAAGACGAGGAAAAGCGAACAGGCCAATTACTAAATGACAAGTGGAGCAATTGAGTGTGAATGATCAAATTACTCATCAAATTCATTCTTAAAATAGAAAGGACAACAAATGACTGAGACACCCAAAAATGAAAAAGGACAACAAATGACCGGGACAGAGGGAGTAATAAGAAATGAGAAATGAAAGATATTTCTAAAAAAAGGGCCGGTCTTACTTAAAACGGTCTTAACTAAAACATCTCACGACTTTCCTTTATTTTCAGCTATATATGACCTGACAACCGAGTCAACCAGGTTAAGTTCAGGTCGGGTCAATTCAGGTGTGGTTAATTTCGTGTTTGCAGAGTTCGGGTCAGGTCGCATAGGGCCGAATCAAATCGGGTTTGAGTCATTTTTCGGGTTAACTATTATCAAGTTATTTTTGGGTTCGAGTCAAACTCGAGTATCGGGTTCAGAAATTCGGGTTGGGTTGGTTTTACCGGTACTATTTCCAACTGTATTTTAATATAGTTTTAAAACCGTTCTAAGTTAAGACCCTTTTAAACAAGAATTAGCGAAACAAAGCGTCTTCTTTTGTGACGGGTTAATCCGCCACAATGGTGCGCAAGACTCTCACAAAAAGGAGAGGGACAAGGTGGGCACTCCCATGTCTTCCCACTCACCTCTAAATGAGTATTTTGTGAGAGAAAAAGGTATCGTCATGCTCTTGTGACGGATATCGCCCGTCTTCAATGAGATTTAGTGTTAGCGAAAAAAGAATCCTAGTGATTAGGGTATGCTTATGTTAAGTCGAAATCACGTGCAAGTGACAATCCCATCTACCACTCGTCCACTAACTCAGCCCTCACCATCTGTTGGGAGTACTCCGTGCAACACTTGTTGGTAAGTTCAGTGGTTTGTTGGCTGTCCGCGTGGAAACTTACCAATTGCTCATCCTTTGATTATAATAACTACTGACGTCATGATTCTTAAATATCTTTCATCACAAAATCTCATTTGTGACGGCATGTATCCGTCACTTTGGAGTGACGGATACCATTTTCCCTCACTAATGACCCATATAGAGGAGATAGGGAAGCACATGGGGGTGCCCCCACCTTGTCCCCCCTATTCGTTTTGTGAGTGGCATTATCCGTCACTTGCTCCGACCCGTCTTCAGCAAGACTAACTGATCTTTCATATTTATTGCTCATTTTTTGTTTCATACCTATTTTTGGCAAGAAAAAAAGAGTAATTCTACCGTCCTGCCGGAGGACGGTACTCCTCACACACAAGCCATTATAATATTCCACTTGGGTGGATTGTGTTTGTGTGTGAGGAATACCGTCCTCCAGGAGGACGGTAGATTTTTTGAGGAAAAAAATCAAGAATTTGAGGAAAAGATATTGAATTGAAGGAAATATACAAGAAAGAAAATAGTTTTTACTACATTTAAATCACTAACTTACACTATTACATACTACTTGCACACTTCTATAGTTCTATATAGATAATTGTTAAACTGAACCGATTTGAGCAACTCGATCCGAGTAATCTAATCCGCACTTGACCTGTATCCCAACAGAGAATTCTAGTTTGACCGTAATCCAAACTGATTCGATTCTAGACCCGATTGAAATATTTATTATCGTCATATACTAACCATTATCTCTAAATAACTTGAATACATCACACCCAAAAATGATTAGACGCAAACTGATCTGATCTGGACCAAACTCCGGCAAGACCAAAATGAAGCGAGGCGAATCGACCCGGTCCACACCCAACTCAATTGACGCGTTTACCAAGTCCACTTGCGCATTCTTAAAATAAAATTTGAAGAAATTATTAACACTCAAATTAAATGAGGAAAATGTAAAATATTGAGTGAGTGATTATACAGATTTTTTATTTTTTTTTTCTACCGTAAATAATACTTGGTAAAAGTAATAATATTGCATCAATAGTAATGCGAACAAGTCATTAAGACTCTGTTTGATAATGCATTTTATGTATCTTATTTGGTTAAAGTAGCTTGTTTAATCAAAATTTAGGTACCTTATTTTTTATAAACGTTTGACAAGTAGATTATTTAGGTTTTAGCTAACATTTTAATTAGTTTTACCAAGCAGAGCTTAAATATGTATTTCCCTTTTAAAAAAAATGTTGAATATGGAGGAATCTTGCACAAGATTCACAAGATTCATTGTACTTCGAGGACTTGTAAAATTTCACTGAATTTCATACTCTACCTAACTAATACGAAGTATATCCCATATAAATAATAACGACATCATTATACTTTCCTCCCAAAAACTATAATGTTCCTCTTTCCCAAAACGGATTATTCAAGTAATGTTCCCCTTTCTATTTTTAGAAACTTTTACTCTTATTTTATTCACCCCTCTCTCCTATCACTAACCCCACACAACTCTTTTACTCCTATTTTAATACTTTTCCTTAAGTATCGTGTCATTATCAAAAAAAACGTTATAATTTAGGGAGGGAGTATAGAAGGAGAGGAGACAAATTTGACCCCAACTCGATAACTTTACCTTGTCCTTATGAAAACTCATCCGATAGAGCTGGAAAATGAAGCAATTCAAAACTGACCCGAGCCGTTTGCGGTCAGACAACCGATATGATGATAGGCCTGAATCCGGATCCGTCTCAATAAAATTGTTAACATGACAATTATTAAGTTTAATATTAATTCAAATAAAGGCTAGTACTTAATTTAATAACAAAGTAATTAAACCAAATAATGGTTAAAACTAAAACTTATTGTTAAAAAAATTTAAAGAACTACGATAAAGTAATCAGACCCGATAATGACGCGATCTGAATTTGAACCACCCTGTTACATTAATTGAACCACCCTGTTACATTAATTGACCCGGACCTAATAACGATCCGAACTAAACCCGAATCTACCCAAAAGGATATGTTGATAGGCTATTATTCGAACCCGATCCGACTTGACCCGACCCTATGATCCTCACTTTAAGGACGATCATTTCTTGTTACAATTTACATATGAATATTTCAACTTAAATTTAAATAAAATACTCATACCAATCAACATTTGTCAAAAATAATATGAGATGATTTTATATCAAATACTTGTATATTTTTGAAGATAGTTAAACAAGTAACACAAACTTCTAGTAATTTTTAACAAATTAAAATCTCATGTAAAAGAGAGGCATTGTACATTTGTACCTCTATTCACATGCTTGTCTCATTAAGATTAGTCCTTTCTTTTGTATTCTTTCTCATGACTTTCATTCAAGGATCTTATTCCCAGTGGAAACCTCTACTCTTGAGGGAAATCGAAGAAAGAGCTATGTAGATGCGTAAACTATTCACTGTGACAGGAGAAGTATTATACAATAATCGCATTTTATAATTTGTGGTAACAAAATTAAGTCTTTCTTGTTATTGAAGTTAACAATAAATTACTCCGTAATATGTCACCGGGTGACGCCCAAATTGGGTACCACCCTCTCACAACAATTCTTTATTGAAGGGTCCCCACTCACCTCATGTGAGAGGGTGGCGCCCAAATTGGGTGTCACCCGGTGGCGCCCTTTTATTTTCCAATATTTAATGGGTGTTTGAAAGACACTAAAAAAAACATACAAATTAATATATGAGACGATTTTATATTATGAAGTTATCTTATATGTTACTTAAGTATCCTCTTATTATATACGGAGTATTAACTTTGTTAATTAGGTATACATACTTTCAGAAATGATATTTTAGGTCATTAGTGGATGTTCTTACATTTTAGTATAGTATACTAAAATATCAATCAAACAGTAAAAACAATATCAATTTGAGTCGGTGGAATTATAAAAATAACTATTACTATTAACTACTCCATACGGAGTACTAATTACTACACGTACCCTTCTAAATTCCTATATAAACAACAAAATTTCACAATTAAATCCTCACCAAAAAAATCAAACTCTTTAGTTTATTGACTAAAGAAGACTATTAGTTCAAATAAATTAAAAAATGTCAACTTTAGAGCTAACTTTCTACACCATAGCCCTAGCCACATTCCTCTACTACCTCCTCTCCACCACCTTCCACCGATATCCGAAACCGCTCCCACCGGGTCCAAAACCATGGCCCATCGTGGGGAATCTTCCCCACATGGGTCCAGCTCCGCACCAGGGCTTAGCAGCCCTGGCGCAGAAATACGGCCCCCTACTCTACATGCGACTTGGGTACGTGCATGTGGTGGTGGCCGCCTCGGCCTCTGTCGCATCCCAATTTCTTAAGGTTCATGACGTGAATTTTTCAAGTAGGCCACCTAATTCGGGGGCTAAACATATTGCTTATAATTATCAAGACTTAGTATTTGCACCTTACGGACCGAAATGGCGTATGCTTAGGAAAATATGTTCCGTTCACATGTTTTCGAGTAAGGCTTTGGATGACTTTACATCTGTTCGTCAGGTCAGTAATATTAATACGTTTTAAATAGAAAGATAATCAAATAACTGATCTGATACGTTTTAAAATGGATTGATTAGGTAAGTAAATAACTGAGATGGAGGAAGTATTTTGTGATTGCTCTCGGGTTTAAACCTGAAAGCCATGAGCGATTCATTTTAATCAACTGAGTTAACTCGTAAATTTTTTATAATTTTATCGAATGTTATATTATACTTTGTGATTGCTCTCGGGTTTGAACCTGAGACCCATGAGCTTGCATGCATAAGGATTTATTTATGTTATATATGTTAATTAATTAGTATCCATGTTTAGTACTCCTATCAATATATGGAAATCACCGTCATTTCTAAAATAAAAAGATAAACAAATGAGTGATCTGATACGTTTTAAAATGGGTAGTGCTAGGGCGACACCGGGTGTTACTGACTTTCGGTAACACCCTAATTAAATATAATAAAAAATTAAATAAAGCTCAAAATTAGTTTTCATTTTGCGCCAATTGTAGAAGGATAAAAACGTAATTTTTTATGTTCATCTTCTCTGAATTAAATCAAACATTTTCTATCATCAAAATACAAAATCATAGTATCGTACATCTTCTCGCAGTGCATACCACAATCAATCCCCAATTTACGGACTTCACCAAGGTGCCATCAAACCATCTTTTTCAATGTACAAATTTTGAAATTGATAACTATCTTGATTATTTGATTAATTTGCAGTCAAATAGGTTTAGAAATGGGAATTAATGAAGCTATGTTATTGCTTTAGACCAGCCATGTATCATTGTTTGATGCATCCGATTGAACAATCTTTTGAAAATGGTGAACAAGATATCATCAAAGCTTTTCGGGATGTAATTGTATTGAAATATTCCTATATTACCCTTTATTAAAAGACTAATTTGAATTTTAAGTTCTTATGGAGGGAAATGAAAACAATGGAAAAATTACTAAAATGTCCATGGTGTTACCGAAATTCGGTAACACCTGGTGTCGCTATCTCATTTTCCTTTTAAAATGGACTAGTAAACAAAACTGTCGGATTTTTACCTGAAAGCCATGAGCAATTCATTTTAATCAACTGAGTTAACTCGTATTTTTTTTTTTACTTATCGAAGGTTATATTTTACTTTGTGATTGCTCTCGGGTTTGAACCGAACACCCATGAGCTTGTCAGCTTGCATGCATAAGGATTTATTTATGTTATTTTAGCCGTATAAGTAAGTGATTCATACCAAAGTTGGCTGGTGTGAGTGGTAAGGGCTCTCATCTCTTAAACAAGTGGTCAGGGGTTCGATTCTTGACTCTTGCGAATGAAAAAGCCAAACTTGGGAGGGGTCTGTTGGAAATAGGGGCTACTATTTGCATAGTCTTTTTTCCATTTTTGTCCCACATTGGTGAGGAATAGTGTTTGTGTTGTGTTTATATATGACCACACTCCTTACCATATCACTAGTGGGTCATGGGAGGCTTTTGTGGAAGCTTTGCGAGGTGCTTAATTCGACTCGCCGCGCGCGCGCGTGCCGTCTGCGTGCCGAGTCGGCCCGGCCCGGCCCGGCCCGGATCCGGATTTGGGATTTGGGATTTGGGATTTGGCAATCGCCTGCGGCGGGCTTTGCCTATCTTTTTGGGCCAGAGCCGTTTGTTTTTTTGATCAAGAGTACCAGTCTTTGTCATTATCGCTTCTATGCACTAATCGTTGTGTCTTTGTTAGTAGTCTTTGTTAGGCTCCCCGCACCGACTGTTAGTGCCGATAGGCTCCTCTCCTTTGTGTAAATGCTTTGCATTAATAATCTTTGCAGTGGACCGCTCTTGACAAGTGACTCGTTGATCTATTTTGCTATAAATAGATCAACATTCTTCAGCATTAATCACAACAACAATCACTCTCCCTTCTCTCTAATCTCTTCTTCTCTTATCTTCTCCTCTATAATTCCTGGGTGAAGTAATAGATTCTGCGTTTCCAAGTCTCACAGTTCCGAGTGGGCGAAACCGAGTTGGAGACCGTAGTGTTATCCTTGGGGAACTACCGGCACTACCGATCGCCACCACGGCATGCCGGAATATAGTTTTCAAGGCAAAGTGGCTCCTTACCACGCACTACTAATCGGGTTATTTCTATTCGGTTTTCTTGCTTTTCATTATTCTTTGCATTTCGACTAACAATTTGAAAACTATATATCCTGTTGTTGTTTGTTCTTTGTAACAATGTCGTCTGCATTTTAGCGAAAACCATTCGACTTGACTAAACTTGAGAAACCGAACGGTCATAATTATAAGCGTTGGTCACAAAACTGCGATGTTTTTCGAACAATCGGAAATTGATTATGTGTTGTTTAGTGACCCGCCCGCTCTCGTTTATCATTTATCGTTGTTATTCGACACCGTAGAGAACTCACCCCGCCTAAATCGGTTGTTAAGTCAAACGAAGAGGATATTAAGAAATATGATAAGGACAATAAACTTGTTAGATGCCAGCTACTAAACAACATGTCTGACACCCTTTTTGACCTGTTTATGGTTCATAAGTCTGCTAAAACCATATGGGAATTGCTAGAGAAAAAATATGGGGCTGACGATGCGGGTAAAAAGAAATATGTTGTGGGAAAGTGGCTACAATTTCAGATGGTTGACGGGAAACCCATCATGGAACAAGTTCATATTTATGAGAACCTTTGTGCTGATGTTGTTAATGAGGGTATGAAATTAGATAACATTTTTGTGGCTAATGTACTGTTAGAGAAATTCCCTCCCTCCTGGTCAGACTATAGGAACCACCTTAAACATAAGAAAAAAGACCTGTCTCTCCAAGAACTAGTAGGACACATGAGGACCGAAGAGGCAAATCGCCTTAAAGACAAACCTGTTAGTCAATCGGTTAAAACAGAACGATCGATTTGTTGATGCTAACTGGTTGAGTCCGGTGGTCCGTCTTATACTTGAGAAGTTCAAGGGTAAGGGTAAGGCTAAGGTTGGTCGGGGTAAGAACCAGGGTCAAAGCCAAGAAGAATGGTCCAGGGAAGCACTCCAAACCGGTTCCTAAGATTCAGAAACCTGCTAAGGGTCCTTTTGTCTGCTATGTTTGCGGAAAACCTGGGCACAAAGCCTACCAATGCTCCGAAAAGAAAACTACTGAAGCCAATGTCAGAATCGATGACATCATTCTTTCGCTGTGGTTGTGGAAGCTAATTTGGTGGGTAATGTTGCTGAATGGGTCTTGGACACTGGCGCTTCCCGACACCTCTGTGCTGATAAGGGGTTATTTGCTGAGTTCGAGGAAGTAGCTGATGGGGGTTGCGTTTTTATGGGTAACTCTTCATCCGCACCGATCAATGGCAAAGGCAAGATCTTTCTCAAACTCACCTCAGGGAAAACACTTGCTTTAAATAATGTTTTGTATGTTCCCTCGTTACGTCGAAACCTTGTGTCTGGTGCCTTATTAAACAAAGCTGGGTTGAAGCTTGTGTTTGAGGCTGACAAGGTGGTAATGTCGCGTAATGGGGAATTTGTGGGCAAGGGTTATCTTGCTGGGGGTCTTTTTGTGTTGAACACTGATTCAGTTTTTAATAATATTGCATCTACTTCTGCTTATATTGCTGAGTCTATTGATATATGGCATGGTAGGTTAGGTCATGTGAATGTGGATTATATTAAAAAACTTAGAACTATGAGTTTAATTCCGAGTTTGACGAGTCAAGAATTCTCTAAATGTGCTAGCTGTGTTGAGGCTAAGTTTACAAAGAAACCTAGTAAACCTGTCACAACTAGGAATACGAGTCTTCTTGAGTTAATTCACTCGACCTGGTGACTTCAAAAATATTGCAAGTAGAGGTGGAAAGAATTATTATGTCACCTTTATAGACGACTGTTCAAGGTACACCGTGTCTATCGCTTAAGACTAAAGATGAAGCAACAATCGTTTATAAACTTTAAAAATGAAGTCGAAAATCAACTCGACAGGAAAATTAAAAGGGTAAGGTCTGATAGAGGTGGTGAGTACAAATCTACTTATCTAGCTGACTTTTGTGCTGCTAATGGTTTAATACATGAGACTAGTCCACCTTACTTACCTCAGTCTAACGGTGTAGCTGAACGGAAAAATAGAACCTTAAAAGAGATGATGAATGCTATGCTTTTAAGTTCTGGCCTATCCGACGACATGTGGGGGAAGCAATACTTTCTGCTTGTCATATTCTTAACCGTGTACCTCATAAGAAAATTGACAAGACACCCTATGAGATGTGGAAGGGCTATCCTCCTAACCTAAGTTACCTTAGAGTATGGGGGTGTTTGGCTAAAGTGGGCTTACCTGATTTTAGGAGACCTACTGTTGGACCAAAGACCTATGATTGTGTTTTTATAGGTTATGCTCAAAATAGTTCTGCTTATAGATTCATGTCTTTAAGTGATCGTTCTATATCTGAAGCTAGAGACGCTGTGTTTTTTGAGCATGTTTTTCCATTACAGAAGAATGTTGATTCATCTCCTAGTTTACCTTTTACATCTGTTGATATCTCTTCACATGCTAGTAGTAGCTCTTCTAGTGGTCATGATGCTGAACCTAGAAGGAGTAAGAGACCTAGATGTCCAAAGAACTTTGGAGCTGATTTTGTTTCAACTTTGCTGTCTGAACATGGATACACTGTGTGTGCTAGTGATGAATTTGTTTCAGCCTTTTTAATAGAAGATGACCCAAAAACGTATAGTGAGGCAATGAAATCCATTGATGCTAATTTTTGGAAAGATGCTATTAAAAATGAACTTGACTCTATTATGTCAAATCAAACTTGGAAGTTGACTGACTTACCTAAAGGTAGTAAACCCATTACAAGTAAATGGATCTTTAAAAAGAAAATGAGACCTGACGGTACAATAGAGAGGTTCAAAGCTAGACTTGTAGTTAGAGGCTTTACACAAAAGAAGGGTATTGATTATTTTGAGACTTACTCTCCTGTGACCAAAATCTCGACTATTAGGACTCTTGTCGCCTTAGCTGCTATTCATAACCTTATTATACATCAGATGGATGTTAAAACGCTTTTTGAATGGTGAACTAAGGGAAGAGGTCTACATGTCTCAACCTGAAGGGTTTGTGATTGAGGGTCAAGAGAGTAAAGTGTGTAAACTGAACAAGTCTCTTTATGGACTGAAACAAGCACCTAAACAGTGGTATGAGAAATTTAACAACACTTTAATAAGTAATGGCTATGAGGTTAACCATTCTGATTCATGTGTTTATTCAAAGGTAATAGAATCCGTTTGTGTGCTCATATGCCTTTATGTTGATGACATGTTAATACTTGGTAATAATTTAGAGGTAATTATTAGAACCAAAGATTTTTTGTCATCACAGTTTGAGATGAAGGACTTAGGAGAAGCTGATGTTATCCTAGGAGTTAAGGTCATCCGAAACTCCAATGGAATCTGTCTAAGTCAATCTCATTATGTTGAAAAAGTGTTGAAAAAGTTTAATCGCTTTGATGATGTGCTGCGAACACCCTATGATTCTAGTGTAGCATTGTGTAAAAACTTGGGCAATAGTGTTTCCCAAGAAGAGTATGCTAAAATCCTAGGTAGTGTGATGTTTTTAATGAACTGTACTCGACCAGATATTGCTTATGCAGTTAGTAGACTGAGTCGTTATACACATAACCCTAGCAATGAACACTGGAATGCTCTTCGTCGTTTACTAAAATACCTGAAGGGAACAATTGACTTATGTTTGCATTATAGTAATTTTCCTGCTGTGTTAGAGGGATACTGTGATGCTAACTGGGTTGCAGGTAACGATGAGATCTGTTCTACTAGTGGTTATGTCTTTACCATGGGTGGAGGTGCTATATCGTGGAAGTCTTCTAAACAGACTTGTATTGCACGCTCTACCATGGAATCTGAGTTCATAGCTCTTGAGTTGGCAGTGGCAAGAGATTTGAATGGTTGAAAAACCTTTTAGCCGATATACCAAGATGGGGCGGACGGCTAACACCGGTCTCCCGTGCGTGACTCGCAGCAAAGCAATTGGTGTTGCAAAGAAACGGTGTCTACAATTCGAAAAAGAGACATATTCGAATAAGACACGCTGCAGTTAAACAACTCCAAAACAATGGAGTGATTGCTTTGGACTATGTGAAGTCCGAAAACAATCTTGCTGATCCCTTTACTAAAGGGCTGGCTAGGAGGCTAGTCGTTGATACGTCAAGGGGAATGGGGCTTAAGTCCTTAGGTCAAGAGTGAGACTTGACTAGGTATAAAGCTTTTATTCCTATGGCGTTGTATGATTCATAGCCTTAATGGTAGTGCTTTTGAGACGCACTTGATGAATCATACACCAGGTTGGACTTAGGTCCTTAATGACTCATGTGAGAAGTGCTATTGAGAAGCACTTGAGTCACCTACGTAGGTGTAACGATCATTAGACTATGAGAAGTCTTCTGAACACATCTATGAGTACCGAGGTAAACGCATAACTCTAAAAGAGCGCGTTGCACTTTCGCGGAACGATCTTAATCTAAAGGTATGATATGTGTTGTGGGGGGGTATCGACCGAAGCTCGGCTAGGAATTCAAATCGCAAGATATTCTCTCGTTGTAAGTAAGTTGTTTCCTCATTTCACTAAAGTGTCAATTCAAATCGAAAGATATTGATACCTAAGTATCCAATCCTTCCTTTACCCAGAATTCTTCTTCTTTCTCTCTGGCGCCCCTAGTGGGGATTGTTGGAAATAGGGGCTACTATTTGCATAGTCTTTTTTCCATTTTTGTCCCACATTGGTGAGGAATAGTGTTTGTGTTGTGTTTATATATGACCACACTCCTTACCATATCACTAGTGGGTCATGGGAGGCTTTTGTGGAAGCTTTGCGAGGTCTTAATTCGCAGCTCGCACACGCCCGTGCGCCGTGCCGTCTCGTGCCCGGCCGAGCCGGCCCGGCCGGATCCGGATTTGGGATTTGGGATTTGGGATTTGGCAATCGCCGCGCGCGGGCTTTGCCTATCTTTTTGGGCGTGAGCCGTTTGTTTTTTTGATCAAGAGTACAGTCTTGTCATTGCTCTATGCACTAACCGTTAAGTCTTTGTTGGTAGTCTTTGTTAGGCTCCCCGCACCGACTCGTTAGTCTTGATAGGCTCTCTCCACTTTGTGTAAATCTTTGCATTAATAATGCTGCAGTGGACCCGCTTCTTGTGGTGACTCGTTGATCTATTTTGCTATAAATAGATCAACATTCTTCAGCATTAATCACAACAACAATCACTCTCCCTTCTCTCTAATCTCTTCTTCTCTTATCTTCTCCTCTATAATTCCTGGGTGAAGTAATAGATTCGTCGTTCAAGTCTCACGAGTTCCGAGTGGGCGAAACCGAGTTGGAGACCGTAGTGTTATCCTTGGGAACTACCGCACTAGTGATCGCCACCACGGTCGTACCGGAATATAGTTTTCAAGGCAGTGGCTCCCTTACCACGGCACTACTAATCGGGTTATTTCTATTCTGGTTTTCTTGCTTTTCATTGTTACTGCAGTTTACGACTAACAGGGTCAACCCATTAAATCGCTTCGATCTCGGGAAGGAGATTAAAAAATTTTGTCGCTAATAATCATGCATTAATTTTCATAAGCGTTACGTAGTGAACTACGTAACTCCCGAATAAACTGTCTGCTAATATTAATTAACGGTAGCCAATATTTTAGGCTTAATAAGTTGGGCGTACGTTTTTAGTTGTAATTAAGTAGTCACTCCTTTGCCTTACTAGTTAGACTACTTACTAGTTGCAAATGAGACCGAAGGAGTATCTTTTTGTTTTTGAGGTAAGTAAATAATTGGGACGGAAGGAGTAATTAGGTCAGCTCGCTTTTATTAGAAATACACAAATATGAAAATGGAGGTCTTCTGAAATGAAAAGTCTAAATATCCTCGGACTTTTGCGTTTAGAAATAAATGTATATCGTCTTGTTTTTCATAGTATGAGGTATTATGTTGACATTTAGAACGTGAAGTGATAAGGACATTATTACAAATTAAATCACTTCGAATGAATTGAATCATAGTGTTCGGTCTTAAATGAGAATTTGTGAAACAGAATATACTACCTTTTTTTTATATTTTTTTTTCCCTATTTTTCGATCTTCATGATGAACTTTTCACCGGTTTCAATCTAAAATAAAATAATATTTTCTTAAAATGTCTTGATAATAAATGTAAATATTTTAGTTTTATCTGTTAGTAGTTTTTATTCCGTGACATATTTAATGACATGATTAATTGAACCTTATTTCATGCAGGAGGAAGTGTCAATACTTGTAAATGCGCTAGCAAAGGCAGGCGCAAAGCCAGTACAATTAGGACAACTCCTAAACGTATGCACAACCAATGCCTTATCAAGAGTGATGTTGGGAAAGAGAGTTCTCGGTGATGGAACCGGGAAAAGCGACCCAAAAGCCGAAGAATTCAAGAACATGGTGATGGAATTGATGGTGCTCACCGGAGTTTTTAATATCGGCGACTTTGTGCCGGTATTAGAGTGTTTGGACTTGCAAGGAGTTGCATCTAAGATGAAGAACTTACATAAGAGGCTTGACAATTTTATGGGTGCTATACTGGAAGAGCATAAAACTAGTGGTAAACATGGTGGTGATTTGTTAAGCACTTTGATATCTTTGAAGGATAATTATGATGGTGAAAGTGGACAATTTACTGACACTGAAATCAAGGCCTTACTCTTGGTAATTGTTTCTAACTTACTACGGAGTACTAATTTTATTATCATTTGTTTCCGCTGTTAATTATGTGCGATAATTATATGATGCGACATATTAAAACTGATCATTTTATGATAAATAGTGACCGTTTTACGGTAAAAAGTGACCATTTTTCGAAGAATAACGTTGAATTACCATAAGAAAAATAACATTAATTTCTCAGCTACTCAGAAGATCCAAGCTTGCATAGTATAGAACTTTAAGCTTTTCAACTATGTGACCGTTTTTTATCTTCCAAAGTGTCCACTTCACAGAAAACATTGAAAATTAATATGAGTACCCCCGTATAATTTCTCACTAAAAAAATCGAAAATTATTGCTGAAAATTCATAAAATTTGTCATTAATAATACGGAGTATGATATTTCTCATCTATAAAATACTGAAAATTACGGCTAAAATTTTATACTCAATACAATTTACAATTTACAAAGGGTTATTTAGCTTGAATACTCCAAACTATTGTCCTCCTTCTCATAATACTTTGAACTTGAATTTAACTTACAATAAACTATAGTATTAGCCCCATCTTCTCGGATTATACTCAGATAATCGACTACCTGTCTAACAAGTCACTCCCCTTATTATCCTTACAAACTCACCCATGACACATCCTACCATTATCCTCGACAAATCACAACACCACAATCACCACCGTCCACCCATAACCACTTACACGCAAATCACAACCGCCTTAGCCCAACTCTCAACTGTCATAATGACACCAACCACGACCCCCAATCAAGCACCAAATTAATATTTACCCTAAATTGATTTGAGATCTATGGTTTTAGAAATTTATAAATTGATATTTACCCCCAATCAAGTACTAAAAATATGTTCTAATCATACTGTATTTATTATTCTCATAATCTAATGTAAAAGTAGATCATTATATCATGTACAATTCACGCTCTTACAATATTTTATGTTGATACACAATTCTCATTTACAACTTACTACAATTAAGCCTGCCACCGTGCTCTCTCATAACTAACCTAGTATACGTGATTTCTAAGCTATTACGTATACGGTATACTCGAAAATTATACGCAAGCACCCCCGTCGAAAATTGACACGTGTAATAAAAATAGTAAGTGCAACAAGATTAAGAAATGTAGGGAGAGTAAAAATAGACTAGTCGTTAAAATTTAGAATCCAAAAATTATTAAATGAGAAAGGGAGGTCCACGAACAACGTACGTAGAAAAGCAACTTTTGCAAAGTTTTGATATGCTTTCATTTATTTATGTCCTCTTAACGTCTAATCTATTCTACCTACCATTCTCTCTTTCATTATGCTTACGTTCCACTCTTAATTACCATTCAAACTCTAATATTATTCACATTTTTGACAAAACTTTTTTCTTTGATTGAACTTTCTTTCATCCCCTTATACTAAAAGAATAAGAGTTCTCAGAATTTTCCCGCCTAAATTAATTTGGCTATAATTAGGTTTTATTATAACATATCTGTTATTGGGCTTTTATTATCTTATATCTACATCTGGATTATAAAAAACTTTCCTTTTCCACCGATTAATACAAAATATTAATTATAATAAATTTACAATTAAATTTCAAATTGAGTTAAATATCATTTTTATTATTATTTTCTTTAATGTTTCTATCTAAAATACCGCGCATTCGCGCGGGATCTATACTAGTGTTCTATTAATTGTTCTATTTACGTTGATAATGACGTACGGTGTACTACTACTACTAGGTTTTGAAGTTAGAAATTGCTGATAAACTTTCATTTCAGACGGTCTTTATTAACTTAAAACAAGAAAAAAATTTACCATTTTATAATAAAAAGTGATTATTTAATAATAAAAGGTTTTAGCTAAAATTGTCACTTTATAACAGTAAATTAGTGATAACTTTTTCTCAGAAAATATTCACATTTTATTGCAAAATTATTACATTTTATTTGTCTTAACTTAAGATGAATATCGCCCGTCTACTTACGGTAAATTCAAATGGTAAGGGTATTATAGCATGAAATTTATTGCTAACGTGTTTCTATATTTACATTTAATTAGAATCTTGATACTCTTAAAGATACAAGGACGTTAGAGATGAAATTCACTGGCATAAATTACTCGGTTCATAAATTATACTACCAGATACCACAGATGATATAGTTTGTAAGTTTATAATAAATTTTTTTAGTTTTAATGTATAGTTTATGAGTTTTAATATAAAATTTATGAATTACTTCACATAAATATCAAACTAAAAACTTACAATGTCGCTCAAAAAGTTAAACCTGATTTTTAATATCTAAAGATTAAGTTATACTCGTAACTAAGAAACTTTAAAGTTTTCATAAAAATACACGTAAACTCAGTTAACTCTAATATAGTTATACAGTGTTATTGTATCTCTAGAGACTAGAGGTATAATCATTTTGTTTTGATTTGACTATGATACCCTTATTTTTATCAATTTATGAGTAGCTAATTTATTTAATTTAGTGTCATTATGACATCATCATCATGTTGCTATTACTGTCCTTATCCGTGGAGCTATTGTTTGTCGTCGTGGATTTATGAGCCCCCTAGATTTAGAAATTAGAAATACCGTAGACTATAGATTTACTTGCCATATAGAATGTATTTTGGGTGATGTTTTTATTTTATAATAAAAATTTTAACAGAAACTTATATCAAATTACTCATTCGTGTTCAACTTAAAAAGTGATTTCACAAAGATATGACCTTCATTTTTATTTATATAATTTCTGAGAGATGTTTAAATATATACCGAGGTGAAGAAAGACGGTCTTTTATAATTACATCCTCAAATGTCTAATATTCTTAGGACCATTCAATGGTGAAGCCAGATAGGGGCTAATAAGGTCAATCGTCCCCGCTAGTCAATGAAAAATATTGATTTTGGTTGAAAATTTTGATTTTTTTCTATCTCAAACTCTATAACATTATCAATTTGCCCCGTTAAAATTCCTTGCCCCTAACGTCAAATCCCGACTCCGTCACTCGGATGACCTACCCTTCTCCTTTATTAAGCTGACGTTCAGCTCTGTTAAGCCTCAAATATTGTTAACACAATTGACCAATGTTGAATTGATTTCTATTGATGTTGATATCCTCCGTATGTGATTGCGACGCAATAACCACTTTATGGCCTTCACTCACATGTACTATCTGTTCATCCATTTGGATTTACATGCCCTAATAATTCTCCCTCCATTATTTTTACACCTTTGACATTAATTTCGTTAAGGGGGTGTTTTGTAAACGGTATATTGATCGATTATTAACATATTCAAGGGTTTTAGCATGTTTGACCAATTAATATGCTAATTTTAGTGTTTGGTAAACAACATATTGATACCGCATATTTGGGGTCAATATGTTGTTTCATAATATGCTGTTTACCCCAACATATTGGTTAGCATATTGTAAAATAAGAAATTTTATTCCATTTTACAAAGAAAATTAACAATCTACAAATTAATTCTGCTAATTATAATACGCTAGTCAAACCTTCTGATAAAATCTGCTATTTATAATCTACTTTAATTACAATCTACTTATGCTGAAATTAATCCGTTGTTTACCATATGGCCTAAATATTTTGGACAAAAAATTAACATCTCCGTCCAATCATTTGTTTACCTTTATTGAAATATACTCTGACAAAGAATAAAAAAGTAAACAAATGAATGGGGTAGTATGAATATAAAACAACACTTTATTTCGTAGTTTATATTCCTGTATTTTTGTGATGTATAGTAATTTTTGTAAGTATATCAACGGTCAAAGATAACGTTACGTAATTTTGTTATAGAAGTTATAAATTACAAAAGAAATAATAAGATTTCATCACCAGATGATATTGAAATTTACTATCATCCTCTTATATTGCATGTATAATAAAACATTCTTCGTCTAGTGGTTAAGACGGAGGTATTGTGGACAATAGGTCCCAGGTTCGAATCCCCCCTCTCCTATATTGTAATGCGACTAAGTACGCGCTGAAGAGAATGAGATAATATGTATATAGTATTGAATGAATAGAATAGGTTACAAGAGGTTCTATTTATACAATTGTTAAGCTAACAATATCAGTAGAAACCTAAGCTAACTAATGCTAGATATTAGGAAGAGGAGTCTAACTAATTGACTAAGTAAATACAAAGGAATAGGAGCATGTGCACATAAGATTAGGAGTTTGTTACGGGAGATTATAGTTGACTGAAGATCAAGCTATAATATCCTTAATACCGTCCCTCAAGATGGACGGTCGTAGAGTAAGTCCAATCTTGGAAGCGAGAAGAAGGAACCGAGACTTGGACAAGGGTTTGGTAAGAGTGTCGGCAATTTGATCGTCACCATTGATATGTTGCACGCGTATGGCACCCAACTGAACTTGTTCCCGAACAAAGTGAAAGGCAATTGCCAGGTGCTTCATCCGTGAATGAAAAACGGGATTTGCGGAATAGCTTGTGGCACTAAGATTGTCACAGAAAATAGTTGGAGCAGACGATAATGTAATACCAAGTTCAGACAAAAGCGATTTCAACCATAAAACTTCAGACGTAGTGGCCGCAATAGCTCGAAATTCGGCTTCAGTGGAGGATTGTGAGATGGCTCGCTGCTTTTTAGAAGACCACGAGATGGGATTTTGTCCAATAAACACGACAAAGCCAGTAGTTGAGACATAATCAGACCGATCACCACCCCAATCCGCGTCACAAAAGGCATGAAAATTAAACGGAGTATTTTTAAACAGGTGAATGCCGTGATTAACAGTGCCCTTTAAATACCTAAGTAGTCGTTTGAGAGACGTCCAATGATGCACAGTGGGATGAGTAAGAAATTGAGCAAGCTTATTAACGGGGAACGCAATATCAGGCCGAGTTAGAGACAAATATTGTAGACTTCCAATGATAGCACGATAGTCAGAAATATTTTCAATCGGAAGGTTATCTTGTCGAGTAAGAGGCGGATGAGGAAGCATGGGTGTTGTAGACGGGTTACTGTCGATCATGTTATAGCGAGTGAGGATATCAGCAACGTACTTAGATTGATTTAAGTGCAAACCTTTCGATGTCGGGGTGACTTCCATCCCAAGAAAATAAGACAAGTATCCCAAATCCTTCAGCGAGAACCGGGATGAAATTGCAGCGATGAACTTGTCGACAGCAGTAGCACTAGTTCCTGTAACAATGATATCATCAACGTAGACTAAGGCATACAGACGGATATTAGTAGTAGCGAGAATAAATAATGACGGATCAGAAATAGAGTTGCGAAAACCAGAGGAAAGAAAATAATGTTTGAGCTCATTATACCAAGCCCGAGGAGCTTGTTTGAGCCCGTAAATTGCTTTCGTTAATTTGCAGATATGTGACGGAAATTTCGAGTCTATGAACCCGGGAGGTTGGGCCATATATACATCCTCATTCAAAGTACCCTGCAAGAATGCGTTATTTATATCGACCTGTCGCAACGACCAACCATGGGTGACGGCGAGAGATAGGATGAGTCTAATGGTGGTGGGTTTAATAACTGGGCTGAATGTATCGGTGTAATCGAGTCCGGGTCTTTGGTGGAATCCTTTGGCGACGAGGCGGGCCTTATGTTGTTTTAAACTACCATCCGGGTTATATTTGATACGAAAAACCCACTTGCAACCGATGACATTGGGAGCCGTTTCAGGAGAAACTAGGGTCCAAGTGTTATTACGGGTTAAAGCATCATATTCAGCTTGCATCGCAGCACGCCATGACGGGTCAATAAGCGCCTGTTTTACGGTGGAAGGAGTGACATGTGGTGAAGGTATGGTTGAGACAAGAGCTGTGGTTCGTTTGGAGGAGGTGGTAGGTTTAACGTATTTCGGGTTTGGCTTTATTATGTTATTGGACAGTCGAGTTGTAGGGCGAGATGAGGGTGGGGGTGGTGGCGGTGGTCGTGGTGGAGCAGAGGTGGACGGGGCAGAGGAGGGAGAGGCAGCAGGCGTGTGTGGGGGGGTGTTTGTCGCGGTAGTAGCAGGGGAAGCAGGGGTAGGGGTGTTTGTAGGAGGTGGGTCGTGGGGTGAGGATGGTGTTGCGGGGTCAGGGGTGGTGGTGGCAGGTACGGGTGAGGGGACTTGAATGACGGGGACGGAAAACTGACACCAGGCTGTGGAATTGATGGAGGATACAGGGGTTGATATTTGTAGAAGAGAATTGTAAGGGAAATTATTGTCAAAGAAGCGAACATGACGCGAGGTGTATATACGGGACGTGATGGGATCAAGGCATAAATAGGCACTTTGGGTCGGAGAGTAGCCTATAAATACACATTGAACGGAGCGGGCTTGAAGTTTATGAGTCGTATATGGACGGAGCCAAGGGAAGCAAAGACAACCAAAGTTATGAAGTTTGGAAAAATTCGGATTGTGACGGAATAATTTGAAATAGGCAGACTCGTTTTGTAAAGTAGGAGTAGGAAGACGATTAATTAAATATACCGCTGTAGAGAAAGCATAAGGCCAAAGTGATGATGGAAGTTGAGCATGAGTGAGTAGGGATAAGCCGGTTTCAACAATATGTCGGTGACGACGTTCGGCAAACCCATTATGCTCAGGCGTGTGTGGCGGGGATGTTAAATGCGTAATTCCATTAATATTTAGATGAGAAGTTAATTTGACAAATTCACCGCCATTATCGGAATAAAACTGTTTAATCGGTTTGTCAAAAAATTTCTCAACTATGGCACGAAATTTTTGAAAGACAGTTTCGGTCTCAGACTTTCGTTTAAGTGGGTAAATCCAAATATAGTGTGTATAGTGATCGACGAAGACGACATAATACCTATATGATTCGGTTGAGATAATGGGTGACGTCCATAAATCGGAAAAGACTAAATCAAGAGGAGCTGCGGATATAAGAGTAGATTGCCCAAAAGACAATTTGTGACTTTTATTAACTTGACACGCAATACATGGATCGGAAAGGGAAATACGGAAATTAAACTTGGAATTTAAAACTTGAATGACTTTGTTGGAGGGATGGCCAAGACGGTGATGCCAGGAGTCTTGACCAGGGGCGACGGCAGTGTGTGCGTGAGGCGGAGATGGCGTCCATATGTAAGACCCATCAATAAGGGATCCTTGAAGTAGAACTGCTCCCGTCGTTTTTGCCTTAAAACAAAAAGAGCTCGATGAGAAAATAGCAAGAGCGTTATTGTCATGACAAAATTGAGTGACGGATAAAAGTTTACGTGATATAGATGGAACAATTAAGACATTATTAAAAGAAAGAGAAGAGTTAAGAAGGGGAAAGCGAAAAGAACCAGTGTGTGTGACGGGAAGAGTTGAACCATCTCCAATTACAAGATCATCACCATCATACGGTTGGTGAATGGAGAGAGTATTGAGGTCATCGGAAATATGGTGCGAGGCACCACTATCAATAGTCCAAGCATTCGAGGGTTGGGTCGATGGGTGAGAGGCAGAATGGGCTTGAGGGGTAGGGCCACGGCGCTGTCGAGTTGGGAAAACAACATCAGGATACTTAGCTTGGAAGTCGCGACAGTCGGATGCGACATGACCAACTTCATCGCAAAAGTGACAACGACCTTTATAAGGTTTGGAGTAACCAGAATGGGAGTTCTGTTTTGGAGTGTAGTTGCGGGTTTGTTGATTGGTGCGGGGAGTGTAGGTGTTGCGGGTTTGATAGTTGGCTTGGGTGTGCTGATGGCGGGTATGGGCAGCATGGGCAGAGGGCGTGAAATTGGTGGATGGGTTGGCAGTGGGTGCGTGTTTAAGGCGGAGTTCTTGTTGGATCAGTTTCTCATGAAGCGATTCAAAGGATATTGACGTATCACGGGCGCGCACTGCCTCAATTACGGAACCATATTTGTCATAATTGAGGCCATGAAGGATGCGAGCAGTGATATCATCAACATCCATCGGATGTTCGAGCTGAGCCAAGTCATCGGTGCAAGCCTTTATGGCGGTCATATATTCGGTAATGGTCATGTTATCAGTGTGAGTTATATTTTCGAGGCGGTCCTTAATTTGGAGACGGTGTCCTCTAGAGGAATTGGCAAAGGTACGACATAGGGTGGTCCAAGCGGCATGGGAAGTCGTGTCATTGACGATGAGAGCGGCTATCGGGGGTGCAAGGGTACCGGTAAGGCCTCCTAAAATGAGTTGGTCTTGCCTATACCATGTGGTATAGGCAGGGTTGGGAGCGGTTGTGGTCTTAGTGTCGGGTGGGGTAGGGTCGACTGTGATAGTTTTGGCGGGAGCAGTGGTGGTGCCGTCAAGATAAGAGAAGAGTTCAAGACCGTTCATGATAGCACGGACTTGAAATCTCCATTGACGGAAGGTTATGGTATCCTTAAGTTGAATGCAATTCGAGAAATTGACGAGAGTAAGGGGATGGGTCGGGTCGGCAGTGTTGGCGAGTTGCATTTGGTTGGTAGCCATGGTGATCGTGTGAGATAGGTCGGGGTCGAGTACAGTGATGAAGACGTAGTTTTGATTTGATCGTGAGGATCGTCAGACTCGTGATACCATGAAGAGAATGAGATAATATGTATATAGTATTGAATGAATAGAATAGGTTACAAGAGGTTCTATTTATACAATTGTTAAGCTAACAATATCAGTAGAAACCTAAGCTAACTAATGCTAGATATTAGGAAGAGGAGTCTAACTAATTGACTAAGTAAATACAAAGGAATAGGAGCATGTGCACATAAGATTAGGAGTTTGTTACGGGAGATTATAGTTGACTGAAGATCAAGCTATAATATCCTTAATACGCGCTTCGATTGACCAAAAAAAAAAAAAACATTCTTCGTGGCCTTTGGATATGGTTTGCAAGTTACATTATGCATGTAAATAAAGTAGATGTAAACTATTTACTGGGACTGAGAGAGTATAAAATAAATATTTTTATATCTATTATTGGTTATTTTATTTTTGTTAAATTATTGACGAACATTTTTCCCGTGTTTCTATGATATAGGATTTATTCTCGGCAGGAACAGACACATCATCCAGTACAACAGAATGGGCGATAGCAGAACTAATTCGTCATCCAAAAATCTTAGCCCAAGTCCAACAAGAATTGGACACAGTTGTGGGCCGAGACCGACTCGTAACCGAAGCAGACATACCGAACCTAACCTACTTCCAAGCCGTGATCAAAGAGGTATTCCGTCTTCACCCATCCACACCACTATCATTACCTCGGATGGCGGCCGAGTCATGTGAAATAAATGGCTATCACATCCCTAAAAACACAACATTATTAGTTAACGTATGGGCCATCGCTCGCGACCCTGATGTTTGGGCTAATCCGTTAGAATTCCGACCCGAGAGGTTCCTCCCGGGCGGAGACAAGCCTACTGTGGACGTCAAGGGGAATGATTTTGAGTTGATCCCATTCGGGGCGGGCCGGAGAATTTGTGCTGGGCTGAGTTTGGGCCTGCGTATGGTCCAGTTGTTAACGGCGAGTTTGGCCCATGCATATGAATGGAAGTTAGCTGATGGGCTTTTGGTTGAGAAGCTCAATATGGAAGAGGCTTATGGGCTTACATTACAGAGAAAAGAGCCACTAATGGTCCACCCGGTCCGTCGATTGTCGGCCCATGCTTATGGCACGACAAGTTAAAGAAAATGAAATGTTCGTCGACTGTCGGCCAGTGCTTATAGCACGGCCGATAGCACGTCAAGTTAAGGATAATCAAATGCTTGTCCGAATTTGGATCATATATATTTTAGAGTGAATGGATTTTAATTCAAAAGTCGTAGAAGGGTTCGATCATTACTCGTTGGCCTATGGGATCTTGTTTGTACGATCGACAGTGGTATTTGGCTAGTTTGTGAGAATTTCATGGTTTTCTATTGTAATAATAAGTGGTCAGTACTTAGTAGTTATGTTCATTTCTAAATGTGGTGTGTTAATGGACAACTGTGAGTTGGTATAAAAAGCTTAGTAACTCTCAATTATAATAGTCTAAAAACACCAAAGTGCAACCATAAGACCATCTCCAACCATACTCAATACTCTTCCTCATCACATTCTCTGTTATCAGTTCTTACTCATCTACCTCATTATTCCTCTACTTTTCAATTTACAAACAAAACACTCTTCCAACAATAATTTACACTTATTCCTCATCGTCTTTCATCATTTATCTCTCTTACTTTAAAATACCCCCTACACATTTTTTACATTAAAAATATATTTTCGTAATTTGTTCGGGTTTACAACTCGATAATTACCGACTTCGCTTTTATTATAGAAAAAAGTAAGATGTTTTTTTTTCTTTAAAAAAAATATTAGTTATTGTATTGTATTATCTCCCATCTTTATTTAAATTAAGAGAATATCCATGTTTGGTAAAGATAAGAATGAGATTAATTTACCCCACAATTACGAATTCTTAAACGTCTATTAAAAAACGATATTTAAGAGAGTAAACAAAATCAAAGAAAGAAGTGAAGGAAAGATATGTGGATATATGTCAATATTACTACCTATTTGTAGAGAAAAAAAAATAGCATGGTGTAATTATTTTTTTGTAAAAAACTTAATTACATATTAATTATTAGAAAAAATAACATTTTGAAGATAAATTAATTAACAAAATACAACCACCATTAAAATAAAACTCCATAAAAAGTGGGTCGCACAACTGGGAAACATTGGATTGTATTAAAATTGTACAATTGGTGTGGAATTTGTCCTTCAACGCTGCTC